>NC_140705.1:49487500-52162500 GCF_050655825.1 Lonchura striata
GCTAACTGCAAAATGCTTTGTCGCTGAGACGAGTAATACCTCACCAAACACAGACATCCCCAAATGCATGTGTCTTTGGTCTTCTTTTTCTGTCTTCCCTCAAGTAGTAAATATTGTGATAGGACAAGGGGGAATGGCTTTAAAAATGATGACAGTAGGTTTAGATTGGATATTAGGAAAAAATGCTTCCCTGTGAGACGATAGAACAGGTTACCCAGTTGTAGCCAAGGCCAGGCTGAATGGTTCAGCCTGGTTTAGTGAAAAGTGTCCCTATGCAAGGCAGGGGTGTTGGAACTGATGACTTTTAAGGCCTCTTCCACCCAAACAATTTTATGATTCTATGAATACTTGTGGCCTCCTCTAGTGTCAGAGTTTCTCTTTTCTCTGACCTTCTGGAGATGATATAGATGTCCATCCAATACACAGAGGATCTATGTGGCTCTGGGGGAAACTGGAAAATGTTTGCAACTTCTCAGATATCTTACTGCCAGGAGAAAACTTGTAGGGACAAGTTAGTGCTCTCTGAGTATGGTGATTATTGTGGCCTTGGCCTCAGGGTTTCTACAAAAGACTCTTACAACTGTGTATGTGTTGAAGAATATTGTCAATACTCCCTGAACCTCCAGTTCTGATGATCCCATCATAGCTGACTGCTGATATGTAGCACTGCAGATTCATATTTTTAATTTGCTTTGTTTCAACTACAGTTCAAATCATCTGACTGTTTCCTAGTGTGAATGAAGTCTCTCTGCTTTGGAAGTCCTCAACAAGGATCTTGTCACAGCATCTCAACTCCTTGGGCATGCACAATTTTCATTTGGGAACTGTTGTTCACTGAACCTAAGGAGTCCTGAAGTTTGATCTGTTTTTTCCACCCTCTGTTACTGCAGACATTGTTTCTGAGACACAGAAAGCTATTTTCATAATTTATTTTATATTTTTTTGTAAAAATTATTCACTTTGAGCCTCCTGAGATTCTTCTTCAGCTTTTGCCATTATTACTGGGACAAATTTTATTGATTTTACATGCAATATGCAAGGGCAGTGATCTTGTGCTGTTCCTTTTCTTGAAGTCTTATGATGCTCATTTCTCAACCCTGAATTCTTCCTGTGAAAATGCAGAGTCTTTCAGAGAGATGTCTCCTCTGTGCTGCAGAAGAGACATGGCAACATATTCCAGGCTCAGCAGACTATTAACAGGTGGAGGAAATGGCCCAAGATTTTGGCAGTGCTGGGCAACTGGGGCTAAATCCCTTGTTCTGCAGCTTCTTCCATCTGTGTTCTCCCTATGGAGGCATGAAAAGAGGTAGCCCTGCTTTTTACCAGAACAAGCTTTTCTCAGGTACAAGTGTTCAGAGGCATGAAAGGAGGTATCTCCCCATTTAACCAGCTGCTGGGGAATCTGACTCATTGGGTTAAGAACACTATCAAACACAAAGCTTCCTTAGCTCTCTGTGTTGCAGAAGGACTTTCTCTTCTACTAGCTAAAATCCTAAGGGAACTATTCCAGATAGGCTCTTCTACAGTTTTTTCTTCCCTTGTGAAGGTACTTCACAACAATTTAGGAGGGACTTCATCCATTTGTCATTTGAATCCTGACAACTATTAAAATGTGGAATGCAAAATGAAAACTCTTAGTGTACTTTGTCCATCCAGTAAGAAAATATTTCCAGATGTGGGAAGATTATTTTTTTGAAATTAGCTCCTCCAGCAGAATTCCTTATTTTTTTCCATGCTGGTGTCTTAGATGGTAGATAAGATTGGTGCACTTGCAAAAATGTTCAAGATTAGTTAAGATGGTGCAGGTACAGGTTAATAGACTTCAAACACAAAGTAGCAAATGGAAAGAGCCTTCAGGCTTTTTCTGCATGTGGGTTTGTAATAACACCTCTTTTTCACAAAAGCTTATTTTAAAAGATAACTTTTTTTTCTAGTCAGCAAAATGTGAATTACACTAGGTAATAACAATAATTGTAAAAAATGCTTCTTTATTTGGCACTGTTTAGCACATTCTAATGAATTGTGGTAATAAAAGCGTCTTTCTTGTGCTTTATGGTATATGAAACTAATGCCTTGAAGGGACAATACAAAGGGATACAAAAGCTGGTTGCAAGCAGTATCTTCTGTAAAGCCTTTTAAGGTAATTACATAGAAGGCCATAAGGAATACTAATCAAAAAGATAAATACTATGCTTTTATTCTTAGGTCAAATTAAGACATGTTTAGGTTCTAAATAACTATAAGCATTTTAAAGGAAATATTTGTTACTGGTGGAAGGTTGAACTTCTAATGGGACCAATCTCTCCTCTTTTAAAGGAGATTAGCCTCTGAAGTCAAATGTAGTTAACAGTTAATGAGAACTCAGAGAAGGTGACAAAAACACAGGTTGTAAGATTTTTTTTTACTCCTGTGCTGTACACTGTAGTGGGAAATGGTAATTGTGAGGAGTAATCAACATTTGTCTCTGTAGGATGAAAAGACAAGATCTCACTCTATTTCTATGCTATTATTTTAACAGTAAATGTCATTACATGGACTACTGAAATACATCTGTAGTCAAAAATGTAAGAATATAGAACTTTGCTTCTGTGCATTGATAGTTAAAAATTACTACAAGTATTGCATCTCAAAGTTATTCCCAGTGATTGTTTTAAAAATACTTGTAGACCCAGAGTATGCTCAATAGCTGTGCATTTTCATAATACATCATTGATAGGATATTGCTCAGTGAAAAAAATAATGTTATTCCCTCCCAAATGAGAAAACAGAAATATAGAAATTGCCTTAGGGAATCAGACCATCAGTCCAGTATTTTGTCTAGTAGTTTTCAGTGATATTTGATTAAATGCCTAACTCTCCCTCCACCACCAACAATGAAACAAAACCTCAAAAAAAAGCTTGACTCTGCATACCTTTTCTTATAACTGCCATTACATAGAAATTGCCTTAAAATACATATAATATAGGTGCTATATTCATGCCACTGTCAGGAAATCCTACAGAGGAGTTAAGAGATGATCTTTTGGAGGGTGATTAGATTCAGTGGTGGAACAAAAGCAAGAAGCTGAGTGGATGCTGGAGGTGCCTCCCAGCTGTGGAGGGGGATGTGTAGCCTGTAGAAGAGGTAGGAGCAAGGAATGTGGGGCAAGCAGCCTGCATTATTCTCAAATTACTCCTGTATTGCGATTAATTTGTTTTGAAGAAGTGTTTTGTAAAGCTGTTCTGAAGAATAATGCTCATACAGTGACCACCGGTTCATTATCACTCATTTAACACTGGGCTTCAAACCCATGAAGACCTACAAAAATGCATGTTACTTTGAATTAGGATGTGAAATTTGTGCTACAGGTATATTGTTCATCTTCAGAGAAGTCCCTGGAACTCTGAAGTATACTGCTATATATTAATAAACAGCAAAGAAGTAGAACTAATTGAGCATCACACTTTCCTGAGTTTGAACATTTAATCTTTTCCTTTAGTTAAGGTCATTTCCATTACTGGAACTTTAGTTTAATGAGAACTTGACTCTGTCCCACCAAAAATTCTATATTTTGTAATTAAATCGTCAGCAGACCCCGTGGTGATTTGGTCCATTTGGCAAGGAATATTGATGTGGATTTCTTGCTGCAACAACATGCATGAGTATAAAGTTCAACAACATGAGTTCTTTGTCTCTGAACATTGTACAATCAATATTCTATTACTGCAGTGTGAGCTCTGCTGCATTGTAGCTAAATTAGTGCATAAGACTCAAGAATGCACTGACGGAAAGAATTCTAATTTCTGTGTGTGTAAGCTGTTTGTTTTAGCTGTAACAGCTCTGTTCCAGCATCTGTTGCTTCGGGTACTATTTATGCAATCTAATTGAGCAGGAATTTCAAAAGTTTTATTTTGTTTTCCTCATTATTTTCTCCAGTAATGATTCAAAGACACCTCATACACTTTTTGATGGTTTTGTTCACATTCTTTCTGTTTGTTTTGCTTTGTATGATGGATGAAGATGTCTGTGCTATTGGGATATCCATTATGCTGGCTTTGCTACACACTGAAACTCTACTAATGACAAAAAAATCAGACAAACCCAAACCAAGAGGTATAAAGACAAGAAGGATAAAGCTGCTCCCCAAGAAAAAGGGTACAAAGCTCAAAGACTGGGGATTATGTAGGCAGAAGGCACTGCTGTATATTGCCACCAGAGACAAGCCAGGGTGGGCTTTCTATAAATCCAACCTTGGCAGCTGCCTGCAGGAGCAGAGTGCTGAAGGCAGCAACTTCTGTCCTTGTTTCTTTCCTTGTCTTAAGAGACTTCAGCTGCTGTTATTGCTGGCACTGCTGGGATGGTGAGAGGGAGAGGTTCCTGCAGATTGCCCTGATACATCACTCCCTTCACTGCCTCTTGCTTCCAACAGGGGCCATGGCAACCACTGCCCAGACCACCATGGAGATGTGCAAGTGGGCACCCACCCGAAAAGGTGGAGGGACAGATAAATGGACAGCTATTACTAGGAGCACGAGGGAAGCTTCTGTGAGAGAGGGAAAATCAAGAGTCATTTAGACATGACTGGATTTCAGTATCTGGAAAAGTTCTTCCTGGGGAAGGAAGAGGGACGTCTATTGAAGTGAACTGGGAAGTGGGAAAGGCAGAGAGAGAAAAAGTCTTCACCTGCAGCCCCTGGGACTTGCCACAATTATCATGACCTATTTTGTTCAGAGTCTCTAAAGTCTCTTATCTTTGTAACTCATTCTGCCCAACTCATTCTGCCACTGCTGTTGAATTGTAATGTCAATTTCTTTTGTTGCTTTCTTTGGAGTATGTGAGTCAAATTTGGACACACAGCCTTCAAATTCTGATTTTACTTACATCTGTGCAGGTGTTTCATCGCTGTCTTTAAATGTATGCAGGTTTCTGCTTAAGTCCTCCTCCCCCACAAATCCTGAGACAAAATACAAGGAAATTTGTGGGCTTTTTGGTTTCTTGTTTTTTTTTTTTAAAGAAATCAGGATATGTCTGCCTGTCCCTCAGTTTCAACATGTCAAAGCACTACATCTAGTTTAGTGTAGTAGTTCAGTACTTGAGTGGAGTTCCCTTCGAAAACCAGACCTCATAGAGAGAGGTGAAGAAGAATAATTTCATTTCTGTTTAGAGGACAACTCCCCGCATCACTGCTGGTCTCATCACTGCTCTGGTGAAGGCAGTGTTGCCACTGCAATTGTAGGCTGCACTGGAAGGTTTCACTGATGACTGAATCTGTAAGTTGTAAGGTTGAGTACCTTGAAAGGACAGAGTTCAATCACATGCCTAAAGGCAGGATCAGCCACAGATGTACAGATCCCAACTTGTCTAACTAATGCATAAAGCCTCCAATGGGAAGATGTAATATGGTCTTCCTTATGTTGTACTTGTGTTTTTCTATACTACCATATCTTAACAGAAGCATTAATCTATGCTGACGGTGGTCATGCTTCTAGATCATATTTGCCTTTGGTTTTTACATGTTGCTTGCCTTTCTTTGCAACTTCGTGATATCACTCATGCAAGTTCAGATGGTAATTCATAATGCCAAATGCTTTTCTCCATGTTGACTGCTGCAGTGGTTATTGTACACTCTGTATTTATGTAGTGGATTATTCCTACTTAAGCACAGACCTTTATTTATTTGTCCTGACTGCAGTGAATCTTTTTTTCTTCATGACCATTTTTTGTATTAGGTTTAAAAGGCTTTAGATTAGGATTCTAATCCTGTCCCCTGGTGTTTGCAACCCCCCCTGCAGCATGCCCACTATGTATTCCTTGATTCAAACCATGAGTGCAAGCAAGAAGTTGTGCAAGCATAACTCCTGGAACAGACTCCTATGAAATCCAGCAGGCACACCTCTGTGGTGTGGCAGTGCACCTTCTAATAGACTTGTGAAAGTCACTTCAGGCACTGCACAAAGCTGTACTGAAATCAAAGTATTTCAAAGGTAGTGTTTGTCCCCTGTCTGTGAGGTCTGTTACTCCATCATAGGTGGAGATGTGATTTCCTTGCCTTCGTTTGTTCTTGATTGCTACTTATTTCATTGTCATTTTCTAGGAGCTTACACACTGATTATTTTCTTCAGTTTTTATCCTAAGAAAGAAGAATGCCAGCATTATATTTTCTTTATTTCCTGGAATATCTCTCCATCCTTCATGAACTCTAAGTGACAGCTGCCAATGGTTCTGATGTCATCCTGGTACTTGTTTATTAATGATGTTTATTACACATTGAGAGTGAAACTCATCAGGCCAAACTAATGTGAAAACAGCCAATTTATAAAAGTATTTTCTAGTCTGGTCTTCCCCTGCTGCATCTGACTTCTTATTCCTTTCTCACTAACTGCCTCACTCATTTCTTTCATGATACTAACTGCCTGATAAGGGAGTGGCAATTTTTTTCTTTTTTGGCAGCATTGGACTATAAGTGCCTAGGAAATACAGAGCAGGAAACTTTTCCTTGGTTTTCCATTTCAATATGCATGTTTTCTCTTGCTTGTGATATCTAATTTTCAGCCACGGTCTTTGCATTCTTTTCCTTTTGTCTGTGTCAGCTCTTTCAAACTCCATTGTATCAGTTCTGCCTAATTTACAGTTTCCATGTGATTTGATCTTTAGATCACTGAAAAAACGGATCATTTATCCACCTATGCTTTTTTGGTTTATTCTATTTCATGCATTAAGATAGTTCTCATTTCGTTAAGGAAGTCTACATTTATTGGATCTTAGCTACCAGCTTTCAGAATTTCTTAAAATTTTCCCTGTACAAGTTTGTTGTCCTTAATTAGGTGGACAGTTATGCTTATGTAATATTTTGCATATGCTGTCACCTAATTTACATTTCAAGAGCTACTGCTCTTTTTTCCTGTGCATATCTGTAGAAGATGTACTTAGAATCATTGAATTGTTTGGGTGGGAAGGCACCTTTAAAGGTCATCTAGTCCAACCTCTCCTGCAATCAGCAGAGACACTTTCAACTAGATCAGGTTGCTCAGGGTTTCATCCAACCTGGTCTTGTATCAAAAAATGTGTTTTAAATGCTGAGGTTTTCTTCAGGTAACACATAATTACTAATAGTTAAAAACCCAGGAGAAGTATTAGAAGGTTTTTTTCAGCACATGTTTAATATCTTCTCTGAATAAGCTGATTTCACTCCTCCTGTGCTCATGCTTCAGATAATTCTTTTCTACCATACCATCATTTATTTATTTTTATCAATTCACTCATTTCACAGAATTACTGGGTGAGAGAAAAATACCTATTTGCAATCTAATCAAGCAAACAAATATAATTATAGCTTTGTGGTGTTTTCTTACTTGCAGTTGTCTTATCTCTCTTTGCCTTGATTGTTTTCTTGTTTGCTAATCATAAATTCAGGCAAGTGAAATTATTTTCTTGTTTGCTAATCTTAAGTTCAGAAACAGGCTGGAACCCCCTCTTCCCATCATGTACTAGACTAAATGCTTGAAAGAAACAAATTATAACAACAGGAAGATCAAGCCAAAAACCTC
Organism: Lonchura striata; assembly: GCF_050655825.1. Taxonomy (NCBI): domain Eukaryota; kingdom Metazoa; phylum Chordata; class Aves; order Passeriformes; family Estrildidae; genus Lonchura; species Lonchura striata. The sequence continues at coordinate 49,495,028 of NC_140705.1, forward strand.
ATAGTTATTAGCTGGGCACTATCTTTATGTTATATATCTGCATTATCTGCCACAGGGCACAGGCACTGGCTTATCTGTAAGGGCCACTACAATGAAGTTGATGCTTTAATATAGGTTTAAAACAATGGTCAATAAGCATGCTGGTAGTTTTTCAAAATGTTTCCCAGGGATCTTTTGGCTATTTCTAAAGTATTTAATTACAGAGAGGACTATTCTCAGTATCTCAGAGCATGGGTCTTCTAATTATTAATCTTACTTTTGCTCCAGAATGAGTTCAGTCTGCTCAAAGTGTCTATGTGTCCACCATGTGGACAAGTCCCCAGCCTGTGCCATCCTCCAAATCATGTCTGTGTATTAACTGGGAGAGTAGTGGCTGGCATGTAACAGAGTGATGCCAAGGGCACTCAAATAGTTAAACAAAACAGATATATGGTTCAGGGAAACTAATTCTATACTCAATGGTTATTCACATGTACAAATCCAAGAAAAGGTACCTCATCAAGATGCTGTTAGTTATTCAGTGACATCCTTGCTGAGTGGGAAAGCTTCTTCCATTGCTATATATGAAAACTTAATTTTGAATAACTTTTAAAGCTCCAGTTTTCCAAAAATTTTATCTAACACATTTTATTAATCATTATTTGATTTTGACAATGATTTTCCTAAATGAGTGAATAATTTAATGACAAGTCTTTATTTTTGTAATAAAATTCAACAGTAAAAACTATATATTTCATCACATTGAACAAGAAAGTGTTCAAAGTACAATTTATGTTTAGAACAACAGCTGAATATCAAGAGAAAACTCAGGAGACCTGTCAGTTTCTTCTCAGAAAATGCTTTAAATTAGAATAGGCAAAACATGAAAAAATATGTGGTTCTGTGTATTCAGAAACAAAACATGACTTATTAGATTTTGGATTTTTAGCTCTTTAACCTCAGTGATTCAACTCTTAGATTTTGGATATAAAAGATTATGTGTACAATTACATGAACAGACATGGTATTTTTCTGGAATTTTTTACACACTTATTTAGGATTTCATACTTTAGTTTGGAAAAAAAGCATGTTTTTGTCATAATACCACTAGGAAGGACTATATTTTGGATGCAGGAGTTCCTAGAAGATATGAAATAATACTATACATTACCCAGAGTAGTTTTCTGTTCTTAGCAGCTGTTTTGATTATGTGGGACTTTGTTTAAAATCTAGCAATACTGATGGAAATGAGTGCAAGCCTAAAATGAAGCACCAGCTATCACAACATGTAGGGAAAGAAAACATAGAGCTTTTAGTTAGAAAAGAAAGGACTAGTCAGTCAAGGCAGGAGAGATGTAACAAAGTTTCTAAAATATAGCAACTAGCAGAAGCACAGTAGTTTTGCAGAAGAAATTGTTACACAAGCTCTTGTTTTAGGGAAAAAAAATAGCTGATGTGACTATTTGGGAATAGGTCATGTACATTATTAGATAGGACACATCTGAACTTTTATCCTATTGGCTATACTGGTTCATGCTATTCTAACCTGGTAGTGAAAATATTAGAAAAGCTACGTACACTTTTATATACATACATTTAATACATTTTTCTGGATATACCACTTCTGGGGACTGTGCCTCATATGTTGCAACAACAACTTCTTTCCTGCTTTGGTTCTTTCTCTTACGATATCTCAAGCCAACCCACTACTTTAGATCTAAAAGTTCACTTCTGTTTGATCCTGTTCAGCTTTTTTTTCCTGCCAATATGACGTGGGAGCCTGCCTTGTTCTGCTAGTGACATTAGCCTTGATCATCTGCTCTCCTGCATCCCCCTGCATGAGGATCTCCATGTGTGTGTTGCACTGGGTGTTGCACTGGGTGCTTTAAGAAGAAAACTCACATTGTGGTTTCATTTTCCCAATGCCATACTCACCTTTGTCTGTGACTGGGAATCTTGTTTTTTTGCTTTTGTCACCTGGTTATGCTTGGGGGTGTTAGGAATTATGATTGTTTGCTAAGGCTAAAGCTGTGCGATGCAGCTTGAGCCAGTTTGGAGGTTCAGGGATGCCTCCAGGGCAGTTTGACCCCATCACTCTCTGTCCCATTTCTCTCCTGTTTTACCTACAATTCTTTGCTTTGTGACCGTGACCTCTCTGTTGAGCTGACTATGTGCTTTCTATGATCTTGCTCCAAGCCAGGGCAAGCTTGTTCAATTAGTAGAAAAAAAAATCTAGTGAGAAAAAGCATTTATTTTCTGCTGTGTTAGTGAGTTGGTTATTACTTTTTAAAGGTGTGCTATAGAGGTAGAATGGTTGGGGCAGGAAAAAAAAATATGTATGCAGGAATGTGTATTTGCATGGGGACTTGGACTTGCTTTCTGATAACAGAAAACGTCATCTGCATCGCATAACTCCAAACTCAGAACTGATTTAGGCACACTCACTATTTAATTAAAGGTAAGACATTATAGTGCACCAGCTGAATGGTGGTATGCTACAATAAACAGCCATGGATGAGACTTCTGTACTAACTCCAGTTATTCGAATAATAACTCTCTGATAAACACAACACTTGAACTTCAGCTAAATTCCCTTGTTCAATAGGTTTTTGGAGCTGTAGCCTTCAGTCATCAGAAAAATCAATGGATGAATTCCAGTCTGTGTAATTCTGCTAACAGCCTTTAAACAGCTTTAACTAAAAAGCCCCTCATGCTTAGGCAGGTAAAATTTGCCACTGGAGATATTAGCATCACTCTATTGATTAGAGCAAGACCTTTTGACTTTCCCATCTAGAGAACTGAAGGAAGGGCAGGCTGGTTGCCTAAGGCTGGGTGATTGGAACCTATTCACTGAGTGTTCAAATAAAGATAGTTCACAGAAATGGAGGAAGGCTGACTTTGGGAAGGCATCTTGAGATTGCTCAGTCCAAAATTGCTGCTCAGGCCAGGGTCACCTAGAGCAGTTCAGGGCTGTGTATATGCAGATTTTTAATATTTCCAAGGATTGTGACTCTGTGACCTCTCTGGGTAATCTGGTTCAATTACTCTTACAATTAAGAAGTTTTTCTTATTTTTAAATAGACTTTCTTGTTTTTCATTGTGTACTCACTGACTCATGTCTTTGTATGGGGCACTACTGAAAAGAGTCTGGTTCTGTTTCCTTCACTTCTCCCCATCAGGTATTTACAGACTCAATTCATAAGATCCTTCTGAGCCTTCTCTTCTCCAGTCTAAACATCCCAGTTCTCTCTGTCTCTCCTTGTATTACAGGTATTCCAGCAGTTTAGTCACTTTTTTTGCCCTTCACTGGACTCCAGTATGTCCACATCTTTCTTGTGCTGGCAAGACCAGAAGAGGACCCAGCACTCCAGATGTGTCTCACCAGTGCCGAGTAGAGGGGAAGGATCACGTCCCTCAATCATTGGGTGGTGTTTGTTCTCTTTATGCAGCTTATGAAGATATTGGCCTTTTTTGTCGCAAGGGCACTTTGCTAGCTCTTGGTCAGCTTGTTCACCAAGACCTTAAGGTCCTTCTCTGCACAGCTGCTTTCCAGCCAGCTGGTCTCCAGCAGGTATTGGTGCACACAGTCCAGGCAGTTATCATCCATAAACTCCAGAAAATTCCTGGGTTTTCTTTCTTCTCTACCATCCCTACTGCAGATGTTCAAGAGGGTGGTTCAATCACCCTATGAGCACAAAGGCCTGTGAGAGAGACATTGCTTCCAATACCTGGAAAAAGGCATCATCTACTAATTCTTTATGACTAGGTGGTTTGTACCACAACATCAAAAACTTAGTTTAGAAAATAATTTAAACTCAAGTAATCTCACTGTGGTATGCAAATATCTTAGATGTGTCCAGAAAGAATCATACTTTGTTTTTGCTAATCATAAAAAACAAAAACAAAAACAAAAACAAAAACAAAAACAAAAACAAAAACAAAAACAAAAACAAAAACAAAAACAACCACAAACAAACAAACAAACAAAACCCAAAACAACAACAACAACAACAAAAAAAAAACCCTAAACAAACAAACAAACAAAACAGAAAAAAAAAAAACCAAAACTGAAGAATGAAATATGATTAGCAAGACTGGGTAAAAGTTTCCTAAGAAATGACCCAATTTAAATGCATTATTTAAATTACATATAGACATATATACACACACACACACACACACACACATATATATATATATATATACATATACACACACACACACACACACACACACACACACACACACATATATATATATATATATCCTGAGTATATCCTAACTACATTGTTGATCAATAATTTAAAAGAAAACTTTCCAGGGAAAGGAACCTGTCTTCCTTTAGGTTTTGTATGGGAATTGAATTGATGCTTCAATTTATTAACAACTGTTCAGTTAGCTCAGCAAAAAAATGATTGAATCTGTGGAGTAACTGTGTATAAACTCTACTTGTCCTTGAATTTTTTCTCATTTAAATACTATGTGTATGGATGATAGTCTACAGAGGACAATGCAAACACAAGTGCAATGTATAAACAGTGTGATACAACAGAAATGAAAGGCAGGCACCTAAGATTAAAACCATCAATCTGATAGAAGGTAGTAAGCAATATAACACAGGACAATAAGATTAGGATGTTGAAATACTGTACTAGGAAGGTAAAATGGCTTGATAGGTGGGATGAGTTAACAAAGCAAGGTTTTGTAATTGCACAACTAAAATATTAGGACAGAGCAATGGATAGAAGAAAGCAGGAAGACAGTGAGTCTGAATCCTAGGAGTGAGGTTTTTAATTCTTCACTGTGGCACTAATAATCCCTGGCAGATGTTGCCTTGAGATTCACATAGATACAAAAATTTTATCTCTAATTGCTTAGTTTGTGTGGCTTTCTTTTTATCTTACTTTCAGAACAGCAATATTGTGTCAAACTGGGAGCTCAGTGCCATGAGAAGCTGCTCAGGACAGACCTAATTGCACTGGTTTAAAATGTTGCCCAGCCCTTCACTCTCAGAGCTGTTCCTCGCCCATCTGAGGCCTGTAAGACCTGGTGGTCCTACGTAGGATCAACAAATTTAGATAAAAGCAGTTTCCCTGTGTTTGATTAGAGGTCTGGCTGTCTCCACATCCTGCTCTCAGCAGTATCCAAGTGACAGGATGGATATGTGACAGCACCTGATGCAATGTTCGTATCCCAGGAGGGAAAAGTTTGCACTGGTCCAGCTCAGTTGCAGCCAGGAGGGAAGGCATTGGGATCTTTTGTGCTCTTCCGTGGGCAGGGACATATCAAGGGGGAGCAAGAAGTGCAGTGGAATAGGTTGTTTAAAATGCATGAGCTTTAGTTTAAAAATAATGATTCCAAACAAGTCTCCGTAAAGAAGGCAGATCATGAAAGAAGACATTACTGCAAAAGAACTACTATGAATGACATCCTGTAACCTCAAAAGTCAGTGATAAATGGCAATCTCTACCTAAAAATCTATAAAGTGCACATGTTAGTGTGTGGGTAACAACCAGCTTCTGAAAACAAGAAGGGAAATATTTTAAGTCCCTAATTTCTTCCATATAATTCAAGGAAAACAGTTTCTTAGGTGTGCAAATTTGTGGGATTGAAACCCAACAGTTTATTACATGGGATGTGTATTAAAATAGTAGAATTGGGCATTTACTTTTATACTTGCATCAATTTCTGTCATGGATGTGTAGGAAAACTATGTGTCTCAAGTCAAAAGTGGTGTGAATACCACAATACAGTGCAACAATGAAAAAAGCTGCTTAGGAGTTGAGTAGGGTTCCAGGCAAACATGCAGGTTTGGTAAAACTTACATGTCAAAACCACCGAAATTTCACTTTAGAAAAACACTTAAAGAATATGAATATTTTCCAGATGGCTAAGCAGATTCAAACTCTTGTGAACTTCTGTTTCCAAAAGTGGTGAGCATACCATTAGGACCAGTTTTTCCTTTATTTTGGCTCTGATCTTGTGTATTTTTCCAATACCAGAAAATACTGGAAATCAAATGGAAATTGAAAGCTGAAGGAAGGAGCTTTTTGAATAGTAGAACTGAAATCCAAAGTTTTTTTCAGTTTTGAATGGAAACTTTAGCTTGACATTTTGCATGTTCTCAAGTTTCTAGCTCCCTTTCCTATGCTGTCACACTGTATTGCTATCATTTTGAAATTAAGGAAGATTTATAAAGAAGTAGCTTGTGGGTTTTGGGGCTGGGAAACATTTTCTCACATGGTGAGAAAAATTGAGAACTGAGGAGGTGGAGGGTGGAAGCATTGTTTCTGATAGCAATTAAAAAGAAATATTTGTATACATGGGGAAATTCTCTAGAAAAGAAATTATAAAATCCAATGTATAGTAATGACTTTCATGATCATTATATTATTTGGAAATAACCAAGTACTGATTATGCAAGTTCTTTATTTCTGCTTAGATAATACTTCTCAGTGAAAGTACAGAGAATGAGATAATTTAGAAAAATAAGTAGCTGGTTGTGGTTTGTATCTGGTATTGAGTTCCTCCATGCTGCCTGCTTCGGGAAATGTCAGTTGTCACAGGAATTAGTGAACATGAAGCAGAAGGACATTCTGGTCTGTAATTTTGTGACAGAGACAGTGTTTCACAGCAGACCCTTGTGCCTACAGTGTCATGCCAAGAGCAGACCGACACCCACACTGCCAACTGAGCTTTCTTGGCATTGGCCAACCAGTTAATAAGTTTTAACCTTGTTTTTGTGTATTCACATTGGGGCCACCTGTAACAATGACAGATTTTTCTCCAGGATAAGCCTATAGCATAGCACGTAAAAACCTGAGCAGTGCCATCTGTGACTTGGTGTCTTCATGACTATGCACTATCCTTGAATTTAGAGAATATGGCAACAGGAAAAAATGGCAGAGGCTGTGTGTTAACATAAGTAAATAACTGCAGATTATGATTGCAGATACAACTCATGTACGTGGCGCAAAAGCTAAACATTTCTTACAAGTAGGGATCTGCTGAAGTATTTTCTCTGCCCTTTCTTCGGCATATAAGTAACGATTTCTCTCTTCTGTGATTTCCAGATGAGGTCTTACCCAACACTGGGGAAAGGATTGCTTTTTTAATCATACTGACAAAATACACAAATGTAGGTGCAGATTTATCAGCAAATGGAGATTGCTTATACTGCTTATACCAATCCCCTGAAGAAAATAACACTGGCAATCTATCCTCTATCTGTGTTTTGATTACTATTATTAAGCCTGTGTTTAGATTTTTTGGCATAGGAATGGCCACAAAGTAATGAAGCTTTAGCTGATAATCTCTACTGACATTTAAGTTTTGCCTTGGAGGAAAGTGCCTCCTTGCCCTCCCACCTTGACTTCTTAATATTAATTTCTTACAAATGCAGAGAGAGCTTCCACAGTTTTCTTAACATTTTATTATTAGTGACGGTTGTTGATTTTTCTCATTTTAACCTTCAGTCAATGGGAAGGGAGCAGAAGTTGTGTCTATAGGAACAGGGACAGAAAGGAGTCATAGTTTTGCCTTATTCCTTTGTACTATCAGTCCTAACATTTTCTCTCTTTTAACTACTTATATCAGCTGTGATCAGGAACAGAAAAAAGATTATTTAAATGTTTGTGAAGCAGAAGTAGAGGAGGTCTATTTAGAGCAGAAATATTTCAGAATAAAGAAAATGAAGCTTAAAGATACTTACTTTAACCTGTCAGTAACATCTATGTGAGTAAATAACTTCTCAGCCTTTTGCTACCAAGTTATATTTAGCCCAAGATGCACCTATTGCCTTGAAATGAACTAGTAATTTATTTTTCAAATAGTGTTTGTTATAGCATTTCTAGGATTTTTCAATAAGGACAATAGAGAAAGCAGAAGGACTTCATCTAGCTAAATCAGAACATCATGTTCTCTTGTCCTTTAAGATCAAACATAGATTAGTCTCCGGCATTTGCTTCACCCTTCTATGTAAATATGTAAAAACACAGACTGGATTATTAAGTTTACCCTGTTCAGTCACTCTGGTGACACTGATCCATATGTCAACTTCCTAGAGATCAGTAAAAAATAAGATTAGTAGGGAAATAAAGTTCAAGGGTCAGCACTTTGATAAACAACCAAAGCTGAAGGAAGTCCATTGAAGTGAAATTGCTTAAAACAGACATGTCAAGTAGCCATTTAAATTTCAGGTCTTGGCTTTATAGAGCAAATAGGCAGAGAGGAAAAACGAACCACGCAATACAGATATTCCAGTGACTGAGAAGACTATTTGTGAGGCTTTTCCTGAGGTTTCCAACTGCTGTGATGCTTCTCTGTCTTTCAGCTGACATTTTGCATCTGGGCTTTTTAATCACTTGGACAACACCTCACACAAGACAGGTTTAGCTCCTATCCTTATTGATAGTCCTCTCTAAAGTACTGCTATTGCATCAAGGAGAACTGGGATTGCATTCCTCTAAGAGAAACAAAGAGCCTTGCAGCATTTTGCTCATGCATAGCCTTCTATAGAAGTAGAAGGAGTTGCAGGGATAATGCTCATGACTGCAACAGCTGTGGGAACAATTAGTGCGGTAGATACATCCTTGAAATTAAGGGGAGCCACAGGGCTTGTGAGAAACAAAAAGCAACCAGACAGCCTGACTGGGATTATGTTTAACAGCTGCCAAAATCCACCTTTCACTTTGCTCCTGCTTACTTACCTTGTGTGAGTTGCTTTTCTCTTGACTACCCAAGTAAAGTGCTTTGCCTACTGAGTAGATTTAAATTTAAAAACATATGAAGAAACAGATTCTGGAGAACTGTGTAGATTTTGATCTTTGAGAGTAGCTTCTTTTTGAGACACAGGAGCACAGACAGAAAGAGCTCTTGTCAGTGGCATGAATCTTCTGGAATTCCTGCTGGTTTAAAAGGAATTGGGGATCATAGGAGGCAAAGAGGAAAGGAAAGAGAAAGATGTACAGCTTCTTTCCAGAGCTATACAGCTCTAATTCCCTTTGATCTTTTGCTCAGCATTTGATTAAATCTTTTTGTATGTACTGGTCTTCCTAATCAGAGGCAGTTTGCAATACCTCTGTCTGAAGTTATATGCTTCAGTCTGCTTCTCGAATCTTGCAGACCAGAACACAAGGGCTTGGTGGGATTATCATTCATAACCAAGGAGCTATTTAAGGTCAGTTTCACTTTTTTTTTTTTTAAGATATTCTGAGGCAGTTCTCCAGGTACAATAAATTCTGTATTGGTTCATTGCAGTAAAGTAGCACTGTAAAATAGTCTCTCAGCATTAATATTACCTTTGTGGTTACAATGGGAAAGTACCTTATACTCAATTCTCAAGGCTGATGTCAGCAGAGTGTTTCAGTTAGAGATATACTTTAAGCATAATCTTAGACCCAGATAACTTAGATCTGAACATCTTTCAAATGTCAGGATGCTTAATCCTACTGTGACTTTCACGGTAAGTCTCCTTTCTGTAATGAGTCAGACACACAGTTTAAAGATAGTCCCATATGTAAAAGTCCCGGATCGAACTTCCAGCCTTGCTATTACTTCTACAGATTTAAAGCTCTGATAATTGAGATTTAGGCTGCACCTATGCTGCTGAATTAAATGATGTCACAGCATTCCCAGGCACTTGTTGAAATAGACCCTGGCACTCTTTTCAGCCAGAATAACTAGCATTTTCTCAAAGCCTTTCCAGGCTCAGTGTGGGGCTTAGTAAATGCCAGGGACTGTACTTGCTGCGGCAGATTGGATGATCCTGTTTTGGATGCTAAGGGAACTTAGTAGAAGATGTAGCAACATGTATCAGCTGATCTCAGAGCCAGAAAACAGGCCTGGCACATTTTCTTTACTAGTGTAGATATAGATATGGCCTCAGGGCTTTCAGCTTTGGATCTGTGATTTGTTAGGAAATGTTTTCCTTTGGATAATGCCATAAGATGAGTCACTTTATCTGTTTATGACTTGGAACTGGGTAGAAGCTAAAGATCTCATGATAATTTTAAATAAGAAACCAATAAGAGGTCACATGTAACAGATTATATTTTCTGTCTTGGTTGGTAGTATTTGAAATGCAACTTTTACCTAACTGTAGAACTGTCGCTGTTTGGTTTTCTACATTTCAGTGTGATTTGCCATATTGTAGGTATGGCAAGCCTGTGGAAAATTCTATTTGATTCTCTTCTGTTCAATTCTGTGTCCACTGCATTTTGTTTTCAAAGGATCTTTAATTACAAAGTTAATATAATCATTTTGGTGAAGGATCTTGTGAAAGATCTGTTCTTTATGCTCAATATGCACAGACGTCAAGAAAGAGAAAAAGACAGTTTTTCTCTCTCAAAAAAAAAGACACCATTGAAATACTGGGAGTGATATGTGTATCTCTACCTCTGAAGGATCACAGAGCCAAGCAGAGAGTTTTACTATTTATGGTGATGAAGTGGAGCAGTCAAGTTGAAATTCGACATTGGTATTTCACTGCAAATTCAAATTGTTTAATGTAATGTCATATGGATGGTTGAAGAGCCATGTCAATCCCAGCCACCTGGGGGTAGCTCAGGACCATTTTCCTGAGGGGTTTGACCCTGTTGCTGGAAGCTGATGTGGGATGTGCTGGAATGGGGAGGGAATGACACTTTGGTCTAATGCATTCCACAGTGGAGGGAGAGCTGTAATGTGAGCTCAGGGTGTGACTCCTGTCTAGGAGAATCTTAGGTAATTATGCTACAGTGCCCCCTTCTCCTCAGTTACAACAGTGTCAATCTGAAATTTTAGCAGACTTATACTAGGGCATAAAAAAAACTAGTCCACAGCAGACAGAAAAGCTTTGAGTGATGTAGTTCATTGCTCTGTCAATGCAAGATTATAGCTCTTGAACATCAGTCTTGAACACATTTACTGGCTCAAATAAAAGGACTTCTATTCCTTCTCTTTGGGGAATTTTCCATTGTTAGAAGTATCTTTCATTTGATGTTTCAAAAAAAATAGCTTCATTTTCTTGTTTGCCTTTAGGTTTTCCTCCATAAGTTTTTCTGTGCCATGCCCTCCAAAAGACACAAGAGAGAGACAATGGATCCCAAACCAGCTACAACTCAAATGTGGCCTCAATACAAGGCCCAAATTTCACAGGTTTGTTTGGAGTGCTGGGATGTAATTATCTCCTATCTGTGCCATCATACAGCGTGATAGCAGCACATAGCAAACACTTCCTCATCTAATTTTCATGTTCCTTGCTATGTACAACAAGAAGACCGAACACATAGGATGTTAGATTGCTCAAGCATGATTTGTGGTATTTTCACTTCACTTTGTTTATAGGTAAAGAAAACACATTGATTTAAAACATGACATTAATGGAAATATTTGCAGAAGTTTTCAACTTTGGATTCCATACATTCTCCCTTTTATTCTGTGAGTCTTCCTTCTTCTTTAGTGCATAACTTCTGAATGACAAGACAATAATAAACAAGCCTCACCTCATCTACCAAGGTAAGCAGGAAGTTTTCAGAGAAATTACCAGTTTAAACTAATACGCAAGCATAGTGGAAAGGCAGAGGTCTGCACTGTGAGTTAGCAAGTCATCCACCTTGAACATCAAGGCAGCCTTGCACTGAGGATTGCCACCCTTGCAGTAGGATTTCACAAACAGCCTCATGACAGAAGACAGGACTCAAATAATAAAAGCACTTAACATTTTTTTAAAATAGGCAATCTTTAAGTGTTGTGCTTAATTTTGCTTGGTCTATTTTACAGTATTTGCAGACTACCAGTGGCAAGCCAGAGGTGTACCATGTTGAACTGTGTGCTGATAAAAGCATGGTAATGAGCTGTGAGTATTTAAGTTTTTTAAAATACCCAACAGGACTTTGTAAATAAGTCATTTAGGCCCACCTAAAAAAGAAATATCAGTGGGCATCAAGTCTCTTGGTGTTGCACATGATGCTCTCACCTTCTGTCTTTATATTCTTAGACATCTACAGATGAAGGATTTACTACCATGCATGCCACTGTGGAAGGAGTCCTTTTCATGTTTGTGATTCCAGTGTTGTATCCCTGTTGCCTTTCTGTAGGCTTATCTGCACATCTGAAAAGATTTTTTGTTTTTATTTGTTTGTTTGTTTTAACTTGCACTGAAGTTATGTTAAGGTAAAAATCCAACTCACACTGACCCCTTTTCTTTCATCCCCAGGACAACATGTAAGCTTACTGATGCACCTCAGTGAGTTCCTCACATTCTGTTTCCAACTGGGTTTCAGGCACCTGCAATTCCTTTCTTCTGAAATACTGTGATACTTGACCAGAATCCTTCTTCATACAGAGTCACTGTCATTTAGCAGTAGAGAAAAGCAATACAGAAAGGTATTTGAGACAGCCATGTGAATATTTTGTCTAACCTAATCTCACGCTTCACTACAAGCAAAGCTAGATAAACTTCTCTTAAAGCACCAGAGCAGAACCTGCTGCCAGCTGCTGAGAAAGGGTGTCTATACAGGTGTGAGAGCCTGACTGACACTCGTGGGTATCTTTAAAAGATTCTGTGTCCTTCCATCCTTTGGCCTCCAACTATGTTTCTAAGTAATGCCTTGCTCAATTTTCCATGTGCTGACTCCTCTTGTAAAATTGGCTTTGGTGCTGCCAGGGCCACAATGAACTGCATGAAAAGGCTCCCTGTTTTTACATTGGGTTCTGCTACACAGGACCCATGCCCAGCCCATGTGCAGCTCTGCAAGCCACAAGGTTAGTGATTAATAGGTGTCTTCCCCAGACATTTCTTCTTCTCTGGTTGAGTTGTCTCTCACTGGTGAAGCTGTCAATTTGTTAAGGAGGTGTCGTGGTTTGACATGGAAAAATAATTGTTCCGGAAGGAAGAGGTCAATTTGGATATTGACCAATTGAAGGTGGACACGCCTCTGAGGACACAGAGGGGTTAAAAGCAGAATTCCCAGGGGAACTGGCTCTCTTTGGTTCCGGTCAGCCGCAGTGCAGCCTCTCCTGCCCGGCCATGGCTGGGTGGGGAGGGGGAGGCCCATGGCCTGACTGAGGTGGGCCCAAGGGTGGAGGGACTGGAACCGGGCTGGCCCCTGCAGATGGAAGGGTGGAGAAATCTGGGATGTCTCCATTCCCCCCACCCCCCAGAGTTTCTCTCCTGAGAGGGAGAGAGAAAGAGACATCAGCAGTTTTGTCAGCAGTTTCACCGTGGGGAAGGAGGAGCTGGGGGAGCTGCAAGGTGCCCAGTGCGTGGGAGCTGCCGGAGTCTGGGCATCGAGCCATCCCTGGGGGTCAGGACTTTTAACCCTTCCTTGAGAAATGAAAGCTTTGTGAATTTTCCTTTCCCCTCCTCGGTTTAAAAGAGAGGAAGAGGGACACCTTGGACCCTGGGATGTTAGAAGGAGGAATTCTAGATGGGAGGGGGACAAGGAGTGGCTTTTGGCTGGACTTTTCTGTGTTGGCCACAAACTGAACCAATCTTCTCCTCCAAGAGAGACTGTATTTTAGGAGGATGCCAGTGAGCCAAGAGACCTGCTTCAGCTGGGAAAAAGACAGAAGTGGAGTGAACAGAGAAAAGTTAGGGAGTTTGTGGTGGTGCCCTCTGTCCTCAAAAGAAGGAGAAGAGAAGAAGATCTCTGTTCTTGGACCCTTGGCCTCAGGGAAAAATGGGAAAATGGGGGGGGCTGTGGTCCCAAAAAATGAAAAACTGAACTGTTGTTTTCTCCCCTCTTGGCAGGGCATCCTTGAAAGGAAAAATCCTAAAGGCAGTCTGTCCATCCATGCATTGGTGGTGAGAGCACTGTGCATGGAAAGGAGAAGGGTCACCATGGCAAACTTTTTCTCCGGGCGGTGCTATGTGTGACATGGAAACACAGGATGTGGAGCTGTGCTTCTTTGGGGTCTGTGGCACAGGAGAGACTCTGTTCCCTCAATGGACTGAGTATCGATTGTCTGGAGAGTGGAAACCTGATTGGGGTCCAGATTTTGTCTCACTGTGATTTGTTGGAGTTGGGTGGTGGGAGGAGGAATGCTTTGCAAGGTTTTAATTTTGATCTTTGTGTGCTTTTTTTTTTTTTCCTTTTTCCTTTCTTTCTTTCTTTCTTTCTTTTGTAGTAGTAGTTTAATAAAGTTTTTTTCTGTTATTAAGCTTGGGCCTGCTTTGCTCTGTTCTCAATTCCATTTCACAGCATTCAATTGAGAGATTACATTTTCATGGGGCACTGGCATTGTGCCAGTGTCAAACCATGACAGGAGGGAGGTTAGACATTCAGGAGTGTCCAAGGTGAGGTACAAAGCACTGATTTCAGTGTTGAAGTGTTGAACACACATAGTTTGCAGAACAACCCCCATCCCCCTCCCCAAAGCAACTGATGAACAATAAGCTGCCAAGGCAGATGGTTCAGGACTCCATTAATCTCACTTTGTGAACTTGGATGTTGAGGGTCTTCCTTCAATCATGCCACTGGATCAAAAGAGAGCAACTGGTTCATCCTTTCATCTGCTGTTTGTTTGCTTTTCCTCTTCTTCAGAGACATAAATTGATGGTATTTGGCAAAAAGGTAATAGCATCAGATAGTGGTAGTATCATCTGCTGCTCCCAAATCTTTAGATTATCTGACAGTACTTTAAAGTCCTGCTCTATGCTGAAAAATGGTTCTGGAAATGGCATTGTGAGGTTCCATGCCCATCATCTCCACATTATTTCCATATCAGATGTCCTCTGTGAACAATGAAAAAGACACTAAATTTTGTTCATGTCTGTCAGCCCCTAAATACATAACCTAAACTTGAAGTTCACATTGGATTATTTTCTTCTCCCTGTGATTGCCAGCAATAGAGCACTCAATGGACCAATTTAAGTCAGTGACACCATAGCAAGACTACCATCTATGAACAGGACCTCATTGCCAACTGTAAACCCCCAGTATTACTCAGGTGATTGTAGCCTGTTAAACACTTCTGTTGATGTATGACAACAGGAAATATGTACCATCTTCCTGTGTTTTTTAGTATTTTAGTGAATATATGATGTTCCCCCCCTCGCAGAGCCCCCTGAATATCAGGCTAGCCCAGAGGCCCGAGGCTGTGAGGGGAGGAATATCAGGAGATGGCAAAGATTTCCAAAAGAGACTCTTACCCCGATATATGTTGGTTCAGCTCTCTTTATTCTGTGGTGTCCAAGGGGAGAGTGGGGCAAAAGAGGACGAACAGGAAATGTCAGGGGTTTATCTATGTTTTGGACAGGGAGGGCTTCTCTGGCTCTCTGCCAACCCGGTTGGGGCAGGAAGGAGGGGTCCAGGGTTATCTTGATCAGATTCACAGCGTCCCAGGGAAAGGGGCCCATGAGCTCACTGTAACAAATACATATATTTGGTCCTGGTTTTCTTGTTATTCTTGTTCTTTTGTACTCTTTTGTAGTCCCCTCTAATCTTGTCATAGATTATACAACCCATTTGATGAATACATCCTACCATCTCTCTGTAGGTTGAAGAACATTTGCTGTTCAAACTGTTCTGCACTTTATTTCTTTACTTGAAGTACTAAAATATGTTTTATACATATATACATACAGCAGCACATATATTAACAAAAGTGTGCATGCTCTGACATATTTTTCTAATAGCTTTTTTTCACAAACCAAATCCCCAAAATTCTAAAATGTTAACAGAACAGTAGTTAACAGAAATGTTAACAGAACAGAACCCAACAGTAGTCCTTCGGCAGTTAAAGAGCACAATATAAAAGGAAGTTTGTGCAATTAAAGTAGTCTTTCTTTCTTGATGGATAGTTTGACCAGATTGTGAAGAAAAAAGAATACAAATCTCTTAAAAATCAAACAAACAACATTTTTGAAAAAGAAGGATCCAGTAGACCTTGTCTAGCTGCTAACTTGCCCTATTCAGGATGACCAGTTAAACTACTGTGTGTTGATTAGTTCTTCACTAAATTAAGTGTACTTAAGGATTCATGGAAGAAACAGCAATATGCCTCCTGAATTCTAGGTGCAGAGAAGGCCACCACTATTGCATGTAAGAGAGATGAATGCAACATACTAACATAAGAAAATAAATGAAGTAATTTCATAAGATCATACCAGTTTTGGATTCTAGAGGTTTAGCTCTGTTTCTTTCAAATTATCAGGTTTAGCTCTGTTTCTTTCAAATGATGTAGACCCCCCAATGGCAGTCTCCAGATTGGGTACTGTCCCAAGTACTTTTTTAGGTGGGTCCAGGATCCCTTTTAACACATGGGATAAAATCCTGGCTCTATATAGTGGCATTTCCTTTCAAGCAGGTCTCTGAGGATGCTGGATAGGTCTCCTTTCAAGTAGGTCTCTGAGGTCTCTGGTTGTTGGATAACCTTGCCCAGTTTAAAATGGGGAAGGAGACCAGCTGAATAGTTTTCTATTGAGGTCACTGTGTAGATGTGGGGCCCAGATTTGTACAGGGCAAATTTAATTATAGGAACTGTGTTGTATATTGGCTGGATAACTTGATATACAGAAAACCCACATAGCACAGAGCCCACCAAAAGGAATGCAGTGGAATGGTTTCCTCTTGTTCTGCGATGTGTTCAGAGGCGCAGTGGTTATGGAAGCAGAGGCATGGTGAGTCTCCCAGCACAGTGGCCACTGCTGTCTTCCTGGCTCCTCCTAAGCATATGTCCATTGCATCTGTGGTGATGGCAATACCACAGGCATCTGTAAATCACATTACAACCGTGCAACCAAATTGATAAAACTTCCATTATATATTTAGTTGCTGAAGGGAGTGGCAGTGGAAACAGGTTCTGCTGTTCCTCATATAACAGTGTTTTTAACCATTACTCTTCCAACAGGGACCAAAAATAAGTAAAAATGAGAAAGTTTATCCTCGGATTACTACATGAGATGGTATGGAGTCCTATAAAAAATGTTTATGTTCTCTGCTGCTCCCCTGGCAAAGACTTGCATAACTCACTGGTGGCTCCATCTCTCATGAGCAAAGCACTCATCCCAGATGCATCTTAATAGTGTCTTGCAAAGTGTGATGTGCTATAGAATTTTACAGCTGTGCATTTGGGAGGACCACATTACATCATCACATATTTTCCCATGAAGATTTTGGCTTACTGCTGCTCTAAGCTAACTAACTTTTACAGATGGTTCCTAGAATAGCTAAAAGATCCCTGCTTTGGTATTTGTTGTCAGCATGAATTTAATGTACTCCTTTCATTAAGTCTTAGAGTCAGGCTGCAGAGGAAGTGGAATAGCACAGTCAATACATGACTGGATTTGCTCTCTAGTTATATCAATCACATTGTCTCTCTACACTATTAAACATTTATGCTGTGGTAATGTTTTCATAGCACAGCTGATAGACAGGCCCAGGCTCAGGAGCAGTGTAAGTGAGATGTATGTCCTGGTCTCTGGTTTGTGTGCTGCCAGCCCCTGGGGAATCTATATCTCCTAGAGATTTAATAGTGTAAAGAACTTCCATATCCTAAAGAGATACTTTATGTCTCAATTTTTATTTACTCTCTGTTTGGTTCTTACTATTTTTCAGGGAGATGAATTAATGATTCTGTCCTTCTGTGATCCTCTGAGCCCAGGAATATGCAACCTGGAGTGAAAAAAGAAAAGAAGGAACCCTCCACTCACAGGTAGTATGAAGTTATTTTGTCCTAGCAAGTTATGACACTGCATATTCCAACCATGTTTCACTATCTGCAAGATATGAAACCCTGAAATATAACCACTTTAAAGAGTACATTTGTGTTTTAAAGTAAAATAAAAGCAGATAAAGCTAGTATTTTTTTAACAAATTTAGAATTTGTTTCAGAATAAGTATACTTACAACAGCAAAATATAGAGAGGAAGGCATTGCAAATTTAGAACAAAATTGATGAAAAAATGTTTTCAGATTCAAGGCAGTCTATGTCAGGGAACAAAACAACTTAAAACATTTAAACCAGTCTTATGGTCTGACTAATCAACATTCCTCAGCTTTTACCCATAATTAAATGAATTACGTTAGTTAAAATATTAGTGCTGATGGGGGAGATAAGGCTATGAATCAGTGCCAAAATGCATTAACTAAACAGGGCAGAAAAAAATTCCAATTCAGATTTCTACACATCTTTTAGATTGTTATTATTTGTTATTATTTTCAAGCTGATTTACTCAGAGTATGTTTACATGTTATTAGGCAATTTGATCTATGAACACTTTGTTGCTTCTTATTTCTTGAGCAGTTGTTTGAAACAGATTTCAGCAGACTTTCAAAAGTGCCAGATTAACTGAAATTTGTAATTTTATGCTTGATGATCATCAGTATGCAAGAAAAGGAAATGAACGTCATCCACTGTCACCCAATCATTCATTGTCATCTGGTTGTGACAGCAGGCAGACTTTGACTGAGTTACTGCCATGCATTTTCAGCTACTGAAGAAATGGGAACAATTGGACACTCCACAGTGCTAACTTACACATGCAAATGGTGTTGATGTAGTCCAATGAGTGGAATGTAGAGCAATGCTTGTGCCTGATATATTAAATGATCACCACTTTCTCCTGAGGAACAGGTCTAGTAATCAAGTAAGTAATATTGGTTTTAATTTAATGAGCTAAAAAAGTGAAAATCTGAGACAATTGATCTTTAGGCAGAAGACTTGCAAACTTTCACAGAATTAATAAAATGGAAGAGAAAGCCATCCTGTATGTCTAGTGCTGTCTGGTGCTGATGACTGTCTGTAATAGATGCTTGAGTCTTAATGAGTAGCTCCTCTGTATGTTTCGTTATACTTTCAAGCTACAGTTTATATATGTCTGGTAATGCTGAAAAATGTCTTCCAGGTGCAGCATAATGTAAATGTGGAAGACAAAGCTCTGAGGGACAGAATTGAGTTTTGCAGCTGACAGCTGCATGTGTGATGTCCCCTGCTGGAGTAGTTTAATACAGACCACAATCAGTTAATTATGTTTATACTTTGTGGAGAGCACTGCAAAGACTGTTAGGTACAGTAAGAAAAACAGTTTTGGAAAGGCATAGATGGAAATGCATATATTCCATTCTTAAAATAGCTGCTACTTATATCACTAATATCTTAAATTATTGGAATGAGAAAAATTATATGCCCTCATGTGCACTTTTGCATCTTTCTTCTTTTGACATTTAAGTTGGTGAAAAGAGTGAAAATAATTTGAGTGCAGTTCTTCTGTGAACAGTGTCTGGATGAAAAGAGCGTTTTAGAGTTCACTGCTTGTGTCAGTGAATTCCTGATCAGATCTGATTTAATTTACACAGAAAATGTAAAGATGACTTCATCTGATATAAGTTTATATTATTTATTTTTAGACAGATATGCCATAACACATCACTGTAAATTGAGGAATCTAATTTCTGATCTTGGGTGGAAAAAAAATCATCTGTGGAGTAATTCTTTCTTTCCCACCACATTATTTTCTGCTTATCCGTCAACATCCTTTAATGAGGAATTTTGCAGGGAAAATGTTCTGATCATTTTGCTTTGTTAACTGCATTGAGAGGAAAAGGACACTCATTCTCCCACAGAGGTAGTTCTAATGTGATAAAAGAAGTTCAAATCAGTACAAACAGCACTCAATTTACAGACTTTGTAAGCATCCAGCTGAGGAACTAAATCTCTGAACACATGTAGATTTACACCTCCTTTTTAAACAATTTGCAGTTACTGCATTTTGATCTAACAATACATATTATCTCTCAAATAATGCCAGTGTTAACCTATAAATATGAATTATTAGATCTAGCACTTCTCAATACACTGCCAGCATGCTGCATGTCCAGAACTGGAGGGCTTCTTTTCCCACAATGCAGGGATGCAGCACTGGGAACCACTGCACCACACAGGGACCTGCAATTTCTGCATTCCAGCCAGAGCAAGGCAGAGAGCAGGGTGTGCCAGAGGCTGGCTCAAGCAGCTGATTCGGATATTGGCTGCTTTGTCAACAGTTGTTTTGGCCAAACTGTCTTCAATAGAGATCTGGCCTTGAGCAGCTATTGTGGAACTGCTTCTTTCAATTAGCTCTCCAAAGGGATGCTTCATCCCACACTGAAAGCCCATTTGTGTGGTTTTGGAGCAGTCTAAACTGTCACTCCCCCAGCACTCTCAGTGTAGGAAAAGCTCAGAAATAGCCTAGAAAATATGTTGTGCCTATCTGATGTCCATTCTTGACAGCCTTCCAGCTTAATCACAAGGAAGATGGGATAAAAATATCCACTATTTGAGTGTTTATACTTTTCTTATGGATTTAGAGGACTACATGTGTAACACAGTTTGAAGCAATGTCAAAATATCAATAAAGAAATCTCCAAACTTGCAGATCCACTTAAATATCTATTTTGCACGAACTTATGGCCAGTCTCCAGGCTTGCTCTGGGCTGCAGGGTCTAAATCGTCTTGTTTTAAGCCAATTCAGAATTTTTCTCATTCATATTTTATATTTTCTTCATTCAGATTCCTTCCTGTGTTTTACCTTTTTCCTTAAGGTATCAGCTTTGGTATTCAGTTACAGTCAGGAAAATACCAACACTTTTTATCCACTCAGATCTGTGATGAACAGGAATGAAAAACTGCCCACTAGCAATTTCCCATTTACTGTGCACTGCAGTATTGCATTCCTGCCTCTCTGTACTGTTCTGTGAGACTCTTAAATTAAAGTAATTAATGTGATTTAGGGTGATGCCTGTTTACCAAACAGGAGTCACAAGAGAGTTTTCTTTCCTGTCGTGTCACCAGGAGTCTGCCTTCCAGGTAAGAGCCTCTCTGTTGCACAAAGGGCTCTTCTTTGTGCTTTTTGTAGCTGGGGTTTTGTGAGAGGAAGGCAGTTTATTGTTCTTAGTCTGATGTAAATGTACCTTAAGAATTTGAGAGACCTTGGAGGTAATGGTTGCTAGGGCTCTTTAAAACCTAGTTTCTTGGGGCTAATAGCCTACTAAATTAAGATAGGCCAGTTCAGTTTCTTGAGAATTATTGAACTGAGAGGTCTCCAGGCAGAGGTTTTATTTGCACCTGTTTATCTGTGAGGGTTTTTTTCAGATAGTTTTTTTAAGGACCAGGAGCTAAAAGCTCCTTTTTCTTTCACCTCCACAAATGAAAGCTGTATTTCCTCTAACCATGGTATTTTCTTGACTCGGCCCTGTTGATAACAATTCCTCCTTGTGAATTTTCCCTGGAGATCTTTGTTAGCTTTATTGGTGTTTTCTTTTTTGCTTAACCTTTTAACACTGTCACCATTTTGGTTATCCTTTTCTCCATGGGAGTTTACTCTATTTCTGCAGTTTAGGCTATACAACAAAATTGTCCTGGGAACTGACAAGGCAGTGGCAAGCACTAAGTCATACTTCTCATGTGGACTGTCTTCCATGTCAACATTGTGTTTTAAAGATCTGTAGGATTAGTAATTAACCCATCTGCAAACCACTGTGCTCATCAATGATTTCCCATATACAAGAATAACTTGAATAATCCACTTGGTTTAGATTCTTCTATTAAATAGAAGCTTGTTATATATATGGATTTTTGAGAATCTTGCAAATTAATATTTCCAATAGAAACCACCCCGCCATTTACTACACAGGTGACAAACCAGGAAACTGCTTTCTGTAATTCTTTAAAAATGGAAATGGATGCAAGAACAGCCTTGATTTGAGAAGCAAGGTGCATGGAAGTGTGTAAGAGAGGAGCAAACACAGTGTGATATTTCCCTAGATTATGCTCTAACATATTGCAGCTCCTGAACCATATCATGTCTGGTATTCTCTTCTTTGTTCAATCCCCTTTTAATCTCATGTGTATTTACTGATTTGTGTGTTCTCCTGCACATGTTTCTGCCACACTTACTTTTACACGGATTCATCATCTTGAGCTGGTGAACTCTGAGCATTTATTTGTTCCTTGTTCACATCTTCACAGTTCCATAGATCTCTTCTGCAATGCACCCTCAGATGGACTCTGGATATAAGACTAGTAATTTCAGTTGTTCTTTGTAATGGGAATCATTCTGAAAAAGGCTTCAGATGACTTCTGTAATTGGCTTCAATGTTGTTTTGCTTCTCTGCTATTTTTTTCTGAGCTCCTTTTTGTTATGGAGAGTGGCACAATAACAGTACGGAGTATTCATGAAGAAATGTATGTAGTGGCATACCAGGGTTTACTGTTGTAGGCAGCTCAGCCCCATGTAGCTTGGTCTCTTTCCTACAGAAAAAAAGAATCAGAAGGGTAAAAGTGAGAAAACTCATGGCTGAGATAAAGGCAGTGTAATATGTAAGACAAAAGCTGTGCACACGAGCAAAATGAAGCAAGGAATTCATTCACTCTTTCCCATGGGCAGGCAGGTGTTCAGCCATCCCCAGGAGGGCTGGGCTCCATCAGGCATAATATTGACTTGGGAAGACAAACACTGTGACTCAGAACATCTCCCACCTGCTTCTCCTTCCTCCATTTTTGTATGCTGGGCGTGATGCCACATGGTATGGAAAACACCTTTGGCCACTTCTGGTCAATTGTCCCGGCCATGTCCCCTTGACAAATTCTTGTGCATCCCCAGCCACCTGAGTGGTGGTGCAGCATGGGAGACAGAAATAGCTTTGACTCTGTGAAAGCATTGCTCAGTAATAGCTAAAATTCTCTGTTATCAACACTGTTTTCATCACTAATCCAAAACATACCAGCTACCATGGTAGAATTCTCATAATTCTGAACATTTATTTTGGCTTCTACTCAGTATCATGCTGACGTTTTCTTTAAATGATTTATTATAAGCTGAAGATCTCAATCTGGCCAGGAGTCAGCTCTAAGCCCTCTCCTACAGATTGAAAACTTAGATTGTTTTTCTCTACTTATATCCTTCTATATTTGTCTATATTGAATTTCACTGTCAGTGTTTAAAAACAATACAAACAGCTATTAACTATTAAACCTGTATGTCAGTGTACTTTTCCATATCAGAACCTCTTTTTCATAGTGGAACCTGCTTAATAATGGATTGAATAAGGAGGCGTGAAAACTGGAGAGTACTCAAATAAATTCTTCTGAGTTGCAAAATATTATTATTAATATAAATAAATAAATACATACATACATAAATACATAAATAAATAAAGGTATTTTTGAGGGATTATTGTGGCACAACCTGTGGGAAAAAATACAGGTAAGTAAAGAGCCATTATAGGTGAGTTGTGATGCTAGGAGTATGGACTTGCCGTAGGAGTATACGGCCATGAAGATTTCTGGAGATATGGATATCTTCTACTGTGCTAGAAGAAAACGTGGCACTAGTTTTGTGTTGTGTTTTGGGGATTTTTTTTCTCTCTCATGAAATCCTGTCTGTCATTCTGTGACTCAATTCTGTCATTCTGTCACTACTCTGTCATTCTGTGACTCAACATCCATGTGAGTGTGCTTGTTGCGCACAGCCAGGAGGTATTTCCATGAGGTGTTGAGGTTCTGTGACTACCATGCCTGAATGTTTGGAGGCAAATATTCAGGCTCTGCTAGTTAGGCCAAAAAAACGTTCTTGGGGCATGCACATCTTCCACTGTGTTGGACAACAACTCTTATAAACATTAACAGGTTTTAAACTGTGTCTATGTGACTCAGCTTTTCTGTATGTCTGGGAATACCTGTGATCATAGCAGAGTGGCATTTGGCTTTGCAAAAGTGAACTATAAAACAGAGTTGGGATTACTGACATGGCAACAGCTTGACATCACACAGACTGTAATGATTTGTTGCTAAGTTCTCAGAAGATGCTGCAGACATTGTGTTCAGACCTAGTTATTAACCTGTGTCTCTCTGTGACACGATACACACAAAGCAGTTATGGCATCTCATCTTGGTGCCTCTGATGCCCTTCAGTCTTTCTTAGTCCATAGTCCTGTGGCTTAGGTGTGCTTGTGGATAAAATTAAATGGAATCTGCAGGGCTGTGCTGGATCTTAAAACACAAGAACACGCAGCAGGCTAACAGGTCTGAACAGAGGGGGAATGTGGTGTTGGAGCATATGTCTGACTTGTTTGTTGTGCTGCTGATGCACCTGCTTTCACATGACTACTCCGATAAAAATGATAAATAATTTGGTTTTAAAATGTTGTATTGTTTTAAACAAATTAGAAGCAATCACAGCTGTTGGGATAGTATCTCATACTCTTGTGTCTAGTCACTACTGCACAAAAAAATCATAAAAGTAAGTAATAAAGGGAATAAAAACTTTCCACCTGTGGGTGCCATCTGGTGGTGAATACTCTGATCCTGATCCAGCAAAGCTCTTGGATGCATGCCTGTTTCTAAAGCATGAACGCCCCTTCTAAGTATGTGGGTGTGTTACTAAGTCCCACACAATGGGGTGGGCATGTTGGAAAGAATAAATCTAAATGGAGATACTCCAGCTGAGATTCATCAGATATTTGCCCTGCAAATGAACAAAGACTTGTAAAAGCCGTGGTGAGGATAGAGTAATTCTTCCTCACAGAAAAACTGAAGACCAAGGCAAGGAGCCATATTCTAAAGTCCAGGAAACACGGGAAAGCACGGAAGTGCTAGGAATATAAGCACCCGATCATTTTGATGCTTGTACCTTTGCCAAAAATACAAATTTTTGCTCTTGTGAAAACTCAAAATACAATTTGAATGTATCTGAGTAATAATTATGCAGATGTGTCCAGAGGGAGCTATGCTTAAGTGTTGCACTGGCACAACATTGTGCCTGGACTTGACTGTCTTTCAGCAGCCCATAGGCTCAGGCATGTGTTACTATTCCGAGTTGGGCAGGAGTGAGGATCTGCTGGAGGGCAGGAAGGTTCTGCAACAGGATCTGGACAGACCAGACAGATGGGACAAGGTCAACGCTATGAAATTCAACATGGCCAGGTGCCAGATCTTGCACTTGGGTCACAACAACCCCATGCAACTCTCCAGGCTTGTGACAGAACAGTAGAAAATCTGCCTCTTGCATAAGGACCTGGGGGTGCTGGTTGACAGCCAGCTGAACATGAGCCAGTGTGTGCCCAGGTGGCCAGGAAGGCCAAAGGCATCTAGCCTGTATCAGCAATGGTGTGGCCAGCAGGACCAGGGAAGTGATCTTCTCTCTGTGCTCAGCACTGGGGAGGCCTCACCTTGAATCCTGTGTTCAGTTTTGGGTCCTTCCCTACAAGAATGACATTGAGGTGCTGGAGCATGTCCAGAGAGGAGCAACAGAGCTGGTGAAGGTATGGCTAATAAGAAGCATCTTGAGGCAGCTGGGTATGTTTAGCCTGGAGAAAAAGAGGCTGAGGGGAGACCTTATTGCTCTCTACAGCTACCTGAAAGGAGTCTGTAGTGAGTTGGGGGTCAGTCTCTTCTCCCAGGCAACAAGTGACAGGACAAGGGGGAATTGCATCAAGTTGTGCCAGGGTAGGTTTACATTGCATATTAGGGAAAAATTATTCCAGGAAAGGGTTATCAAGCATTGGAGCAGGATGCCAAGAAGTGGCTGAGTCCTCATCCCTGGAAGAATTTAAAAGGCAGATAGATGTAAAGCTTAAACACATGATTTAGTAGTGGGCTTGGCAGTGCTGGTTTCATGGCTGGATTTAGCACTCCCATAATTGATGATTCTGCTAGGGGGGACTCCTGGTTCCAGAAACTCAGGCCTCTCTCCTCACCTGTCTGTGAGGATCTGAACATCTAAAGAAATACCTTCAGCCAGCCCTCTCCCACCTGTGCTCCAGCTGGCCACTAATGGATAGTGGGAGACGCTACTGCCTTGTATTTCTCATCAGCATCTGGTGGAAGAAGGGCCCTGCTTTCCTAAGGCTGTACACAGAGGAGGTGAGACACCTGAGATATAATGATTTTTTCTGAAGCTTCTGTACCAGCCCTTCTGCTGGAAAAGACTGAGGACAATGACTTTCAGCAGAGGGACAGCAGGTGAGAGGCTTGGGACAAGGGAAAGGCTGGATGAGGGGCCATGCTCCTAGCTGGCACAGGGATCTGGGAAGAGACTGTCTATCCAGAGCAGTCTGCAGGTTCTTCCCACCTCCTCATCCATTGCCTCCAGGCTCAAAGGATGCTGTAAAGTGCTGCCACAGAGCCTCTAAAGAAGGTTTTATAGCAAGATATGAGATTTTTTACCTCATTCAGACTGAGCAGAAAATGCTAAGATTAGAGCAGAGAAAAAGGCTCTGAATTTACTTTCTTTTTCTACCAACAAAACAAAGTTTTATCTTAATTTCAGCCCTACATGCACGAGTTTAGTATTCAGGTGAACAGTTCTCCTGAACTGTATTATTTGGTGCAGTTCACAATCCCATAAACCAGAAAATACTAGATATCATTCCCCCACAGAAAGCACAGTGGGGAATAAGCAAATAAAGTTGAAACAGATAAAGATCTGAGTATTGATCTCTGCTGGTGTTTCTTAATAGAGCATAGCTCCAAAGGAATATTGTAGTCATTGATGGAGGAGAAATCGAAATAATCTGGCTATCACTTTACATGTCTCTGTATTAGAAGGGTCGTGTAGGCTAAAGAGTGCTAGGGATTTACACAAAGTAACAGCAGATTTTCAGGCGAGCATATGGATTTACAGCTATAGAAAGCACTTAGCAGGGACTCCAGTTGGGCTCACACAAGCTGTGGTTTTGTGGTGAACTTGTGGCAGCTCCCCCTGCTTCTCTGCCTACCTAAAATGTGTGTTATCTCACAACTGCCAGCTATGGGGTGTCCCCCCAAATGATTGAGCTGGCATTTTCCTCCTAGTACCAGAAGCCACATGTGAAAGCCAGTAATTTTCAAAAATTTGATTTTTTTTTTTTTTTGAATATCACTTTCATTACATAATTAATTCATGGTAGTTCCTGGAGTTGCAGTTGTATCTAAGAAATAAGAATAGAAATGACATTTTCTGACTCAGTATTGGTCATCACCACTCTCACAGATAAAAAGGTTTTATTACAGCTTTATGTCTGCTCAAATCACAGAACCTGTGGTTGTAGTAAGGCAAAATTGATTCTGCCTCTGTTAGCAATTGTATTAACAATTGTATTAACAATTGCTAACAGAGTTTCAGACATAGGACAGATTTCCAAGGTAGACATTAACGCCTTGAAGACAAATGCAGTTTCATACCTGTAGTTTAGAGTGCATTTTAGCTCACAAAATCTTTGCAACATGCAATAAATGTAAGTATTTCAGATTGACTTTCAGTTGAAGTTTTCAGAGCCAGCAGCTAGGAAAAAAATTATTTTGTGCTTGTACTTTGAGAAAATTCTGGTCTAAAAGCCCTCTGGACACTGTGAATACTGGGTAAGCATGATGCTGTTACTTTTCACTGCGCACAAACATCATCCTGATGGTTTACATTATTCATGCAAACAAGATGCTGTAAATGCTGTCTCCTCCAGAGCCTCTTTGAGAGGAGGCTTCAGTTATGCCCAGGAACCCTGCAGGCTCTTCTTGGATTTCATTTGCAAGGAATTTTTGAAATTCTCTCACTTTTGAGAGAGGACATATTCATACAGTCACTTGTAGAAGCCCTGTTGAAGGCACAGGAAATG
Source organism: Lonchura striata (assembly GCF_050655825.1). Lineage (NCBI taxonomy): Eukaryota > Metazoa > Chordata > Aves > Passeriformes > Estrildidae > Lonchura > Lonchura striata. The sequence continues at coordinate 49,522,558 of NC_140705.1, forward strand.
TGTGTGGGCAGAGAATACTGGCTACACTGGAGTAGTATTTCAGAACCTAAAAATATGTTTAACCTTCCAGCCACAGAGGCAGCCTGCAGAGTAGAGATGAATGCCTTTTCAGCTCGAGAGGCTTATGAGAAAAACTCACGTTTAATAATCTGAATCATGTAACAGAAGGCATATGTGGTTGGTGTGCTACAAGCTGATAATTCTGAATTCCTATATATTTATAAATCTGTTATTCATTTAGGGCACTAGAGTGACATCCCTGTTCTGAAAACTGCACTTTCTGAGTTGACCCTGTGGTGGTAGGGAAGGCAGGGAAGGATTTGGAACAGACAGACAAATATTAAGGGTTATTAAGTTGCAAGGCAGGAATAAATTCCAGTACCAAATCTCAGGCAAAGTTCTTTATCAGGAAAGTCCTTCTTTCCTTTCCTTTTACATGCATTTAAATTTATTGGTTTTTTTTTTTTTGTTGGTTGTTGGTTGGGTTGTTGGTTTCTCTTTTGTGCCAATAGCCACATTCTAATCCTGTCACTGGCTGTAGAATTTAGCAGCCTATAATCCCTGCAACAGCTTTATACCAAGAAATGTGAACACTGTACCTCCCTTTTAGTATTCTTCTGAAAGTGAGAAAGCAGTGGGCTGTAAATATGAAGTCTTTACTGAAAAAATATTAGTGCTACTGCCTGATTAGGGACCTGAGGAAACACTACCAAAAACTTAAGTGTAAATTTCTGCTTAACTCCCTTTGTTTTAATATGCTTTAGGTATTGAAATTTATTCCTGCATTGAGGCTTTCCTTTCATCTGACCCTACAGAACAGTCTGATGCTCCATTTGCTCTTTTTTTACTACTTGAAGTCAACTTGCACTGCAAGAAAGTGAAGTCTATTTTTTCCTAAGCTGATATTGAAACATAAGTTATGGAATAACCAATTTTTAAATTGTATTTCATACACCATTGACTAGAAATTCTCATGACTTCATTGCAATCCAGATCTCTTTTATTAAAAGGCATTCTCTCAGTCCCAGTGTGAGATCTTTCTGTATTGTGAGTTATACACTAAAATGAGTGCTAATCCAAATGAAACTAACTTCCCTCGAGCAACTTTATAGCCCACAGTCAGTTGAATCTGAGCATAAGGTAAAGAACCTGGATTAATGTACTGCTCTCTTTTGACTAAAATAAATAATTCATGTATTCCTCTTCAAAACAAAAGTATTTATCCTTCAAGACCAGCTGGAAATGATTGCTTTTAATGAACCTGCTAGCTTTTTTCTTGTTTCCCTTTAAAAAATAACAATTGGATTTTTGTGAGCATTCACTTGTGTTCTGTAATGTGATGATACACTTTTGTCCCTTACACAGTGTAGTGAGATTTCTATACCTAATCAAAGCCACTGAAATGTTATGGGCATTAAATTTGTGTTAATAATCTGATCATGGATGCAAGGAAGAACAATAGCCTGTCACTTCTTCATGAACTGATCTGACAATTTTGCTGTGCTTGGGGTATGAAACAAAAAAGCTTTAAAGATGTTGTCATTAGTAAGATTTATGTCTGCAAAGGCTGTGCTGACATAGGCCTGTTAGATTACAATTAGATGTAAAAGATCATCCAAAAGAGTACAATTGCAGGGAATTTATCTAATCAAATATGGGGAAGGTACACTTTTCAGAGTCACACAGGGGAAAAAGATTCTGTTTTCCTGCAGTGCAATTTACATATGGTGCTAGTGTCTTGGTGATTCTTCCATAAATACAGATATACTTTGTTTCTCTGTAACACATTATTTTTTCACCTTTAGCCTATAAATAGAATATATATGTTAAATGTGCAAGAATTAGTTTACACTCTCATTTATATTTCAAGATGATTTAGTCTCATGGATGGCTAGGGTCCTTGACCAAATAAGAGAGTTCATATTCATAAATACTTTTTAAGAGTAGGTCTGCTTTCATTCATAGGGATGCTTTATGACTAAAATTATGTATTCTATCCTGCTGAGTAACAGTGCACCTCCCTGAGAGCTTTAGGATAGACACCTGACATCCCAGATGTAGACAGGAGCATCTGATTTTCACTGAATATTGAATTTTGACATAGTTTTTGTATTCCAAGAAGATTTTGTAATCCAAGAAGATTAATTGCTTCTGTGAGTAATCGTCTAAAAGAACTAAGATCATGTTAGAAAACAAATAGTGAGGATTATCTTCTTTATGTTTCAGGGCATAGACTAATCTGTTTGGGAAAAAATTTAATTCAGTGACATATTATTTCATAATTGGTCTTATTTGCATAGTTTGTTTTTTTTTTCCCCTTTGGAAACACTCAGTAATGGTCAGTACTAAAAACAAGAGTTTATTCAAACTTCAGGCTTGCATGAAGACTGGTTTTTTGTAATTTTTTGTAAGGAATGCATATTCTTTACTGCATGTATATCTGAAAGCTATGGATTTACAATAATTGCTTGTGGAATAGCTTTTATAATGAATAGTTCAATGAATTTATGTTCTTTTTGGATGAAAATAGAAGAGAAAAAAATGCAGGCATTTTCTTCCAAAATCCAAAGACTGTGTACTAAGTGACTGGAAAGCATGACAGTGGAACACAATCCAATTCAGGTTTAATCATAGCAAGCAAAGTTTTTCTCTGTCTCATTGCCATTGCCTTCTGTGATAGAGAAGCAAAACACAGGTACTGAAGATATTTCTGACTGAAGTACTGCAATCTGTGTTAAATGGGACACCAGACTCCTTTAGAATTTTTAAATTATGAAACTGCAAAAAATTAATTCACATTCCACTTCAAACTGGGAAAATGGAGGCCTGAAGGTCTGTTTTCTCACCCAGGAATAAAACTTGGGGAGGAAGTATATGTCCTTTAGTCAAAGTGCTGTATACGACTGTGCATAATACTATATCCCTTGAAGGTATAGATTACCCATGATGAAGAACCATTTTGAGGCATCTACAAGAAGTTTTAGTCTGTGTGAGCTTAAAACTAAGAAAATGAGTATAAATGTAATAAACTGTCATTCGTCTCCTTTGAGTTGCTCTGTAATTCTTCCCATCTTTTCTTCAGACCTATTTTTCCCCCAGAATTATTCTAATAAATTTTGATACCCTGTGTGAATGCCCATGCCATTTTATAAGTGTCTTCTTTTTCAGTTCCATTTCTAATTTAAACCTCTTTCCAATTTACATAAGTTGTGAATAAAACCATTTGGTTTTATTTTCGAAAAGCTGCCTATAAAATGTCATATTGCTATATCTGTTTGGCCTACATTCACCTCTTAGTAGTTCTGATTTATACAAGCTTGCCAGAATAAGAAAAATGTTGGAAATTGGCTGCTGGGAAATCTTTTAATCAGAGAACTTCATATTTCAAAATTACCTATAGCTCTGTGGACTCCACAGACAATGGGGGTAAGTTTTCTTCTCTCCCACCATTAACCATTTAAGTGCTTGGAGATGAATATTTGTTCTTTGGCTCTGCTGTCCTGAGGTTTTTTTTGTAGGCAGTGAAGAAAGCCCAGGCACTTCCAGCAGAATGTGTAACCAATTTATTTTCTGATTAAATTAATCACCCTTGGGAACAGGCCAGCATTCCCCTTTCCAAGTTACAGGGGGACCATTAGTGTCAACCATAAGTCTACATTTTAGAATATGAAAATGATACGAGAGGAATCTCACACACAGAGTTGATGTATTTCTGAAGGCACTCAGTAGGCATTTCTGTCTACATCTTGTTTACCTTAGGGTTATCACCACTTCAAGGCTGTAATTTTAAACAAGGGTTTTGGATTGCCTAAAAGGAAAGTTGATGCAGTAAAAATTGTTAAGGCATAACCTGCCCATAGCAGGGAAATGTATGGAAATCACAGACAACTTAAACTAATGGAGATCCTAGCATTTTAGCTCAAAATCTAACTTGGACATTTCCATTTCTGCCCTGTGTAGCACCATCCTTTTGAAAAATGACTTTCTTTTATGTACAAATACCTCTTTTGACAGTAGTGATAGAGAGCAACCACCAACCTAAATATAGTTATTCTGTCTACATGATTTTACGTTTCACGTTGCTACAGGTAGTATTTAAGAATGTTACAGTGAAGTGGTGACAGAGGACTTCTTCCCCATTTTTCTATGCCCTCTCCTTTTGTTTTGTTCTTAAGTCCACATTTCCCTTGCCTGTGTTGTGCCTGTTATCACAATCAGTTATATTCTAAATCTCTGCTAACTCCCTGTGATCCTTGGGGTTTCTCTGTGTAAAGGTCTCTTTGCAGGGTAGGAAATCTAGGGCTCAGACTGTTGGGTTTTGTTTGATTTAGAAGTAATACCTACACCTACTCTTATTAAATGTGACAGGTCCTAACAGAGTCTTATTCAGTTTCCCCTCTTGTCTTTTTCCATGATGATCAGTGAAAGGGAAAAAATTTAATTGAAAACTGTGGTCATAAAAGACACAGAAAGTGGTGAGATGAAATATAACATTAAATTTGTTTTAATTCCTGCTTTTATGAATAGAAATGGTCAAACCTTTGGTCAACAATCGTCCTTTAGTATTATTTCCACTGCATGAGTAAAAATAATACCCGAGTGATGGCCTTTTAATGTTCTGTGTTATGAAATATAGACCTTTTGACATAATGATAATTCAGTAAGTCATATACCCACATAAAAATGTTGTGCTTTGTAATTCAGTTCTTCATCTGTCCCTATGAAACCAAGTGTTTGAATTTGGTAATAAATATTTTTCATATAAAAAGCTACCAATATCTTCCAGCCTGACTACACTGATTAGGCAAGAGTGAGAATTCTGACTGGCAGGTAGAATTATATTTAATATAAATGTATATGTGAAAGACATTGGCTGTATATTTTCAAAGTGTGCAGTAAGGAGGACAGCTCTTCAAACATCATCCCACGTAAAGTTTGTATTAGAGTCAGTAGAGGCTGATTTTCCCTATCTTTGGCCACCATGCAGGTCAGGACTGCTTTCTGAGAGACTGACACATGAACATATATGCTTTCTTGCCAGGGCAGCACTTGGTAATCCCTAGCTGTCAGTCTCTTGGAGGAAACTTGTAGCTCTTGGAAAAGGTTTCTGGCTTTCTCTGGTTGCCTTTTCTGCACAAATCTTTTCCAGACAAATGCAGAGGTTGTCCAGATGTAGGCACAGGTTGTTCTTTTTCTGTATGGAGTATCCTAATTTATGTTCTCCCATTCAATGGTGATTGCAGTTCCTTCTTGTAATATCCCAGTTGTAAACTGTGAATGGTGTGACTTGCTGATCTTACTGTCTCAATAGCATTTCATTGCATGTACAGTGTATGAATGGGATGCAATATTTATGTGCTTAATCTTTATTGACATTCTACATTTGAATTGTGTCTCTCTGCCCACAAATACTTCCCTGCTGGATTTATCGGCACATTCCCAAAGCAGCATTCAGAATGTTTGGTCAGACAAGGCCATTTCCAATGCTGTGGTTGGTGTGTTTGATGCAATCCTGAACTTCAATAATGACCTGACCTGCATGAAATCTGCTTAAAATTAGCAGTAGCATTTGTCACAGGGAGGGACTATTTTAATAGTCATATAAATCCCACTTTTTCCTAGTGCTCCAAATTCTTATGGGCCAGAAAATTATTAGGTAGGTGAGATTCCCAGCAGGAGTTAACTTCCATAATGGTGCTTGGCTTGAGCTAGGTTCTATTTAGGAGTTACAATTTAATTTTCTTCAGAGCCTCTGTTAGACCTGCTGCACTAAGGAAATGCAGCAATACAGATAGAGAGATGCAAAAGTTATTGGTGTCTTGGGGCATGGCAGCCTCATTGACACCTAGGGTGACCTGTAAAATTCTCATGAGGCTTTGTCGCTCATGAGTAATATAAGCCATTTCAAAACCAAGTCTCCCAATTCTTTTATATGCATCATGGATCTTTATTTTTTGTGCTTACCTTCTATCATTTCACTGAACAATTAACCTCTTCTTCACCTGGAAAGGTTTCAGTGATGCTTATTGAACAATTATGTGTAAGAGTTCTGAAAATATGCATTTATAACACAAGCTTTTAGAGATCTTGATCTTCATTGTCTTTGCTGATTCAAAGCTAACAAGTTTTTATAATAAAAAAAGATTTTTTTTTTTTCCCTGAAGTGCAGCGTGTCAGTGTGTATAGTCCATTTCTGTATTTGGTGTATTTCAATACCTACCCCAAGTGTAAGTCATAGTGTACTATGAGTGTTTCTGTCTTAACAGCAGTATCTCATCTGACCTCAAATTGGAAAGGCTCTTCCATTGAAATGTGAAAAAGATAGAACAATCTTTCTGTAATGATTGCAATGCCCATCCGTGCTGAGTGAATGAGAGCGGCATTGCTAGCAGCAGCACTGAATGTTTGCTCTAAGGATACAGTTCAGAGCAGACAGCTGAGTGACTCTGCAGATGGATAATGCAAGGTTAGGCTGCTTGTTGGCTGCTTCTCCTGCCACCCGCCACCCCCCCAGCCCTTTTTCATCATACAGATGATCTCTTCCATAGCTCTCCTGAGAATAATTCCACTAAACTTGTGCCATGCCTGAGGCAGAAAGGAGCTACAGTAAAGCATGTGTATTGCATTGGTGGAATCAAGTAATTTCTCTTTTATGCCATAATAAAAGTTAGGCAACTGGCAGGAAACATGCAAAGAAACTTTACTGTAAATTATGGCCATTTTTCCCAGCTTTAATTTTGGGTAGGGGATTGGCTGATATATAAAACTCAGTAGTTAAAACATTCCTATCTGCACTGACAAGAGCAGCTGACTGTTACAGATGTAGTAGGAAGATACCCCTCTTCAGCTGCAATGCCTCAGCAAACTTGCTTATCTGTAGCTGGGCAGTTTTATAGAGCACCAGTGTCAGTTTTCAAAAATGGAATATCTCTAGTCTCCTTTGAAAAGTTTTTTGTTTCATTGTTTAAGGAAGATGATCATAGAGCTGTGTGTCTATGGATAAGCTTTTGCTTTAAGCTCAGCTGTGCAGAGCAAAGCTAAAGTCACATAGAGCCTCAGTGACAGATGATGATAAGTCTGATCCTGTCCTTTTATAAATATTAGCTTAAAAATACTTACTAATAATGTCCCTAGTTAAATTTGAAGACAAACCCCATCTCTTTGCACTTTTAAAATAAATAAAACAACTAAGCTACTTCAGCAGTTACTCAGAGGAAAAAGAAAATCCAAAATAGTTAAGGTAATAACTCAAACTGGTTCTGTTTTGCATTATCTATCCACTATCCACATGCACTAATCAGTGGTAGAAGGAGTTGCCTGTGAATTGGAGAGGGCTAAAGGACATGCATATGATTGAAACTACCTCTGCTGTGACAATCTCATGTATAAGTGTTTCAGTATTCATGAGCATAGTGAGTGTGTAGTCTGTGCTGTGCTTGGCAGGAGGAAGTGCAGGAGGTGTAGATATTTGGTTTAAAAAGGTAGCAGCTAAGAAGAAAGAGTGGTGTTCCACATAAAATCTTCTATTCTTGGAAGAGGAAGATGCAGGTCAATTCATTCCTCTGCCTGGCAGTGTTCAAAGACATCTCTCTGGAGCATGCCATGAGCAGCAGGTATGGTATGGTCATGAGAAAGTTCCCCAAAAGTTGAGTTGCTCTTAGATTTTCCTGTCTTTTCTATTTGAGTGTAAAATGAAGACCAACGTGTGTCTGGATTTATGTAGCCATTTGTTTGCAAAATCCATGATGCAAGATAGAGAACAAGCATGGGGAACATGGTTTATCCCAGTGCCAAGGTTTCTGAGAGAGGTGAGTAGAGTAAGTGTAGATCCTGCTCCCTCTGTTGCTTCACACTTCACCAGTGATGGTGCATGGACGATCTTGGACGTGACACACACATGCACAGCTGTGCCCTAAGGAGTGAGGCAGTGATTACGCATGACAGGAACAGACAAGGGCAGGAGGTTGGCCCTGGGCAGAGATGCCCTGTCCCCAGGGGCACCAGGGGATCACCCCCGTCCCTCCAACACCAGGGCTCAACAAGGATGTGAGCACAGCAAATGGCCATGGGGGCTGGTGGGGTGCTTGTGGTGAGACCCCTCCTGAGTCTCAGTCCTCCAAAGGTTTTGTTGTATTGCAAGAGCTTTTGAACCTCTTTGTGTCAGCAAATATGTATTAATAAGGAAACTGTACCTGGAACTATGTGTCTTTCTCTTCCCAGCCATGGAGTTGATGCTTTCTTTGATAGTTGTAAGGATTGCTAACAGGGAAAACAAAGCTTAGGAAGATGAGAGTAATATGGTGTGATCTATGCTCGCATATTTATGTGGTCCAATATTTAGGAGTTTAGTACTTTATTTAATGAACATAACTTTCAAGAACACAGTTGATAATACAATGTATGCAAGCAATGAGACCACAGTTTTAGCTGATCACATTTGTCATGTTATGTAATCAAATTTCCTCTTCTAAAGACATTATTATTTGCATCAGCATAAAACATGTGTGACATTTTTACTTAATGCTTGTAATGTTTTTCTCCCAGGGGCCCAGCCAAGATTGGGATCCACATTGTGCTAAATGCTGTATAAACATGCACAATTTAAGGAAAGATGTGACCTGAAAAGAGCAACAAAGGAGAACATAAAATAAATCTGTTTTGAGATGAGACACATTTACACTGTTTAACTCTTTCTATAAGTTGGTGGATGGTCTATTTGTTCCTCAAGCTGTCATTAACTACATGACTTCTTTTTATAGGTGTAACAATAAAGATGGATTTTGAGCAGTGATTTAGATTGAAAAAGGATGTATATGCATATATTGATGAGGGAACTCGGTGTTGAAGTTGTTTCTGGGCAGGAAGCTCAGAGTCTTCTAGAGCATCTGGGAGAGTGATCTGCTGGTAGAAGAGGAAAACAAGGGAGAAGCATGACAAAACCTAAGAGTCAGGCATCTAATGAAAGTATTTGTTTGATTTACTGAAACACTGGGACTCAGTGGAAAATTTGAGATATAAATTCCAGTGTGCTGTAATTAGAATCACAGAACAGTTTTTATTGGAAAGGACCCTTAAAGGTCATCTAGTCCAAGCCCACTGCAATGAGGAGGGACATCTTCAACTACATCAGGTTGTTCAGAGCCTAATTCAAGCTGACCTTGAATGTTTCCAGGGATGAAGCCTCTACCATCCCAAGTGGGAAGATGGGTTAGAAAAATTACTTTGAAATATGATATTTTCACTTGGATGGACAGATATTGCACAACACATACAGATCTCTCCCAAAGGAGTGGATAAGAAAGAAGGGCTCACAAGGCTGCTGTCACTGTGTTGCTCAGTGCATGTCTGGTAGATGTGAAGACCCAGTGATGCAGCCTGCAGCACCATCAGCAGGAGTGACAGAGGGTGTTGTGTTGAATTTTTAACAGTGTCAGGGTTTTTTGTTTTATCTGCTCATAGAAGATGATGAGACATTCAAGGGAATGTGTACAGCCGGTAGGGAGATAAAAAATGGTTGCATTTCTATTAGTAATGGCGAGGAAAACCCATTGCAATGCTTGAGAGGTGGTATTGTATTGAAAGGAAAAATTAAAACCACTGGCAGCTCAACTGCTGATAAACCCACCAGATTATTGATACTGTTTAACATTAATTTTGGATTTTCTTCTAATATTCCAAGTACAAGCAAACTAATTAAGTCTGAGAGGTTATTTTGTTACTTAATTTTTAAAAAAATGTAGGTGTTTTAGTGAGATTTTGGATATAAAAGTACATACAGATGCATATCCGCTAAAAACTGGGACTAAAAACTTGAGTGTAGAATTTGCAAAGTTTTTGCAAAAGTGCTTGTCACTGTGATAACTGTACTAATCATAAAAAGACAGGGACTGTTTTGTCAGGGTGACTTGATTTTCAGTACTAATACACCCTGCAATTTAATTTCACTGTTTTCTGCCAGCAACAGCGACTAGTTAATTTTTTATTTGTTCTTTTTCCGTCTGGTTACAAATACATCTCAGAGAGTCTGCCAACGTTTAAATGATCATGCTGTTGGTAAGTGATTTCTTATTAATAGATGATTTTTCTTTTCCATTTGTCTATTAATTTCATTTAATTAATTTCTTTTTGTGTCTTGTTTGTTCACTTCTTTCAGTGACAGGAGAATAAATAAGGGGAGAACCCAAAACTCAGCTCTTGGAGTGTCTTTCTGGAAGTGTTTGAGAGGCCAAGACACAAGCACACCAAAACTCTTCAGTCTCTGCTGTTTCATCTGAAGAAATATGGCTGAAATACAGATCTTCTAATAGAAGGATCTCTTCTGTTCATTTTAACATTTAATAAGGCACCATGAATCTGAGATAGGAAAAGAAGAACTCTGTTGTAAAATTGAAATATTGCTGAAAACTGAGACCAAAAGCAGTAATGAAGAGAGCCACTGGTAATACAAGAGCTCTGCTATGCCTAAACTACTAATTCTTCCTTTGTCTGATCTGTGCCAACTGGCAGAACTGATAATTGGTATTCTGTACAGAAAATAACTTTTTCTGGAGAAAATGAGGAATGGTGTCTTCTGTTGCTTTAGATGAAGATGCAATAAACATTTTCCTGACAATGATGGTGTGGAAAGAGTCAACTCTATATTAGAAATACTAACAATGAAAAATGTCTAAGTGTAGTACTATACTGGTATAAGTTCATACTGATATAACTCCAGTTATCTTTGTGTGGGAATGGACTTGAAAACACAACTCTTTTTCATATTTTTAAAAAAATTATTTGAAGCATTATCAGAAATTTTCTTATGAAAATAAGATTAATGAAGAAGTGCCCTTATTTTAAAAATGTTAAGGGGATTTAACTTCTCTTCAACCTTGGAGGTTAGTATGAAGGATTTATTTGGACTTTCAAAGGCCATAGTGCCTCATAAAACTGTTAGAAAGCTACTCACCTGAAGTGCCATAATGGATCGCAAAGGAAGAAGAAAATGAAAATAAAAATACTAATTTTCAACATGACAAAACGTAATCAATTGTTTGTTCTGGATGCCTCTAAGGGCAAATCAGAAGTGGGCAAATATAAAGCATAAAGCATGGATTTGTGAAAAGAATAGTACAGAGAATGCAAGTGATAGCAATGTATTACCTTTCATTGTTGGTCATATTGTGTTTGTCTCCCTGTTATAAATAGGAACTTTAGAAGGTAAGGGGAGGATAAGAAGCAGGAGATAAGCCTTATGAGAGAAGATTCCTTTTCCTTCTTGTGGCTTAGACCTCTAAAACAAGTAAGAGATATTCTTCTCTTCTTATAGTTTAGAAAGGAAACAAACTGTGTTGAAGAAACATGGTAAAAACATACCCAGTAATTGATGCTACAGGGAAGATAAATTTGTAGCTCAAATGAAAATCCAGGTGGGATTCACTGCTGTAAGTCACCAGTCAGTGAAATGAACAAAATCCTTGTCTTCACAAATATATCTACAAATAACACTTGTGAAGCTTTTCTCTACTATTTCCTCCACAAGGAAGGAGCTCTTTCCAAACCTGATATTGTTGAAGTATATTTAAAAGCAAAGTGAGTTTTTAGACCTTATTTTTAGAAGAGTCACATAACCTGCTTTTAGCTGTAGCTTTTGTCCATCTGATCACAGCAAATTCTGGTGTATTTGCCCATAAAGGGTGTTTTGTTTCTCTGATGCATTTGGTATTGGCCACAGCTGGAGGTAAGATCAATGTTTCTCAGATTCAGCTGTGTTGCTTTTGAGCTCAGTGGGGCTGTGGATCAGGAAGCTTGTAGTTCCTTATGAGTCAATAATCAGCAAGGAGTCGATTGTCACTGGCTTGGCAGCATCTCGGCTTCTCCAGGACACAGGACCTACTGTGGTGACTGGCTGCACATGTGCTGAGTGAGCCAGTAATTGCAAAATTTATGCCAAGCCCTGGTGGACATAGGCAGCAGGGCTGACCTGGTTTTACAGGAGGATCAAAATAATGGGAGTTGAGCAGAGAACTGAAGAAAGGGATTTGTGGGAAGGAGGGAAGGTCAGAGAAAAGAGGTGGACACAGTTAAATCCAGAAGCAAATGGAGAAAAAGAGCCACAGAATGGAGGGAATTAACAGTCCTAAGTAAAGCAGAATAGAAAGGCATGAGGATAGACAAGCAAAGCATCAGGCACTTGGTAAGCAATTATCTTTCAGTGAATCCATTGTTTCCTTAAATACTCTCCAATATCCTAGGACTTACTGGCTGAGTGCTTTGAACTCATTTGTGTAAGGTGCGGAGCTGAAACATGATCTAAGCAGTTCAGATAGACTTTAAAAATATTTAAAGCACTAAATCAGTTGGGTCTTAATTGATTCATCAATAGCTTGTGGCTCATGCTTAGTTCAGTAGAAATTGGTATTTCAAGGTCTAAATTTAAGATGAATTGTTGGTGAGATTAGTTCATGAACCACTGTACTTTATTTTGCCTTTGACTCGGGAAGCCCCAAGATCCACCTCTTCTAAAGAGTCCTCAGTGCCATGAGCCTGTATTTGAAATGACTTAAAAATGTCCTCCCTGCCTACCTACATGGTGTGGCTTTCAGATACTTGTTTATCTTGTAGGTGTGAGTGAATCAAGTGAATTGCTGTAGTTGAGAAATATGTGTGACAATACTCAAAATCTGCAGATTGCTGCATTGCACTCACCTTGGCAGTTGGCAACGAAGAGAACAGCAGCAGCATTTAATATACATGGAGGTCACAGAGGACAATTAGACTGTAATGCTTGTTCCATTTCTTGTATTGACAACTCAGTCATAAGTTTGACTTCCTGTTCAACCTTGTACCTGCAAGCACTTAACATGTGCTGGTGTATTTTTGATCTTGGTTTTGATATCTGTACAGGAAGATCTGTATTTAAGGAGATGGGAGAGGGACAGACTTGAGCTAATATGATGACAGGTGAACAGTTGCTCAATGTCTTCTTTCCATTATTCAAAACAATGCTGAATCTGCCTGTAAAAGAGCATAAAACAGAACCTTCTAGGCCATTGCTACCTAATTTCCTAAGCAAGGGTTTTGCCTCCTGGTTTTGACTTCTGTTGTGGAGGAAAAAAAAGATTGAGGGAAAGAAATTTCACTGGTATAAAGCCTGTAAAAATGCAAGCAGGTGTATTGACCCCTGCAGTTGGAATGGGGTGGTGGAACAAGCTGGTACCCCAAGTGTGGAGAAACATGGAGGGATAAAAACTGTCTGCCTCATTAAGTACAGCAAGTGCCTTGTGGTGCCTACAGCTCATGAGAGTTAGTTCACTGCCAGAGCAGTGCTAGGTCCATTTCACAGCTAGTGTGGATGCTTTGTGTTGTAGAATTGTAGCTGTGATTGTCAGCTAAACCCTTTGGTTTACCAAGACGACTTTTACGTCATGCAGATGCTTTTGAAAATTATTCTTTTCGCATTGATGTTGTCCTTCCAAATGATCCACCTCATTTCATAGTATTGGTTTTTGTGGCTTAATGAACTGCATCCACTTGATTCAGATGTTTTGCTCATAAACTCTGAGCTGTATGTTGATAGCTATCTTTTGATGCATTAAAATATGCCCTTTTCATTTCTTGCCTCACAGTCATAAAAAATAGCTTTGTATTCTTTTACATTTTAATAAAGGGTGTGAAAGGTTTAGAGAGCCATCTGTATTTCTGTAACATTAGTAAAAAGACTTTGAGAATGTTTTCATAGAGAGTCTGATAACTACCTGCATGCCCATTGCTATTTCTTCCACAGCATAAATGAGATACAATACATGCCAGCAATCATAGTTTTAAATGAAAAATAAATAATTATAAATAGTTTTATGGCTGATCAGAGGGTTGAAGTCTGTATTTGAATGTGTCAAAAAAACCTGAGCAGTAGATCTACAATAATCACAACGAATTGCAAATGGTTTGTGAAAAAAACTAGGACTTCTTAATCATTTACCATGTTCATGATGAATAAATCAGTCATCTCTAGTGTTGTGAGGCACCATATACTGATTTTTATAGTGTATATGCAGTTCTCACTGGTTTGGATTACTTTTTGCTTGCTCAAATCTGTGTGAAAGATTCCTGTAGCCGTGGCTATACCAATACTTTACAAGAATAACATAAAAGAGTAAAAGGGAGAAGCTTAGATAGAAATAATAGGCTAAAACTGAGTCAAGGACCAAGGATAAATATCTTCAATGTCTAGGCATTTTTTTCTTCTTTAGGTAAGTTAATTAAAAGTTTAGAAACATTGTGTGATGCAAAGAGGTAAAAGAAGGTATCTAAATGCTAAATTTGTTCAAATAAGTTACCTGCTATCATGCTAACAGATAAGAAATAGTTTGTCAGGTTTTGATCTGTTAAAAGTAGGTGATAACTTGCACATTGTATAACTGTTTTGCTGCTATAGCTCTTGTGCTGTTCTTTAAGCTAATTATTTGAGTGAACAGAAAAGTGAAATAATTTTAGAGGATGTTAGATACTGTAATAAGAAAGAATTCATTGGAATATGCTCATGGGTCACTTCAAAATTGTCCTTGTAAAAGGCAATGTGACTGCTTTTGAAAAGAAACTGTTTCTTCAAAGGTTAAAACTATATCAACAGTTTCTATGATTCAATAACTTTTTTCAAGATAAGGCCTACATAATTTCAGATGTTGCATGATTTTTCCCTGGATAAATGAATGTCAGAAAATGGAAAAGGCTCATTTTCTAAGCCTGAGTGGCAATTTTCTTATTATGCTGTCATATGGATTAAGTGCTTGCCATTCTGAATTGTGCCGGTTCAAAAAAAATTTGGGCCAAGATTAATGAAATCAACAAAAATAATGTTTGTTTCCCTGGACATTTTATTGACATTTCTAAATGGCCTGTCAGATCTCTTTCCTGAGATCATTAGCTTTCTGATATGGTTTGATCTCTCATTTGAAGAGCTCTAACTTCAAAGCTGCCTTTCTCCCAGTTGTACCTTGCAGCACCTTCTGAAGGACAAGAGCCTGCTCTCTCTGTAGAACTCATGAGAGAGGATAAACAGTATTGGAGACATTAAAAAGTATCTTAGAGATGTTATGAAACTGTATTCAGGAATGATGTCAGGAATTGTAGTAGACCTGGGTGGTCAGGGTAGGGCTCCAGCCTGGGATAAGCTGAAGATATGTGAGAGGTTAGTCTGTCTTGGCAACTGGATGCTGAATGCAGGCATGACATCACTGTGCAGCCCCGATGTGCAAAAGAATATGCACTGTCTTCAGAAAGGATCAATATCTATTGGGTGACTTAAGAACAGTAAAGCCAAGGGGAGCTAACAGCCTAATTAAAAAGTGAATTCCTCTAAGTTGGCTTTACAGGGACGTGAGACAGACCAGAGTCTGCCTAGCTTCAGCAATGAGGAGCAGCTGGGGTTAAATCAGCCTAAACTGTTTGCCTGGATTTCATTGTGCTCACTCTGCCACTGAAAGCAGCACGGGTGTTGTTAATGTGAACCACGTGCACCTGTACACGCTGAGCCCAGTTTGAATGTATGGGGGCTAAACTGGCAACGCGATATCCACCAGAGGTGGAGGGCAGGGACATTAGGCAAGTATGGGTTCAGTGTCAAAGTGACTCTTGCTGCTGCTGTCGAAAATGTCAGGATGGCCATAAGAATAACAGTATCAGGGCACCAACTTGCTAGAGGTAGAGGTGTACTAGAGTACTGATGTCAAATAAACTGACATGCAGTTGCATGTGTGCACCTATGTGGCTACACATATATGTGTATAATTCTATTTTTTAAGGAATATCTAATGTTTGTGTGCACCTATGAGGCAAAAATATTTGTCTACGGGGGCTTGCATGATGCATCCAGGGCAAGCCCATGAGGCATATGGACAGAAAAGTGAGTATTGGATATGGACTCTTGCTCACCTTGCCAAGAAAGTTTTTGAGGTCAACACAAGGCTGATCATAGAATTGAACTGTATACTGAAATCAGACAGCATGTGTAAGCATACAATGTAAAATAAGGGCTCTTAGGATGAAATTTACCCTTCGCTTTAACACATTTATAGAATATATTTTTAAACGTATTTCACCCTTGTCTTACTGCAGCTCCCCTGAAGAGCCATGGCATGTTGTGATCTGAGCCCCTTGGTGTTCTGTACAAGTATAACAGCGAATCTTCAGATGGAAGCAGATGTCCTAGTGGAATGGATGTGCATGATAGAAATGGAGGCATGGGATAAAAAAGAGAATCCACTCATTTCTGATTTTCCATTACACCTGAGTATAATGCCAAAGCTGGTGCTTGGCTGCACAGAAAGAACTCAAAGTTTTGACAACTTTTTTTCTCACATTTCTTGTGAGATGTGTGAGATCATGGATCACTTTCTTTGCACCTGCCAAAGGGCTTCAGTGACAGTCCAGTAAAGATAAAAGGTATATTACTTATTAGAATAGATTTTCCTTTTCTTTTACTTTTTCTTTTAAAAGTATATTTTAAAATTTTCTATGGAGGCTTGAAAGCATCTTTCCCATATGCTTTTATTTTTTGTACTTTTTTTTGAACTTCTGAACTTTTTAATACTTACAGCAATTTCTTTAGAATTTGGCTAGCCTTCCAGAAGGAGATGTGGATTCAGCAGATGCTTTATTATCAAAACTGAAGATGTAATTTGGAATTCTGTAAATAAAGCAAGCAGAATGTCTGTTTTATGACAAGTAAGTTGGAAGTTCGAGATGGACAGGTTGTACAGCATTTATTTACAGAAGGCAGAACACAGGGCAAACTGAAGTTTCAGCTTGTGATAGCAAGGCTGTGTGTACACAAGGCTGCCTGGTGGAGGGGTGACCCTCTGTGATGTGACGCAGAGCCTGAGTTTAGTAAATAGAAGGTTGGAGCCTCCTGTACTCTGCCAGGCCTCCCTGTGTGCAGAGGGACCGTGTGACTGGTCTCCCTGCTGCTGTGATTGGCATCCCCTCCCACTCTGTGCTGCTTTTCATAACATATTATTGTGCCAGCAACTGCGACATATATGGAGAAGCTGGCTGTGGTGCAAATAATATAACAAAACCAGGCTTGGCCAGTAACACCCAATGTTTTGTTAATCACTAATTACAGCCCATGTGAGTTTTGGTGCTGTCAGACTTTATCAGAATTATGTGTTTTAGGAAGATAAGGGTGGTTGTACTGGATCAGAGCAGAGATCCACTGAGCTTGGTATCCTGACTGCAAAACTAGCATGAAGACATGTGGAAGTTTATGAGAACATGGGGAAGTATATGAGTTTATTTTCCCTAGTATTCTCTCCAGTTTCTTCTGCTCTGCAGTTTAGGGTTTTCTTGAGCCAGTGATTATATGTTTGTGTATACCAGTCTTCATTGCATCTTAAATTATTTTTCTAATTATTTTTATTATGGTTTATGAATAAAGCAGATGCTTATCCATGATTTCTGAATTTTTGATGTGTGTTTAATTTCCCTCAGAAAAAAAAGTGAAGTTCAGAGCCTCACAATTTGTAAGCTTTGGCTGAAACCTAAGCTTATTAAAGTGAAATAAACTAGAAAAAATTACCTAGACTGCCCTGTTTTTGTTTGTTTAACTGAAACCAAAAATGCCTTCTAGAAAGCTGTTTTCTCAGTGTACAAAAGACAAGGGAAAGGAATCTGTAGTTTGAAAAGGATGAAAGAAATGAACTAGGTAATGGTCTTATATTTCAGTAAGTGCATAGGTCTGGTCCTTGTTCTGATTTAGCATTTCTGAGGAGTGAGAGCTTTCCAATGTCCTACAAAATAAGTGGTTTAGTGGAATGAATGCATGCAAAACCAGCGTACTAGCCAAGAAAATACGATGAGAAAATGTGAAAAACATAAAAATAATGGAACATCTGCAGGGTAGCTTTTTTCTTCTTTGTCACATTATATTTTCCTTGTAAGAAATGTGTATCTTCTTCCTTTCCCCATTCTTAGTGTGAGAAGAAGGGTAGAATGAGAGCAGACCTAGGCACAGCTGCTGCTTTTTCTGAAGGCAGCCTGGTGCTGCTTCTGGTGATAGCAACTTGTAGTGTAATCTTCATGAACTTCACTAGTTCTTCCTGCTTTGCCTTTCCCCTTCAGGATGCAATTCCCCATCCACCTCACAGGCCTGGACATCTCACCTGAATTTGTAACCATTCCTGAGCCAAGACTGCAAAGATGGTATGGAGAGGGCAGCAAGAGTTGCCACCTCCCAAAGCACTGGGCAAGCTGTCTGGAGGGGAGATTCTGACCAGCCTTAATATCTTTGAGGTGCCATGCTCTTCTTCCTGCCCATCCCTCCTTAGGCATCATTTTCCTTGGTGCATACTGTCATCAGTACTTGAAATTGTTTTATTCAATGCGGTCCTTGACTAATGGAGAATTAAGGAAGAAAATTTAAATGCATAAGAATTTTTTGAAGTGTTGAGGTGTTAATATAGTGAATGTTACTGAAGAGCCTTGGATAAGGATTTGCTGTTCAAAAAAAAACCCCAAAACCCAGCAGTGTTTATTACTCGACACTTGAGAATTTTCCAGGTACCTTGTCTGGCCGCAAGCACCAGGCACGTCTTAACTTCATATTAAGTGTTTGTCTAGCAAGTCTCCTCTGTCCGTTCTTCTCTTTCCATATCTTCTTTTCTTTCTCCTGAGTGTCTCCTCTCACTTGTTTTTTTCAGACACAAAATTCAGAGCATGCCCTGGATGGGAGCCCTTGCTCTTTCTTGGTAGTGGTCACTTGTAGTGACCAGGGAAACAGAGCTTTTGGATACACTGGACATCAAAAGAAGTGTCTGGATGCATTAAAAAACAACCTCCTAACAAGCCCACCAAGGTTAATGAGTTTTCCTCTGGCAGCTGCAAATTCATTTTGCTCTCATCTTCCCCCTCCTCCCAACTTGTGTAATTTTAATCAAGTTTCTGTAAAATTCTGTTCTAAATTGTTATATGCTGTGAGAGTGATTATTGCTTACATGTAGAACGTGAGAAAGGAGAAGGGAAGCCGATTTTTGCAATTTCCACTGGAGGTTATATCCACTTTTTCTTAATCCTCTACACATAAGGTCACCAAGCAGAGAGCTATAATTTGAAAAGCAAAGTAGGTACAATTTGAAATGGCTAAGTGATTGGGAGCTAAAACATGGCCATGTCCTAACTAGACTAGCCTCGAAGATGAAGGAAGGCAAGCCCTGTTTTGTACTAGTCTGGGCATAAATTTTTTTTACTACTTGCAATTTTGAATACCAGAATGTCTTGCTGAGTATATTCATTAAAGCTGTGTTGCAACCTCAGTCAGCCTCTAAATATCCTCAAACATCCCAGAAATCATACTCATACTGCCTCTGCTAACTGATGTGCTAACGTAAGATTTTAGCTGTCATTTTGGTATTTTAATATTAGTCACTACACAGCTTACAAATATTTTGATAAAATCCTTAATGTCAAATCTTCCTCCCACATAAAAAAAGATAATTTCATATTTCTCATTATATATTTGTTTTTCACTGAGTTGGCTCCCTATAGGTCCTTATCCCAATTTTAAAATTGTCTGTCACACATTTATAACAAATTTCTATTGATCTCTTTTTTGAGCAATTCCCTTCACAATGTTAAGGGTAATAATCACATTTATTTTGGCATATAGCCCTCCCTGCTGTGTAAACACAGAGAGCCGGTTTTAGGAAGATGTCGGTCTCAGATTCAGTCAAAGAGAGGAACAGAGAGTTTCTAACCAGGCAGAAGCCTGGGAATCTGTTGGAAAAGAATGTAATAAGGTTCTTTATTTCTCTTGTTCACATTTTTTATAGTCAAGTTCTACCACTGTGCGTCATGCACTCTGCACCAATGGTGTGGGTTGTTTTTACTTCAGGACCAATGGAATTGGCCTGGACGAAGCTCTGTATAAAGAGTGGTGCATTTTGAAATAAATCAGAGTTATACTTTCACAGCCTTCTGACTCAGAGTCTCTTCATTCCCATCCTGCCTCAACAGCGTCACGAAGATCCTGTTTTTCCTGTGCATGTGGGTGGACAATGCCATGTCCTAACCAGCTGCAGCACCACTGAGAGTGAGCAGCTGGCGGGGACAGCCCGGCGGGCTGCGGGGACGCAGCTCTGGCACGGAGCACTCACTGCCCTGGTGCCCCTCCGGCGTGCTTTGCCTGCTGGGTTTGCTGCGACCTGAGCCTTGTCCTGCAGGGCAGCCCGCTGCTGGCTAGACCCCAGGTGCCTGGATAGCGTAATAAAGTCTCCACCAAAGGACAGGAGGACTCTTGAGCCGCTGCAATCCACGTGGGTTTGCTGAGGAGAGCGAGGACGAAGGAGATGGGAGCGGGAGCAGGGGAACACCTGCACGCAGGGGGAGCGGGCTGCAAGAGCGAGCGGGGAAGGAGGGCCAGAGGAAATAACGGGGAAAGGCAAGGGGTGGCTGGGGTACAAACAGCCCAATGGGAAGGGGGTGTAAGGGGGGAGCAGGGATGGAATGGCATAAACTGGACCAATGGGAACAAGGGGAAGGAATGGTTAACTCGAGAGAACTAATGGGGAAACAGAGAACATAGAACTTTCTAGAACTAAAGGATGGTACAACCAGTGATGAGCATAAACTGGGGAAGATACAACATATGATGGGCATATCTTTATTTACATGGGGAAGCAGGAATCCAGGGGTGATACTTTTCCTTATACCACTGTGGTTTCCCATGGCATTCCAGGAGAATCCTCCCCAGGATCAGCTCCCACATTTTGCCGCCCCGGCTGGGCAGGGATGGTGGAGAGCCATGCCCCGCAGTGTGGCAGCACTCACGGACTGAAGCTGCCTGCATGTCCTGCTCGGAGTGCAGGGGCTGCAGCTAATGCAGCAAAACCCAAGAGAGTTCAGTTTGTGCAGTTTCGCAGGGAAATGCACGTGTTGGCAAGTTCTGTGTTTAAAACACTCAGCAAGCAGCCAAAACCCTCTCTCTGCAGAGATACAGGCAGCCTGTTTAGCCTTGGTCTGTGTTACTCACCCTGCATGGAGTAAGAGGATAGCAACTGGTTGTTCTCTTGAGGATGAGAATAGTCAAGTTACAGCAGCTTAATTTTATTGAGCTGTCCTGTTTCTTTCTCTATCCACCTGCGATTTGTTTTCCTATGCCCCTGCCTAGATGATTTTTCATGCATACAAATAATCTATACAACAGAAATTCTCAGTCTATTAAAGAAAAATTAAAGTATGTTAAAAATCAAAGAGAAACACCTTGGTGTAAATTTTCCATGCTGTTGTAGCAGCATATTTGTGTGCACAGATATATATCAGGAAAAAAGGCTTTGCTTTTTTACACAGTGTTTTATACTGTTATAAGAAACAACTGGAATCAAATACCCACAATTTAATTAAAATCTCATATTGCCAATTCATAATATCATACATATTTTTCTCAGAGTGGAATAACTTATTCATAAATTTTCCTCATGACATGTCAATTTTTATCCATTATTATCATTATTATTGTTATTATTTAACAGCATGTGTGCCTGATTTCCACTTTCATTCCTAGTCATTCCTGTCTGACATCTCTGTTGCACAGCTGCAGCCCTTGTCAATGGCACTTTATGTTTCCCACCCTCAGTATTGTCACATCCACTGAGAATTTTAAAAAATAGCTTTCCCTTCTAGGCCTTTCATCACTCTAGCCAACTTTTGCTTTGCTGGTTTTGTTTCTACCACACATCTAGCTCTGAAGAACTTTATTTCCTCCTCTACTGTGACCCAAGTCAAATCTTGCTGAAGTGCCCAGTGCAGCAGTAAGAATGGAGATGCCCATTATAAGCCATACAGCAATAAAGTTGCTTTAAAATTTTAGATAATATTGAATTTCAAACCTCTGTGGAATTATAGCTTGACTAAAATCTTTTTATAAGATTTTAATTTACTTTGGTTACTTTCTAAAAGCTTAAGCTGTAAATCATTGGAATAAATCCTTTATTTTCACTACAGCATACTTTGGAAACTGGCCCTGAGTGAGGTGCAGAGTTTGGTTTAGATAGGAAAAGTGATGATGTTTTTTGAGTTGTAGTGGAAATAGAGAAAACTCCATGGGGGAATTTCCCATATAGAGCTTTTTTGATGGGTAAGGAAAAGCATTTTCAAATTTGCTGTGCATTAATTCATCCTCTTATGATAATAGATAGTAAGATTTCAGTTTTACTGAGCAGTTGTGAGTTATTGACAAGGGGTTTCAAAGCAGAGAGTGCAAACACAAATATTTTGATACCTGGTACTTTCTGGAAGAATAGTTATTTTTAGATTTCCACGATTCCACAACTCTGTGACCTTCTTGCATGTGACTTCATTACTTTCAATGTCATTTTGACTTGCTATTTTCTATACAGACGGGCATGTTATGAGTTGTAAATCCTTTGAAGCTATTTTAAATCTATTTTTGTTGGTGTCTGTCTTGGAAGAATTTCACTATATGTTTTCTTACTTATATATTTTAGATTGTAAATTATAGGCAAAAAGTGACATTTATTAATGGAAAGTATTTCTATCCCAGCCAGAAATTATCTTCAAATGCCCACAGTAATTGGAAGAATTTACCTTATAAGAAAATCTGAGATGGGTGAATGACTGAGGACAGAGAAAAGCATACTTTTTTTTTAATATAAGATGGTATGAGTGAGAGGTTACATCAGGCACAAATTGTTCTCAAAAATACTGTTTAGAGTTGTTTATCATGTGGTAATAACACAATATGTAGATGTGCTATTGCTGTGATAAGGTGAAGGAACAACTTCTGCAAGTTATTCTGATGAAAAAGGACCTACATATGTCATCTTAGTATCCAGACAGAAAGGGGAAAAAACTATAATTTAGGTCTTTGATTGAAAGTGAAGATAAAATAAACCAAAATATTTAGGAGTGAGAGAAAAACATAAAAGACAAAGTCTGAGTATATAGATTTGAAAGACCAGACTTCAAGAAAAACATCACTCTTCTTAGGATTTGTATGCTGGATGAAGCTAGGAAAACCACTGCTTTCTGATAAAATAAAAGGTGTGAAAGGATGAAATTTCAGTGTATCTGCATCAGCATCAACTTCTCAACTGAATATTTACAGGGTTTTCTTATAAGCAGAGCTGGGCTTCTAAAAAGAAATTAAGAAAAACAAATATGATTATGCCAGGAGCATCCCTCAATGTGTGTAATTGTTGGTTTTGGAGGCGTTTTGCTTGCATTTATCACACTCAGCAGACTTAGGGATCTGCTGTTTCATCATCCCCTCTTAGCCTCCTCTTTAACTGACCAGTTTCAGTGTTTCTGATACAGACCAGTCCATCTGCAAGACAGGCACTGAAAAAGTGCCCACTGAAAAAGCACAAAGAAACTCAGAGCAGTCCTAGTCACACTGATAGTGATGAAGTTGTGAAACCATAATTTAATTTTCACTGCTGCTATTTCAGATTATTCTTCCAGGTGAAATTGGGACAGTTGTCCTTCAGACTAGACATGAGCTATCTTTAAGTTAGCATTAAATGAATCATTATGGCAATATAAAAACTTAGTGTGGGCTGCTAAACCTTCTCAATTGTATGTTAAGCTTCTCAGATGGGTTTTATAACCTGCACTGAGAAGCACAGAGCTGTATCTCCACTGCTGGCAGCTATGTGAGAAATGTAGGTAGGATATTCTGGCTATACTGGTTGGTAGCTGCACCACAGACATTTCCTCAGATCCCATAGGAAAACAATGTCTCCTACCATAGATTCCTGGCCAGGGGGAGAAATACCCCTCTTTTCTCTAAATGCCCTGGATAGGATTCTCTACCTGAAAATATCCAATAAATTTCTCTGTTCCTCTAGGGAGGAGCAACTGGAAAGGAACTGCTTTTTAATCTCTGTTCAATTCATTGCTGCTGGGGCCTTGGAGATGATGATGTCTCACTTCTGATTTCAGCACAGCAAGCTACCCAGCCCGGCACAGTATCTGTCAGCTTGCTTGGGCTTGTCATTGCTGTTCCATAGTTTCTGCTACCTTTTATGCAAGCTCTGATTAATGTTTTAAGAAAGATTTAGGTTGTCCTCAAGGAACTTTTCTGTAGTTGATGTCATCACTGCTGATCACATTAACACAGAGGGCTGCAGACTGCATCACGCTCTGAGATCCCACCTCTCAGGCACAGTGATTTGTAATTAGCTTCTGAGCAGGCCAGGTAAGGTGCCTGGCCCTCGAGGGCTGTTTCTCCCCGACAGCAAGAAGTTATTTAGCAAATTAGTGCAATACATTGAATTTTTTTTTCCACTGAGGTGTTAGGTATAAAACAAATGTCTTTCATTTCACCTATCTAGGATGGTCATTATGGCTCTAGATAAAAACAATATTAATAAAAAGAGACAGTTATTGCCAGCTCAACTGCCAAAAGGGAAAAGGGTCAATATGGTCCTTTTCATATCACCATAGGCTATTTTCTTAAGGCTATCTGTACAAAGAAAAACATAAAGCTTCAAATTGTTTTTCTATTTCCTATTCTATATGATGTCATGTGTTATCAATGAAAGGCCACTGCATATCTGACAACATCTAACTGTATAGTCTCTTTAACACGATTCTCTATTGTCTCCCATACTGCGTATCTAAAATATTACAGTGTGTTAGTTTTCTCTCTTGTTTATCTTGGTTTATCTTGTACCAGTTGTGAGTAAGGTACATGTTTTTCCTCTTGTACTTATACTGTTAAGGATGATAAAAAGCATTGTGTGGGGATTCTCACAGTAGCGTGGGGAGTTGGATAAACAGGTATTCAAGGTCAGGTTGAGAGAGGCTTTAAGCAACCTGGTCTAGGAGGATGTGTCCCTGCCCGTGGCACAGCATTTGGAACTAGATGATCTTTAATGTCTCTCTCAACCCAAACCATTCTATGGTTCTGATTTTGTGTATCAATGTGATTTGAAGACAAGGTAATTTCATTAAAATTGTCACTGTCCTCTTTCAAAGAGCCAAATGAAAGTGAAGTGCACTGGAGTGGTCACTCCTTGTGTAAAGAACTGTGAGAAGCACACTTACAACACATGGCAGTGGTGGCTTTTTCTCTTTATAGCCAGCTTTTCCAGTTTTTTAAAGCATTCAGCATTATAGCAATTCTGCTAGAAGAACAGATGTGATAGAAAGTAATAAAAACCAGAGGGTTTCACTTTAGGTTATTGAACTGTGTATGTGTCCTCTGGATAGTCACGATAGGTTATCATCTGATAAGTTTTTGTCTGCCTCTTTGAAAACAGATGGGAGATATAAGACTGTTCCTTGGAGGAAAAAGTGTTCCCACTTCAGAAACTCCATTTGGCATTTTGTATGGAAATAAAGCAGTCACTCTAGATGATATCAGAAAAATATGCTGCAGCAGTGGTCTGGTGAAGCTGGAGGGTCTGAGCCAGTGGAAAATTAGGAGAAAACCTTGCACAATAAAAGTCTGAGAGATTTACTTATTTCCATTTATTAGCATTAGCCAAAAGCTTTGCCCAATGTGTCATGCTTGCAAGATGAGTGAAAATATATCCAGGTGTCAGCATTTCATCCCATCCACCCCTCACCAGGATTCTGTTTTTATGAGAAAATTTGCCTTGGATTCTGGGTTCACAGCTGCAGTGTACATTTTCATATGTATTGCTCTTTGTCAGTAGTACAGCTGAGACCTTTGGGTGTTTCACTAGTAAAAGCTAAAGTTTTCACAGTAACTTCCAGCTCAAATTTTATCCCACAAGTTCTTTATTTTGTAGATCTCCTAGGATCCCTGAGGAGAGTAGAGACTCTTACACAATACTAGAGAGTCCTTGCTCTACCAAAAAGCCCTATCAGGACAGAGCTCAAGCCACTTACCATACTATCAATGTCTTGCTTCTAAATACTTTTATTCAATAGCACTTGACCACTTTGATTTCCTTTCCATCAGGATTATTCCTCTACTAGGAGTGGCTGTGCTCAGTCACAAATGATTTTGCCTTCAGTTGTTGTCTGCCTGCACGCACAGAGATCTAGTTACAAGATGCATATGTAGTGCTTGATGAGTTTTCCTTCCACATATTCTGAAATTATTATTGTAAATGGTGACTCTCATAAAGGTCTTAGAAAGAATGAAGATTCCTGAGTAATGCACAGTCAAGTTGCAAAATCCATATGATAGTTGCTAGGTTTTCCTCTCTCTTCCTATGGGAAAACTTTTTTAACCTCAGCTCTTTAATCAGTGAGAAACCTTCATTTGGATTCCAGTCTAAAGCAATTTCTAGCTAACTCATATTTTCTTCTTAGCAGCTGAACTTCATCTTAGGTGGCTTTTTTGCACTTAGCCCTTATGATAGCACTAAGGTTTTTGTAGAAGACAGAAGTTTATCTGTTGTACTCAGGAGTTAGGATAGACATGAACAGAGTTTTTTAGTGACTGAATCAAAACCATGGAAAGCATTTTTGGTAACATCTGTTTTGATACCCCTCCCTCTCTTAGATATTTAATTTGTCCAAGAATGAGATGGTTTTCTTGCTGTTTAGCAAATCTTTCAAGTTTCTAACGAAAAATACCAAAACAAAGTATTCCAACGTTCAGAAAAAAGTAAATTTTTTTAAAGTGGTATGATAGTCCATTTTTAATGGAGAGGTCAAGCCTATAGTTAGTTGATTTAGTGCAGGTTATAAAATGCCCACCTATGTTTAGAAATCTATAGTAGCCAGAAGTTCCCTCTTCAGTGAGTGATACCACTGAGTCTGAAAGTTAACTTACTGATATTTCATCAGTTTTATTTATAAATAGATACTCCACCATTACTTACGAATTCTGTATTAGGATCTGAGAAATTCCATCTGCAGCAGCCAGCTCTTTAGGTTCTTTGGGATACATTTTGGTATATTTTATCCAGCAGAAGCTAGAGAAAATGGAAAATCTTAAAGACTTATTTTGAGTAAACAAACAGCTCCCGGTATTTTTCCAGTATGCATATGGACTTTCAGGCTGAAGGGATGAAAGGAAGTAAAGAAGCTAAATGTAGTGTAGCCTGCTCCATGTTCTGAGGCAGAGCAAGACTGCCTTGTGCCAGGGGAGATAGCGCTGTGCAAACCTCTGTCAAAGTACTGTACACTTCACGGGATTTTGTAGATGCGTATGAATAAAAGAATGACTTTGGAGCATCGCTTTGGGAAACAGCTTTGTAGTGCTTGTTGATATTTGACAATGTCCCATTTTTTCCTAACATCTGTGGACTCCAATTTATTCTGGCAGAGTCCTAATGTGAAGAGTTATGCATGTTTGTAAGCAGGACATAGAACGTGATGCTGAAATAGTACAAGAATTTCCTTTGTGTAGAAAAGACTTTGGTAATTACAGAGAAATAAAAATAGAAAAAGAAATTCAGTATCTTGAAAACAACACAGATAATGTGGAAAATAAGGACTTTGTGAGCTTCAAATTTTCCTTTGGAAATGCTTGTTACTGCAAAGCCTACGTGCATAGAGGCTAACATGACAATTAAGCTGTCTCAGTCAAGAGCAATCTGCAGGAGAGATGTGATCACTCTTGAGTACTTGATGGTAATTTGTTTCATTGGAATGTGCTGTGCTGTAGAGGCACTGGGGAAACCTCACTTTGATTGCAAGACTCTCCAGCCTAGGGCAGGCAAGATGTTGGCCCTTGATGCAGTTCCTGGTAACTTGTTTGTACTCCCTGAACTGAAGACAACAGCACTGAGTGCAGTGAATGAATATGCATATGGCATGTGACTAGATCCACTTCCCTGCTGCTAGAACCTGATTTTATATTGTATAGTACTTGTGACAGCAGGATGATCAAACTTACAGAAGAGATATTTGTTAGGACTGGTGAGAAGCAGGCACTTAGTGCTGACTGAAAGGCAGTACAGATAAAGATGCTGAATTTGAAATCCTCTGATAAAACCCCCACAGAACAGTAGGAAGCATTTAACAATCACGGTGCTTAACTGCCATATCATCATTTACATAGAGAGCTATTCAAAATAGAGGATAGAATTACAATAGGGCAACCTGGCAAAATCCTGAAAGCTGCTTTTCTTTTAGCTCCCAAGCAGAAATGCATCTGGAATATACATTTCCACATTGTTCTATCTAAGGCTTTGATTTGGAATTCACATATGGTACTTAATTTGCATTTTTCATACAGTCATTAATGTTTGGTGAACTTGAAAGGTCTATAAAAGTATTCAAAGGCTTGGATACTTCCCAGAAATATATTCATGCTGTACTGGCCTGGAAATCTGGCATAAAATCTGCAGCTTGAATGCTGAGCTGGGATTTCAATTCTTTCTTTTTGAGGTAGTTTAATAACAGAAGGCTGCTTCTTAGGCTTGTTGTATGTTTTATGCTACTTACTCCTGTGAATCATTTAGCTGTTGGTATCATTTTGATCACATTGCTAGCAAAGGTCAAATACAAGGGAATGTCAAGAACAAGGAGCTGCAGGGAAAAAACCCGGCACCCTGAGATCAATGTACCTTGAAGAGAAAGCAGTAGATTTAGGATTTGAAAGTACCTCGGGGGAAAAAAAGCCCTTGCCTTCTTGATTCTTAATCTAAACCAGAAAGTGCAGGCCCTGTCCATGGTCCAGGTCGACAGCAGGGTCCCGTCCACATGCAGGAACCTCTGTGGAGTTCAAAGACTTGCAAGAAGGTAGGAACAAAAGCCAGTGTTCAAATGAAAGATGTTGGATTGTTTTCAGAGGAATGCAGAGAAATCATGGGGATTGTTTCTCTTAATGTGGGATTTAATCTCAATTGGATACCCTTTGGTACTATGCAGAGTGCAACAACTTTGACTAGCCGCAGGGAAGCTGCCTTAGCTCGGGGAAGACATTCAGCTGCTAGCAAGATGTGTCTGGCTGAAAGTAAGTCTTAGAGCATGCATCTCGTAGAGATGTAATCTTAGTTTCAGATACCAAAACAAACCAGAAAATATCACGAGGGAACTCTTTCTTTTGGTTCTCCTTTCTTAAAAAGCAAAAATTATTTCAGATGAGAGAAGCACTGTGACAGCTGATGGGAGATGCAGTAAGGCTTCCTCCCCTCCTCCCATCATACCCCCATCCAGGGGCATTGAAGTGCAGAGAGTCTATTGTTCTGCTGCTTCCTTTTCCTTTTATCTGTGCAGCTGTGTTCTCCATCAGATATCATCATGCTGCCAGAGCTACTCTTCACAGTGGGGGTAGGTGATTTGTTAACTGCTTGTTTTGGAGTAAACTACTTGGTCATGCAAGTTAGTCAGTCTGACAAAAGAACAAAATAAAGAAACTAATTGGTAATTATTCCATGTGCTCGATCCCTCCTCTCGATTTATAAAAAGGGATACTTCTACAGCAGTGTTGTGTACCTATTTAATAACTTACACCAGCTGATGAAATAAAAACTCTTGTCCCTTGGCCCCGTGCAAATTATTCTTGTTAATTATTTTTTAATTATCCTTTCCTCAATGCTCCTGGTGCCACTTCCCTACTTTCTACATCAGTGGGTGCAGACATGACAAATCCGAAAGCTTACTGCAGAGAAGTGTCACTGTGGCTGTGCCTGGCTCCAGAGGAGCAACAAGCGGTGGAGCGTGGCTCGGGGGACTCCAAGGAAGGCTTTACCTCCCTGCTGGGCTGTAGGTGGGATCCCTACAGCCGTGGCAGAGGATCCAGAGGCGCCTGCAGGCGCAGACCCACTGGAGCGCTAGGACACACCTGCGCGAGTGCGCACACGCACTCATTAATTAGCGATGCTCCCATATCGGAGAGTTAATAAGCGAGGATGTTAATAAGCGAGAGTTTTTAGGATGGCTGACAGCATATTAATCAGAACCACGTTAAACAGATGGGGATATTGTATCACTCCCTAATCCAGACCAGGAAGAATAGGTCCCCGGTGTGGCAGAGGAGACTGCAGATTGCAATGCTCCGCGGTTGTTTTCTAAGGGATAGAAGGGATGGATTAATTTTTGCTGGTGGACAGGTGCAGTGTAAAAGTGAACATTTTGCTGTGCTATATACCTGCAAGCATTCAGAACCTGTGGTCACAGAATATGGGTCATGGTGCAATTTCTCTATCCCCCATAACTACCCATTTAAAAAAAATATCAATAGAATTTGCTGGAAGATGAAGAGTGAAGCAGAACTGAAACCCTAAATGTGGATGTGCAATTGAGAGAAAGGGAAGGAAATGGAAAATAATAACTGTCTTTCCCCAAGGGCTGGAGGTATTAAAACCAAAGTATTTTCAGCATATGTGACCAAAGCAAGTCATGAGGCAAAGAAATAATGAGGCTCTGTATTTGCATCAGAGTACTTATTTATAACCCCAACAACATTATTTTCCCCCTAGGCAAATCACTTACAAACATATATTTCACTGTTGTTCCTCAGTATCAGTTGGCAGGTGGCTGATACAAGGAAGTTCAGCCTCTGGTCTGCCTTCAGTGATTCAGCACACAGTTTACCCGAGGAGTAGACTTGCTATATGTGAGCCAGACTTTGTGCAGTTTGATGGTTTTGTTTGATAAGAACTGGAGCAATTTAGCTCATGGTCAAGTTATGGTCAGTTTACCACATGTTGTTCCTGCTACCGCTCAGGGAGAGGAGTCCTTGCCCTGCTCCAATGTGGGGTCCTTCCCACATTGAGACACTCCTTCACAAACTTCTATAATGTGAGTCCTTCTCATGGGCTACAGTTCTTCCTTCAAGAACAGACTTCTCCATTGTGGCTCCTCCAAAGTGGCACAAAACTTACAGGGAACCTGCTCCAATATGTGCTCCTCTCTCCATGGGTCTGCAGGTCCCTGCATGACTGTACTCCAGCACAAGCTTCCCACAGCTCCACAGCCTCTTCTCATGCATTCACTTGCTCTAGCCTGGGTCTCCTCTGTGAGCTGCAGGTGGATCTCTGCTCCAGAATGGGTCTCCATGGGCTGCCAGGGAAAAGCTTTCTTCAGCATGGTTGGCATAACAGGCTGCAGAGGAATCCAAGCTCCAGTGCTTGGAGCACCTCCTCCCCTTCCTTCTGCACTGACATTGGGGCCTGAGTAAGTTGTTTCTCTCACATATTCTCACACTTCTCTCTTCTGGATGCAAATACTTCAGCACAATAACTTTTTCCTTTTTAAATATGTTATAACAGATGCATGACTACCATCGCTGATTGTCTCAGATTTGGCCAGCAGTGGGTCCTTTTTCGAGCCAGCTGGCATTGGCTCTGTTGGATATAAAGGAAGATTCTCACATCCTCTGACTCCTGGAGTTCTCCCTCCCAGTACCAAAAGCTGGCCAAGTGAACCTAATACAGTTGTCCCTTCAGTGTCTTTGGAGGCCATGAAAGCATCACATCTGCTGTTTTTGCTGGAGAAGTAAAGGCACAGGAGCACTTGTTTGAAGGGAGCAGAGCTACCTGCTGACTGATACTATTACATGGTGCACATCTATTTAAAGTCTGACCAATTTAGGGCCACAGAAAGCATCCTTTTCATAATGTGATATGATGTTGATGAGGTGCTACAGCACTGTGATCCAGCATGATGCTGGTGTCTGCTATGCCCATGGTATTCTTGGGTTATTTTCCTTGTTAAGTCCTTTCATTAGTAACGTTCCTCAATATTTAAATAGCTGATGCCCACATTAGAAATGGTGTACAGCCTAAAATTCATCTCTATAATCCCTATGACCTAGGAGATCTGTAACTAGATATACCTTTTAAATAAACAGAAGATTTTTTAAATATTATCAACTGGGCAAAGTTTACAGCTACTTTGGTTTTCTTACTGCTGTGAAGGATAGAGTTCTCTTTGTCCTTTCAAATTTTTCCTCTCACAGCTCACATTTGTCAAAAAACTTAGTCACAGAGTCATTTCTCAGGAAAATCCCAGGGGCCAGCCCTAGCATTTAATAACATGATGAAGAGAAATTGGCAGTGTTAGACTTTCTGGTGCGAACCGGTTTGTAGATTCAGAGTTGGGCGGTCATGGCAAGTTTCCACAAAAGAAAGGAGAACAGTGATTATGAAGAGCAGACAGGAGATGATAAAAAGGTGAGGAGGTGAATACAAGACATGAGTTAGAGGGAAGCCTGTTACTTAGTTCTGAAGTGGTGGCATAAACCAACCTCTCATGTACTGGACGTAAAAAGGAGAGGCAGTGAGAGCATGCACAGTACATAAGAAATAGAAGAGGGAAATGTGTGATAAGGTAGGTGTAGCAGGAAAGACTGTAATTGTAAATTACTTGAGATTCTTAGGACTTCTGTTGCCGCTGTAACAATAAGTAATGAATGAAATGCAGATGAGTGATTTATTGAACAAATGTTTCTGGCATATTTACTATGCCAGCAATTCAAACTACCTGTGATTCAAAACCAGGTCTGATCTACATTCAAGACCAGAATATTTTAAATCCAATTAACTAACCCAGATGTAATTACTGATGTAATTACTGTTGCTATCTCCTGATAGTAAAGGATGTGTACAAGACCAAGATACACGGCTCAATATAGACCTTAACTCTCTAGAAGAGAAATGAGATATGGAAACAATTGAGTAAGTTTGGATTTCATTATTTATTGTGAATGTACACAGCCAAATTTTTCTTGGGATAAAGCCACTGCTGTCAGTTTAATTACATTGGGAGTAAATGTGACCCTCCTCAAGCCTTCTGTAAGTGTACAGTTTCTATTAAAGTTGTAACAGATCAATCATGGAAAGGTCTTGGCAGAAAAATCAGTAGATAGGTAATAAAAAAGATAAAGGACACTGAAATGAATGGAATGACATGCTGCAGGATATTAGCTTTATAAAAACAATTTTGTCCAATAAAAAAGTTAGGTAGTGGAATGAGACTGGAACAAGCAGAGACCCCCTACCTCTGACAAAAATGATCATTGCTGACTAAAAAATATTGTGGTGGAAGCGGCAAGAGTTTTCAGTGAGAGATGCTCTTTTACGATTAGAGTTGCTTAAATCAAATTAAATGGACATATCGATTATGCAAAATGTAAGGATTATCCATCCATCAAAAAGTTGATGGTCAGACTTGCATTTAAATTCCTGAGCTGGGACCCACATAGTGTGTTTCTGGTTTGGAGCTGCAGCACAGCTCAGTCAGTGCCCTGTACTCTGCAGTGCAGCTTCTACTTGTCCTGCACCTGCTGTTGCGCAGTGAGCATGGTTGACTTGTGATTTGAACATGCTGAGTGGCATGGAAATGGGAAATAAAGTCAAAATCAGCTTACATGTATGAATATTAGGTTTTCTTTGAAAGCACTTATTCTGCAGGAATTTGTGTGTGCTCTTTGCTGGCTGTGGAAGAGCACACTGTCTTTGTGATGCCACACACTCCATTTTGTTCTTGCAGTGCTCCACATGTGGGTGGAGGGGAGCACATGCCATTTTCCCAGAGAAGAGCTGAGAGGATTTTTCTTGGTCTGTTTGCAGCTGTGCTTGTCTGCAACTGACCATATTTATTCTGCCCCTACATCTCCTTGCTCCTTTCTTTTCTAGCTCCTTTTCTTCTTGAGGCATCCCTTTACCTCTCACCACTGCTACCACTGCTATCCTCTTGCCCTGCCTTCCTTTGCGTTGTGTCCATCTGGTGTCCTTCTCTTTCATACTCCAGAAGTTCCCTCAGTCTTATTCAAAATGAATAGGTCAATCCTCTCCATTGTTGCCCCTCTGCTACTTGGTGTGTCTGACACCTGAGCTCTATTGCTTGGGAAGTTACCTAAC
Organism: Lonchura striata; assembly: GCF_050655825.1. Taxonomy (NCBI): domain Eukaryota; kingdom Metazoa; phylum Chordata; class Aves; order Passeriformes; family Estrildidae; genus Lonchura; species Lonchura striata. Next base: position 49,556,286 of record NC_140705.1, read on the forward strand.
TTTTAGTTTTTCCACTGTATCAGACCACAGCGGTAGATGCTGGGCTTCCTCCATTTCCTACTCCTTTGCTTCTCCTGAGAAGCACCACTTGTGTTTTTTCCTCATTACTCCCTTGTACCTGGTTTTATCAACAGTTCACCCAGCTCCTCCTAACTATTTTTCCATCCTAAATTTTGTTTTGGCCTCTCCCTCTCCCTCTCCACAGTATATTGACTATTGTTATATCTAATCCCCAGATATTGGTGAGTCTGGGCTTCTGCTGAAACTCCTGTCTCACTGTATTTGCTTTCCAAACTTGAGTCAAAGTGGTTTCTAAGCCATCAGAAAGAATGCATAATACAAATGAAGACCTGTTTAAATCTTTTCTACAGAATAACTGTGTGAGGAAGCTTTGAAAAAAAACATGAGGACAGTGTCCTAAAACCCATAATATCAAAAATCTTGCCAGTGATATACCAATTATAAATGTTGCGTTGCTTTGGTTTTTTTTTTTTTACATCCACATTTATTTATTTATATGTCTATTTTATTGTTTTTGTGGTTGATACTGTTGGATTTGTCTTGTCCAGTTGTCCAGACTCTTATTGTCGTTCTAATCTGGAATACAACTATTATGCTGTGACAGTGATCTTTTTTCTTTAGAACAGTGGATTCTGATTCAGTTCCCCCTGCTCACTGTGCTGTTGCTTTTTGATGATTTGAAAATGGTTGTTTTGGAATTATGATGTGGGAATGTGGGAAATAATGGGAGTACCATGTGGGAAGAGTACCATAGCTTCTTTCTGAAGGTAATTAACTTTCTTTGAAGGAAAGTGAGTGATTTCTAATTACCTTTAGAAATTACAAAAATTAAAATAGATGTCTTCTTTCTCACCCAGTACTCAACTTTTCATCTCCTAAACCTTTTATTTTCCCTAATTACCCTAAATATGTGCAAGAGGGATCATTACTAATACATAAGTAAATGGAAACATAAAAATTAAATTCTGATATTTCTAATACCGATATAAATTGAGAGTAGCCCTATTGATTTAAGCTAAGTGGTTCTGAATAGCTTTGGAATGAGTTATATGTGTTAAATGAGTTCTTTGCTAGAGAGAAAAGGGAGCTACCAAACTTCCAATCATCCAATATTTTTTTTAATGGCGTTTTCTTCTCTCCACAGCTCGTTTTTTACTGTCGCTTCTTCAGTATGGTCTTAATGATGAGTTTATAACATTTATGTTCATTTGCATGGCAGGGAGTTGAACTGCCATAAGAAAGAATTATATCTTTGGAGGAGGATTAACAGAAGAAGCTGGGTCATAGAAAAGGAAATTCCTTGTTCAAAATCACTCAAGTATCAGAAAATGAGATTAAGAAAATTGTAACTAGCGCATTACTTTTTACAAATGTTCACCTCCTGCACCTAATTTTTTCCCTGCTTTCCCAGTCTTTCTTTTATTTCAGAATAATGCAATGAATTTGTTGCAGATTTATATATTGACTTAAACCTTCAGAAGTGAATTGCACATATAAATAGAATTTGTTTGTAAAGAAAAACCCTACTTAAGTCCTAATTTAGCCATGAAGATGATGTGGGCTTATTACATTGTCTGAGACCTTAAAAAAGAAGATTGTTGACAGATAAACAGAACTTTTGTGAAATGAAAAGCTATATTTCCATTTCTATGTTTCCCATTTTCACTCATTACATGATGACCAAATACAAAAATATAAGTATAGGACTAATTTTAAAAGTATGCTTGCATTCACTTGAACTATTAATGCCCTTAAAAAAAACATGAATGAATTGAGGCTAAATACAGAGCTTCTATTTTTGTTAAAATCATGTGTCTGACTTCTAAGGCAAACAGAGAACTTTACACCAATGTCAGCTTTGTGTACTCAGCTGCACATTATCATGTTTATTATCTAACTCCTTTTGACTGAACTGCTTTGACTGTGTTTGGCCTTTAGAATATTATTTTTGTTTGTAAGGGGAGGTTGGAGAATTTCTTAATAGAACCATAATCTACAAAATTCCAAGACTTCTAATATGGTAAAAGTGAGTAAAAGAAAGTAGTTTCCTTTCCTGATAAACTGAGCCTTCCTTCCCCCCTCTCCCCTGCTGTCTTTTACAGTCTTTTACTGCATTTCATTTAAAAATCCTCTCATTTTTGTTTCTAGACCACATAAGTGCATCTCTGCCTGTCAGACCTCCTGCCACCCCCTGTGTTTATGCATCTGGCATTTCAGGCTTTGGTTGTGTAATGACAGCTTCCGCAAACAGCAGACAGATCTCTGAATGTACGGAATGCCCACAGTGAATTACGCCTGTTTTTCTTCCTCTGCATAGCTCAGTTTCTGACTGGTGTTATGTGAAGCTGAGATTCTGGGTGTAGCAACAACTGCTTCCCCTCACTTTGAGAGAAGATTTATTTGCTTCTCACATTTCTCCCAAAGAACAGCTAATTTTTTCAAAACCAGGAGTGCTTGTATATCTATATATATACACACATACACACACACACACACACACACACACATATATATATATAAAACCAGGGTTCCTTCTCCAGGTACAACAACTACGTATCTTCAAAGTGTCTATTACATTACAAGTGCAAAAGTTTTTACCCAAACTGTAAAATGATATAATTATGGTAAATATGGCTAGAAGGGTCCTTGAGAGTTCCTATTCATTTTCTATTGAGAGAGATTTAGTTATACTGAGTGACTTTCTCATACATCTTTGCATACTCTGCTCTTAAAAGTATCGCAGTCAAGTGGGTCACTCTCCTTCATGTTCCTCTACACTATTGCCTAATTATCCTTTGAATTATAGACATTTTTTACCCCTTGTATTTATCTTACATTTTATTTTCTTAATTTAAAACCATTACTGAGTTTTCATTTACCACCAGACACAAAGAACATTTATCTTTTAAATATCTGGAAATTGTTACCATGTATTTTTTATTCCCCAACTCAGAAAATTAAACTTCACCTTTTCCCATTTTTATTCAAGGGTCTATTTTCTCTACTTTTGAGTTTTTTACTTGTTTGTTTGTGTGTTTTTTCGCCCTTATTGTTCTCTGTGGACGTTTTCTAGTTAGCTTCTTTCTTGGGGTTTGGCAGCCAAAAGGACATAATGAAGTGTTGGTTGAGCTGTAACCTCTCTGAGTTATGAGGGAAGATTGCATGAAAGAAGCTCCATTTTACAAATAGGTGGCCTGAAAAGAAGCAGAGAAGTGAAATGATAATGTTGACTCTGAGCTGTTCCTGAACCTTTTAACTTTGTGGATCCCTTTTCAGAGTGTTTCTGTATAGATGGAAATTTTGCATTTATAATTAGTTACCTGGTAGTTCCTGTTTAGAATAATGGTTTGCACTTGTCTTCACTGGATCACATGCATTATATGTTTTAACTCCAATGACTTTTAATTACCTAATATTTGAAACTATTTATAGCTCCCTATTCCTCCATTATTTTTCTACACAAATATGTGAACCCAAAAGCATGAACTGAGCAAGAGGCTTGGAAGATTCTGTGTTTTGTATGAGACAGGTCATAATTTCCTTGGGATGACATACTGGTTATTGGAAAGAAACTTGGCACGGGCAAATATTCACATAGATGCAGCCCAACATCTCATTCAGTACACTAAAGCCCCTGGCCATTAGTCAGGGATGAAATGAATAATGATTTACTGTATGAGCTGGGTTTCTTAATCTAATAGAAAGTTTACTTTCAGATCTGTTCCTTGTCTAAATTCATCAGTCTTCACTTCTAAGGTAGAAGAGCTCCCTTTCTGTGTCCCTGGATTCCTTTAATTTCAAATGACAGGGAAGTTACATCTTTTAGGAAGGGGCAGCTGTAAGTACAACTTTTCTAGTAAGTGGTTCACTTGGGAACTTGGGTGGTTTTGGCCATTGTGTCACAAGCCACTCTTCACCACTTACAGATGCTGTTGTGCTCTTCATAAACCTGCTGATGCAAGCCAACATCATCTGCCTGGGATCAGAATCTGGCCTTTCATCTCTATTTACTGGAAGGATGCAATGACAGTTTGTTTTCTAGGTCCAATTAGTATCAGTTCTTTATTCAGTCCTACTGTTATGAAGTGGAAAATTCCATCTGAGGGGTTGTCAGTGGCATAGTAAAATTAGTGAAAGGCTTAGTTTCCATGTCATCAGTGGGAAAGTATTTTATTATTTTGGCCACAGATTTTATGCATGGCCAGAAAACAGCTTTTATCCTATTTCCTTTGAATTGGAGTATTTTCTGCTTGTATTTCAATTCCTGTTCTGCACACAAAGCTTCTTGTACTTCCTGTCAGGAGTGCCCACAACTTTTGGAGATAATTTTCAGTGATGACAGGTATATATATAAACATGTGTGAAATCTTAGAATCTCAGTTGCTGTGTATTTTGCTTCCACAGTTTTGCTTTTTCATTAGCAAACCCAACAGACCTGTAACAGACCAAAGTTCTCCAGGCTATTTACTATTTAATAGAACAGATTTATAAACCAATGCAGTAAGCCTTTATATATATATATATATATATATATATTTTTTTTTTTTTTTTTTTTTTTTTTACTTTGCTATGTGATGTGATGTGCGTTTCAGCATAGAAATTTTCTTTGTTTTTGTAGGCTGAAGGAACTGGTTATAAAGCACAACCCATAAAAGCTTACAGTAACAACAAAAGAGCTTACTGTGACAACACAGAACAAACAAAGCAGGAAAACCTTCCTCCCTTACAGGGGTTCAGTGTAGATGCTGACACCTCAGTTCCCAAGCAGGGGTCATAATAAATCAAACTTATCTGTTGCAAGTCAGATACTGCTGATCAGCTCCTTTCAACACCTACACAGCACTACTCTGTATGTATATCATGAGAGTGTAATTTGTATCTCAGAATAGTACCTGTCTGATTGACATGACTTTGTGTATTTATACTACATTGTATTTTAAGATCAACGATTCCAGAGTCAAAGATGCTTCCCCTGGAGTAGCATCACTACTTCCACTGCTCAGAACAAGTAGCATCAAGCACCTGGAGACAACCACACATCTTTTCTAGCAAATAGAAAGTTTGAATCTCAATTTGGGTAACATTTTAACTTGAAGCTTCTTTGTAGTAGATTTTTTCTTGCTGTTTGAAAAACATGTCAGTAAAGACTTATTTTAACTATTCTCAAGAGATGTCATACTTCTGTAACTCACCTCTCGAAAGAGATAGTCAAAGAGATAGCAATATTCTGCACAAGAGGTTTGGAAAATGATTGCCAATTTCTGAGTTATTACCATGCAATGGATTTGAATGTATCTTTAGAAACTAACCCCTTTACTGCCACATTACATTTTATGTCAGAGGTCACCTCTAATACTTTCAGTGAGTTAATGATTTTGTCCTAAGTAAAATCTTTTGGGGGTTTATAATTACTTTCCAAATTCACTCATAGCAGTGTATTTATGTACAGAACTTTAGTAGGAGATGATACAGGGCATAAAAAAGGAGAAGGCTATGAAAATTTCATAGATATGGTGTTGAAGGGGGGTCTTTCTGGGGAGTGAATGGAACTGTGTTCTTGGCACATGCAGTCCAAGATGCCCTGCCAGGCAGAGCTTGGTAAAAAAGGTAGAAAGAACCAGCTGCTCCCTGCTATGGGGCAGTGAGCAGGTTCTATCTCATTCATTGTTGTTGTTTGAGTGAGGTGATTTAATGTACTGACAGGCTTGATCTTTTCCTTCCATAGTTTTCTGCAAGGGACACACAGGTGGTTCTCTCCCACCTGAGAGAAGAAGAACTGCATCCTCATTCTCTCTGGGCTATAGAAAGAGCATGGAGACACTCTTCATGCATTTCTTGAAGGCTAACACTGTTCATGTCTTGGGGATTTTTTTTAGTAAAGTTTATAGCTTATAAGGGTTCTATAGAAAAGTCTCAGTGCAAAGGGCAATGCAAGGGCTGCCTCCAGTTGGAAGACCAAATGAAATAAATCTTTTGCTGATCCTCCTCTCTCGGCACCTTCTGAATTCCATAACCTCTTTGTCATGGATAGTTCATCTTGGATCTTTGTTGTTCTTACTTCATATTATGACCTTCTAATCTTTACTCTCATCTATCTGTATGACCACATCTTTAGACTACAGAATTCAATTTTGCTTAAAGAGGGAATCTTACTTTTAAATTTTTGCAGTAGATCTTTTATACTTGGGGACAACAATGATTCCATCATCATGAATTACAATAGCATAACAGTGACTCATTGGTGTACCAGAAATTTGTTTTAAATTTCATTAATATTCTAATTCCTTTTGCTTTCTTTTTTATAGTCTTTTTTCTTAGACTTATGGTTTGCACCCAGAATTATTTCTACTTCTTCCTTGTGATGCCTTGCCCCTAGGAACACCCAGATGAAACCTCTGAGGGGCTGCAGGCCATACACATGGGGATATTCACAGAGGGATGACCACTGGTGGTTTGCATTTCCTTTCTGTTCTTCATCTCAATATGGGCAGGCAATGTCTTGCTCTGCTACACAGTCAAGAGGTAAGGGCAAGAGCTGGTGAGGAGTGAGGAGGGACATGAAGATGGGGCTGGTGGGAGTCCCAGAACTTATTTTAAACTTTTAACTTATTTTAAAAGAGCATCCAGCAGGGGCTTGTGTCACGATGGCTAGGGCACCAACATCTCCCTTGTAAACTGGGAAGAGGGAAGGCCAAGTGGACATAATAACCAAGGTGAGAGACTTGGATCTTAAGACAGTTGTCAGATTTTCTTAGCTATTAAAGGAATTAAGATAATGTTGCTTAAGTGGCAGTTCACATTTCTATAATATATTTTCATTCTAAATGTTGTTAGCTCTCATGCTCTCTTTTTCTTTCTGTAGTATGCCTGTGCATGTAGTACATATTTGCGAACTGTGTTTATAGTTAAAAGGCTTTTCTAGAGGAAATAAAAATGACATATTCACAAGAAGTCACAAAGTATTCACAGCCAGCCCTAAATGTGTGAAACAGTGGGTCTGGTGCATAATTATGGTCACATCCAACCCTGTTGCATGAAAGATACAACATAAGGAAAGAACATCTTGAGCAAGGCATATGATCTGTCATGACAACATGATTCAGATCTGAGATATCAAGCAAGGTGGGGAAGGTGAAAGGTTTTCTTCAGCAGAAGTTGTGTTGCAGCCTTATGAGTATTCACTTGTCTCTTTCTGACTTACCTCTTAATCACACTGTGCTGCCAGCCATGAAGTTTGATATGCAGGCAGTGCAGGAACTTTCCCTTTGCTGGAGATTGTACTGGTGTCTTGTCTGAGCAGACTGGCCCTGTCTAAGATATGTGACTCCACAGAGAGCTCTTCTGGGAATGAGGCCTCTCTCTTCATCTAGGATGCTCACAAGGAGTGTGAAATTCTCCCTAAGGGAAAGAATACTGGTCAATGTATGAGTTGCAAACAAGAAAAGAACCTCACCTAGACTGCCAGCTGTCCTCTGGGCACACCTCTAGGAAAGATATCTGTGGGTTCTGCTTCCTGATAGATAAGAGATGAAATTAGCTTTACAGCATTATCCTTCTGAAAACCTTTTGGTTTACTAATATCTTGCATTCCCAAGGGGAGGAGAACTATATCTCAAAGATGATTTATCAAATGTTACACAAGCTAGGCAGCAGAGTGCAATACTCTGTAGGAAGTTCTGATATATCTTTGCCTTGCATCCTTGCTAGAGGGCTGTTGAGCTTGAAAGTGACTTCTAGCGTTGCCTTCTGTGTGTGTCTCTTTCTGAAAGTGCCAATAGATGTTTTCAGAGATCATGACTCTGCAAATCTTCTTATCATGAATGTACAAATCTCTTTCAGTCCTCTGAACTGAAGTATTTTAAATGAGCATTGATATATGCTGACTGTTTTTGCATTTTCCAAACAAGTTCCCACTAACTAGTATGATCACTATTTTGTGAGATTTTTCTTGTATCAGTCTGCACTGTTTTGCCATCTCCCACTGATGCTCCATAAAAAAAAATCAGTCTTCAATATATTTTGCTGCAGTTATCTATTAATATAGTTAAAATAAAACTTTTACTACTCTAGCTGTTGACATGTGACTGTAACATGCATAGTGCTGGCAGGAATGCTGTCCAGTGGAGTAAATCCTGTTTTACTTTTTTACAGTTGGATAGAGTTTCCAAGACTTCTTGTGACTTTTGCAGAAATTCTTTTCTAGTCGGCTTTAATTGTGGTTTGGTTCTGATATTTCTTTAAAAAGTGGGAAAGAAATAGTTAATGAGGAGCAATTTCTCTATGCCCAGCAATTGGATATGCTTAGAGTATGAGCAGCAAAATATTACTAGGAGAGAAGGATATTATTCAGCAGAAGAATTCACTGAGAAAACTGTTCAATGATAGGCTGAGTGATGAATATACTGTAACTATTGCATGTGGGCAAATATTATCATAGTAGCTTAAGTCAGGAAAAATACAGCATAATGTAGCCTAACCTAAGACTTGGAATCCAGAATTATGGATTGGCTGCAGAAAAGCTGACTCATTATTTTTGCCTCTGGCAGATTCCTGTTGCCTGACTGTGTGTACCTATTGCTCTTGAGGCAGGATTTGGTCTGTGGCTAGTCAGTAAAATTTACAGCATTTCTAAAAACATGAAACTGAAAAATGAATTGTTGAACAGGCATATGTTGCACATCTTACCACCAGCAACTATTTGCCAAGGCTACAAAACCAGTGCATTACAGATGTTTCTCATATTCACTTGAAAAACCTGGCAAACTGTAGAATTTTTTATGCCTGTATACCAAAATTGCTAAAGGTATGCATCTTGCAAATTGATAGGCTGTTCTAGAATTTAAAATGAAGTTAGATCACTGCACAGTAATATCACTTTAATTTAATCACTTTAGAGTCACTTCTAGTTTTTATAATGTCTACTTTCACCAAATCTCAGTCAGTTGAAGTTAAGTAAGGGTTACAACAAAGGTTTTAAAGCTACTGGATTTTTCTTATCACTATAACTTTAAAATGACACTCAGTTAAATTGGATTCTCTTGGGACGTAAATAACACGTTATTTAACTGTTGGCAAAATAACTTATAAAGAAAAAATTCAGTCATAGAAGGGTTCATTCTTAGATCAGCACAGGCATTTACAAAAACTATTTGAGCTGATAAGCTTGCAGGCAAAATCCTGATTCCTTACAGCAAATAATGTGTAAGAATGATCAGATATCTTCATGCTGAATATTTGCAATTTTTCTTAAAGTCAGGAAGAGATATGTTTTACGTGCATGGTGCATACTGCTTACACACACACATTCAGGAAAAATCAGGCGCCATGTCTCCCTTCTGTAGGTGCTGAATAATCAGACCTTTTGTCTGCAATGGAAACTGAGGGTGCTCGGTTTTTACTTAAATGGAGCCAATAAACAATGAAAGGAGCTATTTTTAGCTCTGTGAGCTTTGGTCATTAAATGCAGAGATTAGTACCATGAATTGAGGTATAAAAAAGTGAATTGCCTTGGACTCCATATGCAGAATTTAATATGATATTTTTGGAGAGACAATATATATGTATTTATCTCTATATACAATATAGATACAAAGGAAAAAGTTATATCCCTGAAAGTGCAATGAGAAGTTATTCTCACGCTGTTTTCTTCATGAGAAACGTATATAGGTATCTTTTTTATCCCCTGTTCCTCTTTATTGCTCATTATTTGTACTGTAGATTCCCTTAATATGCAGGATAGGTCCATTCATCCTCAATTAGGTCCTCAGGAGAATAAGAGACCATTTGTATTTTCCAGAAACTTGTTTTCTGTGCATCCTGTTGAATTCTCCAGGATTTACTGTAGGGAGGTGGGTGAGTTATGTTTGTTTTTAGAGAAGCTGGTTTGATAAAAACCTAAGTCTGTGTTGAGGCAACAACTGTTTTATGATATTTTTCTGGCCAACACCACCTGGCAACTCAGCTCCAAACAACCGCTCACTCTCCCTCCTCCCAGTGGGATGGGGAAGAGAATGGGAAGAGAAAAAGAGAGGAAACTTGTGGGTTGAGATAAAAGCAGTTTAATGGGTAGACCAAGATCAGGAATTAATACTCCACTGCAGGTGTTCAGCCATTCCCAGGAAAGCAGGGCTCTGTCACATAAAATGGTGGCTTAGGAAGACAAACACCATCACTTCAAAGGCTTGCCTCTTTCCTCCTTCTTTCCCTGGGTTCATATGCTGAGCACAATGTCATATGGAACAGGATATCCCTGTGGTCAGTTGGGGTCAGCCGTCCCAGCTGTGTCCCCTCCCAGCTCCTTGTGCACCACCAGTCCCCTCGCTGGTGGGGTGAGGAGCAGGAAATGCCCCAGCTCTGGGCAAGCCCTGCTCAGCCATAGCAAAAACATTCCTGTACTATCAACACTGCTTACAGCACAAATCCAAAACACAGCTGTGTACCACCTACTATGGGGAACATCAGCTCTACCCCTGCCAAAATCCACCCAGATATAATCAAGCACCAAACTCCAAGAAATAGAAATGAGTATTTTCTGGGAGCACTTGCTCATTTTGTGCTGACTAATTATTGTTCACTATTTTTTTTTTTTTTGTCAAAAAGTAACCCAGCTATACTGTACTGAAGGACACAATATGTGCTAGATGAGCAAGTTGTCATTACGTGGACCGGAATGTGTAGCATTATCTTCCTAGGCAGCTACCAGTTTTGTGCATAAGTAAATTATATTCCTTGGTAGGTCTTTTAACTTTACACACGACTACATATTTTCAGCAAATTCTATGGCATAGTCTTGCATACAGAATTACTCTTATATACAATTTTCTGCAAGGATCCTAGTGCTTGTAGCAGGAATATGGATTACAGCCCTTCTAAAGAGTAAGCATGTAAATTCTGAGTAGAAATTTTAGGTCACATGTAGTCTAATTCTTAATTTCCTATTTTTCTGACTCACGTTTAAATCTATAAACTTGTTGTTATATTAAGTGTATGCTTTTTTTTTCCTTTTTCAGGGAAAATAAAATTGATTTTAAGGCTAAAAGGACCAAAAAAGTTAGTGGAGTTTAGAAAAGTGGCAGTCAAGTATGTAATGCAAGTCAATAAAAATTTAACTGGTGGAGAAAACAGGTCAGAACTGTTTTTTCCAACCAAGCACAGATGATATAAATTGAGTACCAATAGATAACAAAAAAGAATTTAGGAAACTGTTTACCCCACCCGGCACTAGGCTTAAGAAAAAACACTTGGATCAGCCAAAGGAGCAATAGTGTGACAAAGCAGGACTAAAGCAATGGGCTCCAATAGATTGTGGATACCTTGTCTATTGCCCTGAAATTCTCCATTTGGCAGATGTTGTGATTTATATGAGGATATGATGATTTCTTTAAGCAGATACAGGTTGTTTTTTTTTTTCTTTTCAGAGGACAATTGTGAAAGTTTTCAATGGTCCAGACCCTGTAAAAATGAAAATTTTCACAAGCAGTTAAAACACTGTCCAAAGCCACAGTCTGAGTATGAAGTATCTAGTGTGAGATCATGGAGCATGTGTTTTTATAAGCAATTAAGTATTAACTTGGGATGAAAAGTTTTCTGAAAATACCTTCACTTTCTTAAAGCAGAGTCCTCTCAATTACCTTGTCTCAGCTTTAGAAAATAGCTACTTCAAAGTGTGTTATTTCTACACAGCTCCTGTAGCTGAAACATTTGCAGTTGCTTTAATTTGTCTTGTATGTGTGATCAGTTGACACAAACTCATAAATGGTGAGCATCTTAATACTAACAGGCCCTTTCAATTTAAGAGTTAAAAATGCAATTTAGGTGGGTTGGACTCAAAGTCAGTGCCATCAGAAGCTTTTGGTAGCCAGGGTTCTTCTATTGAAGAGAAACTTGGGGTCAGTCATCCTGCTCTCGGAAGGATCCTGAACATCTGAAAGGTGATTTGAATGCTTGGTGCAAAAACCTTTAGCCCATGGGTGTGGGGACACAAAGGGTTTCTTTCCTGAGGGGGATTCTGTATGCTGACCTTTCACAACTCTTAACTTTTCCTACTTACCAGTTTTACCTGTATCTTGGCATAGTGGGTGAGAGGCAGCTAGTCAGAAGCAGCTTGGAAATTGCTAAATAGGACAGCTACACGTTTTGCCAAGGATTATTTCCTAGTTATTTATTATTGTTGGTGCCTGTATAATAACATTAAGATGCTACTCAGGCATTTCTGAATGTGGGCCATTTGAATCTGCTTATGGAAAGCAGACATAATTTTACCTGAGAACTGCATTCTCAGAAATGTCTTTTACTGGGATCACACATAACCTGTGAGTTATTCTGCTAATCAAAATATATTTTCTAAGCCTGTTGATATTTGCATCCAGCAAGAGTAATTTGTTCTTGTACAGCTGATTATGCTCTCTCTCATTTGTTCATCCTGCATTATAGACCTGCTTCTGAAGGACGCTGAGTACCTGTGGTTTGATTGAAAGTTATTGCATCTCTCAGGAGTAAATTTAATTTGAGTGATTCCCCATATATTGCAGTGTGATACGATGCATTAAAAAATAAAGCACTGCTAGAGTATCTACAAGCCATTATTTTGAATCTTACTTGAGAAAAAGAAATCTCAGCAGAGAAAGCCATAGAAATAAACTGGTTTTTATTCTTTAGCTAATTCAGAAATAGTTTGAATTTTTAGAAAAAAACAAAAAAAGAATAAAATAAGGCATTGATTCTATACAACCTTCTGGCAGCTGTTAACAGCTTGGATTGGTGGTTTAGTACTAACATTATTTCAGGTAAATGAGAAAGTAGAATTGTAAACAAAGGAAAATGGTCGATTCCCCAAGTGAAATGTGGGCTGATGCCTAGTATTTATAGCTTAGTACATTTTCATTAATCCATTCTAGTTTTTTTTTTTCTTTTATACTAATTAATAAAGAATACTAATGCAACATTTCTCTGCTCTTTTCAAGTGTTCTGTTCTGCTTGATACCTTACTTCCTCACATATACATTTCTTTTCAAAGAACTCATGCAGTTTTTTTCCTGGATGATGACATAAAAAAGAATTCCTTCATTTCTTAAACTATTAACAAACAAATGTGTTGAAAACCTACTGAAGCCAGCAGGATACAAAATACAGCAATTAGATAGCAGCAGCAATCTGGGTTTTTTTTTCTGATTATGATTCAGTGGAAGAGTGGAGGTTATGGCAATTATATCTTTAAAAATGTTTAGGAATGTTTGCCTGTTTTTGACATGTTTGTTCTTAGAGTTAATGTTTTGATCTTAAAAAAAATCCTTGTGTACTCCAATCAAATCTTTTCTGAGACTCAAATTTATATCAGAGAATTTTTAATAACATAATTTTTTTTGGCCACAGCATGTAAAAAAAAAAGTCACATTAGCTATGAAAAGAACATTGCTTAGAGCTTAGTGCAAAGATGCACAGAAAAACTTATAATGGTGTCCATAATTTTAGAGCCTGATGAGTCAATTCAGTCAAATTGTAGCACTGGTAGAAATGACTTTGTTCTCAACATAGTCTTAGTCCATGTGTCACTTTTTAGTTTATGTCTGGACTGGTAGGGAATTATTATGTAATTTCTATTGTAAAACTGTTGTATACTTAATGTTTACTGCAAAATTTGAGCCTTGTAAGATAACGTGTTTTAAAAGTTTTAGATCTAGGATTTTTACTTGTATTTCAGGGTCACATTTTCAAAGGAGTTCAAAAAGTCAACATGGCAGAATTTGTGTAGAAACAAGGCTTTAGTTTGGCACGCTTAGGTCTCTGCTATCCTGGTCTAACTGAACTGAAGACCAACAGCAACAAGAGCTGTTAGGTGAGTTCCACCACTAGCAATTATGTATTCTGTCACCTACTGAAAGAGCTAAATTTTTTATTTACAGTTAGTAATATATAATAAGTGTAAAATTTTAGATGAGATGTTACTGAAAATAGCTATTATTTTGTAACCACTTCCATTTTGAGAAATTGTAATGAGCTGGTTTGGCCACAGAAATGATGCATTTGGACAGTTGACTTTGCTCATAGGTTTTGTTCAGGTGAGGTCAGCACTCACCTGTGTTTCTCTCATGGAAGTGCCAGATTGGTAAGGACTTGGAGTGTTATGGGAAACTGTGACAAAGCCTTTTCCAAGCCAACTCTGCTAGATAGACTTCTGTGACTCTGTGTAACCCTATGGCTTGTATTCAATGCTATAAAAGCTGTATTTCTGGACCATCAAGTTTTTGCTTCCTTCTCAGAGCCCAGTTCCATCACAAGATTGCATTTATTATGACTGCTCTTCTTTAGTGGCCATCAACTTGCACAGGGTGAGTTGTGTGACTGCTGATAGCTGCCCTTAGACAGGGAGGAGTTTTATGGATACCTTTAGGTTTGTGGACCCCATTTGTATATTACAGTGAAATACTAAAAATATTCCCCCTAAGGTTAGCACACATCAGTGTTGAAGGTAAGGACGATGAAATTCTGTCTGAGACCAGAAGAGGAGCAAAGCATTTCTAAAATGCAGTCTACTATTTTCTCAGTAACCATTCATGGTCTACCTGTTGTCATCTCTCATAATCCACTTTCTGAGAATGTCATACAAGGTCCTCAGTGCTGTACAAGGTACATGCTGTTCACAAGTGGGGAAATGCAAACAGAAAGCTGGGGACATTTCCTAAGAAGATGAAAACAAACCCAAGGAGTTGGCACAGACAGGTTGGTTTTTCCTGCCTACAAAAAGCTTTGATGGAATGATGATTGTTGGAGAGCTACTTGAGTTATTTAACTCAAGTAGCAAAACTGTAAGAATGGCTCTCAGTTGTGTCCCTGAGCTATAAACTGTAATGCCACTCATTAGCTACCTTCTGTGGTGAGGGAGTGACTTGAATAGAAAAACTGAGACATAACAGATCACAAAGAGCAACTGCATAGAAAATGCTCAGCTTTATCTATCTCAAATAGAAGTTAAATACTCATCAGGAAAGCATAGCAGTTTTGAGATTAATATTTCAAAAGAAAATAATTTGGAAGATCAACAGGAGGGAAAAGTGTCAAACATTAGAAACCTATAATTCCAGCACAAGTTGCATCCTTGGTATTATTTGGATTATTGATACAAGGTATGGCAAAATTTTGAATTAAGCTTTTTATTCTAGAAAATGTAGTCTTCAAGTTCTGCCCAAATTCCCCTTGAGAGTATTGGATGAGTTAGAGAGAAACTCAGAGATCTACAATAATGACGGCTTTGAAGAGGGGGTGAAAGAAAAAGTAATTTGAACTTATGTAAAGAAATTTACCATGACATTCTTTTTTCTCTTTTCTAAATTTTCCCCTATTTTTGTAAGTAGCCTTATTTATCTGACTGTTTCACAGTTCAGTGTGGGATGTTTGCTTTTGCATAACCAGTTATTCTCTAATCTATTTAGCAACTGCACATAGGCTTTTAATAGGAAGATTTTGATCATAGCTCTGACTTCAGTCTTTTTCTGGACCTTCCTTGAACAGTATCTGTGCAATTGTATCATTGTTTAGTGTTAAATGTTCAGTAGTGAAACTTTGTTTGTCTATATCCTCTTTTTCTCATTTTAGAAAACTTTCTTCTGTAATAGTTGCACAACTTTTGCTCCCCCTACATTTCCAGTTTCACTATCTTTCATGCACTCGAGGCATTCAATACAATTGATAGCAGAGAGCCCACCTGAGGAAAATATGAGACAGAGACCAGCCTGAAAGCTGCCTGTTGGAACACACGGAGCAGTGACCTCCTCACTGTGTTGGGTGAGTTTTGTGCTGTGAACTCAGAGGGCTCCAAGCTGAGCAGCAGAGCTGACATTGCACTGCAGAAGCTCTGGTGGAGGCAAAGGGCTGGGTCACCCCTGTGCTCTCTCATTCTGTTAATTCAGCTTTTTTCCCTAGGGTGTCAGCTGGGGCTAGCCCATCTCCTTTCAATTACAAGATTTTGACAATAGAAGCAGCATTTGAGGCAGAAGAGGTTATATTTTTGGCAGTGTAAAATGAGATATTTCGTATGTTATGCAGAAAATTTGATATTGACACATAGATGAGCATTGGAGAGTCACATTCAAACATTATTAGAGATGATGAACCAGTAGGATACCTGGATAGGTAGTGGTCTTGCCTGCTTTTATGACAGGCAGGATGCATTATACTCTGTTGCAGAAAAAGGAGATAGTAGGGGTTAGTTTTGGCAAATATTATTTTGTTCATATTGAGCTTGAGTTATGCTGTTAATATAGGCTGAATGTCTGTGTTCAGTTCAAATGGCCGAAAGCTGAGCACCATTATTGCTAATCACCCCCAGAACCTGCATTTTCCTGCCAAAACACAAATGCAGATGTGCTGACAGAGCAAGTTTCCATGGCTTGGGCTTGAGCCACCTTATGTGACACATTTAGTGCCTGCAAGAAGAGCCAATTTGCTACTGGCAGGTAGCAGTTTTCAGATTTCCATAGAGCTTCACAGAAAACCATCTAGGAGAGACAGAAATGGCTCTGTTTCCTTTGTTCCAAGGTTTTGCTTTACCAATCTGACACTTCCATGAGCTAAATGGATTGCCTTGTTCCAGCAGACTTTCTACTGCTACAGCTAGTTATCTCGTTTGAGCCAAGGACTACTCCTTTACTAGCCTTGAGGGCAGAATGTTCCCTGTTACCAGAGTTCACATCAGTGGGCTCAGACTGCCCACAGGGGAGAAACGTGTGTTGTGATTTTTTCCTGCTGCCCTTTGGTGCTCTGCTGTGCTGTGTGCCACGTTAGCTCATTTTCCTGCCTGCTGAACAACTGGATGAGGTGTAAATCTGAGTGCTGGACTGTGAGCAGTAACATGGGAGGCAGGTCTGGCTGGCCCAGAATCTGCGGCAAACGCTGCCAGACACCTCAAAAACTCTATTAAGACAAGAAATGTACTGGAGCCATACAGATGGTTGTCAGATTTCAAAGGACATTGGTCCTTTTGCCTACTTGAGGGAAGAGCAGACATAAACCACTGTGATAGAAGGCTCAGGGTTCTGGGGACTGCTGTACTTTTGGAAAGGTTGCTGTCTGTGTTTTTGCAGCATGGTGCCATTTGGCACAAAACACAGGGGCAGCCTGGTGGTGGTGCTTTTTTTGGAAGGGAAAACTACTCAGAGCTGTGTCAGAGTCTGGCTCTGCCAGAATTGTCCCTAGGCTCTGTGAGGGTTAGGCTGAAGCTTGAACTGCATGAAATGTTGATGCAGAAGGGCAGGTTGTCACTGTGTCTGCCAGTCACCCTGCCTACGGCAAGCATGGGCAGCTGGAGAGATCTGCTGAGGGCCGTGTTCCACAGAGTCAGACTGTCTTCCTCACACTCGATTGTTTCCCCTCAGACTCTTGCTTTGAAAGGCATTTTATGCCTGGCAGGTGCTGCTATCACTGTCATGTTCCCCCCACACGGGGAAGTGCATGAGACTGGCAGTCACCAAATGAGCAAAACCTTGCTTCTGCACAGCCTCGATAGTGAGAGCACATGGCTCTTACAGGCAGCAGGGCAGAATAGGACACAGGGGACCCCAGGCACTAATAATATGCATTTCATAATGTGCCACATGGAAAACAGGAACAAACCAGCAGTGACAACAAAGCTCTCCAACTGTCTTCCACAGTGAGCTGCTTTGCACTTGGCTTCTAAAGGTTATTTCATTTTGGTTGAGTTAATAACTGAGAGCCTCTGAGAGCTGTACGAAAGGAAAGAACAGCTTTGTTTTGAGACAGAAACAGCATAAAACCCAATTTTGCCCCAAGTTCTTTTTCTCTTCTTCTGTTAGTTTTCAAAAAATTTGAAACAATAGTGTTCTAAGCATCTCTTTATGCCAGGAGTTAGGTCTGACTGTGTCTGTTGTCTGTGTTGTTTACATGTCACCATCCACAGTTATCTCTTCTTCCTTTGAAGTAAACTGCTTTTCCCAGTAGGATAATTCTGGATGTTAGCGAATTATGGGAAGTAGGAGCTGGTGGAGAGCAATGGGACTCCAACACCTCTTGCTGTGGACAGAATTTCTGTGTCTGAGACAGCGACAAGCACAGCCTTGCCTTGCAGCACAAGCCCAGCATCAGCTCTCAGGGTTAAGACATTGACACATAACAACTAAAAAGGGAAGCAGGGGCATGCTTGTAGGCATTTCCTGCTCAACAGCTGCAGTGTGCCATGTCTCCCTGACACTGGTGTCATATCTGCTAATGGCTTCTGTAGAGGAATGGTTGGGATATGTGGTGGTTGTTTCTGCTGTCAGCTGATGACTACATTCAGTAATTTGAAGGCAATACCTCCATCAACTCCTGTGCAGATATGACACAGCTCTGGGACTTCCAGAGATCCAGAGTTGAATTTTGAGCTGGTTGTAATTTGGAAAAAATGCAGTACCAGACACTGGGGTTTTTATCCTCACTATTTTAATCTTCCCTTGCTTTCTATTATTGAATTCTAGTTAATCTCACCCTGTCTTTCATTTACTAAAAAACAGGTGTTTTGTTTTGGTTTTTTTTGATGTGTTCCTTTTCCTATGTTATTTATCCCCAAAATTTTATTCCCGAGTCATAATGCTTTCTCTGGGCAAGGAAGCATTCTGTGTCTAAATTGGTGCAATCTTGAGCAAATAGCACACAGGTAAATTTCTCAAAAAATATCAGTGTAGATGTACTTTGACTGTATGAATGTTGACAGGCTAATAAACAACAAAAGCTGTGGACTGAACTTTGTATATAAATGTGAGGGCGGTATCCATCCCTCCCTTCTCTTAGATGTGCGTATGCATTGCCATTCTGCCTTTTACGGTACTGCTAACTCATCTTTAATAAATCAAAGGCAGCTATTTCTTGCTTGTTTGCTCTCTAAAGGAGAGGATTTAAAGTCATGTCCTAAACAGTTTTGACACACAAATGATGTCTGATGAAAAGTGCTAAAGGTGCTTTTATTTACAGGTGTGTTGAGAAGCGTGTGAGGAAATGAGTTTATCTTCTCTCCTTCTCACAGGAGAAGAATTAGATATGTATTGTCCTTTTGTCCTCTGTCTCTAAAGGAGGCTGGGTTCTTGTCATCCTGTGAGGAAACTGCTTTACAGTTGTCTAGCCAGGAGAGTTTCTAACACGTCTCTTTTGTTATGCCAGGCACCCTGGAGACTCGGCTGACATTGACAGGAGCGTTCCTCCGCCTAGCCCTGCCTGCCTGCCTGCCGTATGCTCCGACACCTGCAAGCTGCCCGGAGCGCTGCTGGAGCACCTCCTGTATCCCTGGGCTCCTCGCTGCGCAGCGAGGGCTCCGCAGGAGCTGCAGGCTGCTGGCACACTTCTAGTACGGATGTGAAATTAATTGACACGAATCTTCGGAGATGATGCCAGAAGGAAGAACAGAAGACCTGTGAGATAGCAAAGAAAAAAATATGATGTAAAATTTCCTGTTGGCGTTCTTCAATTGGAGAGGTTTGACTTTTAGTTTGCAGTTTGGTTGCTGTGCCTTGCAGCCATACAAGACTCCATTTACAACTTTTGGGACTTGTGACTGTCTCAACAGCTCTGTGGGTTTCTTTAGCCAGGAGAGATTCACTACTGTATGAAAAAATATCCGGTTCTTCATGCTGCTGTGAAGACCCATCTGTAAGATGGGAAATTGTGCCACATTTGTAAAAGCTACTGTTGCTGGTGCAGGTTTTGGAAAAGAAGAAAAGAGAATGAGTTCATTTCTGAATTAAGTTCCTGGGTATAATTAAAGAGACTTTGTAATTGGAGTATTACATAAATCCTGTACCTTTTGTAAGGGCTCACTTGGGTAAGGTGCTCTCATCTATAAAAGTTGTAACTTGTTTCAGAGATAAAATTAATTTATATTTTTTTCGCTTTACCTTTTATACAGGAAATTGGGTGTATAAAGCTCCCTTTTTTCTTGCCCTTAGTGCCTTCTTCTGTAGGTCACACTAACTAAAAAACTGTAAATTTTTTCAGAAGTCTCTGGGTTTTTCTGCTCTATGCCTCACTCAAAGCTTCACAAATGAAGACAGCTAAAGACATGAATAGCGTCTTAACAGTACATATCAGAGATTTGCATATGTTCAGAAATTTACCAGCTTTGTTTCCAAGAAAAGCGAGGATGAATCACCCTCCAGAGGGGCTGTTTTCTCTTTGCTGACTGGAGAGGAACTTTAGCTTGGTGTCAGGCAGCTGAAGTTATAGGTAGTATTCATCTGAGCTAAGAAAGACTATTCCTCTTCTGAAGGAGAGATCGAGCTGGTTCTAAAACACAGAGTAATGGGAAAGTGAAGCATGTGCAGATACCATGTGAAGGGCAGAGGTGTGCACTAAGAGCCTGCCCTGCCCTGCAGTAAGGGGAATTAAGGGGAGTTATGGAGGCACTTCTTAGGAGTACAAATCCAGTTGACTGGAAAAAGGACGATGTCTATTTCAAAGCATGTAATGTTTGAAAGCAGAAGTGATGATTTTTATCTCTTAATAAAGAATGTAGAGATATGTATGTATGTCCATACAGACAGGAACAGACAGTTCTCTGTCTAAATGACAAGGTGTGTGCCAGGTCCAGTTCAGAAGGAATTTAAACACCTTTACACAGCTGTGGCAATGTGATCAAGTCTTTGATGTACACACACATAATGCAGCTTTTTTCACTTTATAGATCCACAGATCTATAGACTAGGTTGGAAGGGAACTCTGTGGACTGTCTTGTCAAATCCCTGTAGAAAACAGGGCCAGCCAAATCAGGTTGCTCAAGATTGTGTCCCAAAAAGTACTTAATATTTCCAGGGATGGAGATTCCTTAATTTCTCTAAGTAGCATGTTCTATCTAGTGGGAATTTCTTTGTTTCGGCTTCTTTGTTGCCTCTCATGCTGTTGCTGTGTACCTTTCAGAAGAGTCTGAGTTTATTTGGTCTACATTTTCCCATTAGGTAACAGTAGACAGCAGTAAGATCCCCATGAAGCTGTCTCCTCTCAATGCTGAACAAGCCCATCTTTCTCACCTTCTCTTTGGCTCTCTTGTGTTCCAGCTCCCTGATCACTTTGGTGGCTCTTGGACTTGTTCCAGTGTACTGATGTCTGTCTTATATTGGTGAGCTCCAAAGAGCTCACAACAGCCCAGAAATGGTCTCACATATACTGAGTAAAAGGGAAGAGTCACTTGCATGGACCTGCTCGTTCTTGCAACTTGCTACGCAGCTAGCTTTTGCTGCAAGGGTACTCTGCTGATGGATTTAACTTGAAAATATTCATCCTGAAGATACGCCATCTATTTGCCCAGTTAGAACAGAAGAAACATAGGAAAAAAAACATACCTATGTATGGAGCTGGAAATAAACACACAATTCTAATGAACAAACTTCTGATAAGTCACAAACACACTAGATGGAAAAGTTTGAGCAGGGTTGCCATTACAGAACTTGCAGTTCTCACAGCTTCTTTAGAAGTATTTTTTCTACAGTCAGCTTTGAGAAGAAATTTCTCCTGTACATTCTGAATTCACCAAAACAAAGATGAATGATAGGTAGCTATTTGAGCACCTAAGGGTGCTAGAAACATAAGAGGCATCAGTGGTTTTATCTTTAGCTTGTGCTATTTCTGTTTGAAATAGCAATTTCAATAACATTCATCACACTAAAGAAGGTCCATTGGTAAGAAGTGAGATATCATTACAAAGGTATAGAAGAACTTTTATTTAGTTTGTCCTTTATAATCTTTATGCATGTCCTGTACCTGTGAAAGACTTTAGCCCCTTATCGGTCATTTTGGAAATATGTATCGCCTTCATAGATAACTGCTGAGTAATGAGAGTACTCTCATTTTGTAAAAAAAAGACAAAACCGAAACAAATATATATATATATATATAAACTGTTCAACGACAAAGATTCCTGGGTCACTTTTAAATGGTGCCATCAGAAAATTCTAAGACACATTAATGTATGATTTAGATATTTAACAATCTCTTGAGTATCTTTAAAAAAACAGAGCTGTTCTTATCCCTTAGACCGAAGGCTTCCATTTGCAAATCTGTTCCTACCTCTTCTATTAGGAGAGGGCTGTACCTGAAGATTTTGGCTACCTGCTTGCAAGTGGTGATCAAAACATTGCATGACAGTTCCAGGTTGCAAGAGAGGTAATATCTTTCCATTACAGATAATAAAGTGCTAATGATAAATTTGCTGTAATAGCTAGAGGCCTGGCCAAAGCTCTTGACTAACTGAGGCATGATCACATTATATGTGCTCATGAAAATATGTAATTAGGGACTATTCTTATAGAAAAAATTAAAGATCCCTAATAGTTTTATATGGGGCTATCCATAAACCCAAATTTCATTTAATATCACCTTTGTCTTTGCTTTTGTTAATTGAGGACTGGCATGATCAGCTTTATAATAATGGGTGAAAAAATACTAGCTTTAGTTTTTTTGCAAATGCATCTCCTGTTGACAGGAATTAGTATCCAGATATGATCAAAATTTGACAGTTAGAGGAACAGTTCTGTTCTTGTAATTTTAAAATAAACACAAAAGCTATTCATAAGCATTATCTAGTATAAAATATATTGTTCTAAATAATTACTGAAAAATTAGATAAAATAGAACTGGGGGAGGTTAATTTTAGATATATTTGGCAGTTCAAATTGATTCTTGGAAGAGTATATTATATTTGTTACCTTCAATTAAATTAATTTGATGGCTCAATAAACTAAATGATGGAGCAATTAAAGCACCAAAAATAGAAAGTTGTTAATGCTTCTCCTCTTTCTGGATTATTTTACAATTTAATACACTTTTTGTCTATTGATATCTGTGCTGCTATACTGATATATTTGCCAGAAAAAGAGCCAAAGCTTCATTTATCTATCATAATGGTTCTCTGACAAATGAATGTCTCCTGGATACAGGAATCCTTTGTGCCTTTTCTGTTTTCCATGTAGGAATTTTCAGTGGCTAGAAATAGAGAATATATGCTCTTTCAAGGGCTGTACAAGTTCAAAAACCTCTGCTATTTATGTTGGTGAGAACTCACTACAGCAAACATTTTGAAATGTGTTTTTTTCCTTTTCAAATTTCATCTGAAAACAAGAATAGAAGACAGCATTTCTGTTAGTGTCAAGGGGTAGGAATAAATTATTTAAGAAAAATAGTAGTAGAACACCATGGCTAGGCACCTGCACACTCCCCTGCCCCTCCACCTCCCTGTCTTTCTGTAGACCAACACAATTAATTTCAGATTTTCAGCTAAAGTTGCTTTTAAAGGGTCAGCCTGAGATCCTTTAACTTAGTCTTGCAGATGAACACTCTCTATGTCTGTGATCAAAACTAAAAACCAGAAAATATCAGAATCCAGGGGCACTCTAGGCTATGAGAAAACTTCCAAGAAAATGGATGAAGAACACCAGCAGATTCTGCAAAATAACTTGGGGCCTCTAGAGGACACAAACAGGACATTTTATGTCATGGGAAGATGGGGTAATGGCATTGGTAGTATGGACAAGAGCCATTACTTGAAGATGTAGCTCTTTAGTTAAAGCTGGAACAGAAGAGAAGCATTTAATTCTGTTACTCTTATTCAGATTTTAGCTACTGAGGGTTTTTTTTTTAAATGGACAGATGGCTTTTATGAGATTTTTTCCCTCTTTTTTTTTTTTTTTTTTTTTTTTTTTTTTTTTTGTATATCCTTTGCTTTAAAGGATATTAGGGAAGACTTTTTACACAGAAGCAATCCAAAAGAATTACAAAGAATGTGTAAGAAGACATAGTGTACAGGGTTTTGTGACGGGCTTTGCAGGTTAATCAGAATACTTGATTCTGAATCTGGATTAATCTTCTGTAATGTCTTATGTCTCCTGTATCTGTGGCTAGTCTTTTGCTTTTCTAATAATTTACTTTATGCTATTCCATCGTCACAATGTTGTCCTTCAGTGTGCATTGGCAGTGAACTTCTTGTCTGTGTGAATATATCTTATGTTTACTTAGCACCTCTTCCTCTGAGGAACCCAATGTTACACAAGTATTAGGCCTTAGGATCATTTTAGCACACAAGGGATGTGCCTTAGCCTGTTTCTTGAGACATTCTTATCTTGTACAGGGCTTTCAGCTCCACATACACACTCTGGATGGTTGAGAAATTTTATTGTTTTCTACTGGAATTTGGCATGAAAAAAAAATCAGTTAATCAGTTGCTCTCAGATCTTGGTGAAATGATCTACCATAGCAAGTTGCCAGCAGAGGTGGAGACCCCAGTGCTCAATCCCTCTTGGCTTGTGACTCCTAGCCATCCCCAGGTCCTCCAAAATACCCTCACCTGTTCACATTAAGAAAACATGGACAACTTCCTTTTCCAGTGCCTTGAAAACTTTGCTTGTAATTGAAATGGGATGAGGGGCTGATCAGGTCCAGGGGCTGATGAGCTCTGTCCCTCCCTCTGTCCCTCTGCCCCTAGGTCTCCCTTAGCCGCTGTCATTCTACTGCTCTTTGGGCTTATCAGCTGCCTCAAGAGGAGGTGAGCCTGTCCAAACAAACCTACACTAAGTGAATCCCCCTCTTACATTTAGCAATAGCTAGGACTTCCTTTGTGCTATTGAGAGTGATTATTTATCGTGGTTTATTTCTCATTATTATTCATGTGTTTCTATGACTAAAGGCAACATTTTCTTCAAGTAATTTCCCAGTAAAACCAGCTAGGCTTTGTTCTTCATTATTCCTGCATGTGTTTGTGGCTGGTCCTATCTCTTTTGGCTCAGAAGGGATGATTAATTATTCTACTTGATCTTCACTTATCATGGGAGTACTATGTAAATTATTTCAAAAATGTCCTGTTTTAGATTTCATTATTTATCTTCAGTATGACCTGGGTATTATGAAATGTGAGAATTACATGTCTTTCTAACACATTTCTTAGGTTTGAAAAATTTGCGTGTATTTTTCTTACAGGTCTTGTGGCCTGTTTATTTTATCTGTTAGTGATATATTTCTATGCCTTCTAAATTAGTTATCCTGGCTTCTAACTAGGAGCTTACTATCACTAGTGTCTAAAAATTATGTCCTTAGCAATTCAAAGTGTGTATTCCCTAGCAATTTAAAAGATGAATGTTTAGAACTCAGCTGGCAGAAATAACAAAGATGCTTTCTATCTTGTCCATAGTAGGTAAATGCTTTTTTTTTGTTTTTCCAAGTGTGAAGCAAAACTCTTTTCTTTAATGAGATCTGCGTGCCACATGTATTTGTTTTAGATTTTTCTTTCTTTTTTTTTTTTTTTTTTTTCTGTGAGAAGCTTCAGTGTTGTGAGTAGAATTTTGGTTCACAGAAAAGAGTACATGGCATAAGTGAGAGGTCCAGCATACCTCGGGGGGGGCACAGCTTTGCTGCTGCTGCTCATGTCAAGCAGTCTCAGATGTTTTCCTAATGTTTCAGCTCTGAATGTTCATGAGCCTAATTCAGTTCCCCAGAGGGCTGTCTCAGGTTGATCACATTGAGTCCCTTTAATATTATGTTTTCTGTCACTGTTGTAGTAACAATTTGCATTGCTCTTTGCAGACATTTATATTTTCTTTGCTGACCCAGTAAATAATGACTTATGCACCAAATGTCTATTAATTTATTTATCAAATTGAAGATACAAAAATAAAACCAGGGAACTCAAAAGACATTTGCATTCCTTTATTCTTTCATTCTACTTGAAATATTAGAAAATTAATAATTCTAGTGAGTATTTGTAGTAGCTGAAATGCATGCCTAAGAATTTATAAAAAAAATTTTAGTTTTCATGTTTTATTACTCTTATATTTTAGAAGACTTTCCTTAAATTTGGTTATAGAAAGTTTCTAGAAAATAATATTTGGCTCAGTAGTATCCACCTTTTGTCTTCAGCACTGGGTTTACTTTATTAAGGAATTTTTCTCAGTGGAATAAATATACTGTTTGTCCTTTCTTAGAAGGAGAAAATCTTCTGAATTTAGAATGGATGCACATTTAGAGCTGTTAATTTTACTACTTCTTTCATTATGTAATGCTGTAAAAGTTATGAGGGTAATTCTATGTTTAGCACCTATTCATCTGCTTTCTTAGGAAAGTTTATGCATTTTAAATTGCTTATGTGCTGGTTAAAATCAAGAAGCATTCTGAAAGACAGCCGTGACACCTGGGCTGTACTCTTCAACTTGAAAATCTTAGGGCAGATTTGCACTCACTGGAAATTGTTCATTGTCTGGTCCTGTGAATCTTGTATTCCTGGCCCCTCAATGGTTGTTTCAAATCCTCTTTCTTCAGTATCCTTCTCATCTGGGAAGTGCTGCTGTGGGATTTTATCTCCCATTTGCTTGGTAGGTGTTTTAAACATTAAACTAAATTTAAAAAAATAACATAAACCTCCTCTTTTTTGGGCAGTATGTCTGAGTGAACTCCAAGCAGCTTGCCATAGGGATACTCTAAATACACTTTCTATATTTAGAGATGTATTCTGAAAATAGGTTGGGGTCTACTTTTAGGTAATATGAGGGTTTCAGATTTACCAGAGAGGGTTCTCATGGTGGTAGCTACAAGAGGGTAGTATCTCGACTGACTTCAAGGAAACAGGAACATCAAACAATCAGAAATTAAGGGCTATAAGGAAAATAAGCAATTTATCCTGGATGACTACATAGGCCCGTGATCAAAGAACAATAATATTCTCCTAGTCTCTTCAAATCACCAAAGCTAAATAACTCCAGAGCGTAAATAACTCTGAGGCTAAATAGCTCCTTCTCCTGCCCTCCAAATCCTTTTTTGCAGAAGACAGCATTTCAGCTCTTCCCCTTGTCAGGGTTTTGCTTTCCTGTAGGGTTTGTACCTGTTAGTATAATAAGTAAATAAGGCTTCCTGCCATGAGATAACTACACATTAGCAGAAATTATAGTACCTATTAGTCAGAAATTTGGTTTTCATTCCCTGATGTGGCAATTGTCTGATCATTTGAAGAGGCAGGCAGGAGTCTGAGCATAGCATGATGAGAAGAGCTGCAAGAAAGGAAAAGCCTCTGCTCTGATATGATGGAAGAATAGCAGGTACCCCACTGTGGGCAAGAAAAAATGATGGCACCTAAAAAGCCTTTTTGTATAATTTTAAGAGCAGAATATTATTTTATATTTTATAAAATATAAAAGCAGAATATATGCAGTCAGATTTGAAGTTTGAGCCAGTAAAGTAAGCAAGCTTGGATGGAAAATGGTATCTTAATGTTACAAATGTTTTACTGAAATTATAGGTTAAATCTCTTGGTGCTGTAGTGAACAGTGCATGGGGAGACCATGCTTGTGTTCAGAGATGTGGGTATGTCTGCCTCTTCTGTAGGCTGGAGCAGATGTTGAACTACAGTCTGGGAAAACTCATCTCCTCTTCCTACCTTTCTTTTATGGGGATTTTTATTCACGCACCACATTAAAAAAAAAAAAAAAAGGCAAATTAGCTGTACTTTTGTGCACTGCTCTCGAAAAAAAATAGCCCCAAAACATTTTGGATGTAGCAATTAGTTACCGTTTAGGTTGGGAAATGTAGGCCCCACAGCCATTCAGCCACCTCTGAAACAATAATCCAAGTAACCATTTTTTAAAGTCACATCTTGAAAAACCTCTGCATGCAAAATGAACATGGATCAGGAAAATCCCATTACACAGAAAATGGACACAGAGTAGGAAGCATCTCTAAAAGAGGTGATTTACAGCCACACACAGTATGGCTTGCTATATGAAGCAAGATTTCTTGATTTCAGGGAGAAAAGTTGAAAGGGTAAACAGAAGAATGAAGGAAAGAAAGGGTAGATTGATAAAGGCATCATACCACATTTCTGACTAAAGCACTTTGGCCCAACAATTTCTTAGCTCTGAAAAGAATAACAAGAGAAAGAGCAAGCAAAGCAACCATTATAATAAAAGAAAAATAAATCTGGTAAATTCTTCTCTGACTTTGCAAAGTAAGAGCTGATGTCTTCTCTTTCTCCCTTGCTGAGCAGCTTAGCTAAGAAAACTTGTGGATTTTGTTATTCACTCTTTCCCACTTGCTTCTAGTCTACATGTTAATGTTTAGGAAATTCTAAGGATTCTTCCTTCCATTTGTTTGTAACTGGAGCAGATGATAGGCACAGATGGCTGCAAATTCAGCCTTTCAGGCAGATTTTTTTGCTTGAGCAGGTAATGTTTTTGAGCCTGCAGGTAATGTTTTTTGTGATCTCCTACCTTCCACCCCCAGAAGAGGATAAATATTGGTTAGACATCAGCAAATCTGAAAAGCTCTGTATGGGAGGAGCATGCAAACTCTCCAGTTGCCTTGAAAATATTTCCCTGCTGATGTCTGAGGGACTGGGTAGGAGATCCATGACTGAGCTTTGTGTTTGAACTTGTAATATTTTGTACATGTTCTCCACACCTTGGGACTGTGCAGTTATGATGTTACACTAAAGAATAGCACAGCTGTGGCACAGTGGGATATGAATAAAGTCTGTTTCAGATATTGGAATTCAAATTCACCTCTGGGGTAACATGGTTGCAACATTGCAAAATTGTGAGCTCCAACTGTTGAGGTATAAACAGGGATCAGGAGGGGGAATTGTTTTCATTTCTGCAGACAGACCAGTGACTTGATGCAGCACTGAATGTATCCAGCAAAACTTCAAGGACCAAACACATGTAAGTGCCTGACCTCTGTATAAGCCTTTTTAATCAGGCCCTGCTTTTTATTGAAAGTGCCAATCATTGGAAAAAAGCTGGGGCATCAATAGAAATAATAAACCAAGATGATTAGTGAGAAAATTTTTTAACTCGAAGAAAAGCAAGAATGAACACCAAAAGATCACTCAGGAGAAAGAGACAGTGGACCACTCTAAGCACTCCAGCAGTCTGCCAGGTAATTTAGGAGGGAAATTAAGGAGCTGAAACAAGAGGCAGCCTTATCATTTGCTAAGCTTGTGAATTCAGTCTCAGAAGCAAAGCTTAATAAAAACAGATGATGAGGCAGACTAATTGGAGCAGCAAACAGGAGAAAGAGAATGGAAATGCATATTGATTCTTTTTTATTGAAGTACGAGACAGTTGTGCAGAAAACGTTCCAATTCCTGAACCTGATTAAGAGTAAATAATATAAAGACTTATGAGTAATCAGAAGAAAATTATTAAATGCTAGAATTCCTACCTTTGTTTTTAAATTAATTGCTAGAAGTAAATGAGAATTTTGATTGCATGCTGGCACAAACCCAGAGACCACTGATCTCAAAGAGAGAGTCTTTTGCAGGAATTCTGTGGGTGGAAAAATTTGTGAATTTAGTATCAATGAAAATGTTGAATTTCCTCAGTGTTTCCATTAATGGTTATACTTCATTTTATCCATTAACAAGTTTTTTAATTATCCATAAGTGAAAAATTGAGCATGTTTCTTTACTATGCTGCAAGGCTATCCACAGAACTCAGCCAATATGGAGGAGAGAGACCTGGACAGATTGTAATTTGTACTATAAATGAATAAATATTTTTGGTCTGGCCATATAAATTATTAATTTGCCCACAAACAGTATTTTGTCACATTTTAAGATAGATGTAGTGAAAGTGAAATTTATGCTGGTGATGTAGTATGAGTATACTTTCAAAACCTTTATAGAAAAAAACTCTAAATAATGCATTGATTCTTATGCATATACTAAGGTCCTACTTTTAATCACTTAGAGCTAAATAGAGGTGAGGTTCTGTTCTGAATATTTTTCCTAATACATAAAAGGTTGATACTTGTGTCTTCTACAACTCTAACTCGAATTATTGAATACATTACCAACATTTGTAAAAACCATATTGCTGCTCCCTAATTCTCTTTGCAAAAAGTGTCACGACATAGTGGTTCAACTGGCTATTCTTGGCTGTCTGGTTTCCCAGGATGCTGCTTTTCTTCTAACTGACTTTTTCTTGAGTTATACATTTTCAAGATGCCTCAAAATAGTTAAAACACATTGCAGTAGTATGAGTCTTACAACTTGGGTTGTTCAGTGGTGCCGTACTCCTTTTCTGTTTTCTTTTTAAGCTGGGGAGACTATTCATAGAAACACATTAGCAAAGGAATCTCAGAAGCAAAATAAGGAAGATTCCTGGTATTCTCATTCCCTCCATATGTAGAAAAATCCTAGGATACTGCTGTTCATGCAATATTACTGACATTGTATAAAAAGACACCAAAGGAGCATGTATTTGTTCTCATACAAGGTCTCGGGAACCTCCTGGAGGAAGGGTCAGGCAATTTTTAGGCAATACATCCCAGAAATTATTTCAGGTGCATTTAATGCACCTTTTCAAATTGTTTTCTTGGGATTTTGTCCTGTTTCATCATTTTGTCTCTCCCCTTTTAAAATGCTCCTAAGGAACTTAGACAAATTTAAACATGCAGAATAGTTGTAATAAATGTTGTACCAAGTGAATGAGACGTGTTTAGCTTCCTTTTCCTTTGAGACCCAGAGACAGCAAAACACCATAAAACATCTGTGGGAGTTACTTTGTTAGGGTTACAGAAGAAAACCACAAATCTTAATTGGCAGGAACAAGCAGGCTTTTCACTTGATTCTTGCTGCAGGCAGCAGGGATTTAGATACAGTATTCTTTTCCAGTGCTGCAAGCATTTTAAAATAAAAATGTTTTTTTCTATTTCCAGCTCTGTCTCATTCAAACATTTTCTTCCTAGGGTGAAAAAAACTGTACAATGAAGGTACATTCCTCCATCTCTTTGGGAAATGGATTTCTTATTTAACTCTTTCAGTCCAAACCAATATTGCTTACATCCTGGATGTTTTCAGTTTCTGTGAGGTGGTAAGTACTCCCTGTTGAAGTCCAGTAGCTGAAAGGGCTATGAGATGTGGTGCTTCAGGAGGCCTAAAGCTCTCAAATGCATCTTTTTTTATTGGCTTGAAGTGAAAATGTTTAACTCTAGTAATATAAAGAAGCATACATTGCTGCCCTTATTAGGGCCAAAAAGCTTCCTTTTAAAAAAGATCTGAATGCCACTTAGACTCTGATGGGATATGATTGGATCATCATGCCTAATTTGTCCATTGAAGTAGAACCACGGAGTCAAACTTTCTGAAATGTTGTCAATTATTTCTTATTTGTAATCAGGCTCTGCTATTCCTACTTCTCCCATAAATTTTTGCAAGTCCTGTTACATATAAGAACCAAAATTAGAGAAGTAGTGCAGAGGAAATGGGCATTTGCTGTTAGAGATTTAGGAAATAAAGCAGAAAATGTAAAGGAAATCCTTGGCTAGGGAAAAACCAATAACTGATGCAACAATGCTGATTGCTGGAAGCACAGTTATTCCTCTACTGAATTCTGTAATTGTCTCTATTTTTGTCTATAGATTGGGCAATTTTCAGGCACTCTTGCAGGAAAGCATCACTTTCCAGAGGTAGCTGATTTGCATGAGAAGCTTTGGCAACAAAACACAACAATATTGAAAACCACTACATATTGACCTTTGTGCACAGCAGTCTTAGGTTTCACTATTTCTAGGGCTTTAACAAATTAGGAAAAAAACTTGTACAGCCAAAGTTGGTTCTGGAAACTATCAGTGCCCTCAAAAGTGACTGCCACTGGCCACGGTCCTAGATTTTTTCTTCAAATAACTCTCTGTTTCTCCCCAGGGTTTTGGATTCTTGCTGTTCACTGAAAGTGTCAGAAGAGACACAAACTGTCTTTCATGCCTAGATTATGGATTATTACATTGCTTCTCAAGCAATTTAATCCAGAATATTCTGGTTTTAACTTACCCCAATAGGTTAGATTTGACTATTTGAGTGATTGAGTTAATATCTGATCTGGGGGAGAAAGAAAAACAAGAACTTGAGAGGACAAGACTGCTTGTTTTTTGCAGTACAGTTGGATGTAGTTGTGGCACTTAGGAACACTGTTTAATGGTAACAGTGTTAATAGCTGGACCTGATGAACTTAGAAGTTCTTTGAACATAAATAATTCTATGATTTGTGTCAGTTGAAACTTCTGTTGAATTCACTGTGAGAAAACTTTAGAAACATTGGGAAATTGCTGAAGAGCAGGTTCTGAACAGAAACCAGCTCTCTGAGTGCTCAGTGTGTTGGTGGTAACTGCTTTAGTTCATGCTGTTCAGTGAATTTTGCACATGAATGGTGTTTGCTTATAATTTAAGGAAATGATTATCAATTCCTATCAAATTATTAATTAAAAGTCAATGGAACTTGTGAAACGATCAGAAGACTGTGAAGATAGCTGAGACAAGAATCTTTAATTATGTACTGCTTTTAACAGAGATTTCTCTGAGTACCACGCAGAACAAAAATACTTGATTGAAGCAGAGAAGTAATGAAAAATATGTTGCTAATGTAGTTACATAATAAAATCATAGATAGGCTGTATTTTCTGTCCTCTGATGCTGTATTAGGAAAAGGAAGGATGGAATCCAGAACACTCAATTGGGGAGAGACAACTTTCTCCTGTTCTACATGACTAAAACCTCTGTTTTTGTGTATGAGATGGATTTGCATCTTCAGTCAGACTTAGCAAAACTGTGATTCAGCAGATTTAAAAATGCTTTTATTGTAAATACTGTATTGGTTAAAGTGTATATTTGATTAAATACACTGCTGCCTCCAGGCAGGTGGTGAGGAAAAAAAATGTATGATGTACCCAGTTTGGCTCCTCTGGGTAGAGCAGTCTCCTGCAGAAGGTACCTCTTGTTCTTGGAGGTGTTAGCAAATGGTGGAAGCATTGTCTCAATGCCACAGAGAGACGGATTGCCTTTTCCTGTAGTTACCAGCTCTGTGCATCCCTGTTTCCACGAAAATTTCTGCTTTAAACTCTGGTTGTCACTTTTGCACAGGGAAATCTTGTTACCTCAGTTTCCTGCTGTCATCTTAATATAGTTGCCTATAATCTTTGCTGCTTTCTCCATATGGGAACAAAACGTTTTGTTTTTTGGTATTGTAGGAAGGCTAAAGATGAGGTAGTTACTTTTGTTTTTACTTCTAACTCCAGTCAGGGTTGAGACCAACCTTTGCTGGTATGCAAACCTCATGAATCAATCCACTGGATTGTTTCATTGCACTTTGTTTCTTGCATATTTAGCCTGTGGCTGATTGTTGAAATGCACTCTTTGACACTCTTTCTAATGTTATTTACTGCTAAAAGGAAATCTCAATTTTCCATTTAGTTTCTTTATATGAGTTTAACATCATGTTTTTCTGCTCACAACAATAATTTAAGTTGTAGAGGGACATGTTTTGACAGGAACACCACATGTACTTTTAAAATTAAGATCTGTAAAATTCGTGACATATATTTTTAGGCCTTTTTGTTCCTAAAAGACTGGGTAATGTGAACAAGACATTTCCTTTAATTAGCTTTGTTTACTGTTCCCTATAATGAAGCATCTAAAAGGCTTTAGTCTGCAAGTTTATATTGGTTGAGGGAAGGGGCTATGGGCTGTTGCTTCTGAGATAGTGCTGGTGTTGCAGGATGCTGTAGTAATACATCAGTGGCATCCCTTATACGTGCAACAGCAGCTAAACCTGCCCATTTTTTTTCAAAGTGCTCCCATAACTTTTAATATTTTTGATTTTTCCACTCTTTACTGAAGCTAGCACAACAATTGTCAAGGTGAGGAAGTGGTGAGCAGCACTTGAAAACTTTGTCTGGTTCCTTCCTAGTAGCAATTAGGCAAGGAATCTGAGTGCACTGTTTGCTTTTCTGTTTGCAAAATCCAGTAATCATGCATATTTTCCAGTGTTAAGCCTTTATAAATACTAATAATTAACTACAGAAAACTCCAGAAGGGAAACAAAAAAAAAAAAACCAAAACTAATAAAAAAGATAAATTGGAAAATAAATATACAAATCATCAGCACGAACATGTTTAAAGAACAAAACTTTCAGAGGCAGTATAGCATCTGAAATCATAAAGACTCAAAGTGTATACATGAGGAAATAAAAATACATCCCCACTGCTAAACAAATAGGTGGCCTTCATAGAAACATCATAAAGACATGTTTCCTAGTTAAATATCAAAAAATTTGGGTCCCCTATAATGCCAAATCATTAAATAATATAAAAGCAACCTAAAAACAACCTAAAAAACCCCCAAAAATAACAAAAAAAAAAAATCCAAAAAGCCCAACAAACTCCCTCTTGTGAATTGACATAGGTGATCTTGGAATAAAATGAATTGTGCTTGTGAAATTCCAGAAGAATTTGTTCAAGTACTTCAGTATTTCAGGTGCTACATCTTTATCTTCAAATTTCTCACTTAGAAAACAGTGGGACCAGCTGCTATATATCTTCCTCTGAGAAATAATTATGGCCCTTTTTCTGGTCTGTAAAGAACTTGCAAATAGAACAGATTATAATCTAGGAATGAAATTCCTGAAGTGATTGGAAGGAGAAATTTAATAACCTGAACATCTTTGTCAAGACATTCCTTACTGATTAAGAAATAATCTGAGAGAGGTGTAGAAAGAAAATCATCATCAATAGAAAGTCTAAGGAAAAGAAGAAGGCAATAGTTTTAGTCCAATAAGAAAAGAGGAAGGGAATAACCCAATAAGGATTATATTTTAACAAAGATGGATGTAAACACAACAGAAAAACCCTGATATTGTCAAAATTTGAAATGACTCTTGAGATCAAAAGTTCCCCTGTGTATGAAGAGAGTTGTTCTGCTGGCACTGTTGATACTGATGTGTGCAGATATTGTTGTCCTTGCTTCTTTGATGTAAAGATTTCTTCATCTTTGTACATTTTATTACAAAGAAAATTAAATTCATAAACACATAAAGGTTTGTGTTGCAATCAGTTCTAATCTCCTAACAGAAAGACTAAGACATTCTCAAGACCAATGTTTTCTTATTTCCTCTACTTTTCTAGTCTTGGTCTCTTAAGTTGTCTCTTTGCTGAATGTCATGGTACAGGGTCTTCAGTTTAAGTTTCCAAACACCATCAAAGTGCTATATTGTCCTGCTTCCTTCCTTCCCCTTTCATATTATTAAGTTATTATATATTATTCAATATATATTATTAATTAAATAGTCATATGATGCTTTCCTCTTTTTCCACTCTGACAGTCACCTTAGAATCAAGAATTTTTTACATCCTCCATATTTCTCTATGGTTATTTAACAAAATCCAAGAAGGCTCATTCTGAACCACCATGAGTGCTTCTGATGGAAAAGAATAGATCTCTATTTTTAAAATAAGAAGATATTAAGTGTAAATTCTTAATTTTAAGAGAGAACTAAGCTGCTGCTCTCTGAACAGGAATATATAATACCCTCCTATTTGCAATTGCCCAGTGGGTCTGGGGTTTCTTATATAACAATTTAAAATGCAATTTATGTTAGATAAACAAAAATTCATTTTTAATGAATTAAAAAAAAACTAAGGCTTTAGTCAGGCTACTTTAGTTTCCTGTCCCTGATGGTCACCAATTATGCTGCTAGTGGAATGTAAGGAAAAGCACAAGACACACTAAAGCATGATATTTTATTCAAATATTCTCCAAGAAACCACTGATCAGCGATTTTTGAAGCTCCTGAGTCAGAGGTATTGCCTTATATTCATTACTGCTAAGTAATTTTTTAGCCAAGAATTTTTGTCTGTGCCTCTTTGAATCCATGTAATCCTTATTGTATCCACAACACAGCTGAACTACACATCTGAGGAACCATCTCTGTCTGTTGTGAATTCATCATTTAGTATTGCCTTTCACTGTCCTTTAATTCTTATCAAAGTAGATGGACAACCTTTCTCTATTGCACTCATTGTTTATACACATCCATCATATTTCTCCTGGTTCATGGTACCTCTCAGATGATCCTGGTTGCTCCTCTTCTGATTCTGTTACATTCTTCTGTCACTTTTTATGATGGTCAGTGTTGGGGTTTTGCTGCTGTGCACAGCTGACCCTTTGGGGGGCTGCTTTGGAAGAGTGTCTGGAGTGGGAGGGTGGCTGCCCTTGCCTGAGCACCTCACCTGGGGGAGAATGAGGGTCAGAGGACATGCTCAGGTCTTCTAGAGAGGGCAGAGGGGGGAGCAGGTGGAGTGGACAGAGCTGCCTGCAACTCAGACAATCCTAAAATTGTATGAAGAGAAGGACTTGTCCACAGAGGAATAGTGGGTAGGGGGGGCATTGCATATAAACTGCTCATACTTCTGTTCTGTCTCCCCATGCTGCTTTTTCATTTTTTCCTTTATTATGTTAATTTTTATTCAGATTAAGTATTTTCTTTTAGTGATCTTGGCTGACATAGAGGAAGGTGTCTCTCTCTAAGATGTGACTGTGTTGGGATTCTGCCATTCTTTTCATAACAAAAGGATTCTGTCTCATTATCAAAAGCTTGGTTCCCTCCTGAAGGCCCATGGACACCTCAGTTGCAATGGGAGGAGGTACCAGTGGAAGCAGGGCTACCTGGAATTGTAAACATTTACTACTGAGAATTGCTGTGACTAAGTTTGTAGATCTGTTCCCTGCTCCTCTCTGGCATGTAGCTGCCATGATCTCCATCCTTCGTGGTGAAGATCCATCTCAATTACAGTGGTTTTGGTTTAGCATAGGGCTGTCCTGTCGTTCCAGTGTGTGACCATGAACACTGGATTGACATTGTACTGTGGCACCCAACTCCACTTCTTTTTTAAAGAGACACTTATGCTGCAACATTTCATAGCTGTGCACTTATCCTTGTGACATTGATGGAAACACTCTTAGCCTTAGTGAGTTGCACAAAAGTGAAAATCAGTGGTTAGATGAAGCAAGCATAGGTTCCCTCCTCTCAAGGTAGTTTGTGCTTCACTGATGATAAGGAAGAGCTTGCTGCTTTTACCACTCTTTTTGTATCTTCCCACACAATTAACAGGTACCCACCCACCTTCCACCTCACTCTTTAGTTGGTGGCTTCCTTACATCTTTCCCCCCCAGAGATTCCAACAGAAAGGCAGGCATATATATTATGTGTGAGGAGTATTGCTAGGTATAATTTGTCTTTGTTACGCTGTCTCTAGTAACACACCCACTGTAATTTATAAGCATGTTCAACATACCACAAAAATTTATTCTTCTGCCCTCCCAGCATAAGCAGATTGTGGGTAGATATGCCTGCAGAAAACAAAGTTTGCATTGCGCCCATCAATTTTGTGGCAATACAGTTTAGAAAAGTTTTCAATCGGGTTGTTTTTAAAATGTAACAGATGTCAAATTCCTCTGACACAAATAATAATAAAGCAGTCTCAAATGAAGAAAAACTAGCTCCAGTTGCACAGGAAACATTTCTGGTATCGCAAGGTGTTAAAAGCAAAAATAACACTTTTTTATAGATGTAAAGTTGTAGGGTGAAGCATGTTTTCTGTAAATCTGACCTTAAAACATATAAGATCTTTCTCTAGCATTTTTTAAAAAAGGAGTAATTGATATCTTTTATATGCAGCCTGTCTTCTGTCAGTTTATAGCAGAACTATGGTTTCAGAGGTGCAATTAGCTCAAGTCTGCACAATAACTTCTGTAGACACTTGCAGCTGAAACCTTATGTTATGCAATAAAACTCTGAAATGAGATATATTTTAATTAGGAGATAATAGTGATAATAACAAGCTTTGTTTATTAAGTAGTTAAAAGGTTCAAGTGAGCTGTGAATTTTGAAGAAGACTTTGGCAGGAGATGAAAAACACAACAGCATAGTCCAGAGTTCTCTTTAGTCTAGA
Source organism: Lonchura striata (assembly GCF_050655825.1). NCBI lineage: Eukaryota > Metazoa > Chordata > Aves > Passeriformes > Estrildidae > Lonchura > Lonchura striata. The sequence goes on from NC_140705.1 coordinate 49,594,036, forward strand.
TGTAATCTCATTAAGTGCTGTGCAAAAGTTCAAAATAAAATGAGGCCTGGACATTCTGTAGATGTTTGCTTTTGACATTCCTAATCTGTGAATGTTTTGAAAAAATAAGCCCTTATGTTTTTTAAAACAGACACTGAACTTCATAAAAACATCCATTTGGGGATGGGTATAAGGTGCCAGAGACCAGGAAGGAACACATGTGTTGTTTGTTTGCTAATCACTGGAGACACTGTGCCTGAGTTCTCTACATTAATTCATCAGTTTATTTGGCCCTCAAATCCTGAACATATAAGTGATCTAGAAAGGCTTTTGTGTCCCCTTCACTGTCTCACTTCACTTCCTTTCTAGTTCAGGAACTCTTGCATGTCAGATTCCTGTGCCCTTTTCCTAGGGTTTTCAGCCGGCTTTATGAACAGCTTTGTTAACACATGATTGCTTTTGAAACACCTGGTCTTTTTTTCAGGAGTGTAAGCTATGCAAGATACAGTTTAAATGCATGAAAATACAATAGGTGTATATTTCCAGCCACTCATCAATATGTTTTATGGTCTTTCCTAAAAAATTAGACTTGCAATGATAATTTTCTTTTTAATATTTCTTTGCTCGTGGTACTGTTCATAGGCCACAACATATCACTATTAGTAAGCTTGAGAGAGAAATAAACTTACTTAGAAGAATTAGTATTGTTTCAAAAATATCTCTTACTCATCAGAAAATCAATCCTGATATCACGATGGGTAGGTCCATTGACAGTCATCTTGGTATCCAGTTGTGGAATGGCAGGCAACCCATGGAAAAAGAGTGGAGATGGTATAAAAGTCATCAACATGGAGCTGAATGGATCCAGGATGCACTTATGGCTCTTGAGAATTTGTATTTACTCTTCTTTTTGCCTGTAAAAGAAAAAAATGGCAGCAGCTTTACAACGACCAAAGAAAACTCTTACTAAAACAGGTTAAAAGTAATGAATAAATTCATGGAATAATAATAAAAAATCCATCACAAGTTATTAAACTCAAAGATGTAAACACTGTCTTAGTGAGACCTTAAGCCATAGATTTCTGGAAGCTGACAGTACCATGTTTATTGCCCTCTTGTTTCTGACACATCTGTTACTGTCTACCAGCAGACAGGATGCTGCGTGAAGCTGACTTTGTTCTGAGAAATGTGCTCTTACTTTTTTTTTTTTTTTTAATGCAGAGAAGGAACATAAAAGATGTCTGCCTGCCTGACCTCTTCTTTCCCTGCCTTCAGGCATTTGCAACCTGACAGTTGTTTCTTTATATTGCTTTATACGGGAAGTAACAGTGCTGAAATAATTTAAAAGAAATCCATGAGGAATAATGTTTATCTACTTAGGGGCCAAGCTTTTCTCTCTAGCACAGCACAGCAGATAAGTTTCACAGTCTTTTTTTGCATACAAAAAAGTCAGTTTCCCCATTTTTTTTCTTGATTGCATTAACACAAACAAGTGATCCATAGGTAGCTCTCCAATGCCACAATACATTTACTGAATACAGGTTAACATTTTTGCAGCTTCAAAGCAGTGGTTTTATTCAAATGTCCTGGAAGGAAACACAAATTACAACTATAGGCAGCAAATAATTCAGAAACCACCTAGAAAAAGTGCCTGGTCCAAGCAGGTGTCTAGTGAATATCAATAAATCAATAATCTAGAGCTTTCTAAGAAGTATTAAGCATGATTGGCTCACAGAAAAAATGGATAAGAATGAACTTTATGGTCTCCAAAAACATCACAAGAACAATTAATCAAACAACAGGAGGTTCAAAGTGTTCACCTTTAACTTGCACTTTTCTCCATGGGTGAGGACATGTATAGTGTCCCTGTGACATCCCAAATTTTATATTACTTTTGTTTTGTGGGAATGTTAATGTCAGCCACTGTCCTCTCCTCCCAGATAACTTTAACACAAGTGAGAATGTGCTTTCTGAATCCCTTATAGTCACTAAATATCAGTAACACTGCTGAAAGATGGGTGTTGAATAAACAGAAGTGTACCTTTGAAGCTTGTTCCATCTGGAAAATAAAAGAATAGACATGTCAGCAAGGTAAGTTTAGCTTACTTCAAAAAGAAAAAAAAGTGTGTTGCTACCAGAACCAAGGCTAAACCAGAAACTTCAAGCTTGATTTAAATGAGGAATAGAATCACAGAATATACTGAGTTGAAAGGATTCTCACTTGCAGTGCAGAGCAGAGTGGGACAATCCCCTCCCTTGCTTGGCTGGTGATGCTGTGCCTGATGCACCCCAGGGCATGGTTGGGCTTCCTGGCTGCCAGGACACTGCTGACTCATGTTCTACTTGTCACTGACCAGGACCCCCAGGTCCTGTTCCACGGGGCTGATCTCCAGCCTCTTGTTCCCAAGTCTGTCCATACATCCAGAGTTGCCCCATCCCAGGTGCAGAATGTGGCTTCAACTTTCCCTTGCTGAATTTCACACTTTCCCTTGTTGAATTTTGTGATTGTCCATGTCCCTGATTTGTCGAAGTCTCCCTGCAGGGCGTCTCTATCTTCAAGGGAGTTAATAGCTCCTCCCAATTTAGTGTTGTGGGCAAATTTAGTATTCCTTTGAGTCCTGTGTCCAAGTCATTTATGAAGACATTGAAAAGTATTTGCCCTATGATGGAGCCCTGTGGAACCCTATTAGTGACTGGTCAGCAGTCTGACATCACCCCATTCCCTATAACCCTTTGTATATGACCCACAAGACAGGGGTGATGCTCACCTATCACACAAGGTGTTTATTCAGCTGAATGGTGGACATTTTGTCCAGAAGAAGAGACAGAATTAAGAACTTTTGCCCTAACTCCCAAAGCAAGTTTCTGAGAGGACAAATGGCGAAATTAAGGAAATTAAGCTTGACAAGGAGAACTTTTGGCTCACGACACCACACTGGTTGTGACTGGTGACTGTGTTGTCCTTCAGGTGTTTCTCAATTACTCCCAGAAAAATTTTCTCCAAAATTTAACCATGCACTGAAGTAAGATTCTTGGACCTGTAGTTTTCATCCTTCTTGAAAATCAGGACAACATTTGCCAGATTCCAGTCAACTGGAGCATCTCCAGACATCCAAGGCCATCCCAAGGTCACTGAGGGAGGCCTCAAACTGGCATTAGCCAGCTCTTTGAGTATTCTCAGATTAAACCCATCAGATTCCATAGACTTAGAGGGATCCAGCTGGAGCAGCAGATCCCATACAAATAATGAAATTAAATGAAATGAATAAAATTACAGAATGTGATATCCAGGTTTTCCTTGCTCTGTTAACTTTTCTGTTACAGCTCTGCAGTGCTCTCTCCAAGGTAGCCTGGGAATGCTTTCTTCCCTCTTCTACTACTAAGCCACAGGTCAAAGAGGTGTCAGTCTTCAACCTGGAAGAGAAAATCATGTGTGCTTGGAAAACTCTGTAGGTAAGAAAAAAGTAATTCTCTCCTCATATGTATGTCTGGATGTAATAATGCTTCTGTTTATCAGAGCCACTTTTTGGAGGTTGGTTTCTTCATACCTTTTCCCTTTCCCCTGACTGCCCTGGCCTTTTTGATGGCAGTTTTTAAAGCCCCAGTGCTATTCCTGGAGAATAAGAAACAACTTCTCCTGTTTTTAATGCAGATCTCTGTTTTCTATGTCTCTGTGTTTCGAACTTGTGACAGTTTTAGGAAACTGATAACTTCAGAGCTTGATCTGTTTTGACTGTTTTGCAAAACCACTTTTGTGTAATTCCCAGAATTTGTAGTCAAAGAGAGAGAAAGAATCATAAAACATATGAAAATATCAGGTTTATTAAATAATGAGGCTCATCTGGCCAGCTTCTTGGTTTCAGTGTGATAAATCATGTGTCCTTAATAAGGAATAAGTAACACTGATTCAAATACAATTCTTCTCTTATTGTCAAGATTAGTACCATTATTAAATCTATATGGAGCTCCACACTGGATAGTCTGCTTGTTTTTTATCTGATTCAAGATTTAAGCATAATTGTAATTCAGGCATAGTTGTAAAACTGAATACTTTATGCTAAACAACACAGAAAAATAAACCTTTTTACAGAAACCATTAAGCCCAAAAAAGGAGAGGCCACATCTGTTTCTGTGCAATATACTTAAAATATATACTTATATGACTTTCATAATAATTCCGTTACATTTTGTATGGGTGAGAGACTTCTCAGATATTGCTTGAAACCAATCATCCACAGATGTGTATCTTGTTTGCCACTTCCCTTTCAGATAGAAGACATTTTGATTGCTCTTCTTCATCTTACAGACTAAACACTAATAATTGTGAAGAGATATTTGTCACTGGGTATTTTATATATGTACCTACAATTTTTTTCTGGCTTTAAATGTAACTTCTGTTCTGAAATTCTGTGTATCAGCCTAGTTGAAATTCAGCTATAGGAGTTCGTATGCTGCCAAATCTAGACTGTAACCCACAGGGGACTTCATTAGTAGATAACTTTTTTTACAGTTCAAAGATTTCACTTGAGAGTCTTAAAACTCTGTAGTTTGCTAATTAGCTTATCTCCAAGGACTGTATTTAACAGTGTACAAACCTTTTTTATTGATGTGGGCATTCACACACACATATCCATTCAACTTACAGCATCACCATCCCCTGTTGCATTCAAAGACAAATGCTTTTAAACTTTGTGTGTCATAGAAAGACTTTCCCTGGTCTATCATCACTGCTTTTGCAGAATGCCTCTTCTTTTCTAATGTACCTGAGCATAAATAATCCAGTTTTAAATACACTAGTGTCATATATTGAATGTGTTAAAAATGAGAGTTACTGTGGCCCTGCAAGGGATTTCCCACACAGTTACATTATTTGAAAGTCCAATGTTAGTTAATTCTTATAATTGGAATAATCAAGTCAGTCCCAAACAGAACATTAATAACAAGCCTTGACACAAGACTGTATTTATAAAATGTTATTCTGTGGATTGCACAGTTTCCAGGCTGAGTAACATTGCTGATCAAGTCTGCAGCAATCTAGTTGTATGGAAACTGAGAGATTTCTTTTGTTCTGTCAGGACTCATTATGCAGTGGTTCCAGAATGCCCCTCCATTACTGAAGTGTTTCAGCTTTTCAGTGTCTGCTGCACAGGCTCTGGGTGCATTGATGTTCCCAGCCCTGTCACCTCACTTCAGGCTTCTATTTAGTGATGGGACAGACTCCATTACCCAAAGAATGCTGGAGGACAAGTTTTGTATTTTTGGTGGATGCTCTCACAAGATGGGTATCTCAGAAGTCATGATCATCTGTAGGTTGGTATTGTGCAATCAGTAATGTTGTTTTGAAATTTCTTGTCCTTCTCATGTTTCAAATAAAGACATTCAAATAAGACTGTGGTCTCACAGTGAGTGTCAGTTCTTGGTATACAGAATTGTACTCATGTACTAATTGGAAGGAAGTTTATTTTATTGTGATTTTGCAAAGTCATTTGTTCTAGTTTCTGTTCCCATGAATGTAGACTTGATCCTTAGTGCATATCTATAGGCCTTGGCTGTCCAATTCCAAGTGACTTCCTGAGTTTTCATTTTTTTTTTCAAAATCAAAGTCTATTTCAAAACTTAGTCATAGTTTTCCTCAGGAAACACACTTGCATGGCCAAATTCTCAGTCCCTGTACTGCATCCCAATATTAATCTCTGCATTTCTTGGGTCATACGTATTCAGATTGAACTGTTAGATATAAGCCAATGCAAGTGCCATCCAAAAATAGCATTTCTTCATGCATTGCTTTTCCTCTGTATAAATAGAGGAGGGAATTGGTCTGTTTTGCTTTTCAGATTGGGTAAGCACTACTGATCTGAATTCAGTTAAAAAGATTATTATGTGTCTGTTGCCCATTTGTTTTTCTCAGAGATTGCATCTGGGAGAACCGACATCTTAAAATGATCGGAGTTTTGGATCCAGAGCAGTGACTAAAATATTTTTGTTGAGTTTCTGTCATTGTAATTTTACTAAAATTATCCTATTCTCTTTTTAGTTCTGTATTTAGTTCCTTTTCTGTGTGTTTGAATTTTTTAGCTCTCCTTGCTTAATAGGATCCCTGACATTGGGAAATCAAAAGCCAATAGTATTGTTGAATGGTCCTGAAACTTTTAGATTTAGTTCAAAATTGCAATTTTTAATGGTAGGACAAAGTCGAGCTAATCCTCTTTTTTACTGGATTTACTGGATTGTTTTCAAGAGGAAAGACTAAGATTTTCATAAAATAATTAATGTTACAAGCAGAAGGTAAAAAGTATTTCAGAATATGTCCCTGCTATATCTGTGGCATTCGTTCTTAAATGTCCAAACAAGTAGTTCACCCAATAGCATTTCTTTAGCAAGTGAAAGTACTATTGGTATATTTTTTTTCCTAACATTGTTATGTGAAAAAGTGCACTGAAAATTTATTAATATTGGGCATTCAGTCGACCATCTGTCATTGTGGTTTTGTCTATTGTTTGGAGAAGTTTGACTTTATTTGGGTCAGTTTTCCTTATGTATGGTCCTGTATCTTTTTATTAAATTATGGCTTTTGTTATGGTGTATGTACTGAATCATAGTCAATTTTATGACAGTCCATTAGGTTTGGTAATGATAAACTCTAGAAGGTAAGACTCAGTAGCTGGAGAATCACTACATTTGATATTGTATCTATTCATGAAAAGTAAGGGTTTTTTTGGTGAATTTTCTCCCCTCTTCCTTTTCCAGAATATAAATGATATTAGCAAATTCATTTGTCATTGTTCTACAGCTGCCTTAGATCCAAGGCCACATTTACTGCTCTTTGTCTTTTGTGCCTTTTAAAGTGCTATAATTTCTTCTGCTCTTGAAGTGGAATACTTGAAAAGAAAAAGGTGCAAGGTAAAATGAACACCTTTTCAGTGAAGCATTCTCCTTACACTTTAATATGATAAAACTTTCTAAACCTGAGAATCAAACCAACATAAATCAATAGAATTTATTCAAGTTTGCTGCTAAGAAAAGATCATGCTGACCTCTAGTTCTAGTTGCAAGTACTCTGGCAGAGTCTCTTAGTGCCTTATTTGCTAAGGAAAAAAACAGTGAACACACAGGAAAATTAGCTTGGAAAAACATAGAAACAGAAATATTAATAAATACTATGTTGTGCACAGTTACTTTTTATCTACAATACATTAAAAAATTCCTTGAAGGTATTCTTTATTTGTACTACTTAATGAGCAGATTTTAAATCTGTGTTTTATTTATGATGTAGAACACACTTTCCTATTTGTTTTCCACTGAACTTGTCGGAAAAAAGCTTTGCTACTCAAAAGTTTATAGAAAGGAAATAGAAGTGGTACTGTGAATTATCTAAAGAATTGAAACAAATATTTGAGCGAAATGTTTTATGTTTTTTGAGTAGAATTAATTGTATTAGACCTGTATAAATCTCCACTGCTTACTGAAGAATTCTTTTCTTTGGATTTATTTTCATTTGTGGATTTGTGTTCATTACGTGGTTCAGCTGTTTCCTAATTTAATCTCTACTGAAATAGAACTGAAAGACAGCATTTTACAGAATTTCTGATTAGACATTTCAAACAATATTAGCTACCAGTTTAATCCTTTTCTGGTCTCTGAATGGTGGAAGCTATTTTTTTTTACATTTGTTTTTTTGAGTATACTAATTGCTAGAAGTTATTCCCTAAAGTTGGTTGGATAAACAATATTCAGAACAAGGATAATTTTGGAGTTTTTAATCTACAGCTCAAACTTTGTCCTGTATGCCTACACATGCTCAAATATGCCAGTCTATGGGACATCAAACTTTTGTCATGAATTTGTGTCTATTTGTAGAAAAAAAAAAAAAGTGGTTCAGAAAAGTAGCAGCTGAATGCTCTTTCATGTGATGTAAATGAAAAAGAAACCACTAGAGTAAATGTTTAAAAGTTTCTCCAGTTTATGCTAGGACCACCCCCTGCTTGGATGCAAAAGTACAGTTTCTATTCCAGACGTACAGTGCTGATGTAGGTAAGTGGTACTGTGTTCTCTAAAAGTTTTCTGGGTCAATCTGCCAGGATGCTGCATTGCCATATAAAAGAAAAGTCCTTCAACTGTCTTCACCTATTTTACCTACTCACTTGCTAACTCTTTTCACTGAAGGTAAGAGGACTGTGCTTCAATGGGATGCTGCCATTGAAGATATTGAAAACTAAATTTTTGTTCAATATCTGGGCAGACATAAAGCTTATTCCTAGATGCCCTGGGACATCCAGGTTAAACTTAGTGTAACCCTGTCAATTAATCTGCCTGAGGGGTATTTCTAGGGAGCAAAATCTAAAACCAGCACCCAAATTTTATAGGAAATGTGAGTTCCTACATTATGAATGCTGCTGTGCCATGAGGGTCATATAATCATCTAGAAGATGGCTCTTAGATGATCTTTTTCCTCTCACCTGGTCCTCATGTTTTCACAGTGACAGTGCAAGATGAAAGTAAAAGTGAAATGATGCTTCTAGGTATATTCTAGGTACCGCGGTCTATGCCTTTAACTTCACTGAAATATTTACTTGTAGTTCTGTAGATTCTGTATATTCCTCTGGACTACTTTGTAAGCCTCTTAAGTTTGCATGATTAGCCAAGACTGTGTGTCTTCAGAAAGAGTTCCTTTTTGTGCTTTCTGTTACCAGGCAGTCCTATTTCCAATGATCAATGAGAGTGGTCAGCTGACAGCTTCCAAAATTTTATTTTCTGTCAAATACATTCAAACGTCTTTGTTCAAGTGCAAGGAGGCAAGTGGTGCCAATGCTTGACTGCTGGTACAGATAAGAGACATCCTGCAGCAGAAAAAGTGTTTTCACTATTGTTCAAGCTGCTCATCTAAACCCATAATTGCATGCTACGTGTACCCTTGAGCAACTTGTGGGCAGACTCCATGCCATCTGAACAGATGGGCATGAGTGTAAGCTGACAAGGGAGCCCATATGTTCCTAAATTGTGAATGTTGAGGAGGGGATTCTTAGCCAAGAATGTACAGATGACTTTCCAAGTCTTACGTGATTGTCATTAAGAAGAGCTGGCACTGCCAAGTGAAGCTTACTCCTTTGAGTTGACTTTTGCAGCAGTTCATTGTAGAGTGAGTTGCTGGACAACCTTTTATCCTGGCTGAACACTGGATGTGCTTAGACTTGAATCTTGCTTAGAGATTGTTGTGAATTTCCATAACATCTCCAAGTCTATCTTTGCTTGTGACAAGTACAAACATCTGTCTTCACTCATTTTTTTTTTCCAGAGAAGAGAGGATTTGTGTGTTAGGATGTGAAGCTAGGCCAAGAAATATTTCAAGGTTTGTTTTCTGTTACATGATCCCCTACTGGTCACAACAAAACACAGATTAAAATAAGCAATCTAAGTAGTTGATATAAGCAATTAAGTCAAAGTAGATGTTTGAGTACTTGAAGACATTAGGTATTTATATTCACAGTCATAGAATGATCTGAGGTGCAAGGAACACTAAAGAACATCTATTTCCAGCCCTCCTGCCATGGCCAGGGACACCTTCCACTAGACCAGGTTGCACACAGCTCCATCCAACCTGGCCTTGAATGCTTAGAGGGCTAACTAAAGCCCAATTATGTGTGAAAAAATTTAACATGTTTGACTGTATGATCAGCTATCAAAGGAAAAAAGAAGAAGAAGAAAAAATATTTGCAAATTATATGGTACCTAATTATTTAATTTTGCTTTATTAAATAATTCTTCTTGGAGATAGTCACTGTAATCTCTAAGGCATTGAATGAAGAGTAACTAACAAGGAGTTACATGTTGGAGGAAAAACTCAACTCCTAAAGGAGAAATAATATGGCTTAGCTAAATAACAGATATTAATCTACTTTTAAAGTTACATGAATCAAAATAATTTATGTTCCTTTAAAAAGAAAGTTTATTTAACTTCTAGTAATTTTGCCTGCTGCCATAGTAACTTAAGACAACAAGATAAATCTACATGAAGGTGTTTTGATAACTCCAGTGTTATAACTCCAGTATTTTCAATAAAATTAGCAATAGTAGTGCTATTGTCAATCATTGTTTCTATTGTTCAGCTGAACAACAACAACAACATAAAGATGTAAAATGAGACCAATATAACAAGATTATTTTACAAAATCTAAAACTACTTTGTGAGGAAAATGTAGGAATGTTATACATGGTAGCAAATCTCCTGCAAATTTCTTATCAACAGAAGATAGGCTAGTATGGCTTTTTGTCAGTACACTTGGAACCCCACCTCACTTGTGAGAAATAATATCCCCAACTTGGAAGGAAAAGATGACAATCTGAGTTACAGCTGAGTAACTTGAAAATTAGTCATTAGTGGTGGAAATCTCTGATACATTTACAAATAAAGATCATGTATGCGCACTGGAACAACGTGCCATATTTCTTTAAAGAACCACATTTTGATTTGATTTGATTGGCCAAGTACCATCTGTCATCTCGGCAATGCCAGCAGGGACCCATGTAAATCAGCACATTCCCAAGTTCCTTGATTGGAGCTGTAGCAAAGTGAATGGAAATCTCCCAAGCTGAATGCCTCATTTGAAAAAGCATTTCTTTCCCTGATTTGTAGTTTGTCATTAATAGCGCGTACTGGGAGCTGAAACTGAAGTTCTGAAGGCTTTGCAAAGACGCCCATGCTTGCTCAGATCTCACACTGCTGTGTGAGTAATTGCTAGTTAGCAGCATGAGCATTTCCAGGCTGCTGACACTGGGAGCTTGACAACTGACAAGTTTCACTCCCATGCCATAATAACCCACAATGAAATGCAAAGCAGAAAGCAAAGGTTGCAACTTAAAAAGAAGACAAAAGAAATGTTAGCAAATCTTTATTCAGTGCTCCTGGAACATCATTATCTTAGCTTGAGAAAGGTGGTTATGGGCAAGAGGGAGATTGCTGCTAAAGCACAGGCGTAGCTCCAAAGTACAGCTTTGTTGATGATTCCTTTGACAAATACTTCTGCATCGCAAGGGGGTTGGAGGGTTTCTCTTAATGTGGTGGTGCATCCCATAACACTTAGTGTCTCATTACAACTCCAGTAGAAATACAGCACCTTTTTGTTTGTTTTACTAACTTGATAAAAATTAGTGTAGTGGACAATACCCTTTAAACAGTTTTAAGCCTGGCATTCTCAATTCATTTTTCAGTAAGGCTTTAGAGATGAAAAAGGGGAAGAAAAAAGCATTTTCTGAAGGGGATTAACATAATTTTTGCCAAATAAAAGACTTGTTCTCATTTTATTGAGCCAGGTGGTTCAAGATCCTCTGTCCCAGAAAAGCACCTTGCCAGGTGCTGCATTGACACAGTGTAGTAAACACATTTCAGCTTACTTTGTTTTCATGTTAGAACAGTAAACCTGTACTCTGTCCCTTTGGAATATTCACCTCATCCATCTTTAGTGCTCCCTAGTGAGAGCCCCTGCTCTCTTCTGATTCCCTAGTCTGCATTGTTCTGATTTCTTTGGGAGACCATTTCCACATTGCCCACATCACTCAGAATTACTGCAGTGCCCTAAGAAGTCTATCACTGATTGATGACCCAGAGAGGAAGAAATACCTAGCTAATACTCATTTGTTCTAATTTTTTTTGTATTTGAATTTTAGGCAAATTTAAGTTTTTAACTTGAAATTACTACTTTTCTTTAAAAAACAGGAAAAATGTATTATAACATAATTAATTTGCACTATGAAAGTGTTTTTCTGTCTTGCAAGTGATAGATTAATTGAAATGCTTGAAATAATTTTAAATCTGTTGATTCATTTCAAACTGGCCATTCAAAAAAAAGAAAAGAAATTGCAAGATTTGAAATTCCTTACTGAACTTAAATATCTTGCAGTATGGATATTGAAGAATACTTTTAGACTGCTGTTTTGCTGAAAAGGCATATGAAAATAGATGTCTTTTTTCTAATGCTGGAGGATGACCATGAGAGGCTAATGGGTTGCTGACTTATCAAAAATAATATGAATATTCACTGTGTGACTGAGTTGTTGCAGAGCTCAGTAACTTGCTTATGATAAAGAAATTTGCATTTATAATTTCAGATTAAATAATGTATCTTTTAAAACCTGCTGTTCTTTCAGATTTGCATGCTGCTGTTTTTTCTTTTTTTCCTCACAAGAAGGAACTCATGTTATTTGGGCATCTTACCTGTTTCATTTTTGCATTTTGCTATGTGAAGGTCAGTGCTCGTCTGCCCAAAGACCAGCTGGTTTAAAACACAGCTTCCCCCACTCCCATATAAACTGATTGAAAAGCTACAAACATAACTAATTTTTAATTACATAAAATGCAAATTGGCTAGGAGAAAGTGGAACAGGAAGAAGCAGAACTTATATACAGCTCTTCCCCTGCCTACTTTCTTTTTGCAAGTGACTGTTTCTCTATCTGGCTTCAACTATCTCAGCAAATTTTGGTTGCAGCACACAGGGTAGCCTGCCTGTCTGTTCCCAGCTCCTCCTTGCTCCTATTTTGCACAAGCTGAGATTTTGTCCCTGTGCCACCTCCCATGTCTCTGGAATGTCTCTCAGTAGCTGTTCCAGAGGATGAACATCAGTCCCCTCCTCTAAATGTTCCTGTGTGATATCTTCTCAAAGAAATGCCCTGTGTAACTGAAGACTAGCATAGCTCATTACTGAGAAATGACTTCTGCCTGATAATGCAACTTGTAGCTTTCTTCAGCATTTCTTTTGCCTTTTTGGCTTCAGTGTAGATTGTTAATTCTCTTCTAAAATCTGGATTTTTCTCTCTTTTTTTCTTTAATTCACTCCTTTTTTATCCTTCAGTTTTCTTATACAGTCTTGTACATATGGTAAATATGAGGATTTTATTTTGCTTTATTTCATTCATGTTATGTAATACATAGAGATCTTAGATTTTGCACATTTTTCCTGATTTCAAATCAATTCTTTATGCTTTCCAATGTAATATATAAAAACAGTTGAAGCAAAGATCATTTGCAGCTTTAGAATGGTTGCAAGATATTGAAGGTGGCTCAGGGTTGGCTGTTTGTAAGGTCACTAATTGAAAGGTCTAGGTTAGCTGGTTATTTCATAGATAGTGCCTTTGGAACATCTCTAAGCTCTTGTGGTAAGGTTTTCCTTGATTTGTATCACAGCAGAGGTTTTTTCTTAACATCTTGTTGCCTATTTATGCTAGGATCTTGGAGATTCAAAGATTTCGGGAAAAGTGTTTCTTCAATAACTGTTATTTCTCTCTCTATAATCTCATACATTTCAGAACTGCGATATTTTCAACCATTTCCTATTGAGACAAGCTCCTGTTGTATCACTAAAAGGTGTTATTACCAAATAAAGTTAGGTTTTCCAAAATTTATGGTTGTTTTGAAAGCTGAAATCTGAGTTTTTAGGTCTTGTTTATGAAGGAATATGTTGAGTTATTCTATCTTTAAAAGTTTTCAGCTTGCATCAAAGTTGCCATTAATCTGTACAGCTTAGTGTTTTTTAATTAAAACTCCTAAACAAGAAGTTTCAAAAGTTCCAGCTGAGACGTGAAACTATTTGAATGATGATAACAACAACGGGAATACTAACACAGCTTGCATAGTGATCTTTGTTTTCCCAGGACATGGTAGGTCCAAAACCAGATCACAAAATGAGAAAATGCAATCTGGAAGAGCACTGCTAGCAAGGGTAGAGGGGTCATGGACTATGAAAGAAATCAAAATGAACTTCTCTGTTACTATGTAGCACAGAGGGACAGACATGAGGAAAGCAACTGATACCAGAGTTTGAATGAATTGAAATTCAGCCTTCTGGAAGTGGGGTGTGCAGCACAGATGGGCAGCCTGAATTCCTGCTGCGGTCTGTGGAGAACAAGTAACATCTGAATCATCATTTCCTGATCCTGAGAGAGGTGTCTGAGAGAGAAGGAATGTTTGCTCTCTGGAGCTGCCTTCTGTCCTCTGTAGAATCTAGAGGGATCTTGGAGACTTGTTTAGACTAAGGGTCTAGCTTGTAAACAGCTAAAATGAGAAGAACTAGTATTTAAAGAAGGAAGCTGAAAAATTGAGAACACAGAGTAAATCAACAGAAACAGTATGAGGGCTGAGGGTAATTTCAGATTGAAAGAGAGAGCTCAGTATGGTTTGTTTTATCTAAAAGATGATTTACATGAAATGTGATCAATGTGGATAAGTGTTTTCATGGGAAGAAGTTACTGTGTATCACAGAGCTCTTTAGTCTAACAGGGAGCTGCATAACAAGGACCAGCAGCTGGAAGACAAAACTAGAAATATGCCAGCTGAAAATAAAGTGTGAATCATTAAGAATAAGGATGATTAAACTGTAAAATATGATCTTGGCAAGTGTTGAATTGTCTATTCTGCAGGCTTAAAGTCAATATAAGGCACTAAAATGCTTAAAACATAATGAGCATTTTACTTGTAATATAAAATGCTAGGTGTAACATATCTGGATTATAATACTAGCAGATCAGATTAGGCTTTTCACACTTCCAATTTAATGAGTATTCACATCCTCTTCTTTGTCATATTTCTGTTTGATATAACACTTTATTGTGCTGCTTTTTGGATACTGTGATTTATTCTTTGTTCAGCTGCTCTAGTAAGTTCTGATGCAGGATTTCATTAGTTTTCATGTCTCTCTCTCTTTTTTTTTTTTTTTTTTTTTAATAGATATAGCTAGGAACTCACAAGAATGTGGAATGTGTTTACTGTTTGCTGATATACTTTCCTCATAAAAAGCTTGAACTTAAGATTTAATTTTAAGAGTAATACCAGTAAAATTTTCAAAACCGGAATGACTTTATCCTAGGCTTTGGAGCTAGAAAATTTCACCAATCTAAGAAAGATAGTTAAACAATCTCAAGCTAAGCACAAGCATAGAATAGGAATTTTTTTTCTCTATATCAGCCTGGGTTCTGACTCAGATCCTATGATGGTCAAAAGGGCTCTGCTGTATTTTGAGCTTGGATTTATCTGCTGGTCAAATAAGTAAAGACTTCTGCTCTTGTTAGGAGTTTTCTGAGTGCCTGAACTATCAAACACTAAAAAGCATATAAAAATATATCATCAGCCCTAACATGACATTTGTGCTAATTATATCTTTAGGATGACAGCAGCAAGGAAATCCCTGTGTCAAAAGACTGTTTCCCTTTAATTCCTCCCAAGAGTTGCACATCAGAAATCTTCCTCAGATGCAAAATAACCTATTCCATTAATTCATCTGCTAATCCTCACTTTCTTGTTGATCCTGTGCATTCTTTGCATTAGGAACAGAGATAGTTACCATACAGATCATCTTGCTTTGAGCCTGGTGGGCAGAGCTGTTCTGGCAGGATCATTTGCTCCAATGTGAAGGACAGCTAGGGGAGATTTTTTTGTGCTTTCTTTGCCCCCATTTCCTATCAGCATTTGCTCTTGCCACAGACACATATCTCATGCCTTTTGCTTATGGCAGATATTGTACATCTTCCTTGTCTGCAACAGTCTGAGTGACAGACTTGTCAATTCTTACAAGGAAGTCCAATAGTCTGTACCTTTTCCTAGCTTTGGTGTAAGTCTTAGGTTTTCATTCTGCTGTCAGCAGATCATTCTGTTCTCCTTCAGAGCCTAGCAGCAAGTCATTCTCCATCACTATTTGGTAATAGTCCTTTACTGACTTAGGCTTCCTGCTGCTCTTTTCCTTGTCACTTCAGTTTTCCTGTCCTGCTGTCCTATGCATCATGTCTCAGTTTCTCTTTCTCAGGTATTTGATGTGAATTTGTCACCTAAGGGGATAAAAACAGTCCAGCTTTCTCTGTAGTCTCAAATTTTAAAGGTAGGTGAGGAAAAACTGTCCAAATATACTTTATTTTTGTTTTATTACTGACTGCTATGGTTTTTCTTCTGATGAGGTCAGTCCTTTGTCCATGTTAAAGCTTGATTCTCAGTCTGTGGAAGTGATCAAAACAATGAGATGAGCTCCACCACTCACTTGGGAGACCCATCTCCTACCTGCCAGCCCTACAGAGTAACAGGGAGTAAAATGCATTAATCTAAAGTAAAAGATCAAGGAGCTGCTCCTTCCTCATCAAGGAGTTAAGTTTTCATACTGTTGCTGCCTGAATCATTTATGAAGAGAACCACAGTCCCTTGGAGGATGTAGCTGAATGAGTAGCAGTTAATCTGCAAGATTGATACCATCTCCAACAGGGAAAATGGCACAGAATCACATTGTGGGACTGTACATATTTTGTGAAATTACTTCTCAAGGCATATCCTTATGGCATCTGCAATCCTGCATCAGTGTGTGCAGACTGTAATTGCAATCTCTCTGAATTTTGATATTTTCTAGGCGTTCTTTGTTGCTACATTTTTCCCATACAAAATAGCAATATAAAAGAAAGACTTAGGGTTGAAAGGCCAACCACTGAAAAATCCATGAGTGCCAGAAGTAAAATTACAAGTCTAGGTCAAACCATTTGGGTGTTCATGCTGTGCACAATTCTATTTCGGTGCTTTTTTTCTCCTTCACACCTTGGTCACTGTATTTTCCATGCTGTATTTTCCACTGATAAAATATACTCCTTTAAATGATCTGTTCTGTTACTGAGCAATGAGTGACTATAAGCCCTATTTACTGATTGTCAGCAGCTTCCAGGAACCCAGGTGAAGTTTTGCCAGGGTAAGCAGAGTTAGCAGCCTGACTCTTCCCACTCTTATGGTATATGGACTTTACAGCCTGATAGATGAGCTTCAACTAGAAAGGAGTCACAGTCAAAAGACAACAGTAGGAGCCTGTATTTGAAATATTCAAATATGGTTTTGATGTAAGAGCCTGGCACAACATGGAGATTTTTTCTCCCTGCCCTGCGCTAGAAGACAGGTCAGGGAAAGTGTGCACTTCTGAGTGGGAATGTGTCATGGTCCCTGCTGGTCTGCTTTTGGACAGCTGCTTCATTGCCTCCCCAGCTTTAGGCAGACAAGGAAGAAGGAAGAGCTGAATAGGCAGCAGGTTCTTTTCTATATCAGCAAAATGGCTATAGGTGCAAGAATGTTAGGTCTGGCACTTGTGCCTAAGTGCCTCCATCTGGAACCAACAACCTTCATCTTTACTGTGGGGATGGACTGACTCCTGACTTTTTACCCCTGCAGATGGTGGGAATGGAGAGCTCTGCAGATCTCAAAGGTTCCCCAATTTCCACAGTGGAGACTAAACAACCTACTCAGCTGAGATGATGAATTCTGACAAGGCTGACAACACCTCGGAGGGTGGAGTATACACTGCTGTCTTACACATCCTTGCCAATGCAGAGTAGACTCTGTATTACTGTGTATTGCACTTGCTTTCTCCAAGGAGCCAATGGAGCATAACAGCTGGCAGTGTATACCTTTTATGTAATTTTTTCCTGTTGCAAAGAATGAGTTTTATTTTAAGGAATTGCTTCAACTAGCCAGTTATTTAGTCCACTTTCTAGTCATAACACAGTGAAAAAAAAGGGAAATTGCCAGCCCTGTGATCATGCAAAAGATGATAATTTCCCTGGGCAGACCTAGACTGCAAGTTGTTTTGGTGTCCATAGGTTCAAGCTTTTGTCCTATGGAAGGCTAGATGGGGAAAGCATCCAGTCTTCCAAGAACAGTTTCAAAACTTTAAAGAGTAAATATTGAATATGCATTTATTTTGGGTCTGAACGAGGTTATGCTGTGTGTAGTTGCACTTGAAAGACAGAATGTCAGTAAGTGATGGAAATACATCTCAGATTGCCTCATGGGGAATCACAGAATCACAGAATATCTGGAGCTGGAAGGGACCCACAATGGTCACTGAATCCAGCTCCTGGCTCTGCACAGCACTGTTCCCAAGAGTCATACCATGTGCCTGATGCCCAAATGATTCTTGAAATCTGTCTGGCTTAGTGCTCTGATCACCTCCCTGGGGAGCCTCTTCAAGTGCTCATCTATGCTCTGGGTAAAGAACCTTTTCTAATATCCAGCCTAAGTCTCCCCTGAAACAGCTTCATTCTGTTCACTTAGGTTCTTGAGTTCTGTTCACTTGGTAACCAGAGATAAGAAAAGAAAAAATCCCTGCCCCCTTACTTCCCCTTATGAGTAAGCTGTTGACAGGAATGAGGTCTTAAGTATAACTTTAGGATGAAGAGGCTGCCTGTCTAGCTAAGGAGGATTTGCAATGGTCAAGTATAACCCAAGAACTGTATTGGTTTTTACTTTTTGCCATTCTTTTTCCAACTTTTTAAATCTAGATCTTGATATTTTGTTTTGATAGAATATACTTGCAGTATTTTTCACTCTCAAGCTCCCCTGTCTTAACAGTCAAGTCCAAATAAAGCTGGCCCATTATTTGTAAAATAGAATTTCTTCTAATCTAACAAATCTAGTCTTTCCCTCAAGATAGAGACTCTTCAAACACAGTGAACCTTTTCTTCAGAAATCTGAAAATGATCACATTCTGGGTTATAAACCAAAATCTGGACAATGAAAATGTGAAGGAAGTGCAGCTGCATAGAGATATTGTGGCCAGCTCCTTGATTGTCCTAAGTCTTTTCTTGCAGAGGGAAAGAATCTCAAGGCAGAGATATAACTTGGAGCTCTCTGAGTCATCATACAGACCTTGGGTCATTTGGATATTATTCAATAAAGAGAGAGAAGGAGGAGGGCTTTTTCCACCTAAAGATGGTGAAAAGGACCTTCTATGTAAGAGAAGATCTTAGCTTTGGGACAGAAGCACTAACTGTTATAGTATATATGTAATTGTATTGCAGAGTCTAGTATAATTTGTTCTTTTAATTTAATAAATGACTAAATAAAAGTGTTTTGTTCACATGCATGGAGTACAGCATGCTGGATATTCTCTAGCACTTTTTTTTCCACTAAAGAGCATGGGGAATCAGCATAAAAGAGGCCAAGCCATAGGCTTGGTATGTGGTGGGTTGTCTAGGCACAGTGACAAACATTTTCACCCACTGATGCTCAACAAACTTCTTACAATTTAGAAAAAACACCAATCAAATTTAAGGGTTAGAAATTATAATATATTACCATATAAACATGATCAAAAATACAGGATATATTATTTACAGTGTAGAAACTCCGGTACAAATATATTTGGGTTCTCTCTTTCCTCAAATGAACTGTAGTTGTATATCTCCCTTTATGCTTCCTGGAGATGGACAGACACTACACTATGCTTTTAGAAAATTAAAAATACATTTCTTCTCCATCACTTCTGTTAACTGTGCCGCATCTTACTGAAATGATATTTTCTTGACTGCTTTTCACAGTTTCCTCTGCAGTTTTTTTCACCTCACCATTTTCAGGTTTCTTTCCAGAACAGTTGTCTCAGGAGAAGCTCTCACCTCCACTTCAGAGCTATACACTGAGCCCCACACAGTGGATGGCTCTGTGGAAGATAAATGAAGCTGTCTTCAGTGACTGCTTTCCAGGAGGACAAAATGTAAGCAAGAAGTGAACTGACCCTTCAGTGGCAGTTGAACATCGGCAGTAAAATCTTCAGTCAACAAAACACACAGGCACTTTTGGACAAGTCAAAACAAGAAAATATTTTTCCCATAGAACCACAAAAAACTATCTGTTCTTTAGACGTTTTCTTCCTGCTCTCATGAGTAACACTAACAGAAGTGGCCAGTGCTGTTGGAAATTGCATTGTTTAATATCTTCATACCATGCAATGTCAATATCAATATTCGTTTCAGGTAGCTGAGCTAAATTTTTGGTGTGGAAATCTTCTAAATGTACTCCAGTTCTCATAAAAAAACCTGTAGAAAATAATTAAATATTTTTTCAGTTATGTGGGAGATCCTTCCTCTTCTATGGGAGAAATCATCCCTTTTTCTTCCTTTTCTTGTGGAATATTTTAACACTACCTGTAGAGTATGAAACTGGAAAGAAATTATTCTTGCTATGGGACTTGTTTTATTTGAGAATGGTACAGGGTAGCAATTTTCTTGCTGCCTGGGACTGACAAATGTAATTTTTTTTCTTCAGCTGTAAATGGGCCCAAGTACCTATTGTCATGGATTTGTGGACTTTATGTGAGTTGATTGTGTTTCAAGTAAGTGCAGATGCATGTTGTGGTTTGCACAAGTAGGAGCTGTGGCATGAGCGATTAGAAATCTCTGCTACTGCAGCAGCATTCCATTTCTCCTTGGCTTCTAATTTATTTAAACTGCCTTGCTTTAGTGTTCCTTTGAGGTATTAATTGTGGATTTCTCACAATACCTGCTCTTGACTTTCCAAATTCAAGATGATTACTGTTTTGATGTCAGTTAAAGGTTTACATTAGCTGTAACTAGGATAAGGTTGAGCAGGCAAATGAATGCTGTGAATTTAGGTATGAAAACATTGTGTATCTATGAGAATATTAAAATATATTTATTTCCCTAGACAAAGTAATGAAGGATTTTAGGGCAGGTTTCTGGATTACTATTATTTGGAAGGAATATGTCTTTGCATTTCCTACAGCAAAAGTTTGTTGCCTTTATGCTTTCCTGTGGTATTTTTCTGGCTTTTACCAAAGTAAATTTCTGCAAAAGGGTTTAAAAAAGATTAAAAGCAATTTAATTGTATTGTTATCATATGTTGCTTTACTAGATATTTGGGAAAATACCATTTTCCCCTGCTTTTTAATAGATTTTTTTAAAATGAATAACTATGGAAATAATTTGAGATATTTCTGAAGAATGTGGACAATTATAATGGAAAAGAAATTATATTGATGGATCTAATATACTGATGTACATGTGCATAAACCTTGCTGCTGATACTGTAAGCTTTGTCAAATAGTGCTATAATAATCCTTTTAAGTAACTTGTTGCATCAACCAAATCCAAATTATTTTTATTTTTTATTGCTTTAATTTCCCATCTCAAGATTACCACACAGGTGGCAAAGCAGTTTCCCTGTTCATCCTCAGAGGGAAGGGAAGCAGTGTCACCCATTCAGCTCTGAGTTAGATTGATTTATCTTAATACATTCTCTGATTTCTGTTGATTCCTATATGATCTGGTTGATACTTTGAAATTTATTGTCTGCTATTCTCTTTCTTTTGGCAGCTCCCTTATCCACAGCTTTTGCCAGCTATCTGTAACCCTCTGGGAAGCCCTGCCTGCTGAAGCAACACCACTTTTCTGTCATCAGGTTTTCAGGTGAATAGGAAAGAGTTTTTGCAGCTGTTTTATATTTCTTTTATTTTATAGTTGTCCCCATTGCTCTGTTGCTGAAGGCTAGCTCTGATATAGACTAAAAGGGAGCAATAAGGAATATAAAATGCCCACAGGAAAGGAAGGCATTACAAAATTGACTTCTCACCTTATTCACATTCATGTGCTGGAGCTGAGTCTTGCTGCCTCTTTTGGCCACTCTTATGGGTCTCTGAAATAAAGGAAGCACATAGAAAACAAACCTACTTTTACTGAATAGCTTTAAAATTTGCTGCATGCTGTAATATTTTCTTAAAGACATTGCTCTGATAGAATGAATATGCACAGTGTTAAGGTGAGATGAACCAAATGTGACACCATTTTCATCCTGGGAGTCCTGAGAGAATGTAGATAATTGAAACTTAGCCTGGTGATGCTGGTGGTTCTTTACAAGGTTTGAAAAAGAAGCCAACCAAATGTTCCTGTAGAGTTATAAATAATCCTCTGTCAAATTTGGTGTGCAATTTTGTAATTGGATGCAGAAGACTATTATTTCTGCCTCCTGTGTGTTCTGCCACTGATTATACAGCACTAAATAAAGATGGGTGTGGATTTGTTGACCTACTTATTGTGAATATAAACCTAGCTTATCTTTGTCTCTCTCTATCGTCTTTACAGAATACTGAGGATGTCAAACAAAGCTAAAATTAATCACCATACATGAGTATTATTCAGCATGATAGACTGTGGTTTTAATGAGTCAACAGCCTAGTGACACATCAAAGAAAGACTTTAGGAGCAGGGTTTTCTTGGATGATTTGCTAAATTCTTCCTAAGAGGGAAAAGCATAATGGAAAAAGTATGTTTGAAAATGAAAGCTATCCAGTAGGCTGATTGGGGGTAACTTCTTGGAACTGAATATGAGATAATTGTGAGCATAGAACAAAGTTGTGAAGAGCCCATAGAGAGGGAGTAAATACCTGATGAACAATGCAGTAGATGGCAGAGCTGTGAGAGTGATTCAGAGATGTGACAATCAGGAGAAATGATCATCAAGTGTGATTACTATCTAAGTACAGAAAAAAGGCCACAGGGAAAGCCTGTAGTATTTTTTTGTGGGAGCTCAGAGATGGAAGAGTTGCTCCTTCATAGACCAGTTATAGAGAGAAAAACTGCAATATGTAACAATGATGGTGATATCAGTACTATAGAGGTTTGCTTTGAAGATGATGCTCTGTTTATACCCAGCAGGCAGAGCAGGATGGCAGCTCTCATGGCTGTTGAGATATAATGCAGTGATGAAGGTTTGCAGAAAAAAATTGATGAATTCTTTACACCTGTGTTAAGCTTGATATGAAATCAATTATTAGACCATAGAATCATAGCATCTTAGATTGTTGTTGAATCATAGGCTTGTGTTGGAAAGAATTTGAGAAATCTTCTAGTTCCAATCCCCCTGACGTGGGCACAGATACCTTGCACTAGACCAGGTTGCTCAGAGCCCCATCCAGCCTGGCCTTCAATGGATGGAACACCCACATCTTCTGTGGACAACATGCTCTAGTGCTTCACCACCTTCACAGTAAAGAATTTCCTCCTAATATGTAATCTAAAGATAATGTCTGTCAGTTTAAAACTATTACCCTTTGTCCTGTCACTCCACACTCTTCTAAATAGTCTCACTTCACCTTTCTTGCCAGATCCCTTCAGGTGACCACAACTCAGCCACCCCAAAAATCTCCCCTTTTTGAGAGCTAACAATCAGATAGACACAATTATGTTTAGAATTGTGTAAGATAGGTCTACAGAATTAAGGTAGTTCTTTGAACAGTCTGCAGGAAGATTATATTTTAATTTATGGTTATAGATTAGATAAGTAATATTCTAAGGTAAAAGGGGATATGGGTGAGAACCCTCAGAATCTGGAAAGGACAGAAATTAGATCTTCTAATGGAAATAAAAATATATGGTACAACCTGTATGAATAAATGATCTTGGGGTCTCTGAAAGAATTGTAGGGGAATGTAACTTCTCATGAGTTCAAAAATAAGAGTTTTCAGTTTTGCTGGTGAAATACACACTTTTTGCAATTTATTTGGTGTTTGTTCTTTGTAATCCAAAATAATATTTCCTTTGGATAAATTTCTGACAGCTCAAAAGTGCAATACATTTACAAATGAAAGCAGTTCAATGTTAAAACCAGCTGTTTCATAGTGAAATTATTTTAGTAAATAATGTTGATTTTCCACATAATAGCAAAAAAAAAACCCAAAACCAAACCAAAACAAAACAAAAAAAACCCAAAAAAAACCGCAGTGCAAAATTACTATTTTTCCTTGCTCTAATCGAAGGCAAATCAAGGGAAACAGAGTCATATTACGAGACAATACACTGAGGCTGTGGCATCAGGAACTTAGTAGTGGTACTATAAGCTGAATAGTTTCTTTTTACAAGTAGGCACATGTATGAAAAGATTCACACAAGTATCAGGTGGTGTCTTAGTTTGAAAAGACAGGAGTCTGTGAAGGAAGTCAAGAGCCTCCTGTGAAATGGAAAAGGTAAACCCCCTCTCTCCAAATTACCACAATTAAAAGGCTCTCAGGCAAAGATATGGGAATGGGAATAACAATTCTTTACTAGGAAAAAACTAAATAAAAATAAAGAAAAAAAATGTAATTAGTACAAACAAAACTACTGAGGAGTCAGGGTGTTGGTAGTAGTCCAGTTAAATGGTGGCTGCTCCTCCTGGAGTGGAAGATGAAATGCTGCTGAAGTGGTGATCTGTAGAAGGGTGTAGTTTTCACTGAAGGTCTGGTGATGGTGTAGTTGGACCTGGTCTTCCTCTGGGGATCCAGCAGAGAAGAAGCTGCTCCTCTGGGAATCCAGCAAAGGGCTGCATTGGTGTCCCAAAAAGTGATGATTTTATGCAGGTAGGGATGCTTGGCTCCTCCCTCTGGGTGGATTTAACTTTACTGGTCATGCAGTGAGTCACTCAATAGTCTATTAACAGAAGATATCTCCCCAGAGGAGAAGAGATAAGAAAACTGCCCAACCTCCAACAGATGGCAAATAGAATACATGCTTATCTTACAAGCCAGGACAGGTTGTCAATGTATACATTGTTCCTTTGGTGCGGTGAAGATTAACCACATTGAATAGTTAGAGATAGGCAAGGGTTTTTAATTTTTATGGACAGAAAGTACTGATTATTTAAGAATGTTTTTTATTTACAAGTGCCTACCATTATATTCTGGTTGGAACTTCTACTCAAACCAGTGACTAACCAGGCTCCAAAGCATCATGTGCTTCATGGTCCAAGCACTGATCTGGAATATGTGTAACCCAAATTCAAATTCCTTCTCAAACTTAAAAAAAATTGACAGGAGAGGTAGTGGTGGGTTGGAATCCCCATTCTGTAAAGGGAATGTCTTCACTGTCAATCTGTCTGTATTATTTTCATGTGTTAATGTCTTATTTCTAAATTCTAACAAATATCTCTATGGCAGATTATTTTATTCTATTTTAATTTAACAGCTGTTTTTGTCCAGAGTGATATATAGCGTTAAGCCTGCAAGCTGCAGAGCAATGTAAGCTAAGTATCCTAGGTATTAATAGGGTAGGATGTTTCATTTGCATGGTTCTATGCACTAAATATCATCTGCTTTACAATTCCACTGTAAAGAACACATGGTGAGAAAGATGCTTAAAGAAGGCAGTTTGGAAATACTGCATCTGAAAATTTATCATCTTATATCTCTATGTGCTGGAAGAAGTACAGCAGTATGCAAATTTCTTCATTATTTCCATTTTCTTATTCAAAATAGTTTGTGAACTTTGATTTTATTGGTAGCATCCCTGAATGTATCTAAATGTTACAATGTTACAGTATGGCAAGGCTTTATTTGCATTATGTTCAATCAGTAACTGCTATGGTGACTGTGCATTTGAGCTTTTTACATGTGTTTACGCATAACTTTGCAATGAACATCTTGTTTTTCCCTTACAGATAGAGGAAGTCTGGGATGGAGAGGTTAAGAGACACCTGAAATCTCAGAATGAATCAGAAGCAGAGACTGAGAGGGTGTCTAGATTGATTATTTATTGTCTGTCCCTTTATTCGCTGGATCATAGTCTTGCTCTTAAATTCCTAATCCCTTTGTAAGTATCTGATGAGGCTGCTGTTTTGCTGGTTTGAACCAGCTGGATGGCATGTGTTATTTGAGTGAAACTGCATTTTTCACACTCAGGAGTTAAGAATGTAACACGTCTTACTGGGTGGGTGTTTAAAGTTTCTGTAACCCACAAAAGTGAGAAGAGAGCCAAGACAACAAATAAATCCTTACACTGGGACAATGAAAATTCCAATTCTTAATAGCACTCTCTCAAATCCTATTTTAATTTAACTTTTATTGAAATATTTCAGGAAGAGAGATTAAAAAAAACACAGGGGAAATAGTTAATGAAAGCAAAATAAGTAGACATCCCCACAGAAAGAAACAGCATTTGAGGAACTTCATCCCTGTCTCCTGTGTTCTCTCCCTCCCTTGTGAAAATGCATTCTATACAATTTTTTTAACTTGTTGAAAATGCCTGTTTACTTGTTTCAGCTCCATTCTCTGGTCACACAATGGTTTGAGAATCTTTAAAATGAGTTAATTTCCTGTTGGCTGAGACATGAATGGTAAATCTCTGTTTAGCTATATTGTAAGTCCTCTGATTTACTGGCAGTATGGGATATTGTTTGTGAATTGAAAAAGGTATAGATCTGGGAACCATATCTACCTGTAAAAGTGATGGATGGTCCCTCACATCTTTTGGCCCTGGCAGAGCACCATTGGCCAGACCACTCTGGGGCAGAGCTCTCACTCAGCATCTTCAGTTGGAAAGCTGCAAGTTTAACAATGCTGAGCTTCGCAGTCCTGGCTTGGGGTCCTCTGGGCCAGGCACTGAGAACTGGCACTGCTTGGTCTGCACTACCCCGAGACCAGCCAGAGCTCAACAGGGATGCAAACAAGGGAGATATCTTGTGAAAAGCCTGTGGGAAATAATATAGAAAGCCACCATCTTTGAGGAATGTGAATTTTTGCTATTTAAGGAACTACTGATAATGTCAAAATATCCCCCAAAACAATGAATTTTGAACAGTAGGAAGCACACATCACTCTAGAGATAATGAATTGGTTAACTGAAGAACTGAAAGACCAGACCCTTTAACCAAGGAAAAGTTTATGTGGTATCTCCCAACTCTTGATGAGAAATGTGTTATCACTGATTAAGAATTTTCTTTCACAAGAAGTGCAGCAGGCCAAACACCTGGAACAGATTTTGTTTATAATACATGTAGCGACATCAACAAAAGATTTGGAAAGACACTGTATTCATACTCAGAGTCACAAAATGTTACAAAAGTGCTGCCTTTGCAGAACTCCCAGCAAAACAGGAAATAAATGGATTTAAAATTGCATGCGAAGCAGAAAATAAATTTGAAAATAACATTAGATGCAGAATACTATAAAATGCTGCATTAGACACAGGAGCTGGAGGGGATCAGATTTTCAGCCCAATTGTGAGATAGAGTGAAGGCTGGAGAATTATCTGAGAACGTGATCCTTAGAGGTGATCAGATAATATGAAAATTCAAGGACTTTTTTGAAAGTCAGACTTTTCAATTTGTGTTCAGAATTTCTTTATAATAAACACAAGTATTCTTGCATAAATTATGCTAAAATTGTGGCATGAAATTAGGTACCAAATGCTGTGTATTACCATTCTTGGAGTTTAAAGACTTGGAACATAAAGGTCCATTTACTTTTTTATTATCTTTTGTTTCTTAATTTCCTTCAAGCCTGGAAGAGTTGGTAACCATGGAATTTACTCTTAAAACAGTTCCAAACAATATAATTACTAAGTAAGTTTTTTTCCTATTTTGGGACAAATGGTGTGAATCAACAAAACACTGCAAAAGTCAGCTTTCTACACAAGTTGCTGATACCAAAAAAGTGGTTAATAAGTAACAGGGGCTTCAAAAAGGACTTTTAAGGACACTAAACCCTAGAGCTCTCAATTGCAGACACTTTGAGAACAGAACTTTGGCCCAAAACATCAAATCTGAGATGTATTCTCTGCCCATCTCCCTCCATTAAATAACTCTCTTCTCCAAACTGGAAGTTTGCGCTGGTAATAAAATGCCCACTGTTTCAGAAAGATGTCAAAGGAAGAAATCCAAGCTGTATTCAGAATACTAGGTCATATTGAGGAAAGCTTTGATATCGAGAGATTTGGATGGTGAGATTTCCAGCTGTTTGCAGGAATCAGGTTTAGCATTAATGCTAAATTGGCTCTCCCTTTTCCCAGAAAGAATGTATTTTGCTTATGTTTCCAAAGGAAGATTAAGGCAACCAGGGTCTGGACTTTTTAAACAATTTCCATTGCCTCTTGCCCTCTAGAGACCCCATCTCCCAAAAGAGAAAGCCTATCCATTCTTGAAATTTAGTTAAGTGGTCTGAGCCTTTTTGCAGAAGTAGCAGCCACCAGTATTCCTATTGCACTAATGTACATCTTGCTGCATCACTGGTGTCTTGTTTTCACTATTCCCACTTATCCTTTAAAATAAGATGAAACTACAGAACTAACATCAGTGCTTCCCTAAAAGCAAGGCAAAAGCCCAAACTCAGACACTGAAATGTTTTAAATACTACTGCTGAGGCCTCTGAAAGAAAATTTGCTTCATGCCTTGGAATAAGCATGCCTGTGCTCAGATCCAGAGAGATCACTTTACAGTTCCCCACCCCCCCCTAAGTCTGTGAATATTTAAAAAATCACTACTCTCATTTTATTTTTCCAAATTATGACAGTACAAATTTATAAGCTACCTTTTTAAGAGCAGGCTCAACCCTCTTAATACTTCAGAAAGGATATTTTTACTGTATTTTCTTGCTTTATACTCATTTTCAAACTGAAGTTAAAGATATACCATTCCACTAAGAAATGATATCCTTTTGTTTTGTTTAAATTTATTTAAATATGCCTTTCTAATTGGATATAAAAATAGCCCCTGGTTACCTGAGGATTATCAGCAATTCACTAATGTTGGAACATGTTTTAACCAAATCAGTAGTGTAGCATTGAAAATTAAACACATGAAATCAAATGAAAGAAGGGATTATTGACCAGCTACACATTCATCTTGCAAGGCTGAATCCAAGAGTAACACTTGTCTTTTCAGTTTGAAATGTTTGGCCATGATTTTTTAGATAGAAAAAGCCTTCCAAGAGCTAAAACTGCATAGTCCCTCAAAAATGTAATTTGCTTCATTAATCTGGAAATCAACCTGAAGTTTAATCTGGAAATAGTTGTCTAGGCTTTGTAGTTTGCATCATGATTTCTTTTGAAGGCACTGTGAATTCCTGCTCTCATGAGTGAAAAAAATGTTGTACACAGTGGAATCTTATCTTAATCCTTGTATACCTCATGTGCAGATGTCTACAAATATTCTCAGCTTCTATCTTGAAAAAAAAGGGATATAGAACAGAGATGACTGTTTAATTTAATCCAATTTGTTGCTATTACCAAACAAATCCACTGAGCTCCATCTTGATTTAATTGAAGTGTTTCCCTCTCTGCTTTTACTTCTATGTTCACTTTATAACCATTTGCTTTTCCATTTATATTGACTCTAAGTTTGAATAGTTCCTTTTCCCTCCCTTCTGTTTACCTTTTGATGTATTCATAGAGAACTTTAAGATTCACTTTCAGACTTCCTTTCTCTGGGTGTGTGATCTAGCCTTCTTTTAGTCTTCTTTACTAACATCATCTTCCTCATCAACTTAGAAATCCTTCTCTGTATCTGTTCCAGTTTGAATTAATTTGTATTGCCCCTGGGAAATTAGGGCTGTGCCCAGTATTCAGGGTAAGGTTTTACTGGGGCCTTGTAAAGGAGAATGATACTTACAAAATTTTGTTGCATTGTATACCTCTGTATAGTTAACACCCCACTTTAAAATTTAATTTTTGGGCTGATAATTTTCAAATATATGAGCCAAAATACTCACAATACATATATGTGGTGGTTAAAGAGGCAGCAAGAGTTTCAATCATCTTTTATTAAAACTGGCTTTTTAGCAATTTGCTTTCATGGGTGCAAGAAAATATTGACAACAGGAATTTATTCTCAACACATGGAAAGTTCTGTATGTGAAATTCAGATTCTGGCTTTTTCTTGTTACAGAGCAGTACCCAAACCCAGGCTGTTGAGTTCTGGACTATTAGTTTTAGTTTAATGTATGTTAGAAAAAGAAAGAAAGCAAAAACTCTTTGAGTTCTCCAAATTGCAGTGGCATCTGTTCAGTAAAAAGAAGTAATGCCTAAGTAAATGAATACTATCAACATATGGTGACAGTTCCTAGATCTGCTTTGGCATGGAAGTAAAGTAAGAGAGGCTGAAGAAATGTTCAAGCTAATGGATAATTCTGGTTCAAACAAGCTCAGCAGGTAGTCACTATTTGAGATTTTTTATGACTTACTATGGTTTGTGGAAGCCATTTTTTCTTGTATATAGGAGTGAGGACCATGAGGTGAGGCTCCTGGTTGCTAGCATGCTATTTCCTTTTTGCTTGTATGAAAAATGGTTTCTCTGTATAGGAGAGAGTGGCTTGTGACCTACCTTTCTGGCAGGCTGCCCCCCTGCTGACCTGCAGGAAGCAGATAAAATATATGTGGAAAGGGCTTAATTCATCTTCCTCTGAACCCAAGCCCTCTTGGTTCAAGCTAAGACTTTCTCTGTAAAGAGGATTTCCCAGACAGTTCAGTAGAACCCAGCTCCATCATCCTTCAGGCCATGCAAGTAATAGGTAAAACCCAGCTTTTCCCAGCTGGATGAAATCCCTGCAAATCTCTGGGTTGGGAGAGTATGAATAAATAGTCCATCTCTTAAACAGGGCTATTTACCTATATGCCAGGCACTGCCTTTCTCTTGGAGATCTCCTAGTTCTCTGTTGATAGATGTTGATAGCATCTCTTTGAGGTATATTTTTTAGCTCGTAGTCTGCCAGGCATGGATTTATAACCTGATGCTGGAAAAAGTCCTGGTATCATTGCTGCTGCTGCCTGGAGCCTTGCTGCACCTAATTTAAATGAATTCCTTGATCCCTTTTCATGTTCTGTCTCTTTAGACATCTTCTTGGGTCTATCCTTTCAGAGCAGATCCTGCTTCCTCCAGGCCTGCTTGCCTCTTACTTCCTGTCTCCACAGTGGAGTTGCAAGTTTGTCAATGATTAACTAATTGTTTTTCTGGATTAACTGATTTAGCACAGCAGATCTGTTGAATGCTGAGTGGAAGTCAAAATTTTATTTCATTTCTTTCCTTCCTATCTTCAAAATAACTGGGAACAAACCTGTAAAAACCCTGTAATTAGCTAAGTGTCAAGGGTCCACTCTGCATCTTTTCTGAAGTTCTAAAGGCAATTTGGAGATTAAGCAAAGGCAGTTCACCTTTAAAGTGCAACTGCTGTCTACTTACTCCTGAATAATTGATCATTTTAAATGAGGTAGGGTACTTTTAAACTAACAGTGCTCAGGTGCCTGCTTTGTGGGAGATTTTTCAAGTTGGTCAAATACTGACAATTTTTATAGGAAACCCCAGGTCTTAGACTGGCCCAGCTGTGTTGCAGAGCTTGTTTGTTGAGGTTTTATTCTTTCAGATATGGAAAGGCATTTCTGAGAAATTAAAAATTAAAAAAAAATTTAAAAAAGGTGTCCTAATAGAGGAGAAAGGGAAGAGAATTCATGCTACCGAAATTCAGAACCTGTAAGAAGGTGCTGGTGTTAGGTTTGTACACAGGACTCCCTGCAGTCCATGCAGAGCAGAGGTGCCAGCCTGCCTCCTTTGGATGTAGTGGCACTGAGGGTTAGACTCTGCAGCTCAACACCTAAAATGAAGATGGTTTCTTTGCACCTCTGTCTCTCTTACCTTCAGATATGCTTTCTAGAGGCAAGGAATCTGCCTGGCAGAGAGTGACCATGAGGAAATGTAGGTTTAAGCTGTGGATGGATCACAGTAGGAGCATAGGTGTTGTTTTAATGAAAACTGCAGTGTAATGTTTAGTAGGCCAGCCAACCTTTGGGTAAAGATTAAGAGTGTCAGCATACCTGTTTATGTATGGGCAAAAAATGCATTAATAATAAGATACACAGCTGTAAACTGTGTACACATTATACAAGCAAAACTGAAATAGCTTTTCTTGTCCTATGAATTTTCAACTCAATTTGTGCATTCATATGCTGGAACTCTCATAAATTTCTCCAGGTCACTCATGATGCTCAGGGGTTTAAACATACTTGTGTTTGGAAAACAGCCATTGGAATTCTGTGTCCAGGTCCCTTTCACTGCTTGAGATGCATGTAGTGCATCTTCCCCAAAGGATTCAATTCTCTGAGTAGCTGCTTGTACTTGAACAATAGGTGTAGCAGGTCATCACCATAATGATGTTTGTATTCATTTTGCTCTGATGTGGATGGCTAATGGGAGGTGTGAGGCAGCAGGGAAAAATCAGAGGCAGCAGGATTGGGACCTTGTGATATGGGTGGTGAGGCATAAACATCCTAAGCTGCTTCTCTGAAAGGATTTCTATCTTCTGAAAGGCCTTCAAGGTTCACTCTTCTCTTGTGTACTGGCTGTCAGATTGCATTTCAGGTGAGGAATTGGTTGCAGACATCTGGAACCATTCTGAACTATGTACCTTGCTGTTTTTAAGATTACCTTAACTCATAATAGTTTACAAGATGGGTTGAAATTTATTGCTGAGCTGGAAGTAGTTAGATGCATTTTTTATTTCGGGGACAGTAGAATTTAAGGGTCTATTAACAAAGCTAAGTCAATGACAGAGCTGTACGATAGATGGAGAGGAATAATTTATCCTAAAGGTCTAGAGAAACTTGTGTACAACCATTGCCACCCACAAAATATTCATTTTTTACTTATATATTATACGATAAAGGTGTCATGAGTTGTCACCTAAACACATGAAGACTAAAAAAAATATCAGTCTATAGTTACTGAATCTACCATCTGATGTGTAACCAGGATAGGAAGCTCCTCTAGAGAATTCACTGTTACAGCATGCTTTTCTAAAAATTGTTTTTGTTGTCTCTTTGTATTGTACCTTTTCAAAGACTAGCTTCTCCTGCTGTTTTTCTTAGTTTGTTCTGTGGTTCCCACAGTGTATGAGGCACCTGTCTGGCTTAATTTAGTTGAAAAAAAGGGAGTGCAATATAGTTAGATTTATAAGGTGGCAGCTGTAACAAGAGAAATAAAACAAATGTTATTTATATTAATAGGCAGTTTACTCTTCCAGTGCAGCAATTTGTGCTTTCTGGTGTGGCTGCTGGCTGCTGCCAGCCCTCCCAGCAGTGATTCAGGACCTCTTAGTCACTGAGCAGGGCTGGACTGGGGATTTCTGATTCCTGGCTCATCAGAGCAAAAGGATTATATCTGGCTAAACCCACTTTGAAATATCAGAAATGTAGGATGATGAAGGGAAGCTGACCAGTGCTTTTTGAATTAATCCAAATTCAAAAGCAGAGATGGGAGATACTGGCATATTTTTTCCAATGACTCAGTCAGAATTTTGCAGCAGTTGTAAGCCTGGGTAAAGTTTGACCTCCTATGTTGTCAAAGCTGTATTTTTCTCTAGTTCATAAACCATCAAAATATTTATTCTGAAATTGCTGCAATATTGTATCATTGTATACTGTATGGATGTATTTTGCCTCCTTGATCCTATTGACTGTTTCTTACTATGTATAATAAAATTAAAGATATAGTAAGATGGTTGTCAGATTATTAAAACTTTGCCAAGCTAATTTCAACTCTGACTAGAAAGAAAATTTCACAATCTGAAGTTTTCAAAAATTCAAAAAATTTAAAAAAATTCAAAAATTTGAAAAGAACCTCTAGAAACAGCACCAACCTTAATAATGACTCACGATTTACCTTTACTTGGGCAGGAAGTATCAAAATGTAGTGTCTTCCAGTGTTGTTTTGATAATAAATTAGATTTTGTAATAGGTAGCAATAGCGCTTCAGACAGAAGCTTCACAACCTTTAGCAGATATTTGGCAGGAGAGAACCTTGGAAAACCTGCCATATCCTGGTGGGCTACATCAAAGGCAGTGTGGCTAGCAGGTCAAGGGAGGTGATTCTTCCCCTCTACTCCACTCATGATACCCCACCTGGAGTGCTGCACCTAGCTCTGGGAACTACAGCATAAGAAGGATGTGGATCTGTTGGAGACAGTCCAGAGGAAGTCACAAAGATGATCAGAGGGCTGGAGCGCCTCTTCTGCAGAAATAGGCTGAGAGAGTTGGGGCTGTTCAGCCTGGAGAAGAGAAGGCTGCAGGGAGACCTTAGAGCAGCCTTCCAGTACATAAAATGGGCCCACAAGAGAGCAGGGGTGGGACATTTGACAGGTCATGTAGAGACACGATAAGGGGAAATGGGTTAAAACTGAAAGAGGACAGGTTTACATTAGATATTAAGTAGAAAATTTTCACTGTGGGGGTAGTGAGGCTCTGGAAAATGTTGCACAGGGAATCAGCAGGTACCCTTGGAAATATTTGAGACCAGGATAGATGATACTTTGAGCAGCCTGCTTTAGGGGAAGGTGTCCCTGCCTATGGCAGGAAAGCTGGAGCTAGATTGTTTTCCAGCTCAAGATCTTCCCTTCCCTTCCCTTCCCTTCCCTTCCCTTCCCTTCCCTTCCCTTCCCTTCCCTTCCCTTCCCTTCCCTTCCCTTCCCTTCCCTTCCCTTCCCTTCCCTTCCCTTCCCTTCCCTTCCCTTCCCTTCCCTTCCCTTCCCTTCCCTTCCCTTCCCTTCCCTTCCCTTCCCTTCCCTTCCCTTCCCTTCCCTTCCCTTCCCTTCCCTTCCCTTCCCTTCCCTTCCCTTCCCTTCCCTTCCCTTCCCTTCCCTTCCCTTCCCTTCCCTTCCCTTCCCTTCCCTTCCTCCTCTGCCCTCCATTAGAAATATGTGTTAGTACCATCTTAAGCTCAAGATTAATCCTATGATATCCCTTGCTCTCAAGAATTTGAAATGTGATTTTTAGCTCCCTTAAGCCTAAAAAGTAATATTTCTTGAAAGAGGAGTATAAGGCATCTTATATGTAGTGAATTATTTTTATAATAGCTTTATCAGCTTTGTTATCTATATTTTTCCCTCTTTCTGCATTTATAAAGAAAAATATAAGGAGGAGAAAAATATGGTTTTGAAAGACACAGTTCATATTTCGAGGGTTTCTAGATAACAATCAAGAACAGATAAAAACAGCAACAGACCACAGGAAGTAAACTTGTGAGGTGTTTGTGTGGAGCTTTTATTTATATGCTCAGAGAAAGCTAATTAACATGGTTACTGTTAAAAAAAGACAGTAAATAGGTTATAGGCTATTTTAAAAGCTATTGTATTTTCTAAATGAACCAATATTTTTAGACTTCTCTTCACTTTTAGCTACTTAGCCCCTACCCATAAATCCCAAACTGAGAATATTTTACAGTGGCTTTCCTGAACAAAGCAGAAAATCCACCCTGTCTTTATCTGGGGCAAAGAGCTTCAGGGATGTAATTAGGTAGAGAAATATACCTTTAATTATACAGGCCTAGAAATATTATACTGTCATAATTTACAAAGTTACTTAAATATTGCTTGTGAAATATTCTATATGAAATGAAAAATTAACTCCCATATATTTGTTTGAAGTTTTTATATGACATTTAAAAAATACATTCAGTCATCATGGAAAGTGTAAATGACTTCTAATGCTGTCAATATGACTCTTTGGCTATCTCACTGCTATTTCCTCTGTGTTGTCTACATGTAATGACTGTGCTGTAGTTTTGCAGTCATTATTTCCATTTTTCTTTTTGTTATTTATCCTGTGTCACTAAGGAATAAAGTATATTTAAGTATATTTTTATTATCCTAGTTTAAGAGCGCTTTTTGATTATGAGTTTCCATGGTGCCTGCTGGAAGTTCTTTGTTGCTCTCACTCAACAGCATTATTTTAAATCATAACATCCTATAATAACCAGGTGCATATATCACTGTGTAAACAGCACAGAAATATATTTATTTTCCTCACTAGATTTTAATTGACATGTTTTTCCTTTAGAGGTTGATTCAGTGAAACAGATCTAGATAGAGTAGATGGTGAAAAAACCTGTTCTAAACTCTGGAGTGGCTGGTACAATACTCACAGATCATCTGTACCAGAAAATATTTCATTTCCTTTGCATATTTCCTACAAGCTGGTCTGAAGATGTACTTGACTGATATCTTAACATTCAGTACACACTATTGCTAAACTTGCATTTTATACTTCAAAGTTCTGTAATTTCCTCATCTTTATTATGAATGATTTATGGAACATTCTGTTAAAGTAAACATTGATAGCATCAGGTAGTGTCTTCAGAACAAATGAAAATAATCATATTTGTGTCAAAAGTAGATGGAAATAATAATAAGACAATATCTGTGCCAAGTGCAACCCAAATTTTGTTATTAATGCATAAATTTTATTTATGTTTACAATATACTGAAATACAAATACTATGCACAGTAAAAATGATGTGTTAGAAGTTATGGACTTTTTGCTTATATCTCTAGTTAGTATGCATCAGCTGACATTTTTAATAAAATATTTATTGGGAAGCTGGAAGAGTGTTACCATGAAATAACAACAGCCTCAGAAAGGATCTAATCTGAGAATTACAGAGGTATTTATTACAGTCCTCAGTTACCTATGGGCTTTCTAAAGTCTTCAAAGCAAATAAATTAATCATTCTAAATAAACAGAAGTTAAAATAAGAGAATGCTGAATTTAATTTTTTAGCTTACTTTAGAAGATGAAAATAGCCTCAGATATGATTGTAGGCTGTACTTGGAGCTTATGTAATTTGCACTTGATGCTGTTATGGGGATGACAGAAAGAAAAGGCTCGCTATATACTCTGGAATTTAAAAAACTAGATATAATAACTGAAATAATTGCATGAGTCTGGAAAATACACTCCTGAAAGCCTGGTACCCCTGCACCCCAAACCACTTTCCAAGTACAGTACAGTAAAAAGCTTCTCTTTCTGAAACTGGTAAATATGAAACATTGCCTAGTTTTCAAAGAAAAGAAAACTTCTTTATATTTTTGTAAATTTTTATATATGGATATACTTAAATACAAGTATCTGTGTCTGTACATGTGTCTGTTAATTTGTTTAAATTTTTTCAACCCACTGGATAATATAATTCCCACTTGCCATGGTAGAACCAAAGACCTTTTTAACCCTGCATATTTTGTGACAGTAGGTGACCAGGGAGAAGTAAGGTATTATAAATGTTTCAAGGGAGGTCAAAACTCCTTAAAATACCAAAGTACCTTAGATTTTTAATCCTTTCTGTTGTCTGTTGGTTGTTTTTTTTTTTTTTTTTTAATATGGCTAGTATAAGGGCTACTTCAGCGTGGTGTTTTTATCAGTTTTGGTTTTTACTTTAAGAATACTACCTTAAAACATTTTAGAAATGGAGCTCCATGCTCAACAGTCAGTTGTTAAGTTCCTACAAATCACACATAAGTATTTTCCATATGTAATATTTTCCCATGTAATTTTCACTAGCACTCTGCATATATAGCTTTTTCCAGATCCTTTTTCAGATATTCTCTCTTGCCCACTGACAGGTAATGAAATACAATATGCTAGGTCAGAGCTTTTGCCCCCGATCCAATTTTGGATGACCCCTTTGAAAAAATATGGGGCAAGTGATTGCTGTCAGAGTAGTGAAATTTGGAAACCTCTGTAAGTCTGTGACAATTAAGTTAGAGATGCTTGCCAAAATTTTTTTTTTCTTCAAATTCAGCTTAATCAGCATAGAGTTGATAACTGCAGATAGTAACAGCAGGTTGAGGGCTTCTTGGCATGTCTAATGATAAAATAGACTACTGCAAAGTGTAAACTACATATCAAGCCATAAATTGAATTACTTTATTGTTTCATTCTGTGTCCCCTGATTGCAAAAAAACCCTATCTTTGCCTTTTATTCAGAAGCCTTCTTGTAAGACCCTTCTGTTCAATTTCATCATCCAGTTAATTGCTTGTCTTTGTTGCTATGGTCCTTGTGTATATGAAGGAATCTTCTGACTATTATTGCATTACTTGAATTTCTGAAGTAGATCCACTCTGAAATTAATATCTTCTGAAATACTTGTGTGTAATACTTGAATATATCAGACCTGTGATCATATTTCTTTGGAAAAGACAATAATATAAATTTATACATCACAGGGAAAATGCTGAGAAGTGATACTTATTATTTAGTTCAGGTTACTTTAGATGTGTGTATGGGACCATGCAAAGGACTAAAATGAGGAACCAAACATTTCCAGATCAAATACCTTAATTAGATGCTTAAAATAGTGTAAACACCTCTTATCAGGTAGTAACAAAGAGATCATTTGTGAATGATAAGCCAAAGAGGAATTAGCATCCTGTCATTACAAGACTTGGACAAGCTATGTTTATATATATGTATATATATATGGGAATATAGCTTTAGAATGAGCTATATAGTCCTTTAAAATCTGTTCTGCATTACAACATGTACTCAGATATGGAATAATGTGGGCCAGGTGGAGTGAAACAGATGGGAGAATGGTCAGAGATCAAAGGAGCAGGATTTTTGGGGAAAGAGACACCACATGACTTGAAGAGGATACTAAAGGCACAGACCTATAAGAGGAATAGAATAAATTTGTTTCTGTACTCCTGATGCATTGTAATAGTAATGACCTTACTTGGTATCACTGGAAAATTTGTTTCCCTAGTGTAACTGATCTACACTCTCTTTGTGGCTGTGTGGTCTCTATTACTGCAGACCTTTTATAGTCAATCTAAAGAGCAAAAAAGGTGTCAGGTTTGCTATAAATAGTTTTGGGAGGGAGCTACACAAGTGACTTCTTGAGTAGTAGTCCAACCCTATGAATCTGGAAAAGTCACCCCATTGTTTAAACAAAACTAAAAACACTGAGCTATACTCAGACTGTGTATGTGACAGAATTGTTTTTCATCAACCTTTTTTCCTCACTCTTTTTGCTTTTAATTTATATAACTTTTTTATTTTGCTACTTCATTGCAATTTTCCAGCATGGACTGGAAAATGGCTCTCACTGAAGAGCAGAGAAAACTGGAAAAACATGCCTCTTTTATAGGATGTTTACTTGAAACTTTGAGACTAGTGGCTCCTCACAGGGTGTTCTTTTGTGCCTTAATAAGTGGAGCACCATATCTGTAATGTTAAACTGTGGAAAAGTCATCAGATAAAGCTAAATTGTATGTAGAGTCATGCATGTAAAGTCAAAGCTAAATTATATGAGTCAGGAATATTAAGAAAGTGTTTCATTCTACAGCATTACCCCTGTTACAGCACTGGAGGCATTAACACAGACTAGTTACAACATAGAAATGATCAAACCCCATCATAGGTTGGTTTCCAGCCTGTGCACTTCTCACTAGGCACTTACAGTTCAGCAATTGTTAATTGGAATTTTGGATTACTTCTGAATCTAGGCAGCTTTAAAAATATGTTGGTATGATATAAAACACACTAGCTCTTGACCATAAATGACTTTACTTGGGGGGGGGGGGGGGTATGTATCTCTGTACCTTCTGTGAAGGCCTGGATTTTGTCCCTTTTTCATGATCCTTATATCTCTGTTAGTGGTTTGTTCAAATGAAGTCTCAGTTATTATATTTTTTTCCAGTTATCCTTGTTACATGTGTACTTATACTGTTTTTTTTTTACTGATTATATAAACATAAATAGACATGGATCTTCTTCCTTGTCTTGCTTTGTAAATTCTATTAGGAAAAAGAATGGTATTTTCAATATAATCTGTCAAGAGAGAGAAATATCTATCTTTTTTTTTTTTTTTTTAATAATCTCTTTGCAGGGAGGGAGATGGGGAAAGTAACTCCCTTGATTCAATTTTAAGCATTTAAAAATATTTAAAGCTTCATGCATTAGTCTCTTTTTGCTTTCCTTCCAGAAAACTTTGCTGAATGTGTAGCTGTCTCTGCCTTGGAAAAGACAATTAGGACTAGGTGATTTTTTTTTTTTTTTTTTTTTTTAATGCAGGATTTTCTTTTTTATTTCCAGAGAGTCAGGTTTGCTGTAGTTAATCCAATCTCATGTTATATTGCTGTGCTGGGTGAATGCTGTTCAGGAGAAATAAAAGAAAAATTCAGCACTTTTAAATGCAGGGTAGAGATGAGACCATGACAAAAAAAGTAGAACTTTTTGTATCTGACATTGAACTAGCAAAAAGCATGACATCTGCAGTGAGGAATTATCCCTGCTTGCATTCAGAAAGCTGGCTACTCTTCTTGCTCTAGCAGTTTATATACCAATATAACCTTTTGGGGTTATAGATGTAGAAATATCGATAATTATGTGAGAATTCAGGGAAAAGGTTGTTCTCTAGATCTGTAATTTTATGTGAGTGTAGGAATTGACAGATTTTATTGAGCTGAGGTTTGTCTTGCGTGTCCTTCTGTCAACAATAGCTAGCACAAATAGCTGGTTTGGAAGGCATCACAACTCCTTGGAGGCAGAATAGGAGAATTTGTAATCCTGTTCACCACTGGCCTGTGCTTTTAGATGGATTGATTTAAACCTAGAAATATTAAGCTCTATATGATTTGCAAAAGCAAAGATACCTTCCAGCAGTTCTCATTACTTGGACTACTCCTGTTGTCTATACTAATATTCAGGTGTTCCTTCAATCTTTCTAAACTTTTGTTGTTCATACATTCTGCTGCAAATTATTTTCAAAATGTTACATTATGAAAAAATTTTAAAAAATTGAATTAGCTTCATTTTTATTTTTGGGATCACCTGTGTTACTGTTAAGAGGAACTGATAAACTTTCTTCCCTATAGTACTGATTTTAATAAATAAATAAATTTACTGATTTTAATAAATAAATGTTTTCTTGTTGCACTCTGTCTTTTTTTATTACTCTTCATAACATGGTGTCCATTTGTATGATTCTTACTATCTCTCCTTAAATCCCACCTAATTCTCACTATAAAGTTTGGAATAAGCTACTTGTTAATTCAGATGAAGTTACATTTCTTATTTATAAGAAAAGAATTGCAACTTTTTCATAGGTATTTTTCTCTAGTCCTTATACAATAGCTTGTTTCCTTGATTTGACCATAGCTGCACCTTTATTTTCATAGTGAAAGTCAAATCCATTTTATAAACTGATTCTGACAACTTAAAATCTTTGCCATTTGTATGAATATGAGCAAACTTGGTTTTAAAAGGAATTTTTATTCTGAATAACCAGGTTAGACCTTTCACTTAAAAAAAAAAAAATTAAATAGCACCTAAATTCTGGAATTATGGTTGCATAAATCTTGTGATACTCTAGTGGACACATGACTCAGTACACAATATTCTATTATTTTGTTTTCTTCTTTTTTTATTTTACAATTCAGAATTTAACTTCACAGGGAATGGCAGGAGCTACGCCTTTCTGCAAATATCATTGCTTTTCTTGGGATCACATTTCTCCAATATCTTGGAGCTGTACTAGAAATCAAGTTTCCATTCTAGCCATCCCTTACTGACATTGATGTGAGAAGATATGTTTTGTTAATCTAGAAAAATAGAGAAAGGTCCACAAGAGAACCCAAAATTTTGGTCCCTCTTGTGTAACGTGGGACACTCTAAACCACACAAAAATATAACATTTAACCATTTATAAGTCTTCTGAAAAACTGTTTACAGGACAGATCTGGATCTTGTCTGAGTTTTTTTAAAATCTGATTTAATTTCATTCCCTTATTAAGGAGGTGTAATTCAACCATGTGAAAAATGAGGCATAGCTCTCTGTGGAAAAATGCAATCACAGAATTGTTTGGGTTAGAAAAGGCCTTTAAGATCATCAAGTCCAACTGTAAACCCAGCACTGCTAAGTGCACCATTAAATCATGTCCCTAAGTTCCACACCTAGATGTCTTCTAAATATCTCTAGGCATAGTTACTCAGCTATTTCTCTGGGCAGACTGTTTCAATGCTCCTCAACCCTTTCTTTCTGTGAAGGAATTTTTCCTAATATCCAGTTTAAATCTCTCCTGGCACCTGAGCCTGAGGCCATTTTTCTCGTCCCATTGTTATTTGGGAGAAGAGACCAAACCCCACCCGGCTGCAGGCTCCTTTCAGGGAGTTGTACCACGTAAAAAGGTCGCCTCTGGGTCTACTCTTTTCCAGGCTAAAAAATCCCAACTTCTTCAAGTGCTTCTCATAAGACTGATGTCCCTGAAATTGACTGTAAGTGCCTAAATTTTTATTTTAAACCCATGTGAACCCATGGGGACATTGAAGCATCATTAATAGTAGCAAGAAGTTGAGGACAATCATCTGTTATTTCATGTTTGTCTAATGTACTCCTTTGGGAAATTTCCCAGGTTTGTCTTTTTTCTTTGTTCCAATAGCAATTGTATTATCACCCTAGAAAAAAATGCAATAGGCTGCAAAGATGACCTTCACAAACTTCATTATCTTTTTTTTTTTTTTAAAGGAGTTAGAAATAGCATTTCAAGATCCTGGTATGTTAATTTTTTTAAAAATGCCTACCAACAAAGTACTTACTTTAAAGGAATGATTCAACACCATTATTATTAGAAAATATAGAATGACTAATGTGACTCTTCTTTTTTCATTTTATTTTTCTTCCTCTTAATATCCTTTTCTGCATTTGTCTTCTTCAATATTCACTGTAGATGCCCAGTAATACCCACAAGTGGAAGTGAGGCTGGGAAGCTTATGCTTGCTGAGGAAACATCAGCATGTTTTTCCAAAGTGTGTGATGATGGGCAATTATGTGGGTTCAGGGTAATTTTTTTCTTAAATATTCTATTTGTGTTTTCTTGTGGGTGGGTTTTTTGAGGGTAGATTATTTGTGTCTTAGAACAATATTAATAAGTTTTTTTCAAGAAAGGAACAGAACTCAAAACACATTATTCATTTAATTAAAGGATGTGAAAACTGAAGAGGTGACAATTTGAACTTAGTTTAAGACTATTTCAAGCTTGCCCTGGCTTTATATTCACTGCTTGGTTGTGTCCCAGCTGTGCTTCCTGCTGAGGGATGTGATCACACAGAATGGTCTGGAGTGACTGGAGATGTCAAGTACAAGTGCTTTGTACTGTCCTGATCCTATGCAATTTCTGATGCATTTGTGGCATCTGCAGCTACTAGGAGTAGTGGTAGTTGCCATTTGTTATGAAATGGGCTGTAAAAATACAAAAGAGTTTCACTGAATAGAGGATAGGATGCAGAATTCAGTTAGAAGCCTTCCAGCTGCTGAAGCACTGCTTCCTTTCTCCCCCTGTCCTCTTCTCCCTTCTCCCTGAGTCCATCCACAAATGGATCTGAGTTATGTAAGCAATAAGCTCAACTAAAAAATAAGGGAATAAAATAATAATAATTTTAAAAGTAGATGGAAAAGAAGGGAATTAATCCAGAGACGGGAAAAAAATTAAAATACCAGAAGAAAGGAAGCAGGAGTAGAAAAGTCAACTGGGGCTTTAACTTTAAGAGAAGGAAGGGTCCTTTGTCAATTCTAGAAAAAGAAAAAGAGGCAAAGCTGCCAAAAGACTTTTTTTTTAACTACTCAACTGGTTTAATTTTTAAAAGCAATTTTTAAAAAACGTGTGTAAGTTTAAAAGAAAACAAATTGAGGAAGCTGTGCATGTTGCATTTTATTTACTTTTTTGTTTTGTTTTGTAGGGTTTTTTGTGTTTGGTTTTTTTTTTTTTCAGAAATAATACAACTAAGGCAAAAAATATAATAAAACTCTTATTTTATAATATCATATGATGGTTTGAATTGGAAGGGACTTGAAAGATCATCCAGTTCCACCCCCCTTACCCTGGGCAGGAATACCATCCACTAGACCAGTTTGCTCAATGACTCATCCTACCCGGACTTGTAACTGCCAGGGATGGGGTATCCACAACTTCTCTGGGAAACCTGTTCCAATGTCCCACCACCCTCACAGGAAAGAAATTCTTCTAGATATCTAATGGAATTTCTCCTCTTTCAGTTTCAACCTATTACTCTTTGTCCTATCACTGCAGTTCCTGATGAATGATTAATGTAATTTTTAGCAGTTAGATTTACATAAAATTAATTATCAGTTTGGATTACTACTTAAGCATTTTCACATTTTCAAAATTCAAGTTAATTATCAATTATTTGTATTCTATACTTAAACAGTTTCTTTTACATGAGGTCCATGAATAACAGAAATTGTACTGCAAATTTATCTTACGGTAGAGATAAATGGATCTAAGGAGTTTAATTGTTTGAAATTATTCTTGAATTTGTTTTGAATTTAGCAAATATTTCCATATAGTGATGCTCCTCTTTCTGCTCAGTAGATTAGGGGTTTCAATCCTCCTTGCAATTAAAATTTTTCAAACATAGTGCTACAGACTATGCATTACTGAAAAGGAAGGTGCATTTATGTTTGATTGGTGCTGTTTGGCTTCATAAAAGATATTTAAATACTCACAGAGCTAATGATATATGCTCTTACTTTATTGAGAACTGAGCTACATCCATTTGAATTCATCTTTGCAGTATCTGCTCCAGACTGCATCCTAAGCATCATCTTGCAGAGCACTGATGGATGGGCAGCTCCCAGTCCTGCCTGTTGGTGTTATGCTTCATGATATACTTCATATTCATGCAGCAGGGACTAGGAATGGGAATGTACTGCACTGTTGCAGCCAATAGATTATAATGTAATTTCTGTCTGTGGCTCAGTGAGTACATAAGTATGTTGTACAAAGGTGGAATATACTCCACAAAAGACATTGAAAATTTCTCCACCCCTATGCTTGATGATGTGGATTCAGTCATTTTAGAGAAGGTAAGAAAATGGACTGGGTTTTCAGCAGAACAAAGTGGGTGCCCAAATAAAGTGCGCTGTTGTGCACCACAGGCTCATGCCCACATCCTTCCCATTTCTGTTGCATTGGTTTTTTATAGATCACTCAGTCAGTAAATAGTTTGCTCCACGTTTTTGCTGCCCACTTCCCATCTAGGATCTAAATTTAAAAAAATGAAGCATTTGCTAAGCTATGATCTTGGCCAAGTACTTACTACTGGTGGTATAGTTATTACAATTATTTCTTATTGTTATTATTGTTCGGGGAAAAATTACAAATTACCTAAATATCCAATGTACAGGTTT
The DNA here is from genome assembly GCF_050655825.1 of Lonchura striata. Taxonomy (NCBI): domain Eukaryota; kingdom Metazoa; phylum Chordata; class Aves; order Passeriformes; family Estrildidae; genus Lonchura; species Lonchura striata. The sequence goes on from NC_140705.1 coordinate 49,638,520, forward strand.
TCTACAAGTACATAAACATGCTCAGGAATGCTATAATGGGGAAGCTAATTTGAAAGGAAGTGAGAAGAGAATTTAGGTGTAGTTAAGTAGCAAATAGAGGTCAGCTGAACTGGAGCATGTGAATAAAATTAAAGGAAGGGAGTAAGCAAGAAATGGTTATTTACTTATGCAAATTGCTGTCCTTCTATTTTGTACAATACCTGAATCTGCTTATTATTTCCTGTGGCAAAGACTAATACTGGCTTTTTCTTTTCTGTTCTCCACCCCATCATATCCCTCTTGTTTTTGTTTTTTGCTTATAAAGTTTTATATCCTCTTAGGCTTTAATATAATTCTGTTTACCTCTTGTGAAATAGGTTTTTGTGGGCTTATTTGAAAAGCCAGTTCTTTCTGTAACTACAATTGCTTAGCAATAATCTCCTTTAGGTGGAATTTAGGCTATTCAAATACTCTTACAATTTTATTAATCAACATTTATAGCCAGATTATGGTAGAACTTTTACTAATACCTTTGTATTAGCTATTGAACTTGTTTAAGTCAGCTGTACTTTATCCCTGTAATTGCAGCCTTTTTTAATAACCTCATTATTTTGTGGCTTTGTCCCTGTGCAAGTCTTACTCTTCTCTTGAATTTCTGAAATATTAACTCCTGCTGTATATCTTAAGCATTTGTGCAGGATGTCATGTTGTCATCCTTGTCACTAAGGCGTTACTAAAGTTTTAAATCCACTCATCCCACTCCTTTTATATATCATCTACAAAATAAACATAGGTTCTGCTTCTGCTAGTTTGTTGGTATGTATGCTTGTGCATAGTCACTTAAAGTTATCTCCAGTAGCCAGTCCTCAAGAGCTGGATAATTGAAGTCTCTCCCTTCATTTTTGATGTTTTTTAGTTTTGCCTGATTTATGGGAAATGGCTGAATACTCTCCTCTGAAAGCAAGTCTGTCTGCTCATTATGTGCCAAATATTGGATGCACATTTTGTTCATGGAGGTGTTTCTAGGAGCATTTCACCTGCTGCAGAAACAAACAAAAAGATAAGACCATGCAAGTGGCCATGAAGGGTTCAAGAATGAATTTGAGAAGCCTTAAAAAAAAAAAAAAAAACCAAACTTTGTTCAGCTTATCAGTAGAATTGGTATTTAGTGTCTGTTGATTTTCAAATTTTTGTCACCTGGTCCAGTTGTGTCCCCTCCAGGACCCTGCCCACTCCCAGCCCCTTGATGGTGGGGCAGTGGTGAGAGACAGACACACAGATGCTGTGCCAGCCCTGCTCAGCATAGCCAGAGCACTGCCGTGTTTACAGCACCTTTCCAGATACTGATGCAAAGCACAGCACTGTGAGGACTGCTATGGGAAAACGGACTCCATCTTACCCAGACCCAACATGCAACTTCTTTAAACAGAGAATCATGCCCTCAAAGGTCAATAGCATTAGGAGATGGAAGAGAGAAGAAGTCTAAAAAGAGAATAAGATGGAACTTCTTGTTTTCCATCAAAGTGTTCTGTTCTAAATATCACCTTTCCATTTTCATTTCCTTCAGTTTTGAAAAATGAATTTCAAGCTGTGTCCTGGGTTGTAAGATAAGCTTGTATTCCATTTGCCATCTGTTGAAGGCAAACCGGTTGGACAGGTTTTTGTTATCTCTCTCAGAGACAATGGTTTGCCCCGTAGAGGCAATGGTTTGTTTATACACCATTGACTGATTCAATGAAGGGCTGGTAAATGTAACACCGTGAGGGGTCCCACCCAGAAGGGGGAAGCCAAGCACTCTATTGTTGTTTAAAGGGGTAGCTTTTTGGGGAGAGGAGGCAGCTCTCTGGGCGGGACTCCGAGAGAAGCAGCTCGCTCTCTCTTCGCGGGACTCCGAGAGAAGCAGCTCTCTCTCTCTCTCTTCGCGGGATTCCCGGGGAAGCAGCTCTCTCTCTCGCTCTCTCTTCGGCGGCACTCACAGCGAAGCAGCCGGCGCGCGCTGAGCCGACGGCGGCGGAGCTCAGAGGCAACCCCGGCGCAGAGGAAGACCGGCCCCACTGCCACCAGATCTTCAGAGGAAAACTATACCCTTCTAAAGATCACCACTGCAGCTGCAATTCATCAGCCACTGCAAGGGAAGCAATTGTCCCAGCAGAACTGATACTGGCACCCCTCAGGTTCTGGACTTTTTTCACTGGTTTTGTTTGTACCGATTGCATTTGCCTTTTTAAATTGTTGTCTAGTTTTCTCCTGGTAAAGAATTGTTACTCCCATTCCCATATCTTTGCCTGAGAGCCTTTTAATTTAAAGATCCTGGTAATTCAGAGGGAGGGGGGTTTGCCGTTCTCCATTGCACAGGAGGCTTTGCCCTCTTTCACAGACTCCTGTCTTGTCGAACCAAGACAAGCTGCTTATCCCCTAAAATACACTCAACAGTAAGGACTATGTATGAATCAGAGCTTTGAGAATTTTAGTAGTGCTGTTCAAAGGTCACCCCTGCCTCCTTGTTTTTAAAATGTTGCATCAGTTATTAAGATGGAGACAGTACTGATGTAACTCTTCGGACTGAGTCACCAGATTTGTTGTCCTTTATTCCATCAAAGTCTCTGAGATACTTAGGTGGTTGAAATCTTAAACCTTGCAGAAGATGCTGCAAAATAGTTCTCAATACCAATGCTGTGGTCAAATTCTTGGTTCAGGCCTCTGTTCTTTTTTTGAAAACCCAGCTACTGTAACAGGTGGTTGATTTTTTTTTTTTTTTTGCATACTGCTGTTCAGTCCATAAGTAATATATTTTTTCCAGAAAAATCATGCATTAGTTAAAATATTTGTATCTACTATTATTGGATACCTTCAAGTGGATGTGATTCAGGTAGTACATAGTGAAGGAAGGGTTGCTGTGAGCTGGTCAGCAATGAATATGAACACAAGGCTTCTGAACTGACAATTGTCAACAAGAGCACTACTAAATAAGTCTGATTTCCTTTGTTTAGGTCCTTCTTCTCCCTGGGGCATGCCCGACCATCAGGGAGCTATTTATCACTCTCAGTTTCATTGGCCATGGCAGATAAAGCAGCCACAGCAGCAGCTGGGGGAGATTTAGATTTCAAACTGGGAAGAATGACAGGTGACTAGGGAGAGCAGAGCAGTAATCAAATACATGGCAGCAAGTGTGCCATTTACTTGAAGCCAGTGCTGCATGACAGCATCTCTTTTGGACAAGCAAGTAGTTATCAAAGTTGCAGCAGTAGCAATCTTCACTATTTCTCATGCAAAAGAACATTTTTCCATCACTTAACTGCTGTTTAACCCACTTAAATGAGAAGTAAGAGGGCAACCAGCAAGGGTCTGTTTGTATGATAGACTTCAGTTAGATCCCAGGATCAGGCTAAGTCTGTAAGTCTGTGAAGACAAGAATTAGGATTTATAAAAAAGATTTATTTTGTGGTTTTGCTTTCTTTGGGATGTTTTGGACTGTGACTTTGGCTCCATTTCTTCCCCTATATTTTATAAAGGTCTATGCATTCTGACAGGATGATACAGATAGCCACTCTGAAATTCTGCAATGTGTATATTGGTGATCTGTGTTAACATGGTAAATCATACTTACAATAGATTGCGATTTTCTGCAGTGGGAACTAAGAATTTAACAATGCCACTGCTCTTCTGAGAGTAAGGCTGGGTTATCTATCAGTGCCAATTGCTGAATCAAGCCAACTAGCCAAGTGTTAGCAAATTATCCTTGGAAGTTATTTATACTGTCACTTTGTCAAGTCTGACAGAGAAGTCATTTATTTAGCCATGAGTATGTAATAGCAATTCTATTTAATTTCTTTCCTGTACAGTGCGGATCTATTACAACCTAAATTCTCTGGTGATATTCTCTAAAATGTGCAAAAGTAGCACAGACTCTTGATTAGATTCTACTGGCCTAAGGACAAAAAGAACTACTGCTTTTCCCTGTAGCATGTTTCTCTCCTTATTCATGTATGGCTTTTGCTAGTCCAGCGACCTTTGGGACATTAAATACACCACCATTTTGCCATTTCTTATTTCAAATGCTGTAGATATAAAGTGTTTAAAATTATTAATTATTTCCTTTGAATCATTTTTGGAGTGACTAAACACATTTTTATCTCTCAAATATGTAGTCAGGTGAATATGGCATGCTTGAAAAAACAGCAAGAAATTGATGAAATGAATGTGGAGGTTGGTGTATAGCATTTCAATAATGGTATTGATTGACAGGCTGTGTCTAGTTCTGCAGATGGTACTGCTCTAGCATGGATTGTTCAAGTACAACATGTAGTAGTGGAGCAGGGAATGGGGGCTTCCTCCAAGGAAGTAACACAGATAACAAAGACCACATTACTGGACAGATATTATTTGGTGGTTAGTTTCCTTTGTATCTAAGTAAGTATGACGATATGCCTAAAGTAATTTTAAAAGCCATCTGCAAGAATTTTATTTTCAGTTTGCAGGACTTTCAGGATCTAAACTATAAATGATCTTTATTTGTTGAATGTTTTCTAGAATAGTTTCATTGAAATTTATGGAACAATTGCTTTGTACGCTGTATATTAAAAAGTCTAAGAAAAATAACTAAGCTGTTTTGCACCAGGAGCATTGTCTTTTGATTAGCTTTTAGAAGTGTTTCAGAGGCTTTTCCCTCCTAAAGCTATCTGTCTGTAAACGGATGCTTGGATAGCTCAATTCATTATGATAAAAAAGGGTATTTGGTTCGGCTTGCTTAGCTATTGTGAAATGAAAAATAAACACTCAGTATCTGTTCATTAAGAGAAGAAATCTCAGTAAAATATAATCTTTCTTTTGTTTTCTGCCAAATGTTTACTAGTTTCCTGTGGGATGGTTGCTTGCATTTTCTAATTTGTTAGCAAATGGACATTCAGACTTTAAGAGCTAGCCCCTCCAAGGTATTAAGTATAGGCTAGTCATTTTTTTTTCACAGGACTAATACTCTATAACTGAGATGAGCACTAGTGATGAATTTAACAAAGCAGGATGGGTGGGAGGAAGAAATGCTGACAGGGAAGCCTAAGGGTAGTGGTACTGATTGATTCTCTCCTGATAAAATGAGACAATTGGTAATGTAGTCCTTTGATACCAGGTTAATTCACCAATTCTTCCTTTTTAGATCCTGTTCTTATAACGGGAAAAAGCTGAAAGGCAATTCTGGTTGCTGACATTTGCATAACTCCAAAGAAATTCAGTTATCTGAACTTCCTTCTGTTGCCTGTAAAAGAGGTTATATACCTGCAGTTGTATGCAGACTAATGCACATGAGAAGCTTAGTTTCATGGAAAATTTTACTTTCATTTTATCACTTTTTTTTAGTTTTGTGTATACTCTGGTATTTTATTAGGCGTAAGTTTTGTGGTCAAAGAAGGGGAGGGTTATAGCAGAGGACAGAATTTTGTGAGTCTGTGAAGCTATAAAACTCACGTGGTGATTCTCCTGGTCACCCGCCCCAATGCTGTATTTCCAGAGACTTGTTTCCGAGCTGCAGAAACAGAGAGCTGTTAGCAGAATGGCAATGCAGGATTTATGCCAAAAGAAAACACAGTCAGCTGATTACTGTGTTTTCTAAGACATATTGTGTCACCAGATCATTTGTTGAAGTGGCAGAACAGAAGGAATAATATATATCCTCCAAAAGTATACACATAACTCAGTTTCAAACTCTGTGACTTTAGATGGGAATCTCAGCTAAAATTTGTGCTTCATTTAGAAGAGGCCCTAGACAACCTGATAGACCCAGCCCTTGCTACTTATAATTGTCAGTACTCTGATAAAGCCAAAAGTGCAAGCTGATTAGATCTCTACATTACAGGAATTTACTATGAAAGCAGATTTTTCCTGAACTCCAGGATGGACACAAACACAGTGAATGTTATGCTGGACAGTGGCTGCTGAGCAGTGGCAGTTTTGGCTCTATAGTTAGTCCCAAGTTCTTTGGTGACCAGCTTCCAGAGTGCTTACTTGCCTCCCTTCCTTTCAGATGTAGAAACAGTCATCTGACTTATTTGGAAATGTAAGTTTCTGTTTCTTTGTCATATTTTAAACTCAGCAGTAACTAAGCAGATTCTTGTTGGAACTCAAAATGTGTCTCAGACATTTTTAGAGGTTCCAGGCCTTGGTCAGAAGCATTCTAGACCCTGGCAGGCAGCTGCAAACAGCTGTGATTTTGAGTTTGAGCCATGGAATGAGTTACCAGCTTTGGAGGTGGAAGGTGGAACAAGCAGTCACAAAGGGTTAGATAGTATAGTAGAAGTAGTTATAAAGTAGAGGGGAAAATTTTTTAATATTGTACAGGGGGGTTTTAGCACCTGTACAGGGGGGTTTTTACTTTGTACATGGGAGTCAGAAGTTCTAAAATGGAGGAAAGTGGGCTGATCCTGTTCTTCCTTCTTCTTCTTTGCCTCCATGTTCTTGGTGATGCTGGCACTTATGGATTGGTTTAGAGTAGAGAACCACCTTTTAACATAGGTAGTAAGTATTGGGGAAAAACTGTAAACACATAACATGTAATATATCATATAAAAGATAGCAGCAGCCCTGGGCAGGGAGAGAAGAAGAAGACAGCAGACAGAGAGGATGTCAGGGTGTGTGTGTGCCTCTGCCCAGGCCGCTGACCAAAGTGTCGCAGCCCGAGAAGACAATCTGTTAGATAACTCGCAATAAACTGCCTTGAGACCGAGCAACAAGAGGCTGCGCAGATTTTCTTTGGAAGCACAGGTTGGAGGAGAGACTTTGCCACCACACGAGACCCCTGAACCAAGCTGGGGATTCTGACAGATTCTCAGTTATATGCCTCAGTGTCCCCTAATAGACTCTCACAAAGAATGCAATGCTGTCACAGAAGTGTCTAATTAAAATCTCTGGCTGTTTCGATTGGATTCATACCAGCACTGCCTGAAAGGACAGACTTTCCTGGGCAAGAACAAGCCATGCGCAAGTGTATGTGGAGGGGCAGCTAGCAGGAAATCATCTTAGAAAAAGAGGATCTAGGGGTCTAGGCTGGGGCCTTGGGGATCTGTGTTTCATGTCTTCAGAAGAGCTGACCTTTGTGTGCCATCATATTTTCTGCTCAGACTACAAGTGTGACCCCATAAGCATCCCTGTTTCAGCTAAAATCAAATGTGTCAAATAGCTACTTTTGGTCCTTGACTCAACTTCTGCCTAGAGATTGCAGCTGCTAAAATTGTACTGACGTGTTCATTTTGCTTCAAGGTTCTGTCAGAAACATCTATTATTTTTATAGGATTTTGTATGGATTTATTACCAAGAAGCGGGTCACAACTGATATCTCCATTTTCTGAAAAATGCAAGTTAACTTGCCAAACTTCATAGAAGAGGATGATACTTTATTTAATTAGCACTAGGATAATATTTTATTTAATTTTTAATTTTTTTTAAAATTGCATTGGTAAGTTAAGTTTTTTAAATAAATAAACAGCTGTATCAGCCAGTGGTAAAATGGAAGTTCAGGATGCATAAGCATTTAGTTTGGTACTGGGTCAGAAATGTACCTTAAGAGGTGCTAGAATTTGAGGAGGTTCTGGTAAGTGAAATAAAACAATGACCTTTTTTTCTTATTTATGTGAAAAATGCTTATTTTTAAAAATTCAGTCTTTCAACCTACTCTGTTGGAAAAATTCTCTAAACATTTTTCTCTTGTGTATAAATACATGGCTTGATATTTTGAACAAGTGCTGTTTCACAATTCACATAAAACTCAACACGTGCCAATGTGCTATTCTTTCCACTGATTTTGCCAGGAATGAGATTTTTTTGTAGAAACCTACCAACAACTGGGCCAATTTTGAAATATTCTCTTTCCATCTTAACATTAGCTCAATGTGTTGCTGTGGGACTACCAGCTGATGATTTGTCCAGTTTTTCTTGTTAATTTTTATTACAATATTCTTTCACTCTTCCATAGATTAAAGTTTTATGTAAATGCATAGCATATTGTTAGAAATTTTGACTCAAGGCTCATCAGCTTTGCTGGCAACATAAAGTGATGGGGAAGCATGAAATCAATGGATTTGAAGTTTTTTGCTTGAGAGGAAAAGGGTGGCCATGTAAACAAACAAACAAACAAACAAACAAACCCTTCTTATTCCTACTTGCTTACATCAGGCTATTGCCACTTTACAGTACTCCGTTGCAAAGAATGGGTTCATACAGGGTCAGCTACCTCCTGTGACTCTCTCCTACATTTCTGCCAGTTCAACATTTAGACAAGACAACACCTAGGCAAAGATTACAGCAAAGTCTATTGTTTTCAGTACAAGCCATTTATCTATTTCACTCACACCTAAAGCTGTTTGTGCTTGTCAGCAGTTGTTTCTTTAGCTGGCTGGTGATGGTAATGTATGAGGAAAGCAGTAGGATACTTTGGGATTGCTCCATTAAGCATGACAAAGTCACAGAGCTGCAAATATGCTGGACATTTACAGTAATATAGATAACTTCAGCTGAAAAGGGAGAGGGTCGCATTAGTATTGGCAGCTGAAAGGGCTCAAGAGCTGTTAAAATATGACAATTGGTGAAGCCATCACCTTTTTTAAAATAAAAAAAATATTTTATAAGTAGTAGCTGTAAAATTTACTTTATGAGCCTTTTCTGTGGCTGTAGGAGCTAAAAATAATAGCTTCTTCAGCTATTTTTAAAGTAAGACAGATAAAATATTGAGCCACTTTTATAAAGCTGAAGCAATCAGTTTGACAGAGTTTGACAGGGACAACACCACCCTCTTTTTATGGATAGGAAAGCAGCCTGGGATCTGTTGCCCTTTAAATTGCAGTTTTACTGCCAGAGGGTATTGGGAAATACTGTTCTGGGTTAGAGTGTGAAGTTTCCCATTGTGACAGGGAGTGACCTGGCTTCTCCTGTCAGTCATGCCTGAAATGAAAATCTGTGTTGTAATGTGATTTTTCTGTGTACAGACCTGCTTGTTAACTCTTGTTTATGTTTTAACCCATGATTGGCATGAGATTTTCCTTCATCCATCCATAGTCAGTTTAGCCTGCCAAAGCAGTCATGCAGCTCCTCTCATTGAGGTTTTACAGTCAGAGGGGCTTTAGCAAACATTGCTCAATGGAGACGAAGATAAATGTGAAACCCTTCCCTACCATTGTTCTGTGAAGCTTTAATAGGTGTACCAATGTTAAAAGGAGAGTGGGCAAAAAGCTTGAGATAAGGTGATAAAACAAACCCCTCCCCTCAAAACCATGCAGCTTTACCTTGGCCCCTCCTTCCCCCGGTTTAATTGTATTTTCTGTCTCCTGATTGCAGAAGCATTAATGACCCACAGAGAGTTTAATTCCCCTTTGCACCACCTGCATGCTGTGCTAATATACACAGCAGACTTTGCATCTTTCCATTATAGAGGGATGAGTATGTGAGCCTTCACAAGGTCACACTTCCAGAAAAGCAAGACAAATGAAGGACTGGAAATCCTAGAACGTACATTCATTAGATCTGGATTGTATCAACAGCAGGCATAGGATGCAAACTCTGTTTTGGAAAAAGTGGGGCTGTCAGAGAGAGCAAGAGAACAACTAGCAAAGGGAAAGGGATATCTGAATTGGGAGAGGCTGAAGGTCTGTTGCAGTCACTGTCCCTTTCCTCTTTGCAGCGTGTAGTTCTTGTTTTAATGTATTGCTTTCAATGTTGTTGAAGGCTCACTGCTCTGCAGGCCTGGAAGGAATTGTTCTTCAATGACCCCACGTAGCCTCCTGGTGTCCTTACAGCAGTTTGCTGCAGGCTGTATCTGCTTCCCAGAGGCTTTGAGAGCTCTTAAAGCTTAAAACAAAGTTAGAATCACGTGATAAAGAAGCAATATTGTAAGATAATTTCTGGTGTGCAACTTGAGAGTTATGGCTTGAAAATCAAGATGAAATATAGGCAGGATCTGTGCAAAAGATGCAGAGTAACCTGAGATTGTTATAGGGAGTGAGAAGTTGGCATGAAAGATAAGGGGCGACAACACTGGCAAGACCTGAAGGATGAAGACTGAGAACTGGTCCTGGAAAACTAATTAGTAGCAGTAGAGGCAGATGACATCACAGTTTTATTTTCTTAATAGGAAAATGGAAAAGTTAGTGGAAAACCTGAAGCAGAGAAGTGGGTGGCTTGACTAATATGCCAACACAATCTAGCTTCAGAAGCAAAATTAGTTTCATACCATGAAGATCCAGGAGATTAAACAGAGGTTTCATTTCAATCTGCAGATGTTTTGGTTTAGGGCAATGGCTTAAAATTATACTTGGAACATCAGAGTTTAGTCCAGTGCTTGGGATGTCTCTTCTCATGAAAATTTGTCAGTGCTCAGAACTCACCAATTGAAATCGCTGGTCCCTTTCAGTTTTTTTTTTTTGGCTGGAAAGCAGAAAAAAGACTGGGGCAGGGAAAAGGATTTTTTAGCACATATAGGTAAAATTCCACTTGCTCATCCACCCAAAACAAGTAGCTGTTTTGATAAGTTACAAATTTAAATATTTTCCTCAGTTATAACAGGAAGCATAGTCAAAGACCTTTTATACAGAATATAAATATATTTAACTTTTCTTTCTGATTTTAAGGCTTACAAAATTCTGTTTCTGTGAAGCTCATGGAAGAGTGTTTTGACAAACAGGCTTTAAAACTTCCCTTTTTTGTGCAGTAGAAGACATGACACCTTTTCTGACAAAAGAGACATCACTAGGGACCAAGTGTATAATGGTCCCAGTGTGTGCTACATGGTAATTTTTGATAAAGCTGTTTCTGCATGCAATTACATATTGTATTACTTTTCTCTATGTAGCATTAGTTCTTTTACTGTCCTGGTTTTATAGGAAAGCTTGCAATCCTATAGCCAGATACCAGATTAAAGATTTAAATTTTGCATGTGAGTATGAGGGATGATAGCAGGTTAAAAGTGTATCTCTTTTGCTTTCTGCTTGACATAGACAGAATCCAGGAAATGAATTCTTCTTTCCATAAAATAGTTTTTTATAAAAAGACCATGTAGAAAATAATTTTTAAATTTTTTTTTCCAGTGATGTCACAGTTTAGTTTGCTACAAGTAATTTTGTAGCTGACAGCAAATTTAAAACAAAATATGTTGTCAAAATTTGTATTGCATTTTATGGTTTATCATTCAGGAATACATGGATACCTACATTATTGTGACTGTTATTACTGTTTATTATCAGTATTACAGGGTTTTTTCCAGCCAAACTTGAACTGATTGGCCATGTGGTCAGATGATCTTCAGTGAAAAATCTCTAAGAAGGAGGTGAACATTTTCATCAGGGAATAAAAAGTGCAGGAAAAACATAATTTAACTTGTAAGAGCTTTAAACCTGCAATTTAAGGCAGTGGAATAAAGTTCTGTAATTCCTGTTTCCGAATATGTAAAAAAGAGATCAGGTTTTTATTCAAGCTCTCTTCACCAATAAAATAGTGGCTTCTCCTGCTCACATGATTCTGAACCATTAAAGTCTGGGCCAGATTTCATAGTTCAGTAAATAGACATAAAGGACAGAAAGTATGCAAGGAGAGACAATGAAAATTGAATTAGTTAATCATAAGTGTCACACAGTCTTGGTGAAAACAGTTACTTTTACTTTTCATTCTGCAGCTACAGTAAGTTGCTTTTACATTGAAAATGCCAATGAAGAAAAATATATATTGCTCAATAGTAAATGTCTATTATTATTTACTAGAGATAATTGCCTGGAAAAAAGTGCGTGCAAAAATTTGGTTGATTATCAAGAGCTGATGTTCTATCTTTTACAAAAGTACTTGACTAAAATATGATTGTGTATCTCTGCTGGGAAATACAACTGAACTGACCCTCTTCAGCATTCTGTGATGCACAGTGATAATTCCTTGCTGTTCTCTGTTAGGCATTATGTAGTCTTATGTACTATATCAAGTCCCCAACATAATGCAAGTGAACAGATTTGAAGAATATAACATGATTTTATTTTAGTACCTTTCATTTCTCCATTGCATAAAAGCACTTTGGAAAGCAAAGAACTAAACTCTTGTCGTTGAGTCACTATGTGCCTTGAAATGAAACATCATTTTGCACTCAGCAATAAACTGCAGGGAAACTTGAGTACAAGAATAGAATTAGGGATGGAGAATCAACTGGGAATTTAAACAGCTCTTTTCACTCCATCTTGTTTGGAGTTGTTTCTGCAAGAATGGCCCAATTTCCAGATGTGATATAGACTTTGCTGAGGTTCTGAAAGATTTCAAGGCATTTTTTTGATTTTCCATTTTTTTAGCCCTTGAGTTCTGGGGAGCTGACCAGAAGTGGACACTGGAAGTGTCAAGATATATTGAGAGGTGTTGCTGCTAGAGAAATTCCCAGCTGTGTTCAGAAGTATTGGGAGTCTTGAAAGACAAGCTGTTCTCGCATTGAACCTACTCCCATTTGCAGACTACGGAGCTCTGAAACTCATTTACTCCAACCTAAATCAGAAGCAATCAAACTGAATTCAGTAGGTAGGACTCAACGTCAAATCAGCATAAATGTGATCTAAAGCCAGTCTTCAAAGGGCTGGATAATTTCTTGTAAAGATTTTTTGAAAAGAAGCAGGCTTATCTAAATGAAAAATAAATGTAAAACTTCAAGTATTCTGTTAGCTAGAGAGCTGTGTTTTGCATGAGAGAAGAAAGCTAAAAGAAGTACAAATTTTAAACATAATTACTTTTAACTTTGGAAAATCACAATTCTCTTTTTATTTTTGTGTTGTCATTTCCTCTTGGAGAAGTATAAAGTTTCTGAGTCAAATGAATCTAATTTGTTCTTTGTTATGTGATTAGGTTTTGCAGTAATTTTCCAGAGGTAAATATGGACTCTGATTGCTGTTAGGAAATATCTTTTGTGTTTTCTTATTAGCAAGTCATCACAAAAATTACAGCAGCTACACTGTATCTATGAATTTGTAGGTATAGTTACCCCCTCTACAGGCAGTGGACGTTGAGTAGTCTAGACATTCTGGATGCTGTGTATTTCACCTAATCTTAGCTGCTAGTCGAACCTCACTCAGTGAAAAGAGTGGCACTTTCACACGGTGGCTCATCTCAGCCTTAGTTCAGATGGGGCAGATCAGTTCTGGATGTATCTGTCTTCCTAGCTGGATGACAGAGGGAGCCCTCACACTTGCTATAATATATATACAGAGCAACAAAGTTCCTTCTCAGGAAACAAACTATTCTTGCCCTCAGAAAGAAAGGAGAGAAATAGATGCAGTGGAGGCTCTTAGGGTCTTTATAATGCTACTGAATTTCCATTGGAGGGTCCTCAACCCCATCAGAGCATGTTTGTGCAGAACACTCTGTAAATTTATCCTGTGAATGGATATCTGATATTTTTAGGATGAGTACACAAAATAATCTGAAACTTAACAAATGAACAGACAATTTGGGAAACTTTAAGCTGTGTTGCCTTTCAGCTTGACTTCTAATCTATGTTTTCCCAGATATTAAACAGTCCTTTCTTGGAGTGTTCTTCCTTCCTGAGGGTAGTCCACCACTGTGGCTATTTGGGTTAGTAAGGAGATATTCAGTGCTAGCAGCAGGAGCATCAGTCTGGCCTGAGAGAACACAACACTGAAGATTCTATTTCTGTAAATGTTCTGTCACTAGCATAATAGACTCCAGTGGGCACTCATTTGATTAAGCAAGGTCACTTTAGAAAGATATTTTCCTGTGTGGGTGAAGAATTACTCTTTTTGAGTTAATACCATGTAATTGTCACTGAAGGTGTCTGAACACTATGGTCTATATGATAAACTGTTTTATCTAAATAGCTACCCTGCAAGCCCATCTCCATTAACAAATTGTCATGGTCCATGAAGGACCATAACAGAGTAACACTATTGAAAATGTAAGATATGCATTAGGAAATTAAAAAAAAAAAAAAAGGTAAAAGCTATTCTTATGTTACACTGTTATATTATTTAATTTCTACATATTTATTACCAAACAAGAGAACCTATGCCTAGAGATATAGAAATATGGAACCTTACTTTCATCCAATTGAAAAGTGAAGAACAGGGAAAGGCAAATTTTGCTTCAGTCCATACTTCTTTCCACAAGACTTTTGATCAGCCACCTTTCATGACTAGCTAATCCTATTTCTCAATTGCCAAAATTATGTAGGAATTTCATTAAAGATGCAGAAAATAACAAAACAATCTAGTTTTGCATTCTCCCCATTCAAAGTCAGGACTGTCTGAGGTGCCCTAGAGTACATCCTTCTGGGACTCTAGCGCAGATATAGGTGTCATTTCAAGTGCATGGACCTGATTTGGGTAGTTCTGTAATATCTGGGCTCTAGTCAGAAAGCAGGCTAGGACACTGATTTGTTCAAGTGATGTTGCACGGGTATAAATATTCCATTGTTACCAACCAGCATTGTTACCATTGCATCTCCCTTTGATGGTCTGAGTATTTCTATCTTTCAGCCTAACATACTGATATAATCTTATCTATGCAAGCACTGAGGCTGAGCTATCACAAATTGATATATTCCTTTTTTTTACCCCTATTTGTCATGGTCTTTTAGCCATTTTTAATTCAGATGATCTTATCACTAAGTCCATATGAATAAACTTTTCAAGATACTGAAATAGCTCAAACTTTCACTTCAAATCATACTGTTTCTTGTATGATTTCTCTAGTGACTGCTTTTGCATTCATGTTCATCTGCATAAGAGATTACCTGAGCCTCTGCTCCCTATTTTTTTAGCCTATCTAAATTTAATGGATCTTTTCAATGAAGTGTCACTACACAATTTCAGAATGGGTAAAATGCTCACTTGTGCCCTTTTGTAGGTAAGGATTGGAAATGGGTGGGTGCCTGAGTGCAGCAGCCGAAATGCTGAACGTAAGAGTAGTGCTCGTCGCCTGCTCACTGAACCCCATTTACTCTGTCAGTGCTCCACATCAGTGTAACAAGTTCAGATATACTCTACTGCCATTTAGCAATTCCTCACTCAATTATTATATTTCTAAATACAGTTTTGGCTTTCTTTATGTGGTCTTGTGTTTCACTTCTTCCAGGGTCTTTCTGAATACTTTATCTGAATACTGAATTTGATGCTAAGTCAGTGTTAAAAAAAGAGAAAAAAATGTTCAGGTTTTCCAAGGTTTTCTTGCTTTTAAATTTATTGCACTATTTTTTTCCCTACTGTCTGCAGGTGTATCATGTGGATGTTGCAAATTCTTCATAATTAATTGCAATACCTGTTATATCTGTTATCTATTTACATGCTACATCCCTGGCAAATACTTAGAAGTACTTAATGCAGGTAAATATGTCCTTTGACCAGAATATTTTATTTTTTATACTTCTCAGGGTTGTTCTATTTCTGAAAGTGCAATGAAGCAGCAATGATCTTCCAGCATTCTTATGGTAAGAATAAAGACTGATGTGAACTTCTATGCTAAAATTCTGACTTGACAAAAGGCTATATCTTGTAATGCCTTTTGTAGGGAATTATACTAATGAGCTGCATCTTAAGCCTAGCTGATGTAATTCCTTCTAAATGACACAGATGCACTGCTCTAAATGTGTAAAATTAATTAATTCTAATAACTATTGCTCTAGCTTTGCTTCTGTTTGTCACCACTAATGGTGTTTCAATCCATTCACGTTTCTTTCCCACTTTGCTCAATTTCTTGAGCCTGGAGGAAGTAATCCTTAAATATCAACCTGGTCTCTTGGACCCCTCTTCCCACAGGATCTGTTGCTGTGGGATTCTTCCAAGAAGATCCCTAAAGAGGCTAAGGTCATCTGTCCTGAAATCCATGGTTGCAATCTTACCTGTTGCCCTGCTTCTTCCCTTCCCATTGCTGAACTCCACAATCTCACTGTCACTGCAGCCAAGGCAGCCCCACAACCTTCACATCCCTGACAAGGCCTTCCCTGTTTGTCACTATGAGGCAACAACCACACCATTCCTTGTGGGATCCTCCACTGCCTCTGTCAGGAAGCTGTCAGCAATTTGCAGGAGCTTCCTGGACTGTTTGTGCTTTGTTGTGTTACTTCAACAACCTGAATGAGGAATGATCTGGTGTGCTGATAAAAAAAAGATATAAAGTCATAGCAGTTAAGGTTGTTTGCTCAAGCTGATTTATGGTAATAACGAAGTAGAATATTGAAGTGTAATAATAATGCAAGAAGTAATATAGAAAGTGTTGATATAAAGGTGACAAAATAGCTAAGAAAATGCATATCTGAATTGATATGGCTAAGAGATGACTATGATGTTTTATAACAAGTCAAGAATGTATGAGTGGGAAGGATTTTTCTTTAAAGCAATATTTCAGGTAATTTCTGTTTGCAAGTGGAACCAATTTGCACAGACCACACTTTTAGTAGAAGAGAAAAGCACTTAATTTAAGGAAACAAGGAGAGTTTGCCATGCACAGCAGGTTTGTCCTAGTGATGTTCAGATCTCAGTGTACATCTGGTCCAATGCCCATGGATCCCTCTGAGCTGAAGAAGAGTTTATTCATTCACATCCCATCACTCTGGGAGACATTATATGAGCAAAACTAGACTTGCCACCCAAGCTGGGCTGTGCTCCTCTTTTGCTTACTCCTTTGGCTCCATAAATGGAACTCTGCTTTGCATTGGATCTCTACACAAAATTTGATTTTTTGGGGATGTTCAGGTTTTTGCTAATTGCAGATGGAAGACTGCATTTGTGTGGTTGCACATAAATACATTTGTTATGAGCAATTTTAATTCATGTAAATAGCAACAAGCTGCTTGCCTGGAGAAGATTACATGGATGCAGGTTCACAGGTACATTCTGGTGCAACACTGAGGACCCAGGCAATTCTGGTTCTGCCAGTCTGACCTAATGGCAAACAAGAAAACAATAACTTCTACCAAGCTGAGTTCTACCAGTGCATTTAGCTTGTAGATATTTGTAAGCTTACAGTTTTCTATAATTTAATAATAGTAGTGCAAGTTAATTGAATTTAATTTAATCAAAACTGAAAGATGGTTAGCATATGATTGATGAGAAGCCTCTAAAAAAGATGTTCCAGACTTGACTACCTGACAGACTAGAAATTAGAATTGTTCTATCTCTTAATAAAAATTTACATCTCATTACATATTTTCTGTGTTCAAAATTAAAGCATTCTTTTTCCTCATTTTTTTTACTCCAGATGTACAGATAATAAATTCCTCCTAGTCTTCATTTTACTTGACTGAAAACAAGTCAGTTTCATCTAAACTCATCTCTTATGATGGCTTGGTCATTGCTGAGAGCATACCAGTACTTATTCTTTACATCTGATTTACATCTCATTTCCTTGTAGCTAAATATGTGTTGTGAAATCTGAATTTTAAACTGGGCATCACATGACATGCACATTTGACTAATTCAACTAGAAACAGCTTGACTGAAATACCTTTTAATCTTATTATTTGTTGCTGCTTCTCTTTGCTGGTTAATGGCCTTCTTATAATTAGCTAAGGTACCTGTGTTTCTGTCCTTCTCCTTCAGTTCTAGCTGATGCTAAAAATTCCTGTTATTTCTTTAATTCAGGATCTTGTATTTTATTTCACCATTACATTTCTGTTTCCTTGTGTTTCAAAGTCATCTGATTCTTCCATTTATTTCTTGAAAGGATTAACTTCATGGCTTTGTGTTATTGGTCAGTTTCTTAATTATTTTTTGTTAAAGACATGAATAACAATGAAATAATCAAAATGCTAAAATACTGAGCAAAATTAGACAGTGAGAAAATTTTTTGAAGGGTGTTATTCAAAGCAATGTCACATAATATTCCCTCCATACCTTTCAAACCCTTTTCCTCTGTTTCCACTGTCTGTTTTTACTGTGGTCTTAACTCCTGTATCCCTGTAATTTCTGAAAAGGGGGAAACCAATCTGCTCTGTAGCACATTTTCTGAACTTTCTAGTTGTTTTTTTTAAGAAATACAATACCTCTGACAGGAAATTGAGACTTTGAGTTTTGTAACTTCAGCCTCCATTTCAATAAACAAGAATAATATTTTCTGAGAGAATATAACTTCAGTAACTTCTTAACGTGAGCTACAACAGCAACCAGATCTTCCATTTTTATTTAATACAGAAAAATTCAATTAGTTAGTAACTCTTAATGTTTTTCCACTTTCATTCCATAAATAAACTCTGTCCTGAACTTGTCTGAGCTATTTCTAAAGTTTTTATGCTGAACATGAAAGTTTTCCTTTCTGCTTAATGTTTTGTTAAATGATATATCTCAGCAGGCAGCTCCTGAGTTGAAGTAGTGATGTTCAGCAGCCTTCTGGGTAATACAGAGCCTGTCAGTCAGGATGAAATCAGTGTAGTTCTTTGTGTTGCCATGCAAATTCTAAATACACTTAGCTGGGTTTTATCTTTTCTGGTCTTTAAAGACCAAAGAAAATTTGTTAAATTCATAATGTGTTACAGGCCATTCAGCAGGCCAGTTCAGCTAGCAGGTATACATTTAGAAGGCAATTCCGCTCGATTAATCTAACATCTGAACTAAATATAATGCTTGTACTTCATCATATTGTGGAGATAATTTAAAAATTCTTAAAGGAGCTTGTTTCATGGTAATGGCAAATCATGTATATGTATATTGAATTATTTCTATGCCTTGCAATAGAATCTGTTCTTCAAAAGTAATGTTTCTTAATAGCAACAATAAGAAGGAAACATAGTACTTGTAATTTTCTTGTTTTAAGCCATATGGTATCTGGTACATGAGTAGCTGCTCAACGTAGGAAGATCAGAAGAAGCCTCAGTAACCAATGCTACACCTCTGCAGCACAGCCAGTTTAGACTCAGCTTCCCAAAGAAATTTGGCATTGTCTTACATGTGTTGTCTTATCTCTTCTACCTTGATACTAAATGTTGAGCAAGAAAGATGGCAAAGTTCTGCTCTGCTTCCAGTGTAAGCAGGCAATAAAAACTGTCTGTCTTCAGAGGAAGAAGTTTAAAAGTAACTTAGCAAATGCAATAGGGTTGGAGACAAATATAATACTCCATGTCCATAATTGATCTTGGAATTAGACTAGATTTTTGGTTGTTTTTATTGATAGTTCAAAGTATACAAATAGATACAAGCAGCCTTGTGTTTTAATTATTTTGAAGATGGATCATTACTAGTAGTCTCAATTACTTCATTTTTGGTGTTAATGACAAGCATATTCCTGACATTCATTCAATAACATTAATACTTAATTAATTTTGTGTTGAAAACCATTATCACTGACTCATTTTCCTGTAAAAATGTTTGTCTTGTAATCTGATAATGAGTAACAAAATCACACCAAGCCTTACGATGTGAGCAAAAAATACAGAAGATATGAGTAGGAGTCTGCTTCCTAATTCCTCTTGATAGAAATCAGAGGCTAGCTCCATAATTTAGAGGTTAAATATTAAGTTTTTGTAAGATACTATGAATCCTACAGGGTAGAAAAAACACTAATTGTATAGTCAAATTTTGATGCATCTGGAATGTTTGAATGATAAACAAAGAAAAAATCTGTTATTTCGGGGCAGTCAATTCTGACATAACCTTAAGGGTTATTTCAAGTGTGCAGGAAAAAGAGTCCTTATTTAATATAAAAACATTATTTATACTTCAAAAAATTAATAATTCAGAGATGTTAATTTTTTCAGGTTATTTTCTTCTTTCACTCTGACTTCTCCTAGGGGATAATTGTCCAAAGATGAAAAAATTCAAAATATTTCATACATTTGCATATGTTCTACTAGGTGTTTATTAGAAGAGTGATGGTCAGGAAAATTGGTTGTGAAGACAAAGGGTAAGGTTAGCAGGCCTTGTACTGGTTCTCAGGTCTTCTGATAGTGTTTTCAGAAGTACAGAATCAGGTCCAACTAATGTTTTGTCTAATGAAAAACCTTAATTCATCTGGCAAGAAGTGGCATTTTACTTGTAATCAAAGTGGTTTTTAAAGAAAAATTAGTTTTTTGGTTGATTGAGTTTTTTTTTTAAGGGAAGCCTAACCTGAAAGGTGATGCAAGATCTCTATCATTATGGATATTTCTGCAGGGAGACCTGAAGACAAAGCTGAGTTTCAGACTTTACTGTAGTTTCTGGAGTTCTGTTTTATATCCAAGACTATGCTATAATCTTTCTAAGCACATTCAGTAGACATAGGGTCAGGTTATTTAAGGCAAATGATTACCAAGTGTCCTAGTGAAAATTAATTCATTCTCCCAGGATATTACTGTATCATGAAAATTTCCTATCAGTAAAGAAAAAGAATTCTCAAGTCACTTATGTTAAGAATGGACTAATCATGATTACACTTCATCATATAGAGGAGAACATGCCTATTTGCAAAGACATGTTCCCTTCCTCACAATGTAATTCTAATTTTGGTCTGATTAATTTTCAAACAGTTGTTCTTCAGCCATGAGCTCATCTCCATCAAAAAGTAGATTAATTTAGTCAGGATAATATACCTGAATGATGTGAAGGCAAACGGAACTGTGTATCATTAGCAAACACATTCAAATTTGAGTCTGTAATGCCTAACCAGTTTTCTAAATAGTGGAAGATCTTTGTGTGTGAATTCTCTAAAATTTTAATTTCTTACTTTCTGCCATGAGGTATATTTGCTTAAGAAAAATGAGGTATCACCTTAAGAGAATACATCCTTATCCAAGCAGCACAAACCAGAAGTATACAGTTGCTCAGGCTATGAAAGTTAAAGGAGCAGAATGCTGTACAAAATATGAAGTACCTCCTTAGATGGCACATTTCTGTCTCATGGTAGAAACACTAAACAATGCAGGGAGACCCAACAATATAAGAATGAGAATTATCCTTCTATCTATAGGGTAGTCATAGCATGGCTAATGTGTTTTCAGTTCTGGATGCAGTGCATACAACATCAAAATTACCAATAATGGGTACATGAGATTTAAGAAACTGCTCTGAAATTACTGAGGAACAGAAAGGGTAGCAGGTAGCCATGAGCTAGCCAGATGAATTTTGACACGGATTGAGCAGTCAGAGATCAATTTCATCATATTTTCTGTTGAAAATAGAAAAAAAAATCTTCAGTGTGTGAGAAGGGTCCACAAAAAGAGCTAAATCACTGATATTTTCTGCAACTTTCTTATATGTTATTTTTAGTATATTTTTGTTAAAAGTAAAATTACTTGGTGTGAAACTACTATTAATTTTTATTTCAGAATTGATCTAAGAAGCATAATTAAATATTTTTTCTCAGTGTTTGGTAGAAGAACTGAACAGCACTAGGACTATGAATCCCTTGGTAAGAGTAGTAGTTTAAGAAAATAGAGAATATGTAGAATCTAAATAAACAAAGGAGCTTCATAGAGGTTTAATACTTTCTCTTTCTTGCCACAGTTAATTTGCCTGAGGCATCACTGTAAGAAAACTGAGATTACTGCCACATTTATTGACAGTCTTCACGGTAAAAGTTTTTTTAGCATGCCTTCTTAAAATATTGAAAGAGGGAAGTGAGAAATGTTTTAATGTTCTTCCATTTCTTAGAACTTTGATGTGCTGGATGCTACCAGAAAGAATATAATCAGCTCTTTCAATGGACAGGGGACTCAGGGGAGAAAGGGTCCAAAACTTAAATGGAACTTTTCCTACATAATTTGTCTCTGAAGATACAACCAGGATATAAGCTCATCTTGGTCCTGGGAATAATTCTCAAAGAAAAATAAAAAAGAAAAAAGATGTTTTTTGGTAAACAAGAATTCTTAGTTTCAATAAATAATGGTGAAAACCTATTTTATTGAAAAAAATCTCACCCAGGCTGCTGGCTACAGTATACAGACTAAAAGAGGTTTGCTGTAGGAAGTGCAGGTTGAGGCCTTTCTGTTTTATTCAATAGCATCTGGGACTGATTTTCTTTACTAGGAACCTGAGGACTAAAGAGGCTGTTATTTTAAGACTGTCTCATTAAGATGTAATAAGCCAAGGACATTTATTTTATTAGCTGTCCTGTAGTCTCCTAACCAACAAAATGCAGCTGAGTGCATGTGCATGGCCTTACCTGGGATATGTGTGATCAAGACTGGATACAAATCAGCTGAGCCAAGGGACAGATAAACTACATTGGAGTTTTCTAATTGTAAGAATAGAACTTATTATATGTAGAATTAGCATATAGAAAAGAACTTATCAAAGTATATTTTATAGAACTCTATAGAATAGAACTCATCAAAGCTATCCTAGAGCAAGACTAAAATATTTCAAAATCCATATGTGAACCTGATCAGCGATTTGTTTAATTCTTTTGGATATTTGTACATCAGAGAAGCCAAAGTAGAAAATAACCATGACTTGTGGGCTGTGTTGTGAAATTTTGTTTTAAAAAGCACTTTCAAAGAATGCTTATTTCCAGATGAATCCTCTACCATCAAAGTGGGGAGGAGTTTGAGCCTTCTCCTTAGACAGCTTTTCTATTATATTTGAGGGATTTAATTTCTGATAAGAGAGAAAAAAATGGGAGGAATCCTCAGATATGTATTTGGAGAAATCTTCAGATATATATTTGACAATATATGTAGGAATGGTTTGGGTAGACTACAGAAATAGTTCATCAGCACAACATGGGAAGCTCTTATGAACAGAAGCAGACAGACCTAGACATTGTTTTTATGTTAATAGAAAGAAAAAACCCTCAAAGTGAAGCTAATAGTAAAATTGTTAACAAGGGAAAATATATTGAAAGCAAGGTGTAGCAATCTAAAAAGTAATCAAAAAGAGAATAAAAGAAAGGTTTGCTAAGCCAGAAAGTCTCTGCTTGAAATTTTTTTCAGCTACAGTATTATCAATAAAACATAAATGCAGAATTTCATTTTGTCTTCTGTCCCCACAACCATATAAGCAAATGGATGCACTAGTAATTTTCAATGTGTTTTAAGAGACCTCTATTTGATACAAAAGAATCATTGGAGGAAAAAACTCAGGCCATATGTCCACAAACAAGCTTACAAACTAAAAGTGAAGAATAATGTAAAATAATAACAGAAACCTTTGATTCACTGTTGAGTGCTGGAGAATGAATACTGGCCAGACTCATGGAAAATATAACTCCAAATTACTCCTGACATGTGCCTGAGTGACTTACTGGTCTGGATATGTTCTCGTCTCAGATTCAAAGCACTAAAGAGACCAATAAATGAGGCTGTACACAGAAAATGTGCCTTTTTGTAAAGCACACCCATTTGAAAGAACTTTTCATCATTCTGTTCATGCTTGCATCCACAGCATAAAGCAGAGGTCACTTGCTATTAACTGGGCCAGTTCAGAGTTAAAAAGCGTCTTTAAAAAAAAAATGCTCCTGATCTCATTTTGCAAAATGGATGGAATGCTCAATGCTATTGACCTCAGACTCAGATTAGCTTAATTTCATCTAATTTATTCTTGCATTGTTCAATTTGTGTATAAAAAGGAAAAGGAAAAAAGGAAATGAATGGCAGCTGTCACTTGTCCTAAGCCTGATAGACGATTTGAAACCTTTTTGTGGCATGAATAAAGTCTTTGCTTGCCAGGCAACAGAAATATGTTTATGTCCTTGTAAAATAAACCAGGTTATTTAGAAGCATTATTAACAAACAAAGAATGTCAAGGATGGATTATTTGTGGTCTCAGTAGACTTCTATGAATATGAATGACACTTGCTGAATGTGCTGACATATGAAATGCAACAACAAACTTTCTAATCAGAACTACTAAACAAGTAGGTCTCAAAATGTACAAGCCAAAACCAAATGTTATGAAAATCAGTGTGAAAACTCATAGTCCTAAAAGAGATGCTCTGAGAGCTGTTGATGAGCTTTCTGATCTAGACAGGCTCATTTGTATCCATAAAATACGCTGTCCTGAGTATGTAGGGCAAGCACTCCTTCTACAGACTGGATTCACATTAGCATTCTACAAAAAGCAAGTTCAGTTGATGGAGGTTCAGCAGTAAAAGGCAAAGGGAAACTAGAAAAGACAGGTCATTTCTGTGGGGATTCTGTGGTGTGACAGTAGATAAAGTATTGTGTAAAGCTTTGGACATCAGTTTCCAGCAGGTTCTTCCTGGCTTGTAGAGCATACACACCTTATACAAATAACAGTCCTGGCAGAAGTTGTATGTTAAAGATTTTCTTTGCTTTCCACGTGTAGAGTTTTGGCAACTCAAATGCACAAAAATGCAAGTGGGCACAGGGACTTGAAAGTAACTCTCAAGCTGAAATGTGAAGTAAGGCAGAAGTCTCAGCCCTACTGCTCTTCTAGGATGTTCCTGTTATTTCCCTGTCTGTCCCTGGGCCTAAGGGGCAGCTTGCTGATTAATGCTGATGGAAGCTGGCATAAATCAGGGCTGGATCAGCATGGTGACAGGAGGCTGTGCCTGCTGCTCCTGGCTGCTACCTGTTTTGGCATCATCATGCTGAGTGATGGGCAGGGTGAGTTCGGGATCAGCCTACAGCTGGGGGAAAAGTAAACTCTGAGCATGGATGCCATGACATACTAGCAGCATTTCAGTGCTCTGGCATCCCTGACAGGGAGCTGGCTGACTAAAAGGCCAAACAGAGCTTTAATTGCATTACTGCTAAGCTGACTTAAAAAACAGTATGTGAGAGATGGAGAAATTGAGAAATCTCATGGCACAGACACATTTCTATTACTATGAACCTATTTTCTGTATCCTTTTTAATCTTCCAGCTTTTAAAGAAAATATAAACCTAGACAAATAAATGATTAATGAATCCTTCTTCTGATTTTACTTTTCTGTTCCTTTCACCCTTTTCACAGACTTTAATCTGTTCTTTAACTCATAAAGCTTTTAAATTCAAGACTTCTTGCCAAATTAACTTTCTATAAGATCTCAAAGAGAGTAAAATCTTGGGTTCTAGCTAATTGGATTTTGCTTTGAATAGTAGTGTATTTGAATGTTGTATACTGTGAGTTATAGGCATGTGTGTTTTCAATCAATAAATAATCTTGAAATTTAGAAAAAGATTTAATTTTTGTAATAAATATGTTTTAAAACTTTGTAATAAATACATTGATTAAGCTTTGTAATAAATACATTGATAGTTAATTAAATACATTCCAGTTATAATCGTAACCACTTGAATTAAAGACTATAGACTATCATATCTAAAATTGCCCTTTCATGGCCTGACTTAATCAGAAGTCATGAAAGTAAATGTTCACTGAATATATATAACATGTTTTAGTTTTGAGCAGTCAAGAGCAGGATTAAAACATCAAAGTTAACATACACAGGAAAAGGTTCAGTGTCTTTTTTTGTGTGGATTTAGTAACTATGGCATGTATAAAGAGACAAAATTATGCAAAGAAATGTGCCAATCTCTCAGGTTTATGGGTAAACCAAATTTTTTATTTCCCTATCATCTGTGTATCTATGTATCTCTGTATGTATGAATTTATCTATCTATCTATCTGTCTGTCTATCTATCTATCTATCTATCTATCTATCTATCTATCTATCTATCTATCCATCTAAATAGAAAATAACTCAGAAAACTTTCATACTATTGTGCAATAACATTTTTATTCTTCATAACACATTCCATTAGCAGTGTCATGTCGGTTCCCCATAAAAAGTCTGATATAATACATTAAAGGGAATTAATTTTAATTATTTCACAGAAGTGAGATGACTTACTCCCACTTATTATAGGAATATATAGGGGAATCTTGAATAGAGCATAAAAATATTTAGTCCTTATTTCTTTTATAGCCCTTTAGGATGTATCATGTCAAAGGACTGCAAGCACATCAAAGATTTTAATTTATACTCTATGACATTTTGATATTTGTGTCAGTGCAATTCAGGAGGAAGTTGTCTTTGGGGATACTGGCTATGTTGTTTTTGTTTTTTGCAAGGAGGCTGATAATCAAATTCAATTTGTTTGAATTCAATTCAACACACTAAGTTGATACTGTGATCCCTGTCTGGTTGGTATGTTGAAATGGCCAGATGAGACATCTGCATAGGCCTGGCAGATATAATCTGGGTTCTGTGCCTCTCTGCAAGAGAAGCTAAATGCCAAATCAGGCCAGGCAACCTGGCATTAGGTGACACCTGACAATAGGTGTCTACAAGGTACAATTCAGTTAGAGGTTCAAATTACTAAACAGAGGTGTCTTCACATAAGCAAAGCCCAGATTCCTACAGCCAGCGGAACACTTGTCTGTAGAATAAGAGGCATCAACCATATATAAAAGCTGTATAAAAAGAAGGTTGAGTTATGTGATTGCCACCTCAGCTCTGCTCTCATGGGACTCCACCTGGAGTACTGCATCCAGCTTTAGGGTACCCAACATAAGAAGGACTTGGACCTGTTGGAGCAAGTTCAGAGGAGGTCACAAAGGTGGTCAAAGGACTGGAGCACTTCTCCTACGCAGACAGGCTGAGAGTGCAATTTTTCAGCTTGGAGAAGAAAAGGCTCTGAGGAGGCTCTTTTTAGGCCTTTCATTATATAAAGGAAGCTTCTATGAAAGATTTTGAAGGAGTTTTTACCAGGGTCTGTAGTGACAAGAGAAAATGCTTTTAAACTGAAAAATGGTGTATTTAGACTGACTAAAATGAAGAAATTTTTTATGGTATTGGAACACTGGAATAGGTCTCCTAGAGAAGTGGTGGATGCTGCTTCATTGGAAGAGGTCAAAGCGAGGTTGCATAAGGCCTTTGAGCAACATATCTATTGAAAAATGTTGCTGCTCATGGCAGGGGCTTGTACTGTATTATCTTTAATGTTTTCTTCCAATCCAAACCATTCTATAGTTTTATGATTCAAGGTAGACAGCAGTTGTCTGGTGAGATAAAGTTTATAGGTTTCATTGACTGTTGGTCAAATATCCATTGACTGCAAAGGGCACTTGGGCCTACGTAAGTTCATGTCTGCATATATATATATATATATATATATATATATATATATACACATATATGTAGTTATTTTCTTTCTGAGTTGAATTCTACATGATTGAGTCTGGATTAGTGTAAAGAACTGACTGCAAAAATGTCATTATAAACCTGAGCTGCCTGACAGATCATAAAGTGTGTCTAAAATGGGGCAGATGTGCCAAGTGGTTGTACCTTAGTAGAGGGGCCTCCAGTATTCAGACCAATACAAAGTACCACAGTTACTGCTGCTCCAGTTTTCCATCATACAGGAGAAAAGAGGGTACAAAAATTCATTGTAGTTATGGAAAACTCCTCTATTCTGAAGGGGAATGTGGTGAGACTAATGCACTCTCCTAGGTATAATCTCTTTGCATTGACCTTGAGTCAGAGACCATTTTTTACAGTTATGGAAACAAATTATTCTAGCACAGGATACTGCCAGAGGCCTTCTTTAGTAACATCAGATTGGAACAAGTGTGCAAATCTGAAGAAATTTAATTTTTTTCCGCATAAACCCATCAAACTCTGCTTGTGCTTGAACACCAGACAAATCTCTCTTTTCTGCTTGCCTCAGGCCTTGATGTTGCATTCTCTTCCTACCACATACAACAGAGTGGGTGTAACAAAGGACAGAGAAAGTCATATTTCAGTGTAATCTGAGAGAAGTCAGTAAGATAAGATTTGTTATCAGTGTGCATTTATTAATGCTGTTTTCATTTTTCACTGCAGGAGTCTAGCTGAAGTGTAAATACGAAACTCCCATTAAGACAGTCACCAATTTGATGCATCTTGTGGTGCCTAGTTTTTTGATAGGCAAGCTGATGTTATTTATAAAGCAAGACCTTTAAAAGAGAGGTATGAAGACATGTAAATTGATGAAATATTTGTTTTCACATTTATTAATGAAACTGCTTTTCCTACATGCATATCTTTGGTCTGTCCCTTTCTTTTCCACATGACATTGATGGGGAAAAGTTATGATTGTAATGGCTCATGAAATTATTATAAACAAGCTTTAAAAACTGGAATCAGGTTTTTAGCTGTTAGACCAAAGAGAAAAGAATTGACCAACCGCTCTTATCAATGCAGGAAAGTGGTGATAAAAGGTAATGAGAGGTGAAAATGTATGGGAAAATGTTCTATCCCTTGTCATATGCTGTTTACACTCAAATTGCCCTAAAGCAAAACTGTTCCTATGATTTCAAGAGGACTGTGAAAATGATACTTCAATATCTTCTTAAAAATCTATTCATGCTGACAGAAATATGTACATCAAAAATATATCACAACTGGATTCTGGGAGTGTGCCCCCAACTGTAAGTCGGCTTATGTAGAGAAATGTTGCGCAGTAGGATCTTGACAAGATGAAAATAATGGATTAAAGTGTTTTTTTGTTTATGATGGGGAAAAAAAAATAATTGTATGTAGCTTTGTCCAGTCAATTGATCATACTCTGGTACAGTAAAGAGCTGTAAAGGTACTACAAAACAAAAAACAAAAAGCTACTCCTGTTGTATTAATACCACATTTTTTGTCAGTCATTTAGTTTTGCTGTCTACTTTTAACTTTCTAAATTGATCTCTGATATAGTGTTATTCAGTAAAATAAAATTGAGAAAATATTTTTTGTTTTTATTTAATTTTGAGATTAGTAATGATAAAAAAATTGTTGGATGTGTCAGGGACTCATGCAGTAGCAACTGAAAGCCATTCCTGATATCAAATTTATAGTCAGTTGTTTTTTTGATAGGTCAGGTGTTGCCGCCTGGTGAAACTTACTAGATCTTATAAAAGATTATTAATTTCTCCTTAAAATTTTTTCACGGTCCTTAGTATAAATAGGAATAGTTAAGTCACTTTAACACACCTTATATTACAGGGGAAACCTGAGTGGCGTATATCTTGAGTACAAAAGTAAAATTGGCTGTTTGAGACGAGATGGGGAAAAAGTTCTTTTTGCCTTGCCTTTTAATTTTTAAAATATGTCAAAAAAAGGGCTATATATTTTTATTATATACAGTATATAATGTATAATATTATTATTGTCTATTATTTGCTATAATTTTTCTGAAATGCCTAATACGATATTTAGTTATGTTTAGCCATTGTTTTACATTGTTCAAAACCATGTAAGATCTTGTCCCCCTCTGCTGACCTCTGTCTGCCTTGGTCCTGCAGAAGGAACTGCAAAACCAAGACTTTTTTTAATTGTCTGTTGAAAAAATATTTTTACCCTCCAACCTTAATTTCTTTTTCATCTTTTTCTCTCTTTCTTTATCTCAATACTTATGCTCAGTGAAGTATGAATAAGTATTGGTATAGTGAGCATGAAATTTCTGATACTGCTAGAAATCCATTTATTAAATAAAGTAAATTTATAATTTTGGACATTGCTCTTCAAAAATTATGAAAAAGTTTCAATGACTTTTGTTTTTTCTTAGAAATTCTACTTTTAAAATATTCTTCAAAATATTTGGTAAAGCTGTTCCTATTTCTAAATTTTATCTGATTATTTTTGACAAAGAAATAAACTAATCTTACTGAAAACATTCATATTTGTAGCTTACTCCATACATTGCTGTGTCTTTAATATGTATGGTCATGTGATCAGATTGTCAACCTAAATATGTTCTCTGAGATGAGATATAATAGTGAATACAGATGGTATGTCACTCTTAAAAGTTAGATGTTCTTGAGTCTGTTACGAAGGCTCTTGTTGTCAAATGTTCCAGCATTACCCTACTATTAAAAACAGATTATCAGTCTTCAAGCAGCAATTTCAAAAAGAATTTTCTGTTTGTTTTTCAAAATATGTGACCTGCTGAAACCAATGATGTATGAATTGTAAACAAGTTGCAATCTGGAGAGTTTCTGAAGTCAAGAGGTGGAAGCAAAATCAGACAAAATCATGGAAAATTTTCCTAACTTTCAAAGGCATAAGGGCCATGTCTGACACTTGCAGGTTGTGTTTCTGCAAGTGTGTCTGTAGCATTATCTATGCTAGCTGGTAGAGAAGAATCATGGGAGGGCAATTGAAGGTCCAAACTATTGACATTGCAGGTATGACATCCAACTTAAATGTAGTTCAAGTGCTTTTCCTTCTTATCCATGGATCTATTAGCAGGTAAGACTCGTTAGAAGGGCTCTGGACCTCCTACATTTTCTGGTTTCATCCAGAAAGCAACAAGTGTGAGCAGTGGAAGACCAATTCAGAATGAAATGAAATGTAGTGGAAGACATAGAAGCATGCTTTAAAAGTGTCACCACAGTCTGAAATAAGAATGCACTCTAATAATGATTCATTTTGCTTTGCTTCTCTTGAAGTGGAACCCAGGAACATTGTAAGCTAAGTGGTTGTGGTCCTTGCCATTTGCTCCTGCTGCAATGGAAGAGTTTGCAATGCAGTTCTGCTGCCTGGAAATAAAGAATTTAGTCACTTATTTCTTATCCCATTTCTCCATATGACTGTTCATGTCAAAAGTTCATACTGAAGAATTCTGAACGTTTTTCAAGTTCTGTTTTCAGAACTGTGACTGTGACAACAGAGCTCTGCTGAGGAGCAAATGCATATATCATCTCCTACCCATTGCCACTTTGTCCCTCTACTCCTTATTTCAGTGCTTCTTATCTTTTCACTGTCTTTGCTTCCTCAGTATCTGTGTAGTCCTCATTTGACCACTTGTTTTATTGTTTGTATGTTTCTACTTAGTCCCCTATTGTTTATTTCAAATAAATTCCTGTTGAAAGCTGTATTATTCTTGCTGCTTTTCCTGTAGTCCTGTTCCTTACTACGGCTTTCTAAAATATCATGTAGCATTCTCACTTAGTTGTGCTTGCATTTTACTAGACTTAAGATAAATTTAGCAGTTGGTAGTTACCAGACACAAGCTTTTTTGATTTTGAGTATGGGATGTGTACTGACCATTTTCTAAAACCTCTGGAACTTCTAAAATAATTGCCAGTTATTTTGTAAAGCCCTCAACTGAAAGACTGTTTCAGACACTTTTCAGTCAAAGCAGTGACAAAATGCATACTTTGAATTCTTGGGCATATGCATTTTTCGGCCTTCTGGGTTTCACCTGCCTGAAGTTTTCACTTAGCTAAGGTGCTTGCATAAATTATTTTTACCTGGCTTTAAAACCCTCTTCTGAAATGTTTCATTTTATATTGCTTGCATTGTGGGAACTTTTAATACATATCTCATTCCTATAAATTAGTAACTGCTGGAGTTTAGATTAATGAACTCTCATTAGTTATTTCCTTTGCATTTTGTTTCCTGTATAAATTTTGAGATGATTGCTAAAATAAATTACTTGTACAAGCTTTAAGTGCTTTTCTGTTTCCTGCTGTGGTGACAAGTGCCTCATTCAATTGTTTCAAAATGAATGCCTTAAGTGACTTTTCTCCCTTTGAGAATCTTCCTCAGTTACAAACTTTACTGAAGCTAAAACTTTGATCTACAAAATAATTTCTGTACATTAGGATGTACTGCAGGAAGTTTTATTTTTTTTTCCTGAAGAAGTTATTTCTCAATAAGTAGCAGCTTTACTTACATGGTCCTGGAACAAATTGCATGTACTACTTCTGATACCCTCATTGAGTTAAAGGTACCAGCTCTACAAAACAGCAGAAAAAAATCTTTTATCACTTATTTTTGGGATAAAATGTAGACTAGTCTGTATTAAAAGCAGTGCTACCTCCTCTGTAATAAGAAGAGTAATTTTGCTCTCTCAAACAGAGGGCTATATTGAAAAAGAATTGCTGTCATTCTACTGTAAAAGAAATCCTGCTATTTCAGACTGTATTGCAGATCACAAGAAACAAAATGCAGAACAAAGAAATCATATTGAGAACTTTTTCTCTCTGGACTCATCATGTTTACACAATGCTGCCAAATGCAGCATATTGCATTTTTGAGTATATATATTTTAAATATTTATGGATAGTGAATAATTCCTTTTAGTAAGAGATAAAAATGATTTCTGATCCCTTAGCACCCTGCAGTTATAAAACCATTATTCAAATTAATTAGATATTCCATCTGTTAAATGAAAATATCTGCAATGGCTTTTTAAAACTTATTGAAATATTTCTGAAGTAGATGATTGATTGTGACAGGTTCATTTGAGTCGTGGCAGGTGAAAAATCTGAAAGTAAATTTCTATTTCTATGATCATAAGTCTTACATCTGGAGACCATGAAAGGAAGTATTCAAGGTCAGGTTGGAGAGGGCTCTGAGCAACCTGATCTTTTTCAAAATGTCCCTGCTCATTGCAGGGAGGCTGGATTAAGTGACCTTTAAAGGTCTCTTGTAACCCAAACTGTTCTATCATACTGTGAACAGAACTTTTCTGCTCAGTGTTTTCTAAACAGATGCAGTTATGGTAATGCTTAAATAGTTGCTTTTCATAAAGTGATAATACATTATTCTTTCCACAGCATTTTCAGATTTCCCTTTGCTATTTTAATAAAATAGTTGTAT
Source organism: Lonchura striata (assembly GCF_050655825.1). Classification (NCBI taxonomy): domain Eukaryota; kingdom Metazoa; phylum Chordata; class Aves; order Passeriformes; family Estrildidae; genus Lonchura; species Lonchura striata. Next base: position 49,670,938 of record NC_140705.1, read on the forward strand.
GTTGTGCAGGAATGTGATTCTCTCTCTGAATCATCATTTAATCTCTAATTTATATTGACATCATGATTTAGCTGACTTTCTGATATTAAAAGGAATTCAAGAAATACAGATTATGACATTTCTACAGTATAACTAAGAAAAGGCTGGTAATCCTCAGTGGGTCTAAAACTGATTTTCATTAAAAAAAAATCCTGGTTTTTGATATTTCGTGTATGAGCAGTTAGGTGTGATGACAAAAGCAATATGATGATCACCACCAGTGTAATAACAGGATGGAAAAAAGGCCAGTTCACCTTTTATATTTAATTCCTTCATAAAGTTGCTTAGTCATGCCTCCACTTAAATGCCTTTGTTTTGGTTTTGTTCTGTTCTTGTTGGTTTTGCTCTTCTTTATATTGGTTAACTGAGTTTAACCCACATTTATTTTTGATTAAACACTGCTGTATTAACTTCAAAATAATTTTATCATTCCATCATAGTATTGTTTAGGAGCCCATTTCTTCACATTGATCATTCTGAGATGTCCTGTGAGGGACTTAATTGATTTTATGTAGACATAAGAGGATAACTTGTCTTCTTTTAACTTGTATTAAAACTTGTATTTGGGATGTTTGTCAGCTACTTTAGCAAAAGATAAAGAAGAAAAAAAGATAATGGTTATATAGAAAATGGGAAAATGCACGGATTTTGTGGCCAAGAAAAGCTCCCAAGTGACTGATTGCTTCGCTAAAATTATTTTTCTACAACTTTTAGTCTTTTCATTGTGGCTATTTTATATCTTTTCTTAATACTGCAATAAAACATCACCCCATTAAGAATTCAAATGCAAACATTCAGGTCTAGTAACTAGTAATTAGCTCTTGTGACAATGGAAATTAAAAATTACAGGCTGCATAAATTACTTTAAACTCAACTAGCCATTTTTTTAAGTTTGCACCACGATTAAAATTTCCTATTACTATTGAAATTATTTTAATGTGACATATTGAATTATAATTAATATAATTAAAAATAATAAAATATTATTCAAGGACTGTTTATTCAATAGAACTTGTTCCCATAGAAACAAGGAGCTAAAGATTCAATTTATTCAGGTTTCATGGCAAATAAATATTCTCTGCTCTGAATATTTAATGCTCTCACATCTATGTTTACAAGAATATCACAAAAAAAAATCAATAGGCTACTCAGTATACAATATTTCCTTTGCTCTTTACATGAAGTTTTAGTTGCATTTATTGTAAAAAAACCAAACAAAATAAAACAAACCCTGAGTAAATTTGTTTGTACTCCAAGAAGAGCTGCAGATGTTTTCTTGGTATTGATCTCCAGCAATAATGATTTTTAAGCACTGAAGAAGTGCATATGGGGATTTTGTATGAAGGCCAAGGGGAAAAAAAACCAGCAAAACAAAACGTGGAAGAAATAGAGGCTAAAGGGCTGCACCGAGATTGCCAGCAGTCAGCACAGCTTTCATCTTATGCAACTACTGTCGGCTTGTGTTTGCAAAACCTCATGATTTATTTAGAATTTTAATTAAAGAAAAGGAGTCATTGGAACAGCATCCTAGCAGTACCTAGCATCTGCCAAGCGTGGCTAATGATTTTTACAACCTCATCTGCAAACACTCCATTAAAGAAGCTAACCATGATGTGTGACACAACTGAACCAAATGAGTGAGGGAAAAAAAATCTTGCCTGCAGCTATCACTAATAAAAGAGACAGAATATGATTAAAAAAAAAAAAAATGCTGCGCAAAGTGTTGTAGCTTCAGGGCTCAATCTCAAGTCCTTGGAAAGAAGAATCTTTATATACTCATGAGCATGTGAAGCATTATGGCCTTTAGATGCTCTGTTGACAACTTTATCAGAATTTGCATTATTTTTCCATTTTCCTATGAAAAGAAAAAAAAATTCCAACTCTTCAATTTTAAAAGCAAAAGACCCCCTGATTTTTTCTTTAATCATACTTGTCATTTGGTCATTCTTTTTGTAAGTCTTTAAAAAAGAATGCTTTGCATTTGGTTGGGAATTCACTGTGCAAGGTACAACATGAAGTATAGCAGGTCCTGGATACAGGGGGATATTGTGGTCAGAAGTGGTTATGGATGTGGAGGGAATAATGGATGGGGAGAGAGGCAATGTGGCTACAACTTCCCTGGTCAATGGCTGGTCAGATTTTCTTCTGTGATTAGCTACTCTATCCTCATCTTGGTTTCAAATAAGGTAAATATTGCAACAAACTGGATCCAATCAAGATTCTCCACACAGCACACCTTTTGGGATTTAGCCTTATAACTGGCTAAATATAACATTTTCCTTGGGGAAGAAAAAATTAAATAACCACTAAGTATTACAGTATTCCCTAAGCTATTTCAGATTTTTCTGTTCCATTTACATAGATGCTTGAGATGGAAAAGATCTATTAATGGTTTCAGCCTTTTCTCTGCCACTGGAGGACACTTTACTGCATTATACTACAGTAATACTGCCACCATAGTAATAGAGTGCATTTTTCTCTGGATATCTGCTAGAGGAGTCCTGAATCTTAAGTCTGGCTTCTCCCTGGACCAATCTGCGCCTAGAGACAAGCATCACATGTGAGAGTACAGACACACCAAAATGACAGTAAGTGTCTCCAATGATTACTGAGCTCTTCTTGAGAGCCCAGAAGATGGAAAAAAAGGAGAAATTTTCCAAAGGTCAGATACTGTGTATGTCAGAGTTTAAGAAACCTTGAAAAAGTTGGCTAGAATAATAGGGATCTTAATTTCATACAAAACATTTTAAGAGGAAGGTTCTTGTGACAACTAAATCATTGTAAAGCTTCAGATGCATTTTGTGTGGTGTATCGTATGTAAAAAAAATAAACCCCTGCTACATTAAGTTATTCTATATCTTGGCTTATTTCATTAATGTATTCAATAGCTTGTGGGTTATAAGAGATTGTGCAAAGAGTATTGAGAGAAAGAAAAGAAACATGCAGAGTTTTTCATCCTCCGTTCCTTTCCAGCAGTAGGAAAGTTTCTGATCACTGAAAAGGACCCTAAAGAAAAAAACTTGCTTTCTTTTGGAAAACAAATCTCCTTAGGGAATGTAGGAATTTTTCCTAGCAGATTTGGGTCTTATTCCAATCCAAAGAACAGTGCAACAATGGTTTTTTATTGTTCTGGAAGAAAATATACCTGTATAATATGTGTTCTTGCAGGTCATACACTCCCTTCACACCGGGCATCTTTGAATTTTCTTGCAACTGGGTTTCACTCCATTGTTTGGCTGGCAGGCTTCAGCTGCTTTTTGTAATACTAAAGGCACACATCAGTACTTCTACAGCTGAAATGAAAATCCTTAAGCTTTCTTATAACTGCTAATCATGGTCTATGCATCAAACTTCATCTAAATACTGTAATTAAGCATATTTTTTCATGTCCCACATCTTCTCAGTATGTTGCCTTTAAATCATATGGGTATCATGGAATTAATTTTGTGGGAACTAGTGAGATTTCAGAAATGCTCTCTAAGGAGATGCTTCATTTGGAAAATTCAGCTGAACTTGTAGGAGATCTAAAAAAGACTTAAAAATATTCTGTATGGATTTACAGAAAAGCCACTGGACTTATGTTGCAACACTACTGAAAAATTTCAGACAGACAGTGGAAAAAGTAGTTTGGACTCAGCTCAGAACAAACTCTATCTGCTCAAATTCCCCACCTTGCAATTTGCTAATGTTTCAGTTGGGAATCTGAGCTAAAACAAATTCAGACTAAGTACTTTGTGAATCTCTGAAGTGGAAGAAGTAGCCAGAGGTTCAAGAGCATAGGTAGGCTCAAACAAAAAATCTCAGATTTATGTCTTTTAAATTAGTCATTTTAGTCCATAATTAGAAGTTGAAGATATTTGATCTCAGTTCGAAGTGTCTGCACTCAACACAAAATTGAATGTAGACTACAGATACCCTTACACTGAGCTTATAACTGCAGCAGCTCTGAAAAGGGCAACTGTCAAATCATGTATTTCAGTATTTAACTTCAGACAGTTCAATGTAATTTTTTTAGTTCATTGGTTTAGTTTTGGGGAATGTGATATGAACCATATACCCATCAGAAGATGAGCAGCATTCAAATCCTTTCTCACCTGCTGGGATTCTGCACAACCTGATCAATCTCAGTTCAAATGTTTTGGGTAGCCAGTTATTCATGGCAACCTTGCGAATATAGGCACAGAAAACATGCTTGATTCCTTTCAATTTGTTGCATTGCCTTTGCTTGATTTGTTTTCCAGGCATGGATTGATGTGCTAGAAATAATTCATTTTTCATATTCTTAGATAAATTGAAGGGGGCAAAGTATCTTTCTTGGTTGCAACAACGTATTTGAAATTGAATTATTGTGAGACAATGGAAATCTGTTCTCAGAGCAATTTTTCAAACTATCGCATCACTCTTTAAACTTCAAAGTATTGGTGCCTTCTTGGCTCTAATTAGATAGATATATAACTTCATATTTATGGATTTCAGTATTTATATAGCTCAAACTGCATGTTGAAAGTCCATGCCAAATTCTTTTAAATGTATTCAGTTTTGTAAGTGAAGATATAATCTATTGTCCTTGAAAAAATGAATTCATTGACAAAGCAGCTCTCAAACTGTGTTTCTAAAGAGGCGCCTCTTACTGTTTTGTGAAGAATAGCAGACATTAATGTCAGGAGCTTGTCAACTCTTGATGACTTATTTTAGAGTATTATAGAATATGCAAAAGGCTTCCCCAATGCTAATATCATGTATATTTTATTTAAAGAATTTCTAGCCAGGTGATAAACAATGATAATACAAAAAAGAAAAAGAAATATGAAAAAGGAAGACAGTTCTAGTAACTATGAATTAAAGGTAGGCTAAAATCACTAAAATCAGCCAGCCTACGGCAAAGGTAATCAGAGTGCTTTTCAGGAATTTTTTTTTTTTATGAAATCTAAACCCATGGAAAATCAGGATTGCATTTGGCCTTTTAATGAATAGAGTTCCTTGCCTTTATCTAGAGACCAGAAAGAACCAAATACCCTGGCATGTGGAGAGACTGTTTGGTCATTGCAGTACAGTCAATAGGTCCAATTTTACTGGGCTCATTGGACCAAGCATGGCAAGGCTCTGTGTGAGTTAGCATAAAACATCATTCTGGGAAAATGAATACACTGCACGACCATAACAGTAGTTCTGCCACAACTGACTTTTTTGCCCTGTATCCTTTTTGAAATTCAAATCTATATCCTGTCAACATTCTGTTATTTACAAATGAATTATTTGGCTTGAGGATTAAATGTACTCAGTGCCTCAGCCAGTAGGCTCTTTCATTAGCTGTAGTATGTGCTAGTATCTCTTTCCCTACCACATGACTTGATGCAGTTGATTGGAAGCTGGTTCTTTATTTCAAGCCCAAGTGTAGGGCAGTGTATTTACCAAAAGAACTGAAGGTTTAAGTTTATGCTTTTATCTGATTTGTAGCACTCCATATATGCCCTCTGCTAACTCCATGTTCCCTGATCTAAAACAAATCCATTTGGATTTTTCCATTTGTCATAACAATTTTCATTATTTGACAGATACATAAACAGTGGGCAGCTCCAAAGACATTTTCAAGAAATTATGAAACTGTGCTCTTGTAGGCTTCTTTTTGAGTTATAAAATTTATTCTGCTATTTATAATGCTGATGTTAATATCATAGGTGAATTTTATGTATTAGTTTGGTTAAAGGGAATTATTATTGGTGTTGAGGCTGCCTGCAGTGTTTTTTTGCAAAGAACTAGTGGATTACCTTGGTTGTTTTTTTATCTTCTTGCATCTTCAAGGGAGGCAGAACTGCACTGTAGAAGGTTGATTTGTCATTAACAGCTGCAATTTTTACTTAGAACAATCCTTATATCCATGTCTTTAAAGTGGCAGTATATTCTAAACCTTATAAAGCAAAATGTGGAAGTATTAGACTAGTGAGAAAATCCTGTGTTCAGTTTTGTTACCACAGGAAAGACATTGAGATGCTGCAATGTGCCCAGAGAAGGGAAACAGAGCTGGTGAAGGGTCAAGAGATTAAGTGATATAAGGAGCAGCTGGGGGAGCTGGGGTTGTTTAGCCTGGAGAAGAAGAGGATCAGAGGATATCTTATCACTCCCTACAACAGCCTGAAAGGAGGTTCTGCCTTTTCTCCCAGGCAAGCAGTGACAGGAAAAGAGGATATAGCACCAGGGAAGGCTCAGATTGGACAGTGGGAATAATTTTATCATGGGAAGAGTTGTTAAATACTAAAATGGACTGGCCAGGGAAGTGATAGAGTCACCATCCCTGGAAGTGTTCAATAAACAACTGGAAGTGGCATTTAGTGCTTGGTCTAGTTTACAGTGTAGCAACCAGTCAAAGGCTGAACTCAATGGTCTTAGAGGTCTTTTCCAGCCCAAGTGATTCTGCGATTCTGTAATTGTTGTATTCATAAATTGTTTTTACAAGGATGATAATATCCACACAAAGTGGCACTATGTCCCAGATACTCCAGATAAGTTTACAGCAACCCTAAACTAGGAACAAACCTAAACTAGGAAATTTATAGTTAGGTGATTATTTTATATTGTTTCCTATATTTATTGGAGATCTCACACTAGTCTACCCGAGCAATGTAGAACTACTTGAAGCTGCTCTCACATTTATTTCATAGCATACAAACATGCATGGTAATCTACCCTGGGATTTCAAAGACTCACATGTGGCTGTGACCCAATGTTGCCCAATCATATCAAACACTATCATGCACAACATTTACATATCTGTACTTTGAGCTAGTGTTTCTCTATTTTTGCAGCTGAAAGGTATTTGGTTCAGATTTCTTTCCTGAAGCTTTCTGCTCCTATTTGCTATTATATTGAAAGCCCATCTACTGTAAGAGATTTCCCATTTGATCCATATTTTCCACATGTCATTCGTTTCAAAACTTCAAGTGCTAGGATCCATTTTTATTTTCGTAATCCACCATATTGCCGCTTGTATTCTGTTTCTGCCATTACCACATTTTCCTTGGAAGCACATAACAAATCTCTCTTTCTCTCTTTTAAAAATTATTAGCTATTCTTTATTTTTAGAAAGCATCCAAAGGAAGGCAATGAAGATAGTGAAGGGCCTTGAGGGGAAGCCGTATGAGGAACAGTTGAGGTCACTTGGTCTATTCAGCCTGGAGAGGAGGAGACTGAGAGGAGACCCCATCACAACTAAAATTTTTCCTGAGGGAAAGCAGAGGGGTTGTCACAGGACCAAGTGAATGGCCTGAATTTGTTGGATATCAGGGAAAGGTTCTTCACCCAAAGGGTGGTTGGGCACTGGAACGAGCTCCCCAGGGAAGTGGTCACAGTGCCAAGCTTGACAGAGTTCAAGAAAAATTTGGACCGTGCTCTCAGGCACATGGTGTGACTCTTGGAGAGGTCTGTGCATGGCCAGGAGCTGGACTCAATGCTCCTTGTGGATCCCTTCCAAGTCAGCTTATTCTGATTCTGTGATTTATATGGATGTATTTAAGGCTTATTACATTAAACACTGTTTTCCTTTGTGGAGATCTTACCACTAATTATCATAGATGGAGACATTGAAACTGAATTAAATCTTTCTGCAAGCTTTTTTAGGTAAGATGTATAAAGCACTGTAACTGATTCAGAACAGTTGGGTATTTCTTGGTTTTGGTTGGTGGCTGAGTTTGTATCACCTTATACTGGTCTGAACCTTTAAAACATTCTCTGCTGATGCCCAGGGTTTTCAGTTTCTCTGGCAAGTTTGTCAACAAGATTACTTGATTCCTGATGGTTAGGGAGTTGAAACTAGCAAAGGGCTAATAATGTACATTGATCAATGATGTAAGGGTAAACAAAAAACACAGGAGAAATATAGTTTCTAGTGTCCAATGCTTGGCAGAAGCATGAATAAATCTTTGTCGCTCTGTTTTCCCTGAAGCCCCCCAGTTGACTGCATTGCTGGTATTCACTCCCTGTAATCTCCCCCCTTCCATTCCAGTGTGGGTTCTCACCTGCACTTTTCTGCAAATGTAACATGGCAGAAGTTTGTAGGGACTAAGGAGATCAAGACAGAAATAGAAGTCTGAAGTAGAATAAGAAGAATATGAGAATGTTCCTCTTTTTTTTTTTTTTTTTTTTTTTTTTTTTTTTTCCCTCTTCTGAGTCATGTACTAAAATCTCTGGAAGACACAAAAAAGGCACAGGTCAGTTCTAAAAACCCCAGTGCATCTTCTGTGGTGGAAAAGAGCAACCCATTAAGTATTGGTAGATGCAGAGTGTTTTCTCAGGTGAGAAGAAACAGATACAGAAACCCAAACTCTGTATCTCCTCCTCCTGTCATGTGAATAGATTATCTATTTACTTGATTCAGTGACACTGAGTAGAATAAAATGACAGTGTCAGTGAGGAGGGTATTTTTTCCAATTTGAAGCTAATAGTTTTGGTAATGGATGTGTTAAAGAATCTCTGTAAATGTCTGAAAACACAGACTGTTTAATGAATACTCATATGCTTGAACATAAATGATTACAAAGATTCCATATTACTATAGGCAATTAATTTATACTTATTTAAGATTTATTTTTTTCATGGCCAGTGGGGCTATATCCCTCCTGGGTTGTGACCAGATGTTTAAACATGAAGACTGTAATTTTAGCTTTTATTGCATATATATGCCTCAGTAGTAATGGATTTGACTTTTTTTAGCAGGCATCTCAAATCCTGCAATTTTCTGGTCAGCTTAAGGAAAAAGAAGTGCTCTGCAAATGAGTAAAAACCAGTCTGCATCTCTTATCAGTGAATCCTCTGAGCCAGCTGCATAACTAATACAATCAGCTGCTGCTCTTTTCACCTGTGTGGAGCACATTCACGTTTAATAAAATAACTGCAATCCCACAGTCTGATGTAGTTTGGGAAGAAGCAAATTTCAGACTCACTGAAGCACAAGCCTTTCAGGCAGCATTTTTGGTTAGGAGTGAATGAATCCAGCATTAGAGCTGGTAATGGAGAGGAGAGGTGCCTGAAATCTCTTTGCAGCTCTGTCATTGATTTCCAGTAGAGGCACAGAAGCTTTCAAGCACTTGAATCTCATTCTTCTTCTCAGTATTCACCTCCAGCAAGCTTTGTTTAATAAACATTTGTTTCTCAATGCTCCTGCCCCTATTTTTCTGTGCTTGTCAATTTGAGGGACCCAAAGATAGAGTTTCCAGGGCTGCTACTTCTTTCTCTGCCAAAACTTAATACCAGTTAACAAACAACATATGATCTTAAGTACTTACAACAAATCTATTATCCAGATTTAGCAACTAATTTTGTTGGGTTTTTTTCTTAAATCCATGCAGGACTCTGCATAATTTCTTGGACTTTTTCAAATATCAGCCTAGCTGCAAAACTTTGCCACAGTTTTGGAGCCTCAAATATCATATTAATATGGCAGTTTGTACACATTTTGATGGGAAAAAAAGGTCATGCATACTTGGCATTTTAAAATCCCTGTCAGATATGCTTAGGAAAGTAGGGCCTTGAAGATATGACTTAAAACCCAAAGTACATGCCTCAGTTAGAGACCAACTGGTAGAGATTTTCCTTGCCATTTCTTGACCCAGGATGTTCCTCCTCTTAGTTTCAACAGAAAGTCTGATTTTGACTTACAGTTATGTATTTAGGTTTTTTTAAAAAAAATTTTTGGGGTTTTTCTTTGTGTTGCTTGTTTTTGTTTTGGTTTGGGTTTTTTTTGGGAAAAGGAAGTCTTGCAGTTCACATTTAGTAATTTCCCAGGACTTGGCTAGCTCAATTAAAATTTAGTAATGCAGAAATGTGTCTTCAATGGAAACATTAAATTCAGTACCGTTTGTGCCTCTCTTCTGGAAGCTAATATCTGTCTTTCTTGAAGCATGTTTGTTTGGGGAACAATCTGATAAGTTACTGGGGCAATGCCTGCAATACAGACACTGCAGCTGGGTTCCTACGTACACCTATATTGCCACACCAGATCAAAGATAAGTAAAAAAAGCCACAATTAATTCATATCCTTTATCTTTGTTTCCTGGGTAAGGTGAAATGTATAAAAAGGAATATACAACCCCAAATATTTATAGCTGTAAGATGGCAGAGTCTAAAATTACTGGTTTTACATAGCTCTTTCAGCCTCTTCATATTGATACAAATCTCTAGTCTCTCTGAATGTGTCTAATATTACTCTAGTTTTCAGCTATATACATAAAAAAGCACATTTTATCAAAATCCTATTTCATTGGGGTCATACTATAATTTAAAAGACCAGCTGACAAAAATCCTTGACAGGCTGAGGATGCAGAGTTTATGCTTTCTGCAAGGAGGAAAGACAAAGATGTGATCTGGGGAGTCAACAATTCTAGTAAACCCATTTGGTTCCTGGCAGCCCAAGCCCTGGGTTATCACTGTGCTCTGCTTGGACCAAGCTACCTTGCCGAAAAGATACTAAGCTGTGGCAGTTCATACTCCCATGCTGCAGACATAGGCATGAAAATGTCATTTTTAAATGATAGCAGTGTATCTGTTGAAACCCATTTTCTTTTAACCCTCCAAAGAACATTTTTATATATTTTCAAGCAGCAAGCAGGTGTTTCACAATTCCCTAACATGATGGCATACATGGAAACAGGCCATTTTGGTGAACCTGTAACCATCCTTTTTCAATTTCATTCCAAGCTCTCCTTCAGCAGCCAAATTTCATGCCTGTGAATGGACAGGCTTGTTAGACAGTGTTTTGTGCTGGCTTTTGTTCTGTGCGTAGAAAATATTGAGTGGTAGTAATGAGGAGGTGTCTTGTTTTGACTCAGATTTAAGCTGGTTCTGAAATTTGTTCCATTAGCTTGTTAGGATAGTGCATTAGCATCTGCCAAACTCTTCACAGGTTTTATTCAGCCACAAAGAGTCAAGAAGGGCTGAATGCTTCCCGCAGCTCTGGTTTCCTACACACAGAAGCAGAAAGTTTAGTGCAGTCGTCTGCCAAATTCCTGTCTGAGCTGTCTGGGTAAAGGCTGACCCTGTAAGCAGCCAGGGTGGATGAAGCTGTCTGCCTTTGCCTGGGGAAGGCTGATGCTATCCCTGCGATGCCCACAGCATCCTGCAGGGCCCGGCCCCAGGTGAGCCCGGCTCTCCCCTGCTCGTGCAGCAAACATGTGGCTGCAGGCCAAAGCAAGGTGGCGAGTGGAATCCTGAGTGGGAGAGTCCCCTTGGCACTTGGCAGGCAGCTCAGCTGGCGTGGGGCTGCAGGGACGGTGTGGGTGGGGAATCCCCCAGGAGGCTGCTCTTTCTGCACTGAATTGTGCAAAATGTTGTAGTATCAGCAGCAAGTCATACACTCTCTGTCTCTCTTTTGAAGCAAATCACTGTCAGATTAACTGCTACAAAAGAAATAGCTATGTTAGAAATAACAGGTGAGGCAGCTAGATAAATCATATTGTATCCTTTAAGGGATAATATCTTATGTTTATAGTACCGTTTCATAAGATCAGACAGCCCTTGTAAGTGAACAAAAATTGGAAGCTATTTTGAAAGCCTGAAGTAACCCCAGGTAAAATGAGCATTAGAAGCAGCAAGTCATCCAGGTCCCTGCACAGCAGGCAGTGTTATCTTCTGTATGCACAGCAAGCTGAGCTGCTCAGAGTGGTGAGCAGAACTAAACCTGTCTCCTCCCAATTGCTATTTACTTAACTGGCCATAGACACTTGGCCCTCATGCAAGGCTGAGAATGGGAATAGCTGTTATTCACTGGAACTGCTTTCCACTGGTCTCTGGAAAGCTTCCCATGCAGCCCTTGCAGAAGCACAGTCCTGTCTGCAGCCCTGGGGCTCTTCAGCACCCACCTGGCTTCTCTCTGCAAGAAGCTTTCACCTGCTCTGGTCTTTCTGCTGCCAGAAGCAGCAGGATACTCTGATGTGACCCTGTTGATCTAGCTTATCTATGCTGTTGGTAGGGAGGGCCCATAACCCTAACCCTAACCCTCCTTATGGGCAGTTGGGGATTTAGGCTATGAAAGAAAAGTTAGCAGCTTTCTGCTCTGTGCGTTGAAATATCTACTTTTGACCTAGAATTTATCAAAGAAGAAAAGCAATAATGGCCATGAAAGAACTGTTAGAGTTGCTCTGCTCAGTGATGAGGAGATACAGTGAGGCTGGATGCAATTGCTTAGGCAAATTAAAGTAGCTGAGATGGGAGAAGTCAGTAATGTAATTTTCCCTTCCTCTGTAGCATTAACTCAGAGCTGTACCAGCAGTCATTCTGAATATTCAAGAAGCACACAAGTTTACCCTGGGACAAAAATTGACTGTACTAGTGTCCCACACAGTGTCCACAGTACTGAAGTAGAGAGCGGCCACTGGCTCTCACCACAGAGTTTCCTGAAGTACCAGGCCATCATGGTAGAACAAGATGATTAGAGATGGTGGTAACTAACTTTGTCAATCAAGCTTCTTTTCTCAGTGGAATCAAGGAGAAGAAGTACGACTGCCTGGAGACTATTGAAGCTACTTACTCCAGTTGCTCAGACTTGAAGGACACTCCTTTAAGTGTCCTTTAGGTCAGCTCACAAATATAACTGTTTACTAGAGACATCCCTAGGCGTGCACAGACATAAACACTCAAGAAAATATGTAAAGCAAAGGACCTGATCTCTAAAAATATTTTTTATATTGAGCAACTGTTCTCACAGAGTAAATCATGCTCTTCATGGCACCTTAATGACCTCAGATGTATTGATTAATCATTAACAAATGGGCTATGTTAGTTTTAGTTTATTTTTTTCTTTCCTTTAGGGCAACTAGTAGCCAGAACATAAAAGCATTATATATGTTTGAAAGTGATTTTGAAGCTGTTGCACAGATCAGGACCGATATTTTTCTTGTCACTCAAATCTTTGAACATATGACTACCTCTGCTTTAAGATAGAAGAGGCAATTTTCTATTTATTTATTTATTTTAAATGGGGCTGTGACATATTCTTCTGGGGAGGGTTGCTTTCTGCTGAGCCAAAACCAAGGCAAAGCAAATAAATGTAATAGATTCAGCTTGGTAAAAAGAAATATTTTCTCTATGAGACATAGAATTAAGAAGCTAGTGAAACCAAAAATCAAATCAGTATCTTTGGTACATAAAACCAAGGGTTGTGATCTGTAGCAAGAAGTGTATCCCTTTTGAAAATATAATTTAGGATTAACTTTTTTTATTTTTTGTAATCTACTGGGTGTTTGAAGAAGACTTGTTCCTGGAAGACTGTCCTGTACCCTACTTAAAATAGGAGAATCTCAACATCTTTTGGAAGATTCTGATCATTAGGATATTGAAACTGATGGACTCAGATCATATCTGGTTTTCTTTTTACCCCTTTGGAAGAAAATAAGGAAATAAAAACTGACTTAATGAACACACCCAAAAGAAGGGGCTTTTGTGAAAAGAAAAAATGCTGGCATAAGGAGAAATGAGCAGGTAAAATCTGAAGAAGCCCATTAAAGCTGGATCCAATCAGAGCAGATATTAATACAGAAGGTATCTGCATGCTAGGTCCACTCTCAGTTACATGTGCAAAAGATACAGATGCTGAAAGCCTTTAAATATGTGTCTTCTCAGATGCTGAACTGAGCTCTATGAACAGCCCATTATGACAATAAAACTGAATGAAAATTCAGCTGCAAGCCTTCTTAAGCTCAGTAGAAAAGAATCTGCATTTAACCACAGTGGCTTGGTACCACTATAATTTTAGAGTGGTCAGCCGCTTATTCACACTGTGAAAACCATCAAACCATTGGCACTGCTGGGACTTGCTTGTAGATAAAAGATATTCTGCTTTATAAAGTAGAATATGGAAGATTGCTGAGATAATTGAAAATTATGAATATGTTTTATCTGACATTCAGAAGCTTCAATTGCCTTGTAAAATTAAATAGCTGTGAACTTATGTGGTAGTTTCTTTTCTCTAAATCTTTGGCAATTGAACATGATATTTTTATGACCTTATGCTATCAATGATGTATATAGTTTGGCTATCCTTTAGCCTTGCTGGTGACAATATTCACAAATGCAATTAATATTTGCAACAAATACCTAGACCATTTTTTAGGCAATCCAGGTTTGTCTCAGTGACTGTACCAATAGACTAGATGGGGACATGTGACTTGTAAAGAAATAATTCCTTTGCTTGTTTCTAGATTTACATCACTTTAGCTGCTGGCTTTTCTTTATATTTTAAAACAGATGAGAAGTTATTACTCAGGAGTGATGGCTTTATTGAACTATCCCATTTATCAACAGCTCAATTCCTGTTTGCCACTGCCTGGTGTTGATAATATGTTGCCAAAATCTGTCAGACAAAAAGAAATTCTTCTTGCCTCAGTGACAGATGGCGTTCCTGAACAAAGATCTTTCTGCCTATAAAATCCTGCCTCTTTTCTTTTTGTCACAGATTTATTTTAAGTAGTCACAGAAACATCAATACAGTGTTCCTCCAGGCTGGGCCAGAAGGTGAGAATACGGATTTGTGCCACTGTTTTGTGAGTCAGGGCCTGAAGATTAAAGCTCAGTCCAGACATTAATTGTGTCACAATTAGTAACACATAATTAGGGTCTGTATCATGGTGTCCAGCTCTACTTAGGCTATACTAGTTCAGGTCCCATGTCATGCTAGTGCTCTTTTGGGGCTCTCAGTGCTTTTGGTGCTTCATGGTCTATTCTGTTCATTCATGTGCAGCAGCATTCAAGCCTGTTCTTCTGTGGTCTGAACTGCTGAGGAAATTAGAGCTGGGCAAAGTTGCCTGTCCAGTTTTTCTGTGTCTTGTTCAATAACCTGTGAATCCTTTGGACCATTTTTGTATGAGACACACCAAGAATGTTCTCAAAGACATGAAGATCCTTGGCATTTTCTGGAGGAAAATATGAAACTCATTGCTGCCACTAAAATAATATCAATGAAAGCTTAAATTATAATGGACATCTGAAGTTTTGCACAGATGGAGAGGAAGATTGTCAAACATTCATTATTGTTCACTTTGTATCAGGAAGAACTACTTTCTTCCAAATATATTTTTTTAAAGCAAGGAACTCTTCACCTTCTCAGGAATCCTTTTAGAATTTTAACTTTTTAGGGAGAAAATGACAAAGTACATTTTCTCCCCATAAGGCATATAAAAAACACTGCAGGGCAATACTATGCTAAGACAGAGCTGTCATAGTGTATTTTTTCCTGAAACGACTTCTATGATTTTTTGTATTATCCCACTGAAAGAAAACTAAAATATATCTCAGGATTGCACTTGACTATAGTAGATCAAATGAGCTAAAATTCCCAACCTGATGGTGACTTCTTCAGCTCTGTTTGTGGAGCAATGGCTGAGGAGTTGGTGATAAGTGTTTATATGTGTCTATAAAGCAGAAAGCTCAAAACCTGCTTTGCAAAAGATTTTTGAAGATAGGATACTTTGAAATTTAATACATCTCATGTTTGGTACTACCAATGCCAGTGGTACAGTTCAAATGATGGTGTTTTTATGCATAAAACTGGGAAGAGAAAAATTTCCCTTTATGTAAGATCTCTGAAAGAAAATGAAAGAGTTGATGATCAGTCTTTTGTCTGCCTATTTTGAGTTCCCACAAACCTGTTCTTCTTGCATTGTTGCAATGCACCAAATCTAACATTCAGGTTCTCCATGTGCAGACCCTATACATGACATTACTCACATATCTGCTTTATTGAAAGGGAAGTGTCGTTTAATATTACTTATTCATAGATTAAGTACAAATAGAGATATAAAATTCTAGTTTGGACACATCTGGACTACTGTACAGGGTGTAGGACTGACACTATTAAGGATATAGAAGAAATAACATAAAGTGAAGAAAACATAGCAGGCAAAACATGGGAAGACTGAAGAGACAAAATTTATGTATTCTTTAAAAGAATACAAGGGACACAAGAACTGTGAAGTACCTTCAAAGTAACGCCTCTAAATGAAGTCACTAGCATTGAACACAAACCAATGCACTTAAGAAAGAATTTCAAAGCAGACAATAGCAAATAAAATCCTGTTGTTGCATGAATTCCTAATGGAATTACTCAAAGCCAGAGCTATCCACAACTGGAGTAATGCTGGGGAAAAGATTAATTAATGTAATTTATATTTAACTGGTATTTATTTACAACCAAATAAAAGCCCAGACTTCACTAGAACAATTATTTTGTATTAAATAATAATTGATTACTTGCACATGGCAATTGAAAAGTAATTACCATGGTTTTGGTATGTAATATTTTATTTTCCAGTCTCAGCAGATGGCTTTTTAATATTTTTGTTATTAACTGATATAGATAAATGTCTAATTGAATAAAAATTAAATTGATATTTGAGGACTATCACTTAATCATTTATTTTCATAATTTCCCATAGGACTCTTTTAAAGCTCTACCTGGTTTTTTTTGTTGTTTTTTTTTTCCTCCCTTCTTCCCATCTTTATGCCTGAGGATACTAATAATGATGAAGTGAGTGGAGAAAGTCATAAGAATAATTTAATTATTTGGCAGGTAGTAAAATATTTTATCTTTCCTAAACTGCACAGAATGCGCTTGTGATTAGAGAACAAATTTTATAAAACAGATCATACTGATTGCCAAAGGGGGGATATCTTTTTCCCAAACTAATGGTGCTAAGCACTGTAGGAGGCTGTACAAAGTAAAGTTACTTGTTCAGACAACTGTCATCTGCAAGAGTGATCCCGATGTAGGAAATAGCGTAGCTGAGAAAAATACAATTATATTGTTACAGATAATGCGTGCAGAGAAATTGTGATGGAATGCAACTGTTCTTGATGTTACTATAATTCAGGTATTAAAGTACATGAGTATGTGGCCAGCTTTATCTTTTCACAGCATTTTGCATCTGAGGCTCTCCAAGCACTGTCTCAGTGGCAAATATTTAAACTAAACACCTTATTTGTGAATCCATCTGATGCAAAAACTAGGTAGAAAATAACTGTCATGCTTTGTGAAATTTTTCTTTCAGAACCCACTTGTGTTTATTTGCAGGTAAATGTTAAAATACTGCAACAAAATACAATTTTGAAAGACGTAAGTGTGAAAACATCAAAAAATGTGAAAATTTTCTCCAGAAGGTAGAAATTACAAATATAAGATATGCATATTGTTAATTTTTATCATTAATTAATGTCAGGATTTATAGCATTTCCACTATATCTAGACAAAATACTTCAGTGTTTTCCACATTACTGAAACAAGCATGTAGAAATTATTTGTTTTGACAGTTCTCCCCCAAAATAGAGTCAAATTGGACACATTCATTTGAAAAGTTTCATTTCCAAGTAAATGTAGTTTTTCTGACAGGTCTGTCTGTCCCACCAGCTATTTTGCCCAGCTTAGAGCTGCTTCCTGCTTTAACTGAGCCCAAAGGACATGCTTTTTAGATCATACAGGAGTTGGTGACTTACCTTGCATCAGTGCTCCTGGCTTGCAAGATTTGTTCTCATCCTGAGAGAAGAACTTGGATATGTTCATCTCTGACAGCTGCATTAGCCTGGCACATGCATCAAGAACAAGTGTCAGCATTCAGTATTGTTCAAAACATGAAGATATGCCTGACCCTACCCTTTTAAAAACTGGGAACAGGTCTGAGGTACTGTGAACTTCCTTCTGCTTTCCCAGCACAGGAAGGACATCAGTCTTTAGCACTAAGGCTAGAGGAGGCCTGTCAGGGTGATTAGAGGGATGCAGCACCTCTCCCATGAGGAAAGGCTGAGAGACCTGGGCTTGTTCAGCCTGGAGAAGAGATGGAATAGGGATGGCCTAATTGTGGCCTTCCAGTACCTGAAGGGAACCTACAAGAAAGATGGGATGCACTATTTGCAACAACACATACTGACAGAAC
Organism: Lonchura striata; assembly: GCF_050655825.1. Lineage (NCBI taxonomy): Eukaryota > Metazoa > Chordata > Aves > Passeriformes > Estrildidae > Lonchura > Lonchura striata. Next base: position 49,688,886 of record NC_140705.1, read on the forward strand.
AAGTGAGAGTGGCTTCAAACTGAGAGTAGGTTTAGATTAGATATTAGGAAGAAATTCTTCACTGTAAGGCAATGGAATAGGTTGCCTGGAGAAATTGTGGGATGTCCCATGTCTGGAAGTTCCAGGACAGATTGGATGGGGCTTTGACCATCTTGGTCTAGTGAAAAATGTCTTTGTCACTAGCAGGGGTGTTGGAATTAGGTGATCTTTAGGGTACCTTCCAACCCTGGCCATTCTATGGTTCTGTGATTTTGTATTCAAGTAATGTCTTGGCATCTAGAAATTTGTGAAAAAACATGCTATTTTATAACAGATGAATCTGTCTGTGTATTTTCACTTGGACTTTGAAGAAATGTTCTTCCTAATGTTCTTTCTTCTATAGGAATTATTTATTTGATCACTGCCATTTTTCTTCTTAGGGAAAAGGAAACTAACCCATAACAATGTGATGTCTGGTATATTTCTTCTCTTTACAAATTAAACAACTGCTGTAGTTAAAAGAGTTTTACACAGACTTAGAAGCCTAGAATGGAAATTCCAGTTCTCAAATATAACTCATCCCAGTGTGAGAATCTAAAGATTGATCCTTTTAAAAAAGTATCCAAACGGTGGTTTAGTTACAATCAGGGTTGATGTTGGTATTGGTTTTTAATAGTTGCTAAAACAATGGCTGTTCTGTCATCTGTTTTCAACCAGCTTGATATACCCAGCCAGTTCTCAGAATTAACACTAAAATATAGTAGTAAAATAATTCAATCAGTCTCTTTTCATAAACTCACAATCTTGCAATGTTACATGGTCATTCTCAATGGTCATGGTTACATGACCATTCTCATGGTCATGTTAAAACTCTGTTTTGAAGGCTCGAATAATATTTGGCACCAGAAGAAAACAAGGTTTCACAACTCTTAGAAATTGGTCAAGGATCAGAATGAACACAGTCATGTGTTCAAAAGCATGATTCATTTTAACAACAACAGGAAGCTGGTGAGCACTATTCTTACATATTATTTAAGCAACAGAAGGAAATAGGACTTGATGTAGCAGGAGGACAGAATCACAGAATACTTTGTTGGCATCTTGTCTTATAAGACTCAAGTGAAGAAGATGTCTCTGTCTCTTTTTAAACACAGAACTGTCCATGTGCACATAATTGTTTCATACCAAGGTTAATGAGAAAAAAAATCATATTTAAATTTTGCATTCAGACAATAAATCTGTCAGGGTCCAAGAAGTCTCAGGTTTCCTGGGTCTGTTGGTGAAAAGTAAGAGATACAAAAGGTTTTCTTCAGTCACCAATCAAATTAGGCTTTTAACCTTGACATAAACTGTGGAACCTCAAACTTAAACCCTTCCTCAGACTAAAGCTGTAGTTTGACTAAAGCAAGTGTTTGATCTTAAGTACAGAAAAGGATAAATGCCTTTAATTCAGGCTAGACAGAACTGCTGGAAAAACATCAAAACTTGATCTGCATATAACAGAAAATTTTAGAAAATCCCATGTGTGTAGTTATGATGGCTAGATGCACTCAAACTGTGACCTTGTAACCTACTACAGCAGGTATAAAATGATACTGCATTTGAAAGAGGTGGTTTTTTACTCCCATTTCCTATTCCCATCCTCATTCTGTCTCCTTGTGCCTCCCACAAGCATGAGTGTTATCAGCTAGTAACCTGCTTGAACAACCGGTTAGAAAACATAGAAAAAAGAAAATTAAGTTTTGGGTCCAAAGTTGTCTTTACCATACAGTCTAGACTAGGATTGGTTTCTATGTGAAAGAGAAGATTCAAGAGGATAAATAAATTTGATAAATACGAAGAAAAATGTTATTCTTTCTTTCTTTGTTGTTCTCATACAGTTATGTCCCTAAGTTAATTTTAGACATCTCTATGGGTTTGATCATTTCATGCAGGAACACCAGGAGAATTAGTTACTTACTTTGGAGCTAGGGTGTGAAGATATTTTAGTCCAGCTTACTGGTGTTGTTTACTTTCCTTCTGATTCTTAGTAATCCTTCTAGGGGACATGCAAATGTTTTACATACTTATTGTTGGAAATACACTTCTGAGCAGCATGGTGCCAGAGAACTCCATGTGCAAGAGCCATTGGGTCTGTTCCACTTGCAACTTCCTCTGAAAATTCCATCTCAGCTTTCAAAGAACAGGTTAGAATGTGAAGGCAAACACTTCCTGAGGAAGGAAAAGGCAATTTTTAGCCTCCTGTGTCAATCTTCATAGAAATATTTTTCTAGTAATAATGAAAATAATAATAATAAAAAAAAGCATTAGGGACCTTTTCTGGCTTGGATGCAAAAGTGAGGGAGTGCATCATGTCGTCCAACAAGCTCCCAGACAGAGCTCACACTGTGGCATGGTTTGAAGGAGTATTGTGGAATTTCTTAGTAGGAAATTAATAACTTGTTAAATTTACACAATACCTTAGTATTGTCACCTTAGTCTATCAGGAAACATTTGACACTAGGCAAAGGGATAAAAGTTGCAAAATATACCCACCAAACTCAGAGCAATTTTTTTTACTAACACTTTATTTTTTGTGTTTTCAATCTTTGCAAGTGTCAAGGTTATTCTTTCCATTTGACACTTCCTTCAGGAGATATAACAGCTGTGTAGGTCATCATATGGATCTGTCAGCAGTGAGAAGCAGTGTGCATCTGCTGGATGTTCTGGTGTGTTATGGGTGTGCTTACCTGTTCCCTGGAGATGTTCTACTTCTGTGCAAAATTGAATTTTGTTATTTGGGTTGTCCATTGTGTTAGTAAATATCCGCCTCCTGTTGAAAACAGCAATGAAATATTTTATGTCTTAAAACTAAAGTTTTGGATTATATAATGAATTGGTTACTAAAGAGAGGGCCTCTCTTTCTCATGCATCTTTCCAGTATTCCCTCATTACTTAGCTTTTTTCTTTTTTTGAGCACTATGACCATATGCTACTGATAAAGAATGTTTAATTGCCACTTTGTGCTTCATCACTCTTGTAGTTATCAAGTAATTATGAATCTTGCATTTTTAGTCCACAATAACCACAGAAAATAAACTCTGAGTTACTTCAGAGATTCAGAATTTAAATAATCTTTTATAAGTTTTTTTTTTTTAATAAGTGAAATTATTGTGATGATTGTTTATGGCTTCAATCAAAATTTGCCTTTGTCCAACAATTCTTTTATCCTGGTAGGGTGATTTTGAAGCATGCTCTCGGGGCAGAGCATGGTAATGAATGAACCTATGAGAGCAGGGGTTTATTTCATTCATACCCTTACTTGGGGTTAAGTACGGGTATGAATGAAATAACTTATCCCTAAGTTATTGAAGCACCTCTATTACTGAGGTAAGATTTTTTAAAGGTGGAGAAAAAAGGCCTATGACCTTGAAAAGTCACAAATATGAAAAAGTGCATGCTGTTTCTCTGCTGTGCTCTGTTGAGCCAGTACAAACAGCCTTAGGCATTTCTACCACAGAGAATTGTCCCTGTGTGCTTTCCCATGCAAATGGAAGGTAAAAACACATTGCAAAGTGTTAGCCATTCTAAAAATGTTCAGTACTGCATCAGTTTTATAAGACAATGTGAAAGGGGAGGATATCAGAGCAATAACTTTGAACATTAGATCATTATACCATCACAGAATGGTTCCAATTCCCCTGCCATGAACAGAGACACCTTCCACTAAACAAGCTGCATCCAGCCTGGCCTTGAACACTTTCAGGGATGGAGCATCCACAAATTGTCTGGGCAACTTGTTCCAGGCTCTCACCACTCCCACAGAAAATAATTTCTTTCTAATATATAATCTAAATCTATTTCAATTTAATCTAAACTCTTTCAGTTTAAAACCAAAGCTATCCTAGACTGCATGAAAAGAAGTGTGGCCAGCTCTCTCTCTCTCTCCCTCTGCCTGTGTGAGACCATACCTGGAATCTGTGTCACCTCTGGTGCCCCCAGCACAAGAATGACATAGACCTGTTGAAATGAATCCAGAAGACAAAAAAGATGATCAGGAGGCTGGAAAAGCTCTCCTATGAAGACAGGCTGAGACAATTGGGGTTGTTCAGCCTGGAGAAGAGAAGGCTCTAGGGGGACCTTATTGTGGTGTTTCAGTATTTAAAGAGGGCTCACAAGAATGAGGTATACAAAGCTTTTAGCAGGGTCTAACAATAATAGTAAAGCAATAGTTAGTGGTTTTAAATTAAAAGCGTATAAATTAATACTATACATAAAGAAGACCTTTTTTTAGAATGAGGGTTGTGAAACACTGATACAGGGTGCCCAGAGAGGCAGTAGCCCCATGTATGGAAACATTCAGGGTTAGGTTGTTCTGGGTTCTGAGTAAACTGATTTTGTTGAAGATGATCCTGCTTATTGCAGTGAGGATTGGGTTAGGTGGCCCTTCCAATCCAAACCCTTTTATAATTCTATGACTCTATGAACCCTCCTGAAAATCCCTCCTGCTGTTTTGAGTTGGTTAGTGCTTATGCTATATAGCTTGTACTATATGCTTGAGCTCCTGCAATCTGCCACATACATGATATTTATCTACTGGTGAATGTTATAGTTGCGTGAATTATTGGAATACCTCTGCAACATGCTACTCTTCTATAGTGACAAGGAAATGCTTGAGAGGAACTGGTGTCATTGCCAAGATCCTTGTCCTGCCAGCAGAGGTTGCCATTCCTTCATTCATTTATGTTGCCCTATGAGTCAGCTCTGCTTTGCTAACAATTTCCTGTCTGCCATCCAGCATAAAGAGAGAAATTTGTATTCTCAAAGAAAAATAATTATACACATATTATCCCTGCAGCAGAAGGGTCAGGTAGTGATTATGAGCACCAAATAAGTGCATTTTTTTTAATATAAGAGCCAAATTTAAGTACTTTGCAGTAGGAACTGTGTAAGCCCCATGCACCTTTCTGCTACAGATTATTGTTTCCAGTAAAGACCTGGTTCCTGTGTCTGTGTTTTGTGGGGAAAAAGAAGCATGCAGCCTCTATGTGTCTGTTATAATTCACAGATATTTGCTGGTGGGTAATGCTAGAAAGAGAGTTACTTTATATAAACAGAAAAGTATTCACACTGAAATTCCCTCTGCCTGGGAAATTCAGTTGTGCAACAGCTGCAAAAAACTTTAGTTTGCACAGTCTCACCACTCAGCCTTCTTTCCTCAGTGGACACAAACTAAATCCAATGTGCAAGTCAAAACCTGTAGGAGTAGAGTCAACCTGCCTTTGATCACACCCTGAGCAGCATGGAACTAAGTTTAAAAATGCAGTATCCAGAAACAAAGAATTAATATCAACATGCGTTCCTCAGAGGAGTAGAGAGAGGCCTTTGAAACTTCTGTGGCAACAGAATATATTAAATCATATGCAACCATCTCTCAGCATCTTAATCCTCTGAAGTTTTCAGAGGAATTCCATCTACAGATTCATATACAAAATTAAGAGCAAGTGATAGAAATCACTCCTCTAATCATAATGGAGTATTTAGTCATGAATAAAGAGGACACTCACAATCAATCTCTCATTGTATGCAGGAAGCTTTATGAGATAGTGCTGTTAGTAAAAGAATAATCCTTCTAAAGTATGAGGAGACCCAGGTACTCCTTTGATAGGTAAGGATAGTAATTTATGACTCATTTTTATATGGTCTTTTTATTGCAACAGCAACATTAAGACCTACAGAACATTGCAAAATTTAAAAAGTTATTATTTGTCCAACACTGATTCCTGAAATTTCAGTTGCATAATTCAGATGTTGGTATGTGTGGGTCTTATTGACAGCTTCTTACTATGAGATGAATGTGAAATGAGGTTCTCAGGTGCATTGTCAAATGAAATACTGAAGTCTGCAACTCTTTTCAATATCTGTAACACTGGAGTTCAGTTTCACTTGGTACTTACAGTCCAAAATTTGACTCTTAATACTCAACTAATCTGTTAAATTCTACTTACAAGTATAGATTCATAGAAAACAATTGAAAACAATAAATTGATTTTGTATGTCATCTAGTCCAACTTCCTTCTCAAAGTCTATTTTCAAAGTTTAGATCAGGTTGTTCAGGGCTTTGTCCATCTAAATTTCTAAAATCTGCAGGAATGGAAACCTATTCATGGGCTCAATCATTTTCCTTGAGGAGAAAGCTTTATTCTTAGCAAGACCAAGTTTAACTTGCATTAACTTGTGTCCTTTTCCTGTGCATCTCTGAGATTTTGGTCTTCTTCTCTTTAGTGTCCCCCTCTATTGTAGGAAGGAGGAAAGAGCAATTAAACTTTCCCAGAGTTTCCTCTTCTCTGTCAGCTTCCCCATACATTATGGTCCCTGTCCCTTGACCACTTCAGCATCCTCATCTTCATTTTCTCCCGCTCCTGAGTCATAGGTCTTACCAATGCATAAAATGCTGATCCTGAAGACTCACAGCTTGCAAAAAAATCTCTTTTGATGTCAAATAAGCTTCTCTTAAGTGACTTTTTTTGCTGCTTTAATCTGATGTTATGTATGAGACACCTTCCTTTTCTGCTCTATTATGGCATGAGGTGTTGGAAACAGGAAAGCTATGATCTGTAATGTACAGCATACTGGAGAGAAACAGAGCTAAATTACTCTTTTGCACCCATAGAAATTGCTGTATTTTAATTCTTGAAATACTTGTGAACAACTTGATCTTTAGTATACCTAAGGATTGTGTCATTGTTATGTAAATCTTAGACTAGTTCTCATGTCTTTTACTAAAATGAATAATCCCATTTCAGTTGCATGTCTCTGCTTCTTATGGTGTTTTTTTTTTTTTTTGAACAGCTGGGTTGGACAGGCAGTGCTCAAATATACTCCTGATAATATCAAGCAAGGAGTTTTACGTTTTGTCCCCAAAGAGAACCTAATATGGCATTTTTATTGCATAGGATATATATTCTATATATTGTTATCTGGAAAATATTTTTAGAACTATTCTGAACCTTTCCTTTTGTGCTCTTTCTCTCCTCAGATATTTTTGTTTCCTTCTGAATTCCTGCTGGATTTTGTAAAATTAATCCAGCCAAGGATTCACATCCTCAGTAAAAAGGGGACACTGTGATCAGTTTATCAGTCTGCTAGTTGCTTTCACTAATCATAAAGAAACTGGCATTGCAGACTGAGAGCTACAATCTCTTGGCATCATAAATGTGTCCTGTCTTTGAGTGAGATATGTGAAATACAGAACAACAGCCAGAAGTGAAACCTTGTCTGGATCTAGCTGGGACACCTTTACTTGAGAAATCTGTTTGATTTCACACATGACAAGGAGTGAAAGATAATTTTTTTACACATTTATGTTAAAATTTTCCTAGTAGATGCAAAAGGAAAGATTTTTGCCTCCAGCTGCAAGTATGAGTGAAGATGCCTGCTTTACCAGCTGTTCTACTTAAACAACAATTATTCCAAGTAATAAGCTCTTCCTTTAACCTTTATTTCAGGGTACAGAAAATTATTTCTATATAAACTATGGTGATGGTATTTCAGTTTTCTTTTTATGGTCTTCTGATTATTTCTTCACCATGGAAGAAAGCAGTCTCAGATTCTTCCTTATCTATTTTAAGCCTCAGCCTTTCAGTGACTGCTTTTTTCTTGAGGGACAGTAATGGCTGGGTGAGCTTTCATCCTATAATAGACACATTTCTCACTGGTTCTATTATAAATTTTGTCATATCCCATTTATTATTTTGCTTTCACACATTCAGTTCACACACTCCCCTATAGGGATAAGGTTACAATCATAAACACTCTGGTTTATCAAGTAACTTTCTATTTTCTGGTGTGTTGTTTTTGTTTGTTTGTTTGGGTTTTTTTGTTTGTTTTTGTGTGTGTGTGTGTGTGTGTGTTTTCTTTTCCCCTCTTTGTTTGTATGCCTGTAAAACAGTGAATACATGTCTGAGTGCACTCTGTGTTTCAGGCTGAATATTGTTGAGCAATAAAAGACTGAGGAATTACTCCTTTTAGTTGCAACAGCAGCTATGGGGTCTTTAAATAAATCTATTTGGCTTAATATGTTGTTGTCATTTTTACTCATGTGTCTGCACTCTGAAGATCTTTGCATGGTTATGTAAAGTAACACTTGTCTCTCTTTTGTTTCTAAATGAGAGGAAAGTCTCTCCTCTCCCAGTATTGTTTCTCTGAAATGTGCATATGCTTTGTCCATAATTCACACTCTGTATCTACTCAGGATCATGCAATTTCTTCTGGGTGGCACACTCTTTTAACCCTGTCCTAACTTAACTCTGATTTGGTTTTTTTTGACCCACTTATAGTCATAACTTAGACCGTGTTACAGACTTATTTGCCACAAACAATACTACAATTTGCTGTTCAGTCTTTCATTATTTATGGGGAATAATTTTTTCTTCTTAAAAAAAACCAAAAAAAATTTCATTTTTATGTGGGTTCAAAAATGACTGCATTTGCTGGATGTAGATTAGTAAAGGTTCAAATTACCATAGAATGTTCATTCACATAAATAAATGTAACCAGACCCTGATACAACCCTGTGAATTGCTGAGCTGCTCTACTTTACTTGCAGATATCCTCAGCCAGATGTTTTAGCAAGGTCTGGACAAATTCCATTTATCTATGTGTTGCTGAACACTGAATGTTCCATCTGAGTTCAGTGCTCCAGAAGACTTGACACAAAGAACAATTATCTGTAAAATCCACCTATTCTGATTGTGATTTCAATACCTCACCTGTGATGCAGTTCTTAAAACTCTAGTTTGGTTTTAGAGGGTGAAAAGCAGACCTAAAACAGGATAGGATATCCAAATTGCAAAATTTCCAGACATTTCAAGGTATTTGTTTTTAGAAGGAAAACAGTTTTCTGTCTATTCACTGATATCACTAATGGTGTTAGTCAGCTTTTCTCACTTGTACAAAGCTGTCATTACAGTGACAGTAATAAAAGGTGCAGTATTACCTCCTCCAGCCATTAGGTTGTTTCACCACTTTACCTGAATATTGTAAAATAGTTTTAGTGAGAAAAAGTCTGACCCTTGGAAAGCAACACACATGAAAAAGCAAAATATTTTCAATCACAGCTGGCTTGCCGGTCCAGAAAGATAATTCTGTCCTGCAAGATGGACAATACACATCAGGCAAATGTTCAGCAAGCACACAATTTCTTGGCAAATAAATGGTATTCAGTTCTCTCTGTGAGCTTGATAAATGTTTTATTTGAGTGGCAACTTGTGAGAGGGTCAGGAGCTGACACATCAACATGTACATAAAACATTTGTCAGACATCTCCAGAGATTCTGAGTAGTACTGCTCAGTAAAGGAGCAGTCTGGGCCAAGTTATCAATATTATTAATGCCATAATCTGGACTGGATTGATGACACTGCTCTTTATATAATTCTAAATGATTTTTGACTGGTGTATTTGAACCTTAATTTTGTTTATTGCTCTTTCTTATCTTTAAAACTTGTGTTTGTTTTTCCACTTAACACTGTTATACTGTTGCAAATTAGATTAGTGAGAGCATTGTTTACTCTTCTTCCTACATGCATTTTGTCCTTATAAGACATTTCTAGAAAGAAAATTTTCTGAAGGGGCTTAGAATGTGCTTGACAAAGCAGCTTTCAGTGGAACAGAATGATGTGCCTACAGACTGTAGGCACAATCTGGTAATTTTTGATCATGTGAGTTATACCAGAAAAGGTAAAATGCAAAAATAAAGTCATTGCTAACTTTCATTTTTCTTTTTAAACTCTCTTGTAAAGTTTTACTAACAGTAATTGTGTCTTGCAAATTTGCTCTGTCCTGTTTCAAACAACACTTCCTAAAACCTGTGATTTATATCTGGCAACATGTCTAAAATATACACAAAATCTGAGTAATTTTTCACTCTCCATTTCAAGAGTAGATGAATACATCAGGTCAAAAATATATATGTAGTGCTAGCATTAGATATTTCAGATGCACTTTCTTAAGTGGTTAGCATTTCTTAAATAGAAAAGCTCAAAGTACTTGTGTTTTGCAGATCATGTCACAAGCTTTCATGAAAAGATTCATCTGGGACAAATTAGAACCAAAAGAATTTCCCGCAAAATTTATATCCTTACTAGACTTCTTAAGTTAAAATTATATTATTCTATGAGTGCTGTTCCTCTTTCTCTGGGCAGCATATAAAAACAAAGTGAGCTGCTGCCACAAGCATTGCTGTGTGGGCAGGGGCACCAAGGTCCTCCAGCTAACTTCTGTGAGGAAACCTATTTTGGACCATCTGTTTTGGGCTGGTCACATCCAACTCTTACATATGCAAGAGATTTCTCTTTATGCATTAATCTGGTTGTTCAGATGCAGGTATTGAGGAATCAGACCATAGGACTATGTTGATTTCCATGCAGCATAGGTACACAAAAGGTCTGATCTAAGGTATGGAAAGGCTTCCCCAGCCAGCCAGGACAACGGGGCATCTACGAGAGCTTGTGAAGCTCACTTTTGGAGTGTATCTCCAGGTTTGTAGGGAAGAGGTAGGGTGGGTGGGAGAGAAATTCTGTCTTGCCAGAGAAAGCACCCACTGTGTGAAGGGGGATAGCCCTGGCCTTGCTGCTGCGTGCTGTGACAGTCAGGAAACGTGATACTGCCCTGCTGAAAGCCAGCACAGATGGCAGTGCCTGTTTATGCTCTTTACAGCAGCAGAGAAAAGCAGAAGGGAGGGCATAAGCAATGGTAACTATTATGAAACTGGTAATTCAATTAACTGACTCTTGGGACTCTTTTAGATTTCCATAGCATAGTTCATGTAATTTTAATTGAAAATATCCATATGTGAGGCTAGGTTTGGATCATAAGGGTTTGTGTAGGTTTTGATGTTCCTGTTTCTAAGGTGGAATGGGTAACTAAATTAATACTCTACTTATCTGTCACTTGAATAAAATACTACATAATATCCCAGGATAGTTTCTGTTAAAAACAGGTAATTTTTTTTATGCTGCATTTTATCTGCAAATATACACTGATTAAAGCTCTTATGTCTTTGGTACAACATCACATTACCATACAGCCTTAGGACAAGGTGCCATTTTAGTGGTAGTTCCAGAGACAAACAAATTCTTACAAAAAAAATACCTATCTTCAGCCTGCTTGACTTGATTTTGGTAGAAAGACCAGAAAAATGTAGGTGCAACAGTTATGAAAAAACATCTTTTAGATAAGCTGCATAGCTGTGAATTTAGTCAGTTTATTATATATGCTTGCACCTATGTACAGATCAAGAGACTCACCAAAAAAATGTGATCTAGTTTGTTCTAAGGGATGCATTTGAAAGGATAGGTTTTTAAAATCTTGATGACAAATATTCATAAATGCATACTGCTTTGTCATAACCTTTCCTTCTTTGAAAAGGCCAGAATGCTGAGAAGATATGTATCCCATTCTTGGACATAGTAACAACTGAGATCTTTGTACCAGGCTGAGATTCTGTGATTATGATTAACCAACCCCGTTTTGTGTCTTTTTGTATTTGCATTACAATACTGCCTGTGATTATTTAATCATATGCTGTATTATCCACATAAATCCTTGTCTTGTGGTAGTATAGTACAGACTTTTTTTGGAGATGAACCAAAGATTTTTGTTAAAAAGCTTGGTGACTCCAACTTCTACCTAAAAGACACTAAAAAGGAGCGGACAAGTAAAACTTTGAATATGAACTTGGCAACACTATTTGTTTCCCATAGCTTTTCAGGAGATAAGCAGAAGAGTTTTGGATATTATTTATTATTATTATTATTATTAGTAGTAGTAGTATTAATAATAATAATAACTTTTTCCATAATCATCAGGCAAAAACACAAACAAGGAAAGATATTTCATATCATCTTACCAAATATATTTAAGTTTTTCTTCCCCATATAGGAGAATTTCAAAAGAAGACAACTATTTGAAATCAAGGGTTAAATTGCTTATACTTGAAGGCTGCTTTACTTTCATGTGATGCAGTATACACTAATATTTTGTGAAGGTGCATTCTGTTTAATCTCCTCTTATAATCCTCTGTCTTAATCCATTCCTTCTCTCTTCACTCTAAGACTGTATTTTCTGCCAGATTTTCTATTCTCTGAAGGATGACCCAGACCCCATAAGAGAACAGAATAAAAAAAGATTTATTTTTTAATAGACAAATCATTAGATTGCTAAGGACTAATCCATATTATTTCTTTGTAATGGTAGGCCTGTTACTTAAAGTCTTCAAAGACGATTGCTAATAATAAACTCTTCATCTTTTGATTATCCAGCAATCCACACCTGCTCTCTGACAACTAGTAGTTCTGAGCAGCTGTCTCTGTTATTGGGAACTCTCCTTTACATGTACAAAGTCACCTCAAATTCTAATTACTTCATTAAGTCTCAAGTCTTTTCTAACTGAGCATCCTCAGTTTATGACATCTGTGAGACTTTCAATTTTGAACTTTGAATCTCAGTACAAAAAAAAAAGAGAGTATGTATCCTGTTCTGTGTGAAGAGAAATATATTTTAGAAGAATGCTGTGGAAATTAATGTTGATAACAGACATCCAAGTTGACAAAATTCTGTATCTAAATCATAAGACCCCAAAATGTTTCCCAGTTTCAAGTCTGGCAAAAAAAAAAAAAAAAGTCTGAACCAACCCCACCAGCCTTCAAAGAGAGAAAAAACCAACATTTCTTCCTTAAAGAAAACATCTAAATATCTTATGCCCCAAGAAGATACCTAGTTTGGTTAATCAGGAAGATAGCACAGTGAGTTACAGGACAAAATCAAAGCTTATACAGAAGGAAAAAAACATTTCAATCCTATGATGGGCTTTGCAATATTATCCTGGACCCTTAGAAGGTGGTGTGAGTACAAGGGTTATTTTCCTGAGAGTGTGCTGGAAAGATTTGTTGTTGTGCAAATAAGTGAAAACTCCTCCAAGCATATCTGGGAGGACTCTTGAGGACTTAAAACATAATTACCTCAGAGGCTGGGAGTCCAAAGGGACTGAGATGTGTGAGGAGTGTTGGCAGTCCTGCTTCACCATGATGGAGGCATCTCCATCATGAACATCCAAGGCTTATGGAGCTACTTGGTGGCACAAAGACTGCTCATAAAACCTGACTGTGTCAGTCAGGGTGCTTGCTGACCACCTGTGTGACCTGAGTGCCTACATGCTACATTAGGGGGGGATTTATTTTAACTACAGGTGACAAAATGCTGAAAGCAATATTGGAGATAACACTGTAGTCGTACATGCTCATCATTTTTGCATGTGAGAAATGGGCATGTTCAAGTATAAGGTCCAACAGACCTGTTTTTGATGTGTGCATTACTGGTACTATGTTAACCTGAAGAAGGGCAAATGCATATTTGCTTACCTTGTTTTAATATTCAGTTTGAAGATTATTTTTTGAGACCATTGAAGGAAAGACCAGAAAGAAATCACTACTGTTCTGTATTTGCAGGGTGGACAGAAAGCAGTGAATGTAGCTATAAGATAAATAAATGAGGAAGAGGGAAGCTGGACTGGTATTTATTTAATGAGAGCTCTCTGACTTTTCTCTTTCCTTTATGCAGTTAGTCCTACTTGTAACAAGATAAAGTGGTTTGGATGCCTGTAATTACTACTATCTGTATTTTTCTCTAAGATGTTCAACTATATGTCATTTGATCTTTGTTGTCTCTTGTCAAGGGCAATACTTATTCGAATAAGTGTGTAAGGATATAATTTCTGACATTTTATGGGCATCAATATAAAAATAAAAAGTAGTATCTCAGGGAGTTATTGTTAAATTCAACACAAACTGAAACCCAGATTTTAAAAATTTTTATCAATAAACAGTGAATGAGCACTGAAATGATTTATTAAGATGGTATATTGATAACTTCTCTCCAAAACCAGCATGGACAAATAAAATTGAGTCTACTACTTGAAAGAAAAGCTATTTTGAGCTTTCCTCCCATTGCTAAATCCATGTTAGTAAATTGACTCTATAAATATAACAGATATACTGCTGGTTCTGATATTTGGTGTTTGTTTCATATGTTGATCTGTGGACGTACAGATATATATGTATATGTAATGGTACTGTAGATGTGACACTGTCTTACAGCTTAGAATTATGAATCTCAGATACAAACCCAGCAGTTGATTCTGGAGGCCTTCTTTCTTGTGAGATGGAGTAATCAAAATGGTAGAGAGGAAAGGAAGAGTAAAGATTATATGTAGAGGGTTCCTCTCTTACATCTTTAATCTAATATCTTGTTCTTTATTGTGTTCTACTCTCTCTTCAGACTTTTTAACCATTAACCACTACCTGCATCTGATACATAACAAGTCTCTAGACAGTGCACAGTGCTGGAGACTCCAGTGTTTGGATATTCTACAGGTGCAGTTTTCATTTCTGCATTCTGAGATTGGTGACAGATGTCAGGTGTCTAACCAGTCAAGGCTCAGGTTTCTTGTGCTCTCCTTCTTTCCCAGTTTCAACCACTCTTACTGATCTTTGTCTTGATGAGAACTCTTTGTGCCCAGTGTGATGAAGTCAAGGTGCAGGAAAAGCAGCACTCTGATTCTAATATAAATATATTTTAGTCCTACCACTTTGATTTCTTATTTTTGCCACTCAAAATCCTCAGAGAGGAGCATAAATAAGAGCTATTAGAAACTTTCTATTTTAAAGTCCACATGCACAAATGTTAGAACTTACTGAATAGCTAAGTGGATTTTATCATGAGGCTATTGCATGAAAGGTCACGAGTACCATTCTTATGGTGCTTTTTCCTAAATTTAAATAACAATAACATGTTGTACTTAATGACTCATCACGTGTTAATCTTGCCTTGAGTCTATCTGCTGAATCAGTATTGGGGGCAAGGATACCTGCATCTTCAGTGGAGGTGTAAGTGCCTGTGGTATACATAAAAGCACATAATCTTGTGAAAATGTATAAAGTTATGTCCTCTTGGTCAGCTAGCAGATTTTCTGGCTGTTGTAACAAAAAGTCCTTACATTTTTTCTGAATTATAGTACAGATGCCGGAGTTCTATTTTGGGTCTCACTGCAGGATAAAGAGGATCACCATAACCAAATCAATTTAGAATTCCAGGCCAGAATATCTTACCATCATCATGCATACATTTTTCATGAAGCTTGGAAAACGGTACTTACTGAAGCTTATAACATTTGTGTGAGCAAAATATTTATTTTTTTAATGAAGATATCAGGTGATATCCAGTCTGCAACATTAATAAAGTGTTCTAAGTTATAATATTCTTATTGCCAATGATAATTTATTTTTAGTCTCTAATTTTTTAAACTTATCTTCTTTCATGATAGCTTATGTTATCGTTTGTTTTCCTTCTTAGCATAAGCATTTAAATTTTCAAAAATATGTGATAATATGTGCAAACTGTTACCAAGTTGTCCCCTTAACTTTATAAATAAACCAAAGAATTTTCAATAACTACTCATGGTAAAAATTAAAATGATCCATTTTGTCAATTTTTAAATTATCCCCAGCATTCCAGCAAGAGGATGAGATTATATAGTCTTAAACTGTGACAGGTGATGTTTATGAAGAAGCTCTTCACAGAAAGGGTGATTTGGAACTGCCTAGGGAGGTGGTGGAGTCACTGTTCCTGGAGGTGTTTAATTAAAGACTGGTCTAGTTGACAAGGTGGTATTAGGTCATAGATTCGACTTGATGATCTCAAAGGTCTTTTCCAACCTAAATGATTCTGTGATTCTGTGAGTTGCAATCTTTTTTGCTCAGACTTCCTGTTTTATACTGATAAGCTCAGCATAATGATCTGGGGTTTACTTTGTTGAAAATCTAGGATAGACATCTTGCAAAAGTGTACTATTAAATTTCTTACAAGATTATTCTCGGAAGGGTTAGTTTCAAAATCTTCATTGCTGACTTGCCGTTACTAGTAGTAGAGATGCAAAAAGTCAATACTTTGAATGTATTTACTTGGACTCTGTGGGAAAAAAAAACAACAAAACCTAAATTTCAGTCTCAGGGAATAAATCTTTCCTTAAGAAAAAGAAAATTGCCAAATGCTGTGGCAAAAAATATAAGAAATTCAGAAAGTTAGGTATTTAGAAGCAAGAGAGGTGCACTGCTGCTTAAAAGTCTTACTGAGGATCATAAGGTAAATTAAATGTAGGCATATTGCATCCCAAGAGAGATGGATGGCTCTGAGTTAACGATAAGCCTTAATCCACTCATATCTGTCTGACCTTGTTCAAGATTTTTGAGATGGGAGAGAGGGACAGGGGATAGAATAAAAAAGAGATTTTACAGGATAATGCAATGGGTAAAGAATAAAAAGGCAGTAGTTGTCAGTGATGCATTCTGTAATATGCTCACGTTCTTCTGGACTCTGAATCCTTTGCTGCAAAAAAAAATATGAAACACAGTAAACCTCTGCATTTAGCCATCTCATTTTCATGCAATGTAAGTTTGAAGCAAGCAAAACAAATGGATCTTAGCAGTCATAGCCTTTGAGGGTAGTTTTCACTTCCCTTGATTTAAAGAAGAAAAATGTCTTAGGAAGAAGAAAACTTTTTTTTTAAAAGAGACACTTCCTTAACTGAGCAATAGATAACTAGAAAAGTCAGCTGCAAGAACTCAATATCATGAATCTAATGTTCTGTTTCCTGTAAATTCAGGCATGTGTCAATTCAGTCATTTTGTATCAGGATTAATTCACATATGGAACTTATGAGAAATAATTATTTTTCCATTTGTTCAGACAGGTCAGCTCCATGGCTGTTAGCTCACAGCTATCATTTGCAATCTGAGGTAAGTTTTTCTCACCATTCCAGACCATTTTTTTTATTGACCTTTAAGGCAACAAAATAATTAAGCACACCAGTGTTGTTCTGTAACTTTGAATTCACTACATTAACAAACACGGTTTTACAAGGCCACCAACCCATCCATTAAGTCTGACCATGCGCTTTTGGAATCAATAGCAAAAATCCTAATAGTCTTCATTGACTGTTCTCAGACACTGGAAATTACTTTTATTTGCAGAATCATAAAGTAGCAGAGGTTGAAAGGGGCCTGTGGAGATCATCTATCCCACTATCGCTGCTCAGAACACAGGATGCCCAGAATCATATTCATTTGGATACTGACTGTCTCCAAGGGTGGAGAATTCACTGCATCCCTGGATAACCCATTCGATTGCTCAACCCTGCTCACAATCAAAAAGGTTTGTGCTCAGTTATAATATTCTACTTTTTGACTTGTGCTCATTACCTCTTAGTGGATGAAAAGCTAGACATGAGCCGGCAATGTGCACCCACATCTTAGAAATTCAACTGTATCCTGAGCTACAACAAAGGGGTGCCCAATAGGGTGAGGAAGGAGATTCTCCCTCACTATTTCACTTTTATGAGATCCCATATGGAGGACTTTATCCAGTTCTTGGATCCCCAGCACAGGAAAGACATGGACCTGTTGGAGTGTGTCCAGAGAACAACAACAAAAATGATCAGAGGGATGGAACACCCCCCTGTGTAAAAAGGTTAAGAGAGCTGGAGATGTTTAGATTAGATATAAGGGGAAAAAATTTTACTGTAGGAGTGGTAGAACAAAGGAACAGGTTTTCCAGAGAAGTTGTAGATGTCCTTTCCCTGTAAACTCTCAAGGTCAGGTGGGACAGGATTCTGAGCAACCTGATCAGGTTGGAGGTGTTCCTGTTCATTGCAGGAGGCTTGGATTAGATGAGGGACCCTTCATGGGTCCTTCCAACCCAAGCTGTTCTACAATTCTATGATCTTATTGTGAATTCTATGATTCTCTTTTACTGGTCACCACTGAGGAAAGTCTGGCTCTGTCTCCTATATACCCACCATCTTGTATTTGTGCACAGGGATAAGATCCCCCTAATCTTTCCCTTCTCCAGGCTAAACAGTTCCATCTCTTAACTTCTTCCCATATGAGAGGTGTTACAGTCTCTTAAACATCCTTCTGGCCCTGTGCTGAGCTGGTTCACTTACTCCAGTATGTCTTTGTCTTTTGTAGTGGGGAGCCCACATCTGTACCTCACTAGTATTGAATAGAGAAGGGGCTTTGCCAGGAAGGTACACTGCTCTCTCAGGATTGCCTTGTTAACCTTCAAGACCTCAGGGTCTTTTCTGCCATAATCAACAATCAATTTAAGCAGCAGTTTTTTAAAAGAGTTATTTGGAAATAGGAAAATACAAGATGATACAACTATGCTGGCTAACAACATATTTTCTCCAGTTCAAAATTTAAAATAGACTAGAGCTAAGAAATTAATACAATGTTGAAGTTTAATGTTTAGCTTGGACTCTTATTTCATTGTAAATACAAATTGCTTGGTATTTGTTTCAGAACTTGTGTCTATCTATGCCTCTATTTCCAATCTGTAATTAAGTTTGATAGAATTTTTACTGGAAGAAATTATACAACCAAAAGCATGCTTTCATAAATAAGACAAGATAAATAATTGGTTTAAAACTATGTAGGTATAAACAAACCATTGCCTGTCAAACACAGACAATATAGATTGCTGCTTGTTAAGAGAGAGAGGTAATGCCTTTTTAGCTCCTCTACCTGATTAAGTTTCATAACATAATCAGGAAAGCTCTTCCACTGGAAATAAAAGTTACTTTTTGAACTTAATTACATGTCAATACTAAATGACATAATTTAATTGCTAACAATCTGTAATGACGTCTAACAGAAATCCTAACCCCTTGTAATTTGATAAAAAGTTAATTTGATTCCTTAATTGAATTCTAATTCATCTCTTTGATATACAGCTAGTAATTGCATTGCATAGGACTTGATTTTGTTCTATAATAAATTTCTTTTTCATTTCCCTAAATAATTTTTTTCCTGTAGATATTTGGAAGAATTCTTTGGTGTCCTTGACAGACAGCTATGGTTATTGATTCCAGCTTTTGCCTTAGTACCACAGAAAAAAATGGGTTCGCTTCATCGGACATTCAAAATTCATCGCATATGAAATTGTCTAGGGACCCTTTTGATCAACCTGGTTGTGATACCAGGAAGCTTTGAAGCAGGTATAGGATTCTTGTTAGCAAGGTGTGCTTGTGGTTGACTGTATTTTCTGGCAAGACTTATCACTGCAATATTTTCTATTGGCTCTGTTAGAGGACAGTCCTGTGTGTTGAAGCTACATAATAAGTTGCTGAGGAAGAGAAGTAAAAACAGTGAAAAAGAGGTAGGACAGCTATGAAAAATAGAAATCTAATATAGTACAGACTTGTCTACCATACTTTTGAATGTTGGCTTTGATATCATCATAACTGAGGCCTTAGCAAGTAAGGACACAAAAATATGTTCTCAAAACTTTCTTAGGCTGTGGACTAAGAAAGTTTATATTTTATAAATATATAAAAACAAGGAAGAAAATCCCACAAGCCTTCCTCTATTAACATCAGTCCACCAGTGTAAAGAAGAGGGAGAACCATTTCAAAGGAGCTGTTGCAAAAAGGTTGCTATGAATTCAAGATTAACCGTCCATTTTGTTCTAGGCATTCTGAAAATTATAAATGCTTTTACTTCAAAATAAGTAGACTTGGGTTTTCTAGCTCATTTAGTGAGTTGGTTAGAGCATGATACTAATGTCAGAGTCATGGGTTCAATCCCCATGAAGACAATTCATGTCCAACTTAAGAGCTGGACTCGATGATCCTTGTGGATCCTTTGCAACTCAAAATATTCTTTGATTCTGTGATGTATTAACCAGACTCTTTACACATTTCTCTATTTTCTTCAGGCTCTGATTTGCTTTTCAAATCAAGTGAGACCTGACTTCTGGTTGTATTGCAGTGGATTCCTTATTTCCTTTATTTGGCACAGTCAAAAAACCTTTGTAATATTTAAAATCACTCTGAATTCCCAAGGACATACCTAAGCATGGAGAGTGTTTGAGGGGTAGCTAAATTTTATTACTCACTCTAAGTTTTGCAACTTCATATAATGTTTTTGAAATTCTTTTCTCTGGTAAAATACCAACCATTATGTACTTTTAACATTTAGTCCTTGAATTCTTTATTTTAGTAGCCATTGTTTTATTTTACAAAAAACTGCTTCACAGATTCTCATACAGATTCCCTACTTTAGTAATCCATCAAGATTTTCCTATCACAGAAGCAGGCTGTGCATAAACTCAGCACACAATGCACAGCTTGTGTTTTATTGTACATGTGAACAAGACCCTGTGGAGCCTTTAGGTGAAGAAGTGAAACCATACCTTTTTTTCTTTGTAGGATCAATGTTTTCAAATTAATCAGGAGAAGAGCTCTGTATTTGAAGAAATTGAATATATCTGGGCTGGGCCATCAGTCAGTTAGGAGAACAGAAAAGATGGTTGATGGGAGTATTTTTCCTGTTTGATAGAATTTATCATGTTTTCTCATTAAAAAGTCAAATGGAAGTAAACTATTATTAAATTTAAATGCTATTTACTTATTTTTTAAATTTTTCTTATAAAGTTTAGTTTTTAAAAGACTATTTTATTGTATGGCAAGAAATTACAAATGATTAAAAGAACATCTGCGGATTTAAAAGGCTTTAACAGTTAATTAATTTAACTGGATTTAACAGTTAATTAATTTAACAATTAATTTATTTAAATACTTGCAAGAGGGCCTCGGGTTTTTATGGAATGCTGAATAAAGGCCCTCTCCAAAATTAGTTTTTTTTAAGAGTGTAGATATCTGTAAAGAATGTACATAGTTATAGCAGCTAGAAGAACTAGGGAAGGTAGTAAGAATAATTTAGCTCTTCAGAGGACAAATGCTTTGGAGAGCAAGAAAACACTCAGAAAGCTAGAAAGGCCAAATCTTAGGTAGATTCAACATGTCATGAAAACCTGAAGAAATGGTGCTGGAAGAAAAGGAAGAAAGAAGTTTCTGCTGGTGTATTTTGTATAATGAAAGTGAGAGAAGATAGAAGACAAGGAAATGTGTGTGCATCTCCTCTTTGAATAATTTCCTAGTGCATCCTTGAAGGTGAGTTTCTAACAGTGACTTTAACAGCCAAAGTTAGTATAGGAACTGATGATAAATGAAATCTAACCAGATCTGAAAAAACAAGATCAGTTAATATACATTAACTTGTTTAAAAACAGTTTAGGAGAAAAACTTAACTCTGCAAAAGTTTTCTAGAAAATAATTAAACTAAGGATATTTATTACAAGGGCTCAACCAGGACTGCTGGTAAATGATTCAAAGTGTCCCAGTGAACACTTCTGCCAGCTCCCTCAGAACATTAGGATGAACGCATCCCACCCCATAGACTTGTGGATGTCTAAGTGATACAGGAGGCTGCTGGTCTTTCCAAAATCCCTTTGGATTATTGGGGCTTCATTCTGATCCATATCCATCTTCCATTTCTGCTAAAATGTCCATTCTTTAAAATTCTTTTTCCAGCTTTAAGGGCAGCCGGAAGTGGTTAATTAAATAACAATTGCCAGAAGAGTTGCGTATGCAATTTGCATAAATATTAAATCTCACAACATTACATATTATTACAAAGCAGAACATACAACATTTCAAATTATGGAAACCTTTGTTTTCTTGTTTGTTTTTTGTTTGTTTTGGGTTTTGATTTTTTTTTTTTTTTTTAATTTCAGTAAGCATGGTTTTGTGGGCTTTTTCCTGTTTCCAAGGTCTGGTAGGTATTTTGCCAACCAAAATTTTGCAAGACTAGGATTGAAAAACAGCTGGGTAGCTGGTAGCTTTGAGCTGGGTAGCTCAAAGAAAGTGTTCAGTTGGAAAGAAACAGTAACGTTATATCAGGTTTATGCTATTTGGATTAATTTACATTTATGTTTTTTTAAAGAAAATGTGTGTAACTCCTGACATGCCTTGCTTGTACTGGGCAAAATTCTTTCCAGATTAACAAGCTACTGCTTTGGTTTCTTGTGCTCTTTCATGTCCCTCCAGATTTCTCTACATTTAGCAGAAGAGTCAAGTTAGGTAATTGTATTTAATGATTTGAATAGACTCTTTCCTCTTGACATTATTCACACACTTGAATTCCTAAAGAGGAAAATAATAGCAACTGCAGCACCTGAAAGTTGATTTCTTACAGATGGTGTTGTATGATGACTTTTTTGGAGAAGAATATAGTAAATTTATTATAGTGAAACAATGAAGTGTGTGGGCCTAAAACTCAGGAGAAATAAGTGCTGCCTTTGTTACAGTCATTCAGGGCTCCTAGGAAACAGTTAGCAAGCAAGTAATATCCAAACAGGGAGAAGGCAGCAGCTAGTAAGACAGCACAAATTTCTGAATTCCTTTTGGAAATGAAAGAATTCCTACAATGATTCACTACCTCTTTTAAATAGTTAAGATTTTTTTGACACTTTGCAGGAGAGGGAGACTTGAAATGGAGGCTTTTGATACATAACTTAGCTGATAGGTAGGAAGAAGGACAAAGTAGATGAAAACAAATAAGGTAGAGAGCCCGGTAGAGAGTTGTCACAGGTGAGGCAGACTGAACCATAATCTGGGGGGGGACCTGGATGCTGGAGTTTCTATAAGGACTGAAGAGAGCTTTTACTATGCTGCTTTCCAGTTCTCTTCTCTTTCCTGACACCACTTCTTTTTGGCACCAGCTTGTCTTTCTTGGTCCCCAAGTCTCCAATTTTTCCAGTCTAAATACCTTATTTGTGTAAGAACAACACTTGATTATCCTTCTAATTGGTGATTCTGCCTCATGTTTTCTCATTAGCTGGAGGATTCAGGATATGTCACTTTTTTGCAACTAGCCACATGAGCTGCATCTGCCAAGTAGCATTCTTCTGCTTGAAACTTGCACAGTTTCAAAAATTCCATTTCAGACACCCCAGCAGTTATATACCCAAGTAGGTGCTGCCAATTAGCATTCAAAATTCACCTGGTTTTTCACATACAAATTAGTATTTGGAAAGTTTGTTTTCTAGTCGTACCTTAAAGAACTTGAATATTGCTATTACCTATCCCTGGTAGGGATTTTCATCTCCAGGCTCTACCTGGATGATGGGAAAGCTGAAAACATCATTTAATATCTCAGGTTTGTTGGATACAAAATGAGAACAAATGCACAAAATCTTAAATCCCAAAATAGTTTTTTTTCTTTAGTCTATGCAGAGATCTCTGAAAGACAATGTTTTTCTAAAAAACCTTCTGAAAAATTAAGCACTAGATGTTGCAGAAAAATATAGATAGTAAGCATCCATCAATTTGGATGACTTCGAAGGCATGCCAGTATTTTCTCCTCTGCTGCTAGCAAGTACAGTCAGATAGAAGTGAAGAGAGCGAAGTGTGGATTGATGGTTGGCCCAAGCAAGCTGCACAAAGGCTGAGGACACTGAAGGGATCCTGCATTTTGTTATGGTCTGATTGAGTCGGACTGCCTGGGAATGTTATGGGCATGAGAAGACAAATAACAAGAAATAACAAGAATAGGCTCCAGTGAGAAGTCAGATGATTTTTATGCTGTTGGTAGGCAATGCATAATCATGGAAGGGCCTTGGCTAAGTAATTGCTTCTACCTTGTCTAGACACTCTCTAATATACTTTAAAGAAATGTCCAGAAACAATGACTGGAAAAGTATAAATAAGCAGTCTGTTCCAGAGAGCTTGAAATATCAAAGAAACAGAGGCAATTCTTGAGTGCAATGAGAGAGTAGAGAAGAAATGTTGTGATAATGAAGATGAGCTCCTGTAGTGATACCAGAGAGCTGTGTGCATTTGTTCAGCTGCACATGTGCACCTATGAAATTACTCTACTGAAGTATTTGCAACTACAGTAATGTGAAATTGATGTAAGGCCAAATTAGAATACTACTGTTCCAGGTGTGACAAGTAGGTCAGCGAGCCAGTCCTCGCATGTGTGCAGAAAGCACACATTTATAATGTGACAGAGGATTTTGCAAATTCTGAGAGACATTTCCAAATCTCAGTGATGTACTGTTCAGCCTCCTGGGTCACTGACAATTTATGACTTCCTGGGCACTCACTGTTGACATTCCACACTGAAATTTATATTTTTAATGTATTTAAATACTTTCTATTAATGGGAAAAGAAAAAAAAAGAGAGGATTAATTTTGCATAGGTTTTTTTATCTGGTAGGAAAAACCAGATAAATGTAGCCTTGCGACACTGTCAGCTAGACTAAGATTGTGCTCACACACAGCACAGAACTGTTTTCACATCTCATTTCCTTAACAGCTGAGATGGAAAATTAATTTAGAAACAAAATCAAATAAAAATATATTCTTTTTTCTCCGCATTAAAAAAAAAGAAAATAAGTAATGACGTTGGTAAACTAAAGGTTTCATAGCCTAGGCTATAACAACAATCAACCTTCCTGGTTAGGTAAGTGTTGTATTCATCTTAGTCTATCTTACTGTATTCTTTTAAGACTAGTTAGAATGTGACTAGTAAGAGGTCTTTGTTATTTGTCATGAAGAAGTCCGTAAGGAACCTAATTGCCCTGACTGAATTACTTACAATTTGATTTCTTTTGTACTAGGAACCATGACACAGTCTTACATCTAGATGAGCAAAGACACAACATTTGGGAAAAACATTGAAAAACGCCTATCAACAAAATGGTGTTTTAACACAAGTAAAGGAACGACTATGCAGAGCTGAGATTCCTCTTCAGGCACAGAATTTTGTCTCTTGGTTTAAAAAATCTGTTTTGCACTGGATCATAGATTGCTAAACAGTAGCATATGTGCTGCAGGTGGTGTGTTAATCCCCCTGAAGAGATCAGACACACAGATGGGGGCTGCCTCCAGAAGCAGTGTTACCTGCTGCCTGCACTGTTCATGTTCAAGGACCTGTAGTACTTTATCTCTGCTAGATCCCTCTTTGTCATGGATTCCTGCATCCAATGATAAGACACAATCAAGGTTTAAAAGAGTATTAGGAATTACTTTAATATAAACTGTACTGGCATTGTAGTCAAATGTATTTTCACGTTACATTTATCTTCTCCAAGAAGTAATTGGTGATAGAGTGACTTCACTTCTCCTTTCAGACCATCACTCCTCCTTTCAGACCATCAGCTTTTGCTCTTATCCTAGATTACTTTCTCCTCTCAGATATTCAAAAGGTCTCTTTCTTGCCTGCTTTCCTTTTCTTAGGTCCCTGCCCTCTCTCTCTGCAATGGCACTAACCTGTGAACTTAGAAAAATCATATCTTGTACAGGCAGATAGATGTCACACTTTCAACTCCATACAGAGATGTTAATTAAACTAGAGAACAGGTAATCTTCAAAAAATAAATTATTTATATGAAAGTCTTTAATTATCTCTACAAGTTTATCAGCCAAGGAAGCTTTGGAAGAGTTAATGAAAAACCCACAAAAGCCAGAAAACATATGAAGAAATAGTGTTGATTAAATTTGGAAATAAAATATCCAATTTTGAAATTAAATCAGAAATTTCTCATGTGAATTTCAATTATGCAAGTATTCAAGCATTTAAGTGATATTGCATGATGTAACTTCTGCCACCTTGTCATAGGGAGAGATTTTCTTCTCTTCAGCATGGGAGCCACTGATTGAGAAGTCAAACAGATTAGCCAGGTACTTGGATCTTTTCAGAACTGCATATTTTCTGGATCCAGCCCATTTCTTCTACTGGAGCAGTTGTGACCCAAGGCACCTTGTGCATAGCTGGTCTCAGAATCTGGAAGACAGGAAGGTTGTGCTCCCTTCTTGGCCAAAGATCTCAATTTAATTCTAAAGAAAATGAGAACTTGGAAATGGCTAGAAGTAGGAAGAGAAAGCCATTAAAATCAATGCATCTGGTTGCAGTCTGTGACTCATTAAATCCCCCAGGTCTTTGATTGCTGGAAAGCAACAGGATACACCAAGGGATATAACACTCTGTACCTTTCCTGCTTTTTAAGTGCTTTCCCTAAACATTTTCTCTTTGTCATTGCCATAGACAAGCTATTAGACTGGCTCAATCCAATAGTTACATTTACCAAGTTTAAAAGCAGGAACAAAAACCAAATCCAGGACAGTTCTTTCTGTCCAGTTGGCATGATATGGCCTATGTCCATACCATTAATGCTCTTCCCCACTTATTCAGACAGCCTGTTGGAAGTGGTCCATGCAAAACCTTGATGCACGTCCAGGGTTTGTTTGAGAGGTTTCTAGTTGAAACATGGCTGGGAGAAGCTCCTCTCCTTCTCTTCTGGCTTTTAAAGCTCTCTAGTTATCTGTTTATATCTTTTTGACAACCCTTGAAAATCATCCAAAAGGATTCTTATCAGTGTGTTAGATAAGAAAGAGCCTTCCTACTTTGCATTGGGATGTTTACTGCAGGATTGGTCCGTCTTTTCCACAGAGCAAATCTGCTTTGAGCAATCAGAATAGACAAACACAGAGCAAAGAGGGACAATCAACCTTTTCGTGCTGTGTCGATACATTACAGTACCCTCTCGCACTGCTGTTTATATGTTGGCACATGCAGGGCAGTTCCCTTGACCTCACTGTCATTTTCATCTGTTAGTGCCATGTTTTCCTTCTGGTCTTTTTCTGCTAAAAGTATGGTCCTTTCCATTTCCATTGCCTTTCAGTGCTTTTGAATGAAATATATGACTTCTGGTTTTCTGATAGAAAGAGGTTAAATCTCTAAAGACTGGGATTATCAGCACTCCATGTTTACTTAAAGTTAGTAGGAAAATATTGCCTATGTTGCTTGGAATTTGAAAACGAAGTTATTCTACATAAGGATTAAAATGACCAGGTGTCTTGTAACCTTTACAAGAGAGATTGAAATCTCCATATATTAGATGGGATTTTCAGAGAAATGCAATTTCTGTTGCTAACTGATCTATTTCAGTAAAGATCAAGGAATGATTCAAAAGTCACTCACACCAGGTGCAGCCTTAAAAATAATTCAGACTGGTATACAAAATCATCAGTATACTCAATCCTGTTGACCTTTAAAATGGCTATAGACATTAATTTTGAGTACCTGTAAAGGTGAAGTCTAAATAAAAATATAAATTGGTCCTACACATATTCCATCATACAGGAGTTGTGACTCTTGCATAAACCCTGACTCATTAGTTTTTCATGTTTTCAGCTCTTTGACAGATTAATTATTTAGTTTTCAAATGCCTGATTATCTAGTGAAAAATAATGAAGGGAATCTGGACTGAATCATTCTTTAGAGGAGGGTGTCAAGTTAACCTTCCCCTGAACAGCCATGCAATCAAATGAGGCAAAGCTGAACCACAACTAAATTGTCAATCAGAAGAAATCTCTGAAGATACTTTAATAACTAGTGAAACTTCCTCTGATAATTAAAATCTGTTAACTACAGAATATCAAATGAGCAATTTTTCAGCTTAGACTAAAAATATATTTTTTTTAGCTAATATACATAAGCTGGAAAATCACATGTTTCTTGGTATTTCAGTGCCTGTTGCTTGAATTTTGCATATTAAAATAAAAAAGTTTAATTTGCACTTTTCATTTATGTATGTTCAGTAATGAATATATGAGCTGGTTTTTACCCTGTGTTTTCACATGACATCATCTTTTGTCACATAAATTGCATACACCACATGAGTGGTCATTGAACTGACCTTAAGCTCCATAATATGTCTGAAATTTATTTTTAAATCCCAATATTAGATTTTCCTGATTTTCTCTGATCACTAGTTACATTTTCTATTTTTCATTTAACTTTCATTAATGCAAATCAGAAACCGCTTTCTCAAAGTAAAATAAAAACTATTTTTCATGCCACAGGAATACACACTGTTAGGAATAGCTTGTCTAGTGGCAAAGGGGAAATATGTTGTATTTGGGCATAGAGGTCTCAAGTTCTAAAAGTGAAAAGTACCTTAAAGATTAGCTACAGCACTGTGTAAAAACATCATGACTCCCAGAGTTTTAGGATGCAGTTCTGTGCCAGTAATTTTCCACTTTGCATTTATATAGTGCACCTTTTCCTGTGTTAAATGGTATTAAAGGAAAATTCTGTCAAAGCTTGTATATTCATCACTAGCCTCCTCTGAAGTGAAAGTACATGGCTTCAGGGGCATGAATACAAGCTGTGGAAAATCTTTAGAGAATTTATTTAAAAAATAGTTAGACTGCCTTTGATAAATACATAGTTCATATCACCATATGATAATTTAAAATACTGTTATGCTGTATTTTCATCTGTTGAGACAAAATTGTTTTTCTGATTTTTTTTTGTTCTAAATTTGTTTTGTTTTCTCATAGCTAATTTAATTTTAGTTTAGTTTTTTCTCACAGTCAATTACTGTTGTGGTAGTCAATATAACTGTCAACTTTTTGAATGCTAGACTGGATAGTCACTCGTGTTTATTCTGACAGCTGAAGAGTCTTATCTCACCTCTTTGTCTCTACGGTGTAATTCATAGTAATGTGTTTTCCAGAAAATTAGAGAATTTTTTAGTGCCCACATCATAATTTTAAGATTTTTACTCCTGAGTTATCTGTAAATGTATGTACCCATGACTGAAATACATAAAATAGAGTATTGTGGGATTTTAAAAATAAATGTGTGCAGCTCCAAAGGTAGATACCAGGACTTTAGGACCAAGAAATTGTAGGTGGCAGTCATCACACCAATCATAGTTGTCTTGGATTTAGGTATTTAAGCTAAAAATCTTGCTTTTCTCCATAGTGAATAAGTAATAGAGTTTTTTAGAAAACAGTTCAACTAGACTATTTCTGATACTTTTTACTTTGGAACAAACTAGTCTTTGGAATTGCATATGTTCCAATAAGTGTGGAATTTATTTGCCAACTTTTGGACTATCATATTCTTTTGTTTGGTAAGTGACATAGCCTGTTTATTGCCATTACTTTCCTCCACTGCACTGTTTTGTATCACATAATGTTCTTCAGTGTATCATGCCATTTCTTACAATTTTTAATTTGATAGAATACTTAGGAAAAAAAATAGTCTCTGAAAAGGTTTCATTTCGACAATAATTACACTGTTCAATCAAGCAAGATTTTTCTTATATGATTTATTAATACAGATGTTAAATTTCAAACATTTCTTCAAAATTGAAGTGATCACCCTGAAAGGCTTTAATGGATGCACAGTAAATATGTAATAGCTGTACACATTTTTTCTAGGCAAGTTTTTTGATATCATTAGTTATTCACTAAAATTCTCATGAACTTTGAATCTTTCACACAGTGTTGAATTTCTTTTACAGTTTCAAGAAGGGCTTAGACAAATTAAAAGCAAGTAAAAATATGGCTCCCATTTATTTGTGCCTCCTCCCTTTGTTTCTCCATAATAATAGCAACAATTTTTATGTGTTCAATTGCCAAATAATTAAGATGCTATATAAAATAATGCTAGAAGTGTTAAAAGAACAGCCCTAAGGATTTTAGAAGAAGAATTTATTGTCCTCAGGTTGTAACTGAACTGGAGAAACTGTAGTACACATCTGTTGCATCTCAGAAAGATGGATTATTTCAGGGCACTGTGCTCAGTGGTGTGTTGAATGAGGCATTGGACATAAGGAAAAGCTTTTTAGGATCTTGCAATAAAAATTGATTTTAGATGGATGGTTCTTGCCTTGGGGGTAAAGAAGTCCATTCTGACCAGTAACCGACCTGTAAAGGTTTTAATAAGATCTTTCTCTTTCCCATCCTATGCTATGTATATGGATATTCCTGCTGACAGTGAGCTCAACATGACAGGATATGCTGCTTCTTGGTAATAATCCTTTATGGAGATTTACTTGGCTCCTCCCAAAGCTGCCAAAGCATGGTCAGAGCATGAAAGATGCCCATAAGGCAGAATGAGAGAACCACAACTCCCTGAGTGTCCTGCAACTTCATTCACAGGGTGAACAGTAAGAATTAATTGTTTACTGAATAATTTGTTGGGTTCTTTTTCTGGGATAAAGCAGGATGAGGCACTGTTTCTCAATAGCTGAAAAGCATCAGAGCTGGCACATATGTGTGTGTATCAGCAGGCTATTTTGCCTTTCTTGGAGTAATCCCAGAATTTTGTACTTGTTTGATTTTGGTTTTGCTTTTCTTTTTTTTTTTTTTTTTTTTTTTTGTTTTGTTTTGTTTTGTTTTGTTTTGCTTCTAGAAACCTTTATTTATATAATCAGGAGAGGTTACTTAAGCAATATTTTATGTTCAGATACAGCATGATTTCTATAAAAATATTATTACTATAAATATTATCTTGATCCTGTAACATGACTGTATTCATCCTTGTTATTTTCTATGGATGGTATATATTTTTTGATTAAAGTTAACAACTAAATTTCACACCTTTGTGAAACATAAAATCAGAGAGAATGTTCTCTGATAGATAGTCTTGGAGGATCAAGTTCAGCAAACTGAGTAACAGCCAAAACAAACAAAAGAAAGGTGGCTGATGAGTGCAGGTTGCTAAGAATGATGATAATGTTTTCTTTTTGAAGGCAAAACCACAGTATCAGTAAGGAAGATCTATTTTCCATTTAGGAGAGGAAGAAGAGAAAGAGTTCTATCTCAAAGCATGGTCAAGGTGAACTGAAAGCAGGGAAAGCTTCCTACTTAGCTGAGTATTACTGGAAAACAGAACATCTGTACTTTGAATCTGGAGTATAGGAATGAGGGCAGTTATTTGATTGAGTTGCTCATTTAGGATCAGGAAGAGCTGCATTTAGTGCATTGCTCTGTTTTGTGCTCTTCATGATGTTGGGCTTTTGCCTATTTCTCTAAACAGAATAATGGAGCTTGTTAAACTC
Source organism: Lonchura striata (assembly GCF_050655825.1). Taxonomy (NCBI): domain Eukaryota; kingdom Metazoa; phylum Chordata; class Aves; order Passeriformes; family Estrildidae; genus Lonchura; species Lonchura striata. Next base: position 49,719,661 of record NC_140705.1, read on the forward strand.
TTCAGTGCAAAACAACTGAGCTGTTCATCTTCCTGGATAGTTAGGATTTGCTGCATGTTGCAGATAATGGTGATACCAATACATTACTATTTTCTATCTGCAAATGTCCCAGGTAGAGAAAGATATTTCATTAGCCTGACTTGTTCTGAAAGACAACATCTGTATTTTCCTGAACCATGTTGGAATTGTGGGTCATAATAAAAAATACCATTACACTCACTCTAGCATAACAATGAGATAGATGTTCCTGAAACCATAGAAAAACACATATTTGTGTGTGCATGTGTGTTTGTGTGTGTGTGTGCACTTCTGTGTTTGATGTAAAACTGTTGGACAGATTTCTTATGGGTTTCTAAAGCAAGGAACTGTATTTAAAACTGGATCAGTAAATTCTTGCAGAAGCCACATACTGATTCTGAAGAAATTATGCAAAAGGCAAAATAGACTACTACTGATTGTACAATTTTCAATGGCCAGAAAGAGTACACATGAAAAATGCTTCTGTAATATTATGCGGTTTACTGCTTGAAAGTATCTGAGGATGCTGTCTAAGATTACAACCCATAATTTCTGATGTTTAGTTTCTGAGAATAAATTCAGGACGAAGGCCTTGATCCCACTCCAATTTAAACCAAAGGTGAAAGAACAATATAGCTGGAAATAAAACCCTTTTTTAATAGTTCTTCATAGGATATTTAAATTTACTTCAAAGATAAATAAAGGCAAAAATGCCCCTGAAACTCCATACAGCATATCCTATGGTGTGCCAAAAGCTCCAGTAGCCTGGTTTCTAAAATACTTGTTACAATCTAGATTTGATTTGCTAGATCAAATTACTAGATTCAGTAAAAACTTTGTATAGGTCAAAACACAGAGAAAAGAATAACAGCAATAATAATAAAGCCTCCTAGGGCTCTGTGTTTAGATCAGAGGGTTTGAATATAAACTTACATATAATGCAATATTTGAAGGAGAAAAGTAATAAAAATATGCTGGGAGGAAGTATTAACTGAATTAATGAAAGAACCTTTTGACTGATTAACAATTACTCAGCTAGAAGAAACAACTTTCAAATGCCAAATGAAGGTAATGTGACTAATAACAAAAAAGAAAATGATCTCACTTCTTATCAGCCTAAAGGCAATGTAAATGTAAGAGTGCACTGGTTGCTGTGGCAATGTTGTAAACTGTTTTTCTTGGCTTGCAGTAAGAAGCCAGGCACAGAGAAATTTTATGCACAAATTCTACAGTAAAATGGAAAAAAAAAAAAACCAGTAGCTTTGAAGTTTGTACAATGTTCCTTTTGCTAATCAAGTTCCTTGTTCAGTGTTTGAAGAATAGAAATATTTTATTGACTCTCTTCCAATGCCAGGAGGCAGATGGCAAATCTAGAGGTGTAAATGAGAAAGAGCACATGACAATTGTCTCTTGTGATACACACACCTGGCCACAACATTGTTGTATAGACTCTCTCAAAGTCTAAAATCATCCATCATGAAATTTAAAGAGAAAAAAAAAAATAGGCAAGGTAAATGGAATATAAATACCTGACTGAAAATTCCACTTAGTTGTGTTTGTGCAGTTCTTTCATTGAAAAAACGTTGTTTTCCTCCCTGCTTCAGGATAGACAGTGGTGACTGCCATTTTGAGATTCAGGTGCAAACTCCTACAGATGAGCAAAATCTGTCTTGGGAGTTTTATTTTATTCTTTCACTACCTCTTTCTTGAATAAAAACCCCTCTTTGAGGAGGGAGTTGTTTGAAATTTTATCTTATTTTAAAAGGGATTTAATTTTAGCAAAGATTGAATTTTTCAGTAAAGATATGGCATAGGCAGAAGAGCGTGTATGAAATATTCTATTATAATGAAAAATTAAAGGAGAGCTTGAGTTCCTGCTTTAACATAGTTTGAATGTGTGGGCTTGTGGATGAAATTTAGCTTTCCTATTCTTAATTAAATTATTGCATATTTTAAGGCTGACGCAAATGTCTTTTTCTGTCTGCTGTCTTGATGGTCTTGAAACTTATGTAATAGAATTTTTCATAGAATTAAAGACCTATACTTTGTTCTGAACACATAGATGATGGTATAGCTGAGAGAAAAACATTACTAAATAATTTATTTATTCACCAACATACATTATTTTAGTAATTTCCATGGCACTGTCACAAACTTTTCCAGGCTGATTTTTTTTTCTTCAAATAAAGCTGTCATTGCACCAAACACTTTAAATATACAGTATTAAATAACCTTTGGACTCAGGCATTCTCTGTTGGACCTATGTTTTATCCAGTTTTTTGAAATGTGCAGAGGTTGGTAGTTAGGAGCACTACTAATTTGTTCCATTCATGAGCTATATGGATGAATGAAAATATGTCTAATTTCCTTATTAACAGTACTTGATCCTCTCACTGCTTGTTAACCACAGAGTAACCCAATCTTTTAAAAAAGGCCCTTTTCACTCACCATATCCACCCTACTTCTACATTCAGATAGCAGCCACGGAGCTCACTTTCTTCTTCCATTTCCTCTTTGTAGCAATAAGTAGCTCAACAGACCTGTGAAAGAGATTTGACTCTGTCAATGCCATTTTCCAAATGTCAGCACAATTTCATTTTCACAATCCTCTGTCAGGCTGTGTTGTATGTCACCCTAACAGGAGTATTTGCAGTTCCCAGCCTGTGTGTATGTACTTTCCAGGTGACTCACAAGTGCACATGTTTCCAGCTCTTCTGTACATCAAATTTACAAATGCAAATGTTTAGGCCATTGGTGCAGAACATTTTCAGGATGCCCAACACATCCAGGAAATCTAAAATGTACTTTGCCCTCTTTAATGCATCCTACAAGCATGGCAATGAGGAGATGTGTCATGCATATTGCACATATTGCTTCATCCATGATCATGCCTGGGCACCACAAATTACAATGCAGAGTTTTCAGATTCCACCTGGAAAATATTTCTCATCAGGGAAAAAGACAAGCCCAGAAAAACCAACCTGGCAGTGTCAGCTATATCAGGAATTGCTGTTTTCTATGTTTTTCTATGTTGAAAATAGAGACAGAATGCACTGTGAACAGCTTCCAGTGTGGCACAGTGTTTAGAAGGCATGAATAAGCCTTACTGACATCTGTGTTTGAGTCCAAGAAAGCTTGAATTATTCAGCATGTGCTGGTGTAATTAGTGTCATACACATGAGTTAAATGTGGCACACACTGTGAGGGACAATCCCTAGCCACCAGCAGAATTTGTTGTGAATTAGTAATGCTGACTCACAAGCTTGGTAATGGGCATGTGGTTGGATAGTTAGAGAAGATTCATTAATTACCCATAGTACAGCCTGGGACACAAAACTGTTCAGTGACACCTTTCTGGATAATATTTTCATATATCTGCTATGCAGTAAGGATTAATTTACCTAAATTAGTAACTTTATTCAGTAGTTTTTGTTATTTCTGGTACCAAACCTTATAAACACTACAAATACTCTGAAACAAGAATTTTCATGACTGTTAATACGTTGATATTATGGTATCTACATACAGCCACACTTTTTATATGTAAAAACAATGCCCCTGCTGTGGTTTAGGAATGGTGTTCTCCAATTTAGTGCTCCCACTTGAAACTACTCCAAACCACGTGCCACTCTGACTTCTCTTCCTCCCCTTGCAGTGGGTTGGAGAGGAGAAATTGAGGCACGAAATGTTAATACTATGGGTTGAGATAAGAACAATTTACTGGAAACAGTAATGAGATAAGAAAATGAACAGCAACAGTGGTACTACTAATGTCAGGGGATAAAAGAAAAGAAACATTATTGCTCACCCTGTGGAAAAGCCCTGACAACACCCCACCCCTCCCTCCACCAAACTATACTGACCTGGAAGGGAGCCCTTCTCCCTGTCCCCAAAAAATGTGAGGCAGTATAGAATAACCTCTGAGTCCTGACATGCCCCCTCCTATCTACTGCAAAGATTATCCTGGCTGGAAAAAGGAAAGCCTCATATTTGTAATATAATTCCCATGCATGTCCTAAGCCCAAAACACTCACCTGAGTCGGAAGTAATTTTTGTCTCAAATTGTTGGAGATAAATGATTATTTTACAACTAGTTCCTGCAACCCTGTGGTTACTGCTACCCTGTAGTTATACAGTAGGCTGCCTCATCCTAACCCAGTACTACTGTTTGATGTCTATACTTTCATGCTCTATTAAAACAACCAGGAAACTGACCCAGATGGTTTTCACTAAGGCTGCCTTGAAAAGTCTTTAGGCAGCTGGAACAGTCATGGAGGCTTGACTCATTCAATAGTGTTCATGAGGGACAAGACAGAGCTGAATAAGGAAGGTCAAATATCCTAAAGTGACTGATATTTGAATTCTAGAACAGCCATTGCACAGCTGCAAGGCAGGCCTGAGATAAGGGCAGATCCTGGGACAAAGCACAGAAGCTCCAGACAAAGCTTTTCACATCTCTTTCTACCAGCTTGGAGGTTTACACAGATCAGTGTGATCTGAGATTGCACCACTGTGCCACACTGGAGCTGGCCCTGGAAGCAGCAAGGAGAGGCTGTAGAGCCCATAGGGTTGGACAGAGACAGCAAATCTCTCTGAGATCTCCTGCTCAGCAAACTTCCTACAGTATCTTCTGGTTCTTTCTCATGGTTCACTGACCTTGGGAGCCTCATGCCTGTAGCACAAGCCTTTCCTTTGCTCTATGCTCCAAATAGGGGACATTTTTAAAACTTTAATATCTGAAATGAAATGTCTGATACTATGGTTTTTAACCCAATCCTTTTTGTTCTATTGTCCAGGACAATATTTTGTCCTGGACATCCTTTAACATTGCTTGGAGACACAGAAAATTGCTGCTGTCATGATCAGGGTTAACAGGAGAAAAACACATTGTTGCCGGTGGTGCCTTATGAATATCCATACCTGTGGGCCAGTGGTTTAAAGTTATTTAACACCTATGCAAACTCAGTTTATTTTTATAGAGTTAAAGGAATTGTGGAGTGTATGTGGAGCCATCACTTTAAAATAGTTTACTTTTTAAACTACAGTTTACTGGATTTATGTCATACAGATTTTAAGTATTTTCCTACTTTGTATTAAGGAAAAAAAAGGCTTTAATAGGATGAAATAAATCAATAGGAAAGCACTCAGCTAAGTATGTTTTTCAGGCTTTCATCTTGTTGTTGGTGGTGAAAAAACAAATTGGAGAAAGCATCTTTAAATTATATCTGTGATTAATTGCTCGGAAAGGTATACAGCGGCCAGGGTTCTATAATTTACTGTGCAAGACAATGCATATCATTGTCTTCCATGAAAATGTGTGAATTATGTGATCATTTGCAGATTAAGAATCAAGAGGAAAATGCAGCTGACAGTGCAGTTTTGTTTCAATCACTTTTACCTTTTTGCCCTTTGTTATTCTTTTCTCCAGGCTCTCTTTTCTCCATTTCCAGCTCTGTCAACTTGTCTTTGTAGGAAGGGTGCTGTAACCCTCTGATCATCTTGGTGACCCTCCTCTGGATCTGCTTCGACAGGTGTGGACCTGCTCTTTCTTGTGCTGAGGAATCCAGAGCTGGGTGCAGTTACCCAGGTGGGTCCTCATGTGGGCAGAGTGGAGGGGCAGAATCACCTCCTGTGACCTTCTGGTTACTCCTGTTTTGACACAGCCAAGGATCCAGTTAGCTGCCTGGGCTGCAAACACACCTTGCCTAGTCACGTCCAACTTCTTATCCATGAGAACCTCTGTATCCTTCTCCTCAAGGCTGCTTGATATGTGTTCTTCTCCCAGTCACTATTCATGTCTGGGATTGCCCTGTCCCACGTGCAGCACCTTGGCTTTGTACTTTTTCAACTTCTTGAGGGTCTTGTGGGCTTACTTTTCAAGATTGCCCAGGTCCCCCTGGGGTGGCATTCCATCCTTCAGGTGTGTCCAGCTGCACTATTCAGCTCCATGTCGTCTGCCAGCTTGCGGAGTGTGCATTCAATCTCACTGTCCATGTCACTGATGAAGACATTGAAGAACACCAATCCCAAGGCAGAGATTTCTTACCAGCCTCCAGCTGGACACTGACCACAGCACTCTGGCAGTGCCCATTCTGACAATTTCTTATTCACTCAATAGTCGACCCTTCAAATCCGTATCTCTCCAACTGGAGATAAGGATGTTGTGTGTGTCTGTATTTAAACCCTTAAAAGGTACTTGTATTATCATAGGATGCACAAAAAAGGGATTTGTTTTTGTTTGTTTCATTGTAGTGAGTTTGTTATGGTTTATTTTGTTTTGCTTTGCTTTGCTTTGTTTTCTCTCCCCTCCCATAACTGAATTTCCCTTGTTTGACTTTCACATAGATTGAGTTTTGCTGTTGTCCAGGATCAATTGAATAATGACAAGGCAGCAAACTGACATTAAATTCAAATAAAGACATTTTGTGTCAACATTCAAGTGTTGCCTCAAAAAAGAGAAAGTGAACATTAGGTTTGGAAAGGACAGAATGATAGAGCATGATGAAAATGTTCCACTGTGCATGAAAACCAGCCACATGGCACCTTTTAATGGAAATCTAATAATGTTAAGCTAAAAGAGAGATAGAAAGAGTGCTTCATTCTTTCAGCAGCTGAGAACTGGGAGTGAAGATGTTGAGATTAATGAAAATTCTCTGGTTTAAAACAGATGAGAGGGCAAATTGTGGTTACTGCATCTGTCCACAGTTTGTCTTTGCAATTATCAATACCATAATATTACAGCTGTCCTCTGTTATATAGGACAGGTATGGTGCAGTTCCTTCACTTACAAAAGCCCACTTTCTATAACAGAAGGGAAACTAAATGGTAAAGAGCAACCTGAGGTGACAGAGTAAGCAGGTGTTAATGTCAGCAATGATGTCCCACTGATACACCACAGACCCATGCCAAGTGTGTGTGGAGAAACCCCACTGAAGAGGCTGTTGGGTTGTCCAGCTCTTGGCAGATTGTGCCACTGGTCATTGTCTCCTCCTGGTTCCCTGACCCGAGCAGTTTCCCTGCAGCATCTAACAGAGCTGTATCTGTGAATCTCACAAATAGCCTTCTTCCTCTCAAGTCATACATAGCAGCAAAGGTTAGAATATAATTTAAGCATAACTCTGCCAAACTGCTTTGTATTTAGTACTTCAAAATGGCAAAACCAGAGCAAATGCTGTCAAAGAATGTTTAAGTTTTGTTAAAAAATCCCAAAAAACTAAAAACAAAAGTAAAAGTCTTATTTCATTTTGCCTCCTGAAAAGAACAGGAATGTTTCAATGCTTGCACTTGAATAAATCCTGAAATATGCTCCTTGCATATGCCACTTCATGTACTAAGCCAAGTGCAGTAAAATATTATAACTCATTCATCACCCATTATACAGTGATTTTATTGTTACAGGAAACCATTACAGGCTTCTCAACATATGTTCAAGAGCACAGCAAACAGGGTAGAGTGAGGATCTGAATCCCATTCATCCTGAGATCTTTCCAGTCTGCACTGCCAGTTTAAAAACAGTCTTACAGTAGGTGCCAATGAAGGGTGAAAGACCTTTGTAATGGTCAAGTTGTATAAAATATCGTTCTGTAAAAGAGAAGCTAGACTGAGATTACCATCAGTGAAACTTCAAAGGTCAATGCAGATAAAGCCAGGTGGTGGAGATGCTAGAATTGCTGCTGTGGCTTCAGTGATGTGATGTCATCTTTAGACTATGAGTGTAACTCAAAACTTTATGCCTTTTTCCATAACTCTTCTTCTTTGTGAAGGGCTTTCTGCCACCTTCCACTGAATCTGATGTTATGGTTATAAATTCCCTGTTTGAGTTGCTGACAAGTTAGCCAAAACATAGCCAATTGCCCTGCTTCACAGACATTAGTTGCACCTGCAGTTCACGTTATACAGCAAGTATGATCTAGTAAGACATCTCAATGAATCACCAAGCCCATAACAAGCTGCTATCCATGTAAATTGTTTATAACAATAAACGGAATTCAGTGGAGGAATCCATTTCTACTACTTGTGCTGACTGTGTACTTAGTCAGCATCTATTATGAAGTCTGGCTGTGCTTTGGGGAATAGTCCTGGCGAAGTTGATTGCTGCTGTATTCCTGGATGACTTCAGATAAATCATACAGCTCCATCTGTGCCTCAGTGAAATAGCACTCTAGAAAGCTTACATTTCTTGTATGAGCCTGAATACCTGTGATCATCTGCACCACAAGAAATGATATTTAAAGTCCCCTGAAGCAATAACTGAATGTTGCAGGAATAAACTGCTCTCAGCAGAATAGCTCTCAGCATGTCTATACCATCAGTTAAGTACATGTTCTTGAGACAGATTTCCTCACAACTGCACATTATAAATCCCCCAACTTCCACTTATTATTGCTCATCCAAGGCAAAGTTTGGCTTTTTCTGCACACAGGCCCTTAATTATAGGTGTAGGTTTCCCCTGCAGTGTCCTGGATAGACTGAGGTGGTGCAGGGCTGTTACAGCTCAGTCAAGTTTCCCAAGTCAAGCACGGATGCTTTGGCTGAAGGCTCCAGCCAGCAGAGTAGACTGAAGACACTCCAGTGTTCTCCTCTGTCAAAAGGAGACCGAGTCCAGAGTGTCCAGCAGCCTGAACCTTGCTGCTGCAAACTTGGTGCTAGAAAGAGGAAAATGGAAGATATTTGTAAAATGGCAGGAAAATATTTAAGTGGGGAAAAAAAAAATTCAACCTTGTGAATGTTCTATCATTCAGTCTTGTGCAGAAGTGCAGTTGTGCACAGTTTAAGGCTTTACCACATGCCTCATTCCAAAAAGTTTAAGATTCTGGGAAATGTTTTAAATGCTGAGTATTTATTACTGCTTTTGCATGCATAACCTGAAATTGTTTAAAAGGAACAACTAAGAAAATAAGTTGTTAGGCTGTGACCCAGAATTTTGAAGTAGCAGGCAGTGGATAACTGCCACATCCCTGTGTGTTCTCACTCCTGCCAAGATCTAGACAGAGAAAGTGATCTGGCTTGAAGAAAAAAAGTTTAAGAATCCATGGGATTATTTCCAGCTTTATCAACTCCTTGGTCTGGTTCACAGCAAAGCCTCTTAGGCAGCTATGCCAATACTATTGAGGAGATAATGTGCTGTGACAGGAGTCACTGGTGCTGAAGGCTTTGTTTTATGAAATTGGTCTCAAGTCTATATACACTCTGAGCAAGGATTAACTCTAAAAAGTCTGGTCTCTTAAAAGATCAGTGAATGAAGTCTCTTCATAGGGAGCAGGGTATTGAAAGGAAGGACTGTGAGCAAAGGATTTATTTGTTTAACTTGTAACTCTTGTTTGATTAGCTGTTATTAGGTTGATTATCTGTGAAGTTTTGGTCAAATAGTGATCAATCTTACATTTGTAACTGATTCCTATCAACATGAGTCCTGTTTCCAGTCTCACTTAGCAGTAGTAAAGTGCAATTTTACCATCTATTTAGAATGGTTAGTTGCCATTGCATAAGATGTTTTTATAATTTAATTTTATAATGATACTAAAAGTTTATAATTACATCCCATTTTGACTTGTGGTGTAGATTTGAGTTAGAGTGGTAATTTTAAAATTGAATAATGACAGCTCATATTTAAAAGTGAAGAGAAAATAAAATAAAACAAATATAAATACAAATGAAACAGCTGTGATTTCATGCACCCTCAGCAATTTGCTGACGACACCAAGCTGTGTGGTGCAGTTAACAGACTGGAGGGAAAGGAAGTCATCCTGAGGGACCTGGACAAGGCTCAAGTGGCTCCATATGGACCTCATAAAGTTCAACAAGGCCAATAAGAAGGTCCTGCACCTGGGCCATGACAATCCCAAGCATAAATACAGGCCAGATGGACAAGGATTTAGAACAGCCTGTAGGAGGAGGTCTTGGGTGTATTTTTGGATTAAAATCTTTGTGTGACTTGGTGCACTCACAGAAAACAAAATATGTCCTGGGTTGAGTCACAAGCAACATGTCCAGCAGGGCAAGGGAGGGGTTTCTCCCTCTGAAACTCCACTGTGATTCTCCCTCTGAACCCCAGGAATATTGTGTCCTTCCTGGGGTTCTCTAGACTGGAAGGGCATAGACTGTTAGAGTGAATCTAGAGAAGAGCCACCAAGGTGATCAGAAGGCTGGATCAACTTTCTTGTGGAGACAGGCTGAAAAAGCTGGAAATGTTCAGCCTAGAGAAGAGAAAGCTCTGGGGAGATTTATAGCAACCTTTCAGTAACTAAAGGAGGCCTGCAAGAGAGCTGGAGAGGGACATTTGAAAAGGGTATGCAGTGGTAGGGGAAGGGGGACCAACTTTAAACTGAGAGTATATTTAGATTAGATTTAGGAAGAAAACCCCACACTGTGAGAGTGGGGAGGGATTGGAATGAGTTGCCAAGAGAATCTGTGGATGTCCCATCCCTGGAAGTGTTCAAGGCCAAGCTGAATGAGGATTTCAACACCCAGGTCTCGTGTGTGGCATCCCTGCCTATAGCAGAAAGGTCCCTTTCAACCCAAACCATTCTATCCTTCTATGTTTCTATGAAAAGAAAAGACAGTGAATGCTGACCTGCAGGCCTGATTACTGCTGAACAAAAATCTTTGTAGTTTTTTCCTGTCAGGTGTCCTGTGATTGATGGCTGAATGCAGTTCAGTTTAGCTAAGAGTAAGCAGTCTAGAGAGTTCACTCTCCACCCTTCAGGGCTACAGCTCAAGAAGTGTTGCTGATGGGAAACACAAAGCTTTTTGTGTGAGTGATGGATGCTGTGTTTTGTCCTCAGCCACTGGTCAGAAGACCAGTGGCAAGTGGTGCTTTTTGCAGAAAGATCTGCCAAAAATGAGCCAGCAGACACTGAAGTTCTAACCTGTGATGAACCTCTTTTTCTGGTGAGTTGTGCTTTGTGTCTGAACTGTTTCATCTGATGCTTTAATCCCACCTTGCTCCACTTTTTCAAAGATGGAACAAGTGAGCTGTCTTTTTCTTTCTCCTTTCTTCTTTCCTTATTTCTTTCTCTTTTGCCTTTTTCCTAAATCACAGAGTTTCAGCAGAGATTCTTCGGGCACTTCACTGTGTGAAACTTTAACAGTGGTTGGTAGTGGAGACTTTTGTAAAAAACAAGCAGAGCTAAAAGCTTTTATTTTCATTCAGGGCTCCGAAGACAGTGTGCAAAGGATTTAAAGAGGTCTCAGAACAGATGAATTTCTAGGTCAGACTCTCAGGTGCTTTTCACCATCTGTGTGCATGTACAGCAGTACAAAGGCCTCCAAACTTGCATTGTATTCTTTTTACATTGCAGGGCAATAGTAGATCATGTGTTGAATCAGAAACCTGAAGGGTTTTGTTATATTTGTGATATAATATACACTATTCTAATACAGATAATGTAATAATAATTAATATAATTTAATATAATGTAATAATTCTGATATAATAATACAGCAACTTGGGCACTGAGGCAGTACCCTTACCTCTCTGCTACAAGTGGAGGCAATGAGGGATGTTTAATACAGCAGTATGACATGATGAGTTGCTAGTGTATCCTTTGGGCATACCATATGGTGAAGTTGTCCTAAAGCTTCTTAAAAGATCTGTTTTTTTAATAACTCCTGCTGAAAATGCCTACCTGAACAGGAAACTGTTTACAGAAGAACAGGAGGGCAATAAGAGAAAATTGGGGCAGGTGTGTGTGTCTGCTTCTTCATTAAAGAATATTTTTGTAGAAGTGTGGATGTTTATTTATTTGTAAAATTCCCAAATTAATTTTTTCAAGTGAAAAAATAAAGCTAAAAATTCCTGATGATATATTCCTGCTATAGCAGGCAGCAGAAGGGAAGGGGAAGTAAAAAGAGCACTAAGGAGATAATAGGTATAATGAGCACTTGGCTGCACATTTTGAGCCCAAGGCTTAAATTATTTGCATTAGTACAGATTCTCGAGTTCAGCTTAATTAAGTTTGCATAAACGGTAAACAATTGTATAGATCTTCTTTAATTTTGTAGTGCATTGCAGAAGATATGAAAATATTTTTGATTGTTTGGTTATTCAATCAAAGGGTCTTCCAACCATTACCTGGTTTTATATAAAGTTCTCTTTCAGTTATGAAGTTAGAAAACTCCACAATCAAACTTTTCTAAATTACTAAAACAAGCAAAGTGTCTGCCTTGTAGTATTTATTTTAGCTCTTCCAATAGTTTACTGTTTTACTTTAATGATTCTTTGACATATAATATTGAGACTGTGTCATAGGTTTTGTTCTGGCAGGCTTCCTGCCAGATTCAAGTAGATCCTGATCCACTAACATTGATGCAGTTCAAAAATTTTTATAATGAGTTTTGGAATTCTTATGATTTTAAAATTTACACCTAATGCTGGTTTCTGATCTTCTGGGTCACATTCCCACTATTTTGGTAACAGTATTCCCATCCAAGTCCATCTGTGTCCTCATTGTTTTCAACCATGCTGTACACCTGGCTCTGAGCAAAGAGTGGGGCTAATCAGTGTGAGCTGGGTTTGGGAGTGAGCTGTACAAAAATGCTTCTAAGTCCTGACATCCTTTCAGGGCATTTGGCTTAATAAGGAAAGGTCCCAGTGGCTCTTTCAGGCTGGAAGTTCTCTCCTCAGCAGAATCAGCTGCCTATTCCCTAAAAGCTCTTATTATTACTTGTCAAGATCCTAATTCTCACTGCATCCTACATTATTTGCACATGACAGGCCTTATTCTTCATTCTTGTGTAGACCCCCTTTTTTTTGCCACATAAATGTATTATTAAGTCAGCCTATTTTCCCAGCTGAAAGTGGTCATGGCATGAGACTCTGATTTATGTCTGTGTCAGAGAAACTCTGTAAATCTTAGAATTTGGCCAGGCGGAGGGGACATACAGACCCACCTTCTGTCTATCTTTTCCTTTCCTGTGGTGAACAGTATTCTGTCTGAACAGGAAACCAGTGTGATTCATGGTTATGGATGCTATTCAGAGGAGGAAAGACACATTAAGTAATGCATTTTTTACAGCTTTTATGTTTGTTTTTCTACTTCATTTAGGCTTCAGATTTACTGATACAACACCAACTCCTCTTTTCTTTATATGTCTTGCTACAAGTTTTTCACACACATCATTATTAGGTCTTGAATTTCATGATGTGTTTATTTCCATGGTAGGATAACTTGTACTGACATTATGTCACTCTGATATTGATTCACAATAACAGTGTCATAAATATTGTAATTATTCTGGCATTACAATATGATCTTTTAAACTTTCCAGCTCTTTTTGATGTTGTTTTTCTTTCAAAGAAAATTAAAACTCATAGGAATATTGCTGACCACGTTTCCCTTTCCTATGTGTTCCACATTAGTTGTTTTTAAGTGGGAAGATCCATAAAGAATACACACAATCCAGAAACCCACACAAAAATGTTCTGGAGGAGGCTCATGTCCAATGGGGGTTTTCCTTTGTTTCTTCTTCAATTTTATCAAAAGCCTTCTTGATTCACATATACATTAGCAAAAGTGTTTCCAGTAAGAATCTTCAGGTTTATATTACCATAAAATTTAGGAAATGCAGCTGAATTACAGTACATATAACATAACATATAACATACAGTACATAACAGAGATGCCTTGCTTTATTAACTTCTTTCATTACATTGACTTTGTCTTCTGCTACTCCCCAATCCTATTAACATGAAATTTTAACCTGTATAGAACAGAGCAATAACTTGTTGCAAATGTAAAGATGTTTTACATGATCACATCTGCCCTTCTTTCCCATTTTATTCCTAGGAGAGTGGAATGTGCCAAACAATGCAGAATCCTAACATTTTCAACTTGCGTTATGGATGTAGGCACTAAAGTTAAGGTGGCATAGCCTCAGAAAGAAAAAAAGTGAGCCCCAGACTTGAATTCTTCAGCTGATGAGACACAGCTCCTTTGAGAGGGTCTGAAGAGCTACCAGAGGCACTGTGAAGCACTGAAAGTTTTATTACAGCAAAGAACATTTCATTCTCTGTTCCTCTGCACACTGCTAGCTTTAACAGGCAAGTGTTCTCTGTCAGCTTCCTGATTTGGTTACATAATTTTTTTAACTTTGTCTGTGACATAAGTTCACCTATATTTTTACAAAAAATTTCTACGTGTTTGGCTAGAGTATAAGATAAGGAGATTTAGTCTCCTTATACACTAAGGGGAATTTAGTTACTTTGCATGATTTTTCAAAAAATCCTAAGGTACAGGTAAGGTCATGATTGCTCCCAAGTCATTTCCTCATGAAAACCTATATAATGCCAATATCTGCAAGGTGAGCAAGTAGAAAGCATTCTTCCTTCTTATCTGGAGCATTCTTTTTTTGGGGATAGGGACATATTTCTTCAAGTGTCATGGTTTCAACAAGGAGGAATGAGAATGACCTCCTCCAAGTTATCTTGTAATCTGATGGAATCAAGGAAGAGGCTGATACCCAGACCCTCTCTGTGAGCCTATTCCTTACTCCAAAACTTTTGATATGATATTAATTTCAAATAATTTGAAAATAATTGAAATTTTCTTCTCAACAAGAGAAAATTCAGATTAGATATTAGGAGGAAGTTGTTGATGGTGAGGTTGGTGAGACACTGGAACAGATTGCCCAAAGAAGTTGTGGATGCCCCATCCCTGGAAGTGTTCAGGACCAGGTTGGATGGGGACCTGAGTGACCTGGTCTAGTAGGAAGTGTCCTGCCCATGGATAATCTTAAAGGTTGCTTCCAGTACAAATCATTCTATGATTCTAAAAATGTTTCATAAGATGTAGTATTTTGAGTGTTAAGTCTGGGAAATGATCTGAAACACATTCCAAACTGTTGCAATGACCTTGCCAACTGATTGGAATGCTTTGGCATGCTCAGAGAGTCCCATTTGTTTCAAGCAGTTGAATGTCTATCAGTGTGGCAAGAAAGAAAGACAACTTACTTTTACTTCTTTTGAACATGGGAGGAGGAGGCAGGACTTGTTGGTCATAAATATGTGGATACTTTCCCCTAATACAGAAATTAAAGATGTCTATACTGAGATGGGAAAGAATAAATCTAATTCTAATTAATAAAGAGTTCATTTAAATGCAACTGATTTTTATGAGTTTAAATAGCTCAAAACCTTCTCAGATGCCTTTAAGTATGATAATGTCTCATTGTGACAGACTGGAGGCTCTGAGAATTGAATTCAAGATCCTGATTGTTGGAATTAAGTACTGTAGAAACTCATGGATGAGCTGAAATGAGGATGAGTTAAAGCAGCGAAGAGTAATTCCTGAAAAAGGACAAATTTGGTTTTATGTTTGCTGCTAGTTTTTTGTAAATTTTCAGCATTTAGCATTATGCCACATCTAGTGAGCCCAAGCAACGCATTAGTTGTCTTTTATAAACAAAATGAGACTTATTTTTGATGCCTTAGTGTAGATGCTGAGTACTGGATAAAGAGATGAAGCCAAAACCCATATTGTTCCACTGTAGCCTGTTATTCTCCAGCTAGAAATAGATTCTATTTATTATAAGTGTATTACCATATTATAAAGATATGTTGTTATTATTATTATTGCTCTTGCAATCTGTTGCTCAGTGAAGTGCCAGACTGAGTGTTTTAGCAACCCAAGCTGTCATCAAGCTTAGGAAAGCCAAGAACAGATATTCAGATCCACATGGCTTCTATCCTGACACATGAATGTGGGGTCGCTGACAGCCACATTCCTGCAAAGTGTTGGGATGTGCTAATTGATTGCAGCCAGAAGCTGCCCAATTTCTGTAAGCAAGGAAATGAGAACAAGCTGTCATTACAAGTATTGAAATGTTTACACTGCTGGATAACTTTAATGGCTAAAGCAACTCACTTTCTCTGTGGTTTGGAGGTGCATATTTATATCTGCAGCTTGTAATTACAGCTTGTTCTTACTATAAACATAACACCCCCCCCCGTCTCTCCAGAGATGAGCTGTCACAAGAAGTTCCACAAGTGAAACAAATACTGCAAGTAACATATTGGTAATTGAATGGGTTTATCACTTAAATATTAGAGGAGATACAATGGTGCTCTACAGATGGAAGGTTTGTAGAAAAAAGGGTGTTTTCAAAACTAGAGTTTGATATGTCTGCAGAAGCTTATAAAAATGAGCATTATCGTGTGAGGCAATGTTTTAAAGGGATCAAAATACTAGTAGCTACTAAAGGAAAAAAAGATAAATATTAAATATAAATTAAATTATGCTGATTTATTACTAGCAGCAGCTGAGTTTCTCCTGTGTAATGTAGTAAAAAGCAGCTGTAGCTACTGGTTACTATTTTATACTAGCCAGGGAACAACTAACAACCTCTAATTGCAGCAATGGCTTAGCTCCCATGTGATGGGTGGAAAATGAACTAAGTTATTCCCAACAATTACATCTGATTCTTTCTTCCTTACCCCCTAGGAGAAGAGTTGCTAGCACCAGTCAAAGATGGTAGTGTTTCCTCTCTTTGGGGACAAGGAGTTTTACAAAGGCAATGAAACCCAGACAAGGTTAGGCTTGAAGGGAGCTTGAGAAAATCTGACTCACAATCAAGAGGCTCCTTCAGAGGGCAAGTCAGAGCACCTGTGTTTCAGAGCCTGCTCTCAAATGCACTTCTGAGAGCATGTTTTCCTTCCACAGGGACTAGTCAGAATATTTACATTCCTGGTTAGAGAAAGTGTTTTTAAATAGCCCCACCTCACACTGGATTCACTACTGTGACACCTTGATTGATGTTTTGGTTTACTCTTTTTGAGTCTTAATGAAAAAAAAACAGATTTCTTCCGAGAATGCAAATTTACCTCTTTTCCAGGCAGAAAAATTGTTTCATCTTTGAAAGCACAACACTGATAAAAAATGGCTCAGTAGGCTGGAAAGTAACAGGTTCATTGCTTCAGCAAGATGCCTTGCACTTTGGGTGATGAGCTGATGCAGAAATTATGAAACTACTCTGACACTTTTTCACCCTAATGATGGAGTAAGCAGCCTTGGCTCCTGGCTCATTAATCAAAGGCTGCATGCTCTGTTACTGATCCCTTGCGTGTTGTGCTGCATCTTACATGTGAAGGGCTGTAGTAGGATTGTGTGCTTGTTTCATAAATGAATGGCAATTACATTGTGTTAGATCAAGAGTGACACTGTAATCTGTGTTGGAAAACATGTAAGCGAACAGATTCAATGGTAGTTGGACTCCAAAATGTGCCGAGTAGGCACGAAGATCTTCTAACTTTTCTCTGCAAGTTAAATAAATTGCTTAAAATTAAAGAAAAAGCAGCAAAGTATGTTAGGTAATTAGTTGGGTTTTTTTTGGTTGGTTTTTTTTTTGTTTTTGTTTTTTTTTTTTTTTTTTTTTTTTTTTTTGTTTTTTGGGTTTTTTTTGTTTGTTTGTTTGTTTGGGGTTTTTTTTCAGTTTTTTGTATTTTTGAGCATCAGCTTCCAGGAAATATTTCTGTTATGCTAGAAAATAGTGTCCCAGTCAAAGTATAAAGACTAAAGTTGTCTGTTCTCTTCCTTACTCGCCATTGGCATAAGATCCCTTGATGCTGACAGAAAAGGAAAACACATTTATTTAGCCATGGTATCTGAAACATAAAAAGGGAAGAACTTTCCTACATGAGCATATAGTGTCTAAATCTGCAAAATCTTCATCTTAGATCCAAGATTCTAAAAAGCTAAATATATTGTTAAAGTAGTGATGTCTGTTCTTGAACTCTCTTAACACAGGTGAAAAATTCTGTCTTCTAAAAGATAATACTCCTTGACAGTAGTCAACTTGAGTATCAAACATTTGTAAATAAAAGCTATATTTTTAAATACATCAGTTTTTCATTGTAAGAAAATTGTTCTTGGTTCTATATATCTTTGAACAATTGAGCAAGTATTTGGATTTTGTGATTTTGTTTTATTTTTTTTTCTCTTTCTGTAAAGCATGAGTTCAGAAGGTCTTTGGAAAAAATTTAACTGGAAAACAATGAAAAGCTGTCTTGTCATTAGGGTATTACAGACTTCTTCAATATTAAGTGAATTCTTAAATAGCTTCTAAAATTGAGGGCTCAGAGCACTGGGATGTAAAAATTGAGGATGGCTCTGCCAGAGAGATTGAGGGGGTTGATAATATTTGTGTAAGGAGTAGTTGATGATTTGGAGTAGATGTTTTTTCACTTGCTTTAAAGATTACAGCTGCTTTCACCACTGTTGCTTGTGAAGGACTGTTAAGTGATTTACTGGCATCTTATCAGAGTAGAATGAAACTCTATTCTTCAATGTCTTCTTCCTTCCTTTTAGGCAGATTTCAGGAGATGAGTATGGATAATTTTTTTTCCCCAAAACATAATTCTAGTGAGGATAGGGCTGGTCGCTGCTTAGACCAACAGTGGTTTGTGGTTTGTATTTGTCTCTTCAAACACCAAAGGAGCCATTTGGGAGTTAGTGTGGGATCTAATTTTGGGGTCAGAAAAATCTGGCCAAATCTGAGCTAGACACTTTCACAATTCCCACAGTGAAAAGAGAGAAGCAGGCTTTGAAAGGAGGATACACGAGGTCTAATAACTTGTCTTTTAGACCTGCTTGCTTTTTTTTTTTTTTTTTTTTTTTTTTTTTTTTTTTTTTGTGGAGATATGGGAAACTGAATTTGGCTTTGGGTAGCTAGAAGTTAAATTAGATGAATCATACCCTTTGGAAGTATGTTATTTTTTTTTTTTTAAATCTATTTATAAAGAAAATTTGTCTAAACCTCTGTCTTCCACTTATAATGGATGATGCAACACCTCAGTTCACAAAAAGCAAAGCAGAGATATAAATTAGTTGTCTGAGGATCAACTCAGATTAACTGAGATTGTGATGATAGGCTGCGAAAGTAGTCAGAGGAGACAAAGTAATCTCAGCTCCTCTGTAGGAAAAATGTATCCACCATTATGTAAGAGGACCTTCAGCTAAGATGTGATTGTAAATTCACAGGTGCTATTGAAAACAATGTCAGACCAGAAACCCACATAGCCTTGAGTTATTGGGGCTGTGACCTTCCTTGTGGATACAACCCTGGCAGTGTCATCCAAGTCTTAATCTCTTAAACATGAAATTTTTCCTAAACACTTGACATTTATTGGGGGATGCTAAAGGGGATTCTGGCAGTTTGATTATGAGGAGAGTAACTTGATGAGATCATAGTTCTTAGGTTTGTACAGGCTTCCTGCAGATCCCAGGGTGAATGGAAACAATACTTGAGGAAATGCCTAGCTCTTGTTTGCCATTATTACTGAGGTGCTATTTCTTTAAATCATTGACTGAGACAGTATTAGTATTCAGGAATTTGGTACCTCTGATCTGACTTTGCCAAAACTTGGTGATGTCCTTACCTTGATAAAAAAGTCTTTTCAACACTCTTGAGTATCAAAAGGTGACAAAGGAGATGGGTAATTCTTTGGAGCAAGTCACCTTCCTAGATAATCCCTTTTGGCACTATCTAAATTTAATTAGTTTTAAATAATGAAAGGGTCATTCTAGGAGTGTCTGTTAAATTCTGTAATTTAGTGTATCTGTTGTTCTAAATACATATGAAGGTTTGTTCTTTTAAATGACACTTTAGATCTGAATTTAAACTTAGATAATGTTTATTCTAAGACTAAACAGAGTGCATAAACTGTGTTCCTCATTGTAGATAGGAACCACTCTCAGATGAAAAGTGAGCACTTCTGTCTATCCACAACTGTTGCTATCAGACCTCCAACAAAAATTCTACCTTTCTGTAGAAGACACAAACTTCTGCTGCCACAACTTCACAGATCCCATGGTGACTTCTGTTATACTGATCTCACAAAAGTCAAGAAAATTTGTTTGAATGGTGATCAATGAGTATTCCCTGGCAAACATTAGCTGCTGCATAATCTGTGCATTTACAGATAGGATGAAACTGGGATGTTTGCCATAGGAAACCTCTGTGGTTACAGGCAGGAATTTTGCCAGCAAATCACTAATGCATAATGGTAACTGTTGACATTGGGTGGTTGCTTTAGAGGAAGGATAGCAGTTTTCATGTGAATATGGTGGAAAACAGTAAAATACAGTCTTTACCACTATGCCATTATCTTTTACTCTCAGGAAATGAAAG
Organism: Lonchura striata; assembly: GCF_050655825.1. NCBI lineage: Eukaryota > Metazoa > Chordata > Aves > Passeriformes > Estrildidae > Lonchura > Lonchura striata. The sequence goes on from NC_140705.1 coordinate 49,739,803, forward strand.
CATGTAGCAGGTTAGCAGCTCCCTCCTCTCTTCTTCTCTCCTATCCTTTTTCAGAATACCATTGAGACTAAAAAATGTTTGAAAAAAATGAAAGAAATGCTGAAGATGGAAAGGGGTGCTGCATAATGGTGTTTGGAACATTGTGCTTTACCTCATTACAGGAAGCACAATAGAGATCAGGAACAGTATGGGGCTTCATTAGCTCTGGGAATATTGGTACTGGACTGTGGGGGGCTTTGTTAGGGTATTTTCAAAAGATCTATCTTTAGGTCCACAGCTATTAAGAGCCCTCAAATTTAAACAGCTGGTAATGTGAATAGTTTGGCAACATCATCTGAATTGTATATGAAGCATTGACTGGTTAGCAGCAGTAAAATGTTAATTTAGTCTTTGATAGAGCATATTAGCATGATAACTCACAAAACACTTATGGCATGCTAATTCCGAAATAAAAAATGTGTCCTGATTAATGCCCAAATCAATATAAAACTACTATCTTCTTGAAATGACAAAGCTGATCAAAGCTGCCAAAATTGTGTTGTAAGTATATTAACAACACTAGAGGCTATTTGGTTTTTTCCTCCAGTCAGAAACAGTGTGAAATTTAATTATAAATAGAACCTATCAAAACACATAAATTTGCAGAGTTAAACCTGTTATTCTGTCCTTATCTTAATCCAGAAATTATCTGATTTTGCTGTCACAGATTTTGCAGCTAATATTTGTAATGAGTTGTCACAAGTGTTAAGCTCTTCTGAACTGACATTAAGGATTTTCTTAAGAATTTTGCTAGTCATTAATTAATTAAATATTGGTTTATGTTGTTGTTTGAGAAATTAAATTACTAGTTTATAGTATGGATGGTTTGCTAGATGTACAAGGTACTGGTGTGTGAAGAAGATCCCCACAGAGTATGTGTTAGGCATCCCATTTTGGCATGCTCCCTATTTTGTTTACAGTATATTTTTCTTAGTATTACTGTATCTTAAGTAGCAGAATCATGCTTAAGTATCATGGTTTCCATGCTACTTAATAGCTTCCAGGTGCACATGGAAAATGGATGTCTGCCTTGAAAACACTGTATGTCCAACAGCAGCATTAGAGGAAGAACAGTGAGGCATACAAGAAGATCTGTGGTGCAAATTAAAGCACTATAGGAAGATGAAGTACTTTAAATTTAATTTCTTAATATTAGAGACCAATGTAAGCTTTTCAAGATGTTTCTAAGACTCTAGACTGCTCAAGATTAAGCCTAGGTTGTACAATTTATTATACAGGCTTGCAGAGTGATATTCACAGACATGAAGTGCTTAAGGCCTGGTACACAGAAATTCTGCTTTAAGCCAGCACTTGAGAACATATTTGTCTCAGCAGTGTCTGTGGGTCTTGAATAAGGAAGTGGTAATGCATGTGCTCTCCTCAACAGCCCCTTGAGATATTGCATTAGGCAGCATAATAATGATTGTACAAAAACCCTAACCCTCCCATTCACACTTTCCAAAAAATTATGACACAACATCATTACCATGTTACGATCATTTCTTGTAATTTACTTGGAAGAATGTGTGATAAATCTTATTAATGATGTGCTAACACATTTGCATGCAATTAATTCTGTGCTGTATAATTATGGTATAGAATATAGAAATGTAACACTATGAAGTACAGTAATATAATTACATTGCAGCTTATTCAAGCCCCAAGTCAGCAAAAATTCTGTCATTGGTGTCAGTGATGAAGTGGAAGGTAAATGAGAATATTTTTGTATTCTCATGGTGTGGTGCTCTGAGGAAGGAGAAAGGTTTAAATTAATCTGCAGGTCAGACCAGCAATTAAAAAAGATGTGTCTACCCTCCTCTGCTCTGAAGAGGGGAGGAGTCTTTCTGACAGAATGGGCATTTAGGAAGTCCATAAAAATGAAGCTGATCAGTGCAGGACAGCTTGGAAAAAAATCTCCTGTGCTCGGAGTAGGCACTCCTTTCAGGGGTGGATTTGGGTGCTGGGGCTGAAGTACCCACACAATGGTCTTTTGTGTGATTGATTACTGATATTAAGTAGTAGAATTTCTCCACTAGGAAACATTTATCTCCTTTAATTTTGTAGTTATACCTGAAATGAAGGAGTTTAAGAAAGGTGTGTTTGGCCCCTTCTTTTTTTCCCAAAGGGGTTAGACAATTTCAATCAGCTAAAAAAATCTTGCATCTATATGATGCAACTCACTTTTTCAGAAGAAGCAGAAGCAAGGATTCAACAGTAAGTTCTTTAGAAAATATCACACCTATTCCTGAAGGAATTTCTGGGACTATGGATGCTATTGCAAGCCTAAGGAGTATCAAGATTTGAGATGGTTTTCAAGCATATATTCTTGCTTTACTTCTTGGGGAAAAAAAAAAAAAAATCCAAAAGAGATCTATCTTTCTAGTAGAAGCAAAGAGGTCTTCTCTTTGGCCCATGGGCAGGAGATTGATGAGGAAGGCTACTTGAAAAAAAAAATCCCTTGATAACTATGACTGTCTGGTGCAAGAGGAAAGGAGAGAGAGATATGTCTTGTAGAACTTATGAATCCTATCTTTTCTATATTTTACCCTTTTTTCATCATGCCTAGTGATTTTACATATGGATAATCATAAAATGGTTTGGGTTGGAAGGGATCTTAAAGACCTTCTAGTTCCAGCACCCCACTACGAACACACACGCTGGTCAGGACACCTTCTACTAGACCAGGTTGCTCAAAATGCCAGCCTTTCCCCATAGGAGAGGTGTTTTGACCCTCTAATCATCTTCATGTCCCTCCTCTGGACGTGCTCCAACAAGTCCATATCCCTCCTCTGCTGGAGACCCTAAACTGGATGCAGTACCTCAGGTAGGAGGTTGCCCCAACTCATGTGTAGCACCTTGCACTTGGCCTTGTCAAATCTCATGAAGTTTCCATGAACCCTCTTCTCAAGCTTGCCAAGCCCCTCTGGATGGTATCCTATCATTCAGGTGTGTCAACTCCACCAGTTTGGTATCATCTACAAATTTGCTGAGGATGTGCTTTATCCTTTTGTCTCTGTTATTGATGCAGGCATAGTATAGCACTAGTCCCAAAACAGACTCCTGAGGATCCTGTCAGCACCCTGAGCAATTGACTCCCCTCTGGATGGGACCATCCAACCAATTCCTCATCCAAACATTTCACCCATCAAATCCTTCTCTTTCCAATTTAGAGAAAAGGATCTTCTATGGGACTGTGTTCAAGGCCTTTCAGAATTCCAGTTATTCAGCTGCAGCCCTTCCCTTGTCCATTGATGCAGCTGCTCCCTCATAGAAGAGATCAGGCTTGGCTTATTCTCAGTGAAGCCATGGCAGCTGTCTCAAATTGACTCTCTGCTCTCCATGTGCCTTAACACAGCTTCTAGGACAATCTATTCCATTAATTTTTTTGGCCATAGAGTCCCTCTATGGCTGATTGGTCAGTGGTTCCCAGGGTCCTCCTTTCTGCCCTTTTTAAAGAAGGGTACTAAGTTTCCTGTTTTTCAGTAATCTGGGACTTCTCCTGATTGCTATGACATCAAATATGATGGAGAATAGCTTGGCAATGACTTCTGCCAATTCCCTCAGGACTCTGGCATGCATCCCACCAGGTCCCATAGAGTTTTGTACAATCAGATTCCTCAAGTGGTCATGAACCTGTTCTTCACTCTTCACAGTGGGAAGCACTTGGCTCCCCCAATCTCCTTCCTGCATTCTGCTCACTTGAGAGTTGTAGAAAATGTGTTCCCATTGAAAACAGAGGCAAAAATATTGTTGAGTACATAATCCAGTTCCCTATCCATTTTTTTTTCAGTTTACCGTTCTTTTTTATTGGAAGGGGGGCAGGGGAGAGGGCAACAGGTGCCTTTTTTACCCTTCCTCTTCTGTCTGGCATACCTGCCCCTGTTATTTTTGTGCATCCTTTGCCAAATTCAGTGTCAGATACACCTTGGCCTTCCTCACTCTACGTCTACATAACTGGACTGTGTCCCTATACCCTCCCCAGAATACCATGCTTCCATTGCCTGTGCATTTGCTTCTTGCCCTTTGATCTGACTAGCAGGTCCATACTCAGCCAAGCTGAACTCTTACCTTCCTTGCCTGATTTCTTGTGTTGGGGAAGATGAAGAGCATGAGAAGAAAAAATAAAAACTCAAGCAAGTGACAAAATATGCAGAAAAATGACCAGGACTTGGGTCCTAGCAAGACAAAAAGAAAGAATTGAGTGAAAAGGGAGAAATAAATAGAGAATAAAGGAAAGGAGGTGGAAATTGTGCACAAGTCTAGAGGGAAGGAGTTAAGGAAATGAAGAGAAAATAAGGTAACAAAGAGGAAGAAAAGTACAACACAGAATAAAAAGAAATCGTATCAAAATTTGTCACTTTCTTAGATCTGGGGGAGGGATAAATACTACTGTGGAGTAATATGGGGGAGAGATGAAACAGGAAGAGAAGAATAAAATAAAAGAAGTGAGAGCTTAAGTAGAAACAGTGAAACTGTTTCTTTTGTAGAACAAAATTGCCAAGGGAGGCAAATAATTATATCTTTTAGTACCTTCAGTCATAGATTAAAAACACTTCACTTTTCTTTTAAAGATATGACACGTTTTTTCTTTTTATGCTCAAAAGTATCCCAAAGTGATAAAGTAATGTAATTCTTTCTGATGTGATTTTAGTGCTTAAAGCTCCCCAACCAAACAGTTACTTGCACTCCTATTTTTTTTTTCTTTTTTTTCTTCCTTTCTTATTTTCTTTAGCTCGCAGAAATAGCATGAACAATTGGTGTTGAAAAAAGGCTCCTGGCCAAGTTGTCTCAGCCTTGACAATGGAAATCTTATTTTGGGTGTGGGATGTAGATTTCTTTATTTAGCTTCTCTCTTGGATTGTCAATGTGGATTCCACTAGCAAAAGCTGTAGTAACATCAAAACCCTCTTTTCTCTTCATCCCAGCTTTGAATTCCTTTTATATGCCATTTCTTGCAGTGTATGAAATTGAGTTATTAATGATCCTGTGTCTATTAGGGCTTCTTCCCTTACCCTACTCACAGAGAAGTACTTCATTCAGGAGATGGAGGGGGCAGTCAGTGCTGTGGCATTGCTCGACAGGAACCCATGGTTCCAGGAATCCGAAATGGGATCCTGGCCCATGGACAGGGGGGATGAAAGTCCAGGGGGGCTGGGTGGGGACAGCCAGGCCTGGGTGTGCACAGGTCTGGAACTTGGCTGATAATTTGCTTGAGTTTTACTGAAATTTAGATAGATTTGCATGATGCAAATTAAGGTAAGTGATCATATCCCCTTATTTAAATTTCTCTGACACTCAATTTAATTTCCTTTCTGCATCATGTGGTTTCTAGAAATCCACCTAAATTCTCAGATATAGAAGCCAGAAACACATCTTTTACTTTTCTTTTCTTCATAATGTTTTTCAGGATGCAACTAATATTTTTATTCATTTGAAGGCTTTATTTTTTTTCTTTTAAATTGATTTATTGATTTTTTTTGTGTGTGTGTGTGTCTATGGCCAGAAAAGCATTCATTAATTGCAAAGTGGATGGATATAAAGTGAATTAGTCTGATTTAAGTAACTTATGTTAAATGGCTCCAATAAAATTCAAGGAAATCCATAGTTTTACTTGAATGCTTTGTACAAAAATTAATCAATTTAGCAGCCTCTCATTGTTGCTGCTATTGCTGTTAGAGCTGATTCTTGAAGCTGTAGTTTACTCCAAATTGCAAGACCAGAAGCACAACCTAATACCAGCTGATACATCACTGCCTTCTTCATTAAATTATTTGCTCCCTTTGTTACTGATCTAAGATATAAATAGTTTCACCAAACAACATATCCATAGTAAAATATAATAAATTAGAGAATTCTTGTCCGTAATATTCAAATCTGCCAGTGTTGTTAGGTCATCCTCTGCATTTATTTTGTTCTAAAAACATAAATTCAGTGGCCATTCTCAACTATTTTTTTCATGTACGCACATTAAGAAAATGAACATCTGAGACTTTTAAGCCTAATTTTAAAGCTTGATTCCTTTATTCATTCATCAAAAAATCTGAGCTTATTAATTGATCTAAGCAAAACTTATGATAAATATACTGCAATATTTAACTATCCCTATAATCTTGAATGTGTTTCTCTTAGCAGCAGAACTCATTACTTTTTTTCAGAATTATCTGTATGTGGACAGTAACTAATCTCCATAATCCTAATTTTGAAATGTCTACTAATCTTTGAGATTGCATCTTTCATTTTTAAAAAATGTTCTAACACATCACTGATTAGTTTCAGGTATCTCACCAGGAATCTTTCAATGAAGATTAAGGAAAAAGGATCACCTTTTAATCAGCTGGTCTTTAAATAACTGGTGGGACAATTTAGACTGGGAGAATTCTGCTCTTCTGCACGAGTATTCAGCCTCTTTTGTCCTACTTCTCCACCAAATAAGGAGGAAGCACAGCTATGGTACTCAGAAGCTGAATTCTGATTCTGAAGACAGGGGTTTTATCAGTCAATTTGAAGAATGGCTACATCTTTGTGTTCACCTAAACACAGATGAAAAACTGTTGTTATTATTATTGTTATTCTCATAATTTTTTTTCCTCTGGGTCTTTTCTTCCAGGATCATGCTTCTTTCACCATTCTACTTGGACTTTTATAGATGAGTTCCTCTTCTAGCAGCTGGACAAAATGGGGACAACAAGTCTTTGGAGGACATATTTTGCCAGACATCTTTTTTGCTGAAGTTTTTAGATAGGTACAAAGTTTGCACCTGTCTTTTAACTGGAAATGTGTAATAAGGTGCCTCATGTTTTTAATGCATGATCTCTATTCACACAGTATGGACTCCTCTTCACCTGTGGATTTCATGTCCCCTGCATTCTTCATGCGGCAGTCTATTGTGAATGGCTGGCCTGAAAATAAGGGAATGGGAAGGCAAAGCCCTTTTAAACAGGTGGATTTCCACAGAGATAAATGGATAGATAAAGAGCACTAGAAAGTTATGATGCATAGTATGTATAATACTTGTCTCTAGTTCTCTGGATACTCATCCTAGACTTGCTTTTGTCCTGGGCAAGACAAGGAGTAGGCTGCTGTGTGACATGTCCTATGGGGATGGGAATCTAGGAATGGTTAATGGTAATATACTGAGACATATGAAACATTTATTATAGCTAATGAGCACCCTGAGATCAACTCTCTTGGTCAGAGCACAGTGCTAATAACGCCAAGGTTGTGGGTTTGATCCTTGTATGGGCCTTTCACTTAAGAGTTGGACTTGATCCTTGTGAGTCCCTTCCAAATGAGGATACCTGTGATCTGTGGTATCTGTTTCTCACAAGGACAATTTTTTTTTTTTTTTGAGAGAGGGAGAAGAATTCTGCAGGTGAACCAATAGATCCACTTAGCAGAAATATATGGGGTCATAGAGTTGTGTGCAAAAAAACCCTCAAAAAACCATAACAACAAACTAGCAATCTTCTGAATAATTTTGTGGCTATGGTCTGTCTGCCTTTCTCTACCTAATAACTTCTCTTTTCAAATCCTCAAGAAGGATAAAACTGAAGAAGTCTTCATTTTTCAAAGTTGTCTTGTCAACATCTTATAAAAGAAAAAAAAAATCAATGCTTCACCTCCAAAGTTGCCTTCTATCATTATTTATCTGCTTTCTTTCCAGCTGTTCTATCTCCCTAAGACTGCAAAAATGGTGTTGCAAAATGGCTTGACTGGGCTTCTAATGAGTTGCATCCAGGTGAGATAGAAGAAAGCAATGAAACAAGCCTAGCCCCAGACTAGGAATAGTTATATATTAGCTCTTTTCAGCATCTGATAGGGCATGAATGCTGAAATAAACTTAGATGATATTTTCCTGGACATTTTAAAATAATTGTTTATGTAGAAGTGAAAACTAGTGTTTTTTTTCATCTGTGTCCTCTCCATAAAAACTCATGTGAAAGAGGAACACTGTAACAAGATCTCTAGTTGGAAAAGTTGACTTCATAATATCTGCGTGGAAAAAGTTATTCAAGACATGTTACAAAATCTCTCTTCTCTGCCTAAAAGTTCCTGACAGATTAAAGGAGGAATTTTTCTAGCTGGAGATGTATTTTATAGTAAGCAGACACTTTTATTCTTTTATCTGTTTTCTTAAGAAGTGAAAAGGGAGGAAGACAAGGGAGAGGGTACTGGATTGCAGCAGATGTGAAACTAAATAACAGGCAATGGCAGACTAAGGAAAAATATATTGGTTGTGAATTAATTCTAGTGGAATATCTAGCAAAAAACTTTGATGCAGTACCACTGGGTCATAGGCATTCAGCGCAAGAATCAAAATCAACTAAATTGGGCAAGTAACAAAACTCTGTTGCAGCACTTACCTTAGACTGATGTGCTTCAGTCCACTGGCATTAACCTTGAGCTGTGTCCTGGTCTCCCAGTATTAGGGTCACATCATTTCACCTCATAGTACCAGTCTCTATAATCTACACGTCTGCATGACAAAATAAATATTAAATCCTGGCTCTGATGGCAAGAAAGAGTTAAATGGCTAATATGGTAGCTAACATACTGTACTGTGTTTCTAGTTGCCTAAACTTCATTTCAAGCATCTGCTCCCTGGCATCCACTCACTTCCAAAAACTATTATGCTGATAGCTGTTTATCAAAGCACAAAGGGAGGAAGTATAATACACAGTTTAAAAATATAAAATAAGAAAAATTATGAATAAACAGATCATACATAAAACTGGAACATCAAGATATTCCCAGTTTGTGAGCAGGGGGAGGTTAGGAAATTAGAAGTAGTTCTAATTTTCTCTAGAGCTGTAAATTAATTGTGTGTGTGTGTGTATATATATATATTTATTAAGAAAGACTTTTTTTCCACTTTATTTTTGACACTTAGTCCTATTTTCTCATCAGTTAGTATTTTAAAGATACATATTCGTTAGAGAAATGTAATGACACCATAAAAATGTGCGTTCTTCTTTACAAAAAGGATATTTTGGGGCCAGTTACTCTCATACATATAAAATAACTGTCCAATTGTCAGTTTGGATCCTCTTTCTCTGAAACGGTGGGATAGTTGAGATTAATTATAGATTAAAAACAATGTTGCCCCACAGTTATTTCTTGTGACAAGGGACTTTTCTGAAGTGACTATGTGAAGCACATGGATGAATTAATGAAATGATCTTATCTGTCTTCCCAGTACATTCTTTCAATTTGGTGTCACCCTTTGTTTTCTTTTTTTCTTTTTCCCAGTAAATGGAGGCCTCAAAGAATGGAGAAGTACTGTACTGTCTTTGGGATTGCTAAGGGACAAAGGGAACATATTTTGCTGAAAATGGAGGAATCATGCTGTGGCAAATTTTAGGGGATTCAAATGTACTGTTCTGATTCTTAAACCCCAAGGATGATCTTTACACAGGCCATGAAGAAACAGATCATGCTACTGTGTTTGAATATCCCAACTGATGCTTACTATTGGGTAACAGATTTTGGCAGATGTTGATGAAACTCTTTATGAATTGCTAGTAGGAAGCTTTTCTGAAAACACATATTCTGTTATTATTCTGTTATTATTCTGTTGTTTAAACATTAATTTTATAATTATATTTATTTTTAAGCATAATTTGATTTCCCATCCCACTTCCAAAGTCTTTGCTTTCTGATTTGGTGTCATGCCCATACATGACACCAAATAACATACATTCTTTCCTATTCCATTGTTTATAGTATTGTCATAAATAGTAATTGGATAATAAATATCAAATAGGTGTGACCACTGTGTGAGCTAAAATGCTCTCTTTACTTTGAGACTAAACTTAGTAACTAAACTAATTTTTTCAAGTTTTTTTGTTTTGTTCTTTTTCATTTTCTATGCTTACAGGACTACTTGAACTACTATCAAACTAGCATTAGTTTGATAACAAACATAAGCATTACTAAAGTCAAAAGCGATCACATCTACTTTTTCCTGTCTTCTAGGAAATTTGTCCTGTTGTAAGGTAATAATATCATTTTGAATAAAACCTGGCAATGACTAACAAATGTTGGCAGTTCATTATTACTTGATTATTCTTGGGGTTCTTGCAAATTGATGATTAACATGGTTCCTATTATTTTTGCAGGCATCAATATTACATATTGTATTGTATTTGGCCTATACCTTCTTTAAGTTTTCTTCTCCCTACTCCCTCCCTTTTCCCATAATGGGTACTCAGTGTTTGCCTTTTTTCAGTCCACTGAGTCTTTACAAGTATTCAAGAAAACTCCCTAAACCAGTTGTCTTAAGTGATTCTCATCAGGGAATAACTTGAAAAATATAAGTTATCTTCATATAACTGGTCTGTTTTTTTACTGTAATTTTGCCACTTTTCTTCATCCTTGTTATCAATACTTACCATGCTAAGTGACCTAAATGTGAACCAAACTGTCTATGTAGAATAAAGCACCCAAACAAAAGCAAGAACGTTCTGTCCCTCGCAATAACTTGCCTTCTCCATTTAACTAACAAGCCCTTCTTTCTCTCATCCTGTTATTACATCCAATGCATTTCAGAGAATTCCCTGATTGCCTTTTATGTTTTCTTCACTGTATGTAATTTTGTGCTGTAGGCTTTTGTGCCTATCCCTCCATCATGTGCTATTATTCTACATTGTTTTTCTGGCAATGAGTTCTTGTTTCAATTATGCCCAACTTCTTCCTTTCTTCCTCCTTCCACTTCAACCACTGAAGAGCTTCCGCTGGAATTGGTGTCTTACCATATCCATCGATAATATATAATAGCATAAGTTACCTATCTGTAAGAGCATAGGTCATTTTCAGACTTAGCATTCTTATTATATTCAACTACTCTATTGCACTAAAGAAAATCTACAAAATCTATTATTAAAACAAATGATTACATGAATGAAAGTCAATAATTTCTAAGGATGTATCAAGAAATTATTTTAAATGATTATTCATAGTTGTATATAAAAACATTTATGAAAACAGTATGATAGACACATCAGCATAGATTCCATAAGTTAAAGTAGTGCCTCTACCATCAATAAACAGTGGTTGATATGAATTCTCATGAATGAAAGTAACCTTGTTCATGGCTCCAAACCCTGCAATGTACATACTCTGTGTAATGAAAAGGGTGAAAAAATAGTTAAAAGAATAAAGAGATGAACATTACAACAAGTCTCTGAAATCATCTTTGACTAAGATTGTGAGACAGGGCACTGACTCAGAGAGTCCTGTGGGACCATTTGTGTTTTCCCATGAAAAGCTTTGAAATCTCAAAGAGTGATTAAGCAGATCCTTCACCCCTCACTGGTGAGCAAATCCTTTTTTTTGAGTTTCATAGGGAGGTATTGCAACCCAAGAGGAAATGGATGTTACACAAAGAAGCAATTGAGATTTTTCAACACAAATTCAATGCTGAAATAATGTGAAAAATTTTGTATTTGTGTGGTTAAAGTAAACAGGCAAAATTATAAATGCCTTAGGTCTTGACAAAAAGAAACACTTATTACAAGTGAACAAAACCCAAGTATCTTCTACCATTTAAAGGAAGATAAAGCAGATTCTAGTTCCAGATTCTACTTCCATATCAGAAGAGAGACAGCCAATCATATGTGTCTTAATTTATAAATGTAATGATGTCATATTTGATCAGAAAAATTGGTATTTTCACTACGATACTTGAGGGTGTAAAGGGAAATTGTGTAGAAAGCTTAGTTGGCTGATATTTGTTAAGTGTAGAATAAAGTTACATATTTCACTCTGTTTATACACACACGGTGTGCATAAATTCTCAATTTTGAGTTCAGTATGTAGCTTCTGGCTCCTGTCATTCAAATACAGATGACCTCCTATAATGGTATAAGTCCAATGGCGCAATGTCTTGTGTTGGAGCAACATTGCTGATACTAGCAGCTATGTAGGAAAAATACTGAAATAGGTATGAGATGGATCACTATTGCAAAGGAGGATGCAGTCATTTAAGTGGCTTGTGGACTCAAGACATAAGCAAACATTAGTGGGTTTTGATTAATTGTTCCTGTTTCTTGGCTTATCAGTTGCCAACCAAGACTCAGATGAGAGCAATGAATTACAGAAAATCCACCCTTATTTTTAAATACCTTCTGAAAAAGTTGCAGGCTGTATGTTGGTCTAGAAATGTGTTACCCTACCTCAGTCAACAGTGCAACCATAGCTCCTGAATAAATACAGCAATTAGTGACACTTATTCAAGTACTGTACAAGCCAAGAAGAAGATGAATGAACAAGACTGTTAGAGTTGCAGTCTGACCATAGCGCAAAGGGCTGGTGAAAAATTTGGGGTTGTCTTCTGGTGCTGCAGCTTCCGAGCAGAACTGGATGCCCTCCCACATAAGGCCACCAGAGGTTTCATTTTCCATACTGGAAAATTGCCATGGTGCTGATAACTCAGATTGAATGGCTATAAACTCTCAGTTGTTTCAGAAGCCCAGGGGCACCACTCCACTCTATGTAGCTGGTCAATGATTGCATTCATCACCTGGCAATTCTTATTTTATATTGCAACAGACTGGTTCTCATTTTCCTGGCTCAATGGTCAGCCACTGCAATATTTGCTGTAGCTCTGACAAAGTCGAAGAAACAAGACTTCTTTTTAGATCTGACAGAAGAATTACACCAACACTACAGGATCTGTGCTTGTAGCCATTTCCAGCAGAGACTGGTAAACATGGAGGATCAGAGCATGGACATTACAAGAGAGATTATTGGAAATTAAACACTGAAAAAATTGAAATATTTAGTAAAAGAATCTTCTGTCTGAAATATGAAAATATAACTGGCAACTGTCATCCCACAGGGCACTGTAGCTACATTTTACAAAGAATCAGCTGTTAACTCTGATGTGGAGCAGTCTGGTACATATAATGTGTCTTTTGTGACAGAAGATTATATGCTCATAGCACACCAACCAAAGGTGTTCATAACTTTGTCATGTCAGATGACATCTGTTTCAATACTTCAGCTATTGTAAAAATCTCTGACCACAGATATGGCTTTTTCACCTACTCCCTCTTTTCTGAATTGGTTGATGAGCATTTTCAATTAGGAAGAAAAAGACACAGAAAATACTTATTTTAAAAAACATTTTGTTTTGTTTTATTTTGTTTTTAATGATAAGTCAGTTTTAGCAACAGTCATTCTCCAAGCAACAATACAAAATAAAGCATTGCTCAGATGCTTAGAGATATAACAAGAAGAGGGCATGAACACGGCTAAAGAGTAACTCTACCCAGAGTAGAAGTTTCTTGGACACTTACCCCACCCAACCATGCATTTTTATTAAGTATTAGGATGCTTGTTCCCACACACAGAATGAAGTAAAGAGGGACAATGACAGGTAGGGGAATCCCAATAAACCATGCAGAGACAGGAGTCCCTAACCCCACCCCACAGGGCTTTCCAGGAGGACATCAATATATCTCTTTATTCTTTTACAGTCACTTCCACATAGATCTCTGGGTAGATTGTCTAAACCAACTATCTACACTGTGTAAGTTTTTAACAGGAAAGGTAGCAAAAGTGTGAAATATTTGCTAAATACTGCAGCTTATAGGTAAGTGGATAAAAAAGAAAATGCAGGAAAGAAAAATAGTTTTGCACCAATAGAAAAAAAAAGGTGTCTAAATACATCCATAAAATACAAAATAACCCTTGAAATTTTCAATTTTGGTCAATCTGAGGGAAAAAAAGTGTTATTAGTATAATAGTTTTTTAACTCATGTTTTATTAATGTTGAGATGAAATTACTACATTTAAAAAGAAATTTTTAATTTTTAATTTTTTTTTCTTAGAAAAAAAATCTTAAATGAAAATGTTTGAATGTATGTTATTTTGATTTGGAAATAATAAAATAATATATCTTTTTTCTTTTTCTTCAGGCAACCAAAATGCTTGAAGTTCTTATTTTTAGACTCATTATTCTTCACATTGAATTATTTTTTGGTTGGTGTGTTCGGCTTGATTTTGGGTTTGGATTTTTCTATTGAGTTTCAGCTATCTAAAAATTTACTTGTGCTTATGGATGCATTCAAAAGTGACAAGTCCCAAAGATAATATTTTAAATCACAGGGATCAATTTTTTTATACAGAAGAAAACAGGACTAACCGTGCTTCCAATTCCCCAAAACATTTTTTACTATGTAAGGGAAAGGGCCAGAAAGAGGCAAAGAGAGAAGCAGGAAGAAGTTGTGCTCCACTGCCCTGGTACAATAAGTCAAAGAAATGATTAAATTTCTGTTTTTATTTCAGATAACTTCATAAGTTTTTGCCAGCCTTTAGCAACTAAAAGCACTAGAGACTAATGTCTTGGTTGGATCCACAATCAAAGACATCTTAGCCTAACATTTTCTGAGCAGTAGGAATAGTTACTATTACAGTTGATTTTATTGTCTTGTGGTAAATTTATCATTCTTCTCTTTGCTCACACAGGGATTTGCTGATCCCTGTTTGAAGCAAAGGCTGGTGCTTGATGATGTGGGAAGAGTGCTATGCTTTTATATTTCTCTGTTTTTTCCTCTTTTCATGAATTCTGTCCTCTCGAGAAACCAACTCGCACCATGCCCCGAGGCCTGACTTATGCTGGCATGTGTGTCTAAGAAAATATCTTGAGCAGAAGTATTTTTTGTTGCAAGAAAATGTTCAGCTTTACTGTGAAGTGATACAAAAGACAGCTCATCTTTGCAGAGAAAGGCAGCGTCTGGTTGGGCACATAGAATTCTGATAAAGGGTTCTCCACTCCTGTTTCCTGGAGCTGCTGCACCCTTTAGTGACACTGAAAAGAGTTGAAAGAAAAGTCATGATCCTCTTATGACTTGATGATAAGACATTTTTCATAACAAAGATGTTATTCTATATATGCAAATTGCGCTATATTAATTAGAATTTCATCAAATGACAGAACATAAACCAATGAAATCTGCTGGGGTATACTCTTATTTCAGCTTGATTGAAGGTGTGTGGTTTCCTTGCAGATGGCTTGCTTTAAAAGTACAGCTTTTGAATCATGCCTGATTTATGTAGATCTTAGGTAGCTAGAATATTTCCATTTCCTAGGGAGCTGGATATATGGTATGAAGGAGACTGTCTTTCAGCTGTTTATTTAAGTGGTAGCCAGTTGTGTTTAGACTTGTCATTTTAAGAGCTTTTAAGTACTGCACAGAGTATAAGTTTTGTGGGTTTTGTTTTTGTTTTTGTTTTTTTTTACCAAAATACCATTGGGGAAAACACTACTGGTATCTTTTTCCTATGGATCTAATAAATAATAACATTTTTTCACTATTTTCTTACTCTGAACAAGTTAAGAAGCTGCTGTTAAACATCAGACAATTAGAATAAGGCAGAAGAAGGCTGAAATTTCAATAAGAATTGGTCCAGAGATGAGAGGCAAAGACACTTCACATACATGAGCAGGGGAGCTCCAGCAGCAGCACAATTGCCAGTGTTTTATCATGATGGAGATGAGGCTGTTATCACCATGGAATCAGGTGTTAACAGGTGGAAATAACTGGTTGTAATTTCAAGAATTACACTGACATAACTGGACCAAGATTTGGCAGCAGTTCCCTGACTCTGCAGAGAGATCTTCCTTGGTCCTAATGTTATTTACTGTGGTAAATACCATAAAAATCTATAAGTTCAATTATTCAGATTAAAAATTCAGATTTCTGCTTAATGTTTCTGGTGGCATGATGATATATAGGTATTTTTGTTTCAACAACTCTCCTCAAAAATCTGTTGTTTTGGCATTTGGAGGGTTCTGCACAGCTTTCCTATCAAAGCAGAGGGCCCTCACATGACAAAAAGAGATGTAGTGGAGTCAATAATGCTTGCCTGTTCTTCCCAAACACTGAGTGAAGATAATTAAACTTCTGAAATAACTAAAGGAATACCAGAAGTCAAATAAAAAACTAGAAACCTTCCCTGGTTACATTCAGATAATCTAAAAACTGTGTTAGAGGAAGGAAGTACTTTCAGAGGAATTTCTTTCCCTTGAGGTCAGGGACAGATGTTTTCAACTGCCTATGAAATTCCCAGTTCACACCAGGCACTCTGTGGCTCTGTCTATTATCTTGAATAATGAATAAAAGCAGAGACTCAAGGTATTTTTGAACTATGTAATTCCCACTAAGGTGAATGTTAGCTGAAGCAATGTTTACAAAGTAAAAGGCAGCTTTGTCAGAGATCAGAGAAAAGCCTAGACAAAAAGTGACTTCTGAAGTTCTCTTTACATTAAAGGGATTGCAAACCAGTTTAGATGGGGTTTAATTTATTCACAGGGCAAAACCTTTTCTGGTTTTGGATAGACCTGCACTAGCCACTCATGTTGGCAAACTCCAAGGCAAAAAAAAAAACCCTAGAAAAAATAAAATAATTTCAGAGCTCATATTTTATAGATGCTGTTTTGGAGTTAGATCACACAGAATTAAGACATTGGATGCTTCTTCCTAGCTCACTCTGTCATCAGCTGTTTAGTAAGGTGGATGCCTACACATCACAACATACTGTAGGACTTGTAGCAGTTAAACATATTGACTGTGGGTTTCTTAACAAAATAATCTGTCCTAAACTCAAGTCTGTTTACAAATAAATATTGGCAGGATATCTGTTGCACATGAAATTTCTGTTTTCAGCCAGCACACCTTGTACCTCTGTACTTAGAGAAACTTGAACCAGTCTCAGGACCCAGGCGAAATCTGAAAAAATAGCCCTACTCATACTACTGGGAGCTGAGGACAAGCTGTGGTTCCCCTGGATTCAGAGCTCTTTTCATACTGAACCATAGCAAAAGTCACAGTTTAAAGCTATTTATGGAATTTGGGATTTGAGATTTCTCTCCGAGCTTTCCTTGGTATGTAATTTGAGCCCCAGATAACAGAAGTAATGCAGATTCTGCTGCGGCTCAGGATAACACTACTGGTGTAATATCCACTACAAGAGCACAAGGTAGCTACAGTCTCAGCCCTGGCAGGAAATCCAAAAAAAATTTTGTTCCACAACAGCAGACAGTGACAGATTGTCCCTTCCTCTTTCTACCTATTGGGAACAAATGGTTCAGAAATTAATAAAACTATTATAAGAGTAAATATTGCAATTTCAACAGTGATCTACTGCATCATTACTTATTGTTCGGATTTAGTGAAAAACAAACCTATCCAGAAGTCAAAGAATGTATATGAAGTAAAACGGTCAAAATCAGTGGCATAATACAAAAACGTTATGAAAGTACTGAAAATATGGTTTTGCTCACCACCCAACACAACCCGCTCATGCTGGTTTCCCAGAAGAGCCTTGTAGAAAAAGGTGTCCTTTTTAGAATGACCTAGAGGTCAACTAATTCTAGCTCTGTGGAAGGATGGGAAAAGCAAGTTCTGGAGTTCAGAACCTTTTGGCAGAACACTCTGTCTCAGCCCCTCACAATTATATCAGGGCTCTGTTAATACCTCAGGCATTTTCCACTGCAATGCTATTCACCTGAAGAAAAATATCTGTGATAAAGGGAGACTTCCAGGAAGCATAAAATAAGTGTTTATGGGTACAAGCAAAATACATTCTTTTTTTCTATGGCTAATATTGGTTTAGCACCCTGCCATTGCTTGCTATGAAAAATGATAGCTATTAATTAAATACTACTAACACAAAATCTTTGTGCTTGGAATATGTATGGTTATCCTTAAACAGAGATTTTGTTTATTCTTTATATTATGGTAACACCTAGAGGCAGAGCTCCACTGTGCAAGACACTGCACATACACAAGGGGCTGGCTCTTGCTTTGAGGAATAAATTGTAATTGTAAGCAGTATGTGAGTAATGCAGTGAAGTGTAGCACAAGAACAAACAGCATGTGGTCAGTATGAAAAAAGTGATGGCAATAACTCATCTGATGAACTCTAGTTGGGTTTTTTAAAGCCCAACATCGGAGAAGACTTCCCAGGATTTATTTGGAAGAAGCCTTTGGACCCTAGACAGGTTTTGTGAGGAATTACATTGAGCATGTGGTGAGTTGGATGCATACACTAGCATCCCCTACTAGCTTCACTTTTTAAATATTTTGGTAGGATTTTCATTATCTTTTCATCAGTGACTAATAGTCTATGAGTTAAAAATGGGCCTGAATATGGCAGTCCCTTATATAAACAGTCAACATTGGATTTACATGTGTCCTGAAGAATGAGAACTTTGGGTTTTCAAGTTTTTCCTTTCCATGTTACCTGTATGAAGAAAAGTTATTGACAGAGTTGAATACCCTTAGAACTACATCATCCCTGTCCTCTGCCTTTGTGTACTGAGTTGATGACAGAAGTCAAGAACTATAATGGTTTAAAAAAAATGCCATGAATTCATGGATAAGATTACCACTGATACCTGTTTAAACTTCACAGCAATTGCTCTCCTATTCTCAGCTGGACAATGTTATCAAACCTGACAGTGACTTAAGACATGGGGTCAGGTTTAGGGGCTGAGTGTTAGTATTGGATTTGGTTCAAGTACTGAGCCAATTGTAGAGGAAATTTATTAGTGTCAGTGACTATCTTTTTCTATTTTTATATAACAGCTGTGAGAGCCTCCTTGGAAGTGGATGACATTTGGCTGGTGAGTTAGCTCAGCCTAAGAAACTCAAAAAGTTGCAAGTTTTGTGATATTTATCACATGCCAACATTTTCTCTGGCAGCAAGTCTTCCATGGAACATTATTCTTTTCATTATCAATGGCACTGGACAGCTTTCTAATGTCTTCCCTGAACAATTTCCAAAACTATCTGGCTGGCTGGGAAATTCTCAGTGATACACAAAGCTCACATATGCCAGCTGTTGACCCATCTGTGGTGCCTGGCACAGGTTTTCCCACATGGACTGGTGTGAGATGGAAATTGCAGCCCCCAGTTTGGGAGGACAGTCAGAACAATGTCCAACAGCACTGAAATAGGACTGGCTTGTCATGTATCACCTGCAAGTCCCACCTCACTTTGCCTGTTGCGATGAAATGGTTAAAGTGCAATGTTCAGCCCCTTTTTTGTCCAGCAATGCTGTCTAATTTCATTAATGTCTTTTAACTCATCCCTTATCTCTTCTAAATTACATTTTTTCTATTTCTATACTGCTATATTTTCACTACAGATACTTGGAGAAACCTTCCTCCTAAATCCTCACAAATTGA
Source organism: Lonchura striata (assembly GCF_050655825.1). Lineage (NCBI taxonomy): Eukaryota > Metazoa > Chordata > Aves > Passeriformes > Estrildidae > Lonchura > Lonchura striata. Next base: position 49,759,037 of record NC_140705.1, read on the forward strand.
TTTCAATAGTGGAGTCACTATGAAACAGGCTATCACAAATCTTGAGAAATCCTGAGCTGATTCTGGTAGCCATTGGCAGAGATATCTTTCTAGACTCACTACTTCAGACTAAGCCTTACTTCAGCAGCACATTTTTACACTTTTTTATTTTTAAACATTTTTTCTATATGTAAAATCGGAAAAAACTGTCAGATGATGAGATGAGACAATACAATTACATTCATTTGATGAGAGTATGAATAATACAAACCATATTTTTATCACAGATAATTGAGTGTTATTAACTGTGCAAGTGTTTCTGGTATCAAACCTGATGAGGTCTGGAGAAAACCAATACAACAATACATACTGCATTTCAGGCAGAAAAAAAAGTGGTGCACCATGAAGACAGCTGAAGATATGATTTTCTCCAATGGCATATTACTGCCAGTGGAAAGTTAAAGTTTTCTTCTCCCATCAGCTTTCCTCTGAATACGAAAACAATGTCAGCAGATATTTGACAGCAAAGGCTCTGTATCAGGGTGCTGCTTTTCCCTCTTCCCTGATGTTTCGGAGCCTTCATTTTCTTTCCAGCATTACCAGGCAGAAGCAGTGAGGAGGGGAGCAAGACTTTGATATCAACCCTTGGTGAAAGCAGAAGACTCCTTCACCCTCATGCTTTTCTGTACTCACTCCAGATGTGAGCTCATGCTGCTGGCAGATTAATACTCATGCTAGCTCAAAGACTGAATGCTGTTCTTCAGGTAGATTTATGGATGTAAGTGGATACCTTTTCATATTGTATTGCATGGTGCAAAGCCTTTATGTTTAGCCTGGCAAAATTACATCACAGATATTGGAGGCCTAGGAATGCAGCTTTTTTTGATTTCTTGTTCTGGCTTCCTTTCAATCTCATGCACTGTCAAACAGATTTCATTGTCCAGATCTTGTTTTCAAGCATTTGTTTATATGTCATATTGTGTGTTCATTTAGGGCACAGAGGCACCTCCTTCAAAAGCTGAAAAATGGCTTTTACTATTGAGGACCAGGAATAAAATCTCTGCTTTGAAGACAATAGCTCTGATTCCTTCTTCCTGTTATGGCACTGGGGAAGCAGTGGGGAATCAGTCTCACAAAATGTCATTTCATGGTGCTTTTTGTTCTCCAAGGCTTGAGAATCAAAGGACCAGGGAGAGAATAGAGTGACCTGGCTCTTCGGTGAATGGAACAGCACAATGTATCACCAAGCTATTACTGAAGAGACTAAGAGGCTATTTAATCAAATGTGATTTGTTCAGAAGCTCACTTTGCTAGTGCTGGCATCTTACTAATATTCCTATGAGTACAGTTCAAATCCTTACTGCAAATGGAACAATGGATTATTTGTACTGGATGATAACTTGTGTATCAATATATATTTTAACAATCCAAGTGAAACCATATCCAGTGACTACACAAACCAAGGAGGTAAATTTTCCTAAATGAATATAACAAATTTTTTAATTAAGTATCTATTTCATAGTTCTCATTCTTTACTATCACTGTTACAACCTACAAGCTTTTGTCAGTAAAAGATAATGTCTGCAGTCACCAGTCTTTAACATTTAATTAAGTAATACTTTGCACAGTTCTACAAATAATCTCTAAAATTTTGGGTTTTTTTCTATTTAGCAAATGCCTAACAGAAGCCATTTCCTGGCGCAAAAAGACCCAAGCCAATACTCCTCCCAAACACAGCAATTCAATATTTAAAGCATGTTTTGCTGTTGTTAAATCAAAACTGCTTTGTTTTGGACTTGTTCATAAACGTGGGGCATTGTGAAAATTTGACAGTCCTGGGAAAAACTCTTGAGCTACTAATTGTGAAAAGTGCAATAGTTTTCCTCCTTATGGTGAATAAGCCCATGTGGTCAGGATACTGGTGAAACACATGGACTTCTCATTCCCCATAGAGAGGGGACACAGAGACGGAGCAAGCTCCTCTGTGCCAGGCTCTCTGAGGTTTTGCTGCTCAGTGAGACTTCAGATAGTAGCTTAATATTTGTCATGACACAAGAAGTAAATAAATACATTGGCACAAAGCCTAGAGCCTGTCAGCACTGCCCCTGCTACAACCTCCTGTTCAAAATGCAGAACTCTAGCATCTTTCACATAAAGCCTGTTCAGAGGAAATGACCTAGCATATGTGAAATTTCCTTCTTTGACTTCTCAGTAATGTCACCTAGATAAACCCCAAATCCAGAGATCTTCACTGAGAGCATTAGGACAAAGCAGCTGTAAGGGCTGTTACTTGTCAAAGTAATTTAATTTATAATGAAATGCTTCATAGTTGGTCTGTTCAAAATCAGCTTAAGAAAAAGGTTTCTACCTGTGTTATTCCCCTAAATGCTAAAGTATGGAACTGATACAGCAACTGTTTAATGGAACATTTCAAAATCATGAGGATTTTCAGTCCAAATAGGAGCCCCAGTGCTGAGTCTTTTTATTCCTTCAGTGCTGTACATTTTCCTAAGCATTCTTGCTGAAAAGTAAAACACTATCAAAAATGGAATAGGAATAGGAAAGTAATTTTTATCATTAGTCTTTCTGCAGCAATATTTATTTTGTTCAAGTCGTGGAATTGGGTATGTTTATTATGAGGGGGGTACATGGGAAAGAAGGACAGAGGTGAAACCAAAAATATATATAGAAATCAGAGAACAGAAAGAGAAGAGTGGTATACAAGGAAACATATTGATGAGAGTTACTAAATCAAGTGTGACCTATGGATTGAGAAAAAAAATAAACAATTGAATTTGAATAATTACCTGTAGTTGTGTCCTGGAAAAGCAATACATACTTTTGTAAATCTATGGCGCTGGAGGTCCTTCCCCTCAACACCTTTGATTTAGCTCCTTTGAGAGGAGGCTTTCAGGACACAGAAATTTTTCACAACCTCAGCTGTAGATGATGAGGTCCCCAGGGTGCATACCAGAGACTATCTGCCTCTCAGTCTATACGGTGATTCTCATTGGGATATGAAACATATATTAAGGAATCTGACAAGGAAGACAAAAAGCAATAGCACATTAATAGAAAGCAGTCCTCGGACTATCCTTCTGGCCCTAAATCTGAGTCTGTGAATAACTGTCTTGGGAAAGAAAAGGGTTCTCTGCTACCCTTTTTTTGGAAAGTATTTATTTTTTTTACAAGACAAAATAGAGGTTTTACTTCTTTCATTGTGAATGTTAACCTTTCAAAACCAACAGGAAACACAACGTAACCAGTATGTCAATTCTATTTCACCTCTGATGGCTATTTATAACTGCTATTCAAATAGGAAATCTGCTTCTGACCTTTGGTGCTGGAATATACTTGGAATTTACTCCTTACTGTGCTGTCAGCTCCTTTTCATTAATGAGTTTATATGTGGACTAATAGGTATGAGTTTGGGAGCAAAAGCTCTAGCAGTGAAATCCAGCTTGTGACTTTGCTGTGAGGCATGCTTGAAAAAAACTTGTATAGAAACTGAAGGAGAATGTTTTATCACTTAGAGCAGCTTTGAACATGACATCACTGTTTATAACTGACATTGCCAAAAATTTTAACATCATGTATATTAGAGTATCACTAAATTTTAAATAATGAAGAGATGCATATTTTAATTAGTGCTCTTTACTGAAACTTATTTTGCCTGAATCTGTGATATAACAGTTTATTTTACTATTTTCCAGGCTACACTTTTGTTATTATAATACATTTCATTTCAGTTTGTGCGCATCAAAACATTGACCTGTATATTCCAAAGAGTACAATGCTATGAAATTAACTCGGCTATCTCAGGCTACACGATTTTCCTCTACATCTCCAAAATAATATACCAATCAAAAAGAAATTATTTATATAGGTGATGCTTGGCAGACACTGCAAGATAATGAGATGCATTAAATCCTTTTGTCCTCACAGCTAAGGCTAGGGCTCTTTAGAATCTCAGGCAGTGGATATCTACAGATTCTAAGGTGGATAGGAACTAATTTCTAATAAGACACACCCTAAGCAGTAGCTGCTAACAGTATATCTCAACCTTACCCCTTCAGCATACCATAAAAATCCATGGATACCATAAAAATCTTCTGTATATCAATCACACTGTAATATGATACATTTTAAGGCTAAAATAAACTCAGAAGAGTGACAATTAAAATATGGCAATAAAGTAACTATTGGTTTGTAACATATAACATAGTGTTATGCTACTAGATATTGAGAAACAAAGGAGAAGGTTATTTAATGATTAAAGTTTTGTGTGAATTGGCAAGGGTTTGAGAAGAGAATCTCCGTCTTACCTAGAAGTTGCCAGTGAAATTGCTGCAGGAATCTATCTATTAGGACAGAACAATATTTGGGCATTTGCAACACCTCTAGAGCTTTTAGGTACATAAGGACAAAATTATCCATGGTTCTGGTTTGAATGTAAAACTGCAGGAGTAGGGATGTTTTATTTTCACTTTTCTGTGTCTTCTTCATGCCAGATTCAAATGAAAGCCAGTATTATCTTTCACAGCCAAATAATGTTTTAAAAACTAGGCAGACTGTCTGTCTCTTTTACAAACTCACGACTTGTGTAAAAATGCTTCAGTAGAACCTAAAACCAATTGCACTTAAAATTACTGTTGTGGTAAAGAATTAATTTTTAAACACATTTTACTGTAACAACTTGGTTATTACTTCCTGTAACAACTTTCAGCAGCAGTTGAAATAGCTGTAATGAAAATAACAAAACCACTGCCTTTTAGAGAAGTATCTAAGAGTCCACATATAGTTTGGTGTAAGGATGATGATGGCTGAATTGTTCCTGCAACTTTAGCAGGCAAAAAACACTGAGCGTTGGAGTTAAGAGAAAAACTTGCCATTTGGAAGTGGTTTCTGCTTGATTTGGTTCTGTATAATGTCAAAATCACTTATTTTTTCACTCTGAAGTATTTGTATTTTACTTATTTGTCTTTGGAAATGGAAACATCAAAATAAAATGTTATTTTTCCCCTAAACATTTTTGTATTTAGATCCAAATGACAGCTGTCTTCACCTTGAATTCAGTAGGCTTTGGAACAAGTTCTGATTTCTCTAGGGCTATAGCAGCTGGCAGGGGCTGGTTGTGGCTTGTACTAAATGTTGCTTGGTTCTCAGTTCAGTTGTAACCAGACAGGGGTTCAGGCACACTAGTTGACACAGGTGGCAGGGCAGCCACTTGGGGAATAGTGGTGTTGCCAAGAACAGGAAGTCTGAGCTCTTACTTCTAAGGAAGGGTGTACCGGGCAAAGATAAGCCAGAAATTATCTGGAAGTTTGAGAAGTACAAGATCTTTTTGTTTTGTTTTGAGAGCAGACCCAGAGTATTACTGGTTGTATAAGCACAGACTCTTCTATATGCCATCTATTTTACTTTCAGTTCTTCAGGGAAGTAATGGTCTAATTGAAGTGCCCTCGCTCTCCCATTGATCTTATTCCACTGGGCATAAAGCACAGACATTCTTATGCAAAAATGGCTGAAATTAATATCAATGACTCCACAAACTGTTAGCTAGGACACCTGTGAAAGACACTGTCTCAGATTTGCTCATGGCTGATTGTGAACAGGTAATGTAAGAAGATCCCAAACCCCTAGGAAACGTCCACAGTTATGTATTCCTAGGGTCATATGAGCAGGTCTTCCTTGATCTCACTTACTGGAGCTATTTGATTTTGAATAAAATATTTTAAATATTCATCAGCTCAGAGAGTCCCTGGGAATAGTGTTTCATCCTGGCAGGCAGAGTATTTGCTTGAGAGGTGGAATATCTGTGTGCAATGAATTTTTAATAATTTTATGTGCGGTTGAAGAGACACAGCAAGAGAGTTTGAGGAGCCATGATCATTTTGCCCTGGAATGCCAGCAGCCAGGTCATTGTGATAGCTTTTCCCAGGCAGGTGGCAGCTATACTGACCCTTGTCCTGGCTGCTGTGCATGGTCTGCTGGCTAATTAGATAAAACAGGCTGACAAATTTCTTCCCTTGTTCTCCTGAGAGAATCAGCAGAAAGCATTGTACATACGGTGAATTAGAATCAACCATTTCGGACATTTTTTTCTAGTTTTTATTAAACTCTAGTTTACAAAATAAAAGAGTACTGAAGCATGGAAAAAGATTGACAGGTATGCCTAAGACCCCCTTCTGGATTAATAAAACTGCATTCATAATATTTTTCACTAGACCCATTTGTTTTTACCAAAAGTGTAAAACACACAACCATTATAAGAGTGACAAAGCCATATGTTTTATATTTTAGTACCTGTTTTGAGATCTTGACAGAAAATACTTACTTGATTTGAAGTTCAAGGATGTGTGGCTAAAAGTGAAAAAAAGTTATTAATTCTAAATTGGAATGTATTTTGAGCATTGTAGGATCATTTTGATTCTTTTTTATGATCTCTTGTCCTTTCTATTCTCTGGCTTAAAACAATTATACCTCATCCAATTTTTCATTCCCTTCTTGTGGCTTGTTTTATCAATTTTCTTGCAAGTTTAACTATCCTATTCTTATTTGCCTTTTTCCAGTCTTTTATTATCTGGAGCAGATAATTTCTCCTCTTTACCTAATTCTTCAGCTGCCTTCATCCAGATCCTGTGACCTGGGGCCTGTATTCTAAATAAAGAGACACAACTGGTTTTGAACTGCATCCTGTTATTTCATAATGGGTTTTTGACATTTCTGTGTACATTCTATGACTTTACCTTTAGTGACAAGTGTATATTGAGCCAAGATTTTTACTGAGTAGCCTGTAAGGGTGCTTCTTAATTTATTCAAGAAGGAAATTTAGGTTCCTCTGTTGTTTCCATTTAGTGTTGTTTGACATACCTGAATATAATTGCGTAGTTCTGTACAAGAAAAAAATATTCACAAAATCCAGCATCTGAGGCTGTAGAAATGCCATTGTGTAAGGCCCTAATCATGCTTGAAAACTTTTTTTTACTAATTTACCAACAACAAGCCTGTGATGACTGGCCATAACATAGCATAAATAAGAAGGAAGGCTAAATGTCAGTGCACTTGCCTGTTTAAAAGTACCAAGACATTTACATAAGATTGTTTTTATATTATGTCTGTCCCTCTGTCTGCTTAGCATTTTGTATTTGCCAAGTTACTTGTCCAAGGAGACTGCAAACTGGCAAGGTAGCAGCAATAGTTTATAAAGTATTTGCATTAAAAGCATGGTTCATGGAGAATTCAGTCCTGATGTGAGTTTCGAGAGACTATAATAATGCAACTTTCAAGAGACTATAATAATGCACTTACAATGTGGCAGCCAAGGAGGAGCAGGATTTCTGTAATGTAGCCCATGAAGTAATATTGAGATGAAACTGGACAAATGCTATTTAAACCTGACTGATGTACTTTCTAATGGTGACATCTATCAGAGTGATACAGTCTCTAGATGGAAGCAGTAGAAACTCCAGCAGTAAATAATTTAAAAATTAGTCTGCTAAACCATTTGAAAATGTAGTAAATTGAAGAGGTCCGTGTTGGTAGAGGACAGCAAAAAAAAAACAAACCATGTTCTTCCCCATTTTCAGTACTGTGAGTCTGGGACAGCTACAGCACTCTTGCCTTTCACTTATCCAATATATCTAACCAAACTGGCATATTTTGTAACACTTGGGAGAGGGAGCAATGTACTGTATTAAATACTTCCACTTATGAGCTGCATATATATCATGAAATTTACGGCACTTCCTTACTTCACAGTAGAGGAGTTTTTTCTTACAGTATTTTCCATCAAAACAAATAATTCATTTGGATCGAGGTGACAAAATAAAACATGAAAATGGTCAAAGCCAACGGTATAAGCTTATATACTTCAATGTCTGTAAATTATATTTTTTCCAAAATCGGGTTTGGAATACCCTGTATAATGGAAATTAATATCAACTTCATTTTCTAGCAATAACATATGAACGTTAACAAGACAAAAAAAATCCTCAAATAAATTTTCACACTGTGTTAAGTTTTCTGTTCCTTTGTACTGGAGCAGTATTTTTTATTTTATTCAAAATGGATTGTTCTCCAAATAAAATGGAAATTTAAATTAAAGGCAATGGTTTAGGGATTTTGCAAATAGTTAATCACCTTTAATTATTGTAGAAAGAAGTCGAACTAAGAGTCAAATGGATATAGTATTTGTGTTACCAATGAACCATTATCAAAACACTCAACCATAAGTATGATCCATTATGACACCAACTTAAGCATAAGCTCTTGCCATCTGTACCATGAAGAGGTGGTGGTAGGTTTTTAATTATGGGTTCACCTGCAGCACAAAACATGAATGATAAATTACAACAATCCTCGGCTTTGCTTAAAGACAGAACCATTGCAAACATTGATTCTGTTATTTCTTTTATTTTTTCCTACTGCAGATATATTCAGAAGAAGGTGCAACTACTGTAGAGGATTAACCCAAAAGAATCTCCAACCCTGCATACAGGTTGAAGAAATTTCAGTTCATCGAATTCAGCTAGGACTTTTTTCCAAGGTCCACAGAGAGAGATGCCCTCCTGCCTCTGCAATGAGTATTCATTATCCAGGATACCAGCTCCCAAAGATCTCATTGGTGTTGGACAAACTACAGACATAGACTTTGCTCTAAGCTCTTCTTTAAGAGTTTTTACAGCCTACTTAAAAGTTGATGTGCAGGTATAATGAAAAAGTGGACATGATCAAAAAGGAGTGATGGGGAAACTACAACAGCACTATGCCTTATCTTGCCAGTGCAGAACTGTATAGGTCTCATGCACTTTAACTTGTTAAATAGGTTTAAAGAAAGACTCCAAACCTGCTGCTTCTGTGCTTTAGCTTTTCACATCTTTACATGCTGCCCTTAAGAGTCCTTTTACTTCTATCATTCCCTTTGCCTTAAATAGCTTATTTTTACATTTTTTCCCATGAGACAAATCTTTTGGCCTCTCCAGAGCACAGGATGCAGCAGAGAAGGCAAATGTTTCATGGCAGACCTGCAGAGAGGGTAGTCACCTTTTTATGGGGCTGATGAGGGTCAACTATTCCTCCACGGAGACTGAAAAAATTATGTCTGAAGCTTGACCATTGCCCAGGCTATAGATTAGTTCACAAAATCTGAGGTCTCAACTCAGCTCAAGGCCAGCAGAGCTCCAAAGTCAAAGCAGAGGGAAGAAGTGAAAAACTTTTTTGTTCATTGGTAAGGTCTGAACCAAATATTGATGTTGTTGCTGTGCTGAAAAGATGGACTTAGAGTAGTATGTCTTGCTCAGAAAAGAGCCTGGTGGCTGGGTGTCACAAACAAGTGTTTTAAGGTAGCTCAGGGAATCACTGGCAAAGGCAAACAGATTTAACATGAAAGCAATAGTGTCATAGAGTTCACTGGCAAGGTTCACTCCACTACTTGCTGGATGGTTAAAGCACACCGGGGAAAAAATAACAAATAAAAAGCTGGAGTCAATCAATCAAAACTGAAATAATCTAAAAAAATATCTGTGTGGATGTGAGGGGCCAGGGGGAGTGTGTGTGGGGGTGAAGGGAGGATGATGGTGGTGGTGGATGGATGGTTGGGTGTGTGCATGAGACAAAGGGACAGAAAGGGTAAGGATAAAAAGGAATACAGCCTAAAGGCCCAACAGCCCTTAATTTGACATCATTTGAGCTTAACAGTACTTAAACCTAACAGCACCTTAAACTTAACAACCTTTAACTTAACAGCTTACACCTTTGATTAAATAATTAAGCAAAGGATTCATATAGGATTTACTCAAGATTTTGCAAGTTAGGCCTGTAAGTAAGATTCAGACCTAACTTAGAAAATCAGTATCTTACTTACAGGCCTAATTTACAAATCTCAAGTACAGCATTTCTCTCATATTTGCTCTATCATATGCACACTTGCATGCTTCTAGGCATAAAGAGTCTGTACAAGGTACTTGTGAAAAGTTACCCTTGAAGGTAGTGAAATACTCACTTTGGAAGCCTTTTGGCTTGGAAACATCTCCTTAGTGGGTTAAGGGTCCAGTGTCGAGGAATGGGGGTACCAGCCCAGGATCTGACATTGTTCAGCCATGCCATGAATACAGCAAACCTAAGAGTTCCCTGGCTCTGAGAGGCCTCACTCAGAGCTGGTCACAGCCCACTGTGGTCCAGGAGAGCTAAAAGGGTCTTATTTTGGACCACTCTTTATAGGGCTGCAAGTGAGTAAGCTTTAATCATAACAATGTTTCCTCCTGGACACACTCTGTGGTTGGAAAATTTCTTTGAAAGTGTGAGAACAAAAATTTTATGTATTTTGGACAAAAAAAAAAAAAAGTTTACAAGGCTGTTAATTAAAAAAAAAAAGCAAAAAAAAAAAAAAAGCTCATTGGTAGCACAAGTTCCTGGGACCAGACAGTGTTTTTAACAAGGTCGAGAACCCAGGTGTTGTTGGCTAACTCTGAGGACTGACAAGCAATTCTCAGATCGTGGTGCAGCCTGGAGGTGGGGGAGGATGCACCACCACACTGGGCTGCATGGAGAGACCTTACTCTGCTTTTAATTACATTTTCTGGTTATACTCTTCTTGGTTATACTATTACCCATGTTCTGCAAAGGTCTTGCAGTCTGCTGGGCTAGAATCACTGCAGTGTGGCATCTTTTTGTGCTATCAACATGCAAATGTAGTTTATATTTTCTTGTTTCCTAGGGCATGTATTCCTCAAAATAAGGAGAAGGCTGGTGTACCACATTGCTTAACTACAAAAGATATATGATGATCAAGACTTAGTGGGCCTTCTGGTATAGTTTTCAAAGGTGTCTCCATTTAAAACAGCTCCTGGGGAATCAACAATATTACAGGACTACACATAGTGAGGTGTCTAGTATTACTTATTCTTTGAAGGAAGAAATAGGGAAAAAAAACATATGGACAGAAAAAGAAACATATTTGGAGAAAAACATGTTTTAGAAAGCACAGTGGGTTTGTTGGTTAGGCAGTTTTGCAGAAACTGGAAACTGAATACCTTAGGTAATTGTGAGTACATACTTCATTCAGGGAGAAACAAGATTCCTGTAACAAATCTTCCCTTTGCCACAATAGAAAATAAGAGAACCCTGGATCATTTTGAAATATTTCTGCAGAGAAGCACATTAGACCTAATGACTGCACACTGGGTGATGGAAGACACTTCACTTATCTGGGGAAAAAAATGCTTTTTAATGACTTCATTTTTTCATTTTTAAAAAACAGTAAAGGTGTCATGTTATAATCTCCCAGAGGTGCTCCCAGGTGAGCTATTGAATGGTAATTTCAGCACACCTAGGGCTTCCCACTCTAATATAACCCATTGTGCTTTACAGTTTAATCACACTGTAGCATTTAGAAATCATTCATAGTGGCTGGCAAAAATGTCTTGCAATAACACCATTACTGCAACTTACATTTTTATAGCAATTTTTACTTCTTAGGCAAACACACTGAAGTAGTCTACAAAACATTTTAAGTACATAACAGGCATTGAATCACCGAGCATTATGAATCCCTTATGACCTAGAAGCATCCCTTATATAATAAAAGTATATAACTTTTTCATAAGAAGTTATCATAGTCATAAAACATGCATATATTTTTAATTTAGATAAAACTTCATTTTCCAAGAGATCATACTGAGTCATGGATTCAGATAACAAAGTTTAAAATACAAGAGAATTCCTTATATCCACTTGGAGACTGGCAGTCTGATAGGAATCAAAGGTTTTATAGAAATCTATAACACAAGCTGTGGTAAAAAGGGTTTCTAGCAGACTGCTAAGCTTAACTGGGGCTTACTAAACTCAGAAGTGTACAACACACACAATTCAGCATTTTATATTCTTGTTGCTCAAGGAACAGGCTGTCAGCCACATCTAGGAAGAATTCAGCTATTGACATGTCACAGTGGAATATACAAATGTCCCTTCACTGGTGTGAAATATTCAATTTGCTAGGATTTTTTTGTGTCATTTATAAAACTTTATATGTTCTGGGTACCGCAGCCAAAGAGTTTACTATTGTTCATGCTCCTCTGTGGCAACTGCATTAGATTTATTCACTGTCACATGGCCCCTTCTAAACTGGCTGCCTTCTCCATGGATTCTTGGATCTTATTTCCCCACATGGCTGAGAGAGCACCCAGGGCATGGTGACAGACAACAAGCTTGTTCCAGGGCTTTGAGGTGCTGCAAACTCTCCTCAATTGAACAAAAAACCCCCACTGAATCAGTGACTGCGAGCCTCAGAGATCACCCAATACAAAACATGACTTAAAGCTGCCACCTTTATCCCTGCAATATTGCCCTGATAGGCTCTGAATAAAGTCAGTCCTTAAATAAATTTTGCTCAGGGTATGTTTTAGACTTATAGGAGAAAACCAAAGTAACCTTCAAAATCCAAGCTTTCCATGAGCACTCTGAGCATAATAGAGAAAACCAGTGAGCTGACAAACAAATGGAATTATCTTATGCTAAATATGAGGAGGCTGCAGCAAGGACAGTAAGACAGATAAATATTGCTGATCAGCTCACCCAAGGCAGAGGTGTATGCATTGCATTTTTTATGTGACAGCACATACCTGGAGTGGTCTCACCTACAGCAAGATAAAATCTGTCCCAGACCCCGGGCTGATGTCATCCATGCAGTCCTCAGCTAGTTTTTCACTCTTGTGCTACTACTTCCCTTTTAAGCATTTTTCTTTATTGGAAGAAAACAAGGAGAAATTTGTAAACAGCAGAGGAAAGAAGGCAAGAATATTTGCCCTCATGTAGCTCAGGTAGAAGCCATGGGCTTTTAGCAGTAAGTGATTTAACTTTGAGGTTGTTTTGTATCTTGAATGCTCAGATGGAGCCTTTGTACTTTACAGGGGAGGCTGGAGGCAGGCCAGGGAGGGACTGTTAGTTTAATACTGATTTTAATTTCATGTGACCTAACTGAGATTAAAATTGAACAGCTATTGCACAGTACTCTGTGTATGAAAACCAACATCCTTCATTATTATGGATATTAACATCAGATTCTTTTAGAATTTTTGATATTTAAATATTTACAGTATTTGGAGTATAATTTCTTCTTTTAGGCCTGAGAGGGTGTTCAGAAGCTTCAGTTCTGAGCACAAGGTTTCTGCAAACAGCGCCAAAGTCTACATGACTCCTTAAAAATATTTGGGTCTAACTGCTGCCATTATCTCATCACACCTATAAGCAGAAAGCTCAGTTACAGAGGGATTATGACTAAATTGTGCCCAAAACACAGGCCAGGGATTTGGGAGGAACATGTACCTAAAAGTCATGTCATTTGTCACCAATTTTTCAGGGTCTTAGAAGTTTTGAAATAACAAGTCTTAGTTAATCAGGTGCTGAGTATTTTGATGATTTTTAAATGTTTTAGCAATCACCAAGAGCAAGTTCAATGCAAGAATAAGAAAGAAGAGTGGATTAACTATTTAATCATAATTTCAACAGTGCTGTACTTTCAAAGAACAAAAGGGCAAACTTAAAAACGATAAAATTAGACTTTCATGTAAATTAAGATAAAGAATTGTGTTATGCTTCACAATATAGTAATTTTGGCTAATTCCTACAAAGCAGTTTTGGCCAAGGGTTTTGTGAATACTTTTGCTGCTAGTGAAACCAGATGACTTTTCAAAGGAAAAAAGCCCTAGGTAAGAGCAGTGCTGCATTACATTTTCTTAAAGCCATTTTCTTAAAGCCTTCTGGGCATTGTCCAGAAGAATTACAAGAACAAGGCTGGATCTAAAGCTGTGCAGTTACCTTAAGGATCAATTAAACACCTGTTAGCAAGAAACTCCTTGCATGCTCAATAGATATTTAAATAGTGAAGTTGTTGCAGTTTTGGGTTGGTGCTTGGCTGGTTGGTTTACTGGAAGGCTGCCAGTGTGTATATAAACATAGATTAGAAAAACTTCAGCCTTTTGTGCTCCTATACATGTTTCTATCTTTCCCTCCAAAGTGTCCAAACTGAAAGCTACACACCAAGACTGAGTACTGCACCAGTATCTGCACCAAATATAACAGTACTGCGTATTTTCCTACAGGCTGGCTAAAAAGGGAGAGAGACAAGCCACTTATGTGCCATTTATCTTGACAGCTCTTACCTTTCAGAAGAAAGCAGTAAGTGAGAAGGTTACAGGTATTTTGCAGGCAGAGAATTCCTGTAAAAGCTGTTTCCCTTTCCATCAGCTGTCTGGGATTCATTGCATCAAAAAGAAGAACTATGACCTCCTAGTCTATACAAGACTCTGATAATTTGCTCAAACATGAAACATATAAAACATGGGGCCTGAGCCATTCAGGAGGGTAATCATAGTCACAGTGGAAATTCACGTACTATCAGTGAAATCTAAATGGAGCTCTACACAACAAACATTTACTTGTTTAAACCCATGGGATTACTCATGTGATTAAGCATCTGTCAGAACTGAGCCTTAAATGTGTCACATAACCAATCTGAGTGTGGCTGTGAATATATAATGATGCAAAAATATAAACACACACAAATATGCCATCTTCTGTGTAGCTGTCAGTGACTGATAGAATCACCTGCTTATCCAAAATGAATTCTTAATTAAAATAAGAGAGTCTTCTTCATGATTACATTTTTTTTTCTGGATGGCTGGAAAATAATTAGAACTGTAATTAAGCAATTTCACCTGATATAGTTATCTGAACATTAACACATCAGCAGTGCAGCGAGGGATTTTGCGTACTCGGGGAAACCTGTTCATATTCCTTCAAATCCCTTGAGTTTTGTGCCTATCAATTTTATGTGGCCTCCACAGGTTTTTGACCAAGGATTGCACAGACTTTTTTCTGCTACATTTTTCTGGAGTTCATATAAGGCCAAATGAGACCTCAACGGATTTAATTTTCTTATGGGTGTTTAGAATTTTGGGCAGGTTTTTTTTGGCTGTCATTTCATATGTGAAGAAGGCACAAAGTATCTGTGGTAGCAAGGGACACGATCTGATGAGTCAGATGAGCTCTGCCCAGGTCTTCACTCCAATTTACACTTTTCTTGCTATTGCCACTGCACATGAGCTTTTATGAACCAGGCCATTTCACTGTATTGTATAACTGTGTGTGTTTTCTACATTAGCTGAACAATAAAGGCTTCACAAAAATCTGCCTTCTAGCCATATTAGTTTCTTAGGATGTTGCTCAGCACAAATATTCAGCATTACTCTGGCAGGTGAAGTTATGCCCAGCTGGCTGTGCACTAGTGAGATAAACCACAGATCTGCACCACAGTGTCCTTTTAACTTTAAACTGTACACATGAAAAATGCTTTGCCTCCCGCTATAAAAAGAAAAGTGAATACCTGGGGACTTGGGATTTTTTTCTATTTAAATGTAGATTACAGCTTTCCCCACAATCATTTGGAACCATTAATCCTTTTAGGAGATCTCTCTTCCTAGGGCAGAGTGAGATGGACAAGGTTGCTGCTTCAACATGTATTTTTGTTCTATGAAAACCTTTTAAGTTTAAGAAACTGGTGAATATGGCATGGTTTTATTGAAAGAAAAAGAAGAAAAGGACCTTAATACTATTATCTCTAGCACTGGAAAAGATTCATTATTTCCAGGGTGTGCCTCCACACTGAATAAGATTTGGAACCTATATAAACTTAGCCTGGGAAACACTCAGGCTGCTCTAATAACTCATAGTTGCCATAAGATCAGTAATTACTGAGTAGACGAGAGGTAAAGAGAGATTTAAGCAAATTCCTGATTTACTGTTCACAGGCTTAAGGCTACCTGCAGGCTGCTCTAAGCCAGCCACCCCAACAGATTAATTTGGGTTAAGTGGAGTTGTGCCTGTTTCCAGTTATGCTCAAAGGAGTAATGAAACTAACACTTAAGCCTCCTGCCTGCTGATATCTATGTGGAGGCAGTTTAAACAGAAGCAGGCCTTTCTGATAGTCCCCAATGAGTCTTGAACTCGAACACTTTTTTTGCTGCCATGCCCTTGTGTTAATTAACTAAGTTATGAAGCATCTGACAGTTAACTTAGTTTAGGGTTTTCTCTAATCCAAAAGATTCATTTACAGTCTAACAATTTAACACCAAAATACTGCTACTGAACTCATCTTTATTTTCAAATTATCCACTTTATAAAAATTTATGATGTAGTTTCAGGATAGCAAGTTTATGACAGAATCCTTCTAATTCTAGATAGAAATGTCAGTTCTCAAGATTTTTTTTTTTTTTTTTTTTTTTTTTTTTTTGAGTGGTGGGGGCTCTGCTCTTTTTGCATTAAACCAAATATACAGAATATCCAAGGCAGGCTGAAAGTCAGCCCATCCCAGGAGCTGAGGAAGCTCACTGAAATCCATATGATCTTACTCCTTTCTGAAAGATCTTCACTTTCTTCAGATAAAACTGCTGATTTTTATGTTCGATACAGAGGAAGCAGTTTGACCTGAGTTATTCTGATGGGGCAAGTGAAGCAATGGGATAGCTCAACAGAGGTACTATACACTACCTTGAGGGCATTTTAAACTCTTGTGCTTTGTCTTTCCTTCAGGTTTGGATGCTGCACTGTTGAGCAGAACAGATGTAAGAATTCTATTCTGAAATTTAACTAGTAATAAATGCAACTGGGAAAGTAGGTAGTGTGAGCAAGAATATAAAATAGCAATGGCTCTTAAAATGATTCTTTTGCTCTTTTTCCCCACTATATAAAATTAAACTAATATATTTAGTTGAGTCAGGAGACTGAAACTCTGGAATTGAAAAGTGATGCTTCACTGTAAGCAGATTAGAAAGCAGGGACATCTTTTTGGAAGACTTTATTTAAAAAGACCAGAAAATTGTATAGTGCTTTTGATCCTTTACCTCGGTTTACATAGGAGAGACAACTACCACTGGAGGGGTTCCTGCTCTTGTAACACCATGAGGGCTGGCACATGACAGCTCTAGCCATCTTGGACCACAGTATTTATCTAATCTGACATTTGCATAAACCAAGTTGGAATGTACTTTCATTTCTGAAATTTCTTGGAAAAAAAATCTCCTTTTCCAACTGGAAATGTTGTCTGGTTTTGAATGGCATTTCTGACCATCTGGATTTCATAGCAGATCAGAACACTTAGATGTAGCTACTGCACACCTGCAACTCTGGGGCTTGAACCCAGAGTGCCCATAAGGGTGAAAAGAATGTTGCTCAGAAGCCAACAAAATGTGCACAATCTCTTAGAGGATAAGCAGTTGTGACTAACAGTGAATGTTCTACTGAAGACACCTTCTGACATACGTTATTTAACCTTTATCACTATTTATTATCTACCCAGATGATTTTTAATGTCCTTTCCAACACAAAGCATTCTGTGATTCTATAATTTTAGACTTTTGTGTGGCTGCATCAATGGTGGGATAATGACAACCAAGACATGTTGTTAATGAACCTTTTTGCCTATCTTTTCCTCCACTTCAAAGAAGAAATAGGTGCAGCTGAGTACCAGCAATATTATGGTATTACTGGTAATATTACCAGTAATAATAAACATATATTATAAAATATAAATACAAAATAAATATAAAATATAAAATATCATAATATTACCAGTAATATTATGATATTATTTTTATTATAGTCTTCCCAGCTGCCTAATGATATGGAAAGCTGTTGATACTAGTTCTAGTTAACAGCTGTTGAAATGTAACCCTTAGCAACATAAATGAGAACATAAACAAAGTCTTCCTAAATGAAAGACCTGACAAGTGGGGGAAATGCTTTATAAATAACAAGCACCAAACTCTTTCCTTTTATGAGATGGAGGTTTCTCATTTCCTGCTTCTTGTGATTTCTTACAATAGTACTTGGTGCTTATCTTATGCTTTTGTTTTCTAAAGCACTGTATAAACATTAACTAATTAATCCTCCAAACACCCCGTGAATTAGGTGAGAAAGCAATATTTCCATATGCATTCTGCACTGTAGGGAAAAATAAGAACAGACTTTAAAAGGAGCCCTTTGCTCATTTATATGTGTTAACCTCTGTGTTACATATGTCCAAACAACAGGGTTTCTTTTAGGGGCACACAGTAGAGCAGTAATATTTATCAGCATTTTTTTTTAATGACTGAAAATTAAGTACATATTTCCCTTCTGCAACTTGAATTGATCTCTCAGTGTTTTATGCCTCGCTCATCTCTGAGGTAAAACTTAGCCCATGAAGGCAATATGTTTACTATGATATTGGACAGTGTCTTGTATCTCCTTGTAAGATTTAATCCCTGCTTTCCCATCCTCAGCTTTCCTGTGATATTTGTGTTTGTGCTATTGCTCAGTTTTCTTCTGTCTCAAAACACAGGTTGTGTTATAAAAATTAGACCCTAAGCACTCTGATGCTTGGAAATGCATTGAGACTGGTACTAAGTTCATTCATTCTGACATTATGATGTCTTGGGATGTACCTTTCTGTAACACCTTTCTGTCTGCATCTTCTATCTGTGTGCAACCCTAGTAGATAAATTTGAGGCCACTTTTATCTTCCACTTGCTGTTTAGAGTGCAGTTGTCCCTTTCTGCTCAGAATATGTCTGGGGGGACAACAACCTTACAAGACTGTGAGCAAGTGCTTGGGTAGGTATTACCACCTGCAGCCACACTGCTTAACAGAAATTCATATTTCACCATTTACTTGAAGCCATCACTGCTTCCGGTACCCCTTATTAGGATAACTCTTGTTTCCCTGTTTGAATTTTACTTATGTTTTTTCACACACTTCTTTCCTGAATTCCTGATGTCACAGATCTCCTTGTTCCATGTGATATGTTAGATGAGTGTCAGAAGATGGCAATGAGAATTTCATTGTAGCTGCAGTGGAATTATATATAATTGGGATCTTACCTTATAGCCATTTTACTCCTTAATTTACTCATCCATCACATCAGGGTTTCTGAGATTAATGAAAATTAGGAAAGTTTATTGTCAGTGAAGTAACTAAATAAATGCTACTGAAGTTTATTTAAATTAATATTCACAAAAATGTAATGTTCAGTGTAACACCACTGTTACATCAGGTACTGTACATCACTGTAACATCAGGTGCTGCACCTAATATTAAATCATCTTTGGCATGCACAGTCACTCTGTCTAATAAACAATTAGACAGAAAACTGAATAATAATGATGCAAGAAAATGGTTTTTCTACATACCCACTATGTATAGGCTTATTTTAGGAAGGTTTTTTTCCTTCATTACCAACACACTCCTGCTTCTCCTGGGCCTCTCTTTCAGCATAGGTAATGTGTCTTGACAGCCTCCAGGCTATTCAGTAAAGGCCAAGTTAAAATATTTTGTTGTGATTTGATTATCGGATTTTTTTTTTCTTAATTCTGCATTATCAAGCCACCATTATATACTCTGTGAAGCATATTGCTCTCTGCTGCCTTTAATCAGTATTCCTTTTAGATTTGGGAGATTCCCCTTGGCTTGATAGTAGAGCCTCTGAGTTTGAGCTTCCAACCTTCCTGTGCTAACAGACTAATTGTTTCTTCCCTTCTAAAAGTGGCTCCATCTACAGTTTCATCCAAAAATGTCTTTTTTTATCACACTTCATTGCATTTTTATCATTGAG
Organism: Lonchura striata; assembly: GCF_050655825.1. NCBI lineage: Eukaryota > Metazoa > Chordata > Aves > Passeriformes > Estrildidae > Lonchura > Lonchura striata. The sequence continues at coordinate 49,778,661 of NC_140705.1, forward strand.
AAAGTGCTTGCAGCTATTAATGTTCCCTTGAGCTTGTTTTTGACTTGTAAATCACAGCTGTTTAATTAAAAGCATAAGACTGTTCTTAGGACAATTTGCCACTGTCCTGTGTTAGTTCTGGCAAGCCTTTTTTGTTGTGTTTTGGACAGCCACATTCACTCAAAAGAACAGACAGGGCAGTTTTTATACCAGTCTGCTAAGTTTTATTTGTTTCCTTCTGTTGCACATCAGCAGGTTTACTTTTTTATAATTATTATCATAATTTTAGTTTTAATAGTAATAGAAGAATGTACAACACACTTCTTGGAGGACACCTGTAGTCTACAGGATTTTCATTTTTCTGTCCCAGTTCTTCAGGACCTGGGACAGTTTAAAGTCACCTTATCTAACTTTCCAAACTCTTGCCTTCTCCATAGCTGCCTTAAATTATAATTTGTACTACACAGGATTATCACTATACTGGCACAATTTAAATGCAGGAAAAATACCTTTTAGGAAGATATGGCTATAAATTTTATCAAACATAGGAGAAGTTATTAGATACTATTTTTACTGTATAGACGACAAATTTCAGAATAGCTAAAAATCCTGTTGCAACATAGTGATTTATTATGCCAACACTCAGAGAAGTGCTGCTTCACTTGCATCCATGTGGGCTGTCAACTTGGCTTTTGTGGAAGCACTGTCCATAGCTCTGTGAGGAGATCCTATATGCCATAGTTCCTGCCTGTGTTTTCTAGCAGCACTCAGAAACAAAGAAATAATGTTGTTCCTTTTGTTCTACTCCATTTTCCCGATTTTCTAGGATTGCCTAAGCCTGTGCTCTGTCAGAGAGCAACACTACATTGCAACACTGTTTTGTTCATCTTGAACAGTCCAGTTTTGTGATCTTTCTGCCATAGGTTCTTGGGTTTTTAATTTACTTTTAGAGATCCACTTGTTGGATGGTCAGAGTCTGCCCAAAAACTTTTAACTTGCACTATACAGCAAAAGGCAGATGATGAAATCTTGTTCTTCATGCAGCCTTATTCTTAGCTATTTTATTCTAAAGTCAATTAGCAACTGGACTTTTAGAAATTGTAAGATGAACTTTTCTGGCTTAGATCCTCTGAAGATCCTCTGAAGAGAGTTTTTTCATTCTGCCCTAGCCTCATCGGATAAAAATCAGATGCATGTGAAATATATATATAGAATGGGGAGTAATACTACCAAAATTTCTAAGATATTAGGTAAATGAGAATCTGTGAAACCGGGCAACCATGAAAAATACCTGATGTTTTACATTTACCACTCCTTATTACATGCAGAAGAAAATGTCCTTTTTCTTCCTTTTTTTTTTTTTTGACATTTCTAAAGGGATTCAACTACTCTGATAGACCTTTCAGCACCTCCATTCTTTAATTCAGAATATTTTAGTACATTTTCTTTTACTTTTTATCCATATGGGTAATCTCTCCGATCTATTGTTTGTCTCAGAGCTTTTCAATTTATTGTTTCAGTTTCTCCTGGCTTTGAATTATGAAACAAAAGCTGCTTAAAAGTGCAATTTCCTTTCAGCATCAACAGCAGTCAAGAGACCAAATAGTTTCAACAGACTCCCAAAGTACAGCAGCTTAAAACCACCTTAGTTTCTTGGCAAGGGATTGCTAAATTGTCAGAGAAGTGGAAGGTTTGAAGGCTGTAAGCTTTGGTTGAAATAGGGGAGAAAAGGGAACAAGACTAAAGGCAGAGGGAAATAAGGTCTGTTTTGTCTCTTCTGTCATCCATAAATCCAAACCTTCACTTTAAGGACACGGCGGTTTTTCCTAATCTTCTGTTCCTTTTAACTCACTCCTTTCACAAATAAAAGCATTTTATGCAAACTCATTAACTACCCCCACCTCAAACCCATCTATATATTATATATAATTAATGAAAGAAAGCATAAGGATTTATGAGAAACACATTGTGCCAGAGAATTAACCACTCAAAAGTAAAACATATAAAAATGGATATAATATACAAATGTCAAGTGCCTCAAAAATATGTGAGTTGTCATTAATGTAATGGAATTTTGCAAATATAAACAAGGAAGCTGTTAAACTTCAGATGAAACTCCAAAACATTCAGAGGGGTATTAGTCATATCTGGATAACAAGTTTTATTCTTTAAGACAGAAATAATTGGACTGCAGAAAAAGATTTCTGTGAAAACTATCCACTTGGAAAGGTGTGCCTTTCCCTGCTGTTAGTGGAAATGCTGTGATGGGTTTGTCAGTCACTCAAGCTGTGGTGCTGCAAAAGCATCTCAGCACTTCTATTTCAAGTCAGTCTGTCAAAGTACTTCTGTAACAAACCAGCCTCCACTTCTCCTCCAGTACAAACAGCAATCTTCAGCATTTCAATCACATCAGACTCTTCGGTGAAGGGAGAAAATTTCAGCAGTGTTGTATGCAAAACATACAAAAACCTTTCCAGTTTCTTTTCTTTTGCCATCCAAGAAACATACCAAAAACCATGATAAGAGGAAAAACCTTCTTAAAAAAGTATTTTTTTTTAAGAGTTTAAGAAATCACAGCAACAAGGCAAAAGCATCAGTTCTAATGGATACTTGCAAAGTTTTCAAAGGCAATTAAAGAAATTATGGGCTGCAGACTCAGGTGTAGGAGTAGCTGATCTGAAGGGCTGTATTTTTTAATGGACTTTTCTGGTAAGATGTCAAGAGAAATTTTTCCCCTCTGACTTTTCAATCATTTTTCTGACTCTCTCCATTTTACTTGCTGTTTATTCAATTATGGTGGTTCCCAGAATCTGTTCCTATTTCTCTGAGTTCAGTAATTCTCAAACTGCTCATCAAACACTGACAGCTACAAGGCTGTAATAAGCAAGATTCATTCTCAACAAAAGAGTGTGGGTTTTCTAGGCCTATTCTCATGTGACATTTTGACTATAATTGGAAATGTTTGTTTTTTAAATGGAGGAAAGTTATAAGAAACATTTTTTTATTTAATCAAGAGCTAGAAGGAGTTGTTAGTGTTAGACAGTAACATCAATGTCAGTAACAGCAATGTCAACATCAAGAAGGGAGACAGTTAAATCACTACTATATTAACTATTAACAGATATGAAACTGGTGAAATAGATTCTCAGAAACTGCATCTGGACTGAGCTGGTGCATTCTGCAATGCATCCTGGCTCCTGGTCAGGCTGGGGCCAGGACACATCAGGCTCCTGCAGGCATTAAGGCCTGGTGAATAGAGTGATTCTGCCAGCTGGGCCATGGGGGAAGACTCGGATCCATTATCTATGTGCGCAGCATCTGAAGAGAGATTGTGCTCTAGGGACAAGTCATGAATTTCAGAATCAACTGAGAACTCCCTTGGTAATGTGATTTACAGTGGGATTTTGATGGGGATTGCCTCTAGTGGCTGGAGCAGTTTTAGATGTTGGAAAAGCTGATTCAAAAACAAGAAGCTGAGCAATAAAACAATTAATGTCCTACTTTTTGCCTTTTTCAGCTGCATCTCTTCTGAACAGTATTAGCAGAGTTTAGCCAGCTGTGTTATACAATTTCTTTGCAAAAATATAATTCCCTTTCTTATCTAGCAGATAGTTTTGCTGTGTAACATATGGGTTTAGGCTGTGGCAAATTTCAGGTTGACTATAAAGAAACAATAAACAGCCTCAGTGAAAGTAGATTGAAGGAAATATTTCTGTAACTTTCCTGTCCTCAGAAGCACATTCAGAAGTGACCAGATTATATAATTCTCCATTTTGGTCATGGAGTTAAAGTTTCTGGGTGCTAGAGGTATATACAGTGACTGTTTTAGGGGATGGGGGAAATTCTAGGGAGAATTTATTTGTCAGTTTATCCTGTGCTACTTCATAGAACAGGGTTCATAAACACTGACAGATCATGGATCTGTGGCTTGACCCTGGCTAGGTAGTGGTTTCTTCAGCCTACTGCCTATTTGCCCAGCCAGTCATCTGACCCTGTTCAATCACACTGTTTTCTCTCTTCTAAGTTCCTGTTCCTACTCTTGCTTTCTTCGTCTGCAGTGTCTCAACCTGCACTCACTCTTCACATATGTCATCCCAACTCCTCTTGACCATCCATGCCCAATGGCCCTTTCTCAACTCTTTTGATGCCCACTTTCCTTGCTCCTGGATCCTACTCCTAGTCTATCTCCAGCCTTTTCATCAGTCTCAGACCAGCTGCATGCTCCCTAGGCTCTTTCAGCAGTCTTCCTCTCTGGTCCCATTCTTTTGCATCCTGGCATGTCTCACACAATTCTTCTCCCAGTTGATTCTCCAGTTCCTATTAATCTGTCCCAGATTGCTTCAGCTCTAGCAAAAAGCTTCTCCAAGTTTTTAAACCATTTGTTCAAGCCAGTCAAATAAGCCTCTGTGTTTTTTGTAGCTCCCAGTCCCTGTCTCTTTCAGCTTTTCTGCTTGATCAGCAAATTCCTGTATACCTTGATCCATCTCAGGGTTGGGTCACCATTTTCTCACAACATTTCAGCCTAAACAATTTGTAGAAATAGCCAAGGACTTAAGAATATGAAGCACTGGGAAATTTGAACGGGGGATGGTGTTAACCTACATACAACATTGCAATCTCACTAGAGCAACACCCTTGTCTGTTTTGCTGCATATCTATAAAGTGCAGTTGAAGCCATTAGAAGCATTTGTTTTTGTTTTACTGTCTACCAATAACGTAAGTAACTGTCCATTAGAACTTAGAGCTCTCATACTTTGGAGAAAATTGAAAGCACATCACGTAATAGAAAATGGTAGTTGAAACAATAAGCCAGATGCTAAGATGGTGTAAATCAGTCTGAGTGTAAGGAAGCAATTCCAGCTTATGCTCATTGCAGATCTCCTCTTTTGAATATATATTCACTAGTAAAAGAAATGCTAATAGAAAAATTGTTAAAGTGAGACTAAAAATCTGCCTTGTAATAACAGCAACTTGATCAATCTTGTTTCTCTCTTGAGCTTAATTTGAATGCAAAAACAGTAGATTTTTTATTATCTAAGTAAACTTTCTAATTAAAAAAACAATCAAAGTTTTATAACACAAGCATAAAATGTAAAGAGCTCAGTTCAACTATGCTGATTAGAAACTGAAGTTGTATCTCCTAATAAAAAATATGGATTTACTTTTTTTCTCTTGGCATAAATTACATTAATTATTAGGGGTTTTGTCTTTTGATGTAATTTTTATTTTAATTTTTTTGGGGGGGGTTTTTTCATTATAGTCTGAAATGATGTAGTACTAAGCCAAAGATATTTGCTGTCCTTCAGAGTCTTTAACTTGCCCTGTTTGGATATTCTGATTTCATTTTCCCCTTCTTTCTCACAGGACTCTTTCTGTTTATTTTTCCTAGTCCTCAGGATTATTGAATAATGGTAAGTAATTTGCCTCTTTCCGTTTATGGACACTAGTTTATTTAAACTAATTTCAAAAGAGACAATTTCTTTATAATTTTTTTTTTTAATTTCATCTGTGTAAAATTGTTCTATGGTGTTTAAACCACTTTAGTTTTACTTCCAACTCCTAATAGCAACTTTCTTAAGTATAACTCCTGGAAGTAAGTTTTGCTTCGGGATTTACTCTAAGTGTTTGATGGCTGAGTAACACCAGTGCTTTTGCACAGTTGACAGAGATAGCCACACATCTTGGTGGAGCATAGGGTAGCCAGCTATGTAGTTGTGATGTTTATAACTTCTGTTTTTATAACTTCTATGTATTTGGCTTACACAAAACAGAGCATGCATCAGTGAGTATTGTTTAGGGACCACTGTGCTAACACCAAGTTCAGCTTGGGTCTCCACAGGTACAGATGACAAGAATGAATATGAAAGATTCAGGAAAAAGTATTTCCTTTTGATTAAATGAATTTTTTCATAGAGGTATTTTATTTTAGATTTTCCTCAAGAAAATCTCCTTTTACCCTTCATTTATCACAGATGTTAATATGAAAAAAAAAGGAGTTACAGAACCTTGCTGGTTTTTATCTTTCAAGTTTTTATAGACAAGTTAAAACTTTTTCAAGTATCAATATCTTCCAAAAATCTTCAAAGCTAAACTTTGATAAAAATACCTGCAACAGATCAACAATCACTTTTCACTATTCCTCCCAATAACATCCAAACTCCAAAAATTTTATCCATGACAATAAGCCTGAATCACAAATATGACTGGTGATGTAGAACTGCTGATTGCAATGGCAAATCATGTCCTCTTCTACCAAGATGTAAGCTTTTGCTGGCTTTAGCCTTTCCTTAGTAATTTCAGAAAGGCTTTTTTGCTGTCATCTAAACCTACCCAGCTGCTTAATCATGGGCTGGCAGTGACACACTACTTAAAATGTAATAAGCTACAGTGTAATTAAACAGCAAATGTCCATAAATAAAGTAATTTTCTCCATTCTATCTGTTGATATTTCCCAGCTTGAATGTGCTTAAATTATTTATTAGTTTGCTTATTTGCTTATTTCAGTTCTAAAAGGCCACAAAAAATTCCAATCCTCTATTTAAGTAGACTCTAAAAAAAAAAAAAAAATATACAGGAAAGACAGACCCAACTGTACCATTAGACAACAGGGATGAGAATGTATGTGATATAAAAATGAATGAATGAAGAATCAAATCATGAGTGTGCTGGCTTTTAGTTTTTCCAGTGATTGGCATGGTAAATTTTGAAATACTAGCTGAATGATGTAAATGAGTGAATCCTTTAGACACTGAAGGTGTGAATCTTTTAGACATAAACTATTGATCAAGTCTGGGACTATGTCTGGATCCAGCTGCACAAATACTTCCTCTGAGAAGGAGTTTAGAACACAAGGGAGTATTTATGCTCATGACTCAAGAGGAGGGTCTCCCTGACAATTCTGTCTGACCCTGTCCACTATGAAGTGAATAATCAATGTACCTGGCCATTAAAATTTTCTGGATCATTTACTGTTGGACTTTGTAATATCAACAAAATTTATTGATGTTTCACTCTTATGAGTGAAGTTCACAGGCCCATCAACAACAAAAGGTGATACTGGAATGCAGACAAATATGAGACTAGAGTGGTATTGCACAGCTGCTGCCCACCAAATGTCTAATATGGAAGAAGCAGGGAAAAAACGTGGAATATTTCTAGTTGTCTTGTTTCATAGAATAATGAAACAATGATGCTTCTAGGTGTCATTACAGTGTCTGTAAGTGGCTCAAATATTTTTTCACCTCTCCTTTTTATCTTGGTGGCTCCAACTGTTCCTATGATATGCAGGAGAAAGTCACCAGATGATAAATCTAGAGTTTAACTATATTTATGTGGCATATTTTCCACATACTATAAGAAGCTGAATCCATGTTTACAGGAGAAATTGTGTGGAATTCATCCCATGAAAGAAGAAGCTCTGTTAACTGCTGCCTTGCAAGCACTCCTTGTTTCACAATTTATAGGAGATAATAAGTAAATATTTACACAAATTAGAGCTGATTTAAGTGCAAAAAAGTAAAATAAAAATTAAAATTAAATGCAAACACAAGGATTTGTAGTGCATCAGGTGATTGATGAAAAATAATGAAAAAAAATATACAAAATTAACATCAAGGCATTCCATATTCTTATTTGACAGCACTGTATGGTTTTCTTTTAGACATTTTTCTTCCTAACTTGTACTTGTTTTCCTGTGTGTCCTCTGCCTGACATGAAAGTCTTAAAAATTAATTAATTCACTGAACACAGTGTCCATAGCCAGTCACAGAAAGGCTTTATACCTTTTTTTCACTCAGCTCCATAGGCCTGTTGGCCAGGCAATGTTGTAAGATGGGGACGTTGTGTGGCTGTTTGTACAGCAACAGTTCTGCATATATGTCCATGTTCATGGTTCAACATGACACTATGGACAGTTTATAATTTTGCATTTTGTGTCCATTGTCTTTTCTTTCCAACACTTTGAAACTAGTCTAAGCTGTATTACAGCATCAGGGAGGCTGGTCTAGGGGTAATACTACCCAAAATAACTCAGGTAACTTTCAGTTTGCCTAGCAATGGTTAGAGTTTCAGCTGTTGGAGAAAACTGTTTTAAAAATATATATAAAGGGCAGGGAGGATCCCTTTGTTATTGCTGCCTCTTCCTCCGGAGAGCAAAGGTATCCAAAGTGCAGTAGCTGGACCTGGGCGCTTCCAGGGCTGTGTCCAGTCCATATTTTGATATTGTTCCTTGTGTTCGTAGTTCTTTTCCTTCCCTAGAAGCCTACTTTGTTTCTTCCCTCTTTTGATTTTCCTGCCCTGCCAGTCTTGCTTATAAATTTGTAAGTGCTTCCCAGAATTAATTTTCTTTGTCCAGCAATGTACTTCATCATATCCACCAAAGACAATCAGCTCTTCCCTTGCTCTCCTACATGCTGTGCTCTTCAAAATTGCCTCACTCTAAGTTGTCTTGTCAGTAAACGAGATTCTATATAAATAAACCACTTTTTGTTACAAGGTCAGATTTTACCAATTCTTCCACTACCAGCTCATTTGGCCAGGTGATTTTGGGGTCTACAACCCTATCTGAATATCAATGTCTCTTCCTCATTCTTTAGAAGTGTGCTTGTAACTTATGTGCTTCAAAAGCTTTAGGTATATCCATCCACACACAATGAGGGGTAGGATGTTCAGCCTCGTTCCATGGTCCTTTTTGTTTAGCAATGTAGACATACTCCTCATGTCTGACATTAACATTTACTTAATTTTACATCAAGCCTAGCACAATAGTATCTGAATGCTAGAGACTTCTCCATACTTCTAAAATATTATTATTTTATAAGAATTATTATTAAATCATTATCATGTTTACTAATGAAGATGATTATTATAATAATAAATACTCTTTTGCCTTAAGAGCTTCCCTTGTGTAAGTTGGAAAAACTGTGTTGCTAATCTCAGGGCTCCCTGATTCCTCTTCATTCCTTCAGTGAATGAATTTCTGTTATTCTTTCCTGTATTTGTGAATGCTTCTACTATTTCTACAAATCTTTCCTACTTCATATGTGGATTCCAAAAATGCAATTAGGAAATTTCAGGATGCAAAGGAGACACTGAAAGGTATTTCTGATAGACACAGCATGATAGTGTATGGATGTTTTTTCAAGATCTATTTCAAATATGTCCTGACTGTATGCAGTGAAAATGATACTATGAGATAGGAGAAGGCATTTTAAGTAGATTATGAAATTGTGGAAAATATTTTCAAATAAAGGTTTTTATTCTTTCTTGCCATTAAATAAAATTACAGGAATATCTTGTCTAGCATAAAAAGTTTGCTATTTTTGAGTTCTTATTTCTTGAATTAAAATGACTTGCAAATATGCAACAGGGATCATTAACAGATTCTAAATAAGTCAGAGCCTTCCTGGAATATGCAGTTTGAAAAAATAGTCTTTTTTCTCCCCTCTGCCCTCCAAGAAAAGGAAAATTTAAATTTTATGGCCATAGGCCAGTTTCTCTGATGTAGTATTTAAGACCTGAAAGTATTGGCTTGAAGGGTTTGGTAAGAAGCTAGACTTGTAAGCTCTTTGCCCCAAACAGCAATACTTTGAGAAATATGTATCCTTCACAGCTATACTCAGGGCAGCTCATAATTTCTGGACCGGAAGCTTTCCTGTTAAACTTACTGCTATTGAAGGATTGCAATTTTGTATTAACCAGTACAGGTTTCTCAATTACTCTTCTTACAGTGAGTTCTTTTGCTCCACTGAGGCAATAGCCAGTTTGCAGAAATTTCGAAAGTTCTATGGACAAAATTTCTGGAGGACTCACATTATGTAGGAAAAATAACCTGATAAAAATTCTGTCTACTTCTTTTCTCCCTGAATCCCTCAGGAGGTCTCTGTGGATCATTGCCACTCCTGTGCACTTGTAATCTTACTGCTGCAATTTTAAAACCTTTTAAAAAGTGCCTGTATTTTGTATTGGTAAATAAATAATGGCTACATATGATTTTTCTTCTTTAAAAATTGAACACTCTTTGGGCTCTTGTTATTATCTCTGTGTAGTACTAAATGTCAGGTCAGTGAGACTGCTTTCATCTCTACAAAATTACTCCCAAGTCTGTTATTAAAGAGGCAGAGTTGACAATAAATATTGTATTAAAATTTTACTGATAGTAATAATTTAGCAATTGTAGAAGCATTTCAGTCATGAGCTGGGGGCCAGTCAGTGATTTTTGGAAATTTGTTGTTAAATAGAACATCACTTGGTTAAAGGTTAGAGAACATGTGATAGATTGCTGGTTAAACTTGTAGAAGAACACATGCAGTTTGTGGTATCCATATTGAATAGACCTGAGATACAACCTTAAAAACCTGAGTAAATCCTGGTAACTAAGGATTTGTGATATTAGTCAATGAGCTCCCAGCAGCTCAAGTCACAAGCTCCCTTTGCACAGTGCCAGAATGAACTGGGGCAAGGGACAAGTATCCCTTCAGCAGCCCTCCTCAGGTACAAACGAGGTGCTGAGAGCCAGTGTGGAGAATGTCCAGAAGAAACTGTGAGATTGGTGACATCATATCCTGCAGAAGTGTTCCCAGTCAGGGTGGGCATTAATCCTATTTCCTATGCTCATTGGAGCTGTGGAGTTGCTTGAGCATGTATTTACAAGGTATGCATTTGCCAATGGTTATAGCCAGCAGACATCACAGGTCTCAAATCTTCTTTTTCCCTTGGGGAAAAAGTACGACAAAGTGGTATACATAATTTATGGGCATCTGAGTAAATACTCTATGAATATATGCTTGAATTTAAATTTTGTGTTGTAGACAGGAAGATGGGAGGTAGAGAGTAGATGGGAGTACAACAAACTCTTGTATTAATGCATGACTGATTCTATGATTCTGGGATCAATGGTTAATAATAACCATGAAGCACATGCTGCAATCGTATGAGGTCCTTTGGAAATGCCAAGAAAATGGTACAGTAAGTCATATTTAAATAAATTAATTCCCTATCTTTTCATGGCAGGTAACAGGGGTGTTTTTTCGTCTTTTCTGAAGGTAAAATTGTGTTCTTGGCACAGTGCAGTAGGATAGACAGACATAGGCAAATGTATATAATGCACATGATGGATATGAAATACTTTTTTTGCATTCTTCCTAAGTTAATAACTAGGTTAAAAGTCCATTTTAAAAATATGCATTTTCAATGGGAGAGGAAGCACTAAGAATCAAGATTACTGAAAAAGCTGATAGTTCAGTAACTTAAAAACAAGAAAGGCTTACAAAATACAAAGAGCAATACAGAAACAAAAAAGAAAATTGAAAATCTTCTAAAATCTAATTTCCTGACAGAGATATTTATTGTTATGTTTGAGATTATGGTCTGAGTCCTGCCATTTGCTATGCACCCTGTACCAGTCTTTAAGATTAAATACTATTGAATACTATTATGCACAAAACTAAAATGCTTTTTCACACCATGCCAGAGGGCTGAAATTATAACTAAGGCACCCATCTCTCCATGTTTCCAGAAGAACTGAATGCATCTCTGATTTGTTTTATTAGAAGATCATTGCCATTAAGAAGCTTATTTTTCTTGTTCACATGACTGGTGGTATAATACCAATTTAATTATGAGCAAATATGCAGTGCAGTGTATCCCTTTTTCCCCACCAGCACATGAATTACAGCAGACTCACAGGTGCTCTCCTCTGAACCTCTACGGTTCACACATGGTGCTGTAACCATGACTCCCAACATCAAGTCTGAAAGCAGTAATTTAGAATTACTGACTCTTTGCAGCAGTCAGACCTGCAAGTGTCTACATTCCAATTATCAGGGGCTGATCTTTGACTTGCTCATTTATTAAAGATGTGGGACTATAAAAGGGAACCAGTGAAGAAAATGCAGGCTGTCCTGTTATACTGTCTTAACCACAAAGCTGCAATCCTGAGTTTCCCTCACCATTACTCCCATCTGACAATTTTTCAATATTCAGAGACAGCTTGCATTCCCTGTTGCTGACTGGATAGAAATTGCTCCAGGGATTGCTTCTCATTTGCATTTTCCTAATAATGCTACCATTAGCCTTGATAGCTATGTTGAGAAGGTTGCAGAAAGTAATAAGTATATTCATCTGGGATCTTGTGCTTTCTTATTTGGCTTATTTTGAATTAAGATTTTTTTGCTCTTGAGGAGAATTAATTGAAATACTGCTTCAGCCTTTATTTGGAAGGCAAAGTTTGTTCTCCTCCTGGAAATGCTGTGTTCCTCCTGGTATCCTTGCCCAGTCACTAATTAACTCAGCATCTATAACTCATCATCCCTCTGGTTTAGATTTGAAAATTACAGTGCTTGAAAAAGATACAATGCAAATTTTCTATTAAATGAACTTGTTAATTAGCTAATGATCAGTTAATTAATTAATAAGTTGACATGGTGGTGTTTGTCATAGGTTGACTCGATGGTCCCAGAGGTCTTTTCTGACATAATTGATTATGTAATTCTGTGTGATTCCATGATTCTGTAATTGTCCTTAGCTGGTTTTGCTCAGCCAAAACTTTGTAATGGAGAGCTAGAAAGAGTAAATAACAAATATTGGAAAAGTGTAAGGTACAGTAAGGTGAATGATCTCTCACTTTAGGATTACTGAAGCAATTATCAATATTATTTGTGAACAAAGCAAAGTTGTTCAAAGATGTGGAAACTGTGCTACAAATTCCTGTAAGAAGACACAAAACTGAAACTAAATACTTTAAGTAATGGCTACACAAAGATTAAAATAGATCTCAGTAGTATGGGTAGAAAAACTGTTTAAAAAACTACAAGGCAGAAATAAGAAGAAATAAATGGCAGTGATTTTTTTTTCTGCTTTCTAAGGCAATATTGGCATGGAAAGGATGAAAATGTGCATTGGAAAAGGAATGAAGGAATAATACATAGGAGAAAGGTAAAAAACCAATTAAGGCACTGAGGTTTTTTCTGTCCAAGGAGACTGTTTGTAGAGTGTGAGGAACCCTTGCCACTAGGGAGGAAAGACAGAAGAGGGAGTTAGGCTGTGTCATTCAACTCTACCTGATGCTCCTCATGAGATAGGTGCTGCCATGTTAGAAGGAGCAGAGTAATGAAATAAAGTAGATTTGCATATGGACAGTAAGAAAAAGAGATAATGACGCATACAAAGTAAATATGACAAAAGTCTGTTTGAGAAATTCCAAAAATGCTGCACTTAATTCTGACCTTAGGGCAGGTGCTGACAAGTCACATAATTTTTTTATGCTTTGAGTCTGAGTCTTCTGTAAAATGATCCTGCTTCATCTGTTGCCTAACTTTCTTTTAAAAGGAAACATAACTGTTTGAGAAAGGACTTTCCCTGGTGCATAATGGGTTTTTGCATAAAGAATTTCTGAACTCTGGCCTTAGCCCATCTGAGAATGGGCTCTGTCTTTCACTGGAGCCCATATGCTCTCTCCCTAAATGCATGCAGTACACAGCATATCATAAAGCAGTCTGGTATCTCTGAAGGGAGGGATAATAACATAGATCAGTCTGATAATTATAGTAATAGTCCATGATTTACTGATAGATCTCTAGGTTAGACATAATTGATTCTGAAAGTGAATGAGACCTGTATTTACCCAGGAAACACATGGTTTTAATGCAGTTGCTGGAACAAGATATTTGCACCAGAGGAATTATGAGCATTTTAGGATTTACATTACTAGTCTCTTCCAGCTCACAACAGAGAGGGCATATTTAGCTGGGAAGGCTGTACAGTTTCTGCCTTTGCTCTGCTGGTTTTAGAAATTAGCATATTGGACTTAATTTTCCAAACTTGTCAGCCCAACTCTCACAAGCATTACATTCAATTAGGAGGAACACCAAAACCAATTTAAAACAAATGACAAAAGGAGGAATTTACAATGAATAAAATTCCTTTCTTTCTTGTAATGGCCATCCCACTTTCTCAGCTGCTGGGATTATCCCAAGAGAATAATGGAACTGCACCTTTTTCAGCTTATCTCAAGTTTCCCCAGTGAGTCTTAATTTTCTAAGAGCGTGTCTATTTCAGAACACAGTTTTCCCTGTAAATTGAAATTATATAGGAATGGTCTCTTAATGGCTTGTTTTGGTGTCCAGTATTAACTTAAGCATGACTCATTTACTCAACCTTCTGCTGCATGCAGCAGGGGAATCAAATAGTTATTATAATAATAATTTTGGCCCAATCAAGTGCCAGGTTATCTAGTGTGTCTCACATCACATTGACTCCCCTAGCTTGCACAAGTGTTTTTTAATGCCTGCTATGTGCCAGTTTTGTCAATTTACTGGGGCTATGCATTTATCCCTGATTTTACAAGTGCATCTCAACATAAATATTATAATTTAGATTTGGTTTTATAACAGCTATGCTCAGATGTATAAAAGTGACCTCAGCATGTACGGTTTGAAAAGTGCTTTGGAAAGGAACTCACCTGGGAAGGATATTTGGGGCAGATGTGTCCTACTGGCCAGTTGGGTCCCTTTTGATGTTAGTTTAAAATAAATATCAAGCTTTTTCTTTTTAATGTTAAATTACTTAGCATCTGTCTCTGGACTTGTACCTTTATCTTCTGCTGTGCAGTTAACGTACTCTTTTATTATTTACTGCCACAGCTGATCTCATATCCTCTCCATCCATATGTTATCAGTGCTTCACATCTTCTATCAGGTGCTGAAATTTGTTCTCTAAATGTTAATAGAAACAGCAGAAGAATTTTGAACATTCACTAGCAAGTGTCCTCGGAAAACCAGCAGTTGAAAGAACCCAACAAAAAGCTCCTGCCAGAAACTATTTGATCATAAACCTCTCAAGCAGAAAATTGGCAATCACTGCAGAAACAATTCCTCAGGAAAGTATTCAACTTTCAAATAACCCTGAAATGCAACTCAATATCATTTGATTTCCAGTGAGCATATCTAGCATGCCATCCCTCCACCAGAAATCAGTGCAAGGTAAAGACTGACTGTTGTCCCCACATTCCCTGGAAATTTCATCCTTTAGGAAGAGAGGATACAAAAAACTCTTTTCATTATAATGACTGTAATTCCCTATATGTGTTGACTCACACAGAAGTGATGAAACCCCAGAAATTCTTGGCTGATTCCTATAAAAGCACCAACATTTTTGGAAATTCCTTTATGGGTATACAATAAGTAAAACATATCTGTGAAATGCATAAATTTAAATTCTCCCTTATGCGCTCCCCAGGTATGTGTGTGAGGTGGGAAACACCAAAAGTGACTGCATATATCTGTGAGTACAGTGATTCATGTGATTTGAAGTGAAAAATAGATGTGCTCATAGCTGGCACATACCTACAGCAGAAGATAAAAAGGGAGAAATAGTTTGGGACCAGCCTCTTACAATTACACTCCTGGCTGAAATAAGCTCGGGGTGCAGCAGACAGCTTTGCACAAGCCTGCAGGTTGTGAGTTGTTCCAGATCTCCTAGGTCCCATGTACAGTGAAACAGAAATGAAGATGTTTTCATCTTTATTTCATCTTCATCAATCTGGTAAGTCTTCATCCAAAAAGGCATGTAGCAATATGAACTAACTAAAACTTTTTTTCCAAAAAAATAGCTTAGGGTCAATGGGAAGCTCTGCAGACAAGGAGAATGAACTGTGAGCCTGTCATTAACTTGGGATCACCTCTTTTTGCTTCATTAAAAATATCTTTGCAAAGATAAAAATGCAACAATCAGAAGTCTTTGGTTTCTGAACATGAGGAAGGAATGTGGGGAGGTGGGGTGCATATCCAATATGCTGAAGTTTTATAAAGGGAAAATATCAACCATAAGACAACATTAGATATACTTAATTGTAAGATTATGGTATCAATAAACAAAGCAGTGTATAAATTTTATAAAGTCCAGTGTATACAGCTTTTGCTCTACCACCTCATCTCCTTCAATTTTATTTCTCTCTTTTCACCTCATTAATATCTGTTTCTCAAAAGGTGTATTTTGGGAATAAATTTAGTTGTAGACTTTGATAACTAATTATTGACAATGGAGAGATGGGCATGACTGAGCTGGATCAAAAACCGATTTTATTGAGAATACGAATGGTTTATATAGGGTTTACTTGTATGACACATATATATAATTTTATTTTTGGTAACAATTTTCTATTGGTTGCACATTCTTCATTACATCAGTTGCTTGGTAATCATTACAAAGCTTTACAACGTCTCTTAGTCACTTCTACACCAGAGAGCAGTCTCCCCAATGGTTTCTGCTTGAGGCTTAGAACATCAGGCTCCTTTATCAGTTCCATTGTACTCCCTGTCTTTACTCTCCATGAATAATTTCATACATGCCTAAGTCATATGACTGACTTACTATAAGAGAATGTTTTAAAAAGTCTTAGTTTACATTCTGGAATCATAAAAACTAGCAAAGGCATGTATAAAAAAAAAATCATTCTTAGTCTACCACATCATTTTTTTAAGGCATTACTCCTGATTTTGGCCAAGAAGGAAAACTGGGAAGGACTGAACAGTATTCAACATGTTGAGTAAGATTAACTCCCAACTATGCAAATATATCTCTTCTGTAGAAGAAATATAGTCAATCTGTGTGTTGCCTCAAGTTCTGTCCTTTGTGCAAAGGAAATTCAGCAAGGCTGATTTTTCAGGATGTGTGTTGATATGTGCCTGTGCATTAGATGTCAGTGATTAAACCCTCGAAGGAATGTGTGTGTACATATTTGTATGGAAAATGAATGAAGTGTGGCAACTGCTGGTGGCAAGTCTTTCACATGTATCTGTCTCTGCCTCCGGTAATAACAGCAGCAGAAATAAAAAAGAAAAAAATCATTGAGGAAAGGGGTGAAGCATTTTAATTTCAGAATGCATAATATGCAGCTATGAGTCCTTATCAAGGAAATACTAAGGGGATTAAATACCTTTTGAATTTCTGAAAACCAGGCCATAATAATAAAGTTTTAATAATTATTATTTCTCATATTGTGCACATCACAGTAGAGGATTCCTGTAAACTTTCAAGCTCCCAGCTTCCTACAGCAAAAACTTGAGATGTGTATAAGTAGATTCATAACTGGGTATTATTGAAATGATGCACTGATTATAGTATAGAGTTTACAGACTGAAAAAACTAGTAGGATCATTCAAATCTTTTAGTAATTTTTAAAATTACAGGGAAGGTAAATAGCATTTGTGTCTGCTGGGCTATAAGAAGGTAGGAGTTTATGATATATTTCTGCCTAACCCAAGGTCTGAACTATTCATTAACCACTTGCCACCAAATATACATTTTTCTTTCACTCTTGGTGAGAAAACACCAATTTGCTATAGAATTTATAGCATCTTTAATATATGTCATATAAAGCACATTCTTAGTTTTATCAGTATTTAACAAAAAATGCGTGTCTAGTACAACCAAGGCAGGAAGACGAAGAGGCTAATTTTGAGAAAACATTTTATTTCTTTCCTTGTCTGTCAGTCTAATTTAATATTAATAAATACTGTACAGAACAGTTGAGCATATTTTGAACTTTTCCCTTCCAAACTACTCATGCTTTTCTTGAGTTGGCTAATGGCCACTGTGGTATCATTTTAATTTTTCAGAACTACTGTTATTGCTATTACGTTACTTTCACAGTAGGTATTGTAAGAGAGGGCGAGGCACCCTGACAGATCTTGGAGACAAGCTTTCCCTGATTCTTTCTTTATCATGAGCTTTTAAACCCATATCCATCAAGCAAACATATATTAAAAGATAATGAAATTGCATCAGATTATCACAATATTGAAATTTTTGCTTAGGTTTTGACACATTTATTGTGATGAAAAGTCAGAATTTTCCTTCATGTAGCTGCAGGAAGTAAGGATCTAATTTTTTGACTGACCTGAAATACTCATTCATGACAACACCTGAGGCAGATATGTGGGACAGTTTAGATGAATTGCACTTGGACAGTGCTTGTATTTTTCCCCCATTTATTATTACATAAACTGAGGGTGCTTAGTTTAGATTCAGAGACCTAATTTCTTTACATCTCTAGTTATGAAAGATGAATCCTGGCATCTGCTGGTGTTACCAGTGGTGACTTTTTGTGCCATTCCTTTCAACTACCCCACGTAAAATCACTTCACAGAAGACCTCTTTTACCCTCATGATTTATTAGGTGGGTTGACAGTGTGTGAATATTCATTTCTACTACAATCATGGAACTTTGCACTGCTGAGAGCAGTAATTAATATCTGTTCACAAACTGACTCCAAATACAGTGTCTGAAAATCAGCAACTATTATTTTATTCAGTCTTCTAATTAATCTATTTTCTGATTTTTCATAACTTAGTAGATGATTTTTCTAAAATATTTAGATCATTCCCTTCTGGCATAGTGCATTACTCATGCTGGCCCTGGATAATTTGGCAGCACCTCTTTGATGCTCAGTCACATAGACTGTTCACCATTCTTACAGGTGGTTTCACAGGTCTCAGGTCAGGTCTGTGCTCTGCTTACTTATTGCTCAGTGAACATGAGCTTAACTGTCCATGAGAACATTTTCTTAAACTGTCAATGTATTCAGTGGAAGGGCTGTCACTGATTTTCTTTTGTGAAGTATCAAACTTTTTTATCTGCCCTGGCTTGGAGACAATTTCCTAGATGTGATCTTGCAATGCTACCAACTAAATTTTCTTTCACTGTCAAGCCAAGCAGCACTTACTAAAACATCGCTGATGTTTTTTTTCATATTATTTTTTATTTTTGTGGGGTCCATGAAACAGTATATTTTATCTCTACTCCTGGCCTCAGATTGGAATTCTGATTGTGTCCACTAATATGGCATTGGTTCAAAACGCTGAAAGTGCTGATGTTCATTCTTGTTTTCTGTTTTTGACTGTGGCTCAAGATTTAGTTTACATTGACATACAGGAAGGTCAAGTGCTGTATTTGCCTAATCATTATTTCAGGGAATCCAAGAATAGAGTAGATTTTTGATCAATTGAGCCACCTTTCACCATACCCAAATTATGTTCTATGAACAACACTGACATCATCAATGACATTAGAAGAGAACAATAAAATCATCTTACTTAAACCAAAGGTCACTCAGGGTTTGTGGCCCACACTCTAATTAAATTTAACATTTTCATATTATTTTTTATGTCCACACCCATCATAAAGGGTTTTGATTTTATACATTTTGCTGCCTGTCCTTATGAAATCCACTAATACATAGTTACTTTTTTGAATACTGTAAACTTTTTTTCTGCCTTTCTTTGGTCTGTTCTGAAAACAAATTGAACCTATTTTCAGCATGTTCTGATTTCATCAAATTCAGAGAATAATTCAGTTACTTTTGATGCTCTCAGAAATAATTTCATGTGTTTTCTTCTTCCTAAGCATCTGATTTGTGGCAAACTAAGGTGAAATGCACTGGCTTGTTTTTTGAGAGAAATTTCTTGTGGAGTGGGTGTTTTCTACTGGTGTTATCCTGCTGTGAGGGAATTGGTAGCTTGTTCAGGCAGGCAAATCATTGAGATCTGTCCTGAAATATTTAGCAAAGCAGAACATGGTGAAGAGTGTGAACAGAAGTAATTTAAAAGTGTTAGTTTACAGAAAGCTGCTTTTAATTTTTGGATTCTTTGAAGGCAGTGAGAATGAATGGCCTCATGACACCTGATATGGTAGGGCAGGCTGACTACAAGGAGCAAGGAAGATGAGTGAAAAACATCCACTACAACCCCCTGACAAAATGTTTAGGGACAATAGCAAGTAAGTGTTATGTGAAATTTGCAGCAATGGGGAAGTTAGGAATTTAAAAGACAAGAAAGGAAAATACGTTAATTGTGAATGACACCTGATACTTTAAAAACTTTATATATTTTTTACCGGTTTTGAAGTTGACGTGAGGAAACAAATTGCAAATATATCTAGTTCCTCAGGTACATACTTTGCTGTACTATATTCTTGAAGAAAATCAGCATTCTGACTGCTGCTACAAAGCAGATAAGTACTTATCTATAGTTTATCTAGAGTGCCAAGCAGCGAAGGGTGCTGTGCAGTGGACTGAAATTCTGTCATTTCCTTGAAGTACCTTGGAGATAGGCATTTCCATTTGGGGAATGCAGGATTGACTGTCTTTTTAAAAGACATAAGGACATTAGTAGAACACAAAGATGTATGAAGACAACAGGACGCCTGTATTTAGTATAGTTTCTCCAGATTCTGTATAAGGAGATATTTAACTAGTTTCTAAATTCAACATTTTATATCTGTCTTAGAACTTTCTCATCTTTCTGATTTTCCTGTACAAACTCACATGGGAGATTAATACTGAAATATTATGTTTAATGCTGGAATATTTAGTAATACGAGAAGACCTTGCTCTTCTGGGGTATGATATCTTTTACATCAGGACACCACTGTGTACACATGGGAGTTGCATTTCAAAGATGGTATTTCAAGACCCTGCAGGCAAGCTGCAGCTGTACTAAAAGCCATTTGGCACAGTTTGATACATATGGCTTCACTCCCTGCTTTTAGGAATCTAACTCTAGTGTCTGATTTACAGAGAGCTTGCTTGCTTCCTTCCTTCCTCTGAATGGTTAGGGGTTGGAAAGTCCTATTCTGCATCCCATGCCTTGCCCCAGCCTGCCTGCAGGTCCACCTCATGCTCCTTGTGTCTATCTCCATAAATGGGTGGCAGTCACTGACAAATCTTTTTAGAAAGAAGACCTGAATACTCCCATAATCTGTTGTAATCTGCCTTTGTTGCAGAGCCACAGTCAGATCTGAACTCAGCACCACCACGGACAAACAAATTTCCTTCCTCACATAGTGACAGGGGAGTTGCTGCTCCCACAAGTGACAGATGTCATTTAGGCTGCCAAAGGTAGCCAGAGGGACCACTGAGGATTTCATGCAGCCCTACAGCACATGGTATTCTTGCAAACATGGAAAGATAAAACATCTTCTGGTTTCAGATGTGCTTCCCTGTCTCTATTCATAGATTAAACTAAGTTTTCTAATTCTGACGTAGAGTTCTAGGGACAAAAGAACAAGACCTCTTCAATGCCATATAACATCATTGGTGACATTCACCTGGGGGACAGGGCTCAGGGGGAAATGAACCACAGTTTTCCAGGTGTCACTATGATTCCACTTTCCCAATGGTCAATACAATGCAAGAACCACCTCTTTTCAGATGTTCTCCCATAAGTAGCATTTCAATCCCTTCACAAATATATTTTAAAAATCCATTTTTATCTGTATTATATAATTGCTCTTTTGGAGAGAGTAATAACAGGCAGATCTGTTAAGACAATCTCCTGGTTCCACCTTATGCTGACAGTAAACTTTGAAATAAACAAACCCTAAATTGAATTAATGATCCTTTTCTGCAGTGCTCTATCCCTTCTTTTTCTGTGGTGATTTTTTTCTCAGTGCTCTTCATTCTTTGGAGTACCCAGGCAATCACATTCAGAGTGGCTGAGGCCAAGAGTACTTTTTTTTCAGCTCATACTCTACAGAGATGAGCTTTTGGATTTGTGAGCATAAGGAAAGATGAACTACATCATTTTCTCTGAGCTTTCACCCTCTTCTAAGAAACTAGGAGCGCATGTAGGGTTGCTTACAAAATGGCTACTTCCTGAAAATTTTCCCAGACAATAGAACATAATGAAGTAATTTGCGTATACTGAGCCACTCATCAACAAGGTGAAAGAAAAGTCCATGATATTCATGAATATTTTGGTAAGCTGGGCTTTTTTTTTCAACAAGCATTCATTAAATTAGAGTGATTGCATTTGACACTTGAATACCAAATTTAATTTTGCTTTTGGATTAGGGTTGTTCATCTCACATCTCCTTAAAATTAACTATTCTTTAAAAAAAAAAAAAAAAAAGCCAGAGAGTGTGTAAAGTTGAGAATTTAGCTCTCTGAAGTTCTCTGATATGCTATCTAGAGTTTTGAATCAATTAAGAAGAATTTGAAGAATTTGTACTATCTCTGTATAACAAGAAGACACTATGTTCAGCTCACACATAACGAGGGGTTTCACCTATTCTTCTGCTGCTATGATCAGTGTATAAAAATTAAATTATTACTGTCTGAGGCTTAATGAGGAATACTTCCAAGGTACTGAGGCTTGCAATGGCTTTATGCTTCTCAGAAGCACATGGAATAATGCACTGGGAATCCAAGATAAAGAAAGCCAAAAGCCAAGAAGCTTAAAAAAATAATATTAAAATTAAGGTATTGAAAAATAAATTGATTTAATCTATATTTAAACTGATGACTGTTAGCTCCATTTAACTGGAGAGTGCATTTGAAAAGAAAAATTTTCATAAGACAAGGGAACTGCTCCATCCAAATTATACTCTTTTTTCTTGCATGAAATCCTGTTGCAGGTAAGAAGATCAATATTTATTTAGTTTTCATTCCTTGCTTAATTTCAAATCTTATTTAAAAAAACAAACTATCACTGTTTGTTAGTTCTTTGTTTAATACATCTCATTAATTGCTACTACCATGCCTATGTGATGGAATATCTTATTCAGAACAATGGTAAAGCTCTACATAGAAAATCAACAGACAATATAATATATGCTCTTATGAGATGAAAATAAACTTTCATAGAATCATAAAACTATAGAATGGCTTGAGTTAGAAGGGACCTTAAAGGCCACCTCATTCCAACCCTCCCAGCCATGGGACACCTTTCACTAGACAGGTTGCTCACAGCCCCATCCAACCTGACTTTAAAACCTCCCAGGGATGGGGCATGCGCAACTTCTCTGGGCAACCTGTTCCAGTGCCTGACCACCCTCACATCACCTCTTCCTCACTTTTAATCTAAACCTACTCTCAGTTTGAAGCCCTTCCCCCTTGCCCTATCACTGTATGACCTTGTAAAAAGCTTTTTCCTGTCCTTCTTGTAGGCTCCCTTCAAGTATTGGAAGGTCACAACAGGGTCACACCAAGTCCTCTTCAGGCTGAACAATCCCAATTCTCTCAGCCTTACCTCACAGGAGAGTTGCTCCATTCCTCTAATCATCTTCATAGCCCTCCTCTGGACTTCCTCCAGTAGGTAGGTCAGCGTTCTTTCTAAGCCTGAACTTTCTCTCTTACACTTTATTGAACCTTGGTGCCAGAGTTTATCTATTCTGCTGGATAGAGAAGACCCAAGGTTTCATTTGTTTGGTGTTATGGAGGCAATACTTACCCTGAAAATTGTCTGTTGTTTGTGGTCAAAACATATTTTTATTTGCATAAGTATCTTTGAATAAGAGTGTGTGAGTAGAATAAGGTATTAATAACCTAACAGAAAATTATAAATAACTGAACAGAATAAGGTGTTAATACTAAGTTAGCGACAACTCCAAGTGATTAGGCAATTTTAATTGGTTTAAATAAATACCAGAAACTAAAAAACTGTCTTCTTTTAACTGAGACCAGAAAAATTAATAGTGTTAAAGATGAAGAATTTACTCGGTCAAGAAACACTTTCAAATTTTATCTAGCTTTTTTTTTTCTTTTTAAACTGCAGAAAAAAAATGGGTCTTAAGGTCTTAGCAATTCAATTTGATCAATTTTTGCAATTTATCTACAAGCTTTTCCTGTCATTAATGGAGATTTGTTAATCTTGTAAAATTGGATTGGCTTGCTTTGTTTTCTGTGTACTTCTGACCTACCTCTGGGCACAAAAAATATTTATGATAGATTTGTTTAACTTTTTGATCTGTTAAAATTGTAATGCTCCTGGAGTTTATGAACAATGCAATAACAATTTATATCCTCAAGAAAATACCACATCTCTTGCAATTTCTTTCAAGGGTAATGACACTTTCTATTATCTCTGTCAAAGTGCTACTGTGAATTATCTGAATGAATGTAGCCCTTTTCTTTCCTTTTCATAAGTAGATCCAGATTTTTATAGAAACAATCATTACTTGCAAGCATTTGCCAAACAGCAAACCCATTTTATGTTATGGATT
Source organism: Lonchura striata (assembly GCF_050655825.1). Lineage (NCBI taxonomy): Eukaryota > Metazoa > Chordata > Aves > Passeriformes > Estrildidae > Lonchura > Lonchura striata. Next base: position 49,802,638 of record NC_140705.1, read on the forward strand.
ATTTACTGTTTTTTTTTTTCTGTCTGAATTCTCTGTGAAGTGACTGGTCACCTCACCAGCACTACTTCTTTTCCATTCTTTAATGGAAATATCTTTTAAAAACCTGTGGCTTATCAATAAAGGGAAAAAAAATCCATCCATGCCAAATAATCTATTGCATATGCAAATATACTTGTTTCTGCATATGAAAAGAGGCTGGGTGAACAGTAATAGAAACAAAGATCCTTTAATACAAACAACAATAAAACCTGGACTAAAAAGCTTTTCATATTCACGTGAATTTTTGCAGGAACATCTTCTTATTGGAATATCAATAGCTGTATGGACAAGGGGTTCAAGGCATTTACTTTTTACATTACTCCTTTGGTACAAGTTAACTTGTAAAATTACACTAAGCTGCTCTTGCAAGTCTTTTTACTGAGCTTATCACATAAGCCACCTTGACCTCTTTATTCAACCTTCAAATATATGCTATAATTAAGAGTAAGTTTGTGACTTTTAACAGCTTTTGGAAAACCACAGATGTTTTGGATCTATGTTTTCTTCTCAATAGTCACAGCTGTGCAAGCAGGGATTGAGAGCTGAGTGTAGGAAGAAGGCTGACATAGCAAGATTTCTGTCAGCCATAACGTTTGTGTTCATTCTGTGAATGCTAAAATTTCAGTGGTGAGAACAATATATTGCCCTGCTAAAAATCCAGCAAAATCTGAAATAAAATGTGCATTAATAACTACTGGTTGTGAACACTAGATGAAAATGCCATATGTCTAACTCAGACAACAAACACCCACCACTAGATTTTCAGCTGCATTAAAAGCAAGTACGAAATAATGTTTAAAGGGATTATAACCTCATTTCTTATGACCCAAAATTAACATTCCAGTAGCTTCTCTACATGCAATTTTTTTTTTTTTGGTGTAGTTATATGTAAATGCTTTTGGGTCTGGAAGAATTAACAAAACTGGTTAGAAAAATTATTAGCTTCTGAAATCTAATTTAAAGTTCCATCTATTAAAGTATTTTACATACCTCCTGATTCTTTGTCTCTGATGCATCCAGCACTCCAACTGGAATATGCATCAGCCTGACTAAGGGGAAAAATGAGGGAGCATTCTGACATGAGTATGCTTATGGCTGTCTTGTAGAGCCTAACTGAAAGAGGACCAATGACGTTCCAGGGAAATTAAGAAAATAAGCCATTTCTCAGAATGAAAAATTCTTTACCCTTTTGGAACAGTTAAAGGAAGAATATTTTGGGTGTCCAATTCTGTACTAAATCCACAAGATCTTCAGATAAGGGAGAAAAGCAAAAAGGTAGCTCAATAGAGACTCTCCAATGGGCACAGTAAAGGAAGGAAGGCAAAGTTGACTCAAATTTAGCACTGCCTGCATTAACTACATTCCAAGCTCACCAAAAGACAACTTTCAATGAACCTTTATTAAAAAAAAACTTTTTGTTTATTTAAATTACTTGAAAAAAATTTAAGTAGTGCATATTGCCTAAAAGGATTGGATTTGATTAAATGTGAGATATTTAAGTGAAGAATTTAATGAAATTAGGAACAGATTAAACATTTTAGGAATAAAATAGATGTTTAGACCGCCATATCTATATCAGAATAAATCAGTTTTAGTCTTTTTCTTACAGAAGTCTACAACCAAACTCTAAAGTAATTTCAGAGTAAACAAGTTTAATCTTTGGTATAGCTCCTTAAAAAGTATGTTTCTCCTAAAATCCAAAGTTATTCTCTCTTTATACATATTCCTTCTGCTCTACTGATACCTGTGTGAATATTAAATCTCATATGATGTTTGATCTCTAGGGGGATTATTTCACTCAGATAAGAAAGGCTTGGGCTTTATGATAATCAGGGCTGTTCTTTACCCAGGTGTGAATATATGTAGAACAGGAAAAAGACTGTGATCTGCTATGAATATTTATAACAACGCTTCTTGCAGCTGGAAGAGCTAACTAAAAAAAACAATGCTGTACCATTACCCCAATATACATGCTTCCCCTGTATTTGTCCCATTTTGAAAAAGCCATTTTAGAAATACTTGGAAAGACAAAAAGACACAGCTTGTGCAATATATTCTCTCTTCTAAAATCCATCAGCTGCCTAATCTTATCTATAGTGGGCCAGGGTCTCCTTTGAAACAATCTGATTGCTTTAAAATCTTTTTGGTGCTAAGCACTTGCCTGTATTGAGTATGTAAGGGCATCGCTAATGAAAGCGTGACACATCTCGTCCATGCACAAATTCACTGCTTCAGCCTCACTGTGACAGCCACTGTGGCCAGAGTCACACCCGAAGGATGAAAACATCTTGAGCATTGTAGCTGAGTTTCTTGTTGACAAAGAAGCTGAATATATTAAAAGTTATGGTACAGTACATGTTATTGTGAGGGAACCTTGTAACTAAAGCCAGAAGTTGGCTGTTGCAATTTGTGTGGGGTTTTATCATGTCCTGGGCCAGTCCAGGACTGAGAGGACATAAAGGTGACCTACAGTTACTTAAGTATCCCTTCAGAAGTATGTTGTAGGCTGTTTTCTGACCAGGGTCCTATCCCTGCTGTGAAGCCATGGAAATTTCAGTAGTAAGAAAAAAGTAAACAAAAAAACCCCACCTTTTAAAAAAAATATAACATACATTCATCTTGTGTATCACTTTAAGTTCCAGAACTCATTTGAGAGATAGGAGTGTGGAATTTCCTGTGTTCAGCTATGTAAACTGTCCATCTACTCTGACAGATGTAGAAAACAGTGGATTCTGGACCTTTATATGTGGCAAGACCATCAGTGTATAGTTCAGAAGAGAACGTCTCTTTCTGAGACCTCAGGCTGACAAAATTCTGAGTAATTGAAAGCACTAAATGCTGATGGTAACTCAATAGAATTAAATGTACATTTCAAATTCAGAAATTGAAATTTTATATTTGGCATGTCAGTCTTTTTAAGGCTCTTTAGATGCAGGTCCTCAGACCTGGAATATTCAAGAAAACACTATGGAGTTGAGTTTTGTGATAAGAAGGCAAATAACATGATCAGTAAAGTAATACATAACAAATGAGGTATTTTTCTGTGGTTACACATGTAGGACCAAAATAAAAGATGCCTGTTATAAGCTACCAGTATTATGATAGTGTATTCATTGACTGTAGAAAACAGAGCACCATGAAATACTTTCTCTAGTACTGAGGGTTAATGGCATGAGTTATTACTGTCAAGATGCATTAATAGGTACATACAAATAATTTTGTACTCTTTTTTTTTTTTTTTTCATTCTGCTGAATAGAGAAGAAAAGAGATTACCTGTACCCAGAGGCTACAAAAGGCATTTTGTAAACAAGAAAGGCATAATTACAGTTCAAACTACCCTTCAGGATTTATGTAGGGGTCACACAAATAGAGGCTATTCTTAATTTGTGTGAGGACCCCAGGTAAGGTCAGCCTAATTGATTCAGTCTGAAAAAAATATTTGAGGTTGTGTTAGCAGGCTCAGATTTTTCTACTTACAGATCACACTGGGGAAATTTCATCACTGAGCATGAGGCAGGAAACCTTATACTCTCTCTCCCTCTGTGCTCAATCTCCATGCTCTTTAGTTTATGGTAATGTTGTATACTGAACTTCCTGTCATAAAGTGCCAAACAACAATTTATTCTCTGCCCTCCCACAAGGAGATTACTAAAAATAACCAGAATCACACAGCAGATAATGGGTCAAGGGTGCCTGGATGCTCTCAGTCTGTGCCACTTCCCCATGGAGGGTCCAGCAGTATTGCTGCTCCTACCATTTCATGTGCAAATCTTCTGCTTTTCATTTGCATTGCTGAGATGGCAAGGCAGTCTTTCTCAGAACTTTGTCATTCTGCAAAATCTGTCATTTTCTTCTGAGAGGAAAAGCTCCTACACTCACTCCAGCAAGAGACTTGAATAATAACAAGGCAAAGTCCTTCTCCACCCTGTTTTGCACTTGTAAAACTTAAAGACTTTACACCAACTGTGTCAAGTGCCCTTCTAAAAGCTCAAAAGGGAAGAAACCATACTTTATAAGAAACAACTAATTTTAACAGTCTAACTAGACATGACTAGGCAATGGGGAGGGCTACTGTTATGCTTGCTTATTCTGTGGTACAAAGGGATTTGTCTATGGCTATTTGTCTAAGGCTATGCCAGAAATCTGTGGAAGGGGTGGCAACTCAGCTTGGCTTATTTGAGATCTGTACTGTAATTATAAGGTCATACTTCCAAGAGGATTAATACCAAAAATTTCATCTGGTGCTATTTCCTCTGAAGTCTTTTCTCCAGGCAACTCTGCCCATTTCTTCTTCTCTCTTATTACAAAGTTTATTGGTTCACTCTGCAGCTTTGGAAAGTTGTTTTGGTTTTGGGGGGTTTTTTTTGGCTTTTTTTTTTTTTTTTTTTTTTTTTGATACACAGGATTGCTTATGTTTAGATTACAGGATTACTTATAGTTCATTGACATTTTGTGTCACTGACTGAAGAGACTTGAAGCATACAGGTTATGGAATTCATCATATAAATATAAATATAAATATAAATATAAATATGTAGTAGAATATTTTCTAGACAATATGGAAACATTTTTCCTACTTTGTTCAAGAGAAGGATGAAAGCTAAATAACTTACCCTAATTCATATATAATTTACAACATACATAATAACTAATTTACAGTTTCTGTGTTTCCAACCACCAGTAATGGTATTTAATTTATTTTCTTTGGAGGCCTAACTGGTCTGTTAAATGATTTGGACACTTGTGAGCATATTTGGATCTCTCCAGTAATAGATCCCTTGGCTTTATTTGTAAAAATAATCTTTCCATCAGTGATGTTGGCCATAGTGATGTTCAGATGTGCCGAATCTGGCAGATTGTTTGCTTTCAGAACAACTCATTCCTTTAGTGGGACAGTCCTAAAAAATTTCTAGTAGCTCCAGTTTATTGGGTTTGTGTGGACAGGTTTTGGTTGTGGGGATGTTAGAGGGGTGGTTTCTCTGAGAATCTATGAGAAGCTTCTTCCATGTCCAGCAGTGCCAATTCCAGCTGGCTTCAGGATGGATGTGGCACTGGCCAAGGCTGAACACATCAACAATTATGGTGATGCCTCTGGGGTAACAGACTTAAGAAGGAAAAAAAGTTGTTGTGCAGGTGTAGCTGTGACCAGAGAAGAGCAGGGTGAGAATATGTGGGAAGAACAGCCCTGCAGACACCAAGGGCAGTGCAGAAGGAGGGGCAGGAGGTGTGCCAGGCACCAGAGCTGGGATTTCTCTGCAGCCCACAGTGCAGACCATGGTGGGGCAGCTGTGCCCCTGCAGCCCATGGAGTTCCACAGAGATGCAGAAATCCACCTGCAGCCCATGGAGGAGATCCACGCTGGAGCAGGGGGATGCCTGAGAGGAGGCTGTGACCCCATGAGAGACCTGTGCTGGAGCAGGCTCCTGACAGAGAACTGCAGACCCATGGAGAGGTGCCCATGCTGGAGCAGGTTTCCTGGCAGGAATTGTGATCCCAAGGGGGGCCCACATGGGAGCAGCCTGCCCTTGAAGGACCATGGAAAAGGGCTCCATGTTGGTGCAGTTTGTGGAGAACCATTGCTCGTGTGATGGACTCACAGTTGAGAAGTTCATGGAGAACTATCTCCCTAGGAGGGACCATACTGGAGTGGGGGAAGGACTCTTCTCCCTGAGCAGTGGCAGGAACAATGTGTCATGAACTGACCATAATCCCCATCCCCTGTCTCCCTGCACCATTGAGGGGGAGGATGTAGAGCTGGGAAGAAGGAACAGGTGGGGGGAAAAGTGTTTTTAAGGTCTTATCTTACTTCTCATTATCCTGCTCTGTTTTATTTGTAATAAAATCAATTAATATCTCTAATTCAAGTCTGTTTTGCCTGTAACAGTGTGTTGTGAGTGATCTCTCCTGGTCCTTATCTCAACTCCTGAACCTTTAATTATATTTTCTTTTCCCTATCCACTTGTGGAGGGAAGTGACAGAGCAGCTTTAGCCTGGCACTCAGCCAGGGTTAGCCCACCATATCCACTTTGCCTGGTTCTTGCTTAAAAAACACAACAGCTGTCTGCACTGAAAGGAGAACCATGACAGTAAGAAAGACAATACTGAAAGGGAAGAGCCAATTTTCAAATACCTTCTATATTTTCTCCTTCCATCTCTGAGAATACCCATCAAAATCTCTCTTGGGGTTTCTCAGAAAGGACAACTGCCAGGGTGAATTGTAAGGGAATCAACTTAACTTACCATGCTGCTGCTGAAATCCTGTCTGAGGCTGTTAATTTATTCAAAGATAAACAAAATGCTCTTATTGCCTCACATGCAGTTTTGACAGATGGCTCTTAGCATTCAGCCCAGGTGTAAAGAGACAGAGATGAATGGATCTGTTCTTTTTAATTCACATGCATACTTGTGACTTTCATCTCTACCTGAATAGCTCCTCAGGCTGTCTATCTATTTCTTGTTCCATGCAATAGACAGATCTTCTTCTCTCCCAATACTTACTTGATTGTGCCTTTTAACAGAAGTCACTCCCTCTGGAATATTCAATTTGCTGAGAATAAATCATATATATCATTAATATCTGATTTAAAAGTAAAATAATATTTAATTATGAATGTACATGAGTTCTTGGCTCAGTGGAAAGCTGTAAGGAAAAAAGAGAAAAAAATACTTATCCTCCACATCACATATGTGAAAAGAGGTTGTCTCATTTCCCATTTCCAAAAATTAGATGAGTTGTGTGAATTTGAACAATGAAAGTAGACAGTAAGATTGAAATTATGGTGTCTTTTTTAATACAGGACTTCCCCTATCCTAATAAGCATCTTGACTGACTTTCTTGCTGAAGTCCACAGATAATGTGCAGCACAGAAGTGGGAGAAATTTCATGTCATGCTCATATTCTGCGAATACTTTTAATCTGTGTCACATTGTTGGAAACGGTAGAGGATGAAAAGCAAAGAAGAAGGCAGAAGTAGCAGAGATATCTGTTACTTTGCTCTTAAAATTATTCTCAGAGAATATGAAAGTCCAAAGTATCTGTTGCCATTAAGGAGGGCTGCAGAAATAGAAGAAAAAATAGGTCATACAGGATCTTAGAAATTGAGGTAATAATGTGCATGAGACACCTAAAAACAAAAAAATCAACTCAGCTCTGCAGCAGTCAAGGTCTTGTGGTGAATACACCAGTACTCCATACCTGTTAGCTTAAGATTTTTATTTAACTTTGTGTTATAAGGCAAACCATAGTAAGTTAATGTCAAGATGCTCTTGATAACTGTTAGCATCAGAGAACATCTTAGTCGGGGGTTCTGGACCTGAACTTTCCCAGTTTCAGACCAGAAAACATATTGGATGAGTAGACGCTATTTTGCTGCCTGACTGGTTTGAGCTATTTTCTATTGTGTAACATTGCTATCTTTGCTGAAGAGATTAAAGTATTTATTTTCTTCTTCAGTTTCTATTCTCATGGTTTGGCCAGTGGAAGCTGAAAACCTGTCTGTGTCTCATACCTAGAAATGGTGGTTCATTTGAAAGCAGTCCACTTGTCCCTCTTTATTAATTTAGTTTAAACGTGAGTGTGTTACAGAACTGAACTCAATCACCACCACTAAAGTGATGTGTGATACAATCTAATTTCTCTCCTGTGCTTTTAGGAAGCTTGCTAATTCAATACAAATTGAAGGATTTAGTTCAGGATTTTGTCACATTGCCAAATGCACTGGCATGGGATTTGCTGGATGCTTGTGCCTGCACAAGCTGCTGCTGTTGTACACGGTGTAGGACAACACAGCCCTTGTCTTAATAAACCATAGTAAGTTTGTAAAGATTATTTGAGGTCAGTTAACCCATGAGATACTAAGTGGAGATGCAGGCTGTGCTGTTTGGGACATTTTCTCTTACTGTTTGCCCAGCATATCTGGAAGAAACCAATATTAATGCTGCTTCCAATGATGGTAATAAACAAAAGAGTCCACTAGCTCTATTTGCTGTCTTTGGCTAAGGTCTGAGGCAGGAAAGAGGGTGAATTGCTTGTGAGTGAATGAAATCGGTCCATGCAGCAAGAAATCTCTGCATGCTTTTTAACCTCTCTGTTCCCAAATGATGCTTGAACTGCATTTATAAGGATTTCTGATTACATTTTAAAAGAATATATTTTCACTAGAATTAAGAATAAGATGGACTTTTTTTTCTTTCAGGATAAAGTATTTAGTTAATATTTTTACTTGTTTGGCCAGAATACATTATTTTTTAATAAAAAGCACAGGTAACTATTTGAAGTCTTCACACCTAAAGTGGGGTTTGCTTTTTTAGTTTAAACTTATCCAGAGTGAGAAGTTCAAAGGAAACAGCTTCGATAGGTGAAAATAAAACCTTTGAAATATCCACTGATTCTGCTATCTGGGATGGAGAAAAGGTCTTATAGCCTCTTATCCAGATGTGCACTTCATGTGCACCTTCATGTGCTCTGCATTTCTCCCTGCAGGAAGATGGGAAGAGTCAGAGGCAAAGAGAATCTGACAGAGGAGGATGAAAAAGCCAATCTCAAAAGTTGCTGCTTGGTGTGAGGCTGCTTTAATGCTGCAGTTGGCTTAAGAAATGCCAAGTTCTTTGAGATCTAGAAGGTTTGATGCTAAAGAAAAAATATAGTAAGAGGCAGTGTTCTATTTAAAATTCCATCTATGGGGTTTTGTTTTTCTGCCTTGTATGTTCTGTCTTCTAATCAGCCTATGGATAAGACTAGCGAATTCATCTCTACCCTGGTGTAAATATAAAACTCAGAAGTGAGTGATCCTTCTTTATTTTGATAAAACCTGTGAAAAAGCACTGAAATATTGCATACTGGAAACAGAGAGAACACTTGAATGTGCTTTCTCAAATTAATATTTGGGAAAAGGCAACATTATCCTTGCAAATATCCTGCCTGGTGCTCTTTTCTGGAAACTGCAAACCTTTTCCTCACAGGTTTTCTCTCTGTTCCCCCCCATACTTGCCTATTGCATGGAGTCAGAGTTCAAGTGTGTATTCTGTGCTTTGAAATATTCTTCTGTGCTGAGATGCAAAGGCAAAGTGAGTAACTTTTGATATTCTATGAACTGGTCCAGTTATGGCTGGAGTTATCTGATGCCTTACTGAGGAGTCTGTATTATTAATGAAATAGCTGGAAACCTTTTGTGAAGGGGAGGAGGGTGACAGGAGAGACTCTGAATATGCTTCCACCCTCTCTTTTTCAAGGCATTTCCTGGGGATGACATTTAGTAAGGTTGCACTGCCTGAGAATAATATTTCAGCTAGATGGAGAGTGTAGCGAAATGTTTCACTTCTGTGGTTGCATGTGTGCCTCAGAGGGATATGTTAGTTCAAACACAGGGCCATCCTACTATGCAAATCTGTCCATGCAATTTCCAGATGAGAGCTGGCTCCTATCCTACCACCTCAGAGAAGTTTTTGCCTGAACCACAGCATAGGCATACCCATTCTTCTGAATTTGCACTTACAGTCTTTGGCATGGGAAGGTGTTTTTTAGCCCACATGCAAGCTGTGAAAAGCAGGAGCTGCATATCCTGTAAGTGACCTTTCCAAAGATCTTCTACATCTCAACTGATGTCTTAACACTTGTGGTTTCAGCTCCTGGGCTGTCAGATAGGGGCAGAGTGCCAACTAGAACAAATTGGATATTGAAAGGGTTAAATAAGTCCTGTGTCTTCCTAACTATCTTTAATAAATGTTGATAGGCAAAATAATTTTGATTTCTTGTACTGCTGCTGCAGACAGCTGCAAAAAGAAGAATCTTTTAATGAATATGCACGATTGTAATAAGAACAGAAAATGGTACATATACTTAAATTTTTTTCTTATAATTTGAAGACTGTATTCTTGTGATCCTCCTGACGTGATATACTATAGCTGTAAAGCAGAATTTGCATAGCTTTTGATCTTACAAAAGGCTTCTATTTTACGAGTCTGGTATAATTTGATGCTTCAGAGGTTTTGACTTATAAACGGCATTTGCAAATCTTTTTCATTCTTTTGGAGCTGAATTTTATGGAGAAATAATAAGTAGATGACATTTTTGTAAGTGGGAAGAATTGGCCTATCTCTGCTGGCTAGAGAACATTTTTCCCTGGAGTAGAAGGTAGTCCCTGGTATGTTCTTCCTCTGACCTAAGCTGTCTTGTTTTTTCAAACAGAAAAGTAAACGTACCTTTAGGCTGAAGAATAAAATATTGTGGCCTATCCAACCCAAAGTTGTTTTCCTCAGAAAAATTTGATTTTTTTTCTGTCATGCCTTAGTGAATCATCACAGATTTAACCACTCTTGGCAAATATTTGAGGTGATTTAGTTACCTCTAAAGTTTTGCTCATCTATAGAGAGAATGATTTGATACAAGCTAGATTAAATACATAACAGTAAAGTCTCTTCTAAGAAAACAACTTTCAGCATCAAAGCTATGCATAGTATCATAGAGTAGTGCTAGCGATGACAAGCTCCTTCCAGCACGCTGACATTTAAAAAGCAGACATTATATTCAGTATGATTTTCAATTTCTGGGCTGCAACAAACACTACAGTCTGGGAGGATTTATTTGCAAAATGCTCTTAAGCAATTTGTAAGAAGATCTTCACAAGATTTAGTGATGGTCTGCAGCAGCATAAGGCACTCTTGCACTGGTTACCTAAAGTGAGGAACAGTAGCTACAGAAACAAACACAGACAGGTGAGGAGCAGGTAGAGAGGGCAGAAGGCTCACAGTGTGCAAACCAAGACAGATGAAACAGAGGGAGACTGAACCAATCACTAAAAATTACTGGTTTGCTGTGAATTAGTTTTGATAAAGATAAATTTAATACTTCTGATTAAAGACCAAAAGAGGAGCTAAAAGGTGATTCCAGTTAATTTTAGTGTTTAAGAGTGACCTTATATGATGTGAAGCTTGTAGGAGCTTTATGAGACCCTAGGTACAGATCTGGGACAAACATCAAAGTTTTAAAAGCTGGTCTGTGCATTACAGAAAGGCTTGTCTTGGATATAATAGAGCATTTGTTACAACCGAGGTGGAGGCAATGATGAAATTGGCAGATGAAACAATAAACGCACCCAAGAATAGAAATACAAACCCGGTTAACCAACATCTGCCAAAACTGGGGATTTCTGTTTTGCAGTTCAATTCTAGCTTGACAGTGTGTTGTGGTTTTACCCCAACCAGCAACCAAACCCCACACAGCTGCTCACCCACTGGAGAGCTCATGGGTTGAAATAAAGTCAGTTTATTAGCAAAACCAAAAGCCATGCATACAAGTAAAGAAAAACAAGGAAGGAATTCACTGCTTCCTATGGGCAAGCAGGTGTTCAGCCATTCCCAGGAGAGCAGGGCCCCATCAAATCTAAAGGTTACTTTGGAGAACACCATCGCTCCAAATGTTGCTGCCTTCCTACTTCTTCTCCCCACTTTATATATTGAGCATGATGTCATATGGTCTGGAATATCCCTGTGGTCAGTTTGGATTATCTCTCCTGGCTGTGTTTGCTCCCAGTCTCTTATGCACCTCCAGCTTCCCTTGACAGTGTGTCAGTACAAAAAGTAGAAAAGTCCATGGCTCTGTGCAAGCCCTGCTTAACAATAAAAAATCTTTATATTATCAACTCTGTGTTCAGTACAAATCTAAACACGCATATCAGACACTGGAAAGAAAATTAACTCTGTCAGCCAAAACCAGCACAGAGTGGTTTCAGCAGCAAAATAATATTGATGGTGGGGTGACTGAGAGCTTACAGTGGTGAGACCACTTTCCTTCTTCCTGTAACTGCAGCATCAGTGCTAACAGGAAGAAGGATTTCAAGACATACCTGTCTTGTGTACAAGTCAGTGACTGGGAAGCTGCAATTCAGCTTCAACTCACTGAAGACTTCTTGCAATCCTACGTTAATGCAAGGGAAATAGTTTGTGTCAGAATTTTCTAAGAATGCCAAAAATGGTGTCAATAGAGGCGAGGTGTAGAAATTAGGCAAGGGTGATGATTCTGAGTAAAAAAACCTCCATCATATTTTATTTTATTTTTCTGAATGAGAGAGATACTTGGTATTTAGAGCCTGATAACAATGACCCATTCTGGCTGAAAAGCCTGTGGTACTGCAGTCTGGACTTTGGTGTGCGGACTCAGGCATTGAGAAACACAGCATCTTATAAGTTTGAAATATAAATGAAAATAAATGCTATGTTTATGACAAAGAAATCAGGAAAAGTCTTTTCTTATGTTCTAAAGAGTCTGCACCTGGGCTGGGGGTGCTAAGTCCCTGAGGCTGGCTGGAGCCGTGTTTGACTGACTGCTCAAGACAGAGGACTTGCATCTGACAGAATTTTAATGCAGAGAAAACTTGTGAGAAGCAGGGCTGGAAGAGCAGAAAGTCTTTCTTTCCCCTCTGCCCCAGTTCTAAGCAAGAGTTCTTAGGAGCACCTCCCAGACTCTGAAGGGTGACTCAGGAATCCTGGCTAAGCTGGTGCTTGAGGCAGAAAGCTATAAAGAGCCAAATAGTTTGAAATGCTAAACACAGAGACTCTGGTGGATTTTAAACTGTTGTTATTGAACATGAAGTAATGGGCAGCTTTTAAGTAACTCAGATATTTGTAAGGGAGAAGCAGTACATTTAGTTGTGATAAGGGAGTAAGGGAAATGAGATGAAACTTGGTTTAGCTAAATGTTTTGAACTCTGCAGATATGAACAATGCTTAAATGATATTTCAAAAATCTTCTCCGTGTTGTTGATTGTGTCAGATTCTCAGACCAGTGATAAGTACTCCAACCAGGTCAATTCAAGTTGACGGTTGCTTGTTTCATTTACTAAAAATAAGAAAACAGCCCTAGGTCAATAACACATCTAATTTCTTTCCCATTTGAAGCCCTGTATCTGAACTGAGATTCACATAAAATGGAAACAGAAATGGGACAAGGAGGAATCGAATATCCTTAGCCATGTTTCTTTTTCATCATACCATATCTTGTATGTTTCTCCAATGCATACAGTTTAAACTGCTTATCTTCACGCAGTGAGAATTAAGTTGTAAATAATCATTACAGAAGCAATTTCTAAGAGAACCTAGCCAACCTGTATGATGTATATGTTACTTCTTATGGAATGGACTGTTCTGGCTCCTAATTATCTGGAAACACAAAATGGGTATCAAGGTGTCAACACCTCTGCTTAGAGCAGCCATCAGTGCAGCCAGAGCTGTAGAATAGTTAATGTAAATAACAAATGCATTGAATTGCAAGTGTTTCTTTTCCTAGATGGAATGAAAGTGTTTAATGTAACCTAAAGCACTGTTTATAAATGAATAGGAATTGAATATATGTGTAGTGTTGAAGAGATCTCTGAGGTTAACAGGGATGAAGGCAGATATTTTAATCATTTAATGAGCCTCCTTTGTTGGTAGTGGTGGTTGCCTCCTTTATTTTAGATAAATAATTTAAAATGTCTGATGCTAGTAAAACTAGCTACTAAAAGCAAGTACTCATTTTTAATTGCAATGCTGCTTTTAATGGATACAGAGTATTCTGTGCCTAAAGTCAGTTTTTGCTCCAGAAATTCTTCACTTGCACCTGCAACAGCTGCTTTCAGATATACAAAAATCCCACTTCTAAGCCTTACTTGTCATTAAAAGTTATGTATCTTCTTCTTCAATATTATACAGGTGTTCAAAAACACCAAAATAATATTCAAACAGAAACCACATTGTATCAAATTCCTAATGGATAAAAAAGATGTCCCAAAACACTAAAAAGATATTTTGAAAGAAGTAAACCAAGGATTGTATAAAAAATTCAGACCAAGAGAAATGCTTGAGAGAGAGTAACAGAACGTCAGATGGCAAAGGCAAACAATGATAAAGGGAAAAATCATCAAATTAAGGATAAAGGAGAAATAAGTTATATGTTCTTTGAATCCTTAGGTCAAAGAGTTGGTGCCCAGCATATTGCATGTGCAACTATGGGGAAGAACAGTGGAGGAGCATTGCCTTCCACTTTTCCCCTAAATGCCATTCAGCTTTCAAGTTATGAGTATTTGTCATGCTGTGCTTTGTTTTGGATAGGTGATGGGCAAATATGTACTGAGGTGTATTGGTGCTCCCAGCTCATCACTCCAGCATCCCCTTTTCCCACTTTGTCATTTATGGCACCTTCCAGCCAGCTCCACTGGACCTACAGCTCTCTGTCGTATGTGACTGCAATGGTATCATGGTAGAAGTGACCACCAAAAATCAGGTGCATTTAGACCTGTCCTTGTTTACTGATGACAGGACCTGCTCATTCATCTCTTGGGAGATGTAAGCTGTCTGCTTGAAGGCATGGTTTGTGAACAAAATCTCTTAGATCTTTGAGGAGGTGGGAAATGAAGCGGAATTAAAACTTTTTGTTGTTCCCTTCCTGCTTTTCTTTTGACTACAAACACTGTACCCTCTTAAGAGTTAGGACACAGCTCTTTGGCCTTAGGGCAGCCACTAAGGTTGCCTTTCCAAATCCCTCTTCCCAAAGGAAAGGTATGAAAGCTGCAGGAATGCATGAGACAGTGGAAAGCACAGCAGCACTTCACATAATCAGTGCTGAAAAATTCCTTAACGTCCTTGTGGGCTCAGTGCTCCTTGTACAGATAAGCCAGTTGTATTGAGATGTCTGAGTGGACCTGGGTGCAGATAAAGACCATGGCCTCAATTACCAAAAAAAGACTGAGATATTTGCTGTCGGCAAGAAGCTCATCCTGGCAATGTGGCAGGGTATGAAAACCAAATGACACCCTGAGATCCAATAAATAGCTGTGCAGGTTCCAAATTTTGTTTCATTTGTTGATCAAAACAAAACACAGAAGGCACACTGAAATGTGTAAATAAGATCCATCCTGTTTGTACACTCATGTTATATCCATGCAGCATCTGATCATCCTCTGCTTAAGAACTTTATCTCCCTTACTCACCCTTGGACTGGGCTCTGAATATTTCACTGTTCTCCTTTTACATTTGAGATTATTGAAGCTGATGGATATTTCATAGTAAATAGCTCCTTTCAGGCTCACATTGCTTAGCATTTCAGCAAAATCTTTACACAAGCTGAGAAATGCTTCAGAAAGACTTACAATGAATACCAAAGATTATTTATTTTCACACACAGATGTTGCTTCAATGGATAGCAGAGTAAATTTTGCTTTGTAATACATGCTTCAGTTACCCTTTCCCTAAGAGACAGTCCAGATGAAATAACTTCATTTACAATAAGAAACAAAAATATTATGTTTGGTCCTTTACCTGGAATTAATTTCTGCTGGCTGAGTAATGTGTATGTATTGTTTAACTTATCTGTTGTGTGTGTTTCAGGTCTTGTTTGATGCCTGGGAAAATTTTAATTCTTCCTTGTGACCCAGCCTAATCTCTGTGTGGATACACAGCTAAAAATTCAGAGTGTGGTTACAGAAGATTTTAATACATATTATGCTAATGGCATGCTTGCCACAAGAGGTGGGTGCTTCCGGCTTTTAGCAAATGAAACCTCTACAACCACACAGGAAATTATAGGCCAAATTCGCAAGGTGAGTGCATGCTTGTTTTTGAAAAACATTCTTAGCATTCCTTTTTTTACAGGTTGGCATTTGCCATATGTACAAAAGACTTGAACACTCCAGTCAGGAAGATCAGAACATTCTGTGGGACTGACTGTTTCTTGGCAACGGGATGAGATGTCCTCCACACGTGGCACACTGCTGTGAGGTGTTCCACCATTTGCAGAATGGCCAGAATAATTGTGACATTATTATTTTGTGCAATTGGGAGTGGTTGTGAAAAGACTTCCACAGTCAGAGTGGTGTTACCTTTCCTGCATGTAGTTCAGAGATTGGCCCCAGAGACAGGATCTACCTGGACTGGGGGGAAGCAAGGCATAAGCCTTTGCTTTGTATTCAGAGGGAGTGGTGCTTGAGCTGCAATTCATACTCCCCAAGAGTTTCATAATGTGAGATTTTTTGAATTTTCTATTTAAGGCATCGAGGATATGGTGTCAGACAGTCTTTCTGAAGGGAAAAAAGGAAAGGTTGTTTTCTGCTTCTTTTTCCCAGTGGCCGTTAGTGTTGAATGTTTTTGTTCTGGACTTGCCTTCTAGTTCTCTGCAAATGTATCTCCCCATCTTTTCTCTGCTTCCTGGCTAGAGGAAACATGTGAGGTGGATCCCACAAGGTAGACAAATTGAGCCCAAATTAAGTATTTTCCTTTATTTTTGTACCAGTTTTATTTGTGCATTTGTTTTTTTTTTTTTCTCTCTCTCCTCTCTTCCCACATGATTCTGATACATCCATAAATTGGCCCAAACTCCTTCAGCAGTGCTTTTCTCTGGCTTTTCTCTGTTTCATGCCAATGACACTTGGTGGAGCCTGGCTGCCAGACCAGGTGGTTTGTAGCTGCCCTGCTGCCAGTGCTGCCAGCACTGCTGCCTGCAGGAGTGCACTCCCAGCACAGCCTCTCCATCCCTGCTCTGCAGGCAAACGTGTAGCTCTGCCTTCTGAGTAGCAGAATTAGAAACAGAGTGGACTGAGGTAGGAAATATTTGCATACAGCTCTGGCAATCAGAGTGATTCTATTCAGTCAATTTTATTGCCCCAACGCACTTAGAAATACAAGCAGAGTTTCTGTTCTTCTGTTTCTGGTCTGTTAGCAAACAACAGTTTGAGAGGGCTAAATTTGTGCTTGCAATATAAACTCAGTAGTATTTTCTAGTATCTGGGCAGATATCACAAAAATTTGGGTTAATATACAGAAAATACAGATAAACTAATTGTTCTGGTGCTCTTGGAAGAGAAATTTAAGTTTTCCTCTAAGATTATGAATGGCTGTGAAAGCTGCTTCCACTGTCACTGCTTGGAGTACAGTACAAGGCTAGCAAAGAACAAACTGATATAAACTTACTGATCTTGTGTCTAAATATTCTTGCCTTGTTCATGTACCCAAGGATGTATAGGGAATATATGGTTTTAAAAATGCATTAATATGGCAAGTGGTGAAAACCAGACCCGATACTTAATTAGCTTTCTCCATCTGCTTAACCATTCCCTTGATGACAGCATTGGGTGCTCAGGACAAGCAAGCATCTAACGAGTGTACCAGATTAGAAAAGTCAGACTTCTGGTCTCCAGGAGTCTGAAACAGAAAGGGATACAGGAGAACTGCTGTTTCTCTAATAGTATTCATGTACTAGGGTATATACTGAACTTTAAATGAGGCAAAGATAGCAGCAGCAGGCATCACTCACAGTGTCCTGCTCTGACTTCCTTTTCCATCTTCTTACCTTTATCTCTTTCAAAAGCTTGTGAAAATGTCAGAGACAGCCAGGTCCTTCTCACAGCAGGAAACCTCTCAGACTTGGAACAGAATTCTTAACCCAGTTCTTGTTTTTCTAAATATGGCCTATTTCAGGGCTCATTTCACAGCAAGGTGTGCTGAAAACAGAACTCTTCCTTTTTTGTTCATTGGTGACTGCACTTTTTTTCATGTTTCTTCAGACGCTTTTGTTCCATCCTGATTACTCTGTTTTGCTCTCAGAGGTTCTCCTATATTTTTCCTCTCTCTAGTTTCAGGTGCTTTGACAAGATAGGATCAGAGGTGCTAAGTGGAACATGGGACAAATATTGCAAAAAGAGCTGTGCAGCCTGGGCTTTGACGTTGTGTCCTCTGCTCTGTCAAATGCCCCTCACCCTTCCTGTACCATTTTTAACCCACGGAAAGTGTATGTTTGAAAGTCACAATAAATAATGTCTGTTCTGTATTTACCAAGCACTTTTGGCTGTTGTAAGGTCCAGCAGTGCTTAGTCGGTACTGGTTCTGGGGGCAGAATTCATGAGTTTGATTTGGGAATGAAATAGGACATATGCTCTTATGAAACAAGTAAATCACAAGTATTAGGCACTCCAGCATGCTGAATTCAGTGATACCTGCACTGAAATGTTAAGGGAAGGAGCATGTTTGCCACTTTTGCCTTTTTGCCTCCTATGTACCTTTACAAAAATGGAAGAATGAGTAGATAAAACAACTTCTTACCCTTAAGAGTCTCCTATATAACCCAAGTTCAATGCACTCACAGAAGCAGTAGGAAACGGGTTTCTGTCCTTTCCATGGAATAAATACTATGCTGAGAAAGTGTCCACAGCTAAGCTTAATTTGTAGAACATCTGTAACGTCATCTAGCTTCAGGGACATTTCTAAAGCCACGAGCAGCAGTAAGTGCCTGGGCCAGACAGCAGGCTCAGAGCAAAAGGTCTCTAATTCTGCTCATTCACATGCTGCACCTCCTAGTGCAGGGAGTCCCCAGTCCAAGGGTAATAATTTCCATTTAATAGTCCTTACCTTTTCTTCTCTACATCTAATTACATTTTGACTCTATTTAGAATTCTGGTCTCCACAGCTTCCTGAAACACATGGTTCTGTAACTTAAGTAAACTCAGTTTTATACCTGTAGTTATAGAATCACAGAATGCTTTGAGTTGAAAGGGACCTTAGAGATCACCTTGTTCCAACCCTTGCCATGGGCAGTTTGATAATTTAATTTGATAGCCCTTTGTTCTGACATTATGAGGATCTGACTAATATTTCTTCTTCATCTACTCATTATTTTATAATATGTCTACCATACTCACACCTTTTCTTTCTTTTAACGTCTAAAAAATCCTAATTAATTTAATCTCTCATCATGCCATACCTTTGATCAAATTTTTTACATTTTTTCTCTATTTATGTTTCATCTCTTTTGAAACAGCAGACCAGAACTCTGTATAGGAATCAAAACACAGGGTTGTCCTTAATAAGCAAAGTAACATTAAATACTTTGCTATCTCTTTCTGTCTAGTAATTTCAATAGTCCCAAATTTTTTTTGCCATCACAGATACAAAAAGGATATTTTCAGAGAACTATGTTCAGGGGCTTCAAAATCTCTTCCTTAGTAATGACAGGTGATTTCAAGCCTACCATCATATTCCGTTAGTTAGGTCTGTTTATTCCTCATTCAGATTCCTTTGTCTTTAACCACACTGAATGTTATTTTATCTATACTGTTTCAAAAGGAATTTAGTCAGTGTTGTTCAGTATCATGACAGGCTCTGAAATCTGCCTTCTCCATAAGTCTGCTTTACTCCTTTGAAGTATATTAATATATTTTATAACTTGCTGAATTGCCAAAAATGCAGATCCTTTTAAGAGCTTACTTGCCTTTTAAAATTTTAACCTACAAGAGGCAACTGAGGGCTGGTGAAAAGCTAGTTTTGTAAACAGGGAGTTGCTGCTCAAAAGCAGGAAAAACACCATGATACTTTCAAACCCACCTGTCTTTTCAAGGTGTCTCCTGAGCACATGTACAGATAAAATCTGTTTTTACTGTATACATCCAATTGTGATACTGTTTTCTAAATTTTAAATACAATTGGGAGTGAAACTGGTGCCCAGCTTGACAAACAGTATGTATATAATGGTACATCCTTGGCTATCCAGAAAAGTTTTATGCTGAAGCCTGAAGCATTTGGATTTCATCAGGAGTGTAAGCAGCTTTGTATGAACAGATAAACTAACAAATTTATCAAAGCAGATATTTTTATTTTGAAACTGACAGTGGAGAGAGGTTGATGTAGCCAATGAGCAATATGTGGTCTTACAATCTCACAACATTTTGTTTTGCTTTTCCTAGCAGATACAAGATTTAGCCCTAATTCTGAGTTCAGCAGTTACTCTTCTTTTTTTTTTTTTTAATCTAAAACTGAAAACATGACACATCCGAAGACAAATTTTAAAAGTATTTACTTTAATGTAAATTAACAATGAAATGCCCTTGCATTGACTTTCTTTTTTTTTTTTAATTAATTTTAATTTTATAAGAACATTTTTGTAATTCAGATTCAGTCACTGAATAATTGAGGTTGGAAAGAACTTTCATATGAATGAAGATTGCTGTCCCCATTCTCTATTTTCAATGTGAGTGGGAAAAAAATTCACTCATTGGAGGTTAATGCTCCTTGCATTTGAACACATCCAAATGCAGAAAGACTGAGATAAAAACCAGCCTGTGTTCCTTACAGGGCATGCTACACTGTGAATGCATTTTTCCTGGCTACAAGAAAAGACTAAATTTAGGTGCCACATCCAATCAAGAAATTTTGTTGAATATCTAAAGCTATATTATCCTAGAGAGTTCAGATGGGGAAAGAAGTGTCAGTTTCTTATATGCTACATATCTGTTCCTTTACCTCTACTCCAGAAATCCAAAATCCAAATGCTTCTTCCTATCCTCTTCCTTGCTCCTTTTTGTTTAAGAGTAGGGAAACACAAAGCTGGTGATCAGCCACATTCCACTAAGACAACATGGAATTGCAAATATCACATATCAATTGATAACTAAAGAATTTGCTGACACTATATAGAGCATTAATGTTCAAAGAAAAATATTGGTGAATCAACATGTTCATAAAAACTTTCCCTAATTGTTTATTCAAGGGTTTTAGTTTCCTCAATGTAAATGAGACTGAAAAGAGGAACCTAGAAATGTAACATGATTTTAGCATAAAGCAGAACCAGCCTATTTGAGAGCAGCATAGTTAAAGACTGAAATGTCTCCTCTGTTTTCAAATATATGAAGAATGTGTTGAGAGTGCCTTTGGAACATTTTGGCTGCTTCAGGAAAATCTTTCTGTGTAAAGTTGGAGTGATTCTCTTGAGTATGAAGAAAATAATTTTCTACTTTTTTTGTATGCATCAGCTCTAATTACTGCTACTACATTGTATATTAAAGGTCTTATTCAAATGTAGTCAATGTGTGACATCTCACTAAATTTTGAAACTAAACTGTTGAGTCAACTCCAGGAAAACATTATGTTTTGTGTAATAATATTTCCAAGAAAATTCTTTTAAGAACAATACTTGCAAATACACTTCTTCCTAGTTGCTTTAGAATAAAAACCTAACACCTTTGTAAATATGTTATTAAATTAAAATTTAAACCTTCAGTTTCATCTGCAAGGGAATGTTAATTAAAGGGAAAGTAAAGCAAATTTAGAGGGAACCTTTATAATTTCCTGATTTTTACACTGTTTCTCTTAATTTCTGAGACTGAGAATTTTAGAAGAAAATGAGGCTATGTACACATCTTCCATTTACAAACATGACATTAATTGAGGATTAAACTTTAAACCTTCTGGTAGCCCAACAACTAGCCTTAGATGAAAAAAACACCCAGAAGTTCTCATCAAACGTATTATCCTAAACAATCTGATGCCAGATACTGCTCTCATTAGGAAAAAAAACCCAGGAGTGTTCCAAGTGGACAAACATAATTTGCTTACTCCTTGTGCCAACCAAGCAGTGATGGTCAGGATGTGCAGAGCACAGGGACGTGACTCTGCTGGTGCTGCCTGGGAAGCTCCTTCATGAGTGCCACAGCAACTGGATGGAGCAATGGGAGGCACAGCACATGGTCACATTTTGAGAGGAATGTCACAGCTGCCAAACTCTGCCTTCTGCTACAAACAATACAGCCACGTTCATGCTCCAGATACGACAACTTTATTTTGTTGCAAAAATGGTGTCTGGCTGCAGAGTTTGGCTTGGAAAAGAAAGGAACTGAACAGTTTCCAGCTTAACTTCCCTCCTGCATGTAGGATGCACTCCGGCTCATCTGATTTTGTTATCTGTGGTGCAGAAATTTAACTCAGAATTGTTGACCCCAGGCTCCCTTTATATACAATGAAGAGCTATAGACACTTTTAAGCTGTCATTCATCCAGTCTATTTTAGCCAACACCTTCAGTGACAGATGAATTATGACCCTGATCTGCCTATTTTTCTGAATTGGTAGTAAAGGGAGCCTGGTGTAAAAAGCTCAGATGTATATTTCCTATGCATCTATCCCACTCTCTCCAGGGTCCTAACTGAATTCCCTAAGGCCTTTTTTTCTACAAAGAGAACTGGCTAAAATATTTTGTGGCAGTGATGTCCATCTAATTTCACAAACCAGTTTCTGTTAAAGGAAGTACATTTTTATTGTTTGAGATTGAAAGTAAGCCTGTTGAGGTATTTTTATACTCTTAATTGCAGTCTAAAGGATGTGGTTGCATATATAAACAAAGAACCTTTTCCAAGAAAAATCACAACGTGATATCTCGTGTCTGTTTTTTTAAAAAATAATTAAGGGAGAGTTTAAACACAGTCATTCAATCAAAATTCAGAGCGGTCCCCAAAGTTTTCATGTTTAGCATTTGTATTCTGACTAACTCTGAGAATATATTTTATGACTTAGTGAAATGTGGAAGCTTGCTTTTGGCTAAATTTTCTTGTTTTCAATTTAAAGGTTAGCTGGGAGACTTGGAAGAACAATTTAGTCATCCCACAAAGGAAAAAAAGTGACTGTGATTGGAATGGGTCCAGGATGTTTAAGAGATGATTTGATTAGAAGAGACATCTCTCCCGAGTGTTAATTGAGGTTTATAAGTTTCATGGACAAAGCAATAATCAAACATATGTCCAGAAACAACAACTAGCCCCTCTGCATCTGTCAGTGTGAGCTCTCTCCAGTTTTGGGGTTTTTCCCATTGGATGTGTTCTAGAAGGAGCTTTGAGAACAGCAATGTCAAGAGTATGATGCCTGGAGACTCAGAGAGTACCAAGTCTGACTGACTCAAGCTTTCAGTGGATCCTCATGAGCCCATGCAGCCTGGGAACTGAGCAACCCTTGATACATCTAATAAGAATTAAAATGGAAAACTATGCTAGGCTTTATCCATTCAATACTTATGAGAGAAAATAATCCATCTTCCCAGTTTTGTGAGTGTATTGTAGTACATGGCATTCACAATAATGTAAATCTGTAATTTGTGTTACAAATTTTGTTTGCAATACAACAAAAATTATTTCAAGTCCCCAGTTTTAAATCAAGATCCTTGGGGGTGCTTTCCTCTGGCATGCAGTGTGAACTGCTTCCTAAAACTGTGGGAATTTCACTTGGCAAATCACCACTATTCAGACTCGGTGCCACTGATTTCAATATATATACTCACCTCTTCCAGCACAATAAAATTGAGGATTCTGCTTGTAAATTGCTCCTACAGGTACAGGCTGGTGGAAAGCACATGTGACCATCAATTCATTTGGGCTGTGAGATGAAAATATTCTGCAGACCCTTCTGTTTCCCTGCGATTGCTGGAGGTGTAATTTGACAATCCTCTTCGCTTCTCCACAAGCTGTACCATTAAATTTGTCTAACTGGGCAGAACTGGAAGGAGGTGAACTTGTTCCATCAGGAGCTGCAACAGGATGAGGATATTAAGGGTACTTTTTCTACTTCCTTTCTCGGGTAACAGCAGAAACAGCTGATCTGGTTTTCTTCAATTTCACCAAATGCTTTCTCTCTGTGTGCCTCTGCTTTTCTTCTCCCCTATGCTCTTCTTTGCCTGTACCTACTTTGCCTAAATTGAGGAGTTATCCATAGCGTAGTGATGATGATTTGGTAAACAGCCAAACAACAGCAGTTGGCTAACAGCTGTCACAGCATCCACCACCCATGACCGCTTGGTCACGTCCAAATCCATGCTGTTGAGGATAAGCTGAGCTTGGGCTCTTCTCTGACTGACTGCACTCAACTCTTTTCTCCAGAGGCAAGTGAAGACTTTTACTGTCCCCATTGGTCTTTGGGAGAAAAATTATTCTTGACTCCAAATCTGGTATGTAGTTTAGCATTTTGTGCAGGCAAGCCATGTGACTTCTTTATTCATCTGTCTCCACTTATCTTTGAGGCTGAATGCTCTTTGCTGACAAATTTTATAGCATATGACTGAGTAGATGGAAAAGCCTGTCATTTGTCTGTTAACTTTTTTGTTTCTTTTTAATTGAATGACATTTGAGCAGGTTGATGAGCCTGAAAGAAAAGACCATACAGGTATTTTATAACAGATATCTCTCATCTTCATGACAGGCAGATGTTAATTTATACTCCTTTTTTTTGCATATGATATATCAACATTTTTCATGACTGTCATAATCAATATCCAGTATTTCATTTTCTGCAACAGCTTTTTTGCCTGATATCCTTCAGTAAGAGACATTTAGACACAAGATGTATGGGATTTCCTCCCTCAGAAGTCAAGTCAGGACTGCATCATTATTTTTTCCAGAAGGTTGAAATAAAATAGGAAGAGTCAAGATGGAAAGAGAAATAAACAGTGGAAAAATTAGCAGATTAGGAGTACTTTAGAAGAGCCCAGTGACTTTCATAAGTAATATGGTTAGATAAAACTGAGTATTAGCTGTATGTTTTGTACTTTGGTAGGCATAAATTAAACAATTATGCAACAATTACATGAATTGCTAAAGTAAGTCACTAAAATGGTTGGGTTTTTTTTTTTTTTTTTGATTGGTTGGTTGGTTAGTTGTTTGTTTTTGGTAAAGAGGAGTCCACTTTCCCACTTTCTCACAGAAGCAAGCTGAGATGCTCAGTTTTCCTGTAATATCATACCTATATTTCAGATATTTTAATCCAGAAAACAGGGAGAGAGTTGGTGTTCTGCCCAACAGCTGAAGCAGTATTTTAAAATACCTCTGAAACTATCAGTTAAAAAAGTTAGTAGAAGGATGAAATAAAATTTTGTATTTCAAGGGACTTTCAAAGATTCCAAGAGGAATTTTTGATGTTTGGATTTAAATGTACCTGGGTTTAGACACACTTTGGGTGGCTGATACCTTTCACTCTACTGATACAATGTGCCAGCATTAAACTTTTAGCTTGAGAGTGGATTTATTTGTTAATGTCTTGAACAGATACCTAAATCACAATTCCCACCAGTGAAGATCTCCAGGTTAATTCTGAAATGAGCCCATTTCTCTGTAAGAAATGGAGGTAGCAGCTCTATGTCTCATGGTCTGAGGATTTACAGAGGGGGCTTGGAGATGTAGGCAAGCCCCTGAAAGGGCTGTAAGCAATTTGTGTCCACACAGTTCATGTTGTGCATGTAAAGGAAAGAAGTTAAAGGAAAGAAGTGGAGATCCACTATAATTGAAGATGAAAGATCCAAGGTTGGGTCTCATCAATCTGTCATTTTACTATTGATAGCTATCTTTGGTGAAGAAGGGCAAGGGGATAAAAAATTAAAAAAAAAAAAAAAAGAGACAGGAAATTAAAGAAGATTATTGAGGCACTCCCCTGAGACTAGAAATGCAAAGGGCCAAGTGCAGATTAAAGCAACTGGCAGAGGCGAAAGAGCTGGCCTTCAACGTGGTAGCTGAAGCAGTCATATGCAGTATCTTAAAGTAAAAATAACAGATGTCAGTGGAAAAGCTTTTACTGCTGTTAATATTGGTCAAAAGGAGGGGAGACCTGGAATGTGCCCTTAATGTAGAATCTGTTCCTTTAACAGGTAGCTGTTCTATGGCTCCTCAGGATACTGAACTCCCCTCCAGAAGTTTTTTGATATGCTAATTCTACAACTGCAGGAGTTGGAATCAGGGCTAATGATGAGCTAGCGTGATGTATCTTTCATTAAGCTCTTCTGAAGTGAGGTGGCTGGAAAGCAAGCACGGAAGATTTAGGGCATTATTTTCTTAAGCAACACTGACTTAGGAGCTAATGGAGATCTTCCCTTGATGGCTATTTGGAGTTGGAGCAGCTGGAAGAAAAAAATAGCAGTAAAAGGGATTAAATTTATTTGTCATTAAGTTTTATGTTGTCAGATGATTTCAAAATGCTGAGGTAGACTTTGTGATTATAAAATGTGAAATACATATATTTTAGTCATAAACTAATCAGTAAGAGCTTTTTTTGTATTCTTTGTTCCAGAAATTTTCCTCATGGCTACATCCACATTTACCAGAATACATACAAGCAAAATCCATTGTTCTTTAAGTGCTGATAAATGCTGTGGTTTTCAGTTAAAATGCAGATTTGAATTTGTATATCTTTATTAACCTGACATTCAAATTACTGTTTAATGCAATTTCCAAAAGACTAAGAAACTTGTTTTGAATGGTTTTTCACATTGCATTTTCTTTTTTTCTTGGACATGTGTGCAACAATTTATTGGCTCAAGCAGAGAACAGCTGGCTGATACACAAAAAAGTAAAGCCATGAATGAATTATTCTGCTTGTCCTAAACATATGAAATAAACTCATCTACTGCAGCAAACAACCCAGGATTTCTGTTTATTTTGCACATTTTAGAAAAGCAATTTTCTAGAGTAAAAATAAAAGACTTTCAGAAAGTTTTATTGGTATTGCCTCTATCTGCTCCTTTCACCTGGCAGAGTCTTTGCTTGCTGAGGGCTATAGTCATTTAGGTGAATCATATGCATCTATTAGTCTCCTTTACCTGGCTGAGCTTTGGCTCACTAAAAGACACTGTAATTTAGATAAAACAAATTTTGATACATTTGAAAAGGAAGTACAACTTTACAGCATGTGGATCATGGTCCTGGGGGACATGCTCTCACTAGGCACTGAAAAGCAGGACCCTGAGACCTATCTCTACAACCCTTTTATACTGTAAGGTGGTTACACCAAAAGTCGTCTTTTTTTTTTTTTTTTTTTTTTTTTTTTATCAGGCATAGGTAACCGCAAACTAACTCTCAATGTTATGTAGTCTATTGCTGTGGAAAAATGAGAAATCTACTTTGTGGATTATTTTTACCTCTCTGACTGTTGTCCTGGCAATTTTCTTTCCAGCAACACCAAGCAATTTCCATCTCCTCTATAGGGCCATCACTGATTTACTGTAATTAGGTTAAGTTATTCCTTTGTTATTCCTTTCCTCCTTCCTGTTAACACTGAGCTGGGGTTTTGTTGGCATTCCATCTGCTTGAGAGACTGCTGGCAGAAGGGAATGCGGCCAAATATTTGCTGGTTTTTCTCCTGTTCCTGTCAGAACAGCTGCTGGTGATGACACACCTACCATGTGGCATTTGTTCATGGGAGATTTACTCGTCGGGAGTTCAGGTCTGTCTGGACATAGGGCAAGTGTGAGTTCTGCAGCACATAAGTAACCTCTCTCCTACCTGGCAAATAGTGTATATGCAAGGCAGTCTTTGGAAGAGCTGATGTGCTTCACAATTCTCAGGAGATTTACCATCTGTGGAAC
This sequence comes from Lonchura striata, assembly GCF_050655825.1. Classification (NCBI taxonomy): domain Eukaryota; kingdom Metazoa; phylum Chordata; class Aves; order Passeriformes; family Estrildidae; genus Lonchura; species Lonchura striata. Next base: position 49,829,803 of record NC_140705.1, read on the forward strand.
TTCTAGGCATACAAAGGTGACAGTATGAAGTCCCTAATGCAAATCTGGGAACCCAGCATTGCATAGCATTACAAGTTGTTTTGGACTCCAAATAAGAATTGCATAGAAGACACTGGGTAGGGATTGAGATTCTTGTTTTGCGAGGAAGGGTTTCTTTAAACTTGATTTAAGAATCAAGGCCTACTTTGTACACTTAAATGTCCTTGAGGCACTAGCTTAGACAGAAGTTTACATATTGGGGCTGGTGTGCATTTGGCTTGTTTTCTGCCTCTGTGCAGAAGCCAAAAGCCATCTCATTTAATTTTCACTGACTTTGCCTTGCTACATCTTGCAACAACACAGTTTAAGATCCAGCATGGAAAATCAGATAGCAATTGCTTTGCCTCAGCACAAAAGGTAATGTGTGAAGTAATGTGTAAAAATCCCTCGAAGTGAGAGCTCAGTTTCTGTGATCCACACAAAATTTTGAGCTGCCAAAAAATGGCCTTTTAAAAGCTCTTCTACCAGAATCAAGGCAAGGTCCAAGAGCTGGTTGAACAGTTCCATGACATGACCACTCCATGATGCTCGCTTTCTCCCTGGTAAGGCATAAAGATGTCCATTCAGTGGGTCTGCTGTTCCTAAAGAGCCTTGTATCTCTGAGGAATAAGAAGACCAATTCCTCATAACTGCTAGGAAAATCCCCAAGACCAGTGTACTCACCCTGTTCTTTAAATTGCCATAGCACAGAGAAGAGATCAGCTGAGACTATGGAGCTCATCCCTGCTTGATTCCTTGTTTTTCCTGTCCCAGTATTACTGAGATCTTCTGTCTTATTCTCCAGCTGCAGTGTGTTCACCCTACAGGAACTAGTAAAAAAAAGATTTAAAAATTCTCTTGGATTTACTGTGTTAATTGCCAAAGACAATAAATAAGCAAGAATTTTGTATTACACCAGATTAATGAGAACTTTGATAGGTATTTTTTCCCACATTACTTTTTCTCAAAATATCTGAACTGTCAGCCCTTCCCACAAAGGTGAAGCAATATAAATTTTACTTCTAATTTTGCTTATGTGTATAAGCTGTGGCTGCTGGCATAGGAACTGATAATTTTTACAAATTTCCTGAAAGTAAATTCCAGTTGCCATCTTGTTAGTCTGTAAATTGTTTGGAGTTAAAATTAGTGCTGTTCAGAAGCTAGTGCATAAGTTTTAACTGTTCCACCTTTAAACAGTCTTTGAAAAGTTTGTGCATTTTTATTAGAAGGGATGACATTAGAATGCATCAGATGAACCCTTGTTGCTGCTGGCGAGTACAACCCCAGGACCCGGTCAACCGGGAGTTGTGTGGCAAAATAAAAAGGATGGGAATGACTGGAGTGCCCAAAAATTAAAGTTTAATAAAGGAAAATGAAAGGTTCACTAACAATCAATGTGCAACAAAACATAAGCTGAACACTGTATAGAGCTGCTCCAGAAGATCTTGAAATGAGGCAAGCACAACCTTATATAGACATTATCTGAGGGCAGAGAATCAATGAACAGAGAATCTGAAACAACACCTTATATGGAACACAAGATGAACCAGTCAGAGGGCAGGGTTCAGAACATAACCTTATATGGAATAAATCTACATAACTATTCCCATCATTCCTTTCATCTCACCCTAATTTAACTAGATGTTTCCCATCTCAGCTTCTTGCCTCCCAGGGCTTCATGTTGTTATTTTCTGTGTGACTGGCTCACAGCCTGTATTCTCTAGGATGGACCGCCATAACATGAGACAGAATAAAGTCACAAGAAACTGGAGGTGAACATGATAAATCAGATGTTTTTATAAGTATTTCTATAATTTCTGAAGGACAGCCAAGCTACAATGACTGTATGTTTAGCCAATTTGTCTTTACAAGAATCTGAGATCAAAGTAGATTCTCTCCTACAGACAGTCATATCCTACAGATGATTTTGTCCTTTGGTAGAAAGAAAAAGCACTATATTTTTTGAACATTAGCTAAGTATCTCAGGAAAAATCTGACTACTGTGTAAATTTTCCTGATTTAAGATGACAGAGTAATTTCCTCATCTGCAGTTCAATTTGATTAGTTTGGTTACTTTCTTTGAATATCCATTGTTTGATGACTTGGACATATACATCATGTCTCTAACTTATGACCTTGCTTTCTGCTAGGGAAAAAAAGAAAGCTTCTAGAACTCATGTAGTGGCTTGATTTATGCAATTTTTTTATTTGGTCATCTTTTTAATAAAATCCTTATTTATTCTAATCTGTTTGATATTTACTTGGCAAATTACAAAGATGTCGGCAATATTCTACAATTTGCATGATGCTTGTCTCAACTTCCTAAAATAGGACCATACTTCTTGTAGGCTGTCTCAATGACACAGAAGCGTCCTTCTAGTTCAATTATTTAATTGTGTAGCAAACCTTTAGCAAATTACTAAGAAATATGACTTTCCCGATTTACCTTATTTCCTGGGAAATCTTCTGTGTAAGATTTAGGACACCAGCTCTTCAGTATATTTTGCCATTTCAGGTTGGGCCTACTGCAGGTCGTTCCAGAAGAACATCCTAGGAATATGGTGGATGTTGCCTTAATCTTTCTGTCTGCTCTGTTCTGTAGTTCAGCCTTAATCACTTTCCTTTCTGAATCTTCATTATTTATTCCATTCAGATTTAAAGGACCATTTTCCCTAACCTAGGTTTTCCTGTACAAAAGGAATTACTTTCTACTCCCAACATAAGCTTTTTTGTCTAAGAAATTCTCAGATTCCTGAAATATAATTTTTCCAAACAAAAGAATCAACTGTAAGAAATAAAATAAGCATTTTCTTTGTAAAATGGTGACATACAGATAGCTGTGGCAACTAATCTTTTGTTGGCAAAAACACTGTTGTAGGATAGTAAATTATAGCAAAAGTACAACAAAACCTTGTAATGACCTTCACTTTCTTGTTTATTTTATTGTCAGAATTTGCAAGTTAATTAACATACAGCATGCATTTTGTCAGTGGAGAGAGGCATATTAGGCTTTAAGCTCTCTCTTTCCTTCCCCCCTCTGAGAACTGTGAAAAGCTAAAAGCTGTCACAGTGAAGTAGACTCTTGTAAAGGATTTAGCTGAGTAGTACTAAAAGGCTAATGAATTTTACCCAGAGACTGATTAATCTATTGGACTAGCACTGGCTAGTGTACTTAGCTCAATAACTTGTGGAATGGTTAGATTATGAAAATGCCCACATTACAGAAACCTAAATTATCTATTTAGTCCTCCCCAGCTTTCCTTATTAAATTTCCATCCAAACAACCTAGTTATATGCAGAAAATATGTATTAAAATAACCTTTTCCTTTTATATTTTGTTACTAAAGCACACTGAAGTTAATGTGAATCTTTCCATTTACTTTGTGGGACTTTACATCTAGCACTAGAAATGTTCTTTCCCAGTTTTCTTGTACCTTGTCATTGTTCTGCTGAAATGATAGCCTGACTGGGAAATTGTAAGTCAGGAAGCTTCGCAAAAGGGAAAAAGCAAATATACCCAAATCCTATCAGGGCTCACATTGGAACTTTGTCATAATGGAATTCATCAAAACACTATTTCTACATAGCCCATCTTTTGAGAGCATGATATTTCATGCAAAATCCTGATCCCTTTCATAAATTTCACACTGTTATTAGAGCTTCCAGAAAACAGAAAATCTGTTCCATGAAAAATGATATCTTATCAAAAGTGTCATATAGTTTTCCTGCTATTTATTCTACAATTAACCAGTGCAGTCTTTCCTTTTTATGGTAATTCCCAGTTGATAAACTCACTTTTTCTAGCACAAGTTCTTGCCTGAAAGAACTATCTTGAAAGACAAACTTTTATTTTGACTACTGCATTTTGGTATTTGCAATGCTACAGACTGGATTAATAATTTCTTCCCATCCAACTATCAAATCTTTTCCATCAATTGGACCAATTAACTTTCAGTCACCAGCAACACCTCCCTACTTTTTGTCCCAACCCACAAGCACGGAAAATTAAATCAGTTGCATCAGTGACACCCAAGGAACTTTTTGACTTATCTCTCTCTTTCATTTCTGAGGCCTTAATGACTAAGTAAAACTTCCTCCCATCCCTCAGTTTACTACCCAGTTTACAACCCTTGTGCAAATCCCACTGCACTTAATTAAGTAATTTCTCAAATCTGCCCATGGCTAAATAGCTTAATAAAATCCAATTTATGTACTCTTTCTGAATTTCATCTAGCCCCAAAAAGATTGGTAATGCAGATGCCGGGCTGATCTGGCATTCATTGATGTTCACCTTCCGGGTGTTAGGAAGGTGCCGTCTGCATCCGCGAAAAACGTGCCGGACAGAAATCGGCGTCTCTGTCTCCGCAGCGACAGTCCTGCCAGGCTGCGTGGAAGGGCGAGTGCCCCACCACCAGCGTGGTCCGAGAGCTTCTCCCCGCGGAGCTGACAGCCTGCGTGGCAATTTTTTGAACCGCTCGCCGCTCTGTTGCTCGTGGTGACACTGATCACAAAGCGTCCGGAAAAGCTCTTAACCGGTGAACTGCCCATGGCGGCCGCGGATCACTCGCTTGAACCGGTGCAAAGCCCCTACGTTGGTGAGCCACTTGAGGCTTTCGGGGGTCACTCACCGCTGTCCCCCGTCCCTCCCCGGCCCCCTGGGACCCCTCCGGCTAGCTGTCCCCTCCGGGGGCCGGGGTTTGCCATGGTCCCGCTGCCCTGGGCTCACCAGGCAGTGGCTGGGTTAGCACGGTCCAAGTGGTGGCGTGCCTTGGTCGCCGCAAGGGATCGAGATAAAGAGATGGAGAGAGGTTAGTGGTATGCAGTCCAGAGAGATTGTATTGCCTGAATGGTTGCAGGGACCAAAGACCCTGGGCCACTGCCCAGATACATTTTTATACAGCAAAATTAAGAGATAAGGTCTAAACAATAGAGACAGTGTCCAGCCTGGGCACATCAGAACCACCCCAGGGGTCAGGTCCAATGGGAACTGCTCAGGGGTGGGGAGAAGGGGGTTTACAGAGGAATGCTGAAGCGAAACATTCCTGAAACAATGGGAACAAAACAAAGTGTATCTTTTCCTCAGTTTCCCATTCCCAAGGCCTTTCTAAAACCCTTCCTCCACACTACCATGCCAGCATGATAGCAACAACATATATGCACTATATACTGAGAAAACCTCAGAGAATGGGGTGCTGGAGAGGGCCTGTCTCCTGTAAACCATGGTGTCTGTGGTAACTGCCCTAACTCTGGCTGTTACAGGGTTTGTGAAGGAATTGTTATCCATGGAAGGCAATCACAAAGTTAATCTGGTACAGAACAGAATTACTTTTGAGGGATAAGTATTGCCTTTTTTCTCATGAATACAGAAGTATTGCTGTGATTGCTGTGTGGCAGAACCATGTTCTTATTGACCAAAGCAAGAATCATGTTTATTTTGATTAAAAAAAAAAAAAAAAAAAAAAAAGGATAGTAGATAGGACATGTTGAAGTTCAGCAGCTTCTTGGAAGAAACCTGTGCTAAGAAACAGAAAGTATGCCTTGGTATCTTAGCCACAATAGCAACCTTTAACTTGTTCCAGGGTTGCTTCTTCCACTTAATGTAATGTTTCCAGTATCCAGACTGGCTTAGGTGGAAGTAAGAAGGGTCTTCAAGTTAGTTTACATTCCTTTGCATCCCACAATTCATTCACTGCCATCAGCAAAGTTGAATTGTTCATTCACATACCACATACAGCAAAGATTCTTGAGTATTAAAATCATCTTTTTGTTCTTTGCTGTGTAACTGAACCTAAACATTATGTGACTTTCCACATTAGCAATATGGTACACCACCTGAAGAAAAACTGTTAGCAATCACTTCTTTCTTAAGGAACAGAAGAAGTACAAACTTACTCATAGAATTGTTTGAAATTTTTTAACAAAAGTACTTAAAAAGTTTAAACTGCTATGCAGCACAGAAGAGGGACGTTGAATCGCCTCTCTCTCTCTCTCTCTCTCTCTCTCTCTTTCAATCACTCCATATATATATATATAATCTCACAGCTGATCTGTTAAATTGGTCATCATTTCTCAGTAACAGATGGTAAAAAATGTTGTTTGACATCTTTAAATTCTTAACCTTTTGCTTATCAACTGCCTTTTCAAACATTTTCAGCAATTTATCCCACAAGCTAAAGATTTTGGTATTTCTAGTTGAAAAAACAGATATTCAAAAAACATCTATTTTAAACATATTTTTAGACATTTAACTTGTGTTATATGGTTAACTGGAAGGCTGGCAAAAGGGGAAATCTCCTGTCAATCACACCTGTAAAGAAAAATATTTGTATACACTCTGACGAAAAAAGCCAAATTATTTATAAAAGCATACAGAGATAAAATTTATCAGTTTTGTTTCCAAAAAGGGAATATAAAGTTAGTTAAGTATTTTGGGCGAGGAACAGTCAAATAAATTTCCTTTTTACGTTGTTGCCAGTTACATGCTGTCAGCCATCGATCAAAAGATATGATGGTACTTTTTGGTTCAAAATAGTGTGCATTTGAGTCACTGGCAGATGCCCCTCTCCATTTTGCATGCCAGTTAAGTCTTGACTCTTTCTGTATTTTTTCAGGAAAAAAAAAATATAAAATTCAGGGTTGTCCTCTGTTTCCAGCTTTACAGCTCATATAGGCATACTTTGTGGGATGGACACATTTTTTGCTTTACATTGACAAAGAATTACTGAGCAAGGTCAATAAACACAAAATCACTGCACTAAAAAGAAATGTCCTTAAGCAGTGATGTCTTTGCTCATGTTGCTTTACTCTTCAGCTTCTACCTGTCACAACAAAAATGCCTCCTTGTCAAGGACAGGTGAGAGCAGAAAGAAATTAATTGAAATCCCTATGTTTTTCATTGCCATCTGGTTATTGTTACATGATGAACAAGAAAAACATATCATTTAAAATGAAATTCTAATACAACTCTTATAGTTTTTAAAATTACGACAATTTTTTTCCCTCATCTTTTCATGCTTCCTTTAAATAACTTCTATTATTGTAGATCCCTTTTCCACATCTCTCTCCAGCCTTTTTCACCTTCTCCAGCCACCTCCATTTCCTTTTAAGTGACAATGCTAAAGAGGTTCAGTCTTTAGCAGTCCAAGAAAAACAGCACCTCTGGCATCTTCTTTGCTTTATGCTGTCAAAACATTTTCCTGAAGTCCATCCAGTTTCAAAGAAATTGTACAGTCCCTAATACATCTTTATTTTTTCATTTCTTCTAGTTTCCTTCCACTTCTCCTGATGTCAGTTCTTTAACTTCCTGTGTACTTTACTGGCCTCTTAATGAGAAATTATATAAATGCATATTTTTCTTGCATTCAATCTAGATATGTCTCTCCCACATGACCCAATATAGGGTTTATCCTTGGAGTCCTGTTGGGAAGAAGTATCTTGACTATGCCTGTCCTCCCATCTCTCACAATTAGTCTTACTGGATAGGCACACATCAATCACAGAGTGGGATATCAAGGAAGGAGGCTGTAGGATGAATAAATTATTTTAGCAGGCCAGGTTCTCCCTCTGTGACACTGTTAAAGACAAGTAATGTGGAAGGGAACCTGTAATCACTGTAACTGTGTTGAGGAGCTAAAGACTTGATCGTGGCAAGTTTATCACAATGACAACTGAATCTCCTAAGGACTCTGAAGAAACAATTTTTTATTGATGAATGGAATATGTTTATGGTTATGCTGTAAAAGAAAGGGTAAGTGGTGATGGAAAAGAAAGGGAGTGTGAGAGGTATAAAGTGAGGGGATAAATCAGCCAGATTAGAAGAACTGAAAGGCAGGAGTTGTTCAAATCTGCATGGGTGGCAAAGGATAATGAACTATAAGGTGGGTAATGAAAGGCAAAGGAAAGGGGTGGAGTGAGATTATATCAGAGTTTAGATTTTTTTGTTGTTGTTGTTATACTTCATTAAAGAGCTAGTGAGATCCTGTGAAAAGGTGAGAAAAGCTTAATTTGAAAGTCAAAACTGTTATTTAGTTTACCAGTCATGTAAGAACCAGTTTCAAACAGAATGGCTAAAAAGTATTTCTTAAAATGAATTGGGACCATGATTTGGATTGTGATGTGATTGGATAACTAAAAGATATTATGGACAACTATGGTTAGTGCTAATGGGGTTAAATAAAATTTTCTACTTTTATATGATTTTCTTAGGTGGTACTGAATATGATGTACAGAAAACTGGAACCTTCCCAAAGACCATCATGCAGTGAGGTATTAGGTAACCACCATTTAAATGAGAGTATATACTAGAAGTGGCCTCTTTCACTTAATGATCTTAATAGAGGATATACTAATCTTCTAGGTGTCATAATTTCTTAGAATGTTTCTTCATCATTAAATTCAGTTCACTTTCTCATTTTCTTAAGTGAAAGAGGAATTTAATATTTCACTTTAATTAGGCACTGGAATGATGTCATGTTTAATTAGTTCAGCCTCCCACTGAGATGTGATATCACACACAGTGTTTTAAACACTTACTAATATTTTATGATATGTTTGATTTTTTTTTTTTTTGTTGAAATTGGGGTACAAACACTCACTATTTGACTGTAATATTTTCAGAAATGGGAGATTTAACCATGAGCTTTGGTTACTGCACATTGTCCTGCTAAGAAGAATAAAAGTTCTGTGTAAACAAGGCAAAACCTCCATCCAGCTCAATCATCCTTTTAACTAGAAATACTTCAGGCTGCTCTATTGCTTTCATGATACCCATATCTTGGAATCAAATAGAGGATCTGAGGCCTATTTTTTACTTATTTATATTCTTTATCTAAAAAAATTTAAAGTTGCTATTTTCAGGTGGGTGGTAACTGGTGAAAAAGCAGGCAAACAAAGCAGTTCTTCATAGGATGAGGAATGTGAGAGTGCTATCTGGATGAAACAAGAGTTCTTGATTTGTCTCTTGCCTTGCTAGTGCCAGAAAGATGTGCTTTAGGATGTCAGGGCACTCATATGATATAAGCTGGACTGCTTAAGAGAATAAGGTGGCGATTTTCTGAATTTTTCATGTTATTATTTTGCACAAGGCTGCATAGAAGGGAGTGTGCTCACTTGAGTCAATTTGCTCATTGTTTATATATAAAACTCATATTAGAAACCTTATGGTTGCAACTGGGGTAGAGATAATTTTCTTCCTAACAGCTGATACAGTGTACTGGTTTTGATTTAGGATGAGAATAATGCTGATAATACACCATTTCAGTTGTTGCTAAGTGGCACTTACCTTATGACAAGGACTTTATAGCTTCCCAAGCTCTGCCAGTGAGCAGGTGCATAAGAAGCTGTGAGGGAACACAGTCAGGACATCTGACCTGAATTGAGTAAAAAGATATTCGCCAGAGAACTTCATGCTCAACATGTAAAATGTGGGATTTAGGTCAGCGGGGGCCTCTTGCTGCTCAGGGATGGGCTGGGCATCATTGGGTGGTGAGCAACTTTAATGTGCATCACTCGTTTCTCTTAGGCTTTATGCCTCTTGCTTTTTCATTTTCCTGGGTATAATACTACTACTACCACCACCACCACTGTTTTATTGTTGGTTTTGTTTTTCTTTCTTTTTTCTTATCTCAACCTACAGATTTTGCATTTTGCCAATTTCATTCCCTATGTCGTTGGCTGGGGCTGGGAGGACTGTGTGAGTAAGTGACTGCATGAAACTTAGTTGTGATCTAAAGTTAAACCATGACAATTTTGTATTCAGACATTAACTTTTATGACCAGAAATCCCAGAAAACCCGCTGTCTCTTGTAGTCTAAGCTTGTACTTAAAAGTGAAAAATGCTTGGCTCCTTTCACCTTGTTTACCCTCTACATCTGTAGATGTTTTGGATCAAGCATACTGCTGAAAAACAAATAATACTTGCTTTGCTCAAGCTGTTGAAATTCTCTCTCCAAGGATATCAGCCCTCTTTTTGAAAAAATAAGCAGTGACAAGACAACACTGCCAAGCTGAAAAGGGTTATGGAGGACTAGTGTTAGGTCTGCTGTTCACCTCCAGGAAGTGTCGAGGGTGGTACTGGTTTTCATGTTGGAAATGTTCTAGAAAAGAGTGGCTGCCAGGCCTTCATGTTCCTGCCCATCACTAGCTGTTCACTACCAGAGAAAGATGGTGAACTTTCACATGTCTTGCTCCAAGAGATCCTTTTGTAGAGTTCCATTATCATTATGTCTGAGGCGCTGCAAATAAAAAAGTATCCTTTGTTTTTTTGTTTTGCTTACAAAACTAATCCACTGTGAAGTTACAGCTTTGGAAAATTAATGGGGCACATGATCTAGTTGCTACAGAAACCTCCCTGGAATAAAATAAAAAGCAAGCAGAGGGAGCACTGACAAATGCTAATTTACAGAATATTAAGTTTCATTGATTTGCAACAATTGACACCACCTCCCACTTTTATTTATTAGCAAAATGTTTGAAAGGAGGTATCTCTTACTTTGCCCCCTGGACAAAAGTACATACACAATCACTGCTTTGCAGTTATGGTGCATTAGTCATATTAGCCTGGCTAATAAAAGAAGAGTTATTATTGTACTGAGCCCTATCTGCAACAGACATAAGCAATGTGGTCACTCTCTCCAATAATGTTACTCAGTATTGCAATCCCTCAGAAGCCACAGAACAATATGCAGTTTTAACCTGGCTGCCAGGTGCCCACCCAGCTGTTCTCTCATTCCCCCTCCTCAGCAGAGAAAACAAGATGAAAGGCTTGTGGGTAAACACAAGGACAGAAAGATTGCTCACCACAGAAGACCATCACGGGCAAAAGATACTTGTCTTGGGATTATTAAGAGTAGGATAGTGAGAAACAAAAACAAAACTAAAAGCACCTCCCCCTCTTTTCTCCCTTCTTCACAGGCACATCTCTCCTGATTCTTTTTCCATCTCCCCCCACCAGCAGGGGGATTGGGAATTATGTGGTTAGTTCATAACGCTTTGTCCATAACCTTCCTTATCACATTGTTAGCTAGTTCAATGCGGGGTCCCTCCCATGGGGTACAGCACTTCACAAATTCATGCAGCATGGGCCCCTTCCACTGGCTGAAGTTCTTCAAAAGCTGCTCCAATGTGAGTTCTTCCCATGGGGTACTATTCCTCAGGAAAAAAGGAAAAAACTGCTCCAGCATGAGTGCCTTAGGGGCCACAGTTCTTTCCAGGAGCTGAATCCAGCATGGTCTCTCCATGGTCTGCAGCTTCTTTCAGGGCACATCCACCTGTTCTATGCAGGGTCCTCCACTGCACTGCACGGCATGATATCTCCTTCAGCCTGGTTCTCTAGGGGGTGCAGGAGAACAAGGCAAGCCATTGTGGTCTTCTGCAAGATCTGCAGGGGAATCTCTCTCTTCTTATTCATTGACCTTGATGTCCATGGAGCTTTTCCTCTCACATATTCTCAGCTGTTTGACACAGTCTCAGTGCAGTGCTCTTTTGCCCTTTCTTAATCAGAATATCACAAAAGTGCCACCAAGCATCCCTGATGGGCTCATATTTGGCCAGTGGCAGTTCCAGTTTGAAGCCAGCTGGGAACTGTCTCTATGATGGGGGAAGCTCCTGGCATCTTCTCACAGAAACCACTCCTGCAGCAACACCCTCCCAGTCAACACCTTAAAATGTTACACCATATACAAAATGTTGAGATGTTAGCAACTTTCTGAAACATGGATTATCTAGCTTGGATGGTTTTTCTAAGGATGATCTTATAATGTAAGGCATAGAATCCAGATTCAACTGCTTTATAACTGGTTGTTTCTGCTGAACCCTTAAAAGGCTGAAACAGAGAAGTGGGATCCTTACCCCACACCCTGGCTTTAGATCAGCATTTTTGACTATGAAGCTCATGGGTACAGTCTGGTTGCCCAATGAAAAAAAAAGTCTGTACAGTCTTTCTCCAAATGTTCTGTATCAAGCTAAATCCTGGGAGTTGAAAGCCTCTTTTTTCACTGAACAAGGCACTTAAACACAACTGAATAAATCTTCCTCTCCAATCTATCTTTGACATTATCACCAGTTCTTAAAAAGACATATGATTTTTCCTCTTGTGTGGTGACTCCTTCTGCTTTGTGCCTAACACAGCTCACCCACTTGTCTGCTGTGGTTTCCATCTGTCAGTAGGTGGAATATGAAAGTAGGCAGGGTGAGGATCAAAATGCTTTATCAAGTGGAAAGGACCAGAGAAGAAGAAGAGCAGTGAGAACATTTATCCTTCATATTTTGATAAATCAAAAATGATGACTTCTCTTCCCCTGATATAACAGTTACTGCTTTAAACAGACATAGGTCTGTGATTTTTTTCCTTAAGGGAAGCAACATCTTGTAATCTGATAGGTGATATTTGATATGTGATCAGATATTGATATCTGAGAGGTGATAAATATAATATTCTGTTCTCCTTCACATTCATCATCTGTCATTATGAATGTGAGGGAGGACAGAATACAGAATCACAGAATCATTTAAGTTTGAAAAGACCTTTGAGATCATCAGGTCCAACCTATGACTTAACACAGCCATGTCAATTAAACCATGGCACACATTCAGTGTTTCCTTAAATACCTTCAGGGATGGTGACACCACCACCTCCCTGATCAGCCCATTTCAATGTCCAATCTTCTTTCTGTGAAGAAATTCCTCTTAATATCCAACCTAAACCTTCCCTGGTGCAGCTTGAGACTGTGTCCTATTGTTCTGCCCCTGGTTACCTGGGAGAAGAGGCTGACCCCTTCTTAGCTACAACCTACTTTCAGGCAGTTGTAGAGAGCAATAAGGTCTCCCCTAAGCTTCCTTTTCTTCTGTCTAGAAAACCTCAGCTTCCTCAGCTGCTCCTCATAAGACTTGTGCTGCAGACCCTTTACCAGCTCCATTGCCCTTCTCTGGGCATGCAGCAGTGAATCAATGTCATTACTGCATTGAGGGGCCCAGAACTGGACACAGAGCCTGAGGTGTGGCCTCACCAGTGCTGAGCACAGGGGAAAAGTCCCTTCCTTATTCTTACGGGTTGATTCACACTATTGCTGATACAGGCCAGGAGGTCATTTGCCTTCTTGGCCACCTGAGCACACTGCACACCTCTGACACATACTCATTGCTTTAAATGCTTGCTGAAAACAATATAGGTCCAATACAAGGTAATAGTTCTCTGAACAACCTGGTCTAGTGAAAGGTTTCCCTCTCCATAGCAGGGGAGATTGTAACTAGATGATCTTAAGGTTCCTTCCAACCCATCCATTTTTATGATTCTATGGTTCCATTATTAGTGCAGTCTTTTATTGCACATGACATATATATCCACAGAGTAGATCCCACTAGTGATACCCAGGGGGTTTAGTTAATCCAGTTTAATGAACCACTAGATTATTGCATGTCTGCCTACCTAGGCACTGTCTAAAAAGATAAAACTGGAGCTACTGTTGACCTTAAAAGTCACAAGATGTTTTTGTTGTTGTTGCTGCTCTTTCCTTTCTTTTGTTCTTGTATGGATGGAAAAAACAATTTATATAGACTGTTTCTAAATCAGAAAGAGAAGAAAATGTCTGTGAAGTCCAGTGCAATTCATTGTTACATCTGAAGGTTTTCAGTGAAGTGTTGAGTCTTGATGTTTAACTCCTACTTGCAGAAGCAATGTGCTTAATAGGACACAGAAACCTGGTGATGTCTGTTTTCTTGAGCTGACTTTGCCATTTATTAGGAACAGTAAGTGTGTGAGAGTTCGGGACTTTAGAAAGTGAAATCTTGTTATTGATGCTTCCCTCTTTGATCTCTGTGCCTAGAAATCACTTGACACTGCTCAGTTCCTATCAGTTGATGGGGCTTTTTTCCCCTAAATTTGCATTACACACTATGTGACATTCTTCATGGGTATAGTATCTCTCATCTTCTGGAGATAGAAGGCCTGCATAATTGGGGGATTTTTAGACATACAGGCCAAAACGCAGTTTTTATTACTTAAGAACCTCATGAAAATGCAGCTAATTGACAATTAACTAATTCTTTCCATATTAATTATTAAACTTCAGGAAATTATGAATAAGAGCATGGAGATTTGTTTCCCTGTAAGGAATAGAGTGTGTGCACAACACCAAAAATCACAGTAAAATATTTCCCTAATAATGTCAAGAACTAGTCACAGGCATTCTGCCTTCAGGAAGCAATTAAGATTTTTTTTCCAGAGGGGATATCTGCTAAAACTGCTTTTCAAAACAAGTTAATCAGAGTGGGTAAGAATTATTTTTTTTACTTCACCTTCAGATGCCTAGGGACATTTTTCACCTAGTGTGAAAAAATAAATGTGCATAGGCTTCTCTCATATGAACATTTCAAAAAATGTTGTGTCCATTTCAAGGGTATAAAGATGTTTAAGAAGCAGCTTGCATGTGAGGGAAGGCATGACCTTCCCCAAGATTGTGTCCTGATATAAAACAAACAATCAAAAATAATATTTTTATAAAGACCACAACAGTAGAGAAGATATTTGAAAATTTTTCTGGGGAGGAGGAAGGTCAGAGCCAGTATGTGTCTGGTGTCACCAGGAAACAAGGGTATCAGCAGGTCATATGTATAATAAGAGCTAAATAATGCTACATGATATGCATTAACTGTGGGCCCTTGGGACTGGAGTTTAGAAAATATAAGACTTATATCAGACGATGGTATTTGCTGTTTGATGTATTCTCCTCTCCTTTCTTCTCTTGCTATGAGGTATTGGTAGGTCCAAGGTTTCCATTTACTAGTCATGGAGTTGTATATATGCACAATAATTTGGGAGGCAAAGGGTAAATGGGGAAATGATTTATTTATCTGGTAAGCTGAGTTCACTTTTAGACATTCAAGGAGAAAATTGTTATTTCCTCATGCCTGAACTGTATGTATAAAAGAAGGTGAAATCATAAGCAAAGCAAAGAATAACTTAATCTTCCAGAGAGGCACTGGAAGTGTTCTGTAGTTTTGTTATTAAATATCTGATGCAGAGATTAGCATTAGATCACTAGCTATTTCACATGACTAAGCATGGGAAGTAAGACCACAGCTGTGTTTCATACATTTTAAGGCATTTATTTGTCTCTTACCTACTTGGAAAGACAGAAAAAAAAAAATATTGTCCCCTGTCCAGTAGTAAAATAAAAACTGTAAGGTTTTAGGATATCTCTGTACAATTACAAATGAATCTAAAAGGAGTCCTGTTATTGAAGGACTAAACTTCTAAGTGATTCTGCTTGGCTACTACTGCCCACTTAGAGACGTGTGAGTACAATCCAGATAAATAAGTAAAGTTATTATAAATGTTTAATTGCAGTTGAAAACAAACATTAATTTAAAAAAAAAATCACAGTTTTCTTCAGCCAGCTTCTGCTCTGCTCTTTACTGGATAGTGTATACAGCTGCCTTTTCTCCATTGTCTTTTATCCTTTAAAAGTACAGCTTGCTTAGATGAGCAGGCTCTAGAAAGCTGCTATTCAGTGCATGGTTTGAGGGTTATAGCAAAATATGTCAAAGTAGAGCTCTGCATTATGCACTAAATCAGCTAACCATGCCATCTAGACAGTCTGTCCAAGAGACTTCAGATCTGAGCTTTGGAAGGCGATGATCTGAGCTTTGGAAGTAATTGAAGATGAAAGCAAGGATATAATTGATGCAGGTATGTATTAATAGATAGGTAGTAGATAGGACAGGTCCTGAAAATCTGATCCTGTATCAGCTGTGGAGAACTTCAAGGGAGAAGAGAAATCACCTTGTGTCAGAGAGGTAGCCTTCCTAAGATCCTGGAATTTGTACCCAGAATTACCCTATCTACACAATAAAAATTTCATCTCTTTGGTGTGGATCTGTGGAGTCCAGTTGGCATACATGGTCATTCATCAGGTTTTACATTAACTCTAGTCAAATCCTTGGTTATTTGTGGCACTCTTGACATGTATTTCAGTTTAATTTCATCCAGAAGATATCTACTGCATGCAGTCAAAGACTGCTCTGAGATGTGAGCCAAGTGAGTAAAATGGGAATGGTTGTGAGCATCACTTTAAAAGCACACTTCTGATTCAAAAAAAACTGCTAATGTGCATGCACACAGTGGAGATATTAAATGCACGGATCATGGTCTTGCTGTACTAAAAGCTTCTTCTGAACTTATCTTTCCTTTTCAATGCAGACATCAGGAAAGATGGCCTGACAACTGGCACCACCAGTCAGAATACTTAAATGTCAGTTATCACAAAGGTGAACTTTTCAACAGAAAGTCCAGAAATCTTATTCCTGGAGAACTGGAGTTTTAATCAAGTTAAAATGCAATTACTGTTACATTCCAGTGTAACTTTCTGGAGTTTTGTACATTTTAAGGTCAGAAAGAGGCAACTTTACTTCCTCTGTAACATGAGCCTTTTATTTCAGGAAGGGATCCTTGTACAGAGCCCCTTAAATACAGTTCATGCTACAAATGTTCTTTTCTTATTTTCAGAACTCCCAGTGAAAGGCAAGATATTACTCTCAAAGGGACTCTACACGTGCCATTGATTACTCTCACTACCAAATGTACAACCTGCATGCAAGGTTCAAAGTTTCTATTCACAAGAATGTGGAGATTAGTAAGAGTCAAGCATTCCTGGTGTAAATTTTTGATGAAAGTGATTTTGCCCACATTTTTATATTCATTGTACATAAGGGTATGGCTATAAGCAACTGTTTGTTTTTTTAAATGCTGAGTTGAGTTTCCTTGAATTTTAGAATGAGATTCCAGGACAGAAGAGCATTACTTCACTATGTATTTTTCTCAATTATACATGTAAGACAGGTAGCAGGAAACTCACTTCAAGGACTGTCCTTCCACCTGATGGATGGTAAAGATTCCAAGCTGTTGATGTTGAGTACACTGCTAGATTTCAGAAACAGAACTGCCTGTAAAATTTATTTTCTTTTATGGTAAAAGCCTAATGGCAATGTAGTTAGCTTCAATTCAAGGGTCTGATTCACCATTCTATGGGTTGCACAAGGACCTTTCTGAGTAGTTTCAAAGGCCACTGGAGTGGGTCCTGGGAAAAAAGCCTTGCAGGTAAGTGTAGAGACAATACAATTAAATATACATACCCTGCTGATAAAGGCAGAGCATGGTCAGTATTTCTCCTGAAATATCCATTTCAGGAAACCTACAGAGCCTTCAGATAATGGTTGGATATAAAATAACATTGAATTCACTCTTTCAGCTATAGATCACATTGACTGTTCCTGGATGGGCATGAATAAGCTTCCCGAGTGAAGGAGTCTTTTTGATTATTGTCCAGAGATTTCAGGGATATTAATTTGGTTTTTGACCTACAGCTCTTCCACATCTAAGCAGCTCATGCAGTTAGGTTGATTTGAATGCTGAAATTCCAGCAGTGAAATTTGTGCATTTGGATTCACAAATGTCCACATTCTTGAAAATGTTTAACCTGAGTATCTATTTTAGGAAAATCTCCACAATATCTAATTGCTGATTTTATCAGTCTTCCCTCTCAGCTTCTAGTTGCAAATGCTTTGTTCAGTGGTGCTTTGCATATTTTATTTCATGCTTGCAGTATCTCATATTTATGTTAATATAATATATATAATTTGGTGGTACAGGAAAAACAGTCAGATACACAGCATAAAGATTTACTTCTAGCTAGACTTCCTAAAATATTTTGGAACAATATGTTCTGCATTGCTATCTGGACATAAGAAAAGGTTTACCTGAAATATTGTTTGGTTGTCACTCAGATAACCATCCATTCAGCTTGAAATAATTGACAGGGTGATTTCTTACACCACCATTACTGAAAACAGACTTGATTTGTTACTATGGGTCTAAACTGGATATCTTTAGGTCTGTAAAATTTCACCCTGAAAAGAGATGGACTGTGACCCTGCTAAGTGATTTTTCACATTAGGAATGCCATAAAAAAATAGAAATTAAGAAAGCAGAAATTACTATAAATTTGACGATTTATTTTTGCTTTTTGTTTTTGGTTTTTTTTTCCTGATTGGATTGTTTTTTCCTGTATTTTGACTGTTATCTTTATGGCTCTGGATTTATCAGATGGATAGATAGGCTTTATGTAACTGCCAGGAATGGCAATTATATAGGCATTTGCATTGGAGACTTCCCCTGTGGACCTGCTTTTATAGCAGCAGCTGATCTGAGCAGATGGAAATTAGAAGCCAGAGGGATACATTGAAAATCACACCGTGAGAAAACTCTGAAAAAGATGTAACCTGTCTGTTGGACTGTAAAATTGACTGGGGATGGCATGTGGCAGTCTGTCCTCAGCTGCCTAATTTATCCAGTCTGATTGACAATGCCATTAGATTGAGTAGATGTCCTTCTTAAGTGTGTAACTTAAAACAATTTTGGAGATGCAAAGTAGCATAGAAGAAGGAAACATTCCAGCAACAGCAAAAGCTTCTGTGCTTCTCCTAGTTCCAAGGTGATGAGATCATAAGGAAGCATATGCATGTATTTCTGTCATTCAAAAAAGTCTTTGTATGCAGTTACACTGCTTTTGGGTGTGTGTATCATTATATATCCTGAAAGTCAAAAAGGCAACTTTTTTAGTTAATGCTTTTTTTAATATGGTATCTGATGTGGTTGCTATTGTCCTTCAGTCCTGTGTACAACAGAAGAAAACCTGACTGATGCTTATACAAAAAATGTGCTGTCACTGTGCTTAATCTTTCATAATGCTGGAGAATTCACAGAGTTCTGCAAGTTCCATTTTTATGGTGCATGCAGCTTATATTATGCAAATGAAGCTGTGGTTTTCAAATACACTAATCATAAAGTTTATCCAGATGGGCTTAGTGTAAAAAAAAACCCAGCTAATCTCTTTCTTTGATGAACACTTCAAGATGCTCTTCAAAGGTAATTTGTAGGTGAAAGAAACTGGTGCTCACACAAGCAGGAGAAGCATGAAGTTTTTTCTTTCTTGTTGTGAAAGATGAGCATAGTCAGTCATTGCCAACAAAGCTTCAGCTTTTTAGCTGTTTGTAGGAGATGGGAAGTATCAAACCAGTATGCAATATCTGCATACTGAAAAATGCACTGTACACTTACTCATACACTTATGTCTCCCAGAACTTTTTGACAACTTTAGTAAGGTGTGAATTAAATAATCCAGTGTCAAAGCCAAATTTCAAAAATAAATAAGTTCTTTCACTTCTATTGTGTTTTTATTTGATAAGAATATTTTGATTTGTCAGCAATTTGTCCTAAGATCTGATCTAAATCTACTGTCTTTCAATTTTAACCCATTATCTTTTGTCCTGTCACTATATGATCTTGTAAGCAGTCTTGCCTCATAATTCCTGTTCCCTTCCTGTTCCTTTTCTGTATTGCATATGATTTAGCTATTTTTGTATTTCCTTTTTCTTTTCAGGTTCCTTTATTTCAAATTTCAGATACCAGAGAAAGTATCTAATCAATGATATGATGTGATCGCCCACCCTTAGATCCATGTGAAGGATCATTCCAAATTAATAGGAGAGAAATCATAAGTGAATTTAATTTTAAGACTTTTCTACATTATGATCTGTCACATTTCCACATCTAAGGTCAAGTTGTTCTTTCACCTCTGATGAAGTCTGTGGCTCAAATATTTATTTATTACCCATATTTCTTGACTGTTGGAGTGAAAATGCTGTAGTCACATTTACTTTTGAGATTAATAGCTCCATTTTTCTTTCTATACTAGAGATTGTGGTGTTTATTTAGTTTTGTAATATGATCAGTGCCCATCTAAATCAGCAAGATACTTCTAATGAACACTTAAAAAAAATAAATTTTTTAAAAAAAATCCCTCAAACTGCAAAACCACATCACCTCAGGTCTGTTTGCTTCAAAAGGCATTTTGACTTTAACTCACATAATGTCTCCCATGAGGTTGAGAATGAAGTGGATGACTCAGAGCATGTCAATGAGATAACTAAAATTTTAATCTAGACTTCGCCTACTTGGATATTACCACTAAAAGTTATGTCATTGTTACTTAGTGGTTACCTTTTGTTAATGAGTTAAGCTAGCTTTAGAAATCAGATTTTAATATCTATAAACATCTGTTCCAAACAGTTTTCTTTTTCAGTCGTGACAATGACGCCCACGCTGTGTCAGATAGGTTGGAGGGAATGTGGAAGCACAGTCAGGATGCTTTAGATCAGTAATTGTATATATCAAGAGCACTGAAGACCACATGACAGATAATTTTCTCATGAAGAGTTTACAGAGCTGTGGGGGACAGCTGCAAGGACCTACCTACACAGGAACCTTACCACTGCAACAGGTATAGGAATTGGTACTAATCAGAATTCCATTATCTGGAATTTAATGCCTGATTTCAGTCTGAACAGAGTTGTAACATCAGTGCTATCAGTATGCTCAGTATTCCCCATGCCTATATAATAGAGAAATTAATTACTTTCCTATTCTTAAATCAAAATGGTCTCAGCTTATATACTGGCAGGGTTGTACAATTGTCTCCATGGGAGCTTTCCCAGTGCTGAAAGTGTTTGAGGTAGCTGCTGAATTCCAGTGAGATGTTCCAGTTTTCTGGAAATTAGTTGTTCTTTGTTCAGATTGTATCATAATCTGTTCAAATACAAATTAATGTCGTCCAGAGAAGTAAAAATGCTAAATATTTAATTTCTTCTAGAGAAGTAAAAATGGTAAAATATTTAATGTCTTCCAGAGAAGTAAAAATGCTAATATTTAAGACAAAAAGAATTATGTTCAGGTGTGAAAATCTCCCCTTTTCTCTTCTTTTTTTAAGGACAGCTATTAAGACAGCTCATATTTCTATATGAGCCTTTGTCATAAAGGGTCATGAAAAATTCTCTAGGAAACTATAAGTAAATTCTGCAGTTTTTAAGGGGAAGCACTGTGAACTTGAACAGGCTGAAGGCTGAACTTGGTGTATGACTACTTTCTGCTCTGGGAACTTTTCACTGGACTGTGCCACTTGCACTACCAGGCAATTGATCTTTTACTCCACTGATGGCAATCATGGCTAGTAAAAGATTAAAGGCTGCCTAATCTTCACACTCCTGCCAGTGGCAATCAACAGAGAAAGGTGATGCAGGGTGTATGAGCTGAATAGGAAATGGTAAGCACTTTTCAGTGCTAATAGCGGCAAGCAGAGGAAAAAGGCCCTCCACTTCGAGTGATACAAAACTGTGAGCTGCTGAAGAGTGCAGTGGTTTTGGGGTGCTGCTCCTGCTGACTGGTGGAGCAATTGCTGAGGCTGCCCAAGTAGGAGCTGGTTTTGCCTTTAGGCTGCTGCAAATCTGCCAGGGGCTGCTGTGGAGGGACAGCCTGGGGAGGGCAGAGGCAGCTGCAGCAGCCACTAAGAGGTAGCTTCTACCAGACCTGACTTGAAACCACACTGGGCACAGGTGGTTTATTGCCCCCTTTGCATTTGAGTGAACCTGCTTCCAGAGAGCTCCTGAGCCCTGTGCTGCAATGCTCTGCCTGCAGAGCTGGCACATCTCCCCATGTCAGCCCCCATGCGTGCACTTCTGCAGTGACTGTGGTGCACTGACAGCTCTCCTACCTCATTGCCCAGCTTTGGCTGGGTCCTTTGGCAGGGCTACCTCAGCCCTGGGCAGATGCCTGGCTGTTTTTTTGCTAAAAGGACAATGGAGTATCTGGGGTAGGAGCATAAGATGACTTTGTGTGAGTGCAGTCAAGGCTCTAGACTAATTCTGCAGGAGCTAACAAAAAATAAATGTTTCCATCTGATTTACTACTGCATGATGGTAGTAAAACATTTGCTTGCAACCCTTGGCTCTATAAACTTTTATCAACCCTGAAGTCATGGAGACCTTGCAATGTATTTGTCCACTTAGCAGCAGCAGTTGATATAGGTGTTTGCTTCCAGCACGGGAGCAAAGGTTGTTGATGATTTTTCTATGACATTCTCATATTAATCCTTGCAGGAGATATGGTGAAAGCTGGCTTTAAAACAACTGTATATTTCAAAGCATATTTCCAGGGCAGAAGTGCCAGTGCTGCTGAGCAAATGGTGGGGTGTATGCAGCAGAACATACCTTCTGTACAAGGTAGCAAAAACCAGAAGGCTAAAATTAAATTATCAAATCCCCATTACCCATCAGACTTCACTTGTTAAAAAGAGTTTCTACTATTTCATTGTTTTTCATTAAAGTGTTTTATCTTGTGCTCTTTATTGTGCAGAGTGCCTTTTGAAGTAAATGAGTTCAGTCACTCTCTGTCTCCCTACCCCATGAGAAACAGTATTTACTGATGTGCATGACCTTGTCAGAATTTATGGTGCTGGCACAGGCAACTGGGCTGTAACCATAATTCTCTCTAGAGAAGGCAGACGAGTTCAAGTGTTTGGGGTGACAGATAGGGCCATGGTGACTTTTCCTTCAGGAATAAGGAATGGCAGCACTGCCTCCTTCACTCAGTACAAACACTTTTGGTTTATGTTAAAGATTATGTCATTTAAAGCTTCCTATTGCCAGTGTTTTGCTCCCTGAATTATTGCTATACTTACATGACTGTATCTTAACCCATTGCTAACATGTGATCTTATTCTTCTCTTGGACAGCTGCCTACGTTAAGAGTAACAAAGGTTTTCTTCTGAGGATTAGAGCTTGCTGGAAGCTTTACAACTTCTTTTTCTATGAAACATGTTGGTTTGTAAGAAAGCAATATGTTCTGCAGCAATATTCTTTTTTGTACCTGAGAGTTTCTTTCTGGGTTCCCAGCTGATCTAAGGAAACATTGGAAGAGCTGTACTTGAAGCCATTTTCTTTATGGGGCATAACACTTCAAAGTCTTCTTCTGCCCCCTGTTTTTCTACAAAGGACTCAGATCTTCAAAAGATGGGGTTTTATAAAAAGATAAGTTTTATAAAAAAAATAAAGAAAATAAATGAAGTTGTAATTCCTCAAAATGATAATAAATTTTCTCAGTTATGTTACTGCAGGAATAAGCATTTCCACCAAAAAGCTGATTTAGTAACCTCTGTGATGCCAAGTTTTTTTACCAGTTGCACCATAGTAGCTGTTTCTTCTACATTCCCAAGGAGCACTTCTCTATGGAGATCTTTCAAGATCCAGATTTTGAGACTGAGTTAAGATCTGGGCTTACCATTACTCTGCTTTTGAAGTAATATGGAAGGCATATAGCCTGTTCCCTCAAGGACCATCTGTTTTATAGCAATGCACTTTCTGAGATGCTGTGGTGGGCTGGAGTGTTTCTGACAGTGCCAGTGAAGAAAGGAAAGCACATGGCGGAGTCTAGGCAGATACAAAACCTTCTGCAATAATATCACATTGCCTTCACTCCACATGCAGCCCATTTCCAGTCTTAAACACATTAGTTGTCCCATCCCTTCCCAATCCAGCAGAGCAGTTAAACATATGCTTAAGTCAAATTGCTGCCAGTCTGATTTAAGTAGCACTTAAACCAAGCACATTCTTAAATGCTTATATGGCTGTGAAGGGGTTGAAACATGTGCTTAACGTTTAGTGCATGCTAGTATGCTTTGCTGGGTGGGAACTCTAAAATGGAAAGGACTAAAGCTATTTTATTTCATTGTGCTAGTGTTCCTTCAAATATGCTGATGGCTGTTAGAATGGGATAGCTTAGTTCAGACTGAGTTTAATTGGATTGCTCCAACCTATCAACTTTTTCAAATTAAGAAATATTTAAAGGCAAGAAATTCCATTGCTGGGATGAATTTTGGAGCATGTGGTAAGCCACAGTCACTGTAGATGAAAGAATAGAATAAAACAATTCATTTCTAAACAGTATGTTTTTTAAGAAAATTTTATCTTGGACAGTCAGCAAAGTCTGAATAATATAAGGGGATAACCCAAGAAATACACTTGTACCTTCAGCAGTAAAGAAAGACTATAGTTTTCATCAAGAAAATATGAAATAAAGAAACTTCAGCCCTGTTTTGACTGGAGAATTTAAATAATACCTGAATCAGTAATTTCCATATAAGTTTTCATAACGTAGAAACATAGAACCAAAGAATTGTTTGGGTTTGGCTTGGCTTGGCTTGGCTTGGCTTGGCTTGGCTTGGTTTGGTTTGGTTTGGTTTGGTTTGGTTTGGTTTGGTTTGGTTTGGAAGGAATCCCTAAAAATCACCTAGTTCCAACCTGCCTGGTGTGAGCAGGGAGACCTTTCACTAGAACAAGTTCCTCAGAGTCCCATCCAACTTGGCCTTTTAACACTTCCAGAGATGGAGCATCCACAACTTCTCTGGGAAACCTGTTCCTGTGCTACACCACCCTCAATGTAAAGAACTTCTTCCTATGTATTATTTGTCCTTTATATTATATAATATACATAATATATATTATGAATGTATAATCTTTCCATCAGCTAAAAAAAAACCTATGTTATTAACTTTGGACCCTCTGATAATATCTTCTCAAAGTGTATCCAAAACTTTAAACACTTTTTTTTTTTTTTTTTTTTTTCCAAAAAGCTCTCTCTTCAGCTATTGTGGTCCTCCCAGAATTTCTTGTTTTTCCTTGAGGCTTTATCTCAGGATTAGAGTTAAGCTTAGTAAATAGGATAAAAAAATTAATTCCCAAACCTTGACTTTTTAACAATGTATTTCTTGTAAAGGATAAAAAGACTACTGAATAAATTCAGCTTCAGAGAAGTGGGAGTCTGACAGATTTAAACAAACTTAGTGGGAGCAGTTGGCATGATGAGTGCTAGAGACCTCATGCAGAGGAAAAATATTCTGGGCTAAGAGAAATGTCATGAATTTCATCAGGAAGAAATGCAAAGTGAGATGAACATTTCCATTTACCAGTGGAACATTTGCCATTCAACTGCTCAGGAACCAGTTGAAGACCACTCTTGTTTGAAGGACCTGGATGGATAACGGGTGCCAGATTCAAAATGAAGCAGCAGGGAGCATTTCTGTGATCGTAACAAGCTTTGTGTCATTTATTACCTGGAAAAAAACCCAGCTATGTACATGCAGTCATTTGTAGAATTTTTTTCTTAAGCACCTGACTGAGTTCTACACAACACTGATTGTGTGAAATTAGCACTACCATTCAGAATAATAATTATTATTAAGTAGGAGTCAATAGAGCAGGTTGATATGTCACAAAAATTCACACAGCATTTTCAGGCAATTTGATTACTGTGTGTAGTATCAGATCTGATGCTAATCAACATTTTCATCAAAGGTCTTTGGTTTCAGTCATGAAACCAAAATGAATTTTCAAGATGAAACTGACATTACTACATTGGCAAATAGTCCTACATTGTCATATAGTCCTTCTGATCATTTGCTAGTTTAGGTCCTATTCAATATTAGAATTCTTGCTGCAGTTTAAAGAAAATATATATACCTGGAAAAAATATATTAATTCCAGAACTTAAAAAAATGGTAAAAACTTATTTTGTCTCAGACTTTGAAAAGAAGAATAGCTTAAAAATAGGTAAAGAAAAAGCATGAACCTTGAATATATTATTAGGGAAACAAGTAAGATACAAATTACTATATCAAAATGAGGTGGGAGTCCAAGTTGATTTCATTCAGTATGAGATATTATGAAATTATTAGAATTTTTTTTTTTTATAAATTTTAGGGGTTCAGAGTGTTCAAAGGGAAAGTAAATACTACAGTTATGGAATTTATTAAAGAATTTGGAACACTTCCATAAAATAATTAAATCCTTAAATAAATTTAAAATTTAAACTTAAGTACTTTCTTGAGATACTCCTCATCTTTTCATTACTGTTGTTAAGTATCAAAGTGAAGACAGATATGAATACAATAAAAAAGGTCTTGGTTTTGAGCACTGTGTCCACCCAGAAATTGCACTGCTGATGTAAAAATATTATTTCTGTGGAAAGACAATAGAAGATGGACAATGCTGTTTGCAAACATAGTCAATTGACATGAAGCTGAGGTATAGAAACCCCCATATATCATTTTAATTGTTCTTTAGCCTTGTATGTTGGAAAAGTAGAACATCTGTGATTAAATAATATAGGCCTGTGATAGACTTAGAGATATTCTGCAGAATATGCTTAAGGTTCCTGCCCTGCTGTGGGGACGATCAAAGCACAGCAGTAACCCTGTGCTTGAGTAAATCCCTGATACACAGGCAAAACCAGCAGGTTCAGTGATCCTTCAGCAGGGACTGAGTCCAGCGTCAGCATTCCCTCTTCTGTGCCACTGTCCAGGTGCTACTCTGGGGATCCCTCGATGACAAGGTAACAAAAATAAAATTACCCTTCATTTGTCATTTTTGTGGCTGTTCCTGCTGCCTGCCTCTCCTAGCTCACACAATTTTCTCTCTGAAATGTGTTTTTTCAATGTTCTGACTATAATAGAGGAAGTGCTTTACAGTGTTCAGCTCTGCTAGATTCTCCTGTCTAGCTATTTTCTCATCAGGAAACGGTTCTTTAGTCTAGGGGAGAAAAAGGAAGCAATGAAACTGGAGCCAGACAAATTCAAAAGGTTGAAAAACCACCCATTTTTAACAGCTAGAGGGATTAGATTAATGGTAAAATAATAAAAAAAAAAGATGTGAGCTACAGAAGGGTGACTCAGTGACAATTATTTATGACATCCAGAGATTCAGAATAATTTTATTAATAAAATTATTTTATATAATAATATTTTATTTATAATATTGTCATTATTTTACAGTCAGAATGAGCATTGAACAGTATAAATCTATTATATCAGCTGCCATTTTCTTCCTGCTAATATCCCACCATGTCTCTGCAACTGAGATACCTTTTGGTGTTCTGAACAATCACCAAAGTAGTGTTCCTCAAGCATTCTTATAAATAATAGAAAGGCCTTAGTTATGTTTTTCATCACAGGGCTCCAAATTTCCACCAAACAGAAAATGTCAATATTTGTGTACAGTAATAATAATCTAAAAACTAACCATACAAAATCTTTTTATTATTAAGAAGCTGAAGCATAATTTCCCCATAATTATAACATCCTTTCAGTAGCAATGAGAATGAAAATTAAAGAAATAAAAAAATAGCCTCAATAAACCAAAAAGAAACAAAACTAAAACCATATTTTGCTGTAGTACTTAAAACTCATGTTGTAAGTACCTTTACCAGCTTTTGCATTTCCAATTGCACCAACTCCTTTATGTCATAATTTTTTTTCCATAAATACATGGGCTCACATTTCCTTGGCCTTAGTGTGTTCAGTACCCAAGTGGCTCTAACTTAGCTTAGAGACAATCCTTGCCAATATTTTTTGAGCTCACCCTTTTTTTTTATCCTTCAAATTTCAAAGGACTTGATCAGCTCACACTTGTCATATCCTCACATCAATCTGACTGATTCATTGTCTCATACTAGACAAGTATGCTTTTAGACCACATATACTTATCCTGTAATTAAAATTTCCATTGACCTCTAAAAACAATTGAAAAAGAAATCCATAAAATCATTATTGGAATGAAAGCTTTCTACTTTTTAAGTTCAGAGAATAATTACAAATGAGAATTCCACAAGACTCTTATGTGTGGCACCTTTTCATTTATACTGGAATCACACTCAACAGAGACTGAAACTGAAATGGCAGTCACATTTTGTGACTTAATATATATGTCTTCAGTAGTTTCTTTTGTAATGTCAAGTTTCACGGAAATCTTTCAAAACTAGATTTCACTGATGCTAGTCTGAGCTATGGACATTTGCAATAGAAAGCATTTTGACTCTTTTTGTTCAGAAAAATTAATTTGGACTCAGATCATAAAAATACGATAAGTGGTGGTACGATAAGATTTTGGTTGCTATTTAAGACTTTATGAAATATGTGCTATGTGACAGCAATGCATTTTTCGGTATTGACTGAAATCTCATATTTGGAGACATGCTAAACTTGCACTGTTTCTCATCTGAACCTGTAATTCTTCCATGGGTAAAATTAAATCCTGAATAATGCTTTGCCAACATGATAAATCACCTATTTTTATCACAACTCAGGTACAATATCTCTTTGTTAATCAAATATTTATGTTGAAAGAATTTATTTTAACACTGCTGCTTCTCTAACAAGATCTCTAAGCCATCTGTGTTCTTGATATAGCTGGAATTCTTCATTTACCCTTCAGTTTATATTTTTCTGAGCTGAGCTATTTGGTGTAGAAAAACTCCAATGTCAACAGATGAATGTGATCATATTCTTGTAGTCACAGAATAAGATTCGATATTATTTTCTTAGTAATGATATGGAAAGGTCAAAATTTTAGATGTGAAGTAAAATAGTTCCATTATAACTAGAGTTGTTTGAGTAAATGACTAATACAAAGTCTAGCAATGTGAAATGGAATGTGAGATATAATTTGGCTGTCTTTGTTTACTTATTCCCACTGGGGCCTAAGAGTGCTTTTTGGTTTGAATGGTTTCATTACACCAATTTGAAACCTATTCAACTTATTCTCTGGCAGATAACAGTACCATTTTCTGAACCTTCAGAAATAAACTTATAAAACCATAGAATCATAGAATTATTTGAGTTGAAAAGGAGCTTAAAGATCATCTAGTTTGAACCCCCTGATATGGACAGGGACAGCTTTTAGTCGATCAAATGGCTCAGAGCCACATCCAACCTCCCCTTGAGGACATCTGGGTGTGGGACATCCACAACTTCTCTGGGCAACCTATTCCAGTGCCCCATTACTCTCACAGGAAAGAAATATCTTCTTAATTTCTAATCTAGACTTTTCAGTTTAAAAATATTACCACTTATTCCATCACTCCATGCCCTCAATGAAAGTCCCTCTCCAGCTCTCTTTCTAGGCCCCCTTTAGGTACTAGAAGGTGCTCTAAGGTTCTCTCTGTAGCCTTCTCTTCTCCGGGCTGAATAAACCCAATTCTCCAAGCCTGTCTGTATAGGAGAGGTGATCCAGCCCTCTAATCTTCTTTGTGGCCTCCTCTGGACTCTTTCCAATACATCCATGTCCTTGTGTTCAGGACCCAGACTCAGCAAGAGCAGAGTAGGGGGGCAGAATCCCCTCCCTTGCCCTGCTGATCACTCCGCTTTTGATGCAGCCCAGGGTACAATTGGCTTTCTGGGCTGTGAATGCACACATTGTCATGTTGGGCTTCTCATCTACCAGCAGCCCCAAGTCTTTCTCTTCAGGGCTGCTCTCAATCTTTTTTCTACTCAGCCTGCACTTGTGCAGCTACATCTCTTAATCAGCAACATGCCTAACCTAAATTTTAGGCCTGCCTGAAACACTCATATGTCACTAAAAATTAGCATTAACAGGTTTTTAATCCAGAGGGATATTTCTGGAATTCTCAGCACACAGGCTGGGTTTCCTTCAGTATTTGCCTCTAGCAGGTCTACCTATTTGTTTCATAAACTTATGTAAGGTAACTGAGATTATTGTGTGGTCACACACTGCTTGGAAATCAGTTTTGAGCCTGGGCCTATACTGCTGATTTGCAGTATTTGCCTATTTAATAAATAAGTGTGAAAAGCAACCATCCTTTTCCTAATTTTCTGTCCGGAAAACTGTTCTTTTGCTTACTAGAAAGCTTCTTTCTCACACTCCTGCAGCTTTGAAGCCACTTAATGTCCAGCAGATTAGATTGCTTGCACATTCTAATACCTCCTACAGCTAGGAAATTTGGTCTTTCCATTAATGTGTCCTAAAATATTTTTTTCTGTACAAACTGCCATTCCATAAGTGGTTGTTCTCCCAGTGGAGACATGGCAGAAGGACTTTCATCTTCCTGTTGAATAACATAACACTGTTTGAATCTGGAGTTTAAAGAGTTTTTCTAATATGGGGCAAAAGCTATATAATATCCTTTAGCTTTGTGCACTGTTTGCAGCTTGAGGCCTGAGCTCTCTATGCTGCTGAGGGCTTGTGCATGTTTTGTTTTGAGCAGATGGAACTACTCAGAATGCATCAAGTAAAAGACATAGACAATTATTTTCAGGATCCAACCCCTGAGAGGACTCCTGACATCTTATAACCTTCTAGCTTGATTGCTCTCCACCCTGCAGAGCACCCATGGGATTTGCACACTCTTCTAAGCATTCCACACAGACATTTCCTATTGATGCTTGCTCCTTGGCTTTCTGTAATGAAATATGCTGTTGAGTTCAGACAGGGAGAGAGGTTTCAGTGTTGACATGGTTGGGAAGTCTTGAGGCCTGCCATCTGCTACTCTGGTAGTGATAGCTTTGAAATAATAATCGAAGTTTTTAGGAGTGGAAAGATTTTAATTTATAATGGCAAACTAATGTCAGAGGTGGTAGACTCTACCAGACACAGAAAAGCTGTAATGAAGGGATTATTTGACTCTATTACAAAGGCACAGTATTTTAACGCATTATCAGGGGTCAAGGGTTCAAAATGAGTTCTGAGATCCAGAGGGCAAGGATCTTTTCTGCTGTGCTTGAAACAGATAAGATGAAATTTCATTAGAACATAAAGGTGCTGTATCAAGTGAAACTAAAGACCACCTAGCTCACTGATTCCAGCAGTGGCCTGGTGTGCATGTCTGTGTCAGAAGCTGAGCATCTTCTTTTGAGTCTTTTGTTGATGTGGTTGGTGGTTTCCTCATAATCTAGGTAAAATTCTTAACTTTTTTGAGGCAATAGACAGCAGTTGTCAAAGACAGAAATCATGATGTAATTCTAAAATAACAGGCAGTGACAGTACCAGAAGAACAGCAAAAGGAAAATTTTAGGAACACAAGGTAGGGGGAAAGAAAACAAAAGTAAAAAATAGTTAAAGTCATTCTACATATTAATTTTTCCGACTCACTCAGGATACTGTCAGTCCTTTTGTCTCAGCTCACCTTGGCATGTCTCTTCCTCCATTGTCATAGAACTCAGGATCTCAGGCTTTTGACTTCTCCCATTTTCAAAACTATTTTGTTTATAAGATGTTTTCTGTGGAAAATAACAAAAATCACAAAATCACACACAGAGATACACATAGAACCATTAGGAGCAGGGTAAAAGCAAAATCATCTGGCAGATGTGGACAGAATTGTTTAACTATGTCTCTAGTCTTTTACAGAGAAAACTGTGAATCTAGTCTCAACATTTTTATTTACAAATTGCTAATATTCTGATAAAGCATCTCTACCCTCTTTAGTGACAAGTCCTCATAATTTAAAAATAGTTCAAAAGAAAAATGCTGTCAGAAATTTAATCCTTTTCTGGTTTTTAATCATTTAACTTTCAAATTACTAGAGGGTTGTTCTATAGATCTAAAGATCCCATTCCTGAAGATGACTCATATTTGAGTAAATAAAACCTACAAGATATTAGTTCTGAGAGTTTTAATTTTAGAAAAGGAAAAAATTACTTCCAAAAGTAAGTGTTAGTCTCATTAAATCACAATCTTAAAACTTGGGATATGCGAGCATTCTGACTATAGCCTATGTACATCTAATTAATTCTCCTGACATTAATTATAGAATCATGGGACTTTTTTTTTTTTTTTTCTACACTGGAAAAAAGCCATATTTGCATAGGACAAATAAGTTTCAGGGATAGTTCTAGCTAGGCCAACAAGTATCTCTTAAGAGAAACACACCTTACCTCACCCTCCGTAAGTATTCTGAAGCTTCGTTTTTTTAATATGCAGAAAGTATAAAAATGTTCTAAAGACATTACCTGAGGAAAAACCCTAGAGAAATTAATCATGTTGTCCCTGGCTCCTGATTTAAATGATAGGTACAAAGATGTAAAAACCCTCACACTGAAAAAGGTTGAAAACCAGAAATAATTAATCTCTGTTAACCAAGTGAATGTTGCATCACATGTGTTAAATGATGAAGCAATTACAGATTCTTTAATGATGCAAAATACTAGGGACTGTAGGCAATCCTGCTTAGGCAGCTTTAATTCTGTCATTTCTTAATATCTGAGCACTTCATTTTGCAACCTTAAAATTTGTTCCACTCCTCTGCCTTTTTTTTTTTTTTTCACTTAATGTGCATGGAAAAAAGACCTTTACCATATAAACTTTGTGCCATGATTCAAAATCAGTAACAATTTGTGATGAAGTTTATAAAATTATAAGAAATAAAAACTGGTTAGCATCAGAAGTAAAAGATGGCCTAGAAAAGTCATTATACAAAACACGCCAGAGTTTTAACAAACGATATACACACTGTACATCAGATAAGATGTGTCTCCAGAGGCAAATTATTAAAATGTCCTGATGAACATACAGCATCTTTCCCAGCTTTTTCCCATATTGCCTTCTCACATTTAACAGTAGGCAAGTAAGAAATGGGATTTAATTTGGTCTTTATGCAGAGTCCAGCTACTTCTTCTGCATCACTATTCTTTGTGGCAGCACTGACTTGATGGAACTCTAAAAAAAAGGAGCCTTCTCCAGAGTCTGCTTTCACATAACCTTGTTTATGCAAAAATTTATTTCTTTATAGCTTTCAAAAACCTGGTTTTTTTTCTTCACAGAGGTGGAAATTTCAGCTACCAAACTGCAACAGCCCCTTGAGTGCAGCATGATCCTTCTGCCAGTCAACCAATATGATATGACACTGAAACCCAGCAATTGATACAGCCTTGGTGCAACATCCACAGGCAAACAGCATGCATTCCTCCTAATGTGAAAGGTCTGAATGTGACACAAAGAAGCATTTGAAATTAGAGTGCTTTCCACATGGTAGGAAAAGCTGGATGGGTAGAGAGATGGGCTAGACATCATTGAAGATGTTAAGAGGCACCTGCTCTCCCAGTCTTTGAGAACAATATATCTTAAATTAAAATAAGAGTGTGTTTCTCTGCTATAAGCAGGCTGTCCTTCATTTTAATTACAGACTCTAAAAAGACAAGTCTGTTGATGCAAAACAGGAGAAAAAAAATCATGCAGCAGAAAAATTTCAATATCTTAATGGGGACGCCTGCAGTTCTGATTCAAAACACTTGTACAGCAGAACCTGACTCACGAGCTCAGGATCATATCCTGGCACCACAGTAAGGTTCAAATATAACTGATAGATCAGAAAAACTATGTTTCCCTACTGCTGTGTCCTTTTCACTCTGCTTAACATAACTTTATCCCATGAATGTGACCTGAATATATGTTCTTCATAATGTCTACATGCAAAACTTGATTATGTAGGGTAGAATGAAGGTTTTTTGGGCTGAGAGAAGTAAATTTATTAGAGTTAGGTTACAGATCAGCAATTGATTTACGGAGGAATAGAGAGATCTAATTTGAGAGATAGGAAATAGATACAGAAGAAAATATTTCATTGATTCCTTAGGAATTGTTTGCTACAGTTGTTAGATGAGATACATTTGCTCTGTATATTATATACTCATGCTAATGTAAAATATTTTAAATTGGTACTTTTGCTGATTATTTCCCAAAATACACGTTCATAAGGGTCTGGTTTAAATTACGCCACACAGATGATGGGTAGAATCTTCCAATAATATAACAATATTTAATTTTCAGTTTTATGGAGGTCTGTATTTAGCTCCCCTTCTTCTCTCTGATGGTGAGAGAGAAGCTCTCTCATCTCATCTTCTGATGGTGGCACCCCATCAGAAGTCCCACATCCAGCTCTGGCATCTACCATGCAAGAAAAACATGGATCTACTGGAGTGATCAGAAGTCAGGAACACCTCTCCTATGATGACAGGCTGAAAGAGTTGGGGATTTTCGGCCTGGAGAAAGAAAGCTCTGGGGAGATTTTATGGCAGCTTTCACTAGTTAAGGGGGCTTATTAAAATGATGGGAACAAGCTTCTTATCAGGACCTGTTGTGATAGGCAAGGAGCCACATTTTTAAACTACAAGAGTGTAGATATAAGGGATATATTAATATAAGGGATATTGTCAGCTGTTTGTTAGTGCTTCTTCGCATCAGATTAACAAATCTGATAAATGATTCTCTTGTTCACCTTACAGAGCTTTGTTTGTAATTTAAATGCCTACTTCCAGTCAATAGTCTGCATTTGCCTGATGAGCCTACAGAAGGTGTACTTGAAGAAAGAGAGGGAAAAATTGTACTTACACTATATATATGTATCCACATGGAAAGTGCAATGGAATTGACAATTACTCTTTTTAGATTGTGGAGATTCTAATTATGACCACGATAAATGACCAACTGGCTCAGAAAGTCTACATCATATCTCACAGTCTACCTAGAAAGTTTTTTGTACAGTTTTATCCCTGTGTGGAGAAAGCTAATTCTTTCATTGCAAAACTATATGTCAGGGAATGATTGCCTTCATGTGGTGCCACAGTAAGAAATGCAGTAGTGCCTGACAAAGGCTACAGGGTAGTACTTGTATAGACAGGGAGACAAAAATCAGCTTCCCAGGAAAATGAAAGGACCAGTCCCTGAGAAAGAACTAAAGTGCTTTAGAAGAAGGTTGTAAAAATCCTTCAACCTAATGCTTGGAAAGCACAAAATTCTCTGAAGCACTTTGAATGTCAAAGTTCTCCTTCTGTTCTGTATTGTAGTTGTTTGTAACAATTAAAACTAAGAGTAATATATCACAAAAACTTGTGGAACAATATTTATTGCTGTTCAACATAGTTATATTTCCACAAGGCAAATCCTGGTATGTCTTGATGCAGTAAAAATGCAACTGTCATTTTATTATCCCCGTTACAGAACATCCTTCATTATTTATAGAGATTGTGTTTGCAAAGACAAATGACTTCTGTTCTTTCCAGAAGCAATAACAAAGTGATAACACTTTTTGTTAACAACACCAATTTCTTCCTTACCCCCGGAGCTTGCTGCATGCTTGCTAATCATGGGGTTTCATAAATGGTTTGACAGACTGCACCACTGTATTTATTACCTGTCATAGGTTAAGGATGATTTTTTGTCCACTTCCATTTTCCACTCTAATTATGGTAGTAATAAAGAATTTCTTAAAATTAATTCAGTCATGTATTTTGGGTGTAATTTTTCAAGCAGATACATAAATACTTATATTAGTTTTAGCAGAATATATCATCTTCTGAGAGATCACAGTGATCATACTTCTTTAAAAACCAGTGATGTGGATTTAATCCTTAAACTGTTGTCTTTATCAGACAAACATTCAGAGGAGTTCTTTGATGTATATTACACAATGATTATTCATAATATAAAGCATTATTTCTTAATGACTTTGCATAACTTAGACATTAATGCTATGAAGCTAATTTTCAAGCTTTCAAGCACTTATTCTCTCATAATGTTTCCTACTTGTGAACCTCATGGAGGAGCTTCTGCACAGCATTCCAATAATCTCTATAAAAATGACAGCAAAATTTATCAGTCTAGTGAGGAAACAAGCAGAAAAATCATGCAAAGAATCCAAGGATATACTGAGCAGAATTAACTGTGAGAAACATACTTTCTTTTTGGGGAAAGGCAAGTGGAAGCTGAAAGAAAGAATTTTAAACAAACAAGGACCTGGATGTTGTCTAAGGTTTGCTTTGCCTTGTGTCTTTCAAATAAAATGCACATTTCTAGATCAGGAACCTACTTTATGCTTTGAGCCACTGCTAAGTGCATGAAGGATTATATTATTCAGTGATAGCAAAGTAAATACTAATTTGCACAAGGGCTATATTTTAGGCAAGGCATCAACAGAGCAGAACAAGTGGAATTTTACAGTAATTAAAAAACATAGCAGGTCTACAGTGATTAAATGTGAATTTTTCAGTGGACTTCAGAAAAATGTTCATGCACAATGTACAAAAAAGACAGTCTTGACAGCCATGCTTGACAGTAAATCTAATGAATGGGAATTGGATCATAAGGCTGGATTTAGCTTTAGCCTTGTAATGACTTTGCTGTATATATGATAGGGAAGAGAACAGGGATAATGAGATTTTATCCTGCTTTCATCTTTGATTGCAGAACTCAGAAAAAAAGGACTACATTTCTAGTTGTATTCTGTTGTATCAGTACAAATAATTGTCAGTTTAGACTTAAAGATAATGACTGTAAATCTAATAACTAATTTTTCCTTGTCAATGACCAGCTGTTGTGTTTGATAGAATCTCCTTGGAAATCAGTTTCCCTCGTTTCCTATTTAGGTGTGATGGACACAACCAACCCTCATTTAAATGGTGTTGTAGCAGTAGAAATGGACTGAACTTGTTTCATGTTTTGCTTTAGAATTTTCAAAACTGTCTGCATAATCCAAAGTAGAGTCCACATAACTGCTGAAGCATGAGCTGCAATTAAGCAACAGTGCTGCATTTCTCTGTACAGCATCTTATCAAATTAGCAAACTTATTTTACAGAAGGCTATGTTTTTCAGTAATGTTGAAGGTAGCAATAATTAAAATTTATATATTTATGTCATTAACTCATGGGTCTGATCCTAAAACCAGAAAAATACATTAATATTGTGGAGTCCTAAACGTATAAGGTAAGATTTATGAAAAGAGTTTTGCTGTTGCTATTCAGATGCTACTGTCTCTCTACAGCACTCTACCAGGGACTGTGAGTGATCAGACTGAGTCAGTAGCTGTACAAGGTTCCTTGAGTGTGGGATCTCGCCCTGCTAAGATTTTTACCTCAGATGCTTTTACAGAGAGATTGGGCCAAAAGCCATGGCAGCAGGGCACTGAGGGAAGGGGACACCTGACCGAGCCACAGTGGGAACCATGGGTCCTTGGGAGCCAGTATGCCAATAGAACCTTCCTATATTTGGTCATGTTTCCAGTTTTCCTTCATCATCAGTCAAGGCCTTTTTCTTATAAGGTCACGTTCTAAGTTCACCCTGCCCCTAGGGCCTTTGGAACCTGGTCTCTGCACCTGCATGATGTTTTTTATTTTTGCTATTAAAGCATTTTATTTTCTGGATACGTCCATCTTTCCTCTTATTAGCCAGTTCCTCCTGGCTAAACCAAGCAGGGGAACCTCAGTGAGCTTCTAAGCTCATGTTCGAGTACATGGTACTGGGAGATACGTGAGGCTCACTGCATCTTTCCTCATCATAGAGTGCTACTGATACGTGTCAGAGATCAAAACAAAGTCAAGTTGTAAGAGTACAGCAATCCTTACATTTCCCACTTTCAAGAGTCTAAGGGTAACCTTGTGTTTTGCTTCAGGGTGAAAAACTGCCTTTGAGAAATCTCCATGTTCTTTTTTTCCCTAGCTCACATATTATGAGCTCCTGTAGGTGGACAGTATAAGTACCCAGTGTTCCACAATTGTGACAAGTAAGTAATAGCATATTAATTAGGTGTTAACACAATAAATGTTGGAAGTATTGAACCAGGACAGGAGTGGTTTTTTAAGATATGGGAGCTTTTCTTAAAAAAAATGAATTATTTAGCCATGGAATGTCTCACTTAAAATCAGGGGAAAAAAAGAGAAATTAAGATTCAGTGTTGAAGAAACATTCTTTCTGACAATAGTAAGCCTACAAGACATGCTGTGTGTTTGGTATAAGTTACAGGAAAAATGACTAATTTTATAATTCTTAGCCTTGAATTTAGCTTGTATTTTCAGGATCTAACCATCTACTTCTAAACAAATGGGGAAATAAAACCAAACCAGATCTAAAAACCCAAACAAAACAACAGAAAAAATCCAACCAACCAACCAACCAAACGAGAACTGCAACTCAAAAAAAAAAAAAAAAAAACAAACAAAACAAAAAAAATCCACCAAAATTGCTAGGGATTTACAGTGAAGTAAGGCACAATAGACTCTCAAGACTACTCTTTTGCCAAATTTTCTAAACAAGAAAATACAAAGGATTTTTGAAATTAAGATGTTAGAACAATGGACTGAGACTTTAAAAATGCGGAGGAGGCAATTCAATCATTGAAGCCTTGGAAACCATTAAACAAATATGTCAATCTTATTCCAAGAGGAAATAGGGGATTCCTTTAAAATGTGAATAGCATCCTTTGGGGTTTAATTGCAAATCATCTCACCTACATGCAATGAAGGTTTATTTTGGAAATATGCCTAGTATTGAGTCATTTGGACTATTCACTTAAAATGTCTGGAACATTGCACAGTAATTTCCAACATTTAAAAGCTATAACCTGCAGCTATTTTAAAACCAGTCTTGTTAAGATCTTATTTTCCTTTTTATACTTGACAGAACTGGAGGGAAAAATGTAATTGTAGCCTATGTATCTTTGTGGGGGGAAGAGGATGTGTGTGACTAGAGGGTTAAATAAAGGTTATGCTGTACCAGCTTTACTCCTGCAAGAAAATGTTGGTTTTTCTAATGAGTGCTCAGCATGGTCTAGTGAGAATTTTCAATTCCCAACCACTTACACTGCACTTTGTGGCCAAAACAAACCCTGCAGACTGGAGTGTAAAAACAGATAATTTGCTGAAAAAAACCACAAGAGATATTAGAAACAAAAGCTGCTCCCTCTTTCCCAGTTGCTCATCTACACCATGCTATATCAAACCAAAGTCCTGCTTTCTCCAATATTCCAAAACAATTTGTGAATCTCAATTCAACAGAAATGTACAGACTAAGGTTTTACAGCTGTCTCTACTTTTTATCTTTTCAGTGTTCCCTATAACATTTCTGTGTGTCACAATTATAGTGCAGTTAGCATGAAAACAGATTTCATTATGTAGAAATGTAACATATCCATTTGGGGCTGATTAAGGTTTTTCTCATTACAAAATCAACTTTATTTTCTCCTTCTTTGCCCTATAATTTGTTGTTTAGACAGTTTGAAAATAGACACAGCGTGCTGTTGACTGCACTTAGGACTGCTAGGGTGAAGCTTTATTCTCAGCATAGCCAACCATTAA
Source organism: Lonchura striata (assembly GCF_050655825.1). NCBI lineage: Eukaryota > Metazoa > Chordata > Aves > Passeriformes > Estrildidae > Lonchura > Lonchura striata. Next base: position 49,868,617 of record NC_140705.1, read on the forward strand.
GATCTACAGGAATTACAGTCATGATTTTTTATATGCTTTTGGCACAAAAAAATTTAGTGCTGCTTTGGTATGAGCAGAGATCATGACTGTCCACCAGACTTCTTTTCACTTGTCAAAATATCTCTTCTCAGACAAACTAATAAACTCTAATTTAAACATCCTATGTCATTTCCCTCTTCCTCAAAACAATTTTCTTAGATAGTTGTGCCCTGATAAATTTCACTATTCCATAAGAGAACAGAGATGGGAACTGTTCTTGTACTTCCAAGGTGGTTTTTGTTTTCTGCATATGTTCCTGGAATACAAGAGCAAGTTTTATGTAACAGAGAGGACAAGAATGTCAGGAATTGCTTGCTTTGTGTTGGGAAACGTCTTGAATCTTTGGTCTAGAAACTACCTTGCTTATTTGTGTCAATTGCTACCTTCATCCTCCAATAATCCATTGCTCTGCATTTAGATTATCCATGGAACATGGTGCTATCCTTTGCAAAGGAAAGAAAATTTAACCTCTAATTTATAAAATTAATAATACTTTGACGTTAATCCAATATCATATTGGAAATGATAAATCATTTTTAGGAATATAGATAACTGAGTAAAACCAATATTTTCTTTTTGGTCTTTTAACACATAGATACCTTGAAAACAAAATAAACTTTTATCTAATATGCCATTTACAGTAACAAATTTAAAAGTGAAATTTGTAGGATGTCAGCAAGAATTTCAGATGATTGGGTTTTCTCTTCATGTTTCATGAACATGTTCTCTCTCACACCTTCTGCACAGAATCAGACTTAATTTCTTGAACCCTTTCCAAATATTCCTTTTTTGTCCTCTGTTCTTTAGCATCTATCAGATCATAGGCCTAAATTACTGTAATTCTTGGAGACACTTCAACCACATATTACATAAAGCTCTAAATTCATAGAGCGTTCTTTTCTACAAGCAATGGAAAGGGAAAAAAAAATAAATTCTATGTAACCACGTTTCCTGCTGATTGGTGCTTTTATCCATCTAACTTTCAGAAGCTGCAGAGGAGCAAGAACTGATTCTGCAGTCTGTTTATTTGTATTAGTCTTCTTTTATCTTTTTGTTATCCTTCTCATCCATAGCAAAATTGCCTTAAAGGAACATTTTAGGACATATTTAGAAGTTACACTTCTGATTTAAAGAGACAATGAATATGGCTGTTTCTTTATATAAGCTAAGTAATCTATCATAAAAGACGATATATACATATATATATATATATATATATATATATAAATCATATTTTGTGCAAGAAAGATGTTATTTTTGTAAAGTATATTTTCTGTGTGGCAAAGGCTGCTCTTTTTCCCTGCCCCTTATCTATACTGGATAGCTCATTAATGTGCAAAGCACAGATTCTTGGAATAAAAGGACATGTAACTGCTTACCATTTTGATTTACCACATGAAAGAAAAATCAACTGTAATCTAAGGATCCACTATCATAGACTGAACTGAAAAATGCCATGCCTCATTTAAACATTTTGATTTCTATGTTAAATTATGTTAATTGTCTCTTGTCTCTTTATTTTTAACAACAAGCCATGTTTTAGTAAACTATACATTAGCTGTCAATATACCAGCAGTCATAAGATAGGGTTTAGCAATTCTTTTGCCAATTTAATCTATATTTTTCATTTAATATATAAACATATAAACTATTCTAATTTCTAGGTTCCAGGCACGATGAAAAAGTTAAATGAATAGAAAAATTTCTCTCTTCCCTTCCCTTCCCTTCCCTTCCCTTCCCTTCCCTTCCCTTCCCTTCCCTTCCCTTCCCTTCCCTTCCCTTCCCTTCCCTTCCCTTCCCTTCCCTTCCCTTCCCTTCCCTTCCCTTCCCTTCCCTTCCCTTCCCTTCCCTTCCCTTCCCTTCCCTTCCCTTCCCTTCCCTTCCCTTCCCTTCCCTTCCCTTCCCTTCCCTTCCCTTCCCTTCCCTTCTTAAAAATTAGTTTAATCTGAAACAAATATGTTAACAAGTTATTCTTACACCACTGGGAGATTCTTACACCACTGGGGAAAATTAAATCTTCACATGAAATGAAGTAGGGAAAAACATTCTCAAGCCAGAAAGACTTGGAAAGAAAAGCCATGGCATGTGAAGGAGATATCTGTAGAAGTGGTAAGAGGTGTAAAGAAATAGGAATGCTAATCACAGAATCATCTGAAAAAGACAATAGACATTGCTGATTGGTAGAGAGAGTGTAGCTTGTCTTCATGTTTCACCGTGCTATGATGGAGAAAACCAGTTTTATTGGAAGAAACAGCTGGGTATTGCTCCTCAAGCATTTGCAGAGATATTTAAACTAAATAGTCACCAATTCAGTTGAAATGCCCTCTGGAAACGGTGATGGTTCAGGATGTGATTTGCCAGGAGTTCAGATGTCTTTCTAGCTGACTTTGTGTGCAAAGGAAAAGGAATAATCCCGAGCCAGCCCACTGCAAAGCTGTCTCTGCTCATCTCTGTGAGTCCTTAATTGCATTTTTGTAAAACAAATATGATACTGAAAGAGATGTATAACACTGAGTTTGGATTGAGAAACCCTCTGTGTTCCGCTTACCCTACCAAAGAGCAGAAAAAAAGCCTATATTCAGGTTCTCTATAGGTTCAGCCCTCACATCCCAGCCCTCCTGCTCCAGGCTCCTTAGAAGAAATTGAACTGTCAGGCAGATAAGAGAGTCAGCGCTGCCTGTATGTCTGAATGGAGTGAATTTGAGAAGGCCCAGGCTGCACATCATCATCTCTACCAGTTAAGAAAAGAAGCCCAGAATATTTACTGTCACTAGGCCCATATAGGAATGTTTGTATCTTTTTGTATGTATGTTTGTATCTGCCTTAAAAACAAACTCCTTTCATATACAAAATGATCAGCATATTGCTTTCATTTTTAATTTACAGTTATCAACTATTAGACATATATTATCAGCTAAGAGTGTAAAAATTTTCAATTATTTCACCATAGTCCACTGAATTGTGAAAATAAGGTTTACAGTAAATGTTTTCACAAAAAAAATTGCTGTGAAATTAGAGCTGAACTAAAAATGAAGTTTAATTCTTCTTTTCTTTATTCTGTAAATACTAAATCTAGAGTTGGTTTGTTTCTCTATTGACCTCCAGCTCTACTCTGTGTCCCATTATCTTGGAAGAAGTTGGGTATCTGATTGCAATCTTTGACCTCCAGCTAATATATTTTTGACCAAACTGAGAATTAGAATAAATTGCAGGTGATAGAAGTGCTGAAAGGTATATTTATCCTAATAGATATTTCTGAAATTACTTTGCTACAGTAACTTTCTAGCTTACTGGTTGCTGATTGCCAGATGCTTATTTGAGATTCTTAAAACTGGGAGCCATCTTCTTTTAAAAAAAGAAGTGGTCTGGTTTGCTAGAGAAAGCAGAGAATGGATAGATTTATGTAATGCAGAGTGATTGTTTATATGCAAATTTTAAAGAGGTTATTTATACCAGCCAAGTCAGTAATTCTTGGTTACATTTAATAGGATATTTAATGTATATTTAATGTAGAATTCACAAGTAAAAGCTGATGCAAAAAATTAGCTACATAGGCTGATTTTTCAAAATCCTCTTAGGCACAGAGTAGTATCTGTGGTGGTATTTGCATGCTTCAGAGAATCTTGGCGTGAAGGAATTTTGGATATGCCAGTAATTCTGAATTTATGGGCTAGTTATATTATTCACCTTGGCAGATTTTCTAAGAGCATTCAGTAATGTCAGAAAGCCCAAATAAGGGCCCATTGTCTTCTGAGATGTTGGAATATGTGCTTGAGCTGCAGTTTTCCCTGTTTTTATTTATTTATTGATTTATTTATTGTTGGTTTTGTTGTTGCTTTTTGTGTTTTGTTTTGTTTTGTTTGGAGTTTTTTTAATATTTTAATTTTTTTAAATATACTGTAAAGTATGCAGTGGCAAAAATAACTACAGGCATTCTAGACACAAAAAAGGAGAACATATATGTATCAGGCCTTTTGAGCTCTTCTCCCTGTGAAAATATACACTGGAAATACTACAGTTTAGGTCTGGTTTGTTGGTTTGTTTGGTTGTAGGGAGTTTAGCTATTCATTGTGTGAGGACCAAGGCTGAAGTGGGTCACAGCCAAAACGAACCTAAATGTAGCACATGGCACATAAGCCAAAAGTCCTGAGACTCAGCCATGATTTTATGACTTCAGAAGAAAATATATTGTGATGCATGTAGTGGTTAAATAATAATATATCTGAAAAACATATGGTGAAGGATTAAAGTTACTTTTAAAGGTGTTCCATAACTGACTGGAAACCAGAAATAAATGGTTTTGTTTCTAAAGGGTGGTTATAGGAGACAACATGTTTAAAAATCAGATCAGGCTGGATTTCACAACCCCATTTTCCCAATCTTTTCTTCAAAATTATTGCAGAATACGTGTTGCTCCTTCCTGGACTTTATCTTTGAACCTTTCACTTTCTTTTATAGCCTCTCTGTTGACAATTTATCTTTCATTAGCTCTTAGGTCTCCAGCCATCATATACTGTCCTAGTCTGTTGGAGCATATTGATCTTTATTCCAGCATTGTCTGACTCACTTGAAGGTTTATCACCAGAATTTCTTTGAGGGACTGTATCTACTTTAATATCTGAAGGTTAGACAGCACACAATAGACACTTTCATCTCATCAGCTGAGTCCTAAACCATTACTATCACTGTTTTGATGTTATATTTGTAGATTTTCATTAGCTTGGATGTGTAGGAGACAAACTTTAAAACAGTCACTAAATGTGGTTTGTTCACTGTTGTTCAGATTCTCATCTCTATTTTGAGAAAAGGCATGAGTATTGTAAAAGTTAATAAGGTCAAAATGGAATCTTCAGCAACTTAGCACTGCCCATCTGATATGATACACAGACATTTTTTCACTGGATTTTTTAGTGCTTTTTTAAAGTACCAAATACATCTATTTCTCTATTAAGCAGCCAGCAGTAATGGAATATGTGTTTTGTTTTTTAAGTGATTCTGCTATAAAAACAAAGAGCCATATGGGAAATCCTCATAGAGTCACCTTGCCTTAGATTGTATAATGCACTTAACTAACTTGGAATTAAAAATAAAAACAAGCGTGTGAGGCTTAGGTTTTAGTTGTTTGTTTAATCTGGAGAAAAGTACTGAGTGGCTCTGTAATGACAATGTCATTACTCTCAGAACAAAATCTGCTCAATGAACTGATTAGCAAGACAAAAGAGAAGAGGTGAAAAAGTGTGCAACAGGGATGAGGGGGACTATTTTTGCAGCCTAGCTCTTATATCAGGAAAATATTTCAATGTTTGTTCCAGTTTAGTTTTCATGGAACAGAGAACAGCATAAGTCCTACTCACTCAATAATATTTTCTGTGCTATTTGCCTTGAAGTTTCCTTTTTAAAGCACCTCAAATAAAATATGATTACCCATTATTATTTTGGAAGAATGAATGCACACTTCTGCTAACACTTTGCTTTGATCCATGGATCCCCTGCTGATGGATGAGATACCTCTTTATCTTCCTCAAAACCAGGTGGTCAGAGCATTGGTAGGATTTCACATACAACAATTTAACAAAACAATGCTTTTAGGTTGCTTGCCTGATAGATACATAGGCCAGTCTTCTTGTTAATGTGAGCTGCTCCTACTCTTTGAATATGTATTTATTAAGGCCAGAAATTAACATAACCTTACATAGTTCTTTTAAAGTGACCAAGCAATAATTTGTCTTTGGTTCAATGTCATTACACTCTATCTCTGGATCTGTTTGTTTTTTTCCAGGTCAAAGATATTTCAAAATTGACATGGCATTTTGAGGCAAACAAAAAAAGATTTGCAGTTGTTAGCCTTGTCTCAACCCATGTCCTCCTTTGCAGCTTCCTCATTCACTTTCCTCCTCTTTTCCAAGTCTATTTTTAACTGGACAGTGCTTTTCTAATTTTGAATTTACACAAATTTGATGTTGCTTTATTAGCTTTTTTTTACATGTTACTATGAGAACTTTAATAATTATTCTTCCATCCTAGTGTTCCTACATAAATGCATGCATTTTATATCTGTTTCCACACTTGTTTTTCCTTTTGCTGGACTGAATAAGCCAATCTCTCCCATCATCCTTGGCAAAAAAATCTCTGTTCCCTTATATAATATTGCTTTCTGAATATCTTCAGACTTGAGTTCAAGTTTCTTGAGCATGAGTGACCAGAAACTATCTCAGAAATAATTTAAAATATTTTTCCTACCTGTGCCAGTTTGTGAAGAAACAGAACTTCAATCATGTTTATTCATTGTTATATATGTATAAGAATACGTAGCATCAAAACCTAAACATGGACTGTATGTTTTATACTTCAAAACTAGCACTTTGCATATACATAGGAGAAGAAATGGGAACCAGTGACTATCATGACAAAGCAGTACTGTCTAATTTTAGTAGTACTTGTCTGAAATAGTAAAGGTACTGATCTTTTCCTGTTGAGAGTAGCACTGTATGAGCTAATGAGCAATAGGAATAAGGAAAATTCTGATGCAGGCTGATCACTTCTTGATGCAAAAAATCTGCTTTTATCCCCAAAACACAGGCTTTGTAATGTCAGTAGTTACTCTTGCACTGTAATCCCAAAAAAAGGAGTCCATAAGATATGGCTTTGAAATGAAATCCCTTGCTCCACTGTTGTGAGCCACTGTGATACCTGCCCTGACTGTAAAATACTTTGCAAAACCTTAGAACTTTAAAAACTTGCCTTCTTAATGGTGATAGAAACTGTTTTGACACAATGAAGAAATTCTCCCACTAAGCATATCTGAAAATGGAAAGTATGAAAAATATTTCTATATGGGAAAACAATCCTTTAATGCTGGGAAAGTCCAGGCTCTGAAACTGCTTTGATGCATGTGACTGTCACACAGATGAGTTTCCTGGGGCAGAGAGAGTGTGGGGGAAAGTGTTAATCCAGCATGCTCTCCATTTTTCCAGTAATTGTTGCTGAGTTTGTCACAATCCTCTATTTCTAGTAATGATGCTTTTCTGTGCCTAAGGTTGGTATATGCATAATGACTCACAGGTTGATAGGAAATATAATACTTGGGACTGATATTTTGTAGAAAGATCCAACCAAGCAATAAAATCTTTTCACTTGATTTATTAGATCAAGTTGTAAATGCTTCAGTTATTCCCACCCTTGGAAAGAACATGCCAACAGCCAGCATTTTCTCACTAAGGTATGGGATAAACATTAAGTAGGAGTTTGATCTTGCTTTTTCACCATCTTCCCCGTACACCTAAAGGTAAGAAAAAAGACTGTCCAGAATCTTTATTTGGTCAACTTTGAAATGGTCATAGTTGGACTAGATGATTGTGTAGGGCCTTTCCAATTCTATTCTGCTTTGTTATTTATTGTATTGTATTTTAACTCCTACATCTAAGGCACATACCTTAGGAGTATGATATACCCTCCACAATTGCTACTGTCTCATAATCCCAAGATTACAAAAGGGAAGGCTACTATAGTAGGCTGGATATTTCAGCTTTACACACCTCACATCATGATAAATAAATTCCATGCTATATATTTGGATGGAGCAATGTATATTTTTAGTTTTTATTTTCAATTTATTTTTTTATTTTTGAAAGAGCAAGAACAGGAAATGTAAAAATGAAGGAAGTGGAAAATTTTTTTAATAGGAATTTGGTATTAGATCCTTTGTGTGGAATTTTAAACAAAAAAATGCTAAGAACTTCATGTTTTTGTTATAGTTAGCTTAACCCTTTGTGCAGGCTTTGGGCACTTAGGGAAAAATGTTTTAAAAATTTTTGCCCACAACATAAACAAAACAATGGTGAATAATAACTTACTGCATAATTACTTACAGTAAAAAATATTACAACATGTCTGAGGCAAAACAACAACCAAAGAACATCATCATCAGTTGCCTTCTGAGCTCTCATTACACTACATATAAAGCATTCTTAATTATGCAAAATCTGTACTAAGAATCCCTCAAGAAAAATTTGCTGGCAGAAACAAGTTGTTTATGTTTTATATCCCCCTTTCATAGGTAAAGCAGTTATTTATTTTAATTTAGAATTAATTACTTTGCTTATGTTCTGAGTCAAATTTCTCTTCTGAGAAATATTCTTATAAACAAAAGCCATTTTTCTGATTCTTCCTCTGTCACTGATTATTAGGTCTGCTTTGCCCAAAACAATAAAGGCTAGAAGTAACATTTCAATATTCTTTATTTTATAATATATTCTGAAATAAGGAAATTTGAATATTAGGTCTCAGGTGGTGGGAATATCATGGCTCCCTAAACAAGAGGCTGTGTCAGAAACCTGACCTGAGTTCTAACCTTCTCAGTCACTGGTTATGAACTACAAGGGCTGGAGATTTTCTAAGTTTAAGACCATTTAAGAGGTGGAAGCTCTACAATTATTTATCTCCCCTTTATTTCAACGGGTCCCTTTCCCAGGATTTGTTCCAGTAAGAAACAAATACAAGTAGACGTAAGTGAAAAAATAAGAGTTGCCTGACAAGCAAAGGAGCAACGGGTAAAAAAAAACAGTAAATAATCACAAGACACAAGATTGCTAAATCTTACAAACCCCACAAGAAAAAAGAGACCCAAAATGGCTTAGCAACCCCTTCCACACAGAAGATGGGGTTTCACAGAGAGCACATGGCTTGAAAGACAAAGTAAAGATGGTGTCAACCTTCCCTGCTGCCTGCTTCATTATCTCTCTGGCATCTGGAGCTCCATGGAGAAAGGCAACTGGCATTCTCTGGATCAAGAGTTAGAACTCATGGAAGTCCTCTTGGCAGGAGATGGCAGATGGTTGGAGTGCCTCGGGCACCATGGTTTCCGCATTTTGTCCAGGGGCTATGGTGGGTTGTGTTCCTCAGGGGTCAGGGTTGGGACCAGCGCTGTTTACCATCTTTGCTAGTGACATGGACAGTGGGATTTCTTGCACCCTCAGTGAGTTTGCTGACAACACCAAGCTGTGTGATGCAGTTGACTCGCTGGAAGGAAGAGAAGTGGTGTCATCTTGGGGGACCTTGGCAGGCTTGAGAGGTGGGACTGTGTGAACCTTGTGAAGCTCAGCAAGGCAAACAGCAAGGTCCTGCACCTGAGTTGGGGCAATCCCAAGAACAAGTACAGGCTGAGCAGAGAGTGGATTGAGAGCAGCTTTGAGGAGAAAAGCGTAGAAGTATTGGTTGAGAAGAAGCTCAGTTGCCAGAGAGGCAACTCTGGGCTGCATCAAAACCAGCATGGCTGGCAGGGCACTTTCTCTCTCCTCTCATGAGACCCCACCTGGGGTGCTGTGTCCAGCTCTGGGGTCCCGAATATAAGAAGGATGGTGAAAAAAGTCCAGAGGAGAGCCATGAAGATGATCAGAGGTCTGGACAACTTCTCCTATGAAGACAGGTTATGAGATTTTGGGTTATTCAGCCTGGAAAAGAGGAGGCTTTGAGAGACCCTGTAGCAGCCTTCCCATGCCTAAACGGGGCCTACAGAGAGCTGGAGAGGGGCTTTTTAGAAGGGCAGGAAGTGATAGGACTAAGCAGAATATCTTCAACCTTAAAGACCGTGGCTTTGGATTAGCTATTAGGAAGAAATTGTTTCATGTGAGGGTGGCGGGACACTGGAATAAGTTGCCCAGAGATGTTGTGGATACACCATCCCTGGAAGTGTTCAAGGAGAGGCTGTATAGGACCCTGAACAGCCTGATGTAGTGGAAGGTGTCCCTGTCCATGGAAGGGAGGCTGGAACTAAGTGATATTTAAGATACCTTCCAACCCAAACCGTTCTATGCTTCTAAGATTCTATGATAGACTACCAAGTTCAGTCCACTGTTGATAAAGAAAAAACAAAAAGCTACTTCCCTGTCTTTTATAGTTTTGCTAGTTGTATTCTCTTATCTTCTGGCACCTGTCCTCCACAAATGCATTACACATCTGATAAAGGTTTTTGGTTTATTTTTCTCACCTTCTGTCCCTTTCATTACACATGTTATCATCTCCCCAACTTTTCCCTTATTTGCAGGTCTTCTTAATTCACCTGTCTCTGAGCTTTCCTATCCTCTTCCCCTGCTATCTCCTATTTAACCCTTCATAATCTTCATGCATTTGAGCCTCCTCTTCAATTTATTTGATTCATTCCATTAATTCCATTAATTTTGCATACATGACTTTCTTCTTCTCAAGATCTATATCTTTCTTATTGGACCTTTTAAAACACACCTTACAAACATAAGGACACCATCTTCACTTGTGGTAAGCGCAAAATGTACTTAACACATTCACTTTTTTATTCTTTGAAATTAAAATTCCTAGAAATGCTGTGGCAAGCTGACTTAAAAAATTTAAACTGTGTCATCTGCACTTCTTAGGATACTGTTCATGAATCTGATCTTAGGAAACTTCCTGCTACAAAATTCAACCTACATTCATCAACTCTGACAAAAACATAACCCTGTATTTTGTTTAGAATTGCCTCAGGAAGCTTTGATCCTCTGAGAAAACATGGGCAATTTTCAAAGTGTTGCAAATTGGATTTCCAAGAGCAAGATAAATGAAGTGGTAAAAAACCAAGAACATAAAGACAAATATCCTTTTTCTTCCTTACAATATTTCTATAAACTCATAGTCTTCACTACAAGTATTTGGTGTATGTTTCTATTTCATATAAAGTTTGATTTTGTTTTATAAGTAGTTTTAGGTCTCTACTTTGTCTTCTGAACTGAGTGATTTTGTTAGACTCTATTTAAGTAGCTATCCTAAGAAGATACTGTATTAAATTTACATCTGACTTTTCCCGGGAAATATAACTTTCCAAGGAAGATATGTTAAAAAAAATCTCCCAGCAAATTTTTAAGGCTATTACTTCATTTATCTTTACGTTTGCTCATTTATCAAGTGTTTATTTCTTGAAAACACACTAAAAGAAATAAAAGCCTCTCATCATTCCCTAAACATCTAAGTTAATATTTAAGTAGATAATTTCTCTTTAGTAAACTTTCTTCTTCCATCACTATTCTTTCCGAGATACAAAAGCCCATCATCTTGGCATTTCTTCACTGCAAGCACAGTGTTCCAAAGTAGTAGTGAAAAATGTATGGAACTTATGAAAACCTTATCTGCACTCTTTCTCTCTGGCTACTTTAATATCTGATTCAGCATGAATGAAAACTTGACTTTCTTTCTTACATTGCAAATTTTTTTTTTTTTTTTGACAAGAGGTCGTCTAACTGATTTCCCATCCTGTGTCCTCACACTCAGTAGGAATTTCTGTGATTAAGCTATCTTTGGCAGATGTTAACTAGCCTGCTTTGGTGATACAACACACAAGAGATCCATTAATCTATCCAGAAGAGCTTTGCAACCTCTGATGGACTTTAGAAACACAAACATTTCCTAATATCTAATGTCCTTGTTTCCATATAAAATTGAGGGGTATTTTTCCCTTCCATTTTCATACAAGTCATAACTGCTCTCTCCAAGACATTTTTTTCCCATACAGAAAGGGTGTTGTCAGTTTTCATACAAATAAGGAAATAAAGGTGTGGAATCATGATAAAATGAAAGGCAAGGCTTTATTCTAGAAGGATTGCAGCTGACGAAACCAAGCAAATAATTTAGTTAATGGAAACTGGTTTATAAAATCTGTGGAAAAGGATGCATCACCTAGACATTTATGCATTATATATGATAAATTATATATTATATATTATAATTATATATTATATATTATATATTATAATATATAATATATAATATATAATATATAATATATAATATATAATATATAATATATAATATATAATATATAATATATAATATATAATATATAATATATATTATATATATTTCTACATCTGGGATGGGGCAACCCTGCACATACATATAGACTGAGAAATGAGAAGCTGGAACATTGTCACAGGAAGGGACCTGGGGGTCCTGGTCGATGGCAAGTTGAAAATGAGTCAGCAGTGCCCTGGCAGCCAGGAGGACCAACCCTGCCATGGAGGGCATCAGGCACAGCCGGGCAATGGAGGGATTGTCCTGCTCTGCTCTGAGCTGGGGCAGGCTCACCTCAAGTGCTGGGGGCAGCTCTGGGTGCCACAATATAATAAAGACATTGAGCTGTTAGAGAGTGTCCAAAGGGTGGCAACAAAGATGGTGAAGGGTCTGGAGGATCCTCTGGTAAGAGGAGGGAGACTGATGTCACTTGGCCTGTTCAGTCTGGAGAAGAGGAGAATGGAGACTTCACTGCAGTCTACAACTTGTTTGTGAGGGGAAAGGGAGGGGAAGGTACTGATTTCTTCTCTGTGGTGACCAGTGACAGGATCTGAGGGAATGGCCTGAAGCTGTGTCAGGGAAGGTTTAAGTTGGGTATTAGGAAACTTTTCTTCACCCAGAGGTGGCTGGGCACTAGGACAAGCTTCACAGGGAAGTGGTCACAGCATCATGCCTGGCAATTCAAGGAAGGATTTGGACAGTGCTCTCAGGAACACAGTGTGACTGTTGGGGATGATGCTGTGCAGGTTTGGTAGCTGGAGTAAATGATCCTTGTGAGTCCCTTCAAACTCAGCTTATTCTGTGATTCTGTGATAATTAGATATTCTCTGAACACCTATCATGATAGCTAGACTAGGACATTTACCTGCTGATGTAGTATTAAATAAAGGTAAATATTTTTATATTTTTTAGCACAAATGTTCTGCTTTTCATCTTTAAGATGTTCTGAAGTAGAGGAATACTTACCTGCTGCCACTGCTAATACTTGCAGGCTGTGTTTCCAATGTGTTATAGGTTAGACCAGGCTGCCAGCCATCTGCATGAATGGAATTTCCAGTAAATAAGTCACCTGAAAACAAGATGTCAGTGTTGGCCTATGAGCTGTAGCCTGTGTTCTGAATGGAGTCCATTCCCATAGACACACCACTTCTATGATGTGAGGGAGCAGACATCAAATTTTCCCAATCTGGTCCTTTCTGCCTGAGTACAAAAGTGTGGCATTCTCTGAGCCATTGCTCTGCCCTAGGTCACTGCCACTGGGAAGAAGTTCATGGAAACTGTAACACTGAACACTGCAATTGTGTGAGGTCATGCTGTATGTCCATTTGCCTTTCAGGATCAGAAAAGGTCTCCTATCCACCAGACTCCAGTGAGACCCCAAAATCCACACCTAAACTGGATATTATGGAATTTTGCATTCAAGCCTTACACTTCAATATATTCTAAGTTATCAGTTTTGGACATCATCTCTCCTTGTCCTTAGAACCAGGTGGTAAATTGCACTAAAGTCTTGCACTGTTACTCCTCATGCAGCTTTCTTTAGTCACATATTTTGGTCCACTGCAAGCAGATGTATAAAATCTAACTTGCACGAAATTGTAACTTTATGTTTTGTCCACAAAAGAATGGATATTTGCCTCTATTTGTCCATCTACAAGATCTGAAGTTGTGAATGTTCTTCTACAAATTGAAATGTCTCGGACCAGAAAGCACTTGAATTTTATTCACATTTCCTACTTTCATTTCAATATATCATAATCATATTAAGAATCACCAAGTTTGAACCAATCTGTTCTGTAGGTACTGTGTTTAATATTTGCTCCTTGGAAAAGTTCCATTTGAAGTTCAGGAAATATATAGAAATATTTTAGGAAGGCAGGGTTATTCTCAGGAAAAAAATAATATTACATTTAGATGATGTTGTTCATATGTTTCAGCTCTCAGAATTAATAAATTTATTGTTTCTTCTGTGGTTTCCCATTTCCCATACCTGTCTCTTATGTCAGGATGCTTTTTTTCACAGTTTGAATTGTAATCCATTGTACAGCTCTGTAAATTTCTGGAGATAGATCCAAATAATGTTATTTCTAGTGCAAAAGAGAATGTGATGGAATTGCCCATGCCTACCTTATTTCTTCATAGTGGTATTGCCTTAATGCTGTGCAGATTCTTGGACTTCATATGCCATTAATTTCAACTTACTTTCTTAATCAAAATTCTAAGAGGCAGAAGGTCTTAAAGAGAAAATGAACCCTGCAAAGCAGAAGAAATGTTATGACACCTTCCCTTACCCTCAGGCATGTAGGCACCAAAGCTTTTTTTTAATTTCTTGAAATATTTATCTAACGTAAAAAATGTGAGTTTTTTTTTTTTCCTCTCCAAATACATGTTTGAAGAGAGCAACGAATGAACAGGTTTTAGGGGATTTGCTTTAATAAATGTAATGGGTGATGAGCTGCTGCCCTCAGATATCACCTCTGATCAAGCCCTGTATACTATACATAGGAAGGTGAATTGACATAATTCTTAGAACAGCATTTTTCAGCAAATTGTCCTGTCAAATAGGAAAATTTTATTCAAGCCTGCAAATGTGATAAGCCTGACCCTCCATCTCTGCTTTGAAAGGTCATTTTGATTAGTATAGGCAAAATAGGAAAGTGCCTGGAGGTTTTTTGCCTTTTAATAGCCAAATGGCCTGATTTTTATGAAGTGTAAAGCATGTACAGATTCTGCTGAACTCAATGAGAGCAGCAGGCATCACAGATTCCTGACAATCAGACCAGGCATTTCCTCACTTCATTCTCTCTTCTCCTTCCCCTTCCAGCTCTTTTCTTGTTATGAAAATGTAATGGCCTCCTTTTGGACAAAGAACCTTCATTCATGATCCAATAAGTATAATTATTTTAATTTCAATGTTGTATACTGAGAACACTGTTAAAGTTTCCATTCAATTTGTCAGAACTGAATTATGTTTCAGACAATGTACCAAGTGGATCAGAGACCCCTTACAGCATCAACCACAGACAAATGGCAATGGGGCCGAAACTATTTAACAGCAGAGTTCTGTATGGTTAAATTCATTATGAATTATCCATAAGGTATCCACACACACACTTAAGCTATGAAACTAAGGTTCACAGCTCTGTTCTAAAATTATACAGGATTCTCATCAAATTAACTTTCTCAGGAAACAAAAATTTCACTGTTCTAGTATTCAGCCAAGTTGTTGCTCAAGAAGAATGAGAGGATGGAGACAAGGGCTTAGAAAGAAGAAGAAAAAATTGCAGCTTTATTCCAAATATTTTTTAAACAAAGTAAATTTAAAATTAACTATTATTATTTTAGATACAAAATAACATAAAAAATTTAGAACAAATTATACTCAACTGGAAATTTTTTAGTCACAGAAAAATAGTGTTTTAATTAGTCTGGAACTGTTAAAACATTGTATGCCATTTCTATAGAAATACTTGAATGTTTACTCATACCTGAAAATAGAAAATCTATCCATGTAAATTTTACACATATTTTCATACTCTACACACCAAACATTTCTATCCAAAGATGGCCAAATCTACACTAAGGTTCATATTTTTCTAACATCATCCATTGAAATAATTTTACCAATATAAAACTGCATGTAGTCATAGCAGAGACTTTAAAGTATGAGTTCAGAAACATTTATTGCCATTTCAAAAATCCATTCAGTTTGCCTGTGCAATGAATTTATGACTTGCATTTATTATTTTGATTCTTTCATCCACCTCTCTTTTCTTTTTATATTAATTTCATATTTCAGATGCACTCTGTCAGAATATATAAACTCTTTTAAAAATTATTTAGGAACAAATGATTGAGTAAGAAGCCAATGTGACAGAAAAAAAATGCACATATATAGATATTTTAGGCATGTGACTAGCCCAGAGCAAAAGGAGATCAGTCTTGTTTACATTTCTTCCAAAGTATAATAGGAATGAAGGACAGCAGTGGCAAAGGAGGACAGCCAAGAAAAACACACTGCACTGGGAGCTGTGATTAAACATTTTGCTCAGATTCATTGATGATGCTTTTAGGAATACTTCCATTTTATCAAGACTTCTAAATCACCTACAGAATGGAATAGGAGATAAACTACATCAACACTTTGCCTTGAGGTGGTCTACTCAGGAATTTCTCCGAGAAAGGCTATCACAGGATTTTTTGACTTCAGTGGGAAGTGGGGGGTTTAGTATGTCTTGATATGAAGGCATTTCAGCGCTGACTAGTATTGGTGTGAGAAGAGTGGTTCAGAAATTGGATGGTGTATTATTATGTATAATAACTCTAAAAAACCTCACTAAACAGGGCCTTCACTTAAAATGGCAGACTAATCTAAAAAAATCAATAATCTGTCAAAGGTATACAGTGTGACTATGATTTTTTATTGATAAACCACTTTCAGATCGGACTTGAGAGCAGATAAAAGTGGACAGATGTGGAGACACAAGAGAACCGATAAAAACCTATTTAATTGAACAGAAATGGAAACATTCAATATGTTATTGAATATGCATTGTTGCAAAAAAATTAAAGATAATCTTACAGATTTAGAGATGGCAAGATACAGTGTATTGTATAAAGGAAGGTGAAAAAGAAAAAATAAACAAATCCAGTGAATATTTTCTATCTCTTATAAGGTAATCAACCAAAAGATTGTCGAAGAATTACATATTAGAGAGGTTAAAGATATCTTCTCACAGTTTCTTTGTGTGCTACAAGAATGAGGGACAGATGAAGAGGAAAATAAGAGCTTTTGAGAGTGGGATAAAAAATTATTGACATCTTTAGAAAGTCAACTATTCCAAGGTCTGTTTAAGCAGGGTCAGCTGCAGCAGGTTGCCTAGGACAGTGTACAGCCTTTGAATATGTCCACAGATGGAGATTCCACTACTTTTCTGGCCAACCTCTTCTACCATTTGACCGCTGTCAGAGTAAAAGAGGGTTTTCTTGTGTTTAGATGCAATTAACAATGCTGATAATTAAGAATCTGAGCTAGGAATTGGTTGGAAAGGTTCATACAACACATTCCATCAGGACAAGTTCTTGTGGGATCAGATTTAATGTCCAAAGGGAAAATAACTGACTGAGAGCACCCATGATATTCTATCCACAGAGATCCAGTTTTATAGATTATTCATAATAAGAACACAATTTTGTAGGATGAAGGAAAACAGAACAAACTTAAGTTTGTGTATTGTTGTCTACTTCCAAAAAGACTGTTTGCTCATCTATAATTGGTGGAATTCTTTTATTATTTTTGTGTCCCTTTGAAGAATGCACCATTTTCCTCTGTGTTAAGTGAATTGTCTCCAGTTCCTCTGAGATGCATATTATAGAGAACATGTTATTTTAAAGGGTTCAGGCAGTTTAGGAAGTAAGGCCAAAAGGCCTGCTTATATTAGGTCAGAACAAGTCCATTGTATAAAGTAAGGAACAGGAAAGACCAGACAGACCAAAAGTTTGCAGCATCAGACTACCTTGCAGTATTTTGCAGAGAATTAATTAGATAAATTTTGCTGTATGAGGCAGGGGAAATCAGAGACAGTATCAGTCTATTTGGGAGGCTTGTCAATATCCTCAGAGAGAAAATTTCTCCATGCATCAAATCCAGCAATCAGCATAGCTTTGTGACCAAGACACATCAGCCAGCCTGAGAGGGTTTTCTATACTATGTAATTTCACATTTTTGATAGCGCAGCGCTCCCTACAATTAGGAATGTGACAAATCATACAGCATTAAACATATTAAACATATGACAAGAAAAAATCCTTCTCTGAGTCCTCTGATGGACTGAGAAGGAGATGCTAGAAGGAAATTTGACACGTTGACAACTCACAATCATAAGACTAACATATCTTTGTAATTGTGTCCAAGGAAGGCTGGAGCTGATAATACTGTGTGACTTTGAAATCATGGGAGCCCAGACAGTTTCACACATGATTCTCCCTCCTGTTTGAGTTTCAGAGTTTGAAGATGTATCTGGCTGGCTCAAATGTTTACACAGTGTATGCATTGGGCCTTGTTTGAGCTGTCATGGGAGTCTAAACGCTGAGCCAGTTTGGCTACGTAAGTGTACCTATGTACTGGAGCTGTGCAGGGGTAGGAGAAGGAAAAGACAGAGCAATGCATACAGATTATCCATTGCTCCACAAAGGACATAAAAAGATACACTTGTGCTATTTCTAAAGTAGCCTTCACATAATTAGGTAGCATAGACAATGCAATTTTTTTTTACCTATAGTGTCTTTCCAGTATAAAGTACATGCATTTATCAGCTTCCATCCTCTTTACTCCCCTAAATATCTGGTTTGGCTTTCCACTTACTTTTTCAGCTTGATAACATTCCAAGCTTGACATCTCAAGAGCATGAGTTCTAAAGAAATGCATCTAAGGGTATGTATTTCAAAGAAATTAAGCACACATAAAGAAACCATGTCCTGAGTAGGACTTTCCAAAGTTATTAGATGCTGAACTCTCCAAGAAAGCCTCTCTTAGGGGGTATCTGTACTTTCAGGTATTCAAAAATGGTGTCTAGCTTTAAGTGAGGTTGTAGTATAAAAAATGTCTGATTTATAAGTGATTTTAACAGAATCCGGTATGTATTTGACATGAAGGTTTCAGAAAATAAGTGTTTAGTTTTAGAAGAGACCCTATTAGTGTTGCTTAGCTTAAAGTATTCCTAAAAAGTACTTATGACAATGGAAAAGTCCAGACGCAGAGTTATTCACACTATTACATTGCCATCAAGAACTGTTTCTTTGCAGTCTCCAGGGATACCAGAATTAGACTCAACCAATATTAATTAATTTAAAATCCAGATTTGTCATGAGCCTTAGGTAACTTCCCATAAAAAATGATGGATGAGCATCAAAATTGTAATCTCAGAGCTGTTGATGGATTCACATTTTCCTGAATTAGAGAACTAGTATGTTTGATCTGAGTGTTTTGTAAGCAAGTTCTCCATTTTTCAACAGAACCATTTAAAAAATAGTCAATTCCTTCTCAAAAATGAAAGGAAGGAAACAAAAAATCTATTGAATTTATGGTTTTTCAGAAAAAAGCTTGAGAGGGAATTTGGACTTTCTTGGCCTTCACTATAACTGGGCTGTAGAGCAAACCAAAGAAAAACAAAATGAAGGCACAAAAACCACCCCAAACAATCAGGCTGAAATTTAAGCACAATTCCTGGTGAAGCATTAGTGTGTTTGAAATAATATCTTGTATAGACCAAATCATGCCTTTTGTTCATAACTCTTAAGCTGAGTTACACACGGTATTTTTCAAACAAATATTTTATATCCCAGTGACCATCCAGCTCTGCACCACAAGACATTAAACAAACCATCTAATCTGTATGACATGAAAACCTGCTCGGAAGCACCAGGAAAGTAGCCATTTGGACTCCAGGACTGGAATTTAGAGATCCTGATTATGACACCATTGTAGTTTGCTAGTTTGCAGTAGTAATGGAGCTACTCCCTGTTTCTCTCCCAGCTAACATAAATTAGGAGGCTTGCTGAGTTACTGCTGGTAAGGCACTTTTCAGACCCTCGGGTAGAAAGTCTGTTCTGGATGCTGTGTTCCATCGATATACGGATTATAAAGCATATTTGTCAGATGGTGGCAGGTTTTGGGCTATGGCCGAAAAGAAATGAGATTGCAGAATATTTTGCAGGGGCAAGACTTCGAGAAAAATTACTCTTGATGGAGCACCTTACACAAGCAAGCCATTTTTACATGTTAATTTAAATGCTGAAGCATAATATAAATGTTAAAACCCTAGATGACTTTGGAGCAGGAGAAAAATGTTCCCTTGTACTCCCTCCTGATCCAAACTTATGTATAGCCTCAGTACTTTTTTTTTTTTTTTCAGAGATCTGGCATTTCTTGGGCTTCCATCACTGTCGCTAAAAAAAAAAATTCTAGGGCACAGAGAGGAGAGTAATTCAAGTGATGGCTTAAGGCACTTTGCTTCTCAGCTAAAAACTGCCAAGATCAGCCAATTACAAATTAATTGAAGTAACAACGGATGTTGCACCTTAAATTTTATGAATGTTCTTTCAAAAATACTCTATTTTTAAATGGGGAAAACCCCAACCCACACCTATGTAACAATTAACTGGATTGCAGAGTGAATGACTGGTTCTGCAGTTTTTTTGAAGCAACATCCTAAATGCCTGTGGATTGGAAGGATAAAGGTCTATAGTAACACATCTGCTGGAGATAAAACATCCTTAAAGAACGGTGCTTTAAATATATGAGGGTATTTTGAATGAAAGATTTAATGGCCATTTTCACACTAATACAATCACATCAGAGGGGGAAAACAGACATAATTTCCCTAATTATATCTGCCAAAAAAGCTGAAGAAATTCTATTTGCATTACTGAAGTAAGAGAATATAAGTGTATGTATGAGCAGCTGGTTAAAACTTTCAAATGGCAAATTATGCATAGACACTTAAATGAGTTTTATGTGCCATGCTGTGATGAAAGGAATGTCTTCCAGCAGGGATGTAGTCAGAATAGCTGGTAAACTTTATCACAGTATTATGATGTAAAATTTATCATTGTAGCACTGCATCAATAATTTGAAAATAGTACTATTTCTTCTTTAATATCCAGCTTCCTCTGCTGGGCTCTGTGGGCTAAAAGCATAATTGCTGAATGTCACAGAGTTTCCCTGAATCCAGCCTTTTATTCCTCTATTATGTTATTCTATTACCTTACTTTACTGCTAACAATATTGCTTTAAAAATTAGGTGTAGGGAGTTCAAGCTCATTGACATTAAACAGATTGGTATTTGTTCTTAACTTAGATTCTATGTTTTAAATGTTTCAGGTTTATGAAAGAAAAAATTTAATTCAGGGCAAATTTAAATATTAATCAAATATGAATTTTAAGTTTACTGAAGAACTGCTACAATCTACCCTATCTCTCCCCTTCTTTCCTCTTCACTTTTATTTTCATGACTTGCATATTTTTTTTTATTTTCTGACCACCTGCTGACTCAGCTACTTTTAATTTAAATGAGATCTTTCACTGACATTAGTGGGAGGCAGAGGTGCAAAGAGACTTCCTTGAACCAGGAAGAATACAGAACAAGACAGAGACAGGATTAGCAATTATGAGTACCTAATTATATAGGTTAGATAAGTGCTTAGCTCATTCAGATTCAGTTCTCATTAAATTATTTCTTAAACTATTTTAACCTGTATGTCTATTGTAATTGCCTGGTGATTTCTAAAATGAATGAGTAAGCTTATCCAACAAAATGAAAAAAATCAGACACTTGGAGGACATAGAGACAAAAGTACCTTTAGAAATACATATAACACACACATGTACTCACACATATCTCTTTTTTTGGGGGTATATATTTATATATGTATCGTTTTTCTAGTCTTACTCCTACTGAGACTTCTTGTAATAATTTACTCTATTTTATGGCAGTGGTTCCCATACTGTGTTCCATTCTATGTGCCCATAGAAATTATTTTCACCTACTTTACAGGCTGATGATAAGGGAATATATGGTTTTCTGATTATTTGTAAAAAAGTTTTCCAAGTTCTACATCTGCTATTTGGTTTTGGGACTCACTTATACTTTCCATTATTTTGAGTCATGCTTTCCTTGTGTTTTCCTCATTGATATCTTTAATTATTAATTCTTCATTATTTTGTTCTCACCAACTTCATTTATCAAGGCCTTAGGAGCTCTTACGTGTTATGATTACTTTAAAAATAACTGGTTTACTTTTATACAAAATCGCAAGGAAGATTCAATACATATCATTTCATGTCTTTGACTTTTACAGACTTGGTTTTGAAAAGTTGCCATAAATAAACACCCTACCAACAGATTAAGCTTTTGAGATCAGTTATTAACTGTATTAAAGAGTTTAATTGTCAAGCTGACATTATGCCAGCCACAGAGAATAATGATGTATAATAAGCAAAAAGGTCCCCCTGGTTATACAGATAGCTGTCTCAGTTTTGGGTTTGATCTGTCATTGCATGTCAACATTTAAACAGTTGAATAGTAAACATTAAAAATTAAAGGAAAATCATCATTTATCTTGAACACTGGGATGTATACACACTTTAATAACTACTTAGAAAACAAATTGTAAATAGCAAAACCTGTGACAAACCTCAGCAGATGAAACTTGGTGCCTTTATTCATAAATCTATCAACTTCCAACTGAGTCAGCATTGTGCTAGCATGCAAGTCATTCTCATCTTTCTAAAATTAATTCCCTTGTGAAGAAAACACGAATTCAGGGGATGTACTTAATTAAATATGGTTGCATTTTCACACCTACCCTGGATTTTGGAGGGGCCTTTTCTGTTGTAAGTAAATAAGCAAATGTCTGATCATTTTTCTTACTTGCAAAAAAAGTGCAATCCCTGAAACTTATAATGTTATGTCCCCGGACACAAAGGAGTGCCATGGTGAATATGAAGACACTTTAAAAACACCAGAGCTATCTCTTACTTTCTGTGTTAGCTGACTGAATACATCAGGTGAGTTTTGACACACTGTATTTTGTGTACTTCAGTTTGATTGCATATTTTAATAAGACTTCACCATCACAATAATAAAATGTTCCCACTGAAAATGCAGTTGGTTTTCCATAGCTGTTGGAAAACAGCACTAGGGCATGATATTCTTAGTCAATGGAAGTTGATTGGTTCAGCTGTCTTTATGAGAAACATACATTTATAAGTAAACAGCTGGACTCTCCAGAAGTTGATCTACACCTGTACTGCCTTCAACATGCCCTGTTGGTAAATTGATTTTATTGGTTTTGGACCCTAGAGGAAAACTAAACCTGAAACCAAAATAGAATATAGATACTTGGTTTTGAAAGGACTGCCCAGAAAGGATTCAGGTCCATTCCACCATCATCACCTTGGCATAATGAAATCACTGATAAGATTAAAATGAATCATATAAAATGTTGGCAAAGCCATCAGCTAATATCTTCCCCTCCTCGAACTTTCCCACTCTTGCTTGGAAG
Organism: Lonchura striata; assembly: GCF_050655825.1. NCBI lineage: Eukaryota > Metazoa > Chordata > Aves > Passeriformes > Estrildidae > Lonchura > Lonchura striata. The sequence goes on from NC_140705.1 coordinate 49,891,516, forward strand.
TGTGTTTACTCTTAGCTTCTATGACAACTTGTGGAAAGGAGCTGGGCCTAATCAATGACGGAGAACTTCCTCATTTAATTAGTTTTGAAATCCCAAATGGACCAGCAATTTCCATGAGATTTTCATTAGGAAAATTTTGTACAGATTTTTGTGGCTATATTCACAGGGAGCAGTGGAGGCATTGGAAGGGAGAAAAGAGGCATTTAATGGTTCCACCTGTTAGCATACACGAGATTGCATGATTATCCATTTACAACAGCCTAAATGGAACAGCTGTCCTGGAACAATTTAGAACTTTATCCTCCACTTAACTGCACAGATAAATAAAATTCCATTTCCAAAGCAAATTATTCTGGATACCAGCTAAAGGTATTTAACAAGTTATTTACATTTGTACTGAGGCTTTTGAAGCATTCACATTCATTCATTTGTTTTATTGTAAAAAAACTGCATGAGATTTGATGTATACAAAAGCTATGAAACACATACAGTGCAGGAAGGCATCTCCAGCACAACTGGGTGCAACTCCCAAATGCAGCTCAGCAATCAGCTTCCCTTGTTACTGCTTTTCTAAGAGTCTGGATAAGAGACTGCCTGTGGTTGATGCTGTGGTGCTTTGTAATGTGTCTCTGTCTGAGTATCTTTAAAGACATTGCAAAAAATATTATTTGGAATGCCTTGAGCTAGTACAGCCTGTCTACAGACTGAAACAACAGCTGTCTCCTGTATTTTAAAAGTGCTGTCTCTACTGGTTTCCTCCCAGCATGAAAAGAAAATTACAAACATTAAAAGCCTTTTGGTACACCCAGATTTTGTACTTTTTTTTTTTTTTTTTTTTTTTTGCCTGCAGTGCAATGCATTATGCTTTGAATTTAATCCCAAAGATCCTGCTGTCTAAAGCAACAATATGCATTTGTGGAGAAGTACTTTTCCGAAGATGTAGATTGACACAGTGACCCGTGTCTTTTCTGAGAGTGTCACAGGGCTTTTGAAACCAGCATGGATAATCCAAATATTTTAGCAGTAAGAAATTGGCAACAGCTTTCTTTTCTTAAAAACCATGTGTTGCTCAAATGCCTCAGTAGCATTCTGTGGGTGAATTCTCTTACCCCAAGCTATTAAGGAACAGCTGCTTCAATAAAAGATTTGAGGAACTCCACAATTCTCCATTCTCTCTTCTGCTCCCCACAGAGTGACAAGGCAAAGAGGATTTGTTTGAAGCTGTGCTATGTCTTTAGATTTCTTGAAAAGCCAAGGGAATTCTGTATAGGCACTCTATTTCCATATGAACTAATTATTTTGTCTGACTGACTGACTTTTGTCTCCAGACACTTTTTCATTAGTTCTACTTAATATAGTCACTCAGTTCTCTATATTGTATACTCAGTACCTCCCCATCATCATGTTCCATGATCTATTTTATTCACTTTGAAAGGTCTTCACCTCCTAGGGAGATCCTGTGTAGTTTAAAAAGGTTTGAACTCGTTTATCAGCTCTTTCCCCAGCAAGGATGTTTATAGAGCCATATTCCTGCCCACAAGTTTCCATGAAACTTTAAAATAGATTATTAATTTTATAATACAGTTAAAATTTGACTTTAAAATTAATTGTTAATCATTGATTATTAGTAAATAAACCCTATTTATTATAATTCTTTATTATTTGTAATTATGTTTCTTTATTAACTAAAACTGAAATTAGGTGACAGGTTAAAAATTAAGGAGAACATGTAGGCACGGGCACATGAAACACAGATGCACAGAAATTTCTGAGTCTTCAGTCATGAAGAATTCATTAGAGAAATGGGGAAAATACTGTCTTCCAGAAAAGGGGGTAGGGTGACATTTCTAATTTTGAAATAATCTCCTTAAAATGGTAATAACAATAAATTCTTGAAAAAATTAAATTATGATTGTATATAATTTAATGATTTTTCTTGCTTTGAATTATTTGGGAATTTATGGTGACAGGCAGCTAACTCATGGCTTTTCAGAAGAAGACTAGGAGCATTCCTGAATTTGTTTAATGCTGCTTTGTCATACTGAGTTACTCAGACACCCAAGGTCTATTTCTATCTGGGATACTTCATCACATTGCAGAGTGATAATAGAAAAGCAAAACAAAAAACTCATCCTTGTTTTGTAATGCAGCACGAAAATAATAAAAAATAATACGAAGCATGGTTTAGCTCAGGTAGAGGATATTAAATATGATGTCCCTTAAAAGCCTAGGGGATTTAAATCACAATAATAGTGCACATTGTAATGGCTTATGATGCTGTGGGACAAATGATGAGTGTTTCTCCTGCCTGTAACGCAGAAGGAAAATTTCCACACTGGTGATGTGCCATGAACATAGTGAGCCCACAATTTCTCACATTCATTGTGTACATTCAGTTTAATTCTTAGCCAGAGTGTAGGAAGCACAAAGCACACACAAGAGGTGAAAAGGATATTGGAAGATTTTCTAGTGGGACTTGTTTATTTTGTCTGCTCTTATCTAATCCTCCTTTTGACTTGAAGGTACTTTGCAAGTCCATCATTATGCTAAAATATGTTGTTAAGTGTTAATTAAGTAGAGAATGACTTGAACTTTTAAACTAGTTCAGTGATGAGGAGCTTTCAGCTAACATATATACTTGTTTCTTCATCTTAGACCAGCCTGAGGTTGCAATATCTCCCCACATAAGATTTTTTTCCCCATATTTTCTTGATTATAGTTTTCTATTTCAGTGAATTGGCATTACTAGTTATTATACCAGTTTGTTCAGCCATAATAAAGAGAAGTAGCTCGAGTTCTCCATCAACTACGACTGGGCAACTGGACTATAGCTGAGCTGTGATCATTGTTGCAGTGCCAAATCCATCTCTTTGGCCCAGATAAATAAATAAATAAATAAATAAATAAATAAATAAATAAATAAAACTTAAGACTCAACAATTCAGAGCCATGCTAAACAAAAATAAATTCCTATCTGATTCAAGAAATCCTTTGACACTAACTTGTTGAATGAACTGCATTTGCTGCAGGTTGCATGTTGCATGATCACAAACTACAGGACTGTCACTAAAAAATATGTAAGAGCTGGACATAAAGGCAATAAGGATTAAGCAATAACAGAAGAGACCAGGTACAGATCTGCCCTGCCATTGCCATATCACACAACCTACCATGCTGTGTCAGATGATGTGAAAATGATGTTCTTTGAAGAGGTCAATAAAAGCCTTATGAATATTCTGCTTGAATAAGACTTTTCTAGAGTCCATAGCAGAACTGTGTTGCATCTTTTGAATATATTTGAAGAGTATATTTAAACGAAAGTACTTCAATTTTCCAGATAGGAGGTAGAAAACATATTAGCAGTATTTATTTACTCCTGAATAATTGTTGAATAAATGAGAGTGCAAGAAGTGTATTGTGAGCTGCTCATTAATTCTTTCTCAGTTTCCTTGTAGTTAAAGAAGTTTGGCATTTTTGAGAGAAAACTGTATTTCCATGTAATATGAAGAATTTCAAATTATGTCTTTTGATGTTTTTCAAAATATGCGGTGTTATCAAATATTCGAGATGAGATGTGACTGGAAATAGAGGGTAGTGTGCAATTATGCTATGCCATATATTTTCCTGAAATAAATAACAGCTGGCCATTTATCCTATTATCTGATCTTATTATTTTCAGTGAAAAAATTACTTCATTACATATTTACCACTGACTATCTTAGGAGACCAAGGTTCTCTTAGTCTCTGACAAACCACCACTGAAGCCAAAAACACAAATCAGAACTTGTTTTTTGAAGAAATAATAATATAATGATGAAACAAAATTGAATTGGGTTTGATTGGAAGCTTACTGGCTTAAGGAAAATGTTGCTATAAGTAATTCTAAAGATATAGAAAATCAATCTGTTTGAATCATTAAACATGGTCTGAAAATAAATTGCTCCATTCCATACCCAAAGGAAAAAGAGCAATATTGTCTCTTATATGGGCATTTATGCTCTGCAATTGCCATTTAATGAGGCACAGGAATTTTAGCTCATACAGGAATTTTAGAAAGTGGACCTGTGTTTTGTAAGTCATCAAAAGTCAGTGATGGGTAGTGAGGGGTAGTTTTCTTAGAAAATTAATTGAGCTTACAATCCTATTAATAATTGTTAATTAATATTGTTTTCTAGGCTTATGGATGCATCAGCACTCTATCTGTATTGAAGCATGGTACTGCTTTTTCTGGGTAGAATTTTATTTTCAGATTCTATTTCAGATAAAAAATGTGTTTCCTTTTTTGTATTAGTATACATGTGAACCATGATAAAAACTAAAACTTCAGAAGACAAGTGTAATGCAGTGAAGGACAAATCTGTGCAAGTTTATTTTGTCTGACTATATCATTGCATTTAAATCTTGTCTTAGAATTTGTGTTTCTATTATTAGTTATTTCTAAATATTTGAACTAAAACTTTCATAAAACAGCATTACAATTTGAAGTACTGGGCTTTTGTTCCACGTGCTTTGGCTTTGAACATTGAATCTGACAGAGACTGTGAAACCAGCATCATAACTTCTGATCATTATTAATCTAGTGTACATGACTAAAAAGCTAAGATACCTTTGCTACTTTTATGAACTGATGAAGCTTATGTTTTTTATACCACACTTCATCAAATTTATTTGCAGTTGTTCTCTGATGGAAATTTCTGATTCGAATTGTCTTCAAACAGCTTCAAAGATTTGGGTTTTTGTTGTTTTTTTTTCATTCTCTCCCCAAAATGCCCATCTGTATGATTTGTATGGACATAATATGATGCTGATAAGGTTACTTCCTATCCAGTCAAGAGCATCACCATATGTATGGATGTTTCATATTACTCCACCTACTCAGAATTCCTTCTTTCTCTTCCATGCTAGTTGATTTGTGGAACATATAGAAATCAGTAACGTACACAGAACCAAAAATAAAAACACAGGACATTAGATTTAGAGGGAGGTGAGAGACAGGAACAAGGCACAGATTAATAAACTAAATTATATATGCACAGTCAGTGCCTTGCAAAGCTTTGAAGCTCCTAATTTTAAAATAAAAATTTTATGTGTTTTGATTGTATTATTTTTAGGAGTCTTAACAGAATTTTCTCTGGTTTGGAGGTAGAATTTGTTTCCCTGTGAAAGACTGCTCTGCACATCAGAAGGGAATTTGGTCTCTCAGACTGCAGATGGAACTTCAGTTTCTTAACTGAACTGAATAAAGTAAAAGTCATTTGCATCACAGATCTTCTATAGCTCCTGTTCAAAGTGAGTCATGCTGGACTCAGCCTTCAGGCTACCCACAGGTGATACACAACAAGTACTTCACCAGTACTACTAGTACACAATGAAAACCTTATTATTGCTGCTAGTACACCAATAGAGAGTTTGTAGCAAAATTTCTTATGATAGGAGAGTACATTCTTCTACCAGGTTATCTCCAGATGTTACTGAAACCACTTATGGGAGGGAAATCAGTAAGGGTAAAATAAGGGTCAAAAAACCTTGACTGTATCTTGCATGTAAATTCAACCTTCATATAATAATTTGTCTGAAGTTATGTAAAACTTGGCAAGAAGCCAAGCTTGTTTCAATGGCTGAAAATTTCTTTCTCTGGTTATTAGATTTCTATATTTACAATAATTTCTCATTCTCCTAATGTAGTGCTATATCTTGACAGACCACCGACCATCATTTCACTTTCTCTGCTGAGAAAACTGTGCCAGTCTATTCCTCTTCAATGAAGGAGTCATATATCACAAGTTTTTTTAATCTCTGCATGCATTTAGATTTGATTATCCTGCAGTTCTTAACATACTCTGATATAAAATATTAAGCAGATTTTTTTAAAAGCTACTACCTTTTTTAAATAATCTTTTGATTTTCCTTATAATTTTTCCAGGCAGCTGAACAATATTGCTTTAAATACCATGTGCAGAATTTGAGTGGACAAAATAAATTCAGAGGCAGTTTAAGATCTTGATAACCTACCCCCAACAAGTTATCTTGCAATACTTATTATTGAAATACAATTCAACTAGTAATCCAAAGAGGTTTTGCAGTCTCCCTGACTGGATATAGTCACAGTTTATTTAGATAATGTCCCCTGCCTAGCATTTAATTTAGTTATTTACTGGACTGGTGCTTGGGGAAGATGATCTTTTGAGCTGCTCCCCAACATGAACTATTCTGTGGAACTCCAATTTTTTTAACCTTATTATATGAGGATGTTTTAGTCAAATTGCATATCCAGATGAAACTTCTATTGTTCAGACAGTTTTTAAACAAGGAATTCAGCAACCAGCTCATCTGTTCAGAATACATCAGATTTTAATGAAAGCACTCCAATCATAAAGACATATTCTTCATATCTATAGATGACTTCCGTAGTGAAAGGCCACAGTAGTAATTTTAATTGACTACTCAGCTATTTTTTAATGAACTTTTTAAGTCCTTAACCTTTCCCTAAAATTTAAATCTCAAGCTCTACTATATAATTTTTTTCATCTGATAAAGGCAAATTAGATTTTTCTTTATTAAGTAACAAATCTTTGGAATTAAAATTATTTTAGTTTCTCTGATATTAATTTTTTTATACCTTTCAGACACATGAATATTTGTCTGTCTTCCCTATATCCAGCTGTTTTGAGAGGGAGAGCAATTGAAAAAGATAACCCTATTTTAGTTTTCATATGGTTCCTCGCCAAGTTGCTTCTACTTGCTGACACATTCTGTTTTTTGTCGAGCTCCTTTTGACACTTCATTGAGGCAAGCTCAACTTTTTCACTTAAGGCAAAGAGTGCAGCTAAAACTTACTGAAGAACACGAGTCTGTGTGACAGGTGTTTTTAATACCCTGTCTCTCATGCTTAGTTGACATACCTGTGATATACCCAAATTCTTCAGGCCTGTGTTCCGTTATCATCAGTAGAATGAAAAAGAAAAAGGAAAACAATAGCCAAGAACACTTAAAGAAACCCTTTTCTAGTGCAAAGGTGTATAAAAGGGAATGTGGGATGGAAAAATGAACCTATTAAATAGATAACCATTAATACAATACTACATATTATATTTATATAATAATTATATAATACCCCTATGATCATAATGTCAAAGGTGTTGTTGATACATGGGTAACTGGGGAGTTAAAATCCTAAATTGAATGAGTGTCTCTTGGAATGGACAAGGAAAAACTAATTTATTCTTTCATCTCAATGTTGTAATCATGTTGTTTATAATGTACATTGGTGAGATTAATTTTTATAGGAAGTAATACCTGTCAAAAGAGCAACAGTAATGCACTTAACACATTTTCAAGCACTAAATTCATTAATCATAGTGATTCAACCAACCAACCAACTAATAAAAAAAAAAAGAGAGAAAAAAATCCCAAAACAACAAAAAAAGACCCACATAGAAACCCTCCCCAAAACCCCAGGAACATTAGGACTGGGAGTATTATATTTACCCTTCATTTCCATCCTACTTTTCCCTAGTCTCAGAAGACCTCATCTTATATGAGGACACTATATTGATGGGTGCCTGGCAGGAAAGCCAGGAGAGACAATCCATGGCTTAAAAAATGCATACCCTGAAAAATCAAACAAGGTAAAGTATGCCGGAAAAGAAACCCCTTTTGGTATGTGATAGACCTTGGAAGATGACACTTAGAGTACAAATTCTTGGTAAAAGAAGTCTTATTCCTGAGCAAACTTCTGCTGAGCACATATGCAGATTTTATTTAACCACACAGGACCTACCGCAGGACCAATAAGTTACTGGTTTTCCTTGAGTACACAATTTGGCAGTAGTACAAGTCTAATATATTTCAGAATAACGATATAAACACGCAACTATTTTCTAAACTTTCCATCACTCTCATGAAAGGTAGCTCACTTAAGTATGTCAACTCCTGGAAAATGCCACAAACCCTAAACTTTTTTTTTTAATACATATTTCCTCTGCAATTAAGTCTTGCCTTGAAAAGAAGGACCTATATTATCCTAAGTACAGAAAAGTTGCAAAGGACACAAGGATTTTAGCATAAAATGATGGCAAAAATGGCTAAGGCACCCAACAGCCAGAGAGGATTTAACGCAGATGATTTCTTTCAGTGCCTCTAGCATTTATCATTTTCCAGCAGTTTTCTGTTCTGTGTTCTAGCTTTTGAGAATGATTTTTTAAGGTAAATAATTTTCCCCCTGATCTGCTCAAGGAGGCAGTCCTTTTTTACATGACCAAGTGGCATATTCTCAATGCCTGGATACAGAGGAAGGAAAGCTTCCTGAACTTGCAGACAGGAACATTTACACAGCATCTATACAGCACACTGGGTTTGCAATTACAGGAAACTTTCTTGCAGCAGACAGTGAATGAGGCATAAAAATTACCTTAATGTGATATCCCCTCAGTACTACTGTTTCAGGGAGATTAAAAAAAGAAGAGAGGTACCAGAAGAACAATACTTTCCTGTGGAAAACCCTGACAGCTGATACAGCGTCATCTTCAAATCTGCCTCAAATCAAGTGTTCCATAAGGTTTTAACCTGTCAAGTAGATGTTCACATTGCTACAGTGTAAGAGAAATAATAATTCATTTAAATATCAGGAAAGTGCATCTGTCAGAGCTGTATATGGAAGTGCCACATTATATATCAGAGGACCTTGTAGAAAAGGGCTGATTTGTCAAGAAATAAACTTACTTTATTTATTCACAGCTTATTGATGCAAATATTTTTCTTATTTCCTACTGTGAAAAAAACATAGTCTCTAAAAATTAGGAAGGATTCAAATTCAGAGAAGTAAAGAAATAATCTGATAATACAGATAATTAGTCAAATTGTTGACATATGACACTTCATAGCTTTCAAAGGATATTTTATGTTTTATGCAAAGAAATAACTGGATTTCTATAACAAGGCTATTTTCTGAACATAGGTACCAATCTAGAGTGAATATTTATAGTACACCTAGTAATTTCATTGGATAGTCTTCAGGGAAAGAGGGAAATATCTATTATTAGAATCACCTCTCTACTCAAGTTTCCCGCCAGCATTTGCTATATTTGCATTTACAGCCAGCATGTGAAAATATAACTAAATACTTTTTAATGGCATTATACATTGCTGAACTTGATTTGATGTGTCAATGTCAGTCTAAGCAGTGGATCAATCAGATGTTGATAATAACTTTAAAGATAGGTTTTTTCACTTTTCAATGCCATGACTGACACTAATATAATATAATTCCCAGCTTTAATAAACAAACAAATAATAAACCCCATTCTGATGGGGGTTTTGCCTTTTTACCATTTTCAGCTCAAATTCCCCTTCTCCTTTTACATACAAGAAATTCAGGCCTTTACTAGTACTGCCGTAGCAGTACACATTGAATAGCTGATCCAGAGTACCTGGGTTTTGACTACACAATAGAACTGTGCCAAAGCACTTAAAGGATTTTGATCTGAAACTTTTCTAGTTGTCCTGGACATCTCTTTTAAGCCCAGTGAAGCAGTCAAACAGATAAAAGAAGCTAACTGGGAGTTTAGTGTGAATGATTTAGTTATGAATGCAGTGTTTTTCATATAGCATAACTTATTCCATCTGCATTCCCTACAGGATACCGTATGATTCACAGATAAAAGTTTTAATGTAGATTTGATCAATTTTAGTTTGTTGCTTGGAGGAAAAGCTGTCAAACTGCCATTAAACTAAGTCCCTCTTTATTCTAAAGTACAAAAAAGTAACGCTTCAAAAAAATATGAGTATCAGGCAAAGTGAACTTATATCTTAACAGGGCAGGTAATTTTGATGAGAAAAAATAACAAATACAGATTAATCCTGTCTTTCAAAAAAGCATTCATTTAAATAGGCAATAAAAAAGACCCCACAGTGGCAAAAATCAAAACAATTTATTTTCTTAACAAATTACTAACTTTTTTTACAAACTATCATTCTTCAAATTGTTCTCCAGTGCTTTGGTGTTCCTCTACCAAAAATTTCACCTTGTTTTTTTAAACAATTTCATGCACTCATTCATAACAATTACTCACACTGTTGCAGAGCCCAAGGAAGGTGAGGGTGTGGGAAAAGATGGGATGGTTCTTAGATAAGGGAATGATAAAGCAATTTGACAGTAATGTAAATATTAAAGAGAAATAGGACACTGGAGATTTCAGCCGTTCCACTTTTAAGACAAATTTTGTTCCACATCTTAGTCTACCTTGCTGGTGCATTCTTGGATATTATAATTACTATATATTTAAAAAGTAAAATATGTTAATATATGTAAAAAAGTAAAATATGGAAGTCCAGCCAGTGACTAGCAGTGCTTCTCAGGTGTCAGTCCTGCCTTGTGTCTGTGTTAATGGCATGAGTGATGGGACAGATGGTCAGAACATTTGAGGATGTCACCAATTTGCAGCACAGGGGTCATATTCAGAAGTAACCTGTGAAATGGTAAAAAATTGAGTGAATTGAACCTCAGGAAATTTAGCAAGGAAAAGTTCTGTCATTGAGATACAGTACAGCAAAAGAGTCCAGCTAGAAAGTGATTTTACAACAAAGGATCAGCACAACTGATTGACAAAAATTACACATGATTAGCAGTGCAGTCTTGTATCTGGAAAAAAAAAATCATAATGGTCTACAAATACCTGATGAAAGAAACACAGACTGAGACTCTCACAGAGGTGCACAATAGAAGGGAAAGAGACAATGGGCACAAACTGAAATATGGTAAACTTTGACTTGATAGAAAGGAAAAAAACATTGTGGCCATGTTCAAATAGTGGAACAAGTTGCCCAGAGAGGTTACAAGATTTCCTGTCCTGAAGACTTTTAAAAGTCAACTGGAAGCTTCCCTGAATAATCTCATATATTTAGACATGCTCTGAGCAGCGAGGTGTCACAAGATCACAAGAGAACCTTCCCATGGATTCATGATTGATCTTAATTGACCCCCTGCACTGACAGGACATAGAGATCTGTGAGATAATGTAAGGCTTGGAGGATTTATTTTTAATGTATTGCTGTTAACAGAAATATCAGTGACTGACTGACTGATCCATTAGGTGGCCCAGCTGACGAGGTGAGCAGCTTCCATGTTGGCACAATCTGGACAGGAGCTCAAGTATTGCTCTCCTCTGTGCTTTCAGTTACAGGGAACAATGAAGGAATAAACAGAAAGGTTCATCAGATTGACAACTTGACTCCAAGCCTTGTGTCACCAGCAGAAGTCTGGAGGATTTAATCATTAATTACAGACCTGATGGTGACAGTTAGGGAACGCCTGTCTCAAAGGTGGAAAAGGATCTTTGTGCAGGAGTCAGCAGGGCTCATGGAAAGAACCCTAAACTTGTTTGGAAGGGGGAAAGGGGTAAAACCAGGCTTGTTAGAGGTAAGATTGATTTGTAGCATGGCAATATTTTGGGACTGGTGAAAGCAAGGTTCTTCAGTCTGCTGTGTCAGTGGAGGCAAGGAATGAAGATCCAAAGGGACACCAAAGACATGAGCGTTATTGATCTGTTAGAAACCACAGAAGCTTTCGAGGACAGTCACATAGGAATCAGGGCTTCTTCTTCCAAAACTATGGCAAGTGCAGCAGCCCTACTGAAGTAGGCTTACATCAAAGCACAAGGATGGACATCAGACAGGAGGAGCTGGAAGCCACTGTGCAAGTGGGATAATGTTGCCATCATGGAAACTTGGTGGGATGACCTGCACAACTGAAGTGTTACAATGGACGACTAAATTTTTCAGAAGGATAGGCAAGGAAGGAGGGGTCATGGGTTAGCCCCATATGTCAGGGAGTATTTGGGCTGTTTGGAGATTAACAATGGTGATGCCAGAATTGTTTATGGGTAGGAATCAGGGGGAAGGCCAACAAGGCAGGTGGGAGTCTTTTATGGAACACTCAACCAGGATGAAGAGGGAGATGAAATCTTCTGTAACAGCTGAGAGAAATCTCAAAATCACCAGCTCTTGTTTTCATGGAGGACTTCAACTTCCTAGATGACTGCTGATAATAGATTGCAGTAAAGAGGAAACAGTCTAGGAGGTTTGGCTGAAACTCAGAAAAAAGGAAAGCTTATGACCTTTGGAAGATGCCATGAGGTTATACAGGGAGAAAATTAGTATAAACAAAGCCCAAATAGAACTTAATCTGACTACTGATAAAAAGACAATGCAAAACTTTTCCACAAAAGCAATAATAACTAAAGGAGGGCTAGGGAGATTCCTCTTCCCTTACTAGATGCAAAAGGAAACATAGCAAGAAAGAATGAGGAAAAGACTGAGCTACTTAATGACTTCTTTCCTCTGTTAGCTCTAGTAAGTCTGCCCTTGGCAACTAAGAAGTGGAACAGATTACTTTATTGAATAGTAAAATTTCCCTACAATCACCAAATAGCACAAGGAAGAGAGGAAGGGTTCAGAGTCACCAAGCTATTTTTTTTTTGACAGGACCAAACTCATAAAATCCCTATCAGAAATTTAAGCCGTTTGAAAATATGTTAATGATAACCTTTTCAAGCTTGACTTCCTCCTAACCAGTCCCATAGTTTGACTTCATAATTCTTCAATGTTTTTCCATGCAGATACTGCTGTATAGATTTCTGAGTAAATATACCCTTCAACACTTGATTTTGTATTGTTAAGTACTAATCATTAAATATGTTTCAATTGTGATCAAAATTAAATTTCAAATGGTGCTCTGCATATTCATTTATTGAGGCAGTTCATGAGCAGAAAAATTCTTCCTTGCAATGCTTATTCTGTTTTAAATTTTTACATCCTGATTTTTTTTTAAATTAATCAGAAATTACAAGCAGCAATCTTACAAAGGTACTGCTCTTATAAGAGTGGTGCTTGAAGGGATTATATCAAGCCTTGAAGTCAATGACTGAATAGTTTCAAGCTGATTTTGAGAAGAGCTGATAAAACAATCTGAAACTTCCTTTTGTTTTGACATGTTAGAGACACGTACGGAAACAGTCACAAATCTTTTATTTCTCCAGTGATCTTTAGGAATAGAAATTATGAGTACTTGGGGTCTAGGAATGTAGTGGCAGTTAATAAAGGATGTGAGCCCAAAAAGTGAGACAGTGAGCCCTGTAGACAGGAAAACAAAATCACTGCAGAGCTCATTTTCCAGAGGCCTTCCTCCTCACATTCTACACTTCATTCCACTGAGATAAAAAAAAAAAAATTGACTGCTTCGGTAGGCAGTGAAAAGATGTCAAAATCATCAAATGTCCAAAAGGTGTCTAAAAAATTTAGTGACTTTTTTCTGTTCTAGATCCAGGGAATTTTCTTCACTAAGTATTGTAAAAGATATTTTTTTGTGTTATAACAGCTAAACAGCACTTGGCTTGCCTGAATGGTAAAAGTAGTGCAAAAATTTTCTCTTCACCCTATTGAACAAATAATAAGTCCTCAAAAGTGAATTCCCTAGAGATGCCACTTGGCTAATTTGGATCACATTTTCTTTCCTGGAAAATAACTGCTGAAGGTCCTTGTTTGGCATCTATTTGCATCAATATTGAATAGTGGTGCATAACTATTGACGGCATACTATGTTATCCTGTATAGTACCTGTACTTTGCAGATTTCTACTAAGCTACCTGAGAAACCTTGGGATCAATCTGTACTCTCTAACTCATGTGCTACACCCCATTAATTAATTTGTTTGAGAAAGAACACAGATATTTTTTCTTTAATTGTCCATTTTGGACTGAAAACCATCTAGTTCAAGAGAAATTCAAATATCTTTTGTTGAGTTATGCTTGATCTGATAATTGACCCTGTAAAAATATAATATTTTTAGACTGATTTTTTTCCATTTAAGTTAGTGGTTGGATTCAGGCATTTTTCAATCTGACTAAATAGCCCTTATACATTTCCTGTTTTTCATGCAGATACTGATATAACCCTTGGTCCTCTTTTTTTTATCAAGCTAAACACCTTTGAATAATAATTTTTGGAGAGAATTATTATTATGTTTATTTCACAAAATTTAAATTATTCCATACATCTTCTCTAAATCCTTTAATTTATCAATATGGTTTGGTGACTGTGGACACCACAAAAAAAAAAGTGCATTACTAGGCAATTCCTTTGATATTGCCACCAAGAGCAAAGGGAATATAAACTTTCTGATCCAATTTATTATATTTATGCAGCAGAAGAATTCATTGTTTCTTATGAAATAGGAGCTAATGTTCATTATACACCTCTAATACTGTTCAAGATTTTTTCCTTTTTTACAATCTTCGTGGCATCTACAAACAATATTAATTAGAATTTTCTGTTTTCTCCCAAACAGTGACAAAAAATGCTGCACAGAATACAGCCAAGAACCCAGCCTTGCAGAACCCAGCAAGATGTTCACTGTCTAAGATTTCCCTTTATATTTGCATCAGGAAACCTATCCGTCAATCAAGTTTTAATCTAGTTTATATCTAGAATACTCATTTGCTGTTGATTGAGCATCACTTTTTAATAACCCATATCCACAGAACAACTCAGAAATTACTTCAGCAATGAACACTTGTATCAATCTTACATTCTTAAGCTGTTTTTCAGGTTAAGACAAACCTCCTAGAAAATTTTGGGATATCTTAAAGAATAACTAGTCATTTTGGCAACTGTTATTAAACCAATATACTCAGGAAAAAAAAAGGACCAGATTGCCTCATCAAGATCTATTTTCTAGAGAAATGTGATGAACACTGGTATTTCTATTATTAATACCATTCTCTACTAGCAACTATATTATTGCTTTGAGCTCCTAGCAAACAATAGTCAAACAATTACCAAAAACTAGGTCTCAGAATTTACCACTTTTTCCTAATACTTAATGGAAATTCAACAGAGTTGACTGAAGAATAGCATACATACTTTGAAATTCTAGTAGATAAACTATATAGAACCACTGATGAAAGTTTTGTCCAATAAGATATTGCTCCTTGGAAAGCATTGCGTTTTGAAAGCATTACTGTATTATGGAAATAATTTACCAAAAACTATAACATTTATTGGAAGAAAGCACCTTTTGGACAATTTCTGTTGTTTATTTTTATTCATTCTACCACTTTAATCTGTGAAAGTGCACAGCATTCACACTTGAAGTCATGGCCCAAACCTCTGGAGGGCAGTGCAGTTTCTGATGCTGATAATGTACCTTCAGAATGAGTTTGAGAAAGCAAAACCAAACATTTGCCTCCAACAATGCAGTTGTGTTCTCTTATTGCTACAGGCAGATTGATACACCTCTGAACCCCCTGCTTAGAGCTGAATGATTTTCCTGCAGTGATATCATCATGGTCCTGTCATCAGCAGTGGAGCTTTTCCTCGAGACTCCCTGAGGCTTCCACAGAAGGTCATGTTCCTACTCGTACTTCAGAGTTTACTAGTGAGCTTGACTTTCTGTGCTGGTGCAGTGACATCAGTACAGAAGTTGAAGGCTATCAGTGGGAAGGGCATGTGTAAAAGATATCAGAGTGGTCTGTGCTGTGGGTTTGAAGTCATTAGACTGGGATGATTTCATTGGGATAGTCCTCTAGAGTATACTAAGGGCACTGGGGCTGTAATTCCCAGCTGTAATTAGCAACCTAAATCCATCCTTCTGTGTTCTTCTTTATCCACTGCACTTGGCTCACCTGTGTTTACCTTCCTTAGTCCAGTGTTCTTGTTAGATTGCTGGCAATAGCCATTTCACACCTACTTTCTATGGTAAGGGACTGGATTTTCCAGAAGTCATTTTAATCAGAACAAGGATTTTTTTAGCCTGATTAGATGCATGCCATTGACAAATGTAAATTTATCCCTAAGGGACAAAGATGAGACACACTATCCATTTCTGAGCTTCACAATGATTGACTGCAGCCCCAATTAGGCCGAAACCTTCAGTTGCATTTAGTGCACAGTCTTCAAGGGCAGCCTGAATTATCTTGCACTCTTAATTCTATTGAGTATATGGTTTATGGTTTAATTTCTTTAATGTAGTACTATCCTTCTGTCACAGAAAGGCAAATATTTTTCAGAACAACTTTATGTAGTGGTTAAACCTACCTCAGACATTTCATTTTAAAGTGACCTTGTTTATGCTGGGTGGGAAAAAAGCCATTTATTATGTGTTTGTTAAACTGCAGCTACGTGTTCAGCATAATAGGAGTCTGGACCTCTGCCTCCAAAGATTAATATAGTTTTGATTTGAAGCCAGGGAAAATCTTAAAATGCTTTTAGTATTATATTATTAAATTAATCATAAAATTTGATTGAAATTAATAAAATATGATTGAAAAAAGGAGTCTCATTTCACAAAAAACAGGCAGATTTTTCTCCCACCCATAGTTTGGTAAACTAAATATTGTAGAAATCAACTTAGAACTTAGAAAGAAATGCCTGAGTTAAATAAATATACAATAAAAATATGGTATTTAAACAAACAAAGAAAAAAGAGCAATTAAGTATTTTAAGGGCACTGCTGAGCAGTTTGAGCATCAGATGTGAATGTGATTAATGCTTTTTGAAATAACTTTACATTAGGTACAAAACTGAGGACACGCATATCTTTAGCTTTTATATTTTATTTTTATTGATGGAACTGAGTCTTTTCTATCAAATTTCAAGCTACTGGGAATATTTTCTGGTGATTTAGTGTCACTGGTGTGATCACTATGGCAGTTTGAATTTTCCTAAGTTTTAAACGAGGATTGCCAGTCTGAAGGTGAACTCCAGGGCTTATGATTTAGAGTTATCAGATTAACTTTGTATTATACCATGAAAGGAAAACAAGACATGGCCTGAAACCATGACATTTAGATGGAGTCTTTCGAAACACCAAGAAGTGGAGTTTGGCAATCTGATAGGGAGTTTTAATTTTGCCTGGTTTAATCAAAAGGTCACTTTGCGAAGTTTAAAATCTGAATTCACAGTCCTATTTCAAGAAGGTTTTTAGACTCAGCAGTTTAGTAAAGATATATATTGCAGGTTAAAATATACTCTTTCAGCTCTCAAATAGTTTTGCAGTCCCAGGACACTTTTGGAGGCACAAATATAAAGGGTTTTAATGTTGTGAAAGTCAAAACTACAACTCTTCAGGAATATTTGTTTCCTAAGTTGAAAGAAAGGAAGGATAATGATTTCTGCCAAGTGAAAGGCAGGCATCAACATAAACTACTTAGGTTCAAATCCTGTGATTTAAAAGAAGGAAACAAATAGGTATAAAACGACATTAATTAATTACAAGCCATTTCTTATATTGAACCTTGCCTCCCAGCTGTGTTTTTAGATCCCTATATCTAATAAAGTATTTATTTGTTTTGTTGTGAAAAAGTCAGTGTCAATATCCAAAACAATTATGATCTGTATTTATGACCTCATAAAGACAAACTCACCACATATTAGTACTGTTTGTGATCGGATTTCTTTAAGGTGAGTTATGGAGCAATTATTTCTTCTGAGTGCACACACTGCAGTCAGATGTCAGTGTTAACTTTGCCACTGATCAAATGGCAATCTCATCAATGCCTTGCAGCCTTCTCTTAGCTGTCTGCTGGTACTTGGCTTCTGGCATTTATCAGTTCTTCAAACAGCCTTTACTGCTTACCCATCTCACCACCTTGCCTGTCGGATTTTGAAGAGCTTATGATGTCTGTCAGACCTTACAGGTCTGTACTTCTGAGAAACAAAAAAGATTATTTTTTGAAGGAATACATTGATGAGCTAGTTTGTAAATTATTTTATTGTCTCCTTCCTGAGCAGCTCGGTCATTAAATGATACTGTATGCTACATTTTTTTCTGTAATGGCCTTCCTGCGGTTTCAGTCTCTAGACTCCAAAGCCTCAGATGCTGTAACAATATTCTTTCCATAGTGTTGATAAACATGCCAGCTAGCTCATTATGACACATCATTCCATCTCTGATATCTGTACTTAAACTTTTTTGTTCCTGGTGTCAGGAGTTACGTGCACAGCTAGTCATCACTGACTTCATTTTGCTAGCTGTGGTGTCTGACACATCAGACCCAGCAAGATATGGATGTATACAGACTGAGGCAAAATGGTTTCACTAAAGGACATTTGCACCCTCTGGAGCATTAGGCTTCAAGAGACGACTTCCAGGCAATACTTGAAATATTCATTTGTACTTGAGTTGTCATTTTTCTATGTCCCCTTATATATTGCTGTGCTGAAGCATTGAGTGTACTGCTCTGTATTTTATCTCTTTGTATTTTATCTAATATAATCACTATATTTTGAGCTAAAATATTGTCTTCTCCTTTGATCAGATGATTTGTGGACATTAGAAACTCATTAAACATTCACATCCCATGCTGATGGGTGTAGTCTACACAATCAAACAGAGAGTTTATTGGAAATGTGTATAAGGTGCAACATAAAACATATTTTGATAGCAATTGAGTGTAAATATTTCATAGCAGTAAACAAGTGCCAAGTCTCACTGCTTGCATTCAAAGAACTGACTGCATTTGTTAAATTAATGTCTCTTTAACAGGACATGAACAATTTAAAAATAAAATCAACTTAATGCAGTGTCCCACATAAATCTTGGTTTACATATTTATGCAAATTTAGCCTATTATTAAGCCATATTACTGATTTCACAGCAAAATGCTTATACTTAGGAACTTGGCATATAATAATAATAGATTTCAAACTATCTCTTAGGCTAACAAAGCAAAACCTGTTTGTTTGTTTGTTTGTTTGTTTGTTCTAAAATATGAAAACCAAATAATTTTCTAAGGAAGGCCCATGAAAGACACAGAAAAGTTCATATTCCAACCAAATTATAATTTCCTTAAACCAGTGTCTTTTTATTTGACATTGAGAGAATATTTTTTCTTGTGAAATAAGGGCACTACAAATATATATTATTACATCCTTGCATACCATGGCAATCTAAAGTCATACTGCAACTCTCAACGTGATTACTTTGAAGAAGATAGATGATTTCAGTTAATGCAGTTTACTATAAGTATGCTTATATTTTTTTCTGAAGGAGTTAAACAAGTAGCTAATAAAATATAATCCAAAATATACACATTTTATAGTTTTAATTTAGGACAACCACTCTTTTAGTAAGTTACTCAGTATAAATATGTAAGGGGTTTATCTTTATATGATCTATAGGAAGGGAATAAACCTTAATAACAGCATTAATAATTATATTTTCATGGTTAAATATCCAACCATTCTTCCACATTACTTGTTGCCTAGCTTTTAATGCAAAAAATATGTGTAAATGCTACATCCTTCTCCCTTCAATGTATGCTCAGTATATTTCTATTTTTAATAATAATTTTAACTTTCAAATCTCATGCCTCTGAAGCATCTCTGGTAGCTTTATTATTGCTGTTTCTTTCTGTGTCCTGAATGCTAGGAATATGAAGAGCCAGATGTGAGGGAGACCATACTGGTAACTTGACTATTCTGAGAAATGTCTAAACTGGAGTCATCAGTGATATGAATACCACACAAAGGAGATCAGGCTCTTCTTTATCACCTCAAATAAATGCAAAGTAATTCCTAAATACAGAAGACAAATATCTCCCTAGCATTAATTTGCAGCTGTCAAACTGAAAAAAAAACCCTTTAGGTCAGAATTTTCAAGAATGCATGCATGTTTTAGCTCAAGATTTTTAGCTAATGTGTGATTGTGCTTCAGGATTTGTATATGCAAACTCCATTAGCTTGGGTGAATTTCCTATATATTGGTATAATGAGTCGTATCTTAAGGTGTTAGTGCAAGCTATTGCTTGTATGCAAAAAGGGTCAAGTCTGAGATTTTTTAAGAACTTATACTGAATAAGTAGATTCCTTTACATTTCAATCTGATATTAAATGATTGTGCAGTTTCTTACAGCACTGGGGTTCCCTATTATTTTATTTATAACAAGGATACTTCAACTGCTGCATAAACTTGTTATCCCATGAGTCATTGCAAATATACAATAGTTTCAGCACCCATAAGCACAATACAATTTTACAATAAAAGTGTATGAACTAAAATTCCCATGCATTTGAAAATCGTGTTCCTCTAAGCAGGAACTTTGAGGAATTTAATTTCATATTAGCTACATTTCTTAGGAAAACAAATTTTCAAAAGCTCCTTAGGCCATAAATAAAACAAGTTTCTGGTCTGATTTTTGTTTTGATTTGTTTTGGTTTTTGCCCTGGTTTATGCCCACTTAAATTTTTCATACACAAACTCAATACATGAGCAAATCTTGAAAATACTGGCCAGTATATACTAGAGAACACTGAAAATTCCTATGGAAGTGGGACACACCTAGATCAGACATTTTATTTTTTCAACTTTTTCCAAATCTAGTGTAATTTAAAAAAGGACAAAACCTGCACATCTAATACATCACAGATTTTGCATCCATTTCTTAAATCTCTTCAGACTCAAAGTATCTCTTGGAACAGCTTAAGCCTGATTTACAGAGGCTGCTGCACATCCCTGTGTGTGAGAGGGCAGCAGCGATAAATCACTTCTTGCAAAGAAAGTCACGCTCAGACAATGATCACAGTGAGAATCCAAACAGTGATCAAAAGGCAGCGTGGCTCAGAATCATACTGCTCAGCTGTTCCAGGCTGGGCTGGGCAGTTAGAAATGGTAATGAGAGGCACAGAGCGTGCCAAAGATTCTCTCTGCTCACTCACCACAGAATAATAAGCTACTGGTGACCTGGAACTACACAGTCCAGTCATGAAATACATAAACATTAGATCTTTGTAGTACTATAAGAAGACTATACCCTATTAAAAAAAGAAAAAATAGTCAGCAATGAACAGGAAAAATGTGAATCTAGCTTGATACTGTAAAATATGATTGCCACTGTTCAATTTCTGAAGCTACGCTGGCCATTTTGTCTGCTTTACTCAGCAGGCTAGAATAGTCCTAATATTTTCAATAAAATAAGCTGAAATTGAAGTAGGATATTAATTATATTAGTTAATAAGCCAGTTAGATATTGATTGATGGTTCTTTGAAAGAAATACATCTAGAGCTGTGCAGACTGCAAACCATTCTAAACCATTCCAAGAAAGAGACACAAAGAGGTTATGTTCTTTAGCTAGAATTTTCTGTCACTGCTACCACTGCTTTCAGGCTACTTGTGACAACAAAGGTGTTTGTAGACTGAGACTGAGACTCTGGGAGGAACTTTTTTTCTGCACCAAGCAGATTAATAGAAGTGTGCATCAGACTTCAGGTGACAGGAAGACACCCACAACATACCCTAACTTGCAGAATTATTGTAGGTATAAGAATGAATGAAGAAAATTTTGAAGATATTCATGCTACTGACAGCTGAACTTAGCCATGTAAGTTAACTGGCATGTTTTCCCTGATGCTCTTCAAAATTAATGGAAAATTACTCACCTCTTTGAAAGGGTCACCTGAGGGATCTACATTAAATTCTCCTTTGAATTTTCTTCTTCATGAACATACTGCACTGACTAATCAAAATGGGCACAAAACTAATCGACTGATTTAGGCTCCTAAAGATATTTGCTATGACCATTTTGGGTAGATGAGATCCAACCTGGGCTGTGTTTCACCACAGGTGTTTTTTTAGCCATTTCATAGAAGGAGACTTTTTAGGCTTACTTTGTATGTGACAGTGTAGCATCACTAAAAGTTTACCATATGTCAAGAGTATGGCTTTACATGTTAGAAATTCAAATACTTTATCACAAATGCCTTTGACATGTGTGTAAACTTCCTCCAGTGAAAGATATTAGATACTTAGAGGCTTTACACTTTAATTTTATTGTTTTTCCATAGACCCTATGGTAATAATTGTCCCATGTTACATGGTGTTTATCAATGACAGACAAGAACCATTTTTGTTGTTGTACAGTTGATAGCAATTTTTCTTGCTCCTCTTCATTATGTCACTCTAGTAAAGACTTTAGGGCTGTTAAAACATTCCATGAAAATCCAAAGTCAATATCAGGTGATGCCCAAGATATTTTCTTCCTGTTTCATTATTCCAACAGAAAAATGGAATAAAGTTCCATTTTCTGATTTTGCTTCATACGTTGTCAATTTCATAATAAAACATTTGGAGGACTTAAGTGTTTGCTATACACCACTAGGACTAACGGCTTCAAGGTAAGCAAACAGGAGAATCAATTTATCTTACAAGCAAAAGACTCAAACCTTTTCCTTATGAAAAACGTAATGTCAAGGAGAAACCCAAACACCTGGGAATTTTGGCTAGAACATAGAATTTTTAGCAAGTACCAGGTAACATAACACTTTATTTTTCATTTTCTATAAGTGAGATTTTTTTGTTCAGACTGTTCTGAGGTAGCCAAGAGATGCCTCTTTGCTTTTCATGCTTGACCTGATCTTGTTTTGCACACTTCTCACTCAAACCTACAGTTCTCTTTTGCATTCACAGAATCCCTTATTTTAATGGATGAATGTTGGTAAGAAAGATCTTCAGATGCTGATCTGGCTTACTGATAGGGTTTCCTTTGAGAACTTAATTCTTGACTTGCGACTCAGAAGAATTTTCATATTGAAAGCAAACACTTTTTCACATTTTTTGATAGTTTAAAATGTACATTTAATATTGTTTTAATAACTGAAACTCATAACTTTTTAAATAACTGCTAACTTATTCAACACTAGTTTGTTTAATACTTTGTAGAAACAACTTTTATTCTTAGAGTTCTGCATATTTTCCCTAAGGCAAAACTTTAGTCCTGTTACTTGTGCCTTCTTACTCATACTATAAATAAAACATTGATTCTCATTATATAAGGGAGAAGAGGCAATTTTTCATCAATTATAGGATTTTGGTGAATGTGAAACAATTTTAGGTTATTTTATATAAAGACAAAATACACAGGGAAATTAAAGGAATTATAAAAAGATCTGTGTTATTTTAGAACAAGTATTATTTTTATTAAACATTTCAATCTTACTAATTTATGAACTACATAATTCCAAAATATTCCCAGTAACTCATCACTGAGACAGTACCTGTTTTGTGCGACATCAGTTAAAGCAGCATTTTGATATTCTAGAAGACAGATAGTTCCTGACCTAGGGAAATGCAGTCCAGGTGTGTGTCCATTTTTGTCTCAACATGGGGTCTTATGAGTTTTTACAGTTTTAGCTTCCCATTTTCTACACAACAAGAACCTTTTCCTTGGTTTTCAAATCACGTCATGATTTTTAAAGATTATTAAATATTTCATAATACAGCCTCTAAGCGCCTTTCTTTTTCTCCAGAGAGATGACCTCAAGACATTTAGAAATAAATGGCATCATGACAATCTGATTTTCAAGCTGAAAATTTAACTCTAATGCTGTGTTCTTCACAGAGTCTTATTGGATTCATGTCATTGAAACATTGTCAGGGAAGTGTATTTGCTTTGATACAAAATTCGTGTCATGCTGAGAAGAACTGAGGCTCTTAATTCTGAGATTTACAGGCTACATATAAGACAATAAGATATTTATTAGTTTTAACACAATATTTGAGCACTCTCAGTAAAGGTAGTAAGACTGCCTGTATAAAGAGGAGAATTACCATGCTTAAGTAGACACATTTCATCAGTAAGTTAATTAAATGCTAGTGTTAAAAATAAGGTCTGCAAGTGAATGTGAGAATAGTGTCAGTACTTACTGCAACCTTTTTAGACAGTTTGTTTTTCTCATTAGCCAAAGAGACATGAATGAATTGGTCAAGTGGTAGCCAGAGCTGGACCATCTCTAATCAGTACCACCAAATTCACTTGTAACTACCCCACTTCCTGTAAACTGAGATACTTCTAGTGGGACTGTTGAATTGCAATCAAGCTTCTGCTTTGCACACACTTAGTAAGCAGGAGTATTTATTAATTATATACTAACAAATATTCCTTGGGGTTTTTCTCATTACTTACAACTTTACATAGGTAGCTCAAAAAACTGAGAGAAAAGCCTGAACAGATACATAATAATGAAAAAATAGAGAAAAAAAAAATCATAAGTGGACATTTTCTTTCTGTTTTCATAGCAGCAAAATCATTCATCTACCTAGACCTCTGTTAAATCTTTGACATAATCCCATACAACATCCTTGTCTCAAAATTGGAGAGATATGAGTTTGATGGATAGGCTTAGATGAATAAGGAACTGGCTGAATGGCAACATCCAAAGCATTGCAGTCAATCACTCAACGTCTCAGTCAAGATCAGTAACAAGGGATGCCCCTCAGAGTTCTGCACTGGGACCAGTATCTTTATTAATGACATAGACTATGGGATTGAGAAGCAATTCTGAAGACAACATCAAGCTGAGATGTGCAGTTGAGGATGCCATCCCGAGGGACCTTGACATGCTTGAGGAGCTGGACAACATGACTATCATGAAATTCAACAGGGCCTAGTGCACGGTGACCTTAAGACTGAGTAAAAAATCATAGTACTGGTTTACTGTATTTGTAACCCAATTAATTAATTCTCTTTATGAGACAAAAGCTACCAAAAAAAAAAAAAAAAAGGCAAATTATTTTGGCTACAACATACAATGAACTTTTGGGGACTAAGTAAATCAACTGAGAATTAAAAAAAAAAAAAAGCCAGCAATGGATAGGCATATTCATGGGCCCATTCAAAGGTCTATTTATAAGTAAGGAGTCACAGTTCTTGTGCTGAATGTACCATAGAGGCTTTTCAGAGACAGCTGCCTGCTTCCATAAAGATATACAGATGGATAGATGTAAATTGCATATGCAGTACATACATATGTAGTATGGTATGAAAACCATACCACTTAAAAACGCATCACTGAGTTTATACAGGTAAAACTGAAGCAGGAAAGTTTGTACCCCATTACAGCTGTGGCAAGAAACTTCAGGCAAGAGATAATTTCAAAGATAACTCAAACATAAATATTCACATACACTAACAGGAATGTTTGCACGTAGATAAGTAAATATGTACACTTAATTGAATAGTGCATCACCCTCTGATACTACTCAGGAAAAATTCTATAACTAGCTGTGAAGAAGTTATTCTGGCAGATATTCACTTATTATACTTTGGAAACTTTACTGAGAAATGTATTTTCTCTTCCTTTATTGTTGAAACAGAAATAATCAGGATTGGCAAATCATAGTTTTATTTTACTCTGCAGAGATGATATGTATCCACCCAGATATTGATTGCACATTAAATCTAACTTGGGACTGTTCTAAGCTGGTGCTATTTCATATCTAGTGGGTAGATAGTGTCTAGCAGAATGAGCATGATCCTTTCTGTATTTTCTCCAGTTTGCTACTTCAGGTGGTCTAGATCAAAGAGTGATTATTGGGTCATCTCACATTCTGGTGCTGAATTTGTGAAAAATAGGTATTTTTCACTCAAAAGTTTCAACAGCTACCACCTAATATTTTTTAGACACAATTTTTTATTAGATAGCCATAGATTGAATTTGTCACAGAAGTGTTGCTTGGTAGAAAGGCAGCCTACTCTTTCCTCCTCTCCTTCTTGTGCAGGGGTGTTTTGTTTCTTGCCTGCAAAGCAGCTGGTGTTCAGCACACAGGGTGAAGAGACGAGGCAATGGTTGGAAGTGGAACAGGGTTTTGAATGTCCTGAAGGTAAGACAGGAATTGAACAGAGCACTTGAAACCTCTGTCTGACTGCTTTAATGAAAACAGCAGCACCATTTCAGGACTGACTCCATCTGCCTTCGTACATGACTGTTCTTTTGTGTCAAGCGCGCTGCAGATAATGCCTTGCAGCTTTATGTGTTTCCTTGTGCTCAGGCATTGAAGCTGGCTGCCCAGAAAAATCCCATTCTGATAGGCAAATGCCTCAGGAGCTTTAAGTGTGTCAGGGAGAAGGTGACTGCAAATGACTGTGTTTTGCAGGTAGATTTTTGGTTTGTATTTATTCACCATAATTTTATCAAAATTTTATTTTAAGCATGAATGAAGGTGCCCTGAATCTCACTTCTCATTTGTCTTAAGGCATGTCCTTGTGCTTTTCCATAAACCTGGCTATTCACTTGGGCTTGTCATCTCAGCTCCTGCCTCTGTGTAGTCTGGTTGCAGATAAATCAAAGTACAAAATGCTTACCTTGGCAATGACACAGAATTTTTTTTGTTTGGAACAACTTAATCTTAAATAAAGTTAAGGTGGCATTTTATTGCTAATCATGGGATGATCCACATAATTCAACATATAATATTTTATCAAATTTTCATTTTCTTAGTTCAGGAACTATATTTTTATTCTGAGATAAATACAGTTAGCCTGCATATCCTACCACAGGCAGGGAAACAATTGTCTGACTTTGATAACAGGATACAAATTAGGTTTTGTTTTCAAACACCCTTTAATTTGCCAAAAGAGAAAAGATCAACTTATTCCTACCCTTTGTCTCTCTTCTCTCCACATGCAAACAAAATGAGATAAACCAAATGACTCCTCCACAACGATGAATGGAAGGTTGCTAATCTTGTGCCTGACCTTTGTGAGTAAGCCCGTACTGGATATACTGAGTGAGTCCAGGGCACAGGGCTGCTCTTTGCTGGTGGCATCAATCCCCACAGAGCCAGCTGGGTTACAATTATGGGGCTGGCACGTGGGAACAAGACAGTGGAAAGAAAAAAGCAAAAAGGGGGCCTGAACAAGATTCCCCTGAGACTAAGAAAGGAGGATAACTGCAGCATGATGGATCACAGCTGATGCACCTTTTCCGTCGTCCAGCCTGGAGCCCAGCACTGCCCATTGCTCATCCCCTCCAGAGGCTCCCCTTGAGAAGCAGTCCTGGCACACCTCCCCCTGTGCTTGAGCTGCCTCTGCTTGCCCCAGCCTTTTTGGCTGCCTTGCTCCAGTGGTTGCTGCACTACCATGGAAACTGCAGCAAAGCCCTAAATTGTCACACTCTGACAGGGAAATTGTTTGCAATGTGAAGTCTATCTGTCCCTACTGAGAGTTGTCTGCTGTCTTTCTTCCTCTGATCCTAGCTGCCACTGTGCTTTTGATGTATGACCAGGGGAAAGTGGGAGTTAATTGCCTTCTATGGGCGTAAATAGGGAGTTCACTTCTGTAAAAGCAAAGTGTTATGTGCTGAACCTGGAATGTTATATCTGGGTAGGAACTGATCCTCTAAAATAGTCTTACAGTCCTGTGCTGACTATTAATAAAATACATATCTGACCCAGATATATGATTGCAAGATCTGTACTCAATTCAAATGTGTCTTTCTTTCAATGGGTAAGACATAAACCAGAGTTTTGATGCTGCAGGAATAGTCTATTAAAGAAACTAAGAGATACAGAAAAGTTCTTCATACAATAGTCTTCAAGAGTTCCTAGAGTAGAAGTGGGAAAATCTCAAAAGAGATTAAATACACACAGCCAGAAGTAGCTGTGAAAGTTCTTTGCTTTCTTAACAGTAACCTCTGCACCATGTGGATTTTTATATTGCTAATACAGGAAATGCAAGGAGAGTCAGGCTGAAGATAAATACATCCTCACTGACTACTCTGTAAGGCCTGGTAATGCTTCATTGCCATCATCCTTTGCTGCCCACCACCGTGTCTCTTTCTCTCAGGTTTCAGCAGACCACAAATGAGAGGGATACGGAAAACAAGGCTGAAAGGCAGAAGTGCCCACTGCTGCTCTCAGGGAGTGAACTTTTGTAAACTGGTTGGGTAATTTACATGGTCTATCAGATCATAGGTGCTCCTAGAGGGACCATGGTGCAGCAGTAGGAAACCCATGAGTCACAGATATGTTCCACTTTACTAGTCAGATGTTACTAGGATATTATAGTCTTCAGATTTATTAATTTTCCTGTTGAAAACTTGTATATCTAATTAATATTATTTATTTCTTAGTACAGTGCCAGAAACACGGTTAGAGATAGTGAAGGAAAAGTGGATTGTAGTTGTTTGAAAAATTTCCATTAAACTATTTTATTCCAATTTCAGCTGTTCAGTGAGTACCAAACAGGTTTCATGCAATAAATCATCTTTTCTGGCAGGAATGTGGTTTCTTTTGCTATCCTAATTCCAGAGTCCTGTTCTGAGCAGCCAAGCAAGCATGCTGCCTCCAAGATATGGTCTTCAGGACTGTGATGATGCTGTGGGCTTCGGGACTCTGACATTACTATTGGTAGTTCTGTGTGCTTTCATGAAGAGTTTTAAATCTGGGGAAATTTTTTACATCTGAATTTAAATTAAATTTTAATTCTGTACATTTTGAGCAGTGAGCAAAACTATCTTATCTCTTCCACACCTAACTGCTAACTCTTTCTATATGTTTTTGGTACTTTTTTTCTTTTTTAAAAAAATATTTTTAATATGTTTTCTTCTTTTCATAGCTTTAATGATTCAGGTCTTCTCAGTGAGCATCTCTCAGGCTCTGATTTTTCCTCTCTGTAGGCAGTATCAGGAAGAATCCAATTAAAGTATTTTTAAGTCTTCTGAGGAACATTCCTTGCTTTCAGTGATTAAGACTGCTTCTGTAAATTTACCCATTTAATACAGTCCAAGTTTTGATGATATGAACTTTGTTCCTAAGATTTTAAAAGATTTCTTAGTCTTTCTTTTTATAGTTACTAATGTAACTGTAAGAAATATTCCAGTGTCTCAGAACTGCCCATTAAACCAGCTTCTTTTCTCTTTGAAAGTGAAGAAGTTAATCCTACCAGTAAAAGAAGGTTAAAAGGTATATGGAAGTCTATAAAGCAATGTGGTGCACAATTTCTTATTGCTAATTTCTAGCTATTGTACACAAAACCTTCTTTTCTGTTTACAGGACCGTTGCATTCTGTTTGCAGGAGCATTTTAGTAAAACAGAAATTCCATGGAAATTACCTGGGAAACACAGTATATATTCTGTGAGGAAATAGTTAATAAATATTTTAGAACATTTGACAGTTATCACACTGAGCATCATTAATACAAGTGAATCATCTTGACTCAGAAACATCCTTCAGAAAATACTCTGTAATATGCCAGTGTGGCAGATTAAGGAAGTGGCAAAGAGAAACTGAGGATGCAGTTTCATCTCATGTTATTCAGGAGACAGAAATTATATTCTCAGTTTTCCCATAAAGACAGGCTACACAGGGCAGAAGTCTTAAAACTCCCTGAACAAGGGCCCAAGACTACTGGATGCCCATGCAGTCAGACCTGGACTAGGTGGTGGTCATTACTGAGTCTTACTGTAAGATGATCCTGATTATTTCTAATGCTCAAGGAATGGAAAGTCTCTTTGTTGGAGGAGACTAACATTGATGAAGAGGTTAAATAGACAACACCATAAAAGCTGTGGCTGAGTTATGGTGGAGGAGATAACTTGTGCTCCATTCACTCAACTTCTAACATCACTATGTCTTTGACAAGACTGGAGTTTTATAATGGACTTGCCTATGGAAATAGAACAGTGGGGTAAGTCTTTCTTTCTGTGTTATTAATTGCATTTCAAATATTTTTTAAAAAGCATATATTGGCAGAAACTGCAAATAAAGTATGGGTGTTCAACAGCGGACTAAAAACTACTAAATAATAGTAACTAAGGGGTTACTATCATATAAGTACATAACTCAAGTTAATCTACAACAACATGCAGTATAGAGATGTCACTAAAAGGAAACTGGGTTTTTTTTTCTCTGACAAAAAATAACAACTCTTTAGATTTGCTAAATGGACAGACAACTAATTCAAAGAATAGCACCTTGAGCACCATAGCGTTCATGTATTTGGATGTACTTTGGGTTTTCCTGATATTTTGGGCTTTAAATGTTGAACATTCTTTATGAAAATTCAATATTTGTTTAGCACAGGTAATTTATTAGTTCACCTATTAATTAGATTTCATATGGATTACAGTAATATAGTCTTTGGTTTTGATAATATTCATATTGTCAAAATATTGATTGATTGGATGACCTAGATGTATATGAAATATGTCTCATACACAACTAAAATAAGTGTTGCTTAGCCACCAATATGGGGATTAATTGCACCTGGGAAGCAAAGATGCAAATGAGTCTGAAGGGAACATAAGGACTCAGAAACAGAGATCTTGTGTATCAGGGTAAAGGCAGTAGACAGAAAGGAAAGAAATAATGAAAGAAGATTCATTTATTATGCAGGCTGCATCTTTATACTGAATATTCTCTCATTTTGATTTAAAGCAATCCTAATATTTTTATAAACCTTTGGTGCTGAGGGTGCAAATGCACAATACTGAATATATTAAGAAAACTGAATTCTATATACAGCAAGTCAGCATACACGGCCCATGTGGTGTTGGTATTCATCAGTCTGAAATATTTGATTTCACACCTGCAAGCACCAGTAATTGTTCCCAGAGCTGCCTTTCAAACCAGGTTTTGTGTAGCCAGTATATAATATGGCAGAATTTCAAATAAAGGAGATTACATTCTGCATCCTCTTGTTCCTCCTTAAAAAGAAATGTTGGTATAATGCTTTGATGGCTAGAACCTTCCAGGAGGAGGGCGTGGGGCTAATGAATAGAAAATCCCTTTTCCTGTGAGAGCTGCAATGTCATGGGCAGAGATAGGGTTTTGGGGTTTTTTTTTGAGAATGGACTTGAAAATATAAACTATTCATATAATAAGATATTTATGATATTTACTAGTTTTCTTTAAATTTCTAAATATTCAAAATTAGACACAACTGTTGGTGGAGAGGTGCTTTGGAGACAGCTGTGTCTTCCTCTGTCTGAAGCTGGAAAAGCTCTCTGCAAGAGTGAAAACATATAGCATGGGATAAATATGAGGTGCTGTCCTTCTGTAAGTTAGCCACAAAATGAGGCCAGCAGTGGAAGCTGCTGAGTGCAGATACCTGTGATCCACCACTCTCTTAAGGGGAAAAAAGAGATTTGGCTGCTGACTAGAACAGGGCTGAGCAGATGACGTTTAGTACAACAGTGCAAGGGGTATAGGTGTAAAAGCAGCTCAGTGTAGAGGTAATATCCTTCAGCCATGAAATGAAAGACACATTTCTCTATTTAAACATTTAGCAGGCTCATCACAGACAGTTCCACACACATCAGTTTTGAATCCATGTCAACAGGGACACACTTTTCTGAAACATGATCTTCCCCCTTAGTCCTGGCTCTGACTTGTAGACTGTGTTCACAAGAAACAATGTCCAAGGTGTGCTGATGATAGACTTGAAATCTCTTTGTCACAGTAAGGATTTCCACTCAAAATACACAAAACACCTCAGCATGTATATTTCTGTGGTAATCTTTACCCTAACACCTATAGATCAATAAATGTTTTGGATAGAGATTCATAGTTTCTATAAATGTTATCACAAAGGCCTGAAGATTACAATAAATCATCTTTCTTAGACATCTATCTGCATTACAACCCAGAGGTTGAAATAAACCCAGTGGTGCTCAGCACCAGCCACTCTGGAACTTCACTGCACAGTGTCTGAAACATGAAACTGCAATTCATGGGTGGGAAAAATAGGAAAGGAAGAAAATTATATCAAGAGTTAAATTATATTTGCAGGAAAACCTGTGCAGCACAGAAAATAGTGAGGCAAACACTGTAGCCTTACTGTTTAGAATATATATTGCATAGAATTCTCCAGGTAAATGTTTTCTGTATAGGACAAATCAAAGTATAATCTTAAGGAATGAGAATATCATAGACTGTTGCCTACTTATAAGGGTGTCTAAAGGAAAGGATAACCTTTCCCAGATATCTGTATAGGAGCATAACACTGTTGATGGAGAAGTAGGGAGGATGAACATGAATTTTATTCTTCAGTGTTGTATAGGTTGAAATCTTGAAGTGACTGTTCTGACCAGATAAGGCATTATGTCACAGTTCAGAAATCTTGGCTTAGGTTCAGTAAAAATCTTGTAGCTGAACCTTCTCATCTGCCCTTGCTTGTCAGGTTCCTCTCTGACAAGCAGCAAAGAGCTGTCACCAGCTCTGGGCTGGCCAACTGCTCCCATTCAGAAACTGAGCTGAAATGCCATAAAAGCTGTCACTGGGGTCTTCCCAGGCTCTGTTCCAGGTAAAAGCTTTTATGTCTTGTTCCATCAGTACACATTATTGTAGGAAAATCAGGTTATATTCCTGTCTTGTGGAGATGAAGGGAATGACAGTTTAGTTGCTCTGACTGCAAGCCAGATGGCTCAAAGAAAACATAATACATGAGACTGTAAAAAGCACCTCTCCAATGGTCATTTTTAATATTTAGAAAAGTAAGAGCATTTTTACTTTATTTACTTTTTTTTTTTCTCTGTAAATTATCAACTAAAGACTATTTATTCCTATTTTCTTAATGTTATCTCAGTAGAGATGGAAATAATTTTCTTCACTATCAGATTTGATGTATTACATCCATAGCATATTACAAATCCTGTATATGTATTATACAACAAGTAGATAGCTATTGTGGATCCCTATTTACTGTACAGTGGGTATTTTGGACCTCTCAACTCAAGCAGGAGTACAGGCAAGAAGAAACAAGTTCCCTAGGAACAAGTCCACTTCAATATTTCCATATTATACCTATTGTATATGGCTACAATAGTTAGAAAAGAAACATAGTACTAAGAGAACAGAATTTTATTTTAAAATATTACACTTCTAAATTGGTTGGGATTGCTTAAAGACAGTATTGAGATTGATTGATTTTAGATCCCAGAACAAGCTCGTTATGCAATGTCATATTTTGAGGCTGAAGGGGAACTGAGGTCCCATATGGCCTGGTCTATTTTTCTCTCTGAAACATATGTAGTACTTATTCACTGTGTCTTAATCCTTGTGGGTTCTATGACACCTTCTTCATCAGAGTCAATTTATATAGCATTTTTCAGTTAAAAAAAAAAAAAAAGTAGAGCTTATTCCTTGCTCAGTTAAGAACAGGAATAAAAATAAGGAAAGGGTTGAATTATTTGTATGTGATATAAAGTAACTTAGTTGCATTTGGACATTACTTTCCTCAGAACTTCTGAACTCTTTCTGAAGGGGAGAGCTTGAGAATTGGAGTATTTTACTTCAAAGGTGGACAAATAGTCTTTGTGCTTGGGACTTGAACACAAGAGCTTTTGTTGGTAAGGTATTACCACAAGATGTTTTTGCCAAGATACTGCTTTTAGTTCTTAGACTGCATTAGTTCTGTTCTAGCAGTGAGAGTGAGTAAGCTAGGGGAAACAGAAATCACTCCATTCCCCACTCTTTCTGTTTTTTCCTCCTCCTGCCTACTTAAATCTTCAGCTGTCATTTGATGTACAGATGGTAATAGAAATTTAACTGTTCTTGGCCAGTCTGCTATATGGCAATGCCAGCTTATAGCTACATATATGTGTGGATTTTAAACTGAATCCTTCTAGAAAGAAGAAATGCTAGAATTAAGTGCCATACAAATAGTATATGAAAAAGTAATGCCGATTTCTCTTCTGTCAGGGTTCTCTACCACTTCCACAAACCAAGTGGGAAAAACAGTCTATAAAAGTTGTACAGAGATAAGGAAAATGAGAGACAGGGAGTGACATCTATCTAAGAAGGGAATAGTAAAAAAAAAAAAAAAAATTAAAACTTGCTTGATTTAAAGCAGTAATTGGAGTGTGCAACACAATAAAAATAAAAAAAACCAAAATAATTTCAAAAAAAATCCAGAAGTAAAAAATTTCACAGATGGTCTCCTTTTCTTCCACAAGCAAAAATTTGTGCGGGAAAAGGGTCAAAAAGATTACTTTTTGCATTACTTTTATAACAAAATAACATGGAAACATTCACTGAAATGGAAAGGCATTATGTTTAAAAGGAACTACTTTACATATGGGCATAATTAAACCATAAAGCTCATCATAATAACATCATTACAGATACAGCTTTATGGAGCTCTGCATATTGTTATCTGCATAAAATATTTTTTAAAAGAGTCTCTCTTTTCAAAAGAAAGATCAATGATCCTGCTTTGGGGCACAAATCAAACTCTAATGAATGGGATTTAGAATCTCTCCTCCTCTACTAATAGTGTCAGATAATTTTATTCTTGGGTTTCTGCATTTTTCTGCTGTTCCCAGTATGGTGGTTCCAATGCATTTTTGACCAGAACTCCATTTTAACTTTTCTGATGGACACACTTCATTTTAACAATTCAAGAAATGGCTAGGCAGAGCAGGGTAAGTACCTGTGGAGTTTTAAACACTACTGAATAATTGATGAGATAAGGATTGAAATGAGCTAGATATCTTACACTGAAGACCTCAAAACTGTGTTGAATGGGAAAACAGCACAATAACGATTGAATGTCATTTATTATTTGCAATTTTCCAGTCTGTTTCTCTGTGCAGAAACAAAACAAAATCAAACCCTAATCAAAACCTTATGCAGAGACTAGAAGCAATCATTTTTTCATTGCACACAACTGACTAGCTAAAGAAAACAAATCTTGATTTCTGAATTAATGATGACCCTCAGCATTTGGTTCAGACTGCACAGTGAAATGATGCATGCTGTGATATTGCAGCAGAAAAATGATTGCTGTATGAGCACCAGTGCAACACTGTGTGATCACAAGGATGCTGCTTCTGCACCTACATCATTCTTTTTGAATAAACATACCATGTTACTACCATGTCTGATAGGCCCAGCCTTGGCCAGCAGCACGTCCATCCTGGAGCTGGCTGGCATTGGTTCTGATGGACATGGAAGAAGCTTCTGGCAGGTTCACACAGAAGCCATCCCTGTAGCTCCCCTGCTACCAAAACATGGCCATACAGACCTAATGTAAACTTGAGTCATCTTTTAGCCATAATATATGCCCCAAGAAAAATTGCATGTACTGGTTGTAGCAGTGAAACTGAGGCTGACACTGGGTAAAAAGCTTTTTATGTTGATTTTATGTTCTGTCACTTAATGAAGAAGGTAGAAGCTTTAATCAAAAACTGATTTAGAGACTTAAGAGCCTGTATGTCCCAAAGCTACCTAACATAGTAATTATAATGTATCTTATCACAGAATGATCACTACAGCTTGTTTAAATGCAGGCAATAGCTCTACGTACCATATCTTGGAGTTCCTCTCCCAGATCCCATTCCAGCGAACAAGACAAAAACCAACGCCTCCAAGGAAGGAGTTCCTCTCCCAGATCCCATTCCAGCGAACAAGACAAAAACCAACGCCTCCAAGGAAGACCTGTGTCTTCACAGGAAGTTACAGGGCATAAAGAAACACTTTAGGTATTTAGGTAGTAGGATGATTCTAAAATATAGGAACAAAACATATATTACAGTCAGTAAAAATGGCAATGGAGATTGAAGTTTTAAGAATGTAATTATCAGAATAGGAATTTATGGAATTTTCTACACTGGAATTTAGCCACTGTAGAAAATGAGCTCATGCTCTTCTTTCATAGAAATAGAATTATATTTCTATTATTTGAAAGAGTTCCTATCTCTTATGACATGTGTGGCATTGAAGTATTTACTTCCAGGCCAACAGATCTTTCTTGAAAACTGTATTCTCTTCTCATATCCTTGATGCTACGAGCTGGCAGACTGAAAACTTAGAAGGCAGGAATGTGGTGTCTGAACTATTTTTTAAATTTTATCAGTAAAGTGCAATCTTCTTGAGTTTCAGTAGGTGTTCAGGTTTGCCCTGGAGACTTACTGGAGAAATACATTAATATAATTTGTGTAGGTGTTTGAAAAAAGCTTCCAAAGACCAAACAGATTTTTTTCATTTATTTAGGGACTCACACATTTTAAGGATGATAAAACTGCATTAACTACAGTTAAGAAGTTCAGCATGTATAAGATTCAATTTATCTGGGGAATCCTTCCAAATGTAAACAAAAAAAAAAAATTTGCAGCACGTATTAACTGGGTTCCAGCTCCATACATCTCAAGCAGGTTTTGTTCCTCTTGGTCCTACTAGGTTCATCAAAATTCATTGCATATTCTGGCATCTCTTTCTACATTTTCTGTGCTATCTCTCTCCACATAATGAAGAACAAATTTGTAACAACTCATAATGGGCTTGTACCCATAATGGACCTGAGCAGAGAAGAGAGGACTTTTCTCTGTGTCTTTCTTACTTGCAAGAAAAAGACTTTCTTTTGGTCCCTCTAAGCACAGTGGGGTTTCTTCTGACACATAAACATTAGTATAGCTTAACTGAAATTGATTTTCTCTAATTTCTTGCTCAAAGACTTGAGAAAATAATAAAAGAGCCCCAAAAAACAAAAAGCAAGCAAACAAACAAAACCAAGTGGCCTTCATCTGCCAAGCACCTGCCACCCCTGCTTGCAGATATCCTTTCAAACAGACTCAATCATTTTCATCTTTAAGAAACTTTGTTCTCAGAATGACTGCTGTGTGCATTTGCTCTGCTGGACTTACTGTTCCAGAGGCTGAGTACAGTGACACATACCATTGTTATCATATGCAGCAGTTCACAAGACTGAATAAACATCATGATTTGAATAAAAATCAGATTTTGGAGGGCACCTGTATACTCAGTGAAAAATCACACCAACAGTGGATTATATCTGAGGAAAAAAAAAATCAACAACAAAAAAACCAACAAAACAAGCAAACAAAATCCCAAACAAATAAACAAAACCCCCAGTGATTTAGGGTGGTTGTTGGTATGAGCATGCTTACTTCTGATACTTCATATTATGACCTGATTAAATAACCAGCAACTGCTAGGGGGAAAAAAATCAGTGGGTATGTATTAAAGTTCATGAACTTCAGCATGCTTTCACCAGCTGTCCTTTGAGTTATTTATTTCAGATTAGATGGCAGTGGTAAAGGTCAAAAATATCTGATAATCAGCTTCAGCAATTAAAATCTTTGTTTTGATCTTGAGGGAGAAAAAAAAAATCTGTTCTTATTCTCCCTTGCTCAAAGCAGAACTCCTCCTTAAAAGTCCAGGATGTTTTGTATAGTGGTTTCTCATCTTATTTGCCACTCAGCTGGGTACAAAACTTTTTTCTTTGATGCAGTGAAATGTAGAAATAAGCCTGACAACTGACACTGCACACCTACAGAACTAATGCTCATCTCCTGTTGTGCTACTTTCAGCACTCTCCTCACAGCACCCTTCTCTTTGTTCTATTCCAGTACCTTACAGTCTTTCTGCATTTCCAATTCTAAACCCTTTTTGGTCCTCAGCTGGAAGCAGGCCTTGTAAAATCTTCACCTGTGAGGGGAGAAGTTGGGAATCTAGATGTAAACTCTCTGCTGTTTGTTTGGTTTTTTTTTTCTTAAACTGTACAAACTAATATAATTTTAGATTTGTTTTCTTTCCAATGCAAAAAATTTATATTTATGTAAATCTACAGTAATTTTTAAGTGTCAGCTATATAGTAGGTCACCTTAACAATGAAAGAGATATTGCTTAGTATATTTAGGGAGTGTTTGCCAACCTCCAAAACAAACTACCATCCCTCACACTCCTCAGGCTTTGAAGGAGCATGTAGAACTGACAATGAAATGATGTAGTGATGAACAATTTGGGTGATGGAGTAAAATGTGTAAATAAACAGTAATTACTATAAAAGTACTTAAATATTTCTTGTAGTATAGCATCTCTTTTCTCTTGGTTACCTCTTCTTTATTACAAGGCAGCAAGGAAGTGTTGAGTGATTGCTGGCAGTAGTGATGCTGTCATGCCTCAGTTAATCTTATTTCTTGCCCTTTTTCTAATTTAGATCTTAACAAACTGAAATCCCAACAGGAATATTTATTCTGAAGCTTGTGACCTCCAGTATATGGAGTATGCTCCTTATCTCACAGGACAAAAACTTTTTACCAATCATTTTCCCTGATTTAAACTCTGTAGTCTTCCACAATTCATTGCTCAAAAGACAAAAAAAAAAAAAAAAGACAAGAGTTTACACTCAGCATGAAGCCCTTTTTATTAAATTTTCATAAATACCTTGGTATCTTCAAAAGGTTTGTTGGCATTCAGTCCTAGTTCTCCTCCAGGCTATATTGGATAGTTTAGGTCTAAAGTAGACTAGTTTGAAGTCATAGGCTTTACACTTTTACTGTAAGTATTTCAGACACAAATCTGATAAAATATTTTAGTAAATGTCTGTTTGGCATTCTGCCAGTCCGGTAACACAGTGGTACATTATGATGCAAATACAGCTACTAATCTGCCTCCACATTCATGCTAAAATAGGTGATATAGAATCAGGTTTAATTGCTGAGTATAATTGACAGCTCTTTCCTGAAACTGAAGAGGGAATTAATTGTCTCTCACTGTTACTCCTTGCTGTCTAAGTGTATCCTCAGGACTGCAAACAGGTAAAAGGAACTGTGCTGTTGTGCATGTGCTTTTCTTCCCTCATTTAACTTCTCTCTGTGTTTCTGCTTCTGGTGCTTGAGATATGGAACATTTTTGGGATGATAAAGAGACTTCCCCCAACCTGTACTTCTCTTGAGTCTGCCTTTTGCGGTAGTGATATAAAGTGTATTAAGCATCTGAGAGAGGGAAAGCAGCTTCATTTTTCTCTTTGAATGAATTCATTGACTTGCCTCTAAGAAGCAGGCCAGGAGGAATACTGAGAAGTGGCAGAAATGCAACAAACTTGATATACTGCTGAACAGTAGCTATTAGCTAGGAACACGGTGAGATACTTCAGCATTTCCTGTTAGGAGAAGACTTTTGAAATGAAAATTTTTATCTGCATCATTATATCTAACAGCCATAGGTGATTTATTTTTTTTTAATTCAATACTTCATCAATTGCTTCTTAATGATTTGAATATTTTCTGCCTCAACAATATCTTATATTTGCTGTTTAATCTGACTAAAATTGTGGTTTTCACTGGAGAACTAAAACCCATGCTAGAGAGACAATATTTATTTATTAATCTCAAAATAATTTGCTATACAAACACAAGCTTTTCAGTATTCCAAGATTTAATTACGTCACTGGACAGCATTGCCCTTTATGAAGTTACAGCAATCTCCTCTCTCCTTTTTGACCAGTGTGCTATTGCAGGTTATGTTTACAGATACCTTTCCATTTGCAGCTAAACAGGTCAAGTTTTTTTCTGCATTCACAAGGCAGTGACTCTCTAGTGGTCACTGAAAGTGACCATAATTAATATTTGGTATTTCCTTGAGTGAGAAGACTTGAACTTCTTAACAATTCATTATAAATACATGAGAATCTACTCTCTTAAAGTCTTAAAGGTAAGACAGATGGGATGCTGCTTTGTACATTAATCTTTATATTCAGTCTTCCTACCAGTTAACATGTCATATTGAAAAGAATTTTGTAATTACATGGAAAAACAGAGTATTTGTTTAGATTGAGATCTCACAGCTGGAGATCACAAGATATTTGTAATACTAGTAATACTCACCTGTGATGATTAGATTGTCAGATGGACATGTTGCTTGACCTCAGGGCAATGATGCAATTAATGTCATTCATAAGTGCACTCCCTGCAAATAGCCTTAAAAGAAAGGAGGGGAAAAAAGAGGAGACATCTGAGAGCTCTCTCTAGAGCACCACTGTCAGTGAGGGGGGTGCAGAGATGTACTGCAGCAGAGGGTGTGTGTGGGTATATATTAAAGCAGTTGCTTGTCTTATTTTAAGAGATCAACTTGTGGTACTGCTTTGCTCCAGGTTTTTAAAATGTGCATTACTCTTGTGAAATTTGTTGTTTTGTTTCTTGGGTGGCCAGTGAAGATGCAATTTTTTTATGCTTTTCTAGTTCTGGGATGAGGTGGAGCAGGGGAAGAGAAAAAGTGAGGGTCTGAAAATGAGTATTGAAAATGAGGTCTTAATCTCTTTTTTTTTTTAATATATATATATATGACTGAGTGACAGTTCTTGTATTTTTTGTGAGTTTACAATCATTTTGGCTGATTCATGTTTTGGGGGAAAGTTGTAAATTGACTTTTGTGCCATAAGCTATACCCAGACACTACTAAGTAGAAGAAACTAGGAAAAGGAAAACTGTAGACAGACTACAAGTTCACAGAATTGAAGAATATCTTGAGTTTGAAGGGATACAAAAGGATTATTGTGCCCAAATCTTAACCGTGCACTGGCCATCCCCAAGAGTCACACCACGTGCCTTGTCTGCAGTTTCAGATCTAATTAATGTAATTTGTAATGTTTTGTCTGTTATGCTGTGAGAAAAAAAAAAATAGGCAGAAATGAGACGGAATTAATGATGGTTATCTATAATGCTTAAGTAAATAAGGAATGTTAAGCAGAATTTGTAGCAAATTAAGTCCAAACGAAAAAAAAACACTTGATTGTCAGGGTGTTTAGCATATGGCAAATGAAATGTCTTAGAGCTTCAAAGTACTCTTCACTTAGAAGCACAACTGTGAAAACAGAGAAATTAAGGAAAATAAGATCACCTTTGGGAAAAAAAATCATTAAATTAGTCCCTCTAGGGTTATTTTTGTATTTATTCAGAAGTTCAGTTCAATTGTTTGGAAAAGAATGGGATCTGTAGGCTGAGAATTGCTGGGAAAGGTAGCTGTGAATTTCTCAAGTGCTAAATTGATAGCTGTGTTCTGTTTGTTGATAAATACCTGTGGCAATAATACATATTTTATTAGGGATGGAAGGAAACCTAGAAGGAAGACAGAAGTTTATAAAATACCCAGGCCTTCTCCAGATTGTGTTATGGATTTCTCATGTTTTGGAAATGTGAGGCTCTAAAGGGTCTGGTGAAAGCCAATTTGTGTAATTTTAAAATTATATACAGCTGAAAGATCAACTGTTGAGCATATAAGTATAAATCCTGATGAAAGAAACTGGAACATACAGAGAATCAAAATGAACCATGAGTGAGCTTCAGTAAAAAGCAAAAAACAAAAATCAGGCTTAATTTTTGATGCGGACAAACACACAAGAAATGTATGCCTAGCTCTCAGATATCACAGAATTCCTCCGTTGCCTCCAAAGGAGTTGAAGGCTTGTACCTTGTTAGATGTCTAGTCATAATACCGTGAGACACAGCCACGCACAGTATGGATTTTGAGTTCTGCTGATTACAGAACTTCTCAAGTATTTTATCCAGAAGGTTGTGGCAGACTGTGCCCAGAAGTAGGTTGCCCAACCTGTTGCAAACTTAAGTTCTTGCTCTCAAAAGCACATAATTAAATGCGTATTGGTCTGACATAAATTCTTCTAGGCAGAATTTTTCCTAATAAAACAGAGCATTTGCCCCTTCTTGAAAAAAGGCTTGTTCTGAAACTTAGGGACCAACTAAAAAGACCCTGAATAGATCTGAACACTTTAACTTTTGTAGAATAGCTTGCTGTCTTTTTTCCTTCCTGATTATAACCAGACTAACCTTTAGGGGAAAGGGTCTGAGCATCCAGGGAACTTGCATAAAGAATACTGAAGCTCGCATAAAGCATACTGAAAAGGTCACCTTTTGTGTAATGCTGAATTGTGTAATTCAAAGGGTGCAGTTCACAGGGTGGCATTCAAGTTGGCTCATCATAAGAACTGTTTTCCATCAGTTTTAGAGAAAATAATCCTCCCTCAGGTGTTTTTCATCTTTTCCCTTCTTTTTTGCTCTCTAGCACACATATTTGTTTGGCAAGCACAGTTTTAGAGTTGTGCTGCATGTGGCAGCCTCAGTTTGAAAAATGGAATAGCTTATTTTTTATTTGATATGAATATTGTCCTATTACTGTGAGCTAGAATGAGACATTCAGTTATTAGCAGGTCACAGCCACATAATAGCCAGTGTGCACTAATGAAGTGGGATTCTTCTTACATCAGCTAAAATTAAATTAATTGTTAATAATTATCAATTTTTTATAAATAATATTTAATAAAAATTGTTATATTTAATGATAATTACTAATACTTATTAATAAAATATTGATAATTGACAATAAATAAAATATTAATACTTATTAATAAATAAGTTTCAGTGGCTTACTATATTGTTCAGTTGGGCATTTCTATTTAAAAAATAGAGAACTCAGAAAATTTTCAAGGGTTCTACAGCTGGTACTGTGGTTTGTTTTCTTCAGACCTCCTGACAAGGGATAATTATATGGAAGGGGCAATGCAGGTTCAAACCATTGGACCAGTCTGAGTTTTGTTGTGCTGTTGATGAAGCAGAGGATGGTGTTTGTGTGTTTACAGGAAAACTGACATGTGAAAATCAAAATGTTTGAGAGTTCATGTGAGCTTTTATATCTCAATCTTTTTGATCAAGAAATCTGACTCAAACCTCTCAGAATAAAATATTTTCTCTTGAGACATCCAGCGATCTTCAGAGGCTATGAAAGTAGCTACACTTCCTGTATTTTGATGATTTAGAAGCTTTAAATTATGTTGTTGAGTTTAGGTAAAGCACAGGGTAGCATTAATACTGTTCCCTCCAGCAAACTCCAAAGTGTTCTGCAGTTAAATTTCAGGAAAAATTCTGGTTTTGTTTTAGCAAATGGTTACATTCCTTCTGTCTTGAGTTTAACAAATCAGAACTGACACATAAATCTATGAAATCTATTGATTCCAAGGTTTTTGGTGTATTAAAATCTGGGAAATTAAGACTATATCTTTTATGCATGATATTATTAAGCCTTATTCTTGTCATGGATGTTATTACAGCTTCTAGTCTTGGATCAACCAGGCGCATAACTATTAAATATTGAGACGACAATTTTGTCCTTGGACTAGGTGTTAGAAAAGATATGTCTGAAGGACAGGGCAGGAACCAAAGTCCGACTGGCCGTTGGAGAGTGTTTATTCCAAGGAGAAACACATGCCAGAATGCTGTTGTTGGGCATCTAGTGGCAAGTGATTTTTTTGTCCAAAAACGTATGTGCACATGACAGGGAAGTTTCAGTGTCACTGTGAATATTTTAAGGCTTCAAAAGCCTTTCATAGTTCCTTAGTTCAGCCATTTTGACATGCTCACTAATTTCACCTTAAATCCTGCTTTTCTGAGGAACAATACCGTTTCCAAGCAGACTTGAAAAAGCTCGAAACTGCAAACAAAAACCACGCACACCGAACTCAAAGGATCAGTCATCTTTGCTTCTCAAATAGAGAAATCTACCTTTGCTGTTGGAAAGAGTGAGCTTACTTTTCAAGGGCCAGCTTTCTTTTTTTTCTTCTGTGTAGTCATATAGGATTTTACAATGTTTTATTATATGAGTTAGGAGTTTAATGTTAGGAAATTTCAGTTGGTATGTTCCTTGTACGCCCTATTTCTTCCCCTCATAATGGTCTCTCTCAGATTATTTACTCCTAAATTTTCCCACCACTTAGCTGTCCCTCAAAGTGTCAATCTCCCTGTTCCTCCTCTCTTACCCTTAAATGGTTCTGTCAATCCAAGCTGTGCTACCCACTTCCCCTGTCAGTCATTGTAGCCACCCCCATTTGGTTCTGGAAGGTTCCCTGTCAATCACCCATGCTCTCATAGTTGGTTGGTCCCTGATGGTTCTTCTCTCCCCTGTCTTTACCCATTGGTTGTAACCCACGATGTAATTCTACTGTAATCTGTCTCCAGTGGTTGTCCCATGTTGCCACCCCTTCACACCCACACCCTTTATAAGTTGTAGCGGGACCCCACTTTCTCTGGCACTTGTCCCTGACTGGTTCTTGGAATAAAATCTTTTTGGGCTACACACAAGTGTCCTCTCCTTTATCCCTTCATATTGGATCTTTGTAGCACCTCAGTGCAAGTGCTGCCCACGCCGCTGCACACGCTGCCACCTGGTAATCTCGGTAGAGGCCCAGGGGCAGCCACCTGGGGAATTGCTAGCTGGCACTTCAATATCCAATGGCCACACGAAAGGTGTTACACTTCTATACTCGTAACACTTAGCGTGTGCATATCTAAACCAAACAATTGTAATCCTCTAATTAGAACAATGTCAGCTTCCAAACTTGAAGTTGGTTTTTATTTTTCTTGTTTCTTATTCTGTTGAGAGCCTTGCTAACTGCTTTGGCTGTTCTTGGTGTTATTCTTGGTGTTCCAACAAAATATTCCAGCAGAGGCTGGGAACATTTATCTCTTGACTTTAATCTCCTTATGACACTCTGGAAAGCGGATTTTTCTGTCCAAATCATACAGCATATCCAAGCAATGCTTTTCCTTTCATCAGAATATAATGTTTCACCCTTTTTGGACTTAACGACTCTTATTATCTGTCTGAAATGTGTAGTGAGGTACGTAGTGGAAATAGTATATCTGTTTTTTAAGCTCTATAAATCAAGGTTACAGGCAGATGTTTTGATTTTTATGTTTTTATTCTCCTTTGTTAATGTTGTCATGATGGAATGCAAAACCAGTGCTATTTTGAATAGTAACAGTAGTAAAAACTTTTTTCTCCTCTCCCTGACCCTTCAGGTGAAATATGGTTATTTG
The DNA here is from genome assembly GCF_050655825.1 of Lonchura striata. Taxonomy (NCBI): domain Eukaryota; kingdom Metazoa; phylum Chordata; class Aves; order Passeriformes; family Estrildidae; genus Lonchura; species Lonchura striata. Next base: position 49,935,909 of record NC_140705.1, read on the forward strand.
CACACAAATGTGTTTTATAATTGTCAAACTATTATATCCTCTCTACATGTCCAAAATCTAGATTTTAAACACACATCACTGCTTAGTTGCTTAGCTAAAAGTCAAATAAAAACTCTGCATGTTTTATGACCTTCTAGCAAGGAAAAAAAAATCATTTTTGCAGTCATGTGTTTACATCTGAGAAAATAAATAAAATGGAAATCACAAGAGACTGGAAAACTAGTAAAAATTGAAATCTCATTTTTTTTTTCTCTGAGACTAAAACAATGAGATGAGGAATGGCAATAATCATAAGAGAAGGAAAAATATTAAATTTGAAGCTGTTTGCTGCTACATTCCCCCCTGAATTTCTCTATTTTAGTATATTGTTAATTTATATATCCAGTCACATTGTTGTCTGATTTGGTGTACGATGTTAAAGAACTTCTGCTGTACATGAATATTTTGTGTTAAAGCTAGAAATTTTCCAACCATGCACCTTATTAGAAATTCAGATTATTTCTGCATAATTTACTATGCGTATAATTCTGCATTTTTCAATGACATTGTCAGGCTGCAGGTTTACCATTGTAAATATTTTGGTGATTAAAGCTACAATTTTCTGAACCTTTTTTATGCTCTGAACGCTTAGATGTCCAGATTCTTGTCTTAAACATACTACATTTGTTTTCACATTTTATTTAAGTTTTAAATGTTTTAAAATGGCATTTTTTGGAGTAATTAATTCTATGCCTAATTCATAGTTTCAAGTTAATGGGCGTATGTATCATTATAATGATGCCCAATAAGAACTTTCTTTTCTCTTGCTACCGCATAAAAGCATCCCCCAAAAAAGGTTTTTCTTTATTACTTGCTATGCAAAAATAATAAATTTTATTTCTGTAGCATGCTACAGTGGGGATCAGCAGAGAGTAGATGACATGAAAACACAGGAAAAAGTTAATGTGTATGTGTAGTGGCTTGGTTTAAAGTATTGTTTTGCCAGAAATGGGACAGAGGCGCAATATTTAACAGCCTTTATCTCAATTATAAAGCAGAATGTCAAAAAATTCACCTGTCTTATGTATGTTTGCTTTCAACTGACTATACATTTATTGAACCAACTTATTGTGTTCTGAATTAAAGCTTGTAGCTTCAGTGATGGTGTCAATCTCCTTTAGCAGGCACAGATGGAGACACCAAAGAGCTGTTTTGGCAAAGTCAGCTGAGAGGTATGGCCAATAGCAGTGCTGAATTCTCCAAGATTATAAAATGCTATATTCAAAAGATGTGTTGAAGTGTGTCATAATTAAAAATGGCCTTTTTTACATTCTTGGATGCTTCAGAATGAGACAAAAAAAGATTAATTAGCAGGCCATGTATTCTTGTCTCTTTAAACAACAGAGTGCATATAATATCTTATTGTTAGACTTCTGCACCTTAAGAGAAGACAGAATTCTTTGGTTAAAGGCTAGACATGCTTCCAGCAGATCACTGACATGCATGTAGTTTGTCTGTAATAGCAGGGAGTGTTTCTTAATGTTTAGATTTAAAGTTAGATTAACTGCTTCTACAGAATGAAATTAAGACCATGCTCTCAAAGGAAGAAATCTGCTCCTTCTGGCTTGCGATAAGGAGCCTTGGAGTGGCCCATCCAACCTTAATCATGCAGTTATGATTTATGTTTACTGCTGGTAGAATGGCTGTAGGATCAACTGAGGTAGTCTGGCAAAAGAAGGGGGAAGTACACAATACTGTTGCTTTGCATTCCTCTTCTTTTACACACCTTTGCAACAAAAGGCAATGTCTATTTTTTACCCATGCTCTCATTCTGCCCTGTTTGGTCACTGCATGTTTGAGACATTCATCAGTTACAGAGGAAACTGACGTAAGATATTTAGGCTCATTACAAATTCAGCACAAGTTTCAGTAAGTAAAGAAGGTGGGCTGTTAAGTCTTCAAATGCAAACCCATCACAGCTATTATCAGAGTATGTCAGGAATAGTTAAAGAGAATGAGCTGGAAGTAGATTTATCTGAAACATTTAAAACTCTCCTGAAGCATGGAAGGTACATGAAGAAAGTATTCTCTGAGGGACTGACATGACCTTGTACTTACTCAGAGTATTTTATAACAGCACTTACTATGCTATTTAAATGCCATTATCTTTTGTGGCAGTGGCATGTCCTTTGTATTGCAGTAGCAGGATAAAATACTGGGTTTCACAGTTGTTTAACACCATCACTGACTCACACTGGTGTTCCCTGGATAAAGTCGACGAAGAAAATTATCTTTGTTCTCCAAAAATTACTCCTTTTTTGTATTTTTATACACCAATTTAAATGTAATTTCCAGTTCTCAGCCTAAGTCTCGGATCTGTGATTGCACAGTAATTTCTGGAAGCTGAGTCTTTCTCTTTGTAAAGATGCCTGTGCCTCAGGGGCCTTGCAGAAGCTTTGGTTGGCAGGATAGGGCTGGCTCTGGACTCGGGTCAGAGCATGACCAGCCCCCAGTACAGGACAAGAATAAGTGGACAAGCAGATTTTCTCAAGACTGATGAAGTCCAGTAGCCTAACAGGGTTTCTCCTGGTGTTTGTGACAGTTTGTTTGACAGATTCAACTCTAGTTGGCCCTGCCTTGACATGGCCTCAGTTCCCACAGCCAGTTGGCAAGGAGGATTAGCTGGTCTCCTGTGTGCTTGCCAGAGCAGGAGCTTGGCTGCCTCCTTTCCCTGGGGGCTGGGGAGGCAGGCATAGGAGCAGCACAGAGGCTGAGGAAGCTACTCTCCTGTGACCCTGTGTGAGGATGTAGAATGGATTTCCTGTAAAGCCTGTGCCATGGCTCCAAAAACTAGAGGAGTATTTGTTGTACGGCTCTCACTGTTCATCAGCACTCCCATTCTCCTCAGAATATGCTGGTGACAAAAAAACCTCCGAGTTACATGGTCAGGTTTGAAAGATAAGCTGATGTGTGCAAAGAAGTTACTGTTGTGATTCATCTGATATAAATGCAGATATGCCTTTGAAAATTGATAAACTAAAACTGCTCTCTGTTTTTGAGAAGAGGCTTGAATTTCTTTATATTCTCAAGGTTATCTTGACAAAGTTTATACTGTTTGTTTGCTTTGAGAAGACAAAGTCCCTTTTTTTTCCCTCCAATATGGCACCTATGGACTGAGTTCTCTAATAAGCAACTCCTGCCTTCTTGTTCTAAGAGGTATCTAATAGTAGAAATGTTAAATGGCTAAAATTTCATGGTAATTTCTATAATCGGGTAGATTTGAAAAGCTTCAGAGGAAAATACTTGAGCTACCAATAAAATAGGTTTAATACCAGACATTTTAATTCTTGTGAATTACAGTAGTATTTAATTTTTTATTGATAATTGGTGGGAACCAGGTTGTGGGCTACAGACAGTTAATTTGCTTTGATATACAGAAGTGTTTTCTATTCTACTTTCTGCAGATGTGAATTATAACTAAATTTTACCTATTTTTTCTGTGCAGATAGAGGAGGCAAGAGGTATAAGAGTAGTTTGTAGTAGACAGTTTACTGTTTGCTTGAAAACTTTATTTGAAGCAAATGGAGCAAGCACAACATCTTTTTAGTGTTTTATTGAATGTTTACTATTATAAACAACTTTTGTCTTTAACAATATCAGAAGATTTCCACAGCAGATGTGCATTTACACTGTTCAAGTACATCATGCCTCACAATACAATCAACAGTTGCTAGGCATTAATGGAATCCTCTCAAAGGAAAAGTCTCTTATCTCTTTGATGGGAACAGATCTTTTATCAACCATGATTGTTAATACAGTTGCAGCCTGTTAATTATTATTCTTGGGTATGCTTTAATGAAGTTGTCAGTAAAGTACTTCTGTCAACTTTCTTTTACAAAATAAAGCTTGCAATAAATATGAAATTAGATTTTAGGGGATAAAAATGGCATTTGTCTGCAGACGGATATCAATGTTTGTGAGCATAGGTACATTTGTTAGTGTAGCAGCAATCTTCTCTAACGTGATTCATGCAAGAGAATTTTTATTTTAATAATAACCATTACTTTTGCTGGTAGTTTATTTTGCTGGTAAGTACTGTCTTTCCCCCCCATCAAATTTTTTAGCTCTTGGTGTTTTTAAGATTATCACATCTTTCCTCAGGGCATTGTCAGCCACCAAACACATCTGACTCAGACAGGGGTCAGGGTGGATCCTCCAGTAGCAAAAGCTATTGATCAAATGAAATTCCTGAATTCTGGCACAGCCCTCATGCTTTTAGATGCCTTTAGCAGGCAATACTTGCACATCCATGCTTGATGAGCCTGAACTGAAAACCCAGCTGCAAAAAAGGGAATCAGACATGACAGTGGGAGAGGAGAGCAGCAATACCAATGTGGAAAATACTTTATAGAAGTACATTTTTTTAAAAGGTTAGAATTTTGAGGTTTTGTGCTTCTCTTCCCTTGAGTGCATATAAATGGGCAAAGAGATGAGTAGTGTCACATAATTCCTTCATTCTCATGTATTATATTCTTCCCATGAGTTACTGTCAATCAGTGGAAAAGTCATGCATTTGAACCACAACTGCTGTTGGTTACTTTTTTTATTTTAAGATGAAGACAGTTGTTCACCAGTTCTAGTCTATCTTTTCTACTATACCATGTGGCTCCCAGCCTAACACTTTTACATTTACCTTTGTCCTGGTCCACTTTTACAACTCATTTACCTTTGTTCTGGTCCACTTTTACAACTGTGGGAGCAAAGGCTGAACAGAATAAATGTCTACTGAGTGAAAATTCTCCTGCCTTCTCTGACCCTGTACCTGCTCTTGGCAGTTTCAGCAAAAGGTTTTGTTTTTTGGTTTTTTTTTGCACTGCTTTCTACAGAATGGTTTCTGCATTGCTCTTCAACTAAAGTCTTCAAATTAATGTTTATGCATCAGATAATCATCATGTCTCCCATGGCTCATTTTTCATATACACAGAACATCATCTTGTATATTTTCTGGTGTAAAGGCTTTTGGGAATTTTTTCTACGTGCAAGTAATCCATGTCTCTCCAGACATCTCCTTAAGATCAAGTATCTTGGGATGAAGAATTTTACCAGAACCAAATGTAGAGGACAGCAAGTGGCCAGTGAGAAAGAGGGTTGATAAACAGCAGACATTTTCTAAACAGGTTTAGATTTCCAATAGGAAAAAAAGTATCAACTGAATGGTACCTAAAAAATAAATATGATTATGTGCAGTGTCTGCAGCCATAAAGTTATTGTACACTGTCTAATACTTGAGAACAGGAGTGAGTTTCAGCTAACAATTCTTGTTTTCTCTTGTGAACAGTTTAAAAAAGAAATTTCAAGGACATGCTGAGAAAGGAGCAGCTGGTTTCAACAGACTTGAAACTGGTCTTCAGACAGACAACTTCAACTGGTTGCACTTTCTCTTAAATTTCCAAGATACTCTGCTTTTTCATGCATTCTTACTGCCCCTTCGCAATTAAAGTAACATTTCCTTCTCCTCCTAGGATGTCTGCAATTATAGCTCGTATTGAACACCAGAAGACACAGTCTCTTCCTGACTCTTTTTTTTCTGTAATGAATTCCTTCTGTATATGTAACTAATAATAGGAAAATAAGTCTGTTCAGCTTTAGGGGTAGCGTTAAGTTTTATGTAGCTACACAGCCTTGTTTGTTTAAATCCCTGTTTGAAGTATACCACTGCAAAACTTCAATCCAGGATTACACCCCCCCCTCACCCCACCCCGAATGCCAGTTCTTCCTTTCACACAACTGGGTTAGCATGCAGGGTAAACTCATTGTTCACTACCAAAGCAATTTGAAGGTTACAGGTTACAAATTTGGTGAGCAGTATGCAAAAGTCTTGTGGTGAAGGTTATTCTGTTATGTAATGGCAAATCTCAGTTACAATAATATTAATGTTGTTCAGGAATGTGGTAAGATCAATCTTTGAATTACGCATGGGGAGGGTGTTCAGAAAAAAAAAAAGATCTTGCTGAGTAGCATGGAAGAATTCCCTTTGATTTCTTCAAAAGCAAGCTCGAAAATTTGCTCGATAATTTTGGGTTTACTTGTTGATCAGGTCAAAACAAACAGATCTCACTACCACTGCTTGGGTCTTGATCTTGTTAACCCTAACTGCCTTTTTAACTTGTAAATGTATTATTAGGGTAGTACTTTCAGGATGTAGAATTAAATTATACTTAATTCATACAGGACTCCTGATTCCTTTCAACCCAGTAAAATTCAAATAATTTTCTCCCACTGAGAGTAATTTCATTCCTGTATTCATTCTCCCTCACTTATAAACTTTGAGAGAAATATTAATGTCATTTTTAATGTTTTTCTGCAAAAAAGTTGTCAATCCCAGAATTTTTATTTTTTAATACATACTCTGCTGAGGCTGACACCAAATGTAGCTGCTGATTCCAATGGTGAGGAAATGAGGAGAGGCACTTGTTGGGGGCAAAACTCTGATGTTTATTGAGGTCCTGAGGATCCAACAGCACCGGAGGGGGCCAGCCAAGAAGAGCAACTCAGGGGTGCTGGCAACATGTTATATAGGGAGAGGGAACCAATCAGCCAATGGGGAAACATATAGGAGTGACTCTTGTGGGGATTGACATCTGGGGGATCCAGTGAGGGATGGACAGGGGAGGGGCCCCAGGACCTCATCCAATCACTCGGTGCCCTGGATGGAAGTTTCTAGAGGTAGGGGAAGGGACATCGAGTGATGGACAAGGCACCTGGGAGGGGACAGGGGACTGACCTGGCATTTTCTAGGGAAACTGACACTTGGGAAAAGGCGGGAAAACTCAGGGAGAAACCAATACAGTATGGGGGTACACTGGAACAAACCAAGAGAGAATAAAAATGTAATAAAACATATAAAAATGCAAGTCCACATACATGTTTCTGGACATCATAGAAATGCTGTGAATTTTCTCCATCTTGCCAAGGAGAAGCATTTTGCAGGAGGTCTTCTGCTCTGCTTTATATTAATCTACTGTGCTTTGGCATTTCTTAAAATTTCTTTTAAGATCAAAATTGACTGTTATATCATTCAAATTGATCTCTGCATTAACCCTTAAATTTCTTCATATTTGGCCATATAGCTTTGGTTTCACTGAAGCATATGGTAGATATGCTTAAAGCATGTTTATAAGAAAACAGCCTCAGCCTGTGTGCATATACAAAACAACACAGAATTCAGAATATTCTTGGACTATTCTTTCTTGCAGCTCTATGACACCCAAACCTTGACATGTAAGCCCCACACAAACAATATTGCAGACAGCAGTACAATTCCCTTCCTACATTTGCTGTCTGTGTTTCTCTTTACACATCCCAAAATTTCTTGGGCTCCCTGAGCATAATGCTGGGCTGGGATTTCTGTCATTATGAATGATTTAAATCTTTCTGTGACACCTTCCACTCCACAGCAGTCCTTTGATTGTGCAGCCATAGCATAATTTTTCTAAGGGCTGCTTCAAGTTTGTCAGAAAAAAAAAAAAAAAAAAAAAAAAAAAAAAAAAATCCCATTTTCACAGACTAGAACTATTTAGAACAAAGGTTGTGTATACATACAACACTGAAGAGCTACTGCTACTGCTGGTACTAGCTGAGGTTGCACTGTGTAATTTAGTTGCATCGACATGTCCCAAGCACTAATTAAAGAAGACTAATGAGGGAATGGGTGTGAGGGTTGGGCTTCCACCTGACCAGCAAAGTACCATGACACCATATTTCATATTGTGACTGACCTTTCATCACAGCTATTTCCTGTTTCACCACTCTTTATGCTACACAAATTTTTAGAGGTTTTATGATTCTCTGCAGATACCTCATTAAAATATGAAATGTTAATGGACTTATTAGTGTCTCCCATGGACATCAACCTCTAATTGGTGACACCCTGTGGAGAGTTACTTTTTAGAGGGAGGACCCAAATCTGAGATACAAATGTTTTTATAAGATCTTAGATGTAGAGCAATGTAATTGTTTTTTTATTAATAGTAGATGAGGACCCAAAAGACTTAATATTTGAAGATATCTTAGGAAGAGCTGTTGATCAGAAGAGTTTTCCTCAGAAATACAGGTTATATGAAAAGCATATGAATTGTTTTGCTAAAGACCATTAAGTACCACAAACTAAAAAAGGTTTTTCACTTTAAAAAAAAAAAAACCAAAAAAAAAACCCCTCTATTTCAATGTTGAAAATATTTAAATTAAGAAATTAAAACAAAGTACTGTTTTGGACTGATTACATTTGCAGCACTAAAATCCTGAAACCTCTGAGGGAAGGTTTATTTTAGTCCCTGCTGTAATTCTGCTTTGAGTGTGAAGCAGCCAGGATTTCATCCAACTCTATCCTCTCCCTGCCAACAGTGCAATTTGGATACTGACCTGCATCATAAATTACTCCTTTGTACCTGAAGAAGTCCAGTACTTTAAACTAACTAGATAGATGTCATTTGTTATTCCTTTGACTCTTCCTTTGTAGTTCACCTGTCAACAAAAGGATCTTTATACAACAATATAAGATTCTGAGCTAGGATGAAAGGGGAAGCTAGGGCTGACATCAATTCCCTGGTGTCTTTTTCACTGTAACTTTTCTGTAGACTTTTATACTTATCAAAAACTGATGACTATTTTACTTTTGCCCACCTGGTAATTGTGCATAGATACTTCTTAAAAAAGTAATTTTCCTGTCAAAGAAATCCTGAAAAATTGTTCTAGCTGTCTGAACTTCAACTTCCATGTGTCCTACAGTGAACGTAAATTAGCAGAACATCCATATCACAAATAGAGAGGCAACTGACTCTTCCAGAAAACCGTCCTTCTCTGTATTTTTGTGATATAAACTTACAGTTTAATTTACTGTGTGGAAAGTTTCCTTGTGAGCTAAATTCTGATTTCAAGTTGTGGGTACCCTCTAGACTTATGCTGGTGTTAAATATTTAGTACTTGGCAATAAATTATGCTTCCCTGGCTTAGGTAATGTTTGAAGAGCACTTCTGATAGGTTTTATTTCTGCACATATGTGGGGATCCATTTAAAAGAATCAGAGGTTGTTTAAATTCCTTAACCTCTTGTTCCTGCAGCAGAAACTTGCCACAGAATTCTTGGTATCAAGTATCTCATGCAAAATATGAAGAATTTATTAACAAGCTTGAAGATGGGAAAATCATCCTGCATCGAGTGCAGAGACAAATTAAATGTTGGGGAAAAAAGAAATGAGTATTTGTAGGACTTAAATGGAAATTAAGTTTTCCTGAAAGGGGGATCAAATTATTCAACATTTTAAAAGAAATAACAGATGAAATTATTTAAAATAAACATGTAAAACATAAGTTTGTCTCATGAAATTGTCTCACCATTTGCACTGCATTTGAGCAGTGGGCAAATTGTTTACCTATTCTCACACCCTATAGCCAACTATAAGGTATTTCCTTTGGAGTAATTTTCTTTCCTGTGTTAAACCTGGAAAGGTATATTCCCTCAGTATGAATTTAAGGAACCTAGGATTAACATAACTCGTGGTAGATAATCTGTCACCTGCACTAGAATGAAATTTCTGAAGTCTTGTTTTTCATTTCTGCTACTAGTGTCTAATAAGCTATTTTTTCAGACTATAATGCATATGATAATGTAGCCTTGTTTTATTTATGGGGTACATTGCCATCATGTCAAGAAAGTCACCTTTTTTTTGTTATTAATCAAATCCCAGGCTGCACATCACATTTCTATGCACTTGAGGCTCTTTTATAGATATAATTTTTTTTCTGAAATTGTAAAGAGCAATAAAAGTGTGTGGCTTTTCTCCCTGGAAGATACAGGTGATATCATGGAGCCAAAAACTGAAGCCATGAGATACTGGGTCAATGAAAAATGGATAGAAATAGAATTATCCCAAAGGTTCTCATAACAAAAAGGTAATAATTTAACTGTACACCATCATCATGAGTGTCTTCAGACCAGCTAAAAAATAACGCACAAGATGGAGAAGCTTGTTTTCAGTGAAGAATGTAGTTATTTTTTATGCTTCCAGGGATTTTCTTTCTATTCTGTACCGTGTTAATAGATGTGGAAGTTCTTGATATAATTGCTTGTGGGAAAACATCTGCCCAAAAAATATGTACTAGAGTTTTCCTGGCTGGGAAGGGAAAAGGCAAGATGTCAGTACTCTTTTAAAAGCACTCTATATATCACATAATATAACCCTGCTGTGTGCAGTGGTGCATGAGATGTCTTCTTAAGATGGGGACTTGGCAATGAGTTCTCAGCTTTCTCATAAATATATCAAAGCAAGAATCATGATTAATATTTTGAGATAATGAATACCTAAAGAATTAACTCTGCTACAAATTACAGCCCTGATTAGTGGTTGACTAAGAATGACACATGGCTGCAAGGGCTGGTAAGAAGAAGATAGCTTCTTGTTTCAGAGTGGGCATTTCATATACAAAAGAGAGGGAAGTAAAAGGACATATAGGGAAAATGAATAGTTCTCTGGTGATCCATAGCTGTGGTTTGTCAATTAGACCACAAAGCAACTTTGTGGAATAGAACAGGTGTGATTTGGTGTTGACCCTGAGCCAGCAATGTGCCCTCACGGCAAAGAAGACCAAGAGTAACACCAGCAGGTTGAGGGCAGTGATCCTTCCCCCCTCCGTGATGGTGTGCTGGATCCAGTTCTTGACTTCACAGCACAAGAGAAATAGACGTGGTGGAGTGAACCCAGCAACACACCACGAGGATTATTGAGGGCTTGGATTGTCTGATGTATGAGGAGAAGCCGAGAGAGTAGGACTTATTTCTGGAAAAGGGAAGGTTCAGGGTGATCTGATCAGTGCACATACATGATGGGGGTAGTAAATAAGATGAAGCCAGATTCTTCTCATCAGTACTCAGCCACGGGAAAGAGGGAGTAGATTAAAATTGAAATAAAAGAAAATTCTTTTTTTTTACAGTGATCACAGTGATCTGACTCTAGGACAAGTTGCCAAGATAGGTTAAGGAGTTTCCATCCCTGAAGGTATTCAAACCCTGGCTGGATATTGTACAGGGGCATTCTAGTTCATGTTTCTCTGAGCAAGGGTTAGAACTAGATCATCTCCAGAGGGCTCATTGAACCTTAAAACTCCTGTGACTGAGGCGACAAATATGTTGGCTCTGGCTATGTATCTGTAAGTCTTTTGAAGACAAAGTTAAGGAGTTTTTTTTCTTACTCTTATTAGTGTTTCTGCAGCAATACAAACTCCATTGTTACAATGAGAGTTTAAGCATTTTAAGATAAACTGTCAAAAGGTTTAGCCTCACTATTACAACAATCTTACTCCACAGGTAGTGTAAAAATCCTTCTTTTTCAGCGCATTTTTGTCTTCTGAGAGGTGAGTTAGGTTTTCTCTTCTGATCTCTACTGATGGGATCCCAGGTAGATAATCCTTAAACATCAATAAGGAAGCATATGCGGTTAATTAACCTGGAATTTGTTAGCAGGGATAATGTGAGGGAAGGAAGAAAAGGGAATAGATAAAACATGAAAATAGAAAAAGTTACACTTGTTGCCAGGAATTTATAAGAGAGAAGCTCTCTTGACTTTTGCTTTCTGACTTGTAATAGAAATATGGTGTTCATGGTTTATTACCAAGCTTTCAAAAATAGTGCTTTCTCCTGAGAGATCTCTGAACACAAAAGCAAAGTGTGAGATTTCTTAGATAAATTGATTCTTGTGAAATATCTGGGTTTGTCAGATGTACCAGCTCTCAGGATTTCTAATTGCAAAGGAGATCAAGCAAAGTGCTGCTGACAAGCCATCTGGACAACCTGCATAATGTAACAGACTTAAAAATTCATGGTGAAGAAGATACTCCTTTTCAGTGGCAAATCACTGTGGGATTTCCATGGCTTGGTTGCTGTTGGCAGCCCAATCATTCCTCCTAAGGCTTGATGTGGACTTGGAGGGTGGAAGGACAGTGACAATGCTGAGGAATCTAGATTCCATTACTGATATGAGTAGTATCGCACCATGGACAAAAAGCTTCAGTGTTCTGTTCCAGTGCCCCACCTACAAAATAGATAGTAGGAAAGCCTTCACTTGGTCTTTGAATTGAACTGATTTCCTTGTTCCTCTACTAAAAGCAAAAAAAAAAAAAAAAAAAGAAAAAAAACCAAAACAACAAAAAAAAACAAGGTCAATATCAATATCTCCATTTCATTTCAGCAGCAGTTGTTCGTTTTAGTAGTATTTTGTCATTATTTCACCAATGAAAAGTGGAATAAAGAATACTCTTATTTGGCCTCTTTGCCACTTGCACAGCAGCAAATGCTGATGAGAAAGATGATGAGCTCATTCTGGTACTGAAATAGGAAGAAATCAGCCCTTTATTCACAGTTATCACTTTTCTTTTGCCCTGACCACTGTTACACTCTGTACCTCTGTCCAGCACACACACAGCAGGATGCTGGTATTCAGGCTCCATTAAGTTATTGACACATCCTGTTCCTCAGGAACCTCCTGGGATCAGAGTAATTGAGCTCAATAGCTGAGCCTCTATAGAAATATCCCTGACCTTTTGCCTTGCAGTCGGTGGGGTAACCATATGTGAATGCCAATTAAGAAGCCACAGGCATTTTGACTGAGGCAATTGGGTCAAGCATAGCGTTGAGGCTATATAATCCTTTTTCCTATTAGCTTGTGAAAGTTGGAAGTGCAGAACCATTCCTTTCCTACCTTCTCTTCACCAATGGATTTTTATACATATTTGAAAGATATCACTTTATTTTTTATTTTTTTTTTTACAAAAGCAGATCATCATAATCAGCTACTTTCATATCCATCAGTACAATATTTACTCTTCTGGAAAATTTATTACGGTAACAGAAACAAAAACATTGTGAAAATGGGGATCTTTTTCCTTCCATCTGAAAAAGAAAATGAGAAGATGAGTGCAATAAAGTTGATGGCAAGATCAGAATGCTTACAGTTCTGCTTAGTTCAGATGCTTCCTTGATGTGAGACTGCTTTCTGAATTGCAGCTGTTAGATTTTCTGATTTAAGTGGGGAAATTTCAATTGTATCAAACAGGAAAGCACAGTGGTAGATGGTACCAGATGAGCAACTGGCTGAGAAAATGAGGAAAAAGTGTTCCCCATCTTTAAACTACAACACCTGCACAAGCAGTAGGATTTCAGCTTGTGCTGCACAGAGTAACTTCTGTACCAAGCCACTGAATTTGCACAGGAACTGCTGCTATCCACAGGGGCCAGCAGCAAAACAGCTTTAGTGTTTTCTGTTTCATTTGCTGAAGCTTAGTCAGCTTTGCCCTAGGAGTCTATGAGCCACTTATACATTTCCATCCTGCATTATTTTGTGATATACCACTTCAAGTTTTAAATAATACATGAGTAAAATCAGGGTGTTCTGTTGTATTGCTGATATGGTGAGGGATTTCTTGGTAAAATGGAAAATGGTATGAAAAGAAATTAATGTGACAGTCTCTCTGGCCTCTGCTCTTGTGTTATGAGTGCAATGTACAGGGAGGGCTGGAAAAAGTAGATTTCTCTAGAAAACATAGGAGAAAAGTGGTATGGTAAACAATAAACTAATTAAAATGGAATAGTTCAACTAATGCATCACACAGTAACAGACAAAAAAAAATCAGCTGAAATATTCATGATGAAAAAAAGTCACAAAAAATATGCTGTGAGGAATTAAGGGAGCAGAAAGAGATGTGTGAGGGGAATTCAGAGGATGTGAATGGGCTGACACTGAACATAGAGAGGGCTTCATCAGAAGGAAGCAAGAAAGAAAATGGAAATGAAGGGTGAGCAAAGAGAGATTTTCACAAAAAGGTAATGCAAATAATTACCAGATAATGGGAGTTGATCTTTATGGGAGAACTTCAGAGTAGCTGAGAAAACTTGAGCATGCCAGTTTTTGGAGACGAGGGGTAAAGGTGAAGGAGGTCAGGTAAGACTTACTTTCATTGTGGGAAAAGCTGATTATTGTTGAAATTACACATCCCACAGAGATGTGATTTCTTTATTATTGGCTGCAGATAAGTGTTGGAGCCTGTGAAGGATTTCAGTGCTCACAGAATGTTGGGGTCAGAAAGGAGCTGGAGATTATCTTGTCCAACCTCCTGCTAAAGCAGGTTCACCTGGAGCAGGCTGCACATATTTGCATCCTGTCAGGTCTTGAATGCCTGCAGAGAAGGAGGCTCCACAGCCTCTCTGTGCAGCCTGTTCCAGTGCCCTGTCACCCACATAGTAAAGTTTTTCCTCATTTTTAGATGGAACTTCCTATGCTTCAGATTGTGGCTGTTGTCCCTTGTCTCAAACTTGTTCACAGGCTGCTGGTCTGACACAATTCTGAAGCAGTGTATTGCTGTTGCATAATCTGTCACATAGTCCTCTGAAAAGCTGCACTGTGAGGGAATTTTCAGTTTGGAGTTAATGAATAAAGAACTTACTTTGATAATGTATCATTTTGCTCATACTAAGAAGCTTCTGAAAGCATACAGTAATCCTTTGCTTGCCAGGAAAGGCTATTTCGCTAATTGAGAAATCTCATTTTAAATCTCATTTTAGAGGTAAGTTCATGCCAGACCATTACTGCAATATTATACTCGGAGCACGTATGGGAGTGATTATATTTTAATCTTGGGTCTTGATGGGGGTCTGCTTCCTACAGCCTTTCAGTTTTAATTCCAGCTTGGAAAACAGACAGGATCCCTGTAGAGTGACTTTTATGCTCTTGTTTAACTTCTTGTCCTTGAGGCTGGCAGCTTGAGTAACATTGTTTCCCTAAACTGACATCTTGCCAAAAATAAAAAAACACAAACAAAAAAACCCCCACAATCTGAGTTTTGCTCCAGGAGCAGAGAGGAAACATAATGCCCTGTAAACAGCAGAGATATGGCTGCTGGTACACTTACACATGAGAGGAGCAGCAAACCCTACATTATCTATGCTTCAGTGGTTTGCTAGTTCTCCCCCCCACCCCCCTCCACCCCGTGGGTTGTGTAAGTTTTATCTGGTTTTGTAATTTATAAGTATTCTGACTAACTCATATTCATAGGGTCTTTGGGCTATGCTTCAGGAAATAGATCTGTGTTTTAACAATAGGCTTGGCAAATGAGGATTGAGGCAGAGTTCCCATTAACTTCAAGATTGGGCCACTTTCTCCCGTGTAGAGATGCTGGGGTACAGAGTGGCTAAATTATATGTCCAAGATACCGTTTGTTTTTTCAAGCACACAGCCATAAATCACTTCTAAAAATCGTATGTACAAGTGGGATATTTACCACAGCACTGAGAATGACAGACCCCTAGATATAAACTTTTTTCTCAGGAGAGAAAAGTCTACAGGATGAAAGCAACATCATTATGAGATGACATTGTTAAAGACGAAGATGTGCCAGGTTTTAGGCCTGTGATGGTATTTAATACTACACTTTTGGTTTTCAGAGAAGATGTGGATACCCCTGAGAGTTTTAAAGGTCAGGTTGGATGGGGTGTCCTGAGCACTAGTCAAATGGAAGGTGTCCCTGCTTGTGGTAAAGGAACCAGATTATCTTTAATGTCCTTGCCAGCCCAAATTATTCCGTGATCTTTAATGGAATAGATGGTGCTAGATGCAGAGAGTCTACACATTAGGATCTGCACACATGTTGTGGCGATGTGCTGGGGTGAGAGGCAGAGAAGGTCTTCACTTTGTGTATGCACTGCTCAGTACTAACCAAAGCACCAAATTATCAAGTGTTTTGGTCACAAATCCAAAACACGGTCCTGGGTCAGCTTCTATGAAAAGGGAAATAAGAACAATAACCAAAATAAATGGCAACAACAGGAAAAAAGTGTGAACAGCTCAGATGTCAATTTAGTGGGAGTCAGTTAATGGTGGGAATATGTGACATTTTTTAATTGACTGTGCTTTTTGCCAGTTTTAGGTTTTTGGAGTTTTTTTGATTTTTGGGGTTTTTTTGGTTTTTGTTTTTTTTTTTTTTTTTTTAGTAAAGGAAACACATTTGTATTGTTCTCTTTGGAGTAGATGATGTTTAGACTATATAGATTTCAGAATTATGTTGGACTAGGTGATTTTCACAGTTCCTTCCAACTAAATTATAGTATTGTATTCTCTGTCTACTTGTTCATCACCACACTTTAAGCAAGGTTCAGTTAAGTTATGTTCAGAAAATCTTCACATTTATCTTGTCACAGGATACTGGATTTTCTTTTCTCAAAACCCAGCGAGGAACATCCTAGCCTTACCTCACAGCTCTTTGTTTTAATATAATTTCCTACCAGCTGCTTGTAAATACCTGTAAATAATAAAATGATTCCGTTATATTCACCAAGACATTTGAAGAATTATGACTGAAAGTGCAAACAGTAACCTATCCTTAGAGAGAGAGACAGATTGCCAGAAACATATGGTTTTGAGTTGAAACTATCCTTTTTCCTCACCATGAGACAGTGTGCGTAATCCTGAATTATGGAAAAAGAACAAGCAGTTCCTGCCACATTGGGAGCCAAGTTATGAATAGTTAATGATTGCATGTAAAGGCAGGATTGGTTTGCAGTTTTAGGTGGCTTACCTTCCTTTTTAGTAGTTTTCCTGGGGAAAGGAAGGCACTCAATTCAAGTAATGTGAATATAAGAAATAAAGAAAAGGAAGATCTGTCAAAATAGAGGAAAAAAAATTTATAAAGGCAAAAAATAGGTAGGTATCGTGGGAGTTTTTTGGTACAGAAATACCCCAAATGGTAGTGTCAGGAAAATCTCAGGAATAGAATATATCTGTTGGGAGACTTCAATTCTTTAATTCATCTGGGGACTCTGATTATTCTTGTAGGAGTCTGGTATCTGTTATTATTCCAAAATCTAACAAATAATGTATGGAAAGTCCATTAGGAGACAGAAAACCGTATTAGAATTAGGTTGAGGTCTGCTAGGAACCACAAAGTTTTTTCCTTCCTTTCCATTTGGTCCAGCTTCAGGAAATCACTAACAGAGAATGTCAGGTTGGCTGAGGCTTACTTTGTGTTTCATCTAATTCTGTCTGAGCAGCACTGTTTAATTGAACAAATATGTAAATTATACAGCCAGCTCCATCATCCAGTTTTGCCAATTCCTCCTAAAAATAACAAGCAGTTCCTTGCATTGCTGAACTGCGATTCCCTGTAATGAGCAAAAAGTAATGGATCTAGAGTAAAACCAGTACAGGTGAATACTGTCAGGATGTTGTTGAGAGCAATGGAACCACATCCCACCTAGGCCATTCAATAAGGTTGTGTGGCAGGACTCCTTGTGAAAGATACAGGAGAAATCTTCTGTTGTGAGTGCACAACAAGAACTCTTCTCTTCCTTTGCTGACTCTTTCGCCTCTTTTACAGTGGTTTGAAAAGAAGGTGCTCAAATGTGCCAGGCAGCCAGTTTGAAATAAAGAGAAAAATCACTGAGCAGTGTTCAGTCATTCAGAAGGTGGATTCAGCACTTCTTGTCTGCAAAATCTTTTGTGTGTATCTCGAACTTTGAAAATGTTGCAGTATAAATGTTCCTATGAACTCCCATATTTATTCCTTCTAAAGAATTCAGATTCAGAACTGTAATGAAATATGGTGGGCTTGCATTTTTGTCTTTATATATGCCTTCTAGCTGCCAGTCTTATCTATTCGACCTGGACCTTGAAAAGCTGCTCATGTTGTTTTTAATTTCTGTTGTCCACAGGAATATTTTGGTAATGGAAATCACCTGGCCCTTCCTATGCAAGGCCAAAGAGCACAATCATTTGGAAGCAGCTACTGTTCCTCTGGTGTACAAACAGCTGACGATAGCTTCTCCCTAGTACATCAAGGACTACTTCCTGAGCTTGTCTTTTTCTTGATTGCCTTCCTCCTGGTACAGTTTTACCAACTAACTGCAAGCAACTTTCTGTAACAGCTTATTTTAAAGGCTAAATTCTTCCCATGTCTGTCCTGTAGGAACTCCACTACAATGCTGATTAGCAAACATCTTGTCTCACATGCCTCATTGCTAGGCTACACATCAGCTTGTGGAGAGTCACAATTGTTTTTGTTTTTTTTAAGCCTATCACTGTCTGAGTTTGTCTAGACCTGGCTTTTGCCATCTATGTATTCCTCTTTTTCAGTAGTATGTAGTAGTTTGGAATTTTCACTCTTGCAAAAAAAAAAAAATTCTCCCTTACAATTTTATGAAGAAACTTAAAATATCAGCAAGATCAGATATTCACCAATAGCTTAAAAATCTTTATATTTTTATATATAGAGGGGTTGTTGTTTTCATTAATATTATTTATATTAATATATTTGATAATTAATACTTACTAATACTAATCAAAATAAGATGAAATTGAGATAGAATACCAGCTAGAGGTCTAAATAAAAAGTGGGCTTAGAGATTCAATGCTTCATTTTCCTGTGTGTGTCCATATGTATAAAACATATGTGCATTTCTCCTTGTTTTGCACTAGTTAAAAATTTCATGAGCTGAAGCATTAAGATACCTCCGAATAATTTGCTGCTTAATGGGCTAAGACTCAGAACCAGTTAAAAATGCATTACTGTGAGAGATACCATTTTAATTGCTTTTTGGTAGTGAGCTAAACTGGGCAAGACTTTCTGTATATTGTGGAACAGGGAAAGATTTGGAAAATTATCCATTCCATTTGGAAACCCAAAAGTGCTTTCTCACTATGGCACATAGGATAGATTTGTAAGACTTTTGACTTTGCTTCTGTTCAAATGAATTGTGGTTCAGGAAATATCTTCCTCTTAGTTTGCCTACTGATTACTTCTTACCTCTAGTCTCCAAAGACTATGAGACCAAATAGTATTTCATGAGACTAGAGGTAGTCTCATAAAATACTATTTGGTTTAATTATATTGAGAAAAGGTAGAACAGAAATACTGGGGCTGAGAGAAAGAGAAAGCCAAGTGATTCACCTTTGATGGAGCTGTGAGAGGAAAGTATGGCTGGCAGAGAGCACTTAGAACTTTGTGCCTGAGGTACAGGCAAGGTAGGGAAAAGAGGGAATCTTGCTTAATGATATCCTCTAGAAATGGTTACCTAGCTCTTGTGAGTGAGAGGGTAGGGGAGAAAAAGTATTTTTGTTATCATGGAGAATCATCATCAGTGTTTGCTGGCTTGTTTTCATGATGAAGCCTGAACTCTGTGGTAATGCCCAAGGCTGTTGGACTTTGATCAGTGCAGTTGGTCAGAGCACGGTGCTGAAAACACCAAGGTCATGGGTGTGATCCCTGTACAGGTCATTTACTCAAAAGCTGGACTCAATGATCCTTGTGGGTTACTGCCACCTCCAAATGCTTTGTGATTCTTGCAGCTTTACTTTAAAGTTCTAAGGGCTGTGTTCTCTGAATTAGGGGATTTAAATTGTTCTATGAATGAAAATGAACCTTGGTGGCAAATCTGATGTTTAATATTATTTCAATAATTATATAATTTAGCACCTTTCACCATTGTTCTCTGGGTACTATGTGAAATGAATTATCCCTTACTTATTGATAGAGAAATTTATCTGTAGAGATAGGATTTCCGATTTTTATTGGAAAGTTCAGTTGTGAACTGAGAGCTGAGTTCCTGATGTCTTTTAGGGCCTCTCATAAAACTCTTTTCTTCTGATACTTTAGCCAGATTCTATCTAAGAGTAGTGGAAGTTTGTAAACTTGCTTAATCTTCATGCAGGATAGATTTATCTTTTCTAACTATGTCAGATTCATTTTTTAGAAGAATTTCACATTGAAGTTCAGAAACTTTTCATGGGCATTTTAAGGATATAATTTAATATTGAAAAGTGGAGTGATCAGACAAACCAAGCTGTCCTAATAAAGTGACAGCTTTATTAAAGGCTCCACCTGAAAGCAAAATTTCTTGGTTTTTAAAGGTAAACAATTTCTGACTATGTTCTTGAGTATTTCAGTATCTACCCATACAGATTATGTTGTAGTGTATCTGTAGGTATCATGGGAAGGTAGGATAGTGGGAAGATGAAGAAATAAAAAAAAAAAAACACAATAGGCTTATTAGACAAGTGTAAGTTGTGTTGAAAATAAAGAGTTGTCTTGCAGGTGGGATTATTACATGTTAGGTGATTATTATCTTTCATATTATTATTCATCTTATAAATTTATAGAGGTTCAGGATTCCTCTTGTTCACACCTTTTCTTATGTAAAAGACAGGGTTAAGGTCAATTGGAATATTTAATGAAAGGACAAGAGAAAAAGCAAATGTAAATATAGGTAAGTCCATACAGCATATACAAGTAAAGGCATCAGAGAGAATTTGCTAAAAAAAAAAATGTAGCAAGTACTCTCCTTGTTTGTGTATGCTGAACATAATTTAATGGGAATGACATGCCTCATTTCTTCCCTGTGCTTTAGTTTAGACACAACTCCTTTGTTAGACTTTTAAATAGTACTCAGTTTATTCTAATTCCTTCTGATTGATGAAAAACAAGACTGCCTTAAAAATGATGGGGGTCATTCATTTAATTGATTTTATCTAGTTTTACTTACTGCTTGTTTTAAATCTCAGCATTTCTCAACGTGGTTAGACTCCGAGGATGAGAAACTTTCATTCTCAGAGGCTTGGATGTGTTCAGTTTTTGAGAAGTCCCTGTCCCTCTCACATATTACAGATATTAAACAGCTAAGATAAACTCCACTTGTACCTGAGCAAATCCATATGTGGAAAGGATTTACTTGATTTGTTTGTATTGATGCTCCACTGACAGTGAAGTAGGCATGCAAGCAGATTTACCTGGCCTTCTACATGTTTCACTAGGTGTAGTGGGCCACAATTTCCATTGATGGCCATTGGTCCTGACTAGGCTAGACTAGATCAGGGTCTCTCTTATCTCTCCACGTGGGAATCCAAGCAAGATTCCACCTTAACTTCAGAAAGCAAAAACTTGTTTTTATTAATTAATACTGGGGGCTCACATTAATTAATACTGGGGGCTCACATACAAGTCCCTTACACTTGCTTTTCTCTATTTTACTGGTTTTCTGTGATTCTCAGATGAGTATGTTTGATTGTCTGTACATATATACATGCAATTTTGACTTAGAGCAAACTCAAGAGAACAACACAATGGGAAATGCTTATGCAACCCATATCAGAGAAAGTTGCTAATGTGAGTCTAAAATAGCCTCAAACTACTGCAGTTAAAATGAAATGCCCTAGAAACTTTGTGACTTCACTTGAGTGACCAGCCTGAAGGAAGGTCACATCATGCTGGGATATTATCTGGCCTGACACACTGAAGCCCTTTTCAGACTGAAAAATAGAATTGTACTAAGCAACTGAAAATAGAATATAGTTTATGTTAATTTTATTTGTTTTGCTCTCAGTTGTGGGCTTGCTTTCTTATAACAAACTGTCCTTGATACAAAACCTGAAAACTCCTTGTCTGTGGTGAAGATATGCAGCCAGCATTGTCTTTTCCTTCTAATTTAATTTATTTATATTGAAACATATAGTGTATGTGTACATAAACTTATGTTTATTTGAGAGTTTATGTATATGTTTATATAATTTCTGTGTGTGCATTTACAAAAATAAAATTGTGTCCTGTTACAGACTGATTTTTAGGCAGAGTTTATTTCTGGTTTAGGATATTTGCCTTCTAGATTTCACTTAATCTTAATTTTATCACCTCGTAAGCAAGTGGAGTGTATGAGAATAGGACCACAGATTCGAAACTACTTAAAGAATAAGGAAAATTATTTTGCATTAACCATACGCTGAGAAGTACGGTTTACTTTTGACATGGCCTAAAATAATATGGAGATTTCTATAAATAAATCTTAGGGCACCTGATGAGTACTCCTCAGTGCTGGCTGGGATTTTGGCCTTGGAAGGCTTGCTGTGTCCAATAGCACATAGAGCCAATGCTGCAATGCTGCCCTAGCTCCATGTCCCAGGTCCAGCCAGCAGGGAAACTGAGCATGTACCTCCAGAAGATGCACACATACACATACATGTGTATTTACATAAAAACAGCATAGCCACACAGATGAGTGCAGACAGAGACACTCAACACTCTCACAAACAGAACTGAGAGCCTCATCCTATTCCCCTCCCTGTCTGACCAGGATAAAAGTTAATTATTGGGAAATGTATACATATCCCCCAGGAGTGACCCTGTAGTCTGTAGGTGATCTCAGACAGGGTATCCTGATGACTCGGAGACAGATGTCACTCCCAGTCCTCGGGGCAGAAACCCTCTTGGGGTATCCTAAGGCAGCCAGGGCATGGACCCGTGTCCCTGTCTGGGTGATCAGGGCTCCCTTCCTCACAGCTCTGGGCTGTTCTACTCCTTCATGCCTGGAGAAGCCAACTTCTTATACCCATCCTAACAGGGCTGCCGGTCAGGTGTTCATTCACTGCCTAAAGGATTAGCAACGTTAACAAGTTTCTCAAGCAGTTTTCAGTTAAGATATCCAACTTTTAATAATTTCCTATTTTTTTTATTTTAATTCATTTTTTCATGACCTAAGCAAAGTACTGAGGTGTAGAGTATGGTATTGACTAATTGCATTTCTTCCTCTAACATCTGTGTGTACTGTACAGTCTGTGGTACTGTAATCATTTGCATATACTCATAAAACAACTTGGAGTCCTAAAAGTACTGTAAAACTCACCTCTATATTGCCTCTTCAGATGTTCAGAACTGACTGCTTACAAAAAAATAAGTTAACAGCTACTATTTTTTATTCAAACTCAGTAAGGAAGTTGAGGGATTTCATGGTCACAGGCTTAAAGTCAAGTGCTTGAACACTTCAAAAGCAGCATAATGGAAATAAAACAAGATTGCAGTCATTAGCACTGAAGGAAACCTTCTTTCCTCAACTCCTTGCAATAATGTTTGTTCATGCTTGCTCTGTAAAATAACAACCTCTTTTAAATTACCCCAAGAACTGCTCATTTTTGAGATTGTTTTCTGATAGGCATATAATTACAGTCAAAACAGCAAAATACTGTGATTTCAGTTTGAAATTTAATTGCCTTACCTGCATAATCATTGCAGTGTAAATTAGGCACAGCTGTAGAGCAGACAGAAGGTTTCTTTTAAGTAAAATTATTTCCTTTCTTTTGACTATATTGAACACGTGCATTTCATGGTTCCAGATTTTGAGATTTTATTTTATGGCTGGAGAATCTGTATGCATATTTTTTTAGATATGGGCAAAGATTTTTTTATTGCCATTTTTCTATGAAATGTCTAAGTAAAACAGTCATTTGCTGGAAATGTCCATTTTGCATTGCTGTTTCTGCAGCTTATTTATTGAATCCTGGAACTCAAGGTTTTGGTTTTAATCAGGTTTGCTCTTTAAAATTAAGGCAGCACATAAATAATGTTGTGCCATTAAATCAAAGTAGTTGTCATGCTTGTCAAATGTCTGTAGTCTGCACAATTAGAGGCCCTCAAAGGGAAGCAGGCGTGGGGGACAGTATGGTTTGAAAGAGAATTTACAATGAAAAAGAATCTCCTGTTAAACAACTAGCAGGATGGTAATGAGGTCAGTATAAGCAGAAAAGAGTGGGTATTTTGCTTAGGAGTTAATGCAAGAATGCTTGAGTTTTATCAAGAAGGAAATGGAGAGTTTAAAAGTCTACTGGCTTCATATGCATGGAGATTGGTCTCTCTTCAGTATGTTCCACTTTCCCCAGGGTAGCTGTCAGAAGGCAACCTAGCATTAAGATTCATACTCTTAGTCTGAAATCTAAAATTATATTCTTCAGAGTTTTTTGAGAACAGGGAGAGTGTTTTCATTTTGTTTGTTAATGATCTGGGGTTTTTTAATCTAAATCTAGAACTAACTTTCAGAAATAATTACAAACAAAAATTTTGCTGATGAAAAGCAGGCAAATAAAGTCTTTAATTGCTTGTCGTGAAAACTCTTGTCTCTACTGGAAAAAAAGAGGGTTTTCTTAATGTGGCAGCCCATTTTTCAACATATAGAAGGGGAATTAATATTTGTTCTTCTCATTTTTCTTGCCTCAGGGATGCTGGATGATAATACATTGTGGAGCTCTTTTAGGATCTTTTAAGGTGTTCAGGGACAAATACATATTTAATCATTCAGTTGTCTGACTAGATCTGGCAGAATAAAATGTGTTCAGAGAAGACGTCTTCAAATGCTTACTGAGTGTTAAACAGGATATCCTGTAGCAGAGGTGGTCATCTTATTAGTAAATAACATCTTAAGAGGATCATCTCTCTTTCATAGGATTTACTTTTATCATATGGCTCCCTTGCCTGGGGTTCTGACTCTTTGAAATGGCAGAAGAGCAAAACATTGTCTTCCATTCAGATTTTATTCTGTTGCTGGATTATTTCTTAAAAGTTTCTTTCCTTCCTGAGATTTTATGAGGCAGGCATTTCGAAGTCTTTTGTGGATCAGATAGATGGAGAGGAACACAGTAGCTGTAGGAAAAAAAAAGGTGAAGTAAATACAGAATAATAGTCGATATGTACAGAATTCAATGTTAGCTTTTAGGTTTTTCAAAGCACTGCTTTAAATTGTTGCCACACAGGTTCTCTAAGCAAAGCTCTGCATGACTGATAGAAAATGCTGAACTGCTGCTGCATGAGGAAAGGCACACTGTTTAGCTCTGACAGTCTTTAAGTCTAAGTTGTTTTGTCCTGTTTTCTCAAGAGGTCATATTTCATCTAAATATCCAGAAGATGAAGGAAAGAGTGAACAACCAGTCTGCAGTTAGAAACTTAGCTTACTAAGCATAACTATGTTTCTGAAAATTGTTTCATGCATTTTCAATTCCCATTGGACTTAGTATGCCTGTAAATAATAACACTGCTGTGTCCTAGGGTTGCAGTAAACTAGGAAGACAAAATGGTGCCTGTGGAAAGCTCTTGTTCAGTACATTTGGACCCAGATGCCCACCAGAAGTTTGCATTAATAAATATGCTTATAGTTGGAATGATTGTGCTCACTCTTCCTATCTCAGTGTTGTCCACTGTGGGGTAAGACAATTTGTGCAATCTTTAGTGATCTAGTCAAATACAGAATAGAAAGCTCATTACTGTTTCTCTCACATCAGTAATGAGGAATAAGCGGTTCAAGTCTGTGCTGTTCTTTGAGAATCCAAACCCTTTTTTTCAAAGCCCAAAGGCCTGTACTGCCTCTGAACCAATTTAGCAATAAATTGTGTCTTCAACAAAAGATTTTCAGAGACACCACTCTATCCTTTCCCATGACAATAAGTGTCACTCCTACTACTTTGGAATGAACAAAGTTGATTTAATCAATTTTAATCCTGAGACAATCTGAAAAAAAGAAATTAGATTGTCAAGTGTTATTGGATTGAAAAAGAACACATATCAGATTATCAGTCTACAGATGTCACTGTTGTCAGCTCGTTGTCTTACAGTTCTTCCAAGCAACTTATGAAGTTGAAACACACAGAGCCTGTAGGCCTCTTTGGGACTCCTCCCTGCAGAACAAAAGTTTGTTCAAACCATCCTCAACAGTCCTTTGATTAGAGGAAACGAGGCTGTCTGCAAGTTAATTTAATATCTGCTTCTGCTTTAAAGTGGCTGCCTACTCATCCAAAATGGTGGATAAAATGGTTGGCAGTATGATTAATTTGATCAAACATTAGCCTTTCATCTAAGAAATCTTGAAGAGGTTTAGTTTTGGTAACATGTTCCTCATTAACTGTTATTTCTCGTGATTGCCTTCCAAAGTTCCCTTCAGAGCAACACAATTCATTGCACAAGAGTACCCTGGGCATTAATACCTTGTAAAAGCAAACAAATGTATTTTCAGCCATAAAACAGACTCACTAAGCCCATATTGAGAAACAGCTGGTTATATTGAAGGCTAAATTTAAAAAGTTATTTGTTAATGTATTTAACACCTCAGACTGTATGCATTTGGACTGAGAAAGCAACAATTAATAGCTTCTCTCTGGGAGATCTATACGTTTTTTAGGACCTTGGTTAGATGCAGGGTCAAGTCCAAGCAAATATGTACAGTAGCATTTGTCTACTTGATCAAACTCTGAAATACTATTGGTTCTGTAGCACAGATTTCTTGGTTACTCTCTGCTGAGCAGAGATAGCCCCTGTATGTTCACTGATAATAATTAGAACTTTTAAAGAAATTTTCTATGTTCCATGATCTCTTCAAGGTGTAGCACACAAGGTTAAAAGCAGCTCGGTCATTTGGTCAATTTGACCTGCCTGCTAATTGAACTGCCCCTTCCAAAGTGTTCTTGACTGGAATAGAATCACTGGTAATTCCAATAAAAGGTTTGTTGCTGTGCCAGCCTGTAATACTGTTATTGTTGTTTGTTTATTTTCATCTGCATATGAGAATTTTGCTGAGTTTATGGTGTGGGAGGATGCAATGCTCCAGCAGTGAATGCTGCAGTGAGAAATGGTCTTCAAGTAATGGTAAGAAAGTGGTGTGATTTGATTTACGGAAGGAGGGTGGAACTCATTGCTGCTCATCACAGAAATACCCAAAGAACCTTAGTAAAAACTGACTTAAAAAAAAAGTTCTGAGTGGGATATTTTGCCTTTCTTTTTTTTTCATTTATACTTTGATATCTCTTCTTTACTTCATCATTTGCAGTTTGTGTATTTTGTTTGTTTGTTTGTTTGTTTTTCCCCTTATATATTGTCTTCTCTGGGAGAGATGGAGGGTGGTAGATGGGTGCAAGATATTTTTCTAAGAACCTCCCTTGTGAGATTCTCTTAAGAGGCAAGATAGATACGTATCTTAAAAAGTAATCATAAAAAAAATTGTTAAACATCACAATTATCAAAATGCATACTTTGCTGGCAGCTACTTGATAGCTGTTGAAAGAATTTAGCTTTTTTGACTGACAGCAGTGTTTTCATATGTAAAACCAATATTTTTTTAAAATTTTTTATCTCATTTCCTATGTAATATAATGTCACAAAGATGTTTTGGTCATTCAGAAGTTGTTTTTTTTTTTTTTCCTAATAATTATTCAAATACATTTGGTAAGTTAAATGTCTGTTCTAAAAATCACGTAACATGCACATTGTCAAAAGATTTTTAATATTGTAGAAACAATGCCATTTTGCTCGTAAGGGGAATATTATCTCTCTTCATGCTGATTTTTTTTTTTTTTGAGCTTTTTGAACTGAAATAATGCATTGAAAACTCAAGTATATTTTGAGTGCACTGTAATGTTCATGCAACATATTTAGAAATTGCTGCTGCCCCTGTCTAAAGGTATGTTTGTAGGTATATGTATATAAAATACATGTAAATACACACAAAATATGCATATAAATATATATATAGAGAGAAACTTCTCTTTTACAGTGTGATTCCATGAGTAAATGCTTTATTTGTAAGTACATATACAAGCACATTGTCCAACTAACATAGTTAATAAGTAGGTCTATACCACTTTAACTATCTCAGGTACTAATTTTGAAGAAGATGCTGATTTCCACAGCATCTTCTTCAAAATCACCTTTTTTATTTTTTTGGCAGTGAAATCTGTCCTATATCTTCTAGTGATTTAAATATTTATTAAAATGTGCATCAAGAACCGGTTTTGTCTGATCACTGACCACTTGGTTCCTCAAATACCATTTAAACAGGGAGAATCAGAACTTGAGTAGTTGTTTAAGAATAGCTAAGTGTGTTAAAAAAGGCAAAATCCAAGAAAACTGTTGTTTCTGATGAATGCTTTATGAATTACTTTTTCTAGGTAAAAGAATGAATGATGCAAATGTAAGTGGAGAGATATAAAATAGTAGCTAAAGTGACACTTCTGCTGAGAGCATATTTGTACCTTGTTTATATCATTAGCTAAAGGATTTGTATATCTAGAAGGATTACCAAGTGGTTGGTTTGTGATGTTTCAATGCACAAATAAGTATGACTTTGCATTTCTGCTTTTTAATTTTGAATAATCAATCACTTCCTGTCAAAACTGATTGTAATAGAAAAGTGGTATTTTGATTAAATGAACAATTTCATGGCTGTTGTCTTCTATCCATGCAACAACTAAAGTGATGAAAATTAGCTTCATCTCCCAAGGATATGTTCCACTGCATTTTATCTTGTAAGTGAAGAATGCATCTTGAGAGATCTAATTGAGCTTAGAGGGGTATATGAATCACAGAATCCATTCTGGAGAAGCATTTTTATTTTATTTAGGGGTTAATTTTTAATTTACTTTGTAAATTTGTTTTGTTATGTTTGTCACTGAGCTTTCTCAAAGAATATGCTGTTTCTCAATGGTCAAAATGCATATTCAGTGTTGAGAAAAAGGGCAGATATTTTGGAAATATTTTTAATTCAAGCATAAAAAATTACTTCTTGTCATCTGTCTAAAATAATACAAAATAGTGTTAGGAAGCTAAAGTTGTGAATTACCAGCAGTTTGAATCCATAGGCCTCCTCTTCCAGGCTCCAAGACCTCTAATCCTTCACCAGTCTCTTCTGGCCTTGGCTTCTTTTTTTTTTTCCCTCCTTTTTTTCTTTTCTTTCATAAGTTATTTGAAAAGATCACTTTCTTAGTTATTTTCAAGTGCTGGTGTTTTTGTAAGCCAACATTTTTTTCTACGGATGGGGTTATATCTTGAAAATATGGTTCTAGTAGAAATTCTAGCAGCTGTTTGTGTTATTGTGTAATTACAGCTAAGCTTGTGGGCATGTTTATACATGGTCCTGAAAACTTAAATTAGTGATCACTGGGCTTGGTATAGGAACAGCTGACACAGAAAAGCACAATCTTGTGTCAGACATATAGACATAAATTTTTTTAATTAATGTAATTTTTTAGAAGTGGACAAGCTCATTGAGGATTTTCAATAGTATGAGATCTGTACTCTTAATTCCTAATCATAACTGCATTCTTGCCTGTTTGATGACAGATTGTCAAGTGAGCAGGTGCAAAGAAGCAAAAATAGATTGTGTTCAGTTTGTAAATGAGTGGATGTGTTTCCTCCTTGTTTTGATTGATGAAAGCTTTATTCCAGGAAAGGTTATTCTGAATTTGTTATTTATACCTTCGATGATCAGCATAACCTAGAAAATGCTTTGCCAAATCAGCTTTCTCTACAAAGTACAAATAAACTTCCAGGCTTTAAAAGAAAAGGGAAAGGGAGATAAGTGTCCATCACAGATGTTCCCATCAGTGTGTTTTCAACCAGGAACAGCCCTCTTCTTCACAAACACACAGGACATAAAGGAATTTGTGGGTTTCTGCTCCCTGTTTCACTTCGGCTTAAGCTCTGAATCCATCCACACCTGTGGTCTATGCAGAGATTTAGAGGTTTACTCCTCCCCATGTCAACTTTGATGAAATGAGAAACTTCCTAAAACACACACAAAAGAAAGTCCATTGTTTGTTTTATTGTGTAAAGTAAATTAAATTTAGACTCTGATTTTTCTTTCTTTTTTTTTTTTTTTTCCCTGAAGCTGAAGAGGTATTTTTTATTGTTATTCATAATTTCTATAACTGGCCTTTTTGGTTTCTTTCTGAACAATAAGAGTTCAGTCAATGACTGCAGTTAAACCACAATTTTAAAACTCAGACTGTAAAATTTAAATATATATTTGGAACTGTATTAGAATTATATTTTATGAGCTTTCTGGAAAAGAAGGATGTTTGCTTGAGGTTCTTACCTCAGCTTTATATTTTGACTGTAATAACTTTGTTCTCGGAATTTATTTTAATTCATGCATGTTCAGTGAGCCAGTTCAAAGGATGGTTGTGTCACTGAGGTGCAAGAATATGTATGAAGAGGAAAAATCTCAAAATTCCTATTACAGTTGTTGAACACCTTGTATCATGGGGCTGCCAATCTGTTATGTAATTGTTTTCTTTTAACTGGTGTTCATAAAAAAAGACAAAAAAGGGGCTGAATAGATAAATAACTATAAAAGCTATAGAAACGAGCAGTTCTATTTAGAGGCAATGTAGTTCAAGTTCAGTTTGCAAGAAGAACCATAAAATCTCAAACATTTAAGCTTGTGCTGTGTCATATAACCAGCCATGAAGGATTTTTCTGTGTTCTGCTTTTGGCTCTGTCTTGAATATCAGCTGTTCAGATGCTCACTTTCAAGTCAGGTGTGTGAGGTGGCGTTTTCCCTTTCTGGTTTGTCATCTCAAACAGCTGAAGACTCATGTTGTGAAGATGTTGTTTTTCCAGCAGGAAGGCTCTGGCAGTCTGGAATTCCTATTTATGCCCAGCTGGCTGCCTTACCAGCTGTAGTTTGATAGTTACTGCAATTAATTTACACATAAAAGAAAGGCTTCACTGTGCACTGCTGGGACAATTTACACCTAGCTGACAGAACAATCACCTTTGTATTTACAGTGCTATTCCCGCACTGCCGTGCCTGACCTTGCTGATAAATCTGAGTCAGAGAAATGTACAGGAACCTGTAATTCACAAACTGTCATCATTCTCAGACTGAAATCAGAACTGAAACCTTCATTAATTTAAAAGGGATTATTCTTCATCTTAATGTCTCAAATGCAGCTTCTGGTCCAAAAGAAAAGAATAACATGGGGAAAATTTGCCTTTAAAAACATAATTTCCAGTAGAAGAATATTACTTTGTTGTCTTCTAAGTATTAATATTGGTTTGGCTAATGATAGGTTTATAAATAATGTCTTGAGCCCGAATGCACATAAACATACCTGTAAACTACCATCTACCATTTAAAACAATCTAACTTGTTTTTCTGTTATGTATGTGTTTGGGATTTGGAAGGAAAAAATGCTGCATGTGATCACCTGGTGTCCTATAATGTAATTAGCCTAGATTCAAAGAGAAACTTTTGTGTGACTATATGGATTTGAAGATGTTTGGCTGATAAGCATCAGTCTTACAACCTGGCATTCAAATAAGTTACAGAACCATATTTGCCAGCACTTGACCACTATCCAAAAAATGTAGAGGATCCTGGAAGTGAGAGAAGCAGCAACAGCTGGCTGCCTTACTAGTCTATTTGTTAGGGCATTTGCCTAAGATATTTTTCAATTATACATGTTCTTCTAAAGTAGCTCTCCCTCTTCAACATACTTCTGTGATTTTTTGATGCAAACAATACTGAGGAAATCCCAGAGTTATTCCTCAGGGTATGCCTACTGCATGGCCCTTAATGGGTCAGGCATCTTAAGAGTGGTTTGACCCACGTAAGATCTGCACTGTTGTCTAGATTGTATTTTACTGACCTTGACTTTCTCATTTTTTTAAGTCTCTACCT
Organism: Lonchura striata; assembly: GCF_050655825.1. Taxonomy (NCBI): domain Eukaryota; kingdom Metazoa; phylum Chordata; class Aves; order Passeriformes; family Estrildidae; genus Lonchura; species Lonchura striata. The sequence goes on from NC_140705.1 coordinate 49,967,187, forward strand.
TCTAGAGATGTCTCTGTGTTAGACATTTAAGCCTGCTTTTGACTTCCTACAGAATGACCTGACAGAAACTTTGGAGGCATAAATGGTTCAGGAATCGATTTGACAGTGCTGAAAAAGGAGATAAGTCTGGCCAACTAGAACCAGATTATACTAGGTTTCAGGCTCTTTAAGAAAAAGGTTCTTTGAATAGTTAATTGAATGTTACCTAGCAGAAGGTTTAACCTCCTCTGGGGTTTCTGGATAACTTATAAGACCTTAAATGTCACAAAAACTGGTAAAAAAAATCACTAAATAGAGATGCATAATTCCATTCTGAAACAAAAGTCTAGAAAAGTTCTTCCCCGGGATTCACATATTGAGAGTCACTGCTTTGCTATGCAGAATCTTTATTAGCTGACTTGAAAACAGCAGAACTGAATTGGTGTAAATTATGAATAGAATGGAAAAGCTATCAAAAGATGCACAAAAATCCTACAAAAATCTTCAATACAAAAAATTGATGATAATTTAAAATGCATTAAGTATTTAAGGTGTTTCTGATGGGAAATGATCCCATTTTATCCCAATACATTTCTGAAATAAATTTTATTTATAAAATCATAATGCATGAGGGAGGAGACTATTTTTGTTATAAAACCAAGTTATTCTGAGAATGCCAGAAGAAACAAAATATCTGCTTTTAATTTTCAATCCACTTTTCAGTTTAACTGTGTTATTGGAATTATAAAAAAGTAAATGTTTTCACAGCAAATTTGATTGCAAGTTGAATTTCATAAATTTAATTTTTCATCAAAATAATTCAAAGTATTTCCCAGTTCTAATAATATCTTGAGTCTTAATAATACTATTTCATTCTCTTATCTTATGGATGAAAAAATTAACTGTGTATAAAAATTTTAAATTTTGAAATATGTACAACAGAAGCCCCAGATAACTGAGGTAAGAAGAAATGTTATTATATAAGGAAAGCTTGTGGAAGACAGGTAATCCAAGAGCAGTGATGTTTGAAATTAGAAAGATGAAACAGTGATACTATGTCACTGAAGAGAGTTTTTATTGCATTCTGATTGGTCCTACACTGCTTTGCTTCTTGCTATCTGAATAAGAGGAAAACCACAGAACTGTTTGGTTGTCCTGCTCCTAATTCAATTTCATAAAAGTGCCTTTAAAAAATTATAATGGCATTCTCTATTGAAGCTCTTAAATATGATAAAAACTTACAATCCTACTGTCATATTAATCAATGGCCATCAGTAGTATCTAGTATTTGCAAAACTTGGAACTTCTAGGAGAAATGTTAGATTTCTGAATCCTCTGTAGAAAATTATGGGGATATAATTTTCGATGAACTTCTAAAAGATGGAGTTTTTCTGTCCCATGTACAGACTGCCTGAGTCATAGGGTTTTTATTAATTATTGAAGTTCTTTCTTCAGAATTTGCTTTTTCTATAATATCTTATTGTATACTGGCTGCCATGACATTTTTCCATACTGTACAGTAAAGATGCCAATTGCACTTCCTAGTCTTAAATCACCAGTTTAAATGAAGTTGTGACTATGTGCCAGCCAACAGATATTTTTCTTTTTTCTATCAAATCATCTGTCTAAGGTCCCATTCAGCAATCACTTCCTTCAACTTATTTTACATAAACTGTGGAAAAGCTATCAGATACTGATGTGGGATTTTTACTGCTGCATTTTTGATCTCAACTAGAGAGTTGAATGCATTGCATCTGTTCTGACAGAGAATTCAGAGTATTCCAAATGGAGCAAAGAGCTCACAGGCTTCAGTAATGTAGCTAGCAATTATCTATTAGATGGTGCAAACTCATATTTTGTAGTGAAGAGAGCTTTCCTATGTTATTTCTTACAAACATTTTTTGATCTAAATAAAGCCAGTAATTGATGGCTTTCTGATCAACTTGTGCCATCAAACTGAAGGCAAGAGCTTTTGCTGAAACCTGACAAGCTGCTCCTGACTACACCTTGAATCTGAGGAGAAAGGAATACAAATTCTCCCATGCAAATAGTGAGGGAACCGTCTGACTCACAATATGTTCCCAGTGAGTTGTAATGATGGTCAGACACACAATTGTGACTATATATATATATATATATATATATATATATATATATATATATATGTATATTGCTAGGTCCTGCACCTGGGCTGGAGCAATCCCAAACACAATGACAAGCACAGGGATTAAAGAATTGGGAGCAGCCCTACGGGGAAGGACTTACTGGTGGATGAGAGTCTGGACATGACCAATAATGAGCAGTGGCAGCCCAGAAAGCCAGTGGTGTCCTGGGCTGCATGCAAAGTAGCATGGCCAGCAGGGTAAGAGAGGGGAATCTGCCCCTCTGCTCTGGTGAGATCCCACCTGGAATTGTGTGTCCAGCTCCTCAACATAAGAAGGATGTGGACCTGCTCGAGTGAGTCCAGAGCATGTCCAGGAAGATGCTCAGAGGACTGGAGCATTCCTTTGGAGACAGGCTGAAAAAGTTGGGGCTGTTCAGCCTGAAGAAGAGAAGGCTCTAGGGAGACCTGATTGTGGCCTTAAGGGAGCTTATAAAAAAGAGGGAGAGAGACTTCTTTCCAAGGGCTGAAGTGGCAGGACAAGGGGCAATGGTTTTAGGCTCTTGTGTTGACCCTATGACCGATAGTCTCCAGGGGCAAGGTGGCTTGTGCACAAGGTTTACATGACATCAGATGCACCAAAGAGCAGAATTGTCTTGATGCATCTTCAATAGCTTTGTTTTATTTCACATAAGTACAAACTTGACTAGTTGCAGTAGAGTAATTCTGTTTAGAATGCTGCAGGTGAAGTTTTGAGGAGATGGCCTATACTCCATTGAGTCGACACTTCGAGTATACGTTATGTGGAGAGGTACTCCCCTGAGAACTAAAACAACCTCTTTAGGATTGCACCTTTTTTCCCCCTGTGTTTTATACCACTAGACATGGTAGAAAGGACAAAGTGATCACTCTCAGGTGTTAATTATGAACATCTTAATTGAATCTCCATTAATTTTTCTCTGTCCTCACCATCTAATTCTCCTAGTTAGAACCTCCTGGTGTATGTAAAATATGCACAGCAGAGGAAACTTCTGCAGACATTTGAAGATATATCAGGAGGTAATTCTGCCATAAAGGTTACATTAAGCTTTTCAATTAAAACAGACATAAATTTCTCTATTTCACACTTTAATGATCAAATGTAATCTTCAAAGGTTCTAATAGCCATTAAATTTTTCCAGAAAGTTTATAAGCTAAAACAAACTGTTTCATTAGTAGCAGAACTAATGAAACTTGCTTTCCTATTGTCACCAGTCCTTCCACACCAGCCCACACTCGTATGCAACCACTACAGCAGGACTGTAGCTTGTCTAGAGCTGTGCACCTGCCAAAGGAGTTTTTTTTTCTTCCTGTATGTTGCTTTTTCCCCTTGGAAAAGATTTGGACTGAGCTCTTTCTGATTTTCCATTACCAAAAAAAAAAAAAAAAAAAAAATATTTTCTCCCTAGAAATAAGTTTCTAACATAGAAGCAGGGGAAATTAATACTTTAATATCCTTAAAAATTTGTCCACTTAAAAATGTGAATTAAGTAAACCCATTAAGGGTACAGTGAAAGTATTATCATTTGATTTTTACTTTTTAAGAAAGCTCATTAAATTTGATATGATCTATAAAAATTAAGATGTTTTGAAATGTAGCTTTAAGGGCATTGCTTTACTTTAAATATGGGCTAAGAGTTCCTAAGATAAAATTCTAGCTCTTTGAAACAGTATAAGTTTTCTGTTCTTCATCAAGTAGAGAGAATTGGATGCCTTAGGAGGACTTTCAATTCAGCTGATTTTAATGTTGCTGAACATTTGTTTTGAGATGGAATTAACTCTGACTTGCTCACTTCTGACTCTAAAGGTTGTCTCTGGTGAATGATTCAGATATTGATATTTAATCAAACATATATACCTACACCCATTTATGAGCTGTTATTTTCTTTAAAAAAAAATAAAAACACTCAACCTCATCTCTGTGAGCTGGATACAGAAAGATTTGTACATCAAATCTGTTGCAGTTAAGGTTGAAACTAAGTTCTGAATTTGGGAGACACATTTGGGGTACTGTTTGAGAATGGATCTGTGAGTGAGGTTTTGGGCCTGTTCATGTTGATGGGACTTTACCACAGATATTTTTGTAGGAAGAAGTTCTTGAGGACCAGATAGTGCTCCTGTAAGGTCTTTGTGTTAGGTTTGCATGATTCTTGGCAACGATTCCTAGTTCAGGTTGGTGGGGCAGCACTGATGATTAGTCTGTTTTAGTAAAAACACCATAAAACCATTTTTTCTGTTACATGGAGAAGCTAGGTGTGTCTTTGACCTTAAGGAGTTATTTTTAATTCACAGTTGAGTTCTATTTCTTTGATTTGGAAACATGGGATTTTAAATTAATCGGGCAATAAAACTACAGTGGTATTCCAATTTTTATAGGGATTATTCTTAATTTGCAGAAATAACATTATTTGCAGGTAAAAAAGATGCTAAGGCTCTGCCTTCCTGCAAATGAGTGTTGTCTCACAGAACACCAGTTTTAGGGTTCCTTTTGGGGTTTTGCTGTGGTTGTTAGGCTTTTTCCTGTCCTCTATTTTGTCATGTCCCACCTTTACCCAAAGTGTTCAATCATAACTGAACAGAAGCTTATTCCAATTGCTTATAAAAATCTGTTTGCAGGAGGGGTTCTGGTCTGAAGGAAGGGATAGGAGAGGGAACTACTGCACCTGGTGCCTTGCAGCACACCTGGTGTGAAACCACAAGGGTGTGGATGTTGTTGCAGCCCCAAAATTTCTCAAAGTTTATTTTTGCCCAAATCAGTGACTCTTCTAATTCAAATAACAGTTTGTGCTGTGGTACTTACTGAAAATCAACAGTGACTGCATGTGACGTAAACTGATAAGAAAATCAAGGTTTCAAAAGCCAGAAAGATGAAAGAATTAGTTTTTGTGAAGCCTCTGTACTGTGAAATACAAGTGCTGGAACAACTGGCTTAAGCTTCTTCCAATTAGCTTCCAACAATTTGTAGCTACACAGTGCTGTATATGCAGTTGCTATTTTCTCTGTGAATTTTTGTTTCTCAAAACAATACAGCCATTAACAGTGATAATGTGGGGAAGGGGAGAAAAACTCTGATTTTGTTTAACAAAAAACATTCTTTATTACCCTGGCAGGTGCATGAGCCATTTTGTCACAAAGTTTTCTTTGAAAAGGAATCAGCACATTCTGTTGCTTTGCAGAAGGCAAGTATGATTTGGAAGATAAAAGCAGTTACATATAAAAGGCCTCCATTTACATTCAGGCATCGTTGCTTGGATGAGTACGTGAAAGAAATTCTCTTTACAATATGTATTTCAAAACCAAGGGAAGAAAAGCAATCTTACCCATGGATTTAAAATATGCTTGTTAGTGTTGAAAAGGGAAGTAAAATAAGCCAGTGATGAAGTTTTAAATTCTCTTAAACTTCATTTGCTAATGAAATCTCTGATGGCAGTGCTCAGATGGGAATTTGAGGTTTTAAAACTTCAAGATGGAGGGAACATGAAATCTTATGTTTCTAACAAACTCCTGTCAGACATAGATACAAATGAGATTGGATATTTAGATCTTGAGAGTGAAATGCTTGAACAGAAGATATCCCACACTCTGGGAGGAGAGAGATAGGAAGAGATTTTGACTTGGATGCCACTCTCAGACAAAAACATAGACTGGGATTTTGAGATATAGAACTGTGTATAATTAAAGAATAGGAACTGTATTTTCTTTTAGCACTTGCTAGAAGGGGAATATTGGAAGTTAGGTGATGACTGTTTTTCCTTTGGTGAATTTTAATAGGTTGGGTTTTTTTTCCCTTATCAGAAGGCTTAACAGGGAAGGCAGGAGCTATAAGAGAGCTGGTGACTATGATATGACTCCAGTTGTTGACTCACCAATCCCAAATGATTATTTTGAAATAAAAAGCCTCCTATGCTCATTAATATCCTACTTTGACATTTTAAAGAATGTCTTTCAGTGTCAAAAACTAATAGCAATATAAGAAAACACAAAAAGTATGCCTGTTGTATTTTAAGTATTCAGCATTTTTAATATTGTTAGCACTGCCACCTAAGAATATGCTGTGAATTCCTGGCCACAGATTGCAATAGGTGACTATTTCTTTTTCCTTTCAGATGAATCAAAATCTCACTTTCATCAGGTTTTCTCCATTAGTTGTAGACTTTTAAGACATTATGATTTTGGTTTGAATTACCTGCAAAAACTCAAGGTATTTTTTTTAACCCTCATTCATTTCCATGCATATATTCAATGTCTTGATGATAATTCAAGCCAAATTGCAAGTTGATTTCTTATTTCTCAACTGTTCCTTGAAATCAATGTGAGTTTTCATATTTACCTTCAATTGGTATCAGGTTATGTATAAGGAAAACTTCAGTTGTATCCAGACAATATTACCAGGTAGATTAACCATTTTAACTTTTTTTTCTTGCATAAATTTAGTTTATATAATTTATGTAGAATGTGTTTATAAAGCTGACTTTTTAACCTTCATTTTCTCTTTCTATTTGTAAGAAGTGCAAAGTATGTCATAACAAATCCCTGGGACTTCTAAAAATCTGGTTAAGGGAAAAAACTGCTGAAAGTACTGGCTTAAAAATGTCGAAGCATTGGTATTCAGCATCTTTATTAGTTCTTCTTTGCAATTCTTAATTCATTTTTATTGAAGTCATGCAAAAAGAATTTATTTTCTTAGAGGTAATCTAATATCTGTGAGCTCCTATAACTATTAACTAATAAGAAAGTACCCAGCTGGCTAATGTAACACTATTATATGTTTATAAACACTATATGTTTATATAATTCAAATTCCACTGTGATTGCCCTAGTTTAAAATAGGTAATTTATTATTCTGTCACCCAATTTGTAACCACCTTTTATGTATAAAACACTTGCATGTAAAGGATGTTTGCACGTTAAGCATGGCAATAGTTCATCCTGCTACAGAATCTACTCTTCAGATTTTATTTTCTGATTAAAAAATTTACTCTTCAGCCACAAGAATTTTAAATACTATTTCTCCCTTTGAAAAAGGCAGAACAGGGAATTGCAGTGGTCTTTCTTTCATCTAGAATGGATCCGTGCTTTTATGTTTCTTGGGTCATGGTTCTCTAAGTGGAAGATTTACTGCTGCTCCATAGATGAAAATTAATTATATTAATCTACTTTAGAGACACTTTAAAAGTGCTTGTGCTATATGTAAATTTTTTTCTCATAATTTGTAGTCTAAAAACAAAACAAACCATCTAAACAATTTTAAATTTCTGCATGTTGTGGTTAAGAGAACATATTTCCTTCAATTAAGAGTCAAAATTTCTCTCATGGTATCTAACTGATACAAGGATTGGTTTTCTTTATAATAATTTAAAAATATCAGTTTTACAGTTGAAACACTTATGTAGTGTTTTCTTTTTATTTCTGTATAGTATTAGTGAGTATCATCACCAACTGTATAATTCTTTTGAGCCTCTGCATAATAATTTACAAGCCTCTGTGTATTCTTGGCCTGTGTTCAAATCAATAGTTGCATCTTTGAATCAATTTGATGCCTACAGCCACCTTTTCTCCATTCCAAAAGCTCTTAACAGAACACCAAATAGGTATAAAGCCTTTAATCTAAAAAATTATTAAGGTTAAAAAAAAAAAAACCAGACTATACCAGAAACCATTTAAATTACAGAATGGAAAAAATTGTCCATCAGTGCATTTGTTTACATAGGCATGCAACAGTTAAAATATGTATTTCTGAGTATTGCAGACTTTTCCAAACATAATTCACTTGTTGACCTGCTCACTGGATAGTCAAGCAGTAGAAAATTTCAGTTAAATTTAGTAATTGCTGCACATTGCATCTGTTACCAGTAGAACAAAGTCATCAAGATTTTGCTTTTATGTCACAGCTGAAAAACTGCTGTTGAGCACATTAACAGTAAACAACTATATCTGAAGGAGGCAGCAAAATTCCTGGCATGCTCCTTCTATTTGTATTGCCTCTTCATTCATCTTATTGCCTTTCCACTGCTCTACTTCATGCACTTTATGCATTGAGTGCTACTTAATATTGAGAATATGAACTCAACAAAATTTGTGAGAGTGAGAATACAGAAGTGTACTGAACAGATAAGACATAAGAGTGTATTTGGGCATATAAAAAGCAAATAGTAGTAAATATTGCATTTGCATATTCTATTTGTTAATTATTTTTAACATGTTGTAGAAGAGTGCTACTTTAAGAAGAGTTAGTGTGCTCTGAGACTTGTGACTATGGAGCTGTTTTAAGGAACATTTCTGAAATGTGTGCATAGTCTGACTTTTAAAATAGCCTTAAACCTATGAAATGTTTATGTATGTCCCATGACTTAAAGTCTCTACAGAAATAAAAAGCCTATTTTTTTAGACAACCAGAAGTCTTCTCTGTGGAGATAGATACAACTTATTAGCAGATAAACATTTTCCACAGCTATTTTTGATTTTTTCTTATTCTTAGTATTGACAAACGGTACACATTGTACACCCAGTTTTTTCTATGAACCTTGCATGGATGAGTGATCTCCAGACTCCTCTTAGGTAGGATACTTAGTTGCATAAGAGAGAGAGCTTTATTTACAGTTACATCTCTAAAAGATGAAAAGACTGAATTGTCTCAGGAAGAACCAAGTGGCACTGCTGATACTACAGAGCAGAGTATTTCCCTCTCTCCTTCCTCTTTTCAGCATCCTTGCACTGTCACAAGAGGAATTGGATAAACAGTGGAATCTTCAGTCTTTTTAAATGTTTCTCCAAAAGCAAACTTATTTTTGTTCAGACTAGAAGCATATGTTTGCTTTCTGAAAATATGGAAGCTAAATCGCTTTTCAATGTGAGTACCAGAACTATGATGTCTGTCAAGTGAGCTGTGTTGCATTATCTTGAAAGCTGCTGTCACACATTCATGAAGGTGAAGAGTTGTGTTTCTGACTTCATCAAACAGATTTTTATGTCCATCCGGTGCTGAGTTCAGAAATGTGAGTTGCAGACACATGGGATAGAGGAGTTGGAATACTATACAGCCAAAGTAATTTTGGAAGACCTTTTGAATCTGTGTGTGGAAGGATACAAATTTATCATAAGCCAGGGAAGGATGGTTCAGAAAAAGACAGTAAGTTTCAGATCAGGTCCTCAGCCAAATCTGAGACCTTCAACAGATTGGAATATCTATTATTTTGTTTTCCTTTCTCAAAAGTTTTAGTAGCAAGGACTGAACAGTCATATAAAAGTAAAAATATCTTTGTCTTCAAGGTGAGTTTCAGTAATTTTAATAAACTATCAAATATCCTGTAGAAAACTGTTGCTTTTATGACAGATGAAGCTTTCAGTGAATCTGAGTATTTGTACAATTTATTTTAAGAAATGCAAACTTTTGCCACTTTATCTTAGTAGTTGGAGCAGATTGAAACTGTTTTTAAAAATAATTTGCCAGGAAGTAGTAACATCTATTGAATTTTACAGACTGGTATAATCTTAATCTAAACCATTTAATAGGAAAACATTTGCTTTCCAAAGTATAATGGGCTTGAATTTAATCAAGTACAGCACTTGGTGCAAAACTCTATTGCTCCTTGAGGAACTTTCACACTGGCTTTGTCTCTGCTGTTTTCAAAACTTCAGTGCTTCACTGTTACCAACGAAAGATATGTCAGACTTTCAGGAAGAGCAACTGAATACAGCTGATAATTTCATGTATACAAAAAAGGTTCAAACATGGGATCCTGAAATTTAGCTTTAAACCCACTTTGTAGACATCTAAAGTTAGGACTAGGAACATAATTGATAATGAGATTCATGGTGTGTAACAACAGATGACAGGATCCCATCTGTTCATTTGTATTTCACAGGTCACTGACTGACAGAAATTTACTAAACTCTGTAAATCAGTATTTGATAGACGTCTGATCATAAGAAGGCATAAAATATGATGTGAAAATGCTAAGAAATCGGCATTTGCCACTTATTTATTTAACTTGTTTCAAGTCCTATCCATGTCTGATTTAAAAGATGCTTACTTCTAAATTGAAATACTTTGATATGTTCCTCAAGACTATATCAACACTGAATGCTCAAAGTGCTGAGGAAGTTAAGGATGATCTTTCTAAAAGGCATCCCCGAAAAAAGAGTTGGATATTTGGATGAGGATGAGAAATTTTGAGAGCTGGGTCTGCAGGGGTGTAGATTATCTTTGCAGAGTATCTAAACTTGATCCTAAATTCTGGCACTGAACCCCTGTGCAAGTACATAAACATGTTGTTTTATGAAGAAATTCAGAAATGTTTCTATGCCACCATTAGAAGAGACTACATTGGAAATGCTTCTTCTTTTAATGCAATAAAACTTCTTCATGTGGACTAAGAAATATTTCACCTCTTTATAACAGGATATTGCATGTCCTCATGTATAACCCAGTGCTAAGTGGAGCAGATTCTCAGTTAGATCAAGGGCAGCCTTACCAAAATCATTGGGACCATCTGATCTCCCAGAGAGTTAGCTGTTCTATTTGAAAATCTGTCTGTCTAACCTGAAGATGTTGTTTCTTTTTCTACTTTTGAAATTTTCATTTTATCAGATTATGATTTTTACTTTTGTCTTTTAAAAGATTGAGAACAACTGGGTGAAAAAATCTACCAAAAAAACACCAAAACAGAGAATAGTGTTTGCAATGCTGCTTTGCTAATTGTTATCAACACTTTGACAACATGAGTAATATATTAGAAAATGTTTAGGTAATACCAGAGGGACTATTATAAGAAAATAAGAAAAAAAATGTCTGCTAATTTGCTAGTATTAAAGTATTTTGTAACTTATTTCAAATAATAGGAAAGTTTAATCTACAAATTGCAAAAACCAACTATTGTTTAGATGCATTACATTTCTTAATGTGTTCTAATTTAGTGACAGACTTTCAAGTTGAAGAAGTTAGTTAACTACATCTCCTGCTTTCGTTGTAAAGAAATAGAATGTTCTTGTGTATTCAAGGTACAAAATTGCCCTTTGTATAGCATAGGTTAAGCAGTTTCCTGATTTTGAGGGTTCCATAAATCTTTTTAAGCCAAGGTAGTGGTGAGCCAGTGTCCTGACATGATTGTTTTAAAGCTACTGCATATTGCTAGCTGTAATTCTTTCATTACACTGGGAACTAAAGAAACTTATTTAAAGAAAGCTTACTACCATCTTTTAGCATAGAGAGTACAAATTTGCCATTGAAAAAAGGATTAAAAAGTACAGTGATTTGTCATCATCTTGGGGTTAGCAGTTAATTTAAGTCTTGTAAGAAGAGAAAGGGATTTGGGGACAATACTGCAAGAGATGTAAAAGCATTAAATGGATCATAAAGTGGTGAAAGTTATATATGAGACTTACTGGTCACTATGAAGTAGGATGAGAATAATCTTGTTTTTTCACATGTAGAATCAAGAGTTTTTAATAACAAAATGATTTTTTTTATCTCTCCAAAGATGCATCAGTGAATGAAATTATCTGGAAAAACAGCCTGAGACATCTTACTAACTGGAGGCCTAAGAGCAATCCTTTCCTAAGGGAAGCTATTTATTTCCAGGCTGAGGGATTTCAGACAAAGGAGGAATGTAAGCCCTTGATCCAGTTTTCCTGGCTAGCTACAGCTTTGCTGAGAGGTTACGGGGGGCCCTTGTCAGCATTTTGTCTCGGCTTCTTTGTCTAGCTCAGCCTCTTAACAGAAGGTCTCTATTTTCAGGTTCTGCAGTTCTTATACACTGTTTCAGAAGGCAATTTACCATTTTATTTTACTCTTCTGAATAAGACAGGTAAAAACTTCATCTATACTTGTGATGATTATAGTTTTCAAAGTTTCAATCAATGGCAGCAAGCAAGATACTTTTAGCACCATTTTGAAAATTTTAAAATTTTACTCTTGCATTTCCCATCCTTGAATCTTTACTGACAGTGTGATCTGATCTTTAATGCATCTTCACTAAAAAAGCTAGTTATGCATAAGAAATTTGTCATGTTACTCAGGCAACTAATTGCTTAGATCAGGGCAATAGGCCCACAGGAATTTTGTCTTTGATTTTGTTTTTTCTGATGAATTATGAATTTATATTAAATTAAATGGGGCTCTAGTGCTTCTTTCTGTCTCTACTTTGTTTCTCTTAATGCTCATCAGTTTCACTGGAAGATGTTCTAAGAATCTTCTGCTTTTTTTTCAGGTTTCCTGAGCCACTTTCAAATGAATTAGGGAGTGTCATTTCTCCTTGTGTATCTCCACACCTGATCCTTAGTTTGACAATTTTTACACAGGCTGTGTAACACTTTTGAATAAAAGCATAGACTTATTTTAGGTTAGAGATATCAGGACAGGTTCTCTAAAAGAGGAAATAGGGCCTGCAGACATGTTGCTTGTTTTTTTCTCCTAGCAGGCTTTTTTTTTTTTTTTTTTTTGATGCAGACCTAAGATGTGATTGATGTTGAACTGCTGAAATGCCTTAAATCAGTTGCCTCATTTAAATGCTATACCCTGGAAATACAACATCCAAAAGACAGAGCTTTTTTGACCTGAAAGCTAAAGCATAATATTTTATTTTGGCCCAATAAAAGGCATTGCATTATCTACCTTGTCAGTAGAAACTGACATTCATAGTGCTTGGCCCTTATCCTAGGATGCATAAAATGCTCTTGGTAAATTACTTATGAAAAGGCTGGCTAGACAACAGGCACAGTGACAGCAGAATATCTCTCTTCCCTGGCTCATTCGAACAGGAGATGGTGTGTTTTGCTTTTCCAGTGCGGGGTGTTTCAGGATGATTACTGTAATTGAATCTGGTAGCAGACACATTTGTGGCTCTGCAGATGTTGTAAAATAGTGTTTAATGCTTTCTGTCATGAGTCTCTTCCAGCACCCCCCACCTCTTCCCATCGGGAGGAATGGATTACCCAGCTGAGGTAATAGCATTTATGTTTGTGAAGGAGTTAGCTCTCCAAGTCCACATCAGATCAGCTTTTTTATGTGATCATTGGCTTCCCACAGAATGTCAAGACAAAGCTGGCATTCAGCACTGTCTAGACTGTGTTCTCAAAGCCATTCCTTGACACCCTGTGTTTCAAGGTGGAAACCTTGTCCCGGAAGTTGGCTCAGATACAACAGAGGTTTCTACAAGAGAGTAGGGGAGGAAGATTGGCTCTGTCCCAGTGCAGTGCAGGAATATTTTGAACTAGTCATGAGCAGGGCTTAAAGTTCAGCACCACTCACTAAAGAAAATCCAAATCCAAGCACCACTAAAATAAAATATTCTGTAGCCATTCCTCTGGAAAGTGAGCGAAAGATTGGGTGCTGTTTATGCAACTAATGGTCTATAAATTCAGGGAATGTGAAAAATGCTTGGATGCTACAATGAACTGTGTTTTTACAGGTCCATGGAAAAGATGTCATTTCAGTATAGGCTATGCAGATTTGAACTGATACATGGAACTACTCTATCCTCATCCCTGAAGATTTACATCCTAACCTGCAAAATCTGAAGGCAGAGAATTATATGAAAGATAATTTATTTATTAGCTGCTGAGAAATGCTGCATTTCAAAAGGCTACAAAGAATAGAGTCATTTAAGTTGGAAAAGACCTTTAAGATCATTCAGTCCCACTGTTATCATAGCATCCCAAAGTATATCTCTAAATGATATCCCTGGGTGCCATCTACACATTTTTTAAATACATTAAGGAATGGTGACTCCACCACTTCCTTGTGCAGCTTGATAAATAATTTTTTCATATTATCCAATATAAACCTGGATGATAGTGTGTTCCCCATTGGAGCACTGTTTGGGCAGCTGGATCAATCATAGTGGGTGCAGAGCTTGGGGAGGCAGTGGCTTTCTCCTCCGTGGGTAACAGTGATCCTTAGTTGAGCTGTCTGGGCTTCAGTGCCCTTCCTGTGCCCCTTTCTGCTCAAGGTGTCAATCCATTCCCCTGCAGACACACCACACCCTGGCTCTGGGCACTCCCCAAAGATTTCTTTTATAGGGTTGGGGTGCTTGGTTGATATGGCTTCTGACCTCACCCTGGTCTCATTTGCCACTGTGGCACAAGCTGGGAGCTCCTGGCAGGTGTGTCTGCTCCCCTGGCATTCCCCTAACACACCCATGTGCACCACACTAGAGCTTCCCTCTGCAGCAATCGAGTGGGAATCTCACAGGGAATAAAAGCCTACCTTTTTAAATCTCTCAAGTTTTTAAGTATAGGTACAGATGATGTACTTGCTTTTCAGAAGGTATTAGTATTATAGGTGAAATATTGTTGACCTCTCTTGTGGATTTTTGTTTTGAATTTATTTGGGTTTTTACTGAAGGTGTTTTTGTTTCTTTTCCCCCCTCTACACATTTTAAATAAAAAAGTGAAAATTATGGAGAACTTTAAAACTCTTGCACTCACAGAAACTAGCAGAACATGCATATTGTGGACTTTCTTGGGTTGGAAGTGCAAAAACTCTTTTAGTATGCAGATGTTCATCTAAATGACAGGAGACAGCCTTTAAAATAAGGTAGGTGCTGTATAAATGATTCCTATGTCCTGAAGTTCAAGAGTTTTGAATTTTAGTAAGAACTTTTTATTAGGGATCTTAGGAATGAAAGAAATGGGAATTAATTAAAATACTACTCAGAAAACATGGCAGAGTGAGTTCATATAATAATGATGGGAAATAGTCTGATTGGGTCCTGCAGAAACCTTGATGTGCCTTCAAAGAATCTTGGATCTAATTCAGTTTTGTAGGTTGGAAAGTCATGAACACTAAAAGGGGAACCTGTAATCTATGTGAGATACCATTTGAATACAAAAGAAAGGTTGTGACTTTGCTTTTATCTTCTCTTTCAGACTTTTCTTAATAACTGTGCAAGAATGCAGAATGAATCAGAACGGTAATTTACATTTCATTTGAATGCAGGTCATATGTTGTGTGCCAAAGCCTTGGACTTACCTCTTACAATGGAATATAACTCTGGAACAACTGTACAGAAAGACCAAGCCTGTAACAAGTAAATATTAGAAAATCCTCATCTGCTCATGTCTAATTTCTCTAATCCAACTAGCTAATTATCTGTTTTTCACCACTTACAAATGTGGGGGAGAGTCTCAACTCTTTTTTATTTGGAGAAGCAAAATATTAGCTGTTACTCCTCTTTGTTGCAAGAAATGCTCTAGGGAGAATTTCAGTATGTATTTTAACAGAGCAAAATCTTAGGGAGGAATGTTTACTGCAGAAGATTTTGTCAAAAGAAAACCTTGACTACACTGCATAAAATGACTTTCTGGTAAGCTGCTGGAATTTTTTCTTAAACAACAAAAAAATACTTACTGTCACCTGACATGTCAGGTGGGAAGGTTTGTCAACTCATAAGTGGTAGATGAAATTATGACAAAAATATGTATACAGTGGGGCATTTTGCTTCATTGTGAAGGCTGAAAGGAAGAAGATTATATTTTTGTCCTGTACAACAACCAAACAAGATGTTTGGCATAGCAGGAATCCTCTGACTAATTCCAACCAGTGATCATTCATGTAAAAGTCTTCTTTTCATAGAAGAAAGACCATTTTGAAAAAAGAAAAACAAAAATAAAAAGAACAAACCGAGGACCATAGGCCAACCTTTCTGACACATGAGTAGAAATAAGAAAAAAAAAGTGCAAAATGGGTACTTTTCTTAAAGAGAATTCTCTTCTTGTTAGGGCTAAAAAAAGGATTTCAGTTTGGACAATGATTTTCATTTTATGCTATTACATTTAACAATTGCATGTTGAAGTTTTCCTCTTTTAAGTCCAGTTATTTATAAATAAATTCGAAAAGAACTAACAAAAAATGAGGTTACTTCTGCAAAATGCATCTGGAGATGAGAATGTGTCATGTAGGTTATCAGTCCACTTTGAACTATTGGCTCCCTCCTGTGCTAGAACAGACTCTGTGGGTGCAAAAGCAGGGATCTATCAATTAAATGGCTACAATGGAGCACACTAAAAAATTGGTTCAATAAGAAAAAAGAACAATTTAACTCTAGAGAAACACGGGGGAGAAAAGTAAAACTCAACAATAATTTTTTTTCCACTTTAGCGAGAGATTTTAAGAAACCCAGACAATTTGATGTTTATTTTAAGATGAAGCAAATTAAAAGGTAAATAGATTACAATACAGAAGTACCTAGCAATTGAGATTTCTGAAACTAAGTATCTTATTAAAGTAGCAGAAAAATGTAAACTACAAAAGAAAGGCAGAATTCAAGCAGATGTGTTTCCATAATGTCCTGGGTTGTAAGATAAGCTTGTATTCTATTTGCCATCTGTTGAAGGCAAACCTGTTGGGCAGGTTTTGTTATCTCTCCCAAAGACAATGTTTTGCCCCGTAGAGGCAATGGTTTGTTTATACACTATTGACTGACTCACTGCTGGGCTGGTAAATGTAACACCGTGAGGGGGTCCCACCCAGAGGGGGAAGCCAAGCACTCTATTATTGTATAAAGGGGTAGCTTTTTGGGGAGAGAGGCAGCTGGCTCTCGCTCTTCGCGGGATTCCCGGAGAAGCAGCTCTCTTCGGCGGCACTCGCAGCGAAGCAGCCGGCGCGCGCTGAGGCGACGGCGGCGGAGCTCGGAGGCAACCCCGGCACAGAGGAAGACCGGCCCCACTGCCACCAGATCTTCAGAGGAAAACTATGCCCTTCTAAAGATCACCACTGCAGCTGCAATTCATCAATCACTGCAAGGGAAGCAATTGTCCCAGCAGAACTGATACTGGCAACCCGACTCCTCAGGTTCTGGACTTTTTCACTGGTTTTGTTTGTACCGATTGCATTTGCCTTTTTAAATTGTTGTCTAGCTTTCTCCTAGTAAAGAATTGTTACTCCCATTCCCATATCTTTGCCTGAGAGCCTTCTAATTTAAAGATCCTGGTAATTCAGAGGGAGGGGGGTTTGCCGTTCTCCATTGCACAGGAGGCTTTGCCCTCTTTCACAGACTCCTGTCTTGTCGAACCAAGACACATAACAAGGAATACATTGCTGCTTTTCAGTTTTCTTAAGGCAGGCAATTAAATAAGGCCATCAAGAAGCATGAGAAGCCTTTAATGCTTGAGCCTTATGTGAAGATTCATAGATCAAACAGAGCAAGGTTGGACAGCTGGGTGAGGTGTGTGGCCTGTGTTATGGTCAAGTGCTTGATCACAAATCACTTGTTTAGCATGAAGATTTATGGCTTTTCTGTAAAAGCTGTTTTCTTACTGGTGCTTTAATCCATACTGCCAAAGGTTACTTAATCCTCAATTTACCTACAGCTAGTTTGTTAAGAGAATTAATGCTTTTTAGGAATCCTTGAACACTTACATTTTAATTCCCTGAAAATCATCCATCCATCTCCTTGGCAGTTATGAAGTAAGACTATATTCTGTGTATTGCTAGCTGGAGTTGGGATGGATTTGGGATCAAGTTGCATGGCTCTTTGACTATGTAGTGGTTTTGTTTTGGGGTAGAAACAAGGAAGAGCCCTCTCAGAGAAGCAGTAAGGAGACAAGGGTTGCCTGGATGTCCAGAAGCAGTGCATTTACCCTGAGCAAATGTTTACTGCCAAGGTGTTTGGTGCCATATCTGCAGTTTGGATCTTGGGTAGCAGTAAGTAGATCTCTTCTTACTATGCATGCCTGTGGGCCATATGCATCATAGTCCATCCCTTTGCTATCAACATGGAATAGAAGGGGAACTTTGTGGATGGTAATCCATATGCAGAGCATATGGACTGACAAGTAATGCTAACACACATTTGTCCTCATATGCCATGTTTTGTCCATACAAATGATACAATCTGTATCATAAAGAGGACAAAACCATATTCTTTGATTGATTTACTTATTGCTCAACAACAACAGCAACAACAAAAGTGATTGCAGACAGTTTTCTGTCAAGGTGGGTTTGTCTTATACCTATTATTGAGGGTTTCACCTTAGCAAGGACATTGCCACATTTTTGTATACAGTATGTCTGGCCATCTATGGAGTCATTGTGGGCCTGGTAGATCACAGATTTAGTGACAGTCAAAAATTGCTATCATAATTTGATTTCATCTAGCACAGTCTCTATAATAATTTAATTTAGTTTCCAAATGAAGAAATTTGGCTACTTTTTGTTCCAATGTGGAAATTTTTTAACTGCACTACAAATAGAAGAAAGCTGTGCATTTTGTTTCTGACTTAAAACCCAGCAGGGAAGAATGACTTTTGAGGTGGTAAGAACTAAACAGTCTGTGCCATCTTTACTCACCCTAGTAAGATTAATTTCTTGCAGATCTGATCATCCCAATACACCCCAAGGTGGACTATCTGTTTCAAAGGAAAACAGAAGAAATGAATAAGTCAGATTCTCTTCCTTCCAATGCTAGCAGCATCTGGATTTATACTGCCCTTGTTAGCTACATCAGAAATATGTAGTCATGACATTGCTTGCCCTAAAAACTGAAGAAAATCACTTGCTTTTATAATTAAAGGTCATTTGCTGTGTGGGCTGTGCTTTCTAGATGCGGCTTGAAATAATTTTCTTAGCAGTTGAAGTGTCTATTTATTGAGTGTAAAGGAGCTACAGGCCAAATGCATTACATCTTTTCAACTGAATTCAGTTTGTGATTCTATAATGGAGATTAGGCTTTTCCTAATAAAGCTTGTAGTGAGACTAAGAAAAGAAAAGATAACCACTTTGCTCTTTTTGCTACTAATTTCTGGGACTGAAACGTCTGAACTTTTACAAAGGTGCAGAACAATATTTCAGGATATTTTGAATAGTCTAGTCTTCTTAATGGGCTTTTAAAATACCTATTCTGGATGTTTTTCAAGTTGAAGCCTATTTCAGCTTTTATCTAGCACTTCTGCTTTTATTCCACTCCTGCATTGCTATAGCCAGAAACTCCATATATCTGTGTTTCAGGGGAAGGCAGATGAAATATCTGCTTTGGGTTTCTTTGTTGCCTTTTTTTTTTTCCTTTTTTTTTTTTTTTTTTTTTTTTAACCTAAGGCTTTATTTTTTTTGTTAGAGTACCACAGCTTTTACTTATTTGTGTAAATTCACATTTTTTATTGCTAAAGCCACTCTTCAAATTTAATTCTTATTTTGCAGTCTTAGTAGCAGAGCCTCATATAGGTTAATTTCTGTAGTTGGCAGATATTTTGAAGAAGCACTGACAACTTTGTCAGGAGAGCATTGTCTCTTCTCAGGTTTAATATTCCATTCATCCTGCTGGGAGTTTTCTCATCTCTTCTTGAAGGAAAAATGGAGTTATAAGAAAGAGACAATATCCTCTGCAACTGTAAATCATTGTAGGATTGATTTTGGAGGGAGGACGAGATGGGGAGACAGTGGTATAAAGGTATAAGAAGTAAGATATTTGGCCATAACAGGCAGACAAAATGGGAATTTTTTGCAGTGCAGTACCCTATATTGCCTCTTTCAGAAAAGATCTTTCTCACACAAAGTTGGCATCTGTAAGAGTTTGTACATGTCCAGCCTGCAGGTACTGCAGTGGGTGAGGAAACTGTGGGGAGGAGTTGCACTTAGACCTATCTGCTACAAATATTCTGCCCCCAAATGTACCCTTGGGGATACAGTGAGAGCTCAATGCACTAGAAAATGCCAGTGGTTGACTTAAATTCAGGAAAATGTGATTTTCTCATCAAATTGTGCCAACCTATACAGAAAGGTATCAGTATTCAGTCTGAGCTGATAATAGGTTTAAATGAAGTAGTATAATCAGTGCTGCCAGGAGACAGCATAGACACATCATTCCTTGTGTGCTGCTGTAGAATGGAAATTAAATTGTTCCAAAGGGCTCTGTTGAAATACACCTTTGAGCTTTATGCTTTCTGAAAAGTTGTGATACTTGAAGATCAGTGAACCAAAAGTTGGTTTTTTTTATTTTTTTTTTTTCATACTTATCTGAGGAAGTAGGAGAGTTTTAATATAGTAATATTTGCTAAGGAGCTCTTGAGGGTGGCCTCATACTCTAATGCCTACAGCAGGAAGCAACAACCTAAACAGCCTCAGGGAAGGCTTTTGAACGGACTCCAGGACACCCAGTAGGCTGTGTTTGGAGGATTTATCTTGATTTTATGGAAGCTAAAGTAAGGAAAGAAAAAATTAAAGGAAATATTTTTCTGCTGTAGGTCTTTGACAGGATCTTATATATGTCTTACTCTCCAGTCTCTGCTGAATGAATAGTGAGGGGACTGCATGCATCTCCATTGTCAGCTGGGATGCATGCAGAAATAAATAAAATGTGGAAGATAAATAGTTTTATTTACTTCAGTTAAAGATTACAAAAGTTACAGAATCATATGAAGTATGCAGAAATCTTCACAGCTTCTTGGAAGAAGCATTGGCTGAGGATTTTTTCATTGTCTATTTATATCTCTGACTAGTTTTTAAGAGTACAACAATCTAACATTTGAAACCCACAGTCTCCTTTAAATGCTGTCTACTGTGGAATATGACTTTTGCATAAGTGATGTAAGCATTGCTGAAAAGTCAGGAAATGTCTCAGCTATGCAAGTTGGATCCTTAAATGGTGATTCACAAAGATTTTTAAGTGTCTGAGAGTCTTTTATAGGTTTGCACAGAATCAGCTCTTGTAATGAGATAAACATGAAGCCTCAATGTTATTACAAATAAATGAGAATTTAACAATAAAGGAAAAAGGTATGATTTCTCATTCTTCCCAAAATGCAAAAAATTTATAGAAATTTTGCCTTGCAACTTCTGTTAGAATTGAGGAGGGTAGAAAATTTTTAAATTTTTGAATCATTTATCCACATATTGTAATGATTTCTCCATGCACTGATCACAAATTTTTGCTTCTATTTACAGAAATATAATCTTCCTACATATTTGGTATAGAACAATTTGATTTTGTATGAGGATAGGAGGGTTGATCAGATGAGTGTCAGTTACGTTGACAGCAAATAAGGGACAACTTGTTGAAAGGTCCTGGAAGCATAGCATCCGTTCTTGCATGACAGGGGAAGCAATATGAACACTTCCTTGTTTTCCTTGTCTGCCTCTTTAGCTGTCTGTGTTACTTTTGCATGAATTCATCAGCAATGGCATTCTGTAGGAAGTGTCTCACTGCCTATCAGAGAAAGCAATAGCTTTCTATTGCTCAAGACCACAATGCCAGGCAAAATGGACATATTATATTTCCCTTCTTTCTCAGTTTATGAAATTCTGATGGTGGCTGTTATTTTCATAGAAGGGATTATGTTTCTGATATTTCTGAGAGCCCAGAGAATGATCCTAAATATCTCAAAGAGGCTCAGACAACAAGTCACTCTCTATGAGTTGGAGAGTGATCAATTCTTGATCAAGAACCAAACGTCAGTTTTTCCTGATGCACCACACACACAAAATTGATACCTGCTTGCAAAGTCTCCCTTCTATCTCACAGCTGCTATTAGATTAACAGGCATCCTCAAAGAAAAAAAATGGACCATTTTATGCCACATCATAGTGTGTTAGAAAACTTAGGAAGCGTGGCATTAAAAAGCCTGGAATGAGCTAATCATCTGGGACCTTCAGAAATCCAACTGCTGGCAGAGCTGACCTTGCCCCAGGTAGGTGCAGGTATGGCATGTTAATGTCTGGTTCAGAGCTTAGGACTGAATTAGAGCTAATCACTGCAGTCAGCATAGCAGGATAGAGAGAACAAACAGTGACATACAAATTGAGTGAAAGAAAATTGTGCTAAGTAAGGAAGGAATAAATAATTGGCTAGGTTCTTTGTTATTACCTTGTAATGAAAAATTTGAGTTTGTTACTGACCTGCTGTTAAAGCCAGTACCATTAAAGTGGAACTGGAATGTTAATAGCATAAGTATTTCTTTCTGATGCTTCTTGCTTAATGCACCTTTAATTAAATCTTTTGGAATAACCACTTTGCTTTTCTTGGGAAGGAGAAAAAATATTGGTAATAATCCATTGCTAATTTAGGGATATCATTTTTGTAACCATCAATGCAATTAGTAAAGGTTGCTTGGATATTTTGAAGCAAAATTAAATGTTAGAGCTGTGCAATGCACTCTTGTAATCTTTTTACACGTATAGCTCTTAGCATGCTGCTCAAACAGCAAGATGATAACAAGTAAGGTGATTATTCCTTTTTGTTGTTTTTTCAGTGCTTTCCCCATAGTGAGTACTGCTGAGCATGTGAAAGATATGCCACCAAATCTCCCATCTCACACATAAATAAAAGTGGAAGAACAAGTTATCAATGCAGTTTAAGTAGATGGGAGAATTACCCTGAGCCCATCAGAGGCCAGTGTGAACTTAAAATAAACCCTTAAGTGACTAAAAGTTCAGTTCTGGCAGTAGGTGCAGAAAGCATGGCTGGCTGACTGACAGGCAGAGTGAGAATCTTGCCTCTAACTTGCAGTCATGGCTCAGGTGATGGTGGTACAGGGGTAATGAGCTTGGGTAGGGTCAGTTCCTGAGGAACATCCCACTCATTTGCTATTTGTGTGAGGACAGTGGGGAAGGGAAAGCAGAATTAAAAATGGAGGGATCAAAACCTTCTGAATTTTCTTTTTCTAAAGGGAAACAGGAAATGTAGTGCTTAATGGATGATAAACTCCTTGTGAGGTCTGAAAGAAGAACCTGTTTGTTTCTGTTAAAGAATATAACTGGGTAAGTTTGTCTACTGCTCTGATACCCATGGAAAAAGAGAAAATTTACTAGGAATATTGCTGATGCAAAAGGAGCTTCTGTTCTCATTAAAATTCCCCCCATGCTGGCAGATAGCTCAATTTGCTTCTACTCAGTCTTACTTCAATACCTGGCATGATGCATCAACAGGGAAAGAATCTTCCTGAACTGCAATCTCTGGCCTATGGCAATGGATGGTGGTAATGACTCCCCTGGGGTTGTTTGTAGACAGCATTCAGGTCTGCTGTGGTGAAGCCAATATTGCTTTGCTTAAGATAGATAGAAGAGTTTGTACCAGTAAAATACCTTTAAAACAGAAAATCAGCATCCAATGAGACAACATTTGTAAGATACTTTTATTTTTTTCAGACCAGTATGGTTGGATTCACCCCAGATGGATATCAAGTGCCCACCAAGACTTCTTTATAACTCCTCCCCTCAGCTGAACAGGGGAGAGGAAATATAATGAAAACCTTTTGGGTCAAGGTAGGGTTTTTTTCTGGGTGTTTTGTGAAACAAAAATACCAATGGCATATTTCCTCTCCAAGTACTTTTTTGGTCAGGAACATCAACTGTTGCTGAAAGTCATTAACTGTTCATGGGCTGGGAAAGTTTTTATCTTTGAGAATATATATCTTTCCATGATAAAATAAAGGATAATAAATACATGCTTTGTACTGATAGATTCTCTTAGTGAAACACAGCTATAAAGAACACATTTTCAGCCACCCTGTAATAAATGTGCATACCAGTCAGAAATAAGGTCTGCTGAGTTTGCACTTCAGAGCACAGATAATTTAGAACCATTAAGGAAATCAAATGGCAGTCCTGAGATGGTAACAAAAGTCTTGAAAGTATAGACACAGGATCATGAGGGGCCCTAAGACCATAAGCACAAATGAGTAGTTATTGATCAGTCTGTATGCAATATGGAGAGAAACTTGTTTTAGGGTATAATAAGAAGTTTGACTTACCTGTGCTCACTGAAGAAGCAGTAGTGGAATTGAGGTGAGTATCCTGAACAGTGTTTAAAACAGGAACCTCCTGCTAGAAAAATCTGTATGTTGTGAAAATTGGTAAGGAAAATCTGCAAACGTCTGTTAATTCTTTTGCCAAGTTCTGTATGCAGGGTTCAGGTCGCTTAATCATAAATAGATTTGTACATCAGCCTGTGAAAATTGACTATAATTTATTATACAGGTGTCTTTGGATTGTTTTTGAAGTCTGCAAGACAAGTTGCTGAGTTAACTGTTTCTATACTTCAGAAAAGAACATGCAGAATTGATCACTGTGATATCCTCTGCTGTAATAATGCACT
Source organism: Lonchura striata (assembly GCF_050655825.1). Taxonomy (NCBI): domain Eukaryota; kingdom Metazoa; phylum Chordata; class Aves; order Passeriformes; family Estrildidae; genus Lonchura; species Lonchura striata. Next base: position 49,991,331 of record NC_140705.1, read on the forward strand.
TACGATTATCATCACTAAAGAAAATTATACCCAGGTGTTTGGTTAAGGTTTGGTTGATTGTGTTTTGAAAACTGGATATTAAATATGAATGCAACAGGACTTTGGGAAGGGCTTCAAAATTTGTCTGTATTCACTGCCATAGATATTTTTTCTCTCTGCATTTGGAAATAATGCCCTCTTATAATACAGCCATGTAGCAAATCCTTCTATCTGTTCAGCTGATCACGCATTATGATTTGGTTTATCCTTTCAAGTGGGTTAGAATAAATGAGATTTTCTCCACAGCTGAATTCTTAAATTGCCTTAAGCTGAACTTGGCTATTGATGATGCTGTGGAAATGGTGAAAGTTGCATGGCGCCATTCATCACTACACTGGGAAAGTAACATCTGAAAGGATGGGAATGAGGTAAATGTTATCTGTTAAAAAAAAAAAAAAGGCAACAAAACCCAAACATTTACATTATTTACTCCAGTGTTACAAAAATTTGGACAATACCAAAAATAGTTGTTTGTTTTCTGTATGGAAGAAAAGCAAAGACACTGTAAGAATTGGAGACAATGTATTTGATTTCCTCTTAAAATGCAGAAAATATGTGATTAGCAATATCAGAAGAAACCAGTCTGCGTGAGGCTGACATTGGCCAGCTGCCAGACTATTGAGTTGCCACTGTTTCACTCTGTCACAAAACAGGTGTTGGGAGTACAAAAGAAAAAAAAAAGGGAAGAAAATAAGACTTTTTAGCATATGCTGTAGAAAAGAGAAGGAAAAAAAGAAAGAAAGAAACTGTACTAATAATTTATCCAGACACCTGGAAAGGATGGCCAAAATATCCTTACTCCTTTGTTCTTGGTGTGCTTCCCACACTAGGCTGCTGGAGCACCTGTCTTACTGCTCTTTTAATTTTTAAAGTATTAGCTTTGAATGCAAAATACAAACTCAGTTTTTAGCAAAGGCTCATAAAGAGATTATATTAAAAAACCTAAAGACTTCTGTCTTTCAAAGGATCTGCTGGGAACTCAGCAGGTCTGAACCCATGTTGGAAGTGGCACATGTCATCATGGAGCCATGGACAAACTCACACAGCCTGCGTGCTCCTGCCTGGCTCCTGGAGATAAAGCAGAAGGAGAATGAGGAGAAATGCTACACAAATAAGTGCTTGTCTAAGTTCTGATGTAATTTGGGGTGGGTCACTAGCTATCAAGTTTATGCTGAAGAACTCTGGCCTGTAATTTATTAATCTCTATTGCTTTAATCCACAGCTGTTTTTGAGCCTGCTGCAGCTCTGGTGTCATGGACAAACTGGACTTGAGGCGAACGGAAGCAGTACAAATAAGGATCACTGTCATGTGCATGAACAGTACAGAAAAGGAGGTGAGGTTGAAAAGGTGTCCCTAGTAAACACAGAGGCCTTAGTTGTGGAATAACAGATCCTTACAGTTTCTTTAAAAATGTTATAAATGTAGCACTAGTAGCTGGTATAAATTTCTTTTACTGACCTCTTTGGTGCACAGGCAGGAAGGCTGAGATTATACCCCAGATTTAGGTATTATTTGGTATAGATCTAGCAATTATAGAACAGCCATGTGTAAATTTTAGTTTGAATTTAGTTTGGTGATCTCCCTGCCTGAAGTTTCACAGGCTGAAATATCTACAGAGTTAGATCAGAAAACAGCAGTGAATTTTGAAATATCAAAGGCAGATTAGCCAAAATACGCTTAAGTAGTTGGGGCTTAATTCTTTTGGTGTTATGGGAAGTGACCTGTATCATAATTTTCTATCAAGATTATAAATACATTCCTCTATTGGCATTTGACAGATGTATGGAACTGAAACTTTATGTCTTTGAAGATAATCAGCAAAAGATCAATATCTAGCCCCATTTTTAAGTTGTAGTGGTTTGAGGATTTTTTGGGTTTTTTCTTTCACTTCTTCCTTCTCCAATTAACTTTTGGTGTTTACTTGGAAATCTGAGAAACCAAAATATTTTGTCATTAATTCCTCTGTAATTCTTCTTTTGCAAACTTCTCATCTATATCAGATTTTAATACTTGTCTTTCACTTTCAGTCTAACATACAGCAAGGAATGTGTTTTCTATCAAACTGTGCATGTGCTTAATCCCTACATTTTTGTTAGTGAAGGACATTAATTTTTTTTTCCAGTCTGAACTCTTTCTCTTCAATGAACAAACAGCCTTTGCTCCTTAAGAGCTTTTGTACCTTTCATCTCTAGACCAGGTGAAGTGCTGCATTGCTGCATTTCTGAACACATTTTCTTTAAGAGTATTCTCTCTTCACAAAGAAATGAATAGCTCGTGCAGAATGATATGGGATTAGTCACAATTTGAAGAGAGTCAGAAACAAAGCAGTCTTCTGAATGAATGCTTTCCTACTGTATGTGGCTAATTAAAATCCATTATTGCTTTCTGCTTTCCAAAAAGTAGTTGAGATGGGAATTATTGGTAGCTTGTGGATAAAGCCTGAAGATCACATTGTAAAGCAGTGAACAATTTGCAGTTAGATATTGAATGGCAATGTATCGGTGATGTATATTTGAACTGACTGAATGACCAAAATAATGTAAGGCAAAACTGAATAAATTCTTATGTTACACACCCATGGTTGGCCATGAAACATCCAAACACCATTTTTAAAGGCTTTGATCCTTCTGAAGATATGAACAATACCTTTAGAAGGATCTGAGTACATAAGTCAATTTGAATACCTACATCAGGAATTGAATGCCAGGTGTTGAGGGGGCCCCAAACTTTGAAAGAATTATGCTTGTTTGAGCTAGTTTCCAAGAACTACTATTTGTTGTAGTGCTATTGGAATAAATATCTCTAAGCAAATGTGGAGAGTTGGGACTTCCAGTAGATTTATTTTTTCTAGTTTAAAAAACTGAAATTATTTGAGCACTTCCATTTTATATGAAGGTGTTCAGAGTTTGCAGTTTTTTGGTGAGATTTTTACTGGCTAAGCAAACACGGATATGGGAAAAGACTTGCTAGTTCAAAGATGATCACTCTTGCCTGAAAATTTGCTCTTGGTATAGTTGCCACCACTTCCAGAACAGCCAGACTGGGAGGGTAGGAAGAGCTTGATCTTGGGTAAGGTAAAGAAGGTTTTCTAAATATTTGCCATGTGTTTATAGAGAACTTTCACTGTAAGATATTTCAAAATAACTGCCTCAGGTCAATACACTGGTACTTCTAAAAATAAGAGTTTTGTCAAGAAATTTGTGGTTGTGCAAACATAGCAAGGCATTGCACAGAAAACACCATTCTACAGTAGGGTAAGAGCTCTTGTACCCCTAGGGGCTGATTGTTGTTGCAGGCAGATGATGCTTTCATATCCATTGAAACTGCAATTTTAAATTCAGATGGTCTCTGTTGTGCTCTGATTATTTTATGAAGGGCCTTGCTTTCCAGCTCCATGCTGGCATACTAATTTGATAGTTATTTCTTTTCTAATTTCTTAGTCTCAGACCTAATCTTTATGCTCCTTCTAATTGTTTTTTATTATTACATTTACTGTTTTAAGCTTTGGTTTCTCTCTGTACCTTAAGTAGCTTGCTGCTGGTGCATCTTTGCTACACCACTGTGCACACAGTATTCACTGCCTGTATTTGCATAATGAGCTAATCTTTGTTGGCTGATTACTTTGTGGAAAGAATTGAACTTTTAACTGATAATAATTGCAATCTATGAAACTGCACAGTCACCTCACAAATGATCAAAGTATGTTTGCTCAAAGTTCTGCTGAAATTGATGAGCTCTCACTCTACATATTGATACCCAGCTAGAAACTGCCTAACATTCAGCTCTATCAGAACAAAAACTGTGATCTTATTAGGTCAGTTGCTCTGGAGTTAATAAAAGTAAGATCTTTCTAAAAAAATTCCCAATACTGTTCTTTGTATAGGTAATGATGTATCTTAATATAATGTTAGTTTGAGGCCAACAGAGGAAAGCTTGTACTTTTCCCAGCTATAGTTTTAAACTGAGTGCTTTGCTTTGTGCACTGAGCTTATGACACTAAAATTATATTTGCAAGCAGAACACACAAAGCTTTAATTTCTTCAAACAAGTTAAATGTCTAAAGCTATATATTAATGCACCCATCACATCTAGCCTAAATTACTTAATTTACCTTTCTTGTGAAAAAGATGTAGTAAATGTTAGCATTGCTTTCTCTATTCATAGATGAAACTTTTGAGGTAGAATTTGCAAATAATATAATCTTAATGAAATTGTCATTGTGATTAAATAAAACAAAAATGTGTCAACATTGGCCTTTACTACATGGCCAATGAAGTAAAGTTGAATGTGTTGTTACAGTGATAATGTGCAGTTACGTCCCTTGGTCTTTGTGAGCAGCACATTCTTTCTTTTTGTGAATAATGTTTTTTTCATAAATACAAACCATGAAATTGCTACTGCATTTCAAATAATTCTTCATACATTCTATCCCATGACCTGAAATTTTTTGAAATTGCAATAGAAACTGCTGGTACAAATACAAAAGAGAAGGCTCCTTCCTGAAGATCTTGCATGGGGTAAGATGAAGAGGGACCAAACATTCTTCCCCACATCCTTCAGCTCTGAATCACAGCATGGAGAACTTGATTTGCATGCCATTGTCCTTGAGGAGGGATGTGGAATGAGGAGCTAAGCACAACATTTCCTGGCAAAAGATATTTGAAGACATATATGGGGAGTTCTCCATACTGCTCATTCTTTTAAGTAACAGAGTATTCAATTGATGACAGATTTCAGATTTCTGTTAGGAGCTGTGACAAGTTTTAAAGAGTAGCAAGTTGAACAAACCCTTGTGTGAAGAGGCTGTGGTTAATGTCAGAGAGGCTGGAGAAAAGGCTGAAAAAGGCTGAAAAAAAAAGTTGGTTGATCCAAAACCACATTGTGAGAGTACAAAATCAATCTGAGTTGACTGTATTGTCATCAATCTGGAATGTGCAAGTAATTGTTGAAGTACCCTTCTGCAGTTTGTACCCCGAATAACCTCTGAGTGTTATCTTCTACTTTTGCAATTGTTGTGTAACTTCACTGTTGTTTTTTAAAGCTGTAGGTGACATGGGTATACAAGGACCTTAGAGATAGACACTGGCAGCTGTGGTATATAGTGGAAGAAAAGGACAATTCAATCAGCAAGCTGAAATAAAAGCTGTGTGCCAAAGAAAATCTGCTGTGAGTCTTAACCAGTTTGTTTCCTGAAGGAAAACTTTTGTTGTAGGTGCTGAGCTTGTTTTCTTAGTGTCCTGGGTTGAATTTTTGATGCTGAATTGTATCCCTATCTATCTGTTTAGCCCAGAAATTAGTTTTGGCACCTTTAAAACTAGATCTGACAGTGAAGAGGGGGAGAAGGAGAAGCAGTGGAATGTCTGAGGTGGTTGAAGCTTTTATCTCTGTTTTTGAAAACAGTTTTCCTTCTCACAGACTGTGCTGTCTGCAGCATGTTTGGACAGCGGGAGAAAGCTCTCCTTTGCTTTTAAGTTAGTTTTTGTTAGCTAGCTGAGGCAGTGAAGTTCCCTGATTTTCTTAGAATTGTTCAAAACCTGCTCTGGACTGAAAACCCAGAACACCAGAGAACACCCAGAGAGGTTGTACTGTTTAATATTCTTGTTGTTTCCATGTTTTGTGAGTACTTTACTGTTAAATAAATAAACAAACAGGTTTTTGTCCAGTTTTCTCTAAGCAGGTTTTTGTCTCCCAAACTGGGCTGGGGTGGGGCTGCTTGAATTTGCTTTCTAGAGGGACCCCTTTGGAGATTTCCTCCCTAAATTTGCCCTAAACCAGGACACTTAGAATCAGAAATATTTGGGGGTTTCTCAAGTTTCTGGCCCATTTTTATCTTCTGAAAGGGTCGTTTGGAAGACCAGTTCTGACATTTACTCCCTCTGTTCTTCAAAGTCAAGTCAAACTGGCTGCTCCCAATCCAGACCATGATGTACCATAAAGAATGTTAATGTATTTCTGTAAATCTTTCAAACTTCTTCAGTGGCCAAAATTTACATTAGAAATAAGTTCATGTTGGGGGAAAATATTCTTACTTTGGGATTTTGACACTTTCATCTTCTCTACTGCAATGAATAACAGGTTAAGTGCTTGTGACACAAGTGGAGGAGACACTTTTCCTTGTGCACACTATTACTCATGTTACAAGCTCACCTTGCAGCCCTGATGGGGCTTCCACACTCCACCTGAGCATGTAGAAAAACAACCCTTACAAAATAAGATTATGTCCCTCTGCTGTTTTAATTATATAAAGCAGCTAGTGGAAGGATCTGATAGGAATCAGAGTGGTGCAAGCACTAAGCACTAAGTGGAGAGTATTTACCACTGAGGCAGGAATTACAGAAGGTAGCAGCTTGTTAAGATTTTTTAGCTGCCTGAAACAGCACGTTCCAGGAGTTCTGTATTACCATTTTTCTGTAATGAGTATTATAGTTCCTTGTAATTTTGGGGGGCAGTGCTGATGGAGAGGTGGACTGTTTTTTTATGAGAGACACTTAAAAGGATTTGCCACTCTGAAAATAATCACTGTGCTTTTGGAAAATATTTTATGAAATCTGTTGTCAATATTATGTTGAGGCAAACTGTCTTATTATTCACCAGAGAGGATGAACTAGCTGACTCAGGGTGGACGGTAACATAGCAAGTTAGTTGCATGATGTTGTCCATAGCTGTATGAAACAGCTGGCACCAAGAATAGCCAGAGTGGTAGCTGCAGCAGTGCTGCAGGCTAAAAACAGAACAATGGTTGTTAAACAGTACACTGATAATCCTCCCATTCATTCAGTTCAGGATGTTTTGGAAGCTTCAAGTCTACTGCATGTTGAAGGTCAAGGCAATTATTCAGGATATAAAATTAGTTTCTCTAAGAGACACAGTTGCATGGCTCCAAGTGACTTGGCTGAAAATTAATCAAATTTAATTTTCATGGGAGTCTGAAAGTGTTGGGATATATAGAGACCATGGTTTCCTCTCACTTCCAAATTCTGTACAAAATTAATCTCCTACAAATATCTGAATGACTCCAAAGTGATTTAGACAGATGGTCTAACTGGCTTAATGGGTCTGTAGTTTCCCTCAGAAGGGATTCCTTGCCAAAATTGTATTTTTTCCAAACTTTGGTTTCCTATTTCCTAGCAGGAGGCTTTTCTCTGTTGATTTAGAGCTAGAGGAAAAAGGGCAGTATAACCAAACACCATCCTGTATCAGCATGGGGAATAAGATTTTTTGGAGAAGAAATCTTTCCCTAGAAAATCCATTGCAGAAATTGTGACAGTATACACATTATGGCAGTGTTCACGACAGTGCTTTTACAAATCAAGAAAAGGTTGATCTGAAAAAAACCCACTTGTAAATATGCCTCCTAAATGAAAACTGTGTGGCAATAGATAGCCTAGAAAAATTAAAAAAAAAAAATGCATCTAAGCCATCAAAAATTTTGAGGAGAGGGAAGTTTAATTGGATTGCTGTGCTTGTGAAATTCTGTATTAAAACTAAAGCAGCATTTTAAAAGCTGAGTCAAATTTTAAAGGAGTTAATTCCCACAACATGGATGAATCTGATTCCATTACAGGCTTTGAGTTAGAGCAGAGAAAATACCAAGAGCAGATGAAATCTTTTGAGAGAGTAAACACTAATTTCTTTTAATTGGTTAATTTCCCTTGGAGTTTTCATTCCTGTGGTGTTTGTTTCCTTAAAAACCTACTGCAAAAAAGCTTGCTTTCCTCATTCATCATTTTAAGTGAATTCCATGTATTCTCCTTGTCTTGTTCTATTTCTGAACAGGAAACTGACTGTATGAAATATTAGCCAGGTATCAGTTCCTGATTTAACACCATCTAAACTAATTTTTCAAACCATGTTGAAACCTCCCTATGCACCACTGCTCTGTATATTATGCTTTAAGGCCTTTTGGTTTTTGTGATCAAAGAATCAAACAACATTATGCTCTGGAGCTGTGGGGATTTTTTAATTTACTGGTGTTTTGGTATCAGAGGAACAGGGAAGATGTTTTTTCCCTATACACTGCTGAGTATACAAAACTTTTTGAATCAGTTCGTGCTAGGTGAAGTAATAAAACTGGTACCTTATTCACAATCTGAAATGTAAAGAATTGTTCTCCTTTAGCTTAGATGTTCAATAAGCATTAACTCTATAAGGACAGGATCTGTGTAAATGGAAACACCATTTTAAATTACTTGAAACTACCTTGAGGAATCTAGCTCAGAAGACTCATATCTCTGTCTACTTATGTATGATCAGTTAATAAACAAAATGCCAGTAGAAGTGTCATAAATATAGCCCACAGATTCGCAGAAACAGTACAAACACTGCAGCTCTCCAAATGACTTCCTCCTGGGAAATAAATGATAGTTACTTCTGATGGCACAAATAGACTGCTACATTTCAAACAAGTTCTTAATTTTTATCTGTTCAAACTACATAAAATTTATCTTCTGTTCTAGTCCCATGTGATCGATAGGTAGATATTATAATTTGAAAGGGAAAATGTATGCTGAAATTACCACCTATTCTTGAATCTATGGACAACTGCTATGTTCCATTGCTATGGATTAGCTAAAAAGTACTTTAAGACAACACAAAATGATTTAGAAAAGCTGAGACTTTTTATCTGTTATCCTAGCAATTGAGCAGGACATATTAAAACAGTCAAACCCAAATTTTGAGTTTGGGTTTTTACTATTTGCCACTGATCTGCTTTTTCCCTTACCACATCTAAAATATTTTGTTTTAAAGTTTCTAGTTGCTTTCACTGTCAGTATTTCTCTTGTTGCATGAACGCTACATATAGCAATGAAGAAACTTTGTACCTGCAGAACAGTCATTAAAAAAAAAAAATTGGCAAAAGGCAACTGGGCAGACATGAAGAGGTGAAAAGTACTTTTGGATATTACTGTTTTTTTATCCCAAAAGACTGACTCATGCTGCAAAGACTAAAGGAGGTAGTTTGGAAACTATATATCTTTTAAAAATAACACAGATGTGTTTCTATCCAGCATGGCATCCCAGCTGATGGTCAGGGGAATATGACAGACAGACAGTGGTAGCAGACTCCATTTCCTCCAGTAGGAGCCTGGGTCAGGAATGCTGACAGCATATTTGGGTGGGTCATGTCTTCCTACAACTGGCTTCTCAGTTTTTCCAAGTTGGGGATTTATTTAGTGTCTTGTTTTGGGGGTTTTGCACCATTATGTTTATTTTAAATCAAGTTTAGTTACACATTTTAGGCACAAGAAAGGAAATACTTCTTATCCTTTAGTGCTTGGGCTGTCACTGGGGATTTGGAACAATGAGACAGCTGAAAATAACAGAGAGAAAAAGCCTGACAGAGGTAAATACAATCATGATGGAAAGAGCAGCTGGAAGAGGAAACCAGAAAAATACTAATGGACTTAGAGATAGAAACTGTCTACATCTCAGTAGAATAGCTCCCTGAAAGAAAATAGGAAGCTGAATGTAGAAATTTATATATAAACCAGCAAAGCTGGATAAGGGAGTCTTCAGTCTGGAGGTAATATAGCATGTGAGCATGTCTTCAAGTATCTGTTGCTAAAATGGTCATTTGTTTTCAGACTGTCATTGATCTAAAGAAGGTACCATTGTTTTCTCAATCACTTCAAGCTTTATTTCAGTCTACTTGTAATAGGTGTCAATGTCCTGTTTCTGTCATAGGGCACAACAGAATGTTCAGTTATTAGCAGGCATTAAGATTTAGCATTTACATAAGATTTTTGTGTAATAACTATTTTATGGTTCTCTAATTAATCATCTCAGCACATACGGACTGTATGAAAATGTAGATGTTTTGCAGATGGGGAAACTGCAGTCAATTGAATTGCTGGAAACAATGCAAAAATTGCTTCTATCAGTAGCACTGCTTGGTAGTCAAGCTGTTTGCTTTCTACTATTTGTATCTGACTCTTCTTTCTGGTTATTGTGTACTGGATCTCTTTGGATTAATTTGATGCAATAGTGATGAAAATTGTTAATATTAAGGGTGACCTCTGCAGTATCTCTCTCTTCTTTGCTGGGGGACAAGGAATACAAAATGACAGCTATTTATATGGCAAGAGTCCCTGGGTTACTCATATGCCTATCACAAAGGCTATTTTCCTGAAAAATTTCTGCTGCTGCTAAAGGAATTAATGACTTACTTCATAATGGGTATTTAATCACCCAGGGTCTGTCTAGAAATGTATATATTAGTGTTTGAGTGTTATTCACCACTTGGATGTTTGTTATTAATTGTTTCTTAGTTTGAGATATATGCCTAAATAAGGATATTTAAGAAAAGAAAAACTGCTATTAAGGTTAAAAGAATAGGTATCTTGCGAGTTGTAACATTCATTGGCCTCAGTGTCAGGCAAACACTTGCTTCTATCAGTTCTTGTCATAATTCCTTCCTCATATTTGCCAGCGTCTTTTATTAATGTAGGCGAGCTAACACAGTTCACAAAAGTGCAAAAATATTAAAAACATATCTTTACTAGACAGGAAAAGAAGCTAAACTTGTGAATTTATGAAATGCACAGTCAGGAAAGTAGAAATTAGTGGCAAAACCTTTGTCAGTGTTCACTCTTAGGGTTGCATATAATTTCAGAGGTTTCACTGCAGGTTCTAATGTGCTTTATAATTTGAATTTCAGTATGTGCTCAATTAGTGTATATATATCCACTTTATCTAGCAAAATTGTTTTTAAGGAACTATGCAGTAATATTTAGTTTGTCTCCCAGGAATATGGTAACAATAGTGGATAAATTGGAATTCAACATGCATGGTTTCCATTGGACTTCCAAAACACTATAACATTAATCTATAATAAAAATATTTGAGATTATGGATATTCTGTAAAGAAAATGTTGTTCCATGTGTTGACAAAATATAGTATTTTCCCTTCTTCTTTAGCCAAATAATAATTTTAAATATTCTAATTTTACTCACAACAAAAGTTAATAATGCTTTATTACATAAAACTATTTATTTGGGTTTTTTAAAGACAAGAATATCAAGTCTTTTTTCATTGCATGTATTCAAACTTCTCATTTTCTCAACATAATCCACAAAGTTAGAACAAAGAATTTGGTTTCCATTTGTTGACTTTTCATGTACATGAATACACAATAGCAGTTGTTTCTAAATTTAAAAAAAAAATCCCTTTGTCAGACCCAAGCAAAATATGAAGGCTTAGGATGGTGCTACAAGCAGATGATAAAGAGACAATGAGTTGAGAACAAGTTCAAGGCTTTAGAAGGAAGAAACTTCAGCATCCTACAGGTGACTTCTGAAGCTGCCTTCTGCTAACTGAAAATGAGACTGTGCACATAACCTGTCTGGGAAAATCTCATTATCAAAAGTAGGTTATATCTTATTGAAAAACTATATTCTGAAAGCACTTATTTATTTTACAGTATGTACATTTCAACAGCGTGGCTGATTTTAGGTGAGACTGAGGTCTCAGTCAATCAATCAGCATCCTTTTAAAGGATGTAATCAAAACAAAGTGCTTGTTTGCTTCAGCTATGTGTTCTGTGCTTTTATGGTCCTCATGTCTTTCATCAGCATTGGTCTGTAGATGTCCTGCAAGCTTTCCATGTAGTCTAAATAATCACTCACTCGAAATCCATGCAGTGCTTCCTCCTGCACAGATACACAGAGAAAGCATTTATTAGCTAGGGAAAAAAAAGTGCAACTCCAATTTAATGAATTCCAAGCTTCTAAAGATAGCTCATTTTGTTCTGATTGTCAGAGCCTGGCTGTTTACAATAGATCGTATTATGTTTTATTTAGAAATACAGATTTGGCAATATCTGCTTTCAGACAGTTTTTTTTTTTTTCTAATTACACACTTGGTATCAGGGAAGTTCATTTCACTGGGATGTTGTTTACCTCATTTTTGGAGAATATCTTATTGAAGATTTTTAAGGTAAACAAAGTAAGGTTTAAGAAGGGAAAGCCAGGTACTAAAGTATTCTTTTGAAAGAAGATTTCTACACCAGCACATGGCACAAGTTTATAAGTGTGGCTTTTATATCCAGCTAGATTCTAAAGAGAAAACAGGAGATGTGAATATTTTTTAAAGCAAAGACAAAAGAAGATCTTCATAATGTGCTTAAATAAAACCAGAAAAAACTGTTCTGCACCACTAAAAGTGATTAATTCTTACGAATTCCAAAACACAGACTAAAAGAAAGTGCCCTCAGAAAACAAACAGATAATGTTCCTTCTCATAGCTACTATACTGGAGGGATAAGGAGGATGCCCCAGAGAACACAGGATCCTGAAGAATGGTTTAGTGTAAAAAGGTATGAGTACTGTTGTGTACTCATAATCTACTAAGTATTACCACTGTTGGCAGCATGTGCTGCAAAAAAAGTTCTGGAGCCAGTCTCTGTGGACATAAGTTGCACCTCTGGTGTATTAATTGTGAATCTCTGCTAAGTAGAATTCTCCTGAGAACATTTACTCAGGCTTGGAAAACTGCACTTGGGCATCTGAACAGGAACTCAAAATAGTCTTTATATTTCTTCTCCTCTACACAGAAGCAAAGTGAAAGTAAAATTTTACCTTCCAAGTTGCTCCTCATGCACTATAAGAAAGCTGACTATAGTGGAACATATAATTATATATATATATATATATATATATATATATATATATATATATATATATATATACACACACACACAAACATATATCTGGAACTAAATGGCATGTAGTGATAGGACAAGTGGAAACAGCTTCAAACTCAAAGAGGGTAGTTTTAGATTAGGTATGAGGAAGAGCTTTACTGTGAGGATGGTGAGGCTGAAACTAAGTTCTTCAACACTGGGAGTGTTCAAGGCCAGGTTCAACGGTATAGTGGAAGATGGATTGGAACTAGATGATGTTTAAGGTTCCTTTCAATTCAAACCATTCTAGAGTTTCAATTAAGACTTATCAATAGCAGGAGTACAAGTATGCTCCTTTTTTTTCAGTAGTGGTTACTCAGTAAATTGCTGATGTTCCAGTACTGCATTAATTTACATTTTTTTCTCATTAATTTAATAGTACCATGCCAAACCTTTAGTCTGATTATACTGCATGTAGCAATGTATGAATTCTTTCTTCTATATTTTACATATTCTATCCAACAATGCCATCAAGATACAGCTTTAAAGATACCTACTCCAAAACCAGGGAAAATAAAACAATAAAACACATTCATTAGACTGTGTACCAAATATTTTCAAGGAAGCAGATTGTGCTGAGCTACGTTTCCATATTTAAGCACATGTAAGTTGGATGTAAACCAGTCAGAAAACTATTATTCTTAGGACAGACTAAGATGCAGATATCTAGTTCTCAAAAATTTTGACAGGTGAAAAAGCTAGCAAAAAAGACAAAAATGTCCCTGTGAAGAAGAGTAAGATAATGTATAAATTTACAACTGCAGCTACAGATATGCACTACCCTGCAAAAAGCCCCAACCCCAAACATAGTTTATAATTGGGAAAGAATATGAAATTGTGAGGTTGGTTATATAGTAATTTGCATTTCTTCAAACTACTAGCTTGATCAGCTTTGTGCTACATCTCTACAAGTTTCAGCAAGCAACAACTGTGCAAACCCACTTTTCTGGAGAGCACCTTGTTCAATGAGATTGAGCCCACATACAGAGAACTGAATCAAATGCTCTCCTGACTTCATGTGCCTATTTTCATTGCTCATGAAGGAAATTGCTCAGTGAAAAATACAGGAAAGCTATTTTCTGGAAAACACTATACACAACTTCCTGCCAGGGAATAAATAAAATTAAAATATTATTTTACTTGTTTAAAAGGACTAAGTGAAATTCAGTAAGAGTTTCAGATTAAATATATATATATATATATATATATATACACACATACATACATTATATATATATATATATATATATAAAGTATATATCCTCAGTAATCAGAGCTTTGCTTCTCCTCAACAGTTGAAAAATTAAGAAACCCTTACTTTCAGAAAAACCTGAAGATCTCGGGCTTCTGTGTGCTTCAGGATGTCTTGCTGTAGGTGTCTGAACAGAGAAATACATACATATATTTGATAATCAGGACCAAGTAAAATGCATATGGCAATGTAGTGACAGATCTCACTCCAGTCCATGTAATTCCAGAAACATTGAGTTATCCATTGCAGACAGATCTAGATGAGAATGAAATTATATATAATTAAGTAATTCTATACATTCTGTCATAATTGATCAGCTTTATCTCTTTTCTATACTACAGAACCTTTTCCCTATAACATTACCCCAGCTATGAAAATAAAAGGGCTAAAGTACAAAAAGAAGCCAAGATTCACAATTTTTAATGCACAGCCTCTGAATAGACTCCTAGTGAGTTTGACTAAAGATAATACACTGTATCCATGCAATCCACACTTGTACAAGTGTATTCCAGCACCTCCTAAGTTTGAGACTTGAAGTCCAATGAAAGCAAAAATGATTTTTTTTTAAGATTTTGTTTTAAATGTGGCTTAAAGGATAATGATAGTGATGAAGACATGTTCAATGAGGGCTTTCCTTTCAATTAAAGTAGTTCTCTGCATTATAAATGAATGCTAGGTCCTTCCCTAAAACACATTTTCATTTAATGAAGAGAGTATGAACACAGTGACTCCTTTGCCCTGTTCTAAATTACAATGTATTAAGAGGTATAATGTACATTTAATTTGGTTCTAGACCACAAATCTTCTGCTAATCATTCCTTAAAGTGTTTAAAAATATCCAGCAGAATTACCACAATTCCAATTAGATGACAATAACCATAGTCTGGTAGTAAATCTGTTTTGAGATATTTACTGAGGCACACAATCTCTTAAATACATCAGAACTGTTTCCACAGTTCAGAGTTTGTTTTAAATACTGCAGTAGAACTGCAAAATCATGCAGAAGATACAGTGGCACCCATGAAAGGCATTTCAGTAACTTGTTAAATAAATGAAAAAAAAATTATTAGCAGTTTAGAACAGTATCTATGTATTACTGAGTGCACACAATTAAAAAAAGAAAATAGTGTAACTTGCACAAGAATAGCTGAAGGAGTGACTGTCCCCATGTATTTTCTTCATCCTAAAATAGGAACCTTATTACAAGCACCTTATTCCTATGCTGAGATAAATTCCTTCATCTGCTATTCTTCTTGCCTCAAAAACCAAACACCAAGCTGACTAATTTGAGCAATGTTTGTACCACAGTGGCATCTGCCCCCATTAAAGAGTCTTTTCAGCTGTATATCTTGCAGGAAAAAAATGAATTTTGAAGGCATACGATGAAAAATATTTTCCTTGCCTTGGCACAGCAATACACTTTCTCACTCTGGCAAGGTGTCCTTTGCATGGACAATCTAACTCACTGCCTGGGGCTTTTTAGCCTTCATCATGACTGCAATCTTTAGAAACAATGGTTCATACATAGCTGTCCATACTATCAAACAATTGTTTTAAGTAGGCAAAATGAAAGCTGGTGTTACAGATAAATATTCTTCTGTTGTAACACCTCTTTAATATGAAAGAATAGTGTGTTACCTGATTGTAATAATTACAGTAGCTCATATAAAATTAATTTTTCTCTAATATCACAGGAATTGCTTCCTAGTATATAACCCATGGTAAATTACCCATTTCTCTCCTATGGAAAATTTAGATAATTATTCCAGGGAATAAGGTATTTTGTTTAAATGCTAAATCTCAGGATTTAGTATTTATTATTTTTATCAATTTTTCTGCATGAACATGTAATAAAAGGTCATCAGCTCCCATACACTGGTATTATTCTATGAGTTAGTCACTTTCTATTTTCAGACGCTCTAAGTCACTGTGTTCTTACCTCTTACCCTCAGTATTATAACAACCACACAAGTGCCATTTAGAAAAAATGGCCAGTAGTTCCTCAGTGTTCTTGATTTTGTAGATTTAAGTTAATAGGTTGATGATAATTTAATACACTTTGATCAGTTACCTGGGATGGAGTGAAACCAGACATGTGGAAGGCTGAGCAGACAAGGGGCAACTCAGCTTTCAGCAACATTTCAACGTAGTGAGCACTGCAAAAATAGACTGGATGGATGCCATATTCCACTGTTGTAACAGGCAGGTGCATCTGGTTAACAACAACAACATCATCATCAACAATGAAACTCAGGAACAGGATTACAGAAATGTATTGTTTTTTAATGCCTTGCTGAGAACAATATATAAACATACACACTTTTATATGTAAGATAAGTAATTCTGATTATTTTAGAGACAGAAAACAGGATAAACAAAATAGATTGTATTTTCATCAAGAAAAACATGTAGGTAACTAAAGAAAAGTGTTAATAAATATATCCTAATTATTACTGTACATTAGTAGTCTATTTCCTTATTGTATACAGGCTTTAATTGTCAAAACAGGGATGGAGAAATTGTTGTTATATTTTAAACAGGAAAATTGAAGAAGAGAAAAAAGATTGATTTCTGCTGATTTTTTTTCCTCTATTTAGTAGTGGAGTGGAACTTCCATGATATTTGGAGTTGTTTTTTTGTGTGCACATATCTTTGCAGCATGTGTGGAGAGTGTGAGTGAAATTCTATTATGTGCAGCAAAAGGAGCAGAGGTTTTATCACTATGGAAGGCTCTGGATATTAATTCCCAGTTCCAGGTACTGAATCCTTAGCACCAGTGGGTTTTTTTGGGTTTTTTGTGCACTCACAGAATAGAGTAAATTTCAGCACAAATTTCATTATGCTGGAACAACCTCAGGCCAGACTCAGTGCTGAATGAACTGATACCATCATCCCTTCTAGTGACAAGACAAATCACTTGGTATTACTACAGAAGCCTCCATGCAGAAGAAGCACAGAATCTAATCTGCGTTTCTTGTACCTCACAGTTCTCTGGTAGAGACTACAAGTTTAGAGTTTATGTTCAAAACACAACATGACAATGTCCAAAATATTAAATATATATTAAATAAATGTCCAAAATTTTAAATAGCTGGGAACTCCCATAATGAAAGATAGAAATTATGCTTCCTATATTACAACCTCAGTCCAGATACTGACAATTTAAAATTGTCAATCATACAGTATTTATGCAGTAATAATTTTTAAAATTTACTAAATATAGTCAAATGTATTAAGCAAATTTCAAAACTGTCACCAAAAATACCCAAAAAATCAGATCAATGGACTTGCTCTCTTACTGGAATCTGATAATTAAAAAAAAGTTCATTCAGCAGTATCACAGCCTTCACACAGAATTTAATGCCACTAACAAAGTTTGTTTTACTGCCAGCTTTAAAATTCATTAACATTGTCTTCAGACCACCTGGTACTTCTCTCTTTTCAAACAAAAATTTGAGCAAATATCAGATCTACATTTTTCCATGAATTTTTCAGGGTCATGTATTTAGATACGGGAGCTTAAGGAAAATATAATGCATTAGGAAAAAAAAAACAAATAATAAAAAAAAAGTTAAGAAAAAACAAAACAAAGGAGATTAATAAAGTCTCATTTGTGAATGTTCAAAGGAGCCTTTCAGAATGAAACAGGTTATAAATTCTTACGGATAAATGCAGTCTTGGTAGCCAGAGAAATGCTGAAACAAGAAGACATGAAAATTGCTGAAGAAACGTCAGTGTCCTCCCCCTGTCTCCTGACATTATGAGGAAGATGGAAGATGCAAACCAGTCATAACCAGCATAGTGCTCCTGCAAGCAGCCTGAACAGGGAGGTTAAGGAACTTAGGCAGAGATCTACTCCTCACTCTCCTGCAGCAACCACAGCTCTCCTCCTTCCGATATCCACAAACACAGAGCCAGGAGTTGGGGTTGTTCGACATGGCCAAGGGGAACAGAGCTGCACTGAGGGCAGCATCGAGGCACAGTTGGCTCTCAAACTGAATTAAGAGAAACAGTTTAAGCTGTTTTCCCCTTATACTATTTTTTTTAGTCAATACATAGTCAAGCTAAATCAGTAAAAGTAAACAAAAAGCAAGTAAATGCAAAAAAATCTGCACCAAAGTGAGTGTGTTTGTAAAGTGCAAGAAAAGAGAATAGTGGAGGAATAAAACAGGAGTTAAAATTATATTTAAAAAAAAGTAAAAGAAAAGCCTTAAAAATGAGATTCAGCATATTCTGATATACACCTGAAGTATATTTTAATAGTGCTATGCAAATTTAATAGTGGTATGCAAAACAGAGAATAATATAGCAAAGCTGGTTGAAAAGCTGTTATCTGTTTTATTTATTTTTTTTTTACAGGAAGTTCCACAGTAGATCCAAAATAACCAAAAGTCTAACCACTTCTATTGATCTGACTACTACTTATCACACTTACCACTACATGGGCAGTATCATTAACAGTGTTGGTATTGTGGGAGTACCACACATACTCATTAATGTTCAAAGGTGCATTGCTGCAGGCTCTTTATCACAATCAAAAACATGTGATCCCACTCCAAAATAGTTGATGAATGAGAAATGTGAGTAATGAGAATGAAAAGTGAAAGAGATTTGCACTTCTAACAAAGTATGGGAACAAAAGGGTCAGCATTTTCTTAAGTGCATTGGGAATGTGTTTAACTTAATAAAATTACAAAATAAAAGTGCTCTTTTAATTTTTTTTTTCTTTCCATAAATATAACACACCTACACCTCTATTGAAAGTCCAAACTAGGATTTCAAATTCCACGAAATTTTTAGACTATATAACTTATACCATCAGGAAAGGATACAAAGTGAAGACACCACAGTTCTTTGCTGTTGTTTCAGAAACTCCTCACAATTCACTAACACGAAACACAACCCATTTTCAGCATCTTCTTTTAGCAAGTTTAAGTATTTTCCATATCTGTTTCAAGAAGTTAAAAAAAACCCTCTTTAGTTAAGCTGTCATAAAGTTGTTCATCACTAAAATGATGCTGCAGATATACACATAAATAATCAAATAAAACCTTCTGTGCTCTTCCTAGAAAGGGTACACAGCAAACATCTGCTGCTCATTGTTACAAATCCTCACCCAAATTCCCTTTAGTTCAGTTTTAGAGATGGTGGTGGGGGAAAGCGAGTATTCTAACACACATGACTCAGTTTCTTCACATACAATATTTATATTTCAATATAATTATTGTACGTGTAATTATTATAATCAGAATTCAAACATAAATGCTAAAGATAGCAATCGTGCAAGTACAGATATCTAAGCTTCTCCTTCATCACAGCTCTGCAAATTACCAGCCAAATAAAATGTTTAAATGGCATATAACTAAGCTTAGCTAAACAGAATCATATAACAAAGTAATGTGAAGGGAAAAAAAGGCACATAATTCAGGATAATGCAATTTTATGGTAAATCTTACTAGCACGTTACAGTTAGTCTTTACAAAAACAGAGGATAATAACATACATCAACTGTAAAGATAATTTAATTATGTACTAATACCTTTTCCAATTCCAGTTAGAATTCATTTTCCTAAAGTTTATCTTAGATTTAAATGCTATAAAGCAATGAGTTGATGGATTAAGTATTATTAAAGTTATTCTGTGAAAATCAAACAAATCCTAGAAATACTCTAGAGAAATATTTTAATACCATGTACCTGACTGTCATTTCAACACCAAGCTGCTGCACAGATGAAAGGTTTTCTTTCTTAACATCTACATCCATGGCTAAAACAAAAGAAAATAAATTAAATAAACTATTATAAGAAATATGATTTGAACTGAATACTAATGTAAAGCTCTTTCTGTGTATGAACACCAATTCTGTAAAACTGTCTTCTATTCAAAATTATTTTGGTAGTGTTTGGAAAGTATTCATAAAGAATCCACATTCTTCACAAACTTTTTTTTAAAATGAAAATCACCATCTTTATAAGAAAATCTTCATGGTTGGTATAGTTACCATTAGATTTCCAGCAAGTAACATATTTTTCAGCCCCATATCTTAGTAGAACTTTATCCTTTCTGGCCTAGAAATCACAGAAGACAACCTATTCTGATCCACTTTCTTCCATTACAGAGGTCTTAAAATTTCCTAGCTGTAATTCCAACTTTATTAACAAAAATTCTATTCTGGTATCAATCACAGAGAACTTTAAAACTGATAGATTTAATAGATTATTTAAATTCCATATTTACATGCATTTTTTCATACAGTAAAATATACCCTATTTTCTGCAGCTGTTTAAATTAAAAATCCAAGCTAGAAAAAATTAATAAATAAGGATTTAAAGCAACCACTGTTTTAGCATTTCCTGAAAATTTTAAATTCTAAATTAAATTTTAAATGGG
The DNA here is from genome assembly GCF_050655825.1 of Lonchura striata. Classification (NCBI taxonomy): domain Eukaryota; kingdom Metazoa; phylum Chordata; class Aves; order Passeriformes; family Estrildidae; genus Lonchura; species Lonchura striata. The sequence continues at coordinate 50,011,693 of NC_140705.1, forward strand.
CATTTTCCCGATCAGACATATGTTATCATGTAAGATAACTATACCTGAGATAAAAATTGCAGTCTAATAATATTATGAGTTACAAAGCTGAAGGAATAAACCTTGAATATACTTCTTTGAAAGTTCTACTTAAAAACAGCAAGAAATGAAACAAATTAAAATCCTTATTAACTGACAACATTTATTAAAAATGTAAATAATAGATATGGCAGCAGAAGTTAAAGTATATTCATGTAAATGATAGATGTAAAAATATAATTAAGCAGATCACACAGTAATTTATGTATTTTTTTCTATATCCTCAGACAGAGAAATCAAAGTGAAGGATTCCCTGGCTATTCATGTAGGTAAACGCTCTTTGTTCCTAGCAAACAAACAGAAACTAAGGTTTAAAGATTAAATAGTTACAAGTTCAGGGAGGAAAGGACTCAAAGGGAAAACAAAAAATAAACAAACAAAACAAAAGAAAACACAAAAATCCCTCAAAAAACCAAAAATAAGATTCCATCTGCTCATATCATATGAGATGTATGGCAAGAATAAAATCCCACTGTGTTTTGTAACTTTCACAGAGAACAGTAATTTAAGTGTTAGGGTTGTGAGAAGTTAACCTTGTACCTTTGACAATATATTTATACATAATAAATATCAACTGCTCTTTGAGTAAAATTATCTGATTCAATAATCTGATGGGACTGAAACACTAAATGCACATCAGAGAGGTTTTCTGCAAGCCAAACAACAGGAGTTCAAATATCTTTTGCACAGCATACCAGCAGTGCAATCTTTGGAAGTATACATATAAGTTCACAGGGCATTTCATTTAAAACCCGACAGACTTTTTTTTTCACAACTTTTTACAGCTCCTGTTCCAAGTTACCTGTTTACTCAGGCTGCAATTGCCATACTAAGTCAATATATTTTCAAGTTTGTGTGTACAAGTGGGAAGGCAAGAGGCATACATCCATCCTAGATAATAGGGGGAATTTAAATGAGTTGGCTGTGGCTAATGACTAATTCAGTCCTAACACCACCATGTTTAATGGCAGCAGAGGGAAAGTAAAGCAATGACCTCTAAGCTCCAGTGCAGTCCTGCTTCCATTTTGAGGTGGATCCTCTTGTGGGTGGCAGTGCAGGAATCCCACTCCAGCAAGGGTGTAACTAAAAAAGCTGTATCACAGCCCCCTGTGTGAGCCCAGTGTCCACTCTGTAACAGTTTACTGCAAGTACTGAAGGCTCATTGTCCATTAACAATAAAAGAACACAAATGACTTCACTGATTTTCATTGACTTTTCTTCTCTGTTGTAACAATTTCCTAGTGGCTGGAAAGGGCTTTTTTTTCCTCACCACATTTCCTCCTGATATTTTTCTCTGTATTTTGAAGGAAGATAAAATTAACTTGAAGTCTGGACTGAATAATAATTCTCTATCACACAGTACCTTATCAAGGCAAAACCTTTTGCTTTCAGACACCACTGTATTCAACATAATCACAGCTCAGTATCCTGCTAATCCAAAAATTGTGCTTCTTTGTGCTCGGTCAAAAGTTTTTATTTTCCCTTTTGTTTATTACTTAACAAACTGGGAAGACTAGGCCTAGGAACACTATAAAATAATTTAGAATACAAAAAGGACTACTTTCCACTGATTAAAAACTGGACCTAGAAACCTTAAATGCTCCCTTAAACTTAGAAAAATGCTATGAAAAACAAGTGGAATATTTAAATACTGTATCTTGCAATCCATGGACAAAAAACTTGCTGCTTGTGACTGTACTATTGTGATGATGCCCATACATCTGATTTAATGCAGTGAGTTAATTTTATACTAAATTTCGTTGACAAATATTTTTCAATACACCTGATATAACTGTCTTGAAACACAAAAGGTTTCATAACAAAAAGGCATGGAGAAAAGTCAGTTCTCTAAATAAGAATGCCATTCATTGTCAAAGGCCAGATCACCTCTCTGAACTGTGAATTAATAATATGATACAGCACTCTGGCTATTACTAAATGGAATGAACAATATATTTTGGCAGCTTCCTTTTTATTTATCTTAAAGAAAAAAAAAATCTATGTTGAACAGACATTTCACAATTTTTTTTTTAAACTGAAAAACACTGTTAAACAGAAGCCAAAACTAAACTAGTGACTTGAAGGATATTGGAATTCTCTAGGAGCTAGTTAACAATTTAAGAAAATTCTTAGAAATCACCCCAATGGGCAGCACTTTTCAAAATGCTATGTAGCATTCAGGAGCACAAAAAGAGACTCCCATGAGGCATGATTTTTTAAATTACTGAACTCAGTCTATAGCTATACGCACTCCAGCATAAGTTAACTGCCATGCATAGTTCTGTGGCATTCTTTCTGATCAGCCTACACTTCAATTAAGTTTACAATTTATAGGAAAAATTGCTTTCTTATTAATTTTTCCTCTTACCATGACAAAGCTTTTATGTGTTTAAGTCAGAAAGTGGGCTACATCTCATTCATACTGAAATGACAGGAGACCAAGCTGAAACAGCTTTACGGTATATGTCATGTAACTTGTATGGTATTTAGATACAATTTAATTATTTCCCTGTTTAAAGTGCTTTTATGGCAAAGACAACACTGGCTTCCCTTTTGTCTTAAGTAAAAAATATTACTAAAGCTGTTACTCACATTATTGGTTAAGCTCTTTCACTTCCTGGTGCCCAGGCCAAATGGTTTTATGTCTATATAAATAATCTTTGGAATATACTAATGGATGCTAAATTTTAACTTTAGTGACAATAAGAAAAATTAGGTTTCTTGTGATGGATGAAAAAGACTTTTGACTCAAAGAAAATATTTAAGTAAAGGTTCTGCAAACAGCTGAAAATACCTTGATAGCCAGAACCACTTGTGTAATTCCAAAACTGCTTTAAAATACTTAGAAATATATAGGTATATTTGCGATCAGATTTCTAGTCCATGGCTTTGTCCATACAAACTGAAATTATGGAACTCATATTTTTTATCCTATGATTTATTATTTCTATTAAGAAACCAGCAGGATTTCACTTACTCTGCAACAGGTATCTAAACACTGACCCTCTCCATTGACAGATACTCAAGCAGACAATATTAATTTTTATGCTTTGTCAGTAACTATCCTTTCTCATTGTGATGTTCTTATGAAAGTTTTCTATTTTAAACATTATTTGGACTTGTGGCAGAGCAAAATTTACGAGTTTTTCTCCATAATCTGTTCCACCATTTTGCTACTGTTTCTTCACAAATAATCTTTTTCCAAAGAAAAGCATCACTTTTGTTGGATTTGAACTGGGAATGGAGACAATGTAAACAAGATCCAAGAGTGATTACTGGAGAATGTTGCTGGCTTCTCAGAGGTAATCTCATGTGCAATTCTACACTATCGAAAGTACCTGTTATGTCATCAGTACTCTTGTCATAACAATATATGGCAAAAATATTAATATCTAGAATTTAGTTATATAATGATCATCACAAACACTCAAGCTGTTTCTGGCAATAGCTTAAGAATGAACCACATTTTCTGTCCAGTTACCTAAATTGGCAATGGGTAAAATGCTTTTTGATAACATCATCCTCAAAATGGTGCACAGTTTGAAGAAGTGAATTTATTAAATGATGCAGAAAGAATGGAAAAATTTCCTTGCTTCTCCTTCCCTTTCAGCCCAATTTCAGGTTGTAATCCTGCATTTTGCATTTGCTGCTCCTTCTGAACAACTCTATACTGATACCTTCCTACTGGTGTATTTAAAATTTCTTAGTTTGTTACCTGACCCACCTGACCCTTCAAAGATTAAGATCTCATTAAATGGCAAAAAGCTCCTGTAAGATTTTGTTCAGTCAGAGAACTTAGGCTCATCTAGGAGAAGGAACACACCATGACATTTGAGTTTTATGGCCAAGACCTGAAATCCCTGAGGTTCTGTCCCTTTGGCAATATAGGGCAGAGCTGTTTCAGAGACAAAGTCCAGTGGAAACAGAGGATTTGACTGCAAGGTCACCTGGAAAAGCAGAGCTCCCAAAAAAAACCAAACAACCTGCAGATCACAAAACATTGCGGCACTCCCAAGTCTGGGGAGTCTGCAACATATCATGGGGATCAATTAAGAAGCAGAGATATCAATACATTAGATGACTTCATATTTCTCTGATAAATGGGTTTGTTGAAACCTTTTAAAAATGATGACATTTTCACAAAGTGTTTCTGTTATACTGAACTGGAATTTGCTAACAGAAAGAGCAAGAGGCTATTTTAGGAACTTCGTATCCCTAATATATAATGCATTGTATTTTACTACTACAGTAAATTTCAGTTTCTTGCCATTTTACTACCTATTACAGCTAGACACCAATGATTTGGTTGTCAGTATTTTAGGGTTTATAAAGGAGAAAGAAAAAATAAAATCAAACTAGAAATTATTAATTCTAGGAAAGGGGAACAGACAAAACATATTCACATATTCAATCATCTGAATAAACATAACAGCAGCATCATTGCTGTTAGCAGAAAGTAAACTTCATGTAGGATTTGTGTTACTGTTTATAATTGAACATTGCAACTGCATAGTGTTTTATCAGATATTTTTTCCTTCTCTCTTATCTTGAGAATGGTAACAACCCAATCTAATTTAATTTTTCCATATTTGCAAATTTTATAGGAGATTGGAATCCTGAGGGGTTTCATGGCAGATGGATGACTGTGTTATTCTAATTACAACTAGCTACAGGTTTACAAGGCTGTCAGTTTTTTAAGATAATCAAATTCTAATTTTAGGAAACATGATAAATACTGAATATCTATGTGCTCTGCTGAATCCACCTTCATGAAAAATGTGACTTTTCTTCATTGAAATGAAACAACTATTAGAAATTGGCTTTCAATTCCTCAGACCAAAATTTATTTAAGAGAAGGTGGATACATACATACAATTGCCAAATTCGTATTGGCTTACTTAGATGTGGAACTAGAAAGATGTTTCCTTCTAACAGCTCATTAGCTTTACCTAATACAGAAAAATGTCTCTACTGCAACTAGTTTTAGGATTTAGGTTAGATGGCTCTTACAGGAGTATATGAAAAACACACTGTGAAATAACATGGCATTCAATAATTCCCCTTGAAGAAATTGCAATGCTTCAAAAAGACCACCAGAAAACCTTGGGAAATTAAAAGAAATCTGGCCAATTGTTATTCAATCAGTGAGAAATCTAATTTTAAACAAATAAGGTCTGATAAAGATTTGAGTGTAATTTGTTATCCCTTTGGTACAAACATAGGAAACAATTCATTCTGGATTCTCAATGTGCATTACCCTCCCTTCATAGGAAGGCCATCCTGTTTATTTTATGATATAAAAAAAATACAAAATTAACATAATTTTAGCTATATAACCAATTCTTAAAATCATGCCCTTTTACTGTTTCAGAATAGAATTAGAATATGATCACAGATTCAGTTTTTAGAGCCAGACTTTTGTTTCATGTCAAGCAACATAGATTTATTGGCCTAAACTAACTTCCCTGGCTAACCCTTATTGCTATACCCATTTGAAAAAGGTGCTATGAAGTTCGAATAACTATTTTCCTATAAAAGTTAAAGGAAACCTTTGATGAAACATGTTGTTTGCCTGAGCATCACTCTTTCCTAAGCTGAAGAACTCTTCACAGAAGAAGTCTGTGATAATGTTGCTGCTGACAGGGAAAGAACTCGGTCCTCTGCCTACCTCTTACCACCAGATTTCTGACTATCTTTGAGAAGACTTCTTATTATCTAATTTCCAAGCTTTTCTTCATTAAAGCACATGGAATATCAGAAGCATTTGCACATGAAAACTGTTCATTAGATAACCTGTTAAAATGTTGGAGCCTTTATTTGATAACTGAACAGGCAAACTTATCCAGAATTAATGTCCAACAGAGCCTGTGTAAGACCCAAAAGAACCCCTCATTCAGAAAATACAAAAATAAATATTAGACAGAGTTGGTTTATCATTAGAAGAAAATCTTTAAGGCTCACAAAAACCAAGAACTGAGGTTTTCACTATGTTGTCTTTGTTTCTGCATCTATTCTTTTGGCTTTTTCATTCTAGATCATTAATTGAATATATGCAATTGTCATAGGAGTTTCAAACTTGGTTTTCTTCAAAGTTGACATTAAATTTTAGACAAATAATGCAGTGTTCATGTCACCTTCATCGAATCAGTGGTTCATAGTGAAATCAATTAAATAAAAGATCTAGGTTCAACCTTCCTGAATGTATTTTAAATCCCAACTGTGGAGTTGCGTTATTTGTATGTTTTATTATCCCTGCATTATGTATTGGTTTATTCCTTTGTACCCCCATGTACAACTTGGTTTATCCCCAGTTTTCCCGCCTTGTCCTCCCTTCCCGCCTTTCCAGTATCTATCCATCACCCTGAAAGAGGCGTTTTACCCCTCCCTGGTGCCTTGTCTATCACTCGGTGTTCCTTCCCATCCATCCAGAAGCTTCCACCTTGGGCACTGGGTGATTGGGCAAGGACCTGGGGCTCCCCCCATATCCTTCCCCCATTGGACCACGCTGTATCACCCCATCCCAGAGCCACCCCCTATCCCTATCCCCATTGGTCGTTGGATACCCCTCCCTTACAGTTTATAAGCCAGTGCAAGCACCTTGTGCTTGTTCCTGTTGGCTGGCATCGTTCTAGGATATTTGGCCCCGTTGGGCTACAATAAACTCGGACTTAGCCCCCAGCAGGATCCGCTCTTCATTTACCACCGCGAGGCTTGCTAGCGCTGCCCGGAACCCACAAAGGCACTCTCCAAACCCCAGCTGGGAGCGGTGGAGGGTGCCTCCATCGCCCACCCTCGCCCCACAAGAGCTAGCCAGGGCTGAGAGAAAAGGGATCTGGGGCGGGAGCGCGGCACCCAACTTTGACTAGAAGGTTGAAAGGAATGGATTAAAAGTAATGTATTTGATGACTGAGTGACTGGAGTAAGGCCTACTGCTTGTCTTTAGAGATCTTTCACATTGGATGGAAGCACTTAGCTATCATAATGAAGGAAGAGCAGGATTGCTGTCTTTGCTGGGCAAGGCATCTATTCGGAGGATGCACAGTCAGATGTTTGTTCTTCCTCTAGCTATTTTGCATTTTTAGCTTTTAAAGGAACAACCAAAATTGCAATCTGAATTAGGAAGTCTCAGAAATAATTAATTAGCAAGCCTTGTGAGTCCATAGAATTATTTTATTGCTCATTATGCCTCATGAGAACTTGAAAAATAATACAGGACAAGACAAAAACATATCTTTTTCTGTTTCTTTTAAGAAAAAATAAAATTGTGGGGTGAAATAAAATGATGGGATGAAATAACCGCCCCATCAACAGCTCTCTTCATAAAGCAAAGAGACAGATTCTCAAATGAAATTAAGGGTATCCTGTTATCAAGCTTTTGGAAGGTAAAAGCCATTAAATATAAAAAAAACCAGCTTCTAAAATTTCTAAATGGGTTTTATGCTTTGAAACTTCAAAGGCAGGCCCCAAGTCTCCAAGGATACTATATTTGCATCCTATGGATAGGAGAATAAAATGTCAGTATAAATAACAGACTCTCCCCAAAGCAGGCTTGATTCTCCACAGCTAGTAATAGAATAATAGAATAGAATAAGTACTCTAAATGGCTGAACTACACCTGAGAGAAGAGTTGTGGACAAACAGTGAAGAATTAAAGTGCATTTTCCAGCAGATATTAACATTGGTTCTAAATCTTCTAATTTTACCAGTGCTTCAAAGTATTAAAACACATTACTTTACACTCAGAATAAATCAACTTTATCATTCATCCTTTATTCTTGGCTGTAAGCATGACATCCGTACAAAACCAACATTCAGATTTATCTGGCAACAATAGCAGTTCTTTAATACATATCCCTTAATACAATATAAAGTGTATACCTTTGTGGGGCTTTCAAAAGGTGAGCCAGATTGCTTATACCATCTTAAATATTTATGCCACCAGCTTTGAAAATCATGTATAATAGGTGTCAACAAATACTCTGAATCACACCTTCACCTGTTCTGCATCTTCATCTTTCCATTATACACACAGAAATATGAAAACCCATCACTAATAATTATCTGTTCTGTTCATTCGAGCACAAAATTTTCTTCTCCAAAGTGAGATATTTCCCACCAGTGAAGTAATGAGTTTCTGAGACATTACAGAACATTTTAAACAACCCCCAAAATGATACACATATATTTAAAAGAAAGGCAATTTAAATATTAAGAACCTGCATAGAAATTATTAGGAGACTGACCTTTATAGCTTCCCATGCTGAAATAACAATCTGTTCTGCATTCAGAAAGATATGACACGAACTTTTCTATTAATTCTGCCAAAACTGCAAGAAATAAAAACCCATTAAAAAATTAGAGGCAACAAACAAAATATGGAACTACATCACCTAACTAAATGACAATATGTGGGAAAGTAAAGCTATTTACATTCCTGCATATTTATTCATATTTTTATGGGGGAACAACTCAAAACATGCATTGCACTTTTGCATTCCTAACACCATTCCTAACTTAAATTAAATTTTAATAGCTTTACTGAGAATATATTCAGTGTAAACAGAAAGAGAATCTCATATTATCTTTATATCCTCCAAGGATTACTTCAGAATTTGTTACATGGTTACAATATGAAATGAAAATTAACTACAATTAAACTATAATATCTTACCACATTTTTCTGTGTATGGAGACAGGAAAGGAAAACAATAAAACAAACAAACCACAAAACAAATCAGCCAGCCAAATACCCCAAATAAACCCAACAACCCACATAGAATAAAAAGCTGACATCATCCCAAAATTATGCTAACAAAAGCACATAAGTTTAAGGGCTGTTTCCAAAAAATCTCAATATAAAACTCCCTATGTCATCACAAGATAAAAATTGTTCACTTAAATTTATGCAATAGGAGTACTTAATTTGGGAAATTCTGTATTTAGTGATGACCATAATATTCTTCTTCAGTTCTTGGTATGGAACTTTGAGTATGCAGATACTGCATAGCTGAGTCTGATGCTAACATCTGTTCACTGTGGAGGAAATCTTATCTCCCACCTTGACAGGATATTAGCCAGGAAGTTACCAAGGCCTCTCAGTGACAAATCATTACCCAAACTGTCCCTGACTCCTCAGTTCTGCAAGTCTGAGGCTATGGCAACTGAACACATGACACCATACAAGTTTAAACAAAGATTACGAGGAAGCCTTTACACAAACTGCACAGAGGAGGCCTATATGAGGTAAGCCGTAATAGGAATTTAAGATAGCAACAATGAATTTCTTTTGTAAGTAAATGCTATCCTAAAACAACTGCTGTTAGCTCCTTAAATAGGATATAAACATACAAATACACATACTGACACTTCTCACAAGAATGCAAAGCAAAGAAGTTATTCAGAGAGTAACAACTGCTGCCGTCTGTGGGATTTCCTGTTTAAAGACCATGTTACCATCCCTGGCAGTCCTTCCAGTTAATAGCAATGAAGCTTCAGCTCCTGTTCCCTCATTCTTGCGCATAACTCCAGGCACCCACTGCCCAGGTGGATTTGCTGGTTTTAAACTCAAGAGTTCAATGAGTCATAGAATGGCAGGGGTTGGGAGGGACCATAAAGAACACCCCAGTACCACTACACTGTTAAGCAGACAGTGGCAGGAGCAGCTGAAGCAGCACAAGTGAGGCAGAGCAAGGACACATGCTGGAGGCGGCACCAGAGAAAGCTAGAAACCTCCTGAGCTAGCCATGATACAAGGAAAACTGACACAAGCAGTTAAAGAGCAATGCGAGCTCTTTTGGGAATGGGGAGGAGCAGAAAGACAGAACCTCCACCCACTCCACTCTGATGCTTGTTATGCCAGAAAAATAATGAAGAAAAAGACATAATAAAGATAATTCTTCTTACAATTATTTTAAGCTAACATAATGACATTAAATCACATTTTTTTTGTCTTGATTAATTGCTTAAAATATTTACAGAAATTACACTGAATGAGTCCAAAAAAAAGTTTTTAAAAGGTTGTGTTTTGGTAATGCTAAAGAAGTCTCACTACAACAGCTAAACATGAATTTACAGTTAGAGTTCCAACTCCAATAGTAACAAAATTAATTTTGCATTGCAAAGGACTACTAAATTAAGACTAAAAACCTACACATATAATTTATATTCTTATACACTCTTATAGTGAAAAAAAACCTGCTAATTAAATATAAGATAGCTACTTTTAATCATGGTTAATAAAATACATGGGAATAAAAAAAAAGCAATTTACTCTACAGAAGAGTAAAAATTTATTCTTTTTTAAATAATATACAAACTCACTAATCCTCACTAATATGCTTAGTGGAATTTGGCCCACAAACAATATTACAAATACTTGTGTAAAATGAGCAAATGTGTATATTCCTGAATCTGTAGAAAGCAAAAAGCAAAAATTAGACTTTAAATTTGTGACTAGATATATATTTACTGTATGACTATTAGTACAGTGATTACCGAAATATGCCATACTATAATAATAAATGGGAATTATTTAAGTAGCTAAGACTAAAATATCCCATAATTCAGAAAATTTAAAACCAAGTTGGGACATTGTACATTTCTTCTCTTTTTGTCATAAGGCAGCCACATGCTTGACCTAGCAGGTGAATACTTCAATTCAGTGCTTGAATTAACAGAAGTGAGAGTTCAACTGCCAAGCGATATTTTGAAACTCAAGCACTAAATGGATTTCCACCATTTGAAAGTATTTATCTAAGTGCCTATAAGGATCTTTGAAAATATTTTCACCAAGTTTGAGAGATGAAGACACACAAGAATGTGTCTCAAAACACATATGGTTAATACATAAATAAATGGTTGTCACAGGACACTGCCTTTTCCAAAGGAATGTCCATGTGAAATGACAAGTAGCTATTTTAATTTTTTTCTTTTAATACTACATCATTTAGCTGCTATTTGGACACCACTGTAGAAACTGGTTCGTGATTCTTCATTTAACTGGAAAACTAGACAAAAAACATTTAGGCAGGTTCATTGTACAGTACAGTCAGTATTGCTGTAAAAGTCCAAATTTTCAAGTAAAGTTTATGTGGCCTACCAACAAAGTGAAAATGTTGATTTTCTTAAATTATGGGAGCTTGGCTGTATTAGTATTGAAGTTTTTAAGAGTCTAGAAATAATCTCTTGGAAATTTAATTCTTACACAAAAAATAAAGAGAATTTTAATTTCGGTGTGTTTAATCATACATGAAATAAACAGAAATGTTTTTAAATTTCTTAAATTACTGCAGTATGATTATAAAACACCTACTTTCCTCCAGGGTTTTCTTTTTCCTTGAAGAAGTAGTGTACAAAAGGAAGGTAATTACAACAGCTTCAAAACTGCACAAGAACACTGCTTTAAAAAAAGCATGTGGTTAAAATTGTTTTAATAGGTAGCAACCATGATCACTAACCTAATTCCTACTCTGAAAGTTTTAAGCCAAAAAGGTAAAAAAATGAAAAAAAAAGCATCAGACCTTTTAAAATCCTCTAATATAACTACTTTTACTGGGTCATATTCTATGATCCAGATGTTTCAGAGAAGTTTAAAAGAAAATACAAAGGATTTTTTTAACAGCAGTTCTGCTCTCAGGCACAAGGTGTAACTCTTGGGGATAATCCTGTGCAGGGTCAGGAGCTGGGCTCAATGATCCTTGATGGTCTCTTCCAACTCAGCTGAGTGGAAGGTATTCTGTGATTCTGTGACTTCTGTTAGAGGCTAAAAATTCAAGAGTGAAAATCTTGGACAGATTACTTTTTTGCAACAGTAGTGTCAGAAATTTTCAACTCCATCAACCATACTTCAGTTTAATAAGATAATGAAAAATAGAGTTAGCAATTCCATTATTGATGGCAACAAGAAGTAGGACTTTCAATTATTGTACATTAAAATGACAAATGAACAACCTACATTTTCTCTGAAAAGAAGAAAACAGGATAATAAAAATTCTGATAGTGCTTCCATTAGAGATGAACACCACATATGTTATATCAATATACAAGTATTTTCTTTATTAACGGAAAAAACAGCCCTTCAAATCCAAACCAAATCTTTATACACCTGCACACACATTCACATGCACTCATGTGCCACTGCTTACTGTGGCTCAAAACTGATTTGGGGGTCAGAAGAAGGAATTTCTGATCTGCAATTGTTCTTTCTGCATGACATAAAGACCCACTGTTTCACTCAAATTCTAACACAAGCTTTCTTGGAAAATCAAGGACATAAAGATAAAAACACAAACATCTAATTTGTATTATTCTAGAAACTTCTTTTGAAAATACAATATCAGCATTTTGTTATCCTGAACTAAAAACACTACTACAGCATATAACAGTTATGGGTTCTTTATCCTATGGGGAAAGTCCTGAAGTTAGTTTCAATTTTTTGTTGCAATTGCTAAAGGTTGCAGCACACATACATCACAAACAATGACACTGCCCTAAAGGCTCATTGTATTTTTTGTCAACATGTTTTGATAGAGCTATATTAGATGATGCAGCACTCACAAAACATTAAAGGATTCCAGAACACTGTTGACTGTAACCACTCTGCTTCCATCAAACATTTCACTTATAAAAGGTGGAGAAAATTCCTATGTTCTACAGTAAGTTCTCACATGCAAGTTCAAGAGCTGCTATCTTTTCTCTTCTTGGTTGGTTGGTTTTTATTAAGAAAAAATGATTTGGAGGTAAATTAACAGGCCCTAAAGAATACTGGAGATCTAAATCCAGATCCTCAGGGAGATAGGTGATAGAAAATCTGAAAGACTCTAGGAGCAAGTAATTTTAGCTGAATTTACTATCCCTATCCACATCACATATGAATATAAAGCTTGAGAAGAATAGGATTTGGGGACAGAGTATCTCATTATGAAGAGAAGAATGTGAGCATATAATTGATATGATCTCTGCAACACCCTTAATTTATTTTGCTTTGGGTTTAAAGTCTCCTGAAAGGGGAGAGGAATAAGGATGAATCTACCCAGAAGTCAGATGTTGATACAATGTTAACTGGGAACAGATGAAAAAAGAAGTTGCTGGAATGGAAAATAACAGAAATGCCTTCTACTGCACCTGAAGGACAAAAAGGAAAAGACAATTGGACAATTCTGGTCCAAGAGGAAAAAAAAAAACAAACAAACAAAACCACAAACCACCTCTCAGTGATGTGAACTATCTGAACATGAGCTATGCTAAGCCTAGATTCATACAGAGTAATAACTTTCTATATAAATCTAAACTATTGTTCAGAGGATTTGATTTGCCTGCTTCTTTTTCTGCCAAAGCTTAGATGCCAACACACAGAAAGCTCTTTTTTAGATGTACTAAAGACACTTGAGGGAGGCCACAAGTATGGCAATGAGTAGTCCAAAGAAGCCAAGACATAACCTGATCAAAGATTCTCCCCATGGTTCTCTAGCTGATAAGTGACCCAAAGAAAACAAGGAGTTATACACACTAACACCCACAGATCTGTGGCATCCTTATGGAAGGAATGACTGGCAGAATGTCTTTGTCATAGCTTATTATGCTTAGAACAACACACTGTACGAGCTGGTTGTCTATAATGTTTTGCTTTTAGGAGACCAAGAAAAATCCCAGACTTTCAGTCTTGATGCACTAAAAGACATGCTAGCCTGAGGAAGGTTTTTATCTCCTTTTAGCAGTTCAATAAAGCCCTTCAAAAACCAGATCTTGATGTTTGAGCACAGAAATTACTTAAAAGCTACACTCAGAGGTGATGTTTTAGCAGTGAAAACACCAGTCTAAGGACAGCCAAAAAGCAATGCATTACCAGAGCATTTAGCATAAAATTATTGACCAAGTCAATGGGAGAGTAATCAACGTGGGAAGGGTGAATTAGAGATGTTGATACTGTACAGTTTGCTCAAGAATTTTTTGATGGAGCTCAAGTAGGTTCTATAGATTCAGCATCTGGTAATCCTGACACCATATCACAGATTATTTTTAATAAATCAATACACATTACACTATACAATCCTTGAATCTAATGTTATCTTTGCTCATTATATTCTGGTTTGATTTTTGTTAATGTCAGTCTCCCTTAGAATGGGCCAAGCACAGGAAGCACAATCTTTGTTCTGTAAACCATGGAGATTGCTTCATCTGTAATTATGGAGAAAGCTTTGATCTCTGGGCATCTGGACTGAAGTCTCTTATTCCTCTGAAATTTGGGAGAGCTTCACATGCTGCAAAAGACACAGCAGCACAGCTGTCTCTTTCAAAATGGATTCAGTGAACATGATGTTGTCTCAAACCAGAGAGCTGCAGATATTTTGCCGCTTCTGAAATATCTCCAAGCAGATACAGAACATCTGAAGAGCTTTGCAACAGCCAGTTATATTAAATGCTTATTTATATAACATAAAGGGAAACCTTGGGCACCTGTAAACAACAAGTTAGACTACATACTGACCATAATCAGAATCCCTATGGGAATGGAATCCAGCAATTTCTGAGAATACCTTGCTTCTTTATGGCTACACAAACTTATATTCACAAGGGAATTATTATGTCTTCTGATAATTTATGTCATATAGTGATCTGTGATTTAGCTTTGGCTGCTTTGGCTTTTTAACTGAACTATAGCAATGCTCCTGCATGATCACACTGTTCATTAGAAATGCATATAAAAATTAAGAAAAACCTCAATGAACAGGTTCTTTGATGTTTAGTATGGCTTAATTATGACATTTTTTTACAGAAATTGCCCATTAATATAATTTCCCAACCCCAGTTGACTCAATCACTAATCTCTAAGAAACATCTGGTTTTTTTCAGACTTTCATTTTCTCAGTATTCCATCAATAATGGACCCTTTAGAGATCTGGAACAAAGACTTGTATTTGAGTCCTCTTTTTCTGTCGAATTTCACTGACAACATAAAGGGAAAATGGTGGTAAAGACAAAAATAGGACAAAAAATGCATAAACCTTCCTTTTTTGTGAAAATCACATTGAAATAGTTTTCATAATCAACACAAAATTATGGACTACTTGTATAGATAATATACTCCTCAATAAAAAAATAAGAAGAGTTGCTTGTTAGTGGTTCTTTGTCTGCTTTCTTTGTTAAACTTCTTAAGTCATACTCACTTGGTCCACTGATGCTGTCTGGTCTGGCTTTCATCACTTTGCGGAACTGTTTTCTACAAATTTCGGCCCACTCAGTTGGCTTCTCTGGACTTTTTAAGAGTTTTAAGAGCTTGTTGAGATCTTTATCTAGAAGAAATGAAAAAAGCTAGTGTTATTCGATAATGATCACTGACAGAGTAGTTTGAGTTGAAAGGGACCTCAAAGATCACACAGCCCCAACTCCATTGCTACATGTAATTTTGGCAGACCTCATAAGAAAAGAACACATAAATATGCCTCTTCCTAAGACAATTGAACTGGAAAAACAGTGATAAAGCTGATGACATTCTGCTTTATACAAAACATTCTACTTACTGATGGGATTTTGCGCTTATTTTGGCTGGAGTAAAATTAATTTTCTTCAGAGTGACTGGTATGGGGCTATGCTTTTGGATATACCAAACACAGAACTGTTAATCTAGAGATGTTCTAGAGATCTGTGTAAGCAGAGCTTCCTTTTCTGCTTTCATACTGCTACCCTGGCAAGGGGGCTGGTGGTGCGTGGGAAACTGGGAGGAAACACCACTGAAACAGGTGACCCAAACTGACCAAAGGGCTATCTTACACCATACAATATGCTCAGTATATAAAGTGGGGGGAAGAAAGAGGAAGGGGAGGAACATTCTGAGTGATGCTGACATGACAGTTGACATGGTGGTGTTCAGTCAAAGGCTGGACTCAATGACATCTGATGTCTTTTCAAACCTAATTGATTCTGTGATTGCATTTGTCTCCCTAAGTAACCATTACAGGTGATGGGGTCCTGCTTTCCTGCAGATGGGCTGAACACCTTCCTGACACCCAGATGCAGTGAAATAATTCCTTGTTTTGCTTTGTCTGTGTGCATGTCTTTTGCTTTTCTATTATACAATTACAGAATAAGCCGAGTTGGAAGGGACCCATCAGGATCATAAAGTTCAACTCCTGGCCCTATGCAGAGCACCCCAAGTCATGCCATGTGCCTGAAAGTGTTGTCCAAACACTTCTTGAACTCATGAAGGCTTGTTGCTGTGACCATTCCCCTGTACCAGTACCCCACCACCCTCTGGATGAATTGCATTTTCCTTAATCTCCCTTGACTCAGCATCATACCATTTCCCCAAGTCCTGTCATTGATCACTAGAGTGTAAAGATCAGTGCCTGCCCCTCTGCTTCCACTCATAAGGATGTTGAAGACAATAGTGTGGTCTCCCCTCAGTCTCCTTTTCTCTAGGCTGAACAGACCAAGTGACCTCAACCACTCCACATAAGGCTCCCTCTTCAGATCTTCACCATCCTTGCTGCCCTCTTCTGGACACTCTCTAATAGCTTAATGTCTTTTTTATGTTGTGGTGCCCAAAACTGCCCCCAGCACTCGAGGCGAGGCCACCGCAGTGCAGAGCAGAGCAAGATAATCCCCTCCTTTGCCCAGCTGACAATGCTGTGCCTGATGCCCCCTAGGACACAATTTGCCCTCCTGGCTGCCAGGGCACTTGGCAACTACCAGGTAACTTGGCTCCCACAGTATTTGATGCTGCTATGAAATACTTTTTGGCCATCTGGAAGGAGAAAAAAAAAAGATGATACCTGACACAAAGCAAATGCATGTGCATGCACTCCAGCTGTGTACCATCTCTACGCTCTTGGACCATTAATATTATTAATTTTTCAAATTTCTGAGTACTTTGCTCATTAAATAAAGTTTTTTCCATTTTTCTCAAAGGAGATTTTTTTCTCCTGAATTGGTGGGGGGAGGGCCACTCAAATCTGCTTTCTAGAGGGACCCTTTGGAGAGTTCCTCCCTAAATTTGCCCTAAACTAGGACAAGCATCAAACAATAGTTTGACCCAGTCTATGGATATTTGCTGTTACTTCTACTTCTTTACAGCTATTCTATGTCAAAACACTATTTTCAAATGATCTTATTATTTTAAGATTATTAGAATATTTTCAACAGAATTATGATTTTGCATTTAATTTATTTTAAGCACATCTAAAGACCTTAATGATTTCTAATTAGTAGATTGTATCCCTGTCATTGGAATTTATTATATGATACATAGCATTTCAAAACAATCTTATTATAGTAACTTAATTATTATCATTAGTAATGACTCCAAATTAATTAACCTGAGATTTCTTTGTTATCCTCAAATAAATAAGTCTTCATTATCTTCCCAAATAACATGCAGTGATGCTTAGAACAGTTCACTTATGAAAATATAATGTGAAGAAGAATTTAACTCTTACAGTATTATCAGTATGATTTCTAGTTCTTTCTCTGCACTTTGTGATTTCTGAAACAGTTGAGTATTGAAGAAAATCCTAGAATTGCAAGGCACACTCCTCGGTACAAGTTAAATAGTTATTTTACTTCCTCAAGGATTGTTGTAATTCAGTTTGGCAGACAAGGATCAGAGACTACAAGCTGAGACTTAATCAGTCAACGTACCAGAGACCCATGCAACCAAGATACTGCAGTGCAGTCATGTATTTAATATATCCAGTACAAACTGAAACTGGTATCATACTGTGGAAGCTTACTGTGGCTTATTTTCTTCCAGGGAAAACACTTGCTTCCCTTAACTTGTCATTAAATGTGGACTACCACTTCTGCCAGCAGGTCATTACAGTACCAAAAAAAAAAAAAAAAGCAAGCAGAACTTTGGGGGTTTTTTTGAATGACAATTGCATCTAAAAACTCACGATATCAAAAAATACCAGCTTGCTTTCACAATTTAATAGGCAACTATAACTTGCCCAACAGTATTACCCTGTAGCTGAAACTTAAGCAATGACACAGTTCTGGGCTATGTGTTACTGAAGGCAGGCTGTCACACTACCACTAGAGGTATTCTAAACACACTAACACTAAGAAACAGAAGTCCTGCTTTTATTTCTTCTCTTTTCTTGTTTGTCACAACCTGAATTTTATTTTTTTCCTGGAAAAATACTAGACCTGCTGAATGACGTGAAGGATGAAGGTGAGGGAACAGAGGAAGGAGGAAAAAAATATAAAGAAGAGAAAATATGAGGAAGAGAATGACTAAGGCCTTCCTCTACTATGCTAGCAAGCTTTTAAATATGGTCATGATTGAAAAGAAGCTAATGTGAATTTGATTAATCTGCTGCACTTCTACTCTCTTCTTCATATAGATTTATATCTTGCCATCCCATCCCTTACTTGCAGTTACTTTGTGCTAGCATTGGTTGTTCTGTGTAATCCCATGGAAAAAAAACCAAACACCCCACATTTACTAGTTTATGAAGCTATGAAATTGCACTATAAATAAGCTACAGTTCTACACATGTATGGAATCTGAACCACTACCTCATAATAGCAAGTTTAAATTGATCTCCCTTTTCTAAAAGATGCTGCTTTATAATTCTTCAACTAATTCTTCAGCTAGCTTGTTTAGATCTTCTAAAGCAAGTAAGACCCAGAAAAATTCATTAATGTTTCATAAAACATAAGAAATATAACAAGTCACTTCTCATCTGACTGTGCTTTGTGGCACAAGTGTTTTCTGTGATTAATAGCTAAGATCTGTAAATCCAAGCATATCTTATTCAAAAATCTAAATTGAGAGATGAATAACCTGACTACAATTTATTTGACTAGTACATAAAACCAAATCCATTTAGAGATATATAATTTAGGAAACCTCATGTGCATTTCTCATAGACCTTACTACTCTTTCATATTCTTTTAATTGAGTGGACTTTAAAGCAAAAGGCAACAGACTTATATATGAATACCATGACAAATATAAAAAGCAGTACAAGTCAAAGAAGTGTAGGTTATTAAGGCATTTATGTGACATTATAAGGGACAACAGGAAAGATAATATGGCTAACTCTTTGACAGAGAAAATTTTAAAAAAACTTAAAGACTCTGTAATACCAGGTATTACAAAAAAGGAAGAATGAAATCAGATAGAAAACAAAACAAAACAAACAAGCAAATAAACAAACAAGAAACCCTCAATAAAACCAAACCTGAAACATGGCAGCAAGTTCCCATTCAAGTTAGAAGTTTAAAGCAAAGAACTCAGAGAACCATGGCTGAGATAAATTATCTAAATACTTTTGATAAGATATAACCACAGATTTTTTTTGTTCCAATTCTGGAATGTCTGAGTTCAGAAGAAAATAAGATTAATGAATAGTGGGGTACCCAAGTTTAAGGAAACGTTAAGCAGTGAATGCATCATTGCAGGACATTTACGGACAATATTTCAGCCACAGTCATTACCAACTGTCATAACTGCAGAGCTAGGACTAGAAAAGAAAATCATATTCTGTAAAATAGCAGAGTGAATATTACAGTTTAATAGTCTTCTAAAGAGTTTAACTTCTAATAATCTACACTCTAGTTAATATTAAAAGTAAAAAAAAAAAACCAAAACTTTTCACAGTTGTATCCTGAATATAAAAGGACTATATCAGTATCTGAAAATTACTTAATAGTTCTTCCTCAAATACCTTAATGAAATAATAATTGAATAATTAAGACAAGATAAGCAACAGGGTATCTTGCTGGAGTGCAAACAAGTAGAAATGGCATAATTGATTTTCACATATAAATACGATACACATAAATCATTGGAAGTTTCACTATAAATTATTTTTAACAGAAGTGAATAATTAATATACTGTTATCCAACAGTTTTCAAACTCTAACTACTGGCTGAAATTATTAGAGCATATTAATATACAATCAACCAAATTTATTTTTCCATAAATCCTTTCCTGAGACCCATATACCACACAAACGAAGACCTAACATCTGCAAAACCAGGACAGGTATTTGTAAACATTGATGCACTACAAGTTTTCCTCAAATACAAACATATTTGTTGGGAGAGTCTGCCTACTCAAAGTGTCTTCATAAAATGGAAGAGATACTCCACTACTCCAATGCAGTTACTAAATTGCAATAGAGTCCTTTTTTATTTAGTGAGTCAAAATATCCACTTGCTAGTGTCTGTGATCACTATAATAGCACAGAATAAAAGCAAGAATGATAAAAAATCCTCTGCTACACACAGCCTTCAGGCCTTGGTGCTGGGAAACATGTTCCATATACTGTCAGACTTACCACTGCTCTGCTTTTTATTACAGCTGAACTAAAAGGTGTTAGTATTGCACATTTAGCACTGTCCTTCAAAAGAATTTATAGAATAAAAACCCTACCCACTTCTTGGGTTTTCATGCTGGAAAATGCAGTGTGAACGAGTCCTTTTAAGTAACCACCCCTCTTAAGCTACTTTCAGTTTTATCCATGGTTTCCATTGTACCAGATACAGGATAAATGAAGTCCAGAGATCTGGAAATGAAGCTTCTTTTTCCCTGACCTCAGTTTGGCCACACTAGTTGTAAAATGTGCTGTTACAGCATCTGTCATTCAACTCCATCTGAAAGGAGGGTTATAAACAGAACTATTAGCAGTATCATATTCAAGGCACACCTGTAATTTTTTTTTTTTTTTAATGCTCACAAGCCATCTCCATCTAGTATATAGATAGATTAAAAAATCAACTCAGGTTATGTTTTTACATCTGCCATCACAATTATGTGATGGAAATAGGATATATTTTCAAAGTACAAAGAAAAGGTAAGCTTCTCTTGAGGTGTCCGTATCTCTTGAGCAATAAAAGAGGACATAAATAAGTGGTCAGGACAGACAGAATAAAACCTACAGTTACAGCCTTTTCAGCCAAAGAAATTATACAGTCTTTAATAATGCTAAAAATCTACTAGTCTTAATTATTCTTGTCATAGAAATATGCAAAATAAGAAGAGCAGAATGATACCTCACAAGTTACATAATGAAACACTACAGCATGAAATCTGAACACAGGTTCAGGGAACCAGAGACATTGTCTTGGCCTTCAATCAATCTTTGTCAAACAGATACAATGAAGCAGTCATGCATTCCCACTCCCACAATGGCTGCAGAACTCTTGCCAGTCAAAAGTCTATGTGAATCCTATCCATCTCCTTGGACTAAGCAGAATGAAAATTTAACAAGTATTTTTCTAAACTCCAAGCAATCTGAGTAACACACAACATGAATTCTGAATACTCCCAACAAAGAAGTTATGAGATCTTGTATAAATGTAACTCACAGATCCATCTTGTATTTTTAACCTCTCTTGTGAAAGAAAACTTCTATCACTGCCATATCATAGCGCTTAAAAATACAGTTCAGCTATTCTCCATTTTCTATTCTTGCTCTTGATTTCTTTTTTTGCAAGCACTACAACAGAAATTTATGAACGTCATTATTTTAATTTTTGATCTATTTATTCTAATGCTTTCTTTCAAAATAATTTACACATCCTGAAAGCTTCAGTCTGGAAAGTTCAGTGGTTTGTTATTTTTTTAACCTAGCACTGAAATAGAACACTTTCAGTGGTTTATTTCCCTTTTATTTTCAAACAACAAACACTAAATATTTTGACTCCACTACTAAATGTTCTGTTCATTTTGCAAGTATATAATCTTTTACTTCAGTTACCTTTAACATCAAAAATGCTATTCCAAATCAAAATATTTATTTGATTTAAATTCTTTATCAAACTCATTTGTAAACCTTTGAAACTTCATCTCAGCAAATTTACTGTTAGCCAAAGTTTTACCCAGGTTTTCTTAGTTAGCTGTCATCCACAAATGTGACAACTGTAACATCTATTTCATTAGCCCACTGGGTAATGATAAGCAACAGAATTATTCTGAACAAGAGAACCGAGGGATCCTTTGAACATGTTCTGAGAATAATAATAAAAATACGTTTTTCCAACCCAAGATTGACACTATTGCCTCCTTGAAGACACCCACTTTACCATTACCAGATTACTGTTTTATGAAACTTACCTTGGGAAGCCTGGAATAGTATTACAAAAGTTAAGATACAGAAAATTCCTTCTTTTATAACTATATGGCCTTTCCTATGGTCAGAGTGGGAAATCACCTTTCAAATTTTTTTTCCCCCAGATATATACAGACTATTTTACAGTTCACAGTTTATGCAGAATTTCTATCACTTCTGTAAATCTGTCTCTGATAAGGAAATTCACAATTTCTAGTAAGTTCATCTCAGGGATACAGTAAGCATGAACAAATACAATGAATTATTTATTTACCAAGCCATTCATCAAATTCTTTTGCATTGTCTCTGCAAACTAAAACCTTAAAACAGTTTCTCTGTGTGAATTAAACTGCTGTGCCTAGGTAGTTCTTCAAAGGATTCTTCAGTCTGCTCACATTCCAAATTGATGTTCAATGTGGAAACCAACTATCCTAAACGCTGTCTATTTCACACACCACCAAGCTCAGTAAACATAGGGATGTGAATCACAAAAATAGTGTACAAAGAACTTTGCAGTTTAAGCAAACTGTCTTGCTTCAGTTACTAGAGAGATGATATAAATGTACCTTATGAGGCACCCACCAGAGACGAGCCAGGAGGTTAATCTTGAACTGTGCATAAGAATTAGATTACCAAACAGGTTTGTAGATTGACAGTTGCACAAAGCCAGACAAGCAAAACCAAACCAACTTATTTAGCTACAGTTGCAGCCAGCACTGAAATAACCTTAAGTACTTAATGAGATTAGATCACTTGGATGTGAGAGTGGGGAGCAGGGTACAGGGAGGAAGGAAAAAGACATTTTTAAAATTGACTGAGATACTTGTATGCAATCTACACTGCTTGCACGCTTTCTACATACCTTGTCTGAATTCAGCTTTCCTAGGAATTTTTGCAAGATAGCACTTTGGCACAGGGAACGATGAAAACATTGGCCAAGGATATAGCCCACTGCCCTAGAAACAGAATCAGAAATAAATTAATTTAGCAGAAACATTAATAGGTTTTTCTCAATTAACGCACAAAAGTACAGCTCCCAGAATTACTGCCTATGCACCAAAATTGTTTGATACTACAATTTCCAATGAGATATGCTATAACTAAAAAAAAGGATAGAAAACTCAAAAAGCATTTGAGAATATAATTTTTTTATGGTGTATATACCACTGACAGTTTTGATTTTACAGTTCCTTTTTTCAACCACAAAGGAAATTGCAAGGTTTATAAAAAATATAAAAAATATAAAAAAAGAAAGCCCAAAAACCCACTAAATTATATTTCCAACTTTAAACATTGATTTAGGTGTCTTTGTTGTGCTGACAGTAATCTGCATTTCATCTTTATGAGATGGACAGCCAGTGAGAAGTAGAACATTTAAAGAAGTTGCTTAACAAACACTCCTTTGCTAGAACATTGATGAAAGCTCCAGGTGTTAGATACTGCATATGAAAACCCAAGAATGGACAAAATATCAAATAATACCAAGATAAATGTAAAGCTAGTAAAGAATACACAGGAATATAAAAGTAAAAAAAAAGCAAACAAATTGCATTTGCTTAAAAGTAACATTAAAGTGGAGCAAAATAAATATGTTGTCTGAATGTAGTATGTCCTAGGTACATGACAATCACCAGATAGTAGGAGCAATATGTTTGCTCAGTGTATCACTTCTTTAAAATATTAACACTTCATAAAGATAAAGGTGGTCTGGTGTTAAATAATTTTTCACATGCTGAATTATCAGCAAAAATGTTCAGTTAATGAAGGCAGAAGTTACAGAAAGAACCTGGTAAACTTTAAGTTCTAACCTTATCTAATTCTCTCAAAGGCAAAATCCTTTCCTGTGGTCCTCCGATCAGATTAATCCTTACAAGAACATGGTTTCTCTCCACTGACAGACCATCAATTATAAAAACTCTGTGCAAAAAAACCAAACAAAACACAACAAACCTCAAAAATTAGAAGCTTTGATTTACTGACTGCTTAATTCAGAAAACTTAAAGAAGCAAGCAGAGTTAAAACACAGCCCGGAATACATATAGGCATAAATAAACAGCAACATGATGCATTTTGAGATATCTCCAAGCATTACTCTAACTTTGTGCTACCCTATCTACTACTGATTAGAAAAATTTGAGCCATTACTGGACCAAAAAGAGTAGAAAATCTCAACATTTTTTTTATGTCACATAAAAATTATATCATTAGGGCAGTGACAGTTAATGGACAATAAAAATTTGCTCCTTATTTGGCCTACCAGTATATTTCTGCTGTCACAAATAAGCAGAGTTATTCATTACTTGAAACCGAGACAACTTGCTGTCTGAAGTCACTGTGCAGCCCAAGGTACAAAATTTCTGAAAGCAGTAACATCCAGTTTTTATTCACTAAGTTTCTTAATAAAAGTTTTGCCTTAGTAGGGAAATAGCAGCTTTCATCTTCAAATAGTAAATAACTACCATTTTCACCCATACTGTTTGACTTACATTCTGTAATGGTCCCATATTAAAAAGAGTAAGAGGAAAATACTTAAAACACAGCATACTGTGAGAAAGGAAAAAATGCCAGTAACTAAATGAATGTCCACTTCTGTCCCAAAAATACTTTTTTTTCTTTTGAAAGGATATGCTGTAATTTTACTTAGAAGACAGCAGTGGAAAGTCACAGAAGCTGGAGAGTTGACTAAGCTACAAATAAACTGCTAGAAAGTTGATGGACCAAACAACAACAACAACAAAATAATAATAACAACAACAAAATGCTCCCCCATAAAAAACTCAAAGTACTGATGATGCTTGAACATTAAATCAATACCCTGATTTTATATTAAATGCATTTTAAAAATATATAACATTAAAAGACATACTTACATTCACAAGTTTTAAACACTTTTTGTTTTAGAAATAACACAAGAGTTGTTTTGATGACTAAAAAAAGAATTGCTTTTTTATTTTTTATACTTTTGGGGTGAATATGGGAGAAAGAGAAGGCTATTGTATCTTGCCTATTGTATCTTTTCATAATTCAAAACTGCTGACCAACCTGCATGTAAGGAAACTTATGGACATTAGAAACCAGCTTAAGTGACAGCATTTGTATATTTAAAGCTAATAAGGCATTCACTAATTTGTTCTCAGAAGAAAAGTTTGCTAGTTAAAATAACATTTACATCAATCACTTCTTACCCTGGTCCTTCTGAAGTTTCTGTGACATTTTCCTCCTGAGCAGTTAGTAAAACTTGTGACACTTTATACTGAGTCTCCAAGAGTAAAAGGGTATTGAGCTCACAGCACAGCACATTTAACAGCCTGCAGAAGGACACATCGAAATGGTAGCACATCAGTCAGGACTCCAGTAATGGACAGAAAGACAAGGGTGAACATTTTTATGAGATCTTGCAATGGAAAGGGAGAGGATGAAAAAACAACAAAAAAACCCACTTGAAGTGTCTGCAAAAACTCAGACACAACTAGGTCAGGAACACTCATTTATATCCTTTTTAACCACTCAAGTGGCACAACCTTAAGCAAACAGGGAATGGTCCCCAACAGGCTTTTTTTTTTTGTGTGTGGGCACTGAACAACCAGAGAAAATACCCACTGGTCAGCTCAGTCTGCTTTTGAGTTTACATCACAGTGTAACAAAAATTATACAGGCTTGCTAAGACATTCCATGTGAAATGTAAGGGAATTATACAATAATAAGCTGGTAAAGCAACTCAGAATTAGGTTGTCTGAAGGGGGAGGAAGGCAGGGAGGTAAAAAATATCTTTCATTTAGAAAAGAGGCTTTTAAGCCCTTCTGTATAATCACATTTAACACAGTTCAAAAGCAATAAAAGATTTAACATGTAAAATAACCAACAAATCTGCTGGGTTGGGTTTTTTCAGAGAAACAAAAATGGTAAATTAAATGAATACAATAACAAGTGCAGAAGACAGTACATTATATACAATTTTCTTTCATAACTTTGGGGCAAATTAACAGGGCAAGTACTCCTATATATTTTCATATAAATCTGAAATAAAGCAATCCAAATAATATTACTTTTTCTTTTAACTAATCTATTCACTCTAAGACCACAACAGAATAATTTCATTGAGGGATTCCAGTTCAAGGAAAACAATGTAACTAAACATTCTTGTTACTGGTTTTATTTCCTGTTTTAACTCAGTCATAAAATGCAACATATATTAAGGCTGATCAGCATTATATTTTGCATTCACATAAGATTTTATATGAACTAGAAAATATACTGTTTTAAATTCATAGTCTGTTAGTTAAAGCTTATTTTCGTCCGTGTAATTCCTAATATGTTTCTATTGACAATAGCAAAAATTCATAAGCCATTCTCTCAATAATTTAATATCTGCAAATTCATACAGTTGTGGCCAAGGATTAAATAGCCAAGATGAGAATACGTCTCAGTTTTTTCCTGTTGTTTTTTAAACAATTTGATCTCTTCAGCTTCATTTCTTTTACATTAACTATTTTGTGACATCAATTTGTTCTCAGTACGTTTCTAAATCGAAGAAGAAATGCCAGTTCAACTATAATTTTTATTATTTAGAAGAAAAAAACCCAGAAAAGAGCACTGAAACCATTATGAAGATGGATAATTCTTTCTGTGAAGTACAATAAATGGCAAAGACCTGTTTCTAGCAGCTTAAAACCACTTGGGAGAAGACTAGTATCTAAGAATGCTTTATGACATCATCTCTTCTTGTAGGCAAGACAGAGTGAAAAAAAAGAAACCAAGACCGACCAACCATGAGCAAATAAAATTAGGTAGATGGAATAGTGGTAAAATAAATGATGAAATATACAAGATCTAGTGTGAGCAGCTGCTGCTTGGGCATTCAAATGAAATTTCCACCTATATAGAAAAATACATTAAAAATGCTATTACTGACGTACAGGTTATTTGGTTAATTGTAATATTCCATTAATTACCTTCCAAAGTCATAAATGTGCAGACTAAAGGTTCCAATTTAAAAAAAAAAAAAATAGAAAAATACATTTTATAGTAAGTATATTTGTAACCATGTTTGAATACAGCTATGGAGTTTTTCTTCTTTTTTTGTTTGTTTTTGGAACATAAGAATTGGATCATACTCCCTATTTCAATATCTCATCTATAAGAAGTACATGCTTATGAGAATCTATAAAACATTACAGATATAACACAATAAGATTAAAGCATATATTTTTGAGATATGTTTTTAAATTTTCTTTAGAAAGCAGAAGACAGAATTCCCAACCTGAATAATGCTGAAAATTGGAAGATACACTTTGATGAGGTTCTTGTACTTGGGAAGAATCCAATGCAACAGTACAGGCTGGGGATCAATCAGTCAGAAATCAGCTTTGCAGACAAGAACCTGGGGATCCTGATGGTCAACAGTTTGAACACGAGCCAGAAACATGCCTGTGAGGGCCAACACCATCCTGGGCTGTGTAATGAAGAGTGCTGCCAAAAGTCGCTTGAGGGAGGTAACCCTGCCCTTCTGCTGGTTCTGGTAAAGTCATACCTGGAGTGCTGGGTCTAGTTCTGAGCTCCCCAGTAACAGCATGACATGGATGCACTGGAGCAGGTCCAGCAAAAGGTCAAGAGGACGATTAAGGCTTGGGCCATCTGACGTAGGGAAAAGCTGAGAGAGCTATGACTGCTCAGCCTGGGTCCTGTCAATGTGTATAAACATCAAACAGGATGGTTTGAAAATTGAGTCAGACTCTTCTCAGTGATACCCAGTGAAAGGACTAGATGCAAAGGGCATGAATTGAAATATACTATGATGGTGGTAAAACAGTGGTACAAACTGCCCAAAGATGCTGCAGGATCACCAGCCTTGGCAATATTCCAAGCCAGACTGGACACAGCCCTTAGTAATGCTCTTTAGTTGAGCCCACTTTGAGGAGAGCAATTGTACTATAGAATCTTCCATCTCCCTTTCAATTCTGATTATATAATTCTGTGTTCACTACCAGTAAGATATACCATACACCCAGGAACAAACTGCAATGCATATAAAATAAAAGATTATCTGAAGGCAGTCCTTTACAGAAAGGTAATTTCAAATAAATTCAGAAATATCAAAATAAATATCACAGTTGTGAAAATATGCTAGGAATAAGTAATTTTGTTCTGAATTCTGCATTTCCTGCCCTATCCGTTTTTCTTGAAAGGTGCTCCTGGATTCTACCCCTTCAACTACAATTTCACAACATTTCATTGCAGAAATCCCTAATATAAAAGAAAGCATTCTGACTAGTATTTTGTTCCACAGGCTATCTCCTTGGTTTTGGTATGTGGAATCATAATGACTTACTTAATTATGACACAACAAAAGGTCCCTTATGAGGTATAAATCACTTAGTAAATAAATCTTGCTAATTTTTATGCTGTCTCTCTAAATTTTATTGGCTGAAAATAATATAATAAACTGCCCGTGATTTACTCAGAGTTGCTAAAAACACATATTATGGGGATAACTTATTAACATCTCAATATTTTTTCTAGGAGTTCCTTTTAATAGCACAAAAGAGTATGTTCATTGTTCTTTTTCCCAATGTCAAACCACGTTTCTCTCGAACAGGACCTTTATTATAGTAAACCCAATTCTATTTTTCTGCAGTTCCCACTACACCGCCATACACTATTCTTCCTTCCTGTCATAATATATGCTCTTTCCAAGGCCACTCTGATGTTCTGTCCTCACTTCAGGAATATCTGCTAGCTAATGTTCAGGTGGTGGTGAAAGATGCAAGATACTATTCTTGAACACAGCAGCGGTAACAGTCTGTGATGGGTTGACACCAGTCAGCAACTAAGCACCCAACCCTGCTGCTCACTCCCTCGCTGCTCATGCCTGGCCAGTCTCCAACTAATGAGACCTGCAAGACCAACCTCCAAGCCCCTCAGTTTTTATTACTGAGAGGGATGCTATAGGGTATAAAACATTCCTCTGGTCAGTTCAGGTCAGCTGTCCCAGCTGTTTTCATTTCCAACCTCTTGTACATTCCTAGCCTACTTGCTGGGTAATGTTAATAAAAAAGAAAGCCCTGTTGCTGAGCCATTGCTTGCACAATGTCAGTGGAAACATGCTGTGCTATCAAGACTCTTTTTGTCCCAAAATTCAAAATACAGCCCCCCATGTGGGGTGCTATTAAAAAACATAACCCCAATCTCTACACAGTCCAGAGAAACAAGATAAAATCTTATGCTATAAGCAGCACAAAATTTCCACTATATAGAAAAAAAGAAATCAACTCATCCAAAGTAAACTGTACTACAATATCAGTAATAGATGTTTGCATGCAGCATAAAATGGCCAACTAAACACAAAATGCTTACATCTCTGCTATAGACAGCGACATGATGCTGAAATAGAGGACTAAATTAGTCTTTAGGAAAAGGATTTCTTTTGGCTTGTGGTTACTGCCTTCTACAGATATACACATGGCTGAATCAGGCCAGTGCAAAATAAATAGCATGACATTCACAGAGAGCTCAGCTGTGGGACAGTGTAAGATACTTTTTTTTATCTCTCAGGAATAAATAATGAAAACTGAAGAGCAATAAAACAAAATCTGGAACCTCTTTGCTGTAGCAGGACTTTCTTTTCACTAAATGACTATGTACAACAAAAGTGAAATCCAAAGCCAAACTTGCATTAAACAATTCCAGTATCATCATAGGGGACAGTCTCAAAATATTTAACATCAGAACTTACCATAACAATTTGATTTATTCTTTACTATGCTTTGAGTAAGCTTCAATGAGAATGTAGATCCGAATAGTGAATGGCAATTACTATCAAGTGCCAGACCGGTAGACAGAGGCAATGGTTAATAAAAATACCCTAAAGAAGTCAAAATTCACTCAGTGTTGAAACTCAAAGGGCATCTGGAAGCTTCAGCCAAGCAAAGCTTTGCACACTGCCTTTGGAAACTGAACAAAAGGCATTAGCAATGAGCAGACAGAACATGCCTCTGCACTTGGTCTAGCTAAAAGATTGAGTCTTCTAATTGTTCCACTGAGGGCAATGTGTGGTTTGAAAAAAAATACAATTTTCTGGATACAGGAGTTACACTTTTGGTGCCTGGGACTCTGGAAGCTACTACCTCAGGGCAGTCATGTTTCTCCCAGAAAGAAAACTCAGAGACTAATATATTCCTTACAATATTTTCCACAGGAAAAGATTTTCAAAAGAGCACCTACACCATTTCAACTACCCAGCATACCTACAAATGACATGTAATGTAATTGCTAATGATAAACAGTTTTCTCAGCTAAACAAAAATATTTTCATGAGCATCACCTGCCAGCCTAGAGGACTCAGAAAGTGAAGTTTTAATTTCCCTCAGTTAAGTAAAGAAAAAAAAGGTCAACAAACAAGTGACATCTGATCACAGAATCTACTCTTCTTATTTGATTAATAATTACTTGTTTTAAATGAATAAACCTAACAAACTTCTATTAAAGTATATGTTAGCAAAAAATTGAATTAGTAACTACATGATCACAGATAAGGTGGAAGCATTCTCACATAATCCTGTTGCAAATCCCCATCACTAGTAGCCACTGCTAATCCAGACCCTGTCCCCTTTTACCTTTGGATTCTGCTACTCATAATGCTTTTTAAATAAAGAAAAAGGAAAAGAGAGACTAAATATAAACAGCATTGTTGCAATCATTGAAATCACACATTCTCTTAATTAACAATACACATAATGCAAGTACATGGAATTAAGTAATGACCTATTTCATAGGCTGAGGCTACCTCACTATTAAAATGCAATTATATAAGGGGGGTGTTTACAATACAGTTGACAAAAGTAATGGAGAAGAATGAAGGGGTGTTTATTATTTGTATTTCCTAAATTCCCAAAGTTATCCTTTGCCTATCACATTTTTTCATTTAATTCATTCACCTGAACTTCACTGGAGTGCTTTAGATGAAATTTTGACAGATATGTACTGCTTTAAGGCAAATTTAAAGATGCTGATTGCTTTTGCTGTCAGTATAATATAAGCCATTTAAAAATTTAAATTTTCTCTCCTAAATCTTTCTCTGCTAGTTTTATAGGGCAACAGAAATAGATACAATGTATTTTTATTATTCTCTGCACTTACTTGGTAAGCAAGGAAACATAAACAAAAACAGATTCACCATTGTATTTTATATAACCAAGAAAATGTGACCTAACAATGTCAAAATCTTTATTACACAAACCTGAAAATAACAAGCCAATATTATTTTTCTATTTGCAGCAGGCAGTAGCTTTACAATCCTGAGGCTGATTCAGATGAGCATATGACTTAGACTAATATTTACAATTTTCTATAATTCCACAGAAACGGAAATGCATTTATTCACACAGAGCATTGTAACAAATACTGGGTTTTGAGCCTTGCCTTACAGAAGCCTAAAATAAATCTATTTTCCATTGCAGTTCAAATTACACTTCTAACAAATGGGTTATCTTCAAATATCTCTAATGATAGGCAAAAATATTGAATCTTTAAAATTAAACAGTCACAATTTGCATATCTAAAGGAAAAGGGTTTACCCTCAGAATTTTCCAGGTATTTCCCTGCAGAAGGCAAAAATGCTTTAACAGAGTGCTCTTCTTGTCACTTGATGCTCATTAGCAGGAGGCACCTCATGCATGGAGCTAACAAAGGTCTTTCTGATTCAGAATGTACATACAAAAGATTTTTGACTTCACAATATTTAGGAGTTGTATTGACTTATGCTCAAAATAAGCCACTGGGGAAAAAATAAGATAGCCAAAGAAAGAAAAGGTCTAATTTTCCTCTTTAAAGTATTTAAATGCCCCTTACTGCCATTTTACCATATATCCACAAAAAAGAGATTCCAGGAATAGTGTGTTACAAAAGTACGATTAAGTAAAGGGAATTTTTGCAAAGCCACCAACTCTTATCCTCTTCTACTGCCCACAGTCTACACATATTCCAGTAATGTTGTTTCTCCTTCTGTTTTTCAGTCAAGACAACACTAATTGAGTATCTTCTAATTTATTTTGGGGTATTGATACTATTTAGACAGGAACCTAATTATCAAAGCTAGAAATTTTTACTCTGCCACACTAACAAAACAGTGTCAGTAACATTCACAGAAAACCTGTTTTCTGAATAGAGAGAACAGCAATATATAGATGCCTGAATAATGCTTCAGGCAAAGACTTTGAAAATATATAAATATATTATATATATATATATATATATATACTATATATACATAAATAAACATATATATATATATATAAATATATATATATATATAATGCATATATTTTCTTAGCAGGCTGTAAAAACTCAAAACCCATGAATGCATTTACTGTACTGAAATACTAGAAAAAAATTGTTGATAATATATAATACCATTAATATGAAAGATTCCTTTATTAATATAAGTTAGAGTTAGAGAGCTATTCAGAGCTTGGCCTTAACAGGAAGGTGGTGAAGACTTCTAGTGTCACATTTTAAGAAATGTGTTATTTCTCAAATGCAGTATCTTTTAAAATCAGATGATGGGTATACTTGTATCAGAGAAATAAAGCTGATCATTAAACTAAGAAAATACTCTCTGTTTAGTATCTTACAAAATATTGCTTTAATTACTGGTCTGAATTTATTTATTAATAAATAAATAATAATAATAATAATTATAATAACACCTTTTTATTCCTCCAGTTAGCTTAAAAGGACCTTCAAGTGAAAAAAATCTCATCACAGAAACACATAATAAATTCAATTAATGGAATACTGGACAATTGTCCAAAACTACTAAAGAACCATCCTAGGCCAAGATACTTCCAAGAACTTAAAAACAAACAAACAAAAAAACCCAAAAACCAAACCAAAATGAAAACCCAAACAAACAAAACCCCCTAACAAAACCAAACAATAACAACAAGAAGAAAACCAAAGGAACCACAGTATTAAAATTAGCTAGAGCTTGAGGTGGAACTGAATATTTCACCCTTGACCACACAAACCCTAATCTATAGGAATATATATGAACCATAGGGAGTATTCTTTAAAGACTAAGAGATATTGGCTAATATCATAACATATCATAATAACACCATATCTAGCTTCTCTATGTTTTCCCTTTGCTTTCTAATGCATGCTCACCACTTTACAGTGGCTAAGCTTGAAAAGTGAAGTTGACAGCAGAGTTGAAGGACAGAGACTGTGCTTCAAAATTCTAATTCAGAATTCATACTTATTCAAAATTAAGAAAACTATCCACTAGAAAATGCAATAATAACACTAAAATATAAAAATACACACCTGTGCATTTTGGATTAAACAGATTATGAAAATACCTATGTATTTTATGCTTTATATACAATAATACAGCTGATAACCAAAATAATTTAAGACACTAAAGCTTAGTATACACATGAAGAAAATTGTAATTCTAAATTGCAGAAGTTGTTTAACAAGCAAATGTGTAACTGTTTTGAACAAGAAAATCAGGACCTCACAGTATAACCTGTAAGTTAAACAGATCTGAAGTTCAGCACTCAACTCTGGGTGGGCCACACATAGTGTATGGCTGTGTAGACCTGTGAACAATTATAAGAATGTGGGTTTGGCTGTACTATTGGTATTAAGTCCAGCAGTAATGTTTCAAGACAATTGGTTCACAAAATCATACTGTTTTTCAATGCTGCAATTATCACCTAGATATTTAATTTTTATGTAACAGCAAAGATAAATTAGATAATTTGCTTATATTATAATATTTTGCTTATAATATATAATTTCCACATTTTCAGATCTGTTAAGCATCTAATATTATTTGGTCTAACTCCGCTGAACTTAGATTTCTTGATGGAATTTGGTCAAGGAGCAAATAAACTACGAGGTAAGATTCATTTTAGAGAACATGGATGTCTGCAGTCTGTAGCATTCACAGGAAAGATCGTGGAACTTTGAAAGGAATTGTGTACCCCCAATGTTCAGGTAACATAGGCCATGGTTACTTGCAAGTCCTAATACTGTAAATCCTGAGTTAGAAGGAACCCCTCAGGATCTAGTCCAACTCCTGGCCCTGCACCCCAAGGACACCCCAAGAATCACACCACGTGCTTGTGAGTGCTGTCCAAATGCTTTTTTGAACTCTGCCACGCTTGGTGCTTTTATCACTTCCCTGGGGAGCCTGCTCCAGTGCCCAACCACCCTTTATTTTAAACCATAAAACATCTCATTTTCTCTTGATCCTAATTAAATCAATGGATGTTCTATCAAGTTTTCTATGGAGTCAGTCTAATCCCAAATGAAGAACAATATTTTATTTTTCAAATTTCATCTTAAGACTTCTCATTCCTATACAAACTAGTGATTTTCTCCAAAGCAGCATTTATAACTTTTGATTTGTATGTCAAAATCATGTATCTCCCAACTCCAATCTCTGCCATTGTTCATCTGCTCTATGCTCATCCTTATCAACAAATTCTACCACTTGTTTTGGTTATTCATATATAGTTTGAAATAATTTTACTGTGATATTAAAATACAAATATGGCTGCAAAAAGCTAGTATTTCAGAACTAATCAGTTGGGCTATATCTTGCTTAAGCAAGGCAATCAAAAAAACAAATCAAAGTTTTTCATATCATGAAGTACAATCCAATAGATATTTATATCAATTGTCTAAAATAAGTTCCTAAAAAAAAAGTGAATTCAAGGATTTATATAGTCATCCTTGGAAAACAGAATAAAAATGCAGAAACTAATTTCTATGTTAAAATTATAAAGCACTGAATATTACAATACATGAGTATAACAGTGTGAGCATCTTTTAACTGTACCTTTAGTTCCTAGAAATATTTGGAATCAAATGCTAATTTTTTATGAAATAGGTGATAATTAAACAAATACTTAAAAAACAATTTAAAGTATAGGGAGACTACATAAACCAAAATTACATAAACATAGAAAAAATAATTTTAGTATTTTTGGTGTACAACTTGTTTTTTACAGTCAAGTAGGCAAAATAACATGCAGTTTCTATCCATGCTTCTCATATTACAATATATCCATTTACAGATAATAAGATTAGATACATCATTGTTCTCATTTGGTAGGTCATTTTTCATTCAATCTTCTTATGGTAAAAAAGGGGGGAATTTCACCTTCATACATAATAAAACCCAAACAATGTTATCTTGTCAGAAGTAACACATCCAAGCATATTATACCCTATTTAGTTAATGTGACCGGAGAATAAAAAAAAATGCATCTTACCTCAGACCAAATATATGGGATTGTTCATAATTGAATAAGGAATGAATTTTAGCTTCTGAGTTCAAAATTATAAGCCTGTCAATGATATCCTGTCAAAGAAAGAGAAAAACCATATAGGCTTTTATAATTTATGCACATCATAGTTTCACAGGGATATCTACTGTTGAATGAAAGCTATTATTAAAACACACACTAAAATTATTTCTGTAACAGGAGGTGTTTTCCTCACAAAAGTCAACAGCAAAACTGTATGCAAAAATGGCAAAAGTTTCCTAACCACATAGAAGGTTAGAAAAAGAAATCTATTAAGAATATAAACATACAAAAGTATCCTTGCATATCGACTATCCTAGTTCTTCAGTATTAAGCCACAAAAAAAAATTAAAATGTTTTTTGTATGTTTGAAGTGTGTACATGACTATTTTAATGAAGAGAATAGCAACTCTTTTAGAATAATAACCTTTTCTCACACTGGTTAGTACTACATGCTTCGAGACACAGCCATTTAGTCTTGGTTTAACAAGGCTTGGCTCAGATGTTGAGGCATACACCTTTCATCTTGGAGCATCTCATGTAACAGACAATGACTTGTGGCTGCTTCCCACTTCTTCCACAAAGACAACCCAATTATCTTCCCCTCTGGCTCACTGCATTTGCAAACTGCTTCTGAAAAAAATTATTTTATTAAAAAAAACTAAGGAATGAACAAAAACATTCACTGATGTTATCATGTCAGAGAGAGATTGCTGTGCTATGGTCACAAGAAACAGATTAAAAAATCCTTATGAGCTTTATTTCATCTGAATTAAATACAAAGTTTTATTTTCTCCACATTTTAGAAATACAGTTTCAGAGACAGAAGAGGGAGTTATCATTCACCTAATTAGATCAATGAGTCATTTCAATAAGATACGAAGGGAAAGTTAAGACTTATACTTCAATGAAATCAACAAAAGCTCCGGTTTTCAACAGAGAAAAGTAAAAGTCATGAGTAAAACTCACAATAATAAAAAAAAGTCTAGAACTTTTCATAGTAAACTGTCTTTATAAAATGTACTCTTATTTAAAATACATACTTTTCCTATTAGATTTTTTGGGGCAGTGGAGGAGGCAGCTTTTTCCACATAGTATATTTACAATAAAATTCTCAATTAAAAAACTCAACTTGGACCTCAAGGCCGTTCATAAAATTGATAATGCAAGCGATTGATTTGTTTGGGAATTAAGATTTTTCAGATATTTTTACATACAAACGCTTAAATGCTAAGGGATATTTCTCTGGCACCAACTTCCTTCTCTTATTTATAAATCAAAGCCTGGAGCTGCAAAGAGTACAAAGAGCAGGCACAGTGAGAGGACTACTGAGAAAGGAGTGTAAGCTCTAATTTTGGTTTTTAGGAAGGAAGATAATGAACAAGGTCTAACATAAGATTACATCCAAAAAATGTGTGGATAGATCTGCACTGCTCAGCTACAGAGCATAGCTTAAATATTACAGGTCAGATGTCATCTACTTTGCATACCTAAGACAAACCATCTAAGATTCACCAGAATCACTGAAGAAAATCACCTGTTCTAATGTCTTTCAAAGCTACAGGTCTAGAGGGTACCTTCTGAATTAGATTCCCCTGAATATATACACTGCAGAAACCCTCTAAGACTGGAGGCAGGCAGAAAGCCCTCAATTATGTGTTCCATTCTCTAAAATAATTTTACATGTCAAACACAGTAAAGAGAAATCTTGCATGTATTAAGAAAAGCTTTTCTAAGAGCACAAATTAAAATCTGATTAGTCTACAATTAAAAGTTGCAAAAGTTATCAACTGTCAAAATTATCAGTTGTTATCAACTGATAATCTGTTCAGTCAATGATACAGCAAGTCAGATAAAAATATAAAGGAGGTAGAAATGTTTAAATCCTGGGTATTCAAGAAAGGCTATACAAAAATTATTAAATTCTGTGCATTAGCAAATATAGTTTAGCATAAACAAGTGACATTCTGTGGCAATGTGACACAATTCAGAAATAGAGAAAAAATAAGGCACACAAATAAGTTAAGTCTTCCAATCACATCTTCTAGTGGCACAGAAGTTGCTTTTACTTTGCTTCTTGTAGTCATATCCAGTCAAAATCTACTACAGTTTGCTTTCTGGAATCACTGCCCAAAAACATGTATCTCTTCTTAACTTCAGAAGTTTTCTGAGTATTTAGACTCAGCCATTATACAATGAATTAACATTAGAGGATCTGACTATTTCCTTTCTGTTAAATACATAATCTTGGATGCCTATCTTACACAGCTAGGTGTATACTGGATGGCTAGGCTTACAAAACACACTGCTGAACAGCAGTTAAGTGAGACAATCTCATCCAAAACATCTCCTCGGGGAACTTTGAACAATTGTATCAGTATGGCGTTTCTAGAAACCTAGAAAATTTCATAAAAATACTCAAGCACCTCTAAAGCTAAAGTAACACTGGCTTTCAAAAGTTGCAAAAATCATTCTTGAGCTCTACCACAATTTGAGTTCTCTCAAATACTTACCATCTTCAGCACACATCTATCTTACTCCAAATTCCTTAAAAAAAATGATAACTGAACAAAGCTATCCATCAGTAAACACACTAGCATTGAGTAGATTGGAAAAATGAAATTTATCATGCAATTTCCTCTTGAAATCATCAAACCATATTGCAAAAAAGAACTCAAAAATCCCTTCCAAACATAACATATACTATTATGATAAAATCTGTCTAAACAACTTAAAATATCACCAATCCGGAGCCTGTGCTAGACAAACACTTCAACATAAAAGCAATTTAAAGTGCTAACTCATTAGAAAAAGAATCCGATTTTAACTGCCACACAAGGTCATAAATTGTTTGTGCTTTGTAGATGAGAAAAAAGCTGTAATTGACTGCAGTAGAATGATTGAATACAAAATAATACTAAATACAGAAATGGTGAAGCTATTTCTCAGAACTATGTCTTAATCAGTAGCTTTCCAATTACTGATTTTTCCCTTTGTGTGAATTATGTGTCCTATTGAAAAAATTGCCTGAGGTATGGCACTTTTGTATTTTCATTGTCTTGGCTTTTTTCTTTTATTCTTTTTAAATCCACAGATAGTGTGATAGAGCAATGCTGTATAAAGTACAAGTACACATATTCTCCCATATGTAACTGTATGCACATACAAACGTGATTATTTATATTACTTTTTTCTGTGAAAAAACACAATTCTAACACAAGTAAGGAAAGATGATCTTTAAATTAGGCATCAAAATCTATATTACCTTTTAAGATTTCAAAATGAAAATTTAGATGAAGTGATATGTGCATATACTGCCCTCATGCTGTATATAATACAAAATGCAGAAAAATTAAAAATCTTTCAATAGGAAAAAAACTTACTCTTTTATAACAATAACACTTTCTCAGGTAAAAATGTCTCCACAGAATTATTTTTCCTTCAAAATACTTACAATTATATCTGTGGGTACTTCACGGAATGAGTACATGGGTTTATTTGGTATATGTCGTTTACTCAGGAGCTCAAAAACTGCTGGGTAAGTGAGCAAGTTTACCAGAAACAAAAATGACTAGAGAAAGAAAAGAAGGAGGGACAACAGGGGATATTAATCAGTTAAGTGCAACCAAGTAAGTGTTAGCAATTATTTGCCATTTACAGGCTGAACTTAACATAAACAGACCTGTCCAAAACAAGACTGCATACCCTGGCAGGCATCTCTATAATCTAAAAGGGCAATAGTGTCTGAAATATCTATTATATATCAAATTGTACATACAATTTTGAAAACTACCACTTAATTCTAAAATCTTGAGACAAAGAATAATCTAAAATGTTACCCTTCCTGATTTTATTACAGTAATCTGGACATAAACTGATGGCCAACACTTAAGACTTGGTTTTGTCATGATTTTTATTGATTATTTCATAGTTAATCCTTGGCATTGTGAACTGTCATGCAACAGAAGAATCCTGTATCAGTCATCATTTAACTAGTGTATTATACCAATTTTTGACACATGTGCCAAGAAGCAGGTATAGCTGTAGTAAAAGTTTACAGAAAGGTATGCATCATCCTGTCTGAACCACAGCACTGTTTCTTTTCATACAAAACCATAGGATTAAATAATTTCTCACCTTCTGACAACTTTGGTCAATAGGGTCAACTGGAGTAGATTTCGGTTCGGTTATTCTCAAATCATCTTTACCACACTCCAAAAGAGCCCATAATTCAGTCACAAGTGCCTTTATGAAGCCTAAAACAAATGTTTGTTCTAATCATGAGTTTTATATTAAAAATATTTTACAGCACTATTCTAAGCAAGATTTGCAGAATTCTCTATACTGAAAGCTGAAATTTCACAACACAGATTTTCTTAGTTACTATCCCTGCTATTCTCAATCCTTCAGGCAAAACTACCTTTCTAGAGCAGTCTGCTTATGTTCAATCTACAGTCTGCAACAATGGTTTCCAAAGACTATTACACTAGAGTAGGATTACATTTATATATCTTCTATGTAAATGAGCTTCTGACCTTCTTTAAAAAGTTAACTGCAATGGATCAAGGCTTAGCTAGTATTGTCTCTGTGGTTCTAAAAATATAGATTCACTATAACTCATTAATAAATTATACCATACCACAGTGAAAAGGACAAGAAAAACCCCAACGTTAAGAGAAGCATTACCAGCTGAATTTAAATTGTTAAAATGTAAAACATTAAGTATTTAAATAGAAGGGGAAAGAGCCATCTAAATCTGAAATCTTCAAATTGGGTTTGAAAATCAATGCTGCTTTTTTTTGGTATATCATTTGTCTCTGACGCCAAAGGGCATAAAAGGGCCATAAGAAGCAATTTGACTGAAAACCTTACAACAGGACAGATGGGCAACTCGTCAGTGGATCTGCTCCCTGCTTTGTGAAAAATCCCAGAGGCATAAATAGTAACTAACTAAGAAATGGATCAGTTTCCTTGACTGACAGAATTTGCCTGCCTTTTAGTCTTTTGCCAGTCTTTTAGTCACACCAGCCACTTCTAGATTCTCAGAGAGACTATGTGCAACTTTTGTACCTCATGGACTTCCTTAGCAGCCTAAGACATTACCTTCATTTTATTGATGAGATTCTAGTTTTAATAGAATGGCTGGACTGTTGATGATATGACAACAGTTGGGTTATCTGAGATTGATTTCATCTGAATTGACAATTCTTCTTGCACCACAATCTCTTTTATATCTCACTAATGTGTAACTGCACCAATGACAGTCAGGCCCTTGCAGCTCCTCACCCTTTGAGCAGTCAGTAACCAAAGAAATGTTCAAAAAACATTACAGACATAAACAGTTATTAATTCTGGTCTGTAGACAAATAAGAAGCTCCTGCAAACTTATTTTTAAACAGTACAGATGCTTTCACACACAGGAAATTTCTGGAAATCCAAACTAGTGAGCAAAGTAAAGATTTTGCATAATATCAGAAGAAAAAAATAAAACAAACCCTATAGTGCTGCATCAAGATTAATGAATGACTTGAAAGCTGGAGAGAATTCATTTCCATCAAGAAATAATTAACAAACATTTAGGAGTTTTTGTTAATACTGTGTAATTATTTTACACAGTTGATCTTTTTCTAACATCTTTCTCACTGTCTGTTTCCAAAATGAAGGACTACAGCATGCAATTATTCATAAAACATCATCCTTCAATTTACCTGAATTCTGCAGAGCCACTGCAGCCATTGGTGTTGTTGCCATTTGTGTAACAATGATTCTATTACCAAAATCTTCATATTCATTTGTCTGTTGATAAGAAGTATAAAAATGCAGTGTTAGTTGTTCAGAAGACATGAAACTCTAAAATGATCTCTTAAATATTGATCTTTCTTACACTTGTTTACAGAATTTAATCCACTTTACCTTTAGACTTGAACAGTTCATAGATATTATCCTCTATAGACATACCAGGGTCAGATTCCTAACCAAACATCTTTATCAAATAAATATCTTATAAAAATTTAAACACAACATACTGTGGTTGAGACATGCAATATGAGCAAATAAAACCATTAGTATTATACAATGTTTTTGTACACATTCAGTAGGGTGCCTTTGACATTACTTTTTTTGTCCTAAAAATGCACATTATCTGAGTTTTTTTATATTTCAACCTTTGTCTAGCATATTTAGATTTCAACATGACCTAACAAAAATGTCTAATTTTTTTTTTCTAGCATTTCAAATTTTACAGTAAAAAGTGAACTATGAAGACCCCAATGCTTACCTGGATTTTTTTTGATAAACTGTTAAACATAAAGTTTACGCAGTCATTCATGGCATCTGTACTATGAAGCAGAAATAGCCCTTTGGGTGTTGTAGAAAAACTTAACAAGGCATCTAACAAAGTCTCTTCCCATAATAAGCTGCAAGAGTAACAAAATAGTAATTAAAAACTGTTTGCAAAATAGCATGGGAAAAAAGAAAAAGTACAATTCCTAACTTTGAAAAACAACAGTACTTTACTCATTGGAGTCTATGCTTAATTTATTAGCTTATGTTAGACTGAAAAAAGCACTTGGGAAAAAAGATAATATACTAGACTGCATCTTGTGTCAACATTCAAACTCAGCGTGGCAAAACTAAGGTTAGTTAGGAGCACAGAAGACAGAACCCAAAAGACCTGTGATATCCTTAAACATATGTATAACTTACAATCTGACTCTATGCCATCTTAAGATATTAACGTGGCAGTTACATGTTGGCAAAACAGGCACAGAATTTCTCAAGAATGTAAAACGAGGGACTCACATTTGAGGAGCTAAAG
Organism: Lonchura striata; assembly: GCF_050655825.1. Taxonomy (NCBI): domain Eukaryota; kingdom Metazoa; phylum Chordata; class Aves; order Passeriformes; family Estrildidae; genus Lonchura; species Lonchura striata. The sequence goes on from NC_140705.1 coordinate 50,053,960, forward strand.
GTTTCTGCAAGAAATTGGTATAGAATTACGCATAAAGGTGCTATATTTATACAACAGCTTCACCTACTAAGAGCAGTAAATGGAAAATCAACATTGTCCTGAATTTTCAGACTGCCAACTTGTGTATTTCTCATCTTAATGAATATAAATTCTAAGAAGTGACATTAAGTTTCAGTAAAAAAGGAAGGATACCTTGTAATTGGTATCAGCCAAAATGTTGCCAATCTTGCTACATTATATTTTGAAGGTGTAAATATGATTCAGCAGAACAGCATTTTAAATTAGCACCACATCAAAGGCATAAGATAGACAGCTATTTTCTCTGTGTTTTCTAATTCACATTTCTCTCAAACCTCAAATTCTTTAGTCAGAGAGAATAAACTGTAAGTCAATTTTACATAGATCAGACACCATTCTCTAAGCCAAGAAAGTTATCAAAGGTCAGGAAGAATTTTATAGCTCAACTGAGACCTATGCTAGGATAGTTTCTCTACCTCTATCCTTTTGGCAAAAAAGACTGTCCTGGGTTTGGCTAGGATAGAGTGTGTTTTCTTCTAAGCAGCTGGCAAAGTGCTGTTTTTTGGATTTAGGATGAGAATAATCTTGGTAAACATACTAATATTTTAGTTGCTGCCAAGTAGCACTTATCAAAGTCAAGAACTTCCCAGTTTCCCATGCTGCGCAAGTGAGCAGTTACACAAGAAACTGTAAGAGAGCACAACCAGGAGAGCTGATCCAAACTGGCCAAGAGGATATTCCATAGCACTGGAAGTCATGCTTAGTACTGCAGGGAGTTGGCCAAAAAGCTGGCCAAAAATCATTGTTAAGAGATGAGCTGGGCATCAGTCAGAGGATGATGATCAACTGAGTTGTGTGTCACTTGTTTCTCTTGTGTGCTGCTTCTCTCTCTCCTTTTCATTACTATTAATGTTATTATTACCATTCATAGCATTACTATTATTAGTATTACTATACTTTACTTTGTTTAAATTATTAGACTGTTCGTATCTCAACCCATATTTTTTTTTTCTCCTGATTTGCCTCTCCATGCTATTGGGATGCAAATGGCTGTGCAGTTTTTAGTTGCCAGCTGGAATCAAACTACAAGAAAGTAATGGGATTACAAGATGTCTCAATTGTCGTTAAAGCAGCAGTGTTTGTTCACACTTATATGCGTGCATAAATGAAGTATCAAGTTACCTGGATTTTGATTCTTGACTTATTGATGAAGAGGAGTCTGCATCAGTTACAGGAGTAGGTACTCTTTCTGAAATCAAACTTGTCTGTAAAACAAAAATAAATAAACACCTCCTTAATGTTTATTTACAGCATTTTAAAACAAGATATCTTCCTCATTCTCTTGTTATATACAAAAGAAAAAACCACAGTTATTTAGTTATAGTCCAGTCTTCGGTACAGAACACACTATTCCTTTATATTGTTTTTATTCCAGAAAAGTTTATTTTTTACTTCTTCCTTGGGTATAAACAATTTTAAAGCTAGTACAATTTAATTTTTTTTAAATTAGAATTCTTAAATGAACCTCTTTATTTTCCAAGTGGAGACTCCCAAATCAAAAAACATTAAAAGAAAAAAAATGAAAAAAGGGAAAATTGGAAAAATTGTAACACAGCCCTTTATTCAATTTCTGTCAAAAGTAATAAAAATAACAGCCTCTGGAATCACTATGCCAAACTTATTGATTAATTCTGCCACTTTTTGTTTTATTTATTTATAAATTATATAAATTTATCTATATTGGTATGGATGTCATTGGAGTTACAGACATAAATATATAAATATTTTTATATTTCATCATTTATATTATATTTGGAAATAACAGGCATGAAAGAATGCATATTCAAAAAATAATTATTTCAGTTGTTTTAAGTTTATGGGATAAAAAGAAAATTACACCATTGAAATAAAAGTGAGAAGTTATTAATTTACTACTTTATAAATGTGATGTAAAAAATCAACAAAAGATTATTCTATTGAACTAGTCAAACATACTGGATCTGTTGTTCCCCTTTTATTATGATATTTATAAATTCTGCCTCAGAATTTTATCAGAATCTGCCAAGAAAAAAAGTAATTTCTTTCTCCATCAGTCTTAAAACTCCAGGAGACATGTAAAAGAAAAGGATGCAAATTACCAGTTCCAACATCGAAAAATTGACACTACTCCTTGGATAGAATCCGCCATAGTCCACTGTTTTTGCTAGACTATATATTTTATAAATTTCAGGTGTTTTAAAATGGAAAAATGCCAGAAAATAATTTTAAAAGTAGTAAGATGATGGAGTTGACTTTCCTGTAATAGCTTGTTGATTCTTGAAGTCAAGAATAGGTTGATTCTGCATCAGTTTAAATTTGACTATATAAGTGAAGAAGTAGCATTTTGTAGGGTAAACTTTGTTTTCAATCAACACATTCAGGCTACTTATCTTGTACATATCAAGACAATTTGTCTAAATTATGTTCTATACCATAATAAGGGATTTTAATGTGGAAAGAGGTCTTTTGTAAAAAGTTTAAATGCTGTTTTTTAGAGGAAAGAACTGGAAAAAAGCTTTCAGTCCATCAAAAGCTTTCAACACTGCCTGTGATAAAGATTAAATAGAGTAACAGGCTAGTTGGAAAGAGACCGACAAGTTACACAATAGGAAAGCATCAAAAAAAAGATTGCTGAGTTATGTAAATTACAGTATGGATCAAGTGAACTAAACTCCCTTATTCAATAAAAATCCTCAAGTTTTCAATGCAAGAAATAACATAAGTTTCAAAATCAATATTCTTTGATGAGAAACAGAATTTACTGTGATATGATTTTCAGTAATAATATATTTTATTTTCAAGACAATAGATGGCTTTGTGGCAATATTAATATATGAAACAGTGAGAAATACCCTCAAATTGGTGATTTAAGTACCTTCTATTCATGTACTCCTTTCTGGTATTTTTCTGCCTTAGTTTACATTGTGACTGTATTTTTAAAATACCTCATAATAATAAAAGCATACAGTACAAACATACAAGAAGAAGGAAGAAAAAATTTTCCATTCTTTTTCCCTTGCATTCATTTTCCCACACCTCCAGAAAAAAAACAAATTTATTCTTTTAGTCCATTCTTTGTTCCAGCTTGATCTGATCCTTCTCTAAGATACAAAAAGATAGTCCCATTTTTCAGGGTAAAATGAGTAACACAGCTGGACTTTGGTTTTCCACTACAAGTCCTAACTCCTACAGTTTAAATATGCTTGCAGTTAAGCTGGAAGCCAAAGTTGAAGATTTGCATGCTACCTTTACCTTAATTGTGCTCATGTTATTTTAATGATTCAAATGTTGGAATTCGCTTCCCTGTGAACTTTTTAAAAACTGCATTTGCAAGATCTGCCATCATTTCTCTATCTTAAGTAATTTTTTACAATACACAAGGATTTTCACACTGTATGTGACTTTCAGAACAATGAAAACAGAAATGATGATAAGTGACTGAAGCATCATCATTTATGAAGCAAGGCTGAGAGAGATGGGTGTGTTCAGTCTTGAGAAGACACAACTGAGAGGGGACCTCATCAATATCTGTCAGTATCTGAAAAGAGAGTGTCAAAAGGAGGAACTCAGGCTCTTCTCAGTGGTGACAAGCAACAGGACAAGAGGCAATGGGCAGAAACTGATGTACAAAAAGTTCCACCTGAACATGACAAAGTTCTTTACTGTGCAAGTGAACAAGCACTAGACCAGATTCCCCAGAGAGGCTGTGGAGTCTCCCCACTGGAGATACTCAAGAACCCTCTGGACATAATCCTGTGCCATGTGCTATAGGATTATCCTGCTTGAGTAGGGAGGTTGGACCAGTAGACCCACTGTGGTTCCTTCCCATCTTACCCATTCTGTCATAAGAGAAAGCAAAATACAAAGAACTGTTGGATCCAAGCTCTTTCCTTCACATAGAAAAAACACTGTATCAGAAATCAAACTGAAGTTAAAGTACAGAATCCAAACTTCATAACAAATCCATGTACACAGGTAAGACAAAAACTCCTGCCTGGCACTTTTCACTATGGTTTCTTGAGAATATTTCAATGTCACCTCACTATTTGAGGAAGGATTTCAGGATCCATGGGACAGACAGGATCTATGGGGCACAGGGGACCTATAGGGCAGGATCTATGGGGCAAAAGGAATTGAACAAATAATTGCAATCTGCTATTTTTTTTCTCTGTACCACCCACCTGACACAAATCAGTTTAACTAAAAAATTAATAACAACACATCTCAGGAGTATTTTCTTTTAAAATATCCTGACCAAGAGTGAAGGCAAGATCTGTGATGGTCAGTGGTTATCATGATATTGAGTGACTTTGACCATCAAGGACAATGAATGACAGGTCTACCAATGCATCAATAGTTCCTGTTTTAATCTTAAGCATATAAGTCTCAAATTAAATTTCTTCTAGGTTCACGTTCAGAAGGAAAATTTGCAAGTAGAACTTCATGTTTATAACATTTTCAAATACTATTTAACTACTTAAAAAAAATTAATCTATAAGAACAACTACTACACAAGCTGAACATCTCACAGTAAGATTTTTCCCAATCCAAAAGCAAAGTTTACCTTTCTCCAGGCCTCTGCAATAGATTCATGCAAGCCATAAGGAATTAGCATCTGTAAGCCTTCACAAGTTTTGTACATTTGACGGCATACAAAAACAAAAGCTCCTTTAACTGGCATTAACTCAGATCCAGATAAAAGAGAAATGTCATCACGAAGAAGTTTCTTTGTGAACTGAACAAGTACATGAGCAGCTGTAGGACTGAAAATAAAATAATACATTTAAAATTTTGTTTCATAGTATGCCTTGAAACAAATCCTCTGACTAAACTTATTTAAATTTTGTAGGGGGAAAGAAGCTATGGAAAAAGATTAAGACCCATTATGCAGGGACAAACTATATTACAACTTGTAACACCAGTCAGAAGAAACTTACAGCAAGTGATGTCACCTTGGCAAATAGTTCTATGCAATGCAAAAATATATCCATTGCCTTCCACACAACCCATAGGACCATGAACTACACAGACTCTATGTTTTATAGGAGTCCAGTTGGGAAGACAATTCGGAGATTTCTCCACTTAGAAGACGTACATTCCAAACATTTTCATGACCTGCGGCTTAGCTATTTTCTAAGGCTCATATCAGTTTCACTGCTGTTACAAGTTTTAGCATCAGCTAACTATATTCCTCTCACAGGAACACACTGATCCTAAGTTAGGTAGTGTTACACATGGCAGCTTCTTATACAAGATCTGTCTCTACTAGGTTTACTGAAATATGAATGCTACATTAAATCCATTCTTTCAATAAATTTGGTTAGTTTAAATACTTACTCTAAAATCAAACAAAATAAGTTGAAGAAGAGAGGCCTTTGGTCTGAAACATAACACTACAAATATAATGGAACTATATTCAGAGAAAGGAAAGCTCTCACATTAATTAGGAAAAGAAGGAAAACATGAAAATCTCCCTTATTATTAGTATTTCTTTACATTGTCATTTTACCTGGTTCTACACATAAAGATCTCTCTCATACATTCTATAAAACACTAAATTTATAATCAGATATTTTACTCAAACAAAACCAAAATGTATCACGTTATAGGTAAATGAAAGATGAGCAAATGAGTCTCATAAGAACAATGTAATTCACTGAACTGCTCACTAATGCCATACATTAATGCACTATTACCTGTCTTTGGCATTTTTTTCGGTTTTGACATAAAGAAGAAGAGAAAGACCATCTTCTGAAGCAGCAATCCTTGCCAAAATATCAGCTACATCAAGTAAAGTGGTTTCAAGGCAGTTTATATACACCTATTTGGAAGAGGGGAAAAAAGGAAGCTTTAAGTTCAATGGTTTTGTGAAAGCTGTTTTTTCAAGTCTGTCTTAGGTATGCAGAATTTGAAGGTCACCTTTCTGATGATTTATTAATGTCTTAAACACAGTAAGTTAACAGCTTATGTTCAAATGTCATTACACAGAAATCTTCATCACAAAGGGCACTAATTCCCAATACTTTCATAATCCTTATAAAAATTCTTACAAGGAAAAAAAACCAAAAAATAAAGAAGACAAAAACCCCTTTATTTACTCTAGTTATTGAGAACACCTAACTTACAAGTTGCCAGTTTAATTAAAAAATAAAAGTGGATTGCCTTTCAAATATAAAGTAGAGAAAATATTCATTGAGGAAATAGGCAAGTGACCACAGAAAAAAGCCAAAACCAAAGAAAAAAATTTAAAAGTGTGTTTTTTTCCAAGGAAACAGTCTCACTACAGCATAAGTTTTGTTACTATTCACAAGACTTCCGTGTCAGACCAATATAGTAATGGACTAAATGATTCAATGAACACTATGATAGGCAATGTATAAAATACCACAGAAGCTACCATACTATGTGAGTAAATAAACCTTCTATATAGAAAATATGGGAAAAGTATAATATTCTATACATATAAAAATAATTTGGAAAATTATGACAAACCTCTGTGCCATTCAGTAAACTTTGAACAGGATGAAGCAGGGCATCTATCACTCTGTCCGTATACAAACACACAGCAGCACATCCTATTTGATCACAAAAAATCTGCAGAATCTCCATAACAAGACTTTCTGGAGAATAATTTTCTGGTGAACATAAGAAATATTTATTTATATTTTAACTTATACAAATATCTATATGATTTATATAGTTGCTTCTGAATTATTATTAATTTTGTTAAGTCCTGATTCAACATAGAGAGTGGAAGAAAGGGTAAGCATGGAAGGGAAGAGAAAAACTATGCTAATAACAGACACAAATTAAAAATAGCAAAAGAAGTTATTGTATGCCTCATTGTAAGTAAACACATTAGCGTATAAGATAAAAAAAACATTTACCTGTATGTGCTGCCAAAGCTGTCTTTGGGTAACTTGGACAGTAATAAATAAGTTGAACAAATAATACCAAGATATCAGTTATGGATACAGTATCTATTAAGAAAAAAAAAAAAAAAGCACTTTGTAAATTAAAGACTAAGTTTAATTTTCCAAATAAAAAATGGATTTTGTAAATATATATAAAGAATGCTTTGCTGTATAGAGGAAATCAATTATATACAAGTTATAAAGCAAAGGACATACACGTCCTTGTGACTCAGTACTAAGTATTTCAAGATCAACTTATAAGACTTGATCTTGCTCTCAATTTAGCCAATTGAAATTTTACAATGTCTTTCACTGTAACAAACAGAAGCCAAAATTTGAAAATACTGGCTGTAGAAAAAAAGCATTACCTTACTATTAGATTAAGTGAAACAACTGGAAAAGAGATAAAGTGTCACACAACTCTTTTTCAGGTCTGAAACAAAAGTAACAAATGTAGCTAAATGCAAGATGGGAAAAATTGCTCCAAGTTTAATGTAGTTATGTAAATTAATCAGCCAATTTGTGAGGAAAGAGTTGCCATATATGAAGCTGAGAAGGACACTATTAAGAAAAGAAATGGCAAGATTATTACATTTTATGGGAAAGTAATAAGCAACTACTATCCTCGGATCTCTGCTGGGTGGGTGTTACTCAGGTAATGTATAAATGACAAAAGCACTTTATTAGTAGACATTTCTTACTCACAGCTGTTCTACACTGGATCTATCAAATCTTGATCCTCTAACCAAAGGGACAAAAGACAAGTCACAGAATGAGTATCCAGTAACGTTTGGAATTCTACAACAAATTAACAGAGACACTAAAGCAATGGAACGCTACAATTGCCCTCACACACTTCTGCTTGTCAACCCTGCACCATATAGATTTCTCTGTCTTAAAGAACTTTTCCATCTCATATCTTGTGTCCCTACTAACACCTCTGTTCCACAGCTATGAAACTTTCCTTCTACTTTTATTTTATCTTAATTAACAAATTAAACTCAGAGCACTTGTTTTCAATTTGCATTTAGCCTGAAATACTGATTTTTTTCTTTCACACCTGAAAAACAGTTTTGGCCCCTGCATGTCTCTCTCCCAACCAATTACATCAAATGGTTTGACTGAAGCTATTACTCACACCTAGAAAAACTGATTCACTTGCACACTGATCCAACTGTCCTTTGACACAAAATTAATGTATTAAAAGTAAAACACATAAGCAATCCATTCAACTACATTAATCAAAGAATAAAGAACTGTGTGTAGATGCTCGTTTATAGATATACACACACACACTACGTTTATGAAAGTTTCCAGGCTCAGAATTGGTGAACAAAGTATTGTTCTTCAATATCCACAATATTTCAGTGAAAATATATAAATATATATCAAGAATAGATACAGTTTTTCTGAGCAGGTTCCATTTTCCTCAATTCTCCCCCTACCTTTTTCATTTTTCAGCTGTACTGGAAAGAGTTTCTGGCCTTCCTTATAGATCAACAGTCTTCCTAAGAGGCACAGTGAATGAACAAAATAGATGTACTGTAATTCTGGTCCAGTGTAAGAAAAATTCTGCATATCACCTATAACAGTAAAGCAAAAAATTTAGAATAGAACTTTACTCTTGTAGTTTAGTTTACAGTACCTAGCTGCTTCCTGCAATACAAGCAGATAATTTTGGATATAAAGACAGCTTAAGTAATTAACTGCTGCTATTAATTTTCTCTAAAAATACAGTCATACAACATTTGGGGAAGAGAATAGATAGAATGTCTCTCTCTTGAGGTAGCATGCTCAAAACCCTAAAGAATGTGGCTGTATAAACATATAATCTGAGACAAGCAAAGATACTCACTACAATGCTGCTGGGCAAAGTCAACGACTTTGGAATTTTTATTAACTGCTGCCTTGCAAAATTCAAAATAATCAAGACATTGCTGGACTGCTGCATTAATCTGTGGAATAAAACACGAAGTAATAAATCTGATATTTCACAATAAACACATTCTCTCTTGTATCCAAGTACTGTCCCTTAACACAAAAACTTAAATATCCACTTCACTTAAATGGCTTAATTTTTCAGTGCTTTGGATATATTAACCAAGGGCAGGCAAAATTTTATAAGGCTATTAAAATATATCACCATTATTATTACATTACCACAAAACCAGTTCTATACACATAAAGACAGTCTATGAAAAACAATACAGAGAACATGGAAGTGTTTTGAGAAGTCAACAGCAATCTGTGGATGCCCTATTGTCACTACTACAGAAGATTTTAAATTTCCACATGTGAAAACCTTTGTCTTGAATACACTTACTAAACTGTAGGTTTGGTTGCCGGGTGCTGTCAGTACTATTACTGTTCCTGGTGGTGTATCATTGTCATAGCACTTTACTTTTATAGTTTAATCAAGTTATATAAAAATTTAAAAGCTATAAGCATTGTTGTAGCAAGGAAACATAAAGCACATTGTCCTGGTTTCAGGTGAGATAGAGTTAATTGCTTCTATTTTCTTATGATCTGAAAAGATTAATTAGATTTATTACAGCTTGGAGTTGCCACAATTTATTCACAAGTGTAAATATGCAGATATACACAATTAAAAAAACCCCAACCTTAATCTGATGTTTACCCTTGCTTATAAATTAGATTAGACTACCCTGCTTATGGACTTTCTATTACAAACTCTTTGCTGCACAGATCATGCTTTATTCTATGTCCTGTTCTATGCACACAGATAGAAAAGATAAAGGACTCTTATAGTTGCCTGTGCCTTTTTCTCCATCTTAAGATTTTATTGGTCCCATATATTTTACATTTGATTTCATTTGTATGACAAGATTTTATAAAACATAGCCAAGTCCTGTTTATATTAACGGATCTCACATCTACAGTGGTCTTATTAGGAACAATGAAAATTCTACCCTAGTAAAGAAATCTGCCCATAGAAAATATATGATAGCATTAATATCAGTATTACTAAATGCATTTTCCCGGTTTGATTTATCTTGCTGAATTGAACACTTTATTCTTCAGAGAACCCAATGGCAGTTCTTTTAGCCTCTTTTCAACAGAAATCCCAATTTAGCTCAGCATATTTATCGTATTTATCATGCACCATTTGTCATTTTTATGCTTTTTTGGAAATAATTCTAAATATGATACATAAAAAATTAACAACTTACAATCCTAAGTAAACACCTGCAATAAAATATCCAAATTCCCCTTACAAAGAGCTGGCCATATATGCTTCTTTGCATTTATTAATCCATTTAAGCAAAGAGAAATTAAAAAAAAAAATCAAAAATTCAAAAGGCTTATCTAGCTGAAGAACATGGAATAGCTACCAAAAAAAAAAAAAAATTGTCCAAACCACTATGTGCAAAAAAAGACTAGTTGCAAGTAAACTTGCCTTGGTAATTCATAGAATCGTAGAATGGCCTGGGCTGAAAGGGACCTTAAAGATCATTTAGTTCCAAACAATGTAATGGAACAGGGACATAGGCAGGGACATCTGCACCCCCATTCAACCTGGCCTTGAACACTTCCAGGGGAGAGGCATCCACAACTTCTCTGGGCAATCTTTTCCAATGTCTCACAACCCTTAACAGAAAAAATAAGTTCCTCCTAGTATCTAATCTAAATCTACCCTCTTTCAGCCATTACCCTGTGTTCCATCAATAAATTTTATTTACAGACTATTATTACATATATAATCAATAAAGTATATTAATAGAAGTACTTACCAAGGATTTATACTTATTTTCCAGAAGCCTAAATACCACTCTTCTGCTGTAATATGCATGCTTGAATGACAAAGAAGATGTAATGTCAACTACAAAGAAATGTTCTGGTTTTTAATTAAAAAGTAGAAATTATCTCTGACTCTGTTCTAGTAGAGATCCCATATACAGTATATATTCAATGTATTGAACTCCAGCTTGAGTAAGCCAGTATTATACTCAACTGAGACTTTTGTTTGCAGTACATTTATGACAAAAAACCCTACATCATTAGAAAAAAGTGTAGTAGAATATGTAGTTAAAAAAGAAAACCATTAAGTACACTGAAATGCTAAACTATGCAATTTGAAATTGCCAAATAAATCCTAAATTTATATATGGTAGGTTGGAAGAAGTTCTGATGTCCACTGAAGTTAGCAAATTGTGTGTAATGTGTAATATATATGTATTCTTCCATGCTCATCACTTCTTCCAAAAAAATACTTGCATCTTTTGATGGCTGTTAGTCAATTCTTCCAAAGGGAGTGAAGACACAAAGCACAGAAAATGCTCCTAAATTTCATGAAAACAAGTAACTGAACAGAAATTGAGGTGGAGAGTAATACTGAAAAGCAGTGCACATAGAAGTCTAAAAAAACCACTACACTTCCTTAATTACAGTTCTCAGTATAGGCTGTTATAGGACACAATAGGACCATGATGTCAGAACCATAACTTTTCAAAATAAATGTCTGACATGAACAAGTTATGTGTTGTTGGGTTGCAGGTTATTTGCTTACCGTCCACTTCTTAAACCACATTGCTTTGATATCTAGCAGAGCCAAGAAGTGCATTGGACTCAAGAAATCTGGAGAGGCAGGATGATTAAGCTTCTGTTTTAATGACAAAAGTGACAAGGTACTCTCCACTACTTCTTCCATGTACCTTATGACACAAATACGAAAAAATGGACGGGAAAGAAAAATACCACTTAAGTCCTTCCACCAGTAATACCCAAGAACAATCTCCTCATAAAACCTTGTTCAGATAAATCATAAAGCATTATCTTTAACTTGCTCTAGTGTGGGCATTGTTTGTAACACCACAAATAAAACTAATATGCATCTATACTCTCCTAAGTAATTACATCTTCTAAGTGTATTACACTTGCTACACTTGCATCCAAATTCTTATTTGTTCAAAAGTACTTAGAACACTCCAAAAGCTAAGTAAGCATTTTAATATGACTACTAAGCAACTTCCTCATTTTACTTTTCCTACCCTCTACTTTTATTTCCCCTGTTGTTGCTGACCAGCCACTGTGAATCCTATCATCAAGCCTTTGCTAAAATTACATGTATCTTATTTTATGTCAAAAATTATTAAATTAAGAAACGGTTACAGGGTTTTGAAGGTGACATACTTTTCTGGATGTCGAATCCAGGAAGATGGTGCTTCCTTTTGGTACTCATTTAAAAGACGAACCTAAAAACATAAATTATTGAAATTAAAAAATAATTAATGCATAATGTTTCAGTACTGACAGAAAAGGTACAGAAAGTTCTTTATACCTTTTTAAGTAAACGATTTACATCTGTGTTAGATACATCCAGACCAGCTGAAATATGAAGAGAATATTCTCCAGAAAGAAAGTACGACTCCAAGTGTCTTGCTAAAAAAAAAAGAGAAACCCAACAAAAAACACTTTGCCTCCATGACAACAGTGACAAAACAGACTGTCCTATACAGTCTTCAATATAAAATTTAGTTTTTCAAAAAGTACATGACCCATGAAGTTTGAAATGTAATTAAATGCACATACCTAAACTTGTATAGACTTCTCTTGTCATATTAAATGGAGAAGAAGAAAAGGTTTTTGCATAGAACCTAAGAATTTTCTCCTAAGAGTGAAAAAAGCAATCAAAGTATTAAGTAGGCATTAACTGTGTATCATAATTGCAAAATAATCAATATATAATTTATTCTTAATATACATATTATTAATCTAGACATCTGTGCAGATGTTAAGTATGTTTTATAAAAATATAGTTTCTGATCACAGACATCTCCAGTTCAAAGGAAATTTTATTCAAATACTTGAACTACAGTACCAGTGCAAAGCCTCACTGAGTTACAAAGCAGAGCAAGGAACATTACTTTTCCGTTAAGAATCAGTAACTTGTAATTACCACTGTTTTAAAAGAAATTTTAGAACTCAGGTGAAAGAGAAATATATGACAGCAGCTGGGGCAACTTTCCTGTTTATGTGGTAATCACTTTAAATTTTGAAGAAGCAAGCAAGTTTAATTGACATAATAAATAATCTAAAAGCCATTTAAGCATCTGTAATTTCTTTCCTCATCACTGTCTGTGTCATATTACTATGTACCATTTACTCATCATCATGGGGCATAAACCTGATTTGAACAGGAAATATTAACGTGTACAGAGCAGTTTTGTCCATTCTTTTTACGTGCATTTATGCTAAAAGAAATTAAAATGTCTTCATTGACATTAAAAGAAATGCAAATGACTACTTTGGTGTCTCAAAATCCTATTGAAAGCCTGTTGCAGTCCTTTAAACCAAAATTTACTGGAATCCTGTATTTCTGTTACTTCAAAAAATAGTTTATGTGATTCACAGATAAGTAATAAAATGTCTTGAACCCTGCTGGACTACTTATAATAGGTAAGAGGTGTAACTTCTTAAACCTCTTTCGTAGCCCTTTCTTCAGATACAAATCTGATAAATAGATACAAAACATTCCCTTACACTGAATGTTGCATCAGGATCTGCCAGAGAGATTGTCAGATGCTTACTCAGACTTGGCCAACTCTCAGAGTTTAGGATATCAGAGACAGGGGCCAAGCACAGCATCTGCAAAGCTTCTTGGCGAACCTAGAGCAGTCAAAAAGATAAACACCAAAAATCCATTCACAGCAGCCTCTGAAATACGTAATTTACAAGTTAGAGGGAGGGAGGACAGGAAGGAACAGAACCTGGCTGTAGAACAGATAAGGAATAACAAATACTTATCTCCTGCTAAATTTTTTATGGCTATTTAGACAAAACACTACATTACTGAATGGGGAAAATATGTGCATTCAAAGAAGTAATAAAACCATTTTAAATGGGTTTTCAATACTGGATGCAAGATTTATATTCTATTTTTTGCCTGTAATCAAATATTTTGAAACTGGGGAATATAGCTCTCTAAAGCTCTCAGCTAGGAGAAGCAGATACAGTCATTAGACATTGTGTTATACTGCTGAATTTTTGTCAGCATTCTAAGTCATTTCAAGTAACTTTTTTTTCAATTCATAGACAACTGTTACCTCTAACAATTTATTTCATCTTACTGAAAGAAACAGTAGGACACTTTAATAACATTTAATAACATCAGACTTTTTACCTGGTTTTCTAATAAAAAAATGGTTAGCACCATCTTCTACCTACCATGTCTGTTCCATGCCTGCCAGACAAGCCCTAACAAGTCTTATCAAGACAGCACACTCAAACTGGTATTTCTCCAACCTTCAAAAATACCAGCAGCTGATGCTGGTTGTTGGTTAGAGACACAAATTAGTACTGCCACTGACATGACAACAAATCTAACTTGGATTTATATTTTCCATTTGGCAGCAGGTTGTTGGCAGGCATCTCTCTCTTTGACAGGTGTAATTCAAAGGGCAACACAAAAGTTACCAAGAAGGGCAAGGGACATGAATACAGGATAAATAATGTTCAGTAGCTTTATTTATCATGGAACAACTTTTTTTTTTAACTAAAAATACCAATCTATAGCACACAGATCTCTTAAAAAAATATATACTTGTTGCAATACTAGTTTTTGAACCAGATGGTTACAAACAATGAAATACTGCACTGCAGAGTAGTTTCTGCATTGAAGGAAAGATAAATGAACCAACAAAGACAAGTTTCCAGTTAGGTACATAGGAACTCTTACGTACATACAGGCTACTCTACAATATGCCATAAACATTCATTTGTATAAACATTTCATTTCTGTTTTTAAACTTACTTCCTTGGGCTGACTAGGGTCAAGCTTTTCTGCAAGCAGCTGCAATTGTTCTTGACTCATGAATGCATAACTCTGTAATACACATTATAAAATGATCATTAGTATATTTTATTAAACTGAACAGCAGAAGGTTAAAATCATCAGTCTTTCTGATACCTAATTAACTTTTAATAATTAGGACTTCAAAATTTATACTAATTTTACTGTAAAGTCAACAATCCAAATGTTTTCTGCTGTTTGCCCAAAGTTAAGCTTGCAATAATCACTATGACATATTTTGCTTGCTTTACTTCAAAGTTTTCTGTATCTTCAAAAGAACCCTTATAATAATTTATTCAGCAAGAAATGTAGCCAAGTACAGTAGTCTGGAAATGAACTGTATGTTATTTGGCTTCTAAAGTAAAATCACAAAAGTTAGATGATGTAATGATTTTATCTTTCCATACCACACTTGGATAGGTACTTTGGAGCACATGGGCATCATATCTAGCATAGATCCTTAAGGTACCTAGTATAAGCTTAGTACTTAAAACTGAAAGAAAAGCAAATAATTTGGGTTTAAGATATAACAAAGATGGCAAAAATTGATCTTTCTCCAGGGCCATTCCACTGTCAGAGAGTTAACAATTTTGCAGTATCATGCTTATTTCATAACAGAGAGAGAAAACCCATTGTACTTGGTTGAAGGAGGAGTCACTGTCAGAACAGTTGTCTGTGTAATAGCCACTCTGACGTTCTTTCTTTGCTTTACTAGCCAGCTCCTTATCATGCATCCGATCTTCTTCAAACTTGTTAATCAAAGATTCTACCACAACCATCATGACATTCTTCAAGGCATGTATCATTTCTCTGTATCTTCAAAGTAAAGATGATTTTAATATATAAGAACATAAACATCACTATGTAAAAAAAAGAAATCGTTACATCATGAATAACTGAATATGACATGATGCTAATTGGACTTGAACTCATTGAATTTACAGAAATTAATTAATACCAAATCCAAACTGAGCAAGGAAGCATATATGTACCTTACATATTTCAGTTAATGATGTTTTAAAATCACAACAAAACTCCTTTTTTTTCTCTTCCAGAACCATTCAATGAAATACCACTATCATAATTCTATTTTGGGATGTTCTTAAGAAAGAACAACATTAGTTCACCAAAAAGGAGAATCTGTCCCTGAGAAAACAAGCCAGTTCTCATCCTTTTTACTGTTTGTTTCTTGTAGTTTAATATCCAATTTTTCTTTTGCTATAAACCTTGAGCAGAACCAGTAGAACTGAACATATCATCCTGATTCAAGATCTTGAGTATAGGTCATGCACACAAAATATTTTTTTTTCAACAAAACACAGGTTTTTCTGATTTCCATAAACTGAAAAATAATATCCATAGGGAAGCAATTAAAAAAAATATGCTCCAGAAAAGCATCCTACTGTAAAGCATTGATGTTTTATTTCAAATTCTTTTTTTATTTTTATTTATTTTTAATGCTACAATTATTGATTTTACAGTTATTAAACATACAGAATATTATATTGTGCTTTAATATCATCCTACATGTCACATTAAAAATATAAGATACATATTTAGTTCATTGTTGGTTCTTCTACCAATCTTGATATGCACAAAACCCTAAGGTCCTGATCCTTGAAACAAAATTTTACAGAGAGCATAGTCTAAAAAATGTTCATCCTAACATCGATTTTCCTATTTTCTTATTTTGCAACACATAAAAATGACCACCGATGCTAAAATCTTCACATATTTTCTACCTATTTTTTTATGCAATTGTTCTCAACCTTAATTTCAGGGTGAGACAAAGCATGAAAAATTGCAACGTAAGGTGGCAATACCTGAATTTCTTAGCACTAATTTCTGTTACAGGTTCAAAATGGTTATTGGTTCAGAACTTATTTTTGCAGAACATATTATGGAAAAGCAAAAGGAAGACAAAGACATAGAAGAAACAGAGGTGTGAATTACAGGTATATACTCACTCTTTTGATTCACGGGCCTTCTTAGTAACATGTTGGACAAGTGTGTCATAGCCAGATATTTCACCCTGACTTTGAGCAGAGGTACATTTTTCTGTTTCTTCTTCAATCACAGGTCCCACAGTATTTCTTATGTATTGTCTAAGGTATTTCACAAACTCATAGCTGAAAGAAATATTCAAAATTAAAATGTTGTATCTCTTTGAATTCACCATGAAGCATTTTCGACATTATATCAACAACCACTATCTTTTCTCCCACTAGATTTGTTACTCTGAGTTAAGAGTTTATGACTTGCATAGAAATAAACTTCAGGAGCGTAAAATAACACATTACAATTTTATTTTCTTCAGTATGGTCAGTATCGGCATACTGTAGGGACAACCAATACCAAACAGAAGAAATAAAACAATGGCTAGTTTACCAAATGCACATTTTCACTTTGTGCTGCTTCTAAACATAAAAATCCACTCAGAAAAAAGGTAAAGGTTTCATAGACAAAAAACAAAGAGTATCAAGAAATTTCAAATTCCAGAAGAAATATTCCTTGTAGCATAAACTGTCTGGTAATATTATTTATGCATTATACAAACAAAATGAGGAAATACAGCAAAAATACAGTTTATAAATTAGAGCATATGAGGACACCTATGGCCTATGAAATTCTATGTGTTATAACAATACACAGATCTCAGTTAAACTGATAAAATAGCCATCTGTGATTACAGAACCATATAAAATTCAGGGATTCACCACCAGTTTGCAGTCTTATGATCAGATACCCACAGACACTTGCTAACAGAATAGAATAATCAGAGGGAGCTCTCAAACTAAAGACTCTCCCTGGGTTCTCCAAATTCATATTAGCTATAGAAATTGCTAGAGTAGTGCTCAGAATAAATCAACTTTTCTTTTTGGCTAGTTTTGTGATTTGTAAAAAGGGCAAGGCAAACAGCAACATAGAAAAAAGTAATAATATAGTAACAATACATGCGTAATTTTATTTTCATTGATTCAAAAGTAGATGTGCAACTACTTCATGTTAACTTGTTTGAGCCCAGGACATCCCTCTGGCTGCCCTGGCTGTCTCCAGACTCTGGCAGGGGTCTCAGAGACCCTAGCATGAAGTCAAAAACATCTGTGGCGTCAATTTTAGACAGCTTTTTCCATAGACAATTTTGTATGAGGAATTACAAGCCACAAGTGTTTTAGTAGTGTGATATTTGAACTAACACATGGTGGAAAAGTAAAATTTTGGGATTTTTAGAATATAATTCAGGAGATAAAAGATGAAGGAATTTGGGCATGTCCTAGCCTTCTTCTCCTTCGTCTTGTCCTCCATGTCTTGGTGTGATGGCAACACTTTTCTATTGGTTTAAGGCAGAGATTCACAGTCTAACATGGGTGATGGGAATTGGTAATAAATTGTAAACATAGCACACAAGTATATAAGGTGGGAGCCGCCCGAGGCTCGGGGGCAGATGGTCATGGCTTCCTTTTTGGATGGAGCTTGGCAGGTCAGAGAAAGAATGTTATAGATAAGAAGAAATAAACAACCTTGAAAATGCAATTGGACACATTCCAGGCTCCTTCTTTGGCTGTGTTGGGCTAGGGAGAAAAGACCCTTTACAATCTCAGGGTCACCCTGACCCACAGAAAATCGAGAAATCAACAATAACTTGGATTAAAAAACCCAAAAATCAAACAACAAAGCACACAAAATTATATCATGATAGATGCTTCCTCACTGGATTGCCTACCTCAGGCTCCATCAGGTATATCAGTATTTTTCTTTTCCCCTACACTTCGTTCTTGTTCTCAGTGAAGGTAATAGAAATACATCTCAAGAAATATGTTTATTTTGGTTTTCATTTGTGAAATTGCACACAACTCTCCACTGCATGAAAGCTTTCATAAAACTGTCTCCCCTCTGTTTTACAAGGGCAACACTTCCAGGGTATATGTTTTTGCAGTGACTCCTTCACTCTGAAATATACAGTAGCCACATCACTATTCACACCACTACTTTTATGTCAGAGGTTCTAGTCTTCATCTTCTGCATTATTCTTCCACCTTATAATGTTTTGTAACAATTATGCATTTCAGCAAACACAATACTACTTCTTCACAAGCAGAATCAATCCAGACTGACCTGGAAGGACTTATAAAGGAATCCACTCGGGTGTTAAAAATACCTCTAATGTAACAGAAAACATGCTACTTAATGCAGTTTAAAATCCTGTTGCCTACTGGTGCACAGAAGTTTTGTACTTGATTCAATTTTCCTTTTTATTAGTTTTCTAAGGGTCCTGGTTTTCTGTCTTTTCTACATCCAAGTGGGAACAAAGGGTAAAGCAAGGTCTCAAAAACTGGTAAAATTACTGCATCAAAATAAGCATGAGGTAGAAACAGTACTGCTCAAAATGCTGAGCTGAACTAGAGCACTGGACAGTCTAAAAGCACACACTACTGATAATAGAGCTTGCACTCTGGATGGATAGGTTAAGGAGAAAGTTTTTTAATGGTCTCAGTTATAAATGACCATATGACCTCTCTAAAAACCAGTCTGTACTGCCATGGGTCGCAAACAAGACAAGAATACCTCCCAGAACCAGATAGTAACCCTCATGTTCTGAATTTAAAGATCACTCGATTCTCCATTAAATGTAAATTAAAAGTGTTCTCATGAAAAGAAAGTATCTTTAGGATCACAGATTTTCTAACATACAAGAAAGAGTAATGGATGTCAAGGTTTCACTGCTGTAAAAGCAAAAGCTATATAGGCATTGCTTCAACCACTTACAGACCTTACTCCTTAACCCTGGGTATCCTGTTAGGTTCTCAGAAAAAAATGACAGAAATATATTCAAAATTTTTTTGTCTGAGATTTATTGTATATGTTTTCTCTAAATATTTTTTCTTTCAGAATTACATGTCTTGCAACTTTGATATGTGTACAAACAAATTATTTTGCTCTCATGCTTGTCAAACAGCAACCTACAACTCAAAATTCGCACGTGTACAAGCAACAGTATAATTCAATACATTTGTAATAAAAACTAAACCTGAGCTAAAATGCTTTTCAAAGAATCTCCAGAACACGTGCAAGTGTCAAGATTTTAAAATTAGAGTGAAATTTTAGATAAACCCCAGTTCTATTTCACATACTTACTTTTACCTAGTTCCTACCACTGACAAAGGAATGCTAAAACCTAGGTCAATTTAAGAGAATGTAAATAGTGCCACTTCTGAAAAAAACTGATAGGGAACCAGCTTTCTCAGAAATCAGGTCACAGAGCTGTTTCTTATTAAAATGTCCTCAGGTTATTTCAGCCTGATATTGTCTTGGCTTGTGATAAACTGTGTACTAAAAATCTCCCATGTAGTAAAGAAATAATCAAGTTATAGCATCATGGAAACAAAAGAGGAATGTGGGATCTGGAAATCTAGATTGCATGTGAGGTCACACTGTCAAATCTTATTTAACAGAAGTGTGATGGGGATACATTTCTGTTTTACTTAAAACATAAATCATTAAAAGAATTATTGGAATAGATAGATAAGATAGACATGTTCAGCAATATAGGCTAGAGAGAACAATCACATATAGAAGCCAAATGGTCCTCTGAAAAAGTACTCTATTTTGTAAAACAAGAGTATGCTGTCTAGCAGGTGTCAAATATACCAAGAGTCTTCAGTGACTACTTCTTCTAGCTCCTTTTCACATGTGCATTTAGTACATTACATGTGCATATGCATCAGAGCTTTGTAAATTCCTCTCTCACAAACAGCTCATGAATTACTACTATGGCAAAAATATATTAGCAAGAGTGGATGGGAAAAAAGGAAATCAAGAAAATGGCAACTATAATTTTATTATTTGAATTAGCATCATCTGAAAGTTGATTAGTGACAGGAATATCTATATATGTATAAATACACACACATTCATAAAGCAATATAAAGCAGACATTTCCCAGGAACAGTACAGTTTAAGACACACCAACTTCTTCAAAAGACTAAAAATAGCCAAAAATATTTTTACTTGTGAAAATTCTCATCTGTTTCCTCCAAATGCAAAAGAATTTCCTCTGCACATTCTACTGATGGGGCTCCAGTGATTTTTTCCTTCACACTCTGCAGCAACTGTCTAAGCATAGACTGTAATAGAGCTTCATCTTCACTGGTAAAATGAGACATCTGTGGAAAACAAATAAAAGAATAAGAAACTCTCATAGTCTTGTTTTTCTAAAGATGCTAAGAAAAGCACAAATCCCTTAAATTGCCACTTTTTACCATTATCAACAGGATTTTCTATCAAAAGACACAATCATAAGAAATATTTGGTAGAGCTGATCTTAAGACAAACTGAAAATAAAACTATCAAATCAGTTTCACTAAAACTCCTGACATTGTAGCATAATATTCTTAAAGGAGGTATTATATTAAGAAAAGCTTGAACATTCCTATTTGTACTTGCCCATGACAGAGGTACAAGACCACAAGGTAAGCTAAAAAAATAAAAAAGAGGATAGGTTTAACAGATGTAATGACTGTATATTGATAAGAAAGCTTTATAAATAGTCTCTCACTTGCTTCTCGTCCACTATTACCACCCAGTTCTGACTTTAGAATTTCTCTACTCAGAGCTATTACTGTGCCCATGACTGAAAGTGCTGTCAGCTTTTGCAAGGGCCAGGTGGAATTATCATAATAGTTTAATTGCCCTGTGCTAATTAACAGCAGCGACCTGACAGAGTTCTGTCAAATTAAATGGAAACTGCTGGGAAAAACTGGGAGGAGGAGAAGAAACAGTGAGAAACTGGAAACATCTACCAAGTCCAGAAGAAAGACAAATAATTAAATTTTCAAGAGCTGCAAAAAAATACACAAGCTCATTTTCGATCTTGATTAATCAATGTCTTAAAAATCTTTACATGCCATGGAAGACTTTCAAACCTCAGTGGCAGTTTTAGCTTATATATTTCTAGCCTATGTAAGGAAAAATTACTTACAGATATTTGACTTTTCTGAATTAAAAATTAAAGACTCTCTAAACACCTGTGAATAAACAATATACACCTGGAAGCTATATATGCCTGGAAGAGACAATACAGCAAATTACTGTTTAAGAATCAAATAGCATCAACCAGAGGAAAAAAAAAAAGTGCCATATAGCACCAGCTGGAAGAGTTATCTTTTATGGAAGGTAATAGTTCATCAAGGTAACACTCTTCTGTGGTAACCAGCACAGTTGCTGAACATTTTACTTTGATCTATCATTATTCAATATTAACTCAATCATTTTACCAGAAATTTCATTAAACTAAACTTAGAGAAAACAAACAAAACACCCAAAATCCCTTGCAATAATCTTGAATCACTGATTTGCAGCCCTCTTTTTCTTACAGAATCTCAAGATACTCAAAGTCAATGCACTTTTAGGTCTATATAAACATTAGACAATATCCTAAACCCCTGGGGGGAAAAAAAAAATCACCAAGTATTTTGGTATAACTAGGATTTTTTAGAAGTTAAAGGTATCCACATGCTTGCTGGCAGTCAGTGCAAAGCCCTGCTCAGGTTATTCATAGAGAGAAATCATGAGACTATCGCAGCTTCACCTCCAGTTTCCCTGGAGAAGTCTTACTGACTTACACGTAATCACTAACAAAGATACATATCTTACATTTCATTTGTAAAGGTTTGCGGTTTGCTGTGCTTGCTTGTTTGGTGGTTGTTGCTTTGGGGGTTATTTCCCAGCAGGCAGAGCCCCCATTCGGTTTCCAGGCAACACTAAATTACATCTTTACCCAAAGCCCAGTTTGGGCAGTCTTTTCAAGGTCCCGACACCATCGCAAATGTGAATCCTGCCCCACAACTCAGGCAACGATTCATAAGCGGCCTGTTGTTGCCAGCATTTATCCTTACGCAAACCTTCGCCTGGGCAGGGAGGCAATTTTAGCAACCAGCCGAGGAGAGCAGCTCCCAGAAGGAGCCGTGCGAGGATCCCTGCCCCTGCCGGCGCTTTACCGCCCGTTCTCCGGCGGGGCGGCAAGCGGGACTCCTGGGGCAGCCCGCGCACCGGGAGAGCAGCCGGTCTGTCCGCAAGCGTCGGCAGAGCCTACTCCTGCCCAGCTGCTTCCCTCAGCGCACACAGCGCGGGCGAGCTCTGCCCGGGCACCTCGGACGCGCTCGCCCCACGCAGCCGCTCATCCCCGCCCTGCTGCCCACGGCCCGGGATGCCGCACCCCCGGTCCCTGCCCGCATCCCCGGTCCCTGCCCGCATCCCCGGTCCCTGCGCGCACCCCCGGTCCCTGCGCGCATCCCCGGTCCCTGCGCGCACCCCCGGTCCCTGCGCGCACCTCCCGCCGCCCGGCCCGCCGCCCTTCACCTGGGGCGGCCGCGGCCCTTGGCAACCGCGCCGCCGCCGCCGCCGCCGAGTCTCGCCGGGCGTTGGAAACATCGCGAGAGGCCGCGCGGGCCGCCCGCGCCCCGCCCGCCCGCGGTGGCGGTGCTGTGGTGGGGCCGCCGTGAGGGCTCCGGCCGGGGACAGCCCGGGGACAGCCCGGGGACAGCCCGGGGACAGCCCGGGGACAGCCCGGGGACAGCCGCTCCGGCCGGGGAGAGCCCGGGGACAGCCGCTCCGGCCGGGGACAGCCCGGGGGGAGCCCGGGGACAGCCGCTCCGGCCGGGGACAGCCGCTCCGCCGGCAGCCGGGGCTTGTTTGCCGATACAGGCAACCCGGGCAGAGCTCGGGAGCACTCAGCGCTTCCCGGCTTCAGGCTCCCCGCTGTTCAGCCCGGCGTGGTGGCCCCCAGGTTTGCCGCTGAAATCAAAGGAATACAGTCATGCCGTTATTCCCAGTTTACATCAGCGTGGGAGCAGGTTGACTCAGTAAATAAAATAATGAAAGGCAAGGAGTTTTTCAGTACTCTTTGACTCTCCATTCCCTCCTGTGATGAAGGAGATACTAAAAAAATATCAAATAGTATCTTTTTCTCTCCAACAAATAAACGCAAAACACGAAAACAGCAAAAGCAGTTTGATATTAAATAATTTCTATTAGGTCAGCTACAATAAACCAGAATTTACTTACCATAAACACTCATAATGATGTTTTTCAAGGTGTTGCATAGTGCATTATTATCCTTGCCTCCTACATTTTTCTAATGATTCTGATGTTAGGTGATGCTAATCATCCATGATGATGTTTCCTTTAAATGTGAATCTTCCATGTAATGCTAACCTTCCATGAAGACTTGTTCCTTTAACTGGACCTGTACTCCCTGGTTAACAGAGCTCTACTTAGTTGTGGGGATCCACTTGCACAGTTAGAATTAAGCTTGTAAACTGCAGCATTTCTATTGAAAAGGGACGATTCAGGAGAAACACAAACCTCCCTTACTGCTGGTTCTCAGAAACTGGATTTTGATCAGTTGCAGCAAACTTTCTGTGATAGCTTTAGCAGTGAGCTCTTCAGTGCTTGGATGTGGCCAGTACACTTAGGTACCTGCAAAATAAAATAGGAAAAATTGTCTGTTTACTACTGCTTGCAAAGGAACTCCAGTAAACTGACCAGAGTCCCGGTAGCTTGGCCATGCAGTCTCTCCATCTTCTAAGTGCATTGTTTGGAATGGGATGCACGTTACAGCAGCTTATTCCACACCCATGCCAAGCTCTTCTTTCACAGGCAACAGAATGGTTTGCTTTTCTGTCCTCATACCAGCAGAGAGGTGCAGTGGTGCAACACTTCTATTCAAATTCCTTTATCACTTCACAAGTGCTGATTCAAGTGACAGCATCTCAGTTTCATAGCTAATAAGGAATAGAAAAAAATCAGTGCATTAATAATCCTTACTGAAACAGCCTCCACTTTAACA
The DNA here is from genome assembly GCF_050655825.1 of Lonchura striata. Lineage (NCBI taxonomy): Eukaryota > Metazoa > Chordata > Aves > Passeriformes > Estrildidae > Lonchura > Lonchura striata. Next base: position 50,078,588 of record NC_140705.1, read on the forward strand.
AGTCTTCTCTAAAAAACCTTGTAAGAAAATTGCACTTGTAGTGGCATCACTGAAAGATGTCCCATGTTCTGAAATCCTTCCATTTCTTTCTACCCTCTCCCACCTTCTGTATTGTATCCAGCTTCTTTAGCCACATTTTGCAGCCATTGGAACTTGGAGCCCTTTCTTGTGACCAAAGCTGGCAGACCTGAGATGCCGTTGGCCATGATTGTTAGGATGCATCCAGGCAGAGGATGATACCACTCCGAGGGTGATACTCTAGTTGAAGAACACCATTTTGAAGTACAGTATGTTTGCATGGATGGCTGTCTGTCATGTGAGAGAGTTTGCAATCATTGTGAAATTGTTTGTATGGATTTCACACTGGTGAAATTCCACTCACTCTAGGAATTCCTTCTCCTTGGTATTGAGATGTTCTCCCTCGGTTGTACAAACAGGAAAGCCTGGCTCCTAACCCCAGTTCAGGAAGGCACAGTCTTCATAAGATCTCAGCATTGTTAGAAAGTCACAGTGCTGACTTCTGTAATTTTAGAAACTTAAAGGAAACAATACACAAATTCTTAAAGTGTGTAGCATATAAGGTAAGCAGAGTTTCAAACTGTGAAACATTATAGGAACGTGAGTAATTTAAGTATTATAGAGGAGTTTAATTGATATGCTTTTCTCCCCATACCTTCAACATGTCCTAAAAATCATTTTATGGCAAATTTCCATAAATTTAAAATGTTCCTAAAATGTCTTCAATGTGGCAGACCAGAAAAAAAGAAAACTGTGAAAAACGAAGGATCTTCTTTACAAGCTGGTGGTAGTAGTGGAAACAGCTTATGTTGGTGCCAGGGTCATTACAACTGGGACATAATTTCTCTTCCCTCTTTCTGCTCTTTCTGAGTTTTCTCTTTCACTCTAACTTACAACAAGACCACTCTTTTTTTTTTTGGAATGACACATAAAAGTTTGGAGAAATTTTTATTTTATGTAGCTAGTTTATCCAAGACTCTTTAGCTATGACTTTCACCAACTCTATATGTAGGACCTTCTAAAGAAATTGGAGGTTAGTATCTTAAATGATTAAAAAATTTAGCATAGCCAGTATCTATTGAAATTTCAGTTTATCAGCCTTTCCTTGGCTGATACAGTTTTTAAAGGACTATATACCAAAGAACAAAAAGGGAAGGCAAACTTCACTTGACCAACAAACCCAACCAAACCAAAACAAAAGCAGCTTTCTATACTCCCATTTCAGAGCTAAATCAAGATCAGAAGGAGCCATGGTGTCCTCACTTTAGAGTTTCCAAAACTGGGACTAAGATATGAAAAGGAATAAATAAGTTAGTAAAGGAGAAATAAGTTTGAATTCTGGTCTGGAGGTAGAACAAGAAATCACCACCTTTCTGCACACTGACCTCCCCTGAGAAGTTCTTGAAACTCCAAATAAAAGATCATCAACCCTTGTATGAATGTTGTGGCATTTGTTGCCCTCTCACATCACATTTATGGCAGTTTCCAAAATTAGGAGAAACAATGAACATGTTTTAAGACATCATTAGATCATAATCTAATCATAGATATCAAAAAGGAAACTGCTTAAAATATTACAGCTGATGGGAAAATCGTTTTAAGTAATCTCCAAAGGAAATTTTCTGTTTTGGAGACCATCTGTCCTTTCCTCCGTGTGCACTCTGGGGAACTACTAACCCCTGGATAGATGTTTCTGTTAAAACAAACACTGAGGAACTAGCGGGTAAATGGTCACGAGGGTTGCAGGCTGGAGCACTGATGCGATCAGCTGCACTTAGGAGTTTTGAGTTAAAACACATGCAAACAGAATTCATATCAGTTCCGTAACAGGGAAAATGTAAAGTGTCCTGACAGGTCTAAAGTTATATCAGATGACTTTGTACGTTCTGTTGAGAGCTAAGCTGGTATGAGATGCATGTAAACTATTACAGGAATCAAAAAACTAAACTGGGTCAGTTTGCTTATTTGGTGATTAAGCTTCAGTTATGCTGACATTTCAAAAAGACTGAAGATCTCTGCTGTTCCTGATCTCTTTTTTTTCTGAAAAGTGAAAGACTGACAGGAAATCGATAGGACTCTCGCATAACATTGTAAAGCACCAGCTCTGAACCAGCCTGTCCAATAACAATCAAGAATGTTATTGATTAAAAATGTAACTCAGTGAATTTAGAGGTACCGATTTTTCCATCTGTACTTTATGATGCAGTTTTCAATAGATGCTCTGCTTGCAGTTGTAAAAGGAGCTGCTGGAAATGAGGTGATAAAGTTTATATCACAATGCTAAGTAACTACCTCAAAGAATCAAAGACAAAATAAGCCTCAATGACAATGTAAATATCCAAATGCCAATAAAATAATTTTTTGATCCACAACTTTCTTTTTGTGAAACTTCAAGGAGCCAAGGACATGTATTATTAGCTCTGACTGGCCTTAGGCAGATCTCTTAGCATCAGAATTAGGTCTTTATTGGAAATTGAGGATAATAAAATTATCTTTATATGCCATTATGAAAATTAATCTCACAACATAATAACCAAATGGCATCATAGATCTTGACTTTATTTTCCATTTCTTTTCTAATTAATATTTTGGTCCTTTTTTATTGTGTTTTTCCTGAAGGTGGCAGCAATATTCAGGACTTGCAAGAATGTCTGACTTTTGAACCTATTGACCAATAATACAGCATTTCTTTCAATGTAAATGTATTTGTATTTATGGATATTAATAATATGTTTAAATCAAAATTTGATGACATAGATATTGTTGTTGTAGACACAGTATATACAATATCACTAGAAAATATGAAGAAACTATGTTGACCTGGAGTGTTAGAATTGCTTATTCTTTTGTTTGGTAGAAATTCATAAACTAAAGGTGGATTCCTAAAGTATTAAATATTTTAATTAAAAATTTACCATTGCTTGTAGTTAAAATTATCCATTTCATTGTCTTCATTGAAGCCTGTATTGTATGCTTTTTCTGAAGTGAACTGTAACCTCATTTGGGGACACTACATTAGCAGTTCAAAACACTACAAATGTTATGTGTGATCTCTGAAGGAAGATTATAGCCTATCTGTAGGGTTTCTTTCAGTTCCATTTCTTCATTGACCTTAATCGTTTAAAATCATTGCTGGAGTCAAGCAGGCAAACTATCTCAGCATTGCAGGGTTTCAATTAAAAAATAAACTTTAACATTTCTCCTTTTGCTTCAGATGTGGTAAAATGCATTGTTGTGAAATGCTTCTGCTACTGAGGCAAGGTAGTTGCATCAACATTAAAAATATTAAATAATTTAGAGAACTTTTGTCTCCTTTCATTAGCAGTTGCCTGGTCAGGTAGTTGTAGATCCCACTCCAATTTAAATGGATGATCATGGAAGCCCACAAAGACGTCTCTGCAGCAGGGCTTTCCTCCCCTTTGTCTTTTGCTAACAGAACTGCATTATGTCAGGTGATTGTTTTGCCTGCAAGTCTTCTGTCAGCTCCAGGGCTGCTCTCACAATGCATCCAGGACAAGGGCTCAAGTACCAGTACTGCTGTCCCAGAAATGCTACTTTGATGCAGGTCTCCTCAGTACAAGAGAGTCATGGAGCTCCTGTATCAGATCCAGCAGAAGGCTATGAAGATGATGAGGGGACTGGAACATCTCTTTCAAGAGGAAAGGCCGAGGGAGCTGGGCCTGCTCAGCCTCAAGAAGAGATAGATGAGAAGGCACCTCATCAATGTCTGTCAGTATCTCAAGGGGGGTGTCAAGACAATAGAGCCAGGCTCTGCTGGGTGGTGCCAAGCAACAGGATGAGGCAATGGGCAGAAACTGATGGACAGAAAATTCCACCTGAATATGAGGAAGAACTTCTTTACTGTGCAGGTGGCCATGCACTGGAACCAGTTGCCCTGAGAGGTTGTGGAGTCTATTCCACTGAAGATGTTCAAGAACCATCTGGACACAATCCTCTGCCATTTGGTCTAGGATGACCTGACTTGAGCTTGGAGGTTAGACCAGATGACTTCCAGTGGTCCTTTCTATCCTTATTCTGTGACTCTGTCAGTTGCATACCTGCCAATGGCCATGCTTCTAAAGAAAGTGCAGAACAGGGCTTCCTTTTGAGTTTTCACTTGTCCAAATGAACTCCCTAATCCTTGCATGCCTCAGATCTGCATGCTTCATCACAAGAGAAAAGTAAGGAAGAAATTTTTTTTTTCCTTAAAGTAATCTCCATTCCTAAATAGGCATGGAACACAAAAGCTACAATTTTAAATTATACTGACAGAATTTATTACACTGTCCTTCTTAAGGAGTTTGCTTGGAAAACCTGGTGGCCCTTTTAGTAGTTGTATATTAATATTTCCGTGCCTTAGAATTGTCCGTCTTTCTTCCTGTCTTTACCAATGACTGTTGTGCTACCCCTCAAAACAGTACTTTGATATCCTGAAGTTGAATATTTTCATAATTGCTCAACTTATGTTCATCCTTAGTAAAGTATTGTTAAAGTAACTTCCTTAAGATTTCCTCTCAAGATCATCATTCATTCCTGTGCTTGTCACATTGACATTTCAGAATTCATTCATCAGCTTCTCTGAGCTGCTGATGTGGTATTCTTTTGCAGATACTGGCTGGTATTCCTCTTTGCATTTCTGCTCCCTCTTAGATTTCCCTAAAATATGTCATTGGTATCACTTCCTTTATTACACCATTATTACTACAAAGCCTAGCACTAACTACAAAGCCTAATTACTAGCAAAAGTGTTTTTGTTACTTGTGGTTTAAGTGTTGAGTGACCCCACCTTCTCTTTCCTGTTTCCCATTTGTCTTATGGAAATTTTACCAGTCCAGATAAACTACTGCTCTCCTTACCCAATGGCTTATCCTGATATACTTCTGAATCCCAGCACCAAACACAATACAGTTTCCTTCCTGGATCATCAACCCAGTTCTGTCTGTAATCTTAATATTTGCAGGGAGTCAAATACTGGAGAATTTGCTGTGTAAGCTGCTGTTTTATATTCTCTTGTTAATATAAGTTATAGTCTTCTTGTAAGAATCTCTTCTACAAGTACAGATTAATCTGACCAGATGTGACACACAGATAACTTTGTTCTGTTCATTTTTGGAATGTTGTAAAATGCTTGAAAAGTAAGCAAGCAAATTGTGCCCTTTGCTGTTCACTTGAAGCTGTACTCTTTGTAAGACAGGCTCAGGAAGACAGAATTTGGCCCATCCTTTGCCATGCTTTATTCCTTTCTGTACTTTCAGTAACATGAACTGTGCTTTGTTTTTCAAATGTTTTGTGTCCTAGCAAACTGCAACCTCTTCCTCAAAGTGATGTTTTAAAGACATAGTCAAAGCATTGCTTGGTAACAACACTGTTTATTTAAATTACAGAAAACACTTGTTTTTACTTTTTTCTTTTATTTCGCTTAGATAGTGTCTGTGATCCTAACAGAATTTTACATCTGAGAAAAGTTTTTAGCGATTCTGTGAACAAATACAGTGTCTGAAAGAAAAATGGATGAAGAAAAACACCAGTCCTGAATGCCTTCATACACAAAATATGGTCTTTTAATAAAAAATTTATTTCAAGATTGTTGTGTAACAGAATCTGTTGTGCAATGTAATCTTATTGGTGACACACGTTCCTTAAGATAATTAATCTAATTTATTTTAAAAAAAAACTGTCATAGTTTTGCATTATTGAAGTCAATATGCCACCATCATCTCAATATAATTTCCGTGAATATTATTGTTAAGGATGAATTTGATTCAGTAAATCTGCAAGTATATTTCTCTGACATGAAAAATAATCTCCATGTAACAAGAAGAATATTTAATATTTTCACTGGTATTTTTTTAGTGCCCTCATGATGTCAGTGGAATTCCAATAGAGATATGATTTTGTCAGATGAATTTCTTTCACTGAGGAATAAGACAAACACTTCTGTATTTTGATACACCTGTTCACTGACTGTTACAAATTTTGTAATGTATATTTTATCATACAGCTGTAGTGCTGGGTTGTTGTAAGCCAAAGGCACAACATGGCACTTGGCCTTGTTGAACCTCAGACAACTGGCCTTGATCCATCAATCTAGTTTATTTGAATTCACAAGATGACTCAGATCTCTTGATTCAGAAGGTGTCTTTTTTCCGGACTTGTGAATGGCCTTGTTTACTATACCAGACGTGTAGTGTGCAAGTCAGTGCTACTGAAGTGGAAAGAGCTGTGATTCTGGAGTAAAAGTAACTCTTGATGGGGGATGGAACTTCATAATTGGCTTTACAGTTGAAGCAAATGGGAGCATATTCTGTTTTGATAAGGCTGAGTGTAATATTCATCCCTTTGTAATCTGTCAGATGGGCTTTGTGGACTTGTGATTTGATTGGAGACTGATTATTCTGCTTGGAATCCTTGGAGCACTCTGTAATATGAAAAGTATGCTAAGAATGTGATAATTATTATTTTAAAGTCTGATTCCTTTTTAGTGCACTCTTTTCTGATTAAATGAGGTTCTGGAGCTGGCATTGGAGAATAATGCAGGAGGTGGAGGAAAAAATTAATGTGGATGTAGACTCTAGGCTGCTTTGGTTGATTAACTTGATTTATTCTGATGGATCTATCAAAATACACCAATGGAATATTCAATCCCAGTTTTAAGGAGGAAGGAGGATATACTCACTGATGAGTAGTTTTTGGCAAAGCTCTCAGAACACTTTAAAAATACCTGCTTAGTTTTTAGAATAATTTTGCTAGCTACTCTGATGCTTTATAGTGTTTATTGCACTAAATAATTGTAATGCCATTGTGTTTCATACTCTTTATTTTACTGTTTATGCACCATATGGTATTGATGTGTATTATATTGCATATAACTCAACACAATAAACATAATATTACAAAACAGATTTGGTATAGGTAGGTTACCTACTGTGATGAAAATAATATAAAAATATAGAGAAATTATTACTCCCTTCTTAATTTTTATTCAAGAAATAACCTGTGGTAAATTAGGTGCAATTCCACAAAGTTTTATAGAAGCATAGATCTTGTTATAAAACTGTAAATAAGCTCTGCTAGGATTTTATGGTTTTTATACTTGTCTTTTAAAATTAGTTTATATTTGTAATGTTTTGCCTCAAAGGTTACTTGAAGATCACTCCTGAGTGTTATTGCACATTCTCAATTATTTCTGAAGGCAATAAATGCCAAGAATCTCAATTTGCAGACCAGAACTGTTTATTCTTTCTATTACTTACCCCATGCAGATTATTTTTTTTTTTTTTTGCATGTTAACCATTACATCCCAATTCCTATCCATCAATGATTTAATACTTAGCTAAGAGAGTAAATCTAGGGACTAAATAAATTTTCTGTTGTTCTATGATATGATCCTAAGGTTAGTGAGATGAGCTGGCCTCTGCAGAAATAGACTGCATGGCTCTCATTTTGTTGATTTAATTCCAGAATAGACCTAAGAGCCAAAAGGAACCATTGAAATTGCATTTTTTAGGCAAACCTTCCTCTCTCAGCTTTCCATTTTGTAAGCTCCACAGAGAAGGGAAAGGAAGGGAAGGAAAGCATTCCTCTCCCAAAGGAATTACAAATTCCTTGCAATCTTACACAACTATGAAGCTTGACTGTAGCATTGTGGTTAAGTACTGATGTGGGAGTGTTGGTACTTTTCTTTTTATTAAGTCCAGTCACTGTTTAATATAAAATGGATGATCAGTCCTGACAATAGAAACAGTCTCACAACTCACTCCTACCCAAGTGTCTCTCCAGAGTCAATTTCCCACTTGTTGGATTTCCCTCCTTCTTTGGCAAATCACTACCTACTTCACAAATCTTCAGCAGAAGAGGAAAGCCCTACTCAGCCTAGCCTGCTTCTCAGCCACTAAAAAGTTCTAGAAGCAGGTTTGTTTTGAATTCCCCATTTCTAAAGCTGAGTTAGATACTGTCAGTGGGCACTGTGACTCTGAAGTGTAAAGAGCCAAACAGGAGGCTGCATCCTAATTTTTAGTCTCAGACCTTCCTAATCTGGTCCTAAATGCCTTCCATTTTTCACACGTGCCTCTTTTTCCAGGTCAATAGGTTATATATCAATTTTCTAGATTATTTATCGATTTCTGTTACCTAGGATAACATAATAAGGATAAGATGTAGAAGATGTTTGTATCTTTATATAAGCATATTTTTTTTTTCAATTTTTCACTTATTTTGTATAAATGTAAGACTTTTTATCAGACAGATGTTACAGCAAATTAAAACCTGCATGGGGTACAGAAGGAAATGAATGACAATCTGGATCAAACATATAAGGAACTATGCTGTATGTTTAGAAGTTTTATCTGCAAAAAAGGCAGCATGTAGAAAAATTCCTCTCAGCCTTTCACATCATCTGTCTGTCAAAGGTGATTTGTGTTTTATTTAATGCTAGTTGAACCTGTCATATCCCAACACTACATACTGTTTGTATCAAAGCACAAAAACCTTGGTTCATAGTACATCATGCAGATTTATTTGTCTTAAATAGTTTTTTCAGGGTGAATACCACAGACTTTGTCTTACTACTGTTACAATTTTGTAGCAATACAAAACCAATGGAGCTACTTCACCTGCATCATCCTCCCCTTCAGTCTTATGCTAATGTAGCACATCTACCAGAAAAAAATTACATCTATCTGCTCTACATCCTAGTCATTCTTGGTACTATAAAGGAATGTAGTGCTGGTCCCATGAAAAGAGTACACAAACCAGGCCCAAATTCCCTACAGTCATTACTATTCTTCCTGCTGCAACTGTGCCCCACTGGAATTTTAAACGCAGGCACTGCAGAGGCTCATTGGGAACAAGTGAAGCTGTTCAAGTGCTGATTACACTGACAGAGCCTGAGCAAATTAGTTAATAATTAGGTGTGAAATTAATGTACACCTTCTGTTTTCCTTAGTAGATTTCCCATGTTGTTAATTTGTTTCTGCACCACCAAGGGACAAAGTACATTTAAGGAACATATGTGGGAATGAGCTAAAAATGTCCCCAGGTAAACCTTGTTACAGTTGTTATCTAAATTTTAGTATTGTATAGAGCTTTGTCTGAACTCTTCAAAATGTCTCACTCCTTAAATCCTAGCTATGTATAGTGCCTGTTTGAGCAAGATGTAATTGCCTGATGAGAAAAATAAAGCATTGCTTTGGCTTTGTGTTACATTATGTTAGATAGAGACACAGTATAGTATATTATCTCATGATGCCATATCGTGTATGTTTAAATTTCAAATGTGATATTTCAGAGTGTTTATATAGAATGTACTAGCTAAAAATTGTGTGATGTGATGTTGGACCTGCAGAGTGGTGCCTAATGTAGCAATGTGTTGTTGGAGGGGTTCATGTATTTCTGTATGTTGAGCAGGATGTTATACTCAAAGGAAGTGTTTTGTGATTCTTTACTTTGAAAAATACATAAATGATGTTAAGTAGACCTGAAAGCCGCTGTAGGAACTTGTGATTATAGACTGCACCAAAATTCAGAATGAACGTTATCGACATTTCACTGAAATTACCATTCTCACTGTCACCCACAATGTAGAGTGTGGGAAGATCACTTGGAAATCTGAGGTGATGCAAGATAAAGTTTGAATTTCTGGTCCTCTTAAAAGGTGATGTTAGAGACTTTTTGCTCTAACAGACCTTTTTTTGATACTCCAGTATATTTAAAGCTATGCCAAATCGTTGTCTCCCTGTTTATCCTGTTAACACAGAGTGTGACTTTTGTTTTCTGTAGCCTCTCTGACTTTTTTGACTACTCCAGTTTAGCGGACAGGGATGGAAATGTCTGTATGCAAGGGCAAACATGTAAGCTTGGAAGCTTTTATGGGAATAGATAGAAGCAAGTGTATTGAAGTTTAGGAAGTACATACTGCTGTAGCAGGCAGGGCACATGAGAAAATGAAAGGTTCTTTCCCTTTTTCTAGAACAGACTTGTTATAGGAGATCAGCAAGCCTTTAAAAGATTGCTTTGTTGCCTCTTTTGAATTTTGTGCTATTCAGGTGTCTCACTTCAGCTGGAGGTAAGAATACCATTTTCATCAACTAGGAACATTGCAAAATGACATGACTTTTGACAAACTCTAGGAGTCTTTGAAGTAGCTCATATAATGTAAATAATTTCCCAAACTGTTCTTAATGCATATATTAAGCAAACAGTCAGAACAAAATTGAGCTAACCCATCAGGTTCAGATTAGCCTTCTTGCAAGAATGTTAACAGAGGGAATTTTTGTGATCTCTAAGTGTTTATTGTATGCATATACCAAAAGGTAGCACTTTCTTTTCATTGAATGCTATTTACAGTCAAAAAATCCAGGAATAATCTGAAGGATAAATAGTTAGGCTACTTGTAAACTGTGGTAGGAATATATGCCAACATTTCAGTTTACAAAGGATAGTATTTGCATATAAGTCTAAAGAACAGTTTACATTAAAAAAATTAGAAGGCTGATTCATCAAAAATCAGTTACAAAAATACATTAGGATTAAATAGAATCTAAATGTTATGGCTGGACTTAAGTGGCTTGATTATGCTTTTAAATATCTAGCATTGAGTTTCCATAGTCTTAATAAACTGAATTTTTTTTTCTTCCAAAAATTGTTTCTACTGTTTATCCCATTTGAATAAATATTAGTGCTTGGACTGGCTGGCAGGGGAAGAGAGGCAAAACCCTTTCACTCAAGTCACTGCTGGTGAAAGCTCTGAGAAGCACCTGCCATCTGGACTATGACCTGTGCCTGGGTGAGGAACTGTGTTTTCATCAATTGTCAAAGTTGGTCTGCTTACCATCTCCCAGGATGAAAAATTTTAAGGCTCTCTTAGTGCAGTCTTAGGTTAAAATATTTTTAATGTAGGCTTAGTCTTATTATGGATTTCATCAGTTTTCTGATGTGGGTGTTCTTTTTTTTCCCATCTCATAATCCTTTTCTAAGGCCACCCATTCTGCTTCATGCATGCTCATGAGTAATAGAGGACCATTTTTACCAGACCTGTAGATAATGATCTTTTTGGATTATGTGTCTTTTACTTTAACCACAAAGTTTTTTTCTGAGCTACAACCTTCTCTTCAGTGTTAAATTCTGAATGCAAGAAACTGTATTTTATTGGTCTGTGATTTGCATTCTCTCTTTTTGTCATTACTAGTATACGTGCTTCTTGCCACCAGTGCAAAAGCTTTCCTCTTTGTCTTCTTTGCTTTTTTGCTTTCAGTTTTCTTGGAATTTGCAGTAAGAATAACAAAGTGGGAGAGGTACTTGGAGGATGTTGAACCCTTGCAGCTTTAATCAGAGGCCCATGAAGGTGCTTCCAACTGTGTTATTAATTTCCCTCTGCTGTGCCAGGTTCATCTTCCTCCTTCTTCCTTGACCCAGCTTCCTTTGATCATGTCTCTTCCCTTCCCCATCAGTTTTTCCAAGAGGTACATAGCCCAGAGTTCCTATTCCCCTTTATGCCTCTGCCTGCCCTCCTTCCTTACTGTTATAATTTTTTTTCCCCTTTTTTTTTTGTTCCTTTCCCTCAGTTAGGCATAGAAAGGACAAGGACCTTGTCCTCTGGGCTTTCTTGAACTTTGGGTGCTATCCATAAGTTCACTTCACTCTGGCAAATGTCAGAGTCTATTTAAGTCCATGGAAAGACTCCAGTAATTTCAGGGAGGTTTTGGTACTGGCCGTGAGACCATGGCTGTGTTGGTCAGAATTTCTTTCCATAGCAACCTTATCCAGGTATTCAGTAGAATGTCATGGCTTACCCTCATTCTCCAAAACACTTGTTCACTGTTATAGTAAGTGGTAACTACAGCAGCAGTGAGAAACTCTTTCTTGACTTGTTTCTTGAGCTATTGGAAATATTACTTTTTCAGTGATCACAATATCATGAATTTTTGCTTCCTTTCCACAAAAAAAACCTTTTTTTTAAATAAGGAAGTAGCCAACTGATTCATACAATACATCTGAACTTTTACAATGATGATTCATGTACCAAATAGCCCTATGGAATGCAATTGCCTTAATTTTTCATAAAGAAAACCAGAAAATGCTTATTCTTAATTTTTAGTGATACTTCCTCAGTTTTTTCTAGTTTTACTTTATATCATATTGAGGTTAACATTTTTAAAGAAATGTCTGTGACATTTCTTTAAAACCAGTTACATTGCCCTTCAGTTAGCCCCGTGCTAAGTTTGAGATATTCAACACTTTTAATTGTATCTTATAATTAGTCCAAACATTCTGACCATTTCTGTTGTTCTTCGTTGAACTTAATTTAGTAATGCTTTTCTACTTCTTGAAAGTAGTCTAAAAATTCTCAACCTATTAGCCAAATTGTCTTATTAAAATTTCAATATTTGACTGGTAAGTTTGTATAACAAGGTGGTCATGGTATATTAATACTTTTAATGAGCTATTGAAGAAATTACTTCACATATCTTGGAACTACTAATTTTCTTCTTGGCATATATATCCTAACTATGAATACCCAAGTATTAATGGGTTCTTGGCTTAAGTTACACAAGATCTTTTCTCTGTCTGTAATTATTTTCTTTTTTTTTTTTTTTTTTTTTTTTGACAGTTACTTCTAACCTCAGGATACAATTTACAATTTTTCCCAATTTTTCCAGCCTTTAGGAATAAGTCAGAATATCCTCTGGAGTGTTTTTTTTGTTTTTTTTTTTTTTTTTTGTTTTGTTTTTTTGGTTTTTTGGTTTTTTTGTTTTTTTTTTTTTTGATAACTAGAATTTACTGTCTTTTTAGATCCTTGGGATTTATGTTCCGTATTTGTGTTTTAAAGTTACATCAAATGAAGATAGTACACAATCTATGCAAGCTGATCCACAAATTACATTTTGTTGGCTGATATTTATAATCCTTTCCTCTCATTTTAATGTGATTTCTCAACTGTAGAATTTTTTTCCAATTTCTTATCTCTGCCAATTTAGTTTATTAAAAAACGTCATCATGATCCTTCTCACGGAAAAAAGAGGTCATTGCAACACTGATAATTCTGCTATTTTAGACAGCCAAAAAATCACAGTGTGAGGCAGATATGCCATTTGTTCAGTGTTGACTATAAATTGGAGCCATGGCAGAAGACAATTGTTCATGTCAAAACCAAATCCTCAAATAATTTATCAAATTTGATTTACAATCCAGGAGAATTGTAAGGAGAATAAGATGAAGGAGATAATAAAACATTTTTGAGAGATCTCTGATGTTATCATGTTCTGGCAAGCAAATGGGAATTTGTCCCATCTGCTTCTAAATTTCAGGCTTGGATGAAATTCTTGAATAAATAAATAAAAAAGAAAACCACAACAAAAAATCCCAATAAAACACTCCTCCCCAGAACAAAACAAAAGGCAACCAAACAAAAAAGAATCCATCAAAAGTAAACTGATTAATAATGCATGTCCAAATGCTAACAAAAAGTAGTAGATTGGTCGTAGTTGGAAAAGACAGAAAGTTCATCTGGTTCAAACTTTCATGTGAAAGGGAGCCCTAATGACGTTATCTAGTACCCTTTCCAATGGTATCTTAAAACCTACAATGATGGAGACTATCGCATGACTGGGAGATTGTTCCAATTACGGATTGTTCTCACAGTGAAAAATTTACTTCTTATATCAAGATGAAACCTGTTCTTATGAAGCTTGAGCCCACTGTCCCTTGTCCTCTCCATTTGTGTCCTTGTGAAGTGACCTTCTGTTGGCTTTTTAACTGCCCTTTAAGTACTAGAAAATTGTGATGAGGTCACATGAGTCTTCTCATGAGAGAAATTAATTCCTTCAGTTTTCCTTGTAAGTCAGATTCTCCAGGAACTGAATCATCTTTATGGCCCTCACGTGGATCTTCCCAAGTCTGTGCATGTCTGTTTTGAGTTGTGGAGCTGAAAACTGGACACAGTTCTTAAAGCACATCCTCAGTTTTGTTGGCTGATACCTCTGCAGATAGCCTTTAGAGATGTAATTGAGAGTTACATCCCTTTTAATATCTTGAAACTCAGCTAAATCTTGGCTTTTGTACACTTTGCATTAATAGCATTCTTGCAATTTTTTCTACAAGAATCTATATATATATATATATAAAATTTGCAGGAGGATTTTGAAAGGAGGAGTACTTATAGTTGATGAAATATTTCTTTTTTGTCCTGTTAAATTTTGGTAAGCCTCTGCTGAGATATAAATTCTTCATACTGCCATTGATCTTCTTTAGCACATGGGCCACAAGAAAAGACTATGATAGCAAGCTGAAATATTCACAGACTGTGAAACTCTGTGGCTGGGCTTATTCAAAAGCCAAGGCAAAAAATAGTTATTCTTTCTAATGGAATCAATATGCAATACCAAAATACACACAGTCAAGACTGGAATTATCTCTATCTCCATATCTGCTTCAGTACCCCCAAATTTTCTGTGTTTCCCTGGAGTATGATATAGACAGCAGGAACAGAGAGAAGAAAAGCTGAGTTCTTGTTAATTGTCTCCCAAACAAACCAGGTGATTGCTATCCCCATTTCATCATATTAAAGTACATGTGTATGGAGAAGGGAAAGAAGGAAATAAGGTTATGGTAAAGCTGTTTTTGGCAGTGACACACAACCTGGAAGTGTCTTAGAACCTAGCAACTAGATATATGTTACAGATCCTTGTCTTTCACTCTTGCCAGGAGCCTCAGTCACTCACCAGGGCTGCAGTGCCCAGGTGCTGTCTAAACACAGAAAGAACAGTCCCTGTCAGTTTACAATCACAAAAGAAAAATAATAGGAGAAAACAAGAAGCAATGTGCTTAAAAAAAATATGTGTTTTCTGAGTTGGGATTATGGATTGTCAAGTGAACTTTTCTTGCAATACCAACTTTTGAACATGTTAGTGGGCACTCATATCCTAGGATTGGGCATGTACCCCTGTCGTGGTTTGACACGGAAAGGGAATTTTTTCCGGAAGGAAGAGGTCAATTTAGATATTGACCAATTGAAAGTAGACACGCCTCTGAGAACACAGAGGGGTTGAAAGCAGAATTCCCAGGGGAACTCGCTCTCTTTGGTTCCGGTCAGCGTGCAGTGCAGACCTTCCCCCGCCCAGCCACGAGCTGGGTGGGGGAGGGGAAGCCCCATGGCCTGAAAGGTAGGCCCCAAGGGTGGTGGAAGGACTGGAACCGGGCTGGCCCCTGCAGATGGAAGGGTGGAAGAAATCTGGGATGTCTCCATTCCCCGCCTCCCCCCCACCCCGGGGTTTCTCTCCCAAGGGGGAGAAAGAGACGGCGGCGGTCCTGTCCTGTCAGCAATTCCACCGCGAGGAAGGAGGAGCGGGGGGAGCTGCTGCAAGGTGCCCAGTTGTGTGGGAGTTGCTGGATATCCGGGCATCGAGCCATCCCTGGGAGTTTGGACTTTTAACCCTTCCTTGAGAAATGAAAGCTTTGTGAATTTTCCTTTCCCCTCCTCGGTTTGAAAGAGAGGAAGAGGGACACCTTGGACCCTGGGATGTTGGAAGGAGGAATTCTGGATGGGAGGAGCACAAGGAGTGGCTTTTGGCTGGACTTTTCCGTGTT
The DNA here is from genome assembly GCF_050655825.1 of Lonchura striata. Classification (NCBI taxonomy): domain Eukaryota; kingdom Metazoa; phylum Chordata; class Aves; order Passeriformes; family Estrildidae; genus Lonchura; species Lonchura striata. Next base: position 50,094,188 of record NC_140705.1, read on the forward strand.
AGCCACAACCTGAACCAATCTTCTCTCCTTCAAGAGGGACTGTGTTTTGGGAGGATGCCAGTGAGTCAAGAGACCTGCTTCAGCTGGGAAAAAAGACAAAAGTGGAGTGAACGGAGAAAAGGTTAGGGGGTTTGTGGTAGTGCCCCCTGTCCTGGAAAGGAAAGAGAAGAGAAGAAGATCTCTGTTCTTGAGCCCTCGGCCCCAGGGGAAAATGGGGGGGGACTGTGGTCCCAAACAATGAAAAACTGAACTGTTGTTTTCTCCCCTCCTGGCAGGGCATCCTTGAAAGGAAAAATTCTAAAAACAGTCTGTCCATCCATGCATTTAGTGGTGAGAGCACTGTGCATGGAAAGGAGAAGGGTCACCATGGCAAACTTTTTCTCCGGGCGGTGCCATGTGTGACATGGAAACACAGGATGTGAAGCTGTGTTTTCTTGGGGGGTCTGTGGCACAGGAGAGACTCTGTTCCCTCGATGGACTGAGTATCGATTGTTTGGAGGGTGGAAACCTGATTGGGGTCCATATTGTGTCTCACTGTGGTTTGTTGGAGTCGGGTGGTGGGGGGAGGAATGTTTTGCAAGGTTTTCATTTGGGTCTTTTTGTGGTTTTTTTTTCCCTTCTTTAGTTTTCTCTTTTCTTTTGTAGTAGTAGTTTAATAAAGTTTTTTTCTGTTATTAAGCTTGGGCCTGCTTTGCTCTATTCTAGATTCCACTTCACAGCATTCAAGGGAGGGATCACATTTTCATGGGGGCACTGGCATTGTGCCAGTGTCAAACCATGACAACCCCAAACACAGGTTTAATACACAAAGCAATGTATTTTCTAACCTTTTTTGTGTTTAACTTTTCAAACCATAACTCAGGGCTCTTTAACAACAGACAATTAAGAGTGTAAAAATAAATGTATCATTCTAATAATGAATGAAAATAAAGGCATTGTTTTATATGGAATTCAAATGAATTAATTATGATCATCACTTATCTCCTGGGGAAAAAAAAAAGCTTTCTTCATCTATGGTTATAGATTTCAGTAGCTTTGATGGGATTTTATAAACTAAGCCTTAAAATCTGCTGTCAAGCAATGGACAAAAATCTTATGAAAGAAGTAGAATTTAATGAATGGAGCTCTTGAAGACACCAACTTAAAATGAAATTCAGTGATTAATTAATGTTGTATCCACTCTGAAGGTTTCAAATATATTACTAGTAGAGAAAGACATTAAATACAATCCATTTTATATGCAAGTTGGAACAATTTCTACCAGTTAGAGTAGTCTCCAGCATGCTGATCCCAGGGAAGACCATGGAGCAAGTTTTCTTGAAGAACATTTTGGGACAGGTGAAGAAGGAAGTGACTGGCAACAGACAGCATGGATTTTCTGGGGATTGATCAATCATACCTTACCAAGCTGACAGCAGTGGGTACCATTTACCTTGACTTTTAGCAAGTCTTCCAGCAGAGTCTCCTTTAAACTTCATGGAAATAAGTTGAGTCATTACACTGTGAATGGGTGGAGATAATTGGCTAAAAAGTAGTTGGATGGTTGGGCTCAAAGGACAGAGAGCAGTTAGAGGATTTTTTTTACCTGGAGGCTGGTGGCAGTGGAGTGCCACCAGTGCATCTGCCCTGGGACCTCTTCTGTTTGACATCACAGGAGCACCCCAGTCCAACCCCAGCACTGAGTCTTCTGTAGCAGGGCTACAGCAAGGACCTCCCAATCATTTTTATCATATAGCCTTTGTACATCTGCCAGTGTCTGCATTCTGTAAAGGATATGTTTAGAATTTGTTTTCCTTTTGAAAGACTGTTATCTTGTAAGTAACTCTTTAAATTGCTTACAGTAGGCACCAGGCACAACTGAGCTCGGTTGAGATTGAACAATATGTTACTTACACCTGAAAATTTAATCTAGTGAAGATTTTAGACAGTTCTTAAAAATGAGGATTTGATTTTAAATGTCAGAGAAAAAGAAAACAGAAACAAAGTAGTAGGAATAAATCCATTTGCTAATAAAAAATATTTGCTAAGTGGCAACCCTACTTAGTAGAATTTGAATTTATTTGCAGAATGAGTGCTGAGTCAGAAAAAGTAGTTGTGAAGCCAGCTGAGCACAAATAGCCAAATTCAGCACTCACATGTATTCACACAGCTATCATTTACTGGGAACAGGATTGGTTCAGCGCATGGAAATTAATAAGCCTTTGCCAAGAAAAAAAAAACTGAGACAAATTTCAGAAACCACATCATAGGAACATTTCACCATTGTGCCTGTGGTTGTGGTCTGGTGGTCTGCTGAAGTGAGGGAGAAGAGAAAAGCATAAAATCAGACAGAAAAATGTGTCTGCAGGCACCAAAGCAGCAAGAGGTTTGCAGTATAGTGGCAAAGTGGCTCACTGAGTAATTCCTTTTTAAAAGGCTGAAACTGCATTTTGAAAAAGTTTATTAATTCTTTACAGTCAATTGAAGAATTGTGGATAGATGTGCTTTGTAAAAGTGATACTCTGCTTGTTGAATCTTAGATGTATTCCTCCTGATCAAGCATTTTTCTTTACTGTAATCTTTTTCCCTCTCCACATGTGTGACAGTTGATAACTTGAATTACAGGAAATCAATCAACAGACCTGTTTTCACTACATTACTGAAGGTTGCTTTAAATGATTTTATTAAAGTCAGGAAAATGAAACTAATTTTACATGAAAATATAGCTTACTCTGTGGTCAATAAGAGTTACTTAAAGTATTTTGAAGATTATTGGACTGAATTAGTCTGTACAAAGTTGGAGGCCAAAAAAACACAAAGTCTAAAGTTTCCTAGATTTTCAGGACAAAACACTAAATCTAAAGCAGTTATTTAGCTAATGAATGTTTGAGTCAGACTAGGGGGGGACAGTGGAAAATAATTTTGAGAGAAATTCTTATTCTTTAGAATTACTAAATTACTGCTAGACAAGTCAGAGTTAATTTCATTCATATCCCTACTTTTTTTTTCCTGCCTAGGCTGCAAAATATTTTTCAGTTATTTTCAGTGGGAACAGATAGTTGTAAAGGCTACTGCTCTCAGTGCTCCTGAGCAGACCTTCAGATGGTATTTAACAAGTCTGATGGACCTGAGGACATGGTGCTGCAATATTAGCTTAGCTGCTTTTCAGTCTAGTCAATGGGTCTGAGCACAGTGAATTCCTTTCCTTGCTATTTTTTTCAACGGGAAAAAACCAAGAGTCAGCAATATGAGTTTTAAACTGTGGAACTTTATTATTTACTCAAAGGATAAATTAAGCCATTCACCATTTTAAATCCTGTGTGCTCTCTAGATGCAAGATGCCTGCAATAGGAAGCTGGTCCCAGGAAACCAGAACAGTATCCCTGCCCACCCAGCAGGGCTGGAGCTTTTCTCCTTTGGTAATGAGCTCTGCCCAACAAAGTGCACAGTACAGGAAACATCATCAGTCTGTATGCAAGTGCCTGTGGCCCCTGATCTAGCTACAAATCATTAGACCCACTCTTAAGCATGTACTGAGTTGGACATTACCAGCAGGAGCAATAGCAGGTCTATCTAGCAATAATGACATGATGGTGGCAGAAATACTGTGAAGAAATATTTCCACTGCTTTAGACCTTTGCTTCAGCATAGCAGCATAGTGCCTCATATTCCTAGTCAGACACTATACAAGTATACAGCAAACAATTTAATTCTCCATTATATGTGTCAGAAATAATGCCTACAATATATAAATAATGTATAACAATAAAACCTTCCTTGCCATTGACCATTCAACCTGTGTCTGATAAATACAAAGAACAGAAACCCACAGCCCTCTGAAGAAAGCAAGCAGGCAGCTGCACAGGGTCCGGTGAGCCAAAAGGACCTCTGAACTTTTGAACTGGCCATAAAATTCACACTTTTTCCACCAAGGAGGACAGTGTTTGGCCAGTGCTGCATACTCATTAAACACTGGCTGTACACTTTGCTATGTGTGCTGTGTCTGTGTGATTTAGTAAAAGTCATAGCAGCCTCCTCTTCCCCTCTGTCTACTGATGATGTTTCTGTTCCATATTAAATCTTCCATTGTGATAAAAAAAAAGAGAAAAATTTGTGGGGCTGTGTGTTAGCTTAAAAACAAAAACCACTAGCATATTTGGATATGTTATGTGTAATAACTTGTGAAAAAAATCTTTTTCTTTGCTAATTAAAAAAAATTTACAGATACTGTAGTAATGATTAGGTCTGCTTCAACACAGAAACACAGATACTTGATGATTTTTTTCTACACTTCCGTCATTTTTGCATTGTGCTTCTAGCTAAGATTTCCTCTTAATTCTAAGGTTTTGGCATTGTTTCATGCATTTATAACACTTGAGGAGCACTCAGCCCTCACTGCACCCTGAGCATGTCTTTTGAGGGCAAGAGAAGAAAAAATTCATTATAGCTACACAGTGATTTCTCAATGCATTTTGATACAAGGCTGAATACAAAGAAAACAGGATCTATGTGTTGAGTTGCAGGAAAGAAGGATAAAGGAAAGGCAAGGAGGCTAGATGTGCTTGAATTGAGAGGTTTTTTCTGCCGCATGGATTTGGCAGTGGTTGCTGGAGGCTTGAAACAAAACTCCGCCTGAATTTGGTTATTTAAAGTGATAGTGGCAGCTCCTTTAGTGCAACAAAACACACTGGGGTTCTTGTGTTAGTTTTGATCACTGTGTAAGTGACTTGACTAACTTTGGTGGGTATAGAAGAAGGTTGCTACTAGGAGGAGAAAGGGTGTGGCCATTCAGAGCTCTCTCCAAGTACTTACTCAGAGCTCCCTTTGAGTGCTTATTCAGAGCAACACACAGTGTAGATGTTAAAAGGTGGTGATGAGACTTTTCAGAAAAGATAGTTGATTTTTGGGGTGTTTAAGTATATTTCAGGAAACTTTGGTGGGGCATGCTTTTTAGGAAGTGCTGTGTATTCATGCTCTGCACATCTTCTTTGTGTCTCCTTTGCACACATTGCTGCCACCCACTGCTGAATATCTCAGGCTACCTTCTTGCATCTGTTCTAGGTGATGGCTGAAGCCTTCCAAGACTAATTAAAGGAGCCACTTTGTTATCACAAGAAAGAATATCCTCTGTGAATAAAGCATTCCAACTTCTGTTCATGCACCCTTCCTCTCCAGCTAATGGCGAGTGTGCCAGTTATCTTGTAGTGCTTGTCCATAACAGCAGGAAATTGAAATTTGAAGTTTCTATTTAAGAAAGCTGAATAAAGAGTTTGAATTCTTCCAGATCAACTACTTTTGAAAATAAACCCTCAGTATTAGGATGCCAGAAAGCACAGTAAAATCTGCAGCCTCTTGCAGACTCAGAGCAGGTACTTTTGGCTGGAGCAGGAGCTAGGATTTTTGCAGAAAGAGAGAGAAGGACCAGCATGAAAGACCAGGAGAAAAAAAGAAAAAGGGTTGGGGAAACTACAATGAAAGATGTAAGTTGAAAATAGAGTCACAGTGAAATTAAAGTTGTCATTAGAACTATATAATGACATTACTTTCCCAGTAGCGCAAAGCTATGAGCCTGCTGGTGGAATAAACTCAGTGCTTAATGCCATCTGCCCTTGCTGATAGAAAACAGTGTTTTGCTGGATGTAGAGGGTGGGACATTCCTGAACATGTTAATGCTATAAGCTGTTCATAGATTAGCATGGTCTGTTGCAGAAATGCTTGAATTAGAGAAGGAAATGACTTGTCATAGCAACTTTACAAGAGCCCTTAATGGTCTCTTGCAGATCTACTGCATGCGAGTGAGTGACTCACCCAGCAGTGATCTGAGAACATTGCAAAATCTTATCTGCAAGCATAGATCCTGTTTGTGCCTGCAGGCAACATACTCAATTTACAGCCAAAGCTGAAAGCCCTTTGAAATTTGGCTCTTAAGGTCATGCTCTCAGTCCTAAAGTCTGTCAAGGAATTTTCCCCTACAAGATATTCGAGAGTTTTCTAGTACATGCTTGACTTGTTTTGTTTTGTTTTTGATGTGGCAGAAACAGCAACCTTTGTGAAAGTTCAGATAATCAGATTTTCATTTTGTTTAGCCATTCTCACTGCTACTATTTTGAAAATAACTCTTAATGTAGTTTTATACTCCATTAGCATAATATCTGGTCATCTTTCAGACTAAAAAACAACAACAAAAAAACAAACCAATCCAAACCAAAAAACAAAAACAAACAAACAAACAAAACAGCAAAGAAGTTCCTGAAGGAATCCAGAGTCCCTGGCATTTTCTTTTCTTTGGCATCTTTTTTTTGAGTCAGTATGATTTTTAACTTCTGAGGTTCTTTTGATTTGATTTACTGTTTTTCTTCAGACTCCTGCAATGCATGTTGGGAGTGGCATGGATTAATATTTGTTAGTACAAAGCACTGTGATTCTTAGATGAAATGTGGAATCTTTTCTGTTTAAGGTTTTGCTGTGTTTCCTAAAAAAAAGTGAGATTATAACACTTTCTAATTTTTTTTTCTTTCACCATAACTGGATTTGTCTCCATACACTCACAACCTTTGTCCTGTGCTTTCCAGCTTGGCACTGTTATAAAGCTTTCTCTATAGTACATATTTCGCCCTATAAATGTTTGTATACACTTAGCACCTCTTCAAAAGTGTCACACTATTAGTATTGATTTTTTCAATTTAATATTTCCCATTATTTTCTCAACCTTCAATGTTCTTTATTTACCTATTTTAACTCTGAAAACTCATAGATTTCCATTCTTCTTGTATTATTATTATTATTAAGTATCCTGCTGGGTAAATCTGAAGTAATTTAGAACTGTAAATCTCAAACCTTATAAGGGAAGAACACTTAATTTGTATAAAATATTTACATTAATGAAAATTACTCAGTGGAACTGGATTATAAACCAATTAATTTATACAATACTTAAGTCAGTTGTTTTAGATTATTCCAAGAGCCTAAGAATAACAAGCAAGGCCAAAATGAATTCTTTAACTGAGAGATTGCAAACTAGAAGAAAAAACAAAATCAGAGGGGATTTAATGGCAGAGTAAATGGATAGAAGGCATGCAGGCAATCTAGAATTATTTGATTTCTCTCCTTGTTTTTGCTTATTTTGCACCACCAAGTTAGTTGGTCAGAAGTCATGCTCCATTTATAATATTCTAAGTGATGGGAGGATCTGGCTAAAATGACATTCAAAATCTCCCTAATCACGTAAATGGAAGCCCAAAGGAAACACAAACTGAATTAGCTAAGGTGAGGTCCATGTTAAGACATGGAGTCATAGACTTTATGCTAAAGTTCTTTTCTGTGCGGCCTCCTTTGGAATGTAACTGTTTACCCCTTTTCCCTCAAATACTGCAAGTGGCAAAAGTGCTCCAGTGTTCAGGGGCTCTTGCAGCAACCACCAGCCTTTGCTTCAGCTCTGTGTATGGGTCATTAATTTCCACATCATCAGTGCTGAGAATGAAAGTACAAATGACAGTAGATTAAAACATTCTGTTTAGTGAGCTCAAAGGAATCTCATAAAGTTGTTTCCATCCCTGTCTGGTGGAATAGCATGTGGGCAAATGTTGATCTGTTAGCTATGTGAAGCACCCTGCTGTGCAGAACTGGGCAGTGCAAAACGATCTTACTTGATATTTGTGAGTTTTCATTGGCAATGAGGACTGTAAAGTACCCTGAAATTGAAGGGAACATGATTTGGAGCAACATAAAATAACAATGGGAAAATGATCCATCTGTTAACAAAATCCGGTTTTTATTGTAGAGCAATTCACATGAAAATTCCTGGGTTAAGTGTGGCCTTCTTTTGCTATATTACAATACATTATTTTGGGTGATTGTTTTCAAAGCTTTAGTGGGACAATAAGCTTCAAATTCAGTTATCTATAAATGGCATTTAGTTTGAGATATTCTCGGGCCCAGTGCATGGTATCCAGATGCTCCAAAACAGTGTAGACATCCTGTTTGTCCTGTGTCACATCTGCCAGAAACATGCATATGTCTGAAACGCCCTAAGGCATCCCAAATTGCAATAGCTGTCTGTTTGAGCCTGCTGAATCAATCCTCCAGTTTAAGCTCACTTTCACGTGAGCTTAAACTGAAGCTGGATTTAAGCCAACTAACATAGGAACAAACTTTAGTTTAACTTAAAGTCTTATCAAAGGGCTGCACATTGCCTATATATCTGTCCTTTCTCACAGTCCCATGATATACTAAGTGCACAAAATGGCCCTAGTCACCTGTAAATATAGGCAGTCTCACCATATGCAATTAATGCAACTAGATTTTATCCTTAACTTCTACTTAATTTCTGTTTAGGCTCCGACATCCTGTGTATGTAGGAAACCATACCTGTCACTGAGGTCTACCATGTTAGTTAAGTCTATTTGTTTTTCACTAATGCACTCATCCCCCTTAACTCTTAGGCAGTAAATGCATGTGGAATCAGAGTGGTGAACACAGAAATTAAACAAATGAAAGTGGAAGACAATCAATTCCTTCTCTTTTACTATTTTTTGGAAAGAAATATTATCCCTCTTTTCCCATCTTTTTGCTCCAAATTAATTCTTCATCACAACGATTGCCAGCCTTTCTCAACAAAGAAGTCTCTTGTCTTGAAAGTAATCCCATTGAAACTCTGTAGGATTTCCTGAGCAGAAAGTTCTTATTAATTTCATTAAAATCATTTGAAAGATGAAGGGTGCTTGTGGAACAGGCTGCATGTCCACAACAATCACTGAGACAGCAGCATATGCAGCAATTTGACTATGACATTAAAACCATGCACCCTGGGCTTTCAGGCAGGTGACATTGCTAGACTAATTCCCATCTTCTGACAATTTTCTATCTTGTGCAGCTGTTGAGAACATGTGAGCTTTAATGTTTCTGTGCTTAGCGAGTCTTCCTCTTGCTTTCTCTTATGTAAACACATGCAGACCACAGCCTGCCTCTACTGAGCACACTGAACATTAAAATAACAGATTTGTTTTCAGAACAAGAAAGTAATGGATTCAACTCTTAATTGTTGAATAGCTGTGTTCTCTTTTAACAAATCTGAAACTCTTGCCAGTTCTGTAATCTGCTACTTTGATACTGGTATAGATTTTATTTGTGAGTGCATTCAGCTATATCTGTAGGAGAGTCTGAAAACCCTAAAGCACAGCTTGCTCCTTCCTGATTATACTGAACATTTTACAGGTATGGAAACATTGCGCTTTAGTTGGCTACAGTAATTTAGGTAGAAAGGTAAGTGCTGCCAATTTCCGTGGTAATTAAACAGAATTTTTACAGCAGTAGAAAGTGATATATCCTATTTTTCCAAATATAGGTTCAATCCAATCTGTCTTTTTAATTGCACTGCAACAGATTATTACATTATGCAAATAAATAATAGAACAAAACTTCAACTAAAATCCTGCTGAAGGGGAAAGTGCCTTGTATAAAAATGGTTCCATAAAATTTTGTTCTGCACTCCGACAAATACACAGCCATCAATATCCTTGCTTCAGTATGACAGAATTGTTCACATTAATAGCTAGCTATTTGGGTCTCAGTATGAATAATTATTTAAAACATTGATAAAACTGCCATCATGTTGTTTTAATGGACAGACCATAAAAAACTGCATTGCCCTGCAATATTACTTAATAATTCAGCAAATTTAAATCTTGAGAATTTTAGTAATTAAACTCCAAAATAAAAAATACGCATAAATCAGCCAATTGAAGACAGAAAGAAAATTCAAATTCTTTGCCAAATTATGCTTTGTATGGAAGAACGCTATGTAACAGATATTGAATGCTAATCCTTCAATAGCCAAGTTATTTTGAAAACCACCTGACAAGAATTCATATGCCTGGAGGAAAAGATGAGGGTAAGACAACCAGATCCTAGAACCACACAGAGAATCACTGCTAGGAAAAACCCTGTCTCCACAAGATTGGCAGTTTTGGTCTCAGAAAGTGGAAAAAAAAATTTGAACTTTTGGTACTAAGAAATGGGAATAAGATACAAACCTGTTGATCATTTGGCAAATCACACTAGTGCACCCACCTCTGGAAAAGCTCAACCTTGGAAGCAATTACTGGTTCACAATCTGGAGCACGGGAAGGGCAAACCTATAGGAGAAATTAGATCGGGGTAACTGGAGGACTTGTGGACCTTTCAGCTTTGGGACGAAGCACTGAGACCTGCAGACTGGAATATCATTCCGTATTTAGTAATCATAGTCCCCAAATGGTTGTAATCATAGTCCCCAAATGGTTATCTTATTCACCTTTCACCTCCAAATAAAAGTTTACACCGGTTTACAAGATGTCAATTATTTTGATTTTCCTAATTTTGAGTTTTAAGGCTGGCTATCCATCCCAGATTCAGTAGATACAGGTACACACCAAAGTTTTACATTGAGAAAAGTTGAATCTGTCTTTTAATACAGTCTTTCATAGCCATGTCTTCCTTCAAATAGATTGCCAGAGGTGTCAAAGGTAACCCTGCTTGATAAAAAGAGAATAGTTTCCAAAAACTGGTGAAAAAGGCAAACAAATGAGAGTAAGATCTAGCAAAACTACTAATGGTGCAGCACAGCATATGTGCACTCCATAACTTTGCACAAAATTAATAGTAGAGGTACACTTCTTATTGAGTCCATCCAAACATTAAATCTCACATAAATTAGATACTTTTAGATATTATCTTTCAAATGAAGCCCTTACAACTGAGATAATTCCCATTTCCTACATTTATCCATTATTTGCTCCACATTGAGCCATGATTTAAAGTCTAGGTTATTTCAGTACTAAATCTGATTTTGACTTAATTAACTGTTGATCCAGAAAAGTTTTTAATACTGAGCAGGGGACACTGATTATTATGAGAGCAAATAGAAAACAAGGTAAAAAGGCAAACAAACAAAAAACCAAACTGAAAAGGTGAACTGAAAATCTATGTCAGTATAATGATCATATTAAAAAAAAAAAAAAAAAGCCTCAGTATGGTTGTTTCAAGAACAAATCAGATTACATTTCCAGAAGTATAACCCATATTGAAGCATTAATCACGTCATTATCTCTTTTGTACCATTAATATTTTGTACAAACCCATGTGCATTTTTCTTGCTTAAAAAATCCCTCACTCTTCTGAAGGATGCACCTCTGTTAAGAGCAACTCCATGTTGAGGCTTCCTTCCAGCTACTGGAAATTCTAAAATGTATTTTCTAAAGAGATAGCAGTTTGCTAGAAATCTCTGTAACAATATTGGGTAAGCTTGTGCATATCCATCATGCAGTGCATGACTTCCAATAAGGAGTTTTCATCTCTTTGTACTATGTTTCTTTTACAGATAGTTTCATCTTCTGTGATTTGATGTTTAAAAATCACCCATGCCTTTGGTGATATCTCTTTATACTGTTCACTTCATTGGGACTGATCTTCAAAGCCTTCAAAGAGGACACAAGAAGAGGACATCATTCATTTTCATATATTGCAAGTCTCCCAACACAATGAAGGAGAAGACCCCAGTTGTTGAAATACAAAATCAAAAGATTTAGAGCTGTAAATAGGCTTCATTATGTCCTCTCACCTATGGTTTTGCTGTTTCAAAATTGTTGTCTTTTGAGTGTTCATGTCAAGTTAGTTACAAACAACTTAGGCCATATAAAGACTGAGAACAAAAGGAAGTTTCCATTCCCTGGCAGTTGGAAAATATTTTCCTTCATTCAAGAGCATCTTTTATTTTTTATTTTCACTTACTGTATTTTCTAACCTTCCCTGCACAAAACCAAATAATCAGCCAAACAAGACAATCCCAAACTTTACCACTATCCTTAATTTCTGTTTGTATTACTAGCTTGGAGTTTAGATTGCACTGTTTTGTCTACTATCTTATGCTGTATTCCACATTTCCTTCAGGACAATCATTCAGGATAAGTCTCATTATCAGTGATTTTTTCTGAAAATCAAATATTAGAAACAAATTAATATGGGCGTGTGCATGTCTATTTTGTGGGGATGAACAGGCAGACTACATGTTCTGGAAAGTATTTTGTGGGCTTAAGAAGTCAATCAATATAGCAACCACAAACTGTAGTTTACAAATAACCCATGCTGGAAATAAAGAATTGGAATTACATGTTACAGGACCATTCCCAAGACATTCCTAAAATACATTAATATAAATATTTAAATGGATAGTGTTGAATACTGGATACTTTTATTATTAGCAAACTGTGCCTGGAAATATAATGTAAATATCTAAATGAATTTTCTAAATTAATTAGATATTCTATTTACTATGGTTATAACTTACTATTACATGACTGCTATAACAACTTAAGAGTAATGGAAGTCTTATTTTTTTTTATGGAACTCTTGACTTTTTGTTAATTTATGTACTGCAACATTAACTTGTATCTACAGTACAAGTGGAGAGCCTCCTGTGCTTTGATTATCCTATAAAGAGCAATAAGAAAGTGTTTAAACTCCTGATGCTTACATCCACCAGTGACTCCACATATTATGTATGGTTATTTACCTTAGAACTTGTTTGGGTTTTTTTCTCCCAAATGTATTCAGTGCCCTTTCTAGAAGTGACATCAGATGGGAACATGTCCTCAAATATCATTACCAGTTGACTTTTTTTGCTGTTAACTTACTATAAAGGAATTTCAATGCTTCTAGAGATAATTAGATCTCAAGTGATCTAAGTACTCTTTTTTTCTGCCAGTAAACGTAATCTCCAGAGAAAAACACTAAGGCTTGACATACAGTCTCTAAAATTGAAATTGTTGTTTAAACAATTGCTGTCATATTTCCCAGAAGGAGTTGACCAAATCAATTACAAGTAATCACTCACTTTCTGTGCAACTGACTGACACTTTTAATGAAAAATGTCTGTGTTGTAGGTTTATTGACAAAAGTATGCAACCTGTTGTTCCCAGAAGAACCAGAACATTTTAATAGAGTAATATGAATGACAGGAAAAAAACAAGAAAACAATTAATGACAATTTATTAGTTGTACTAATAGACCTTGAAAACCCTGGGGTACTAGCCAAATCACGACACCATGTAAATGGTGAATGTGTCCTGGGGTGCATCAGGCACAGCATCACCAGCCAGGCAAGGCAGGAGATTGTCATACTCTGCTCTGCACTGGGGTGGCCTCTTCTCAAGTGCTGGAGGCAGTTTTGGGTGCCACAATATAAAAAAGAGATTAAAGCACTAGATAGCATCCTTGAGGAGGAAGCTATATGAGGAGCAGCTGAGGTCACTTGGTCTGTTCAGCCTGGAGGAGAGGAGACTGAGGGGAGACCTCACTGCAGTTAAACTTCCTCATGAGGGAAAAAGGAAGGGCAGGGACTTATTTCTTCTCTGTGGTGACAGGACTGAAGAAAATGGAATCAAGTTGTGTCAGGGAAGGTTTAGGTTGGATGTTAGAAAATGGTTCTTTACCCAGAAGATGGTTAGGCACTGGTACAGACTCCCCAGGGAAATGGTCACAGCACCAAGATTACAGAGTTCAAGAACCATTTAGACAATGTTCTCAGGCATTGATGTGTCACATGATGTGACTCTTGGGGTGTCCTGTGCTGAGCCAGGGCTTGGACTTGATGATCCTTGAGGGTCCCTTTCGACTCAGCTTATTCTGTGATCTGTGACATGCAGAACTCCTGATGCACGAGTTAAAAACAAGGACTAACTCTCTGAGATGAACTCTGTCTTTGAAAGCAGATTGATTTTGTAGATAATCCAAGCTGATAGATAGCCAATCAGGCATCCTGTCAATTTATCTTTACTTTTATGGGAAAAGCAAAACCAAACAAAATATTGTTGATCAGTTTGTCAAAGTCCGAAAATGTTATGACAAGTTTATATTCTAGGCCATTATATAAAAGACTTTAAAATGCATTTCAATCATTACTTTCGGGTGGGAACCCTTCAGAACTCACTCGTTTCCCATTCTCAGATATTCATTCCCGAGCTAAGCCCGCAGCGCTCCCCTGTCTCGCATCGCCCCCTGGCGGCACCTGCTGGAAGCGCGGACTGTCCCGCCTGGCCCCTGTCCCCCGGCCAAGCCCCTGCCTCCTCCTGGTTCGAAACCTTAGTCTCGCATAAATCAAAATTTCTATCGTTAAATTATTTCGTATCATAATATGGAAATTAAAAAAAAAAAAAACTTTTCAACATTAAAAACCAAAATTTTTATTTTGATCGATTCATTGTGGTTTTTTGTATATTTTCCCCCCTCAGCATGGGACTTCTTTTATATTTAGATGTAGGGCAAAATTGAATAGGGAAAATGTAAAAATTCATGTTATGTCCTCCAATGTCTTCGAGGCTAATTTGCTGTATTGGCACATTATACTTCTTTCTAGCCACAAAAACTTTAAACCCTGGTTAAAATTGGGATGTCAAACGAGTCCTTCAGGCTTTTTGCCCAGCAGCAGTTATTCTTTTTGGCACAATGTGAAAAGTGTGTCTAATACCTCTTTGCAACCTTCATCTGCAGAGCTGCTTAGAAATGTGAGCTTGTCGTAAAACCAGTAATTAACAGGGACAGAAAGAATGATTATATCTCAGTGTAACATTTGGAATTAAGTCAAAGATTTTTGGTTTAAGGACATACACTGTTTCTGGTGCTGAGTTATGGTTTAGGCCTTTCTCCCCTGCTGTAATAGCCTTGAAGCTCCAAGTCAGCAGCTGCCGTCTCTGAAGGCACCTCATTTTCTGAGAAGTCATTAATTGCTTCCTGCTGTGACTGCTGAGGGGCAGCATGCTGGTCTTGAGAGCATGAAGCTGCTTGGTGCCTCAGTCTGCAAAGAAAGCACCTTTGTAAGCTAAAACAGGACTTTAAATAGGTTGTGGTTGTGGTGGTCATCAGTGTGGCCATACTGACCAGTCCTGCAGTGTAAAGATCCTTTTATGGATTTGATCCACAAAGATCCTTGGTATGCCTCTTTCCTGAATATCCTTAGTGTCTTCAAGGGAAAAAAAAAAAGGCAATGATTTTATAATTTTAGTTCATATTTTTGTTGCTTTTTTCATCCCTAAGTTGAAAACATTGGCAAGCACTCATAGTTTTATAGGAATAAACCTTCCTCAGGACAATTTATAGGACAAAAGAAATAATATGCTTTTGTCTATCAGTCCTGCTCTAGTGAGTTCACAGAGAGGCCAAAAGATGTTTCACACATTTTTAAGTGCATATTATTGCCTTAATGTGTTTACCTAGATTTCATGAATATTCAGAATAATTAAATGCAATAAATACTTAATTCCCAGATGGCTGTCTTAAAATAAATCTCACATATCTATACCATCAGAGCAAAACACTTATTTTAAAACACATGGTGAGTTGTTACAGCAGAGACCAGTGGTAGAAGTGAGCTGTTTTATGGCAGTATATATGGCACCAGGGTTCCCAACACAGGCACTTCTCAGATGCAGTCTGCAGTCAAGCAGATTGCATATCAAGGACTTTTACAATTTCACACTGAGAATTCTACATTTCCATTTCAAAGGCTGGTAGAGATCCTGTTTGTTCTTGATGTAGAATCCCCTCTTGAAATCAAGTGGTATTGAGGGCAGGGAACAAAGGCCGAGTAAGTAACAAAGAGCTATTTATGTGCCATGGAAAAGCAAAAAAATTGTGCAAGTGCATCAATATCACTTGACTCTACAAGAATTCATAAAAGGATCTGTGTTTTATATAGTCATTCATGAAGTAATCTAAAGAGATTTTATTTATGTTTTTAGTATTTAACTTGCAGTATATAATGTGTTTTCCTGTGCTGTATGCAAGATTAGCCCTTCTTTTTCTGGCTCACTTGGCTAATCAGAAGATCTTTATCAGTAAACATTTTCAGCAGTATCTTCTACAGATACCAGCTAAACTGGCTTCATACCCATGACTGCTTTCCAGGTTTCAGAGAACGAATTTACTCAGAGGAGGATAAAAAGTGAGTAAAGAAGTTCATCCAAATAAAGAAGTTCAGCCAAAATGTAGTAGTTACAATTTCCACAGAATAGTGTGCAGTGGGTGGCCCAAGGGATTCTCAGGCTCATGTAGATTGCATCCACTTGTGCTATGATCATTTGAAATTGACAGAAATAAATTTACATTCTTTAACACTGTGTTATGACCTTGCCCATTTTAGGACTGTTTTTGAAAAAGATGTTAAGAAAAAGACCACATTTTTTCTCAATTATTTCTCATCTTACTGAACTTTTAAATTATTTTTCATATAATCATAGTGGAACGGACCATAAAAATTATCTAATTCCAACCTCATAGAATTATTAAGGTTGGAAGAGACCTTTATAGAGTTCAACCATAAATCTAGCACAGGCAAACCCACTGCTAAACCACAGCCCTAATGCCATATTTTTGCAAAATAGTGCAGCTTTCTCAACAGGAATAAAGGATGCATCAGTTTTCCTTCAGTTGTCCTCAGTTTTAATAGTTTGAGCAGTGGCTTTGAAAGCTAAAGATATTGTTTTGAACTTTACAGTCTTAGCAGGGCTTGCAGGTAAGTTTACCACTTTGGGAGCAAGTGTTCGGGTCACTAACTAATTAGCAAAAATCTCAGCAGCAGCAAAAGCAGAGTCACAAGCAGCCTCATCCAGGAAGAACAGGATGGCATGAGAAGCCCCACATGGCAGCTCATCCTGGCTGCTTCAGGTAATATGGAGCAAAACAGGGCCTTTCTGGGCAGGGAGGTAGGAGCACCTCTGGTGTTTTGGGGTTTCTGGTCAGAGCAAGGATGGGAGAAGGCTCTGGGCAGCACAATGTGCAGTGCTTGTGGGTGTGTTGAGCACCATGGGTGCCTCCTGAGCTCTGCAGGAATTTTTGCTTTTCCAGAGCTTGGTAATCACTGAAGAAAGGCAACCCAACCAGAAATTAGGACTTTTGTGCCTCAGCGCTCCAGTGTCTGTACTAGGACCTAAATTCTGTATTCATTCTCATCCTCACTGCTGACAACACTAGGTCACCATTAATATGCTATTATATAAAGACTTTTTTTTTATATAAGATATAACATCTTACAGGCATTGTCTACCATTTTTTACTTAGATTTTAGACAGAATTTGCCAGATATAACATTGATCATGACAATACTGATTTAATTTGTGCATTCCATCTTATAAAAATATTCTGTACATATGGAAAAGTCTGAGATTATTAGTACCCATTTGGAATTTTATTGTGATCAAATGTGCAAGAACTACGTTTTTGGATAATACACTGGTGTCAGTTTTTAGGGCAGGTAAGTGAGAGTTTTTTGTTTCGAATACAGCTTCAGAAATTTGTAAAGCTGCTGGGTTTTACTATTCAAATATGGCACATAAAAGAAAACCCTTAGTTTAATGCTCAGTACATTACAACTAATTTTTCTCACATTATTGAACATGCTTTTAGCATGCTTTTGATACAATGTACTTTGTATTAGATTTTTTAATAGCTTTCAGCGATTATCTTTTATGTGATGTTTTCCCTTATGCTCTATGTTCATGTCTGCTGAACAGTGCTGGCAATAACTAATGAGCAGTTTCCAGCCTAAGCTGTGAAGTCAGGGTTTCTTATGTTCTTTACGCATCATTTGTACATGTCATTAAATTACTGATATACTGTGTTACTTGACTACATTTCTTCTTCAGTTTGGTTAATCTAAAAATTTCTGAGAAATTAAACTAATGAATGTACACACATTTAAATTCAAAGCAGATTTCTGGACCTGATGTTCTTTACTGCCTAAGAAAATGACTCATGGATTATACTAGAACATCCCCTTCTGGGAAAATCTATAACAGAAACTGCTAATTCCAGTAGATTAATTTTCCAGTTGTTTTCCCAAAGCTGCTCTTATGGGAACCCCTTAATTAGTAGTATATTTTAAATCAATTTGTGTTTTTACCAGCAGTAAACCCTATTAATAATTTTTACTTTGCTTTTATGTAAAATTTCTTGACATTTAGTTCTTTGCAGACCCTTTCATGTCCTCAACACCATTAATCCTGCAGGCTGCCAAAAGAAAGAAGCCACTATACTCCTCAAGTGATTCTGTCCAACATATAAGCAGCTGTACAACAAATGGCAACAGAGTGGTGTAGGGGAAATGAGTGGGAAACCTTGAAATGTTCATGTCCTCAAACACCCCTGTGGTGCTATCAATTAGCCCAGTAAGTGCACCTTTCCCTTTCAGCCAGGAACATCTCACTCCCTTTGCCTTTGATTTTTCAAAAAATTTTTGAAAGAGTGTGCTTCAGGCCCATTCTCTTAGATAACATTAAATTTCTCTTTTCTGCAGGCAAAAACCCTCTTAAAGTGAGAGGAAAGATAAACCTCTTTGTTTCCTTGGCAGGTGTGTGAGCAGAAGACTTTAAAATAAATGACCAGCATAGTCTGTATGCCAGGTGAGTGAGCAGAGTCACTCAGGGAAATGTGAATGAAGCCACATGTCAATCTAAAAATAATTGTATCTACAGCAAAAGGCTTCCCAAGAGCATTCTTGAATCTTGTGAAGAATAAAAAAAAAAAAAAACAAAAAACAAAAAAAAAACAAAACCCAAACAGTTGCAATTATAATGTACCATTATAATTAACACACTTTATTCTAATGCATGACATAAGAGGAGAGAGCCTATAAAATATTGATTCTAGTTTCTTTCTATGTAGGAATTGATAAAAAAAGAACTTTTATTTTTCTAAATGTAAATGTGTAGACTAGCAATAAAAAATGTTCATTTTCATGTTCTAGATAAAAAGTCCATTTACTTAGATTTCAATGTTCATTAAATTATTGAAACAGCTCAGTTTAATTCACTATAACCAATTGTATTGCCTAGCTAAATGTAAAAATATTGTTCTCTTAGTAAAACATAGTGTCTTACACTAATAAATTCACTCAAATGATGAGTGGATCTGGAATTACTTAAATAAGACCAAAAATCAAAATTAAATAAAACTCGAGGACATTCTGAGAACAGGATTGAAAAGGCATGGTTTCTTGAGGGGAAGGAAGCTCACCCATTTCCTCTTTGCTCCTTTGAAAGTAGCCAAATTTTCTGTCCCTCAGTTCATCCACATGTGGAAAACTCATCAATCTCTGCAAGATTTCTAAGACTTCCATAGAAAGGCAGTTGCTGTTTCAAATCCTGGATAAAAAGTATTAGAATTATGTCAAAACAGCTCATTTATTCTAAACATCCAAAGCCCAATGATTACTGCAGAGCAATTTTTTATTTTTTTTTATAATAAAGAGTTTTTTCATCAATAAAGTTACAGAAGTATTTTCAGCTGGGTAATAATTTTGGGGACATACCTACTCTGGTTTTTTTTTTTTTTTTCATTTGTGAAAATTCTTATTTTGTAGTTTGGTTGTACAACCTTTATTTATATTGCTGGATAATACTTTATGTGTGCAAATTTATTGTCTTCTGTGCAGTTACCCATAAGACTAAGTAGCAGACGTCATTACATATCCTGATGTTTTATTTCATTGATAATAAATTCCATCATTTCCAGACCTCCTGAAGAATTTAAAGACAGTTTGGTGAAAGACAATGTTACTTTCTCACTGTTACTCTATGGTTTGAAAATATGAAATGGCCATATTTGTTTTTAAAATCTCCCATCCATTGGGACCGAAGGACTTGGAATCCACACCACCATTGACAGAGAGAAACAAAAGCTCCCAAAATACTGTAAGACCATCTCACTGCTGCATTTTTTAATGTGAAATGAAAAATAAAATAAACAGAAAGATATTACCTGGCATTCAAGATCCAATATAATTCATGTTTATTTTCACTGTGTACAGAAGGTGGAGCCAAATTCATAAGGATCTGTGAACTCATACTTCAATCTTTCTTTGAATACTTTTCTAGTGTCTTTCTAGAGGGGCAACTAGTTCGGAGGATGTATTGACTTGGAATCAGTAATAATCATGGGATAAATCCTTTTCAGCCCCACTTTTCTGCTGTTTAAGCTGTCTTTTATGAGGTTTAGAAGTTTCTTGGCACAGATGAAGAGCATCTGAGCCTTCATGTATTATCCTTCTCCCTTTCTCCATCCGTGACACAGGAATGAATTCATATTTCTGAATGAAGCATGTGAAAGTGAACAAGCTGAGTGTCTCCATGAAGTTGTGGTGAGACCTTAGTGGTATGAAGGGGCAAGTGAGACCTTCCTTGGTATGAAGGAAACAATCACCCCAAGTTTTGAGCACTTTATTTTCCTTCTCTGTGATCCTCATAAATTTTAAAAAGAAACTGGAACTCAGTTGTTTGTCCTGCTAGCTGATATTCCAAAATGCAACTAGAGAACAATCTAGAGAATAATCTGGGTCTTAAAGGATGGACTCTGACCTTAGAGAAATTTTGCTTCTCATTCTACTTGACCCATGAGTTGTCTGTGACTCAGAAGAGCTGCTGATATTCTCCATGACAAACTTTCCAAGTCCATAAAAAAAGCTACTATAAAGTAACTTATTCTATGATAATATTTATAAAACACTCTAAGATTGTAGACAGATGACTGTACAACAGTGCAATGTATTTCGGGAGAATGGTGAGCATACTCTAGGATGGGCTCTGATGCAATGGCATCTGTCACAGAGAGCTTCCCACTTTCATTTCAAGTGCTTCAGTCTGCTGTTTTTTTGCAGCAGGGTCTCTTTTAAAATAGCAATTATTTTCTTTTGCAGGCAGTAAGAGCAGAACCTATCTTATGCCAACTAAGACTCCTTTTCCCCTGAGGAATATCTAGCTTGGAATTAAATTAATCTGAGAGACTAGTTTCAACAAGGAATGGAAGTTGAACTCACTAAGAGGCAGTCTTGTGATTATCCTCCTTTTATTATTACTATCCTTAAAATTATTATAAGAGAATATTCTTATAGGCTATGTGCTGGGCCACCCAAGTGGGACCAGATACCCCCCTGAAGAATGACAATTGCCCTTAACTGTCTGTTTTGAAGAAGCAATGACCCTTTGAAACTTGGGGCAGGGGGTGAATATGGCTGTGCTCCACAGACTCAAGGGCATCCTGAGTGCATCAGTGGGCTCCAACCCAGTCACCCCAGCTGAAAGAATGTGCATTATGGTCACGTACTTCAAAGCTGAGTTATATTTCTACGTGACGTAAATTCCTTAAACAAACAAAAAAATTACCCACTGGGTGAAAAAAAAAAAAAAAAAAGCATTAGTCTGCACATTTATATGCTTAGCTAATCATGAAATACTACATTATTGTTCCTTGGGTGTTCTGAAAAGCTTTACCCTTTACCTCCATAGGGGATGAAACAGGGCTACGCATTATTCATTATTTGAAGTTTGTCTTCAAAGCCAAATGTGTGAGAAGGGATATCAGTGAAAACCTGCCAAAGCTTATGCGCCATCCAGGGACGTGGGTTACTGCACAGCTACCTTGAAAGCAAGAAAATCTGCACTGCCTGTGTATATTAATCTCTATTTACTGTATATTCAGCTCATGTTACTTGGTCTGTGGATTCCTCTCTCAAAATGCACAGGATGAGGATAGTGCCATGCATGGAAGTACTGGGAAGTGAATTTTGCAAGCAAATTGAAAACAAGTGAAGGCATATGATTCATTTTAAGAGCTCCACAAACTACAGACATGCTGAATTGGAAGTAGACCATGAACCCCACTGATATCCATGGGGAATTTGGTGATGGTCAAAGGACAGGATAGAGCCTTCCAAATGAAACATTCACTAGGTCTTTTCTAGTGAATCAGGTTTCTCAAAAATTATTGAGAGATTATTTGGAAGAAATATGAGGAAAAAAATGTTTTTTTTAATAAAATGTTTCACTTGTGTTAAGGTAATGACTACAAAGAAAACAGTGGAGTGAGTTTTGTATTAACCATGAATATGTGCCAAAAGCTGGAAATACTAAATTATCCAAATTTCGGTTTCCTTTGGTAAGTCTGCATAGAAAAGCAGCAGCAGTGGCCATTGTGGGCTCTGAACTATTTCACTGATTTAGCTGAGGATTCAGCAGAGATTGGACAGAAGCACTGTGGAAGTCATCCTGAGGTTCAGCCTCAGAGGTGCACTTGGCAGAGCCTGCGCTCCAGCACTGCACCTGGGTTGAGGTGCAACTGTGCCCTTATAGATTGTGCTGCAGCCTGCCAAAACAAAGGCAAATGGGTTCTGGAGGAGTCCTTGAACTGTTTTGCCCTTTGTTTGCTCCAAAAGGCAAACCATCATCAGTTCCCAGACAGTTCAATGCACCAAAATGTTTATTTTTTTAATGTGAAAAGAACCTGTCTTATACAATTCAAGGCTTCAAACCTGTGATCTTCTTACCCCTCTGTTAGTCCATAATTATGGACATATTTGCAAACATCTCAGATCTGACACTCCTGTGCTTTCCTGTTGAACACACTTCCAGCTAAAGAAGGGTTGTGTGTGTCACATTTGATCATCTGAAACAATCGTTTCCCTCGCCAGCAAAGGAATGTGAGATTTTCTTATAACCCTGTGAAATGATAGATCATTGCATCACCAGAGGCTGGATATGTTCTGGTAATAGGCTTTAAAATGTGATCATGAAGACATATTTCCAAACTCTAAGAAACATTTCCAAGTAATTCTTATCAGGACAGATAATAGTCCTTCCCAATTCTACACAGTATCACAGTGGAGACTTGCAAGCCTTTCCCTTTTGCATGTAGATAATGCCATAGCAAAAGCAAGTCTTATACTTAATATGGCTGCAAACCCATTCTTCCCTTGTTACTTATGTACACATTTTAGTTTTCCAAACTGGGTTTTAAGATTGCTGGGCTTCTCACAAATGCCAGGAGTTTTAGTGGAGAATTTCTCTAAGTGGAGAAATACTTCTTCCTTCCTTCAAAACCATAATATTTGGAAAATTGCAGAGCCTGTACTGGACGATAATGGGAAAATGCAAGATCTGGCAAGCTGGACCCTGTGATCTTTTGATCTTGCCAGCTTCAACAGGGAATGATAGCTTTGTATTCTTGCATGTTATAATTCAAGGGTTTATTTGTGGCATAATTCTGCTTTCCTAAGGGGCAATTTTTTTCAGGAGCAACATACACGGCATCCAAAATATCCTCAATGTCTCAACATTTACCCGCATAGTCATGTTGACAGAGTTTTATACTTTGCTCCAGAACAGATAGTAGCAGGAGACCTATGTGTACACTGCTTACTGTCTATACCACAGTCGTGAAGACAGTGAAATGCTATGGTTTGTATATTACAATTTATCAATTCTCAAGAAGGGCCCACAGTCTGTGAGGCACAAAACTCTAATTCCCCCTTAATGTGATGAGAAAAGGCAACCTGAAAACTACCTTCATGAAGTTTCTTTCTGCCATATGGCTTGGACAACTGTAAAAACAAGAGGGGGGAAAAAGAAACTCAAAACTAACAAACTAATAGCCACTATCAAAGGAAAAAGAGGAAACGAGCAAACTGGTTTTCTTTGCAGCTGGAAGAAGGGGAATGGAAGGTGTGCATTGTAGTGTACTATCTCTTTTTGTCAAACAGGAGGCGGTGTGGGCTGCTATTAACTGCTCCAGAGCACGAATCAGGACGGATGCGTTTAGCTCCTCGCTTCAAAGCTCCCTGCTGAGTATATTTCTACAAAGATGTTGTCTTCTCTTCTCCGGAGAGATCTGGGTGAAAAACAGAAGGGAAGGACTGTGAAAAATAAGCAGCAATATCTAGGTTGTGTTGCAGAATGTAACTAATTGTTTCAAAAATAAACTGTAAAGAGGACCTTTATCTAGGAATAGCTCCATACCCTTCAAAGAGCAAAAAACGCTTATCCATGCTACTGAGCCCAGAAATAGCTCTTGAGAATAACATGAGTTAAAATCCAAGTGAGCCTGGTACAACCCAAAGTGTGAAAATTTATGCAGAACTATCTGACCAGGACACTTCTAGAGTGGCTCTAAATTCCCATGGAGCAGCTAATACTCCATGACATGAACAAGGACAAGACCAATTCCTAATGAAATTAGAACTCCATTTGTGAGGAGCTTAAAATAAAAAATAAATTAATCTCTGTTCTACAGACAAGGCATTTTTCAAGGAGTGTTTAACCACGGTCTAGGCAGGAGCAAAGCCAAATTAGTTTTGTTCCAATTGCATGGATCAGTTTTGAAGCATGTTTTTATTCCATAGAATGTGTTCAAAAATTATTAAGAACATTTCTCACTATTGAAGCCTGATTCTCTGTACTATACTTTATTTTCTGAAGTTTCCTGGAAAGAGTTTCCTGGAATGTGAGATCATGTCTTCATTTCTCCCGTGGGACAGACACACGCACACATACACACACAAATAATAGTAAAACAATATGTGATGTGTATCTTGCGTGGAAACAAACACGCTGCTCTTGGTGTGTACTATGCACGTAAAGGAAATTGACCTCAGTAAGCAAGGCTGTGTTCACAACAAAAAAAGCAGAGAAGGCTTGGGAGGGCTTCCTCTCCTGAGTGGTGGCTGTGAGACTGCAGCCCCCTATGCAGAATGTGCACGCTGGTCACTCATTGATGCCTTTCGCTGCATTTCTGCCTTTCCCTGCGGTGAACAGGCGCACACCGGGGAGCCAGCCTGTTGCATCTGTCTCAGGCGAGCCCGGGTCCGGTCACCGCGCCGCCCAGGTGCCCCAGTGGCTGTGGGGCGGCTGCTGCCTGCCCGTGTGTTTGTTTTGTTACATCAGCAAAGTGCACTGCCATGCTCTCCGGCTTTCCGCGGGCTGGTTTTTTGCTGTGCCTTCAATCCTCTCCCTCCTCCTCCCCCAGCTCCGCGCTCCCCGCCCGCAGAGCGCCCCTCCTCCCGGGCTGCCTCCCCTCCCTCTCCCCTCCTCTCGCACAGTCAGAGGCTTGAAAACTTGTTAAAAGCTCTCCCAGTGTTCCAAGTTGGGAAAAAAAAAAAAACTTTTACGAGGTATCAGCACTTTTCTTTCATTAGTGGGGAAGGAAGGATGAAAAATACAAAACAGCAGTAGACTTTTAAAGTTTAAATAGACAGGTCTGAGTGACTGAACGTGCTCTTCCATTTTAGTTTAACCCTCCAAAGAAGTGCTCTGATCCATTTTCACTGCTGACCAGCAAGGGTAAGTTGAAAGTTTTCCATTTTCAGCATTTTGTGTATCCTTTTTTTTTCCTTTTTTCTGAAAACGCTTCTTTTCTTTTATTCTTTTTCCCCACCCTAAGAATTTTGTATTACTGCGTTGAAAGTTGAACTTGTTTAAAAGCACACATCTCTAAACAGCGTAGATTCTCTTAAAATGCTAAGTTCCAACTTGGAGGAATTATTTCTTTCTTTTGTCACACATTTCTATAGGTTTCAATAAGTGCTACACTTTTACAACTTGTAACCTTGTTCAGCCCAAAGAGGAACTGCGGGGAAGTTGTGACTGCCGGGCTGAGCAGATTTGTTGCTGGCAAAAGCGATCTCTCCCCTCCACTGCTCTCGGGCTATCTCAGCTCCATTAAAGAAAAAGCCGAGGTGCTCTTCACTCTCCTCTGCTGTACCAAAATTGCACCCGAAATTAGTAACAGGGAGACCTTGCCTTGGATGCGTCCCATTCCTTCCCCACACGCTTTGCTTTCATATGGAAATCCTGATTGATGCCTGATGCTTTGAGCAAAGCAAGCTTAATTAGATGCCTTGTTAAGTGCTGCAGCTACTGAAGTGGTGACTTTCACGTGGTCTTCCTGATAAGTTTTTTCCCCTTTTCTTTTAAAATAGATGTGATAAAATCCAGACACGGGATATGGATTTTTAACCTGGTTTGTATATAGTTACTCTGTTTTAGCAACCTCAGTGAGGGATTTTAGAGGAGGAATGTGGGATATCATGATATGCCTTACCACGTTGGCAATGTCTGTGAAAGTCTTGGGTAGATATAAATGAAAGTTGTCTAGGAAGGACTGTACATAATCCGCATATGACACATTCCCTGTATAATACCTCAAAGACTTAATTGTCAAAATGCAGAGGAAAAAATACTTGAGCAGCGTCTCTTGGAGACCTAAAAACCTTTTCATGTTGTGAGACTTGGAGTGATTCCTTATAGCAGTTGTTGCCTCTTCTCGCCAGTAGTTATAAAGCAGCACGAGGAAGGAGAAAAAAGAGCCTTCAGCTGAAGGACAGACGAAGCAGAGAGTCTATCTTATCATGAACAAGGTGTGCTTATATGTGTCCTCATATTTTGCCTTGAGATAACCGGCAAGCATCATGGAGCTGCGTATTTCCTCTGAGGATTTAATTTTTGTACGTGATGCCTATGACGAAAACCCTGGTAATGAGCACAAAAACGGGATATGGACACCTTTTGCTTGACCTCTGTCCCCGTGTGTGTGTGTGTGTGCATAGGGAGTGAGTTAGAGGACTTGCGTGAAGCTTTCATCCTGCCATTTTTAACATCTGGACAGCACACTACACGGCAGAATTTAAGCCTCTAGTCTTTGGGATGTTTACTGAAGTGTTTCCTTCAGAAACTTCAAAGCCAAACACTGGCGCTGACCCACGATACCTAACAAGCACCCGAATGACAGAAAGGCAAGGGGCAGGCTGGGATCAGGAGAGGGAAGAGAGGGATGGATACAAGGGATTTGATTTGCAACATAAAGCTGAATGCTAACACACACAGGAGCGCAGACAGATTCAACACTCTAAAGTTATCTCAGCTCTCATATTATGCAAGCCCAAGAGATTAATTTTATTTGTCTCTGCAATGAACCAGGGCCAAGGATTCCTGTGGGCATGGGGAAGGTTAGAGGACATTGAGCAATGCATCTCTTTCATCAGATACATTGCTCTCTTTCCCCCAGTCTCTGGTATCTCCTTCCCATGTAACTCACTGAATTTGTCTGGTGTTGAGGCACCTGGGCTGATGTTTATTCCATTTATGTATTTAGATATCCAGATTTCAAGATCCTCAAGCAGGAGCATCAGAGGGCCTGAGGCTCCCTCAGGGAATTCAGTGTTCCTTCCCTTAATTCCAAAGTGAGTCAGGAGCAGGATGAATCTGAGCATTAACACAGAGGATAGACCTGTCTTGTACAACTAGGGAACATCTAAGGAAGTGCTTACAGTTGCCTTTGCAAATATGCTTTAAAATTAAATTAGGTATGGAGGGTACAAAATGGGAAAGCCATAAGCTAAGAAGTAGATCTGGTAGTGACTCACCACCAACCAAAGGAAAAACCACAGTTGTGACACTTTAGATTCTAGTTACTGCAACCATTTTGTGCGTAACCTTTGTCCGGTGCATGAAGTGAACCGAAGGTCATCTGCAGACCTATATATGAACTACATCCTCCCAAGGGAATGTCTGCAAGGCATTTGATAAGATTTTGGAAAACTAGCCTTCCCTGTTCCAACAGGTCCAAACCCAATGAGTTGTGCATTTCAGCTTCTTTCTCTGCGATGCATGTTATTTTTGGGAAATGCTCAAGCTGATTTATGTTCAGGGTCCAGAGTCTTCTCTTTTGTTGTTTAGGTGTGTGTGAGCACAAATAAAAAGATAGAAAAAGTTGGAAAACCAAAGCTTTGGCCTGTT
This sequence comes from Lonchura striata, assembly GCF_050655825.1. Taxonomy (NCBI): domain Eukaryota; kingdom Metazoa; phylum Chordata; class Aves; order Passeriformes; family Estrildidae; genus Lonchura; species Lonchura striata. The sequence goes on from NC_140705.1 coordinate 50,121,754, forward strand.
TCCAAATTACTTCAGCTGCACAATCCCACTTTAGAACCCAATCTAAGCCTTGCTGCTCTTCCATCCACTGGCATGTGATCTTCTATCACTGTAGTCAGACCTAGGACATTACCACAGCACTGAGTTTGCATTATTCTTCTTGGAAAATATGAACCAGATGACGTGATGAATGCCATCCATAAAAAATAGTTCTAGAATTTCTTAATTGTGGCTTACAAATCAAATGTCTTATATATGTGGTCATCCTAAACCCATGCAGATGAATGTTGTCAGATCTCCTGCTGCTCTATGGGTTTTTTATCCTGCCTTTACCCACACACAGTAGGACCTGGAAGAAATCCATCTTTTAAAGACTGCTGGATTTTAATGCTAGGCCAGCATTAGTCTGCCTCAGAGAAGGTTATGATCCTGTAAAGCATTAATCAGTAGGAACTCATGAAATGCACGTACTCATCATCAGCCATATCCTTAAACTCCTGAAGTACTGAATTTTTATGAATTCAATAGGCCAGCCTGTGTCATTCAGTGGAGTCCTTTAAGGTATTTAGAAGTGTTAAAACAAGCTAAAGTCCAGAAAGCTAAAGAGCTATTTTTAAAGGTTGTCTGCCAACCATTTCAAACTAATTACAAAGCTAGAATACTTAAGTACCTGTTTGATACAAAACCTCTTTTTATACCTGGTAAACAGATTTGTAATCGCTTAATAAAACTGGTCTTTCAGTGCCCTGAAAGTAAACAAGTTAGATCCGATGAATGAATTTTCTCTACAACAAAGCAAAGTACTGTATTTCATAAAGCAATGGAATCCACTTAAGAAAAGGAATAATATATTCGTGCCACCACAAGGTTATCTGATTAACAGTACAATGTTTTGAATTGATGTGGGTTTTTTTATCACTGGCGAAGGCTAGCATGTAACTGATCTCTTTTTTAAAAAGTTGCTTTTCAGAACTATGTATGAGTAATTCAAGCATGGAATGTTTCCTCCTGGAGTTTATATTGCCAGCGGACACAAATGAAACTTAGCAATTTTGCATGCTGAAGCAAATTAAAAAAATAGGGAGTAAATTCTCCAAATATTGCAGGTGTGGGATTAAGTAGGTCAAAACTGAAGTAAATCATATTGCATTAATGAACCAGAGAGGAGTGTAATTAGAAAACAAACAACACATAACTGCCTAGAAATAACATAACCTCTGTTTTCTTAATCAGGCTTTCAATCTGCAATAACATTTAGACAGTAAAAAAAAAGTACGTTGAGTCTGAAGAAAGTCTGTTAACCCAATAGTTTCTAGTCACTGGAAAGCTGACTAATTAAATCAAGAAGCTGTTACTTGAAAAAGGCTCCTTCTGTCTCCTTGCACTCGGACATGGAGCAAATAGCTTGCCTTTGAAACAGACTTCACATGTTGTATAGTCACAGGCTGTTCTGTTTTAACAATCCCTGCCTGAGGAGGAACGTGGTCACATTTCATTCCAGCCTTTCCAGGGACCTCTGCACTTCTCTGCCTGACTCCTTCCCTGCCACTCCAGCCCAAAAAGACAAACTCAGTTTTTCTGGGAAGGATGAAAGCTGGTGGGGCTGAGGGGATGTGTCAGAGACAAACATGCTCTGTTTGCTCCTCCCAGCAGAGTCTTCCAGTTTTAAAAGTTTGAAAGTTTAAAAGGCCCGATCCTTTGATGGGGCTTCATTCATGAGAGGACCTAATTACATGAAGGGTCAACAGGCTGCAGTGCCCGAACTTCAGAGCCAGCTGTTAAGGCAGAGGAGGAAATGGCCCTGGCATATTTTTCAGGGGTTCAAAGATAATTGGCATCTCAGAGCTATCAGAGCGAGTACACTCGTCTCCCATTACTCTCTCAGGGTCGGCAGCAGGAATGGTGTGTTTTTATTTGGCATCTATTGTTATGTTTGAGATTGCCAGATTTACAGTCTTGTGTTCCCAGTGACTCACCGCTTCTTGAAAGCAAGTCTCCTTGGTGCTAAAATTTCCCATTTTATGAATTCTCCAAAAAGCGTGTATTCTATAAATGACCTTCACTAGGGAATATATCCATGATGCAGTTGGGAGGAAATAATTTGGACAGTATCAAAACTATTAATACCAGGAAGGGATTACTCAGCATCCATGGAACAAATATCTGTGCCCAGCAGCATTAACATTAAAAGGGAAACTTCATGATTATTTTTCCTCTTAAGTTCCTGATTTCATGTGATTCATGCTTTTTTCATGTCAGGCAAGTTAAAACATAAGTTTTAATAAGATTGCCATTCTCCATTTGATAAAAATCTATAGTGAAATTTGTTTTTCCTAGGAATCTAGACTATCAAGCAAATTATTTCATTTCTTTTATGTCATCCTGTGTATTTCCAGATATCCTGAGAAGCTGTCTGTGTCCCAGAAACCACACTTCAAAACTCAAGTCAGGAAAGACACTTTAAACTTGCAGTATTCAACACTTGGAATGTAAATTGCAAGCCAGGAGTTGCCTTACAAACAGAGCATATTTACCTTTTTTTTTCCTGCTAAATCTTTTCCTTTCTAAACAAAGAAGGAATTTACATACAAAAAGATGCAAATACAAACCTGAAACTCCAATGAATTACGCAAATCACAGATAAACAGGAAACCAGTTCCTCCAATATGGTAACACAATCTTAGCTGTGTTTCATGTATTTGCAATTTTTTGTTCCTTCATAAAATAGGTAAAGAATGCTTTCTTTGATCTTTGTGATGCAAATCCTAATGTATAAGCTTAATTTGGGCAGCAAATGCTTTTTCTGAAGTTTAGTAGAGTATAAACTTGGCATCATTAGGAGCTATACCCTTAAATGTGTTACATGCTATGAAGTTACAGGCAGAAGCTCAGTGTAATATTGCTGTGTAGAAAAAACTATGTGTATTTTGCAAAGGTAGAACTTTGGGTATGTGACCCTAATATTAACTTAAGGCAACCTATTGTATTTGGGTTATACTGCGGTTTGCTTTTTTAGTATCTGAAAGACTGAGAAATCTTTCATATATTCTAGCATATTTATGCAGCACTACTACTTATTCAACACCCTGCTTCAGCTGTGTGTCACAGCTGTTTTTTCGCCTGAGGCAGGTGTAGGTCACTGAACTGAGGCTGCCATCAAGGAAGCTGAGCCAACCACAGTGGTCACTGAGGGTTATCATGAGCTTCCTGAAAACTGGAGTGAAATTAGGAACTTTTTCAATTGTGCTCTGACACATTATATGTTACTCTCTTTTCAGTTTCCCTGACTTCCCACTTCACCTGCAGACTTACTAAAACTCCAGTTTCTCTTCAGATTTTGTAAAATACATTAATTACAACAAAGCTGACATTGCTGCTCTATTAGCATTGATCAGTGATTTAGTGTGTCAAAGGTATTAAAGCTCTGACTTAACCCTTGCTATTTTTTTTTCCTTTGTGTTCTTGTTTAGCCAGCATCCTGTGAAGATGGGTGATTGGAGTGCCTTAGGAAAACTTCTTGACAAAGTTCAAGCCTATTCTACTGCAGGAGGGAAAGTGTGGCTGTCTGTCCTTTTCATTTTCCGAATCTTGTTATTGGGAACAGCAGTTGAATCTGCTTGGGGAGATGAACAGTCTGCATTCCGGTGTAACACTCAACAGCCTGGTTGTGAGAACGTCTGCTATGACAAGTCCTTTCCCATCTCCCATGTACGCTTTTGGGTTCTGCAGATCATATTTGTGTCTGTACCTACCCTTTTGTACCTGGCACATGTGTTCTATGTAATGAGGAAAGAAGAGAAGCTGAACAAAAGAGAAGAAGAGCTTAAAGTAGTGGCAAATGATGGTGTGAATGTGGATATGCATCTAAAGCAAATAGAAATTAAGAAATTCAAGTATGGGATCGAAGAGCATGGCAAAGTGAAGATGCGTGGGGGACTGCTCCGTACTTATATCATCAGCATCCTGTTTAAATCTGTCTTCGAGGTGGCTTTCTTGCTGATACAGTGGTACATTTACGGGTTTAGCCTGAATGCCATCTACACCTGTGAGCGAGACCCATGCCCACACAGAGTGGACTGTTTCCTCTCCCGTCCAACTGAGAAAACCATCTTCATCCTCTTCATGCTGGTGGTGTCCTTGGTGTCTCTTGCCTTGAACATCATTGAGCTTTTTTACGTGTTCTTCAAGGGTGTAAAGGATCGTGTGAAAGGGAAAACCGACCCCTACTCCCACAGCGGTGCCATGAGCCCTTCCAAGGACTGTGGCTCCCCCAAATATGCTTATTACAATGGCTGCTCTTCACCGACCGCCCCCTTGTCTCCCATGTCTCCCCCAGGGTACAAGCTTGTTACTGGAGACAGGAACAACTCCTCCTGTCGTAATTACAATAAGCAAGCCAGCGAGCAAAACTGGGCCAACTACAGTGCGGAGCAGAACAGAATGGGGCAGGCTGGCAGCACCATCTCCAACTCGCACGCCCAGCCCTTCGACTTCTCCGATGAGCACCAGAACACGAAAAAACTGGCGTCGGGACATGAGCTGCAGCCCCTCACCATTGTGGACCAGAGGCCTCCCAGCAGAGCCAGCAGCCGAGCCAGCAGCAGGCCTCGACCTGACGACCTGGAGATCTAAGCTTCTTGATGCAGTACTTGCTCAGCTACGAAACGACGTGCATTGGAAGATGCCGTCAGTGCTGATATATTGTTCCAGTGGAGGTGGTACTTAACAGTCTCAAGCAGGAGATTTTAACAGTCATAAAAGAAAAAAAAAGCAAAACAAACAAGCAAACAAACTTTTAAAATACTTGCTGGTTCTTTGGGGGGTGTGGGGTTGGTGTGGGGTGGTACAGTACACATTGATATTTAATGTAGCTGGTTTAAAGAATTTTAAATACTAAAAAAAAAAAAAGAAAAATGTAGTACTAAGGTAAAGGGCTGTTTTTCTAGAAAGGCTGTAAATATCTGAGTGTATGTGTATGTGTGTACTATCATGTTTGTTTCTAAAGATTCTTCTGTAATACTAAAACCCAATAATAACTGAACTCACATTTATCAGGGTGAAGTGCTACCTGAAGATGAAAACATTTTTCCTATTCAACATGCAAAAAAGTCCAGGATTGCCTCTGATCATTTCCCTGTCAAGAACATTCCAGTCTTAGAAAGTGCACTTTGAAGGTAAACTTTCCTACATGGTCCTCTGGGCTGTTGGAAGGCTCCTGTGAGGACAATTTACAGTCTTTGAGTCGTTCAATTCAAATTTCAGGCATGGCCCACCAAGAAATACCTTGGTCACCTGCTCTTCCAGCCCTTCATGCAGGTATATTTTGTGATGTGCGAAAATGGGATGGCTCCACATGTGGAACCAGCAACGACACAGTCTTGCCCATGGCAATACTTGTGTCCTGCTACTTATGTAGAGTCCCTTTAGTATTATATGAAACACAGTTTGCTGCCACTTGCAGATTTATGCATCAAGACAAGCAAGCAACTGCCTTTAGTGAATTTTATCATACCTTTATGTGTACTAAGGGTGTACGTATGTGTGTGGATGTGGAGGTAAAGGTATACACAAAACACCCTCAGAAGCATAGGCTGAGAAATAAACGCACACAGGTTACTTGCAGTTGACACATTCTCATGGATGTTGTGAAGATCTGGGCCACTATGGTGTTTACATTCTCTGGTTCCTTCAATGTAAGTGAAGCACAGGTTGTTATATTTTTTTAATTCTATAAAATATTTTCCATGTATCCTAAATGGATGCTCTTTTTAAAATAAATTAAAAAAAAAAAATCTAAAGGGCGTAATCCTGGATGTCTTGCTCTGGAAAATCTCTCTTTCAAGTTGTTGGGAGTTTTGCCTCAACAAATCTGCAGGATCAAGCCCAAGATGTAGCGAAACATGTTCTTGCTGGCATGAATGATTTTCTTTTGTAGAAGTTAGGGGTGGAAAAGACCCATTAGGTCATCTAGCCAATCTCCCTGATAGGTAATTATGATGCTTGAATGATAGAAGATGTAGTACTGTAAGCAAGCTTTAGTCTTTTATGTGAGAAACTTAGAAGAAGTGCTTTGTGCTGGATTAATAATAAAATATGCCTAAATGGCTTTTGCAGTAACTGGTATTTTTCTTGTTCTAAATATTCACATTTACTGAACTGCAGTGTCCACTGAGTTTGACAGTTAGGTCTTTCTAGATGGCTCTAGCAACTTTAGTGTTTACAGTTAGATTATGTTTGAAATGCAAGTGAAGTTGAAAGGATTTTTAAAGCGTACAATTCTAGCTAATTTATTTGAAATATATGCTAAAGAAATCTACCAGTTTCTTCAAATGCATAGCCTGTTAGCTGAACACAGATTGACCAAGGAAATACATAGCTTGGTTTCATTTTGCAGCAACACAGATAAATTGTTCCTTTAATACATTATATTAATTTGTTTGACATTCCATGTTAAACTACTGTTGTCTTCAACTTCATTGCATGTATGCAACCATAGTTTGTCAGATCATGTTGTCTGGAGAACATTAGTCAATAAAGTTTTAATTTAGTATAAATACATTTTCTAATTGTCTTTTACTGTTTCATATGTCCATAGATATCTTTAGTTTCAGTCTGATAATCCAAACTCATTCCTCCCTTGTTCATTTTTCCACAGTCACTCTGCATTTCAGAAGCATCCTTTATTTAATGCATCTGGATTTGCTTTGAACTGAAATTCCACAGGGTTACGTTCAGACACCCTCACAACAACTGGAAAAACAAGCATTGTCTCTGTCACTCCTGAAACAAAGTAATGTTCAGCATGAACAAATCTTGCTAGAAATCTCAGAAAATGCCTATTTATTTACAAACTATTATAAAAATGGCAGTCCCAAAAGATTGTAACATAATTTCTCAAGCAATTTTTATATATGGATTAGATTTAACATTATGAAATAATTGCCTCTAGTTTACATTTCCCTATGTTATTAGATTGCTCAAGTGACAGTTTCAATTTCTGAAATGAAAACCTCATTTCTTCAAACTCAATAAGATAAAGGTTCTGATTTTGATAAGGCTGGGATTTTGCATATTTCCTCTCCTACTTCACCTTTTACATCCCCATCAATAATAAAGTCATACAGTGCTTGGCTTTTCAGGATTGTACTCTATATGTGAGGTGGTTCAATTCCTTCTATTTGAAAAATTAAAATATAATGGTCACGTGATTATCACAAAAGGTTTTACTTTCAAATTTGCTTGTTATTTTAAGTCCAAATTCTTCCCCTGCTTATTAGTAATGATGAGGGGAAAGCAGAGCAGTGGTAGTGGATTTATAGCTCTGAGAGATACTACAAAAGTACCAGCACAAGGAGTGACTCCTTGAAGTTTTCCTTAAATAATAACAGTGAGTCATATTTAAGCTGGCTTGTCCTTGTTCATCTGTACAAATGGAAGGGCATTCCAAGCATTTTGTAAGGATCATGCCCTTGGAAAGGTGGACACCAAAGCATTCAGAGAAGGGCTCACCCTGAGATAAAATGTAGTGTCTCCTAGACAGTCTGAATGTCAGGTATGTCCCATGGGGCATCTTGGACAACTGAAATAATTTAGCGCTTCAATGCCAAAGCTCTCTGAGTGATTATTTTTTGGTGGTAATGCATGTGTGTACATGTGTAGGGTAAAGACATCCCAGAGGCTATTTTTCCCACCTAGATTTATTTCTGTGGATGACATTTATTATACACATCAAAGTCATCGTGATTTTGTATGCCATTCATCTAGTTCTTTAGGCTCTTTCTCCCAGTGCATCCCTGCAGCAGCATTTGCTTTGTCTGCAGGTGACACAAAATAAGCTGTGATACAATGCTAGCACACACTTCTCAATTCACATCCTGTTAATTATTTTAAAATCATGTTTATGTTTTGTGTAGCAGTATTTTGCAAAAAAGGCAAATCATCTTAAGGCTTCCACCCTGTCCCAGTAATTTGAAATGTTTTTAAAGAGTAAAGTTAGAAGGAAAAGTTACAGACAGCCTAAAATCTATATGCCTATCATGTAATTTCAAGACTTTTTAAATACTGTGAGCACACACTGAAGATTATTTCCTAATTTAGAAATTCTATTTCCATATTTAAAGTGGAAACTACAGTAATAGTTTGAGAACCAGGACAAATTATGTGACTATACCTACCTTCCTCACGCACTGAAATCCATAATTTTTAAGCAATGCACTTGTGTCACTTGTCCAGAACCACATCTCCCACATCTGTCTGCAGCACTCCTGTGCTACTCAGCAGTAGCACACTGGCTCAGCTGCACACTACCACCATTCTACCTTTCCCTCAGACTTACTTTACAGCTTGTTATTGATTAAAACAGAGAAAAAAAAAAAATAGCGATGGAAGTAGCAGTTTTTCAAGTCAGATGTAAGAGTTCTGAAGTTACCCTGACTGGTTAATCCAGAGTTCTGAGTATGTCAGATCAAAACCTCCTCAAGTTTTGGAGGTGCCTGTTTCTATTCTGCTGAGACAGAATTCTACTTTTAATCTTTCTTGTAATTCCTCCATGATTACCACTGCTCCCTTTTCAAGAATTTAAACAAAGTAGGGCAGAAAATAGGATTTATCTTCCTCCTGTAGAATTTTTCCTTTCTATTTACTCCTAATCCAAATTTAGCAAGACTGAGCGTTCTACTGAGCTTGACATACATTTTTTTAATGTGCTGTATTATTCAAATAGTTCAATTTACCATAATCTCCTTGAAGATATCTTGACTTCTCATGCTGCTCATGAGAAGTCATGATTCTCCAGCCATTTGCATTAGATCTGCCAAAGAGCTCAGAAGACAGAGGTGGAATGGATGGCCCTTAAAGGATTTTTCTGGCCAAAATCCAGTCCTTTGATGATACAGAGCTACTCGTTACATGACTTCTATTTCTACTCACAACATAGACAATAAGGTCAGAAACCTAAGTCATGTCTGAGAAATCACTACCTAGATGTATCATCTGCCTCATTGCATGAAACTATTTGAGTGTCCTCTATTTTAACTTATTCTAACATAATTCTCCAGAAATATGGGCCTGCAAAATCAGCTCTGCAAAGATGATGACTGCCTTTCCCTGGCTTAAATCATGTGCTTTTGACTGTGCCCAAGGATATATTCACACCCAGACTCTGCCAGTCCTGGAAAAGTGTGTCAGATGTAAATTACATGATGCTAGTGCATCAGTAGATTGAAACAGGAAGAGCTTATTTGTTCCTGTTCTTATTTAAAAGGTATTTTGATAGACACAAAGGAAAAAAAAAAAACAAAACAGAATGCTTGTCTTAAATGTATCTTAAATACTTCCTAACCTGGAGCACTACCACACTACCAAAGACCCTATGAAGCAATACAGACAATGTGGATGTAAACATATTGAGCATTATCAATGGATACCATGAATATAAACAGTTTAAATAGATCCAGCTGGTCAGTAATGTGGTAAAACCAGCCTCCTCTAAAATGGCTGCTCTCACTGTTTCCACATGGTAGCCAAAATGCTGCATCCAGCTTCCTAGTTTTCTGGCATTTACATTGCAAAAGCATCTTGGACAAAGGCAGACATGTTTTTACACTGATGATTTTGCCTTAACTCCTTGTAAGTGCTGGAGAAGCTGAGTGTTGGAGGCAGAGAACGTGGGACAGCCTGTACTGGGTTAGTGACACTGTCAGGGGAGTCAGCCAGGGGAATCACTGGTGAGAAGTAATGGCTTTTTGGGGATTGTGGCCTCTCCCATCACTTAAAAAGGTCTCCACTGTTGTGTTGAGGAAATTTCCGCAACAAAATGAAACATGTGAGCTTAGACCAGTATAAAAGGGAAAATGTTCAGACATTTAAATTGCTCCTTGAAACAAGCCTAGACCACAGTGACATGCTTCCCATTAGAACTGACAGAAAATGTTCACATGAGTTCCAGGATTTCAGTCATTTAAATCAATGCTAAAATTATTTTCAACATCAAACATAAACAGATTAGACCAAGAAAGATATATAATGACATTTAATTTTCATTTATATAACTGCAGGGGGAAGCTGATGAGTATAAGCTATGAAATTTTGGATGTGACTATTTAAATATGTGTAATCATACTATTTCCTCACACTGTCTTTTTACTGTAATTTGGTCTAGAGGCAAATTTATGAAAAGTAGTCTAAAGGTTTGTTTCTTTTTACAAAGAGACATGAATTCTGTTAATGTAATGAAATACATTTACATGATGTCCATGTCAAATTTTTGCAGGATTATGTAAGAGAGTGTGGGGTAATATATAACATTCATCTAACTCTTCTGGGCTAGGCAGCTGGGGAGTGAAATCTTAACTTTGTCTCTCCCCATCCTTGTTAGAAAATTATTCATATCCCAATTGACTGAACATTTTCTCTGGAAACTTAGCTTGGGTAAGGGTGTTTACATCCTCTTCCCCCTCCTTCTTTTTCCATCTATAGTGAAAGTTCCATACTGGAAAACAGAAGCAGCTACAAATATGCAAATAAATGCAATCACAGTTGGTAACAAAACACTGCAATCAGGGACTAGGCAGTAGTTCTTTTTTGCATGTCTGCAACTAACTCAATAGGACAGCAGCAGGGAAAATAGTTTAAGGCATTAGAAAATCCTCTGGATTCTTTAGCATCTGAAAACTACTTGGTCCTTGCTGAAACAGGCCTTTTCAGTCTCAGCTTCTGCTGAATCACAGAGTTTGCTGCCTTTGAAGGCTGAAGTACCTTGGCTCAAAATTGAAGTTGCTCTGGAAAAATTCAGACCTTCCCTAATGACCATATTTGCATGCTATTCTCAGTAGTATTTACATATAATAGGACACTCTCCACAGGAAGGCTTCTTCCAAACACAGGCTCTGCTTACACTTTGAATTTCCCTATTCAAAGGAGAATATTCAAAATTATCTATGCATCACTACTTCAAAGTGTTTCACTGGGAGTACTCTGCCATATATTTGGGAGACTCATCATAGTTGTTTCAAAGCTGAATATATAGCCAACTGTAAGATTGCCACCTGGGTTTTGTGTGTAGAGGCAAAGAAGTATTACTCAGCCAAGAATCCTACCTGGCCTGACCTAGCATACTTCTGCTGAGGACAAGGAGTTTCTGTTGAGTGATGCGAGATGAAAACCCTTCTCTGAGCTTTACTTAGTTCCTTCTTTTATTCAAGTCCCTGTAGTGTTGGTTGGTTTTTTTTGTTTGGTTTTTTTTTTCTTTGTTTGTTTGTTTGGGGTTTTTTTTTTTTTTTGAGCACACAGAGGATCCAGCTTTGACTCTATGTAACTTGCTGAGGTCTAGGATAATTTCTGAGGAATTTCTTCTGTTTCTACTTTAGTTGTTCCAGCTCTGTGGACTTTTCCAGCTGTGTGGACTGTAGTTCTCAATCCCTCAATGATAGGGCAATTGGTGATGGCAAAGGGTGTGCAAGTAGAGAAAATGGGTCTGGGTTGTTTCCCATATGATTTCCCATAGAATCAAGGCAAGTTAGTCAACCTCCTTCCTTGTCCTGAAAAGTCAAGATGCAAAGGTGTGAAAGGATGCCTGCATTCTGAAAGAGGCTTCAACCATGTGCTGTAGTATCCTCTTAATCTCTGTTGTCTTCTTCACTCCATGCAGCTGTCTTCTCTCACCACCCACTTCTTTTCTGCATCACTTATGCCACAGGTATTTAGTGTTTTGTACTAAAAAAGCTTTCAATTTGATTTTTTTTTTCTCCTTGTGTCATGTGCTGGGGACCACTCAAATACCTTAGAAGAACCTGCTCTATTAAATATCTATTAATTAACAAGCTGTTTTATCTCCTATTTCATGTATTTAGAATGAATGCTAACTACTACAAGTTTTGCCTGACAGCTTAGGAAGGAATTTTGTACCTGACCTCATAGGAGCCCACATTTGCTTCAATCACTTTTTTTTTCATACTGTTTTACAAATAAAGAAGATAGTAGAGGTACACAGAATTCTAGTTATCTACCATAACCAGGTGCAGTGAAAGTGTCAGGACATGGAGTTTGTCCAAATCTTCCTCCCACCTTAGTCCTAAAGGAACTCAAATCTAGGCTCCCACTAATGGTTATGTATGCTATATAAACAGTAATAATAATCATACCTGGAGTTGCACTGATACAGTGCCTTTCATCTTCAAAGCACTTTAAGAACCCTGTATAATTAGTTTGCTATGGAGTCATCACTGACAATGCTGCATGAGCTCCAGTACTACCCACTGTGAGAGTCAAAGATGGAATCTGAACAGTCACAGAGACCATACATAACCTCCATATCACTACTAAAAGAAATTTAAAATGCTGAACAAGTATATTTTAACACTTCACACAGGAGGAGGATCCACAACCAGCCGGAAGCCAGTCTCCCTATGATAAGGAAACAGGAATGTTTTCTTTGCTGGTAATCTACTACTTCAGATCTCTAAACACATTTTACCTTGAACTATGTCTCAGTCAAGCTGGCAGAAGATCACAGGAAGATTATCTCATTGCATGGAATCTTCATATTCATGTAACTAGAATATATAAATTTTTTTAATTTAAAAAGTTTTTATTTGATGAATCCAGAAGGGATGCAGACACAATAAATATAACATTAAATGAGTTTTTACAAACTTCAATGAGATTACATGGGAACAATTTATCTAGAGTTTGCCATTGGCAATTGACAAATACAATTTTAATATCATAGTATTTTTTCAAGTATTTCCAGTGAGCTTATAACAGGTTCTTACCAATGTCCAGGGGTTTGCTCTTTAAATCAATTTGGCATTTTCTGGAGATTATTATCCCAACATAAATTTGTAAACAGCCTTTTCAAAATACACCATTAAGAAAAGAGAAGAAAAAAAAAAAAGCAGTAAGAGTCTGTTCAAACTGGTGAGAAAAAGAATGTAGAGGAACAGAGCATTTTTGTATAAAGGATGCTTGTAATATCTCTTAACATTACTAATTTTTACTTGCCTCACACAGTACACTGCCTAGCATTTATTTTCTCAGTAGAAAACCTACTGTGCTTTATTTGCCCTTTCCAAATAAATTCTTCTTATGGAAGATTCTATAGGACAAAAGGACACAATTTTACATCATTGCATATATTAATGGTCAAATGAAGAATAATCTTGAGAGTAATTTTTAAAGTTGTGATCAGGCAGAGTTACTGAACAGGCAGAAGCAGCTCTGCTTCCCGTGCAGTTAATGAATATGTCTTGATTTCTGCTCCATTTTAAGATCACTGTTTCTTTTTTAAAAATTGGTGTTCTTCCCTGTTATATTTAAATATCACACAAAACCATAAACATAACCATATGTCAGAATGAGGGTTTTACTGATGAATGATGGTTTGGACTCAGACTCTTTGCTTTTATTTTTACTCCTTATTCCATTAGTTTTAATTGAAATGTATTCTTGGTGTATGTTACATTCAGCTTTTTTTTAGCTACTCTTGGATTTCTTAAGGAAAGTCAGTGCATGACCTCAAGAGCATGAAAAGTACCTACTAAAGCTGCCTTTTCTCTCTCCTGTGGTGCATCAGTACAGCTTCATCAACACTGCCACTATACAACAATTATATAAACAAGAAGTAATGTTTTGGAAAAGCAGCAAAACAAAGAAAAGGGCTGGGGAAGAGCAGTGAGATGAATAATTTGGGTAGTCCTTCCAGATTTCAAGCAATCACAGCTGTTTCATTTCTGTAGTAAAAGCAGTTAGCCTTCCACACCAGCTATTTTTACAGTGGTGGAGCTGCAGGTCTCTGAGCAGGAGGAAGGAAAGGGAGTGACAAGGCACAGCTACATGAGAGGTGGTGTAGGAAAAAAGGTGACAGCCGGAAAACGGATGTTTCAAAAGAAAGAGTTACACCAAAGTAGATGTTCTGTGATCTTCCCATATGCAACAATAATGGAACTTTAAATTCAAGCTTAGAGTGTGGAAAGTGTTGGAGGTGAGACACTCAGAGCTTAAGAGTCTCCAGGAATTCATGAAGTTTCTCTGGGCCTGACTGCACTTTTGAAACATATGATGAATACATATCTGAGCAGAGAAATGTGGTTTGCTTCACAATTCTGCCAGGCAGTATACAGCCACACTGAGGAAAAATGTCCACGCAAACACTTCAAAGGTATGAGGAGGGAACTCATCCTACTTTGGTTTTTTTTTTTTTTTTTTAGATCCAGAATTCTCATTTTTAAAGCCATATGTACAGCTGTGCTTTTCACACTTTCATTCCCTGCCGAACCTTCATTTGGCCCTATTTTTTTATTATTTATCTGACATTGCTCCTTTTTTCTTTACCTCTACTCAGTGGTCAGGTATACTCTGCATGTCTGAGCAGGTACACCTCTTCAGAGGCACAGCCAGCCCTGGGGCTCGGGGCAATATTTCCTCATTCTAGTGACCCTGTGGCTGATTCAGTGTGTCCAGCAGAGAAGGTGATGCTACTGAGCAGGTCTGAGCACCACAGCAGTGCGGCTGCAGGAGCTGTCACGCCCTGCTGCCCTGAGTCACCAGGAGACACTGGCCCAGCTAGTGCTGGCTCAAGGACAGGAAATCTCAGGGAAGAGCACCAGGCTGCTGTGCACAGCAGACCTGACCAGTGTTTTTGTCCACACTGTTTCTTCTCTTAAATTTTAACTTCGTTTTTGGATCCCACCTGACCTCTGCCACATCTTGCCTTATTTTCCATTGCTCTGGGCCATGTTCTGGAATGCTTTTCAAACTGTGAGCTTTTCAGACATTCTCTATCAAATGTAAATAGAGCATTTGCAGAAGCATGCAAACTGAGTAGTTGATTTGTTGATGGTTAAATGTTTTGGGCAAAGGAGGAGGATTAATTTTACAGCTTTTTAGAGCCAGAGTGTCAGAAATTATTGTTTTGGCACCTGTGTGTTCCTGAGCTCTTTAATAAATTTGCAAGTGAATAAACTAAAAGTATCTTGTAGCTTTTTGCAGGCAATATTCATCATGAACGTACATATTTCTCACAGATTTTTAAACTTCCTTTATTGACTTCTAAAAAAACCTTAAAACTGATACACATTTTATAAAGTTTTAAATTGAATTTATAAAATTTATTGTAGTGACCTGATATCACATATTATATTTAACATGAATTGGGACTTATCTGAGCCAGTAGCAATGACCTCAATTCACTGGAAGAAGACTCAGGAAATCTCCAGTCTGTGACTGAATGACCTTTACTGTTAGATTTCCTTTCTGAAAAATGTCAATTGTACTCCTTTCCTTTGTCTGCCCTATATAGATAAATTGTGAGGTTTGGGGAAAAGGAGATTACTAGTGTTGTACAGAACATCTGAGGCTCATCTGATACATAGGAAGGGCTCATCATTGGAGAACAGATACAGTCATTGCCCTGATCTGTCCACCAGGTCCTCAGGGCAGGAAGATATGATCCATGGACCAGTCAGTTCCTGCAGAGATTTCACTTGTGTATCAGCATTATAAAGCCACTATTAATCAGTAATAATTTAAACTAAATCTCACTGTAACCCAGTGATTAGGAGCAGATTAATAATCTATTCTCTGTGCAGTGCAGCTGAAGTAGACAGCTGAACACCTTGCCTGCCATCCTTTGTGACAACATCATCATTTGTCTGTCCAAAGCACAGACATGGAAATTCAACTACCAAAAACTTCTATTATGCTTGAGTACAGTTGGTCAGAAAGTTTTATGTTTTTCATAGGCATTTAATTTTTCAGGGGCAAATATGGAAGTGGAATTCAGAGGAATGCCACCATGAAAGTTGCAGTGAAAAAACATCACAATCATTAAGAAAAGTATCACTAGATCTTTTCAGTAGTTGCTGTCTGGAATAAGCTCTCCTGGTTGGCCTCCAGGCTGCTTAAAGGCCTCAGAACACACCATGGCCAGGTGTCTTGTCTGTTCTCATGGTGCATCTTGGAAAATCCAAAATAAGTTGCACCAGATAGAACATTCTTTTCCACTTGTAAAAATTTGCAAATACTCAAAACACAAACTGATTGTGGAATTGAATATGTAAAACATCTTGCTATTTTTTAAATTAAAGGCTCTGATAAACTTTCATGTCTTAATCAAGAATTATAACAGTTGCATGTTTAAGGCTGATGACTGAAAGTAAATAGAAAATAGCACAAGGTGAAACAACTTGAGAGAAACTGTCTTTGCCATCTGGATTCATGGCATCTTTTGCTTGCTGAGGTTTTACTGTGGCACAAACAAAACTCAGCATCAACAGCTACAAACAAAACTAAAAAATAGAATCCTTTCTAGTATTGCTTCATTTTTAAACAGCTGCTTCACAGGTGGAGAAATATTATGCACAGCTGGGTGCCCAGCTCAGCACAGGTGAGCTCAATGAGGATCTTGTATCTCCATGGAGAATCTGATTGGAGGGAAAGCAGGTGGCTGAAGTGCAAAGAAAGGGAAACAGGTCTAACTCCTGCTGCAGGGTGGGGAGAGCTGGTGGTGATGCTTACGTGCCTGAAAACTCGCCAGCGCTGGTTGTCTGGTTGCACTTGATGAATCGGCTCTCAGAGTCCCTCCTGCACATACCTTTTCTCAATGCTTTGCATTAGTGCTACCTCAGTCTATTTTTAACAGCTACATTTTCCATGATTAGATTTTAATGCTATTTATTTATTTAAACTGAACCAAACAATTCCACATAAGCTGAACATTCCAGAGGGCATCACTCTTGGCCATGCAGAGGATTCTAAATCCAGTTTAAATTACATTCCTTGAATGGTAGAAAAAGCTGGGTCATGTGCCGAAGCTTGGTGATGAATAACCAAGTCATTCTTTCACAGACTTAAAAACTTTATTAAGGGAAGATAAACAGGTTAAAGGTCTTTCAATGGCTGTGGTGTCTATACATAGCAATTTCCCCTCACTTTTTCCCTCTTCGGCTCCTTGTTGAATGTATATTGCTTACTCTCACCATAATTGAGGCAGATCCTCTGTATTCTCACAGCATAGCTGTTTCTTAGTCTTTGTTCCAGGCTTCCAAGGCTTCCTGGTAGGAAGGGAGAGTGTGCTTCCCAGTTGCATCCATGTTAGTAAAATAAGTCACTTGTGTTAAAATTAGCAGTGGGCGAACTGTTTCAGTTAAAACTAGAATTGTCCTGGATTGGTGCCAATCCTCAAAATAAATTAAAGCCAGTTTTATTTTTAAGTTTTAAAAGTAATAAAAAGTAGTAAGCATGCAATGTATATATAGACATACGTACAGAGACTAGCTCAGGGATTAGAAAAAGATGTATTTTGTATCTGGAGCCCTGGTTTTGCATATGCATGCAAGCAACTTTGCTCATGTGAATTATCCCCTGGTACCATGCACTATTTGCTGTCTAATCAGGCAGCAATATATACAAAAGGCTTTAGTGCATAAGGGTGCTATAACCTGCAGAACATCCCCATTTGTGTATCTAGTGAAGAGAGGTGACACTAGTTAATAGGACAAATCTGGCACCAATTAAACCACATCCAGCACAATGACTCCACTTTCTGGAAGCAGAGTCATCCCCAAATATTGTGTTAGGAAGTACAGCCAGCCCTGCCTACAGCAGGATGTGGCTTCCAAATATCACGAGTTGCATATAATTTATTGAGTAAATTAAAGCGGGGGGGATGAAGAGTGGGAGGGATGAGGCTTCACTGGGCTGTGGCCTCAAGAGGAAGATCAGTTTGGTTTACATGGGGAGCATGGGGGTTATTTTGAGGAGTTGGAGGAAGCGAGTGTTGTCCATGTACATTATTTCACACACCATAAACTTCATTTCTTGGGGTTTCTTTTTAGCAGTCAAGAAACAGATCATTCCCATGTGAGGTTTAACAGCACCAAACTGTGAACATAAGGCTTGGGGCTTTTGTTTAGATTATTTTGTTTTCATCTTCAAACTTCATCTTCAATGGCTGCAGGGGTATTTACTCCTGCAGACTTGTGCAGGTGCGATAGTCACATGTGAGGTGAGGACATGGGGATGGCTATCTTTAGTTTAGACTGACTGCCTAAACTTTAATGAAAATTGTTTCACTGCTTAGGCAGCTCTGACCTGGCATGTGCAGTGACACATAGTGCTACCTAACACACCCAGACATCTCATTCCTTTATGATTTATCTTCCTAGGAATAGGTCAACAGGGATATTGTACAGAGTGTACCATAACCTCTCTGGAACATACATATTTGTTACAGGCTCATACCCAACAATTGTTTTTTTTTACACCAAAATTTTGTCCCTCCACAGCTCTTTTTTAGATGTATCTTCTAGAATGGAAACAGAACTCTACAGCCACTTTCTTTTCAATTCACCATGAACATCCTTCACCCATTCCTGTTCTTCTAATAGCACTGTATCTAGTTATGGATGAACAATGGAGCTTGCTAGAAGGGGCCCCCAAAGATACAGTTCTAACTGTTGGATTTGTGTGATAATGTTTTGAGAATGCCAACACACATGAAAAGTTGTTTTTGTGGCTGTAAGGAAATGCTGGATAAATTACTTGAGGTTCATGCAAGTATTGGCAAATCAGTTTTGTACCAGCCATACAGGAATGAGGACACTCAGAGATGGGCTCCCAAAAGTAAAAGAACAGGAACCTTTCTGAGAAACTCTCACCCTGCTTTAGTATGTACAATACATGTTGAACATAGGACTTGGACTTTTTTTTCTCCAAATAAATATGAAACACAATACGACTGCAAGAGACCAGTTTGTAAGAAAAAATTAAATCCTGTCCGAGGATCTCCCTGGAACAAGCTGAGTTACAACACTTCAAATGCATATTAATTGGGATATGTGGTCTAGTATTTAAGCAAAGGCATGCATTTGCTTGGCCAGAGTGTTCAAAGGACACTTAAGGTCAAAGCCTTCATGGATCTGATGAAATTTTTGATCAGCTGATGGGAATGTTTACCTTACAATAAACATGAAGGACTGTCCTGCACAGAAGTGACACACAGGAGTTTGTTGTTGGGCAGCCCTGTGAAATCATCTGCAGTGTCTGTATGTGTTTTGTTGTTTTGTTATCCCCAAGTCCCTTGCAAAAGACTGACAGACTTCTGAGGCATTGTCCAGAAGAAAGTCTGGTACAACATTCACCTTGCTTGATGCAGCCATGAGGAGGAAGGCATCTTCCAGGAGCCTGCCAACCACAGGCTGTCATGCTGCATCTCTGATGGGCTCCATAGAAGAGAGGTCACCATATTTCAGCCCCTGAACATCACTGATCCTCTATCTCCCTGTTTCATGATCTGTAGGACTCTCCCACAGTGGCAATGGGATGGTGTGAGCTGCTTTATTTTGGTCTAGCACAATGAAGATCAGACAAGACCAGTGAGGATGACTATGTGCACCAGACCAGACAACAAATAAGTCCAAACTGAGCAGTCCATCATGGAAGCCCTTATGCTGCCCATGAATGAAGGGGAGTACCAAGGGGATGGCTGTTGCAGGCTGAGCCCATGGGCTGCACTCACTCTCCAGTCATACTGGCAACCCTATGTTGAGAACATTAATGTACACTCTATAATGAATATGCTGCCTACTCTATTTGATGTTATGGACACACAGGAGAATCAGTGGAAGCAAAACCTATCAGGATCTCTTTCTTTCATCTCTGCAAACCTAAGAATTATAACTTCTTAGGTTCATTATGCGACTCATTGTGTTACACATTGAATATATTTCACATGGACAATGTTACATCACTTTTCAATAAGTAATTTAAAAGAGCTCTTCATGTCATACAAGACACAAACAGTCTGTAAGTCAGTATCTTAGATCCTCATCAACTTTGTCACATTTTCTTGTTTTCAAATTCCTCATCTTAAAAATATGAGTCAACATAAATAACTTTGAATCTCTGTTACCTTATTAACCAATGATGGGTGACTCTACTCATAAAATATTTACATAGACAACAGTCTTGTGCTTGTAATGTATTTTCACATTACTTAGTAATTTAAAACATGTCAAACCTTTCCAAATAGTAGAAACAATCCAAACATGAAAATGATGTTGACCTTAAAAGGCTGCTACTTTTTATTTTAAGTCAAACAACAATTATTACAGATTATTCACTGTAGATTCTTCATACAACTCGTTATCAGCAATACCCACAAATAGAACTCTAAATGGTAAGAGATAAAGTAGGTGGAAAGGGATGATGTAACATCAGTAGCATGACCTGTAAGGGAGTTTGTAGAAGACCATATGGAAAATATATAATTTAACATTTAATATTACATATTAATGAGGTAAATCAATTATATACATGTCTATTTCAAAAAGCTACTGAGTTGTGTGTTTGACTGAATCTGCATTTGATAATTCTTTGCATCATAAAAGTGTGCATGAGTTTGCAAATTCATCTATTTATGACTATGCATACATATGCATGAAGTTTTTTTATATAATTTATGTGTGTATTGGATATCAGGTTTTGTTTTTCTTTTTTTTTCTGTTTTCAAATCCTGCTTCTGTTATTAGAGGAGCAGGTGATGGTATAGACAACATTTAGTGTGTGTTCTGGAGTACAGCATGTGTGTATTATAGCCTAGGTGACATGGACTTTTTTTTCCGATGATGATCAATAGAAACTAATTTCTGCTCCCCAGGTCACAGGACACAGCCATGGTATGAGATGGAGCAAGTGAAAGAACAGAAAAAAATTAACATTCTTATTTATCATGTAGATATTTATATAATATATTATATTTTCAGTGTGTTTAGCGGCAAAAGATGGTAGTCTCCATGTTGTATAATAAATGACATGTGTCTCCTTTGGCAGACACTTAGTCCATTCAGCCAACTAACTATTTACAATGCTTTACTTTTGAAAAAAATGAACAAAATAACAAAAATTCACAACAGTCTACTGTTTCTTCCTGTCTCTCAAAACACTTTTCCAGGGTGAGCCGTGTGACTTGGAGAGCTGTTCACTAAAGGTAATATCTTAATCACACTGTTCCCTGCAGACTGGAGCAGATCAAAGAAACAATAAAACCTCTGTCACGCACAGGACAAAGAACCTGATCACACCATGCTTCTCAGGTGACTGGCAGGTGTTGAAGATTTTTGGGGCAGCATGTGTGACTAATTGCTCTTTTTCTGTACCTCAAGTTTAATATTGAAAAAAAGTCTTTTACAAGATTTTCTTTTTCTCTTCTATCTTTATATTTCACCTGTAATTGCATGGAAATTAAATACAGTATTTTCTAGAGGACATATAATACTTAAGAGAATGAATATCAATATTTAAAGCTGTAGGGGCTGTGAAAATTTTCACTTTGGATTTTGCCTTTTTTTCCCCCCTCTCTTTTCAGTATTATACCATTATTAGTCAGACTTTAACTATATTTCATCTTGACCAAGCAGCCCATTAAATATATAAAGTGTAGGAAAATAATAATATTTCCTTCAAAGTTCTTTCAAAATAAGCAGAGACATTGTTATTGGCCCTAGTATGTAAAGTTACACTGTCTGTTCTGTGATAAATTTAAGTCTACTCACACTGAACCTGATACAAGGGCAGGGTGCTTGGTGACTACAGTGAGAGGGATTAAGGGGATAGTAAGGCATCTGCAGTGATTTTTTTGAAAATACCATTACTTGACCCAAGGGCAGAGAGCAGCACAGACCCCTCAGGTGGAGTAGTGTCAGTCTCTAGGATGAGACAGGCTAATCCCTCCCCATAATGTACTTTTTATCTTAGTATTACTATCAATTATATACTTCTGATTGTTTGTTTTGTTTTTTTTTTTTATTTTATTTTCATGTCTGTCAGAGACAGCATTTTTCACAATGCTGGTAAGTGTTCTGATCTTAGGTTGGTGTCTGGATGATGAGACTAGTAACATGCTTAAAGGTCTTTGTTGGATCAAGTCCTTGGAAGAGAACGTATGTGGTTGTTCTACTTTTTAAAGTTGTATATTAAGTTATAAAATTTGTGATCTAGAAAATCTTACACTGAAATAAACCTTCTGCAGAGACATGTATTGTAATCATGGTGTTTAGCAGGGACAGCAGTTATAGAACAGCACAATAGTTTTAGGTGTAGGATAAGGTAGAACTGTGTGATCAGACAAACTTTTTTTAAAGGCTGGTGAACATTTTTCAAATACCTATTTGTCCAACAGTCCTACTCTTCTAAAGGTAAGTCCGGTTTTACTTACTTTGCTTATCATTCTAAGCCTATTCCATGTGATTGCTCTTGACTTGGCTTGGATTTGCAAGATATGAAGCAGCTTCAAACAGAATGCAAGGGTGATAGAGCATTGGACAGGCTGTCCAGAAAGACTGTGGAGTCTCCTTCTCTGTAAATATTCAAAACCCACCAGGACATGATCTTGCAAAACCTGCTCTAGGTAAGGCTGCTTTAGCAGGGAGCTGAACCAGATAATCACCAAAGTTCCTTTCCAGCCCCAACCATTCTGTGATGCTGTGATCCCATGATTCCGTGGTTTTGTGATTATGTGAATTGATGGTACATTATTTTATTTCAACATGGAAAATCATCACATAGGAAGAAGCCTGGTAAGCCTATCTTTCACAGCAGCATTCTCCTTGTTATAAATTAAGAAGGCCAAAAGATGCTTCTTATTGAACATGGCAAGAGTAAGACATGATGTGGTGTAACTGGAAGATTCCCATCTGTGGGGAGTCAGAGTGGCGCAAGGAGGGGAAGGTGGGACACAGGGCAAGGAGTTTGGAGCCTGCTGCAACTTCTATTGGTCATGTGTGATAAATGACTGCAAATTATAATCCCTTGACTTTTCCTCTTGTTACAGGTAGGAATTAGATCCTCCCAATATTTACTGAGTAAAACCTGACCCAATAAAGCAGATGCCATTCTCTCCCAAAATATATGGGGAGGTGTATCAGGAGGCTTTCATTATTGACTGAGTGGTAGATGAATGAATGTTCCCTGAGCCAGCCCCAACCTTCTCTTTCACCTACCTGATTCCTTCAGTTGAAGGTCTGAAACCTTTTATACCATCTCCCCAATGTTTTCCAAGTTACCTACAGAAGGTATGACAGGGATAAAACATGAGTTAAACATCTTGGCTTAGTCCATTCTATTACTCCTAGAAATACCTATGATACCTTTGTTAAAACCTTTCTGAGCTCTGGCAGTGTACAAGTTAAGGCTCAACCAGTTGTTGGTTGATACTTACCTTTTGTTGTCAGTTCTTGAACTGTGGTGGAATCTCTTGGAATAAGAATTTTCTGGAAGAGAAGAGTGGTGGCATCAGTGGTTAAAAACAAAACCTACATTAAAATATGTAGATGAGTAAGACTGCCAAGTGACATACTAATGCCAGGATATAAGACTGAATTACTTATCTTACTTATACATGATAATTTGATCTTTGATTATTTGTTCACATACTGCTTTAAGAGGATCCTTGCCAGATTCTGTGTACCTGATGTGCTGCACTCACATGACATACTAAACAATGTTCAGCCGCAGTCTCCTTGTTCAATGTGTGGCTGGATGGCTGGATGCCTTATTTACTGCATTCCCTTCTAAAATTAGAATTATAAATTTCCTCACAGACTTTGTAGTGAAATTAGAGAGCTTAAAAAAGTAATTAGTACTAATCTTTGTCAGACTATTGTGAAAAACACTGGATTTATTTCCAGTTAGAGATGAGGAACCAGAGCACGAACAGAATAGCTAGAATATATTCTCTGCTTTTTGAGCCTGATTTAAGGTCACTAAGACATTATATTAAAGTACTGTATTTATTATGTGCTATTTATTATAACAAGAATTGCATGTGCTATCTTCACAAAGATTTCCTAGGAGACGTTCCAAAATCCATTGGAAATGTACTGAAGCATATAGTCTTGAAAGTTTCTTTCTTATGATAGTACTTCAAAGAAAGGTTTCTTCTGCTCTAGTATTTGAGATCCTCTCAGCAGAGCTAAACATGGCTGATGGTCTGACTTCAACTTGTAGGGATAGTCTGTGTTTAGTTTTAGTCATCATTTTAATGCCATGTGGCATTTAATGTCACCCAGATTTTCCCACCTCCATTTGCTATTTGTAAAGGGGTTTTTTTCGGCTTACCCAGGGTTTCCAAAATATGATTGTTCTAACCCTGAGGAAAGGCCTCAAATCTACTGTTTATCTGCCAAATGCTTACTTAGTGGAAAACATGTAACAGATGACCTTTCATCAATATCTGCCCCTTTTTCTGGTATCAAGTATGTTTATCTAATATTTTTATACAAATTATCCATTCCTATATGCTTAAAAAGTTGAATTTCTTAGGCATAAGGTACTTGAAACCATTGTCCATAGTATAAGGAAAGGTATTTTCTTTCCTTTGGAGTTTGAAGTGATTTTATCATGCATTAGAGACAGACAGTTTGCACTTTTACATGAGATGACACTGCATAACAAGAGCGCAATCACATCTCGGCAGCCATGACCTGATGTAGAGACATCTAGTGACAATAACTTTTAGTTATAAAGGACAGAGATTAAGGCAGGACAAGAAGCTTGTGGAGTACCACAGGAAGGGCAGCATGTGGTAAATGAACCAGCATGAAGTTGACTGGTCATTATTTTTTAACATAGCTGATCTGGCACTGTGAATTGATATCAAATCAGTGCTTTGGACCATGTGGCAAGTATAAGAAACCCTAAAACTGGATTTTCAATTTCATGGAGATGTGGCCTGGGATTTTACCTTGTGATTGTTACCACAGATGAAGTAACATGTGTCACTGGTTTAGATCTTAATAGCAACTTCACCACCTCTCTTGGGCAACTTGTGTTGGTGCTTGGTCATCCTCACAGTGAAAAAAGTGCTTTCTGATATTCAGGGGAAATGTCCTGTGTTTCAGTGTGTGCCCTTTTCCTCTGATCCTGTCACTAGGAACCACTGAAAAGACTCATCTCCATTTTCTCTGTACCTTCCTTGCAGGTATTTATGTATATGTTGTTAAGAGCCCTGTGAGCCTCCTCCAAGCTGACAATTCCTAGCTCCTTCAGGCATTCCTTATAAGAGAGATGCTCTAGACCCTTAATAATTAGGAGGTTCCTGTCAACCTATTTTTCCAGCCTTTTGAGGTCTCTCTCAGTGACAGTATGACACTCTTATTTATCAGTCCTTTCCCCCACTTTTCTGTTATCTGAAAGCTTGCTGTAGGTACACTCTGCTGCATCATCCAGATAATTAATGAAGATGTCAAATGAGATCAGAACCAAGTATGGCCCCTGGAGTACTCCACTAGCTACCAATCTCCAAGTGGACTTATGCCAGTGATCACCACCCTCTGGTCTGGCAGTTTAGGAATGTTTCACCTCACTGTCTGCTCAGCGAGCCCATACTTCATCACATTCTGTAGGGGAATCCTATGGAAGACAGTGGCAAAAGCCTTTCTGATGTCAAGGCAGAAAATAGCCACTGCTCTCCCCTGGTCTACCATGGCAGCCATCTCATCACAGAAGGCTAACAGGTGGTTTGAGTGTGACTTGCCCTTTGTTAACCATGTTGACTATTCCTCATCACCTTCTTGTCCTTCACGTGCCCCAGCAGTGGTCTTCAGGACCAGCTGCTCCATCATACTCCCAGGGATTGAGGCAAGGCTGACCTGCCTGTAGGTCCCTGGCTCCTTCTTGAGGGTGAGAACAGCACTTGTTTTCCTCCAGTCTTTGGACACCTTTCCCAGTCACTATGATCAACCAAAGATTATCATGAGTAGATCAAAGACTACTGAGAGTTTTGAACAGGCTTTAAAAGATTATAGCCATTGGGTGAATGTAGTAGATTCAATTTAATCTCAGTAGCCCTTTATCCAATGAAGACAAAACAGAAGGTTTTTACCATTACAGTTAAAAAAAAAATATTAAGCAGATGGGTGGGGGGGGGATAGACTCAATATAACTGCAGAATTTAAGTGATTTTTGGCTTTAAATTTGATTTATTTTGATGTGTTTGTCATGCTGTCTTGTGCAGTTCTGATGACTACAGTACTGATGATAAAAATAAAACCTGGCATTCATTGTTTAAACCTGAACAAATTTTGTATTTGTTTTCAAGTTTGAACAAATCTTGGTGTTTTTGTTAAAATTAATTGATTGTGAAAGGAGTGTTGTTGGAGCAAATTATTGTCCAAGCCCTGCTGATTCTGTTTGTTATCAATATTTGTTGAAAGTAATCTAAGTCCTGCTGCGCTGTAACCAGAAAGTTACTTCACTGTCCAAATATTGACAGCAGTTAGGGAAAAAGTTCTAGTTTATTCTAGTCCCTTGAGTTTGCCAAATTATTACAGACCTACATTTGTAATGATAAGATTATTGATAATCTTTTTTTAATATGAGTAATAGACGACACTTGAAAGTTTGTTTTTGTCTAAGGTTTCCTTGGTTTATCTCAACCTTATTCCTTTCATTATAAAACTGATCTATCTGATGAGACTTCTATCATTCCTGTCATTTCTCATAACAATAAAACCCAACCTTTTTCTAAGTGATTTTGGACACTGGTGTTCTGGCTTCATATTGAAAAAAAAATAGTTGTTTTGTTGGAAGCTTACATGAAGATCCAGTTTAGAAATGTATGATTGTTCTGAGGAGCTGTGGCAGTGAATATGCATTCTTTAGCAGCATCACACATGCTGAGTGATTACATCCAATCTCAATCATCCTTTCTATTCTTTCTGTGGCTAACTGTTATGATAGCCTAATGAAGAGTCTTTGAATTTTCTTGAAACTTTGATATAGCAACTGCTCCGTAATCTCTTTGGTGCCAGAAAGGGACATACATGCAGTTCAGAGACAGGAGATCTTACCTTTCTTACAACAAACTACCCCAGCACCGAAAATTTATTTAATGCTCCTTGCAACATACACAATGTGGGTAAATATGTAAATTAATATATGGAGAGCCTTCTAGCAGACAATCAGAATAGAACAGAATTCCAGAATTATTTCAGTTGGAGAAAACCTTTATGATCATCAGTTTCAACCCTGCACTCAGCACTGCCAAGGCCACCACTAAAGCATATCCCAAACTCCCCATCTACAGATCTTTTAAACACTTTTAGGGATGGTGATTGTACCACTTCTCTGGGCAGCTTATTCCAGTGCTGAACAACATTTTCCACAAAGAAATTTTTTCTAACATCCAACTTAAACCTCCACTGGTGCAAATTGAGGCCTTGTGCTTTTGTCCTATCACCTGGGAGAACCCTCACTTCATTGCACATGCACAGTTTACTACAACCTCCTGTCAGGTAAGTAGTTGTAAAGAGTGATAAGGTCTCCCCTGAGCCTTCTTTTCTCCAGGCAACTGTGTTTTGTGTTCAGTTTCTAGGGACCTTCACTGATACTCAATTTACCTTTTTGTCTTCAAAATACACTCCTCTACACTACCTAAGAGGATAAATGCAATGCTGTTACTTTTCTGTGGGGGGAAAAAAATGGCAAAATAAAATAAATAACCTTGAATTCTGCTTACAACATCTTTTTCTTCGGCTTAGTCAGAGTATTTGACCAATTCTCAGCTATTCAGGAAGGTAGTTAAACAAATTTTAGCCACTGTTATGTAGAGTCATACCAAAAAACTTCTTCTTTAGGGTTACTTGAAAGCTATGTTTAAAATGTTAGCATCCAGTCAGCAAAGAAAACTGTGCATGTGGTTTGGTTGAATAAGCTCACAAAAGAAATAGTGAAGAGTCATAAAAAAGCCATAAAAGCCATAAGGTCATAAAAACATCAAAATTGTAAATATATTATCAGAAATGTTTCATAGCTACTTAAGGAGTAGCTAGATGGTATGCATGACTAATAAATTTCCTTTACTATGAACAGATCCATAAATTTGACTGATGAACCTCAAAGGAGTATTACGGGCTTCACAACAGAAACTGAGAGAGTAAGTAGTACTTTATTTCAAAAGTACCTAACTTAGTGGAATTGTAATGACTGAACAGCTTATTCAGTCTTACTTAGAGTACCAAAATCTGGCCATTCATGAATTAGGGTCAGATCAAACCTCCCTTTGACCTCAGTGGGAGTTTTGCCATTTAGTTCAATGAAAGTAGAATCAAGGTATCAATGCTTTAAAATGGTTCAACAGGGAGTGTTATTGAAATGCAAATGTTCACATTCTCTTAATCTGAACTTCCCATCTCCCCATTCAGAGCTGTGTGTAGAGAGTTTTATCATGGGCTGTTACTCTGGGACCTGTGTTAGACAGAGATTTTTGTATGCTCATTAGAGAAATACCCTGTAGTACAGGGGAATACACCTTCAAGTTTTCCAAGTATAACTCTAAGTAAATCTAGTGAGTTTGGTCTGAACAGCAACCAAGCCTTGCTGTATCACCAAGACTGAACAAATGTGAAGTTAAATATGCTGTTGAGTAGAATATGTTCACTTAACACTTAGTGTGAGTTGACCTGGTTGGTGTAATGAAAAGGATCTTTCAGATATTCAGTTGCCAGGAGACACTACTTGCAATGGTTTCATATAACACTTAAAACTACTAGAGCTGCAAAAGCCTTGACTAGTGAAAAACAGAAGTTTGAGCTCATGTATTTGATACAACTTAGTGCTAGCTCAGTTTCATTCTTTGTGAATTCGATGTCATCAGCACACATGAGTGGAGCCAAAAAGGCTCCATTTTGTTAAAATCAAACTATGCCTGTCTTTCTCCTGCCTACCACAAACCCCCTCCCAATTGCAAATGCCAGTCTTTCTCTTCCTCCTCACCAGCAATAGTAATTATTTACACCAAACCAGTTTCACTGTGGAGTAGACATAACCTGTTCAGCTTGCTTGAGGTCTTGAAAGCAGTCTAGAGCTTTCAGCTGCAGACAGCAGGCCAGTCTACATCTTCTGGGTCAGTCAGGAGTGGATACACAAACACAGCTGGTTGCTTGCCCACACAGGAAATGCACAACTTCTGACTAGTGGCTTTGAGGCAAAGTCTTGCATCTCAGCCTGTGAGGGGGACAGATCTCAGCACCACTGTCATTGGGAAAAGACCAAGGAATTATTTTGTGAGAGATGTGTTATACAGACCCACCTCAGGTATTTCCTAGAGCTCTTTGAATACAACAGCCAACATAAAAGAAAGCAAAGCAGCACCTTCTCCTTCACCCCCCCAAAGAAAACCAACTCCCCACTCACCCAAGAAAACACCTTCCAGAAAAATTTTAAATCTAATTGCAACTGCTTCATAGTGTAGTGATGGAAGAAAAGAGATAAATGGATTAGCAAATCAAGCTCAACTTTTTCCTTACTAGATATTGATTCAGTCACATCACTGTGATATAAGAAGGGCGCTTCTGTTCAAGTTAGAGTCTGTTACTATTGCATATGGAAATTGTTACAAATGTAACCTTTGTTCTAGGTGTGTAGTAAGCAAATTAAAAAGACAGGTAGCTTGCTCATTGTTATTAAAGCACTAATAATATTATCTCTTATTTCCCTGTCAGTAGTATTTTAATTGCCAAGGACACATGGCAGCTCACAATGCCACCTACACGTTCTTCAGGGACCAGAGGTTGCATCCTTACTCTAATATAAAAGACACAAGCTTGTTTGCTCTTCCATAACTATCCATATGGTTTAGCTTTTAACCTACTTTCTGGCATGGGTTTGGCCTTGCTCCTCATCTGTGTCCTAGACACAACTTGGGAAGAATTATGGCCAAACACGTGCTATTGACTGCTGAATGGCTGAAGTTGCTATGTCTGAAGTTGGCAGGGAAGCAGAAGAAAACAAACAAAAAGTGTGAAAATCATGAGTTCACATTTATTCTTGAGAACAGAGAATGATCCGTAAACAGTTTTGTTTACTTGACTAGATTTAGAGTATAAATTCCCACTGTCATGATACTTGCAATTCCCAATAGAATAAGTCTTGATCTAATACCAATAATTCTCTGTAAAGAAGAAGCAGAGGGCAGAATAGCTTTCACAGGGTTATTTAAGCAAACATATTCATACTGCTTATATCCTTTTTCTCTACTTTTAGCCAGAAGTCATTTTATGTAGGTAAAGAGGACTGTAAGTACATGAAAGCAATTTTATAATTCTAGAGGATGGAAAAGGTCCTGGATGGCTCTGGCCTACAGTGAAATTTAGAAGAGAGATGTCATTTCATTCACTTTAGTTCAATGCACATTATCAAACTGGAAGAATTGTTGGGGGCCCTTTGGGTGTACTGAGCACTTTTTACAGGTGGTCCATATACTCCTGTATGCTTGCACCTATGATTATAGAGCAATGTTTTTCACCATCACTTACTTTAGAAGCTAGTTGAAGTAATTTTCCCAGCAGCACAACTCTTCCTAAGATCCAGCATGAGTCCATGAGTCTGAGAGGAGTGCTACTTCCACTCTTATTAAAACACTGCTTGCAAGCACTGCAAGCTTGTCTTGGAAAACTCCCCATTGAGTAACTTTGCTGAGCAGGATTAGTCCTGCTTAGTTTATGGGATCCAGCATGATCACAGCTGTGATGATGTTGCACCTAGCCAAGAGAATAAAGCAACCACGTCTTGCATATATGTATATTTGGTAAATAAAAAAGAAAAAATGTTAATTGAGGAGGGTTTCTTTTTCAGGATTTTTTCACTCTCTTTATAATTAATTACACTTTGTTCACGGTTTTGAGGGGATTTATTTTTAACTTTGGTTGAAACTCTTTTGTACAGAAGTCTGTGTTATATGAATTCCAGGTTTTTTTAGCAATGGATTAAGTTGTGGGAGACTCTGACCTTGTGATACTACCATGTTTCTGCTAAACAAAGTCCAGTATGCCAAACAAAGATGTAGCAAGTAGTTGCGAAATGGCACGGCTATTACACATGCTTTTGATTCTCATTGTCTGGTGTTTATTTTGGGATAATTCTGTTTTGAGAGTGGAAAAACCAGACTGTAAATAAAAGGGAGGCCTACAATACATGCATAATGCTACACGCTTTGCAAAAGGCTGATAGAGGGCTCTTCAATGAGTGCCTAGAAAATAAGAAAATTATTTTCAATAGTGAAAGGAAAAGGTAAGAATATTCTGGGACACCATGACAAGTCAGGAAAATAGTTATTCACCCACTTGCGCAAAGCCTGAGTAATTTACTGTTGCAGTCTGTGTTGTTTTTCTCCTATGTAATGTTTCTAGGTCATTGTCTCTGGTGTTGTTCTAAACCACTCAGCTCCACTCCCAACACACCTCCCTCCTGCTGGACAGTGAGAGAATCTCTATTGCAGCTTCCAGGAGATGTTGAGTTGTCTGGTACTGCATTTCCTCTCCTGACTTCTCTCCCATATTACCCCACCCATGAAACTAGATGATAGGAAAGAAGAGGGAAGGGAACAGGTCAGACTGAAAGTCAAATGAATCCAAAGACTTAAAAGAGTGCAACAGTAATCCAAAATCATAGTCCAAGAGACACTAACGCCATTTTAAGATGAAACTTTTGTTAGTGATGTGGATTCAGCCCTTAGTCCCAGAAAACATAATCAAAATTATCTACTTGTAGTTTTATAGCTCTATAAATCTTTGAGGCCAAATTCTGTCTTTCTACAAATGCAGGACTCTATTCCATGGGGAATTGCACTCCTATATCAGAGGGTAAAATCTGGTTATATTTTCTAGATAGCAATAGGAAAAAGGGGAGGTCTTTCACTTTTACAAACATTTACTGTATCCTAGCAATGTGCAGCGATGCAAGCCTGACAACAGACGAATAGTATTAAGACCTTAAAGAAGACAATGTGATAATCTTTGGGAAACTGTAGGTAGGGCAAATCCCAAACATTGATTCTAGGCACAAAGCAACTAAGGCAATATAGAAGGAAATATCTTGAACCTCTGTGTTGAGGTTGATGCAAACCTCAAGAAAATCTGACTGTCCAGAAATATAAACAGACAGGGGAATTAGGAGAAGCAAATATTTTGTTCTCAAGATTTTGTAACTCAAAAAAATTGTATCTACCTTTTTTTTTCTTATTTTTTTATTATGTGTAGACTGCATTTGCAAAGTCTTAGCTTGAGATTGTTGTTTTATAGCTTAGAGCTTAAGTGATTTTAAAATTCTTAAAAGCAACAACAAAATTCTCTCCATAAGCAAATAAAGAATGAATCAGCTGTTTAATTCCCCAGGATGAAAAAATTAAAGAAACAGGAAAAAAATGTACTAAAAGAACAGCTTTATGATCTTGTTAGCTACAACATATAGCTAATTAGACAAAACATTCTGAATTTGAACTTTTCTGGAATGAGAAATTGTTATTTGCAAACACGCAGTATAACTGCATGCAGTCTATCACTATTTATGATGGCAAGTTGACTCTTGAATAGGTTGCGTAATTACTAGAGGAGGAGAGAGAAATGGGAGTCTGAAGATGACAAACACTGCTGGTTTCCATAATTTCAACTCCTTTCAGCCATATTTGCCGATTTACAGAAACATGAATTGTGAACAGAGTAAAAGGGAAATGGCACTGCTGGAAGCTTTTCTATGAAAACCTTAAAACAATTTAATTTCCATCCTCTAGACCACCCTAAGATGTGTTCTTAGTCTTAGTGACAATGTTCTGCCTCTTCAGCAACTTACTTTCTTCCAGTTATGAGAACTACCATTTGATCAGAATTTATTGTAGTTCAGTAGGTGCTCTACAAAAATCTTTCAAAGGAAGTGTGTCCCTAAGGAATGTGCTAAGTGGTATGGATGAAAATTTGAGAAATATCAGACAGGAAAGTATAGGAGTATAAATAAGTCTCCTACAAACGCAGCATATCTTGGTACATCTTCATGTTTTGTTGCCTTGCATACTTCTGACTTGACAGTATCATGCTCTGGAGCTTGGCTCTAGAGATGAAGGGAAGGAACAGAATTCCCAGAGGGAATTGCAGCAGATTCAGCTGTGGTGGCAGGACACTCTGCTTGACCCTTTGAGCAGAGCTGATGCAACTTTTTCATCTCCTTTCACTGTTGAAGATTCCAGCAATCATAAGATTGAGAAGATTGAGAGAGAGGAACCTGAATCAGGTGTTTTTGCATAGCTCAGCAATGGACTCAACTTTTTGACAAGGATTAGATACTAGTATTTTAAAGGGCAGTTACAAAATATTTGCCAAAATCTATTTTTCATATCCAACTGTATTAATATAATGAATAAATAATTTAAAATATACACTTACAAAAAATAAAAAAGGGTTGCAATATTCAAGACTTCTTTATCACTTAGGTGAAATAAGAAAAAGATCCTTTATGGAAACCTTAAAGGAATCCTCTAGCTGCTGTATATTTGGGTTATTGAAGAGGAGATAAAGGCATGGTTCTTTATTTACAGATATTTTTACAGCTACTGAATATCTGTTTTGAAGCCCTTATGGTTGAGACCCTTTCTCATGACAAGTCCTTACTGCTGCCTTCTGCTGCAAATGAGAGCAATATCTGAGGCCTTTTTTTACTTAGATTGCTTTCCTTCTCATGACTTTACCAATGGATTGGGTCATTCTCTGTGCCCAGTGATTTTGTGGTAACTCATTGGTTAAGAGTCCTCCAGAATGATATCTTTAACATACTTATGAAACTTCTTCACCGGTGAAATATGTGGGCTAAGCCCAAAATCAACACTAGCACATCTGGGGTATCTATATTTTCTGGCGTCACTTTCCAGTACAGCCACATAATAATTAAGTAGCTGGCTGATATCATAGCCAGTCTGGATAGCTGTTTTATCAGATGTTAAATGGCAGGAAAACATACAAAAATAGCAGTGGCAAGCTCTGCTTTATATGATAACCTCAGAATGCATCATACAAAATAAGGCATTATTAGCTCTTACTAATTGTTGAAATAACTTTTACATTTAAGTGGTAGTGAAGTCACTTAGCTGATAGCAATGGAGTGCTAATAATTGCTTTCTGTGAGTTCCCTGAGATGATCTGGTGTTGAATATAGCTATTCCTGAAGGAAGCCCTGATGAAGGTGAACGGTATACCAGTGGGGTGACATTTTCTTCATCTAGTGGCCAAGGGAATGTGCAACATCTGACAATGCCAAGTCAGGGACTGCAGTTTCTCTTGTCCTCATGCTTCTCATTTAAATCTGTGTCTCATGGTCCATTTCTAAGTTGCTAGGCATCACACCAATCTAATTGTTATCCTCCTCATCACTGACTAATGGACGAATGAGATTAATCACAGGTCACTTAATCAAGCCAGATCCTCTAATTTCTGTCTGCATTTGGGGTTTTTTGATAAGAATTATCTGAATTAGTTCACTACTCCAGTACTGTGTCCTGTCCATTTGCAGCAGACATAGTGCCCCACAATGTCCAATGTCTGGACAGCAAATTTTTCAGCTTTGTCATGGTTTTACCACTTCCTTTTCTTGTAAATCTGCTGTACCTCCATCTGCCACCTGTGGAACAGGGTTAATTAAATCTGCCTCATATGCTGGGGCTGCTGGGTAGGGCTTAATTCCCCGGGTGTGCCTCTCTACTGCTGCTTTATTTAGGATGAGGCTTTTGAAGTGGACTTCTTCATCTGCTCTGATTACCACACTTTGGTACATCTTGGAGCACGTCTCACCATAATTCTTGGGTCCTTCCTTGTGCTCAGCTGGAAAATGCACTCCATCTCCACATCTGA
Source organism: Lonchura striata (assembly GCF_050655825.1). Classification (NCBI taxonomy): domain Eukaryota; kingdom Metazoa; phylum Chordata; class Aves; order Passeriformes; family Estrildidae; genus Lonchura; species Lonchura striata. The sequence continues at coordinate 50,156,397 of NC_140705.1, forward strand.
TGCTGTTCAATCAAAAGGAATGGAATAAAGCTAGTCCAAATTGAAACCTTCAAAATATTTATCATAGGGGATATTGAGACTCTGGTATGAACTGTTTTGCTCTGCAGGTTCATTCCTATTGTGCCATGGTATATAATGAAAGCATCAACATTATTATAACTGATGGTTGCCTTTGTGATCCTTGGATGAAGAGAGCAGCAAAAGCATGATATTTTGTGTGCATTTCAGAGAATAAATGCAGCCTTTGTGTTTTAATCCCAAATTTTGGCTTTATTTCACTGTACCATTTTAGTGGGAGATTCCATAGTTTATATAAGAAAGTTTACCTTAGAAGATCTAATAGCAAATGGAACCTGCCTCTGCACTTATGTAAATAAAATCTGTTCATGCTGAGCTCATTCTGGTCCATGGACATTAACCAGCAATGTTTATTTTTTTATACCTGGCAAATTTCCCTGAAATTTTCATTTTCAATAGATGCAGAAGGTTAACACCAGTAGTTTATTTTGATACACACTGTATATACATCCTAAGATACTAAGCTACACTTTGGGGTTACAGTAAACTTAGTTTTTAAGTCCTCCACAGCAATATTCCCCTTACCCCACCATATGCTTGAAATGAAAATATAAATGCAAAAGAACCCTCATACATGTCATTCCCTTGCAGCACTTCTGTGTTTTAGAGCACACCATTTTTACTAATGCTGTCTTGTGGTTGGTTCTTATTCCATTCTAATATCTTTCACTCTCATACAATTCAGATTGTCTCTGCAATATTACTTTCAATAGTATATGACTAATGAGGCCAAGAAAAATAATTTTTGTTACTTGCTCAAGTCCCTGGTTTTTCTTTTGTCCTGCACAAACCTTGGTTTTTTTCTGTTTGCCATCACTATTGACAACACTACAGAAACCCCTGGCCTTTTGCGTGGTGGCAAAGTATCACTCACTTTCATGCACATTATTTTATAGGCCAGCTATGCTCAGTTAGCTCTCATACCAATAAAAGTCTCTCTATGTCTCTTAGCCAGAAGAAGGTGCTGAGGAATGATGCAACAAATATCTTTTCACTGAAATAGTTGGATTCCCTCTGTGCTCAACACAAAGATTTTCACTAACTTGTGAGCTGGATCTAAGCATTGTCACATCAAAGTGAGGATTTTAGTTCTATTTTTAGGATGGCATTTGGCTAGAGCAGGGACATTCTTCTTTTGCTCTTGTTTTAATAAAATAACCTTTAAGACAAATGAGCAGGAACATTCAACCCAAAGCAATGCTTTCTGTTACTCCAAGAAGGAGCAATGTGAATGCATAGCATTTATTAAAGACTTGGCTCTTTTTGATCTACTTGGGATAAATGGCAATACATTAAAATGATAGAGGTGGGATAACCAATAAAGAGAGGAAATATTGCTAATCCTTAAACTAACTAGCAAGACAAACTGCAATGACAGCTTTAGATGATATTTTATGTTAAAAAGTGATCAAAGAAAATCCAAGGAAGGTAGGCAAATATAGAAAGATTTTCTTGCTTTCAAATTAGCGACTACTGGTTATCATTCACCCCTTAAAATTCCCCTGCATATTTGTTAACAGTAGTCCTACCATAACTAAAATGACTACTGAACCTTTCAAATAGGAATCCTCTCTCCACCTGCAGCTGCAAGTTTCCATGTAATGGCTGAGTAAATATCTTTAGCACTCTTCTAGGGAAGCAATGGCAAGGGCTGGAAAATACATATTATTTCTCAAGTCACTGTGTTTCTTTAATTTCTTGGAAGTTTCAGTTCTCAGTGTGTGATGTGGACACCTTTCTTCCAGTAAGGTCTATGAAATCAGATAATCACTGAACACAAACACTTTATTAACAAGAACAGACAGGCATATGCACCTTGGAATATTTAATCAACTACAAAAGCAATCACTGAACCAGCAATGATTAGTTTAAACAAAATATAGAATACCATGGAAGACACTGAGATGAGAGAATATATGCTATAATTCCCATTCATGGGAATGGGAGCTTAATAAATTATAAATGCCTAGAAATGCCTAGAAAGATAATGCTGTTACTAAATAAATCCTACAATACTACAGTGTATAATCACTTTGTGGACACTTTGAGCATTTTTACAGTGATAAAAAAGTGTTGTATTGATTTATCAGAAACAAATCCATCTCATTTTTCTTTGACAGATTAATTGGCCAAGGAGATAAGGATGAGGAGTAGACTTGTTAGATCTTGATTTTAAGAAAGTTTTCCACACAGTCTTACACACTTTTCTGAAAAAGAAACTGGAAAAATGCACTGTAGATGAGTTCATCATAGCATACATATGGACAGATGCCACTTGTTAGTCTAGTTGTAATACTTATTTTCATTAATGGCTTGAAATATGAAGCAGTGGATCTTCAAGTTACACCAGCAGATGGGAAGTGCCAGCACGTCAGGGGACTCTGTTAGAGCCTGGAGAAACAATCTGATATGAGTGGTACAAATTCAGAAAAAATAAGTGTAGTTTGCCACAGATATTAACTGCATGAATACAATATGGGAGAAGTTTATGTGTTATGCAGGACAATAAAGAAACCTGAAGACTATACAACCCCTATGCTAAGTAGGAGTGAGCTGCACTATATGGCTGAGAAAAGATGAATCTCACTGCAGAACATCCTAGTAAGATTGCCTTATGTTCTGTTTTACTCTGCTGGTGCTGGGGAGTAAATACTTTGTCCTCTTCTGGGCACCACACTATGAAATTATAGATATATAGAAACAAACTGGAGAGAGTTCAGAGGAGAAGAAGAATAATAAGTAGTATGGAAAACACACTGCATGAAGGAAGGTCAAGAGAACTGGTACTGTTTAGTCTAGAAAGAGAAGATGAGAACAATGTGCCAGAAGCTTTCCTGTATACAGAGCTCACTGTTCACCATGTCCATAACAGGCAGACAAGGAGGTGAGAAATTAATTTACAGCAAAATGTTTGGCTGCCCTGATAGGGAAAAGCTGTAAATTGGAGGGCAGTGATATGGTAGAGTAAGTAGGTCTCCAACAGAGCTTGCAGAATCCAGTGCACAGGATGGATTTGAGCAGGGATGAGGTGTTTCTCCAGATGGTCCAAGGGAGTGAGGATACCTGAAAGCAGAGACAACATTTGTCTGAGATCGTGTTCATGTTTTCTGTCATTCAGCTTTCTAACAAGACAAGAAATTCCCACTGGATTTTAACTTGTGAGAAAGTATTTCAGAGTATTTCTCTTATCTTTAAGAGATATTTACTTACCCACTTTCCATTATTTCATTGTCCTCTCTTCTTGCTCAGACTGCTCCCCAAAACTCATAAAAACATGTATGTTGCTATTACTATTTCACTTGGAGTTTAGTGCTCACACTCCCATTTTATGCAATGTGGAAAAACATTCCCACATTTAGGAGTATACAATATACTGATAAGAGTCTAAAAGGAAAATATTGACATTAGTCTGGCTGTGATAATGTGAGTAAATATTTAGTTGACTATTTAGTAGCTAAGTAGTCAAGAAATTATGTAAAACCCAAAACCAGATGTATAACAAGAAGATGCAGTTCCCTTTACCCTTTTCCTGGCTCCAGAAATAGGTACTAGCACAGAAGAAAAGACTTTGTTGCTTTCCACATGTCTGGTCATGCCAGTGTCTCAACTCATCTTACTTCAAATGACACTTTAAAATACATCAGTGCTGTAATGCATAAAAGGAACCTGCTGTGCAATAACATTTTATGTAAATTGTGACTTGTGGTTGTTGCTACAGCTCCACTAAGCATTACAAGCACATTTCGTCCGTACACTTTAGCTGTCTGTATTAAACACCTTCCTTGTATTTGAGATTGCAAACTTTTCAGGTCAGAGTTTACCTGATATCTGTACAGTGCCTCACACATTGCCCTCCTGCCTGTCATTCTCATTCATATGCTAAGATTTATCCACACTATCTGCTTTAGTTCTGCAAATCCAAGCTATGTCTTAACTCTTCTTTGTAACACCTATAAGTTGCCAATTTTGAGTTGTCCTCTGGGACCTTTATTAATCCACCATGAACCTTTTTACTACAATATTAACTTCCTGTCCTTTGGCTAAAGCAATGCTGTCCTTCTATCATTCATTCCAAGAGGCTTTAGCAGTGCTTATTTTCCTATTCCTATGGCCCTGTCTGCTATTCCACTAGCTCCTCCTTTACCACCACATCAAATGAACTACCCCTTGCTCTTCTTAGGCTTGCTGCCATATTCCAAGCAGCCAGTTTTGTTCTCTCTCTTGACAGCTTTCATCACCCACATCCTAGATTTTCAGACATGTACTTGCACATTCCCAACTCACGGGTTCTCAGCAGAGTAGGCAAAATCAAATTTTGCTACCCCAGCAAGTTGACTGCTGGTGTGTTGGCACTGTTGAAAATGCTTTTTAATAGCTTCTTTTACTCTCTTTACCACTGTCTGTCCATATCAATCTCCTCTCTCCCCTACTCTCCCTCTTCCTCTCCCAATGCCTTTTAGGTTAGAAATTTATCAGGTAAGGAATCATTTATTTGTGTTCAGCACAATTCAGTCTTGGCCAATGACTGGAACTCACAGATAAGCCATTCAGTCTTCATTAACATTTCAAAGTTTCTCTTTCTATTGCAACATACATGCTTTTTAACAAGATCAAGAGAGTTACTCCCAAACTACTGATCATTAGGTATTTCTTCATTTTATTTTAACACTGGCAGATCCAGCTCTCATTTCCTTATCAGGAAAAAAAAAAACACCACAAAATTTGTGCTTTTTAAGAACCACATAAGATTTTCTGTTTTTCCTTTTCTTTGCTGATTAATTTGTCTTCCTCAACAGATGATTCTTGTTCCATAGTTTTTATCCTGCTGGGTCATTTTACCATTCTAAATTATATTACCAACATTTTTCAGCCCTGTAAATCATATAATCAATCACTACTGTCAAATTTGAAGAGCAGAGGAATGCTCAGAGGAATTGTCCATATCTTTCATAGTAAAGCTCAGCGGAGTCTGTGGTGACCTCTAATGGTTGCAAGAGTCCTGTACCTGGAGCAAGAACACAGGGATTTCTGGATTCCCCTTCCTTCTCTTCATATACAGAGAGCATATTTACTCAAACTTATGATTATGTCACGAGAATTAATCCAATATACCTTTTACCATTGCTTATCTTTTCTAACTATTATTTGAATACCCTGGAGAAATAAACCATAATCCTCTAGAAGGTCAACAGCACACAGGTACCCTCAGCCATGCATCTTTTTCACTCTCAGTGCTGATAACAGAGGCCTGAATACCTGGCAGAAATTAGTAAATTCATAAAGGTCAACTGGCTGAAATTCACAGAGAACAAAACAGAAGCAATAGTTTCAGGAAATGGAAAATATTTGGCAGGATTAGCCACAGCACTTCTCACCATGGGGAGCACTTCTCTGTCAAATAGCCAGCTCTAGTTATCATCTTTATGGATTTCCAGAAGCCTGTTGCTTTTTTTAGTGAATGGCAGAATTGCTAGAGCTACATGTCTGGCAACTTGGTCACAGTGATTTCCCTTTTGGATGGGACTACTGGCAACTTTCAACATATTTACTGCAGCCTACTGTGCTAAAGAAGAAATTGCATCCCCCCTGGAAAGAGCCACATAACAGCATTTGTGCCTGCAGCAAGACTGGAGATCTCATTGCTCTGCTTGTTCGGCTGGATGATTGCTGTATGACAACCCACTTTGAAGTCCCAGGTCTCCATCTGGAATGAAGACTCTTCAGGCAAGGTGTACCTGCTATGTGCCACACAGCATGCAAGCTGTTAATAAGGGTTCTTAGTAAGAACTCTTTTCATTTATTAAAATATAACATGTACAGGCAGTGGCAAATGAAAAGGAGGACCAAGCAGAAAGTGCAGTTGGCATTTTACCACTATGGCACAAAGATTTAAAAAAACCCCACCTAACCAGAAGTCAGGAAAGACCATACTTGGTGAGTCACACTCAAATTTTGTGGTTAGGACAGAAAATGAGAATTATCGTTACCATATATAAGTTGGACTTCATGGGAAATCATAAGGATTGCTTTGAAATTATAAAACTGAGAAACTTCTTGGTGTTTGGCCAAGTCCCAAAACCCCTAGTTCAAGTTTCACTGTCTGAAGGGCAGTTTGATTAAGGAAGGAGGCTAAACTCAAATTACTTGGGTTAGGATTTGGACTCGTCTATCTTCTTGATCATTTTGCCATCCTGTAGAAAATTTTTGAAGCATATGAATGATTTCTTGAGGAAAATAAAGCAAAATAAACCATTTTTTTCTTCTGTTTTTGCTTTTACTCAAATATAAGTACAATTGTTAAACTTGGTAAAATTCATCATTCATTGTTGGAAAAGCACTACAAAATATATCTGCAAAATTTTCCTCAACTATAAAGATTAGTCTTGATGTATTTGGTTGCTTCTTGGACTTAGTTTAGAGATCTCAAAAGCTCCAGGTCCAATCTCTTGGTTTGAAAGAAGGCTGCTTTAAGAAAACAAGTTTAGTAATCCCCTTTAGTAATGATTTTTTAGAGAGCCACAATGTGCTCATTAAATGAGACGACTCATCTTCTATCCTTTTCCAGACCACTTTTCCTAAGTATTCTAATGATCTAGTTTTACTGCCAATAAAATTACTGGAAAAGAAATGCACTGGTGGTGGTTTCAATATATATTTGCAATTCTGGAAAAAGTTTCAAACAGCAATTTAAACTGTACAGGAAATCCTCAGATGTGAGTGTTAGCTAAAAATGGCACTGCTTGGGATAGTGGTTTGGTGCAGAAGTACTGGGCAGATAGAAGATTTCATACTCAGGATAACGAAAAATAATGAAAAAAACTTTGAAGAAGCAGCAAAAGAGTCAGAGATATAAACAGGGCATGAAAGTTTTATATTTTACTTAATATAGAAAAAAACCAAAATTGTAAAGGACTTGAAGATAATTAGGGCTTTTTTAATGACAGAAACCAATTAAAAAGCCATCTTTAGACCATTTTTAAAGAAGGTTACTCATTAAAAGGAACTATACATAGGATTTGAGCTGTAAAAAATTGTCAAGAAAAGACTCATTATTGCCTGATAGGACACTTCATTTATGGCATGTCAGGAAAAAATTTCAGAAAATTACAAGACTAAGGGTAAGAAATATGACAAACAAATAGCAATTTATATAATGTGGCTGTCTACATTAAAACTTTTCCTCATTAGATGCATGTGTGGAAACCCCTAATAAGTCAAATTTTGTGACAATGTTGATTTCTCAAAGATATAAGCAGAATTGATGAGTTCAAAGACTTCAGTGTGGGTGCTGGATGAAATCTTTTTGCATCAGATGGAACAAGAACTATGTCAATTCACTGGTCCACTTGAAAAGGCTTATAGAGAAATGTTTCTAACCTGATTCAAAACACAGATTTAGAGATAAGAGTGAGAATAGGTTTCATCAGCAAAAAGTCTGATGCTTTAAAGGCTGGAAAATGTCAGTCATTGGGTTAGTGGATGCTGCTAGATGCTAAGAGAAGTACAAATTTGCAAAGAAAACCAGAACAATAGCAAAAATATTTTTTTTTTAGGTATATAAAGAACAAGGAAGAAAGAGGCTTCTCATTAAACATGTGGCAGTTATTAGTAAGCCAGGGCAGAGAACATAGGTTTGGCCCTTATAATAACTGAATAATTTGTCTCTGAGTTTGGTGGGAAGGATAATGTTGGGCATGAAGGCTGGGGTGGAAGAGTTAATGAAAGCAGACTACAGAGGTGGGGAGGAAAAGGTGTGGAAGACTGGGTTTGTTCAGAGCCTCCTGAAAGGTCAAACAAATGTTAGGGAGCAAATCTCACTCTATCTGCAGTACAGCAACTGTGCCTGTCAGTATATTAAGAATACCTCCACAGCACTGAATTTGGCCATGACAGGCACTGCTGAAGTCATGCCTGGACCGTCAAGCAATTGCCTAATGGAAGATATTTGGTTCTCTTTATTCCTAATATCTCCCACACAAAAACATATATATTTCCAAAAGTACCTTTTCCACCGGCAACCTCCCTTCTGTGGCCAATGCCTTGTGTGAGCATGAAAGCTGGAGTCACTTACAACCCGTTGGTAAAACATTAAAAAAAAATATCTGCTTGCTTCCTGCTATTTGTATTTCTTTAAATGATCAGAATAACAGAAAACTGGAATGTAAAGGTACAAGCTTATTTTAATTGCACATTTTAGGAGTTTCCTTTAAGAGGAGTCATTCAAATGTTTTTTTCAGAAGGAAGAACCTGCATTTAAAATGCTTCAAAGCAACCATGCAACACAATACTGAAGAAATACTAAAAAGAACAGCAAGTACAGTGGAGTAATTTTACCAAATAATAGAAACAATTAAGATAAAATAAATATAAGCAAAGCTGAAAATAATTATGGCATAAAACACACACATGAATGCTATGATTAATGTAAGGGAGATTGCATATTCTGTTATAAATGTTTAATGCCTTTATTTTTACATTGTGGTTTACATTATGGATGTAATAGCCTTTTAGAAATGGCAGATAAATGACAATTTCAAGCTAAGACTTTTTCAACTACTTAAGGAAAGTTATAATGCCAAGTTTTCTTATGATTTTTATTGCAGTATATTTACATTAAAAGCTAGAGATATATAAACTAGAGCAAAGAATCCTTTACTCAGAAATATAATTTGTTTGGAATTCCTATGGCTCTGGTCTCTTACAGCAATATGCATATATTTAAATGACAACAATAAATCTCAAGAATAAAATCTCAATGCTAACAGATTAAGATACACAATATTTGAACATAACATTTTATTTTGAAAGTTAATTTTATAATTCAACCAATAAAAAAAACTCATGTGAAAATTTCTAAGAGCCTATCTATTAAAAAAACCCTTTCTTATGATATTGCTTATGGTTACAAACTAATAGTCAGTTTTGTACATTTTTGCAATTGTATCTATCCTCTACTGATGACCTTTGAATTTTGCAATATTTCACCTTCTTTCAAGACTGCAGTAAATGAACTGTTGTTGGTGATAAGAGAAAAAACGCATTGATGCATCACAGAAAATGGACATTAATCTGTTCAGATTGCTGGAAAATATTTGCTAGAAAATTAAATAAACATTTTTGGAGAGCATGTTATTGTTATGAAATTCAAAGCCCAGTTTGGGAGACTTTTTGCATAACAATACCAACTCTTTCTTAGGACTATAGAAATGTAAAATGGGTGCCATTGTGATTACAGATATTGTGAAAGACACAGGTTAAACTTAATGGCCCCACTGAGGTAATTCAGTTTCACAGAGATCTTCAGCTGGAGTGAATTAATGGGATCACTGAACTGAATTTTTCTGTGGAATGAATTTTTCATGGACCAGCTGAGCTCCTCTGTTATGATGGTGCTGCAGTGATAACATAAATTCAGAGCAAAGTATTGTACTGAACAAGCAAATGCAAATGATAACAAACTGTTTTGTGTATCTGCAAGTGTTTGTCTGCTGCCTGGAGTTTAATATACCTTCTCAAATTTTATGTTTCCTCATAGTGCTTGATCTGGACTTAAGAGAGATGCTATCATGTGCTGGAACTCTCCTAGTGTGCTATGAATGATATAATTCACCCCTAATATGAAAGTTCATGGTGAGGAATAGAAAGCTACTCTGCTTTTGATCAGTCTGTTATGCTGTTGTCTAAGGCATTACATAAAGTCTCTTGGGCAGAGTAATTAAACTAGTTAGAGCACTTGAACTTGACTGGTTTGCTGGAAGCGCTGTGAGGTGGCCTCATGGGGTCACACACTGGATTTATGATGATCTAATTCAAACTCGTGCAGCTGCAGGACTTTTTGTAACTTTACTTGCTTTGTGCTGCATTATGTGTGGCACCATTTCTCTTGGAGTGGCAGATTAGCTTGGAGGAGGATCTGGTATTGTCTTTCCAGTGTTTTAAGTACTTTTTTTTGTATTTGGAAATTGCTGAGCTTACATTAGGATAAGAATTTCTAGAGTGAAAAAGTAATGAAAATGACAAGCAAAGTAGAAAAATTTACCTACTCCTTCAGTGGTTTTGGTATCCAAGTGCTTATAAGCCTCTGGCCAGAGTGGTTATCCTAAACTGAGGCTGATGTTCCCTAATTAACTGTATCTATAGTGATTTCCTTCAGTCTCTCTTTAATGAGCAACTGTTATGCAAGTACTGGCAGTGGCAAGACAGTTGCATTGCTATGACATTGCACTTGCAGCAAGTGAGACTTGTGCAAAGAGCAGGAGGATGATACTGCAGATTTTCACCTAGCATACACTAGGATTTATGACTAAAGATGTGTGTTACTTCATCACTGATACCAATCTTGATGAGGGAATCTGATATTTACACACTTAGTGTTATGTTCTATATTCAGAGAGAGCTATTGAATATTAAATTCAAAATAAGGCAAAAGTATTAAAAAGCACAAAACTCACTATTTTTCAGTAAATTGTCAGTCTGGACATTTTTCTGGAGTGAAGGAGTCTGTGGAGTTGCAGGGGCAATCTGACACATGCAATAAGGAGCTAAGAGCAACACAAGCAGCCGTCCTGCCACCCTCCCCCCTGGGTGGGCATGGACTGAGAAAGGTGGGCTCCTTGTTGCCAAAGAAAATTGATTGCACTTTGTAGACAAGGCTACATTTTCAATCAGTACACAATACTGTCATTGTCACTCTTTATTTAATGTCTTTTAAGCAGTAGATAAACTGGTTAACTCTTTTCCAAATGAGTTCTGTTTGCAGAGGGTTCAGTGCTCTTAAGGAAGCAGTCCGCAAAGATTTAATGGGACCTGTCAAAAGAAGAGGCTGGCTTCGGTTTCTTTGTTTGCTGATCTATGTATTTTTTGTCAGATTAATTTGAAGTCTTTACCTGTTTCTATTTTATTTCTTGAATTATTTCTTGCAGATGTGTGCTTTAAGAAGTTTTCATCTGGAGTGATTAATTGGAGACTAGGTTACAGATAAGGTATGGGAGGCTGATTTCTTAATGAGATCTGCTTTCCCAAAACCCTCCCTCCTGCTCTCATAGATAGAGGATGTGCTGATAGGTTGTATAGCCCAGCTGTCATGATTCCTAAGGTGACATCAGAGCTGTTGACCAGAGATCAGCCACACCTGCCACCTCAGGGAAGGCTTAGTAGGTCTAAGATTACCTGTGTTTGCCCAGAAACTCAGTAATACTCCAACAACCTGCTCCAGGCAGGAACTTGGTGTCATCACTTCGTGCACTAAGAAAATTACAATTCCTTGTTAATATAGTCTGTTTTCTAATTCTGTGCAGTATGTGAATGGCTGAGTCTCTTTTAGGTGAATGGAGTTAGTCATACATACAAAATTTTAATTGTAAATCTTTTCAAGAAACTGCTATGGGATTGAAATGTCCATTTCTGAGTTCAGGTCCGTTCAGAAATACTCATGCATAGCTGCTAACTTCAGTGGAATTTTCTGTGGCGTGGATGTTTTTTCCACCCTGCTTGCTTAAAAGGATGATAAGAATAGGTAAACACAAGTGTTTTGCTGAATAAGAGCAGTACTTAAATGAATGTGTTGATTGAGTACCTCCAAAATAAGACTTAAATTTCCCATGACCTTGTCCATATTATTGAATTTTCACTTTCCTAGCAAGATAACGCTTCGAAGACTGGAATAAACAAATCAAAGTCCTTGAACACAGATTTGTTAGATGGCTTTGTTTTTTCTTTTCTATTTCATGGGGTTTGCAATTTTCTCCACAGCTTCATGTAATGGAAAATGTTAGTAGAGCTGCGCTCAGATGGTAATCTGTGTTCTCCACAGAATCAAGCATTTTGAGTGAAGGCTAGAGAATGACAGTAGAAGAATCTCAAAATGAGCACTGAGTAACTTCAATCTATTTTGTCCCTCATTAATGGATTACCTGGTGCAGAGGAAGCTTGAGTCAGTTCTCTGAAACTATTGTAATAGAGGCAGAGGTATTGAGAGAATAAAGCCTAAAAGCTACATAGCATCAGCTCAGGAATAGTTTGGGGTAACAGGCTATCTTGATACCCAAAAAGTGTGGAATCCAGGGCTTTCTTGGCACTGTTACCCTCAGACTGGACACCCTTCACTTTCACATGAATACATTCCTACAGATCAATGCACTGTAGTCATAAAAGAAAGACTATTGTAAGGGAAATGTGATGGAACTAGACTTTTTTGCACTCTGAAGAAGATTAAGATGAAATGTAATAATAGCAGAAATTAATCTTCTTTAAACAAAGCTCTGATGAAAATGGATGTATTGAAAAACCTGAGCTGCAGCTCTTGACAGTTGTGGGAACTCAAAATGTCTCTCAGACATTTTTAGAGGTTCCGGGCCTTGGTCGGAAGCATTCTAGACCCTGGCAGACAGCTGAAAAACAGCTGTGATTTTGAGTTTGAGCCATGGAATGAATTGCCAACTTTGGAGGTGGAACAAGCAGTCACAAAAGGTTAGATAGTATAGTAAAAGTAGTTACAAAGTAGAGGGGAAATTTCTTTAGTATTGTACAGGGGGGTTTTCACTTTGTACATGGGGGTCAGAAGTTCTAAGATGGAGGAAAGTGGGCTGATCCTGTTCTTCCTCCTTTTTCCTTACCTCCATGTTCTTGGTGATGTTGGCACTCACAGATTGGTTTAGAGTAGAAAAACACTTGGCAACGTAGGTAGTAGGTATTGGGGAATAATTGTAAACATGTAATACATAATATATCTTATAAAAGATAGCAGCAGCCCTGGGCGGGGGGACAGACGAAGAAGACAGCAGATAGAGAGGATGTCAGGGTGTGTGTGTGCCCCTACCCAGGCCGCTGATCAAATAGCCGCAGTCCAAGAACATAATCTGTTAGATAACTAGCAATAAACTGCCTTGAGACCGAACAGCTAAAGCCTGCGGAGTTTTTCTTTGGAAGCACGGATGGAGGAGGAATTTCCACCACCATATGAGACCCCAAAGCAAGGCCGGGGTTCTCACAGACAGTGATCCACAGCCAGGCAGGCCTAAGTCAGCATGAAGACAGAAAGATGAGTTGAGTTGCCTGTAGTTCCCAAAAATTGTTCATTGCCTGTAAAAATATATAATCCTTCTCTTTTTAAGGCTAGAGGAACAAAATCTCCCTAGTACCCTGCTAGCTTTTGTGGAGAAGGAACCCAGACGTGGGAGAAATGCATTTTTGTAATGAATCATAAGTATGGACCTCTAATAAAACCGAACAATAAAATAGCTGGGTCTTTTGGACTGTTGGCTATAATTTAATGTAAATGATAAAAATGTTAGGTGTTCCAGCAGCAGCTGAGAATGCTTAGAGATGTGAGTAAACATTATGTTAACACACTTGTGAAAGTCACTGATAGGTATCTGTGTCATTCCCAAACAGAAAGAGCACACCTGGCTTAAACAGATACAACTCTCCTTGAAGCTAGTGGGAGCTGCTCTGATAGCTACGGCTGAATTTGGCCTGATGTGATAATCCCTGAGAACTGACCAGAAAACTTCTATTACCAGTCTCATTCTTCAACCACAAGAACATCCACTTTACCAGGAAAATGTATCCCCTTTTGTATAATTTGACAAATGTGCTTTATTCCAAAGAAAATGTTTCTTTGGGGAGAAAAAAAAAGTGTGGAGAAATACAATCAGTATTACTTAATCTTTCTCCCTTCATCTGGATATTCTCAACTCATTGATATTGCACAGGCTGCAATAGAACAAACAAATCAATCACAGCATGGCACTGTTACTGGCTCAGCCTCTCTCAAGCCAATGATAAGTTACTTTTATTCTCCCCCTTTTTTAAAAATGCAATTCTTCCTAGTGGGAGAAGCACCATCAGTCTTACTAATGTCAGTGTGGGTGGAGGCACTCCACAGTGCCATCCTTCCCTCTCCAAATAACCCCATACACCTATAGAAAAGCTAAATACTAAGAAGTGTTTTCCCCTCTGTGCTGGGGTTCTTTCTTACAGGGCAATCAATCAATAAATAATAGTATTGGAATTGTGTGGTATAATGAAGCAGGAGAAAAGAAGGAAAGAGGGCAAACTGAGGCTTTATTTTCAATCCAGGAAATCAAAGTCTATGCCAAGCCATGTTCTGCAGCAGGATCCTAGCTTTTATCTACAATTCTAAGTGGCTGCTGCATAATACTGCTTTTGGTGCTAACCAGTGAATTTTTTTTTTTTTTTTTTTTTTTTTTTTTTTTTTTTTTTTGGTAGGATTCACCTATTGTTCTGGTGAGCTCTGCCTGTGTAAGAACTGTACACTCCCCTCTGCTTCCCAACTAGAGAGTAAGTCTCTCCTGTGTGGTCTGAAACATAAAGCATGTGTTTGTGGATCTCTCCTTCTGTGGATCCAACCAAAATGTTCCTGCACTCACTTGTTCCATAGCTCCACAGTTCCATGTGTTGCCACATGACTGCTGGAGGTAAGCTTCATCTCGTGTCCCTGCAGGAAGAAGTTATAAAATACAAAGTGGGAGTTAGGCTGTCTGAGGCAACCCTTGGCCATTACGTGCAATGAGCTAAGGTCTGGTCACAGAGCACTTCAGCTAATGTCTCCTGCAGCTCACCCTGTTCCAGTCTGGCCTGATTGTTCCTTGGAGCTTTCCACTGTACTTTGCTACCATGGGAGCAAATCACAGCATGTTTCAAATTTTTGCCATGTGGTTTTGTTTCTGCTCTGCAGAATGTGTCTAGCCTAGAAATGGTTCTCTTTCTCAAGCAATGTTACAAGTGATATTTGGATTCTAAACTTACAGGTGTTTCAGCAATCCTGCTCTATAACTGGGTCCTGCAGATCCCAAATTGATGTCGTTGGTTCTCAGATTTTCTTGTCTTGGACTGTTTTTCAATCAATACTTCTTGTAACAGCTTTCACTTGGTGATTGTTTGCTGAGTGCCTTGGGAGTCACAGAAATCAAGGACCAGCATCCATCAGCTTTAATTAATGCATAATGCCCCCCTAGACACCTTTGAAAGGAAAAGAGTAGAAGTGAACAAATTTGAAGTGTAGCTTTTCAGTATTGGCCAACTAACACATGACAAAACAATGGAAAGACCTTGGACACAAATGATGTATTCTGCCTAAGATTCTGTTCTCACACATATCTTGCTACATCTTATCATTGGCCAGAGAAAAGGCATTCTTCATAACAAGCAAAACAAGGGTTATAATCTGTGGTTGACCTTTGATGGAGATAATGATACATTTTCTTTCAAAATCTGTGTGAGGCAGAGTTATTCATAGCTTCATGAAAATGTCCTGTTTAAAAACAGTACATTGTTTTAAGTTAAAAAAAAATCACATTTGATTATAGTTTACAAATGTCACAATCCTACCCTGTGCACAACAGGGGAGCTATGTTGATGTGGAGATTTGACAAGAACCCCTATAGAACAAGACATTGAAGAGGCTTGGATTGGTTTTAAATGTAAAATAAATACATAAAAATAAAACCAGAAGAAAGTTCATTTTTTTAAGTTTAGAACTAGACCCATCAGATAAACATATGAGTGGAGAAAATGTGTCATAAGACTTTGTATGCTCTGTAGTATTTTGACCGAAAAGCTTTCCCTGGATCATCTGACACAAGTTTGGTGCATTCAAAATTCCAGTGGATTTTAATGTAATTTATTTTTATCAAGGTGTTTTTCTCATCATATAAGTCAGATTGTCTACCTTCCATCTCAGGACAATATTTTACATAATAGCCCTGATCTGTACAATAATTCTGAAGGGCACATTTACTGCAGAACCAGTCAATACTAAAAACAAGATAGACTTTACTTCAATATTCCAACATCAAACTCTTCATTAATTACTCCTGTTCAACCCAGAAACTTTTTATTGTATGCAAACATTTCTGTTGGCAATTAAAATACAAGTAAATCTTCTGGGAGACTGATTTTATGGGCAAAAATTGGTTGTAATATCAATTTTCCTCAGTTGTTTAGACTTGGTAATTTTCCTGATGTTCTGCAATAGTTAGCAGCCTTTGTTTTATAAGGCAAGACAGGCACAAAAAAGTGCAAAAGACAGTTTGTCTTCGCAGTGTAGTAGAGCTTTATGTGTCTGGCAGCCAACAGTAGATTTCAATGTTTAAACATATTTTTTAAATGCTGTGTTTGCATATTGAAAGGGATGCTTGGAGAATGCAGGTTACCCATATGTAAATTTCATCACAAACACTGATTAAAATGAATTTCATAGGGAAAGGGCTATCTATGAAAGAGTTTAGGAGCTTCTGCAGTATTAATGCTTCTTGTTAAGCTTCTGCTATGCTCCAAACATTTCTTTCTTGTGAATGCATTAAATATTCAGGGGATGAAGGAAGGAGGATGAAGGAAAGAGGAGTAGAGAACTTAAATTTTGTGTGCCTGGGCTGTTTAGGAGGTGGATTTTGAATTCTAGGATAAACAGTAGCCATAAGTGACTGCAAAAACAATGAGCATTAGTATATCTGCTAAGAAAAATTTTAGGAGTGATTAAAATGTCAGCACTATCACCCAGTCTAAATAGAGCAGACTCTTCAGGCCTCTGGATTGCTGGATCTGATATTTTACTGTGACAGGATTTACAGTTGTTCTAAAGAAGTATAAACTAGATATGAGATCTTACCACATCATTTTCTGGGAAATATGGCCTCTTGCTTGAAAATTAAGGCAGGAGTTATTTAGGTTTGTAGAAGCACTTACTTAAGAACTTATGAGCAGGGATAGATTTCTAAATCATTGTGCTGGGCAAGGACTAATTTGGATTCTAATATACTGTGTGCAGTAGAAGTAATGCAACCTTTTCGACACACAAACCAAGCTAGAAACTAATTTATTTCAACACATATTCCTCTGTTTATCAAGGATAAAGACAGCCAAAAAATTCATAATCTTGTATTTATTGTAGTTTCATTTAGATATCAGGTTAAAAATAAAAAGCTATCAAACCCTGATGAAATATCCTATCTAAGTTTATACAGCCACACCACTTTGATAGTCCTGGAATCCATTTCCTATTCCTTTTCAAGACATACCTGAGAAATCTTTTGGTAAATAAAAAGTCATGGTTTTTTACCCTCTTTCTGTCAGGATGCAGTTCACAGACAAATATAGCATTTTAAAAAGATTTTGTCTGGACTTCAGTATAAACTCAGAAAAAAAGGTCAACTGAGAATGGATGGGAAATGATCCACCAAAATAATCATTATGTGGTGCCTTTTCATGCAACAGAAAATGAAGGGTTCGGTTTTCCCAAGCAAAGAAGGAAAACAAATACATTTGTGCAGTTTCTCAGCTGCTGCAAATAGATTCATCTTCACTGACCTCACCAGCATAAGCAGGCCCTGAATTTTACTTTATTATTCACATTACAGTATCACCATGAAGATATAACATGGTCCAAAGGTAGAAGAGAGATAGTAAGGGGGGAACAAAGGCAAAGATTGGACAGAGGTGCAAAGAGCAGAGTGTGCAGATGCTTTCTGCTGACACTGTACCACAGTGCATGGCTGTGCATCTCAGAGCTCAAGTGCCAGCACTGCAGGTGAGAACTGTGGAAGCACCATCCAGAACAAACATGAAAATATGGACTTGTGATCCTTCCAGCAGCAAAATCCTGGATGAACTTTCCCCCTTTAAACACCACTTTTAATTTCACCCTCTCTTGGGCCCCTGGGGCTGTACTTCTACAAAGCAGAGCAGAGACTTTATACATGTCCTGAACTGCCCCAGTCTTGACAGGAACAAGCAGCTCCAAGTTAATGCCTCCTGAATTTTTTGCTGAGCTGCAGCTCATTTTTGGTGGGGAAGGAGGGTGGAAAGTTTTATTCCTATCTCATAGGCTGATATGCACGCTGCTCTTCTGAGGGTCGTAGGTTTGAACCCCTCAGGCTAAGAAGAGAAATTAATTGCTTTCTTTTACCTTTGGGATTGCATATTTGGGAAAAAAAAAAAAAAAACCCAAACCAGCCCCCACCCCTCAGATTAACCCAGCCAAAAAAACCCCCAACAAGTAAGAAATCAGTGTGATGAGCAGTTTTTTCTTAAAGATAGTTACAAGGAGAACTGTTTGGTTTTTTGAAGGAGTTTCACCTCCTGGTTTCTCCAGGCTGGGAGAGCAGCAATAACACCTTCTGCAGTTCTCTTATCCTGTCCTTGGTGCTCCTTAAAAAGTAGGATTCAGCAGCTGCCTGCTGAGCCTACTGATCTCAGGCAGGTCCAAGCTTAGCATGTCAATAGTTTTGTATTTTATTAGGAAGTACCTGACTCTCCTATGAAGATATACAGTGGTAAAGATTTACCTCCAGGACCTAAGCTGGCAGCCTGTGCTTTCCTGGGAAAGAAGCTGGGATTAAAGCTGACACTTAAATAAACCTTCTTTTTAAAATACTTGTGAACTCTTGCAGGATAAAACAGGGGCAATCCACAAATTCAGTCTTGTTCTGCAAATATATCTTTTGTGAAAGAAGGCACAAAATGCTTAATCTATGTTCTTTTATGTGCAGCATGCATACAAGGTCTGAGTCTGCTGTACTAGAAAAAGTCAAAAATCAATCATATCAGGATGGGTTGTTGCTTAAAACTTACATCATACTCTAAAGCTGCTATATATTTTTACCTGTGTCTAAAAATCCTTCTTCCTTCATTAATAGTTACCATGGATTAATTAATTTGCAAAAGATGGCAAATATTTTGCCACTTTGTCTTTTACCAAGTGTCCTTTTATACAACTGGTAGTCTGTATTCCAAACTAATTCAAACCATCTCACCTTAATAGGTTTGTTGGTGTCTGCTTGCTTAAGTTCCTGCACCAAGTATCTGCTGCCATTTCAAGGCATGTTCTACAGAGTTCTGTAGAACTGTTTTCTGAAGGGAAAACAGCTCTGTTGAAGGGACCAGACAGAGTAATTTCTGATGGAAATTTCATGAAAATTGAATTATTTTGAAAAGCAAAATCATCATTCCTTAGGTGAAGTTCTGGTTTGTTTGGGGTTTTTTCCCAGATGTTGTTGCTACTGTGTTCTTGCTCACGCAAATACAGTGTTTTCCAAAATTAAAGCCACACAGTATTTCATCTCGGTATGATCTAACATTCATGCAACCTTTCTAGTTAGTTCTACACAAAGATTCCAGATGTTGCACTTGATGATCTGAGAGGCATTTTCCAAACTTAATTCTCAAATTCCACTTCTCAAGGTGTGAGATTATGAAGAATGTTACAGAAATCAGTTGGTCTGTAATCTTACATGAAGAAAGGGGGCCATGATTTTAATCTATCACTACCAAACTTAGTTTGTGAGTCAGTTTTATAAGAGCTACTTAATGTCAAACAAATAGAATAACAACAAACCTAGTTAAAACCTTATGAAGCACCACTTTCCTGTCAGTGCAGCTAGCTCATTTTCTTCATAGAATAAAAGAAACATGGGATTGCATAATGGTTTGTACTGGAAGGGACCTTTAAAGATCTTCTAGTTCTAACCAGCCATGGGCAGGGACATCTTTCACCAGACCAGGTTGCTCAAAATCCTGTCCAACCTGATCTTGAGCAGTTTCAGGGATGGGGTATCCTCAGCTTCTCTGGACTGCCTGTTTCAAAGTCTCGCCACCTTCATTGTATAGAATTTCTTCCTTATGTTCATCGTAAACTTCCTTCTTCCTGCTGAACCCTAACTCTTGTCCTCTAAGTATAGCCTTGGCAAAAAAGTCTCTCCAAGTTTCTTATAAGCCCTCCTAAAGTATTGAAAGGCTGCAATAAAATTTCCTCAGAGCCCTCTCTTCTCCAGGCTGAACACACCCAACCCTCTCAACCTGCCTCCATTGGAGAGATGTTCCAGCCCTCTGATCATCTGCATGTCCCTCTTCTGGACTTGCTCCAATAGTTCCACATCCTTTTTGTGTTTGAAGTCCCAGAACTGGATGGGGTATTCCAGGTGGGATCACACAAGAGCCGAGTAGAGATGGAAAATCACCTCCCTCAACTTGCTGGTCACACTGCTTTCTAAGCAGCCCAGAATATGCCAAAAATATTTTCTAGGTAGTAGAAAGAGTTGAAAACAATGGCCTCTTTGTTACTTTCTTTGTGGGGAGATTTCTCATTCAACTGAAAAAGCCATTTACTGCTTTTATTATTATCTCTAAGTATCAGCAAGGACCTTTAACTTGAGGTGTGCAGGTGTTCAGTGCATAAAAATAACAAAAGCACAGCTGAGTAGTGTATAAAGGAGCACAATTGCAAAAGCTTCATGCTTCATTCCAGCCACAGGCCTGGGCTTTTTCAGGCCATCCTCTGCCCCTTAATGGGTCCTGCAAGGACAATGCTCTGCAAGGCTGGACATCTAGAAACAGGCTGGTCGTGGTCCACAGTTCTGAAGGGTTATTCAACTACACGGCACTCAGAGTAAAGCAAGAGGAGCTGCAGACTGCTGGAGCTGATAGAAGCCTTGCCCAAGCTGAAATGCTCTAGAAATGCAAAGGATCACTGGAGGAGGAGTAAACAGCAATGCACTGTACATTCCAGCAGCACCTGCCAGCTCAGGAGAAGATATGCAGAACATAGTCTTATTTCAACAATAGTTGATTCTGCAGCATTAAGCATTTTAAAAATGTTCAGTTCAGTTGTATACAGGAGGCTAGCATAAAACTTTGGTAATGAAATGTGAAACATCTGTATCTGTAGAGCAGAACTAAGTTCCCTCAGCTACTTTTAAACAGGCTTTGATATTGGCAGCAACCTGGCCATAACAGCCCCAAGCTCAGCACAGGCTGATTTATCCTTGTCAGGGGAAGTATTTGGAAGTGGTTATAGTGCAGTCAACTTCTGTAACAGAAAGAAAGTCATAAATTCTGCAAACCACAGGAAAAACAAAACATGTATGACTATTTTATTCAGAGAATACTGAAGTTGGAGAGACAGCATTGCAGCTTCTTCATAGTGAAAAGGGTTAAAATTAGATGAATATATCCTATATAAATGACCAAATCAAAATGAATTCTACAAACTGTGTTACACAGTTATTTATGGGGTGAGTATGGATCTCTAGCATTAGTAATATACCCAGAACAGCTCTTAAGGTAGCTATGAATGATTGCCTCCAGCAAGGTCCAGCCCTTGTCCTCACCTGGTAAACTGCACAGGACGCACTCATAAACCTGTTCGTGCAGTGTCTGCCCTCTCAAGTACCAACCTCAGCTGTGTCACTACCCCTGTAAAAATTAATTCTCTGAGTGGGGCTAATATGAAAGACTCCTTTCCTACCTGTTTCTGCCTGTCAGTTAACTTGTTTTAATTAAATGTGTCAAACATACAGAGCTCTGAGTGTACAGTAATGGCTGCAGCATAGAGATCTTTGGAAAACAGTATGTTTGATGTTTAATAAATTTTCCATTGCTTTGGCACATCCCAAATGTGCTTCTGAGGAGAATATTGGCAATGATATATATGTATTGTGTATCCCATATTTCTCTAAAGAAATCAGCTGGCAGACAACTTGTGAGTGCTCAGACTCCATCTCTTTTGTCAAACCTGTATCCCTATGTGGGGTTTGACAGTAAAAAAAAGAGGTAAAATGCACTGTGGATTGCAATGGATATGCAGACATTGATGTAGCAGGTTTTACTTTCACTAGAAATATGCCTAAGGAAGTCAGAGAAGTACACTGAAGATCAAGAATTAATCTTTGAACAATGTGCTTGGGGAGCCAAACAACTTACAAGGTATGAAGTGAGGTGGTGGTTTGGCTTTATGGGCCAAGGAATACAAGCTATCCTGTGAAAACAGACACAAACTAAAGGGCACTTGAGTGTCACGTATGTTTTCACTGCTAGAAACTGGAGAGTCATTGGAGACTTCCATCAGTCAAGGCCAAACAAAAAGCTCATTGTGAGCTTGGGTCCCAGAGGCTGCTACCACTTGATGAAAATTTTCCTGGGAAACAATGGTTGCTAGCAGAACTGAGCAGCCCTGGGCTGGAAGGGTTGTCACAGAGACAGATGCATATTACAAAGAAATATGCAATTTGTTCTCCAAAACCCCTGAAAGAAGAAATCCAGTTCAAGATTCTCCCCAAGCAGTTTGTCAAACAGACAATAGCTTCACCAAGCTGCAAGGGACAGAGATCCTGGCCCTTAGGAAATGAGGACAAGCAGTGTCCATGCTGCTGCAGGGATATGGGGGGCCTGGTGGTCTCCCAGGGGGGTGGCTGCAGCTATAGCAGTGTGTGGGACTGCAGGGAAATTGGGATGTGAAACATGATGGATGTCATATGTATTAGAAATGCTGCACTGGACTGCTGATTGTTGTTTGATGGTGGTGCTCTTTTGCTTCTCTTGGGAGAGGAGTTGTTGAGGAAACTCAGCCTTCACGAGGCCCTTGTGGGAGCCAGCCAGGAAGGAGGAGTAGCAGTGGCGCTCAGAAACTCCAGTGGCAGTGAGGAGAAGTGACCATAGTCCCTGGGTTAAACTCACTGCTGCCACACTCCTCATCATGGAGAAGCATTGGAGAAACCCCTTTCCATATGTGCCCCAAAAAGACCAGTTATACATTTGACCTAGGCCACAATACCCAGAAACTCCTTAGGGGAAGGAAAAGGCATCGAAACCTCCTTTGCCTCCTCCCACGAGGCCATAACCCCTCAAAGGTTCATGCTCGCTCATGTTCTCCATAGCCGTTGTGATGCTGTGGTTTGCTCCTATGGGATGGAAGAGCTTCAAAGGCAGGGTGGAGAGCACTTTCACCCAGAACAGCCCCGGCCTTGTGGCAAGGGCGTGGGTTTTGATTTCCTTGGGCACAGGAGGGTGTAAACCCCAGCTTTCCCACATCTAGGGTAAAAGCCCTGACCACAGAGCTCTTGAATGCGGCAGAGGAGAGCAGTAACAGCTGCTGCTGCGCTTCGCAGAGCAGCAGCTCTCTGTGTTTTGGGAATGTTCATTGGCTCTACCCCTTGGGCAAGATGGGTGCAGGTGCAGGAAAGCTGAGTTCATTGGATCTGACAGAGCCAGAGTGTAAGTTAACTGGGTGCCATGACATGAGAGGCATTTCTGGACATGCCCACAACAGAATTTCAGGAGTCTGGAGAATTTTAATGTGAAAAGCTGGTGTCTCAGGAGCTTAGGCACTTCCAGGGTGTGGCAAAAAAATAGCAGGAATTTAGACTGCAGTTTTGGATGTAGGTGTTTCATCCTGGTAGAAATAAATACCTCCTTTCTGTCCAGAGGGATGTAGTTCCCTGAATTTGCCATGTAACTTCATGCTGAATAGGAACAATTCTTCAATTCAAGGAGCATTTGAGTAAAATGCAAAAGAGTAAAAACTGTCAGCAGAGATGATGCCACAAAGTTCTGACTCTATAAGATTTATGGGGCTGTGAGAAGCTATTTTGGATGAATCATAAATAATTACATATAACATACTAATGTAGCTGCAGAATGGGAGTTAGTTTAGTTTTAGCCACTAATTCAAAAGACTCTCCTTGTGAGCATTTGGTAAAAGTAGTTTAGTAGTTTATTAGGAAAAAATCTTCCTAAATGGCTAAAGATTAAATGAAAAAAAGAGGAAGAAATAAAATTAGGTGTCATAATCCAACAGCCCTGTTAAGGTTGTTGAGAAAAGGTAGAAACCTTTTTTCTCCATGAAACATTTCATAAAACACATGCATGCCTCTTAATACATTACTGCAGAATAATTGTTTCTAGTTTTATAAAGATGACGTATCATTTTAACACCGATAATTTAGCAATAGATGCAACACATTCAAGGATAAATGCTTTGGGCACAGTGCTAGAGTCAGCTGTCTTTGATACTAACATCACATCTACCAGACTCAGTGTTTTGAGAGGCAAATTTGACCTAATGCCCAAAGTCCATACAGCCAAGTGGAAAAAATTTACCAGCAACAACCGACTTGTCAACTACTACTGTTTCAAAGATTTGATGTGTTGTACTGGAGGCTGATTTTATCTCATTGGCCTTAGTTTATGCTGGTATTCCTCTGTGACAGCAAAGAATTTCTTTTGGTTGTAAACAGTAATAGTATCAGTCCCTAACTAGAAAAGTTCCTGAGGATGAGGAAAGCCCCATCCTTTTTCTTTCAAGGCTCTAAATTATTGCAAAGAGACAGAGAACTCCCTGAATGATGGAGATGAATAGGAGGGTTGCACCTAAAATGAGAGTCTGAGAGCTGTGTGCTGAAAGAAGCTCAGCCTGGTTTCCTATATTTGGCTTTTCAAAACATGTCCTAAGAAGATTACATTCCCACTGCTACAGCATCTCTTCTTGCTTTTCCCTACTCAGATCTAGGCTGGGAAGTCCCCTGAGCTTGCTAGTACTAATATGCCAGTATTGATAGCATGGGGTGTCCCAGGTTCTATAGAACAGCAACAGACCTTAAGGAAATATTCTTTTGCCAAAGTTTTTGTAAGTTAAATGGACAAGACACATAAGGAATTCAAAAAGACAAAGAACTGGAAAGTAAAACCTGAATCAGTCAGTGACAGAGCTAGGACTATAATATAAATATCCTTCTGCCAACTCAAAGACTGATTTTTTTTTTTTGATATCTCTGTCTGTCATTCCATATCTGTTTTTTTCCCAGTAGAAGGATACATATAGTATGTGATCTGCCCAATAAATATGGTTATATTTCCTCTCTTTCATTTCTCCCTGTCCAGAAAAAAACTTACAATTAGAAATGGCTGGGAACTTTTTACAAAGTCTTTTTCCACCAAAAGAAAAAAAAAAAAAGTTACCCGTGGGAGTTTAGCTGGTATGAAATTTATTGCCAAAATGAAAATGAATACGATAATATATATTATTTACCTAGAAAATAAGGCACCTGGCATCAAGCCTATAACCTATATGAGGAAGAACAAGGATTTGAATCAATTTTCTAGAATGCTCAACAAATGTGTATTCTATTGAGTGTTTCTATTTGCCTTTCTTAAAAAGAGAATATAATCTATAATCTAATGTATAAACCTAAGAGATTATTTGCGTAGCACCCTGTGTTTTTTAGCACCTATACTTTTCCAGTTTGAAATTTATAATTGAACACTTTATCAAATACATGGATTTTAGAAATTATACCATATAATTATCCTGAATAATTTTTGGCCTGCAGATTTCTGCAATTAGTGTGTTCTTACTGTTATATATTCAAAAAGAGAAGTTTAGGTTGTTTTGATTATGTAAGGTTGAAGAAAAGGTCATACAAAGCACTTGCATTCTGACTGGCTGGGGTCTACACCTAGATCCAGGTTTCTGTTTCGGAACTCATATTCTGCATACTGTTAATAACTACTAGTTTGTGCTTTAACTTTTCTGTTTGAAAATGTCTGACAGTAAAATTATCTGCTTGGACAGAAGAGGGTATAAGCAGAGCCATTTTTCTTATAAATACTTGCCTGATTACTTTTGCAAATTCTTTTTGCAATGATTTCCCAGACTGTTTAATATCCAGATCAAGCACCTTGAACGTTAGGATGGGAGTGGAGTGTGAGAAGATATTAAGGAAGTGAATGTAGATGCAGATGTAGAAATAGATTTGAAGCAATTAGATGGAAGCCAGTTTAACCAGATCCTCTATCTGCCTAGTGCATATTGCACAGAATTTGGTATTCTGTTTTTCTACCCTTCACCCCTAACTGCATGTCTTGCTGTGTAGACTTTAAGTAAGCTGCATGACTGAGACAGTGTGAAGAAAACCTAAAGCTACTCTAGTGTCTCTTTGGGACTGAAAAGTGGGTCTTCGGGACTTTGACTCTGGGGGGGTTTATGTCACTGCAAAAGGGCAGACATGAGAAGACTCCAGTCACATTCATGCCAGTCCCAGAGTGGGAAACCTGCTTGAAAAGCACCACAGTTCTTGAGCAGGAGCCACCTGACACCCTGAAAGAGGAGAGCTGGCTTTGCAGCACTCAAGCACTAAGTGAATTTGCTGAGCAGATTGACTGCTCCAGTGCTATTTATAGCACATTCCCCATCCGATGGTGCAGTTCTCCATCCCCTCTAGTTTGCCTTTCCTCAGAAAGGCGTTGGGAAAGTGATAGTCCCAATAGACTGAAGATAACTATACACGTACAGAAGTTATGTCAACATATGGTTTATGTAGTGCAGCCTCAGTGCAACATATTTTCTGCTCAGCGAGGCTTATTGACTCGTGTTCAACCTGGCTTGTGTTCACAAAATTGCTTACCAGCATATAATGGAGTTAGCTGTTGCATTGTTTCAGTACAGGCAGATTAAACTAATTTCTGCCTGTTGATTTTTTGATGTTAAAATACACTCAGTGCATAATTAGGTCATTTTGTCTCAATTTTATTTTTTTTAAAGACCTGGATTTGAAAGCAATTGAAACACACACCTGAATCTTCATCTATCAGAAACTGGAGAAGATTTTATTCAAGAAAACAGTCCCACTAATGCTGCTGATGAAATGTCTTCTATTCTAAAGACTATTAGAATCACATAATTGTTTTAGTTGGAAAAGAACTCTAAGCTCTCCTAGTACACCAATTAACCTAACATTGACAACTCCACCCCTAAAGCATGTCCCCATTAGAGTGTAATATTGAGATGCTACACCTGAATTATTTTCCTTCACTATCTAATGCAAGAAATAAAAGTCCTAAGAGACCACTAGAATAAGTTTTCCCAGAAGTTGTGACTGTGCATTGGATAAAAAATGCAAAATCACTGTCTACTGCACCACACTGGAAAATACTGCTGCTAATCATTCGGAAACAAGCTGCGACTGGCTAAGACACACAAATATTAAAAGCAAATATTTCTTGAATTTACTAGTTCCTTTACTTTCTACTTTACATTGAAGGTGCTAAGGGCTCTTTCCTGGAAAAGTTTTCCTCCTGATTGAGGAAACAATAGACATGCAATAAGCGTAGACACAGAAGCTTTTTGTCAGGACTAGTTCTTGCTTACAAAAGCATTTTGCAGATTTTACATAAATTCTAATTTATTAAGGGATCAGATTTTACATTAAAAACATTTATGCTGGCTAACAGGAAAATGTTAGGTTTAGGATTTCAGGAGTATTTTTTTCATTACATGGCTGCTGGTGAGCAGAAGTATGTCACTGCAATTTTGCGACAGCAGCAAAACTGCATTGAATTTTTTTTTTTTTTTTTTTTTTTTTTTTTTTAGTTCAGGGTCACTAAATGTATGTCAGTCTGGTCAGCCATATTCATCAAATTCAGATTTAGATAATTTAGCAAGACATTGAAAGGGAATAAATGTTATTTTTACTTCTGTCATAAAATAAGTTATATTATTTTGACCAAAAACATAGTCTGTGTAAAATATATATATAAGTAGATTAATTTCTGTTTGTGCCTACTACATTTCCTAATAAAACTTAGAAAAATGAGTTATTAAACACCAAACATACTATTTTCCAAAGATCTCTATGCTGTAGCCATGAGTAATTACTGTACACTCAGAGCTCTGTATGTTTGACAAATTTAATTAATTTGTCAATTTCCTTAATCTGCTAAGCATTTACAAATTAAAAAAAGCAAAAACCTCTATTCTAAAATTATACCCTATGTTTTGCCTCAGAGCAACCCAAATTTCTTGTGAGGTCAACTAGTCATTATATTCATATGACTGGTTTTTGGAATAGTCTTTAAAAAATATACAAAATAGCAACATACATGAATTGGAAGCTTTGGAGCTGCATATTATCTTTTAATAACATGCCAGTGCTATAAAAGTGTGAAAGACTTCACACTGATCTCAAGTATCATAATGCATTAGCACTCAGCGAGGGTCATGGTCTTTTCTAAACCTCTGAAAACAAGGAATTATTTGCCTGGGAGTAGATTACTTGAAGGATGGGCATCCTAACAGCTGGATTCTCCAGGATCAGGAAAGATCCATGAGCAAACTCAAACGATGAAGGAACTCTGTAGATAGCCACAGGTTGTTTGGGTTGTCCTTGGGCTGTAGAACTACTAGGAGTCCTACTAATAAGCTTCACCATATATCCTTGTGGCTGGACTGCACCTCCCATTGCTGCCTTTCCCTGGGTGTAAGAGAAGAGAAAAGGCAGAAGCACCAGTAAGACAAGTATGGTAAAGAGAAATGTTTCTTTTGCAGAAGCTATCATTTGTGGAAGGCAATATGTTCCACCTCCTAAGCAGAGAAATAAATACACAGGATGAATTATCTCTGTCTCACTGGCCTTTTTAATTGATCAAAATATTATTAAATTTACAACAAAAACTGATAAGAACAAGACATACTTTTAGAGAAATGTCAGTCTTGAGAGCAATCTTAATCAAGGCACTAAGGAGCACAAAATAGAGAAATGTCTGAAATTGTCTGCCTGTTCTAGGATCCGATGTAATAAACAAGAGAACTAAGAACTGCTCAATTTATTGACTTAATTTTACTTAGATGGCATTAATAAATTTTGAAATATGTTAATGACTTATAGAACTTAATACAGAAAGGGACCAGCTGAGTAAATGAAGAGAGTGGTACTTCATCAGAATGAAGTTATTTTTGGATCAGCATCAATTTGGAAATAAATTATATTGATTATATTAATACTTATGGATTAATGTTCTAGTAAAGAATGCCAAAATCTGCTGCTGAAAACCACACCAAACTAGTAAGCAGGACAATCATGTACTTAAGCATGTGTCCACACTATGCAAGAGGAATTGTCAGCACTGAAGCATCTTTGAAATTCCATAATGTTCTAGAAGCAAATTTCCCATCCCAAAAATTTCCAAATCCAATCACAGAAATTCTGTTTTAGGCCTTCACTCAAAAGGTGCAGTGTACTGGTAGCATGATTAACAATCATGTACTCATATGTATTATTTTACACATTATATTAAGCATGTCTTCCTTTTCCATCAGGATTCAATGCCAACAAATGCAATAGAAAAATCTAATTGAATTCAGTGACCTTTAATGGTACTTTTTGTATTTATACTCTCAATTTCTGGCAAATATATTATTACTCATCATATATAGGCTGCTCTGACAGTTTGCTTTACTTACATGAATAGTTCCACATGGATACTTTATTGCAAGGAATTTTGGGAGTCACTAATAGCTGGACAAGGGACACTGATTACTGAATTCCTGTCTCTGTTTTCAGTTTTGGACTGACTAGTATGTTTATATGATGCAGAAGTCAACCACAGGATGCCTAATTCATACTTACAGCAGTGCATGTTCCTATTATTTTGTGTAATAATATATCATTTACTTTATAAAGACTTTTCTCATTCTATTTTATCAGTGGTTCACAGACAAAGTTAGAAACAAGTTGAACATCAGGACTTGTAATTTTTCTAAGCCTCGTCTTCAAATCTTTCCTCTGTCCATATTAATTATAAATTGCATTCATTACACTGAACACTATTTATTTGCTTCTTCTGTTTATCTGTTTTGCCTATCTGTAATACCACAGTGGGAATGGCCTGTACAATGACAAGAAAATGACCTGTGTCAAACAAAATAGATGGTTTGCATGCAGATAAAAAAAGCAAAACCAAAATATTTGCAGCATAAATAATATTTTTTCCATCTTTTGTTTTCCCATTGTTCAATATGAATTAAAGATCTAAACATCTCAACTGCTACCAGCAAAAATTCTGCATCTATTCCTCTATCAAAAGATGTGATATTTAATAACTTTCCTCACTGCTTCTTCTCCAAGATATGAACAGAATTTTTATTTCTCCATAAGAAGGGAAACTGTATTTTAATGTCCTAAAACCTTAATTCAGCTTAGTCTGATTGGATTTTTTTTAATATGTAAATGTCTCGTTCTTCCTGTTGTGCTTTTTATTAATGCATGATATTTCTCTTCATGAAAAAAGAAAAAAGAAGTGAAAGTAGTAGCAGAGGAAAATACACTAAATATGAAGGAACAAATAACCTGCTAAAGGCAGAGGTGAACAGGCCTAATAAGAGGCCCCATTTTAATAGTTCAGTCTTAACAGATTACCACAATGTCACCCCAGAAAAACACCTTAAATATAATGATAGCAAATTTTTCAGTGGTACTGGCAGGTATTTACTTTCAGGTTTTATTCAGCCACCTGGCTGAATAAAGCCACCAGCTTTTATTTTACTTTAAGGGACCAAGAGGTAACTGTAAATAAGACTGAAATTCCCAGGGTAATTCAGTTCTAGAAGAGAGGTTCAAACAAGCTGTCCCTAATCCATCTGTGTCAATATATAGTTAAGCTCTGAATCTCCTTATCACAGCTTGTTTCAGATGCTGAAAGTTTGCATGATTTCCAAAGTCAACTACACAAATTCATATAAGAAAAGTCCATTGAGAGTTATTGTATATGCCAGACAACCAGAGCAAAAAGTCAGTGAGGCACAAATGGTTGCATGATGGATGAGTATTCTTCAGTGGAATCACTTACAAACTTCCATAGGCATACACTTCTTGACTTTTTGATAATAGGACTCTGAGCTGAGGTGTGACCCAGTCAGATCACTCTCATGTTCTTATGCATCAAAATAATTGAGATGGCACATGTTACTTTCTGAGGAAAGCTCCCCAACACAAGTAGCTCACTGAAAGTGTACATGTTCAGTAGAAAGGCTGCCCACCTGAGATACTTAAATTACTATTTCCCACTTAGCTACATTTGAGAATTATCAACAAAACATTCTTAATTTTCATGTCCAGCTCTTCATGTCCATCCAGCTCTTCTGGGTGGATTTGAATTTACTATCTGTAGGCACCTTCCCTGAAGAAACTGGTTGATACCTACCTCTTGAGCAATGGCCTAATGATTAGAGTACATCCAGGAACTGTGTCACCTGGATTTTGATCAAGGCCCACAGGGTTGGGCAACACAGTTAGCACTTCTACAAAGAGCATGCTAGTCTAGAATAGAAGGTTCCCATTTTGTACGGTATTCAGGAGAGGTCTTTTTTGTCTGAGTTGAAAGCTGGGATCCCAGGAGTACAGATTCTAGGAGGGAGGGAGATCTAGCAAGAGTGAGGCTCTCTTGGGAAGCAAAGGAGAGTACTCCGGCAAAATTCAGGGGTGTGATTTACTTCCAGGCCATTGCTGGCATGCACTTAATTGAAAAGCAAGAGAGGAAAAGTAATGAGGAGTCTAGACAGCAAACTCTTGTATCTCTGTGGCCTTGGGGATATATGAAAAGTCTTTTAATGTTCTTCTGTATACATGTCTACATTTAAGTCAAATAAAATAATAAATGGAAATCAAAGCCTTCTTTGCTGAATAATTTTTATATTCATTTAATAATTTCCTATTTAGAGCATGAGTTTTGAAAGGTTTCTCACATTGCTACGTCAAGGAAGTCAAGGATGGTCTGTTTCCCCAAGCTTGACACCACTGAAGTGGAAGCAACAGGAGGGAAGGGGTGAGGAGGCAGCAGGAGGACAGCTACTGATGACAAAGCAATCTGCATTTTCCTGTGGAAGGCAAATAAGAGATAACCACAGCAAATGAAGGATTAAACTGGGAACATGTTTGCTTAAACCTAGAGTAATTTCCAGTTACCATTGTTTGATTTCCAAGCAAACAGTTTGTTGCCAAATTAGAAAAGTTTGTATCAAATGACCTGAATCTGATTACAGTTAGAGGTATATTAGGATAGTCATGTTTGTAATAATTAATAAGCTTGGTTTTTATGGCTGATTTGAAATGCAAGTAATAAATTTTGTGTATTTTATTTCTGCTATGAACATCTATTTCAACCACAACTTTCACAAGGCTTTGCTTCACTCATTATCTGTGGAGGTGCTCAGGCAAAATGCTACAAACCTGGACAGGTCTGAGCTTTCTCTTTCCTGAATTTCAAACTGCTGAAGGCACCTTTTAAACAAAATGTGTCTCTCAAAATCATTCATCAGGATGTTTCTGTTACTTTGCACTAAGAAGAGGTTCAATATTGTTTCAAATAAATATTATTTTACACTATTTTGTTCCTCTTGTTAAGTTCTGACAGTCAGTACAATCATTCATAAATATATGGCTGAGGACAAATACAGGCAGGTTGTATATAAGTTGTACCTATTTTTTCCTATACACCAAGAAGTATTTTTTTATCTACTTTTGTATTTTCTAGGCCATTCATGCATCTTTCTTTTTTGTATCTTTTATATCTATTTGTACATGAACTCCTGGTTACCATCCTATTCATTTTTCTATTTATTATTATGCAGAGGAAGATAGAAAAGAAGATAGAAATTAATGCTGTCTTGCTGTGATGTGATTTCAAATTTATACCAGAATTAATTGAATATGGCTGTGCTACTCACCAGTGGGTGACTGGTCATGAATGATGAATTGCAAGTGGAGAATATATATAATCCCAGAGTGACTCCAAGAAACTAAACAATTACTATTTGAGGTGTAGCTGAGAGGGTTAGACAGTTTCCAAACAGTTAAATGGATAATTTTGTATCCTTCCTATACACAAGCCAGAAGTAATTTTGACAATTACTTGTGCACCTCAAGATTCAGATAACCACCTGGTTCCTCCTAATTGGCCTATGATGGATGGCAGAAAAATCCTGCTGGGAGAGTTTTATCTGGTACAGAACTGAGGCCTGATATGAAACTCATTGATGTCAAGAAGGGCCTTCCAAAAAAACACCAGATCAAAAGATGTCTTTTGTGGAACTACAGGGACACAGTGTTGCAAACAGAAAACAACAAAATAAAAAAAATCCCACAAAATTATCTTACTGCTTTAGTATTGGCTGTGGGATGGTACTAAAAGCACATAATCCAAAAAAGAGAAGACTTTATGTCAGAGATATCTGTCACCAGGTGACGCCAGCAATTAGATTTTTTCATTTAGCTTTCTTATGTGTTTTATAACATTTTAATACATATTTCATTCCTAGTGTTTTGTGATGTCTATTCTATGTACCAGGTGAATAAATAAAGCAATAAAACCATGTAATTTACATTTTTGTAAGTATAGCAGTGGAAGAGAACAATTAGTCTTGCAAGAAGACTTTGGAGTTGCAATGATAAATGTTAACAACCCTCGAAAATCATCTTCCGGCATATAGAGAAAAAAATTAATCAATTACCAAATACTTGTCATTTTACAGAGTTTTCAATCATTTTTTAACCATACCAGTCGCTAACTTGCCAATTGGCCTTTGTGGATGAGTTAATAGTCCAGATACTGTCGTGAACTGCCAGCCAGAAACAATGAAGTTGCCATTTAAGGATGTGTGGTGGAATAAATTTCTTGATAGGATTATAAAATGCAACACATAGAAAACAGGTCTGCAGACAGATAGCCTGCAATTCTCAGGAGGAGAATTGGAAGCAGAGGTCACAGTCCCTTACAACTAGCCCTTCCAGACATTACAATGTTATCCTGAAGGTAAAATAGGGTGAGTGTTGGTGGAGATTATTTGGATTGAAAACCAGCAGATTTTTGTCATATTTTTAACAGTATATTGATTTTAATTTATGTTGTTAGCCTGAATAATTTAGATTATATCAAGACCGAAGATTAAATTTCAGGAACTTTCCTTTTTCATTAAATGCTTCTCTTAACTGCAGGTCTGCACTTGGACCCCATTTAATGTTTTAGTTGGTTTAATATTACATTAGAGCATACAGGCCAGCCAAAACACAGCCTCACTTAACATCTGGCAAATAACTAAGCCAAATAATGAACCTGAAGCACTCCTTGTTGGAGTCTCTCTTTCAAGTATGTGAAAGGTGATGGACTTGTTTCATGAAAAAAAAAGCCAACACATATTTGCAAACAGAGAAATTACACGACAAATGGATTTTAATGAAGAAATTTCCTTTAGGTGATGGATGACAGGTCCTCATAATTATTTGCAGGATGAAAAATAGCTTTCTTAGAAAGCATTTAAAGAGGGACAACATTCAGGATTGACCCTGAGGTGTCCTAGCACAGATCTTTTCTGTTCTATTTTCCATTTCTGTTCTTCTGTTTATCAGTGCTTTTTCAATCCCTTTGCTTGGTGGAAGGGAAGAAATAGATGAGTTGAAAATCATCCAGTGCAGACTTTCCTCCTGTGGAAGAGATTAGCAAAGTGAAGCTTATAAAGTCTTTGTAAACAGGCTGCATACTTAGAAATCATAACAATTTTTTAAATGTAATGAGGATTTTCATTGAAAATAATTTTGTTCTCTATTCCCTTTGCCCTCCAGAAGCAACCTTTTTGGAAGTCCTTTTCTCTATAGTTTTTAGATGTTATTTCTTTTTTTCACTTCTTCCATGCTTTTGAGATAGCTGCTAGTTCTCTGCCATTGCTCCCAACCAAGTCTGTA
The DNA here is from genome assembly GCF_050655825.1 of Lonchura striata. Lineage (NCBI taxonomy): Eukaryota > Metazoa > Chordata > Aves > Passeriformes > Estrildidae > Lonchura > Lonchura striata. The sequence goes on from NC_140705.1 coordinate 50,190,776, forward strand.
TCTCTTTGAAGTCACCAGAATGTCATTATTTCAACCAATGCAAACTCAGTTTATCATCTTTTAGGTTCCTATTTTTTACTTCTGCTAGGTCTCTTATTGACAAATAAAACTTGGGACCTGTACCTGCAAACATACCAGACTTCCTTAATTTATTTTCCAGTTTACTACAGTAAAATTTGGGGTAGTTTGGGATAGGGAGACAGGAGAAAAGATGGAATGGGAAAAAAGAGAGTTTGGTGACAGGAGGACAGCTCACACATAATGCAGTGGCTGTCTCAGGACTAGCTTTACACATTCTAGTCAACATTTCAACAACATTAAGTTACGTTCAGAAAATATTCTGTACTTTGGAGAATAATTCTGCCTGTAGGTGTAATATTAACTATTTGATACTTTTTGCATACCTCCTTCATTCCTTTCTAACAGCTTGGTTTCAAGTTTCCCAAACTTCCACAGATTCTTTCTGACTTACATGTTTCGATTCTAACTCCTTATGTCTGTATTTTTTGGATTGAAAATTATATAATTTATGGTAAATCCAAGAAGCTGGAAGCAGCACAAATATCTCAAAAAATGGAACAGGATCTTCATCATGGCGCTAATTCTGACCCTATTCAGTTCATAAATCATTACGGAACCTCATCTTTTACTTAATAGTATTCTGTGAAAAATGATGTCAGCAAATTGCTTCAGTCCTTAGACTTTGGGCCAATTAGGAATAACAAATCACAAATTGTGAGTGTTCAAATCTCCTTCAATTCTCATTATGGAAAGTTTTGCTCACTACTGAAAAACTGTTAACTATACCTAAAGATATGCTCTTCAGGGCCAGTACAGGACATTTTACCACTCGGTGAGAACACAAAAGTGGATTTTTTCCTAGATGTCAATGGGGAAAGTCTTTATATACAGGTCTGCCTCTGGCCATACACTGGGTGTGGCAGAGCTTACAGAACCAGTTTAGATTTGTGGTAGAGTATTTCTTCTCCCTCAAATTCTGCCAGGAGATGTATGCACAGATAAGAGGCGCAAGAATGAGAACCCTAAGCAGATGTAGGGACAAAAAGGAAGCAAAACACCTTTGTGGGAATGGCCTTTGCCTCCAGCAGGTCTCAGAAGACCTGATGGTACTCTGGGTGGAACCCGTCAGATCTTCTCATAGGGGGAGCTGAAACCTACTAAAGCCTATTCTGAAAGGAAGTTTGCCCTGCCCTGATCACAAGAATTACCTGTGGAACAGTCTGTGCAGTCTGGGAAAGCTGCATTTCCCTACTGTAGACCTCATAAGCCCTATACAAGCAGTCATGTGGATTTAAGAACCCTAAAAGTTTGAATAAATGTCTTTTAATGATTAAATAATTGCTCCCTGAAGCACCCCAAAAGAAGCCAAATGAAAGAGGAATCACCGTCTACAAAAGATTAAAACAAAATTTCAAGTTCCTCAGCCAACACATTTTGTAGTTTCTATGAGCCAAAAAAAAGTTAGGAAAACTTTCAAGAGGTGAAACTGTTTCCTTTTTTGAGCCCTCCTGTCTCCCAGACATCTTGTTGAATTGACTTCAAACTTTCCATTAAACTTCTGCTTTGCCAGAATAACAAACTTCTGAAATTCTAAGCAGGTTGGTTTGGTCTGGTAAAAGGTAAAGAGCTAAAAATTCTGCCCAGGAGTAAAAACCTGCTGCCATCTTTAGTAGAGAGAATATAAAATGAGAAATCCAGCCCAGCAAACCAAGAGCATTGGTTGTGTACATAATGTTTATTTCTGAGCAGTAGTATTTAGTGCCATTTAGACTGATGTCAGAGCGTTAAATCAAAGTTTTACTTAAATCACTCCTCTGGACTTTGAACTACCATCTGAAACAAGCATTCTAGCAAAAAATACGCCACCTTTCTGTTTCTTAAGTGCTGCTGTCAGAAGGACTTGATGCCCTCATGATTTGCATAATCACATGGAAATATTATTCTTAAAGTTTATTTATAAGTTTTATTCCTAAAATCAAGTAGCACCCTCTACTGGGCAGTAGATCTTCTTCTGGGCATATTGATCTGTCACTGAAAATAAAATGTCTTGCCTTAATTAAAATGCCTGCATAATTATCTATGCTGGAAAATCAGAAAATGTGACATTAGTGTAGAAATGTCAGGGTGAGTGCAAGCACATAAAAGCATAGAACCATATGTGAAAAACTATATACTGTATTTTGGAGTTCAGCTCTATGAATTTCAATTGAGTTTGGCTATTTATCACCAAAACAGAGTTGGCCACAACTTTTTGGTTAGTTTCATATTTAGATTTCATCAGAAGCTGAAAGCCTGAGCAGAAACCTATGTGTTCCATTTGTTGGCATGGATATTTTCTGTCCAGATCAGTGAAGGTATACGGCTTTTTTAGAAATATTTGGAAGGTTAGCTCATGGTCCCTTCCAAGGTAATGCAAGAGATGCTTATGTTTATTCTGCAGCACTACTGAAGTGCTGTGGTTTTAGTTCAAGACATGCAGCAGGCAAACCAGACAGATTGCCCTTCCTTTCACTCCACTTCAGAGCCCTTAGTGGGTTCTTTCAAGGTTAGAAGAAATTTGGTTCTTAATGTTTTAGCCTCCATAAATGCCTGATATCATTTGCTCACAGAACCTGGCAAATGCCTCTGTCTGATCTCTCCCAGTTGCTCGCTCTCTCTCTCTCTCTCATTCTCTCTCTCATTCTCTCTCTCATTCTCTGTCTTTAATGAAGCTTCATCTAAATGTCTACTTTATTCCTTGTGTTCTGTCTCTTTTTCTGTCCCTTTCCAGGAGTTCTGTGACACAACTGACCAGAAGCACCATATTAGAGTCTAAGGACAGTTTGTCAGAAGAGCAGTTGTGCAGGAATGACCTGGTGATGTGGCACTTGGCTGAGAAACCAATCTTCTGAAAGCCAGCTCTGAACAGTGCTGAAATCAGTGTCTTCCTGTCAGTCTAGGGCACCTTGGATCAGGCCCATGTGCACATCTGGATGCAGTTTGTTCAAAAGTGCCTGCACTACCCCACCTCTTATCTGGTATCACTTTTTATGGGATAAAGGAAAACTTCAGCCTTACATCTGATGCTCCACTGTTTCATGATTCTTTTACAGTAATTAGATTAATATGTGACTTTCTCATCTGTTTAATTTATTGTTGCCATTGGATTTAGATCTTTTTTCTCTGCTGTCAGTATATTAACCTCAAAGAATGTGCAACCACTAGTTTCAAATGCATTAGTTGCTTTTGGTGATTTTGGTGGGGGGCTTTTTGTTTTGTGTGGGTTTTTTAAAAGTAGGAATATATACTTTTTCCTGGGCTAAATATTCTAGCTCACAATATTGTCATTGAATCAGATAAAAGCATATCTGGATGAAATTAACTCCTTGGCACACCTGATAGAGAAAATTTTAGTAGGAAAAAAAAAATCTAACTTAAAACATTTATGTAAATCATAGCAAGAGTTAGTCTGTATTTGGTAAATTCTGATTCTTTATTTCTTGCACCTATCACATGGAAATCCATGCAATTATTTTAGAAAGTTCAATTTCAAGTATTCAATAGTTTGAGAAGATTTTATTCTCACTAGTGCACGGTTATAGATGACAGAAGGAGCAGGACAATGTATTTGCTCTTCATGGCTGGAAATTCTTCAGATTTCAAAGCTGGAAACTTTTAGAAGCAACTACTCAAATGTATCATGGAAGAGATAATACCCTCTCTGTTTGCCTTAAAAATGTGGCCCATGAGTAATGTCAGAACACTTTTCTTTTACTGAAATATGACCTGATTCTGTAACTCTAGCTTTACTTAGGAAAAAATTGGTTTGTTAAAGAATTCACACAAGCCTATTTTCAGTGGTTACAGAAATGGGTGTGGAATACAACTTAAAATAAGGTACAATTTTGTCCTTATGTAGAAGATTTTAGTAACATCCACAGTAGAATCAAGTTATATTTTTGTATTTAAAATGCAATACTGACATGTTTTTCAAGGCATATGTTACATATAATTTTGTATTATCCTTTGATGTTAGTACACAGTGGTAAAAAATTTTCAAGAGTGCATAGATTTGGCATACTGAGAAGAAAGATTTAGAATATGATTGCTTTGAGTTGGAAAAAAAAATTCAAATAATGAGATTTTCCTATATTTGCAATTGGAAATTGGCTGGAATTCTTCACAAAACTCTTGGATTGCATGCCTAACCTGCTTGTACCTGTAAGAAAATCAGATTATTCTTATTCTTGTAATACCTTAGCCATCCATCCCAAAGAGTTGTGAAATACAATTATCTCCAACATGTCCATATAATTATTTTATCCTGGACTTTTGAAAGCATTTTTATGTCTACCATAAATTGTAGATTATTTTATTTAAAGCTCTACAGAGGAAGGACATTTGTAGTTTGTACTATGATTTCAAAGCTTTTGTTCCTTGTAATCCAAAGCAGCCCTTTTCAACTTTTATACCATTAATGAAGAGGAATTCTAAAGAAAATAAACCACCTTTTGAAACATACAATACACGCTATTTTTTGGGAGATATTTTTGTACTGTAATAATGTATTTTTAAATTACAGCATTAAAGATTAATTTTAAAGAAAATTTTGAAAAGAAAATTTGTATTTATCAGCTCCTCAATTTTAATTAATATGATGTATATTTTTCATTTATTTTCCTAGATTTTCCTTTCAGGCAAAATTTCTTCTCTCCTTTACACAGTCTCTGGACACATTTTAAATAAGAGAAAAATAAGCAAATCTTACATAAGTCAATATTAGGCTTACTGGGCAGGACACTTCTTTTTAATAGAATTATAAGGAAGTTATGGAAGGTCAGGAAATGCTGAGGACAAAATGTGAAGAAGATGGATAAAAAATTTGCAGAGGGATGAAAGTTTAAAACTTGTATGTCCTAGACACAAAAAGGACATGGTGATATAACTAGTAGAGACGTGAATGAATTGAAAAACATGGTTAATAATTTAATTTTAAAGAAAACCTGTTATCAATAAAAGCTTATTTGTGTGAACTGAAGAGAGAAACTAGAACAAGAGAAAATTAAGATGACAGAAGAGGTTACAGTGGGTAGACCAGAGCAGGAGTTGGTGACTGAAATTATGCTGAGATAATATATGTATCCAAAAATAATTTCCATGTTTTAATGTTTTTTATTTTTCTCCCAAATGCCTACCCAAACATTCTTCCTTTTTTGTTTCTCTTTTATACAACAGTTTTTTTCTCTGAAATTTATTGCCCTGCTTGCTAATTCTGCTTCCTTGATCAAAGTTCATGAGCTTTCCTCTCAGATCAGCATGGAAGAGACACGTTCACAGGAACATGGAGTCAGCTGTGTGAACCATTTCACCCTGAATCTGTGACACACATCCCATGAAGAATCACATCTGTGTCCTTTTCATGGATGTGACCTGACACACAGCAGCACAGAGCTCATCATTGCTTGGCATGAGCAGTGGTCTCGTTTCAGCATCAAGCTTGTTCCTTGTTGCTTCCAAATATTAGATTGTCTCAGAAGATGTTGCTTAAATTATGCTCATCACTTTTTCTTTAATAGAAAGAGAGATAATCCCAGCTGAGTGTGGCTGAAGAGCTATGCAGTCAAGAAGGTTTCACTTTCATGTGACAGTGCCCCTTGACACTCCCTTTAAGCATCCCACACAGCTTTCAACCCACGCATTCATAACATTATTGCTCCAGAGACTCATAGTCCAGTGAGTGGAGAGTTGGGAACTCCATCCCTGAAAATGCAGTTGGAGGTGCCCAGCCACTAACAAAAACAATGGTGGGAGGAGGGCTGTTCTTAGGGACTCAGATCTGTAGGGGGATAATCACAGGCTCCACACACCGCTGAAGCCAACTGCAAAGTTTTCAGTGCTTTCAGTGAGGGAGTGGATGGTGTCCTATGGGCAGGAATAGTATGACAATGGCACAAACCAGCCAAAACAAGTCATCAAATGGCATAGGTAAGCTCTTTGTATGGGGAGAGTTTTATGGGCTTCTTGAGTCAGCTATTTTGGACAATTATTTTTGAAGGCAGCAACAGGCACTGAGTCACACTAGTACATCTGAGTTCATTGCAGAACAAGTTGCTGTAGGCGCCCTCTGTGCATTGTCAGCCTATTTTCACCCTACGCAAAGGACAGATGGATTAGCATTTGCTAAGATTGTAGCTAATGTGCTAAATACATTAAGGAGTCATAGTTTATTAGCAAGGAAATTTGGGATCATAAAGTGCAACAGAAGAGCTGGTGTTCAGCAAGACAGCAACTTTAGCAGCTCAATATTAATATTATGAACAGTATCAACAATAAAGATAATAGCTTTTACTTTGGATACTTTACTAGCCAAGACCTTGAACTAAAATAATCCCTGATAAAGATTTAAAAAATCTTTATTAAAATTGCCATGCAAGTCTGATATGTAAGAGAATATATATAAACTCTATCTGGTTGATATGAAAGAAATAACCAACTGGCACTCAGTGCAGTGGGATCCAGACTGAAAAAGCAAGATTTGGCTAACTTAACCTTCAGCCTTCAAAATTCAGGACAAATTTCCCAAACTGCAACTTGCAGCTGCAGAACATCCTCACAGTTGCCAAAAAACAGCAGTGCTTTCATATTTATTCAAGTTCCCGTATTCTTTATACATATAATTTTTAAAGTATGGATCCTGCTAATCCACAAATACTTCTCCACACACAGCAGAGAGGTGCAATATGAAATGCAACAGTGATTGCTCACATAGAAAGCAAAGGGATTTTTAAAACATCTGCATAATTGAAAGTCCATTAGGAAACACAGTAAGCAGAATGGCATGCTGTAGTGCATCCCCCTCACCCCTGCAGAGCAAGGGGAAGACTCATGCAGGGGGAACAGCTGTTTGGAAAAGCCCTCTTGTCTCTACAACTAGGAAAGAAGTGCTCCTTCGGGAATCTTGTCCAGGTGTAGAAGCAGAGGAAAGTAAAAACAGGGGAAGGCAGCTGCTCATCATTCAGCAGCTGAGGTGAAAAACCCATGACATGAGCTAAAAATGAGGGCTCTCCTGAGACAGGAGAGTCAAGAGTCCAGCCAGGACACTCTTGCTTCCTTGCAAGAATATTTATGTCCATGGTGCAAAGAAGGAGATGGTGTAACATGGAAGACCCAGACAGACAAATCTTACTGAAAATAGATAACTCGTTACATTTTACAGGTGTTAATTGTGACAGGAGAGCACTTCTAAACAAGGCTGTAAGTACAGAGGATGCCCAGGGGTGCCTGTGTGTGATGGGAGCATCCCAGTACAAATATATTCCCTTTTGCTGCTCAATAAATACACACCTGTTTATACTATGACATCAATAGTTCTTGAAAGAATATAGCTATATTGGCCTGCTAAGGCCATTTTAGTGCTTTTGTTGGGATGATACTACTAGTATAAGATAGTTAAAAGCTTCTTTTTTCAGAAAATTCTTTCCTGTAACATAGTATTTCTTACCATGCACCGCATAAACCTGGGTTGTCAGGAGACCAAATAGAAACTTCCTCAATCCCTACAAAGTTTCCAGACGGATTATAAAAATTGCTTGCGTGTTTTGGGTACCTGTCTGCCTTTCAAAATACTTACAATTCAGCGGGAGGTCTGCTGGATATACATTTGTGGGAATACACATGTGGGAACCCAGCTGGGAGGGGAAATGGAGTTGGGGGAGGCTGTAGCTTAGCGCAGGGAGAGCACGCGGTGTCCTGGCGCTGGCAGAATAGGTAACCCAAGTGTGTCTTCATGTGGTGCAATCCCAGCTCTGCCTGCAATGTAGACATGCCTTTGTAGTGACTGCTTCCTACTCTTAACGCTAAAGAGCTAGAGTGGCGTCTACAAGTCTGCCTGTGGGAAGGAGAGAGAGAGAGGGACTCATTAAATGTTATTATCTTGTGAATAGACTTGGTCAGACAAAACAATAGGATAGCTGAAGCTTGGGGGAAAGCTCCTCTGTGACGCATTGGGGTCTACATCATTAGCATTTCTTCAGTGACAAAGCCAAAGAAAAAAGGTCTGTTACAGCCCTTTGAAAACAGAAAGGCCAAAGAGATGAATGCAAGGATACACGTGGGGGTGTGAAAGATGGGCATAAGGTAGGAAAGGGAAAAGCTGCTCTTCCAGCAGTGAAATGCTTCAATCAAATTATTTGTGACTGGAGAAGCAGAGAAGGAATCAGGTATTTGGACATTTGCAATGAAGGAAGGAAAAAAAGCAGTGTGGAATAGGAGGGATATCCTCCAGCTGCTCAAAAAAATATAAGAAACACAAGAGAAGAAAATATGAGAAATTTCACTTGGACTGGTGTATTTCCCATGCTAATTAAAATAGAGGAATTATCGGGATTTTTCTACGTGTACCTATCTTGAAATATTGCATGGTCTTACAGAGCGAATGGAAAACGTGGCTTGACAAAAAGACTGGTGCTGTGGAATAAGATCCAGTAGATAGTCAGGATGTGGGGGACTTGTGGGTGGTACTGGGCTGAGGGTAACCTATGATTTAATTACATGATGAGTAAGAGAGAGAGAAGTCTGATAAGGAGCTCAAAGATAACATTTGCTGCTTAGATCATGGAGTGCTGAAGATCATCACACTGATAGTACTGAAGATCTGGGACACAAAATATGATATTTAGTCAGAGCACAGTCATAGGAGTGTGATGAAAGATCCATAAAATTTGAATAATAGTACTATTCAAACTTAAACTGTGTTCACAACAAATTTCAAAATAACACAACAGAATTACAAAGCATAGGAAACATATATGTGTCTTGCCTACTATTAACATTTGATCTGTATTTGTTGATTTTGACACACTAACAATCTTTGAAGAGGGAAATAGAAAAAACTACAATGCACTGCATAATTTCACAAGAGAAGGCATGTTAAGAAGACAAAGCCCACTGACTGCGTATGAGTTTATCACACTCATATCTCTGCCTCTGACAGCTGAGAGACTGAGGCTATATGGAGACAAAACTTTCACCATTCAGATCTTTCCTCCTCCTCAGATCTTCTGCCTCGCAAAGTATCTATCCACAAGTGCTGCTGAAGGACATTGCACCAGCACAAACTAAAATAAAGACTTTGTAATGAAACAACAGAAGACTGTTTGGGAAAAGAAGATGTCTGCCTAGCATACCAAAGAAGAAGGAGGGAGGCAAAAAGCAAAGCATGCTGGCAAGACAGACAACTGAGGGATGTGTCCATGCAAATTTGAGGGTTTGAGGGGAAAGGCCTCATCGTGCTGCCAGCTACCATGCTCTGCACAGCCTTTGCAGAACAGGACTGTGCCTTCAGTTCTGCTGAAGTGGGCTGAAGGACCCTACTCACTGTCTTGCTAGTAGGGGTATTGTGTGCAAGGCAGTACAGCAGAACAAGGAGGCTAGGCACATCTCAAGTATTTGGGCTGGTTTTCAGCAAGACTGCAGCGTCCTGAGTCAATAGGTGGTTTCACTACATGATAAAGTGAAAGAACTTCAGCTTTTTCGCTTTGACAATAGAGCAAGGCCTCCTAAAATAGCAATAGTTTCAGGCACTTAATACAAACATGCCGTTTGTCAAAATCTTATTTGCTTCACAGAGATGATTGATGAGTGTGCTATTTTGTGCTAAATATGACAACATTCTGGAACATTCCTTGTTGATGACCATGAACTTTGCTCCTTGCAAGGCCAGCTGAGGCTGCAGTAGTGTAACGAGCATGTCCTTAGTGGTGACATTGGCATTATTACTTCTGGATAACCCTCTACTTCTAGATAAATATTTGCCTTTTAAAAATGGGGGGAAAGGCCTTGAATGTGCTTAGAACACTTTGTAAATCAGTTGTCTGAAAGCCAACTTTTTTATATCAATTAATTTTTGTTTACATACAGGAAATTTTTAGCTGTGTCTGAGCCGACTGTCTATATATTTTGAAGGATTGGGAAGGTCATTTGATTACTTGTGGCTGCATCAAAGATCCTTTATCAGTATCCTGAAATGGTCATACAATATTTGAAAGAAAAGCTTTTCCCTGCTTTATATTTTTTGGAGACAACTGACATCTGCAGCATGTGTAAACTCAGAGTACCTTCTGTTAAATACATTTGTAGAATCAAGAAAAGTGTTTTGGGTGAAGAAAATATTTCCAACCCCTTTTGCCAGCTCTTTTTTTCCCCACTGTAGGACACTGCATCATGGCACATTGCAAAAGCAAAGTAGCAACAAAGCAACACCAGTTTTTGGTTATTCCCAAGAAGAAGCAGGAGAAGGTCCATGAGACAGAACAGATGCAGTCATTCAGTGCATAATGCTGCTTCTGGTTCTTGCTTGTTTGATATAATTTCATGTAACTAATTTATTATCTGTCATTTCCTCACAAGCCTTCAAAGGTTTAAAATCTTTGAGTGAGCTGAAGCATTACATGTGCTGCTGGTACTAAACTCACAAAGACTCTTGCATCCATTTTTTGATATAACTGCAAGGATACAAACTCTTAGGTCTTTGTCATGAGTTGCAGTATAATTGGAATGATGCAGTGAGTTCAGTGTCAATGAAGAATGAATGAGATGGGTGTTGTTTGTAATATTACCACTGGTAATCTCAATATTCTTGGTATGAAGATCATTAAAATAAAAAAAAATTGCAGAACAGATGGAGAGATCAGACATTTCACAAAATCAACTTCTCTAGGCTGACAGTAATGGTATGTACTATTGTAATCTACATAATTGTATTATTCAGAATCTATTAAATGATCACTTTCTATTATACAAAGATTGTTATATCTAGTTGATCTAATAATATCTGTTCATAGCACTGCAAAATGACTCACATGATTTTGAATCTTTGATTAAGTAAAACTTTCCTTGTTTTAATGAACAAACGAAACCAAAATAGACTCACAGGAAGCATTAGTCTAGTAAATCCAATTTTTATTCATGCCTGAGAAATCTCTTCAAACATTGAATGAGTGCAAATTTTTTATCTGCTATCTTGAAATATATAGTTTTCCCATTCTTTCTAATGGAGCATATGGTTAAATCTGACTCTTGGGTACTTTAAAAAAGTCAGTTTTCTGGAAAATATTTCAAAATAAGTCAATTTGCTGGGAAGATATTCCATATTACCAAGAAATTAGGAAAAAATCCCAGCTCCTCTCAGACTTTCACTTCTAAATCTAAATGGATCACAGAGACAAAATCTGCTTTCACCACAAGAAGAAAAAAATACTCAATGCTAAATTTTCAGCCTTGACAAAGTAACATTGCAAACATAGAACTGAACAGAAATGTGAGAGAAACAGAACTATTCCATCAACTGAGTGATTGGCCAGTTACCACCTGCCTGGTCTATATCCCTCCAACATTAACTTACCCCTGGGTGCCTAAAAACTGACCATGCCAACAGGAAAGGTTCAGCAGCAACTACTCTGGCCATGCTCTCACATTTCTTTACAAGTTCTCTGGACTGCATTTTTTCTTCCTAGAATGGAAATGATGGAGTAGCATGTGTTGCAGTGATTTAGTTTGCATAGAGCCTGGACTTAACTCCCATGCTCTACAACTAAAGGGATCAGAGAACCTTTCTGCCCATCGTTGGCCAACAGAAGTTGTTAGTGATTTGCTCAAAGTAAGCTTTGTGCTCTTATTTGGCTGTGTCTAGACAGCCAAATATTTTGCTACTATCCAAGGAATGTGCAGCTAATGTCAGTTATGTATTCACAGGAAGGCATTGGTTCTGGAGCATAGGCTCAACACAATCACTGCAAAGGGTAGAAGCCAAGAGGCAGGGTGTTCTTCCTTGAGCAGGCTATTTATTATGGGGCTTTCTTAATTTCCTCCAAGAGACAAAAAATTTTGCATAAAGTTCTTTAAAATTTCATCAATTTAAAATTCAGCTAATATTCAGTTTGATAGTCATATGAGGGAGATTTAGTTAAGAGGCATTTTAGACATATAAACACACATAAAATTATTGTGTGGTCCAAGAATTACAAGCAGAAGAAGCAGAACTATCTTGTGTTTTTCACTAGCAAGTGGAACTTCCTTTGGATAAAAATTTATGACCTGTCTTGAGTAACTGTATTAACAGTTGACAAGTGTTTAGAAAAACAAAATGACAATTCAAGAGGTCAATATGAAGAAAAACCCAAACCAAACAGCACTAGCATATTTTGAAAAGGACAGTAACACCCTAGTAAAAATTTAGTTTCTGTTAGCTCCAAGTGGAGTTATGCCTGCTTGTAGAAATGACCCATCGTACAGTGATGGGCTGTTCTTTGACTACTTCTGAGGGAGAATAGTCGGCTACTAGCATTGTTGACTACAACCAATCCTATGAAAGATCAGGCAACTGTCTCACAAAGAACTGAGCAGCTGTAATAATTTGTGCCAGATAATGAACACTGCCCCTATTTATCAGCTGTGCAAGCAAAAGCACAGCAGAGGTAACTGAATTGTCCACAGCCGTGCAAGGAGAGTTAAACAAGACAAACTTTCTAGGTGAAGGGTGGAGGCAGCAGACCAGAACATGAGGTACTTGGTGTTAGATTTAATCCTAACATTGCAGTAGCTTTGTTTTTAACTCAGCAATGTATCTGGCGTCTTGTCTCTCCTATACATCAAGTGCAGGAAGACAATATGAACAGTTTCTAGCTCTACCTCATAAACTTCTCTGAGCAGGCACTGGAGTTACAATAACATCTTTGTTGGCAAACTTTTCCAGGCACTGTAAATCTGTCTGACTCTAAGGAGAGATGGCTGATGTGCAGATCTCTAAGTCACTGTTGTTAAAAAACAGAGCCCCTGTTCATCCATCTTGGGCCTTATTTTATAGCATACCCTATAAATGAGAACTTAAAATAGTTCTTTATCCTTCCAAAGTGCACAGTCACTGGAAAGGATAACATAACAAGTTTAGCCTTAGGAACCTGAATCAGCTGAGAAAAGAGCAGCTGAAGGACACATCTGTGTTTGCCTTTCCCCATTCAGAGGCAGCCCCTGCAGTCCATACCTATGCTAGCATGCTTTTACTCCCTTAAGAAATTTAATCTTTTCACCCAAATGTTCACCAGACCAAGGCAAGGAGTTCCAATTTTTATCACTTAGCATCAGGGAAGCAGTGCAGTATTGTACAAGAATTTTCCCAAGGAATGTAATAACATGAGCTGGAATCATCTGGCTTCTTACCACATGAGGCTGTGGAGAGAAAAATAGCTATTCCTCCCTTCCCATAAGCACACAGGAGGACAAGCATCTATCCTTTGTTATCCATGCTGTAATGTGTATTTATTAGTAATAGCACAAAGATATTTTCCTCATGGTTTTGACAGTATCTTTGACATGGGCTAGGTGGAGAGGATTTCCATTTTTTGAAGAGGTTTAAGATTTTGAAAGATTTTAAGAAATACAAGCAAACAATTCAATTTGACTGGTGATCTCAAAATGGTAAGAAAAATATCAGAGAACTTACGCTGTCGTTTACTAGAAAGGCTTTCAGCTCTTCACTCTGCAGTATTATTCCGAACCTTAAAAGATTTCCAGGTGAGACATGCATGGAAAAAAAGTTTAACCTTTTTTTTTCTTTCCCCCAGCAGCCTCACTGCAGAGCCATATTTAGAAATGCTTGATCTGAAGGTGTTTGGATTTGGCAGGGAATGGCTATGATGTACTTTCCCCAGGGCCTGGGAAAGAGAAGCAGGCTGCAAAGACAGCTTTCACGAGTTACTTGCTCTGAAAGGCAGTGTATAATTATAGATGCTGGCAATGAAAGACAGAGCAGCCTCCAGGGATACCCCTTTTCTATTCTGCCACTTACAAGGATTCTTGCCTTTGCAGTCAAGTTCTGTCGTGTCCTGAGTAAGAAGCTCGGTCAGCAGGGAATGAGACAGCTTGCATCATCTTTCTCCTTCAGCTAAACTATTAAAAGGAGGCAGATCTAAGGCTCTTTTTTTTCTTTTTTTTTCCTCTTGGCAGACCTGTGACTCATGAATGCTGCAGGAGAGGAGAAACCAATAAAAACTATTTCTACTCTTTAGGTTTTGAGCTTCCCTTTTAGGGATCACATAAGGTAGAGTGTTCACTGCCTTTGTTAATACTGCTATTATGATTTATTATTATTACTAATACTATTACTACGATCTTGTGTTGAGGCATCTTGCATCCACTCTAAGAACAGGTTTAAGTATGCAGCTGATCTGTGTGATGATGCCTGAAAGCTTTGTACATTTGAAAGCTCAGTGCTAGGGCCACCTGCAGAGCTTTCTGAGATATGTACACCACCTCCAAAGATTGTTTTCAAAACCAATATTGGCTTCTCACAGCCAGGACCTGTTCTGCTGAGTGCCAGAAACTCCTTTTACCAACCTCTTGTCTCCCTTTGTGCTGTCCAGTATTTCTGCTGTAGTTCTGGTGGCAGAGATGGGAGGGAAATGCTATGGAGCTTTCACAAACTGCATTTTTTTCTGTCAGCAGCCTCTTCTCCCTCAGGTTTACATCAAACCCAGTGCCAAGTCTGTGGCTTAAGCCCATCTCTGCACTGGACTCCCAAAGAAACCAAAACAAAAAAACTTAATTGCCCCCACATCTCTCTGCCTTATGCTAATTATTTCAGAGACAGATATTATGGACTATATTCTCATTAAAGCAACTTTAAAAACCCCCCACATACTAGGGGATGCAAGGGACATGGAGAATGAAGGAAAAAATGGGCTAGGAAATTGTAAAGTAAAAGAGAACATGCTGCAGTTTTAAAATACTTTCTCATTTGTTATTTTTATTGTAATTTTCAAATTAAACCTGAAACAGTTCAGCTGAAATGTATGTCAATATGTAGCCATGAATTTTGTATATGTTATTAGTTCTGATACATGTAAAGGCCATTTCCATTAGTGATTGAATAGACAGCAAAAGCTAAAACTACAAATTGCTTCCAATTTTACTTCTGGTTCTTTTTTCTGGAATTCAGGGTGCTACAGAAGACCCTCCAGAATTTAACTGTGCTGCACATGGAGATAAATGCAGCTGAATGG
Organism: Lonchura striata; assembly: GCF_050655825.1. Classification (NCBI taxonomy): domain Eukaryota; kingdom Metazoa; phylum Chordata; class Aves; order Passeriformes; family Estrildidae; genus Lonchura; species Lonchura striata. Next base: position 50,205,832 of record NC_140705.1, read on the forward strand.
AAGTGGATTTTCTGTCACATTTATTCATTTCAGCACCTGTTTACTTTCCAAATTGGAACAAAAGGTCAAAGCACACTGAAATTATAAAACATTTTGATTCAAAAATACTAAACCAGTTCATTTTGCCATTTTTAACTAAGAGAAGCATTTTGATGTTATATTAACTAGATGAATTAACCTAAATAAAATTATTTTGTTTCAGTTTCCAGAAACTTTTTTTTTTTGCTTGAAAATGAAACTGTTTCCATGAAAATACAGACATCTGAAAAGAATTTCAGATGTTCTTGTTCTGAAAAAAATTCTGAACAGCTCAACAAAAACCTCATACCATAGTATAGCATTCTGTCAAATTCTTCTTTCATTGTGCTGTACCATGTATATCCTTCATGTGTCTGTGAGGGATTGTTAATTTTCAAATATTTCTATTTTTAGGGAAATTGTCTCCATTGCCAGTATTAGAAGTTACCCATGAGTGTGGGTGAATGTTAGGATTCTCTCTTAATTAATGTGTTAGGATTGTGCACATCATGATGTCCTGCAGTCATGGACAGTCATGAGCAGTTAGGACAGGACTTTCTGACGTCACTATTGCTTTTTATTGCAGAAGGAATGGGAGAAATGGAAGTTGCTCATCAGGTTCTCCTTCTGGTAAGGAAAGTAGAACAGAAGCTGCAATGCACCAGGTTTTCCTCCATCCAGTAGGTATGAAGATATAGTTTTCCCTTCTAATAATATCAAATCACACAATTTTATTAGAATTATATAAATATGGAAAAAAAGGATAATTGTTTAGTAAAAATTTAAAGAAAAAATTTGATTTAGTTTAGTGGTTTAGTTTCTTAGGGTCTGTTCATTGGCTGTTGCATGAGCTTTCTTTTGACTAGTGCCAAGTAGGTAAAACAAAGCAGTTTTCTTGAAAAGGTTCCTCAGATCAGGCATAGATAGTTTACATCACCTTTATCTCTTCTGCAACATTCCAAGAAATTCTTTGAATAAGTGTGTGGGATTTTAGATACTTTTGGAAACCTAGGTTTTACTTTACTAGAATGCATAACTGCAATCAGAAAGGTAATCTTGGGTTATATATTATACTACATATGTACAGCTTTAGCTTAAAGGTTTTCCTCTGGCAGCATGACCAACAGGAGAGTATCTGTACATTTTCAGAGCAGAGTTGGAGATGCTGCAAGGAAGGCTCACACCATGAACATGAGAAAATCCCTCATTATCTTCTTTTTCTTCAGCCCCTCCTACACTGCCCCTCCTCAAACCCAGCAACTGACTTGGATTAATAATTCAGTAACCAACTATAATCAGTGTACTAGTTATATGACAATCATTGCACAGATAAAATAGGTGTTTTTTAATTCTTTATTCTAGGACTTGTAGACAAAATACATAAAAGGATGGCAGAACAATCCTATGTTCTTTTAAGACACGGCCCAGTTTTTCCACCTGCAGTTTGTCACGTCTAGCAGGCGTAAACCTGTATATTATTCAACATGTCTACTGCAAATTATCCCACTAATGTGATGTTGAAATAGGTAGCTCAGCATAAAGAAAAGAAATCCTGATGTTTGTCTTTTATCATCATAGGAGAGGTGTCTCTAAACATGCAGTGAAAGAAAAAAGACACGTTAAAATAACCACTCAGAATCAAAACTAGTTAAAAAAAGATAAAAAATTCTTCTTTGCTTTGGTTCTGCACCTTTTAATGAACTCATGCAGCTTAAATAGTGGAACAAATATACTCCATCACATGAGTGAGAGCTAATATGTAGTTTTCAACTAGTTTAATTGACTTAAATCTGGGATACCTGAAATAATTGTAAATGTTTCACATTGCTTAATGTGTAAATTTGGCTAGCACTTTTAAACATTTGAAATTATAGAAAACCCCAAGCCATTCTAATGTATTTTAAACACTTGCAAGCTCTTATGTTATATCAATATTCAACATATTGTCTAGTAGAAAAACAGCAATTTTATTGGGGAGAATGGTAGAGTTATAAGAATAGCTACATGGTTATCTTAGATGAAAATAGAACTGATATGGGTGGAGGATTAAAATAAGGATAGGATAACTAGAAGAGATTAAAATAACAGACATCTAAATTTAGGAGTGTTTGAATGCTCCAAACTTTATTTTCATTGGCTTTTGTGTGGCATTTCATAAAGTTATTTGGATGGTGCTGAGAACCTATAGCAAGCACAGTCTTTGCACAACACTATTCTGTAGACTGTCTTAATTTTTTTCCTTAAAAGTCATTAACAGAATAAGAATAAAGATATTTTTATAACTTTTCTTTCACTTGGACATGGCTGTCACAACAGTGTAAACTGCAAAAGTGGCATGTGAGTTTACAAGTAGCTATTTAATGCAAAAGGAAAATTCTCCTCATACAATTTCAACCTCTTCTATTTAATTCCAAACTTTTGTCTCCTGCAGAACTGTCTGATGATCATTTCTCCTTCTGCAGCTTGTTCCTTAAAAGCTAACTGTGGGAAGTTCTGGAGCTTTCTGGCATTTTGATTGAACAAAGGAGCGGGAGCGCTTCTGTCCTCCTCACTGAAACACGCCTTGAATCCTAAAACATGCAGGAGGGACGTGTCCCTCAAAAGGAGTACAGTGAGAGCAGGTTAGTGTGGGAGGAATGGTTTAAGATGATTCTGCCCTGTCATTCCATGTCTGGGATACCACCTTGCAAGCTGGGGCTGGCCTGATGTCAGCCATGTGGAGGTTGTACATGTGGTCTGAACAAAACACCTAAGCTCCCTCTGGAGTCAGTGCAGGAAGATGAGCATGTCTGGAGAACTGCTCCAGACATTTTAATACCAGCCTTGCTAATTAGGACTTCTTTCTTGCAGTCCATAATACAACACTCAAGTATTCTCTCAGACCAGAGAACTGTGTTTCAGATGACTAGAGCTAGGTGTGAGAAATCTTACTTTCCATGAAGAAATATCTTAAGGGTACACCAAAAGATTTTTTTAGATTCACACTAGGAAAAAAAAAATCAGGGAGATTCAAAACTGTGCACCAAGTGAAGCTCACAGCTACTTTTCATTATGGAAATTTTTACTCCTCCCATTCAACCACTTGATGAAGTATCATTGCAAAACTTGTTCAGGGAGTGATGGAAGACAAATATACAAATCTATTTGACAGCAGCTTTAGAGAGAAGACTATTCACATTTATTTCTATACATCATGTTATGCATTGCTCCTTATAAAAATCTCAGTCCATCTCTAGCTTTTTGTACCTTTATACCTCATACCATCTATACCTTTACATAAAGGGAGGTTTCTCCTTTCTAAAGAGTAGAGATAAGTGTGAGTTACTTGACATAGTACTCTTTCTCAGTGGTCAGTATCTTCAAGATCCTAGAATCTGACATGTGTTCACTAAAGGGAGACCTGACGGCTGGAGAAGATCAGTCAACTGCAGGCTGGAAACTGGAGTTTTTTTTTCAAAGGACTCGAATAAATTTAACTCTGTATTTTCATATTATGAAAGAGAACATACCTATTTGCCTTTATGGTGAGAGCACAAGAGATGTCAAATTGCTTCCTAAAGTGAAACAGAAAGGGAGAACTTTGCCTTGGAAGAATATTATGACAGCTCTTCCCAGGAAGATGTTCAGAACTGTTCGCAGAAAGCTCTCAAAACAGGTAAACGAAATGTGGAGAAAAAAAAGTAGGAAAAGAAGACATGAAAGGATTCAGGTAAACTCTGTGTGTTTACAGTCAAAATGAGTTACCACTTTCAAGTTTTGTTTATCTGAAACCTGGGCACCTGCGTTGTTGTAACAAAGAGAAGGAATTGTGTGCAACCTAAAAATAATTTGCACAACTGTTGGGTTGCTATAAAGGAATTCAGATTTGATTCTTCTTTGCTTTTTACATATATTTTGATTGATTGTTCATTTTGTAGAAATAACACAAATAAATTCCAGATAGTTCTGGTGTATACTCTGTACATTAATGTACACACATGTACATGTATAGCAATATATTTAGTGATGCTGATGGGTGGTCTGAAAATTTATTAAAATATTTGTATCTGGTCCACAAAATGCTAACAAAATGAGACATTTTTGGATTAGGAAAGATTTTCATTTTCCCTTGGTACCTGCTCGGGCAATTTTAAAAACTCTTTGTACCTTTTGACAAAGATAGCAGGTTGTGTGGTTTAGAGAGGCAGATAAAATCCTGAAGACTTAAAAGAAAACATTTTTTTTTAACATTTCATGATCACTAACTAAATTAACTTTCCTACTCAGGAGGAAATGATAACTTGGCAGGGAGGTAGAGATTAAGAAAACTTCATTTTCTGTTTTCTAATATTTTTAAAATGAGTGGTCCTTTCCTTTCCAAAGCATGAGTCTTTGAATTAAAGGTGTAGAGTTGTTTAAAAAAAAAAGAATTTATCTACAAAATATGGAGCCATGAAAGGGAATGTTTGACTAGAAAAGCTCTGTCCATTAATATTTCTTGGTCCTGTACATATCCTAGACAAAGAAGGGCAATAATTCATAGTGAACATCTTCTCATCAGTAATTTCATTTTGCTGTTGTTGATTTAACTGATTTAACTCCTTACTAATTTTCTTCATTGTGACATTTCAAATTTTTATTTTGGAGACTGTATGAGTTATTTGACCAGTTAAAAGATATGTGTTTCCAAATTCTCAAAACTGAGGTTTGGGAATGTTAGTAGTCAACATGATCCCAGTTAAGGAAGTTTTTTGCTCCGTGAAGGCAATTACATAGAATGGTTTTAGTAACTCTGTTGGTCCTAGTAGCACCTCTTTTTGTTCCTTTTATTAAATAAAATTCAACAACTAGTTTCTGTTCCAGTTCTGTTTCTGTTCCCTCCAGAGTGCACTTGCTGATTCCTCATCCTCTCTTTTTCTCTCAGCTGAACCGAGGAACCACGGCATTAGCAAAGTGCCTTGGCTGGTTCCCTGTGCGTCACAGACTTCCAAAGTCTCTCTGCATCCAGTGGAGCCCCAGCAGTTTCCTTTTGCCCTTCTGGTGTGGTAAGACTATACACAGCAGCATAATGCATAGGGAGTTATATAGCTCCCAATAAACATTTATCTCCAGAAAAGTAGTGGTATCCATTTTCTTAAGTTTACTGGAATCAGGTTTTAAATTACATTATCCACAATACTTTAAAGATGTTTCATAATAATAGCACTTCAGATCTCAGATTCCTTTTGTGAGCTAAAGCGCTTTGAAATGTCAAATATCCTTTTCTCAAATATTTCATTTTTATAACAAGGAAAATTGCATTTACATTACCTACCTTATAAATAACAAAGCAAATTTCTGGCATTGAGTGACTCAGTGAATAAATCGTAGCATTATTCCTCAGAGCACAGTTTGGTTACATCAACCCATAGGGAAACAAAAGAATTCAAACTAATTCCTCCCTACAACTTCTTGCTTGGTGGCCCTTGTTCACCTCCCCCTGATTTCTGTGGGGTGGAAGTGTTTATGGTACATCTGCTGGGAACTAACTCACATCAAAAATAAGTAGAACCTTTGTGAATCTGAGAGAAATCCTGGCCCCATTTCATCAGTGCCTACTGTATGTGAGCATGTTCCAGAAGCAAAGTGGGGAGGGCTGAAAATATCAAGACAAATTTGATAGAATCCTATTATTTTTTCTGAATGTTTTTCTTCTGGTCTCATTTTGAGGCTTACAAAAATAACTGGAGTTATTAGGGCAATGTCTCCCCTGCCTGCACTGGATTCCTGGCTTGCTATAGAAGAATAAAGACAAAATGTTCAAAACTAAGATAACAAGGACAGAAGACAGGAAAAAGCTACTGCTCTGCAGCTATCAGTTTTAATTATCATTGTTATAACCTACTGTACTGTGAGTTGAAGCTCTCTTTAACAACTTCTCTGCTGTCTTATCTCTATTCTCATATACCTGTTTGATTATTGCTTCTCCTGTTAAAGGCAGTAATGATTGTCTCCCCTACCCCCCATGGTTAATACTTAATTCATCAATACTACAGCTGTAGTGACGGGAAAGATTTGTAAGAATAAAGCCTTTTAACTAACACAAAATTATTTACACATTTTGTTCCCAAATGGAAAACACAATAATTATGTCAAGGTTTGCCTTTTGCTTAACAAGGCTTGAGGTAAGTGGACAAGCCAAGCCAGTTTCAAAGCTGACAGTAGCTTTTCCAGTTTTTTAGGATCCTACAGTTGATAGTACAACTGAATACAAAGCAAAAGTCTTACCTGTGCAGTTCCTATTAATTTAATTGCAATTTTCTAGCTAAATACCCTTGATAGCAATAAGTAGCTCAGCCTCCATTACCAAAAGTCACAGATTAAAAACAATGCCCTTTGACTTCAGACAGCTGATATTTTCTTTTCCATAAAATGAAATGTGCACTTAAGACCATAATAAGTAAGCACCTCCTCCTTTAATTTGAAACACACTTTTGTTCTGGTACAAGAGACAAATTTATCTGTTTCCAAGTTCAGCTATGATATATAATTTTCTTATGGTGCAGTTAATTATATTTAAAATTCCTTGTTAAAATGGAAGACAATAGCATACAGTAAAAAATGAATAAAAGAAGAATTATACCTTTAAACGAGACATAAAAGAGTGCTTAGCTGTTACCCTAAAGGTGGTAATTCTACTGAAAAGAAAAACACAGCATATTTTCAGCTGATGAAGCATTTTGAGCAGGTGAACATGCCTTCATGCTTTAGAATTTCAGTAATTTACAGCAAACTGCCATGGAAAAAATAATTGGACAGAGAAATTAGTGTCAAACTTCTGAAAGTCTAAATAGTTGAGCCAGAAGGAAGGCTATAATTTCCAGGAGAAGACAGTAGCAATTGCAGACATGTTTAAGGATTGGTTAAAAATCAATTAACATAAATAGCTAAAACATATTTTTATGGTATTGAGTCTCTCAAGACGAGTCTTCTCATGCAGGATTCATTTATTTAGATAATTTAATTCTCAAAAGCGTGCATCAGAGTGGAAAGTGTCACGGAGATCTGTAATGGAACTATTTCAAAATCTTAAGTCTTTGAAACCTAGCTATAGAGGGAAAACTTTAATAGTAGCATTAAAAAAAGCTTAAGGTCTTTGGCAGAAGGTTGTGAAGTCATCCAGCTATAATCAGCCACATAAACTGCACGTGACAGCATGGTCCTGTGATCTGAACACTGAGCAAGAATGTAGTTTTCTGCTTCTGAAAGGTCTCAAGTGAGTTGTAGTGCTCTTCCATTTTTTAAAAGTAAGTCATTACATTGTGAGTGTTAGTGTGTGTGGAGCTAAGAAAAGAATATCACCTTGTCTAGTACTACTGAAAACCTAGTCTGTGTTTTGTGCTGAGAGCATGAAAAATAGTCTTCCTACTTTAAATGATTAAATTTAAATGACAAAAAAAAGTTGTACAGTAAAAAGAAAAAAATAATTGAAAAATTCTGAACAGTTAAACATTTTGGTGTGTGCTCACACACATATGCATACACAACATGATGTTTATACATTTGCACTCAAACACAGATGTACACAATTTTATTTAAATATTAACTGTATTTTCAGCTCAGCAAAACATTGAATCACAGATTTTTTTTTTTTTTTAGTAAGTGTTTGAACATCATCTCTGCTTTCCAAGCAAGAAAGCTTCTTGCCCTTACCCATTTATACCTCAGCAACTGAAATGTCAGCAAATGTCTTTGAGAAGATGGAGGACTTTAATCACTAGATCCATCCAGAGTGAAGTAGTGAGTTTCTGCTTCTCACAATGTGAAAAAGAAATTCCCTACAGCACCACATCCAGAGAAGTTCAACAGGGAAAGGTGTGACTGGGCAACTCTTTCAGACACATGTAACCTCCTTACTCAGTAAATTCTAGTCCATAACTGATTCAATGTCAGTACAAATAAATTAATTCTATTTGCAGTCTTTACTCTGGGAAAGCTTAGATTCTTTTCTCTTCTGTTTTTCTTCTTTTCACCTTTTTTATTCTTTCTTTTGTCCTTTTTCTATAATCCTGTTTACTAGATTGTAAGAAAAACAAAGAAACAAGTAAAAAAAAAAATGGCAACAACAACAACAACAAAAAACCCATAGGAAGGATGTAAATCTGTGATACCAAAGCAGCTGAATTACTATCAGGAGCATGGCAGAGAGCTTTGATCATCCTGTCTTAGGAACTCAAGACTTCAAGAGAGGGTGCCAGCAAGGCTCTTGCTGGTGATGTCCTTGGGGTTCACCCAGGCTGTGCAGTTTCTGGGGTTTCCAGGAGGTTTGGCATCTCAAATTTACTTTAATTTTGCAGGCTGTGAATCAAGATAGCCATCAGTCTTCCCCCATAATAAGTGATATTTAAATAGTTCAATTGTACTTATAACCCAGACAAGTTGTAGTTATAGTCATTAGACAGGTCTGCCTCCAAACATCATAAAATATAAAGAATGACTCCTCCAAAGAACAATATCTTTTAAAGTGAATGGTACATTAAACTGCATTAAACCACTTCCAATCTCAGGCATTTGATTTCTATCCATTTGAATTGTGGACATGAGCAGTTTTAAGCTTGCTTTGGACAGAAGAACTTGACAGGAATATAATCACATCAATTATGCTTTCCTTCCAGATTCTGAAGGTGTTTTCATGAGCCTACTTAATTAGTTACTGTACCCCTAGCATGGAGAGGATAATTGCTATCATGAGTCACGCATTAAGTGGGATCTGGAAATACCCCAGAAAGCATCAAGCTTTCTCAGATTTTCAATATTTGATGCTTTGTGACTGTTGTGGGGTTTTTAAGGGTTTGGAATTTCCTCTAGGAGTGAAATGAGGCAGAATATATCACAGCTACTCACAAAAAACTAAAGGCCTCACAGGCCCAGCACTAACTCCCCAGAGATGCATCTAAGCTTTCCTCTCTCTTCCTTCGGAACATTTTCAATTATGTTAATTTCTTTCTATGCCCTCTGCTCTGGAGCACATTTTTATGCTATTGCACCAAGCAGTTCTTTCTCATTTCACAAGTACCCAATTTAGTTCCTTTCCTTTGAATGAATGGTTGAATCAATGGATATTATGAGTTGACAGAAGACACCGCTTCTGCTTGTCACTTCACAGCTCAGTCATCCTTGGACCACCATCCATCTCTCCAATGGAAGGAAGTCTTATTAAACAAGAGTATTATTTGATCATCCATGTAAAACATTTTTTCATGTAGTACATATGCAACAAGGGTGAATTTATAAAAAATATACCATGATTAGCTTTTAATTTTTCAGGGCTTGACTTTGTTTCCATAAATTTAAATAAATAAATAAAAATCTATGCATCGACAAAGCTACTTCAGTGTCTACAAAATATTGTAATTATTTTTTTCCCTTTCCTTTCTTTTTCCCCACTATGAAGATATCCCAGACCCTTTCCCTGAAAGACAGTAAGTCCTTGAAGTACAAAAATGCTGGACTTTGCAAGCTGATGTTGCAACAAGGGTGGAGTGTCACATAGTTTGTACATTTAACAAAACTTAAATGTGCAGATGACTAATGTTAGTAGATACTAAGACATATGAACTACCATCAAGGCAAACTTTTCTGATGTTTGCTTTGGTTTAAATATATGCATGAGTGCTGGTTCAATTTCCTATGAGGATGTAATACATATTGAAAGCACCTAAATATTTTGGAAAAACTAGGTAACTATTTTTTTAAGTACCAAGGAATTTTATTTTTTTTATAATTTATCTGAATTTACATAAACATAGTAATTGTGTCACTTTTTGGCATGTGCTATTGGATACACCTAAAAATAAATGAATAGAAGAAAAAACAGTGAAATAATGTATCTTTTCTAGGCCCAGAAATCTTTTGTTATTATATGGGGAGAGGCACTGGTTACACAGCCTGAAACACCAATTGTGATGAGAAAACACATGCATTTAATGTACTGTCCCGCTCTTTGTATCTGCTGTAGTGTCCTACTGTTTCATTCCTTCATTTTAGCTTAATCCAAAAGCTATTGAATTCAATGGAAAACCACCCAGTGACTTCAGTGGGGAGTAAATAAATCTAAAAAGCTTTTAACAGTACAGGATAAAAATGATTTAGTACTTTGTGTTATACATCTCTCTTCCACAGCAGAACTTGTAGCCCTGTCTCAATAGCATTAAACCAGAGTAAGAAAGTAAAAAAGAGGCAAATTAACTAATTAACTTTCAGCTGGGGAGATCTTGGCTCTAAAATCTCACAATAGTACCTTTTTTTTTTTTTTTTTGCATTGTCTCCAGTATCCACACCATGGAGTTATGGGCAGAGGGGCTGGGTTGGAGGCATAGACAAGTCACAACACAATAGCTCTGTAAAAACAAGCAGGTTAAAAGGTAGAGATTCAGACCACAGACAAAATTGATCATCATGATTTTTGGGGGAAAAACATCACTGCTGGGTAGGTTTATGTTGCCTTTTCAGTGTTGAATCATACAAGTTTGTGATATTGTTCTGAAATGAGTGTAGCTTGATTTACCAACTTCTCAGTTGTCCATCCCTCTATTCACATCTTCTACTGGGGTTTAAATTGTTAAAGAAACTGATTCAGATTTCAAGTATTTTTCTGTATGATACATTTGATAACAAAATGGGGGGAAAAAAAACATTAATATAAATATATGCTGGAAATATTCCCTCAGCAGTCATGCAAAAAAAAGTAGCTGTCACAGGTTATGAGATATTAATAGAATCCTAAAATAGTTAAAACATTTAACATTTTTAACTTTAATACTGTCAATAACATGAAGGAGTAGCAGGGCTTTCTCCTTAATACTGTTAGATGAATCTAATGCCACCAATTTTTATGTGATCTCCATTCACAGATTCGGGGGAAAACAGCCACAATGCAACAAAACCTCAATGCAGCCTTTGCAGTTCTAGGACCATTTAATTTCCAGAATTTCAGCAGAGATTGAGAAAGTAATATCAGCTATAAATTCTGAATTTGCCTATCTTATTTTTTTTTCAGCATTTGCTGGTTACTCAGAAAAGAAAACAGGGAAGAAAAGTTTGAAAAGTACATCAGCCTTTGGACAAGGTTAAGCTTCTGTTCATGCTATTCTAATCAGGAAAGAAACCAGATTCTCCAAGACAAACTGTATTATACTGGAGTCTGGAGCTCTGATGGATGGTGTTCTTCATGGGTTGAGCCCTTCATGGATGGTTATACTTTGCATGAACAAACTCAGAGTACAGATGACAGAGACAAATTGTGTGCACTCATTCTACCTGGATATTCCAATTCCTTGATTTTCACTTCCATTCCCTGTTCTTAAATATGATAAATCAATATCTCTTTGTGATAGATATAAAGCGCTTCCTGTTCCAATGAGAATTACAATGAAATACAAAGGAAATTAATGATTAAACTAATCTGGATTAATTTCTCCTCTCTGCCAGGCTGTTGGAGAGCACCAGCACAGCTGCAGCTTGCTCCTCCTACAGCTCACACTGCTCCCATCTGATTAGTCTGGCTGATATTTGGTTGCATGGCAGGGGAAGTTCAGGACAAGATTTTTGATTCAGCTGCTTTCACACTTGGGACATTTTTTGTCTCCCTAGTCACAGCCTCTGGTCTTCAGGCAGTCTGTATGACAAATGTCTCACAGAGACTCCTTCACCTTGGGAACTGCTGTCATGGAATTTTTATGAGCAATCTAGCACAGTCCTCAGCTAAACTCGCCTCAAGTATAGAAAGAGAGAGAAATAATAAATCACCAGGGTCCATTGACAAGTAGAAGGGACAATAGGCTGTCAGTATGATGTAACTTACCCCAGTAAAACACAAGATTTAAAAATACCGCATTTGTCTTGAGAGAAATTGGGAAGCTGCTGGAAATCACAAAAAACCAAAACCAACCAAACAAAAAACAAACAAACCCAAAACAATTCAAATCTTCTCCTACCTAGTGATTCTGCAGTAAAGCAGTCTTAACTGAGGGGCAAAAATACCTCAAAATATCGTTACGATATTTATATTTTAAGTGTAGGTCTCACTGTTATCTATAGAGAACAGAATTGAATAAAACTTAATGTAGATGGTAACAGTGTTTCTACAATCAGGAAAGAAGGAAAAGTTTCTGGAAATGAATTTCCATTATCTATATTTTGATGTGAAAGGACTGCACTAGAATCACAGAATCTAGTCCATTACCCAGCATTGTTAAATCCACCACTAACCTTATATGAAACAGGTAAATTAATAAGAAACATTGTGGTTATCTACATTTTAGAGATTGTTGCCTATTTAATCACTTGATTCTAAAATGTCATGAATGTTGTATATTGGATGTCCAGAATTTTCAACAAAACATGGTGTTTAATTCTGTAGGCTAGCATACAACTATGGTAAATGTACCAGTCAGAAAGTCCACAGGCAGAATCTAATACAGAATAAAATGCTTAGCAGAGATAGAGGAAATGTAAATCTGGATGCTGGCATTTATTTCCATATTCTTTAAATGAAAGTGACACATAGGCAAATAGCAGAGCTATGCAGACATGACCTTAGTCTGACAGCCATTCCTCAAAGACAGCACCTCTTCCGAGGGCAGTGCTTAAATAATATTGCAGAGCACAAATAATGTTGCCCTGTTAGCCCTGGCCACATGCTGGTATGAAGCTTGCACTGTCAGCTGAAAGGGAAAAAGGTGGGTAGAGGCATGTGTAACTTCATTCCTACACATCTTTTTTTATTTGTTTGTTAAAAGAGCCTCTTGAACACAATTTGTGTTGCTGAAAACTACAAAACTCATTGTTCCATTTCAGGGTATTTGGTGTTGGTTTTTTTTTTTGTTGTTGTTTTTGGGTTTTTTTTGTTTGTTTGATTTTTTGTTTTTGTTTTGTTTATTTGTTTGTTTGTTTTTTTACATAATGAAGACAGTGAACAGTCTCTGATATGTGCTAATGGACCATCCATGAAGTTCTTGGATAATTCAAACCCAAATAGTTTTATAGCTGATGTTGAAGTTACCTGTTGAAGTGTTTGTAACATTAATGAAGGAATCAGGCAATTGGTACTGATGTGATTTAGAAAGACCAGCACCCAGCTGGGTGCAGTGTAGTCATTCCAGAACATGAGTAAATACAGCTAAGTTCACTTAGAGCCCTAACCCCAGGTCAAGCTGTGAAAATTGCCATGGTTCTTATGAAATTTTAGTTTGGGCTTTTTTCCCCACTAAAAATAAGGTAGTGGCTGAAGCATGGAAATAATTGATGTCTAATGGTTAAGGTTTAGAAGTGGCCTGAGGACTCACAAGACAAGAGAGGATCACAGAAATGGGTAGAGAAGCTGTTAAAGCAGCAAAGATGTCTTTTTTTAATTCAAAGGACAGAACTTGAGATCTGGAGTGACAAATGTGAAATAATCTGCCCTAACCTAGAGTCTGACCCATGGCAGTAAAAGTGAGGCTGTAGGTGTCTATCAAAGTTTTGGTTTTGAGAGGTGACAAGCCTTCCCAAGGTGCCAATCTGCACCATCTTGTAGTCCTGCAGGTATCTATGCCACCCTTTATAAAGCCATAGTGCAGTGATGCCTCTCTGAGGGCTTGTTGTAGAAAGCTTCACAGAGCCCATAAAGTTTTGGATAGAGGAAGGAATATACTAATGAGATTTAGAAAGGGAAAGGAAGGTCACAGTGGCTTACAAGGCATCTGTGCTATGACAGAGTAAAACTAGCATGAGCTGAAATAGAAGGAAGGAAGAAAAAAAGTGTGAAGGTTATTGAGACTGATAAGTTTATCTTGGCCTCATGCAATTTCCACTCAGGGTCAACCCTTTTGTTGACTCAGTGACAATCACACAATAGCTGTGGGATGCGGTTGGGCTGGACTTTTCCTGAATTACCTAGGGTACTCTGTCACAGAAAAATTCACAGGGAACTTGAGTCACCTTTGCTGTTACTGTGATCTAGCAACAAGATAATTCCACCAAGTTAAAGGAAATCACATAGCAGTTCTCACAGGAATAAATATATATATACCTCATCCACAAAATTTGTCAAATTGTAAAGCAGAATATTCACCTGGCAATATTCACTCCAAGCACAAAGAAACATTCCCATCCAAAATCATTTCTGGAAAATAAGCCCTGCCTCGCCAGTGGTAATATCAAAGACCCAACATAAAACAAGAAATATGACACTAAATCTATTCCTTGATAGCAGCTTGATAACTATGGATGTCATATATCTGGATTTCTGGTTCCCCACAACATCCTACTCTTTAAATTGGAGAGATATGTACTGATGGATGGACTGCTTGGTGGATAAGGAGTTGGTTGGGCAGTTTGGACAGTTTAATCCAGAGTGTAGTGGTCAATGGCTCAATGTCCTGATGCATGTTGGTGACAAGAGGTTCCCCTCAGGGGTCCATATTGGGATCACTACCATTCAATATTTTCATCAATGATGTAGATGACAGGATCAAGTGCACTCCCAGCAAGTTTTCAAATGCACCAAGGTGAGTGGTGCAGCTAACATGCCAAAGGGGTGGAGTGTCATCCAGAAGGACCTGGACTAGTTTGAGCAGTGGATCCATGGGAACCTCATGGATTTCAACAAGACCAAGTACAGGGTCCTGCAGCTGGATCAGGGCAACATGTTGTATCAATGCAGCCTGGGGGGTGAGGGGATGGAGAGCACACCTGCTAAGAAGGACTTGGTACTACTGGTTAATTAGAAACTAGTTATGAAGCAGCTATGATTTCTTGCAGCCCAGAAGGACAACCTTATGCTGGATTGCATCAAAAGAAGTGTGACCAAAAAGGTTGAGGAAGGTAACTCTCCTCCTTCACTTGTCTCTGGTGAGACCCCATCTGGAGTACTCAGTCTACCTCAGGTCATGAAGAAAGGCCAGAAGAGGATTACCATAGGGCTGGAACAGTTCTACTATGAAAACAGGCTGAAAAAGTTGGAGTTGTTTAGCCTGGAGAAGTCTCCTGGAAGAATTTATTGTGGCCTTTCAGACCTGAAAGAGACTTAGTAGAAAGATGGGGAAAAAACTTCGTAGCAGGGCCTGTTGTGATAGGATGGGGGTAATGGTTTTAAACTAAGGGAAGATAGATTCAGACCACATGTAAGCAAGAAGTTTTTCCCTTGAGGATAGTAAAACACTGGAACAGGTTGCCCTGAGCCATTATCCCTGGAAACACTGACAGTCAGTATAGATGGAGCCCTGAGCAGCCTGGAACCTGGTCTAGTTGAAGATGCTCCTGCCTATGGCACAGCCATTACACTAAATGACCTTTAAAAGTCCCTTCCAGCTGCAGCAATTCTATGGTTCTATGATAGTGTGCCAGCACTCCAACAATCAACTAAATGAGGTTTTAAAGAGCAAAGTTTCTGGTTTTGTTCCTACAAAGTTACTGCATACATACACTAATTCAAGAAAGATGCATTAAAATTGTGAGACATGTACCAGGTTATTGCATTGCTCCTTTGGGCTTCTTTTTGTTTGACATTATACATATGTGTAAATAATTCTTCAGTGAAAAGGCCATATGTGTATTCCAGTTTAATGGAGAAAAAATTAAGAAATGTGTACAGTAAATGAGTTTTGGCAACAGCTTCTCCCAAAGCCCTATTTCACACAAATTCTGTGTTCATTGCCTGTTTTTGACAATGCATGTAGGAAGATCTGTTTACTATTTGATTTATTACTGACTTTACTTGAGGAATAAGAAAACTAGGTTTTCAGCTAACTTGCAGTTCCATTCTTATTGTATTAATTTAAACTCTATATTGAAGAATTTGTTTTCAGCTGTAGTTTTAGGGGCTATTCAACCTTTTTTTGTAAAGAATTTAACTCTTTATATTTATATGAGAGTATTTTTTTCCTCCAGTAGGGATAGTCTTTAAGGCTTTAGCAACTTTTTTTGATGTAAAATTCTACCCTCTGTTGTATCATTTCACATGCTGGAAAGAATTTTTAAAGTATACCTTTTACTTAGTAGCATGCAATTATAGAACTAGTTTAAACTTGTCCTTTTCTTTTAATAATGTGTTGTGCATGGTTGTGGCTACTGCTGTTTTGACTTCAAGAACAATGGAAAAGTTGTGAGTGATCTATAATCCCAAATATGTTTGGAAAGGCTTAATTAGAGGTAATCTTTAAACAGAAGTAGTATGTATTCCAAACTTCATGCCATCTTAATACTACATGGCAAATCTAGATTTCCATGCTGAGGCAAAATTCTGACCTTTATTTGTGAGATTTGTGTTGCACACCCACACAGGCATTGACACCTCAGCATTCTCCTATAGGCTGGACCAGGGATAGAACCAGACCAGTTCCCAATCATCCCCATGAATGGAATGCTGCAGGAGGTGGCACAGGCCACTGCTCATGGCACCAGGTTTCTTCTTACTAAAGGTGGATGTAAGGCCGAGATCAGGTTTGAGCTCCACAGTCTGAAGATAACTTAATTCTTAAAAAAAAAAGGCATGCTTAATTAATTATTATTCTTTTCTTTTTTCAATGGCAAAAAATATGCCTGTGTAGGCAGTCCTCAGCAAACAAAGGCATCCATGAATGCAATTTATTTTTCCTCACTAGGGAGGATTTCACTCTTCATGTTCCAATTTATCATTCCTGGTCATTCTCTCTTGAGTGCTATTAAGTAACCACTGAAGACAACAGGAGTGCGTTGTAGGGCAGAGGGAGAAATGAGAGGAGCAAAATCTTAATCTGGGCTCCTCTTTAGAGGGAGCCGGAGACTGGACATTTTTCTCCTTGAGGAAACAACATTGCATGTGGGAGCCAGACAATGTACATACCTTGGCTGTAACCACGAGGAGACAAATGGAGGAGATAAACTGTGCAGCTGCCAGGACTGTTTGGTACTGAGCTACCTTTGTGTCCCTGTTCAGCCTGTGCACTTTAAGCCATACAACATTCAGTTTCAAATAAAAAGGCACTGGGTTTTCTCCATGTAGGAAGTATGGTATCCACTATGATACACACTGAACTCAATATACAGAGGGAACAAAGGGCAAATGCTTTGTTGATTTTGTTTCCTTGTCTGCAAAACCCAGTGGGTCCGGAATACTCAACAGTCTGACACATCCAAAAGGTGATGAAGAATTGTTAACAATCCTGTGAGCAACTTCTCCCGGCAGTTCTCAGAAAAAGCAGTGCTGTGAGACGGAAAGGCACAGGATGTTACGGGATCCGTCTATGGCTTCTGGGATGTGGGAAGCAGAGAGCACTCTGTTTTTGGAGGATGCATAGCTGTAAACAGGAAGCTTTGCAGGGCACAGCTGAATCCTTGGGCTCTGTGCAGGACAGGGGAAGAAATCTGCTGAAACAGGTAGTGGTAGCCAGCACACAGTTGTCAAGGCATAAAGTATTCGGATTTCCTGAAAGTACATTATTCAGCCTTGTCACTGATAACCAGCCCATCAGGCCAGCTTATGCACTGTTGTGTTTTCAAACCACTGAAAAAGAGCTGAGCTCTGAAATCTGGGGGATTTTGGAAGCACACTAAAGTTAAAAATTTGCTCCCTTAAGACTTTCCATTTCGGAAAGCACCTAAGTTAACAGTGAGTTGTTAAACCAGTATTAAACAGAACTACTGCCAAAATTTAATTGAATTAATTTACTACTAGTGCAGTTAATTAGAGTCCAAATCATTTCAGCCAATCCCTAACATAAAAGCTTTGATGAGTTGCAGGAAAACTGCACAGAGAAGGGGAAGGAATGGGGTCCCTAGAGTGCTTGAGCAGATCTCCTCTGATCCAGCAGTCAAAAAATTCAAATAAAAATCACTTGTCAGAAGAACCTCATATTTTGGCTGTGCAGTTAAAAAGAGCCAGGGCACTTGCATAGCACAGATTTAACCTTCTGAACCCTTGCCCTCACTCTTCTCAAAAATTGTGTTGCAAAATCCATTCCCCAAATTATTCTAGTTTTGCTGGCACCAAGATGTATGAATTTAATGGGTTGACAAAGGATCATGGGAAAAGATAAGTGTTCCAGCACGTCCACTATTGTGTTTTGTGGTTTAGGCAGTCACTGTTGCCAAATGACCACTAAAGAAAGCAGTACATCTGACAACAATGTCATTCTACAGCATTAACGAGTAGAGAAAAACACAACAGTTTTGGAGTTTACATTTTAATCATTACCCCAAGGACAATTGCCTAAGACCAAGATAGGAGAATGCAGAAAGGAACTGCAAGTCTATGTCATATAATTTAAGTTTAATGCATTCACTGCAATGCCCTGTGTTTTTACTTTCTAAGGCAAGCAGATAAAATTCAGGAGTCTAAAAGAACCTTCATCCTGAGCTGGCCACTTCCTACCAAATTCTCAGTAACAAAGGCTGTCTCAGGGAAGATGAATAGAGGTTCCTACACATTCAGCAGGTTAGAGCCGAGTATGTAGAAATGCTCTGTTCTCTCACCTGCAGCTCTCACACTACTTTTACCATGGAGCCTCTTGAGGAGCCCTGGCAGAAGCTGGCACCCAACAATTTTCCCCAAAACTCAAACTTCATATGTGTTGCTGTCCTTCAGTAAGACCTTTAAGAAATAAGCCAGCAGTCTTTTGTTCAACCTATGTTATAAATAAAAAGCTTACATTATTTGGGAGAGGAAATAACAACTAAATTGTAAAGTAATTTTTTATAAGGAAGGTAGTTATCCACTATGATTTATATACTTTCCACAATAGATTTTGAATTGGGAAATAGGAGGCAGAGAGGGGAGCAGCAGAGAGAATACGAATGGGAATAATGATTAATAACACCCAGCTTATTCTAGTAGAAACTGAGAAGTATATTGTCTTTTTCAGGCAAGAAGTATTTTACAAAAATAATGTGTTTCTTTATGAATGGACCATTTGGCCAGATCTGTCTCCTAAAAATTGTCATATCTCTTGAAACACAAGGGTATATCTGAAATATTTTTTAAAGTGTAACCCTCAAAGGCAAACAACAAATGGGGACAGGGGCATGAGATGAATCCTGGAACACCAGGAAATGCATAAAGTACATATTAACCCATGATCCTTTCTTCAGGCTTAAGCAAATATCTAGGCACTTACATGCTAGGCACTTACATTTTCTGTAGAGGAGCTCTTAGTTGGTTTAGGCGCTATCAGTATCTCATTACACACAGATGCAAGAAGAAAGGAGATTTTTGTCTACTGAAGGAGCCTATAAATCTCCCTCCATGACTTCAAACACCTGGCTCTGCTTACTGCACCGACAACTACCCCAACTCTGTCTGTTGCTCATTCTCCCCTACACTATAAAACTTTCCTACTTTATCTCTCACCTGTCTCTCATAACTACTCCCTAATAGGTACCAGGTGGCTCCAGGGATAGTTGAGGCTGACTCTTCCTATCACAGATATTAACTCCTTCCTTGCTTGACTTCACATAAACAGTTTATGGATTTGGGTATGCTGTCCTGTGATGAGACCTAAAACAAGGTGAAAGAACTGGGAAGAGTCTTATGATCCCACAAATTATATGTTACCATCCACTTTCTTTCCACTAGACCAATGAACAGAGAAGTGGATTCAAAGGCATGACACCTCCATTCTGTTCTCTCTTCTGTCACTGAACTGCATACAACACTGTCATTATGGAAAGATTTTATCAACCAGAACATTAATAAATTAAATAATATTTTCACATAAATGAAATAAAATCAATAAAGCAGTGTATGGGAACCGTAAAATATGCTGGATAAACATATCTTCATGGTCCACTACAACAACAAAATATCACCAGTAAAAGGAAACAAACAAGTACAACAAAACCTAAACCCAAAGCACTAAGATAAGATGAAAAAGCATGATGTGGACTACAAAAACACAGGGGATTGATTTTCAGATAATTGTAACAGTCACATGCTGCATTCCTAACTCACAGCTTCCATTTCCTTGTAAATTTAGAGTCAAAATAATTTTTAATTGTGATCTGCATCTAACATATCCAGGACATAAGTTATT
The DNA here is from genome assembly GCF_050655825.1 of Lonchura striata. NCBI lineage: Eukaryota > Metazoa > Chordata > Aves > Passeriformes > Estrildidae > Lonchura > Lonchura striata. Next base: position 50,225,856 of record NC_140705.1, read on the forward strand.
TCAGTCACACCTATACTGGCCTTTGTCAGATTAAAGTGAATCCATCCTTGGCATCTTTTTCTTGCTATGTTTCTCCCTGTTTTATGTTTATGATCTTACAATTAATTTTATCCTCTGAAATCAAAGTGCTTCTCTCACTCTGCTATCTTTAATTTTGTTTAATGAGGATGAACTCTTGGACACAAGATACACAAGAGATTTAGAAGACAAATATTCTTATATAATTAAATTGTTGTATATCTAAAATTTTTTAAAATAAATGACTGGGAAAAAAAACTCCCTAACACTAAAACAAATAGATCATAACTTGATTTAAATACTCTGCAAATCCCAAATGAGCTACAGTGAGCATTTATTCAATGTAGCTGAAGTACAAAAACCATTTGCTGAGGATGAACCTTTCTGCAAACACACAGGAGGAAAGAAGAGTTGCAGTGAGATTGCCACAGTCCCCAAGAGCTGCCAGCCCATCAGCTGAGCAGGCTGTGTTGTGTGACTAATGGGGTGCTTTCCTCTCCACACCAGATTCATTTCCTCCAGATGTGAAGAGGGATGTAGAATTTTAGTGTCCTTGAACCCCAAGATTAAAAGTCACTGGTCTGATGGCTTGTGCTTTTTGGCTTTGGCTTAGTGGCATGAACCATCTGCTTGAACAACCACATTTCTTCTCCAGTGTGAATCTGTCATCATGGCAATTAGACAAGGTTCACAGGTTGGAAATAGCATATGTGTTGCCCAGCAGAGAACGTATCAGACTGCTAGCAAAAAACTGGCTACGATGGACACTTGTTTGGAATGTATTTCACCTTTCTTCTGAAGGCAACTATATAATTATCCCTCTCAAGAAAATAATGAAACTAAGTTTTCCCCTGGGTTTAGGGGAAAGAGCATGGGAGATGTGTGATGAGGCAAAGATGATTTTGATTTTTAGTCTTTTTTTTTTTTTTGTAGTATTTTATAACACCTTGTGGAAATTCAGTGGTTGAATTTAAAAGAAAAAAAATACACAGGTTCCCCTTATATGCCATTTGCTAGGACAGGAAACATACCCATGCTAAAAAAACCTGAGAGTTTTAAGGGAGGAGAAAATAGAATTCTAAAATCAGAAACAGTTTAGTTCAAGCATATAACTTGATACAGGAGGGTGTGTGTGTCTCTGTGTGTGTGTATATGTACACAGGTATGGTTTTCTAATTTATGTCTTTCTATGTATTTAGCCACCACCCTTAGCTAGAATTTCCTTTGTTGGCATTGATGGAGTATATTTGTGTGACTGAGTATTTCAAGCCACTTTTTTTTTTTTTTTTTTTTCTTTGGACTGGAGATTTTCAGTTTTGTGTAGTTCCTTGCATACGCTCTTCTAAGAGACAGAAAATCAAGGTTGTCCTTGCTGTATTCTGGACCTACATATATTTTTTACTGTCATGTGCTGTGCTCCAGGTATCCAGGTATCTCATATAGCAATGAAGATAGAGGAATGGAGAAAATCATACTATCCTGGCCAGCTGGCTTGCAAAATTGCATATTTCAAGCCACACATTGCTTTGGAAGTGACTAAAGAAGAAGTCTAGTGTTTTCTGTTAAAGTGCAAGGTTAGAACTATGGTTGGCTTGTAGGGTTAATTGATTCCATAGAAAGCACAAGAGCCTCCTCACAGATCTGAGACCAAATGACACAACATGGAAAAAAAAATTACATAATGTATCTTAAATCATCATTTATTCTGAAATGGCAATTGCTATTTTACAAAACCATTTGCTTTTGTGTGTGGTTAAAGGAAGCTGCATTTAGATGTTCCTGTACAATCTTTATAATGTGTCCCAGATATTTCAACCAAAAAAAGCCCAGTTTTACAAAGAGAGGTAAAATATAAGGAGAATTTTGTGGCCTTTGGTCTCACCAGTTGCAGCAGCTACCCTCCTGAACTACAATGTAAGTCATGCCTAGTATTTCAACATGCAAACAAGGTTAACTACTTAGTAGATTTTTTTTTATACTTGGGTGAAATGCAGCTATGTGATCAATGCAACTCAGTGGTCCTTATGGGTCCCTTACAACTTGAGATATTCTATGAGTTTATATAGTTTGCCTTCCATTCTGAAGCTGTTCAGTGTAATATATGTTTATTATGTCCTTAATAAAGGGGACCAGAAGACATTATCTATTTTAGAGGAGTGGGGGGAAAAAAGTTGTATTTTTCTTTTATGTGTTTTATATTTTCACTAAAAAGCAAATCCTCAAAATGGGATTGTATGGCTCATAATTTACTGTATATTTAACGTATATTTAATGTGAACAAAAACATAGAAGCAGCTCATTTTTCAATTCATAATTGAAAAATCAAGTGATGGGTCTTCATAGATGCTTGTCACAAAAATTGGGGAAAACCATGAAAACCATCACACTTACACCAGCAATGAATGGGTGAAGAGGGCATCACTCTCTAGACAGTTTTTATAGTATCTCATGCTTCTCTCTGCTGCTCATAGTTAAAGGATCTGCATAGTTGTGAAGTAGCTGTTCCACTGTGTCCGAAAATGGAGCCACATGTAGGATTGTGCCGTTCTACAGTGATAAAATATCTTCTGTTTTGAGATCTTTTCATACATACACACAAAAATTTTATCCTTAAAAACGTGCAGTTTAAAAGATTTTTTTCTTAAAAAAGTATATTACTAGCCTTACTTTTTAGAATAAGAAATATAATGAGAAATATAAAACAACAGCATGCAACACCATAAATATTATCCTGTTTTCTTTGAAAAATAAAGGAATTTGGGCTTTCAGCTGGTTTCAAGAGCATAAATAACATTAATGATCTATAAGTGTAATTCATCATTATATACTCAGATGACCAAAAATAATGAAAAAAGATGAAAACAAATGGGTTTTTAGGAATTACAATTTTATAAAGTCCAGCTTGAAAAGGAAATCACCTAGTTTACACACTAAAACAATAATCAGTATTTTATAGCATCTGAATATTATATAGTATATGTTACTACTGAGAATTAAGGGAACAAGAAAAACTATCATCCAAAGTAAGGGAGCTAGGCAAGCAAAAACTGAAGGAAGTCCCATCCTCCTGACCAGTGAGGAACAGATAAAACATAATTTGTGTGGTATTACGAAGTGCTGAACAAATGTCAGACAAACAAAAGCCTGCCTTTTATTTTTTGTGTGTGACTATCTCATGTCTACAAAGGACAAGTTATATTAACTGCTCACTTTGTATACCTATTAGGAAAACATACATCTCCCCATGTTTCTGTGCATTTCTTATCCATTTATTTGAGAGGCTGCTTCTGTCCTCAATTCCTTGCTGCAGCAGTGGGATAAAATGAATGACCTTGCTGCCTTTTGCTGTGGTAGAGCTGCTCCTGTGCCTTTCGAGGAGTGAGCTCCAGGGTTATGGGCTGTCCTTCAGGAAGCTTTGTTTCCTGCAGTTGCAATATTTACTTGAAGATGACAACTCCATCCTTCCAACAGGATGTAAGTGATGTGGGAGTCACACAGTATGAAATGCACTTGGTAATTGAAGCCAGTCCTGCTTAGGGCTTTGAAAGGAAGCACGTAGTTGTCAGTGGGGCACCAGTGAAGAGAAAAAAGACAGACTCTCACGTTCTCTGTGGTCTGTGTCACTGGGTAGATGGGCTGCTGTGATTTGAAACAGCCGTAAATGTGATTTGAATGCTGCAGAATTCTGATTGCAGTTTCAGTCGCTGTCTGGCTTTTCTCTGCAGTCTTACATCAAGGCAAAATGGTGTGGTGTGAAGCAGGAAAGAAATCCATGGACAATAATGAATGCAGGAACAGGGGTCTAAAATCTCAGCTGACAGATCTTATATATACCATGAGATATCTTGTCACCTGTTTTCAGACTTCTATACAGGCATTCTATAAAAAAATTCACAGAGAAAAGAGTAATTCTTCTTCTAGTGAAGATTCTTTTCTGAAAAAAACATGGTGCTGTTTTTAGTGCCAAATGTACATATGCTGTGTATCACCTACATGATGTTTGCTGTTCCACTTATTGCCTGGCTGAAAGCACTAGCTGCTCAGAGTAATTCAGTACTAATGTAAACTCTTAATTACAATCTTATGCTTCTGAGAAGACATAAAATAGATAGAGGACAGGTTATGCTTTTTCTTCACTCTGACTGGTCTTGACTCCTCCACTGGGATGACCATCCCTATGGACCTTCTATCAGAGCTTGACCTGCCAGATCACTGAAGTCACTGTCCTCCATAAATATATTACAGTCTTCTTTCAGAAAAACACACTGGTGTAAACATTTATCCCATGGAACTGTCATTCACAGAAGGATTTTTACAGACTTGGAGCACTTTATGAATTCTAGGTAGTCCTGTAGACCATTTAGTTGTTATAGCTAAGCCTGAAATGAAGAGCTTTCCTGGATCAGGTGCTTCCTGGGTAAAGACAAGAAGTCAGCTAAACTAATGCTGGCTCTGTGACATCTCTGTTTAAAGTGTGCCATAATGCTGGAGTAGTGGTTCTGCCAGCTGAGGCAGATGGATTTAAAAATGTCAGGGTTTCCAACCTGATTCCAGCCTCCACTCCTTGGCTCACTTTACCCTTTGTAGCATGTGTGAAATTCTTCACACGTACTCTGCAGATCCAGGAGGTCCCAAGACAGTCACCAAGTGTGAGGGATCCATGTTTCCCAGCCTTGGGTACTGACGTGATCTAGGTCTTAATGCTTATAACAGAGGCATTCAGCAAACCCATCTGAAGTGACAATAAAAATGAAATCTACATCTGCAGAGTAATTATGTGGAGCATTTCAGAAAGTGTGTTTCTTGGTATGATGAATAAACTCTCAGAGAAACTTACAGAAAGGGAAGAAAGAAACAAATACCTTTCCTTTTTTTACATACATCTCTGTTGTAATTAATCTTGATCAAATGTGTTTCTGACATTTTTCTGTGTTTTCTCTCCTATCTTTCATAATGAGATCAGCTGTGACTTAGGTACATCTGCAGCTATTTCTTTTCTCTCAGATAGTATTTGTTTTGGCTAAATGGAAACCCACACTCTATCTGTTTTTCTGAGGCAGCTGCTCCATTGTGATTGATAGCATTTGACTTTCATGTTTGCATACCTGATGCTGATGTCTCCTGTCTTGCATGACATCAAAGGGAGGCAGCACTGGCTGGCATCTTAATTCGTGGCTCATGTTCTCCGTGCTTGGCTGGGCCTGGAGAGTTGCATTTGCTGACTTTTCTTCCTGTCACTGTGTATGTGCTGAGCCACCTTGGCCACTGGCATCCTCCCACACAGGGAAGGTTGCCTGGTGTCAGGGCTGTTCCTCTCCTTTCATCTTCTGATGTCCATGAGATAAGGCTGGGCACATGAGAGAACTTTATTTTCACTAAGCCTTTAATGATGTGCAACACTTTTCTTGTGAGAGGGCTGGTGTGGGGGTGAAGACCTCAGGTAGGTTCAAAGATTCGGGGCACATGACAATGACTGGGCTTGTCAAGGCTTGTGCAAATCAGGCTATGCTGTGATATAAAGTGAATTGAGTGTTACTTGTGCACTCGGAGGTTGGGAAGAGATTTCCAGGAAATATCAGGATCATCTTTTTATTTACATTTTGGTAATGCACCAGGCGCCAGCAATAACTTAAGTTTCTTCTCAGAGATGATGCAAAGAGTACTATGAAAAATCTCTGAGCACCACAAAAAAGGTATGAAAGAAAAACAAGATGTTTTGGTGTTCACAGACAGCATCTGCTTCAGAGTGTTCAGCATATGAATTTTGCACCTAAATGTCCTTAGTGTGAGACCTGAGATCCTTAAAAGAGATTTAGGATAATCTTGTCTAACATTTCAGGGAAATGTTTCTCCAGGGAAGAAAAATCTCCACCTAATGTCCCATCTACTGAATGAAGATCCTGTGCCTGCATGAGGGAAAACCCAGATATTAAATAGGTTGGGTGGAGAAGGAATTGAGACGAGCCCTGGAGAGAAGGACTTGGGGTACTGCTTAATGGGAAGCTCAGCATGAGCTGGCAAGGAGCATTGGCAGTCCAGATAGGCAATGTCCTAAGCTCCATCCAAATCTGCATGGTGAGGAGGTTGAGGTGATTCTTCCCTTCTACTTTGTTTTGTGAGACCCCACCTGGAGTACTGCATACAGCTCTGGGGCCTCCAGCATAAGACATGGATATGCTGGAGTAGGTCCAGAGAAGGGTCACAAAGATGATCAGAGGACTGGAGCACCTGTCCTGTGAAGACAGGATGACAGAGCTGAGGTTGTTTGAAGAAGAAAAGGTTCAGGGGAGATTTTGTAGCAGCCTTCCAGTATCTAAAGGGGGCTTACAAGAGAGAGAGAGGGACTTTTTATAAGGCACTGTAGTGGTAGGACAAGGATTATTGGATTAAAACTGAAAGAGTATAGATTTAGGTAAGAAATTAGAGAGAAATTCTTTCCTAGAAAGGGTAGTGAGGCACTGGAACAGGTTGTCCAGAGAAGCTGGGTGGACACCCTACCCCAGAAGTATTCAAGGTCAGTTTAAATGGAGCTCTGAGAAACTTGGTCTACCCATGACAGGGGGCTGGAAAACGATCTTTAAGGTCATTTCCAACTCAAACCATTATGCAATCCTAAGATAATGGATGAATGGATCAGGAACATCTCTATTCTAGGCTGACTACCTGTATGGCTACTTACACTGAAGGCAGGGATGATAGGTGGTAAGTGGAAAACACCTCCAGCACCTTGCATCTTTGGTCTCTGCCTGCTCCTTGGATTTAGATCTGACTCCAAGTACAAGATACCGAAAGAGTAAATTCTATGAGATTTTCTGTGTGAAAATACTGTTCCTATCTCCAAGGCAAGTCAGAACAAATTGAAATTAGAAAATCAGTATTTCTAGTCTCTGTGCTTGCAGATAGGGAAGATACTTTCTGGTCTGTAGAATACATTAGATTTTTCCAACAGTGATATGGTGCAGAATACACAAACAGTCTTGATGGAAAACTGTGGCTGAGGCAGAAAAACTGAAGACAGATAAACTTCAGACTGTGAAGGCCAAATTCTTATAAATCTTGCTTAACTATGGCATTGAAGCATGTACTCAAGTCGGTCTGTACAGTTCCTACTGAGTTTTTGAAACATCCCAGTTCCCAGTTGTGATTGCTGAGTGTCCCAGAGCAGAAGCCTAATTCCTTCCAGTAAGAGATGTTTCACACAACTGCCTGCAAAAATGAGGTAGCTCTGCATAATTTTTACTACTTCTGGAGCTGAGAGTCTGCCTCATAGGTTCTAATATTTAGTTACAGCATCCTAACTCCCTCTGTTAAAAGTTTGCTTCTGCAGTTAAATGACTAAAAAGGTTCAGTTAGGAGAAATTTGAAATTTTGTGAGAGGATACCAGCCAATTACTTTAAACATAGCATCAGTTTTCCCTGAAAAAAAATCAAAAAGTCTTGATCAAATTCATTTTTACTTCTACAGATGCTATTTGAGTGTAGCATTTAAAGCTTTTTAAATTTTTCTTCCCTACAATAGATCTAAAATATATGTGTGATATGCAGTTCATAATGCATTTAAAACTAAAGGGACTTGGATGGCATTGTTAGTTTCTTATAATCTTGGAGTATAAAACTAGGAAATCAGTGGTCTGTGGATAAATATACGGTCTTCCTGTTTTCTCTGCTGCTAGAGTTTCATGGTTTTGGTTGCACAGCATCAGGTTTTGGCTAGGAAGTCAATGAGGCTTGCCCAGTTGTAAGTGGAAAAATTTTGGCCTAGATTTTGTGTTTTATGTAATTTGAGATTTTTTGTTGAAACCTTCAGGATGCAAAAACTATGTGGGAAAGATATTACTTTTGGTAATATCTTCATATCTGGCCCAGACCACCACTGATTAAACATCTTCTCTATCTTCTGATAGGTCTTGCAATTTATGAGAGAAATATAGATGGAATCTGCCGAATTCTAGCTGGACAAAGCTGTCAAAGAGAGCTGGTGCACCTCACTGGTGATCCACCTCAAGGCTGACCACTGCAAAAACCAGAACTGCTCACTCTGCCAAAAGTGTGGGATTCTTCATGTTTACTCTCAGGAAAATGTTCATTTGTCCTCCCGGTGCCCTTACTGGACTTCTGAGATAAATATCTCTGGCTTCCAAGATTCTCTTAATAAACATAAACTTCACTTTACATTTTGTAAAAATAGAGAAAAAATACCATATTCCAAGAAACCACAAAGAGAAATTGAGAGAGCATGTTACGAGAAGAAACATAGCATCTCCACATGAATATTGGTCTTGGCATTGCAATGCAGTATCACTGATCTTGTTAAAATATCTAAAATTACTGCTACATCAGTATTATAACCTGCAGGGGAGGAGAGAGAGAAGAAGTTCATGGCATAGTACAGAGAGACAAGCTGTCAGAAAAATTGTAATGGATAAAGGTAGATTTTTTTAAATTAATATTATCTGATCCATTTCATCCCTTTTAAATCAGAAACGAAGTCCAAGCAAATCACATCATCTGCGTTCTCACACAATGATTAAAAACCCCAGGCATTTGCACATTGTGATTTATCCCATCAGTCCTAAACATGATTTACTGTTGGGAAAAGCTTGTTTCTACCACTTGAGTCTAGGTAGCTAATGCAGCCTGGATGGTCAGTTTTTAATTAGGTTAAGTTTGACAGATGATTCTTACCCTGGATGATTCTGGAGAGTTCACATTTCTTCCCACCAGTGGCATTTAGCAATCCAACTAACTTGATGAAGTAGGTTCAGTTCTACAACAAGCAGTTTAGCACAGAGAAATGCATAGTCATTCATTTAAATGTATACCTTACTTATAAGAAGAGGGATTATGATCAGCATGGTAGTGATGCTGATATAGATTTCATGTTCCTGGTAGGTAACACATTAAATGTGAATTCCTTCCTGACAAAATCACTTAGGAAGTAAACATCAGTTTTAAATGTATATATAAATTAATTCTTTGAAAGTGTAGCAGATGATATTATCTTTTTATAGAATATTACTGAGACCATAACTGCTGTTTCCAGCTCGGTTACCTTTCCTTTGGAAAGGATAAACAAAACTAAGAAAAGAAGCTAGCAATGCTTACATTACTGAGTAACAAATAGCATGCTGTAAGACTCAGGGGTTTTATTTTGAGTTGATCCAGAATATGATTAAAAGATTACTTCCTCACCTTCACTGAGAAACAAGGAGGAAAATTAAACAGTGGGTGAAGGTCAAAATGAAACTCTGTAGCAGCAAAATATTTTTGCCATTTAATTTACCACTACTTCTTTTGGGCTAGTTTATTTGAGATTTGGCAGCTTTCCAATGGCTGGTTTTCCTTAAGAAAGAGCTGATAGTGTGACAGAGATGTTAGAAAAGACACAGATCATATACCTTTACAAAATTGGGGAGACTCTTTTCCAGTCTGACATTTGTATGCATTCATTTCTCCTGAAAAATAAGACTAGTTCCAGTTCTAAAAAGTTCTAAACTTCTAAAAAGCTTTGTTAGTTAAGGGCGTACTTCAGATCTGAACTGTCTAAAGTTTTCTCACTTCTCTGTGCTGACCTCTCAAATCCCAGTGGTCCTCATAGTAGATTTTTACTGTTTCTGAAATGTGTTATGGTGCCACAGTACTGAGAAATCCTCTTGTCCAGCTGTGCAGAAAGCAGATGCCAAAGAGCACTGCTCCCATCCCCTCCCTGCCCCATCATCTAGATTTCTGTCATGAACAGGGAGCACACCTAGAGGGAGTGTCCTTTCCTGGGGGATTAGAGCATCTTGTTTTAACATCAAGAAACAAACAATTGTGTGCATGTATGCATACATATAGCAAGAGATACAAACATATTTGTGTTTATGAACTTGCAGGTATCAGTACCTCCTCACAGCAAATAGAGGACAATATTACTGTCATATTCATATACTTTTCATATTCTTCAATTAACTAAGGTAATGGCACTGTGAGACAGATATATTTTCATCACTGTAATCTATCCACAGTGTCTTGGAGTAAATATTTAAAAGCAGAGAAAGGAGCAGGGTTTACTTCTATTATTAGGGCCCTTTCTCAGCCAACTTTTCTGAGTTCCTTTTCAACAAGATACATCTATCTTTGTAAAACTATGCCAGCATTGGCCATTTTAACTCATTTATCTAGCATACAATCATATTTTGTACAGTATTTATTAATAAAGAAGCTGTTATATAAATAATGCTAAATAAAACACAAATCAGCACATATCTTTGAACTAGCAAATGGGTAATAAGGAAAAGACATTTAAAGAGTCCTAATTCACTTGCAAGAGAATAGGAAAAAGAATGAAGGAAAAAAGAAAAAGAGGAGATTACTGTAAATTTTATTTTTTTAAGGGTCTAATTTAATTCCAATGCATATCAGTCAGATTCTTTTTTATGGCTTTGAGATATGGATTACAGACAAAGCTTCCACAAAGATCGTACTGTAACAAGAACAATCACGGTAACAAGTTCACGATAACAATTCCTTTCCGATTTATATCCTAAATTAACGTCACAATAGCCCAGCATAACACCTGAAAAGGTCAGGGACAGAAATGCCCTCTATTGGGAAGGCTTGCGAGGCTGCCTTCACGTGGTGGACATCCTGAGCAGGCACAAGGGCAGTGAACATGTAGCCCAGCTTCCCATGTGCTTCATCAGCTATTGTTCTAAACACAATTAGCTAATAAAAAGATTTCTCCACTAAAACGAGTAGAACATGTTGAGTGATAGGAGAGATGCAAAAGGTGAAAAAGTACCTTTTCTTACTTTTTCTCCTGCTAATAACAATTTCAGAAGGAAGATGCTTTTTAAATTTTTTTCTTTTTAATCTGACTAGAGGAAAGTGGAGTTGTTTTTTTTCCCTCTCCATAACAACAATTATGCTTTCTAGAGGTCTGTTCCTTTATTATCAGCCAAGGACAGATAAGGCAAACATGTAACATCCACAATGCTACCGGCATTCTCTGGGACTAAATGTTTATTTGAAGGACAATGCAAAGTTCCTTCTACTGCTCTGAGTACCCATGCTGAATTGAAATCCTGAGCACTTACAAAAATGAGGTTAATTTGCTCTACAATTCTTTGCTGCTTCAGGACAATAGCAACAATGATTCGTGTAGTTATATGTTGACATAACCATTAGACACTGACTTCTCAGCCAATTCTAAAACTGTGAAGAACTAATAGAAATTCTTTACTGCCAAAGGATTGTCACTGACAAAAATGTAGTCTTGGTCTTAAGAAAAGTCCTTTGGCTAAAAATACCTGAGAGTGTACAGGAATTCTCAGTCAGGAAAGAACAACATGAGGAGAGTAATATTTCTTTGACTTTAATAAGAAGCTACCAGAACCTATGCTGTCATAAACTAGTTTTCAAAGTTTTAGAAAGCTTGAGAACTTAAACATAGTTACTGTTATGATTTTTACTGCTTCCTGTTTAAGGGCAAGACAAGAAGTGGAAATTGCTCAAAAATAGCTTGGAAGTTGCTTCCATACCAGACTGAGTGTGTTTTTGCAATATTTCCAGTTCCTTTTTTTGTATCAACAAGTTCTCATAGATAGTACTTGAACAGCATGTTGCTGATTAGAACCACACCAAACTTGTAAACCTTGGATCCACTTGCAAATGTGATTTCAGTGTTTGAACCTCAAAGTGTAGCTGACAAGTTAAAAGCAACAGACGAGTACAAGTCCTTGGAGGTATCAGGGTGGAAGATAAAGTTTTTTCAACACAAAGAATGGTTGCTCACTTAGCCCTAGCCTGAAATATACATGTTTTTTGTATTTTCTGAGTATTCAACTGGTTGCTAAAAATGCTTTCTCCTGAATAATAGTATTTTATTTCCAGAGAATGATGTTTTAAACTATTTTCTTTTCAATTATAAAACTATGTAATATGATCCTAATTAATAGATGCATAAAAGTGACTAATGAGATTTATATAAATCACCATCAATATCTGGCAAGATAATATAGGGAAGATAAATGCAGAGATGTAGGAGACCAATTGTCCTTTATGGCCTTTTTATGTTCACAGTTATCAGAGAGGCAGTATAGCTCATGCAATCCATCTACACCTCACTGCACCACTGAGAATCAAACAGGACTTACTCAAAGACCTGTCCACCCCATACTACTGTTTTCTTCATAGGCATAAAATTCCAATTGTTAATTTTTAAAGCATTTTCCTCTGTGCATCTCTTCAGGATACTGAGACAAACTCAGTTCAAAGCAAATTGAAAAACAAGGAGAAGTAGAGAGAAACACAACACCAACATGGTTCTGGTGACTGCTGTATAAATGCTGTGACAACTAATGTCACTCATACACCAGCCTTGTCCTAGAGCTCACTGCCTCTGGAGGTGCACAACATTTTAATGGACCTGACCAAAACCACTATGATCACATTATTCTCTGTCCTCAAATGTTCTTCTTTCCTTCTCTTTGTTCTTATTTGTTTTGCTGCCTCCTCCACCAGAGCAAGATATTTGGGGTTTAAGGTCCATGGCTGCTGTTTCATGCTATTTGTGGTAAAAACCAAGTATGGCATCTGTCTTAATATTCAATCAGCTTGGGTTTTTTTTCTTGAGAGCCCGAGGTGAAGAGGGAGAGAACCCCAACAAAACATAAATTTCTGAAGTGAAATCTTTTGTCAGGCCAACTTTATTCAACATTTGTTTGTTCAGCTCTGATGCTCAACCAGGCATAGTAATCACTAGGGTGACTTTGGAGGATTAAAGTCTTAAGGCCTAGTGGATTAGTATGTTCAAACCTACATCTTTCAGCTGTCAGATAGAAGAAGGGTTGCTTCAGGAGCAGAAATTTTTTCTAAGTACTTGCATGCAGAGAGCCCAATTTGTCAAAGTATTGAGCAGCTCCCAAGAATTAATGAATTTATCTTCCAGGCTGCCTGGAGAAGTGGAGAAGGATTATCTCCAGTTTATAGTTCTGGAAGAAAAGCACAGGAGGATTAAATTACTTGTTTCAGGTCACATACAGGGCACTCAGGCTGCAGGGGCACTTGATGATTTGGAGCAGAAACAAAAGAAAGAGGTCCTTTGAGTTTCTTCACTAAGAAAATGGCCCCATGAGCTTCTTCACTTCCCCACCTTTTACAAGGTGGGGGAAAACACCTTCTTTGTGCTTTTGTCTACTAAAAGTTTTGGGAAGGTTTTGGTGAACTCCAGACTCCTGATCTCTCCAACAAGGACTTTCAGTAATGGTGCTGATATTAGCCATTAAAAACAGCAGACCAAGGCATTGGCTTGATGCCCTGGATGTAAAGAAGTACATCTTGGCTGCAAGAGGTGAACTGGGCAATTCACCAGAAGGTTTTGATTACTGCCTCAGCCTACAGGTTTTCTTCAGTTAGACCTGTTAAGGGAAGGAATGATATGTAATTGGTATAGACCAAAGCCTCTGGGAAAAGTAAATTGGAGAAGTTAATCTCAGGAATTTTGCATGTCATATGTGAATCACAGCACTTGTTTTTAGTGCTGTGAGCAAGGGAGTGCTGAAGTGCAGAAAATGTCTATTATTATTATCTATTATTCCAACTGCTCTTTTTATCATTGTCAGTCAAAATTATATCTTTCCAACTTTTGAAATAGTTGACAAGAACTGGTGATCATTCTGAAAACTCCGGAGATCAGGCATCTTTTTTCCATGCTGTCATTGTCTTGCTTTTTCTAGAGGTTGTTGAGATTAATTCCAAATATTTGGAAGATTTATTATTTCAAATCTAAAATATGCAAGGTTTTACAGGGCATTCTTTAAAAAGATGCATTCAAAATTAGATAAATTAGATACTACATATTATGAAATGACAATAGAAAACAAAAAAGAAGGAAATCCTGAGTTTGGATATTTACAACGTTTTGTTACCAGAGACTCCTGTGCCGACGGACACATACAGACCTGTTGACATTGTAAAACTTCCTCTCCCATCTTTCTGTGAGACTGCCAAGAAGGAAACAAAATCATCTAGATTATCTGGAAGCCAAGGGCCTTAGCATTTCTCTCTGTATTATTGAGTTAAAGCTTCAGAACACACTGATAACACTCTGCTAATGCTGCCCTTATCCAAGGATGTCCTGGTAGCATTAGTAAAAGTCACAAATGTTTCATTTCAGTTCCTACAAGTGATGGAAACATTGATAAGAACACTCATCATTATTTGAATCTAAGGAGTCCTACATCTGTCTCCCCAATTCTTAATTTCCTTTATTTTCTTCTAACTTCACCTAGCCTCACAGGCATGAAGTCATACATCTGGATGTGCAGTTCTCTTCCAAAAACTACCTCAGACCTGGTTTTTCATGACTATCACAATAGCAGAGGAAAGCAAAAAGCCATGATCATTCCCTGTAGTGTGACGGTTACCTAATCTTTAGGAAGAAACATCACTAGTCTGCATAAGAGGTGTATAAAGCAACTTGTGTCAGGTAAGACACACCCAGAGAAAGTACAATCTTAGGAAGGTAATATATTAGCCTTGTCTTCTAATATGTTAATAACAGGAGAAGTGAAAACCACATGTTCTGACCCATCCACACTTGTCTGGGTCATAAAAGTCCTATGGCTGCTGAGATTGTTTTTGGAGCTTCCTTTAAAAAAATCAGAGCTTTACTGTATGTACTGCAATGTATCAGGGCTGAAACATTTTTCCTTCACATGTGCAGGTAAGAGGTGCTTTAAAATGTGGAAGGAGGTGAGCAATGGAAAAATTTCTTGTAACTTTGTGTCCTGCAGGGGTTAAAAATGTTCCCAGTAATACAGCACTGGATTGATTTTAGGGATTTATCTTTGCTATGGGTAATCTACCTCTCTGCCTTTTACATGAAGCTGATTTTGGAAGGTGTTTGTAAAGTTTTATATGGATGCTGGAGAGACAATGGAGCCATGCAGCTCTTCACTTAACCAGGCTCCAAATTTTTGCCCTCACAGATGCCCTTAGAGACAAAATTCACTGCCTGCATGCAGACAGTTGTCCTGCATAGGCAATCTGGATCCTACCCCTTGGACCACATGTCACTTGTTGCACTTAAGCACAGCATGGTACTCATTGCATTTAAACATACCACACTGCACTGACAGTCTTTAGTCTGTCTGTAAATAAGTCATGCAGTAGGAATGGAGGCAGGTAACAGAGCCCCTCTCTCCACCCTCCTTCAGATTTTTCCCAGATGTAGCAACAATTTTATCCCACAAATTGCTGATGTCTTTGATCAGTACCAATGAACACAGGGTGTGGCTCTCAAATGCTGCTTAACAGCAAGTGCATCAGTTTAATTTTTTGTCTCTATACATATCTACAAGTATGGAAGAAAATATAGGAAGAAAACAAGTTTCCTCCTCCATCAGCATATTCATTCATCACAAAGGTGACACTAGGTGGGTATTCTGGTATATTTTATGTTCTATATTATTTTGTGGTGCAGAGATCATTTTTCAAATAGAAAAGCAGTCCACATAGTTATTTATTCCCATCTGGATATAACTTTTGGGTCTGACTGAGAATCACCTGAGCTTCTTTATGGACTTAGGAATGATTCCAATGCATATGTAAAGGGATGCTGCTTAACTTTGGTATTGTCTCTTTTTCAAAAGGCTTTGCAATATCAAGCATTTTTTTCCATTAAAAGAGTGAAATCAATTTCCCTCTAAATGTGCCCCCCTTGGCATTACTGTGCTTTTACCAGGACTAAGATTATGTGAGCATGTCTGTTGCTTAGTGGTGTGTTTTCTGGACAAAAAGAATTTCTGAGAAAGAGAAACATCTTTCTCACAGTTGATTCCTCTTTGTTGTTTCAAAGGGGCCTGTTGCTCTAAATAATAATATGTATGCATTATATATAAAGAAGTGTCTTCCATCTCTCCAGATTTTAGACATCCAGTTTTTCATTGGAAATTTCATATGCGATGATGTGTCCTCAACCTATTCCAATTGCAGAGTAAATGCAACTGCCAAGTGAATCACAAAGGGCCAAATTTGAAATGAAAGATGTTTCCAGGTTGGTTCCTCAGTGAACTGCACCATATATCACTTAAGCATAAATTTTAATTCATGAGCTTTCATCAGACTCCAGCTATGAGGCAGTGCCATGTTGACAAATCTTTCAGTCCACAGAAATTATATCAGTATACATATATCAGAAAATTTTCACTTATATTAGGAAGAAAAATATTTTAGTACTTACTGAAGGACTGTTTGGAAATATATATTTATGCTACTATATTTTGGATTATATCCTCTTGTATCCTTCAATGAATCTCCAGAAAGACTAAGGCCTGTATCTGGGTATGAAAAAAAAACCCAAGTAAATCTTTGGGCAGTGATTTCATGGAATATAGAAGTGGAGGTCTGAAGATAAAGGTATATATGCTTGTTTTCTTCCACTTTTCTTTTCTTTTTCTACTGATCTTACTTGTCCCACTACTGTAATTCATCTTTCAGCAAAAGAGAACAGTGTGTGGCAATGTAACAATATAGTTGCAGTAAGAAGGATGAGAACAATTCCTTTTTAAAAACACCTAAAAGTAAATATAATAATAAATTCCAAAAATCTCAGACTGTCTAGAGCCCTTTTCAGAATTTTAACAGCTTTCCTGAGAGAAGGGTTTCAGATTGAATATCAAACCCAAGCTTTTCATGCAAGAACGTAGATGCAGGTGAAGTTTCCACTCTGGCATGCTTCTAGGATGATAAATTATCAAATTATTTTCATCACTTCAGTCTCCTCATTTTTCATTAACTACAGGTATGCATGCATCATAAGGAATCCCAGTTGGGTGTAAACATAATTAATTAGCCTAATTTGTTGTGCTATGTAATTAAACAAACATTGTAATTGTCTGGAATTAATAAAAGTAAGACGAGAAGCTGCCTAGCAGATAGAGTCATAGGTTTTCACTGCTGCCAAGGTAAAATTTTAAAGAATGCTAAATAGCCTTAAAGGACTGAAGAGAAAATATTGAGAAATGAATTCTGCTTCTGTCAGATTATCTGGTGTTTCATATATTGCATAGAGATTGGGGGAAAACGAACTCAGTGGGGTAACATTCACCCAACTACTACACTGCAATACATGTTAACAGATCATATCTATATGTATATACATACTATACAACATTTTATTCTGGCCTATTTTAGATCTAACTATTACTAAACTGTCACTAGGAATGCAAATACACATATTAGCAAACCACATATTTGCAAATTAACATATACTTAGAGGTTTTTCTTTTTTTACAGGGTTTACCATATCCAAGAAAATATTATTCTCCTCATGTTTATAGGCTGGTGCTTGAGGCTAGAATTGGATATAGAGTAAAGAAAGAAGGGGAGGAGAGAGGGAAGGGGAGACGGGGTTGGACAGAGAAGTAGAACATCTTGATGCCCTATAGCCTGGATTTCTTTCTGCGTCAAGTGATGTCTATAGGGGCACATAGTCTCAGCAGTGACACACAGTGATGTGTGGTTAGTAAGGATTTAAACAAATAGCCTCCTTATATTCATGTAGACTTTGGCTTTCTGGTAATTTTACCCTAAAGCTTTGAGGTACCCGAATAGCAAAAGCAGTATTCCTTATAAATTTAATTGCTTCCT
Organism: Lonchura striata; assembly: GCF_050655825.1. Lineage (NCBI taxonomy): Eukaryota > Metazoa > Chordata > Aves > Passeriformes > Estrildidae > Lonchura > Lonchura striata. Next base: position 50,243,508 of record NC_140705.1, read on the forward strand.
CGCTTGCCTTGCACTTTTCTCCATTTCCCCCCTTAATCTCTATATCTCTGCCTGGATTTCCTCATACTGCCTTTCAGTGCCTACAGCCATAACACTGAAATTCTAGAACTACAGTTTTGTGCTATGGAACACCTGGGCTGGTTCCCTATTAAAGTTTTTAGGAAAGAGTTGTGTTTGTTATTTAGATCTAGGTATCATGAAGACCATCATTCTTTTATCCATATCACATGAAAACAGAATTTATATTAGAAACTACACAAGATGAGGGCCAAGGGAAAAAGATAAAGAAAAACAAGGACGGGAGAAAACTTTTTACACTATCTGTTTAAAAAGAAAATCCCAGCATGATCAGCCAGGTATACAAGCAAAACAAAAGTAGAGAGATAAAGAGATGCAGAAATCCTACAAAAGAAAGACTACAGAATATATAAGAAGAAGAGGAAGAAAGAGTTTAAAACATTGAGAAGGAGCTCTAGTATTTAAAAGGAGATCAGCATTAAGGCCAGACTAGGAATAAAGAAAAAGGGGAGTTTTATGAATGATAGGTGAAAAACAGAAATGAGATTAAAAAAAAAATCAACTGGGAAGATTTTATGTATTTGTGACAAAGAAGAAAAGGAAGACAAAATTGTCCAGATATCTGACTAAATGGTTTGGAACACGGAACAATTGAAAGCATGAGTTAAACACAAACAAGTTGTAAAGAAAATATCATATATGATGTCTAAAAAACATTTCATAGACTTTTTACTTTTTCTCACACATATTGTCACTTACTAATTCAATACAGAAAGTTTGGAAATACAGTAAAAAAGAGGATTGTCACAATGTTCTCCAGGCAGCTACCAGGAAGGAATGGAAGGCCTCTGGAAGGTGTTGTATTTACAGAAAAAGCTGAAGATACATAGAAAGCAGCTTTGAAATTCCACTTTCAGAGCCCAATTTGCCAACTTTTGAAGGATCAACAAACATACATGAGAATAACAATAAAGAAGAAAGAGAATTCATGGAGATAAAACTGCCCAGATTTTAATAGAAAGTAATGGAATATGGAAGTGATTAATGTAATATAATGTAAAGAGTGATAAAGTATAATTACTCCAGTTTGATTTGTTATGCATTTCTCAACGCTGTGTGTACATATTCCAACCCCTGCATTGTGGTCCTTTGCTTTCACTTACTGTTGATTTTCTGAAGCAGGTGTAAAGGAAGAAATAACTGCATTCACTTATATAAAGGTGGCCTTAAGAGAAATTATCTGAAATCTGAAAAGACACTTTTTGATCACTAAACCATCTAAAGTAACAGAAGACATGATCTCAATGTTGAACTGAACTTATTTTTGAGGATATCAAATAGAAAAGGAAGAAGAAACTAGGAAACTAAAACTGGGTGACCTGAGTAGTAGGGGGAAAAACGTAGGAAAAATATATGATGTGCGTTTGAGAATATCCAGAATATTCTCTGTTAAACTGCTGTCAAATTTTAAATTTAGAAAGAGAAGGAATTTCCTTGGATGAATACTTAAAAATAGAGCTACATATCACAGACTTAATAACTGTCAAGCTTCTGATTAAGAGCTATGACAGTGCCTTCCTTCCAAAGATAACCTGAGCCAAAGAAATGTAACTTTTTCTTTAGAAGCCAAGGAGAAAGTTAATGAGTCTTTCATGGCCTTGCAAACATAAATCCTAAGATATCAGGATCTAATGATATGACTCCTAATTGAGCAAATGTCCCATGTATTTGCCTTGTGATCAATCATGAACCCAACACATGAGCAATCACCACTTAATGATGCGAAATCTGTTTCTGGACAACTTTGAACTCTGTAGGGGAATGGTACGGATACATCAACATTCCTCCCAAAAAGATGTTTTGGACAAACTCCAGCTTGGCAGATTTTGCACAGCACTTGCTATCTGATGAATAAAATTAAGAGAAAGCAACCACTCTTTACAAAAGAACATTAAAGGTCAATGGGCAAGGATAGCCTGGATAGATAAGGATGAGTTTATCCACATGAATAATATTAGTTATTAAACTGCACAGAATAGGTGTTCTATGTAAATAGTCAACTAAAAATCAGGTTGCAACAACTCCTTTCTTTTGCTTCAGTTGCCTATTGAGTGGAGCAGTCTCCCTGAAATCTTTTGCTACAATAATTTAATCTAGTTAACTCATATTGCTTATTAATATTTCTATTCCGTATAATAGTATATTTATATGTTTTATTCAGAATTAAAGCTTTGTGGAGTCATTGCTCTGTGATTTGCAGTAAACTATTCTGTAATAGGATTGGTTGAAACATACAAATGAACATGCAGAAATGACAGAATCAAACTCCAAAAATAAGGATGACTTTTCCATATTTAAAATTCTGGGCTTTTTCTCTTCATGAGTGACTACAGAGATACAGGATTACTCACAGTGTGCCTGATACTCAGTTGTAAGTGGTTCTGGGACCTGTTAGTCATCTGCATGATGCATTTCCTAAAAAAGATGAAGATATCCTCTGTTGAGAACTGCACACTGACAGAAGTTGGTGAAACACTGAAGGGAAAGGCTACTTGCTGCTTCCAATAACACTTGATAAAGTGTTTGATAAAACTACATGCATATAATGATCTATCCATCCCAACACAATATCCACCCGCAATTAAACTTCTTGTGAGAAGTTATGCCTCTGATCAACATCCTGTACTCTCAGTGGTGAGTAGTTTCCTTTTGGCTTTTTACCAAAAATAATAACCAATCTACAAACTGAATGGAAGCTATTCCAAGTCAACTGCACCAAACTGAAAATGGTTATTAATCTCATTTCTCACACGGATTTCAGGAACTTTGCATCCCCTCTTTGAACTCTCAGAAAGGCAGAAGCATTTTCCAGTAAATATTTCCCATAATTGTTCAGAAAATGGTACATTGAAATTCCAGACACCTTTACTCCATGAAGCCAACAATGTTTCATTTGTGTTGCAAGACTAACTGGAAATTAAAGGGAAAGATCCTGGTTACTATGCTCAGCAGAGTGAGATGTTATAGGACACTCATGACACACACTCTCCAGTGTCATGAATCTGGTTTATAGAAAATGAGATGTGGCATCATTTTAGAAGAGGCACCAATTTTCAAGATACAAGAACAAAAGACCACTTTATCTCCTGTGAGTCCCTTTCCCGCATTTGTCAAGGAAACTCATTCTGAGCTCTGCAAAAGCAGTTGAGTTGTGGTTTTTTGACATGTAGAGTAAGAAAATTCACTGGTGCTGTATATACTGAGAACACTTTGAATTAGATGATTCTAAACATTCACTGAATAAAAAGGCCCAGAGCATCAAAGCTGATGTTATATCAGACAGCCTTTGATCGCTTCCAAAGATGGTTTCAAAAGGAGGGGCATAAGGCCCACGGCAACCACCAGAGTCCACAATAGATGGCAGGTCATAGTTACTCATCAAGATGCACATCCCTGCCACAATTTAGAGCATACCTTTGCTGACTAGAAATTAAAAACTTTATCTTACTGGTTAGTGTGCAACTTGGGCCAGTCTCAAAGTCCAGTTTTCATGTAGGGAGTACAGTCTAGTCAATCTCTATCAATGGAGAAACAGAGGCTCCACTGGAATGAAATCCAGGGTTCTTACTTGTCCTTCTTTCCCTCCCTCTTTTACCAACAAGGGTTGGTCTGGTATCAGGTATGGTATCAGTCTCTGGCATGATCAAGATATTTACACAGAGAAGCAACATCTCCTGCTCTGCCCAAGCATCACTTTATGTTTGATAGATCAGAGCAAGACAATGTCCATGAACCTGTTTCCATTCTGCAGCTATTTCTGCTCTGCAAATACATTTCCCTAGCAATTATTGTTCTGTTTAAGCCCGTAGGAAATTGTGATAGCTATTTGAAGCTGAGGATCTTAGCTACTATCCAAGAAGACCTCCAAGAGTCTTCCAAGTTCTGACGCCAGAACCTTTCTTTCCTATCTGCAACTGGCACAATTTATGGCTCTAATAAAGGCTATGCAAAATCCATCCAACATCTATCGTTAAGGTATCTATGTTTGTCATTGCAGTCTTACCTGGAGAGCTTTTATAATTTACCAAAACATAAATATATAAAAACAATGTGGCATAAAAAAGTGACATACCTGGGGATTTATTTATAAGTTTTTCCTTTAAACCAGGTTCCTCTCACCATTTACCATATTTCATGGTCATCTCCAGCATAGATTTTCCCACATTTAAAAGAGCAAAACATTAATTTCTGGTTGATATCCGATTGCAGTCTCCTGGGATTATGTTGTCAGGAGACAACAGATGGACCATCCCATTTTCTTACTGCTCATGGGCAAAGTATCACAGACACCTGAAGGAACCTTTACTTTGAGATGACTAAACCAATGTTACTCATTTACAGACTGGACCTGACTTATGAGAATCTAGAATAAGTCTAAGCTAACATTTTGGGAGAACATGGAAATGGCTTAAATACATTTAAATAAATAGGAAACTTCCTGCAAATCATTGACTGATTTCTGTATGTTTCATTGTAAAGGATAAAAAATATTATTACAATAAGTCAGTAAGGATTTCAGCCTTGTCAAAACTGAAAAATGAACAGACTTTTCATAAACAGACATTTTTGGTAGAAAAAGTATTTGCAAACCACGCAAACAATTGTACATGTAATCTTGTAAAATACTTCTTAAGCCCCAGTCCTCTCCCATATTAGGCAGTATTTTTTTATCATCATGGCAGAGCTGGTAGAGTTGCCCTTCATGCACAAAATAAAAAGCCTTTTGAAAACTCACTAAAGTGCATGAACCTTACTTTTCTGATCTTGAGATGAAAGGCAGCAGCCCCTCATTTCTTAGGTAGTGTTATTTCTATTGCTGGCATTCCATCAACCACTGGAATGTGTGGCACACAAAGCAAATAAGTTACAAGCATATCTAAACATCACCTTCTGCCTCCCCTCATTGTTATGAGAATGGATTGTATTATACTCTGCTGCCCTTTGATGAGACAGATTTTGCTCTTCATGCCAAAAAACTTGTTTTGAACAAAAAAATAGAAATAAAAGCACTTTTTAAATAAAAGCAAGATTCTGCATGTTGGTGTTAGAAGTTACAGCAAAACAGAGAGCTCTCATATAACAAGTTAACACTAGATCCATGGAGGTGGAGAAGAGGGGATGAACTGCAGGGATCTGGGACTTGACCCATCCTGTGAAGCCGTACCAAGAGCACCAGGATGAACCTCTGCTGGGACAACCCAGGCCTGATACTTCATGTTTTGTCAAACTCTCAGCCACTACTAACAGAGCTGTTATGTTGGGACACTCTACCTTAGGACATAATTTGCATTCTGACCTCCTTCATAACAAGTGTATAAAGGAAACTACAGAGGTAAGTTCATCTCTGCGTGCAGATTACTCCGTATCCAACCAGATGATATGTTTAACTTGCAGCTTCCCTCTGGCTTGTGTTACACAATCTCAATTTGAGTCAACTTGAACATTTGGCTCAAGACAAGCACCCTGCATAGAAATATTGCTTTCTTACACTCCTACTGGGTAGAATGAAAAATGGAAATATGACCAGACCCTTTTGAATATTTACTTTAAAGGGAGGAATGAAAAACCTCAATCATCCAAGCACTGTGTGCACTTTAGGCAATAACATCCTCTTTCCAGGAATGCTTGGTACATTATGAAGAATTTTTCTTTCAGTCTCATTGAGAGAAACTTTATTTAACAGATGTTATCTGGTGGCTAAGAAGGTTAGCAAAAGAATAGATGTGAAGATGAAAAAGGTTTGCAAAATTTGAACACATGAGCAAAACAGGGTTAGCTACTATACTGTTTCATAAGTTATACCATGTTAAAAGGTGTAATGGCATAAAGAAAACAAAACACTGTCTCTGGAACCAGCTTTGCTTTTTATAGGGCTTACTACTCTATCTAGAGATAAAAGGTAGGAATATAATATTTTCTGAACAATAGCTCAGCTAAAATAAAGACTATTTCTGTCCTGATTTTCACTCACTAATACTCTGGCCTGCTGGAATCTCGTAGACACCTGTGAAAGACAAACCAACCTGACAGTAGCACAAGAACATCTTGCAAGATATCTGACATGTGCTGAGTTTTCCTTAGCCGTCAGGTACCTAATGTAAATATTGTTGAGATACATGGTGACAACAGAATAGAATGTTCCATGTGACAAAGTCTTCTTCTCTTGTGTCAGTAAACCCAAATAGAAAAAAGAAAGGTGCATCTGTGCTTCAACAGCTGAAGTTTATAATACTAATTAATTGTATCACAAGTTCTTCCTCATTGAAGTTTTGAAGGACCATACATATTTGGAAATCTCCAACAATAATACTTCTCAAATAAAATATTTATCTGCTCTAATGCATTGGATGACACTGTTATTTAACTCTGTGCCATTAACATGACACTTTTCTGCCTCTTGCCAGGAAGGTTAAAGAGAATGGAAGAGGTAAAAATATAAAGGAAAAGATAATACCTCTTCCATGCAATCAGAAATGAAGAACTACTTTGGGAGTTACCTTCTTACATCTTCATTTCTAGTTCCAGTTGTTTGGGGAGTGGTACATACTACCAAATTAACTTCTGCACTAAGCATATGCCTAAATGTGACAAAATGCGTTCAACAACTGAATTCACATGCTTCTGGGACAAGATAAGACATTTCACTAGCCCACCTTCTGCAACATATGCTACTAATGACAAAAAAAGATCTCCCTGTCAGCTCTAAAATTTGGTTTTAATGGTATTCCTATCATGGCCCTCATACTTGGTCCTGCCCTATTGAAAAAAGGAAGGAAAATTTTCTTTTTGGCATAGAAGGTTATCTTTAGGCTGGAGGAAAGGCTTGGATTCAGGGAAAGCCAAAAAAAAGGTCTTGTCCAGCCAATTAGTTTTGTCTTCAAGGTCAAAAAGTCTGATGATTATCAGGTTATGCAAGTTACTATTGTTAAATGAATTAATGACTTACCTTTTACTGCTTATCCAAACAGACAAAAGAAGAGATTCCATACAGAGAAGTCCAAACTTGTGACACTGCCAGCTTTATTTCACAGCCTTGATTATTTCAAGTGAATTTTAAGAAACCCTTGTGAAACTTTTCTCCACCTTCTGATATGTTTCTTAAAAGCTGGGTTAAGAATAGATTTTCACTGTAGAGCACATTGAAACATTGAGTGTACCTGTTAGTTATTATGTTCACAGATGACTGATTTCTTTAGCATCTGGCAAATGCCAAAGTATTTCTTTACAGAACATTTTTTTTGCATCCTGTTCTTAATTGATTCATCTGCTCATGGAATTCTTCTTTTTGAATGTACAGGTCAAACCATGGGATTTAACAGACCTGAACAAAGTGGTAATTTTACTTGCTCCGTGAAAATTCTGAAGAGCTAACAAAATTTTCACATTCTGTTCCAGACAAACACAAAATTTAATGTCTGTCAGATTTCTCCCAATCACCTGTTACTGGAGGGAATGAAAAAATGCTATTAGCAAGTCAGAGCTGCTTGATCAGCCACTCACTACCTAGTAGATATTTACTTAACCAAAGTGCAAAAGCCACAGCAACACGTGCTAGTCTTTATAAGGATGTGAAAGACCCTGTTCCAGTCCGAAAAACAGAACAGCCACAGCAGGGGAGTAATGAGAGAATCCACTCCTCACAGCCACCTGGTAACATTCAGTATGTGTGTGACTGAGTCAAATCACCACTCCAAATCCACCACAAAAACCTTGACTACCATTTACAGTATCTCAGTGAACATCTTAACTGTTGTGTATTAGATCTTCTCTGCTTTATATTCTGCAGGAAATACATGCATCTTGACAAGATATTTTGCCCAAAATAAATCTGGCTACCTCCAATTCAATCGACAAAAGTCCAGCTATTTATCATGAGTTCTTTTCAGTCCCATTTTTCTGAACTTTAACAATTCCTCTCTGACTGCAAGGTCCTCCATTTCCTTGTCTTTCTGCTATTATCTGATTCTGCAGGCTTCATTTTCATTATCCTCTCTATAAGAAACAGAGGACAATAGTTACTTCATAATTAACTGATTTTTTTCCTCCCAGGATATTTCTAATGCTGTTTTTTCTAAAAAAAAAGCAGCTACATAAAAAACAAAATGTAACATTTAAATGTCCACTCTTTCTTTCAGAGGTCTTGACTAATTAATTATTTGCAGATTCCAAGTTTGACAGGATTCTTAGTCTCTTGTACATAAACTTTCTTAAAAGTTCAAACCCTCCTAATGATACCAACCAGTTTCTAGGAACTCATTAAAGGATTTTCAACAGATTTGAGATTTTCTTGGTGCTAAATCCTATCATGTGGTCCTGAGATAGTTTTCACTACCAGATTATGGCATGAGAGGGATCATATGACTTAAAGCCCACATTCTCAACACTATCCTAATTCTTCAAAGAAGACCTCCAAGAAAAATCTCTCCTGTCTCCTTGACTGTAGGTTTTACTTTGAAGACTATTGTACTTTCCATGGGATATTTCTGGAAACTGTTGATTTTAGTTTAGCCAAATGCTGTATTTGCTTAAGGTTCAGTTCTTCATGATATATACATACCTTTAATGAAAATATAATTCAAGCATTGAATAACATGAGAGCAAGGAATGAAAAGCAGCAGAGTTCACATTACTGCCTTTGCACATTTAGTAGATGTGCCAGTCCTCTGGTTCTTCAGACAGTTCTATATATATCTTCCAGCTCTTTAGACTTTTTCCCCATAACATTTGCCCAAACTCAATAGTATAAAAATTGATTTAAAAAAGCACAGTGTTCTGCCTACTTCACTTTATCTCCTGCATATTCTTAGGCTCCTCCTGTAAATGTCCAAATGCACAACTGGCAAGAGCCATTTTTCTGCCCTAGGTAGGGCAGAAAGGTAACAGAAATACCTTTCAGTGAAACAATATCCTCTTAAACCACCCCAAAAATAATTTGTGACCACCATCCAACTTTTTCTGATAAGGTGAATCAAAGCTCTTTGCCTAAAACCACAGTTTTTCACATCTCCAAAAGTCTTATGGTGAGAAACCATTTACGAAGCAACACCTCTGAGAAGTTAGAAGACATTTCTTTATGCAGCCAGCAGGATAAATGCCAATCCCCATAGACACACACACATACAAACTTACATAATTTATAAAGATAAATTCCCAAAAGTTTGGGAACACTGGAAGATTTAACAGGCTCCAGAAGTCCACCTGGCCTGCCACTTGAAAACTGAGTCTCTGACATAAGCAGATATTTTCAGTGCATCAGTCATTGATCAAAAGTATCTATTATGTCTATCTTAGGCCAAATTTATATTTTTCTGGATCATCTTTGCTTGTTTTCTATGTTGAGACAACAATACAGCTTCTGCCCTTGCAGATAAACATGCAGTTTCAGGAAAAGCCAATACAATTGTGGTTTGTGAATTTCAGAACAGTTTCTAAGCCTTAAATTGGGTTTTGCAGGGGTTTGGAGAAGAAAGACATTTCTATGGTGATACAATTATTTGTGATTTTGTTTGTGTGTTCTTGTTGTGAAAACTTACTGGGTGCTAAATTTTAGATTCCTGAAGTGCTATTTTAAAGTGCTATTTTAAAGTGCTATCTTTATTTAAGTGTATAGGAAATATTAAGCACAAGAAACACACACAGTAATTCAAATTCCTTTTAGGTTTTTGCAATGGTAAGGGGGAACAATCCATTCCAGACATCTGATAGCTTATCCTAATTATTTGGACACATAGTTCAGAACCAGTGCCTGGAAAATTATATAAGGTCTATAGAGTTTGGACTTAGGCATGTGATCTACTCAGTGTTTGTGTCACAGAAAAAAGTCCTTCAGGGTTTAGCAGCATTTAGGTTCCATCCCACTCGAAGAATGCATGGAAGTTTTAATTAGTCCTTTGTTGGCTCTTATGTTGGATTCTCTTTCTCAGTTAGATTTGAAAATTTTGATCTCATCTTTTTTGAGCTCCCCAGTGAGAAAATATCAAGCAACATTTTTTAAACAGAATACAGGTAAAGTTTTTGCCAGTAAAAGATGCCATATCATTCTGTGTAGTTTTTCTTTTGCTTTGGTTGAAAGTCTTACTGAGTGTAATCTGATTTCAACAAACATTCATTTATGAGGGAAATATATTCCACAGTGCCAGTTACCTGGGGTTAAGCAAGGTAGAAAGGAAAGAATTTACCAGCTGTGTTTAAGGTAAACATAATGCCTCAATGTGTTGTTTTTTAAAAAATAAAATATACTTCAAAGTGTAAGTTAGAATTATTTAATGGGCAAGTGAGAGTTTAAAAAGTCCTAAAAGGTCTGGGGGTTTGGGACTGTTTTTCTTGCCAAGAATGTAACAAAGACAAATAGGGAGGAGCGACCTCTAAGCATTCAAAGACAAGAATAGATAATAATATTTTGATATGTACAAAATAATAAATAGAATTACCAGCTTGCCATAGGCAAAATTAAATTTTCAGAGATAGGAATAATATTCATTACTTCATCAGATTTTAAATAAAATCTAGAAGAGTTTCTTCTGTTTTACAGAGCCAACTAAGAATAATTAGAGAAAACAACTGCTACTAACAAACATAAACTGTGCTAATGACCTTGAACATATCTCAAAATCACTGTGAAATATTAATATCAAGAACTAAGAACTCCAGCTCTCAGCCAACAATTCTGTGGTCATACAAAATCATCATGCCAAAACGTTTCATGAATGCAAATTGTATTCCTTTGCAGAGCTGAAGACAGTATTTTTCTTCCAGAAGAAGTATATTTCCTGCTACCTACTGTATTAAGGGCAACATCTGGTCCTACCAGGATATCAGGTCAAATTAAACATTTTTTAAAAGGATGAGACTTGGGACCTAAGATGAAATTTTAGAAGTGTATCATAAATTTTGTAAAGGAACCTGATACAGGGGAAATAATTACTTCTTTGAAGTATCTTGAATAATTGATAAATATGTATCCCTTGTATTTCATACTACACCAACTATCCTCAAAGTCATTCAACTGCATACTTTGTCTGCTTATTTCAACGTAAAGCTGGGACTTTTGACCCTTTAATTCTTGTTGCACTTGAGCTATATCTCTCCACAAACTTTATGCCTGAGACTGATATTTGACATAATTCTGTATAAGTAGAGAGATACATTGTTGGTGCATAAATTTGGTAAATTCAGTGCTTTTATTCCAGAGTGAAAACATGGTGCCAATATATGTTTTAAATGTCTTGTGAGGTATTTAAATTACTTTGCAATTGCCTGATTTTTGAAATTGTAGGAATTTAACTCTCAGTAAGAACAAATGCTTTTCCAGTCACTGAAGATATTTATATTTTAAGTAATGAAGTGTTTGGATATCTTATGACATACAGAATGATTATTGATACATGCATTTAGACACCATAGTTTCCCTTGTTCTTTATTTTGGACTTTGGCAAATGGAAAGTTTACATGCAGTCCTGTGACTGTATGATTAAATACATAAAAATAAAACCATGGGTTGTGTATTTACATGTGTTGTAGATTTTCCTCCCTTGTATAGATGTGAATACAATTATGTCATATAAATTGCGATGTATGTAAGTTGGCTCCTTGGATTTAAAATTAGCATTTTGCACTTATATTGTCAGCTGCATTAGAAGTGTTTCAGAGGGACTCTTAATTTAGTTTTTTTTTTAATTGTTAAACATTTATAAATAGGTTATTTGATATCAATATTTTCCTGACAAGGTTATTTAAATAAAGGGGGAAAAAAGAACATTGCTTTTTTTTATTATATACCTGCTGAAAGCGGCCTCATTCTCAAGACAGTAAGGTCAGAACATGTTAATTTCCTTGAATTCAAATGCACACAGACATTATTCTGAAATATAAATATGATGGAGTAACATGAACTTAATTGCAAAAACACTTCCTGGGGTATCTGTTTAATCCACAGCCAAATGATAAACAGCCCTCTCAGAAAGACCTGTCTCTTTGCCCAGTGGAGTCCATTAGCTACTCAGTTTTCACACCTTCCAAAACTCCTCCTTGTTTGTTCTTTAGTGGTGACTCAAGTATATGTTCGTTTGATCTTTACAATGAGAAAACAGCCAGATGCTTAGAACTCTCAAAGATAAATTAAATTAGAACACTCAAAGGGTTTACTTGAGTTCAAAATTATTAATTTAGCCTACTTTCAAACAAAGAGTTTAAAATTTTAAAAGCATGTCAATCTACAACTCTATACAATAAGCATATGAAAATCAAAGCATATGAAAATCAAAAGCCACTTATTTTTCTGACGACTTGCTGTGAAGATAGCAGAACATGCAGAACTGTTCCCATTGCTGGGCAGTTTCACTCCTGCAAAGGTTATTGCAAACATTTTCCTTGGTTTCATTCTTTGTGGATTTACACCCTTCCCTCTAAAACTTTTGTTTTGGTGATGTTCAATTTGACAAGAATGTTAAACTGACCTTGATTTGATCTGAGGACCACTAAAAGATTATTCATGACCAGGGTTGACCTCAAAACTCAAGATCAAGGCATAACTGCTGAGTCTCAATATTTTGCCACTTAAAACACAAATGTTTAATACTCTCAGAATTAAAATTTCCATTGGCTATAATCTTGTCTTAGAATGTTTTCTCATAACTAACCTATAATTTATGAAGGCTCATGTAGAATATTGAAATGTAAGATGGATATGTCTTTTATCATTCTAAAAATATTGATTTTCTACAGATATATAGTTGAACATGGGAAATAAAGGACATTGATAACAATTCAGCAGAGCATTAAAAGAGATGCTTAAAGTGAGCCTTAATTATCAGTCTCTAAGCCTGAGACCTAAAGGTTTGTGACTTTCTGTATTTATGACAAAGCATGTACTTAGGTGCACTGTCAGAGGCAGTAGTGAATGCCCATGTAGTGCCAAACATATTCTTAGTTTACAACAGGAGCTGATTTACACTGAAATGAGATTTGGTGTCATTGCTGCCTGCCCCAGATCAAATTTAGTATAAGAACAGAGATATTAATTCATCAACCTGAAAATTTGCCTCTGACAGGAAAAGAGATGTACAGCTACCTAAATGTAGGGGAAAGTATATCCTACTTAATCTCCAGAACCTGTTCCAAAAAACAGGTCTTCTTCCCATGAGATCATATGCCTGACCTGCATTAAATAACATAAGGCCTCAAAAAAAAAAAAATTATATGTTCAGGTGCCTGAATTTCTCCAACTGACAGAATGTCATGGCTTTTATGAACTGCTAGAGGTATTTTGCTACATGCCCTTTGGACATAGGTATCTAATCAGTCCCATTCAGAAGAGCAGCATGGAGTTTTTTGGAAGGTTGTTTGCTTTAAATTAGTATTCTGAAAAATTCTGGAAGAAGCAAGTTAAGTGGGCAACCTTGTCAGTCAATCTTGAAAGCAAGATTTCTACTTGTACTCCTTTGCTGTAAAGATATCTATCTATATTTATATCTATATAATCTATATCTATCTATATCTATATCTATATCTATATCTATCTATATCTATATCTATATCTATATCATCTATATCTATATCTATATCTATATCTATATCTATATCTATATCATCTATATCTATATCTATATCTATATCTATATCTATATCTATCTATATCTATATCATCTATATCTATATCTATATCTATATCTATATCTATATCTATATCATCTATCTATGTCTACCTATATATCTCAACCTTTGCTACCTACTAGATCAGTTCCTGTGTTTTATGTCCCATCATTGAAGAGATGCAATGTAGGCTTAAATTGTAAGAATAAGATTACCCACAAATAAACTTATCTTATATGGTTCCTCATTAAAGTCCTTTTTATGCAAAAAGAGAGTGAGATTTGTATTGCCTAAAGTAATATAAAATTCATCTATCCTAGGCTACATCACTTTCCCCTCAGGTTGAATGGTCTCCTTTATACAATTCATAGCTTTCTATCCTTCAAACAGTTTATTCTTGTTATGGGAACAAGGTTGGACAAAATTATTATGAAAACTCAAACAGGAGTGGGGACAAATCAAAAACCCTATCAAGAACAACTCTGGAATCATCCTGAAGGACAGCAAACAGAGGTTATTTGTTATTGTTAGCTGGCAAAAGCTGCTATTAGTTTTTTCTCTCAGAAAACAAAACCGTAATGAAGAATGTCCTGTCTGTATCATCTTTAGAAAACATCATCTTACCTCAGGCCAAAATCTGTGTGTGAAATGGCATTACTAGTCAATAAAAACAGGCTCAGACCCAAGCAAACATTCATAAGACCTGGAGGCCCATGGCACCAATTTCATATGTGGATGTGAAAGGAGCTGTGGTCATTTAGGGGAGAATGTAGGGCAATGTCCACTGCCTTCAAACTCACAGTCTACATGAAGCTGCACAGAAATTAACTTGTTTACTTTTCATAACTCATGCTTTCTTTAGCCTTTTCTGTCTGTTATAGCCAAAGGCTTAATTCACCAAGAATGTGCTGATAGGCCAGACCAAGTAATAAAACATACAAGCATGCAGATTCTTCCCACCCAATGATCAAGAGGAAATGTAATTAACAAATGCATTAGGAAAGCCAAAGTTGCTGTCATGAGGATGGTGCTTGCTTCCACTGTGAACAAGGCAAATCCCACAGACAGTATGATCTCAGGTCTGTGGCTTCACAAAGCCTCATGGAGGGTGCTTGATGGAGTGTTAAATAACAAATTTATCCACAGGGACCTAATGCTGAACTTACCCCACAGGGAATGAAAAATGATGAATTAAAGCATGGATCACTTGCTCAGAACTTTAATCCTCAATTTACAAGACAATATTTTAGAAATTATAAAATAATTTCATCATGCCAGGTGAAATTATTTTCTATTTAACTCCTTGCAGTTATGAAATGCAGAAACATGCAGATCACATTTTGTAATCCTGCCATTCAAGTGCCTTTTACTTACAGAGAAATCTTAAAATGTACACCTGGAATTGTATTACATGTGCACAACTCTGGATAAATGACAGTACTTCACAGCTGACATTTGAGGAAATCCTAATGCTTGTTCTCCCAATTCCCTGAGAATTTGTATTTCTCAAAAGTATTTTTCACATTTTAAGTCTGGGGTTTTTTGTTTGGTTTTTTTTTTTTTTTCTTTTCATGTTGGTGTGTTTTTGTGTTTGTGGTTTTTTTTTTACGTTTTTTTTGTGTCCTGGGCCGCCTTTCTCACCAGACCTCCCTGACATGTTAGTCTACAGTCATAGAGATGGTAAGAGAATAGACTTGATAAGTACTTGCAGTTTCAGATGAGGGAGCTGCTGTCCTGGACCATTTTCTAGCTGCTCCATTTTAGATCAGACTGGTTTTTTACTGTAAGACCTTATGATTAGAGGCTACAAAAACCAGTTATTGCCATTCTTATAAGCAGTTCCAGCAGGCTTTGCTTCTAAGTGTCCATTACAAAAAGTCAGACTACGGAGTGAGAGCTGTAATTTTAACTGAGCCATCACTGTTTTTCTATGCTTAACAACAGCAAGTTGAGTTCAGGACCAGAGTTCTCAACTCTACTTGCTTTTATTTTACTTACATTTACCTCCAAATGAACAAAGCCATAGCCATAAAATATGATCTTGTGTGAGATCCTCTCATTGAGCCCACTTCATATTTGTTAGCTCATTAAATTGATACCTTCTGCTCACATCTTAAATCCCTTCTATCAATTCTGTGACTTTTATATAGTTCTAACTGTTGCTGCAGAACTGTCAAAATTGTAAAAAATTGTTCCTAATCATGTTAGCTGGAAAAAATGATAGGCCTTGAGAATTTTAAAATTATTTTCATTTTTGAAGATGTGAGGAAACTACAAAGAAATAAAGAAATGTTTGAACATGATTTACAGTATAAAGCCAAAGAAGGATCAAAGAATAATGTCTATTTTAAAATTAATGTTTCTGAAATTGGAAACAAGCCTTCTGTCAATAGGGTGGAAATTATAGTCCATGTAAAGAAACTTTCAACCAATCAAGAGAATACTATTCCCCTAGGGATATTTTATTTGAGGTTGGGTGTAATGAGTCCAGTACTGTGTCTCTGACAAAGATCTGTGCTAAATACTGGCAAAAGTGTACAAGAGGCAGAAGAAACACTTCATGGTAGCTCTTCCACAATGTCCTCCCAGCTTCTAGAAATCTTTGGTGCTGAGACTTCCTGAGTTCATAACAGCGTTTTTTTTTTTGTAAACAGCCTTGATGGGCAAAAAGTAACTATATAATTTTTAATAATATTTGAACTACAATAAATTGAAGTAACAACTTCAATAATTACCTCCTCATCTTCTCTAAGCAACTCATAATTCAGATTGTCCTCCAATCCCTCCCTTTACACTGCTTACATTTATTGGATTTTATCTGCCTTTTTAGCTGCCAGTTTTACCTCTATCAGTTAGGAAAATGTCTGCTCATTTCCTGTTCTTTGCTTTCCATCTTTTAAGTAGCATTCTATCTTTGCTTGTCTTTTAAATTCATAAGAGGACTTACTCTTTTTTTAACCTGTAATAGCCTAATTTCTCTAAGGGTTTGTGGTGAGTAACCACCTGAGAACCTTCTGGAAACCTATGTCAGCTGTATTAACATGATGTAATGACCATGAGCAGCTTTTGAAGAAAAAAAAATTGCAAGTAATATGTTTGCTCTTTTATGGTGAGTTAATTTAGCTACATACATACTATGTCTACCGTGATGACAGATTTTTTCCAATTTTATGAGTACAGAAACAGGGGTTACTGGGCAATGATCTATACGAGACCCTGTTTAAGAAGAAATAATTTTCTGTTTTATACAGGTTGTGATTGAATTGATAGAATGTATACATTTAATAGTTTGAGAATGTCATATTTCAGCCCTTTCAAATATCTTAGATGTCTATTATCTTGGCCTTGAAGCTTATCACTCTTCATTTAATTAACATTTTTCTGAGCTTCTGTTGCTGCTGCTACTGCTCAGGATGACTCTGACTTATCCTGCAAAATAACAGCATCAGAATGAAACCTCCTCAGGTTCCTCATATTCAGCAGGAATGCAAGGAATTAATCTAGCTTTTCTCTTACAGTCTTTTCTGAGTGGACTTTTCATATCTAGACTACTTGTTAATCCAGAAGACTATGCCAAACTTCTAGTTTCTGGTATATTTGCTTTCCATTTTGCTTGATTAATAATTTTATGCCTACAATATGTTGATTATAGAAATTCGGTTTAGTCTCTACTATAATTGTTTGTATTTAATTCTTCAGAATGTATATTTTCTATTTTCCTTTTAATTTTAATAGGTTGGAATTTTGGAGAATAATTTTTGTCATAGCCTCTTCATCTCTGTTGTTTACTAATTTTTGTTGTTCTCTTAAAGTACTTTCTGATATGCATTACACACTCAATTTGAACTCCTGATAGAATGTCTTCAAAAGGTGTTATCTTCCAACTATAAACGTTTGCCTTCCCTGCTTGCTTACCTTAAAATACCAAAATTGTAGTTCCTAATTTCTATTTTTATAATTTTTTAAAAATTAAAACCCATCAGATTTCTGTGGGTTATAAAGTTGAAGAAAATTTGCTTCCACAGAGAAGCTACAACAAAAATGTAGTTTCAATTGTATTTGTGTATCTTTTTTATTAATTACCATCACAAAAATGACTTGTCAGAGTGATATCTGTCAAAAGTATCTAGCAAAACACACATAATTTGGCTGGAAAAATCTGTGTAGATGTCATTTGCAAAACATCTTCTAGCAAGCCACTATCCCTATGAGCAAGTTATTCCTTTCCAAGAGTTTCACATGGTAGCCTCATAACAAATATACTGCAATAATCTAATTTCAGTGACAAGGTTTCAAAGATGGGTGGCAATCTCTGTTTCTAAGAAGAAAAGTCAGTTTACCAGTCAACAGAATTGATAAATCCCAGCTGAGCTCTGAGCATGAATTTTTATCAAGCACAAACTGGGTATTACACCAAGTTCTGAACAATCTTAGCTATGTAAGGCTTAGCTCTCTCACTAGAGAGGCTGAGGCTACTTTTTCCATCTCTGCCATCAATGTCTCCCAAATTTTCTTCTTCCTGTCATTATATCTGAGCTGAATTGCAGTCATGTTCATATGCACCATGTGTCCCTAAGTCAGATATTTGTATGGTGAAATTTTGGATTGAATGTCTTATCAGCATATCACTGTAGGAAACCTTTGAGTACACAGGTTGCACATCTGACTAAATTGCTTTTAGGATTAAACTGGGTAAGAAATTCTATAAAATAAAGGGACAAACTAGCTCAGGTTCATTGCCTGTAAGGTTTTTGTGCCTGTTGCTTTTTGCCTACTACCTACAGAGATCAGTTTTATACGAACTTCAGTGTCTAGCACCTGTGTCAAAGTCAATAAATCAAATTCAAAAATAGGAAAACTGCTTGAGATGCACAGTGGATTAGTTCACTCTGGTGACTTTTTTGTTTTGGGAGTAGGAGGTAAGAAGGAGTAGAAATTTTGGAGTAGAAATTTTAAGTGGTAATAATGAACACAAACATAGGACACGATGGAAATTGGATAGTGCAAACTTTGCCCTCATAAATTTCCTGCATGATTTCTTATGAAATATTTGTATCACTTTCTTTTCCACTTATACAACTCCTCCAGAAAGCTGTGAATCCAAGACATATAGGCCTTTTCACCTTATTTTCCACTATCATAAAATTCTTTCTCTCTGTCCTGCATATAAGTGTACTTCTCTCTGTTTCTGTTTGGACTTGACCAGCCTGTTTCTCATTTAGGGCCATCCACCAACACATTTCTTGGAAAGTCCTTCTAGTGATCTCTATCCACAGCAGTTTTGGGAGCAGTTCCTATTCTGAATCTCTTTGGTTTTCCTTTTGTCTGTCCTGCCATCTATTGACTTAGGAATTTCCATTCTTTCCTGGTTTTCACTCTAAACTTTTTATGAACTTTTGGTCTGTGCCTCATTCAGTGGCATTACTTCTCCTGTTACTCCTGCTGATGGTGGTCATGAATCTTGAGTCCTTGGTCCACATTCTGTATATTTTCTATAAATTACTAGCCAATGAGACAGGTCTGAATTTTGAAGGATCATTGCAGAGGTCTACAGACTCGCAGAGTGTGAAAAAGTCTGTGAAGATGAAATGTCAGGAATCCATTATAAAATTAATCCTATCTGTCCAACCCTGTAGAGCACTATAACCCTACGGCAAGTTTCTGAGCTTCTGCACTGTTGCTGGGTAAATACTGAAAATATGTAGCTCTCTATGTCCTTTCCTTTTGCCTACAGGTTTCTTTTGCTTCTTAATATATAAACTATCCTGGGTAACGAAAAGTATTTCTGGTTCACTTTGTGCACTGAAGACCCTCCTCATGTGTTTTCAATATAAAATATAACAGATTACACTGCTCCCAAAAAGGATAAACGACTTTATAAGGTACAATATATTTATAGAAAGAACTAAAATCACTTGAATTATACTTCATTTTTTGTGCTAAAATGAGATAAAATTGTGGAAAAAGATATATGTGTTCCTCTGAATCCTTCATATCCCTTGTGGGACAGTCGGAAATTTATTTGCAAATAGAAAACACATGCATTGTCAAGTAATGCCAGACAAGTTTGCTTACAAAGACTTCGGAGCATTTCAAATGTTCATGTTTATAGCAAACATAATGCTCTTCCAATAGTGAATCTATCCAGGCATGGAACTGTCATACACTTTTAAAGTCCACAAGACATGAAGTATCACAGCCCTAAAATGTCAGGCTTTTATAAAAGTAGGCCCTGCATTTTGCTCTGGAGATCCAGGGACAGCTGGAAGGCCATGGCTAACTCTACCAGAGGAGGTCTGGAAGGCAGAGAGGGCTAGGGGACAGGGACACTGTATATGTGCCCATCCTACTCCCAAGGTCTGATAGAGTCTAGCAGCATGGAAGTGGCCAGACTGCTCGGCGGCCTCCCAGTCACTGGTCTACTGCCAGAGACAGCATCAGTAGTCCTGCACTGATGGTCATGGTGCTGCCTGTGCCAACAGCTCCCTCAGGGCCATGAAGAGGGACCAGGGGGTGCCAAGGCTGGCAGGACAAAGCCTGGCCACCAGGGTCTGCTCCCTCCCATCCATGCAGGATCAGAACAGCTGGGGGGATGAGGGCAGGCCAGGATGCAACATGACAGGGTCCACGGTGGGTCAGGGCAGGGTTGTGACTGCTGGAGACTGACCCTGCTGCAGCATCACTGAGGCAGGGGCTGATGGCCCTGAAATGGGGTCCAGGGCCATGGCTAGAGTGAATGGAGACTCCAAAGGGATGGGCAGGGACAATCAGGTGATGAGTGTCCTCATGACCATAATACTGAAGTTTTGCTTCCCTTCTTTCATTTATTTAATTCTCTCGTACACTCACTGTAAAATAAATTTTTGAGTACAGATGTGTGTTGCTTAAAAAAATCAGCACACAACCTTAAACACCTAAAATACAGCTACAACAAATGGCCTCAGGTTACAGCAGCCATCTCTTCTCCTGCTCCAGAACCTCAGCAGGTGTCTGTCATCCTGCCCATCTCACCAACACATGTGGACACCATGAGGGTCTGGGGAAAATGGGTAGAGTATAAATGCAGAGCAGACTTCTGCTGTTTTCTGAACAGCTACTGAACAGAGGGACAATATAATCACACCATACTGTACGGACACCCTTAACACCCCAGAAAACTGCTTCTGTCTATATAGAAATATTGTATTAGGTAAAGAATCTAATTTTTCCCCCTGCTACCTAGAATATATGAAATTTGAACCTGTACCTGTTTTCATAGCCCTGAGTGCCTCACAGGAAAGTACTTCATAAGCAAGAGCTCAATTCTTTTTGTCTCCAAATATCTGCCTTAAACATCTGCTTTTAATCAAAGTGAAACCAACACACTCCTTCAGTGGACAATGTGGTGCAGATAAAAAAGGCCGATGGTGTACTGACTGTAAAGCCTCAGCTTTCTTATTCCCCACTTCAGATCCTTTGCCAAAGAACCTTTGGTGTCATTTCAGTTTTCCAGCAACAACCCAAATTTAATGGTCAAAATTTAAAAGAAAAACTATGTATAAATATATCATTTGATATTCAGTTTTATCTTATTCTTTTTCTAAGCAATGCTTCTCTGAAATAAAAAAAAAAAAAAATTTGTTCATTCAAGAATAAAATATATTTTATCATCTCTGAGGGAATTGTAGATGATTATTTAGTGTGGTATGTACTGGGGGTAGTTAACCACATAATTCCTGTTAACAATGAAAAATTAGTAAGCAGTTCAAAGTAGACCAATTTAAAAACTCTGAATGTCACAAATATACATGTACATGGGGTTTCCAAAGGACATATTATTGGGGGATATAAATAATTTTGCACACATATGTGGCAGCTTGTAAAATCCTCCTTTCTGCTTCAAGAAGCACTTTTTGCAATAAACCCAGATTCTTTCAAACTCTATTTAACATAAATTGCATATGCTGTTTGCATCATAGAATAAGCTATTTGAAAACATCAGATTTAAGTCAATGAAAATAAGAACATGGCCTGAATAATTAATTCTTTTGAAATTAGATGCTGAGCTGGTGACTGAAATCAGTGGAAAATACTCCAATTAACATTAATGAACTTTAGTCCATCCGGTCAAACACTGGCCTCACTGTGCCTTTTTACCATTGTTGCCAAGTGAACCGAGAGTTCACACTCAAGCACTGCTTGCTCCCGTGGGATTACTGATGTCCTGCTAGCATGTGGTAGGAGCAGTTTTCTCTCAGCCAGGTCAGTCCAACCCTGGTTACACTGAGATGTATAGCTCATGTAACCACAGCATGTTTGTCAACTAAGCAGCCAGGGATATTGTAGAAACTATTCTAGATCAACAAACTAGGTAGTTTTGGCAGTTTTATGGAAGATACGTGTTTGTCCCACTACTCCAGCACTATTTTTAGATGTTTGCCCTTCCTTTTTTAACATTAATCCTTAGTCTGGTTGGTTGACTGCTGTGTTATTTTGACTGCTCTGCCCTCTCCACTGCTGAGTGGTGAAGGCCAGCTGGAGAGGCAGTGCTGGTCGGACTGCAGCTCAGGATGTGACCGACTTACTCTCAAATGAGTCAAGCAATTTTGGCTTTGGAGTGCCAGGTGAAAACACATTGTTTTCCTTTTTCCGTTTTCCTTGTTGCTACACAAGAAAGAAAAAGGAGAGCTGATTCAGTTGCTCTGTTTTCTGGTTTGAAAATCTGACAATGACAAGAGAGAATGCAGATTGCTTTTTATGTTGTACTCTGTCCTGGAGCATGATTTCCGTAAAAGTCTATAAAACTCAGTAGCTATAGATCCTATAGATCATTATTTTAAATTCTGCCTGTTTTTGGAAAATACTCCTGCAGAAACCTGTTTCAATTCTGTAGATCTTTATGCTTTATCCTTTTGAAATTTTATCCCTATCATAATTCCACAGTAAGGCTCTAATCTTTTTAATATCAACTGAAATATTCTGCATATTCTTCGTATATCTTTTGTACAGATCAGTTCAGTACAAATAAAACAGTCTAAAATATGCATTTTCCAGTGACAGTAGAAACTGACAAGTGAAGTATATTTTCCGTTTGACTTTGCAATTATTCACTCTGAATATATATATATATATGTAGATATGCATATATGTATGTATGTATATGTGTATATATTTAAATTCTGCTAAATGAAAATGAGGTAAAAGGAAAATTAAGAAGAGTGTCCCAGAGGGAGTTCATACTTGTTTTAGTTCTTCTCAAGTTCCTTTGTCATTGTTTCAGCTGCAAAGAAAAAATGCAAGAAGCACAGAGATATGAAATATCACCTTCCCTTCTCATCCCCTATTTCTGTATTCTTGTTCAGAGTACAAGCTTAGGGGAAACCTTATACAGAGATTAGTTTTTTGTCTAAGGTCAGTTCCCAAAGGGCATATTATTTTGAAACAATAGCTCAATGGATAATTAGTGACCCTAAGTCTGATCTCACTTATTTACATGTACAGCCAGAAAAATTCCCTAAAAGTCTATGTAGTTGCAGTGATGAAAATTTGGTTTATGGTAAAGGAAGATTTCTAAAAACTCCAGGCAACCTATTTTTAGGGAAAGCAGAGAGATATTATTTCTACTCACTTAAATGAGATTTTCACATTTCTCCCTGCTGCACAATATCAAAATTTAGTTCTACAATTACAGCAGCTTTTTAATCCAGAGACAGTATATGATATTATTGTTTTAAACAGACGATAGGCCAGATAAAATTTGCCATTAGAGGATTGCACTGGAGACAGGTGTCCTTCTTTTCCAGTTATAAATTTCATCAAGCTTTGAAGAAAATTCAAGTACAAAAGCATTAAGCAATAGTGACAAGAGTACAGCAGCAAAAATGCTTTTTTAAAAATCGTTTCAACTACATGCTTCATGTTTATATCTTCAGCATCTTGTGTTGCATCACATTGGCCTCCCATCACATTCAGCCAATTTGCAACAGGCTGCACTGCCACGTGTCAAACAGCAACAAACTGAATTGTGCAACACAACCATTGCCACACACTGATGTTCACTCCTTTTTCTGTCATCACATTTCTAATCCCACTTCAAAGGCCATAAAATGAGTAACCCAAGGAGGTATCCAGTGCCTTAGCATCTTTCAAGCTGCTGTATAGTTTAACAGACTTCTAACCCCCAAGCAGCCTCTTGGTTGCTGATCCTGCTCGGAGGTTAGCAGTCTGTATTTTAGGGACTGGAAGCACTTCCCACTCTCATAGACACAGTGTTGGCTTTTGATATCCTTGGAATTTCTGATTTTCCCTGCTGTTTTTGCTGAACCTAGACAATTTTTTTTCTATTATTTTAAAGTTAGGAGTGGATAAAAACAACAGCAAAAGTTGCAAGAAACAAGGTAATGAAGGGTCTGTATATTTAGATAAAAGATATACAATAAGCTTTTTTTTTAGTGAGTTGTCAGTGATCAGATAAAACAGATGTACTCATGCTGTTTTCCTGTTTGAAAGAAAGAAAGCAGAGCCATTTCACTGTATTCATTCAGAGAAGTTAAATTTTGACAGAAGAATTGCAAATGATGTCATCACGCTGAAGATTACTGTCATAGGCAAGCACTTTATCCTTTTCCTCCTCACACCAGTAAAAACACCTGCACTTTTTATTGTTTTTGTAATAAAATCTACCTGAAAAACTGGGAAAGATTTTCAGAAAATTGTTGACTCTTTTTGAAATAGTTATCAGTAAGGACGACATCTGAGAATAGGCTTGATCTAAAATGTTTCAAATTGGAAATTCAAAGCTCTTTTTTTAGGGTCCTACTTCACATGGGATTTTCATACCTTCATATCCCAAGGTGGTGGAGAGGGACTGAAACAAATAAAATTATTGAATAAAACAGTGTTATTTACATCTCCAATGTTTTCACAGAGAGAAGATAAGATTTTACTTTATTTAACTAAAGTAGGTGCAATATGCATCAGGGATGTGGCAGTTAAAGGATAGGTTACAGATGTTACTTTTGGCCTTAACTAAAGTTTCACACAGCATTGGAGGAAGTGAGTCAATTGTATTGAATTTATCATTCTTCACATTTGATTAGTATGGATGTCTTCCTCTGAGTGGCATTTGTCTATGCTCAGAGCACAGCAAAATTTTCAGAGCAGTCAGCTATTACAGAAATGCTTTAGCATGCATCAATTCTGAATTGTGGAAACCAGGTTTGATACAGACAAGGATTGTGAAGTTCCCATCTTCCTGATATGTGATCTCTGTGTAAATCCATTTTAGTCAGTTCTAAAAAGTATACAAAGTTTGAAATTTACTTTTTCAGCCACTTCTCAGTCATAGTTAAGGTGAAAGATTTATTTACCCAAACTATAAAATGTTGTTGCTGGCGTCTCACTAGATAGGTGGGGATAATTTATTTTATTTTATAGTGGAGACAGAACTTATAGAAATTTCAAGATAATTATATAGAAACATCTTTCTTAGAACATATATGTGTATAAAGATGTTTCACACATTCACACCATGCAAATATATGACCATCTTTACCACTGCCAGCAAAAAATAAAGTGTCCAATTTAAAGGAGTAAATCTAATTTATTTTAAGCAATTATATTTTTTTAAAGAATTCATTCTTATTCTATCAATATGGTTTATCTTTAGCTTATGCTGAAAAATTGGTTATTATAGAGTTGTTAAAACAATAAATGTCTCATCAGCATTGCTTTTAAAATCATAAAACACTACTCTTTTCTGAGCCATGAGCCACATGGATCTTTGAGAAAAAAAAGTCCACATTTTTAAAGTTGCATTGACTCAGAATTATGGTAACTGCAGTTTTCCTGCAGAAGTACTCGTTTCTGAGTCAATACTTGTGGGAATATATTGTTTCAAAGTACTTCATGGGATATAATTTTCAAAGGGATATATGAAAACCATACACTTCCGATTAACATTAATGGGGAGTTGTGTGGCTGCACAGAGCTTTGAACATTCTGGTAAGAAGTTTATATCTTAGTGAGCTGCACATGGCTCCCCTGCCCTGAGCAGATGGTTTTTTATAGATTGCAGAAGAGCCTGCTGTGGATCAGCAGACACCATGCTGAATGTTTCTCTCAACTACATACTTCATAGGTAACTCCACTAGGAGACAGGAACCTTTTCTCTATCAAATATCATATTTCATAAGCTTAGTTCTTGAATTATACGTTACAGCTATCTATCATAATACAAGAAACTTCCTCATGCAAAATCAATATTTCCTTACTCACAATAACTCCATCAGCCCAAATTGCTGTTGTGTTACATTCTTATCAGACCCACAAACCACTGTGGAAAGTGCTCAGTTAGCTTTACTCACAATTTGCATGCTCTGTGAAAGATTTTACTGTCTGTGCTCCAGGTGATACATGACAATAAAGCATTACGTAATTGCAACACACACCACTTGGAACTGGGAATGGAATAATGGGAAGCCATGCAATGCTGAGTGGAAAGAGGCTAATGGCAATGTGATAATACAGTATGGAAAATGATTGCATGAGTAAGTATATGCAATGAATTCCCATTCACATTTGCTAGTCAGGAGCTGGAAGCTGTTATGAGGAAGCTCTAAACTACCTCGTATAACATGGCATATTAGAATTGATGGCATTAATTATCTATATTTGCCTGTTAGCTATCTAAGCAAATGATCTTTTTGAAACATGGATTTATCACCTTTCTTTTTCTCACTTCAGAACACTAAAATGCAACATGTGCAGAATGCCAAGTTGCCTTCTGGTGCAGACCATTTGCATGATTAGGATAACAATCAGCACTCGTAGGGCTCCACAAGGCTTTTCAACCAAAAAAAAAAATAAAAATCAAGAGCTCTCCTTTCTCCTCATATCTCTGCAGGTGTTCAAAGACTACTCCTTATATTATCCCAGATATTAACGTTGCCAGCTTATTGTTTCTATAACAATAGCTTCTGCAGAGCGTGGGAAACTAGGCTTTTATGTTTTCACTGCCTGTGTCCTGATTCAGGACTTAGCACAGGGATCCAATATGTGCAATAAACCTCTGGTATTATAATGACTAAACTACAAGCTCAGTAACACATGATAATACATAAGATAGATATTAATTTATTACCTCATATATTTACTGATGGGGACAATAGACATATGGGTTTAAAAGAAGAAAACGTGTTTAAAGAATAGAGTTTTCAGCTCTGACCATCTATTGCTCACTGATCCACAAATTGATTGCCCTTTTAAAGTGCTTATAAGCTCTACAAAAGTAATAGAGCTGAATGCAGTTTACCTCCAACTCCAAAACCAGGACAGTTTTTCTAATTTGCTGGAATGACAGAAAAGATGGATGGAATAGCTTCACCTGTCTTGTGTTACTCTTTCTTGGAAATCAATGGTGTCTTGCATTAGAATCTGTGACCTCTGGAGCAATCTCCAGAGATGGCATTTTTAAAAATCATCCTGAGTGAACTGAATCATGACTCTTGACCAGAGTACCACTGAAGTCAGAAGGATTTGAAATTTGTGTTTCTAGTGGAATCTCAGCCTGTATCTCATCATATAACCCATCATATAATGTTGCCTTTATTAGTAAATAATTTCTATTAGTCACTTCAGGAAGAAAAAACCCAAAATTTTCACTCATTTAGCAGTGTTGGTATTATGATTTTATGTAATATATCAAATTGAAAAGGTGTCATTTCTTTAAGAATCTTTTGTTGTAAAACTGTAATCCTTCTTTTAAAGCATCAATGAAAATTATGATGACTGAAATGTGCTTTTTCAAATGTTCTCAGTTTTATAGGTCAGAAGATGTTATTGGAAATATAGTTTCAGCAAAATTTAAATTTTATTACATATTTTACTTATAAACATTGCTGAGAATTATCTTGAGGAGATAAGTAGCAAGTTTCTATTTTTAATTACATTCTTTCTCTAGCAATCAGGAAACTTGGAAGACCACTGTAAAATGACACCTTCAGTTTTTAAAAAGTAGAAGGAATATGACACTGCAAAATCAAAATAGTTAATTCGATAGACAAAACTTTCATTTGCATTTTTAATTCTTAGCTCTTGCATAATATAAAAGAAAAGAACAGCAAATAGCAAGATTGTGTTTTAAATATTTGCAATTTGGAGAGCTTAAAACATGTTTTTAGCTTAAATTCATGTATACTCATAGTCCAAAGAAGAATAGACTCTAATGTACATTCAAAAAATAATCAGCAGATTATTTTTCTATAGCTGTTTTCTATATTTTTTCAATTAGTTTGTTGTAGGTGTCACTGGTAGGCAAAAACATGTGAGCTGGTACAAAGTCTTTCTTGGCTGTTAATGTGATATTTATGTACATAACACCTTTCCAAAATTAATTTATGTTTATGAAGGTAGTTAATAATACAGGTCAACATATTTTTTTATTTTCTAAAGAAAACCTCAGAAATCAGGCAATACAATCTTGATATAACAAGATAATCAGTTCCAGTCTTATTTAGTAATTTGTTCAGTTCAGTTTATCTGGATAAATCTCATAAGACAAGAGTGTGCATATTTTTGTAACTCATTTCTAATGAAATAAACCTTGCACTTCTGCTCTGTTCACTGATATAAGTTAACTTTCCAAATAAATTTTTAGTTTTGGCACCTAGGAATAAACAGATTTCTTTGTGGTAGAAAGTATTTCTGATAAACAATAAGAAAGCATGGACAAGAAGAGGCCAATATCAAATTCTGAATATGAAGTAGCATTTAGAGAGCTCAAGTCTGGAGAGGTTTAGCTTATTATGTTGATTAAAACACATTTAACAAAACCACTGTCACCAATGTATGCAGATCTTTGCTCCTTTGGGAGTATCTGACTTTCAGAAGAATATCATAACAAGTAAAAACTCCCAATTAATTCTTCTCCATATATTCATATTATAAGCTCTCCTACAACTCTAAGAGAACTTTTCTAATTATTTCCCAGAGCTACCCTATTGTTCCCTCTTTAGCCAAATATCTTTCTTTTATTGTTTGTTAATGGGGCATTACCTACATGCACATTATAACAGATCAGACAAAATTATGTATCCTGCACGGAGTATTCACCTGATTTGTTAGACTGAGCATGAATAAAGTTCAATACAAACAAAGACTTGAAAATTGAAATAGCTAAGATACCATTGGGAAAGTCTTGGCCAACAGTGGAAAAAATTTAGATGCCAAAAGTTTATCTATTAATCTTGCAACATACAAACATGCAGTTGGAGCATAACAAAATATTTTCATTCTAATATTTAGAATAAGATCAGACAGAGTTCAATGGTTGAGTGGTTTGTCTGACTGGACAAGAGAAATTTATATTATTTTTTGTGGACCTGCTTTCCTCAATTCTACCTGATAAGTCAGTGGTCCAAAATCCAATATGAGACATAGCAATTTACAGGTAACCTATGCAGAACAGGTGAAGTATACTCTACTCTCAGTCCCTTTTTATTCATTTGTATATACAGGGGAAAAAAACTGTATATAAAGCTGAAAATAAATTTTTGACATTATGATAAGTCTGCATCTTAGTATGATACCATTCAATAGTTATTTTTATGACTGTTGTATGATTTGGACATGACTATCAACTTTGTTTAATGTATTTATACATTACTTTAAAGTACAAGAAATAGCAACTTCTAACAGTGGATGTCTGAGTCATTTAAGGCCCAAGTTCCAGCTGATCAGTGCACTGGCCAGTACATTTTGTAGTCATACATAAAAAGTAAATTATAGAGAGACTCTAAAAATATCACATCTATAAAAATAATTCCAACAATTGGTGCCATCTTAGAGTTTTACCTGGAAATGTTGTAGCATGGTGGCCTAAAACACTGCTTAGGGGAGAAGACATTTCATTACTGGTTTTATGAAAAGTTTCAATAAAAATATTGTGGCTTTCCGTTTAAACATCTCATGCAGAGCAGTGAAACCAAAGATAACCATGGTGAGTTCCCAGTGAGAGGCAGGAAGATAAAAATCAACATTAAATAGAATTGGAAGAAAAGTGGTTTTATTGTTCGGGCAGACACAAAATGTAAACAAAAAGTTCAAATACTGGAGGGCATATTGGATTGTAGAACATGGTTTTAGTCTACATTTTTCAGTACTGATTAACGCAGTGATCTTTTGAGATACTTTTAATAGTGTTTCTTTTTACAACCATTAACCTCTCAGGGTTAAGAAATCATTTTATCAAATGTCACTTTTGTGTTATGGCAGATGATGGAGCTGATGCAGTCCCATAAAGATTTTACCTTCTGACCTTTAGAACAGTGATTTTATTGTCTCAGGCAAACCTTAAAGTTATGCCTTGGCATTAGACAGTAGTACAGATCTATCCCATCCTAGAAAATTGGTGCCTCGAGCTACACATTCTTTATTAACTAGTAGAAGAAAATTTTGTGAAATTAGTCATCTTTGCCTATAATATTCACATGACAAAGCACCATATTTTTTCAAATGCTGGTACCATGATGTTTAGATAATAACAAGATTTTAGGTATTCTTCATGAGTCAGAAGTGAGAAGAAAAAGTATCACAGAAGACTCATTCTATTACCTAACAAATTAATTACTTCCAGTTTCTCAAATTAATTACTTCCAGTTTGTGTCGAACAGAGTTTCAGTGGATTTTAGTGGAAGGGTAATCAGCAAAATTGGCAGCTCTGACAGACTATTTCTTTGCAGGAAGTACCAGTTTTGGGGGCCTGAAGTTTGTTTGTATTAGGGACACATCTCTAGAGTTAACATGAGGTCTAATCTAGACCTTAGACTTTCCTATCCTGTGATCAGGTCAGTTTGTAGCCTGTCCCCTTCAGATGTAGGTGATTTTTATACAGTAAAACAGCTCCATCAGAAAAGAGTGCAAAAATTATACCATGGTACAGCCAAGTTCTTGTCATTTTGCACAGCTGTCAGGAAGGCAGAAAACAGCTCAATGTCTCTTTGGAACAGGTGAAGTAGAAGTCATGCCTTTCACTTTTGAGGTGAGTGCTTCCAGGCAGCTTGAAACCTTCAGCTCTGTGGTTCTAATGAAAGACTTCAGCTTGCCTAAGGTTCTTCATGCAAACCTGCTCTCCTCAGCAGAAATTGATACTGCTTGACATATTTTATTCTCTACTTACTGTTTTGCTACAAGAATGACAAGCAGGCAAAGTCTTACTGAACCAAATCTTCCCCTTCATATTTGCTCCCAGACAACCTCTTTTAGCATGCTTGTGTATTATCAGCTTTTATTTTTAATTTGTTCTGAAGCTATGCAGCATCACTCCAGAACAATGAAGTTCTCCTGGAACTGGGAGTAGTGGGGACTGCTATGTATTGTCATTTCACCTAGTTGTTATCTCTACACAAGAGCTGTGCTGTGAAAGCTCTTTGTACCTTGTTCAGGCACTAAAATAGCAAAGTTCCTGTCTGGCTCACATAGCTACTTTGCACATTCCATATTATCTTAATGTATTTTAGCTCAGAAAATCCTGATTCAACCTCAGCAGAAATTAGGTAAACTCTTGTCTTACAAGAAATAAAGATAATAAATATTCCTTTATATATCCATATTTTTGGTGGGTTTCGCTTGGTACAGGCAATGAGAGGCAGACACTGAGCCTACCTGGGTTTTTTATTTCAATGAGGAAAACTGAGAAGAAGGTACTGAAATGCCTTGCTTTTTAATGTCTGCTAGAATATGGGGGGATAGCAGGTTTTTGTTGGTGTCCAAGAAGACAGGAGCAATCTACACTAATAAGTTTTAGAGCACCTAGGAAATCTTCCCTGCGTTAAAATAATATAACTTGTGCTTGCAACACTAAATTCTTCAGTGACACAAATCTGTCCTCTTCCCATTAGTCCTTTCCCTGTACAGTTCCCTTTGTCTGAACTCAGGATTGTAGAATCCAGAGGTTGTTCCCAGTAGGAAACGTATACAACATCCTGTTTTGGAAGCTTATATAGCCTCCACTAGCAGAAATCCTGGTCTGCTGGTCTCACTCCTCTGCAAGTCTCATTGTCTTTATTAGGACACATGTAGCCATATTTACTGATAACAGCTGTGAGAGTGCTTTAAATACATACATTTTAAGTTATCTGTGGCTTATTTACAAAATTTTGGTACCACCTTACCTTCTAAGTGCATACAGTAGGGGTAAAATCTGTGGTTTTTTAGCATCACAAAAATTTTAGATTTTTGGAGGTTTTTTGGATCACAAAAATTTTACATTTCAGTTATGAAAATGACACAGTGTTGGATATGCTTGAAATTAAGGATATATCTTTCCTTGACTGAAGATAGAAGAAATAAACACTTGCTCATGGATCTTGAGCCTTTTCATGTTTAAACAAGTCAACCTGAATTATTTTAGTATAGAATATTGATATTTACTACTGAAAAAACCCAGAAAACAGATAGAAAATAATTCTACAGAACTTTTTTTTTCTTTTTTTTTTTTTTTTACTGAAAATCTCTAAATAGGGCTATGTAATCAGAGAACAGCCGAGGTTGTAAGTCTCCTCTGGAGATAGTCTATTCAAACCCTTTGCTCAGAGGAAGATCACCTAGACCAGGTTCCTCAGGCCATGTCCAGTCAGGTTTTAAATAACTCTGAGGATGGAGACACCACAGCCTTTCTTAGCAATTTGTCCTAGTGGTTGATCATAGTATAAAAAGTTTTTTCTTCTGTTTAAATGGAGTTTTTTGTATTTTAATTTGTGCCAACTGCCTCTATACCTTTCATTGGCGCTACTGGAAAGAATATTTCCCTTTACCACCCCACACTGAGTGCTCATACACATAGATCAGATCCATCAGAGCCTTCCCTTCCTCATCCTAAACTCTCAATGTCTTTTCATATATCAGGTGCTCCATCAGTATGTCCATGTCACTTTTGTACTGGAGGGCCAGAACTGGACCCAGGATTCCTGATATCTTTTACCAGTGAACAGTGAAGGGGAAGGATCAATTCATTTGCTGTTGAAGATCTTCATCAGCCCAACATGCTGTTGGCTGCCTTTGCAACCATAATGCATTGATGGTCAACTTGCTGACCTCTAGGACCCTGAGGGCCTTTTCTGCAAAGCTGCTTTCTAATCTGCCTGTCCTCAGACCTCTGCCATATCAGGTTATTTTGGTCCAGCAGCAGGACTTTGCACTTCCCATTGTTAAATATAATTTTATTCCTACTGGTCCATCTCTCCAGCATGTTTGAGATTCCTCTGAGGTGCAAACCTGCCCTCCTGTGCACTATTTCCCCCATTTGATATAACCTGTGATTGCTCTGAGGGCATGTATCAAGCAATCTGCAAATACTGGAAGTAACCACTCCCTCTCTTAGCAGTCTAGTTTTATATTGTATTTAGCTATCAAGGGCCACAGGCTACACAGTTGGGTCACAACAGTAAATGTGTCATAAAGTATAGGTAAGGGCTTAATCACCTTTGTCACTTCCCTGTTTAATGCTCCTCAAGAGATTAGCATTACAGATTTGCCCCTGCACATGCTGACAACGTTCCAGTGCTGACAGTCCGAGATTGCAGACTCAGCACCAAAGCTTGATCAGTATCTACACCTACGTGCTCCTCTGCCACATCCCTTGTAGGATTTGATCCAGCGTAATCTTCCAGAGGAGACTTGTTAAAGATACCCTTGCTCCAATTTATATGAGCATGTCAGAAGAAGACAGCAATGTTACCAGTTTTGCTTATATAAAAGTTGAATGGAAAGGCCAGTCATGTCTGAGAGGGGGTCTGGCAGTCTGCATCCACAATACCCCTAAGGCATTAAGTCCATCTCAAGATGTGTTCAGTCTCACCTATTCAGAAACAAGTGTTCAAAAGTTGGTGGGTTGGACACAAAACAAAAAAAAAAAATAATACAAACCAGTGATTTCCTGTTTGCCAAAGAAAATGAGATTGTGAAAATCACTCTGGAGGCAACTGAAGTTTCTAAGCCCAGGATGAGCAGAAAGGTTTCTAAATATTGTGCAGGAAAGGTACAGCATGAATTCTGGCTGTAGCTAAAGAAACATGACTACTCTAAGCTGTTGCTTCAGATTGTAGAGGATCTGTTCGACTCCCTAGTGCAAGATTCTCTATGGATGGAGGAAAACAATTATTTACACTGCTCAGGTCTAAATGTGATAGAGGAATGTGGGTTTCTAAGTGAGAAGAAAGAGTCATCAAAGAAGAACCTCTGGCTATAGAACCAGTAGGACAAGGAAAAATATCCAAAATAACCAGCTCAATTTTTTTTTGTATTGAATCTGGTGATTTTCTTTGTTTTTTCTAATAGCATTGCAACCAGAATTTCTGAACAGTTCATTAGAATCACAGTTAGCATAACAAGAGGGAAGAACTAAATGCTGAAAATTATTATCTGCAGACACATGCGAAAAAAAAAAAAAAAGACTAAAGAAACAACGGCCATAGACAGTGAAAAGTAGACCCACACATATAACTTGTTTATGCATAATAGCTTGATTTTTATATCCTCAACTCATACTTATGACCAAGAAAAAAAAAGGATAATAGATCTCAGGGGGCTTATGTTTGGAAGACCTGAGATACCTACACAAAGGCAAGGAGTAAACCTAGAAATCCACTGAAGTTGTTAAAGAAATTATGTAATCATCATTTACAGGTCAGTAATCTGTAAAAAACAACAATTAAAAAAAGTGGTGCATGGCAGAAGACAATGAAATTAAAAATAGCAGAATTAAAGTGTCAGCCTCCCATGCTACACAGACCAGGCAATTATTTTTACTCTCAGAAAAAGAGGGATTCAAAGGTCAGCTGGTGTTAAACCTGAACACTAATGATATTACTGCTTATGTCATGTGGGCTGATGACTGGGAATGTGGCCAGAGCATCTTAGCTAGCAAAATATCTCAATTAGCTGCAAACTCATTGCCAAGTTGCTCAGACACATAATATGGCTTTCTCATCTCATCCAGTCAAATACTTTTTAGAATTCAACAAATGGGACTAGACAAAGGCAACTGGAGGCAAGAAATGATGGTAGAAAATTTTTCTTTTCTAAGGAGGTAAGAGAGTTTTCCTCTACAAATGCTTCCCCAAGGTACTGATCATAAGTATATAATTTAAATTCAGACAATTTTTAAAAGCTCTTACATTTTGCTTTATTGTAGGCCAAACCCTGTCCAATCATTGCATGCCTTTTATGCTTCTGTCTGTAAATTTTACCCTGCAGCTTGATGGTTCAGATCCTGGGTCTGTTTGATTATTAAAAATCCCAGTTCCTTTCACATTATGCCAAGTAAATCTGAACTTGATTCTTTTATCTTGTATCTGACACTGTAGCTACAAAGCTATAGTTTCTTTTATACTCATCTTCTACCTCTCTAGTTCTGGCACAAAAATCTGTCCTATTGTGTCTTCACAAAATATTTACTAAAACAGCAGACTTTGGCAAAACAAAAATTCTTCCAGGTCTAATAAACAAAAATATTTTCATACATATTTACATGTACATACATGAATATATTTCTATTATGCCTCGAATAACTGGCATTTATCTTCAAACATTTTCTTAGATCAGCTTTACAAATATCTTGTAATAATTTATTATAGGCCATATGTTTCAAATTTTCTCACAGATTATATAAAAGGAGTGTCAAAAGTCATACTAAAGTCAAGCTATCTCATGTCTTTAAATTCTTCATCTGATGGGTCAATCCCTGAAACAGAAGGATTTTAAACTAATCTAACATAATTTGGTCTTGAGTAATTTAAATCTGCTGTTTTCACTCACCTTTAAGCGTGTACAAATTGATTGTTCAATGTCATGATTTCAATATCTCCCAAGGTACTACCATTCTTCTGACTAATGTGCTGGATCTTTATTCTTTCTTTATAACCTACAAGATCTAAATTTGCTTTCTTCAGCCCCCTCAAGTGCCAATTGCATTGAAAGTCAATCTTCATTCCCAGACCTTGTTGAAGGATTTTGGATCATTAAGCTGTGTCTTAATAAAGTGATTGTTTTATATGCAAAGCTATACTGGATAGTCACAGTCCTCCTCCATGATGAGAAAGTGGCTTGTTTGGCCTTTGGGTAGATGGTACAAAAGAGACATTTGCTGATGTAGTTTTGCTTATTGAATTAAAGGGGATCCTTGGACTAGTTATGCTGCTGAAACTGAAGACAAATTATCATGAAGTCCATATTGGCCTTAATCTCAGCACCACCTTCTTTATGTGTATATCTCTCTCTCTATATATATATATATAAATATATATATATATATATAGAGAGAGAGAAAGTGAGACATGACCTCACTTGTGCGTTTTTTGTTGGGTTTTTTTGCAGACAAAGAATTTTTAAACTGATTTTTATATTCTACATATCAGGTAATTCTTTTGTGGGTTCATTTCCTCTGTGCCAAGTCCTCTCTTGAGTGATAATTTTTTTATTATTATTTTGTTGGGAAGATGTGGAGTCTTATCTTAAAAGATTTTTCTCAGTTTGGAGACAGATTTCTTTGTGTGTATGTGTCTGTCTTTTATTTAAAGGGATGTCTATGGCAATATCTATCCATTCATTTGATTTTAGTGCACTAAATATCTGAGGATATTTCATGTGAGTTCTTGACAATTTATGACCTGTACTGTACCTAGCAAGCAATGAACAGTTTGCTAATCCCCCAATTTTTCTTCCCAGTCATTACAATTTTTGCCTTTTTCTGTGCATGTGTGGCCTGCAATAGATTTGTCTTGGATCCAGCTGGCACTGGCTTTCTCAGACATAGGAGAAGTTTCTAGAAGCTTCTCACAGAATCACATGCATGTGAATGTGAAATAAACACACACACATCATTCCACTAAAGCATGTCAAGTAATCACTTGCAGTAGAATATTTCCCCTCTAGCAGGAGTTTTTCCTCAAAATTACTGGGCTATGTTTGAAGCTGAACAAGCAATGAGAGAATAGAGCTGAGAAATTTTCAGGGGTTTTTTTTTTTCTTTTGGCAATAGTACACCTTTCACATGGGCAAGAACCTGACTGGTTGACTGGTTACAAAAATGCAGGGAAACTTTTTTGAAGTAGAGATAAAAGGAAATGATGATGCTATGCCATCAAGGTCTGCATTCCATTGTCATCTGGACCCTCACCTCTATTTGCTACAGAAATGCAAGGCTTTTTAGATGTAGAGTTTGGGTTTGGTAGGTCTGGGTTTTACAAGGCAGATGTGTGACTTGAACTGCAATCCTTTTTGAAAACTAACATCTACTTGGAGCTCATATTCGGCCCTAAAAACACATTATTTGCTTCAAGAAGACTTTTCTTTAGACCAAAAATATTATTATTCTAAACAGTATTACTAGGTAGAGTGAAGAAAACATACTCAGTAACTAGAGTTCATAAGGTCTACACCAGGTAAATCTGTAAGAGTGGAGCAGTATCTTAACACGTCTCAGCTTCAGAGTAAGTTTTTTCACTGTTTCAAGTGGGCAGTTATAAGTACATATAATGGATTCATGAGTTTATTTAGTTCCAAAGCGTATAGAGAGGTGAAAAATTTCAGAAAGCTTTGTAATACAAAATGCACATTTACTGTTTCTACCTAGCATGCATTATAAGACCTTTCAAAATATTTTGCAACTGCTTTATGTCTTTCCATTCCCAGGCGATGCTAAACATCAATTAAGTTTATGTAAGTAAATGAAATTATTTTAGTGCTGAAGTAGTAAGGACTGTATTTGAATCCAAGCCTTTTCTTGATCTTTGAAGGTTTTTGTGTACAAAACTGTTCCTTCATGTGCTTATGTCTACAGCTTTGACTGACTCCACACCTGTGCAAACATGTAGTATTATGTGTGAGGATTATCTAATGTTTGAGTGCCAGATCTCACATTTGTGTACAGGTAGTATTGAAGAGCAAATGTGGATGCAAGTGTTTGCACTGCTGGATCTGGGAAGGTATAATTGTTGGTGCAACTTCACAAATACATAAAGGAACCAGCAGGTTAAGTATCTGGTCTGTGAGGCTGAGTGGCAATGACTGCACTGGCATGGGCATCTCAACTCACTGAACTCTCAAACACACACTGATTTATTGTCTATCTACACCCAAAAAACCTCACCCATGTAAAATGTGAGCCTGGGAAGTCACATCTAGGTCCCTGGAAGTGGCAGTGAATGGGAACAATTTTCTGTCTCCCCACAGTGTGCCCTCTGCATGACAAGATTCATGGTGTAAAGCAGATATAGGAAAAAGCAAACAAAGAAAAAAAAATACCACCAACTCCCCCAAAAAACCAACAAAAATAACCCACCTCTCCCACATGTTTTTTTTCAGCTGTTTACTCATCTCACACACTTTCGTAAGTTCCCAGACTTGCTTCCAGAAAGTTTTCAGAGCTGATCTTTTTCTGCCTTTTCCTCTCTCTTCAGTGTTTTGTTATTTTTGTCTCCTCATTTAGCTGCTTGGAACCATTTTCAACAGAGAGAGAGCAATTGTAAAAAAAGTACTTTTTTCCAAAGGATAAAACCACCTGTAGATGGGAGGTGGCTATTGCACAGATCTTTCTTTCAAAACTCTATTTAATAATGAGGATTGAGTTAGCAGTAAGCTGTAACTTCAGCAGAAGCACCTTTAAAATAAGTTGATAAGTGTATAAGCTGGGACATGTTGAAGTGTATTGTCAGACTCAGTATGCAGTGTCTGAAGAAGGTTAACAAAAGGATCCAATTAGTTTAAGATGAAGTGAATAATAAGTTGAAATACCATGATTCCTTGATTGAGGAAAAAGAGACTATTGCAGAAATTTACGCTGCTTGGCAATGGTGAGATTAGGAGGCATAGGTCACATTCTTGCAGAAAACAGCCAACGATAGTTCTAATAAAAGTTTCTGTGCTTCGAAAGAAATCTAGGAAAAAAATTACTGAATGGAAAACACAGCAAGAAGCAATAATACCACTGGTCTTTAGCCCATTCAAGCTTCTGAAAATGTCTAATATATTAGAAGACACCTTGGAAAACATCATCTACCACAATGCTGTCAGTATGCCCTGCTGCCATACCTCATTTGCACTGACACTTCTTGTTGGCTTCTTCTGGCTGGGGTTACTGCCATCCTTTGGGAGGAGATGTCTCCTTGCACAGTGCTGATGGCATAGTTAGGGTCTACTTAGACCTACCGTGTTAAGAAAACTTCATTTCCTTCATTTTCCCACTTACTCCCTTTTATTTTCTTTATGTGTGAGGACTCTGCCCTTTCTGCATTAATTCCCATCTTCCTTGTTGAAGGACTAGCATGACAAGTATGACAGCAAATGGTAGGCAAGCCCAGCATTTCTTAACCTGTGGACTGGAAAACAGATATATTTTCTTAGAGCAGTGGACTTTAAAGTAAACAGCTCTCAGAGGAGATGGGAAGGGTCATTGCACAGTGACAGAGGACAGCTAGATATACTCCCAGCTAGTGTGTTTTGGTTTTGATTAAGGTGTTTTTAATCTAAAAATATTTTGTAATCTTACAGTTTAAAGTTATTTTATGTGTGTTTTCTCACATGCAAATAATTCAATTAAGTGCTAACACACACCAACTCTTGCAAATTCTCCATATTGTTTAAGAAAATTACTTTAATGAAAACTCTTATCAGTGTCACGATTACATTTTTTTCCACTTAAAATTCACATAAATTAGATTGCTGTAATAATTTGTTCCGGGCATAAAACTTAAGGTCTGTAAATAACTCAAAAATTATCTAGTTACCATACATATTAAATCAGTAGTAGAGAAAATATATTTGTATACATTTATCAAAAAGTCAAGCACTTTTTTGAATGAGTGATAGTCAAAGGTACAATTTGACCACAGGTTTTCTAAACCTGTATCTAAATGAATTTTCAGCAAATGCAATTTTAACTTCTAATGTTGAGTGCCATATATCATGCATATCTGAAGAATGTTGATTTTGTAAGGCTTGCATTTTCCTGTTGAATTGACTCTTAATCTGGCACTTACGGATCTAAAAGGGCTTTGTGCCAAACCTCATCCAATTTGGTGACACCAGCAGACATGATAAATCCCATAACTGTACTGTCTCCTTTCCTCTTCTCTATTTTTATAGGAATCTTTAACAAAAAATGGCAACATTGCTTTTGTTTGAGCCAGTTTTAACACTTGAACTTTAAATAACTTAGATGGCAAGAATTTTTGTGTGGTGTCAAACTGATGATCTCTTTATTATTCCTTTGCTTTCTAAATTGTAAAGAATGAAACAGATGTGAATTTATGAGACAACTTCTTAGAATAAATTAAGAACTGGCTTCCAAAAGTTATGAGCAGCTTTTATTTCTTGTCTAGACATTTTTTAAATTGGACAAGAGAAAAAGAATGTTTATTGTTTTAATATTATGACAATGTTTTGATTAATGTTGTATTAAAAAAAACCCCAGAAACCCACCTACTTGAGGCAAGCAAAGTTGCATTCTGCAACACAAGTGAGGCAAGCAAAGTTGCATTCTGCAGCACAGGGTTTTATCTCACATTGCAGCAACCTGATATTTAAGTGAGGTTCACACTCTGCTGACTGATCCTGTCAGAGATCTGTCCTGGTGAAATAAGCCAGAAGGGAGTGGTCAATATTTTTGTCAATACATAACAAAAAACGGTTTCTGTCTGATGTTTAATGGTCTCCCTTGCATGAAATAATTTTACTGGAGAAAATCTGATATCCAAGTTTCTCTTGAAAAATCTTTCCATGTGCATTGACTCTCAATTAATTTCCACTGTCTTTCTTCACATATAGGAAGGAGTTCAGTTCAGGCTGTTTTCCTGGACATGGTGTTTCACTTCAACTGATACTTTAAAAACCAAACAAGAAAAATACAGTGAGACATGATGAGAAAATCTCCAAAGATTTAGAACATGGGTTCCAAAATTATGGTCCAGATGTAAACTGTCACAGACATATAGACCTTAATGGAATTGTTCTGATACATGCCAACTGCAGGTCTAACCCAGAATATTCATGGGAAGACTTGAATGTGTGAAACTGGGTGTCCAATTGAGAATAAATTAACTTTCTTGGACAAACCAGATCACATTCATTTGGAAAGGAGCCCCACCAGTTCGCATTGATTTTAAAACCATTTTTTAAGCACCTTTAAGAGTGCCTGATTCAGACCCAATGAAGTCAGTGGAACAGCTCCCTTTAATGGGTCTGGAATCAGGCACATCATGAAAACTGTTTCACCATATGTTTCAATGACATTTAAGTTCACTCATCTTGTTTGAAGAATTCTTTATTCAGCTTCTCACAGCTTGAGATTCTCAGTTCTTTGGACATTTTTGGTCAATTTCATTTTTGTTTGGAAGAAACTGGAATGGGAAGAACTCAGGGAACTTATTAGGTTAGGAAAAATAAGAAGAATTCTGAGGTTGTCTTGAGGTATTGAGGTTTTTTTTAATGCCAATTTAATCCTGACTGCTTGAACTGTGATACAAAAGAGAATATTACTGGTATGCCAGAGATAGAGAAAGCTTCAAAAATTCTTTTTCCAAATTTATTTTGTTTTGAAAGGAGGAACAAAATAAAGGCAAGAACCTGTATTTTGAAACATCATGGAAGACCATATAACATTGTTTTTGGTGTTCTTGGCAGATTTACTGATGAGATACATTTACTGTGGGATGGTTATCCTTCAAAACTGGAATAATATACCACCAGAAATATGGCTGTCATTGCTCTCAATACTCTTACTAGTGACAGCAATTTGAGATACACCTCCAACAAGATCAGTATGATCCTGTAGGGAAGAAGACATATTTATGCATAAATTTTCATAGAATTGTCCCATCTTTAAGAGCATAAAATCTCCTGTGAACTGATGGACATCTAAGAAGAAAAACTGGTTATTACTAGAAGGAGCAAATATGAATGGAAAATAAGAAAAATATGTGTACAAGACTCATGTCTGGAATTAGTTTTTCTGAGTTACGAGGCACTAGTTAGTCTAAAACTAAAAATAAAGACAAACTGAAAAGAATCCTAATAGTGTGGCTTCTTTTGAACTGCAAATTGACAGACATTTTATGGGGAGGAAATAAAAAAAAGTGAAGCAAGTCATCTACCAATGTGAAATAGTGAATGTACGCTGCAAGGAATATGAATTCCCTTACAGTGGTGATAACTTCCATATTCAGCTGAGGTGGATTTAAAATGTGGTCAAGTCATGCTAGTTTTTTCCTGTCAAATCATTGCAATTTCAAAGCCATGACCAAGGAGTTATGCACATGGAATATATTACCGTGAAATGAGGAACAGGGCCTGTGGTAATAAAAATATTTACATCTACATATACTTTCTTAAAAAAAAAAACCCAGACAAGCTTCCCCCTGCTGCAATTCCCCATCCCCTATTACAGCAGCCAGAATAACAACAAAAAAAAAAAAAAAAACAAAAAAAAAAAAACAAAAAACAAAAACATTATGGTTAAGGAAAATTTTGCACCTATTGGCTAGTCTCCCAGTGTTCCAGGG
Organism: Lonchura striata; assembly: GCF_050655825.1. Classification (NCBI taxonomy): domain Eukaryota; kingdom Metazoa; phylum Chordata; class Aves; order Passeriformes; family Estrildidae; genus Lonchura; species Lonchura striata. The sequence continues at coordinate 50,285,708 of NC_140705.1, forward strand.
GTTTATCTGCCCTTATAAAAAAAAAAAATACATAAGACAAATTTTTGAAAAAAAAAAAAAATGATTGCACTATACTATCACCCTAGATTTTTGCAGAGGAGAGCAGGCAGCATGAGGAGATTTCTGGATAATTGTTCTTTATTAATTTTATTTTGTCTGTCAAAGAATCTTCATGGTTCTTCACAGAATTATTTAAACATCCTAGCATAGTCCCATTGAAGGAAGTATTTGGATCTGAACAGAAAATTTTAATTGTAATAATTTTTGTAAATATGAATGTGATGGGATTTCTGAAACTGTTTTATATTTAATGGGTATTCATAATCTCTTAGATATCTTCTCTCTTCATAGTCAGTAGTTGCACTAGAACACTACCTCCCTGAGGCAGCTGGATCCCTGTTTCCCTCTGGAAAAACCCCATTTTCACCTGCACTGCATTTTTGAAAGCCCTATGAAGTTTTCCAAGAACATTAAATATATTCATTTAATCAACAGGTCTTTGGTAACTTAACTCATTTGGCTAAAATGGATTAGGAAACCACTGCAAGTGAAAAGTTGACAAGTTCCAGCAGAGAGGGCCCATGAGAATTAGAGCTGTCAAATCTCTCAGCCCTTTTGTTGAAGCCAGCAGAATGTGCATAAAGTCTAAACCTCTTACCAAATGCACCCAAAGGTGTTCTCCACATAGAAATGGAATTCAAACCTACTTAGATCTTGTGGGAAAGCACATAAAGGGAGAAGTTGGTAGATATAAGCCTGTTGGCTTGCTCTGTTTTGTGTTGCAGTTAGAAGTCATCTTGATACGATACAGCTCAGCATAAGCACATATGGGATGAAATGTGACATGCAATAAACAAAGCATTTTAAATGAAACTTTTTATAGTCTTAAGAAGTAGAAGAAACAGTCACACGCTGCTCATTAGCTTGTAAAAGTAGACACAATGGCTTGTTTTGTAGGAAATTTCAATTCATGCCCATAAATCAAGAAACAACGTAAGCAGTTCTGATTCTAGTTTGTGGGAAATGTTTAATTGCTTATTTATTTGAGTTGTTGCTCTAAAATGTATTCTTATACAATGTATTCTTGCATCTTGTGTCTGCAAAGGGAAGAGACGTTTTTTAAAAGCATTTTTTAGGATGATTTGGTATCGGTCCAGTGCTCTGATGTCACTGGAACAGAAACAGGACTCTGTCTGGATTTATTAGAAGGGGAAAGACTCTTTTTACTTTTCTCTGTTTTATTGCATCTTTCTTGACATTAAACCCCGGTACTCAGTACAGCCTATTCCAGATGTAAAGTTTTTCTTTAAGTACTATGCCAATTACTGACACATAATGTCATATAAATTATTGTAAACTATTAGCTAAAATGTACTAATAAAATCAGGCCTATTAAACACTTGCAATTTGATTTCTCCATTTAAACCACCACATTAAAATTATGAAATGTAATATACTTATTATATATAGCATATGTTTGCGTAGTAAAAAATAACAAAATATAAACTTAACTCTCCTTATTGCTGATTGTCAAATAAATTTTCTGATAGAGAGACTTTTAGTAGCTTCTGTAGGCTTTATTGCAAAATTACATGCTTTCTCTGTAGTACAGTTGAAAGACAAAGGACAGATGTCATAGATCTCTTCCCAAAAAACCTACCTTCCATAAATGTCTCATTTTTATCTGTAAGATGTAAACTCCAACTCCAACTTGTAATCTACATCTTTGACTTCAACGCCTCACAATATGCATTTTTTGTCTTTTTCAGTTAGATAATGTTAACTTGCCATAATGTTATCCACCATCATAGTGCTCTTGGAGATTGCTTTTGCACATATTGGAGAATGTAACATTATTTCCTCTCTTCCATACTTAAAAGCTAAAATGTCCACATTAGTTTATTTACAATGCTCAGAGTATGAGGCTAATTATGCTTATTCACCTGTAGTAGCAATCATAAAACCTTGTGCTCAAATTAACCCTTATATACTCATTTAACTCTTCTGTTCAAGAAGAAATACTTTTATGCCTCTTGGAGAAATAAATTTTTTTTTAAAAAAAGTTAAATTAGGTCTCTCCAAAGCATTGATTTTTGTATTTGCAAAACAATTATTTCAAGAATTATCTGTATAAGCCAAAAGTCATACATTTAACATCAGACAAAATATCATATGGGAACTCAGACATTAGAGAGAAATATGTACTTCAGTAATTTAAACTATATATATAAAGTTTTGGTTTCTTTACAGAAGGGTTTGGATTGGTTTTTCGAAATTTATTAAATAACTTTTTTGAATGATCATACACAAAATATGTGTATACCTTTGAGTAAATAGCTGTTATGGTTTAAGTTCTGAGCACTTCTCTAAGGTCAAGAATTAGTCTGAGGTCAATGCCAGACAATTTAACATAAAATTAAAAAAAAGGAAAAAAAAAAACCATGTAGATCACCATAATAGAAATCATCATGAAGTAAGGAAACTATTTGATAACTTTTTAAAAAATTTTAAAATCTCTTTTGAATTGTTAGTCAGCCATGCAGTGCAGTTGTTCCATGATGTGGTTAAATTGGCAGATCTAATTTTGAGCAATATGTCATAATCAGGGTACTGTAACCTTCATGATTCCTTCAAAGTAACAATTAAGAACATGAATTTATAGTTTAACTGTGCTCAAAGAATTTGATTTAGAGCTGTCTGAAGAATGTGGAGAGAATGAGTTTCTCTGCTGATTTTTTTACTACTCTTTAGGCAGTGAATTTGAGCTCATATAATAACATTTGTACAGCTACTGGGGTAAAAGACATTGCAGGTAAAGGAAGGACAACAAAGACTGGTAAGAGATGTGATAACCTTTAGTTTGATCAGATTAGGAATATCTGGGAGCATCTGAATGAACCACTGTTTCACAATTTCCCAAACTCTTGCACAGTCTGTAGATAAGATATTAGTAGGTAGGAATATTTAGGAGGAAAACAGTTACTCCATTCCTAGTGCACTGTAAGTTTGAAAAAAATATAAATTGCATGGTTTCTCATTAAATATTTTTACAATAAACATAATAAAGGAATTTTTGGTTTAGGATGAGTAAGGAAAGAGTAAACCTATACTATGAAAAAGACATGGCTTATTTAATATAATAAAACAAAAGTTAAAAGGGACATGACTCTTCCTCATAAAATATGAACAGCTCAATAGTAGAGCAGGAAACACAATGCTGGCACAGGAATAAATAGGAAAAAAACTGACCATTAATAAATAAAAGCTGAAAAATTGAAGTCTGTTTCTTGCTTTCTCTCTAAAAGCCCCAAAAATATACAAGTAAGGATAAACAAAAAATGTGAGTAGTTTGAGGGAGAAAAACTTTCATACATTTTATTTAAATTTAAGATTTACATTCTTGTATTGAGGAAGATTGATTCATTATACTGACTATTGTGGGAAAAAAAAGGTGCAGAATTCAAGCAGAGAAGTATATTTTGGTCCCTTTTGAATTTGAAGTTAAATTACTCAAAACTTAATTTAAATAAAAAGTAATTGTTTCATGTTAAAGTGTTTCATAGACAGTACATAATTACATTTCATTTCATACTCGATCCATTGCTTCGTATGGTTAGAGTAAAATTATATTCTTGCACAAATTCCCTCCCTAAAAGGGTAAGAACTCCACTCTGCCATTTGTCTTACTGAGACTGAGTGGTTTTAACCAGGAGAGAAGAGCGTTTGGGACTATGTAATGAACTTACTATGAACCAGTAATTGCAATATAAACAATTTTGGATTTGAAGTAACCAGAGACCTTCCACAGATTCCAATGGAAATCTTATAGTCAAAAATATGTTAATGAGCCATAAATATGCTAGAAAGATGTTTTAAAAAGTAGATGTTTCCATCCTTTCTTTAGGATGGAAAGAGAAAATATTGCAGCATCTTACTAATGAAAATTCAGGAATTACACTGCCCTTTCTCCTTGCCAAGACAAACATCCCACAGGGAATACTCAGGGTTTTCCAAGGATAAAATGAAAAGCTCCAAAGAGTGGAGAGCAATATCTGTACATCCAGGAGCATTATACCAGGTCTGGATCATTCTTTCCCCATATTCTATCCATATTTGACAGTGCACAGTGACTTCAAGTGTGTAATTTAAGTTTGACTGCAGTATTCCTTAGAAAGAGCTGTGGTTTGTATTTCAGAGACTGCTATAAGTCTTGATTAATAAACAGCCTAGGAGGTTTCTGGAGTGTGTGAAAGATAATTTCTTGGCACAGCTGGTGAGTGAGCCATCTAGGGAAAGTGTCCCACTGCACCCGCTGTTTGTGAGCAGAAGAGGGCTGGTAGGTCATATGGGCTGGAGACCATGAGATCACAGCATTCTCTCAAACACCCACCTACTCCAGGGGGGATTCCTCCACAGGCTGCAGGTGGATCTCTGCATCCCCGTGGTCCTTCACAGGCTGCCGGTTCTTCATGGTTTGCACCATGGGCTGTAGGAGAATCTAGCTCTGGTGCCTGAAGCACCTCTTTTTCCTCCTCCACTGACCTTGGTGTTTCCAGAGCTATTCCTCTCACATATTCTCATCCTGTTCTTCTCTGGCGACAATTACATCTGTCCAATAACCTTTTTATCTTCTTCTTCTTAAACAGGTTATCACCATTTCAAATTGTCCCAGCCTTGACCAGAGATTGGCTGCCAGAGATTGGCCCTGCAGGACATGGAGGAAGGTTCTAGCAGGTTCACACAGGATCCACACCTGTAGCTCCTCCTGTTACCAAAGCTTGGCATAAAAACTCAACACACAGCCCCCTGCAGCACTAAAGGCAAGGGGCAGAGTGGCTGGAAAGCTGTCCAGCAGAAAAGGACCTGGCTGTGCTGGTCAACAGCAGGTGAACGTGAGCCAGCATGTGCCCAGGCAGCCCAACAACATCCTGGCCTGTACCAGACATAGTGGAGCCAGCAGGAGCAGGACAGTGATCATTCTCATGTAATTGGCACTGGTGAGTCTGCACCTCAAGTTTTGGGTCCCTCACTACAAGGAAGGCATTGAGGGGCCTGTTCTGAGGAACTGGTGAAGCATCTAGAGCACAAGTGCTGTGAAGAGTGGCTGAGGGAGCTAGGGTTGTTTAGCCTGGAGAAAAGAGGTTGTAATGAGGTGAGGGTCAGTCTCTTCTCCCAACTAACAAGCAGTATGACAATGGGGAATGGCCTCAAGTTGTACTAGGAGAGGTTTAGGTTGGATATCAGAAAAAAAATTGTTCACAGAAAGGGCTGCAAGCATTGAAATAGGCTGTTCAGGGAAATGGTTAAATCACGATTACTGAAGGTGGTGCAGGTGTGGTGCTTAGGAACATGGTTTAATGATGGGCTTGGCAGTGATGGACAGTTGGACTCAATGATCTCAGAAGTTTTTTCTAGCCTAAATGGTACTATGACTTTCATCTATTCTCAATATTGTATGAAAATCATTTACCCATTGGCTGTATAGTGGCTTATTGTCTGTGTTATTCATGTCAACCGAGCATGTATTAGACCCCATGGGTTTTCCTAGTTTCTATTATGTGTTGCTGTTCCTATGAAAATTGGTGTAATTAAGGCCTTTCAGTTACATATGTGAAAAGATTAACTTGATAAAATGCTAAGCATGAAAAAAAATCTGAGGAAGATAAAAGGAAAATGCATTTTCTTCATAAGAATAGAAGGCATAGGTCATTAAAAGCACATGGGCTTTACATTATAAAAACACTGAACAAAGGTGAAAGGATTTAATTAGGATAGACGATCAGTTCGTATGTAATTTGGATTTATATGTCACAATTTCTCTTTATTGTTTATCATTTGAACTGAGTATGTAGGGTAATGAAAGTAATAGTTGAACCCTTTTAATTTTCCTCTTTTTTTTTTTTTTCTCTTCTTTTTGTTTAGGGGCTTTTTGAAATTCACCACATGTATAGTTGAAAATTGGCAGTACCAGTTAGTAAAAACAGAATCCAATAGAGAGCAGAGGTGAATGGAACTTCGACTGATTTTCCAAAGTACTGCTGCCTTCTTGAGAAAAACATGGGAAACAGTTTGGTAAAAAGAGGCAGCAAGCCCCATCCTAACTAGCCAGCTTTTACTTTGATCACCTCCGCAGCACTGGTGTTCCAGGATTTTTCCTTAGCTGGGACTCCTGAAAATCTTTTTGGAATATCAGGATAGAAGAATGAAGTATATTTTATGCTTCACCCTCCCTCTCCCTTCTCTTTTCACAAGTGAAAAAGTTCCACTTGAGAAAACATATTCCCCTCTTGTCTTCTTTTTGGGAACTACTTAAAAGAGAAATCTCGAGTAGCCAATGAAGTAACAAAAGCATTTTTGGTGTACTGGCTCTTTGAGAGGTTTATAAATCTGACCTTTTCAAAAGAAGAATTCCTTTAAGAAATAGAAAAAAACTTCCTTTAAAGTTAATTCTCTTAAAGAAGCTATTTGTCAACCTCTCAGATCTAGTTAAAACATTTTCCAAAACTGTTTAATAACAAACATGGCTTTTTTCTTAAGCAGTAAAAGTATGTACTGCTAGCATATTCTCTGAAGCCAATAAATACCAGCTGATCAGCCTTGAATCCTTTTAGGAAGTTTAAAACAGCTGTGCTGCAAAATGAAGTGAGAAAAGCAGCAGGAACAGACTTTGGCAAGACTGGATTTGTTCATAATGAAACAAAGGTTCTAAATTATTTCAGTGCTGGTAACCTGCAAACTGTAACTCCAGCTATTCACTTCGGTGAGTGAATAGCACGCACGAATGACCCAACAGACAAATTAATTCAGCTGCAATTGGGACACAAAAAAAAGTATGCCTTTATAAAATTTATTTATAATATGTGTGTTCAGATACCTTGCAGACTTGCAAAATTTGTCAGTGAGATCCACATGAACCATTTGCAGAGTCAGAATACTGGAAGGAAATGAACCCCTGATAGATGAAGTGTGCTTATTTAATTAGCCTGATATCAGAGAAAAAGCTATTATAAGTACTCAAGGCATTATAAAACAAGAAGCATTTAGTCCTATGTATTGGGATTTTAATCAACTTTACTAATGGAGTGTGTTGTTTCTATAAATTGGTTGCAACCCAGTATGCCATTAGGTTTGCCTTCATAGGCAGTCAATCTTTCTTCAGTGCCCTCATTCCATTGCTAGGCATATTCAGTAGACAGCCTTACTTAATGGTTTATTTCTTTTCATGGTAACAATTGATAATTGTGTCTTGTTTAACTACTGCTTACAGATTCAGCAAAATGTGGGACTGTTGACTTGAATATTAACTGTGGCTTTGGCACTTTCTTTTTTTCCTGGATGGATTTTGGTCAGCATACATGGATAATCTTATTTATGGAGATAATAGCTTTTACTTTGTTAAATCTCAGTTTCAGATTCAACTTCTGCAATAGCTCTTTGAGAGAAAAAGAGGACATAACCTTATTTGATGTTCAGAGGAATAAAAGTCTACCAGATTCTTACAATTGTGGAAAAAAAATAGACAAGTGTTTGTTGTAATTCTAGCTCCTTTCTTTGATCTTATTGAATAAAATTCAAGAGTAATTTCTCACACGAATGATTTGCATAAGAAATTTACTTCCAAGCACTGGCAAAAATGTCAAATCACCAAATTTAGGGGTTTGAATCTTTGTTAACTAACAGACTTCCTTACATATGAGGTTCTAAATGCAGAATACATAGTCTTTCCACCAAAGAAAATTATGATTAGCCTATTCACAATTTTGTGCCAGTCTGAAAGTGATCCATCAACTCAAAATGCCAGTAACACTTCATTGTTTATTTCAAGAAAGCAGTTGGTAAAAATTGTTACTGAACAGCACTTAATACAACCATATACACTCTGTCCAGTTTATCCAGGTGATGTATTATACCATCTATCCTTCCAGTGAAAATGTACTCTTTTTCTTTAGACTGTTTGCATATGAAAGACTTTTGACTTTTGGTTTTGATTCTCTCTTTCTGCTAATATTCCAAAGTATCAAGTGAAATGATGCCATATGTATATAATCATTCAAGAAACTCTGGACAGACATTTAAGGAAATGTTTCTTGGCACTTTCTGACCTCCTCCCCAAAACATTCCTGCTCCTATTGAGGGTTTTGGTGAAATGTCCTTAGAAAATAATGGATTCCAGGACAATACCTCAGCCTTTGACAAGAACTATCCAGTAAAAACATCATCCTGAGAATCAGGAAGCTTGTCCTCTCAAACTTACACCCCACCCTTTTCTGTTCACACTTGCTTTTGTGAGCTACTTTAGACAGAATTAGATTTCTGGAGACCAGAAGTTCTTAAATATTGCTGCCTTGTGCTCTCTCTCTCTCTCTCTCACACACACACACACACACCTTACACACCCTGTAAGAATTAAGGATCAGAGGTTGGCTTCTCACAGCCCAGTTCAATAAGGCACATTAGGAGATTAGAAGCCACTGAGAATCAGGAGACAGAGGTGAGCATGTGAAGGTAGAATGAGTGATCCCAGAGCTGCAGAGCTGCAGCAGAAAAAATATTCACCAGACAGCACCAAAGTTAAGAGCACAGAAAACTTTTGTTTACTGAGTGCCTTTTAAGAACTCAGTGCTTCAGGCTTGATCACAATAGCGTATCTAAGCAGCAGTTTCTTCACACCCAAGGTACTCATTTGCTCCATAGCTGGAGTCATCTTGTTATAACTTTGTGCTTTTTCTCTGACTCAGACACCTCTTTCCTGTTGAAATCCTTAATTTCACACCCACAGCCACTGGAACAACATTTCTTCCCAAGCTTCATATCTCACTCATCTATTCTACAGAGGGGATGACTTCCCCACACACATCCCCCTGTATATGGGTGGCTACTCTTATGGGTTTAGTTTATTGGCAAACAAGAGAATTAGAAAAAAAATCCTATAAGGAATAAGAAACTGGCAGTAAGACAAGTAACAGCTCCTATTTGAAATGAAAAAGAATTAAGTAAAACTTCTAGGTGTCCAAAGATGATATAGCCTGACAAAATTTCTACTTAATCAACTATATATGCACCTGATTTTCATTCTTAACAAGGTAAACTGTATATAAGATAAGATATATATTAATCTCTTTAAGTATACAGTAAAAAATAGTCAGCACCTATGGACATTCAGCTGGGAGAAACACCTCTTGAAAATGCAATACCTTGGCATACACAGGATTCAGCATCTGACACTGCATTTTGAGTGCACAGCCCAAGGAACCCAGATGGTGACATCTGTAGCCAGCAGATCCAGATGATACTAAATTCCTCATCTCTGATCTAACATACTGTGGCAGATGCAGAGATAAGAAATTGCTAATATGCACCATTAGCATTTCCAGACTGGTGCCTGTTGCCTAGGAGATGCTCTCACCTATTCTTGAGGTTGTGCAAAGATTTTGACAGCTGTAAAAGACTGTAGCACTGATCTTTTTCACAAAAAAAATTGAGGAAGGAACTGGAGGTCAGAAAGAGTTCAGGCCATTAAGCTCTTAAATCAGTATCAGTGATAGTAGGAACAGAGAGTAATAGAAATATGCAAGAAGATTATGAAAAAAATTTCCAAGGTAAAAACATGTGAGATACATCTCAGGTTAGAACAAAAAATTTGTTGCCAACTTTAGATAAGTGAAAATAATAGTTATTAAAGTTCAGATTTTTCTGATTTTCTTTTAATGTTCTGTTCATATAAAATCAATTATTTCCAATGGATCAAGATGCCAGTACAATTGGATTATTTCTGAAGGACCCATCACATTTGTTTGGTTTCTGTCTTTGCAAATCTCTAGCAGAGTAGATAATGTAGACGACAACAGCCTGATTTACAATAGGCCTTCACAGAAAATATCAGGGAAATGCTTGCTCCATTAGCTATATTTATGCCTCTTAAGCAGCTCCTTTCAATTTAAAAGTTTCCTAATGTGTCAGAGTCAAGCTTTAAACAATTCAGATGGCATCTTTTTCTCTGCCAGATGGGGGTTTTCAGTAAAATTCCCAGTAATCAGTCTTCAATTTTCATCCGTCAACTCTTCTGGAATAAAAAATCAGAATTTTTAACCATTCCATATCATCATGTTGAAAAGAAGTCCAAGCTTATGGTCTTGGTAACTCTAAGTGATAGATAGCTTATCACACTTGTGTTACTGATAAGGAGGAAGGAAGTTCCACTGAAGGAACTTGTGGCATCAAGTATAAAATATTATATTTCACAGCATTTTAAATCTCATCACATCTTACCTCAGTTATAAGTATTTGGATTGTCTTTTTCCCTCTCTTTCATTTTTCTTTTTCTTCCAGCAAATTCAATATATTTGTATAATTTATGATGGATGATTATTATCGGGAAAAAAGTTAACAATTAGTAAACTTGCATCTATATTGCACATGTTGGTACTAGGGGCACTAAGGCATTGCATTAAAAAATAAAGAAAGTGTACTCTATGCTAGCCCAACACAGCTCTGTTTTAAATAGCCAAGAAACATTTGCACTGGGATGTTTGGTAAAAAATATGTTTTTTGGATCCTTTCATGCACTCTCACATCATCACTGGGTTAGACCTTGGAATTACTGAAACAAGGAGCAAAAATCCAGGCACCTTCAGAGGAGGTGTCCCAGTTTTTCTGTGAATGTCAAATTAGTCATCTAAGAACCAGGTGTGTTCCAAGACAGCTGTCAGTGTTAGGGCATGAAGAATGGATGTAAAAGGCATGGAATGAGTCACGCTCTGAAGATGCTGGCTTTTCTCTCTGCTCTCCTTGGACTACAGAATGTGCTCAGCAAAGAGCAAGCACCTAACACACAGACAGGGTCATCTCTATGTTCACTGTAATCCATCCTAACTCTAGCCTTGCCCTCACCAGGATAACTGATGGAAATAAACTACTTCATTCATTAACTAAAGCTACCTCTGAGCAGGCAGAGTTTTCCACTGAGCCACCTCTTTTCCGCTCCATTTTATTTTGTAGAAAGCAACAGTTCAAGGAAATATTTTGCTGCACGATTTCTGTGCTCAGCAAAGGAAAGTCATGTCTATATTGTAAAGAATTGCACATGCAATTAACTTACTGTAATTTCCTTGAGAAAAAGAAATAAATTACTTCAATACAAATTAATTGTTATCTTCAGCAGGCTTACATATTTTGGTCATTCATTGTGTGTGCCTGTTGTTTTTTGCTGCTTCATGACCTTTGTGACATCAAAAGACACTCTTTTGTCTTTTGGCCACATTAGCAATCCCAAAACTTATGGCTTGATCACAGGTTCCTATTGTTCATCTGCGCCCTGTGTTATAAATTCCTCAGTAAAAAAAAAACCCACAGTCAAAACCCTTGTGGGAACAAAGTGCATGTCTTAATTTTAACTCATACAATGCATAGGCAACTTCTCTTTAAACTGTAATTGTTAGGCCTGAACAAGCATCCATTGAAGACCTCTACATTGTTGGTACCCTGGTGAGATCACTTGGAAAGCCAGTAGTTAGTGCTGCACAATATGCTAAAATGCCCAGAGGAATTAGGACGCTTTCTTAGCTTTGCCTGTAAACTTTTCTTATTGGCTTGTCTTTTCTTGTATATGCCACTCATAATTAACTACAGCAAAAGAGGGCCCAGCACGGAAAAGCAAGTTATCTGAAGGCCCCTATTCTTTTCTCAAAATGTATGAAGGCTTATTTTGTACTTCCAGTTGACCAGTATTTCCTTTTTGTTTGCTGAATAATGATCTGATTGTCTCAAATAATAGAACAGCTTCTAGAGAAGCTCACATATATAAATTTGCACTCATCTTTTCTGTAGTAGCTTCTATACTGGTAAGGAGTCACTGCCCTTCCTGCCTAGAAGTGACAAACGTGTATGAATACAGAATGAATAAGTAGATATTTCAGCAGCTATCTCACATGATGAAAAAAAAAATTGGGAAGTTTGGGTCTTTGGCCAACAAAATAGCCAGTATGTGTTATCATCCATGTAATGCCATTTAAGCTAGCATACCTTCATCTGTAGGAATGTAATTTTTTTCTTCATCTGTGAGAAACAACTTGTTGGTTCCAGTCTCATGAGGAGAGTTCTTAATGTTGTGGAAGATTCTGTATTTTTCCAGCTTCTACATCAGGCAGAGTGTTTAACATGGTAATATTGTCTAAAAGAATCATGTATACAACAAGTAAAATACATTAAAGAATCAAAAGGCTGTGAAAGAGACAAATATGCAGATCAAAAGCTCTTCCACAGAAATTATGATCCTTCAGACAAAGTTTGAAAGGCCTGTGCATGGCTGATTTTCCATGTGAACCCTTAGGAACTGGTCAAACACAGATGCTTTGCATTGGCCTGAGGAGGAATCCAAGTGTTACATTATGGCTTAGACTCAGACTTGCTGGAATTTGTATTTTCCCCTTTATATTTTGCTTTTAAATGTTAGTATCATGTTGTTTTTAAGAAAAGGACAAATACTCCCATAGACTCAAACACAAAAAGACTACATTGCTCTCTTCTCTTAACTGCACCTTCCCCGAAGTGTCTAAATGTTTGGTTTGGACTGCTTCATCAGTGCCTTGCCCTCTATGCCAAAAGTCAAAGACACATCAAGGCTGAACAAAAGTCCACTAAATTTGGTAAAAATCCCTTCAGTATCTTTAGTGAGCACTGGATGCAGCTGTAAACTTACAGGTTGTTGCCAAGAAAAGGTGTCTACTGCCACCAGTTATATACTGACATGCTAAAGGCTTGCATGTTTATTAAAAAAAATCCAACAAAACAAACAAAAAAAACCCCTATTGTGTTTCCCAAGCAGCACATAGAGAAATAAAGGGAAATTTTCAGAAAGGAAAGAAAAAGCCCTGTAAAATAATAATTTTTGAAAATAGGAAGTGTTTTAAAAAATATTTCTGTTATTGCACTGATGCCTTGTCTTCCCAGTTTGTGCTTGCCAGATGAGGGAAATGCATACTCAAAGCTATTTTGAAGTTAAACAAACCAAAGGTGTTTGTAAATCTGCAAGCAGTTTCACCTCCTGTGCCCTAAAGTCAGCTGAAACAAGGTTATTTAAACTGAATTTCAAGTGACTGTTTCTGGCTTAATATCTCGGTCTAATTTTTAATGGTTCAGAGCACTATTTTGGCAGAAATTATAAAACAATGGAAATAGACCTTTTATAGAGGAAAATAAGAAACACTTCTGAACTCTCACAGAACAGACAGTGAGCACTGCTCAAACACTGTCTGTTACAGAGGTTAAAAAGTTTCTTCTTATCTTTGGGCTTACAAAATAACCTCCATTATCTTGATTGCTTCTCCTCAGTGAAACAATCATTCAAATGTCTTACATGTCATTAAAGGTAGGGGGAAATTGTTTAGTGGACTGTTAGCAGGTACAAACTGTTTGTTTTTCTTAAATAACATTCCCACATAAAGGATGTTTGGAGTGGCTATTTCAGAAAAGGAAGAAAACTTTTGACTTTAAAAAAGGAAGGACCTTCAGAAAAGATGAAAAAAAGGTCATTGATTAGCTGTGTGTTGAATGCAGTAGTTATAACTGGCAAAGACAGAGCTCCAAACATCTAAGTGATGAAAGAAGATTTTCTTCCCAAGTCAAAGATTTAAGAGATTTTGCCATGCAAATATTAAACAGTATTCATCATCTATTTCTCATGGGCTACTAAACAGGTATCCTAGCATCCTGGTTTATCTGCTGACTCAGACTGACGTTAATTCTTTTCAAGTAAATTTCTTGGAGAAATTAATATAGTTAGTTAATTATTTTAAACAAAATCCCAAACTTGCTCATATTCTTACTCCATATAGGCCAAAGGTGTTGTCTTCATTGTCCTCTCAAATAAGCCATGTAAGGGATGGTGATAAATCCAAATGCTGCATCCAAGGATGCAGTGTTATGGGCACCTTTTACACCTTTACTCTTATGCTGGTGATAGTGTAGGAGAAAAGGCACTAATGGAAGCAAATTTCCCTCCTATCCATCACTGCAGGGTAATTTCCTGCTGCACATGCTGTCTTTGCTGTCTGTTAGACTCTGTATTTCTCTGAATTATATTCAGTTCTTAAACTGACAAACCTTCCTGTCTGCTTTACTTGCACATTTCCCCTCAAAGCATTTTGTTAGACTTGTTCTCTGCTTCTTGAGCTGCCAAAGCTTTATTGACTAGTAGTTATTCGGCATTTTCCAGCCTTTCTCACCTTTGAAAACCCACGTTGGGGTCAGGACACTCCTTAGATGTAAGGCTTTTGGCACTGGAATTACATTTTCATCACTCAGGGAAACACTACAAAGTGGTATATCTGGAGTCACTCCAAAGTGAGTAGAACAATTCAAAAATTTCTTTGATTGCCAGTTTGACTGTCACACAGATTGGGTGAGAGCCTATATGTGCTTGTATTTGGCAGAATTCCAGGCAGAATACAGATGCTGGACACAAGACAACTGGAGAAAAGATCATCAGAGGCATCAGTGTACCAGCCTCTATGAAATTATTCGTGGTTCGTGGATAATGAGCTTTAGCTTTCATCTTAATCTTGCACTTATATTTAGTGGTGCAACACCATGGTAAATGCAGCTGAGTGTTGATACATGTGTTTTTGTACTTCTGTGAGGTTCACATTTCTTTCCACCTTACCTACCTGTATCCTAGTTTAAAACCAGCACAATACCCTCTTATGAAAGCCTTCAGTGTCTATCTCTGAATCTGAGATCATACAAAATAATCCATAATTGTGTGCATAGTTGAACTGCAGCCATTTGTACAAAATTCATGTCTGGGCAAAGTTTTACATAATTTCTTCTTGATGGTACTGGAAACTACCTCCTGTCTTGTGTTAATAAGATTTGTACCTATGGAAGTCCTTAAAAGACAGATGAGATCTTCAGTCAGAGTATACAGAGAACTCTTAACACTCTGCAGTTTCATTCTTCATTAGTAATTTATAATCTTTTATCAGCCTAGCAATACAAGCCAGATTGTGTTGGTTAGAAGTCAGAATAATGAAAACTAAAGTGAGTACATGGTTGTGAATTTTGGAAAATGTATGAAAAGAGAGATTAGCTATACCAAATTTTTTGGCATTGTTCCTGAATTTAGCATAATATATTAATTGGATCTTGAATGCACCTAGGATCTGCTCACCAGTGAGGCCACTGGTACTGCTCGTTCATTTCCACTGCTTCACTGTCCAACAGGTCTAATTGATCTGCACTTGATGGAGGCCTCTGGTTTATGTGTTCATCAGTATGAACAAAAGTCACAAAGCACCATGAGTGTTTCTTTCTGGTTGCAATACTAGAGGGATATTTTTTTTAAATATTAGTAGCTGATTAAGTTAGAGTAAGATAAGACATACAAATCCTAAAAGCCCACATCCCAGTCAAAAAACTGAGCTATTCAAAGTTGGTTCATCATAAACTCAATCAAACCTGTGATCAGCTGCTGGTGCCTTCAGGCGTCTTCTATTGCTCTGATAAGAACTATGGTGAACATAAAATGAAGGATCACCACATGAACCCTTTTCTTCACCTTTGAAGGTAACATCAGTTTGAGAAGCTGCACTGCACTTTCATCCATTATCTTGCAGAGTTATGCCACCTCCCTTAGGCTTTCTGGGAAGATTATAGTGTTCACAAATGCTTTGCACACTCATGAAAATCCAGGGGGACCATATGGGTGCTCTTGTCTGACCTCTCACATAATACAGGTCATAGAATAATTTACCTTGGTACTTTACATAAAATCCAGTAAGTTGTGGCAGAAATTCAGCATATATTTTTGACACCTATCTCAATTTAAAGTTGTCAAGGAGCTGCATGATTCACTCTGACTTTAAGTAACCAGTTCAAAATGTTAAATTTATTCACTTTCAAAAACTATGTCTTATTTCTAGTTTAAATTGTTTTCATTTCAACCCCTACCTACAGACTTTCCTATACATTTATCTGATAAGGAGTCCTTTACTATCACAGTCAGGTTTCCTGGGCAAGAATTTTGGGATCCTACTCAGATGAAGTCTCATCTTTCTATACTTAACTCTTCAAGCATAATTGCCATTATTCAAAAAGAAACTGATTATTTAGTGGGGTGGTAATACTTCCAAGTGGCTAAGACACAAACAGCTAATAAACATTTGTGAGATAGCAGCATGCCAAATATACAGAGGAGATTGAAAGTTGTCCAGAGCTAATTTAGAAATGTCTCTTCTTGATATCTACATCCTGATCCTGAAATAGCACTGGAGTTGTTTTGCTAACATCTACCTCTAAAGATTTCTGGTTATGTCCTATTCCAGATCACAGCCAAGAGTGGCTTGGCTTTATTTGTATTTTTGTCTTCCAGATAAACCATTTTCATTCCTTGTATCCATTATTGCATTGCTAGACTTGCATTGCTTTGATTAAACTGAGAGGGTCAAAAGATGAGTTTGGATAAGAGAGTAGATAGCTCTACTTATACCAATTTGATTGAGCCAGCCATAAATCTCAGCTTGACAACTCTTTAATGTAGTTGATTCATGAAAGCACACACTTCCTGATTTTCATAGATTTGTCTTTGTCAGGAAGACAGCTGCCAAGCTGAGCATCAGCATGTCAAGCTGCACTTGATGGATAAACAAATTTTATCTGTCTCTGAAGCTTTAGATCTGAAGGTTTCTCAACAAATTCCATCACTAATAAGCACCAGTTTTCAGTCAACTCATACCTACCTTGGTATACCTCCTTACTTATCTGTGATAGACCACACAGTGCAGATCAAATGTAACCACAGAGGAATATGTTATTCCAACCCTGCCCTATTATTTTTTTTTCTAGTTATCTATGGCTTTAGACAGAAATGTGACTTTCATAACTAAAGGTAAAATTCCTGCACAGGAAGACAGAATTTTTGTGTGTATTTTTGTGTGTCTGAATCACTTCTCCCTGTGACTATGTGCATCTTCATTATTTAAAAAAAAAAAAAAAATCTCTTTATATCAGCTGTAGATAATGTTGTACTGTTATGGAAAAGATAATAAGTCATAAAACCTTCACTTCTGGAAAATACTGCACATTTTGAACATGATTAGTCATGAACCAGAACAAAGCAGTTATGTGTATTCCATTTCCCTGCCTGCTTTGAGGCAGTGCTTGGAAAAAATTATGATAAACCAGATTAGAACTGTGAAATCACTTTGCCACTTTTATACGCTGTCACTGCCTTGGTGGATGAATAGCTATGAAGATAAGTGCAGCTCTGCCACGTAGCTCCATTCCCTTCTCCACCCTGCCACCCACACTCAAGTTCTGATGCAAGTGCAGCCCAACTCCTTCAGGGCTGTTCAGGAAATTGCCACCCAGTGATTTCCGTAGTAGTTTTTGCAGGCAGCACCACCAAAGGAGGAGATAAAGGTTTGTTCAGAGCGAATGCCTTGAACTACTATTTCCACAATAGTTGCCTTAAACCAGCTTGCAATCTGCCATCTCATCTTTGTCAAAGTTTCTGGCATTATACACAATTTTTCTTTGCTCATGTACAGTTGATGTGTGTGTACAAATGCACATAGCACTTCCCAGAGTGAAAAAAATAACCTGCAGAAGTGAAAATTCATTTTAAGAGAAAGTAGAAGAAATAACACCATGCAATAGCCTGGCTAGGATTTCTGAAGATGTCTCATGAAATCTGCCTGATGTTACAGAAATCACTTCACAATGAGTTTTACTATGTGAGACACTAAGGCCCTTCCTTGTAATTTACTTCTCAATATATTTATCTAAAAACTTCTTAGGAAGTGGCTTTTTGAAGAGCAAGTGGATAAGAAGTGGCCCTAGAATTTAGCTCAGTAATTAGTTGTTATTTTTTCTATGATTACTAGAAGAAAAGTTTACTTTTCCGGAGGATGTATGATGTACGATGTACAATGTACGATGGCAAGTCCAAACATTGTAAGCATGATACAGACACAAACCTTCTAGAAAATCTTCCTTTAGCAAGAGATAGTTATCAAACCACTCAGTCGTTGGCTGCACTGTACACATTGCTAGAAATCTTGGCTAGAGACAGAAGTGATCACTTTCAAATGGGGGAAAAAAAAAGGGAAGAAAACAGAAGAACAAACTTTCAAACACAGAATTTCCAGCCTGATGAGAGGGGAATCCAGAAGGTTAAAATGTGGAGTCCATGAAGGAGCCAAGATGCGTCACACATGCTTTTGGAGCTGAAAAGTTAGGCTGGCTCAGAGATTAAGTTTTAGGTAGAAGAATTAGGAAAATTGCCATTAAACATGCCAACTTCATGCACCAGCTGTGGAGATGATGTTACTGATAAGGGTGGAAGATGCTTCAGGGAGCTGTGGCAATACCATAGCAGTGACCTATATGCTGAGCAGCTTCTGAGCAGTCAGATTTATGTTCCTGCTTCCACTCTTCAATGAGAAATTTGGTCCTCTTAGGCTCCTCAGAGAATCACTGACATGTCCACTTAGACAGAGGTCTTTGCATCTTTTCTATCTAAAGAATAACTGGTGCCTCAGTGCTCCCAGGGGAGTGGGAAGGGTAGGGAACAAGCAGCACCTTCTGCTCTCCCTGTCTATGAAGGACAGAGGTGGATACAATAAAGATGTAAAGTGGAAAATATCTGATACAGATAACTAATATTTTATTGCTCAAATGAGAATTTCAAAGTTTGGACAAAACAAAGTGGCATTTCCTTAATTTTACTCAGATTTGTTGGAGAGCATTCTTTAATGGCAGCTGGGACAGGTTATTCTCTCAGAAAGCACAAACCTGAGAACAAAAGTAGTTGAAGTCCCTGACATTACTGAGAACTCGTGTGCTCCTTACGAAGGACTGCAAGGAATCTGGGACAGCAGCAGGAGCAAGAGCAGATGATGTTGGCTCGTCCAAGAACATGCATCCTTGCCAGGAGGCCTTTCCAGGTCTCAGACACAGAATGCTCTGTGCTTGCACAAGAGTCAATGTTTTTCTGTCTTACACATGGCAGCACTGAGGCAGTACTCTGCCGAGCATTTGCTACTGGATTTGTGCCCTTATGTGAAGAAGGATGACTCGGTGCAAATGCAATGGTGGTGGTTGGGGAGTACTGAGAAAGCTAATGGTTTTTTAATTCCTTTCTCAACATTAACCAAAAACCAGACTGTGTGACCTCTGGTTTTCTGAAGAGCCCCCCAGCTTCAGTACCAGAAGCAGGAAGGCAGGCAGTGACTCATAGCTCTTCCCTGAGGAAGTTATAGAGTGACCCCAATGAATCATGGTCCTGATCAAAGTATAGCAGCAGTAATCATAAATTCAATCCCCTGTTCTTCTAATATTAGCATTTATTCATAGAGGACATGTCCCTGCTTACATATATAATTTGTTGCATTATTAATGATTTCAAAATCCTTGTCATATATTTTTTCCTTTGCATTGTGGTGGGAAGTTAGGTTAGGGAGGTTGTGGCAGCAAACATTTCTGGTGTTTATCTTTTATTTTGAATTCAATTAGACTTTAATTTCTCTTATATTTTAATTTTTTAAAAAAAGCAAAACCCACAAACAAACAAACAAACATTTGGCTCCTGCTACTACTGAAGAAGAGGTGGTCATACACTTCTTGTCTCCAGCCTTGGAAAAGCCCAGGAACAAGATGGCCCTGGGTTCCAACCACAAAAGTACTTAAAGTAAATCTTTTGGCTCAAGTCACAGTCAGAAAGAAAAAGGAAGAAAAAGTATTTGCAATTGCAACAGCAATTATTTCACAAATCATGAGTATAAACAATTAAATCTTTCATGACTGTGAAATTGCATAGTATAAGATAGGAATTTCTTACTATTCCGGTACTCTTTAATGCATTCATTTTAATGTCTTTCTTGACAACAATTATCTATAAAACTCCATCACTTTCCATTCTTTGTAGCGTTCACATAATGTATAAACTTTTCCAACTGTTCATGGCTTAGAGTTTTGTTTAAAACGCTTAACAGAAGTTACACAGAGGTCCAATACACCAGAAAATGTACTCTGTTCTACATGCTTAAATATATAAAAACCACAATTATGCTTCCTAAGTGCCTAAACTTTTTCATCCAGAATTAGGTTGTTTTTCTATGTTACTTCCTACCATTCTTAAGTGGCAGGAAAATGAAAAAATATGTGAGTTGATCTGCCCGAAATAACCAAGAGATGGCAGCACTCCATTCAACCCAAACTTGTCATATAATCTATATGGCTGCAGTACAGCAGCCGGTGCAAGTGGGAAATGCGAGGGAAACGGAGCAGTCAGCCGTAGAGTAAGCTAGGACATGCATCATTTCATCAGTCACTCTCCCTGCTTGTCATGGTGAGGCTGAGAATCACTGCAGGCATGGAAAGCTCCTGACTAAATGGGGAGAAGGAGGAAGCTCATGACAATTGGTTTCTTCCTGGTGCCCTGTCCATTGATGACAGCAACATTCTCTGAGCTCCTGAGGCCGTCCCTTGCATTTGAAAGCGTAAGGAAAAATATTGTCATCAGGAGGAAATGTATTAAGGCGCATAGTGAACACATTCCAAATTGTATTAATAATTTTTTTTCTCTTTTAAAAGAACACTGAAATTTTTGCACATATTATAATGGGTTAAATTTCTTGCAGCATTCTTTCCTTCCTCTTTTAAATGCTGGAGTGAACTCCCTCTAGTTCTCCTCAGTCTTCATACACTACTCCCTGACAGTGCTAGCTACAAATTATGAGGAACTTTTTCTCAGTTTGCCAAGGTGAAAATGGCCATAGGTGAGAACTTACTTGATGTCAGGTGCTCTGGGTTCTTTGGGAAGAGAGTTACTGTTTGGAGAGCAGAGTGCTAAGGATTTTGAAATTAACCTTGAAGCAGCTGTGATTGATATAGTGGTACAATTTACATTTTTTTGGTCTCCAGAAACCTTCGGATATTTTTTAAGCTTCCTTACAAAAGGCCAGGCACTCTCTGATACTGATGATCACTGCTGGAGCTAAACTCAAATATTCTTCCTTGCATGAGAAACATAGATGCATTCACAAAAAGTAAACTTTATTTGCACTTAAATGGCTATGTTTCTCTTGCATGTTCAGTAGGTGGATTTCAGTCTGGATTTTGCTGTACATGTTAGGGCAATCGCTCCATTTGGTTTTATACTTTTTTCCCATAAATTCTTTCACTGACAAAGGTGGGAGGTTTTAAATTAGTGTGCAATAATTATTATGTTGCAAAATCTCAGCAGAGATAAAGCACCTGACATTTACACCAAGTCAGCTCTGTAAAATCGCTGCTAATGTTTGACTGAGTCAGGCTCCATGACAGCAAAATTACAAAGGTGTATTACCACTAGGGTGTTACAGTAGGAGCTTACACTCATATACAAAATCCATGGTTTGCTGATTAAATGTAAGCTTTTGAACACAT
Source organism: Lonchura striata (assembly GCF_050655825.1). Classification (NCBI taxonomy): domain Eukaryota; kingdom Metazoa; phylum Chordata; class Aves; order Passeriformes; family Estrildidae; genus Lonchura; species Lonchura striata. The sequence continues at coordinate 50,307,131 of NC_140705.1, forward strand.
CAAGAATTCCATGGATTAAGGTTCTCACATTTCCCACCATACCTAGCTGCTCTTTTAGAAGCACATTTTGTAGCTTTCTCTCTCTCAACCCACTCTTTCAACACAGGGGAAGTTTGTGTCATACTTTAACACAATCATTAATTACCTTAGTTAACATTGAGAATGCTAAAGAAGACACATGGCTTTTCAGATAAGGCTAAAGTAAATATTTAGGTTTACCTGTATTGAAATAGATGCAACTTCTGGGATATTGCAAATGAAATCTCTAATTTATGTATATTTAACATGAATGGAATAGCTGATGATTCTTTCCCATTATAGTAGCCTCTATCTCTTATAATCCATTAATTTTACCAAGAAAACATTCCTTTCATCCCACTTTTGAACAAAAACTTCATATCGGAGACCACTCTAGTGATCCTCTTTCCACTAAAAAGTCACTGTTTAAATCAAACAGGAAACAGCTGGCAGCACTCTGTGAGGAGCTACTCTGTCACACTGTGTGGCACCATCAGGATCTTTGATTGTCACAGGCTGTGGGGCTCTGCTGCGAGGTGTCATCTGCAAGGCACCCCCCAAAAAACAGTGTATCCTTAATGCCACGTCAGACAAGTGCCTGCTGGACCTGCCTCAGACTTTGCACATGCATAGGCTCAGAGAAGTCCAGGAATGATTTACAGCTTTACCACTCAGGATATAAGCCGAGGACAAGAAGAGTTTCTGTAAGAGGAAAATGTAGGCTCTCACATGCTGAGAGATGGGAAAAGGGAAAAGGAAATATTTTTGACAGGACAGAGGAGAAGATGCCTTCAGAGGAAAGAAGCTGAGCTTCAGAGTGTGCTTGGAGAGCACAAGTAAAGCCATGCTTTTTCAGGCTGCAGCACGCGTTCCCCCAGGGCAGCAGCACACGCCAGTAAGAGCTGTGCCTCCCCATACATTGTCTCTCCTAATAGTACTGCTGTATCTTTTATGGACTTCTCTGGAGTGACTGCTACCCTCACACACTCCTCCACAACTTTCTCTGTAGTCTCCACCTTCAACCTCTATTCTTTATAAACTTAACCTGCACATGATACAGCGACCTGAGGTGAAATGATATATGTGATGCTCACTATCTAAAGTCCTGCTTTATTTACTTTGGAGTATATGGGGGAAATAGAGGTATTTCAGGCAACCTGAAAAGTTCAAGAAAGCTCTTGATTAATATGCTGCTGGACAGGATAAAATTATATTGCCAATGAAAACACAATCAGGCCAAGTGCAAATGAATGCTTATAGTGGGCTGGGAGGGTCTGCATGGGCAAAGAAAGGCTTTTGAATTAACTCAGGGGATCAGGAAAAAATATAGGAATGACTGTAAGAAGAGCGACGGGAAAGAAGGAGTGTGTTGGCCCACGTGTCAATGAATCGGCTGTTGGCAGCACATAAATGTTAAGGAGCAGCTTGCAGTCTCTGACTATTTGTAGCCTGATTCCTAAACCAAAGAAGAAATCCAGAGCAGTACTGGATACCAGACTACACCTCTGAGCCATCAGAGCCTTTCACTTGCACTAAGGAAAATAGATTATTGATGCTGGCAGGAACATGTGCTCTAAAAACAGACAAGGAGATTGCAGCCTAATCCAAATCCAAACAGAAGCAAGTTGTCTAAAGCCAAATTCCTTTTACAGTCTTTTAATTTCACTACAAAATTGCTTTCCTTTAAGTTTTAAATTGTGTAGTATCCGAGCCAATCTAGCTAACCCTTGCTTACAAGAGAAGTCTGTCTGTGCAGGAGCGGACCCATTAAAAACTCAAAAGCCTAATGGCTTACAGGACTCAGGGTAAAATCTTGGCCCCACTGAAGGCAGTAGGAGGCTTGCCAAGGACTTCAGTGGGGCCAGTATTTTACCTCAGCTCTTTACAAGCAGCAGTGTTGCTCATTTAGAAGCACAAAAACACCACTGTGAATTTCCTGAGGTCCAATCACCAGCTTTTGCTGGTGATTCCATCGTCATCACGTGGCTTCACTTTCAAACCCAAAAGGAAGAGGCTGAAAAGTGAAGCCATATTCTCCCACCAAAAGCCCTTTCCTTTTGCATGATCTATGCATGATGTTCAATTGCAGGGAAAAGAGGAAGAAATCCATTACTTGTGTGTTTTTCTTTTCCCCCGTTCCTCTCATTCTGAAAAAACCTCCTTACCCTGGAGGGTAGCATAAAGAGACTTTGCTAGAAATGACAAGGCTCAGGGCTGCTGCTCCAGCTGGGGATACCTGGGACATGACGTGTCCGGAGAGCCGGGTGGGAGGCACCCCAGCCTGGGGCTGCTCGTGGGGCCCCCGCCCAGCAGATGCCCAGGCTCGGACACGGCCCCATGGCCGGACACTCCGCCAGGCCAGCGCAGTAATTGAAAACAGCGGGACTTGCGCCTGCAGTCTCCAGTGTGAGTGCTCGGGAGTGTGTGATCATGATCAATAATGCTCCATGGGAATCTTTTAAAGTCCTCCCAGCCACATCACTCCAGTAAAGGATTTGTCAGCTTTTCCATAAACCCCAGTTTTGAAAAGTTTATAGCGCAGCTTGTTTTCATTACCTTGAGGTGAAAGTTGCCATATAAAATTTCAGACCAGAAACCTTTTTTCCCTTGCTAATACAAAATAACATTTAAAACAAATTTTAGTCTCCAAATTTAGAGTCCTAGTAGGAACCATGTTATTCCCTGAGTGCTTTGAGTGTGCTGCTCAGAACTCCTGTGTGAAAATCTAGTGAAGTCAAGAATTAACAAACAAATGGCAAACTCTTCTGTTGGATTTTTAAACCACTGACTAATACGTCCAGAATTGCAGAGTTATTTTGCTCACCCCCAAGAAATGCTGTAAGTCTGTGTCAGGGACTTCTGTGGAAGAAGAACAGACAATGTGCCTTTTCTCTTCCCTTTCCAGCAGCTGGAATTATGGTTTTGCACCACTTTGTTTTTTTTTTTAAGGAGTAAAATTTCAGCTCATATAAAGTTGCTGTAGCTCCATTCACTACAGTCTACATTGCATCTTCTCTCTGCTAAACAGTTTCTATGCTGCAGCCTAGAAATGATTGAACTTCCACAGACAGGACTTTTCCTGTTACAGGCATGAGTCACATTCCAGCTACCTGTACTTACAGAACACAGTAGGATAAGAACCAAAGCTCAGCTGACATCAGATGCCTGTGCCTCACACAGACAGGCAGAGCATTTCTCATCACCTGAGCAGTAATAGCTGACCTCTTCATCGCCAACAGCTGCCCCCACTGCTGAACCAGGCCTTTGCCCCTCACAGTACATTGGCATCCCCTCACTGCTGCTTTCTGACCTTACCAGCAGGAAAACACTAAAGTTGCTGCCTCTCCTGGGAAGAAGAGAGTTGTAAGAACAGCTGTTTCCAGGCCTGCAAGCCTAGTGCTGCTGTTTTACAGCAATAGATGCCAGCAACCAAAGCAGCAGCTAACAAGCACCAAAGGAATTTTGTACCTGTGCATACCTTTGTGTATAGATACCTTTGTGTATCTATTGTTGGAAGGATTAAGGCTCCTTTAATTTCACAAAGTTAATTTCACACAATGTTCTTACAAAACAGAATACAGAATGTTGCAGTCTACTATCTTTGGGGACTGACCCAGGAGAACAAGAACTAATGTCATGTAGATGAGTTCATCCATAGAAACCAAATGGACTTATATTTGCTAGATGTCCAGTCCCTGAAAAGTCCATCCAAATGTCATATGACCATGTTACTACTGGTGGAATTAACATATTCTGGATATTTTCTTGATAAGAAAGCATATTTAACTTATTTTTTGGCATGGCCTATGCCTAGGCTAATTTCTTCTTAACAGTGGATTTTTTGCTGGTGAAAGAAAGCTTTGAAAAGTCAGAAGAGAAAATGATTTCTTTTTTCCCTAAGCAGTGCTTAGAAAAAAGTATCTATGTGGGTATTGAACTGATTAGTCATGGAGGTGTTTTTTGGATGAAAGTAAATAATACAAAATATCTGGGAATGGACAACAGATGGAAGGAGTCTTCAACAAAATTTAAAAGGTATTAATATTGTCATTACAACAGGAAGGTGAAAATGTATTGCCAAGTATGGAATACCAAGTATAAATACAGCACATTTGAGTCTTGTTTCTTAAGAAAATGAGGCGTATATGATTGTGTGATTGTGTACTTATAAATCACATGTCTTTATTCTTCTTCAATCCTTTTTTATTCTCTGGAGTGAATCAGGAGAATAATAGAGGTTTCAAGGTCAAAATATTTCAGTGAGGGTCCTAAAAGCTTGAAGCCCATCAGAAAAAATAAAATTAAAACTAAACCAAAACAAAAGCCAACACCCCAAAACTATTAGCACTTCCACTAAGTTATACTGTAAATGTTCATCTGCTTTTTAACACCAGAAAATCCACAGGTGGTAATAGACAGTCAGAGAACTCCAACAGCTGGAAAGGTTTTACTTAAAGCTGTTACCTTATTAGACATCTGAAAACCTGTTGCAAAGTAAAACACTCCTGGCTCTCACACTAGATGCATTGACAGTCAAAGGTGACAAGCATGTACTCTGACTCTAAAATTTCCGACAAGTTTTCAGTGTTATAGATCTTGTAGTCTTCACAGGATGCTGGCCAATAGACAGTATCAACAGAAAGCTAAGCCCAAGCTAACTGAAGGATATATAGAGCCTTATTGAAAGGATTTCCTTGGCATTAATTTCATGCTGTAGCCAATAGACCATATTTCGTTTTCATTTCTTTTAAATTGAGGCTATTTAGAGAGCTATAAATTCTTTGTACGAAGTAGATTTTCCTCATCTATTATCCTATTCAAAGGCTGTATTTCTTAAGGCTTTTCTTTAAGTAAATCTCATGGAGAGTAAGTCACCTGTTAAAATTATACAAGTCATTTGCAAATGCCTTTTCAAGCCCTGGGAGCCACAGGTAGAATGAGAATAGATTTTAAGCAACCTTCCAAAGGAGGCAAGAAGACAAGCTTCTGTTTGTTTCATATCTTTTCAATCTTTCCACAGGATAGCCCAGCAAAAGACAACAGTAAACAATTCCCAAATTTCTTCATTGTGGTAGAACATTTTCCAGTTGGCCCACTTTTCTGTTTCCAGCTAACAGCTTTATGCCCAAAGGTATGTTTGTACTACCATCAGTGTCCTGCGTGAGACAGAGTGGGCAGAAGATTGGGACATGTTTTAAATTGTTTTCTGCTGTAATGGGAAAGTCTGTGATGCTGCAGGATTCTCAGCCTACTTGAGGTGGAGGAAGGGCACAGTCCACACAGCCTCTTGCAGGGCCAGTGCCTTAGTACATGGCCAAGGCTTATCAGCCACCCTGATGCTCTGCCAGTGAGCAGAGAAGCAGCAATTGCTGAATGAAAGAGGAAGATCATGTAGTCCAAATGAACAGCAATTTAGACTCTTTATGTACGTAACCCCTGCCTTCTTTGTGCTGTCAAGAATAGCAAACAAGTGAGCAAATCCATCTGGTGTCCGTTCCATCCCCCTCAAACACAGATTCTTGGATTAATGTAGCCCTGTGCCAAGTACTTTGACTGGCATAGAAATTAGGATCTGTTTTCTTTGTTGATGAATAGCCAAAGCAATATTCCTGTCTTTGTGAGGCTGATGGAAATCCCTCTGAAAGCACTTGAAAATACCACAAGATTCCTGCCCAGCCTGAAAAATAGAAGGATAGGAGGAAGTAAAATTGTGTGTTAGGTTTATCTCCTTGCAGTTTTTTCAGTGAATTTTATGGATATTAATAGAAGGCATGCTGAGAAGAAGGAAACCACTCACTCTGCAGCATTCCTGCTGCTACTGCTTCTAATGAAACAATGAAGAAACCTTCATGGTGTTCATGATCTTGTGCCAAATCCCAAATATTAAATCACTGTATGTTGTTGGGCTTCCAGTCATGAAAACTTAAAACAAAACAAAACAACAAAAATGCCTTTACAGTTTTGTTGTTGTTTTTTTTTTTTCTGAATGGCAGTAGGCCTGGACATTCTTGTATCAGATCCACCATAAATATTTGATTGTCAAGCCACTCATATTCATAATTCATATTGTTAACAGACTAGTAGGCACACTTTGGCAGAGGACTCACCATGTACCAGCTATTTGGAAACACGAACACATTGGAAACTGCCTTTTTTGACCATCTAATGTTCTATCTTATCAAATTGTAAGCACAGGAGAGGACTTAGGGACAGACTGTTCTTGGCCCACAACAAACGAGTAAAAGCAGGGATTTTGTCCAATCAGTAAACAAAGTTCTTGTAAAGGAGTAAAAGGTCTTGGAATACCTGCCACCTTGCAAAGTGCACTCGGAGCTGACACTAAAACCACTGAGGACAGGAAGAGATGGGCTGCTCTATTTATCAGGAATTTTATTACACCCCATGCAGAAAAAGGTGTAGGAGAGGACAAAGGCAGCAGCAGCATCTGTCCTCTGCTGAATTGATGTACTGTGAACTGCTAGGTACAATCCATATGAGTGAATATGGTGACAGGAGCAGGGACTAAGCACAGCATGCATCTGCCAGTGCTGACATTGAAGAAACAGAGACAGATCAAAAGGAAACAAAGCCTTATCTATATTTCAAAGTCAACATTGGTGCAGTGCCAAAACTGAGGAGAACAGCTGAGAGCAGCTGGAGACCTTCATTTCTCTTGACCACACTTGGACTTCTCCTTCAGAGTGCCTTACTATGATCTGAATCCTTTCCTGGAGCAGAGTGAGAGCAGAAGTGGACAGGAGAGGTGTTGAAGAATGAGTTGTGCATTGCAGGAAGAGGTCAAATTTTAAAAAAGAGTGTGGATGAAGGAGGAGAAGAATGAAAAATTACCTTCCTTATGAGTGTCTGTGATTTTATCTTTCTGTGACCAAAAAGAGGAAGCCAAATTCAGAACAAAAAGTGTTTTTTCACTCCACAGAGAACCAATAAGGTTTTAGCCTGGTCCTTCCACAAGGTATTTTATATGCCAGCTGTGAAATATCACAAACACTTGACAAATGTTTAACAATCCAGCCTTGGTATGTTTATCCCTTTCAAACAATACCTTGTTGGGGGCCTAGTTCTGAGAAGCAACTGTGCAAAGAATGTGGATAGGAGGAAAAGCAGCTTGTCAGAAAAGAGAAATACAGAGTTGACAGAAGCTGCAAAATTTTTGTGAACTCTATTCTTCTGCCAACATACAAATGTCACTGCCTGGCAGGTGGAATCATCAGCAGAGAGTGCTCCCTAAGCATTGCTTAAATGAGCAAATGCTTCATTTTCCAAACCCAGTTGTGATAGCAAACTGCTGGGGAAGTTAATTGGTGAGTCTGGATACATCTAAAGCATGAAGAGCCTGCAATCACCTCTCAGCATCCATTTCTTTGCAAATGGCTGTGTTGAGCAGGAAAGACGACCTACCACAGCTCCATGTCACAGCCAGCGTCTTTGCAAGGAAATACTTTGATGCTTGCTTTTTCTTAGTGGCCGGTTGTCCTGCATAAGGCATACTTAGAGATTTATTTGGTCTCCGTTGTGCAATGAAAGAGGTATCAGAATTTCTTTCTCCAGGCAATGAACCACTAGAGACTCCCTTGTTACCTTTAACTCAGAAATCGTCATTCAGAAATTTACAGGCTGACCTATAGCTCTCCAGAGAAACTCTGCATTACTTTTCTTTGCCTTTCTCTCGTATGCCTGCCTTTTCCTCTGTTGCCTTTCCCCCCATCACAACTTCCTTTTTATCCTGATGACCTCAGCTCTGTTTATGCAGTGAAAAGAGTGAATGTATTAAAACAGTTTTGGATGACTTAAGTCCTTTTGAACATTTTCCACACACATCAGGTATTCCCCCACCAGCACATCGCTGCCTTTGTTTGAGCTAGGTCACAGTCTAGTCTTTGAGGAACAAAGGCATAACATTCGTAGGGACTTGTATTCAAGGTAAGAATTCATTACCCAGCTGTTGTGTGTGAACCTTGGCAGCCATCTAAGGGAAATAGAATCAGAAAGGTAAAAGTGAGAAAACACATGGATTGAGATAAAGCCATTTTAATGTATTAAAAAAAATTAAAAATTAAAAACAAGGAATGAAAAAGCAACAATTCACCACCTCACTCAAATGGCATTAATAAACACTCTCCCAGTTTTGTTCCTGAGCAAGGTGTTACATGGTAGAGAATATTCCTTTGGAGTCAGCTGTCTGTCTGTCTCTTCCTAATCTCTTGCCCACCTCTAGCCTACTCTTCTATTGGCAGGAGAAACAGAGAAGACCTTGGCACTGTGCAAGCACTGTTCAGTAACAACAGAAAATATATGATAAAAATGTTCGAGTCACAAATCAAAAGCGTAGCACCATACAGACTGCTGTGAAGAAAATTAACTCTCAGCTCATATGGTGACAATAGTTTGGTTACCCTAAGTAATGCACAATCGCCTTGCTTCAAGAGGACTTACACCATCCAAAGATGATCCAGAAATCTTGTCACTTCCAATTACATCTGTTGCTCTAAAACAGAGTAGGACCTTTTCTGCACATCTTAAATTCTCTCTTATATACTTAGGCCATAAAAAGAGCTTAAGAATCACTTTTCCTTTAGCTGTCATCCATGAGCTGACAGACCAGACTAGGTCCTGCTGCCATGCAAGCTCTGCACAGCCTCATCTGGATGTATTTTGGCTGAATGAAATTCCCTGTCTTATCATGTTCACAATATTCTCCTAACTCTTTCCTAGCTGGGAGATCTAAGAATATAAAGGAAATGGCAACCAGGGACATTGGGCATTATGCTTAGAAGGCTAGGGTTAGGAAGAAGCCAGAAACCTCTTCTGGAGCAAGGACTAGAGGCTTCAGTCCAGTGAGGCTCCTGTCCAGAGAGGCCCTGCATCTGGGAGAGTAGAGGTTGGGGCTGCTTATGCCCAGCTCGTCAGCTGCAGAGGTCTGGTCGGAAATTGGGAAAGAAAGATGTTCACAGCCTGGGAGCAGGAAAATTATATGGTCTCATTTATGGGAGCCTTGCTAAACTCTTTCCTGACAAGGGAGATTGCATACTTGGAAGACAGATACAAGCAGTGCTACAGCATCCAAACGGCCAGCCTTGGGAGAGAGAGAGGTCTGAGAAAGACAAAAAGGGAGAAATCCTGTAGGTATCTAAGCTAGGGAAAGTTGTATGCCCATAGTGAACTGCTGAGCCAAAGTGGCTCAGTGCTGAGCCAAAAGGCTCTTCAACAGTAACAGTGGAGAATAAGTGGTGGTACCTGTGCTGCTTCTGCTGGGTGCTGTCACTGGCACAGCAGTGCTGGCAGGAGCACCAGCACCAGCAGTGGTGGAGGTTTGCTCTGTAACAGACAGCTCCCTGCCTTCCCTGCCTTTGTGAACCCTGAGCTATGCCGTGGCTGGGGGGGGAAGCTGTAATCCTTGTTCTCATGTCATGCAATCTCAGCCAATCTCCCAAGAGGAAAAGCTGCCCAGTTTAGGATGTCGATCTACTGGTAGTATCTGTTTATGAGTAAAATAACCCATCTTGCTTGAGAACAGAAAGTTGGAATGGAAGAGTAAGAAAGGGTAAACTAAAAAGTAAAGTGCTATATAAAATTTTGTGTTAGTAATGCCAAATGACTCATGGAAAACTTAATAATCACCTCACTTCAGTTTCAAAACAATGTGAAAATGTTTTTAGTCCCACGTCTTCACTTGCTTCCTTCCCCCACCCCTTTACAGAGACCCTGTCTGGTGGCAGGGTACAATTTTTCTGTGCCAGAGCTCAGGGCCAGAAGGTCTCAGCCAACACCAATTTGAATTTAATACAACACGCCCCACTGAGAAACTCTTCAGACAGATCAGTTTTTTTCTTTTTGTATTAGACTACAGGTAAATCTGGAGATTGGATTAACTTTTTTTTTAATCCAATTTTTTTGAGTATAGACATTCACTGCAAGCAGCCAAAATTCACAGAAATGCAGTCATGAGTTTCATACCCATCATTACATACTTGTATCACATCCAGTACATAGAGGGATTGGTCCTGAGGGGTTTGTCCAAGTTACCATACTACAGAGAAGCATCAAAAAAGCCAAATCTTTCAGCTGACCAATTTCATTGGAGTCATTTTGGATTTATACAGTCAGTCAAGATCAGCAGATACTTAAGCTCTGTTTTATCTGGAAAGAGACTAACTCTTAGCTGGACTTCATAAACTAGCCTTCATCCAGGACCCAGCATCATATTCAAATGAATCAGTTGAGAGAGAACAGCAGAGGAGAGGAAAGTAAATGTTACAAAGATCTTGAAATCCCCTGCATCACCCTGCAATTTCTTTGCAATCTCACATGCGCACATACCAGATGGTGCATTTAAACTCAAATATTAACTTTCTTGATGATATTTCATTTGAAACTCTGTGTTCATTTAATTCAAAAATAAAAACTTAAAAATCATTTCAGAAGAAAAATATTTCTTTCTCATGTAAAAGAATGATTTTGAGAAATCTGACTTCAATAATTTGTTGGCGCAAAAGCCATATATAAGCAAAAACTGGGGTTTGGATGAGCCAAAATGAAACTTGGTTCTGATCGCTTTGTGCTGTAAGGTTATGATTTCTCTAAACAGCCAAAGTAGAATTCATGGTTCTACACCACAGAAGGGGAGGAAGCCCTGCTTCCCTGGTATCAATCGACTCTGTTCATCCCCATTTTCTCAGATCCCCTCTACCCAGCTGCCAGCTTTAGCACTTCTCTGCCTGACGAGGAAGATCATTCACTTCACCAAAAAAAAAAAAAAAAAAAAAAAAAAAAGGGTAAAAAAGCAGTGCCCCCCCCCCCTTCCCAAATTAAAACAAGATTTTTTTTTTTTTTGCAAGGATTAAGCTAGCTCGTCTCCTGGTCAGAGAGATGCCAGCACTGTCTGCAGGGTTGGCTGAATGGTGGCTAAGGAAAGAAAGGCTCAGGCAGGGAAGTGCAGAGAGCAAGACTTCCCCCTTTCGGCAGCTGCAAGCTGTTAGTTCAGCTCACAGTGGTAACTTTAATCCAAACCCTAAGTGAACTGAAAAAGCTCATTAACTGGTTTTCATGCAGTTTTCTCTTTCCCTATCAGGTGAAACTTTGTGTTTTATTTTTTCATCTGTAGCAAGGGAATTGAAATTATCAGATTAGGAAAATTATTGATTGACTCTTAAAATATAATTTGGTACTCACATTTTATATTTCATATTTCTTTATGCCTCTGAAAAGGAATCAACAACAGTAGTGCTAGCTGTATGTAATTTGTATTCCTAAGAAAAAACTAATGTGCAAGTTCAGCTAAGTACATATTTAAAACATTTTGTAAAGAATTCCTTATAAAAATCAAAGGGATATTTATATTTTGTCCCTTCTGTAAAGACAAATTCACATCTATAGCTAGACATACATGTACAAAGACAGGGTGATGTGGACAGTTACACATGTGGAGTGGGTCTTTCTGACCTGACCTTTTCAACACTGTATTTGTGAAAGCAGGACAGCGACTAACTGCAGCAAGCCAGAAACTATAGTAATTACTCTAATTCAGAAGCTACCAGCCTTCTGAAAAGAGAAGAAGAGGAATAGAATCATGCTTAAATACAGCCCATTTTGCTTTGTTCTTCAACACAGTCCCATTCAAAATACTTTGGAATTTATGAGTCTACTGAAAGTGAGGTCTCATAATGTGCACAGCATGTTGCCAGTTAACTTGAATGAGCTTCTCCTCTGTTTTCTGTCTGATTACTATAATAGATCACTTGAAAAGGGGCCCCTCCTTCTAAAACATATGTATTATGATGAAGAAAAAAGCCAGTCCCTAAGATGTCCAGGTAGGTTTGCGCAGCTCACCTAAACATCTGCCTTCCAAAATGTGATCTGGTGTCCCTTGAAGCAATTTGGAGCGAAGCATCCCTGCGGTGCTCTGGCCCCAGCCCTGCAGCAGCACGATTCCTTGTCAGCCTTCCAGTGCTTCCTTGTGCAGTTCAAGAGACAAATATTCGCTCGCTTGAGGGACTGCAGTGCTTTGATCTCCACTTCCAGATGGAACCAGAAGTGCCGAGGCACGTAGAGAAAACAAAAGCAAATTTTTGCAATCCACAGGAAAGATGGCTAAGAATAATAGAAATGTATTTATATATGCCTTTCTGCCTTTTTTTTTTTTTGACAGCATCATAACCTCAATCAAATAAAAATCTATAAAAGAACAGACAGAAAATAAGGATTGCAGATTTTTTTATTTAATTTTAATATTTTTGACATTCAGTTCTTCCAAAGACATAGACAAAGCTTCTTCTGATCTCGGTGGTGGAGGATTTGACTCTAAAAGTTCAAACCGCAAACAATGAAGCTATTACTCCTATGATTCATCTCACCCTCCATAGGAAAAAAAGAGTACCCTGTTCCTATAGCTGCAGTGCTTACTATAATTATTTATGAACTGATATGCAGTACTGGAATATCCAACATGTTTTAGATGCAGATTAGCTGGTATATTGAAAGCACTTAGCTGTAAAAATGACTTTAAAAATCATTTATGCAATCTTTTGCATGTTGACCTAAAGATCATCTGCAGTATTTGAAAACTGTAGAGCTTTGTATACCCTTTTCAATTGATTTCTCAATATGAATTCAAATGACAATATCTTGCATTAGTCACATTTGTAAGTATGCAAAACTAGTTTGAGAAATGCATTTGCTCTCAATATCCTCTCATTGCTCTCTGCTCAGAAGTACTGGAATGATTTTTCTCCTCATTTATAGCTATTCAAACCCTTTAAAACATAGTGGCACTAACATTTTGAACCTCTTATGCAAATAATCTGATATTTTTTCTAAAACTGACAGGAAAGTGAAAAAAGTTACATTTATAGAAAAAAGATTGCTTGATACTTGATAGTTACAAAATGTGGTCTTTTTGCTTTCCTTGAGCTCACTGAGAATGAATTTGTGTCATCACCATGGTACAAATCTTATGCTTACTTAATAATCTGCACAACATATACTTTTTGTAGAGAAGAGATACAAAGAGTGCTTCATCTGAGAAGTCATACCTTGCTTTCACCATGAGCTTAGCCCTGAGACAGATAAGAGAGAGCTCCAAGGCTCAGCCCACATTGGAGCTACTAGCTTGGGATGCATGAGTGGCATGGCCATCTTCTGATATCTGTGTCCTGGGTGCAGAGCTGCAACCAGGGCAGATACTTTGTGTAATTGAATGCCCTTTTCATACTTAGAGAAAACCTCAATTTTCCACTCTGTCTTCTAGCTGCTGGAGCTGCAAGAGAAGCATTTCATTTTAAGAAGTTCCTATTCAGCCGTTCTGATTCCTGGGATCTTTCCAGTCTCCCCCCACAGCCAATTTACCACCATTCTCCCCATAGTAGGTCACCAAAGGCTGAGGAGAGCAATCTTGCCTTTCTCTGCTACAGTCCTGTTGGAGGAAAAAGATTTCATCAAAGAGATTGACTAGGATCACTGCTTCTCTTAACCATGTCACCAGCAGGCAGCCAAGGATTAGATGAGGACTGAGCCTGCCTTTCACACCCTGTGACCTGCCCTGGCTCTGAGACATTGAAGGAGGCCCAGCTGCACCAATGTGGTACCAAGTCTTGTGTCCCATGCCAGCATTAGCAGGGTTGTGTGACTGAGTAGCAAACCCCACCTGTCCTCACCACACAGTCTGACTGGACATATCCTACCCCATGTATGGGAAGAAGAGTGTCATTGAGGGCAAAGATGTCGACTGTGATGTGTCTGTTCTCAGGAGAGGAAAAGGTGTTCATTGTCCAGCACTGCTGGGTTTTGTGATTGAGGGTTTTCTTCTTCATTCTTTTATTTTTATCTTTTAATTAAATTGCATGCTCTCATTTTCCTGGTAAATTCCAGTTTTAAATAAACTATGAGCTATTTAAACACTGTTTTACAAGACATACTTCAGATCTGAAGAGCTGTTGATGGCAAGAGGATCTGATATAATCCACATCCACACAGAAGATATTAGGAAACCAAAGAAAGAGACATGTTAGGATCCAGGAGCAGGATATTTTAAAATTTCATCCCATTTCAAGGCCAGATCTTGCTAATTTAGTGTTCTATATGCTATAGTTCAGAAGCACCAAATAAATGGAGAGTCACTCACTTCTGAATTGATTTTAAGGCAGTTTAGGAGTATAACTCTTCCTTATCACTTGCCTACATTATGCCAGTAGACCAGGATAATTACAGCAGTATGTTATAAACTGCAGAGATGTTGACATCTAAATTCCTATATGGGGAATCTAAATTCCTATAGGGGACCTATGGGGGAATGAAGTCACTATATTTGCTGTGTAATTAATTATTTTCCAAACAAAAACATTCTGCTTCTCTCAATAAACCTGTATTTTAAAAAAAATCTCCATCTAGTTCCCCTTTTGGAAATGAAGGTTTACACACTGTGATGTTTAAAATCCCATTTATTCAAATGGTCAAAATGTTTCAGGCTACATAAATAATTGTCTTTTTGAATAACAGACATGTTTGGAATTACTTAGAGGATTTTTATTTAGTCTATTGATTAATTTTTCAAGGGGAAAACAATAAAAAAGGGGAGTTAGAAATCCTAAGATAAATTCTTTCATAAAACAGAACATCATACCTTTTCCCTCAAGAATTTTAAGCATTGGGGTTTTGCTCTTTTGTTTTCTTCCTTTCATAGTGACCTTAATGACAGAAGTGTGATGATTATAGTATTAAATGAAAGTAACTTTACCATCATCACTATCACTTTAAGATTTGTGTCCATATTTGTCTGCCTAATTACCGTTCTTCATAACTGATATATCACTGAGATGCAAAAATACAAATGCTACACACGGCATTGACAGAAATAAACTATTTTTTTTTCTCAATTATTTTTCCTTATATCAGCCTGCCTTGAAAACAGTGCTCTCTATGCTCTGTGCTTTATTCCAGGGGGATGCAGTTATGATTACACTGAAAAAGGAGGCTCTATAAACCACAAACATTTGCCAGCTTTGCCAGCATATCATTATTACAACACTCAGTATGCTGTTTTTCTTCTGCTTTATGCAAACAAAATTCACACTCAGTGGGAAAAAAGTATATTACCAAGGCATGACTTAAATCCCTCCCAGACTCAAACCCTCCATCCCATAATTTTAGAGTTTCAGATATGCATATTTCTCTCATGTCTATGTCTTAGTTTCAGCTGATAAAGGAAGAGTGTCAGGGGAAATTTTGCTTTTTGCCTGCCCTGCCTTGACATATTAGGTCAATTTGAGTGGAGCTATTTGATCTGCCAGCAGTCAGCTACTTCCCATATTCAAGTGACCTTAATTAAAGTCTAGCTGAAGATGAATACAAAATACATGAGAATTATACACATGGACCTGGTTAAAAAATTGTTGTAATTCAACCACTGAACAACCAAGAAAAACCAGAATGAATGTGCAGCACTGCAAACATGTGTGTAGGCATGTTAAATTAGAAAAACATGAAAATTATCATTAATGCCCCTTAACCAATACATTACTAGAGCAAAGCATTAAAAGTATTATCTGGGAACTATGCCATATACAAGATGTATAAAGAAATTTTTCTAATGAAAATAAAGTTCTGACCATATTTTCATTATAATTTCTTTCTTTCCTCTGAATAGATAAAACAAGACATTTGTTAAATTGAAATCAAAAAATCTGAGCGCAATTATCTTAAATGTGTTACTTATTAATATGTGAGGCTCTGTGTGGATATTGTCTCTGGAAATGCTCTTTTCATATCTGGAAGAAAGCTCTGCATTCCAACTCTTTGCAGCCCTTCTTGGGAGGCATGAGATTTTTACTTGTCCTAGCAAGCTGGATGGTATTTATCCATTCCAGTTATTCCAGCTAGTTCATGCCACCCTTGATGGGTTGCAGAAACTAAGAGAAAGAATACAAAGCAGCATGGATATTAGAGGCACAGGGGTAAGGTGACAATGACTTTTCTTATGCACAGACTTATCTTTTATTCTTCCACATGGGTATCCATCAGAATTCAGTCCTGATGTGAGAGATTTTAGGACACAGAATGCAACTAGTCCAAAGGACAGTATGAGAATAATTACACTGCCATATATTTTATGTTTGTGGAAGCAAAAAGCCAGGTGAAGCAAACTTCTGATTCATCTGACTGCCAGGATCTCTCAAAGCCTCACCCTTTTACTCACACAATTCTGGCTAGAATTAACTTCATTTAAGTTAGTCCTATTAAGGCTCATAAATTTGTTTTGGGAATGCTGACAACATTCTTTTGGAATGGTAGTTTGTGAACAGTTTTCTTCCCATTCCACACACCAGCAATGAGGCAATCAGGGCAGGACAAGGTGGTGTCATGCTGGAAACCTAATATGCATTGCAAATGATAACATACACAAGTGGGTGAGAAACCTTTCTGCCTCAACTTGTGGACCCTTGGGACATTCCTGTTTTTGTTCTATGAAAATCAGCTAGCTGTGAGAACTCTTGGTTTTTTAGGGTAACTTTTAGTGAGCTCAGATGAAAACCAAATTAACAACAATCAAAAAAATATGTTTTCCCTTTACACAAAACCCCTGTACTTTATCCAGTTTTTGGGCTTGAAACTGAAGATCCAGGTGCTGGGGGTAGTAGGTGAAAGAATTCCACTATGGTATTTTCAGTGCTATCTACTGGGAATAATACATCCAGAGATGTCTTCAAA
Organism: Lonchura striata; assembly: GCF_050655825.1. NCBI lineage: Eukaryota > Metazoa > Chordata > Aves > Passeriformes > Estrildidae > Lonchura > Lonchura striata. The sequence goes on from NC_140705.1 coordinate 50,323,868, forward strand.
CTGAGAAGGGGTTCCCAAATATAATAATTCAATAACCAAAGTGATTTCAGCTACTAATTTCCAATTATTTCAGCAGTTAAAGTCTTTGAGGGTGAAAAGTCTGTAGAACCAAATGAGGAACTACCCATAGGTGCAACCCCATTCCCAGCAATGCTTTTGGCCTCTTTCCCCTTCTGGTAGAGGGAGGCAAATGCTCCTGAATTCCTTCTCTGGGGAGACTGTGACACTTCACACAATACTGCATCAATCAGCCTATTCAGCATGCACAAAGAGGAAAGATCTTTGGGTAATTCACTGTGAATGGACAGAAATAAGACTGAAATCCTCTAAGGCTCTTTAGTTTCCTATCTCTAGCATAATAGGTCAAGCATAATACACTGCATTTTTTTTTTATCATGCTTTCAGAATTCACATACCCAGAATTACTATTTTTGCATTTAGTTCTTATTGGAAAATATTAATTTTGTATAGAAATTTGAAACCCTCTTCTTTTCTTGTTACAATTACAGGCATAATTTTTTCTTTCCATCCTTGAAATATTCAGGAGAGTCCAAACTATGCCAATAACAGAGTAATTTTCCCATACCCTGTGGAAGAGAAAATGTTATGTCTTTGCAGGAGCGAAGACAAAACAGAAGAGCAGCTGTTTCATACATAAATGTATTGAACTAGGTCAGGTCCACTGAATGATGATAAAAAAATGATATGTATTGAGGCAGAATTTGAAAGCAAATTTTTGGAACTGTAAATTTTATCTATTAGGGTGTTCCAGAGTAACTTGTTATCTTATTTATTGAAAATAGCTACGGGTACTTACTTTTTAAAAGATCCTTATTCAATAGTTTAGAAATCAAGTATGTTTTGGGCTATACAGCCTTTTTAAATTTCTAAAACTGATGGTCATTTTTACATGTAAAATGAAGAATATGGTGTTCAGATGTAGAAGTGCAAATCAGCTAATTAATTTCATTTATTGAAAAATTTATAAATTACTTTTATTTAATGGATTCAAAAGTTAATCAATTACTTAAAAGAGCATTACATCCTATTAATCCAGAATTTAATAAATAAAAGCAGATGTAGGTTTTAAGCCAAAGCAGTTGTGTTTGGAAATGTTGAGGTCATTGGAAATGGCACAGGCTGTTGCAACATGGAACAAAAAGAACCCAACATGGATATGATCTTGTACATAAACCTCCTACAAACTTCAGAGATTAATTTGGTTGCATAATTGCAAAGGATAGTCCTTCAGGTCTGTTTTTCAAAACATGGTGGGGAGAGGGGATATCTATTTGTCTCTAAGATGCAAATAGATAGCAAATGAGGGTTTTTTTCATTTAGAACAAGTGAAAGCAAGTATCTAATGTTCTTTGTGTTAATAACTGCATAGAAAATCTCATTAAACATTACTCATTTGGGCATTGTTTATTTCCTTGGAGACAGCATCAAATCCTGAAGTACAATTGAAATCAATGACAAAACCTTCATCAAATTCCAGGAAAAACAGTTCAAGTCTACAGTGAGGTAACGAGTCTTTTATTTAAAAACCCAACAAAACCAATACAAAACACATTTTTCAATGCCTGAAAAATGTAGTCTACTAGGAGCTTTGGGTATTTCAATGTCTCTACTATTTTGACAGATAAATCAACTAACTCACATAGATTTTAGTTTTGAAGAAGAGTGGCAACTGAGTAAATGCTAAAAGGGCAACAACAACAAAAGACATGGATTAAGACCTTCAGCTGAAAGAAGGATTCTGACATCATCTTGTGTTTATTGGGAACACACACACGCACAAACACAGACACACACCTTAATACATTTTTGTCCCAGACAGAATAGAAAGAAATGTAGAGATGAAAATTTCTGTTTAAACCTGCTGAGCTCACTAATTTGTGAAAGACCAGGGAGACAAACCAGAATAACTTGTGGACATGACATTGCAGCAGAATGAAGTTTGGCAGATGGAATTGTGGGAGCTGCCATCATGAACTTCTCCCATAATTGATGTGTTTGTCAACCGGAAACAAGCACTGAGATGAAAAGGTCTGGGTCTTCAAGTTGGTGTCAGTGTAACAATGAACTTACAGAGAGATGCTTCCATAAAAAAGAGATGTGATAGTGAGACATATAAGGGTATTACCTTGCACCATTCCCTTGTAGAAAACTACAGAGTGTGAAATAAAGCATTCAGTTCTATGAGAAAAATGAGTTTGAATTGGAATCAAAATACTGAAGGAATAATGAAAGACTACTGAAAATAAAAAAGGTGATTAAAAGAATTTTGCATTGTCATGTTAAGCAATTCTAAGGCCCGGACAGAAAATGCCATTTTTTAATAGACACTGCTGAGACAAAAACAAGCTATTAATTAATTTAGGATGGAGATGAGACTTATCCTTCCAGAACTAGGTTTTTGGAACAACTTGTTTTTCGATTAATCGTTATAAATTTGTGCAAGGATTGCATGACAGAGGAGCCACAAGTAGCATAAAGGAATGGGTCTCATCAGCACAGAATGTTCCTTTCTTGAGAGTTTGTGTTCCTTGGTTTTAGAAACAGGGTTATAGCAAGTGCTGGGGAAAAAATATCAAAACAAACACAAAACCAAAACCAAAACCAAAAAACAACCCCAAAAAATTAACAACAATAACAAAACCTTGCAAAGAAGTCTAAAACTCACTGAGCAGCAAAGAATTGTCTTCTAGAAATATATATTTTTATTGTTCAAAATAGGAACATTTCCTTCAGATTGTACATTGCATAAATCTGATAATAATTTCAAGGAAGGCATATAGATAGACATAAATTTTGAAATTCATTTAGGTTTCAACACAGCACCACCTATTGGAATGAAAATAGCAATGAGTCTGAAACAGTGAAAACATAGCTGCAGTCAACTATGATGAATCTATAAGCTTAAAGTGTGGAGGGCTCTGTAACTTGCTCTGCCTTGCAAACTCTCCCTGTTAATAAAAACTTGACAGCAAATTCACTATTCTTTTTTCATGTTGTTAGAAAGGAAGACTTTACCACAGTGAAGGTGAGGTAAAGTTTTTCTTGGAGTCATTAGACATCGCACAAAGTGAAGCTATTTACACAGAGTTAAATGAGATAATAATATCTCTCCTAGTAAAGAGACCATTGTGTATGGCAATTTAAATGAGCTGCAGATAGATAGATGTAAGTGATAAAAAGTAGGTGCTCAGCCTGTCATTAGAGAACATATCAGCCACTTTAAAATACACTTCACTTAGACTAATCACCACATTATTGCTATTCCAAATGAGGTGTGCAGGTATAAAACTGGAATAGAGCAGTCCCTTCTGCTTGATAAATGAGGAGATTATAATGTGTTGAAGATCAGAGTTTCAGGGGAGCAGAAAGTACAGGCACTGAACAACATCCAGAGAGTAAGATGGGACATGTGTGGTTCAAAGGCATGTTCAGAGGGATTTCTCTCTTTTGAGTTCCCTCTGTCCTTCTTCCTTGTGGGGAACAAAAAGTCCTCCAACTTCCTATTCCCAGGAATTTTTTTTCTTCTCACAGCTCTAGAAAGAGTTATGGGGAAAATAGCTGCTTTGCATGGATATTGCACTGGCAAAGTTTGAAATACCAGTGTCCCCATACCCACCCCACTCTCCGTGGCTGCTTTCCCACTCAACCTGTGTCTGCAAAAGCAATCCAGAGAACACTTGTAAGATGTGTGGGGCAAAAAAAACCCCAAACAAACAAACAAACAAAAAAACAAAAAAGGCCCCACTCTGTGTCTCTCTGAAATGTTAGGATGCAGAAAGAGGGGTGATGTAAAGAACATGCTAAAGTTCCTTTGGAATAAACAGCTTGCCTTCTGTTGGCCAGGAGTGCTCAGAAATGCTGCCTGTCCCAGCTTTCGCAGCCATGGAGGAAACTGAACTCTGCTGAGCTGGTGTGTGGCACCATCACAGTGGCCTGCCCCATCAGGGACAGCTCTGATGTGCTTGTGTCATGCCAGAAAAACAGTAATTCTGGAGCAGGCAGCAGGAGCTTCCCCAAGCAGGATGCACACAAAGGACAACACTGACAGCCCTGCAGAGCTGCTAAGGGAGAAAAGGCACTGACTGATAGAATCATAGAATGTCTTGGGCTGGAAGGGATCCTAAAAATCTTCTAGTTCCAATCTTCCTGCCATGTGCAAGGACACAGTCCACCAGATCAGATTGCTCAAAACTCCATCCAACCTGGCCTTGAATGCGTCCAGGGATCGGGAACCCAAAACTGCTCTGATGCCAGGCAGAGGTAAACAGCACAGACCTCCCTACCTCCCCCCAAAAAATATGTCTTTTTTATTTCTCACAAGAGTGCCAGGACAGATGCCACTTAAACAAAAAAAAGATGCTGGAGAGAGTGGGGGTTGGAAGGGTGATGGTACAGCAGTAAACTGTTGCATTTACTGCAGGCCAAAGGATCTTTCAGGATTCCCAGCCACAGACCTTGGTTTGCCAGGAAAACACAGCCCAGCACCAACTCCCCCTACTACTCACTGTACCCTCAGCTGGATAAGCTGATAGGGTTTGGTTAGGACTTTGGATAAGATAACTGCCACCTGGCATGAAGGATCTCACAGTTGTCCTATGTTGCTTGGAGTTTAGAATGTCTCTGGAAGCACTGAGATGGAACTACTCTCTCCAGGGTAAGACTGATGCTAGAGCTGCTTAAAGAGAAAGAGAGGAATCATCATCTGCATGCCTTCCCCTTTTCCTTGAGCTAGCCCCAAGTTAGCTGAATCCCAACCAGGAAACATGATAATATTATAATTTTAATGCTGAAGATCCTTAGATTATTAATTGCTTTTTAAAAAATAAAGGCAGATACACCCAACACTGTAGCAGAGAGTATGCATAAACAACTGCAAACAGCACACTCCCATTTAGCAAGAGCATCCATGTCAAATAAGCTTATTCTTTTGAAATTCCTGAATGTGAAAACAACAGTGTTCAAAAACAAAAGCAGAACTCTTGCATTTCAGTACTATGGCTGTACTATAGAAAATGGATATAAAGTTATGATTCACACTAATTAGAGGATACCAGTTCATTATTTAGTGCAAATTTACACAATTTCTTTTGTGTAGAGTTTGACATTTGAAAGTCTCATACCTTATTTATTGTCAAGCAGCCACAAGGATTCACATTCTGTAAATATTTTTCTTCTTATTTAGTTGTTTGAAATCTTCACTTGCCCTCTGTTCTCATCCCTAGACAGAGTTTACACAACAAGAAGGAGATTTCAAATGTGTGATTTTTTTTTTAAAGAGACAAGAGCCTAGAACAAAGCTAGTAACAATGTGTGGGGCTTCAAAGTTGTCTTATTTCAGACATCTTAGTCATCTACTTCTCATAGTTTTGCTGCAGGACATGAGCTCAAAATCAAAACCCGGAATACTTTTAAAATAGTGATAAAATTGGGACTGAGGGAAATTATCCTCTTTTTAAAATCCTTTTAAAATTCTTTATATTCACAAATGTACGTTTTTTTCTTCTTTTCCACCTAATAAATAGCATTATGTTTCCAAATGGCCACTAAAGAGCTTTCAAGGAAAATATAATTCTGATTCTTCTGTGGCCTACCATTGCTGCAAATTTGTTCATTTGTTTCCCTATAGGAGCAAATATAATAAAAAATTACGATGGCAAATATATTTTCATGCACAAATAGTAAGCATGATGATTTTTTATTGTATTTGCATTGGTTAGATGTGACTTAGACTTGTTTTTAAAATCTTTATGATTGTGTCTCCAAGCATTTTCATGTTCTTATACATATTTCAAGGTAAATGCCAGTCTAAAGCAGTGCATTTGCACTAACTCAGACTAAAAATGAACATTGTCCTATTTATTTTTTATTTCTCTCATAAGTTTTCCAAACTCTGAAATAAATATTCCCCAGAAATATACATTGTCATTTACCATAGTGTAGTAGGTAGATTTAAGCTGTATGTGTGCTTTCATTTTTGTAATGAGTGATTTCAGTAATAATGTAAATTGAGTTTTGCCTCACTCTCTTAGAAAGGCACATAGCTTATGCTACAATAAGTATGAAAAATATAACAGTATTCTTACATTGTACAGACCACACACTTCTTGATATGCATTGATCTGATAAAAGAAAAAATTCTACAGACTCCTGAAAAATCTTTTGCTGCAATGTTACAATACTATGTGCTGTTAACCATAAACTGGTAAAATAAAGAAAATATCTGCATACTTGCACCCTGACATCTGAAAATTTACTCTTTTGTTATCATGACCTGAAGAACCACCACATTAGTGATGTATTTTTGCATTAAGCTGGATTATTTTGATTGTTACACTCAAAAATACTTTTTCAAATATTTTTTCCCTTACTGGTTAAAAAAAATCCCATGCCTTTGTCCCCTCATTTCTCTCTGTAGTATTTTGAGGCTAACTCATGCAAGTTACCCAGCTAGAAATAAAGCCTGACTTTCAAATTGACTGAGTATTACCACTCCTACATCATGGATATTGGTGTGTACTCAAATTTTTACAAATTGGGCCATTTATGGTAAAATCCTTAAGCAGTCTGAGTTAAAATATTGACCCAATCTGTACTTTGAAAGACCTGACAAAACGCCAACCATTCCTAAGTTCCAATCATTGTACTTTCTAAGGGAGACAGGAAAGGGGGAAGCAAATGGTTGACTTTCCAGCTGCAAAAACCTCTGGTCACATCAGCAGGAAAATCCTGGCCATGAGACGTTATCCTGAGTTACTGAGCTAGTGTTGCTTAAAGACTTTTCCAGGGTTGCAAGAAATCACTGCACCATGGGGGCTGTTAACTTTATTTCTGACCTTTGAATTATTTTTGGAAATGTTTTCATTGAAATTACATTCACCCCTGAGCATATTGTATTTACAGTGTGTATGTATGTATGTATCATTGAAACAGGTGCCCAGAGACTGCAGAGTCTTCATCCTCAGGAATGTTTACAGCCCAGCTGGCCAACACCCTGAGCAAGCCAACACAGCTGCAAAGTTGACCCTGTTCTGACTGGGGGCTGGGACCAGATGCCCTCCAGACAGCCCCTGCAGACAGAAAAGATTACTGGATGATTCTGTTGTTCACTGTCATGGTAGCAAACAACGCAGGTGCTTCCTTTTTCTGCCATGTATTTAACATTTTTCTCATTATGTTATTACCAAATCCCAGTGTAATGAGATTTCAATGCTTTTTGGTATTTTAAGTAGGTACAGGAAATAGAGGGGATCATTTGTTAAGAAGCAGTATAATCCGTAATTAACTTTGTATACTATTTAGATGCTAATTTGTTTTAAGTGTTTTTAAATACAAGCAAAATATGAATTGAAACGCCAAAGTACTGGGTGTAGCTATTTATCAGATATCTGGAGCTTCATAAGATCAGAGAGTATACCTATCAGTTCTTATAACAGTTTTACATTAAGCATTGATATTTCTCAGCCTTTACTACAGCAGGTAATTGTCAAAGTTCATTTCTAGTTCCAATGTTATTTGTCTGGAATATAATCTGATAGAAATTGAGATCTCCTAGGCAGTCCAATGAGCAAGACATGAGAATCAAAGGCTTTGGTATATTCATATCTTTGCCGCTGAATAAGCTCATTCTTAAACCAGGCTGGGGACGGATTCAAGGTTTATCATAAAAAGGGAGAAGCTTTATGTTATCTTCAGTTTTTCCTAGTGTCCACTCATCTCAGTTCTGATAGTCTCATGCAAGAAAAAATGTCCATTTCTAATCTTGAAGATAATAGTAGGTGCTAAATGCAATCTCAGTGAGGTTAAGGAATAGGGTTATATAAAAGAACAGTGATCCCTATTCATGCATTGTGCAATATGTGATGCCTAATGGATGAGGAGGGAGGGAGAACCTTTTCTCTCCAGATAAGTTTTCTCATTAAATACTTACCAATTTGGGTCAGAAGGTTCTCACGAACATTAATTGTTTACTGTCATCATTGTTGTAGTATTAATTGCTGTTAATTACAATGCTATTGTAATAATGCCTTCAGCAAGGCTTTCTAGTTCAGGGAAATGGGAAAATGATGTTCCTACCTATAGGAGCAGGATTGTTAGGAGCAGAATTGTTTCTTAGTTGTTAAGAACATTTAAATGCCTTCATTATGCTTAAGTCTCAGAGATTTCTAATTCCACCTGTCTTGCAGACAGAGAAGCATTTCTGTTTTGCTTTGGGTTGGGTTGGTTTGGGCTGTTGCTTTTGTAAGGACTCAGTGTTAATAAAATTCACCCTGCAGGTCAGGAAGTCCTCCTGCAGGCAGATGGAATTTAAAGATTATTCAGAATTACCATCCAAAACTGCCTGTATCTGGCAGGGATCACGGTGGGAAAAGAAGATCCTGTTTATGTTTTCCTTACTGCAAGGACATAAATTATGGGATGTATATGAACCAAACCTCAATTTCTGCACATCTCTTACAAGAGGTCTGTGTTTATAAACACATAAACCATCTGTTAAGTGCTTGCAAATTAAACACCAGGCTTTTTATAGTACAATTTAATATCTAGTTTCAAAAAGCCCGTGACATCTAATGAAGTTGCACAGGCTGTTACTTGTCTCTTTGCAAGAAATGCAAAATAATTACATAATTACAGAAAACACCTGCAAATGCAGATTGCATTTTCTCATTTCAGTTGAATTCCTATGTTGAAGTAATTAATTGGACCTCTGCAATGAAAACTTTGCAAACATTTCAATTTTTTCAAGTCTTGTATGAATTTTTGTGATGTGTGTATCTTCACTGAGGAAGAACTGGAACAACTGTTCATAAAAGAAAATCAGTTTTACAAATAAGTAAATGTGTTATGTACTCTGGATGTTCTCTTGGCATGTGAATGCCAAGTTGACCTATCTACTTTTTCATTCACAGAAAACATCTCCAAGTCACTGTTCACATCAGCACTTTCCAGCACTGAGGTGGTTACTAGCTTTCCATACAATACACTGCTTGGCTTGGAAAGGTGGTTCATCACACAATTGACAAAGATACTCAGAAAGCCAAGACAACTCAATCTCCAAAATTTGAAGAGGTTAAAATAGATTTTGATGTCCTCAGTTAGGGTACCTGGACACAACAAAATCTCACAAGAGCATCTATTTGCATTTTTGATTGCCTAAACACATTCGCCATACTGGCCTTAAACAGATTGTTCTATAAAAAATGCTGTCTTTTTTTCAGAGTGAAATCAGCCATGAAAATTCTGGCACATTTCTAAGTATGTTCCATTGAATTCTTTTTGTAGCAGTAAGTCTAGCTTTAACAGGTGCCATTAAAACTTGTTCTGCTTTATGAGGAACATGTTGGTCAACTCCACTGAAAATTCATGGCAAACCAAGAGTTTGTCAATCTTCAGTGTATTTGCTCTCTGGCAGAATGGGAACCAACCTCTTTATCAGTGAGCACACCCTGCAGACATATAACAAAATTAAATAAAAGCCCCATTTTATTTGAGAATACAAAGTAAAATTTTCTTATGACAGCTTATTTTTACTTTATCTAGGCAATGCAACAAAAATGTGTCATCATCCAGATGCACCAGATCTTTACTAACAAATAGCTTTAACTGCCTGATGGTGCAGGCAAGTAGTTTTGTTCTGTTCCCACTGAAGTCAAAGGGAGTTTTGCTACTGACTACAACCAAGTATCTTGTCCTTGTGTGAACTTAATAAATGTGTCATTTCCGTGATTACTATGCATCATGTTTCATGATGACTATGTGGTCTACTCTGATTATTGGTCATTTGAAACTTACATATTAGACACTGGGATACAGTTTCTCCTCTGAACTAAGTACTTTGTGCAGCCACAGTAAGAGAAATGGGAAAGATTTTGGCACATTAGGGTATAGGCACAACTAAGAATTCATCTGTCAAAGAGGATTCCCCAGCTGGTGAAGAAAAAATAGCTGACTCTTATGCCTTGCAAACCTCAAACCCAGGACAGGGTGTTAAAAAGCCAAAATCAAAGTGTTCCACTGATTTTTAGCTTTTAAATGGCCATGAGAAGAAGTGCCAGTCAGTTCAGAGCAGTGTCTGCACATCTCATTTTGCACTGCAGAAACAGAAAGCTGTTATCTGTCTGGTAATTTGTGGTATTATCTCTCTCAGGCTGAGTGGTTGGCTCCTGAGTTTGAACACCAGGATATCAATTTTTCACTGTATCAATAGAAAATGCCTTTTGAATAATACAGATGAGTCTCTCTGACATCTCAGGGACCATCCCCTGATTTTCCATGCAACAAGGAGAAAGGAAATTTTCTGATCCTTTCCTGATTAATACAGAAAAGCTTGTCTGTCTCTGGCACACAGAGAGGGGCACTTGAGGACTGGAGATACTCAGATATGTTTGCCCAGGTGTTGGAGTAAGACAGGTTGAGGAGGAAGGAATGCCAATAACTCATATTGTTTCACTGAAGACCCTAGGCACAGAGCTGCAAGCCACGGTCCCTGTGTGATGTGCTTCTCATTGGTGCCTACTTCCATTCAACATCTTTTAGCCCATGAGTGCTTTTCCCAGACTACCTTTGGCCACTTACAGCAGCAGTGTTTTGTTTCCCTATGACTTATAGCTCCTTCCAAGCTCTCTAAGTGCTAGTAAATGCTGCAATGGTGATGATGGCTCTGAGCAGTGAGAGGAGGCTGTTCAGCGTGGGAAGGTGATAAAGAGCAGCAGGAACAGCAGCACCGGTGCAGGAGCAAGCACAGGCTCCTGTTCCCTTTCCCATGTTCTGCCGGTGCATGACCCTGCTCACTTGGGTCCCAAGAGCTCCCCCATGCCTGGGTGCTTTTGGAGACAATCTCAGCTTTGCAGAGGTTGGCAAATTGACTGAGGCATAATTCTGTGTTTTCGTTCTTACTCATTTGTCACTATGGGACCAGTTTCTTATTCACAGGAAAATGTGTTTCCTGCATAAAAAAGCACGTGGACATTGGTCAGCCACATTGATGTGGCCACTGTGACTTATGGAAGCAAAGCAAAAAAAACATTGGCTCCTGGAGCATTGTTCCACCTTGCCCACACACCCCACAGGAGTTCCCATGAACCCCTGCAACAGTATCCTTATATCCAGGCTATTCAGGTGGAGGAAATGTTCTCTGGTGAGTTCAAAAATTGTCAACTATCAATATAATTTGCAGTACGTAGCAGAAAACTGCAACAGATTAAATCAAATATAAATTATCTGCTTAAACTACATTGCCTGTGCAGCACCACCATTCCATGGCTTCTGCTTCACTGTCCCTTTACAGAAGCCTCCTCACACTCATGGACATATGTTTCTAATCAGAAAATGCTCAAGGAAAGACCACCTGCCTACAAAGGATACTTTTTTTCCCAGCTTGAGTGGGCGTCTCACAGACAGGTTTTAGTACACAGCAAAAAAACAAGCAGAACAATGAAGTGAAAGGGCAGCTTTCTTCTAATGAAAGCCTACACTGTTATCTGACATGTAAAAACTAGGAGAGAGGCATTTCTTGATGATTATTCCTGGTGAAAATATAATTAATAAATAACTTAATGGGACAACACAGTAATAAGAAACTTGTTTGCTTTGGTGCTTTAGTTTACTTTGGCTTGTCTAACCAAGATATTTTTTAAGGAAAAAAGTATGAATGCACTCAAACAGAAAAATAAAAGCTTTTCTTGGCTGCTGATTTTTGATCAGAGTTTTCTGAGCCATCCTTAAATAGTAAGCTGTTAAAAAAATCAATACTGTTGTTTATAGAAATCTTCAAAAGTTAACCACAGAGACTGTTGGAGACAAGGAAGATAATCATCTTTGTGGCTTATCATACTGGTATCAGGTAAGCCAGATGTTAAAGTCCTCTAGGTGGGAATCTCAAAGAGTAGGGGTCCAATCCCTTGCATTTAAAGCTGGATCCAAAATGGACTGGGTTTAATGATTTAAGTTGACTTAAATGGACACCGGATCAGTCTGATCTGCTCTAGTACTTTCAATTTCACACAGTCATGCCTTCAAGAATAGTATGATTGCACTGTGAGAGTGACGGAAGCTTTACTTGGCTGGACCACCAGTGAAAAAAAAAAAAAATAAGGCTATTTAGATCCAGCAAGGACTTGGCACTATATGTTTTAGTGCTAAATAAATAAATAAGTAAAACTATTAAGAATAGGCTTTGTAATCGGTAGGGAAAAACCTTATCAATTTAGTGATGGTCAGAGTCAATGACCCAGTGGTAGGTATCTATAGCAATATCAATCAGCACCTAAATAAATGGGAAAACAGCCCCTTCTCTCACAGTGCTTTTCACTGTATGTTCTTTTAGTCTAGCAACAGAAACTGGGGATGACAATTTCTTCCCATCCAAAGGGAATCTCAGGAGCTCATCACCTAGAAGCAAGAGAGACCTTGGCAGTCTGAACCTGCCCTAGGCAGCTGCAGACAGCTCTCACTGCTCTACGGGCTGCCTGCCACATGAGAGGCCAGCAAGAGACCCAGCAGCAAGCCCGTCTGCTGCTGCTGCTGCCAGACCTCAGCCTGGAAGGTGATGGCTCAGTGTCCTGCAGCTGCCACGCACATCCTGTGTGTGCACGGAGGTGCCTGAGGGTCACTCTGCACAGCCAAGTGAGTGTGGGAGGAAGGCAAGGAGTGACATCACTGTCAGACCGCCAGCCATAGGAGGGGGCGGCTGCAGAGCAGTGGCTCGTTCTAGCACATACACCACATACACACACAGACTTTTGAGCCAAATTGCTTTCTAACAGCTCTGGTATGTAGTAGATACAAAATCCATGGCTTAGGAAAACATCCCTCTCTGTGCAGAACTTCACTGTTTTTACAGTGTTACCTTATCCAATTCTTGCTAATGGGAAGTCTGATGAAAGCTCAAGGCCTGGGGACACAAAATAAAAGAGAAAGCTGAGCAGAATCATGTAATCAACAAGTAGTAGGGCTCTGTTGCCTTCTTAATAAGGAGAAAAAAGGCAACCTAAATACTAAATAGGCTTATATTTGCAAATCTGATATCTATTCTGCACATTTTTCTTTTCAAAATTTTAACACACACACATACCTTTCTTCTATGAAACTTTTTATACTTAATTACTTTCTACTATACTTGTATACTTGCAGGCCTGAGATAATAAAAAAAAATATAGGATAACAAAAAAGTAGCTCCAAACCCAAAAATAATAGAAATCCAATGGCTGTCTATGTGCTTCTACCCAACAGTTCTGAAAAGATGGAATTTAAAGGATGTCCTGAGATAATAAAAAAATGGGATAACAAAAAAAGTAGCTCCAAACCCAAAGATAATAGTAATCCAATGGCTGTCTATGTGTTTCCACCCAACAGTTCTGAAAAGATGGAATTTAAACAGGCTCTTGGGAGTTTATGTGAGTCATGCAGTGTCCACCAGAGTCCTCAAGAACTTCCAGTCTAGCTCTTCTACATGCAGGAAAAGGCAAGAAAATAATGTGCATGGGCACACATACAAACATGTTTGCTTCTTAATCATCCACACAGTAGGGATAAGCAGATCAAGCAATACTTTATAAATGGAAAATGATGTGTACTTAGTGATGTACAAAATCTCAAGTAGCTTAGTTTGTTTAGAACCAGCTGGGGCTTCCTGTTCATCCAGGTCTTATCTGAGCAAATCAGACCTCTCAACTTCTTCTCAAGAAAACAGGGCTGGAAAATTAAGGGTTATTTGTTTATTCACAATACTTCACGTTGGACTGGGTGACTTTATTTCAGACAGATATGGGGAAAATTCCTACACAGTAAATAAGACAAAAGGAAGAAATGGAAAATGTCTGTAGTAAAAATATTCTAAATCACACAGATAACACCATTTTGAGCACCTAAAGTCATCCAGCCATTTTTTGTGTACATTACTAATGAATACATCTAAATAATTAATTTACATTTGTTTTAGGGTAAAAGCAGAAATCTGCTGCCAGACACTGGAAATGATGGTATAAACAAGTTCTTATGTCCAGTTCTCTCTTTGGAATGACACTTGCAGCATTGGGTTTTGCAGTGCTTTCTGGAATCAAAGTTCTCTAACACTATTCCTTGCAGGCTGGATTAAGTAAAAATTAGTATTTTCCTCCCATCTTCTGCATTTCAGGAAAGTATTAGCCAAATCTCCTAACCTGTCATTAATTATATACTTTACATCTTCTTCACAAGCTCTAATAGAAGTCAGCTCAGCTGCAGTTGGGAAATAGAGGTGAAAGTAAATAAATTTATACTCAAGACTTGGCATCCTCAGTAAACTCGCATGTAGTTGCCATCTGTCTCTGCTTTTCACCAATAGCTGTGGTGATCCCTCAGTGTCTGTTTCTGGCCATGCAGCACCATCTCTGTTCAGCCACTAAAAACTGACCCAAGCCAAGGATTTATGCAAGGATTAGCAGGCTGAGCTCCTGGTAATGCTACCAGGATTTAATGTCTTTCTTGATAGATATAGGGATGTTTCTGTTAAACTACATACCCACTCCCAGCAATTTTTCTCATCCTTTGCTCTTAAATCTCCCAAACTCAATCCACTTGAGGTGTTTTTAAATTACTTACCTTAAGCCAGGAGACAACATGATTTTCCCTCAGAAAGAGTAGCCATTGTCAAGGTTTCTTCAGGAAGACTCCCTTATTTGGAAAGATTTCCTCAGCATCTCCCTCAGGTATTTAGTAAATAACATAGGCACTCTAAAATTTCCATATTGTGATAACAGCAGTGGTTGATGGCACTCCAATAAATTTTTTGAAGTCTTTGGTCAAAGCCCAATGCTGCAGCCAGACAGCTGCTACAGCTGGCATTGAGTTTCACTAGCAAAACCCACAAGTGGTTTGTGATCTATCCAAATGGTAAAGAGACTTCCCATGCAATTATGGAAGCACATGAAAGTCCAATGATAAAAGTTAGACTTTCTGTCTCCAACTGGCAGTAAATCTATCGTGCCATTTGATTATTCTCCAGAGACTGTCACTGTATGGATCAGAACTATCCCTTCTCTTACATTACAGATAAATTCTTGCTCAATATAAATAAGCAGCATGGAGGGCCAGGATAACTCTAAAATACTTGGTTCTCTCTCCCAGTACCAGACACAGCTCTTATTCTTAGCAAACTATGTAAATAATTTGAAACTGCTAAAGAACAAAGAGAAATAACGTTGGAAGGTAAATGAAAGTGCTTTTAGAGGTTATGTTCAGAAAATCTAACTCCTTTCACTGTTCATCCTATGTTTTATGCAAGATGGACACCCTTTCTCTATTCTGCCACCATCAAGATCCCTATCTGTAGTTTAAGCATGTGCTTTCTTTTACAGAAGGCCTGTGATGTTTAGTTTGAAGTGCCTTTGTTGGCTTATCAGTGTTACCTGTGCAAGAGGTGAGGCTGTAAACAGCACTTGCTAAATAATCTCTCTAGAAAATTCTGAAAAATGATTAAAGGTCACTTTAACAGTTACTACATCAAAACAAACATTCTTAATGTCTAAAACATGTATTTCTTACAACCATCTTCCAACTAACTCCATTGCCCACATACACACATAAATTGTCTCACATTTAGACATTAGTCACTAGCTTTTATATAAGTTCTTCAGATGTGGATAGTTTTGTCTGGCTTAATGAAAGAGGAGGTTCATTCATAATATTACAATGGTGAAATTATGTTGGCCTATCATCTAGACTCTCTAATTTAACCTCAAGTTTTTCTCTGAGGATCTTAGGAACGCACTTTGTATTCATATGTTTTGGTCTAGATACAAATCTTGGTCTTTACAACTCATTATTATGTCAGTCTTTAGTGTCTGCTAGATTGCCATTTAAAGGTTTGACCCAGTCTCCATTTCATTACATGCAATTTTCTGCCCAAGAAATTCACATTCGTCCCTTGAACACAAGGACTAAAAAAACCTCTTCTCTCCATATTCTTCAGTTTTTTATCTTTTTATCTATTTTAAGGTCAATATTACAGTTGTGACCAGGATCAGCTGAGCTATGCACAGCTGATACATACACCCCATATAAACTGTTAAACAAATCTATGGAAATGGAAGTCTTTCTCTTCACATCTTGACTATATAATTATTTATGTATATCACTAGTTGGCAAGGCTCTACTTTCTTTCCTTTCAGGCATATATGTCATTCTGCATGATAAGAAAATTTTTTACTCCTTCTTTTTCATACTCTCTTTTGGTCTTCATATCATTAATTTTAGAAGATGATTGATAGACTGCTTTGCATTTTCTGGCTTAATGTCTAATCTTGATGCATTTCTTGCAAGAGGCCACTTGTAAGTGGGTATAGACATACTCATCTAAAGTGGGCTAGCTCTTTCAAAACAAAAAAATCTTTTGTGAGATTGAGACTCTTCCAGCATGCCTTGTATTTTGTTTACTGGGGCAGTTTGTTTTCCTCTAGGTCCTAAGCACAAGTCTTGCAGTATTCTTCAGTTCTTCTTCTATCCCTAATACTAAATTTGATTACTTATGGAAATGTTAAATTCATATTTGCCTGAACTTTGAAAGCTGTCATTATTCATAAAAGGCAACCTGTCCCAGAGTATATAATTAAAGACATTTTCAGAAAAGTAATGCATAAGCTGTGTTGCATACACAGTTATATATTCCTTTTGCGTCACTACACAAGATTGAAATGTGAATCAGTTTCCAATAGCTGCATGGAAATGGTACATAGCTTTCTGTTAAGTTTTACAAATCTTCAAAAGTCCTTATCATCTCTAAGAATTCTGTAAGTGAACAGGGACTTTACAGATAAGTAGCCCCATGGGAGTCATTTGCTACTCCTGTCTACCATGTCTGTCACAAGAAATTAAGTGCCTACATTTAAAAATAAAATTGCAATTTTCACTGGTTGCACTGACTTTCTTAATTGGACATAAATTTTAATGATTTTTAAGTGTTCCTTGTCAGCAATGCTGCTAATTCTCTACCAGGATATTTCAAGCTGGAAACATCTGCCTAACTTAAGTATGGCATGACTGGAATGGGAGTGGGGGGAAAGTCACTACCACTCAATTACAGGGAGTAAGATTTCATATCTTCTTCTTGCTGAATTCTAAAGTGAGAAGCTCATGAGGCTGATAACTGTTTTATATGAAAAACAAACTTGCACAGTACTCTTCCATTTTAATTTGGAATAAATCAACTCTTTAGAGATTATGAATGCTATAAACACCATGATTTCAAACTTAAATAAATAAGAGGGTTTCCCATAGCAGGTTTTTTCACATGCTTGTACCAGACATATCTAGATTCAAGCAACTGCAGGCAACTGTTAAAAATGACATAAGTTTGTGTCCATATTTCTATGCTTTTGAAAACAGCTGTCCACTGCTGTGTGGAAATGGGAGAAGTGACCAGCTGCCACTACTTTATTTCTTCACAATTCTAAATTTCTCTCAAGGTCAGATCCTTGGAATAGAGGAAATGACCTCTGAATTTATTTAAACATTTCTCTACCCTCACATCTTTGACTTGCATTTCCATACAACTAGGAGGATAGTGATGTTACATGAATATCTGGAGGCCAATTGCACTTACATGTCTGATGTTTATTAACAGCAGTGTGTCAACATACTCACTCAAAATTAAATAGACAATCCTTGTTCATTTCCTGCCTTACCTAATAACACTATTCCAGCCCAAAGCTGGACTTTGTTGGGATATCCACATGTAAGTCAAAATTCATGACTCAAAAAATTTCACCTTACCTTTTAGGTATGCATTAGGATTTAAACTTCCTCTCCTCTTTGACCAGCTAGAAGCACCTCAGTCCTGTAAGGCCTGGAATGTTACATATTCATCCTTCTTCCCTTGCATAATGTCGGGCCAAAAGTCACAAGGATGTGTCATGGCAACTGCTTGAATATCATGGGAAGGACCACTGCTATTTTTTTCGGAAGGAGATCTCAAACCAGATTGGCAGTAAAGCAGTCAATGAAGTATAAAGGTCCTTAGAGATGTATGAAGTAGGGCAGACAAATTTCTGCAGATTCAGGAAAACTATGGCATAAAACAGGAAGGAGAATTTGCAAAATTATCAGAGACAATTTTGCTCATGCTTAGTTTCCAATGATTTGGAAGAATGAGAAGACTGGGCCTAGACAATTTGGATCAAATGCATTGCCAGCCAGAGAATGGAGCACATATGGCTGATGGAAATTAAAAGTGGAAGAAAATACTCTGGGGGGATTAAGAATTGATGAAACAAGATGGATACATGTCAACAGATGCATATTTTTTTTGAATCATTTTCAAGTAAGGTACTGCCCTACCTAACTTTTTTTAAATTTAGTAAATTTTCTCAAGACTGCCTAACTAGAAAATACAGCTTTTCAGCCAAGAAACTGGAACACTATCACAAAATTTATCTATTAAAGCACATCTAACTACCCCACATACTTACAGTATTATCTGCCAAAGTGATCAAGCTATTGTACAAAAGCAAAACATGTACAAAAATAAGCATATAAATTTG
Organism: Lonchura striata; assembly: GCF_050655825.1. Classification (NCBI taxonomy): domain Eukaryota; kingdom Metazoa; phylum Chordata; class Aves; order Passeriformes; family Estrildidae; genus Lonchura; species Lonchura striata. The sequence continues at coordinate 50,342,401 of NC_140705.1, forward strand.
TATGTAATTTTAAAATATTTACATTTTGATGTTAGGCAGCAAGAAAGATTGATTAATTCAGTTTACTTTTTTTTTCTTATCAAAATAATCAACAGAAAATCAACTATGGCCAGTTAGAATATTGCACATTTTCCTTCTTCTGCTGCATTATATTTAATGGAAATTAAACCCTCTGCATCTGACAGTGTAAAAAAGAATGAACCACAATATGTTTATTAATCAATATACCCTATACTATAAATAAACAGTCAACTAAATCCCCACGATGATGCAAGGTTTTAATTTAACTATATCCATGGACTTAGAAGAAACTTAGCTTGAATTTCTGATTATTGCAAGGGCCAGATTATGACTTTATAAAAGATTTAGGTAATCTGATATTCTTATATATTTTTATTAAATTTCTATGCAAAATATGGCCAATATTTATCCCTCAAAAATTGCCCCAAGATCTCTCTTTGGTCTTAAGTTTAAAGACCTTTAGGTTTACCCTTTTGCATTAGAAAAAAAATTCCAACAATGTGGATCTAATTGGTTACCTAGGTCTAGCAGACAAATTGACAAGTAGTGAAGTAAGACAGATGCTCTTTTATTTTATTAGCTTTTATGTTCATTAAACCTTTTATGTTGGTTATAAAATAACGTGGCAGTATCACAAATGACCACCTTGCAATATGAAATACAGCAAATGTTCCACAGCAAATAATTCAGCAGCCAAATCCCAACTCTTTTCTTTTTGGTCAATTTTGTATTAAGAGAAAATGTTTATCATTTTAATTAAACAGGAAAATTGTTTTGCAATATTCTGTAGTTTATTCAAGAGCATCTGGTTTAATTATCCTAAGTTGGGAAACAGAACAGCTTTGATTGGGTGCATTATTCACAAGACATGGGTAAGTATGCTTACACTTGGCAAGTATTCCTCCCTGTTACTTTAAAACGTGCTCTTTCAGTAAACATTCCTGAGAAAAGCTCCCCAACTAGCAATGGCCCCATGAGGCCAACATTTAAAGTCACAAACTAGCATATTTCAGAGGTGACTGCACCAGAGTCCCTGTCCGAATAATTCATTCTCCTTTTCTTTGATACACAGCAGATGGAAGAAAAGATGGCACACTGATTGTGGCCCATTGCAAGATTTGCCTCTGCAGCAAAGTATTCTCTGAACATTAAAATAAAATCCAGGGGGCTTTTGCTGCTGATAACTAGCAACAAGGTGGAGCTGAGGGTAATTAGCCCAAAAAAATGGCTTCCTTTTTCTGATAAATCCCCAAGTTTCACCAAGGTCAACAACATCCTGATTCTCTTTAGAGCACAGTAAGAAGGCATCTCCAAAATTCCCTCACTCAGACCTCCTAGGAAACCATTTGTGGTGTTCCAATCTGTCTAGGCTTCTCTAACAGCAGAGGTAGATTTGCTGTGTATGGGTTTGTAGTGCTCCATGCTTGTACAGGTTCATGCTTTTCAGAGGAACTGAGTGCAAATCTATTACTGCCTGGTTGCCACAGAGCCTGCATATCTATATGGATCTTAGTTTACTTGTCAATTTACTAAGATTTACTAAGAATCTGTAAGGCAAAATCCGTATAACTTTCCTCAGCAGTCCACTCCAAGGCTTTAAGATGACCTTAAGATCATGTGTAACTACTGGTGTATACACAGAGAAAGTGATGTGCAGACAACACAACATCCTGAAGGATCTGGCCTTCTTTGGATTTGTTTTCTGACTGCACTTTGGTCTTAATGAAAAAAGAAAATAGCAGACATTGAGGAGACTTGGTTTTTAAATTCAGTTAAGGACTCTTAACTGAATTTAAAGGTCAGTATCTAGCAAAGAAAAAAAAATGTATTGGTGTTTTACACCAATTTTACCCTCTTATTTTCTGTTTATTTTATTTCTTTGGCTAAACATTTGCAGAAAAAATGAAGATGAAAATCTTGGAAGGAACTTTTAAAAACAAGAAATGTACTCCACCCTTATTACAACATTATTCATATGTAGCCAAACATTTTTCCTTTAACAAATGATCTGATATAGACACACAGAAAAGGCATAAAAGACCTACAACAGCCAAATCTTTTCAGATTAAAAAAAATAATTAGGAGGGGTGAATTATGTGAATAGATGACAGAAGGCAAAGAGTGCAAAATAAACAAGAAAGTAATAATCTTTCTGTGAATAAACTAAGGTCTTGCATAATAATTCCTTGAGTCCATGAAGAAGAAATTAGACTGAAATAAAAATCACATGGGTTTCATGGTTGCTTCCCATTGTGAGTGGATCGTGGGGCTCATGTGACTAAGCAGATGAAGAAGGGAATAAGCACATGAAGAGTGAAGGAGGGGAAAGTGAGTAAATAACCACAGCAAAATAAGTGTCAGAAGGGTTAAACATGTTAAAAGTGAAAGTCACAGTAACCTGTGTCAGCTTTCTGAAATGCATAAGTGAGAGGAAGGCTTAAAAAAGAAACTTGCAAGCATTTCAGGAAGCTATCAAAGATGTGGCCTTTCCCTGTGTTTATAGCTGGATTTTATTGCCTGGATGGTGTGCTGTTCACTCAAGGTTAGTGATTTATGCTTCCAGACTCTTTCTGAGAGCTAGGCTGCTTGCTGCAGGAGCCCCTTGGGGCAGCAGAGTTTTCAACAGAAAGTAGTCACATACATCACCAGTCCCCTAAAGTGTATATAATTGCCTTTGCTGACCTACAGACAGACATTTAGAGCATATTCTTTCCAAGAATTTCCAGAAGGACTTAAAGCAGGGATTATTGCTTTTTCTGACATCCTTCACGTTTCCCAATACAGTTTTCTTCTAAACCTGATTCAATATAATCTAAGTCCTATGCCAAGAATGCTTTGGTTTCATTGATTGTTTCCTCATTATAAGCCTTGCTAAAGGAGAGACCACTGAATCAACCTTGTTTTCAAAGACAGCTTTGGCTACTGTGTGCAGTCACTGGCTGCATAGCAGAGTTCTTTCATGCAGCACAGGGAGTGCCAATATCTCTCAAAAGAGCCTGTTAAAAACTCATTTTGGAGTAATCCCTGATTTGAGTGCAAGGCTTTGCATGAAATCTACAGAAGTACTTCATGATATAAAATTTTCTGTGACTCTGTAATCCTATGTGTCATAATATTGGCACAGCAGTGACAAGTGAGAAGGGGTAAGAGAATGTGTTTCTGTCACCAATATGCATTTATGCCAGGAATATGCATGCTCAAACATTACAAGTTAATTTCTGTATGAAATCCAGAAACTGACACTTAAATATTTTTACAGCTGTCATATATTTCATTTTTCAAAGAAAAATATCACTAAGAGCATTACTGAAGAATTTTGTTTATTAAGAATTACTACTTTTTACACCTTTTTTTTTTTTTTGTCAGAAATAGTTCACATATCTCTCCCTTAGTTTTAAGACTTAACATATCAGTCTTCATCACTATATAGGTAGCCAAACACAATTACTTTTATAATGGAAACTGGCTTACTACACTTTTTGGTTTATGTCTTCATGACAGTAAGTGAATGCAACATAACCAAAGGAAGTTTACATGAATTGTAAATGTACCTATGACTTTGAGAGAACCTCAGATTCACAATAAAGTTACAACATTTGTATTTACACTATATTAATGATCTGTGAATAAGATTGAATACCATGGTTTTAGCCAGTTGAAGCTAAAACTTTCTCTTGTTTAGTAGCAGAAGGTAGTGCATCATAATAAAGCTGAATAACACTATCTAAAATCTTTGCACTATTTTCTGTGCTGTAAAGTAATAATGGTGCCTAAGAACAAGGAAAGCATAGTCACAGGGTGAGAAATTATGCCTTATTGATTTTATAGTCCAACAGGGTGAGAATCATGCCCCAGCATGAAGTATTTGCTGAATGGCCTCATGCTCAGTAAGCTAAATAAAATTTTAAACCTAAAAAAGCTATTGCAGTTTTATGCTTCAAGAAGTTGCACCTGGCAGGCACCTCAGACTGCAAAATAAAACTTCAGTTATTTCCTATGACTCTAGTTTTCCTGCCACATCTGGCTTGCTCAGGCCTCTTCCCAAAGTTAGAATATCATTACAAGGTGCGAGAAAGAGTTTCTCCTTGTCCTATTCAAGCTCACCTCTGTGATCTACTGAGTATACTACATATAAACTTATTTGGCATGTTAGGATAAAGAAATTATATTTGTACACAAATCTAAAATAGTACCTTTGTATTCCTTTAAATGCAACCCATGAAACAATATACTTACACCTAGTAATTGATAATACAACACTCTCAGGTGTTTACTGTTAAATCTCCACAACTCCATTACAAATTTCAATGTGATTTTCCTCTAAAATAAGAAAAGCAACAGATTTTAGAAAAGAGGGCAAGAAGAAGTCAAATAAAGAGCTAGGTCAAATAAAATCTCCTTTTAAATATTAAGTGATGTAGAGAGCTTTCCTCAAAATTCAGGTACAGGTCACTTGCTGTTTTCCTTCTTCTATTATCAAGAAATAAGGAAACCAAATATATACTTGATTTCTGAGGTATCCTAAAACAGAGACCATCTGACAGTGTCTCTAGTGCTCTAAAGATACTGCAGGAAGAAAACATTTCCAAATTCAGCACTCAGTCATCTTGGTTCAACCAAAAATCCAGTTTTACCAAGCAGCACGTAGGGCCACATCAATCTTAAGTAACAGAATATCAGTCTGGTGAGCACTCTACTTTTCTCAATATTGCTGCTTGTATCTGTTCAGTCTGAACTCATTTGCATATATATTTGCTATAGCTTTTATAAAAAATAACTGTTCCTCTGGGCATTCCCCTAATATTTTTATGTGTGCTTCCCTCAAAGTATCAGGCTTTCTTACTGCCAGTTCAAATGTATCCTTTCAATTCCCAATGTTGTTTTAGTAACTTCAGACTAAATAAATAAAAGGCACCTGAATTTGAGAGACAAAGGTCTTCACCACTGAATATTTAAAAGGAAAATAATTTATTCATCTCAGAACATACAGTTCTCCATACCCCAAAGCTGAGACTTTCTAAATTTTCACTCCATACTGAGATCAAATCTATTCTAAATACAGCAAAAATTCTCCATGACATGGGATGACCACTTCCACTAATTTCTAGCTAAGTATCAATTTCCCATAACTATTCTTTGGCTAATTGTTCCTTTCTTCCAGCATGATGTTTTCCAGTTTGATTCCTAAAAATGTTCATCTCTGGTGTGGTGCAAGGCAGTGTTTTTTTACTACTGAAATATGAAAGTAAAAACATGAGTGAATTTATCTAAATTATATTTCCCTGCCAGTTGAAGTTTCATCCAAACAGTGCAGCATTCAGTGTAAATTCATTTTTAGGGTAATTGTATTCAGGAGTAGATTAATTTTCTCATGCAGCAAAGGTTGTCCAAGCTGGAATACTTGAGAAATAAGCCTGCCATAAATTTTACCATTTTGACATAGCAATACCCAAAACACATAAATTATCTCCAGGTATAGTTATGTAGAAAAAGCTCCATGAATATTTTAGCTCTTTTTTTGACTGCTTTTTCTTTCCTTTTGAGGAGTCTCACTAGAAAAAACAGGTTGGTGTTTTTCTTTTCTTGCCATATAAAGATGTCTTGGCCAAAAAAAATTCATCACACTGTATCTGTGAGCCTTGTGGCAGAGATAGAAACATCTTCAGACTGCTTCAGATTTTTTTTAAGCCCCATTACTCCATATCCATGTGTTCTCCCTTGGGGCACATGAAATCATTTCAGGTAGAATTTTCAGTGCTACTGAGTTCTGCCACCAACCTAACCTATTTTTTCTTAGAGAGGGGCTATAGCTCTAGCTTTGAGCATTTCTTTCCTCCTTCCTATCTCTTTTCTGAAAGGCTCCAACTAATATTGGGCACAGAAAATTTTACTGACTCATCCTGTATGTAGAGCCTTTAGATTGATACACAAATGTCTGTGCATACCTGCATTACATTCTGTAGAATATAGCTGTACTTTCTGACACCTTTACCACTCCTCTAAATGAAATGCCCATTTTCAGTTGGTTTGCTTGAAATCAGCTCCAGGGTCAAACACAATATCAGAGTAAAAGACTGTTAATTCTATAAAGATAGAGATAGAAAAGGCAAGACAAAATATTTGCTGCCTTTCTTCTCATACATGCTTTTACATGCACTCTTGATGACAAATACAAGATGAAAAAAACAGGGAGAAACCCTTAAAAAGAAACAGAAAAGCAGTAGATTATCTCCTGGATTACTTTATTTGAAGACATTAAATCTTTATGCCCTACAAGTCTGAGCAAACATCAGTTGCTTCATTGACATGTCTGCATTTCTGCTTCACAAAGTTGCTTCCACAGCTAGGAAATCACAGCTTCAGTCTCCTAGTAAGTCATGCATTCTTATGAAAGTTTTTATTCATATAAAAAAGAACACATGTAATTTATTTTTCTAATAAGTTAAGTCTTCCAAGAGTATTTGCCAGGGAACTGTTATTCTAATACTTTGCTTGTCTTTGCAAGATGATCATCTTGATAATTTAAAATGTCATAGGATGTTTGCAGGAACAATAGACCAAATTCCTGAGCTGGTGTAAATTGGCGCGAATCCACGAACATCAAAGAAGCAATGCCATTTTCCACCACATCATCAATGTTCACAAATTAAATGGATGTTTTGTGGTTTACTACATGCCAGAAAACTTGTAGTGCATCTCAAGCCCTCATAAGCTATGCTGTAAAACTATTTGATTTTTAATAGATATACAAAAACAAACTTTTCCATCAGAATACTGACCTCAAATGGTTCTTTAACATCAGGGTTAAATCTCACATCTTTAATGGTTCAGGGAATGACTGTGCAAAAGATGCTATTGGCAAATTCTCTGAAGCACAGGCCAGATTTCTTCCAAATGCAATGCTTTACAACACCTTGATCATAAGACTGTATCTTCAAAAGTTTCCGGGTAAAGTTTAATTGGTTTTATTCTGAATGACTTCCCTCTTTCTGTCAGTAAAGGATTACCTTAAGAAGCACATTTGAGGGTTCAGAGTAGAGATTCCATCATTCATTTCCTAAAGCATATGAAAACTCTTCAGCAAAAGCAACATCTCAACTTGTTCCAAAGTTTTGTTTTAATCCTTTTTTGGCTCATAGAAAATCAACAGCTTTTAAATGTAATATATGTGTAGGTACAAACACTAGATAGAATGTTTATTTATATTTTAAAAAAAAATTACATAATGAGGAGCTATGAAGAATGAGCATTTCTAACATTAATTGTACATTAAATACATCATACATTTACATGAAAATAATAAAAATGCTTAGATAAATAGCTTTCATCAAGTGGTCCAAAATCACTTAACAAATGTTCTGTGATCCTCAAAATGTTTCTATGAGACAATTGCATATGAATAGATCCATTAACAGAGAACTCAGCCATGTTAAATTACTTTTTCCATTCAGCCTTGTTAGGAATAGAACCAGTAAAAAATAGTTCATAGCATTTCCAGCAGGAAAGAGAGGCGTAGAGTAGAAGGGTGAGAGGACACTATGGGATGTGGCAGAAAAGCAAGGGTCTGAGTTTGAAGAGAGAACATGGCAGTCCTATTCATGGCAGCACAAGAAAGAGGAAGGTCTGTCCATACAGCGAGTCGACTCCTCAGAACCCAGAGTTGCTTGTGCCCAGAAGCATTTCATCTTCTTCTGAGAAATTCCAGGTCTCCTAATTCTCCCAAAAAATCTTGAAATTCACTTTGTTTATATTCCACTTCCTCTGTCTTTACTCAGGCAGTGTGCCTAACAGTCCTTTCTCATTTTTCTTCCCACACTTTGACTGCTAACTGATAACCACTGCAGATCCTCTGTAGCCCACTTGCAGCTGGTGGAGCTGGAAGACTCACCTGAGGTTTCTATGTTGGGGTTTTTTCAGAGGAAAAAAAATCCTGGCTCCTCTTCCAGTAGAGATTTAAAGACATGAGTTGCATATGCCAAAAATCCATCTGTCTCAAATGCTAAAGTCAGAGAAGTAGCCATCCATGTCTGATGAAACACATGGCAGCCCAAATCAAGGATCCTGGATGACCTTAACCATTACCTCTTGCAGTCCCTTTCCATCATTGCTAGATGGAACGAAATAAGGATTGTATTAAATCTTAGTTTTCTTTACCATATTTATTATGATAGAAAAATTGTGCATAAGTTGTTTTTGTATTAATGCACCACTTGTTGGCTTTCACAAATGTTTCAAAACCTGCCAACTAAAAAGGGGTTGCTACTACAGCAGGATATAATATGGTCTGATATATACTAGTCAAAACACTTTCTAAGTGTACACTTTCATTTACCCTGATATAAACAAAGAAAGGAGAATTCCTTATACCATTTCCTCTCTGGGGGAAGTAGAAAATCACACTCATAAATTTACAGCAGAATGGCAGTCACATTCCATAGCTCTAGCAACAGTATTCTCTAAAATCAATAGAAACTGAGTTGATAAGGTACTTGCAGAAAACCATCAGTCTACTTGGCACTTAAGAAAAAGCTAAAAACTCAAGTTGTCCCCTGGAATAGCACACCCCAAGAGATAACAAGTAGTAGCATGGATAAGAGGCTGAAGAACAACCAGTCAGCAAAAGTCACAGTCTGCCACAACTCAGTGAACAGGGTAGATGATGCTTTTTTGATGCAAGTAGGGTTGGTTTTTTTTTCTTAAAGCAATTGTCCCAAAGGGCACCAAAGAACTGTCAAAGCTAGTAGCTCTAGTAATGCACATTAATAGAAAACTGGAATATTTACAGGCAGAAATACAAAAAGTCTCATAGACACTTTTTCTATATAACTGCCACTAAAAAAGTCTGCCAAGGCAATTTATGTCTCTGCAAATACTACTTTTCCTTGTAAATGTTTCTTTCTTATGTTTTTCTTTTACATACATTTGCAGTGAAAGAAAAGGGTAAGCAAAGCTCTTAGTTTTCTGTACAATAACAAATAGTTCCTAACAGAACTAATGAACAAAGACAACAAAACTCTGGGCCATTTTTCACAACCATTACAGTTAAAATGTATCTGCCATCTCTAGGAAGAATATTGGTCTAAAATACATGCATAATGTGCAGGGGTCTCAAAGTACATGTATTACCAAAAGATGTATGCGTTCTGTATGAATATACTAACACATTTGAATTAATTATATCCAGCAGGACCTTCCAATAAATTAGTAACACATTTTGAACACTGTTTGCACTGTTCCTCCTTCCCTCAGAGGAAACTCATTGTGACTAACTGAGGAAAACATCTGAGATGCCAAAAATGGTAGTGATTTATGGTTTCACAGTAGAGTCAAACACTCCTCTGAAATTTGAATAAAGCAATAATGCATAAGCACTGAGAATATATTTTAAAGATGTCATTCAGCTTGGTTCTGGACTTGGAAGACATTTCCTGTCAGTGGAGTGCTCTTCAACATGGAGAACTTTGCAGAGCAATGGACTTAAACACTGACGCCTTTTAGACTGTTTTTAAATTTTATTTTAGATAGAAAATGTACCTAGGAAATGTTCTACACTGTCTAATCCAAGGGAAAGAGCATCAGGACTGACTGCCTCCTTTGACCTCTGGTGCTACTTTAATACAGAATAAAATTATTATAATTGAAAACACCACTTGGCAAGTTGCTATTAATTATGTATTGGATTATTGCCTTAGACCCATGTTGCATTTAATTCTCGTGTTCAAAGGTTCTGGTTTCTATTGTGTTTTAATTTTTTGACTGCAGACCAAACATGAGTTGCAGCATTATCTGCAGGATCTTCTTCAATGGCTCCTTTCAGTGAGGCTGCTGGCTGCAGACAGCCATGGCCTGGCATATTTTGCATGAGGAACTACAAAATACAATGCAGAATTACTTCAGATTCTGCCTTAGAGCAGAGAGGGATTAAAGCCTCCTGACAAACACTTTCAAGCACAGCATGGCTCTCCTCATCCTGACTTGGTTAGCAGTGCAGAAACCCTACTTTGCCACGTGTGCATTTACTGGATCAGGAGACTTCTACACTTCCCACATCCTGAGGCATTCCCATCTCACCTTGAATTTTCAGCAATGGGTCTGTTATCCTTAAACTACATCTGTCCATCCAGCAATAGAAATGTGGTTGGGATCCATCTTGTGCACATCACTTCTAGGCTGTTGAATAAGCCCAGGGTATCTGATACAGAGATCATGCTGTAGTTAAAATTTTCTTGCTGGGCAGGATAGAGCTAATACCTGAAAGGGCATAGTATTTCAAACAGATGATATATGATCCAGCACAGAAGCTACTTATAGTAGGATGGTCCCTCACAAAAGAGAAGCAGTAAATTGAGTTTATATTGGTTCATCCATTTCTTTCTTACAGTTACACCTGTTTTAATCTGGTTCATGAAGACATTGAGCATGATTTATTGTATTGTAGAACCATGGTCTCAATTTCACCCACTTGCTTCTTCTTTGCTTGAAAATCCCTGAGCACTAATAAAAGGCAATTTATGTTTTGCAGAAATCCTTCAAAGTATGTGACATTTCTGTGTCATCAGCTGTAGCAGACCCATTGAAACCAAGTGAGCTGGTTCACAGTTTGCTCCTGGTGAGGATCTGACTGTATCATAACCTTTCACAAACCAGCACTCTTTCATTTGTCTTTCTGTTAAAAACTTCTGTCAGGGGAACAATAATATCAAAACCTACAATCCATATTCAAGCAAAACTTTTTATTACAGAACTGAAAATAAGCTCAATAGTTGTTTGAACTACAGAACTAAGGACGTGTAATGTTTTCCAGAAAGTAAATTATGTCATTAATTCTGTGCAGTGAAACTCCTCACAATAATTAGGTTTAAATTAAGCTAATTTTTAATGGCATACTAGCTGCTTTTTTTGAAGCAGCAGTTGGTTTATTCTCTCATTTTCATCCACCATGGTGTCACTTCAGGACAAAGACAATTTTGTACAGAAGCACTGCCTCTGCATTTTCATACTTTTAAATGCTTGATGATTTTTTTTTTAATATAGAATTATCTCTGAATTTCCTGGAATTTAATGTTTGAGAATGATTATAAGATCCTTTTAATGTAACCCTCTCCCTGTAAGGGACTTTACAATTCTAGGCCTTTTTTATTTTTCTGTCCTAATATTTAGTGATATTTCTTTAGAATCACTATGACAGTGATTGTATCAGAGCTGCAATCCTAACATATACTAACAAGTTTCATGTAACAATGAGAATTACAATAATGGGATTGTTAAGTGGCATGATCACTTCAACTTAATGAGTTGTTTATGATGGAGAAGGTGCAAATTTACTTGTAAATTAGGCAATTTTTTCTTGTCTTCTTTAAGACCATTCTTTATTTAATGCTGTGCAGAACTCATGTAAAGGCGGTGTTTGGTGACTGTTAGCATCAGGGCATTCATTATCCCATCAGTTTTACCATTAGCTGTGCACATACCTACAGAACATAACAATTCTAATCTGTGGGTCATTAAAAGTTTGAAAGGTTGATTATGTTCCCAGGACTGCTAAAACCAATAGAACCAGCTATTCTACTTAATATGGATAATTAATGCTATTAAAATCAGTGGAAGATGAGCCAATACTATTGTTCCCAAAAACATATTTTCAGATTGGAATATCTAATAATTTAAAACCAGGCCAGTATGCTTTTAACCAGAATGTTCTGTAACTCCATGTAGCATTATTTCATTTATTGAAAGTCTTTGACTTATAGCCTTTTCAGCTTTCTGAGGTGAAAAAAAAAAAAAATCTGTTTTCTTAAAATCTTGCATTGTGTACTACTCCAGGCACTGTTTTATTTAAACATCATTCAGGCCTTGACAATGCCAGGTGACTCCCTCTGAAACCTTGTTTTATTTTAATGGAAATGCAGGCAAAAACCTTGCATTTGAGAGTTCTGGTGCTCTACCACAACAATCAGCTGGGACTGCTTGCTATGACTCTTTTCTTGACCACCATTTTTAATGTTCTGAGACATTTAATCTCTTTATTTTAACTTTATAACAGCTCTTAGTGTTGCACAGAGAATTATGCTGATTTAGACTTAGTATGGTATATGAAAGGCTATGACTTTGCTATTTTTAATAATTCTTCTACATGCAAAAAAAAAAATGATTTTGACTGCTGCTTCACACAAGGTACACATTACACATCCCTGTTCTGTGGCTTCTGATCTACGATGCTGACATCCTTGGCTTTTCTACAGAATAGCCAATCTGTTTACACTCTCAGAAGTCAGCATTTCTCATAATCAGAGTTGTGTTAGTCTTTGAGTGATAGCCTTATGGTCAGTATACAATGTAATGCATTCATCCTACAGTTTGGTTATCTTTTTACCAATGGAGAACCATCCCACCACAGTTCTCAGTCTTTTACAAGCAACTTTCCAGCACCTTGTAAAGTTACATTTTTTTCAATTTAAGCTCTTGCCTCCTTGTGTACTAAAAGGCATTTTTGTAGTTCACAAGAGGCATCAAATGCATGTTCACAGTCTTGAACCATTAGTTATTACAGTCAAATTGACACTGGCCTGGTCATTTGCAGCTATGACCTTGAACAAGCTTTCAACAGTTAACACCCATTTCTCCTGAAATTGTAAATAATTCTCTACAGACTAAGCAGCTCGATCCCTTTTGTCTTTGGTGTGTACCAATATAAGGGTGCTGTTAGAGTAGGAAAAAGCAGACAGGGCTTTGTTTATTTACATCTACTGTGATCCAGGCTCTAACAGTATCTAGGAAAAACTAATCCAAAAACTTTAAAATTAAAACAAAACAAAACAACTCCCATGTCCTATAGTAAACTTCAATATTTCCTAGTCTCAGTAGCAGAATTTGTTTGTAAGGTAACTTCTGTAACCACCTCTGGGTCAGATTTGTTAAACTGGGAGGGACTGTAAACTCCCTCAAAGGCAGGGAGGCCCTTCAGAGAGACCCCTGATACATTAGAAGATTGGGAAATCACCAACGATTTGAAGTTCAACAAAGGAAAGTGCCTGATTCAGCACCTGGGATGGGGCAGCCCTGGTTGTGTTTATAGACTGGGGAATGAGAGGCTGGAGAGCAGCCCATGGAAAGGGACCTGGGGGTCCTGCTCAGTGGCAAGTAGAACATGAGCCAGCAGTGCCCCGGCAGCCAGGAGGGCCAAGCGTCTCCTGGGGTGCATCAGGCTCAGCATGGCCAGCCGGGCAATGGAGGGATTGTCCTGCTCTGCTCTGAGCTGGGGCAGCCTCACCTCGAGTGCTGGGGGCAGTTTGGGTGCCACAACATAATAAAGACATTAAGCTGTTAAAGAGTGTCCAAAGGAGGGCAACAAAGATGGTGAAGGGTCTGGAGGGGAAGCTGCATGAGGAGTGGTCGAGGTCATTTGGTCTGTTCAGCCTGGAGAAGAGGAGACTGAGGAGAGACCTCACTGCAGTTACAACTTCCTTGTGAGGGGAAGAGGAGGGGAAGCACTGATCTCTGCCCTGTGGTGACCAGTGACAGGACCTGAGGGAATGGCCTGAAGCTGTGTTGGGGAAGTTTAGGTTGGATATCAGGAAATGGTTCTTCACCCAGAGAACTGAACAGGAAGTGGAACAGGCTCCCCAGGGAAGTGGTAACAGCACCAAGCCAGACAGAGTTCAAGAAGCACTTGACAATGCTCTCTGGCACATGTTGTGACTCTTTTGGGTGTCCTGTGCAGGGGCAGGAGCTGCACTCATGATTCTTGTGGGTTCCTCCCAACTCAGCTTATTCTATGATTCTGTGCTTCTGTGATCTCAGCATGTGCCCAGGTAGGCTCAAATCTTTGCTATGGCCTGGATCTCCTCTTCCTTCTTATCACAAGGAAGACCCTTCAGTTGACAAGACTTATGTGATCTCTAGGACATCAAAAGAGACCTGTTTGTGATAGAGAGAGGACTACCCTGCAGCTGTATCTGTACAGGTCTTTCAGGGTTGGAATGATGCAGGCTTGGCATCTGGACAACTCATAATCCTCATTTGAACAAATCGCATTAATTGGTTACTGTTACATTTAAAAAAAAGTAAAAAAAAAACTTCCTTTTACTGTATGGTGCCTAACCTTTGCAAACTAAAAATTGGGAACATAGAATACTTACATTCCTTCTGCTGAGCAATTTTTCTGTTTATTGGTCTTATCTTTCAAATGACAGTACTGAAGGTCTATAATGATCTGTACAGAAGATACTCGGCAAAGGGCTCATTAACAACAGAGATGAGCTGTAAAAGAAGCACATAAAATGTCAAGCTAATTTTAAAAAATCACGTTACTCTGTGGAACGGGCAATTAAACAATAACACACAGCACAGTAAGCTCTGAAAATGAAAATACAGCTCCCATAGTCCATAACAGGAATTAAATTCTTGGAAATGTAAGGAGAGATCCAGCATGAAAACTCAGTAACCAAAGTCTCTCTTCAGGTGTACTATATAGCACGTATAAGATGAACTCTATCTTCTAATGGTCAGTATGGGGTGCCAGCCTTTATCCCCAATGTCAGCCTGTCCAAAGGGACCTGCAGTATTAGAGCAAGGCATTGTGGTATCACTGCCAGCTGTGTGGGGAAAACCTGTGACAGAGCAGGAGAGGACAGCACACACACAGTCTTGAGCTGAGCTCCTGAAATAAATTCTGACTTAGGTACCTGGTATGCACTCAGATTTTAAACACCTACCAAGGCATTTCTAATGTAAATAACTACATTCCCTGTATGAAATAATGGAGATCTCCAGGTGGGTGACCCTGCACCTGCTGAAGCTCCCACAAGTAGGTCAGGCAAAATGGATGCTTTACCACAGTTTTTTGCTTGCACTCCTTGAACTATTCATCATAAAGATTTAATTATTTTCCAAAAGAGAAGGAAGCATCATAGAAAGGTTGTGAACTATAGAATCACTGAAAAGGGAGGCTTAAAAATGTTGATACTTATTCCTTGCAATTTGACCATTAGCTCACATTGTACTCCCAAGTGATCTTTCTCTTTCTGTGTTCATAATCCTTTGCCATGGGAATTTCTTCTTAATCACAATGAAATGTAGTTCAGAGTGCTTCTATCTCTTACTTCATTACTGAATTTCTCATACGACTGAGCTGCTTCACAGATGTTCTGAAGAAGTATTTGAAAAGTCGGTTAAAAACTTTTAAAAATGCAGTTCATGCCACTAACTTCCACCAAAAGCATGGATTCTGATTTGGTGTTTCACAGATGCATGTTGTTTTTCAGCCCTAATTCAGTTAAAGACAATGATTATGTACTTCTGTGGAGCTATTGAAAAGTTAAGATGTGGACAATTGGGCTTCTTGTCAACAAAACATCAACCATCTACTGTCAAAACATTAAAAAGTGTGCAGTGAGTCCTCCCTGTGACTTCTTTATTTACCAAATTTAGAAAAAGTGAAGTAGGAGTATTAAATTTTTCATAGTTTGTTAACTTATTTACTGTTTAGAGATTGTTTGGTTTTATTTAATATGTTTCTTTGCTCAGGAGAAGCAGCTACTTGTAGGATAGGACTGTTTCTTTTGTTTAGTTATTTGGTTTTTTGTTTTAGTGTGTTTTTTTGGTTTTTTTTTTTAATTTCCATTTGAGAAAGTAGCACTTAAACAGAAAAGCAGTATCTAAACTCCTCAGTCCATTTTCGAGTTTTGAGCAAAACTATGTCACTCTTGAAGTCCTTTTGATACTAAGGGACCACATGTCATGTAATGAAAGCACTTTTTAAAGTCACTTAAGACTGTAGAAATCAATAAAAAATTTTCACTGAATATGACAGAGAAGGCAGATCAGAAAATGAAGACAAGACGGATGAAGAAAAATAAAGCAAAAGAAATCAGTTTTAAAACCAGAGTAAAATTGGAAGCATGGAATTGGACCACTGAGAATAATAAGGGAGTTCACTACTTAAGTTGCACCTAGTCGTATTGATCTCACACAGCTGGGGAGCAATCAGGTAATTATGGCAGACTTTTTATGTATTTTCATTCAATTTCCATTCACATCCCAGAAGCCTGCAGTCACTTAACACAACAGTGGTGGTGGGAAGGGGAAAAGAACATTATAGTTACTAAAAAAGAAGCCAGACTTCTGAAGACATGGGGTTTTTTTAGTTCAAGAATGGATTGGACAGTTTTGGGAAGCCAATATTCTAAAACAAGGAAAACAATAATGATATGTCAACTGTTCTAAGAAAAATGATTCTGACAAAAAAAAAGTTTGAGTCATGGGAAATAGTCTTGAAACCAGATTCTGTTGTTAGCTTTATTAAAGGTTTTGGTTTTTTCACTTTTTTGACAGCTATGCGGAAACTCAAATCCAGCATTAAAACTGCAAAACTTGCACACAAAAATAAATATCAGTGCTGCTGAAGAAAGATATTTTTTAAATAGTAGTATGTCTCAGGCAGACAAAAGCTCATCCTGAACCCATCCTTAAACATTTGAAACATATGGGATACATTTGAGATTTCTTCATAAAGTACAACCAGCAAGTTAAAGTGCACTCAAAGTTTGAGCCAACCACAAAAGCTTTTCTTTTTATGAGCTTCCTTCCAGTTAAAATAATATGTTCTACCCCCCACAAACACATATACATCTATGCACGGCATGTATATGGAATTGGTTTTATATGTCAAAGTATGGTTTTGCCTAAATTCTTTTATTATTTTAAGGCACACTTTTAAAATCGCTAATATTGGAGTGAAGGTACCCTAGTGGTATATAAAGTTTGTTCAATTCATTGATTTGCTCTCTACCTTCATTAAAAAGAAAAAAAAAGTATAGTATTCACTTTGGACAATTCACAAGTTGTGCCTTCATTTTCTGGCTTCACCATTACACTTCACATATAGCACTTGGCAGAATACCAAATCCTTTTGCTTTATGAAATAAGAATAAGATTTTCCTGTAACAGGAGGAGTATCCAAAGGACTGAGACAAGATCATATATATTAAAGCAAAACAAATTTTGTAGGCAGCTTCTGGCTGCATACAGTGACATCTCTCTGCTGACACATCTTCCCACTCACCAGACAACTGTTTTGTCCTAACCCCCTCCTTGCTGTCCAACTCTGCTCCCAGTGGTGGGAGGGATGCAAAAAGCCATTTGGGCTGTGTTGCTTGGGATATATCTAACTTATGTCCATAGGTTACAAGACCAGGCCTCCTTAGGTGATAAATTCTGTGAGTGGTAGCCATGTAAATTTCTTTATAAATCTTTAGGGTATGAGTACAACCTCACCAGATGTGTGCATGGTACTTAAGGTACTAGGACTACAAGGCAATAATGGAACAGGAGAGAAATAAAGTAACAAACTTGATAATCAGACTAATTAAATGTCATTGTCAGCAACCCACATGGGCCCAAAGAGCATAATTTTCATCTGCTTTAGGATCTGGCTGGCTCTTCCCTGCTTTTTTCCCTGGTCAGAGAGGGAACTTGTTGAGACTCAAAAAGCCACTGAGTGAATTAAAACCAAGCTTTTAAAAAGGTATTTTCTTTCAGAGTATGTAGGCTTTCTCCTTCTGATCCATCTGTCCTAACAACTTTGAGATTGGTTGATTTACAAAGCTAATAATTCTACTAGATATTATAATAAAAAACTGCTTCTTTAGTCATCTTCAATTAGATTGTCATAAACAGAAGGTACACACAGAACTAAGCTCTGGCCAGCTTGTCCCACTGCACACTCCTTTTGGATTTTTCTTGTAGGTTTTTCTCTTCAGTTTGGTACTGAGGCCTCAAACAATTTTCAATAGTGATTTAGGCATTATTATCACTGAAATGTAGTCACACTTGGTAAAATGTGATTAAAATGTAGCACTAGATTCTCCTCTTAGTTTCACCAGTCAATTTGAACTCATAATTTAGTGGCTCAGAGAAAAGCCCTATTGATTTTTCATATCCCAGAGGATGTCCACTAGAGGCCTTGGAAGTTCTTGCTTGGTTTCTGATGTAGGTGGCTTAGGAATACTGAGTCTCCTGCAGCTGTGGACTCTCACTTATGCCCTGCTGGAGAGTTACCAACTACTGCTTACCAGGGAATATTCTCTTTCAACACTTTCCCTGTTAAATACACCCAGTTTTCCCCAGCAGCTGAAGTTCTGAAGGTGCTCTCTCCTGAGATTCATCAGGAATTCTGCTCTGGTCTGTGTTTTTCAGATTTTGGGAAATGTAAGCCTTTCCATAGTGAGACTATATTTTTTTTTAAACTATACTAGCTTAAGAATGAAGCAGAAAATTTTTTCTAGTAAAGAGATTTTTGTTCTTATTCTCACTTGTTATTCGGTTTTCAATCAATTGGTAGCATAAATATTTATGGTTACAGACTTTTCTATTCCAAAATATTTGTAAAGATAAATCATCCTTGGTTACCCCTTGGGGAAGTGGACAATATATTCTCATTTCCCCAAAAAACCTGCAGATATTCTGTGCCCTTTTGTTTTAGCAGGAACTTTCTCCTCTTTCATATGTTTTTACTTTCATACTGAATTTTCTACAAATGCAGCTAATTAAGGCCTTAATCTCTGCCTGGAGTCCTATGACCTTCTAGGTGGTCAGAGTACTTTTAAGACTATTGAAATATTTCATGAAATCATGTGGGATTAACACTCACTATGGTTTCAGCTCCAGACCCTGAGTTCCCATTTGGTTAGGCTGTGCCTGTACTGAAGTGTGACGTGTTATATACTTTCTGACTCCTTACCAAGGATCATGGAAAGTGACCCTTCCTACCCACATGTTTGGATTTTCATTGCAAAACAACCAAAACATGGTTGTTCCAGCCAGACCCTGTTGTGGCCCACATCGGAATCTGAGAATTTGGGAAAAAAATGTTAATAAAAAGAATAATAATCACATCACAGCACCTAGGTGATGTGAGTAAAGTAGAATTACATAATGTAGAATCTGAAAGTGCCAATGGACAGTGCATCTCAAGATGCAGTGGCATTAGCCTTTATATTCTACTGCAGCATATTCATACCATGCCAGCTATCTCACTTGTTGGTCTTAACAGTAATGCTCAATTTGGAAATGCAGAGGTTTTTTTTTTGCATTTCACAATCAAGGATGGAATCAGTGGGGCTTTTATGGCCACCACACGAGCATATTAGAACCATTTGCATTGCCATTGTCCCTATTCTACTTTAAATACTATATTATAGAATTCAAGTATCTTGTCGAAATCTGATCTGACCAAGATGGGCTTTCCTCCAAGAGTCTTTAAACCTTCTAATTTATTTACTTTTGCTTTTTGATTTCTTATTTCCATTTGGGTTGCTAATCTGCCAGTTCAGTTTATAGGTCATTCTACCACCTCAAGGTTTCTATCCTTTCTATGGCTTTATTGTGAGTCTTTCCTGTCCAAGACTCTGAATTTTCCAGTGTTTCAACAGTTACATAGTCATTATGGGCACCTCTCTCAGCTGCAGCACCTAAGTTCTTTATTTTGGGCAAGAATTTCTTCTCTCTCTGTCAAATACTCACTTTTCTTCCCCCTCCTCTGCCATCTAATTTAATTTATTTTACAACACTTTTTCCCCCATAGCAATTCTATTTCTGTAGTCTCTTTCTCACCCTAAACACAGCAAGACAAAGTGTAGTTCAGGACAGGCTTCTGTTTTGAACTTTTTTTTTTTTAATTCTCTGGAAATAAATCAGAAAACTAGCACAAAAAAAAACTCTTTACCCTCCCTCTGCAGAAAATGAACAGCAAACAGCTTCTAAGACTGTGCTGTACTGTTGGCACAGATCTTCCTGGTAACTGGTTCTTGGCTGAAGAAAAGTTGCACTCCAGGTCTGCTTCCGTTGCCTAAACATAGGCATCTAGTGCTGTTTCAGACACCACAGGAACCCAGATTCCAGCTACTGAATGCCCAGAAAGCCAAGGTTTCTCATAAGTTTTGTGTCATGCCTGCCTGCCCCGTGATGATGTTTTGGATAATCTGGGGCACCTCAAAAGCTACTGAGCTCCTATATTTAGGAATCTGGATCATTTCCCCAGCAGCACAATTGTTCTGGGATTAAATAAATCACTCTCTGAAGGACACATCCTCTCCATTGACTAAAGAGGGAATCTAAAGCACTTGTTTATGTGCTCAGCCTTCAGACAGTAATGCATGGGTGAGAAGAAGTTGAAACTATGCCTGCCCAGAAACGATGCATGATGGTGGCAGATGCCTGCCTTAGCAAGCTGACCTTGACCAGGTAAGAACAGGCAGAGAAGACAACATTCCATGGAACTAGGATCTGAAACTACCTATGCCACTGGCCTAGATCCTCCTAGAGAGCTCATAGGCTGGCTGCTACAGTGTTCTAGAGCTGATACTGCCACGTCCATACAGCTACCATCGAAGGGCTGCTCAGCACCTTGGATAAGGTTAACCAAAGTACAATAGCACCGGGTGCCTTCGTTTTCCTTATTGATCCATTGTCATGATTTAACTTCTTCCAGCATACTGCAGTTTAATTTAATGTCTACAGCCATCTTTTTCTCCATTACTGTCTCCCAAATTGTTTTTGCATTTGTTTTTATTGTGCTGATTTGCTTTCCCAGACTACCCATTCCACTTTACTCTCATTCATTCCCTGTGAAATCACAGTCTAAAACTTTCTGCAATAACATTCTCAAAGCATAGTTGTTCAAAAGGTTTTACTACCAGAGTCATTGTAACTACCCTATCAATATAGGGTAATTTTCCAGAGAAGCTGTGGATGCCCCATGCCTGGGAGTGTGTAAGGCCGGATCGGATGGGGCTCTGAACAATTTGATGTAGTGTAAGGTGTCCATGGTAGAGGGGTTGGAACAATATCTGTTAAGATCTCATCCAACCCAACATTCTGTGGTTCTGTGATATGACAATTGTACACTGCAGTGTTTGGGATCATAATTGAGGAATTCTGTAGCAATTTTCAACAAGAGTGTTTGGTTTGTTTGTCAGTTTATTATGTCTCTTTATTGCCACAATCACATCTACAAACAATAATTCTTCTATTTTGTCCTCTGAGTGTTCAGCTATGGATCATGAAAATATGCCATTTTATTTCTCTTTTCCCACTGCTCACATCTTATAAACTGCTCCATTATTTAGGTGGTCTTTGCCCTATTTCCACATGTGCACCCCAATATTGTAAACAACAGTGATTTCTCTAAAAAAAGCTATTCCTCTTTCATGAATGTTAATTGTTACTACAGGATTTTAGTCAGAACCCTTCAATGCTATGTTCATAAGATCTTTTTTCATTTACAAAAAAACTCGCTGCATTACCAGAGTCACAATCTGTGTATCAAGGCATACAAGGGTAAAGAGGACATGCTGGAGATTGGGATATACCCCCAAAATTGTCAGTGGTAAGGCCATGTGGGCTAGAACCCACTCCATCTCAGGCAGAATTGCTTGTTTCCACTGAACTGCAAATTCTTCCCTCATGCTGATACACAAGTGAATATTATATAATCAGGGTATGTTTACACCCTACACAGAGATGTCATAGCTTAAGTATAAATCCAAAGGTACTTGAACAAAGGCATGTAAAGCCTATGATCCAGTACTGCTGTTTGTCAGATGTTATGCTTTAATTATGTTCCCAAATAATAAGCTGAAATGGCAAACAGTTCAGAAATGTGGAAAAACAGAAATGGGCTGAAATGAAGTTAGGCTCAGTCATTTTCTTCTGACTTTCTATTATTATTTGCTGAGTAAATTCTGAACAAATTGTAGAGTAGCATCAATAGGAAAGTATTTATGATTTACTGACAAAAATATGGTTGCGTTGATGGAAACTCTGACTTAATCATAAAAAATAACTCATTTCCAGAAGCCAGTATTTTTATCTGATGCATACCTTTGCTCTGCTGAAGCCCATTTTCCTCGCTATAGTTACTGAATTCATTCTTCTGACTAGGGAAAAAAAAATCAAAAAGGAAGGAAAAAACCTCAGGAGATAAAAAATATATCTGTGACTGCTTAGCTGTGCTTCCTGTACCTTTAGTTTATGATGTTCAATACCTGTAAACTGTCCTGAACCTAAATTAACAATTTTGAAATGTTATTAGCACTTAAGCCATAGTTGACAGTGTAATGGACAAGTATAATTCAGGTACTGTTTAGGTACTGAAAGCAAAAGAGCTGTCAGTTTTGTACTGTATTTACTGAGAAAGTGTGTGACCACCTTATTCAGTTGGCCCAGCAACTCTGACTGGCACTCCAGTAAAGTGAGACCAGCCACGTTCAGAGTTTGATTAAAGATAGACTTAAAGATAGACTTCACTGCAGTGAAAA
Source organism: Lonchura striata (assembly GCF_050655825.1). Lineage (NCBI taxonomy): Eukaryota > Metazoa > Chordata > Aves > Passeriformes > Estrildidae > Lonchura > Lonchura striata. Next base: position 50,364,738 of record NC_140705.1, read on the forward strand.
GAGTCCCTGAAAGACATGAAGGTTAGAAGTGAAATGTACATGAAACTAAATTTAGTTTCCAGCTTTATTAATAACAATTCCTTCACTACTCAAAGTTTAATTCAATCAGAAAATAAGAAATGGTGTTGTTCTTTCTAGGATGACTTTAAATATGGACAGTAGTTTGCAAAAAAGTTTTGTTTTTCTTGGGAAGCCTTGAGCCTTAAACACATCAACCCTTTGCTGGCAGATGACTCAAGAGGTGAAATCTCCACAACTGGACTTGATGGAGAAGCTTTTTAGCTGCCACAGCATACTAAAGCATACTTCTAAGTATCTGTGTTTAAAGATCACCTGTGGAGCTAAAAGAGGCCACTCTGAAGTACAAGCTTAAAGTAGGTGAACATGTTTTCTGAAACAAACAAGCTGCCAAGTGTTTGCTCCATACCAATCTTTATAAGTAGTCTCTAATAACCTAATTGCATTGCAGAAATACATCAGGTTTAGACTGATTTTGCAGATTAATAAAACTGGTACAGACTTTACTGAATTCCTTCAAGATTTTAGATTTTACAAGGACAAGAGAAAAAAAATAAAGATTTCTTCATCCTCCTTTATGACTTCCTTCATATCTCTTGGAGGGAGGGAAGGAGGGAGGGAGGAAGGGAGGAAGGGAGGAAGGGAGGAAGGGAAGAAAGAAAATTACTTCCAGGAACTGCCTTTTAAATTGGTTTGTCTGTTCTCAGTAACCCTCCAAGAGGAATGTACCTGTGTAATCTACTGAAAGTGGTACAAGTTTTGTGGTTTGGGATTTTTTGGGGTTTTTTGGGGGTTTTTTTGGGTTGTTTTTTTTTTAGGGGATGGGAGGGTTGAGGAGGAAAAAGGCAGAGGGCTTGGTTTCAAAAGATGTGACCGTAATTGTTTATCTAATATCTTCCTGCAAACCCTATTTTCAAATGTGTTTTAAATATTTTGAAAATTTTATTTAAAAGAGGCATGTAAGACTCAAACATTCTGCAAACAAAATGTGATGTTAGGGAGAAAGATCCAAATTTCCTTTTCTCTACCAAGAAAAGGCAGTCAGAATTAGTTTTATTCAGCATAGTTTCATGGTCAGAGACTGTACACATTTGCCAGGAGCCAGACCACATATGAATAGTTTCACATGCTGAATCTGACCACCGAAGGGTCCACAGGACAAAAGACAGTTCATAGGAAGCTGAACTTCAGTAAGTTTGCTGCTCACAGAATATCTTGCTGTTATAAACTGAAAGACAAATTTTAGAGAATGGGGGAAAAAACAATAAGAGAGGGAATTATATGGTCTGGCTTCAGAACAATGGTCCAGTTACTGATTTAAAACAGATGTTCTTTTCTCAATAGTTCATAAACAGATGAAGAAAGAAAAGGAAAACTTGTACTTGAAAAGAAGTAGATCTCTGTCCTAACACATTTGTTCAGATGCACACTTGAAAATTTGGATATCAATCCATTGGATCCATAGCACTGGTCTGAAAGTCTCCTAAAAGCATCCTCCTCTTGCTGTATTTCAAAAGTTGTCCATTTCTGATATCAGCTGAACTGCAGAATTGCTACGGCTTAATCACAAAACACAGGAGGAGTTCAATTAATCACACTTAGACTCTTTTTAAAAAGTTGGTTTTATTTGCACATTTAAGATTTTAAATTGCCCTATTTACAGAATCGCATTTTCCTAAAAAGAAGGATTTTCAGCTATGTACTGATGCAACAAAGGTACCATGGAATTGTTTTGGAAGCATTGTTCCACTAAGTTCACTGGAAGTGGAGGATGGGCAAAGTGCTTTTCTACATCTATTTCAACTAAGTATTAGGATCCTCTCTCTCTTTCAGGCAGAAGATTTTTGAGTGGATAAATTATTAATTTGGGTTGGACAAGTTAAATCTGTTGAGACTTGAAGTCAAGTGATTTTCTTGAGTCCAGTGTTCTGGCAATTGAGCACACACTTCCTCCTTCTCAGGCAGAGGGACTGCATTAAGCTGCTTCAGCAACTTTCAGATTTTCTTCTCAGTAGAAAAGAAGGAATGCAAGGAGGCCTCCAAAGCAGACAGGGAATCACAATTCTCAGGCTGCACTGTGTCTCCTTCAGAGGATTTCACTCCAGACTCTTGCCAAAACAGATCTATTTGGAAATATTACTGTCTTAAAGAAAACTGTAGTCCTATGACCAGGCATATAGGTGAGATGAACCATCCCTTACATAATTATTTGTTTTATTTAAATTCCTCTACTTATTTCATTCACAGATATATTTTTATCTGTTACTATAATTTTGTTGGGCATCTTGTGGTAGATTTTCAGCTTTTCCATGTGACTCTATTACATTACACAACTCAAATAGTTTATCTATGAAGAGTAGAAGATTAATTTAATTATTCAGCTTGGAATACCCTTGACCCACAAAACCACGTTTCACATTTAGTATGTGAACTATAGGATCTATGGGATTATTCACAAGATTGAAATTAAGCCTATGCTTTCACATATTGTTGGATCAGAAACTGAAGTTATGGTTTATCTGCACCAAGATTCGTATTTGTTCTCTTGAGGAAATAGAATAAACTACAAACCTTATATCTAGAGGCTAATTTGAGCTTCCTTCATATCCAGGAAACATGGAGGGGATTTTAATGAATCCTTATTCACTATTATAGGAATCTATTGTCTATTAAAGGTCACATAATAGTTTCCCATCTTTCCCATACCACTGCAATTAGTAAAATTTATCCACTGTGATTATGATAATATTAACCATAATAAGATATTGCCAGTAAGAGGAGTAGACAGAGGTATTTAGAATTTAAACTAGCAATCAGAACTTTAAAAAGAAAAATGTCTTTTTTATCAGAGTTATAAAACTAAACAGTTGTAAAGAAGAGATTTCATTTTCTTTAATTTAGTCCAGAAATACTTAAATAAAGTGTCTACTAGATTCTGTTTTTAATCAGCTTTTACATAGAATTCAGGAAAACAATATCAACTAAGATGGTAAGAAAAAAATATTAATAAGTATTGTAACTAAACATCCATTGTATTATGAAAAAAAACTACTGAAGGATATTTAGTCCTTCCCTTCCCTTCCCTTCCCTTCCCTTCCCTTCCCTTCCCTTCCCTTCCCTTCCCTTCCCTTCCCTTCCCTTCCCTTCCCTTCCCTTCCCTTCCCTTCCCTTCCCTTCCCTTCCCTTCCCTTCCCTTCCCTTCCCTTCCCTTCCCTTCCCTTCCCTTCCCTTCCCTTCCCTTCCCCTTTTATGTACCTTATATGTTTTAATATATGTCAGCATGCTATTGATTATGAAGTAGTTAGCACTGACTGAGTTAAGGAATTTCTTTTATGCATTCCATGTTTATTCACAATTAAAAGAAAAATGCAAGGAGAAAAGGAGTTTTTCATGCAACACATAACAAAGTCCCTGTTTCTAGCATGTAGTTGGAGCATTTGCCTGGAATAGGACCATAATCATAGTATGGCTACCATTCAATGAAGAATTTGTTTTATGTGCTTTTAAAACATTCTGAGCTTTATTCCTCACTCCTGAAAATTAAGAACATGTACATGTATCGTATAAGTTCATCTGTCTTAACCTGAGGAAGAATTAGTCTACTTCTGGTTTGGAGCTAGTAATGGATGTAAAAGTTAAATATAATTTCACTTATGCAATTAAAATGAATCTTGAGTCACTTATTTAGGAGAAAGGAAAAGGAAATGGAGCTCTCAAACTGATTCAGGGAGCTGCATATAAACAATGAAGAAAAATCATCATGGAATGAAGAATGTAATGCAGCAACATCAGCAACAATGTAATAGTGGGGTTAGTGTTTTATAATTGCTTAATGTTGAGTCAAGTGTAATGCACACAGAAAGCCTTCTGAATTCAGCAGCACAGATCTAGAAAGAGGGAAAGGAAAAGCAAAACAAATTGCAAAGAATTTGCGTCAAGGGTGACAACCACATTGCTACTAAGTATTACTCACATCTGCTCTTCTGTTAAGATATTTAAGAAGCAATTTTACATGTGTTAAGTGCAACAATACTTGCCCAGCAGCTAATATGTGCGTGCATTTTTTTTTTTTTCAGTGGGTCCATAGTCCTTAGTGCAGTTAAGAACTGTGCCTTTGCAACAAAGACTCCCAGGATTGTTCTGTAATGTAGACCAGAGCCAGACCTGTGTCGAGCAGGAAATGTTATAAATAAAACACAATCAAGATGTTGGCTGATTATTACTGAATACATTTGAATGTAAAATCTGCTAGAGTGAGTGTTCCCTTCATCAATTTATTTTATTTCTCATTCTTTAAGCCTTGTCTGGACTTGATCATGAACAATAGAATTATTGATTCTGCACTTACAAATGAGAGCCTAGGGGCCCGACTCTGCCAGAATGACCAGTCTCAGAAGAGAGCTGGGAGCATCACTGTGATTTCTCACATGGTTGTACTTAGAATGTCCATATTTCAACTTCTGGAGTAAACATCATCTGCTTGTCAAGGAGCAGATATGATTGTAACTGCCCCCACAAATGTTTTATTTTCACAAGGTTCAGCTGTGAAGGACTGGAGGTGGCCTGAATAATCTTGTCCAATACTTTCTGACCAATATTTTCCTTTTTTTTACGTGCTGCAGATCTTATTTTAGGGCTCAAGATTTAGGGGTCCAGTTATCATAAGTTACAACATACCAACAGTAAACACCTGGGTGCATAGTCTTAGAAAAAACCCAAAACTTTAGGCTATGATTTCACTAGCAACTAAATCAGTTTTAATTGATCAGTAAATCCATGGGGACTTCTCCTATTCTCTTCCCACTTAGTCTTCCATCTTTTTGCCTTTGTCCTTCTCCCATCTTGTCCATTGTCTCATGATTGTCATAGGATTCCAACAAAACTCAACATCACTAAGTTGACAGAAAACCATTCAGCTCTTTTTATAAAAGTGTTGTTGGTTTGGGATCTTTTTTGCAATGTTAGTGAGCTAAATCTGCTTGTGGTGGGATGTCATGTGTGTACATCAGGGTTCAATACACTCTGACTAAGCTCTGTTACATATTACACATGCAGAGAGTTTAATTTTTAATACAAATGTATATATTTGCATGTGCTTGACATTACATGGGGTTTTGATTCAGCACAGTGATACCACAATGTACTGAAATCACAATACAAACACCATATAGCAGTTGCCACATAGAATTAAATTGCAATACAGAAGTGATTCCCATTTACCAGAGACTGTGGGCTCAATGTTGTGACAGGGGGCAACCCCCATTTACAGGAAAGAACACATGGAATGTATGAAATATGTGCCTCCCCCAAGCCTTTCATCATAGGCTCTTTAGTGGACTTCCAGTGATGCAGCTAATGCATAATAGGCACAAAGAGTCCAAAGCAGGGAGCAAGGAAAGAAGCAGAAGGGATTGGGAAGTAAAGGACGCTGAGCCAATTGATTTGGCCTCATGAAATTGGAGCTCAAGTTTAATTCACCATACTTGTGGACTAAAAAACTCCTGCCTAGTACTAAGAAGTATGCAAAATTGTAATCACACACAAATTCCACATTTGCTGGTCTTCGGCATCTCTTCTGCCGTCTAGCATCTATAGTCTCCCTACTATACTAGACATCACCAATTTCTGGAAAAATTATCATGAAAATCAGTTTCTCTTGGACAAGAAAGAAGGAAACAAATTCATATTGCCTATTACTGATCTCTGTTGCTCAAATCAGTCAGAGATTGTCCTAAACCTGACTTTCTGAATACATTCTCATTAAAGATTTCAGAACTACGTAGAGGCTTCCATGCCTATGTGTAAGTATATAAGTAGATTACACTATTTCCCAAAAAAATTAATTCAATTAGGAGTGATCATTGAAAGACATAATTTGCTCTGCTTTACAGGTGATTCTCTGTGGAGGCCTGAATCTGCAACTTCAGCAGCACTGCCAATTGTGGCTAGTCCAAAGAGTAACATCTTAAGCAGAACAGCAGTGCAAAAAGCACAAACACATTGTCAAGCCGGCTCTGACAGAAGTTTTCAATGTTTTCTAACTTCAAAGCAATACCACTAATATCACTCTGCAGCAGCAATTCTAGAGAAACTGTGCAGATTTGCATTAGTTATGGAAAAAATATTTTAAAACAAGAAGCTGTTGGTTCAGCTTACCCTCATAAGGACAATCAGAATGGCAGCCTAGAGCCCAAACTCACTGTTTTATAGAACAAAAAAAAAAAAAAATCTTTACAGTTGCCTGTAGCCAGAGCTTCATTTACTGCAGGCTTCTGGCAAACAATTTCTGTTCAACCCATTTCCATCCCGTGCATTTCTTTCAAAAAGAAGGAAAGTGAAACTTGCCAAACCCTCAGCTTGTTGGGACCCCTTTCTCCTCCACCTACTGCAGCTACCTGGCATAAAAACTGTCAGTGATTGTAAAGAAAAATGTGTCAATTCTAGATTTGCTATATTTTCACATTTTACTATATATGGACTACATTCTATAAGGGTTTTATTTTATATGTCTTAATGACTTACATTCAAAGAGTTTCTGAAAGGAACTGTTTATAATTCTCATTAAATGAAAGGAGAAAGGAAGCTCACAGGTTGAAAAGCAATTTGGACTTTGTCACATAGAAAATGAATAGTAGATAAATGCTTTGGATGCCTCTCTCAGGTGAAATACCAATGCCTTCACCAGTCTGAACATTATTTCTCTCACTTTGTGACTTTTGCCATTCTGTAAAAAGATACAAGAACTCACAAATGGAACAAAAATGATTGGCCATGGAAACTTCAGTGAATATTCCATTGAAATGACAACAAATTACTGTGTATATCCAGACCCACAGAGCGTGACAAAGTTCTGCCAACAGATATGTCTGATGCATAGGTTACCCATGACATCTACAGTAGGGTGACAAAGGACCAGGATGCATGGGAGACCTGTGGCATTCTGGGCTAACCTAAGACCATGCAAGGTAACTTGGGGCATCAAAAAAGGCAAACTAACTAACTGCATGGAGCTCCTGACATCTGCCTTTATGTGTCAAGTGCTGAAAAAGGAAGGGGACATAAAAAAATTTCATATCTGTGCTTAAATACAGTCCACAAGTTACATTTACAATATGTGCTTTGAATAGCCAACATTTCCCAAGAATTACCTCTGAGAAAAGACAGTAAGTGTCCTAAGTTAGCTCTAGGCAAAGTTTTACTTTACAATGAGACCCACTGCAACTGTACTGCCTTGGGGCTGGGGACTTTTTTGGATTTGGGGTTAGGGGAGATTTCTTGGTTTTTTATTATTGTTTTAATTATCAGGCATCTTTTGTACAATACTGGGAAAAACATCATTAGGAAAAGCCAGTTTGTGGGTTACCCATGAAACCCTAAATCATCCTCTTCATTTTACAATGAAAGATTTAATTCCTCAATCATGGAACACTTATGTCACAAATCCCTTTCCTCACTGAAGAAAAATTGCATGTAATAAACAAGCAGGGCATGGTTTTTATGTTTTCAAAACATTTGCTGATATGCTTTCTTAAAAATATTGGATGAGAACCAACAAGAACCCAGACTTTCTCTGCCACACCTGTCTTCAGTCACACTGAAGGACATGATTTTCCATAGCAGGGTACCAGAGTAGAACTAGATTAAGATGAGTTTGAATTATTACATCTCCTGCCCCTGGCCCTTCAGTTTGAATTTGATCACTGTGGGTCTTTTTTATTTGTTTGGTTGTTTTTTTTGCTTTAGCTCTTTTCTAGCAAAAAAAGCAAAACAATTGAAGTAAAGATCTGTGTCAAATTTATGCAAGAATGCCTGTCACTGAATAGCTGAGTGAATCTAAGAATTTAAAAACATAATTTTTAAAATATCTGCTTAGTAAGGTATGGAAATTGATCTGCTTTAATGACAAATTAAAGCCTAAAAGCCCTTTTATGTGGAGCTGGTGTCCTTTTTACACATAGCAATGTGTGAAGAGGGTTGCAAAAGTTTTTCTTTAAAGTAATGGAACTGGAATTCTGGTGAATGTAGTTCTTTTAGGTCATTAAGCTGTATGGTAGCATTAGGCTTGTACAAGCATCGTCCCATTACCACCTTATGATTCTTTACCAATCCTTGTGTTTAGCCAATCTTGTGTTTAGCCAATAATTATTGGCTCTCCAATGGATCATGTCACTGCTGATTCCCATACTCTAAAAGACAAATTATGCTGAGCATCTAAAAGAATTGCATGCTACAAAAGACTGTTTACTAAAGGACTAATTAGTGCAAAAGCACCAACCACAGCTACAAATACTGGAAGAAGAATTAATATAAAAGATTTTCATTCATCTATTCTAGATAAAAGCAGGTGTAGTGATTATATTGGGACTGATGGCATTTGGCTTGTACAAAGCTTAAGAAGCCTTTCGTTGTGATACTGCTAGTTCTCGCATGGGGAGGGCTGCTTATTTAGTGAGACCAAGTCTTCTGAAACTATGAGAGATTTGCTGCTCCAATTAGATATGCTTAATTTGCTCTCAGTGTACTCATTGTCTGTAAGAAATGATCCATCCATCCTGAAAAACTGTTTCTGTTTTGTAGCATGAAACTTGACTGAATTTATAATAGAAGATGTTCTGCATCAGTTATCCAGTTAAAAATGGACCAAAGAACTGCATTGTTTACCAAGACCCGAGTTCAACGAGCTTGTGTCTCCCATACATGTTTACTGATGCAATTTGCACGCGTATGGACAAAGCTGAGGGACAAACCTTCCTGCTCTCAGAAGGACTAAAAGGCAATTCCTGGACTATTTCATCTACATGACGTAGCTGCATGTATTATCAGCACCAGCTGCGCTGCAAAGGGTCTGCAGTAATTGGCACCTCTAAGAGATAAGAGCAAAGCAGTTTCTAGTTACTGATCACAATTTACTACAACTGTCAGCTGTGGTCAGACATAGGATAGCTTCTTTCAGAGATGTAAAAACAAATGCTCCAAACCTTTCTTTCTTTTTCTTCCACCAACCTAATGCTGTTTCATAGGCTGAGGCTTCTCTGGACTCCTGGAATTTGCCCAGGAGAGTTATATATCAGGGAAGCAAGGCTTAAATAAGCTATCATGTGATATAATCCAAGAACTGGAGATTTGGTTCCCATAAAATTATATTTTTCCACTTGTAAATCCAAGTTTTTACTGGTGAGGCTGAGAAGAATCACAGCTATCTTTTATGACATATCTTGGTCTGGGTTGCTAACATACCTTTCTCAGCATGAATCTGTCTCTGCTTCTGGTATTTTCTATTCAGAAGTAGTTGATGATCTGAGCCATTTTCTCTGGCTGATAATTGCTATATGTCTTTCAACCCCTGTCTGTATAGCATTTGGATGATCTGTCTTCCTCAGGCATTTTTAGGGGTGATTCCAGAGCCTTTGGTGTGGAATACAAGTATACTTGTGCATCTCCTAAAGAGTCTGCTCAGTAGAGAGCAACTTATCTGTTAGCCCATTCCAGTGCTGAAGCATGGAGTAGTCAGTATGTCATCATGAGATGAGCAATTAATGAGTAGCCTCCTGTTCCCCATTAATTTCACATGGAAACAGGCATCTTTTTTTCTTGACTCCCTTTACCACATTGATCTCCTATTGAGCTATGCAAGTTAAAGCATCTTCAAGGAATTTCACACTTAATTTTTAAACTTCAGAGGTTTAAATCACAAAAACTTTGACATTGCAAATATCTTTGTTATACAGTTTATTGCCCAATTAAAAATTATCTACATACAAAAAAGTGCCAAACTTCAAATAATTTAATATTTGAAGTGTTTCTTCTGCTACTTGGATTGGACAAGGAATAATTAACATAGGCCCCAATTCCCTCCTCTGTGACAAAAAGATGTAATGAGGTTGTTTCTATACATTCTATTTATTTACTAATTTTTAACAGTGTCTCCAATTACAAAAGAAAAGAAATCTGGTCACATTGTGAAACAATAAGGTAGGATCTTTAATCTGCACTTGATATCAAACCATAACTTTTTCTGAGTTATTGTTTGACATTTTCTCTCTCCCCATTCTTTCCTGAAGTCTTTTTCTCTCATAAAAAGTCCATTGAGAATGCATTTTAATACAAATAAACTTTTCAGCATGCATCTTAGTGATGTGCAGTACATCCAAGAATTTCAGAACAGTCTAGGAATCTTCTCGCTGAACCAGCTGAGTTAAGCACACTAGGGAAAACATGTATTTCTGCTTAATATGTATGTTCTGCTGAACAAATGGCATTTTATTTTTAATGTTAAAACATAATATGAAATCAGAGGTCTTCATACAGGGAGATGACCTCTGAGGTCTTCATTATGGCTGTGACCTTGATCATATTCATATGGGCACAAAAGTAAATTTTTCCTGTCTGTGCTTAGCTGGAGCTGGTTGTCAAATTAGAATTGGAATATATGATGGAGTATATGATGCAAGATATCACAAAAGCCAGGAATTAGCTTCAAAGCTGACTGAATGCACCTAGAAGAACAATTTATCTGGTCCTGACATCAGAGTGGATGCCCAGGCCTTTCACAACTCAAAGCTGTGTTTAAAGGAGGGCAGCATCTCAGCACAGTGTCAGCAGCTTTGTGTACTTGTCCTTGTTCCTCTTTTCTTTTTTTTTTTTTCTTTTTGTTTTCTCTTCTTTTGCAAGAACCAGCCCACCAATCTGTAGGAATAATGGAGATGAAATATCTTAATCTGATGCTGATTTTGGAGTTTATATGGGAATTCAGGATTACACCCCTCCCCCAAATTGTATTTCTGAAGACAAAGGGACATGACATAGGTTTTGGTTTTGGCTTTATCTCAATTACAATGGAAAAGTCTATAAACTGTTCTTTTGCAGAAAATCTGTTTTGGCTGTCAAAATATAACAGTGAAAATGTTCTTGCCCTGAGGAGAACACATGACAATATGCAGAAATTACAATATGTCCAAAAATTCCTCATTTATACTCTGTGGAACTGCAGTCCTGATGTGTAAGTGCTGATGTTCAGAAATACTGCTTCTTCATGTACTCAAAAATAAAACTGCACTCCCACAGCTTGCTTCTCTGTTTCTTTGTCTTCCCACCCTTCTCACAGCATGTGAGCAGCTCTGGAGAGTTCCTCACTGTCAAGTTATAAGAACAGCCTCAAAGAAGTGAAACAGGCCAAAACATATTGCCACATCTGCCATGGTATTTCTTCTGGTTTTTGTGTGATATTTTTTTTTAAAATAACTTCTCTCAGAGCTTCTTTTACTCTTTATAGCATAGTGCTCAGTCAAGTCATAACTGTTTGTGTTGAAGGATGACAGAACACCCATCTTCTCTACTGAAATGGTGAAAAGTGACATGTTTTTCTAACAGTCTTCTCTTTAAGTGCTTGAACTCACCTGCAGGTGAAAGCATTTAGGTGGCAGAAGAGAAAGAAAGGCAGAAAGGCTGTTGGTTTAGAACTTGGAACAAAAAAAAGAGTATATAAAAATTATTGTCTTGCAAACAATAACTCATGCTTTTCCATGCTAAAGAGACTCTCCTTTGTGAAGAATAATTCCTATCTAAATAAAATTACCTATATTGATTTAGTTTAAAACTCTTTATTGTCTCAGCTCAAGTAAATCAAACACATCTGATACAGTTCAGATTTACCACATCATCAGAGCATTAATTTCCTAGATGACTGCATTGTGGAATTACATTAAACAGTTAATTTCATCAGTTTTAGAAATGGGACAATTTAAAAAAATATCTTTATTCCAGAAAAGAATTTCTAGAATTTTGCACCACTGTCTAAATATCACATTGAAACAAGGACTTCAGAGAATAAGTTCTATTTTTGATAAACCAGCCATCTAAAATGAAATTTTGACTGTTCTTAGCTTTAGAAGGATTTGACCAAAATTTGTTTCTTATGCATCAAGAAAAGAACAAACCAGAATTGCAAGTCTTTCAGGAGTAGCACTGAGTAGTAAATACAATACTGTTGGAATTGGACCATCTGTTCTGCTTGCAGTTTGGAGGTTGCTTAGTTGTATTTTTCTGCCTCTCTTTTTTCAATGCATCAATGAGCATGTTTAATTTCTCATCAGCATAGCAGAAAAAGGTATTTCTTCCACAGGCAAACTGCATGACAGGCTTCACACCTGACTCTTGGCATATAAGACATATGTGGCTCTCTTTCAATACATGAACACAAGGTCTGATGCCTCCTAGTTGCCCCATACTCCCTGCAGGGTAGGCAGACATAAATATTTTGATAGAGAAATCTCAGTCTTGGCACACGTTGCTAATTAATCACATATCAACTGTACTTACCTCCAAACAATCACTAAGAATAAGTTATATTTCCTGAAAGGGAGCTTGTTTTAAGAGGAGATGATTCCTCCTGATTAGAAAGAATATGCTTGACCCAGTGAATTTGATCCAAAGCTTATGAAGCCAAAAGGAGGTCTTGTATCAAGTTCAGAGGCTTTAAATCAGGGTCCCAACAAATGCCAGAGGGAAAATTTGACCTAGTAGTTTACAAACCTTAACAAGGAACTTGTTCACTTGTGGGATCCTAACAAGAACATTGCTAGATAAAATCATAAACAGTCTCTTCTGAAGTACCATGTAGAATGGCCATCAGTTAAAAAAAAAAAAAAATTGATGCATTTTCAAGGGGTTTGGGTGAGTTTTGAACAAAAAAATGTTGCCAAATTACTCTTTCACTGAAATGTTTTCCTGTGAGAATGTGAATATGTAGAGGTATGGCATCATCAATGTTTTCTCTTATGAGTCTACCATACTGCTCACATTTCACTGGTCTTTTAATGATGTTTCTTTTTTCAGCCCTTAAGAGAACTAGAAAGTTTTAAGGATGGTCTATAAATGCTTCATAGCTTTATTTTGCCTTTCTGTGGTCCAGTAAATGTTATCAACTTTTGTGTGCTAAATTCATTTACTGGCCAATTTAAAAATTCACTCTCATAAACATTTCACCTTTATTTCTTTTTATATCAGCACCACATGGGATGAATAATAGTGTTAGCATGCCCAAGCCTGACTTCAAGGGCCAGTAACTGTGCAGTACTAATCTGGAAAACCATGTGCTTCACAGGAAGGATTGACTTCACAGCAGTAAATGGAGCTTGAGCTTTGCCAGAAATTCAGAGCAGCTTTTTGTCCAGCAAGAATTTTTTATAATGTACCATTTGTATAATGTATAATGTAAAAAAAAAAAAAAAAGAAAAAGAAAATCAACTGACCTCAAAGAGCATTGGATTTCTCTTTCATTTTTGTTATAGGTAGTTCTTTCCTAAGACCTTTACTTGATGCAGCAGTTTCCTATTAACTTAAGAGTAAATATTAAAAATCCTTTAGAAATAATGAACTTTGTATCATGTAAAAAATTCTCATAATAAACACTCTTCTGGGATATAATATAGAGGAGTTCCAAACAGATATTTCGTTTTCTCTGCAGTTCCCGATGTTGAGGTATATATCAGCTTATTTGGAAATATTAGGGCTCTGTACATTCAATTATTGGTATCCTTTGCTTTTCTCTTTAATTCTTGCTCCAGCTGTCATTATCTTTACATTTTCTGAGTGTGGTTGTTGCTGGGGCCCAGGAACAAAATGATGTTCCACTAAAGTGGAACTGGAGCTTTAAGGGACAGAACTTTCACAAAATGAGGTAGTGGTAAAAATAACAAGCTAATTGCCTATCCCTTAATGACTACAGATGTAAGAAGAATCAAAACTCAAACAGCATAATAGCAAAATTTTAAAATAATTTTTTCTTTTCATATAGCATACAACTCAACTCCAGAAATATGAAACATCTGTAGAAAACTCCTGAGGGAACAGCAGTCTGTTAATGTCCTGGCCCCCTTGTTGTTTGCCATACATCTCCAGCTCTCTTTTTCCTATGCATATTTCATGATCTCTTACACTAATTATTTGGGATTCACTTATTATAAATGCCTTCTGTCTCTTTGCAGCATGGCATGCCCACTGAATGTGCATTAATTTCATGTGCCATAGAATTACTATTATAATGGACTTCCAGACAGAGAAACTTTTTTGTTGATGAGCATTTACTTAAACAAGGCCAAATATACTTCTGTCAGGGATGTTTTCCTTTCCTATTTTGACTATGACAAGAAACAAATCAAAAAATGTTATTGGCACAACTTAAATTATCTTTAGTTGTGTTTCTGCAAGCATTTCAATGTTTTTAAAATTATTTTATGCTATAGAAAAAAGAAATTTTCAAATTCTAGCCCACACAGCTTTGTTGGAAAAATACTCAGTATTATTGTGGTTGATATTTTTGCTCCTTGTAGAATGGTAAAAGAGCAGAGCCTGTCTAAGCCAGACACAGACAATTCCTGCAGACTGGGCTGATGCATCTCTCTCAGAGGCTGAACATCTCACGAGCTACATGCCCTTTCATCCCAGAAGAATGAGATCTGTCAGCATCTCATCTATACCTTTACCTTAAAATAATGTATGCTTTCATCAAAAGAACTGTAATGTGACATAGCTAAGAGATTAGGGACTCTATACATGACATCAGGCTTTGCCGAGGTCAGAGCTTCTCATTAGTCCCAGAGAGTTTGGGCAAATAATCTGAGCCTTCTCTTAGCTTGATACCCATGCAGTCCTTCTTAGGCTATTAAGTTATCAGAGTTCTTGTCAACATTTTCCATGAAAACATAATTGACTGTGGTTTCTTCTTGGAAGACAAATTTAGGAGATTAATCCTACCCCACTGACTCCTACCTGTTATCCAGCCTTCCATCTCTAAGATTCCTTATGCTCCAAGAGAGAGCACCAACATCATGTAACCAGAAAGTATGTTGCCATTAACTTTCTGTCCCTATGGGGGAGACCAGGAGGATCACTGGAGCTAGGCTTGATAATTTGCTTATCAAGGGGACCAGAATTTGCAGAGCCTTCTGACTTAAAAAGTTTTCCCTTCTGTCCTGTGGTGTGGATATTTAAATTAGCATTCCTCTACTATGAAGGAACAATGTTGTCTGCAATTAGGTGATGAGTGAATCTAAGCCAGGTGCTCAAACTATCAAACTTATCTTCCAAAACATGAGCACTTGAAGATTATTCCTTGTTTTAAATAAAATCCAGAATTTCTAATCTAATTCCAATACTGTCTGGAAGTACTAGGAATTCTGGCACGGGCCTTGAGTGACTATTTGTCCATTCAGTGTGAACTACATGGGATCACATCCAGCCAAATTGAGTGAAAAAATGTGAGGGCTTCTGCCTGAGTTACTTGCATGGAAAATTCTGCTGCTATCACTTTAATTCAGATTTACATCTGAATGAATGTGGAAGCCAAGGATAGAATGTGCCAGTTGCCACTTTTAGTTCCTAATGCAATAGGATGTAATTCGTATCAGCGTTTGACAAGCTGGGATCTTTAAAGGAAACTGCTTAGTCCTATATTATTGGAAGTGGCATTTATATATTCTGGATGTTTTCTTATGGTACTCTTTTTCTCTGTAGTTTAGCTTTCTGGTACTAATAAGTTTTCCAGAACAGAAATGCAATAAAGTCAAGCAGTGATTTATGCGCTGAAGCAGAGGTAATTCTAATGTTGAAAACTGATGTCTATTTTTTTCTTACCTTCTTTGCTATAAACAATGAGGTATGAAGTAGCCCGAATTTCTTAATCTTTGAAGCCTATATGCAGTGTGCACCTATACCAGTCAAATGCCAAATGGATTTCAGATCAGACCTTTAACAGTCAAATAATAGTATAGTATGAAATAAGGAGAAATACATACATTTTTCTCTCGAATGATGAAACTCCTGCTGTGGAAGTGCTGTTTCTACCATCCAGTGCCATTATTTGTGCATGTCCACTTTATTGTTCTTATGCCCTCAAGATTTTTTTACCAGTACCCACTTTGTTTTGAAATGGCATTTCTTCCATTACTTGGTGTATCCATGTTACCAATAGGTATGGCTTTATAAAGGGAAGGCCTTGTAACATGGCTCCAGCCTGTTACTTAGGCTAAGTAGAAGGGAACTATGGGAGAGTGCTCAGCTGGAATAAGGGTAGAGAATCATGAGAGACGGGAGAGACACGAGATGTGCTGCGTGACTGCCACATGTCTGCAGCACGTCCACATCATGGTTGGTTGACTTGGGCTTGCTGTGCCTTAAAACTATAAACTGTAAAATGGTAACAGGCTAACTGCTTAAAAAGGCTGGGTTTTTGGCAATAAGGAGCATTCCTTTGTACCTGCCTAGGGTCCCTGCGTCACTCATTACTGCAACATAGCTGATATTATGCTGTGGCACAAGGTTAACCTGTTTATGATTCTGTGCAATGTGCTCTAGAATGATCTTGCTTGAGCAGGGACTTTGGAGCACTGTGGTACCTTCAAACCTTACCCATTCTGCGATACTATGATCTCTGTGTGTGTTCTTTCTGCCAGGCCAACTTTCCTGATCTGCAGCTATACCCATGCCCAGGCCACAGTGTTTAATTCCCCAGCCCTGCTTTCACCCAGTGCTCACTCTTCCCTCTCATCCCAGGTCCCTGTTCTCCCCAGATCCCATCCCAAACCCTCCCAATTGCTCTCACCTTCTTAGCACCCTCTTCCAGGGCCTATGCCCTACTTAGAGCTCCCCCCATGTCCCTTCTTCTGAGCTCTTCTGAGAGATCCCCACTTCTTCTACCATTCATAATTGCATTTTCCTTGACTTTTGTTTCTCTTTAACTATATACTTGAAAAGCCACAGTGAACAGCTAAAACAAGGGGGCATTGTTTTACTGGAATGTCACACTACTCTTCCGAGACTTTCTGAGACTAGAACTTTTGTCTATAGACAATTAAAGAGCTGCTGTGTCAATTAACCAAATGCCAGGGACTCTGCATGTCTCTCTTTTCATTCTTTAACATTCTGATTTATACCCAAACCCCTAGGTTTCTGCCCACTGACACAAGGACATTCCACAGAAGTGGCTAAATGTGGAGTTCCAAAGTTACTGTGTCAATTCCAAACATTCAGAGATGCCAGTCTGCAAGGTCTTATAAGCTCAGACAAAAAATGTCACCACAAGTGCCCCATGTTTACTGTCTCTCAAGAAGCAAATGTACTTTCTACACAAGAAAAAATATGGTTTAGTTTTTCTAATTATCACCTTTGTCATCATAGGCTGGACCCTGGCACTCACATCTGAGTTGATTCCTTCTTATACATCAACAGGAGTACCAGCAGTCCTGCAGATCGAATAAGTTCCTGTTCAGCCTTGCAAAAAAAACCAATTTTGTCCCTGCTGTGTTCTCAATAACTCCAAGGCTCCCCTGTTCTTAATAATAATGCCTCTTTCAAGCATTCAGCCATTACCAGGTGGTCTTAAAAATCAATATCAAGAGGTTGGCTTTACACTAACCTGTGTGTTCCTCCAGATTTAAAATGTGTGTGGGTTGCCCTCTCAACCTTTTGTTCATCACTGTGAAAACTAGAGTAGAATGTAAACATTACTACCTGCAAACATTTGATTCAAAGAGGAATCTTTTAGAGCAACACTAAATACTGTCAGGGGCTCATGCAGTGTTGCATAGAAGTTATTGCAACTGTCCACATTAATCTGTCATTCTGCCATTGACAGACTGGGTGGGTGAAATAAAATCCTTGGCTCACTCTGGTTATAGGTCTGTGATCACTCTACACTGATGCAAGAAGTAGGTGTTGCCAAAATGGGGTGGTCTCATTCCTGCTACATTTCTTGCTCTGATTCTTCTTTTCAGTGGCTACATCACGAGCTGGATAAGCAAGCTAATTGGTATTCTGACAGGAGAATTGTAAGATGCATCAGGCCCTGACACAAAAAATTATGTGTGTGCCTGAATTTTACTGGTTACTAGCATTTCAGGAAAAACAGAACGTGAAATTGTTGAAAAGTACCTAAATAAGAAAAGAAACTTTTAGCTATTTTTCAGGATATAAACCTACATTCTCCAAACAATATTGCTGCAATTTACACACCAATCACCTGCATTTCCTATGCAGCTCCACCAAAGGCATCCTCCTCTAAATGTCAGGTTCCTGTTGCTCTGCTGCTGTGTGGACTATGACTAATGGATGCTGGGTGATATCATCTGTCTATTTTGTGGGCCATGAGAGCACTTATGCTATAGTTACACAGGAGATGAAGATCAGCAAATACTTCACAAGTCTTCTCACCACCAGCTTTTACTTATAGCAAATACAGATTGTTTATAGGTTCCACCATAAATATATACAGTGATGAATACATTATAATAATATGGTCCTTCTCCTTCAGGCTAAGAGATTTAAGATGCAATATTTATAAATCTTCCTTGGTTAAAGTATGAAAACCAGGAATTGTGTGAAGTATTTTGAAGAGATCTGCATATATTTTACTCATATAGTAATGATTTTTTAGGCTGTAGAGTTGTAATATTACGTTCAATACTTTTAAAATAGTATAATTACTATACTTTTCTGAAGGAATTTCTAGATAAATGTTATTTCCCAGGCTGGAAGATCTCAAAACTTTTTCTAAGATTCCAATAGTTGTTTTTTCTATGGACTGATCTCAACAAAGATTACTGTAATATCTGAGAATTTTTTCTGACATGGTCACTTTTCATATAAACACATATAAAAGACAGCTTGAACATTCATAATTTAAGTTTCATACCAAAGTAACTTCTTGAAGCAAAGATTATTTTCTACCATTGAAAACATGAACAGTCTGTCCATGCTGACAAAGAACTTGGCTCTTCCTTTTTTCTGAGTATTTCAGACAGCTTTTTGGAATTTGCTTAATTATATCCTTTAGCAAATATCTGACTCATACTTCCTGATGTCCTTAATTAAGTGTTGTAAGATTTCCCTCAGTTACGAACCCTTTGATGTACGCAGATTTATTAAAAACCAAAGAGAGAGTGAATCCTGAGCTGAATTGTCCAAACTTCACTTTCTGCAGAATCCAACAGCAGAAGCCCCTTCTAGAAAAAGTTGGGAATTATTTTAAATGGTATTAAAAGACTCTGCTGTGCTCCTTTATTCATCTTCACAGAACTGGCAAAAATGGATTTTCTAGGTTTCCAAAGAAATTTAGCCTGAAATGAAAAGCAAATATGGAAAATTCCAGCTTCCATAATTAGTGTGCCATTATAATCAACTAATTTGAGGCACTCAGAATATACCAACCTACCTTAGTTATAGCTTTTATTACCACTGTTTCCTACAAAGATTAGAAGGGATGACAGAAAACCTTAGCTAAAATGATATGCAATATCAGAGTATATCTGATTGTAAATAAGGAACTTTATCACTGTGGACACTTGTGACATGCTGCAGTGAGGGTTATAGGACACATTGGGCTTGTTGGTCAAGCAGCAAGACTGAATTCATTCTTATTCAATTCAAGCATGTTCTGCACAGTGTTCCAAGGAACCCTGTTAAATTTGACAGGATTTAGTTCAGTCACTTTAGTAAAAAAACAGGGTGTAATATTACCTTATTCTGACACATCCTTGAAACTAAAAAAATACAAGTATTAATCCATTCCAATCCCTGACAGATAAAAAAATATTTCAAGTGTTGTACTCCAATACCACACAAATTGACATTTAACAATCTCTTTAAGTATAGGTACTCTGTGGGGACATGCAGCTAAAGAAACACAACAATCAAACCAAACCAGTGACTTTCTCAACACTTAAATCCAGTTATACTTACTCTGGTGCAAGCAGATTCAAGACAAGCAGCAATTAATCAAAGTGTTAAGGGGCAATTCTGTGATGTTTAAATGGTTTGAGCATTATAATGTGACTGAGAGTTTAGAATTGTTCCAGATGTTGAAAACATCATTTCATAAAAATGAATAGAAATTCAGATCTCTATTGTATCCCATCAGCTTCTCTTCAGGCCAGCTCTTCTAGCACTGACTCTAAATCACTGATTTTTGGAGACATGCCAGGAAAACAAACCAGTCCCTTGCTAACATCTCCTTGTCTATACAAAGTTATTTACAATTAGAGAGTGTCCAAGAATGACGCCAATGCACCACTTACAAATTGAAAGAAGCAAAATGGCTTTCAAATGAATATTCAGAACCCAGATGAAGATAATTTATAAACATAAATGTAAACATAGATGTGAATATTAAAATATACATTCACATAAAATATATACCTATGTAGATAGGTAGATATACCTATATCTACCTATCCACCACCCAGTGCAACCTAGATTTGTTAGAGCCTGTATATCATATACAGACTACTTCTGAGGCAAGAAAGCACATCCATGTGGAATACACTTAGAAGTAGGATTTAAGTAAAAGGATAGGATAAAAGCTTGTTCTTCCTCATTCCATTCTGATCATTCCCTTTTCCTTTAGTCCTTCCTTAAAAATCTGTGAGTTAATTTTTCACCTTCCTACAATCCCATTAAAAGATCTAATAGCAAGTTTTACCCAGTCCCACAACTGTCTATCCCCAGAGCCCACAACAAGCCTTGTGCCCCGAGGGCAGTAATCCAGGCCAGTTTTTTTGCAGTGTTTTTCATGTGTTTCCTCCTGAAGACCATGGTCTGATCCTTTTTAAAGAACTCTGGGAGTGGCTAGATTAGGGTATTCTGTTTGAATATAATAGATAACGGGGGTTCCACTACACATCATTGTTTTTCTTTGCTCAATATGATTAAACTTAAGTAACATAACCTAATATACAGATATTCTACTTTTAACTCACTTGTGTGCATTCTCACAAGTTTGTCTCTCCTTTCCTCCTATACTGTGCATATAACACTGACCTGTAGCAAAAAACAAAAATGTACCTACATCTTATATTAATAAAAATCCAGCTGTGGCAACATGGTATCCAGCACAAGATAATTTATCTCCATTTGTTAGGCTTCACACATTCCATTAGGTTTTGACCTGTGTCTACTAAACACTCTGAAAAAGCTTCATATTCCTCAACATTGCAAAATGTTATGTCTAGTATTTTCCCCTTTTTCCTCTGCACTATTATCCTTTGTCCGAATGTCCTGTATGTGCTTCTTCAGTCAGGCAAACATTTACATATTTCTTTCCTTACATTCTCTGACCTACCTAACTCTGTTTCAAATACAGTACTGTGAAAACCAGATTCCTTCCCAACCGGTCTCCTTCTGTTTCCTGGCAATGAATCTCCTCCCCAGTCCTGGTCATTTTACAGTTTCAGTGACATTTTTATGTTCTCTCCCTGTTTCCTCTCCTCAGCATCTTTACACTTTGTGCTTGTCCATGTACATGTTTTTCTCCTCTCTGCTTGAGCTTATTCTAGTTCTTATTATTTGTCCCTTTTTTCGGTATCAACCTCTTCTCCAGCAGCTTGTCATGGATTCTGTTTCATTACTTTATACAGCCTCCCTGCTGTCTGAAAAATCATTCATGTTTTCCAAAATCACTCCCTATCCGTGTCTCCCTTTGTCTTTTGCACAAAGATGCATTTCTTTCAGCAGCTAAAAAAATAATCCAGTCATTGTCAGCAAGTCTGATGTGATTCATAGAATGCTTACTAAAGTCTTCCCTTAGAAGAATTCATTGGCTTCCTCTCAGCAAAAAGTCATTATTTTTTTCTCACATTTGAGATGGGAGGTAAACTTACATCCCTACTGAATGCAAAATCATATCTCATACTTAAAAAAAAAAAAAAACAACAAACCAAAAAAACACAAATCAAACCCTCTACTGAACAAAACCCCCTCCTAATAACAGCTGCTGGATCAAGACATCATTCCAGTCTTTGCTACTAAATAGTTTTGGCTTTATTTTCCTTTCATCTTTAGTTATTCTTTCCCAGAATCTCTTGCATCAAGACAAATTCTGTATCCATTTTCCTCTCTTCAACCTGACTCTCTGCCTGCCATTGCCATTGCCATTTCTCAGTGTTAACCTAAACTTTGTAATATCCTAATCGTTCCTACATCATCCTTTCCTTTAAATAATACTTCTGCCCTTATTTTCATAAAATTGGGCATTCCTTCAAGGATTTCAAAATGAGGCAGGAGGTTAGTATTTTAGGGCAGAGCAAGAAATTAGGAAAAAAAGTGGATGGCAGGTAATTTTAAACTTTTCTTTTGAAAATTTAATCATTTTTCTTGTGACTAGCTGTGTCAATGGAGAAGTCAGCAGCTAATGAAAATAATATTAATTCTGTAAAAGATGCTGGGACTTAAAGTGTGTATGAGAGGAAATATGCCCTATGTTAGCTGATGTATTCACACACCTCTTAGCAAACATTCACAAACATTCATGACCCACTGTGTGGTTTGTTTTCTGCTGATATTCAGCAAGAGGCTCATGTAGAGACAAAGATTCATAACCAGATTTGGCAGCTTTGTATAGCTGAGTGAATTAAGCCAGTGCAGTAAAGAAGGAGGTGGGCAAGCTTAAATTATTTCCATATGGGAGAAGAATTTTGATATCTTAAGGGGATTTTAAGCCTAGAGGCTGAGCCTTCAAAACTTCCCAAAATTATAAATGTACCTTTGCACAAAAGCCTGAGAGTTATGGCTGGAGTTCCCCCAGAAGCCTGAAAATCAGTACAGTGCTGGTGTCACATATCTCTAGATCTGCAATATCTGAGGTGATAAATCTTAAAAAGAATTAAGTAATAAGATAAGTGGGCTGATAAAGGAGGAGTAGCTAAAATGTCATTTTGTACATAGTCAAACGTCTTTGTGGCAATTAAATATGGGACAGAAACTTCAGAGTCAAAATGTGGTCACACACCAGTGTTTCTTTACTTTATTACCTCCAAAACCTATTAAGATGCTGGTTTTCCAGGTATATCTCTAATGTAATCTTACTTGTGTAAGATGACACTTTCTCAGCTGTGTAAGGGGATATTAATATCACAGAGATCTTCATATGGAAGAAGAAACATTGCCTCATACTGAGCACCAGTAGAGGCCTGGAAAACTGAAAATCTACCAGTTGAGCAGTTTTAGAAACTGGGAATAATAGCATACAATATTATTTTTGATATCCACCCACCCAGATGCATTTGTAGCATCTGGGATCACTGCAACTCACACTGCAATTATTATGCTTCATTTGTGCACCTTTTCATGTTTAGTGAGAATTCCAGCTTGCACACAATAATTGCTTCTTCATCTTGCTGCTATAATTTGTTGATTGTAATAGTTTTATCTTTGCACCATTCAGCTGAATATGTCTGTATTTAGTCTTTTATTGTGATAGATTTATAACCTGCATTGATTGACTTAAAAAACTATGTCAATAGAAGAAAGGGAAAAATCCTTATTGTTTTTGGACAGATTTAGAAAATTTTTAAGGAGAAAATCCATTTTGTATGAAACTTGTGTATGAAACTTAAAGGTTTCTTTTATTTCACTTTTTCTTGCTTAACTTGCTATGTTTTACTTTCTGATTTCTGGGGGAAAGGGAGAAAGAAAGAATATGAGACTGTCTATCTCATTTTATTGATAAAGTATAAATTCATAATGGCATATGCAGAAATAAAATGCAATTATTTCCTCCTGAATAAAATTCACTTCAGGCTGTTGGAGGAAGACTGAAATTGCAGAAGAAAATTTCAAGACAAGGCAAATGTAACATTTAGCCTAGCACTTATTTTGAAGAGGGTATCTTCATTATCTTCATGAATTCAAGCTAGACTATTTGGGATGTCTTTCTCTTCAGTAAATTCTTATGCCTTGCATACCTGTTGCTAATAACAGGTATGCATCCTAATTTTTCTTTGGCCATGAATTATCTTTTATTTTTAGAAAATTATAATTTCTGCTGCCTCCATCATTCGATCAAGAGTAGTCAGCCTATATATGTAGAGCAATATACCATAGGAAAATGGTACATAATAGGAAGTCTAAAAACATTCCCATAATTAGTCTGGTGCCTCACAGTTATACAGTGATTTTGTATTTTTTCAGTAAAGTTATAACAGTCAGGCATGTCACTGGGTGCTCATTCTGATCATGTGAAATTTAAATTAATTTGAACACATGAAAAAGCATAATGCAAGCTACTTGCTGTGGGCAAATGTAATATTTGCACTCATTATACTTCTATTTTTGAAGCTAACATAAGTACATTACAGCCTGGATTTGGAGCAGACGTACATTTTCACAGAACTCAAAGACTGGCCGAGAGAGAAGCTGTAAATTTCTAACAGATCCAAATACAGCCTTCCATGTGTCTTACCACAGTGGGTTTGTCAAAATGACTCAGGGAAAGAACTGCATTCCATAAGCTGGACTATAAATTATGACCTATAGACCTGCCTAAGCTTACAGTAAATGTCCCACTGATGTAACTGAGATGTTTGGATAGAGTAAAGGCAGTTGTTTATGATTTGTGCTGCAGTTGCCACCTAACAATGGGGGACAGGTTGTGCTTGAGCACAAGTACTTTGCCTGGAGAGTACCTCTCTCTCCCTCTCCTCTCACCCTTATTTTGTTATTTTCTCTGTTTTTCCTCCTTTTTTTTCTCTCTGTGATTTTTTACTTCCCTAGAGCATTGTGAACTATTATAGTCACAGGTTTTCCTTCTGTGTTGGTCTCTGCATTCAGTACTGAGATTAGCTTTACAGAAAAAATAGATGTGACATTTGCAATATCGCTGTAAAACTATGTAACTGACATGTGACTGTGTTTATCAAATCACAACCTCAGGCTGATGAAGACTACTGCATTTTTAAAGGTTTTGTTTATGTATACATTTTAGCTGTGTGGTCTAACAAAACATTTTTTAAACTAAAGAGAAAGTACATGAAAATACAGAAGTTGCAGAGGTTTTGTAGATGAAATAGAACAAGACATTTTGTTAAGTTGGGCAGTACAGATTGCAGCTTGAATGCTTGATATCTGCAAGTTAAAACAGAAGGCAGTCAGGAAGTGTTGTCTTCAAACCAGAGAAATTGCATCCCTCCAGTTTAGATCTCACATGCTGAGATCTAAATATATGACTTTAGTCAAAATTTTCAAGTCTCATAGGAGTCCAGTACTGCACAAGGACTGATCCCTGACATTTAGCAACTTCTAGCATATCTTTCTCCACCAAGTTATGTTTTTTAACATTCAGTTCATATTCTCAAAAGGGATCTTCATGCTCAGTAACAAGGCTTATAGGTGGTAAAAGAGGTACACCTACTAGCAATGCCAGAGAATGACCCAAAAAAAAAAAAAAAAAAAAAAGACTTGAACAGCCCTTGTGCTTTTAGCAGCAAAGTTTGAAATATGGAAGCACCTTTCTTAGACCAGATGAATACTACTGCTGCAAGTCTCCATTTGGGGACACCTGAGGAGTGTTGGATAAGACTGACTTACCCAGGTACAAGCACACAGTTCACATACAAAACAAGAAAATATTAAAAACAGGACAAAGTATAACACCTGCTTGAAAATACATAGCATGAATACTTTCATTGGTTTCTCTCTCCATCAAAATTTTGGATATATTTATTCCCTTGTCCTATCAAGTTCACCAAAAGACATATATATAAAAAATTACAGGTTCAGGAAAATTTCTTACCGGTGGCTAAGTAAATGACTTTAAATAGGCTTTAATTTGCTCTCTGACATATTTTTTATGGCACAAGATGATATTTTATGATACTTTATCTGTTTTATGGCCACTGCCAGACTTTTTAATCTGTTATACATTTAAAGGTCAATAAACTCTCTCAGTTTAGGTCTTAGCAATATTATAGGACAGACCAATTTGCAATATTTTTATCCTCTCAAAAGCTCATATGTCAGACAGCAATACCTATAAATCCCATGGGTAAATGCTGAAAGAGCTGAGAGCACCCTGTATAAGTGACACTGGCCTTCAGCAATGCAGAGTATCTGTATGACAAAATATCAATATCTGTTTAAAAACACAAGTTTAAGAATTATAAAAATAGCTGAGGCTTCTCTTTAAGGCCAGAGAGCTGCTTCTGAATAAGCAATGTTTATATCCATGCCAAAAAGCCACTTGAAGGTAAGTATAAGCAAAAGCCAATTTTTTGTCAAAAATTCATAGCAAGTTCCAAAGCTGTTCCAAAATATAGTCCACTACAGGCCTATATCAATTACTGTGGCCAGCCATTGAGTTTACAGTGTTCCTGAGCCATGTAAAATCTAAATATACAAATGCCATCATTGTGTCTTTTCAATGAGGTAGGTAGACCAAAAGTTTCCAGAATGCTGCTATGATAGTCTAAAAAAAAAAAGCTATTAAATGTTAAGTGTTATATAATTTCAAGTAATGTATATATATATATATTCAATTTTAACTTAAATGTTATATATTATATTAAATTGATGAAATGACTTCTTGGAGTAGCACAGGTCAGCCATTAAAAGGAACTTTGAGGAAGGGTTTAATTACATTTATTATTGTGATAAATATTATTGTTCTAAAAAGAAATATCTTTTGAATATCGCTAACTTCATTGTGCTAAGCCTCCAGATAGTTTAATTTAACCCTGTAATATTAGTCAGGAAAGTCTTTCTAAGTACTAATTTTTTACATCTCAGATTACTCCTCCTGTAGTTTTTGTAAAGAACTAACCCAGTTCCTACCCTGTCAGTAATATGCATCACTTGAACTTTTAGTGCTGGAGAAAACAGAAAACAAAACATTGACACTGAAAACTGTTGAAAAGGCTAATGCACTCTAGACTGAATTGGGGTTTGTTAACTTTAATATGTAAGGAGTTGGTAAAACTGCACAGCTATGGCCAACCATGCTCAAGATAGTAGGTGCAAGATGTGATTCAGAAAACACTCCTGGGACCAGCATAGACATATGACCTGCAAAAAACCTTCTGGGATGTAAGACAGAGACCAGGAAAGATTCTCAATATTTCTAGGATGCTCTAGCATCTCTGTCTAAGCACTTAATAAACTGATCCAATGAGATTCACTCCAGTGTTTGGTTCTTGTTGAATAAATCTATTCTTGATGTCCTGGACTAACTGGCTCTGCCTTGCATCAGAGTGCCAGAAAATACAAAGTCAAGCCTAGGTGTTTTCTCCAGCTGGATTCCCATATGTCAGGATTGACCAGGCTGCTCCACAACTGGCTAAATCAGCAGCCTAAGCATTCCTCTGACCTGGGAATGGGGCTAAAAAGCAATTTGATATTTATGTTAACATAATTTTTACTGGATTACCGCAGTTTGGATTTACATCAATCTGATACCTAGATTCTTTTTCAAAATTATTGTATGTAATTATTTTACTTCATTACTATGTGGGATTTGACTGTCTACAAAGCTTTTGGCTCACACAAGCACTTATTTGGGGCTGAACATTGTTTTTGTAAAAACGAAAAAAGGGCCTGAGAAGAAGTGGTCAAAACCACACACAATTACTACAGGATGAGGATTCTGTTTCTTGTTCAACAACCTCTCCATGGTTTCATGATCTCAGAGAATGCAAATTCATTGTTGCTAATGACAAATTTACCCTTATTCTGGCTTTAAATTATTTCCCAAGGAAGAAGAAAATAAGGAAGGTCCCAAGCAAGCAGGTTGAGGGTTAACAGGGAGTGCATTGCTTTCCCCAAGCTGCCCTTGGAAGTATGCCACATTATAAATAACACCTGGACTTCATACAAAAGTGCAAAAAGTGAAAATTTTTGTAACAGTTAAGAGCGTCTATTTTCTGCACATAATTTTGAAGATTATCACCAGGCCTGTCAGCAGAAGTCAACAGAAGACTGTGTTTTGAGCACACAGGACAGTGCAGAAAACAGAAAGCTGGGACTTTCAAAAAATACATTTTAGTAACAACAGAAAAGGTTTACTAGTAAATATAGGTCTATAAGGTCATTTTCATGTCAAATTTTTATACAACTTTTTGTTCAAATAAACCAAGTATTTTTAACAAAAACTTGCCTTATGTTAAGGGATTACAATGTGAAATGCAAAATCTTTCTGACAGAAAAAAATCATACACTTTAAAGTGTTTTTAAATATAACTGCTTTCTACTTCTTATCAAAAATGTAAATGGGTTGAGTGAATTTAGACTAAGGAAGCCCCGAAAAGCCTATTTAGTAGGCATAAAGTCAATGAAATAATTTTCTATGCCTTCATCCACTCTGCTAATTAAGCCTCTTTGAATGCAACAACGTCTTTGGTTATATATTCCTTTCAAGTTTCCCTTTCCTCTGTGTCCTCCACTGATCCTTTTCAAGGAACCTCAGAGTAATTTTTTTCCAGCTGGGATTGTCAGAGGCAAAAGACTAGGATCACACAGAGGCATGGTATAAAACCATTTACTACCTTCCTTTGTTTCCAAAATTTCAACATGGAAAATTAGCTGGTGGCCCAACACACCCACAGGTATGGTGCTTGTAGAAACTTATTCCAAAGGCACTCTTCCTATAGATTCTGTAACTCATGTCTGTGCTGTCCTTCTTCAACCCTGTCTGCCGGGAGCCACCAGCATTGGGGCCTGAAGGTGTGTAACAATACAGCTTCTTTCAAACTACTTGCTCTATTTTCTCCTCATATTCCAGTGTGAATCCTTCATGGTTAAAAGGCTATGTTTTCCTGGAAAAGTTTTTCATTTTTTTTAAATACCCAAGAATCATGGAAATGGCCTACCAAGTCTCGTTGATACTACTAGCGAGAAGGAAAAAAATTAGGAGCAATAAATAGATCCTGTGGAACAGTAACCCATTTCACAGCTATTATTGGCAACAGGGATTCCTTTTTTTATGACTATTCCATTCTTATGACTCTTTGAAGGCTGAGGAAGAGACAGGATCCACCTGATCAAGTGAGGCAAAACATTTTTGCCAACAAGCTGGCCAATCTGATAAGACATTTAAACTAGGAATGAGAGGGATGAAAATGATAACCATCAGTCAAGTGAGGAAACTGGACAGGATTGGCAAGCAAATGGTGCCAGCCAATGTGTCTAGAAGACATCTCACAATCAAAAAAAAAAAAAGAAGAAAACAACGCAAAGGGAGCCCATTCCAAGTGTCAACAGACAAATAAAGAACTGCTTATAGAGCTGGGAAAGCTCTCACACTTACTCTGCAAAATCAGCACTTTTGGGTGCTTCTCTGAAGTCCCCATACATAACTCATACACAAAAGGGAACAAATAGGAGGAATTTGAGATTTGTGAATAGTCACAGGGCTGCTACCAGGAACAAGTGGAGGGTAGCTTACATGGCTGGACCACTGCCTGGGATCAGACAGGGACTTCAGGAAAGAATGGGAAATGGGTGGGGGACAGAGTTGTTGTTTACATGAAAGGAAAAATGCATGGAGCTCTGGCTAGGGCTGAGTATTGAGCCAGATGACAGCTCTTGGGTCAGGACTAGTGCACAAGTGAGGTCATGGTAGGCATCTGCTACAACCTGGTCAGGAAGAAAGAAGTAGATGAAGCCTTCTTCAGAAATATTGAAGCAGTCTCACACTCAAAGATCCTGCAAGGAGTTCCTGTTGAAAGGTCAGCACAGTGGACACAAACAATCCAGGAAGTTTCTGGAGTGCATTGGTGACAATATTCTAAGCAAGTGTTCGAGGACTTGGTGGGGAGAGCTGTTCTGCTGGGCTTCATACAAACAATAACTTTTTGGGAATGTCAAGGTTGAGGTAGCCTTGGCTGCAGTGACCTTAAGGTAGCAGAATTCAGCATCCTGAGAGGAAACTGCAAATATAAAAGCAGGATGACCACCCTGGAGTCCAGGAGAGCAGATCTTAGCCTTTTTAGGGATCTGCTTAGAATAATCACATAGGATTCAACCCTGAAGAGAAGAAGCATCCAATAGACCAGCTACTAATTTCAATAATCACTTCCTCTATGCTCAAGAGTTGTCATTCCCATGATCAGGAAATCAAACCCAGGCAGCAGGAGGCCTGCACAGCAGTACCATGTCAATGTGAATGGATACCTGGTGGGCATCTAAAGGAGTTGGAGCCAGGCCCTTCTCTGTGGTATCCACTGACAGGACAAAAAACAATGGGTGCAAACAGAAACACAGGAAATTCCATTCAAAATAAGAAACTCCCTTTTTTTAGTGAGGCTGGTCAAGCATTGCCGTAGGTCGCCCAGAGAGGTCACAGTGACTCCAGTCTCAGAGATATTCAAAACCCAGCTGTATGCAGTCTGTGGCAGCCTGCTCTGGACAAGCAGGGATTTGGACTGGATAACTGCCAAGGGGCCTTTCCTCTTCAACTGTCCTGTGATTCTGAATACTTCCCCAAGGCTGGACAGTCCTTCACTGCAAAAGCCAACAAGCAAAACAAACCCACAGCCCTCCTGGGCTGCAAAATGTTATTTGCAATGTTTTGGGTTTTTTTAACAAGATCAGTCTACTGAAGTACTCTTCTTTTAAAATTTTTCACAACAGATGTTATTCTTAGACAATACTTATACACATCCTTTTTAAAGTTTAGTCATAATATTTGACTGGAACTATTTCCTGCGGTAATTAATTCTGCAGGTGAAGTCCACACAATGCCGAGGAGAGATGCTTCCTTCACTTTTGTCTAAATATAGTGGTCAAGAATGCAACCAACTCCACCTAATCTCATGTTGCTTCAGTTTCATGATAACCCCAAAATGTGTAGATGTTGATGATAACAAGCACTTTTTAACTTAGCTCATATCTTTGATTTCTGGATTTTTTAAATTGAAGAAAAATTACTTCAACATATGAGAGGAAACAAATCAGAGTGAAATTATGAAATTCTAGGAAGTACATTTGGCAAAGGTTGCCTATTTTCTGACAAAACAGGCCACATAGGAATGTAAACAACTGAGACAGAGAATTATTTGCTAATAAACCTGTATATGAACAAACCCATGAGAAGACCCTTGTATCTGATAGCAAAAAAAAAGTTCAGAGTTAAATGGATCCTATTCGGCTGAACACATTCAGGTTTGAAGCTCCTGGGAACACCTGAGTTTTCATTGTAAAGCTTTCCAATGAGGAATGGAAGAGGAGCTCCAAATTCTTTTTAATCACTGCATAATTATTTGTGCTTTGTACACAATTGGACTACATATCTGGCTAGACCAGGGGAAGGAAAAAGCAGGATCAAGAGCAGGAAGTTGAATAAACTAAACTAAATAAACTAAACCTAAATGCATATAAACTAAATCTAGCTCCAATGTGAATTGGAACTTCTCGTTTCAAAAGCTACTCAACCTCTCCCCTTCCCCTGTAATGGGTTGAAGGTTTCTGTCTCGTAATCTACAAATCCTGCTGCATAAAGTATGTCAATTTAGCAGCCCAAATGTAGACTTTGAGGAGAGGCCCATGAGGTTGTTTCAAAAGTGTTCAGTAAAGTAACAAATAGACAACATCTGTGAAACAACAAAGCTAAGGTAATATTTTAGTGGTGAAAGCAAACATCAACTGTTTCTTTCAAATGTGGCCAAGTGTCCAGGACTAAAGGAGCCATGAGGCCAGAACAACAGTAAACAAGAGGGAGCGTGGTGTTAAGAGCATACTACTGGGAATAGGGAATCCTGGTGCTCTGGATCATTTCTGGGCCTTGTCCAGTGCCTGTCTAAAGTAAACTGCCTTAAAAATTCAGGGAGCCTGCAGCTCTTTCCTAGTGTTTTTATTTGCAACAGAATGAGTAACAGCAGCTCTGCCACCAATCTTTCCTCTTCGACCCTGCTTCTGTAAGAAGGCCTTCACAACCATTGAACCCAACTCTGGCCTGAAATCCTTGGATCCTTAGCAGATTTCTAAACACCAAAATGTGCAAGGCAGAAAATATGCATCTAGATGCTAAGTTCATGGGCAGATGAACTAATTCCATCCAAGTGTATATAAAAATCTCAAACACCCACCTGCATAGTTTAGACAGGGAGAGGGTAGCCACATTGAAATCAAATATGCAAATTTCATCTAATCTTTTCTTTCGTTTTCAAAAAAAATTGTTTTTTGAAAGTTATTCTTCAGCCTACTTAAAATTGCTGCTAGAATGTCCACAGTTAGAAAAATAAATCAACATTCAGCCTCTGAAAAAACTGACTTGATATCCAGAGATGCTAAGGAGACGAAGTCAAGTTTGCTCCTGCTGAGAGCAGAGCCTAGCTATATGTTTACATGTCAGGTTGAGGATGGCATCAGTATTTAGCATTGCACATAAACCACTGGGCTTCCAGTAATAAGGTTTTTAGGAAAATAAGGTGTATAACATGTGGTAATGATCTATGAAGAGGAGGAAAGTAGCAAAAGAGAGCATGAAAAATAAAGAAAATCAGCTATATGCTACTGGTAAGCACCTGTGCAGTAAAACTATGATCTTTTTCTTATATAGAATTACGCTAATCTTTTTTAAAGGTGTATTTTTTATTATTTATTCGTGATATACATCTTGCATTAAGCAGTAGGCAGGTACAATAGTAGATATTTAACAAAAGTTCCGTATTAGTTCCTTTAACCCTTGAGTCTCCCTCATGCAGCAGTAGTCCCATTACTCTGTTGCATTTTGAAAACATCACATATAACATAACTTAGATCATCAGCTGTAACCTCTATCTTTTACCTTTTCAGCTTCATCTCAATGTCAGTGTCTGGAGAATTTCTTCAATCCTAGATACTTCCGAGTCCAGTAGTTTCTCAAAATTTTTGCTACCAAAACTCTCTTAAAAACCAAAGAATCATGCATAGTTCTTCTCTCTTCCTGACCTGCCAATATTGCTGCTAACATCAGCAGTTCTTCTGTCCTTGCTCCTCTTCTTCCTTGGATTTCATGCTTCTTTCCTGTTTAGCTGCCCTTCTACTCTGTTTTTCCTTACATTTCTTGGTGCTACTCCTCTTTTCGCTCATCTTTTGCTGTCTATGTCTTCTCCTGTCCTTTATTACTTCCTCTTCTGCTATGTGGTAATCTCTTCCACCAAACCAAAATCAGGTAGTGTCTCAACTGAATATCTCACAAAACTATATTTTTACTTGAATTTCTTTGATCCCATGCAACCACAAATTTTAGCCTCTGACATTTTCTGAGGAATGTCTAGCTGTCAGCTCCATTGTCTAGCTGTCATTATTAAAAGAGAGCACATAACATTCCTCACAATGTTCCTTTTCTAAGTTTCTATGTAAAATATCCCCATTTAGTCTTTCATTTTGGCATTTCATCATGCACAATCTTCAATTGCAGCCATGACCAAAGCTTGATGTAGGGATAACCATAGTGAGAATTCTTATATAACCTCTTGGAAGCATTTTGGTTCATGTTGTGCCTTGGCTAGCACACTATCTCTTTTTCTGCTTTAAATGAAAGCAGTTTTTACTTGCACATCTAATTAATCATTTCATTAGCTGTCTTTTTTGACTGTGTCTCTCCTCTCCTTTACTGTGATATCAAACATAAGCATCTTCCTTTTCAAATCATGTTATGCCATAGTCTTGCTATTTCTGCTCCACATTGATATAAATCACTTATCTCAGAACTCATGATATCTCAAGGTGGGGAGGAAGATATCCATATAAAAATATAGGATCTCATTTTTCCAAAAGCAGCTTAAAATATCATGTTTGTCAAGAGGGATTACACATTTTTACACATACATTTCAGCTATGCAAACCCCTCCTGTAAAAAGTAGAATAACACAGCTATAGGTAATAATATATATGTAACAACTAATAATGTATAATCGTTTTTATGCCAAGTCATTATTCAAATGAGAAATTATTTGTTTTTGCAAAAAAGAAAATTAAAAAGAAATTCATTCTGACATCATAATTCTGTGTTCACTATAATTTTTGTCAGATTTCTAGACTCTCTTCTACAGACATGTTTCTGCATCTGTTTTTTTTTTTATTAGAATTCAATCTATTGGAGGAAATCTTCATCTCACCTTGAATCAAGATCAGTGAAAACACAGGTATGTCCAAGATTCACAGCATGCTCCATATCTCACTGTAAGAGTCTAAATTCCCTTCTCATGATGCTCATTCATCCCAAAAGACCTTATGAATCTAATGCTTAAATGCGATCTCTACTCTCCAAATAAATTATGTGATAAAGTACCTTGCACTTTTTGGATTAGAATGATTCAAACCTTCTAAAACACAGCTAAGGGCTTCCTGAGAAACCAGAACAAACTGATGGACAGGGACAACTGCCACTGGATGTTGAAATATCTCTACTCCTTTTCTGTCATAAGCTTTAAAAACCTACCAAAGAAATTTCCTATAAAGGACACATGAAAACACACTCCCTCTTCAACGCCTTTTGTTGGTCTCTGTTAATATTTTCTTGGCTCCTTCTCAGTGAGTTTTTTAAACAGTTTTTAGACCTTGAGTGCCCATATAAAGTGCCTTAGTATTGGATTTAGGAGAATGATGGTTCAGCGGTTGGTTTTGTCATAGCGTTACCCTTGTAGTTTTCCTAACAAGTTCAACTTTGCAAAAATAACAACAATGTGCTTTTTCTAATTTGGCACAAGTCACTTTCATGACTATAAACCAGTTACTGCACTGCTTTTCAGATTGAAATTGGATTAAAGAAGTGATGTGGGGACATCAAAATAAATGACGGAAAATAAGAACAAATAAGAATTCCAGTAAAGTAACAGAACAAGAATGTTATGTCTTGTCTTGAGTGGATTAGTGGTAAATAAAAATATTATCATTGAAAAGCCGCTGATGCTGCATGGAAAAGTTTGAAAAGAATTCTGTTTAGAAGCAGACCTACACAAACAATTCTTCTCCCTCATTCCTTAATGACATCACCATTTGCATGGGGTCAGGAGAGGCCAAACACACAAATTCTGACTTTGAACCCTTTGGTGATGACTGTAAAGTCTGTTCTTAAGCTATGCTAGAATAATAGTCCCAGCTGGACTGGATGTGAGTTACCCAATTTTCATCCAATGCTAGGTTTTCAGTGCTGTCACTTTGATCCTTAAGTTCACTTCCTGACCAGTCTTCTTCGGTCACTTCTTAGGCCTTGAAGACAAATACGTGTTTTGAAGTTCTTCTGAGCTGATAACTGTGCACTCTGCTAGCTGTGCACTACTAGTAATAACTTGCAATCACTTATAATCAATGAAGCAAATGCATGTGGGCAAATTATTTAAAAATCAGCATTTTAATAAATGTCAGTGAAATGCAGATACTGAGCTGCAAAGCACAATGTGCAGGATTGAATAATACACTTTCAATCATAAAGATACCTAAATGCACATTGTGTTCCTGCAACACACCTATTTTATGCAAGTAACCCTGTGGGCACTCAGCATATGATTACATGTTAAGAACATGCAGCTATTTAAGATAAATGGGAACATACCACAGGCAACTCATGACAAGTGAATATAAAAATCACAGTGTGCTGATAATTACAGTGCTCTGCAAAGAAACTCCCTGGCTTTTAACAGTGATAAAGTAACACAGGATTCAGTTACCTGCTGCTCAGGTTGGTTTGTTAATTTCTCACTATTATATTAATTACATTCAAAATGTAGTAATAATTATATTGTGTATACTCTGTAATTGAAAGAAAATCTGAACATCTTCTATGTTCAATAAAGCTGAAATAAGAGATATTTTCATACCCACCCTATGATAAGTAACTACAACTATTGAATCATACTTCTACCACAAAAGGTTTCAGCTTAAATTGACCAGAGCTGAACCCCAAAATAAATTTAACTATTAAATTGCTGTTTTAACATATGTGTTGTGTCTTGGTGCATGCTATTCTGCATATCTCAGTAAATTTGTTCCAAAAAAAACTTAGCTACTGGAAAATATCTGACTGAAAAAATCTAACTTTATCTCCTATCAGAACCTCATAAGCTATTACCCACAAGATCCATGTTAAAATTAACATGCTAAAAAGCACATAAAAATACAAACAAGATGTCATGTTATGAAAATCAGCAACCAAGAGCTTGGGGTTTTGTTTGATTTTTTTATATTTGGAGTTCTAAGTATAATAAATAAATAAATAAAAATATAATAAAAGGTACGTCTGAGTAGTATAAGGAGTGTGACTGACCCTGATCTCAAAGACATTGCTCACACCAAAGTCCCATTCCAGACAAAAGTGAAAGCAGATGATACGATATGATATGATTGATCTGATTATCTGCAGAGGCAGTCTAGTGAAGAGGAAAGCGATGCTAGCTTTCTTCCTAACAATCCACCAGGGTATCTCCACACAGGCACAAAGGAACCATTTCTAGGCATCAACAGGTAGTCTTTGTTCTCACTCAGACTATGATTTTTCTGCAGAGAGTGCTGGAATAAGTATATTTCCAAGAGCTTCAAACCTTTGAATAGAACTTTTGAAACAACAAGTAATTTCTCAGAGTTGCACTCTAAGTTGGAAGGGGGACAGAACACCCTTAGGGAGTCAGAGCTAAGAAAAATGGACCATAGTAGTACTTTGGCAAATGTTCCATAACACTACAGCCAAATTAACTCAATGTTTTCTGTGCTTTCTTTCAATACAGTGCTGCTGGACATAATTCCAGACTGTTTTTCTACTACTTTTATACATGTTGAGTCATTTCTTGAAGGACTGATGCACAGAGACAGACAATCTTGTTCTACTTTTTATAATCTTGAAGAAATGCTTTAAATCTCCGTAACATGTCTTACTTGCAAATGAGTTTCCAGATTTTATTTTCCTTTCACCTTTCTTGTACGCCTCCCCAGATGAGTTCACCCTTCTTTCTTTGCCAAAGCCTCTTTGCCTAGAGACTGTTCTCCCATGATCACACTGCTAACACTGTGACCAAGAGCTAAGTATCAGCAAAAGCTGTCATTCAGCTCAGTCCTTTCCACTGGAGTGAAGTTTTCTTTGGCTGTCCAAAAATGAAATCCTTATTTCTTTAAAGTGAAATTGCAGCAGAGGAAATTGTGCACTCCATCAGTCTGCACACAAGTGACTGAAAGAAAAAGCAATGGGCATCTTGAATGTTGTATTCCACCCTACAATAAGACAAATACAAGATGGAACTTCAATTGGCAGAGGTGAAGTTACATTAATCATGGAAATTAGGATATATATTATAAAATGTGCATATACCTATGGCTTTCTCTTGATCATTTTGGGAAAAGCTATGTCATACCATATTTGTAGTGAGGAACTATTTTTATCCACCCTTCCATCACTCTCTTTGCCCTCTCTTCCTTTTATTTTGACTGGTTGCTGAAGTGTCAGGGTTAATAAATCTCTTCAGTTCACACAATTGTCCTGTTGTCCAGTATCCAGGAAGTAGCACAAAACATGATTTTGCCAAGTCACGATATCCTCACATCGTGTGAGTGGAAGAGTTTCCTGGGAAGAAGGATAAGCAAAGTTGCATTACTAGATCTCCCAAACTTTAAGCTTAGCAACAGCTTTGTCCCAGAGAAAATTATTCAACTTGAGCTTCTCTAATGAATAATGCAGGGGGACTTGGAGTACCATAACAGTCTTCTTGCCATTTATGGATGCTAAGTTACCCAAGACAAAAAGCAAGATGTTTTGTAAACAGCCATTCTTTGGTAAACATTTTGGAATGCTTCCTTTTTCCACCCAGAAGTGAAGAAATCTTCATTGTGCCTGTAAAACTAAAACAGCCTTAGCATAGAAAATCTGTATTAACCTCCTTCACAGAAAGAGCCAGAACAACTTTGAAATGTGCTTTGAATTGGGAAATAAAAGAAAAAAGAGATTCTTGGATTTTATCTCCAGGACAATATTTTGTTATCATCCAAAGTCATTGCGTAACTGACTACAGTTTTCCTGATCAAATGGTGATAATGCAAGGAGAGAGCGCCAAATCATTACATGAAATTTGCTGAAATTAATCAGCCTCTGGATATAAGGTCTTGCTTTAAATAGGGTGAGATATTTTTCTGGGATCTGCCGAATGAGGAGCTGTGTCCTGAAATCATAATTTACTTGCTTCTCTCGCTTTCAGTCTCCATTGAAACTCAGAGTAGCCCAGTCTCCTTGGCAATAGGAGAACAGAGATAGGGAGAGTGTGTCACTAAGAAAAGACATATTCACCCTTGCCTTGGAGAAACAAGATCATCTCAGAAAGAGATGAAATCATGTAGGCCATGTTTTTTTCACCCAGACTTTTATTTAACTGGAGTGTATTTCTGAGTGTGGAGTAGGGCACACTGCAGGGGTGTTCCATGGTTTAGCATTCACTGTTCCTAATGCTGAATAAAAAGCTTACTTTGAACAGCCCTCGTACTAAAATTTCATGCACCACTTCCAGAGCATTGGCAAAGCTACACTGGTTTTTAGGGAACTGATGCCAGCATTCCTGTCTAGAAACATCCTGAGCCATAAGTTAACTAACAAGTTCATATTGTTGCCTGTACAATTTCTTTTCTCTACCGATTTTGGCTGTGCCACCAAATTACTGGAATGTGCTGACAGGACGTCCAGTACACAGCAAGTGTAACATTCAACACAGTGCAAGAACGGTCTCAAGAGATGTCAGAGCAGCTGTTACACCCCAGCACTGTTTCAGTTTATAAGAAAACTTATATCTGGCAGAGCATTCTGAACACATTCAGGACACGTGCTAAGCACTTAGAAAACTCCAAACCCTGGGCAGTGTAGCACGTGTGCTTTATTGCTTGTGACTCAGTGGAGTTAAGCCTGACCTACAGCTTGATTCTGTACCATGTTTTTTTGTTTGTATATTTGATTTTCACAAGCTGGTCATTTAAGTCAGAGGAGAAAATGACACACTATTATCCTTGACAAGCATTTTTGAAAGAGATTATCCCTTTGCTGGTATATTTTCTAGGCATGGAGATATTTTTCAACTTTGCCACCTACAGTAATGTTCACCTCAGGATTTTGTAGGTTCTCAGGCTTCTCTCAGATGACTGAATTATCCAAGTTAACTTGTAGGCAGCTCTGTATAATTATTATAGCTAGAAAAACCTGGTTTAAACTCATTTGCACCACAGTTAATCCAAAAGGATTTTAAAGAACTGGGAATGGGAGCTCTTTTTCAAATTAAAGATGGAAAGTTCTAGGAATGGATTTTCTTAATTTTTCTATTCCTTTTGGCAAATGTAAGACTTACCTAAAGCAATCCATCAAGAATTTCAAGCTTCAATGCTGTTTTTCTGGATACAGTACAAAGGAAACTTGTTCCTCAAATAGCATTGAACATCTTTTGCCATGAATAAAGAATCTTTTCAAGTTTCTCAAACTACTACTCCAAAACTCATACACCAAAAACAGATAAATGCACAGAAAAATTCTGAATAGTTGGAAATTCTAGTTTTATACTTTTTGTTGCTTTTTGTTGGATTTTTAAATTGCATATTGATAGTGTGAGTTCAGAAACTCTAGATGTGTGGGTCTTTGAGTATTGGGGTATAAGCTCCAAGGCTTACCCCAATAAATATCTCTGGTCTATAATATGCAGTCTAGCATCAGATTATGTGGAAGAACTCCTGTCAGTGATCACTGAATCAAGAACTTATAATGGATCAAAAATTTACTGTTTCTGTCTGGGCCCAAGATCAATAAAATCTATATAGGAAATTCAGCTTTAAAGACAAAATTGGCAGCATCACTTTCTTTTAAACCTAAAAAAAAAATACAGCATACAAGGTGTCAGTACATGTTGTACATGGCCATGTTGTACATGACAGTACAAACACAAAAAAAGTTTAATATTCAAAAGGAAAAAATATTTCAAATTACTATATTTTCTGGACAAGGAGATATTTCAAGGCACATGTGTCCTTCTATTATTTTTGTTACAAAATGTTCAATTTGTACACCAACAATTGTTCAACTCTTCCTACAGCAAGCAGCAGAAAACTCCTCCTGTTTTGAAGCAATAACATCAACCAGTTTCATTCAGTTGAGCTGACCAAACAGAAGAGTATTGTCATGTGAACAGTGAACTAAAAGAATAATTCCATCACAATAAATTAATGAAAATCATACTTCAATATACAGAGTAACTCATGTTCCACAGCAGAGATGCTGGGTGATGTTGGTTAATCCTTGTGGGTGGCTCAGCCCCACACAGCCATTCAGTTTCCAGGGTGTTTTCATGGGTTATGGATACCTGGGAAGGCAAACCCCAAACATCACCTCCTCCATCTTTCCCCAGCTTTATATGCTGAGCATGACACCATATGTTATGGGATGTCCCTGTGGTCAGTTGAGCTCAGTTTTCCCAGCTGTGCTCCACCCCAACTCCTTGTGCACCCCCAGCCTCCTGGCTGGTAGGCTGGGTGGAGAGGCAGAACAGGCAGCTCTCTGCCAGCACTGCTCAGAGATAGATAATACATACCTCTATTACCAGCACTGTTTTCAGCTCAAATCAAAAAACACAACCCTGTACCAGCTCCTATAAAGAAAATAACTCTGTTTCAGCCAAAATCAGTACAGGTGAGCAATGAACATTCCTAGCTATTGAACTACTGCATCACTAAAAGCTATGTTGAAAGAGCTGGGAAGGGAAAAATCACTCCCTCTAAAAGTATTCTGTAGAATCAAAATATTTGATGATCATTTATTTGGTTTTGTATGGGAGCTTGGAAAATATGTAGCAAACACATGTAGCAAATGAGGCTTCAATCAAATGTAGTCACTTCAACTTTTGGAGGACTACCAGCTCAACTTTGAAGAGCCAAATGTAAGAAATTATATGAGGAAGGTTTCTGTAGGAGGTTTTTGTTGGAATCTTGGGTTGTCAAATTCTTCAGGAGTGCTCTGATCTTGTTCTTTGGTTTGAAACAATGTATATAGAAGAGATAATCAAAATAGTTGGATCAGATGCAAAATTCAACATCTTTCCTTCATTTGCAAAGTTGACATCTATTCAAAATGGTCAGGTTACCTGATTATAATATTTACTTTCCTATATTCATAAACTGGTGTCTGTATTAATTATACCTGAAATTCATGTTTGCAGCTTAGACTTGTAATTTATACATTTTCTAGAAAAAGCCAGTAGATTTACACCACAGAAAAGGGATATGTGAGAAGGGAACTGTCTATGTAATATATGCAATGAAAGTAGTGCTGTTCCTTTAAAGTGAGCTGAAGGTGCTATACAAGCTAAACAACTGGGTCAGAACCTGTTTACCTTGCATCATCCCACTAACCTCAGTGAACAAAGACAACACTGAACAGCACATAAAAGAGAGAATTATAATAAAATCCCATCAAGCCTATTAATAAATTCAGGTCTAATGTGATTCTTCCAGTTTTGAAGGAGTAAATAACTTTCCATATCCAAGATTTTTATTCTTTTGTAAAACTGACAGCAGCCTGTGTCAATTATTAAGATCAAATATTTTCTAGTTTCTCATATGTCATGCAGTGCCATGCAGAAGTGTCTCAGCTGACACACAGAAGACTTACATATGCTTCTACCAAACTTGTTACCTCAGCAAATACTTCTGAATAATGGTGTATAAAAAAGGAGCTCAAATATTTATGAAAAAAATCAAATTACTATTCTCACACCACAAAAAAAAAAAAAAAAAAAATTAAAAGGTTTTTCTGAAGCCTGATCAAGATTGAGTAAAATACCATCAGTGAAAAGATCAAAATACTCATATAAGCAGAGATTTGGATGACTAGAAAAGCAAAGAGCTAAGCAGATCTTCTGGTCACAATTCAATTTTTTTTAGGATATTGGTTGCAGTTAAACAGATTATAGTGTGCAATATAGCTGATTTTCAGGCTTAATCACTTGGATGTCTCCAGTGTTCAAATTTTTCTCTTTGGCCACTTTCCTATTGACTGAACTTTGACAACAAATGTGTAGTGTTCAGCATTCTTGGTGTTCTTTTTCCCACTGTCTCTGTTAAATGAACAAGGACTCAGTATTTCATTTAATTTCTGAGACTATCAGCCCACAGGTCAGAGGAATTTTTTTAAGTTCTGCAAAATTACTATCTCATGGCTCCTGTAGCAAGTTATCACAATAATAAACCTGCCTTTCCATCATTCTGACTTACTGTGATATTATCCAAGGCTAGTTAACAAGTTTCCAGTGAATGAGTTCTGAAGTGGGGCCAATTTGTCTAATGTCTCAAGCTCTTTTTTCTACTCTCAGAAAAGAAGGTAGACCTATGGACATCTAGTCTTTCCAGTTTCTAGAAATCACCTTGAGTTTTAGATAATTTTTGATTTTTGGCATTAGCTCTTGTGAATGAAGCTGGTTCCCAGGAACATAAAGTCCAGATAGCTCAATTCAGTCAGACTGATATTGTCCAAAAAAATAAACAAATCAACATGAAAATCCTTCTGGGGATACAGCTCAATTTTAGCACATCTGTTTAGCTTCTCAGCACAGCCACATCCCTTGGTATCCCTTATCTCTTATTAGATTCTGCAGACACTGAATATCCCATCTGTGCTCCTCACTGGAAGTCAGAAAAGCTAAATAGCAGCTGAGGTGAATTACACCACTCAGCACGTGGGAAGGACTGCTGATGAGCCCCAGTGGCTCTCGCAGGAGTTGCTGCGTGGCAGCCTGAACTCCTGTGCCTGGTACTGGTAGGACAAGCACCAAGGTGATGGGGGGAAGAGGCAAAGGCAGTTCACTTCACCCCTGGCTGCAGCTGGTGCACTGTGCTGGGCTGCTGCTGTCCCATAGCCAGGCTGAGCAAGGCTTTCCTGCTGGAAACTTGTTGGAGCTTGACTCACGATTTTCCTTGCCTATTCAACACATTTCTGTTGCAGTCTCCAGGGAATTCCCACACCCAAAACAAACACCAGCAGATTTCCTTCCCAGACTAGATTGTGACTTTTCCCTACATGTTTTGTAGTTTGCATGTCGTCTCTTCTTGTTTAACAACTGTGCTTGTGGAAGCTGCTCTCATTCATCTGAGGTCACCTACGCTTAAATTTGCCTGAATGGATATGATTCAGTAGAACAGGCTTCCAAGAGACAGGTCTTGTGCCATTAAAATTCAAAGGAAAGATCTAGTTTACACTTGACCCCTGTGTTCACTGAAAAACGAAAAGACTATATGCTTGGATGTAAAAACATCCCAGGACCATGATGAATATGATATTGGGAAACAACACATCTTTTCCTACATTTGCTTGTAGCATTTGAAAATGAATGAAACCCTAAGTTTAATAAGAGGTCTATCAATGACCCATATAAAACTTTTAAAAATATATCAACTTTGCATGTGGGAATAGATAACATGGCACATCCAGTTGAAATTGAGGAGGTTACTAGAATTGTGTCCTGCTAAAGGTTTTATCTGTCCTATAAGTTTTGTTCAGTTCCCACTTTGTTCAAAGTCTGCAGGTGAGAGGGGAATACACAGATCCTTCCACAGAAAGAAGCAGGATGCATTTGAGAGGAGGGTTTGGTCACCCAGTGTCCACCAACAGGCAGCATAGATGTGTGTGCAAAATACTGCCTTCCCACACATGGTCAGCAGGTTACATGCTCTCCTCACACCTTCAGTGTCCTCACCCAAACATCAGCCCCTTGACACAATCATCTCACAGAGGGACCAGGACTTTGGTTATTCACAAGTCTGTCAGACTTCAGCCAGTTCTTCATCTGAGCTCAGAGCCCATCCTTCCATCACAGGTATCCTCATGGCAGTCTGGTACCAATTCTTTCCCAATTCTCAGATTGCCTTCGTTCCCTACATCTGCCTCTCATTTCTCATTCCAGACTCCTTGATAATGGAAAAGCCAATGGAAAGCATTGGGCTTGCCTCAGGCTGCTATAAATTAGTTTTCCAAACAACATTTTCCAAAAGCTAAATTATTGGGGAACAGTTTGTTCCAGCTCTTGACATCTTCATTTTGTAACTCTTTAACTCCTCCATGGTTTGAAATGTAACTTGTAAGGGCAGCATGGTCCCTCTGACTGGGAAGACATAATTCATGTCTTTACAAATATCTGCCTAACCATGTTCACGTCTTTCATGAATTCTTCTGCTGACCACACTAAAGAAAAAAGAAGGCATCAACCCAGAAAAATTAAAACCTCTTTGAGCAACATGCCATGGTTTATGAAGGGTTGTTAGCTCCCTTGATGCAGGGTGAAAACAGAATGCCAGACTCTTGATCTTGCAGTAATTTTCTGCTGGCATCCAGCTTAAATTTAGGAGAGAGCTGCCTGATTTGAAAAATTAGAGTTGCTAGTAATGACATTATGAAGATGAGGGAAATGAGTTGGTGAGCACACATAGTGAGAGTGAGACCAGATAAAACAAGAAGATATAGTGAAGGGCAGAGGTGGGAGTGGGGTAAATGAATCCACCAACCCAGAGTTTGAATGAAGAACTATTATAGAAGAATAGTTTGGGAACAGAAAATTAAGACATCAGGAGAAGACAAAGGAAGACTGGTTTGGGTTTTTATGACAAGGTTTTGGTAGTGAGGGCACTGCAGGGGTGGTTTCTGAGAAGAAACACCAGAAGTTGCTCCAATGTCAAACAGACCCAGGTCTAGATAGCTCAAAGACAGTCCAAAGAACAGCCCATCAGCAGTGTTGGTACCACCTCTTGGACAGCACATTTAAGAAATGCTAAAACATAGGACAGAAGAGTGAGAA
The DNA here is from genome assembly GCF_050655825.1 of Lonchura striata. NCBI lineage: Eukaryota > Metazoa > Chordata > Aves > Passeriformes > Estrildidae > Lonchura > Lonchura striata. The sequence continues at coordinate 50,409,287 of NC_140705.1, forward strand.
TATGTGAGTAACAACTCTGCAGACACCAACATCCGCAAAGAAGGAGGGGGAGGACATGCTCCAGCTGCCAGAGCAGAGATTTCCCTGTAGCCCATGGTAAAGACCATAGTGAGGAAACTATGCCCCTGCTCTCTCCATGGAGATCAGCAGTGGAGCAGAGATCCACCTTGTGGCCCATGGAGGATCACCCACCAGAGCAGGTGGATGTGCCCTGAAGGAAGCTGCAGCCGGCAGAGAACCTCTGTTGGAGCAGCTTTTCCCCACACTGAAGTGAAGGAAGTGTGATGAAGGTGCAGCAAAATAAAGTGTTATGAGTTAACTGTAAAACCCATTCCCCATCCTTTCTGCACCTCTTGGGGGAGGCAGTTGAAAAGTTGGGAGTACAGATGAGCCTGGGAAGCAGGGAGGAATGAGGGGAAGGTATTTTTAGGTTTGTTCCTATTTGTCATTACTCTGCTTTGTCTGTTAATACAATTAATTTCCCCAAGTCAATTTTGGTTTACCCATGATGGTAATTACTGGAATGATCTCCCTATCCCTCTGCTGACCCACAAGCATTTAGTTATATTTTCTTTCCCCTCTCCAGTTGAGGCAAGGAGTGGCACAGAGGCTTGGTGGGCACCTGGCAGCAAGCCAAGGTCTACCCATCATAAATACTAACATTGTATTTGAAATCTGGCAACATTTTCAAATAAAGATGATTATAAGAGAAGAATCCACATGAAAATCTGGCAAGTATGTTGTTAATCAGATTCTTTAAGAACTCTCAATGAATTAACTAATTAGAATAGAAAGAAAGCATGAGTAGTCAGAGTAAATAAGCAAGTATAAGCACTGAGTGAGCCAAAGCTCTCTGAATAATTTGTGTCATCATGCATCTTGAGTCTTAATTTAAACCACACAAAACATGTTGTTAATTCATAGAATCATTAAGGTTTGAAAAGACCTCTAAAATCACTGGGTCCAACCTTTGACTGAACACCATCATGACAACTAAACCATGGCACTAAGCGCCTCACACTCATCATTTTTTTGAATATCCAAGTAGTTTCTTGAACACTAGCAGAGTTGGTGACTCCATCACCAACAGCCCATTCCAATTCGCAATCAACCTTTCAGTGAAGAAATTCTTCCTGATGTCCAGCCTGAAGATTAACTCTTCAGAAATCAACTTTACAAAAGGTATTGTATTTATATTATTATTTAAGAGTTAACTTGAAGTGCATGTACATGGATGTAGCAGCTACATAGAAGAGCTGGGAGAAAAGACTAAATGACAAAATAGATCATAAAGTAATATTGTCTCAACTGTCTTAATTGCATCCCAGATGGATATCAGCTATAGGCTATCAGCTTTTGTTGTCTTTACGGCAAGGCAGGACATTACTTATGTTTCATGATTAGGATAATCTTAATGCCCATTTGAAACATACTGTCACAGTCAGTCCTTGAAACAAAACTAAAATCTGTATAGAAGTTTAACATCCTCACAGAATCACAGTAGGTCAGATTGGGTGGGTCAGATTGAAAGGAACCGCGGTGGATCATCTGGTCCAGCCTCCTTTATCAGGTAGGATGATCCTAGAGAACACAGGCTTGTATCCGGGCAGACAGTTCTTGAGTATCTCCAATGAAGGAGATCCCACAATGTCTCCGGGCAACCTGTTCCAGTATGCAGTCACCTGCACAATAAAGTTCTTAACTTATATTGAAATGGAACTTCCAGTGAATCACTTTCTGTGCCCCTGTCCTTTCCCTGTCCTAACATGTTGTGGTTCTAATATGGAATCTCATATTTGATTAGAAAATTACTTCATTAGAAATTAGCTTTTTAAACAGCTACTGAAAGCAATATCTTTCCCTGATTTACATACTGTTTTTAATCAATCAAGTTAGACAAAAAGTAAAATTCATTTACAAAATAGGCATCATGCCACCGGAGTGCCTTTTGATACTACTCTGCCTCATATATCTCCTCTCCTCTCCTCTCCTCTCCTCTCCTCTCCTCTCCTCTCCTCTCCTCTCCTCTCCTCTCCTCTCCTCTCCTCTCCTCTCCTCTCCTCTCCTCTCCTCTCCTCTCCTCTCCTCTCCTCTCCTCTCCTCTCCTCTCCTCTCCTCTCCTCTCCTCTCCTCTCCTCTCCTCTCCTCTCCTCTCCTCTCCTCTCCTCTCCTCTCCTCTCCTCTCCTCTCCTCTCCTCTCGTGCAGCCTCCTCATTAAAGCTGCTCTGTTCCCTGAAGGCTTCTCTGTGTTTTCAGAAGCTCTTTCTGAGCTCAAGGTACAAATCACTATGCCGCAACTGAACACAGGATTGTAGCCAGCAGCACTCACAACAGAGAGCTTCTGCAGAACCAGTAGGGTTTGTTATTCGGCCCCAGAAATCTGAGAAGAGTTCAAATGCCTAGAAATGGATCTTATATCACCTGAGCTTTGCACGATGCTGGCACTTGTCATTAGCAGTCTGCACAAAGGGACTCATTCTGCCAGTGACAAAAACATGCTCTGATAAAGCTGTGTACTAGGTGGCAAAGATTATGTGTGTTTAATCTCTTCTTCTGGACAGACTTTGCCAAAGGGTGAAACTAGCCACATCAGTTCCAGTATTTCAGAGAAACCACATGACAATGCCTCTACCTTCAGCTGCTCTGCTCTGTATTCCTTGTCCCAAGGAATGGACACTGTGCTTCAAGCTGTTGATTGTTCAGCAGCCAGATAGCATGCTGCTGACAAGCTTGTGAGTTAGTTATTATCCCCTAGAAATTCTGATTATCCCCTAGAAATTCAAAATTAGTTGAAACCATGATAATTTTCTATCTTAAGAGATATGGTACTCAGCTATTGCAGACATACTATGCTTTTTATTTGGTTTTGAAATGACTCAGAAGAGGTCTCATTCAACAGCAGGTTCCACATGTCTGAGGAAATAGTTCAGGTGGCATAGCAGTTTGTAGCTGCTATTGTGGTGCCTTTGGTGATTGTTTTTTCTTAAAATGTATAATTCATTGTACTAATGATAAGCATCGGTTACGAGGCCCAACTTGTGTTTCTAGTTTGAAGCAGATTTATCTTTAGATCCAAGCATCCAGCAGTTTCAACCTGGAGTGTCTCAACCAAGTGGTGCAAAGATTTACAAAACAGCAATTTTGGGTCTGCACTGTTACTCAGTGTAACAAGCTCTATATCAGACTCCTTGGTGGCCTTGCACCATGATCATATCACTGCTCCTCAGTTTCCCCACAGAGAAAAAACAAAATGGGCTTCCCAACTGCCTTTTTTGGGAAGGGATGATGACTCCATAGATGTTGTATGAGCACCACAAGCTGAAGTCCAGATCTACAGAGAAGAAGTTCGCACATGAGGTAATTGTTTGGGCTCTCTTTGTAGTCAATGAAGAGAAATAGGAAACTGCGGGGGATGATTTATGCCACCCTAAAATAGTAACTTTAACTAGGGCAAATGAATCCCATCTTGGAAGTGACTGTTTGGCTGCAATGACTATAAAAGGAGTCAAGGAAATTATCTCTCAAGTAAATGTCAACACTACAAACACGTGAAGTTCATTAAAATTATTCCATCTGAAGGTCTCTGCTGGTCACAGCAGGGACCTCAGGATCCCGCTATTAGCCTCTGACCTTTTCCTGCTCAAAGAGCCTTTAGACTTAGAGGACCCTCTAACTCCTGCAAAAGGGCAACCAAGAGAGCAAAAGAAAACTTGTAAACTGCTGTTAGTCTGCTCTCTACAGAGATGGTGAGAGAAAATCTCTATCATACCAGTACTATGGATCTCTAAAACTCCAGACTCTGCCTGTCTGGCTAAAAAATATGTGCTCTGCCATGATGAAGACAAATACATGCCATACTTATTGCAAAAATCCCTAGGGAAAAATATTTTGGTCTTAGCTCCAGTGTACCAAGTGCTGTGCTTTTAAACTAGAGACAGTCTGCACCACAAACACTCTCACAAACTGCCTCACAGGCAAGACAATCAAAGTATTGTGGTCCATCCCTTAAAGATGGGAAACTGAGAGAGAGATTAAACAAAATCTTTGGCAAGAGTGACTTGCCAAAATTATATAGGAAGTCTGTGGTGGGACCTTGTTTCTCCCAAAACATTCTATATAGCCACATGCTTGCAACAATATTGCTAGTCTGGGGACAGAGAGACTTTTTTATCAGGGCTGTGTTTAGTGATGCTATGTGATTTGCTTTTCTCTTATTTGGCTTAATTTTTTGTAAGTGAAATGTTTTGCAATGAAGTGCATGACTGTACAGTATCAAACTGCATCATCGAGTCAATCTGGCTAGGGAAAGGAGTCTTTTGAAACTTCTTGAAAGTCACTCAAGGGATTTCTTCCATCCCCTCTTCACCAAACAATGTGGAGACAATCAAGGCTGTAATAATGATAGCTTGAAAAGCTAGCAGGTTGCTGGCTTGTATTCTCAGCATGAAGCTAAATGTTTAAGTTTATTCATATGTAGGACCAAGCGTCAGCTGCTGCTAAAAATAATGTTCAGTTTCCAAGCACTGAAAATTTGCTCAACATCTACTTGCAAATTCATAAAGTTTCCAAAATGGTGGGTTTGCATTTACAATTAAAATCCAGCCTTACAAACAAGAATTTTTGGCTTCTGATGGAAACCAGATGAGAAACATTTCTCAAGAGGGATGGAATTTTTTATCCTCTGTAACATAAAAGAGAGAAACATCAGAGTTGTCAAATACAAATGAAAAAAAGTTCAAGAGTAAATTGTGAGGTTTTGAGAAATGCTTAGTACAGGAATGATTCAATATTATTATGCTATTGTGATCATGTAGAGTCACTGAAAAAAAGTTTCTGCTTCCATTATAAGGGATTAATCTTACTCTTTTGATAGAAACTCCATTAGCTAGATCCCTGGCTTTCATGCTTTTTAATTATGGTTTAAGATCAGCAATGAAATCAGCTATTAAATCCTCATGAGTTTATGATTCATGATTTCTAATGGCTGTCAGAATTCCCATGATTACCTATTATTCCTTCTGCAGATTGCAGTTTCCAGTTCTGAATGCTCTTCATACACAGAAGTCTTGTATTTGTCATCAGAATTTACAGTAAAAACATTGTTTCAGGACAGATTTATACTGTGATGCCACAGTTTTCTGCATCTTCCTTTCCCTTTCCATAAAAGATATTTTTAAACATGGTTTTTAAAAAATATAAAATATATGTCTTCTTTATTACACAAATAATGGACTCACAGCCACACATCAGGATCTAATGTTTTGTATATCAACCATTTTATTTGAAATCTTGGAGATAATATCAAGCAATGAATGGCAAAGTCAACATATTTTCAATTTCTATTACCAGAAAAGAAGAAGAAGGAACACGAAAGGCACTGATTTAAGGCTGATAGAAGGCAGCAGTTGCATGTAATCTCCTTTATTCACTAAGCTAATCTGTTTTATTCAGTATCATGAGCTTTATCTGAGGCAAAGAACTTAGCAGAATTCAGATGGGAAAGTGACTTTTATTTGGAAAATGAGACTTTCAGCAGTTAGATATTACTACAATAATTTAAAATTGAAACAAAAGGTAGTGATTCCACTAAGAGGCCTAAATTTCCTTTCCTCCTAAGAAACTTTCAGCAGTTTATTTGCTAATTGCTTTTGGGAATTTGATTAAGTCTGCATCAGACATCAGACTGCTCTTCTGATCCAGTGCTGGAGTAAGATCTAGATAGGAAGGCTTACATGAGGTAATACTTTATCCAGAAGTGATGGTATATTCTGCCAGATTGATTTATTTGGAAGACTTTCTGTTGAAAAACAGCTGTTAAATCCCTGGGATGGATCTAGGGAACCCCTACCTGAATGCCAAAGCCTGACAATCAACTTCTCTGTTCAGTGGCAGGCCAGCAGCCTGCATCTGATTGGCCTCAAGTAAAAAGTGTCAAAAGTAGATATAATGGAAAATTTTAAAATAAAATATAGGCATGTCCAAAGCAAAACAGTTTTTCCAAAACCTAAAGTTCTAGTGGAATTTGGAATTATATGCTCTGAATTGCTCTGTTTGTTTGTTGTTTGGTTTTTTTTTTTTTTTGATGTTTTTTATTTCCTGACTTTTATCAGTACTGCAAAACATTTGACTGAATGGCACAATAAAAAAAGGGCCAAGAACAGAGAAGATTTTTTGCCCTTCCATTGCACCCTGTCTAGTCTCAGTTTACTGGGCCTGTGAATTCTTGAACACTTCTCAATCTACCTTCATCTGTCCATCAGGTAAATCCCTCAGTTAATAAAGTCAATGGAGGTGTCATGTGGATTTTGCTACAGAAATATTTAACAGTCTCTCCTGTGTTTGCTAAATAGAGTAAAATCACTTCAAGGGAACTTCATGGAGCTTCCATATATGAATTTAAGAAATTATCCTTCTCTGCTGCCAGTGCCAGCAGCAGTAACTCGTCTGAACTCCCCTGGTGATCAGACACAGGTGCCTTGGGCCTTCTGAGCTCTAGGAGCAAAACTCCAGGTTTTCCCTATGCCTGCTTTATTCTCCTTCTCACAGGAAATCTCTCCAAGGATGGCTTCATGCCCTGCCCCATGGCATGCTCTTTGAAGATACAATGCTCCACACCCTTTTTCCCAATCATTCCCTCTCCTTCACTAAAGACCTCCACCTCACAAAAGCTGTTTCCCTTGTACTTGCAGGTTTACTGCCCTGGAAAGACAAGGATATAAGCTCTTTAATTACCAAAACTTTGCCCCTGGGAAATCAGCCTATAGCATTCATGTACAGGTATTTTAGACAAGCATTTTCATGCCCTTCTCCTGTCCTCCCTTTCCCTATATTCAAAAACATCCACAGAGTTACCTCACTGACTTTCTTCCGAAACTAAAGGGCTAAATCCTTTGTAATTGAAGGCAGTGAAGTATTTCACATTTCACACAGACCCAGAGAGCTCTATGCTACATGATCCCATAGATCAGAAACCACACAGAAACAAACAAACAAACAAACAAACAAAAAAACACAAAAAACCCCCAAAAAACAACAAAAACAAAAAAAAAACCAACCCCAAAAAACCAAACAAACAAAAAACCAAACATTCAAACAAACAAACAAAAAACTACCCTGAAATATTTGGAGCATTATTTGAAGCTTCACATAAAGTGCCAATATCTAGCCCCTTTCAAAGGAACGGACCAGGGAAAAGAGAGGGAAATGAAGTATCTGAGGTCCATGTCATAGGCAAGGGGTTTCTTAGATGAAAATAGAATAGAGGAAGGAAATTTCCCCATAAAAATCCAAATAATAATCCATTAGTGGTTTTATAGAAAAAAGAGTACATATTCTGAAATATAATGGATTTAGCCCTGAGGACATGATCAAAGCACATGAGCCAAAATGATGTTATGTACCTCAAGGACTTCCCACTGACCACTGGCATATGAAAGGAAAGTAAAACTCCATCATTCTCAGAAGCAATATTTTGCAATGAAGGATGGAAAAAAGAACACTTTTCCTTGTTCTTGCACCTACCTAGCAGAGATTTTGAAGCACAGAGCTAATTAAGTTCAATGTGATTGGAATGCAAATATACAGGATCATCAAACATCAGTCAAGTTTTCATCCATCCTTTCTTGCAGATACCAGCAAGTTGAAGAGCCAAGTTGTAGATCCTAAATCCAGGATCCTCCCTATCTTGCTGTAAATGCCTCATGCTCTAAAAGCAATTGCATTTCTTTCCTCTCACTTCACATGTTGAAAGGACATTTCTGTGCTTTCAAGAGATACAGTTCTAGCTAACTGTATTCAGGAAGAAATTGTGCATTCTGTTTTGAACTATCAATAGTTCAAATAACTCAATATTTCAATATCTCTTCACTCTCCCTGATATTTACCTATCTCCAAAATGTATCTTTGAATACTACATTCAACCTTGACTTTGACACACAAAGTAAGTGTAGTTCTTTTCACTTTTTTCTCTCTCACAAAACAGGTTTCCCTATATCTCTTTTGACATTGCAAAAAACCTGATTACCAGTTACCTTGTATTCTCCTCTTTCTGATTCTATCTGTATGCTATTTGATTTTCCATTCAGATTGTAAACTCCTTAGGACACAAAATACTTTTCTGTTTGCCTCAGAGTGTGCTCTGAACTGTGACTGAAGTTCCTAGGTAGGATATTGCATCAATCCAAATTTTCATAACCAAATGCAGCAAATGTATCTGGAATCCCACTAGAAAATGAATAATGGAATTGTGGACCTAATTTGCTTAATATTCCAAACATGTCCATTCATATTCCACTTGAGGAATCGCTTTTTTTTCTTTTTTTTTAATCCAATAGAATGCCTGGAAAAGAGATCAAACAAATTCACCAGGTTCTTACCTTCTCTATTATATACTGAATGCCCTGACATGCTTTCTTTTTTTAAAGGAAAGAAGATGAGTAATACAGATGAAAGAATACAAGACAGGGAGGTGGTCGAGAACAGATAAAAAAAGCATCAGATAAAATAATAATAAAATAATACTTTTTTTATTATTATTACACTGAGCAAATCATTTGGGAGACACTGGATATGGAAATGGAACAGGCAATAATCTGAAGCAATATGTATATACTTCATGCCTCTTCCCAGGGAATTAGTGATATTCATCATTCTCAGCACAGGGACTATATTGCACCATTCCTAAGGTCTGCTTCCCCTTCAGACTTTTGACACTAATGTATTGAATTGATTCCTGGCTGGCATAGCTATGCTGACAGAAATTCTTAATCTTCAGACAGTTATACCATCAAACTGTCCTTTTTTTAGGGAAGGGTGTGTTTCTATGGCAGAACAATGCCAGGCTAACTGCACCCATATGAGGAATGCTTTACATATCCATCAGCTTACAAGTAATGTGATCCAAGAATAAACTTGGCCTTAGTTACCACACCCCTGCAGTGAGATGTGTATTATCAAAATGAATATACTATTAAGATAGTGATAAGTATTGAAATTTTTGTCTTCATGCCTTATCTGAAGCTCATTAACCCTGTTTGATTTGTATCAACCTGGTTGTGCACAGAGCTCTGTAAGGGAATCTAAGTTACATCAACCACTACATTTGCATTTTCTTTTAAGCATTTTCCCTGCACCAAGTGGTGGAAAAACCCTGAAGTTTTGATGAGAAATAATCCCTGTTTTTACTTTGTTGCAAGAGATGATAATTGCAGAATGAGGAGGCATTTGCACATACCAAAAAACAAAAAAACCTTACACCTTATCTTGTGTTTTTCCTTTACCTTGTCTGGAAAAAAAGTGGAGCAATTGCTTTAAGTGCTTTTTCATGTAACCTGAAAAGAAATATACTTTTCAAGTGCACTTAAACTCTGCCTTAGTACCTCTAAACACTTTGATGAAGAAAATTCCAAATAATATAGATACATAATAAAATGAAAATAAATATTTTGTTTCTTTCAGTTTACTCTATCCCTGAGTAAACTCTCTGTAGTTTCGTGAAAGCTCAGTAATGACATGCTCCATGACTTATGGGGTGAAAATTATATCCAAATCCTTCAAACAGTTCAAAGAGTGATTACCATCCAACTCATAATTCTTAGATCATAAGAATTCCATTTCAAAGCTAAAGAATTCCATTAATTATCCCATTGTTTTTGGTCAGCAGAATAACTAGATTTGAATCATTGTAGGATCTCTGATTCTTCAAAGCAAACTGGTTAAAAACTATGTTGTGAGACTATTATTTGTTTTCCAAGATGGCAGAACAACCCTCTATCACAGTTCCTTAATGATTACATACAGGACTTGCTACTTTGGGATAGATTAATGCCCAAATAGAAGTAGAAAGATGAAAAACCTTTAAATTCTTACATAATTATAGTGTGTATCATACTACACATATCAGTCTTACCATAAAAGAGGGAAAAGACAAGAGTGGGTTTGTGCTACATATGAAGTGGTATTTCCCTCAAGGACTGAGATGCTATGATTATCTTCATGAACCTTTATTTGTGTTACTGACATTTGCAAAGTCTCGTGCTCTTTACTCCCACAGTGGTATCTGGCACAGGGATGTAGAGTGCCCTGAGAATTCAAGAAAAGGAATGATTAAAAATATAAGAAGGCAAGATTTTGGTGGATAAACAGGTGTGAAACATTTTTAAATATAAATGAAGCAGCTACAAATGTTAAAAAGTCAGTCCTACATGATATAACTGTGTCAGCAAAAGACCTGTTAAACTCTGGTTACCATTGCAGCAAGAAATCTTTCTGCTAGTATAGATAATTCTCTTTGAGGATGCCAACAAAAGGACTCCTTCAGGCCACTAGAATGCCCCCTCTAAGGACAGTATTTAGCATAGTTATTGTACTGCAGCCTTCCCAAACAAGTCTTGTCAAGTATAAAGGAGTCCCCAAACAACTTCTTGTAGCCAAGCTCTCAGGACATTAGGGGACAGCAGGAAATAAGCTTCCTGAGAATAATGGCTAAAATAGATTAAATATGGATACAAAAGTGTCTGTCTCTGGGTAGATACATATATGTTCAGCCTCTCTACCATAACTTGCTTGACAGCTGCAATACCTGTGAAAGAGCTTCTGAGCCATCACAGCTACAGAAAAACCAGCTCTAACTTTGAATTCACTTTATATGGTGGAGTATAAACTAGTGAAAGACTAAATATTATAACCAAGGAACAAGCACTATTTATTCTATTTTCATGAGCCAGTCTTTTGAGGAGACAGATTTTTACTCTTTCTAGTATACCCAATAGGAAGACTCTTGATGTAAGATCTCATTAAAACATACTCATCCAGATTTAGAATCTCTTGCTGGTGAAACCAACCATCCCAAACTTGTTTAGTGCAAAAAATAGCCATGGCATTAGCTCATGCAATACCAGAGGAAACCTGATTCAAGTGGGAATGGGCTGATTTTTGAGCCATTCACCCATTTTTGCCATATTTTTTTTTAACTCTAACAGTAATGTTAGACAATTTTTAAATAAGAGTAGGTGTTTTGCTTCCAGTAGACTAATAGCTTCCAAAAACTAGACCTTAACCTGAGCAAAATAGTTTTTAGTTTTAATTGATGTTTAGCTTTCTATTAGTAATTTTATACTTTCTAGAGCAAAATGCAAATAGCACAATACTCAGAACTTAGAAGAAACAGAAAGACTGTAACTTTCCTGGAAATTAGTAACTTTTTCAAAATCGCCTTGATTACATTTTGAAGTTGTTTGACTGCATTTGGAAATGTTGCCCACTAATACTAAAAATGCATTCATGTTTCCATCTTCAGAGGAATATACATTCTCTTTACTTCCCTTTACAGTCCTGCAGAATTACCTAGGCCTGGCTGGGGCTAGTTTTGGCAAGGAGTGCCTACGCATTGATAAGATGTAGAAATGAACTATTGTTCCAGTGCTGATGATGCAGTATTCCCAGGCCAAACTAAAGCAGAAATATACTGGAAGTCTTGTTTTTCAGCCCAGTTTTGAAAACTCAAAGCATTTAGGTATTTTGGTGCTCATCTGACTTCATCACTTCCCCAACCCAAGGTCTTGATATATGCTATGAAGTAGTTAAATGGAAAACTATTCAAAATATACTATATATTCAATTAATTTCATAATAATAATGTTTGGAAAGTAGAGCTCTGCCAGTGCAGAAACATGAAATGATTTTCAAGATTTTTGTTTTCAACCCTAAATTCAGTATAGCGTGTGCATGGATGTAATACCAAAATGGCACAAAGATATAAAAACATGAATCTGTGAAATATTAGTGAAGCTAAACTAGAGAAAGAAGTTGAAGCTAAAAACAAACAAATGAGAGCAGGTAAAAGTTCTCCTTTACAAGAGCAGAAAGTGCAATTTCCCACTTCTGGGCTAAGAAAATTAGACAATGTTCCCTTTTGAAGAAAGTATGAAACAAACACACAAAATTGTGATATAACTCCAATATGCCCATCAACATTGTCTTCACTGAGCCTGAAAGACAGCCTCTAAGGACTGCTGAATTTAAATCAGAAAGAATTCAGATGAATCTTTTGATTTCTTTTACTTTAGGATTAACATGTCTTAGTAAAATGTTTTATGCATTTGTAATGTCTCCAGGTATGAGTTTCAACTAAAATGTTCTATTGGAGACGGGGATGGTCTTTGCACTGCCCCAGAGAGAACCAGAAATCTGGTAGCCCTACAAAAGATCAACACTTCCTGAGATAAAAAGGCTCTGCAAAATCCTGATCTCCAGTATAATGTTCTCTGCTGCTAGAAATCACTTTAGCACTTTTAGAGGTCAATAAGCAGTAAACCTTAAATGGACCCAAATTCCTTTTTATGCCTATCATAAATCTGATCTGATAGCAGACATCATGAAGTAATGGGCCTCAGGAGAAGTCCACAGTGCGGCATCCATACATCCTGCTAAATTATACAATGAGCTTAACCAGCCTGGAAGGGTTCATTATCAACTCAGACATAAAAAAAAAAAAAACAAAAAACAAAAAACAAAAACAAACCCTGCAAAAAACCCAAACTAAATTTTCTAAACAGCATTTACAGTCTGCATTAACTCTGCAAGTGTTCTGAAAATTCAATTTTAATTCCATCTTTTTGTCTGCAGTGCTTGGAGGAGGTAACAGGATACAGTGTTTGGAAGTTGCATACTAAAAACATATTCAAAAAAACAGTTAGTAGCTGAATTAAAATTTTTATACTAACTTTTCTTTTACCTGGTTTTCAGAGTAAGGAAATAGAAATATTAAATGAGTGGGATTATATCTGTAGTTGTTTTAGCTGTAAATTCCAGGCATCATGCAAATTATGCTGAATAGGCTTTCTGCGTGGACTTGCTGCTCTGACTTAATCTCCTTGTGGACATCCTTCTGCTGAACTTGTGACTTTAATATGATTCTTTGAATTTGGCTTGGAAGTGACTCAAGTTAAATTGAATGAAGGCTACCTTAATTACCAGATCAAGTATCCACACAATCATGTAATATGGTTTGAATTCACATATTTAACTTGCTTATGTTAGTTTTTCCAAATGTCCCTTAATAGAGGATAGGTACCATAATTTGTAAGGATCAAGAATTTTTGGAGAAGTTTAAACAATAAGAAGTATGCCATAAGCAATGAAAAAACCCTGTGAAAATTTGAATGGTCAATAAAGCAGACTGCAACACAGCAGAGGACTTAAACATATCATCTGCATCTTTAATCAACCTTTTCTGCTTAAAAAAAATTCACAGCTATGTTACTGCTCTATATGCAGTTACATACTTCGTTGGGCCACATCAAGATTAAAACATTATGCTACCAAAAGTCCAAAGACCAAAACTACATAGTTATTTTCACATAAAACCACAAAAGCACAGGCTTACGCACAAGGAGGTGGAGAGGGTCATGGTTTGGGTCACTTTTAGCCATTCCTCATTGCATTCAGTTCCTCCTGTTCATCTCAGGCCTGGTAAGAGGTTCATCAGTAAACATTTAAATCCATTTTCATGTTCACAGCTGAGCCCAGATTTCTATTTTGGCCAAATTAACCTCTGACATAATTCTGCTTGCCAGGAAGAATTAGATCTTAAGTTTGTTTTCCATTAATGTTTTTCAGAACAATATATTTAGATTACATTTTTCTTAAATGCCATCTATATCTTAAAAATTAAATAGATTATGTTGTGACACTTCTTATTTAGGAACATTCAAGAGTGTTCCATCAGCAAAGAGTTGTTCAAAACTTTCCACACAATATAGACATTCAATAGAGAGCAATTAACCAGCAAAATATAAAAAATTAAAGAATTAATCTAAACTTAGAAATAAAAAAAATACAATCTGTGTGTCAGTGCTGCAGATAATTTGCTACCTTCTTGGTTTTCATCAAGAAAAGCAAACATATGGGCCACATTACAAAATTGTTCAGGGACATATGGTATTGCATTGAAATGGTAAAATAAGTGACACAGAGAAATCATGATCCAATGTATCAAAATGTTTTAGAAATACTTGTGCTCTGCAGTCAACTTTTCTTTTTAAGCATGGCAGAATGTTTTGAGTTACATAAATGACTGGATTTATTGTCAGCAGTTCTATAGTGGTTTGATCAAACCCCCAAGAGATACATTATCCTGACCATATAGATCTTCTCTGTGCTACCATGAAGTCAAAGAGAAATATAGATCAAAAGGTTTTGCCCTAAAATTTTTATAACTACAGTTTATTTATTTCAAAATAGAGTTAGAGAGATCAGGGAAATCTATTTCTTGACAGGGAGATTCTACATTTAATAAAACTTTATAAGTTTGATCCTTTTAACTACAATGTACAAATACAATAGAATTGTAATCATCCATCCATGGCAATGTTACCATCTACCATCCATCTGCCACTGTTTCTGTTTGTACATACATAGCCTGAAAGAACGAGCCCTTATTTGTCTAGGTTTATACTTCAAAGATGCTACAAGCTATGCAAGCTTTCTTTTCTTCCCACCAGGTGGGGAAGCTAATGCTCCTATCTAAGAATAAAAGGTCTTGACTAAAGTAGTTTGGTAGAACCTTCCTATTTTAGAAACTTCCTCTTTTAAGAATGGATGGTAAAGGTACACATTGATATAATTTTTCTTCAGTCTCTGGAGAACAATTTCATCAAATATTATGTATTGAATATCAGCAAGATTCTTATAAGGTAGAGGACCAAACCAAAACCCCTGAATATTCCACAGAGCAGAAATAATGTTTGCATCTAAGTCCTCAGATCTACTGCCTCAGTCATCTCATTTATTTCTAGAGATAATCATTGCACTGCACTCTGAGATTTTGTTCTCATACAGATAATCAGATAATAATGCAATCACAGAAACACAGACATTTGTGTTGGAAGGAATTTTAAAGATTATTTAGTTTCAAGCCCCATACTATGAACAGGGACACCTTCTACTAGAGCAGGTTTCACAAAGCCCCATCCAACCTGGCCTTGAACATTGCCAGGGATGGGGCATCCACAACTTCCCTGGGCAGCCTGTTCCTGTGCCTCACCACCCTCACAGGAAAGAACGTCTTCATTATATCTAATCTAAACCTGCTCTCAATTTGGAGCCATTAAATAGACCTCTTGTCCCATCACTACCTGCCCTTATGAATGTTCCCCTCCAATTCTCTTGCAGGCCCCCTTTACACACTTGCAGGCTGCTACAAGAGCTACTTGGGGTCTTCTCTTCTCCAGACTGAACAACCCCAACACTCCAACTGGTCCACATCCTTTTTAAGCTGGGTGTCCCAGAGCTGGATGCAACACTGGTGGGAGACTCACAAGAGTGGAGGGGGAGAATCACCTCCCTCAATCGGCTGGCCACATGTCAACGAGGAGCTACTCCATGGTTTTGCCAGGCACTGAGTTGAGACTGACCAGCCTGTAGTTTTTTTGGGTTTCCCTTATTTCCCTTTTTAAAATTTGAGGTTGTTTTCCCTTTTCAGTGGAACTTCACTGTACTGCCATGAGTTTTCAAACATGATAGATAGTGGCTTAACCACTTCATTTGCCAGATCCTTCAGAACCCACAGATGCATGTCATCGTGTCCCATGGACTTGTGCATGGGACATGTTCAGGTTCCTTATATTTTCTTGAACCTGATTTTCTCCTACTGTGGGTAGTTCTTCATTCCCCCAGACCCTGACTTTGTTGCTGTGACTTGGGCAGTGGACTGGAGTACATGCTAGGGAAAACTGAAGCAAAAATATGATTAAGCACCTCAGAATTCTTCAAATCCTAGGTAATCAGGTTTTCTGTTTCCTTTCAGAGAGGGTTCATGTTTTGCAAAGTGTGAGCTGAAAATGCCTTTTTAATTAGATTCATCCTGGTTAAGGCTTGCAACAATACAGACTGTTCTTATCATTGGTGGACACACCTCCAGAAACCAAATTGCTTCACCTAAAATTAACCTTTGGAAATGTCTCTCATGCTTCACTATGTAGAGGGAGCAAGCATTGAACTGAAGGCCCAAGAAAAAGTGCCTTTTAGGAATAGGGAATATCAACCCTTTGGGTGTGTAGTCTGGCACAGTGTTCAACTGTGTACTTATGTATGAATAATTTTAAAGTATTATTCTACTAACACACTATAGTGTTACAATGATAATGCATTCTCTAAAACAGATTATTTCATCCACAGATGTTGTGTCACAAGCACAAGGAGTAAGATAAAAAGATATATTAACCTGAAGCAGAAGAGAGAGTTCTGTGCCCTGCCTCTGTATGTGCAGTTTGCCAAGTGGCTTGGCACGATTAACAAAAAAGCACTGCTGGAACCTTAATCCAAAAGCAGATCCAGTTCAGCGGCAGATACTAGCTTAGTTTAAAGCCACTGGATTAGAATTTGGATAGAAACTGAAACATATATACCTTGGTCTGAAATAAGAGGTGATTTAGCAGCTTAGTGGAAACAGACATTGGCTGCTTTAAAGTTCTTTTTGTCTACACTTTTCTTAAAGTCTCTCATGTCTCAGATATGTTGTCATTACAACAACTATATTGAAATAGCAAACTTTTGCCTAAATGGTTACTTTTATGAATGCTTAATTTTATGCAGTAGATTATCACAGCACAAAGACTACAGGGCATTTCAGTGATATAAATTATGTTCATGTGAAGGAATTGTCAGTGTATCAAAAGTTTCAATATTTCTTTCCATTTTCAAGCATGTAAGAGTCTCTTAGAAGTAGCAGTTTTTATTTAAAAAATTAACCCCCCTCTGTGATTTTTTTTTTCTAAGAAGCAATTCCAAAAAAAGTAGAAAAAAAAAGACATCTTTATTAGCTGCCTAAAAATAAAATGGTGTTTTAAAACTAATTCCTTCCATGTATTAGAAAGTTTTGATGAAAAAATACTCAGAGTCAAAAAGAATTCAACTTTCTCCTGTACAGCATCTGAATTAGCTGGATGAGAAAAAGAAAGCATGAAAGCATCACTGAAGCAATGGAGAAGTTATTGGTGGTTTCTGAACAAAAGCATTATAGGCAATGGTTGGGGGTTGCTAGCAGGGGATTCTTTCCCTCATCTCTTCAGAACAGAAATAAACTACATGTCTAACAAGTCAGGAGAAGTCAGGTTTCTTATATGTGCTACAAGAAAACATTTTGAATCACCATAATTGAGCCAGCCTGGCATTAGACACATAACATTAAATTTAGGCTTGGTATGAATCTACTCAATACCACTGGTTCATTTCATATCTTAGTCATCTCTAGAATATTTTAGACATCTATTGTCAAATTGCTTTAATTCCCTGAAACAAGAACTACCTTTTTCTTATTTACAACTAGAATGACAAGATGCACAAGGCCCAGAACTGTAATTCTTGATGGTCTAAATGTGTATTTAGCAATCTGTGGCTTGCAAAGCTCTGTATAAGCATAAATGAAGAGCAGTGATATAATTCCCTTTTGTGTGTGTTTTATATTGACCCACTGTGAAAAGGCAGCTCAAGGTTAATTATACCAAACAAGGAGAATAAAAACGTAACACACGCCCTGTTCTCTGGCCAGGCTTGAGAGTATCACACTCTTTGTGTTCATAGCTACTGCAGCTATTTCTGTAGGCATTGCAGGTCAAGCGTTGGCTATGGACAATGTATCTTGAAATGGGAATGTTGCCTTGCCTAGATAAAAATTATTTGGAGGGATTCCTCTTACCCAACTTCTGCTACCAGAAAGTTACAGTCATCATCTAAACTGGTCATCTAGACTCCTCCACAGTCAACAGGAAGAGATGGCTGCCTACAGAAAATGACTCACTGCAGACACAAGCCAGGACAAGCCATTCTCTAGACATGGTTATACCCCTCCAGTGACTGTTTACTAGTTCAACTTGTTGCCTAAATATTAAACAGCTAAAATTAGGTGAGATGAATGATGCTGTCAGGAGTAGATTAAACTCCCTTAGGACAGGTCTGAGCAACAAAACACCTTTGTTTTGCCATTCTTGGCAACTCTATTATGGAGCAAAACTAATCAAACTCCCAGAGATAATGATAGCAATGAAGACATCCTAGGCTAGATGTGAACACTGGCTGCAGATGATGTGTGGTGCCCTTGGTGCTCTGAGGGCTTATGGTCTAGTTGGTGCTGCAATCACGTCTTTGTTTTGCTGTGTAAACAAAGAGTAAGGTAAGTCTGGGTATACAAAACCAGCACAAGTTAGCTTTTCTGCACTGGGCCAATCAAAGCCTATAGAGTATCAAAACAGAATTAAAGTGCCAAAATTTCAGTACTTAGCCCTGTGTTTACTTGTGCTCCCATGGAACTCAAGGAGCAGCTTATTTTAGGATTTTTGCTGTTTTCTAATGTTGTGGTATGTAATGGCATGCCCACCTCTTTTTCAGTCACCTCTCATGCAGGAACTACTGAACTGCAATGAATTTTAGCCTGGAAAAGTGAACTCCATGTTGTTTTGTTCTGACAAATTGCACCATGTCCTGTCTTCCTGGGAAGCTGAGATCATGGGATGACAGAATAGAGAGAATAGTGGCAGGAAAAACTCGGTGCCAAGTTAAGCCAGTTTCTGCTTTTGGATCAGAATTCTTAATGGAGAAGGAAAAAAAAAAGGCTTCCTGTGGAGTCATACCCATGTGTAATTGTGATACATTTTTTTTAATACAGTTGCATAGCAATTCACAGAGTTTGGAAAGGTTAGATTACACCGAGAGATAGTTTCAGCCACCAGGAATCCATCAGATGTGTTTTAGGAAGGATTTCCTGCTTCTACTGTTCAACATGTGCAGGACCCTAATGTGAACATTTGTGTCACACTAGCAAGTACTGTTGGAATTCAGGCAGTTCTGGTACTTTGCTGATTTCTCCTTTTTACGAATCAAAACAAACAAAAAACCCAGATGTTTGCTTCAAGCTAAAAAATTCATTATTCAAGGAATTTCTGAAAAGTAAATGCCATTTAACTGACTAGACAGATAGCACCCTCTTCCTGCAGCAGATGAGGGAGGATTCATGAGAGAAATATAGTATTTGCATGTCTGGAGAATTTTATACACTGTAGCAATTTAAGATGATAAAGCCCCTAGCTGTTTCCTCTGCCACCCTACCAGAATTTATCATCCTACTGTCAAATAAGGAGTAGGAAAAACATGAAGTGGCATCAATCTGTTCAGCCAACAAAAAGAAGAATCATTTAAAGCTTTTGCCGTAAGCACGAGGTGGAGAGCTGGAGGCAGAAACACTACAAAAACCTTCCAGAGTAAGGTTACCCAAGCTGATCTGTTAGCTTCCCAAGTGAAGGGCTTTCCAAACATATTTTTTCTAAGTTTTTAAAGCACAGCAATGGAAACAAGCTTCATGTGAGGTGCCTACCATTAGGCTTTGTGATGATAAATTGGATCTTTGAGTTCATCCTTAATTAAAAAAAAAAAAAAAGAAAGAAATCTGAGTAAAGCAGAGATTGCACAGAAAACCTTCAGCCCTTCTATAGGCTATGAATGCTGTACTCAGAAACATTTGACTATTAAAGTAGTTTTATTATTTACAGAAAGAAATAATCATTTACAGTGAGGGATCACCTCAATATTGCATGGAGTCCTACTGGTAACATTACTGTAGCAACAGTCAATATCACCAAATAAGATGCCAGATTTCATCCATTTTTATGCTGAAGACATGGTAGAGGAGAATTGCATTTTATGGCATTTACCAAGGGTATAAAATTGCAAAAACATAGACAAATCTTTTGGTGACTCTTCAGACAGAAGTTGGAGCTAATTATTCTTGAACAAGCAGATAGGCCTTTGGCTCTGAAGTCAAACAGTGGTTACAGAGCAAAATTAAAGAACTAAAAGAAACCCAGAATTTCTAGAATGTATGCCAAGTCCACAAAGTTGACTGGGGCCAAGACTCTTAAAAGAACTTACATTTTAAATTTTAATAGTTATTTAATAAAGCTTTTTTGGCAGTCATATCACTTTTCTACAGTTCCAAAATATTTTTGAGAAAATATTTTACTTAGCTCTTCTTTTCTTATTTCCTTTTTCAAGCTAATCATGTGTGGGTCATGTGGCAACCAGCCTGAGTTAGAAAAGCAAGGCTTGATATCCATGGACAAGCTCAAACACTCCTTTATTGCAGGCCAGATGCTATTGATGCTTCCAGGATGCTCAAACCCACTTACAACTCAGGTCTGCTTGTTCCAGCATATCCTTCAGCTGAAAAATCAACTGAAAGGTAAGGTAGTAAAAGAGGAAAAACTGGAAGGACACACCAGATCTGACTACAAACAATGCACTAGACTCTGGAAATGAAAACAAAAATATCAAGACAATCTACACTGAATACAAGACTAAGATGATGAATAGAGATATATAAATGTGTAGACTGATATCAGCTGAGAATCTGACCCTCTGCAATGTTTGTACACATAAAAAGTTATGAGTAGGCTGTCAGATTGTCATGTAATCTTCTGCTAGTTATGGACATGCTGTGCCTGGGAAAACTAGCTGCTGCCATTCACCTCACACATTTTCACAAGAGCCATTCATAAAAACATCTTCTTCACTTTCTTGGGACATGACTCACCCAGATTTACATGTGCCAGGGAAGCTGGACCACCAAGTCATAAGAGAAACTCTTGTACCAGTCTTCCTAGCCAGGGAGAAATGCCCTCAGGAGCTGCGCTTTGAGAAATTTTGCAGATGCTCCTCTTTAGGTGATGTAATTCTGCCCTGCCCCTCATCTGGGGGTATGTTGTTAAAGCAATAACTTATCCTTAATTGTCTTGGGTGAACTTGTCAACACTAGACTTTTTTTTACTTCTTGTGTGCTTAGCAGATGCTCCTCTCAATCTGTAACAGCATGAAAATATTATCAGGAGAAACATGCACAGACATATGCTCAGAAGTTATCTCAATAGTTCCGTATATTTTCCACTCATCTCAGAGTGAAAATTTTCTTTTGAACCTTTATTTATGCAGTAAGTTATGCTGAATTCCTAGAAAAAAATTCATATGTATTACAAAGAGGTCTCTAATGCCAAGACATACTTTTCCTCAGCCAACTACTTTTGTCACAAATGGCAGCATGAGTAGCTTTTTTGGTATCACAGTCCTTTTAATTACTGAATCATCTATACCCTTCCAACTGCATTCCAAATTGTCATCCTCCTTTTCAGAGACAAGAATAATTTCCTGAATATAAGAGCACATATATTTATTGTTGCCAATTTTTTTTTTCACAACACTATATTTCATCTCTCCAAACTGGAAAATACTTAAGCTAGGGACTTAAGAATATATTTTTTGATTAACTACTTCCTGAGGAAAGAACTGATCTAAGTTGGTGCAGCAGGTTTAATTTCAGCAGAAGAAGAATGGTTTTAATGAGATTTCCCCAAATAATTCTAACCGAGACCTTAAAGAGGTCTTAATTTTTATGAGCCTCAATTAATTGGCCAGTGTTGTGGCCAGGCTACAAAATAAAAATTAAAGGCAGAAATTTCTCTAAGCACTCCCATAAGCCTTATAGTCACAGGCAATAAGGTCTCAGAAACAGCCCCTGATACTTGTAATGTTTCAAGCATTGACTACAGACAGATGTTAATTGACATTTAAGAGTATTTTAATTATGTACCAATGCATGGGCTAAACAAGCCAAAGGGGATGGGAAAATTAACAGCTGAAAACCAATTAGTGACCAGAAGTAATTTTTCACTTTTTAGTATTGCCAATCTGTTGAATCCTGGGGAATGCAAGATCCTTTCTAAAATCAGATATTTTAAATATCTAAAATATCTTACAGTGTTTATCTTTCTGTTGAAGTCTAAACATTTTCTAATTTCTATAGGAAATAATTAAGTGAGAGGGTTTCTTTTTTTGTTTGGTTTGGTTTTGTCTTTATATTATTGTCTTACTGTGTTAGCAAATTAGAATATCCTTTGGCTGGTTTTGGTATGGTTTTCCCTCTCAGAGTATTGCTGAAAGGGACACATAAAAACCTCTCACTGCTTTGCAACCAGCACTGTCCCAACACTCACCAGAGCAGCCGAGACAATGAGTTAGGCACAAACTTAGCAAGATCATTTTTTCCATCAGGGATGTATCCATGACACTGCTTCATTAGTCAGAGATAAAGCTATAGTGATTTACAGGACAATACAATTGCATTTCTTTCATATTCCCATAAACCACAGAGATTGGTATTGAGCTATCTAAATCCATAGCCAGAGACATAGAAATAGAGATGTAAAAATGGCATGTTCCTATCCATTATTAAATATGTCAATTATAGCTTACCTAAATCTTAAGGGCATAGATATATGTTTGGGTATGTCTTCCTTTCATCTATGTTCTTGATATTTCGTTTCAATTTTTACATTTCATCTTCTATTATAACACAACATTGGAAATTAAATTAAGGGAGGGGAAATTATATTACACAAAAGGAAATTAAGTTAAGCAAGATTGTTACAAGGCTGTGAAAGGTTTGACTGAAACCAGCCTTCCGAAATTAATGTCTTCAGACATCTCCTGGCACAGGGATAGCTCTCAAGTAGCCACCATGATGTTCAGGAGAGACTGTTCTTTCTCTGGTAACCAGAGGCACTCTTGGATACTGATCTGCATTTCTGTCATGGCTCTCTGCTTCAAATGCAATGTAAATAAAATATTGGATGTCACCATGACTTGACTCTTCTTGCTCTTCATGGATTTGGTCATTCTAACCACGGTGTCACAGACAGGTTAGTGTTTCATTGTACCTGACAACAACTTACTTCTACCATCATGAGACTTAAGAAAGGAATAAAACAACAAGGATATTACAAAAACAAGTAGAGATTGTGATGAACATCCTGATCTAAGAGTGGTTGGTGAGGTGAAAGCCATCTTTACACTTAGCTAATTTTTCAGAATCTTTCCCTAGGCATCCACTACTGGCCCTTCATTCTATCAGGTATTCCCAGGAAAAGGAGGGACACTAAAAATCTTCTCCATCTTTGAGGGTGGGAAAAGAAGGACACAGATGTAGGAATCCAAATGAATGATGGCATGACAGTGCCTCTGTAGATGTTGCCAGCTGAAGGGCTTAGAGAAAAGAAGACACAACAAAGATAATTCAGGGCTGATGGTCACTCAAGGTCACTCTCCTCCACTCACTTCTCCCCAAGTTTCCACAGCATACTTTCACAACCACTAATGAAATCTAATTTTAAATTCCATGGAGATGGAAAAGACTAGTTATTATTTCACTGTGTGTAATCAGAACCTTCAAAAAAAAAAAAAAAAAAAAAAGAAAAAGAAAAAGAAGCCCAGCAGGGTTGGGAAACCAACAAGATACCATCTGTCAGAAGTCTTAGGACTAAAAAACATTAATGATATGAAATCTACTTCCGGCCTAACAGAACTGGTACAAATTCATAGAGTGCCATCCATAAAATTAGCTCATTCTCACAATTGGGTTGGAACATTTTTTTTCTTTCCTGAAACACATCCAGTTTAATTTAAACACTCATGTGCACAAGAATAGATTTGTAGCTTCTGTGGTATGTAGACATGGTCACAAAGGAATTGAGGCATTTTGAAGAGGTAAAAAGTACTCCTCTACCCAAAACTGTATAAAAGAGACAACTGGTGTTGCTAGGGATATTACAGTTACATCTCATTTAATTTGTTATACTGGGTGAATGGAAGAAGGGAAGGAGAGAGGAAAAGAAAGAAAAAGGAAGGAAAATGAAAAAAGGGGAAAATAAGTCTAATGTCCAAAGGAAATAGACAGAGGGTTTTTTCAGCATTTTCTGAGTACAAAAATCAGTGCGTGACAAGGGTTTACAAAGTTCAAAAAAGACACAGTGAACATGCAAATTCCATACAAGCATGGTATTGGTTTTTGTCCTTTTCATCCTTCAAATCATGCAGGGCCATAACTTGTGCAGCTGAGTATAATGAAATTTGTAAACCTATGACTTACAATAAGAAATTTACAATTAGCATATTTTACTCTCCATAACACTAAGTTAAAGAGTTTGATAATACTTCAGTAAAAAATACAATTATTCTTTCATAAACTATCTTCTAAAAAGATATGTTAAAACATTAAACATTGCAGTGCATCTTCTGGTCTGACATCTACCTGCTCTATTTACCTACAAGCTGGATTGTGGGGAGTCATGTTTCATTTTAGTAGTTGAGATAATCACTGTAATCAGATAGTCTAATACGTATAAAATCATGTAATGGTACCATTAGTTTCACATACCATGATAAATATGGTACCAATCAGAAAGTTTTTCTGAACCTTACCTTTGTGATTTCAATTAAAGGAAGGAAAAAACACAAAACAAAACAAAAATAGAAATCTGTTGAATAATACATATTTTCTCCAAATGATTTTTCCATATTTGCTGCCAAAATAAACACATGGTACACGTTAGTCTGTCGGGTCTGCATTAATTTGTCGGCTGTAGGAACTGCCATGATCCATTTGCCAAAACCTGCTGCACTAAATCCCACTGTTTTTAAATTCTAACTCCAAACATCCTTTTAGGATTGCAAAGGATTTTAAGTGCAACTTACATATATAGCATTTCTAAAATGATTCTCCGCACATCTTGAAAGTCTTGGCAAGAAGCAATATAACCAGTCTGGTCACAAGTTGATTTTTCAGTTCCTTTTCTATCTAATTGCACAAGTTTTAAAATAGTGTCACTGTCATCTGTGACACAGAAGGCAAGGATGTGCTAAAGTGGTTTGAATCACTTCTTCCGATCTGTGCAAGTAGTCCAGAGACCAGCTGTGACTTGACACAGTAAAGGATGTGGGATCCTGAGATTTCACTGCTTTCTATGGAAAAGGAGATCTCATCATAGTCTCTTAATATGCAAGTGGAATTTTTGACATTCTTTAAGCATACCTAGTTTTTTTTAAGGATCCTTGATGGTGTCATCCAACTCATAGTTTCTTTACTAGGTTATGTTATGATGGGAATCCTCAATGTCACTCTAAAGCAATCCACAGGAAATTAAAGAGAAACTCACTGGCTGTCCACCAATGCAAAAAATTTAGTCTTTGTGCATGTGTGTTGTGAGAACAATTTATACCAAATTCCTGGGTTAAAAAATGGTTCCTTTTTTATGATTGACACCATCAGTTTACATCTTTGCAGCAAGTGGAATCAATAAGGAGAAAATAAGGAATGTGAAGATTATTCTCATTCAGGATAGTCAGCAAACATATTTCAGCATTTTTTCTCACCTTCACTCTGAAAATTAATTTTCAGTTAGAACCCTTTTAAACATGCATATAAAGAGCGCTGAGACACATTTCATTACTTCCTTTCAAATATTATTTTACCTCTGCATAATATTGACAAACATTTGAAACCATTTCTGCATTTAATTAATTTACTCAGATCCTTGGTGAATTACAGGTTGTTTTATCTCGCTATATTTTCACCTGGAAGTCTTTGGTCGCACATTATTAAAAATGTAAGTAAGACATCCTCGATGGCTGAGAAGATTGAAACTATTGGGCTTTTCTATAGTCTTTTGCTGTAGAGGTGACCTAAATAATTTCACATAGCTCCTAGCTCAGGATAGAAGCCTACAATAGACTATAATTTTCCTTGATTTGTTTGCCATTATGCCTGAAATTTGTGCAAGGCACTGAACATCTCTTGTGCCCAACACTCTCTACCTGATGAATAAGGAGTATCTTCTAGACTTTTGTTTCCATTCATGTTGGGTGGTCTTCTCAGAATGAGTGATTTTCAGATGAACCACAACCAAAAAATGAAAATATCCTTCAACAGCATGTTTCTCCTCATTTTCCTAAAATATTTTTTATCCTGTTTGTAATTATCATATTAATTTACAAAATCTTTTCCAGAAACAGACAGAATAGACTATGAAAACACAAATACATATATAGATGATACAGATACAGACATAAAGTGAGTCAATTTTAGGAAATATTAAAAGCCATAGAAAAATGCAGATGGGAAATATGTGCTGAGAATGGAGCAGGACAAAGTCTTCGCAGGGAAGTCTGGGCCATGAACCATAGAGTCTTCAGAGTATCTCAAAATTTGGATGGCATACAGACACCGAGGGTAAGACCCTGGCTAGATCTCAGCCAGTAGTACGACGCCCATTCGCGTCAGTGCGGTCATGATTTGATCCACAATGCATGACAGAGACTGCCAGCTCTTCTGCGCTCCCGGGAAGAAGAAAGGGGCACCACTGTAGGGAAGGCTGTGCTTATTTATCCATCCTTTCCAACACACCACTTTACACCTACCCTAAGTGATGCTCAGCTCTCACATTCAAGAACATTCCAATCTTTGAGACTCTTCTCAGGACAACTGCATTTGGTTTTGGTGCATGTGGAAATCTGTGCTGTTACACAGTTTCCAAAGTCTGTATGTGTCACCGGCTAGCCACAGAAGATGTGGATTCCAGCATTTCCTGTGACATTTAGGAGGAAATTCAGGCCAGCTCTGCATGGTTTTCAAAATCCCAGTCTTCACATAAAAGTTGTTTTGGGGGAAGGAGAGGAACGCTTGAGTGTCACAAGCACAACCAGTTTCTCAAGATGTTGTTCTGCTCCCTGCAGTTGGCCAAGACAGAAAACTTCTAAATTGCTATCTTCACCACAGGCACACATAAACTTTACTGGTTCAGAGGAAATAGCAAACCATGCCTGTGTTTCAGAGATTAAGCCAAACTTTTTGTTCCGTCTCTAAACAGAACATGATTTTGTTTCATAGCCCCTTTTTTACACTTTTATGTTTTCCTCCTGGAACTTGTGCTTCCCTGTGAATTGAGCAGCCAGCTCCCATATAAGGCCAAATGTGCTTTACGACTCACAGTCTGTCTTCAGTGTTGACAAAACTTGCCCTATTTCAACTTCATCTTCAAGATGATAAAATTTGATTCAGGGACCAGAGGTTTTTCTGAGATCATAAGTGGTCAGTAATGTTCAGAGAAATCTCAGGGAAAGAAGGCCATCTAGCCTTGGGGACAAAGGAATGAGATCTTGCCCTGGGCAGCCCTGAGGTGCCCCAGTGATGTTTGCAGAATATGGGACAGTAAGGGTGGTAGCTGGGCCCCCTGGCAAAACACATAGAAGGGGTTTAGGGATATATTCCACTGAGTAACAAAGGGGCAAAGGATTTAGTGGTGTTGTGCACAGGTAAGACTGTTTCAAATGCAGTGGTTAATCTCCATACTTTGGGTGGGTGACCTTGCAGAAACATATTTTAACAACCCCAAAAGATAATTGTTTCACAGATCTACAGGTTTTTCTCCTGTTTAAACCATGTTTTCAAATTCAAAATGTCTAAAAATCATACTGCAAACCTGTACACCTGCAATTCAAATACAAACCCAAATACAACCCTTGTTCAGCTCCATCAAGGCCTCCACTGCAATGTCTTTCAGCTGATGCTAAACGTTTCCTACTTACCAGATTCTTCAATACTATGTAACATTCTGCTTGCAAGTGGGCACCCACTTATTCATTTAGCATTTGGAGCCATGCTATGACTCAATTTAGTGCTGTTTGATAAGGCTTAGAGGGTCATAGGAGAATTGTACTTGTATGCCACCACTTCTGCATATGGTTACAGCAAAGAAACTGAGAAAAACAGCTTGGAGAAATATGTTGCATGCTTTGGTAGAACATTAAACCATGATTAATCAAGTATAATATTTTCTTTAACTGGTAATAGGTGGAAAAAAGCATGTTCTTTAAAGGGCTGGATCCAGGACTGTCCTGTCAGCTACTATTTAGGTGTCCTGAGGGCTGCTTTGCAGTTAGTCACAACTTCAGATTCAAGATTTCTTATTGCAATTGTGTTATTTCTTATTGTAATAATTGTATTTTTAGCTTCCACAGGTGAGGACCGAAGGCTGCCTACTCTTGCACTTTGAAAGAAGAGATGGAGTAAATGTAGGCTGTGTAGCTGGAAATACAGTCTGAAAGACAGACACTGATACCATTTCTGCCATACATAGTGGGAAGGATGGAGGTAACAACTACTGGTTTGAGAGGTTTGTTTCTGTGTTTGTCTGTTGTGTAAGAGAAATAGAAATCTCCACAGCTGGTATCCACTAGAGTCCCACTAGTGTTCTCCACCACTCCAAGGACTGGCACCAGGATGGAGCCAGAGCTCAACACATTCAGAGCTGGGAACAGCTGCCCCTTACAGTTCTGCCCTAACCACAGCTGTTACCTCTCCCCAGCTGGGCAGTGGTTTGTGAAGAAAAAGCACAAGGAAAACAGCTGGTGAGCAGTGGGAAAGTTAAGTGCCCAGGCAGGGATCAAGGGGCACACAAGGGAAAAAAAAACACCATGTCCTAAGCAGCATCTTTCTACCAGCAGAGAACTAGAGACAAGAGAAGGGACACATGACTGATGGGATCCCCATCAGTGGTGAGTCTAATTCTATCCATCATTTTCTTCAGGTTTCTCACTTGGAAACACAGGAGTAGCCCAAGAAATGCCTCAGAACACAAGAAAAAGGACATGGATGCTTTGAGAAGAAAAAAAAAATAATAATAATAATAATAATAATAGCGCAGATTTTTTAAAAAACAACAAAGTAACACACCAAGAGCCTCACTTTGATCAAAAAATGAACAGGTGCATTAAATAGTTAGTTATTATAAACAAAAAGAGATTGGATTTACTCTGTCTAGGTTTAATATCTGTAACACTTCAAACTCAGCGGTTTAGCATATCCCACTTGGCCTGTAACAGACTTAAATGCCTTTCAAGGAGAGGATCAAGGAATAAATGCATAAAATCATACAGTGTGTTGAAGATTTACCATTATTTTCAGTGTGCCCTTCTCAAAGGAAAGCTGTCTTGTTCAAAATATATGGGGGGGGAGTTACTCATTGAGCCATAGGAACAGGTACTTGTTTGGGGTAGCACACATTTAGTAACAGTACAATTCCATCCATTTCTAGCCATGTACTAATACGAGGTGATAGTGTACACATTGATTTAATACGTGTAGATGTTGCAAACGTTTTCACAGGTGTATGTTGTTGGATACATGTCTGAGGGAAAAGAAAATGGGCAAGATCAGATTGAGCAGGATATTTGACCAAACTAAATTATCTAGAGCCAGACTAGCTACATTTGGAATTATTATTGACATAAATTCAGTACACTATCCTGAGGAGAAAACATCTTTCATTGTTCAACCACAGAGTCTGTAAATCAGACTGCAGCTTTGTTCTCTGTCATGTAAAAAAATCATTGTCTTACCATGAACTGTTACTTAGGAATTTCTTCCAAATAGATTAAGTTCCATTACTGTCTGTGTCATGTTTATAATTTTTTATTAACAGTTAAAATAAGCATATTGATATTAATCAGTTACTTACAACTCTGAAGAATCAATCATCTGCTTTGTAGTTTTATAAGTGTCTTATCCTTCTATATTGGTCTGATTTCTAAATACTGAGGTGACTGACCTCTATTCAAAGTGTGCACTGTTAAATTCATGATCATACATCATGTACTTCTGTTTCCCATTTTTTGTCAGCAAAAGGGCAGTGGAAACACTGGAACCAACTATTAAAATTTCCATCAATCAGTTATGAATATTTTCAAAATTGTCAAATGTTCTACTGAATGTGGTTGTTACAAACTGAGACTGATGTAGAATGATTAAATGAGCATATTCAAACATCATTTTTCTTTCATTCCTTGATTCCAGAATTAAATATGTTTTTGTAAGTTTTTTTATTTGCTTTCAAAGACAGAACTTTTTCTTAACAAGGAACTGAGTTAAAACTATTTCATATACTAGACTGCAAAGAAATGACCCTTCATTTTGCTTACAGATCTATAAATTCCTATTTTTTTTTTATAAAGGGCAATGATAACGCTATTGAAATTAGACAGAATGAACACAAATCAGATTTCATTTCATACACCAAATGTTTGTGGTAGGAAAATTTAGGGAGAAGACAAACAAAACCAGGAAGCAGATAAAATTTCCTGTTTGGTGCAGAGAAGCAATTGGTCTTTAGCTGCATATTTCTGAGACAAATATTTAGTAAAATAAAGTCTCTGAAAAAAATTGGGAGCTTATTGCTGAAATCAGCTATGAATTTTTGTCTTGCTTCTTGACATGGCCGAACTGTGTTGTTCTTTTCTGCATGACAGGAATTTTTCTGTCTTGAACTGCCAGAACTTTTCATCAAAAAAAAAAAAAAAAGAAAAATTCCTCAAATTAATTCTTCAAAAATATATATTGGACTATCAGGCAAAGTAATCTCACCAAGCAATAACACTTTGTTAACAGAAGGGTATAAATGATTGCAGACCAAGCTAAGTGAATGCATATTTTACATGTACAACTTAAATATATGTTGTATGAGAATATATAGGAAGGAAATGTTTCATTTTTTTCAAAGAAGGTTTTAATTTACTATCTGTGTATTTTAAACTAGGCATGCTATCTCTTTTAGTGGATTACTATATTCTGTGTGCCTGATACAAAATGGGACACTGGAATCTAAAATTTAAATTAGGCAAGAAAGTAGTGCCTTGGTCTATGTAGGTAAACAACAACCCTTTCTTGCCCAAGGAGGTCTGCAGAGGCGTGAGAAGCTCTTGGGGATGGTGCTGTGCAGGGCTAGGAGCTGGACTCAATGATCCTTGTGAGTGCCTTCCAAATCAGCTCATTCTGTGATTTTGTACAATGCTGTGATTAGACACATCTCCTATTCCAAGGCTGCTGTGCTTTCATGGGAAAAGCATTTAGCCTGAATTTCTGATGTCTTAGCTAATGCTTGACCATTGGAGTATTATCACAAAAGTGGTGACAACATCGTCTCCCTTCTTTATCTAAGTGCAGTTTCCTTCTCCAAAGTGATAATCAACAGGAACAACTGCTCCAGTGACTTGTTAGAGGTACCATCACTGAAAGTTTTTGAGATTAAGCTGGACAAGGTGCTACATAATCTTATCTAGGCTTTCTTTCCTATAAAAAGTGGGACCAGATGATTTTTTGAGGTGCCTCACAAGCTGGGCTGTTCTATGATTCTATGAACCCTCTCATTTCCACTGAGGTGCCTAACTCAGAATTACAAGTCATTACTTAGGC
Source organism: Lonchura striata (assembly GCF_050655825.1). Taxonomy (NCBI): domain Eukaryota; kingdom Metazoa; phylum Chordata; class Aves; order Passeriformes; family Estrildidae; genus Lonchura; species Lonchura striata. The sequence continues at coordinate 50,440,407 of NC_140705.1, forward strand.
ATGCCCAGGAACACATCCCTATTAATTAGCTTCAGCTGTTTGCTGCCTGTAATGAATCTCATTGTTAAGGAATATTCAGGGTGTGGAGTGCAGCTCCATCTGAGCTGCAGTCCTACCTCCAGAAGATCTTTAATCTCCAATGTGTCCCTGCTGGTGAGGAACAACCTGCTGTGCCCATGTGCAGTGATAAGTGAGATCATAAGACCTCCACTTTATTTTTAATATATTAAGCCTCATATCATTACTCGCCATTCTTTGACTCATTTTTTGCTATGACTTCAGAACCTATTTGCAGGGCCCTCTCCTTCATCATTCAGGTACCTACATCTCACTGCCTTCAAATGTATTGTCTAAATTAGGCTAGACAACTCTGTGGAAAGACTTACACATACAGGCTATAGAAAAAACCCAGTATTCCATCAGAAATTGCATCACATGTTTTTAAAATATCAGATTTGCAGGGGAGGAGAGTGATGGACACGGTTTGGGGGGAATTGCTGCTGTTTAATGTTATTCTTACCATCCTCTCAGCTTTTACTGGAAGGTTCCTAAAATATTTTATTGAGGCAAGCATGCTAATCAGTCTATAGCTGTACAGAAGACAGAAGGTGGATCTTTTGTCGTGTCATGTTGGCACAAAAGCCTTAGCTATGACAGTGCAGATAAAGCAACCTTAAAGGCAGGCATTTTGCTTGACCCTTTAACTAAGATGAGGTCTGTCATTCGTAAATCTTTTTCATCTGCTCAAAAGATCAGTCATGTTGCAAATGAAGATGTGTTTATAACACAAATGCCCAAGGCTGGACCTCATTTAAATTAATTCTGACCTGAAATGAAAACCATTCAGAGTTTTGATTTCAGCTGATAAAACTGGGCTTTGACTTTTAATTGCCATCTTAGATACTGAGGTGGAAATGTGGATTCAGAATGACTCTTACAACTGCTCTTAAATATCACTTTAGAAAGCCAGCTTCCCAAAAGGAAAGTCCCAGCATATTAAGGAGGAATTGCTCAAGACTTCCAGAATGAAACTGTGAAACATTAAACATGTGCAAATTCATTCCATATCCTGAACTCCTGGAGTCTCAGAACAGACTAAAATTAGCATAACATTTCTAAGGTATGACCTCTGTTAAATGCTTCCCAGACATTTCTCCACTGGAAAACTTCTACAGTAAGCAGAAGCAAATGGAGAAAAGCAAACAGGATTTGAGCATCCAAGTCCTTTAGGCATCTTTGGATATCCTAACTGTGATGAAAACATTTTTCAGAACAAACAGGTTCTATGAAATACATGTGCACAATGTGTATTTGTATGTGTAGGATGTAATGAAGCAGACCAATGCTAATTGCATTACTTCCCTTTTCCTGACTGGATTTTATTCTAGTTAAAGGAAACACAGATTAGGTGTACCATGTACCATTAACCTTCAACTAAATAAAATGCACCAAAGTGAAATATAATAGTTTGTTTGCATGAATGATAGTTATGAGATAATTTTAGAAAAAAAAGACACTAAGAAATATTTAATAAATATGCAAGTGTCAACTTCCAAAATTGCCCTTAGAAAAAATTTTAAAGAAAGGCTCCTGTACTACAGGCAGCAGTTGCAGAACTTAAACTTTTTGTGTATGACTGTAGCAGTTATCTCCCATATCATCAGGTTATATATTGTCTTGCAATATCCAGGAATGGTAACTCAGATCCTCCAATCTTTCTGCTCTTTACTTTGTTTGACTATCTATAAAACATGAAGATTTTTAATTTCAAGGCAATAAGTGAAACCAGACAATTATTTATTAACAACATCCAGCTGGGAAGCACTTTGATGGCAGAAAGCAAACCTTTTTCAATATACGTGTGGCCAGATTCTTTTCACATTAATCAAGATTGCTCTTCTCTAGGACTCCCCCAGAACACACAGTAAAATACACTTTTCATTTAAGAGCTCAACATGCCAACATGTCTTGAAGCACACTTCCACAAATTCACAACACACTGGGCAGCTCTCGTCTAAGTCACACAACTCCCACTCAACCCTAAAATTACAACCTTTTGTTGTTGGAGTGTGCAAAGGGTGAAACTGGAGCAGGGATCTATTCCTCCATGGATCTGTACTGCTGGAGATACTAGATACTCCAAATGTTGTCTACTGCTGGTTTTTGTGAGATGTCAGACAATTTTTCATCCTCCAAAGGAGTAAATGTACTGTGGGAAAACTTACTAAACTGTAAGTTTAGTAAGAAAGATTATGAAATATGTGAAAACTGATCTCGTTTATATATCAGGATGAATTCTACCACCAGCATGCTGACATCATTCTGCTCAGAATGAGAACTGGTTTGTCCTCAATGGAAAGCTAATTTTTTTTCTTAATTGGAGTATATTGCTATGTTGACACTAGTGAATCAAATGTTCCTTGAACTTTTTTTTGGCATCTCAGTACAGCAGACCCCTCATCCTTATGACCAAACCCTCCTATGCCAAAAACAGAGCTAGTTTCAATGAACAGAAATACTCCTTGGTGCTGTGCAACTTACTAACACAAAGGTATTTTAGGGGAGGTAGATTGAACCCCTCCATTGAATGTGCATTGTAAGAAACTTCGGTGACATCCATCACTGAAGTTTCAGTCAGGATAGAATTTGAATCTTATTCATTTTCAGCTACGAACATAGTTGGCTTCCTATGAGAGGGTTGCAGGACTTGAACTGCAACTGCTTTGCAGACCTGAAGACTAGAAACTGACTACTCGGGTCAATTGCAAACATGAAAAACACTTCCATTCAGCTTTGCACAGAGCTACCAAGTTCAGACAGAGAGAGAAATATGCTTTTGGATTCACTAGCTGCTCTCCGACTCCATTGTTGATGACTTCCTTGCACCTGGAGCTCAAAGCACATTTACATGGTGCTGAGCTTAGAGAAATGTCTTTGCTGCATCTGTACAACACCAAGGCATGCCGTTGCACAGATGGTCTCCAGTCACTGTATTTTTCAGCATAAGTGTGCATATATCAGCCCACAGTCCCAGTTTCTCAGCCTTCTTGCCCTACAAACCTTTGTGTCCTTGCCAAGACATTGGACATCCCTAGGAGAACTTAGATCCTATTCAACTAAATAAAAAAAAACCCTCAACACATAGTAATCAGCTACAAATGTCCAGGATAGAAAAACAAGCCAAAACGCGCTTTTCTCATTTATTTTCTATATTAAAAAAAAAAAAAAAAATGCACTGAACACTTGTGGTTAATTTGTGATATTATGACTTCCTTTACTGCATAGTTTTAATTTGTTTGTCTTACACTTTTACCATTGTTGGCTGTTGTTGTCTCCCGCTTTTATCCAGATTCAGAGCAGACCTTGAAGTCTGCCTCACTGTTTTAGGAGAGAATTTATTATGATAGCTGCTATGGATATTCTCTGCTAGATGTTGACCTGCTTTAAGAAGAGATCAAGATTAGGTAAAATAAATGAGATAATGCCTGTCTTTGTTTAAAGAGATCTAACTGTCAAAGCACATTCCTATTACAAGTACACACATTTACACATTTTTGTACCCAGCCTCGGTGTAATTGTGTGGAGGAGTGCAGACTTTTGGTCAGATAATGAATGGAACACATGATAGAGCACTATAGTACAATGTTTTTTCTGGCATGAGCTCAGGATGACTGCAGTCATTAAGGGTGAAGCCATATTATAAAAGGACACACTCCCAGATTAAGCAGAAGAAATCAAAATAAGCAGTCTAGTTTATAAGTGTAGTGATACTGAAGTTAAAGGTTAGCAATTCTATATATATAGCAAATATTACACATGTGATGCATACATATACATATATATGCATATACATATACATGTAAATGTATGTATGTATGTATGTATGTATGTATATATATATATATATATATATATATATATATATATATATATATATATATATATATGAAATGTGCCTGAACTCACAGTGGGGTGGTAAATGAATGAGAAGCCAGAAAATACTCAAAGACTTGTGTTGGCTCTGTCTTAAGAATCTTTCTGCATCCAGTTTGCCAGCTGGAGAACCTTTGTCCTAATCTGGCCCACCCTTGACAACATCCCAGACCATAGGAAGGATCCACAGACCCTTCCCAGGCTAGGAAGGAGCCTGGCCAAGGTAACTGCCAGATATTGAATAACAACATCTGAGGGTGTTTGTCAGAAGAACTGGGGAGGTGCAGGTTTGGGTGTGAAGCAACCTCTATAAAAAATCAGCTTCTAGCGTACAGGTTTGTCCAGCATTGGTGTCTGAAACAAATGGGGCTCAATCACAGACCTGAACCCTCACTCTAAGACAAAATAGGTCGATTTTTAGGGAGCAGCAGATATAGAGTAATTGACATTACCCTTAAGAATCTGTTGTCAAATGAGAAATGCCAATGGAAGCTTTTCCCATAGCAAACTCTGTCCCACATATCTCATGTAGGATGTTCTACTAACCTCAAAAGCAAGCATTTGTCAAGTACAGGCAGCCACAACAGAGTCATTTAGTTAAATTATACTGATAATTTAGTAACAGATTGAAAACATCAATGTTTGCATTATTCTTAGACAAGGATTATATTGATTTTTACCTTTCTGTCTTGATCCCATTGGACATCAGTTTCCTCAGGAGGTTACTTTCCATTACTACATTATGTGCATAAATTTAAATGCATAACATTTTAATTCAAGTTTATATGCATGTAGTTGTAGATAACCCTATGGTACATACTCCCTATGCAGTAGTTGATATTTCTGCAGAGATATGTGAAAATCCCTATTGATTTAATCAAGGCTCCTCAGCAAGTACAGTAGTCATCCCACAGAAATCTGATTAGTAGCTCTGCCTTTCATCCTGCAGAGACCTTCACTACCTTTACAAATGAAAAATATTTGCTGCAATCCAGCACAAGTTATGTCCCTTTGGGAGGAGGAAGGAACAGTTCAACCATTCCTCAATGAAACAAAACCAAAAATTTATTTTAAAGCTGAGCAAACAACCTTTTCTCAAAGATCCATTTCCTATGCAATTACTTCTACTAGGAAGTAATTTCTCTCTCTCTCCTAGGATTAGAGAAGGTCTAAAGTGGAGTTTAAAAGTAATTCCTCTTTTGAGAAGACCAACAGTAAGACAACTTCAACTTTATTTTCCTGTGATGACAGTAGAGATATTTTTCTTCTGTCTTTTCAAGATGTTCCATGATAGGTTAAGAAATTGAAATCTTACCTCCAATTCCAGTTCCGGTTAATAAATAAATATTGGTCCACTGTCACAAAACAACTACCAAACAAGTTAATGTTCTGAAATTTGATTTCCCACACCCAAGATCGTGAATACCCTTATGGAAGCCTGAAAAGAAAGAAAGTCCACCATCAGACAGTTTTGTTGGCATAGATTATTTTCTTTCATGCACTTCATTATCTACATCTTCTTTTAGCCATAAGTACCAAGAAGGTTTTTATATCAGTTTTTGGTTAATGACTATTCCATTTCCTTTAGAAGGAGCTTTGGTTTTTCATAAAGGCCTCCAAAGCAGGTCAACAGACCAGGTGAAGAAAGATCCAATGGGGGGGGGGGCGCAGAAATAAATGTTTTTGCAACTTTGCAGAATTCAATATAAAGTATAGAAAACTCGGAATGGTGGGTGTTGGAGGTGTGGAAACACAACACAGAAATTTTGTCTTCTAACTCTCACTTTCCAAAGTTTTTTACTGCCTAATTTGGCATTTTTGGAGAGGTACTGAGCTCTCTTTCCTCCTAGAGCTATGACTGAACATTACTGAAGTAAACTTCTGGAGCACTTTGCATGGGTCCTGAGTGACTCAGATCTATCCATGCTAATGGCTGATCCAGCTAATGGCTGTCAGTTTATTTCATTAACCACAGCTCTTCTCTATTTTACTTCTAAATTTGGGAAATTGAAACAAAATCTCTTTAATGTTACCACAAACGTATTATTTATTTGTATTTTCTCATAACTGATCATCAGGAAAGCATGAATGAATGAATGGGAATGAATGAATGAATGAATAGTGAAACTTTGCCCATTTGCAACTGGATGGCGATTTAATTCTTGGATTCCACTTGCCAGTCAGTCTAAACATTAGTCTGAACATGCCACTTAATCCTAATTTTCCTCCATACCACGAGGTATGAAAAAAAATTTAAAAGAGTTTAAAAATTAATTCATATTAGACCTCCAAACTTTCATGACACAGGAATTAAAAATCATTCCTCTGTACTAGGTGAGCCTGGAATCTGCTCCAACAATGACCTGCTTTAATATGGCAACTCCATGAGTTTAAGTTTCTTCAGAGATTTACCATCTCCCTTTCACCATTACAGCTCAGAAAAATTAGTCCAGTGATAGGAGTAGAAAGGCAGAAATAAATTACTTTAAAAACTTCAAAAGAGTGGGCATAGTGAGTGTAGGTTGCAAAGATTTGCACACCCAAAAAATCTGTAATTCAAGTATAACAAGTATAGTGGCTAACTTGTAATTTCAGTTTGTAAGGACACAAAGAATGTGGAACAAAACTGAAAAAAAAATAGACATCTGTTACTAGTGGTGCAATATAGCTAGAAAGTGAAGCCAAATGCATATTCAAAAGAAAAAACAGTAAACTGCAATGTTTCACCAAATTAGCAGTTGGGTGTCCATCTCTTGAAAGCAGTTTGACTAAATCAGAAATTAATTCAGAAGGTTCTGAGGGCAGTATTAGGGCAAAAATATGATTAGACTATCACAATGGTCATTTGTGCTCATTTCCAAACATGGAAAACACTGAATTACAATCAGAATAAAACAGTCTTGTTAAACTGGGAAATAGTCTCTCTGGGTATATACAACAATCCTTTTCATTTGACTACTTAAAACAGAACTGAATTATCTAGATGTACTAAAGATATATCCTGTCTTTGTCATTTTTGGGTGGGTGGAGTAAGTGCTTTCCAGTTCTAATGTTAAGGTACAAAGCTATTAGGAGGGGTACACAGCTTCCAGTAATGGGGACAGGGAGGGAGGAGGAAGGTTGGATGTTCCTTATCTCTAAATGCTGTGTCCCAGATAAAGCTTGAACATAATATGATGCTTCTGAGCTCCACAGGCAAAATATTTCTATTGCTTACACAGAGTTGTCAAAAAACAGCACCAACAGAATAAAGCAATTGGAGACAGGAGGAAAACAAAACTGAAATTTTGTTTCCATTCCAGAGTTTTTAGTGTTGCAACCATGATCTATGGCTCCTAACAATATTCCGGGCAGAAGCTGTTAAATAATGCTGCATAAATCCATTTATACCCTTGGCAGATCAGTATTCCCAAGAGGCTTCTGTTCTGTGTTTCTTCTTTCCAGGACAGGACAGAGTTTTAGAATGTTATTTCCAGGGCATTTAAAATCACAAATCTAACAGTGAAATAAATATTTGTTTTGCAACCAAACCTTGATCTCTGCAGCAGATACCTTCCAGTTCTAATGTTTTTCTTCCAATCAAAAACTGACTGTAGGCAACTGATCCAAATCCAAGATTCAGTGATGGAGTATAAGCCTCTGTGACCTGTAGAGTATTTTCCTTTCCACTTCTTTAAACCCCAAATTATTTAATACTCATTGCTGCTTCCCAGCAGTGGTGTGTGGCCAGCTGTCCACCAAATGAGACAAGAAAATCATCACTTTCTGTGTCGACTGGGGTCACACAGTGGTTTCTCAGAAGCAGCATGATGTCCATCAACTGACCTCCCACTTGGATGGAACATAAATGTGTATTCAGATCACTTTATAAGTGCTACTCACTTAGGAACAGTGTTTGAGCATTGGCACCTGCAGATATAATATCTCACTCCACGCCCCCTCAAAGGCCCCCACTTTCTGCAGGAACTCTGCCCAAGGACAGATGGATGCTGCATAGTCCAACAGCTGTGCTGCCAGAACACAGATTATTACACTGGTGACTCTCAACAGAACACCTGAAGCACTATTAATCCTCGACACCTATTATTTTATTTTCCTATGATGAATTTTTACAATTACATCTCATGAATAATAATATCTGCTTGGTAATTAAAAAAAAAAAAAAAAAAACAAAAACAAATCATCATAACATAATGATACTAAATTGTCTAAATAAGCACAGAAAGGAGTTATGTCCTAGAAGTGCTACTTGTCTCTATTCAGTAAAATTGAATTATTGAATTGTGAATGTTGTGATATATAAAATTTGCTGCTGAACTTTCTAACATATCAGTACTATTTAATGCCACAGAAATACACATAAACTTCATCATAGTATTCTGATCTGTGGACTAGGACAGGAAAGGACAGGAACCTTTCTAAGATGACCCCAAACAGATTTCCTTCTGCATCAGGAAAAGCAAAAAGAAGCAGGGAGGAAACATAGTGTCCAGAATCGGGCAATGTTGGTTTGGTTTTATTTTCAAAGGAATTTTTATTTTGCCTTTCCCCTGAAATATAAACTTTAAAGTATTTCAAGAATTTCTTGATTATATTTAAATATGACTGGATGAGCCAGATGCCTGAGGTAAAATGCTGAGTATTTAAATCTGGTTTATATCCCCTGTTCTGAATCATTACTTTGTCATGGCTCTTGCAAGATACAGTAAAAGGAAAAAATAACTGACAATGGTAAGTAACACATTCAGAAACTTTCAAAGTCTAAGCATCAGAGTCTTCAAACCATAAATATTTTTAAGCACAATCAGTTTTCTTAGACTATAAAAAGATATAATGTTGTTGCTTAGAAATTAAATATAACTTACAAGCAAAATAAGAAAAACGTCATTTAATGACCACCATTGTCTTCTAACATGAGGGGTTTTATTCACTATGAAGAGGAGAAAAGAAATTAGTTTATACATAGCAGTGGTCTCGTACCTGTTATTTTAAGACAAAAAACATTATGAAGTTTGCAGGGAAAACAAATATAAGAAATCTTTCAGGTACCTGTGATCTGAAGAAGAGCACATACACACCAAATATTTTATGTTTCTTCCAACTCCATCTCTTGTGGTGGGTGCAGCACCCCTTTCAAACATTGTGATTTAGACATTAACTTTACTTTTAAATGTTCTAAAATAGAAAGTATGCTTTTGTCAGGACAGAAAATTAATTTGTACTGGGGTAAGACACGTAAAGTGTGTGTAATAGCTACCACATTCAAAATTAGACACATATTTCCTATAACACAGGAAGCTAATTGAAAACAATTAATCAAAAGTAGTTATTTAAGGATAAATTTCCATCTGTATAAATTGTGCAGGATAACCTTAATGCTGACAGAAATTTTTCTAACACTTTAGTGCAATTAAATGCAACCAGAAATTGATCATACACTGCACAAAACCTCAATTTTGAACAAAGAGTGTTCAATTTTTGTTCAAATTTGGACAAAAATGTCCTTAATTCAAGCCTTTTTTCTGTGGTGAAATTCACCATCTTCCTACTTTCAACACTCTCCAGCTGCAACTTGGCAGGTTAGTTTAATCCATTAATATTTACATTTTCTTAGTTCAAATATTTTGACATTTCAGTGATGATGTGATATCTGCTATTTTAGAATGGAGATGTTATTTTCTTGACACAGGTTCCCTGGATATAGCGAGTTTGATGCTGTTTGTGGCAACTCTGTTATATGCTGCAAGAAGCTGGTTAATATGAATTCCTATATATTTATCTCTGATTTTGATACCCAAGACCACATTTACTAGAAATTAGAACACCAGTTGTTTGCAATATTGTCCCTGTTTCATTAAAGACAAAAATATTTTGAAGTAACCATTTCTGATGAAAAAGTTGTCCTGAATTCTTGGTAGTACCTGGATTTGCCTATTAATGGTTCTATCAAGCTGGCAATTAGAGAGCAGCTACTGCTGCAAAGTCCTGTCAAACAAGGTGATTTATCCTTGGACTACTGTTGCCAAGCTTTTGGACTTATTTGTTTCTAGAAGGAAGATAAGAAAAGATGTGCAGAGCTGCATTTATTTATTCTCTTCTAAGAGCACATTGTAAAACAAAAGGGAGAAGCAGGTCATGCATAAATAGGCAATCAGGCAAGGGAAAATCTGAAAAGCTCCACTAGCTCTGGAAAGGAGAAGTAAATTAAAATAAATAAATCTTAATATGATGACAGACAGAAACACAGCACCATGTATGAAAATCCACTTTCAACCTCAACCACATGTTAAAATGAAGACCAGTTTCATTTTACCTCACATCTGCATCACAGAACCTTTTGAAAAGTATTTAGTAAAATAGTGTTTGTTTACCCTCCCTTCCTCTTTTCCACTTCTTTCCTCTTTTCTGCCCACATTTACTGCATTCTCTGAGAAGATGTTAAATAATATCTTCTGATCTACAACTGAGATGGCAAGTCCAATGTCAGAATATGTCTAGAAGAAGGAAATAAATTTTGCAGACCTAGAACAGCATAATTAATTTTCTAACACTATAATTAGTGTCAGAAAACAGATTGTTAATAAAATAAGATGAACCATGGTTTCTAGTTTTGTTTCTTAAATCAAAATGAACCATATGGCAGAGATCTTCTGAAAATCCAGGAGGTTACTCACTCATTCACCTGACCTGGATATTTTTCAAGGAGATGAATGATTGTTGCAGCAACTGCCAGGATGTTGTGTGTGACGCTTCTCTCAAGAAATATTGCAGTGCATGGGGTCATACTGCATGGAATCTCTTGGTAAAATATGTGTTTTTACTATCAGAAGTATTTATTGTTGTAAAACAATAGTGGAAGTTGTTATATCGTTAACATGGAGTGCGCCAAGTCTCCAGCTTGAACATTTCTATAATAAACACTAAGGAACAGAAATGAATTGTTGTGTGTCTGTACAATTTCCAGTCCTTCCTTATTGCCTCAAGGCATCTGTGGCTTTGTAAGCAGGCACACCCACCCTTCTAGCATCACTTCCTGGTGTGGACTCAGTCTCTATTCCAACTACTGATTTGGACGTTGGAGCCTGAAAAAACTCAATATGTCAGCCGTAAAATATAACAGGAATACATGCTTTTTAAAGAAAGAAATTACCTTCAGCTGGGACTTTAGCTTTTTAATTTTTATGCCTTTTTCACAACTGCTGCCTTATTATTGTTAAAACCATGTGTTACCCTGCATTCAGTTTTGTGTGAGCTTGATCTGATTCAAAAATTAAATGAGAATGGACAACAGCATTGTGCAAGTCTCAATGAAATGTGCTGAGACAACCAAGAGGATTCAAACAATATTTCTACTATTTATCAGTATTGTAAATTTTGTGCCTCAAACCTCAAGTGTTGAGATGCAGACCATTAAAAACAGAGGAATTATGATTTCTAGGTCAAAAGCTCAACCCAAGAAGTTAATCATGAAGCAAAGGAACTAGAAACTGAATGGTACATGTGATAAGCACAAATGCTAGTCTAAACAAATGTCCAAATTCCAGCCTACATGGTATTCTTCTGTACCTCCATCCAAAAATGGGTTTAATTTTACTCTGGATTGCAATGAGGATCAAGTTCAATAGGACTTGACCAAAAATATTCACCAAAACCAGATGCTTTTGGCATCACAACTTATTAGAATACTATCTTTTTTATCTTGGTATAACTTTTCATGTCTTTGGGGGAAAAAAATTTAGCAAATTCTCACTTATGCATTATTAAAGTTAATTCAGGACTCCTTGACATCAAAAGATCTTGCTTTTGAATTGAACATACAACTTGGACCACTTACAGAAAGGGAAATCTCAGATTTAAATCTAAGCAAAATACTAAAGCTCTTAAGCCAATATTATGTTATTAAAAAAAAAATTGTAGCACTTACTTTTTGAGAGTTCCCATGCCCCAGAGGATCTAATGAACCCAATCACTGTTTCATCTGTCTCTTGAGCTGTGTTCTTCTGCACAGCTTGTTCACCCACAGCAAAACTCACCTAACAGAAAGCACCACAAAAACATGGGACAGATACAACTTTGTAATAAATCTGATAGCTAAGCAATAAAATAGACAGGAAAAGCTTAGAGATTGTGTCCTGTGAAAAATCAGAAAACAGCAGCAATTTAGAGTCAGGTTAAAGCAGCAAAGCTGCTACTTTTATTCTTGAAGGGAAGGAATAAAAGTCAAATTATAGATGGGAGTTGTAAGTCTCAAAGGCATACTGAAGTTTTAAAAATGTTTTAAGGGATCTGGAACTTCAGCATCCACTGTACTTTGTGTATGAATCACATTATGTATCTGATCTTCATTAGTATCAGATATGAAAAACTACAAAGTTTGTTTTGCTTTATTGACTTTCTGGGACAAGTTGTTAGTAGCAGGTTTCATTTTGAAAGATTTAGCAGCTTGAAATTCTTAAACAAACTAATAAAATTATTTGCTTTTAATGAGAGGGGTGCTAATAACATAATAGGAACAAATAGTTATATGCAGTCTCAGACTAAATTCTTGACACTTCAACTCCTTTATATTGTTTAGATATGACAAAATCCTCACAATCTTTGACTTAACTTTATTTCCATTAGCTTGTGGTTCAAAATAAATTTAGCATAAGAATCATGAGATTACAATAAGTTTCAGGAAATTTGAGGAGAAGAATCTGAGAACTGTTAAAATTTTCAATATAATTTTTTTCATTTAAGCATAGGGGTCACAAATGCAACTGAAAATATTTAATGTAGAACAAACACATACAGTATAAAACACAATATTTTTTTCACAGGATTTTTTCTGTATGTGCTAATATTTGTATATGTGCTTATATTTGCAAAATATTTTCACATATCTAAAAATATACAGAGCTGCACACAATTTTATTACATGGAAATAACCATTAATAGCAGCTCTCCTTACTGGCCTTAGTACAGATATAGCACATGTAGTTCATTTCAATAAAGAGGATGGATATTTATTGCATTAAAGATGTTTTATAAAGTCCCAGTTCCAAATATGATCGTTTTTGCTATTTTTTCACTGGCCTTTTGAGGCAGCAGCTATGTTTTTGCTTTGATTTAAATATTTATGCTTTCTCAAATTCAAGGCAAATACCTTTTTTGGTCACTGTTGTTAGTTATGTTTGATGGCATTGAGGGTGTCTACTGAACAAGCACATGCTGCTCTTAAAACAATGGTTTGTCCTAGAAACCATCTGAGTCATCAACAATCTCTGCAAACATTTCTTCACTTTAAGATGTAATTTAACCATTATCATGCCACAAGAAGAAACAAGAACTTGCTTTCATGTAATATAAAAATAACATGAAAGCTAATCATGGAGGCTACTGCATTTTTCATTCCATGAAAGTTCAAACCTCAGCAATAGAATTCTGAAAGACAGAAACCAGCCCTAATGCAGAAAAATGTGCCCTTGGGAGTCTCTTTCAGGAAGAGATCCAGACCAGCTGTTGTGTCAGACCTGTGCTGTGCTGCTGTTAGCGGAAGCAGAGAACCCAGTCAGGCACACCTGAGTGGCCTGGCTCTGAGCAACCATGCACTGATGCAACCAGTGGATCTGTTCCTATGGAAGTCTTTCCGCATAGGAATGTAGGTTTTTACCCTTAGAAAGTCAAGCTAGCAGAGCCTGTCAAGTAAACAAATCTGCCTGCAGCCTCCCGGTGCCAGCGCTGCATTAAACATTAGACATAACAACATTCTTTCCCTAGACAGCAAAATTCCCAAACCCTCACCAGCACCGGGCAGAGCTGGCCTGGTTCTCTGCACCACTGTCACAGAGCTGGAGCTGTGAGAAGCAAGGAGCCAAGTGAGGAGGCAGGTGGCCACCCAGGCAAGCAGTGGCCTCAGAAGCTTCCATCTCTTCAGCCATTCCCTGGGTCCCATTTCAGGAAAATGGACGGAACGGAAAGACTCTTACTGGTTTCAGTGGGCTGAAGTGCTGCTTTGAGCTGCAGTAACTTGATATTGTGGCATGAAGCCTGCAATCCTTTCATCTTTCCAATTGCTTTGCATCTAGCAACAATAATGTTTTAGACTGTAAACTCCAGGATACAATCAGTATATTCCTCCCTTTCTGGGCACCACTGAGCTCCCTGCCTGTATTTACCACATAATACATTGTTCTAAAGTACTTAGCAATGATTGATAGGATAATAATTTCTAAGAATAGGCATACTGTCCACATTGTGCTCTGCCAAAAGGATTTCAGTGTTAGAAAAATTGCTCCTCTGATCTGTCAGCACTTACCGCAGTTGCAAAAAAAAAAAAAAAAGTATAACAGAAATTTTCAAGTTCAGTTATTCCTAGAATAATATCTGTAAGGAAGGATGTGTTAGCCAAATTCCAGTTTGTCTAGAATATGTGTCACCTTTATGGAGTGGGAGACTGAGCCAATAGTGCTGACTCAGTGCCTTCATCCCTTCCCCTGGACACCCCCTTGCAGAAGACCCCAGTGTCCCTCCCCTCCTCCCTTCCTCCCTTCCACTCTCCCATCCTCTCCAGCAGTGACCACGCCAGCTCAGCTCCCCTTTCACAAATGTGAACAAGCTAATGAGCATTTTGTTGGCTTGAAAAATCAGCACTGCTTCAGCAGCACTCAAAGACTCCACTCAAATCTCTGCTGCTTGGTCAGAGGCACACTGGCATTTATTCAGCTGCTTTTGGGAAAGGGAGATGTCTCCAACCCTCCAGCTGACCTTCTTTGCTCATCTTTTGCCCCAGGCTATTGTTTTAAATTCAGGAATGACAAGCTGGACAGTCAGACCCTATTTCTTCATTGCTTTGTGTTTTCTTTGTATTTTGAGCACTGCACAAAATGCTGGAGGGACCTGCTGTGTTGACACACTTTGTATATTTTCTGTACTTTTCTTCTCCCACTCTTTGAAATAAGCCTCTTGGCACGCAGAAGGAAAATCTGAAGTAAAAACTTGTATTGTTCAAAAAAATAAGCATCTATTCAATGAACTATTTTTCTTTTTTGCCCCTCTTGCTCAAACCAGAGTTATTGTAATTTCTAAGCAAAGGTTATTTTTCTGGCCAAAACCCATGTCATGCAGAGATATGCATACCAGCTAACCCATCTCTTTTAGAAATAATACAGCCATGTTAGGGCAGTGCTGCCAGCCCTGTTCTCTAAGTTTTTCAGTTTCACAGCTTTAGTGTTTGATTGCTTTTATTCAAACTGGCAGTCAATAACAGTTGATAGATCAAATCTCAGTGTTGCTGTTGTGAAATTTTATAAGATAGGGTAATGGTCAGATAAAGATTTAATGGATAGTAAATTGGTGTTTTAGTTTTACCTGTTTTTTTTTCTCCTAGAATTAGCTGTTTTATTCACCCTTGACTTCAAACTTGCACATGAATCTATACCCTATTTCCAGTGACTGCCACCTCAGGCATTCTAGCAGTCACAAAAATAATTTGATATGTACAATCCATCATGGCAAGATTAGTTGAGACCAATGGAGCAAAATAGTTCAGAACTGCAACACACATTTTTCCAGCTAACAAAACAAAGCTATGAACACTTGCTCCATGAGAACTGGATTTTTTATAGCTTAATATGATGGATTTGGATCAACTTGGCCTTTATTTTCAATATCTCTGACCAGGCTTTAACACTTCTCAAAGTTACTGTTCACTGAGGTCAACAGGAAATACCTCTGGACCTTCTCAGATTTTTGTTTCCCCCTCATTTTTCCTTCTAAATACATTTTCCTGTTCACCTTGCCAAACACAAAGCATGCCTTCAACAAATTTTCCCTCAGATTGGGAATACAGGTAGCAAAATAGGATCCAAGCCATCTGTGCTCACAGGCTCAGTGTTTTTTTCCATTAGGTTTTGTCTGAGCAGTAGCTGTGGCACTTCCCTTGGTTGCACCCTTAGTGTGAACAGGACTTTGAGATCAGAGTGACACAAGCATAATCTAGAGCTGATCTTAGCTCCACTGACCTTTTATTAAATGGCCAAAAGAACACACACACACACACACACACACACACACACACACACACACACACACATCTACCAAACTTTACCACATTCATATGAGATTTAAAATTTCATACTGCCAGAGGATTAATATTCTTCACGGACATATCTTTTAGTTGGATGTGGTTTTTGCCAAATTCTAATTTTGCCAGGGGTTATTTATGGAAACCCAGTGGTCCCTCTTTTGGGCTGCATCTTACCATCTTGTCCTATTTTGTCCCCACAGAGCTTAATTACAAAATAGGCCTGTCAAACTTAATTTAGTTAGGCTTTTTTCATGTATTAGATAACTTCTTTCACTGCTACATGATGGGACCCCAGATCACTACAGGTTGTTCTTCAGTGTGATTTCGTGCTTATCTCTAAAATGCAAAACCATCCAGGCATTAGAAGCAATCATTTTTACAAATAAACAATCTTTTGTCAGAAAGCTTTTTACTTACATGCAAAGTTAACTATCAGGCATATTAAATGTTCTCCAGAGTTTCAGCTAACTGCATTTTGTTTTACTTTATGGGGAGAAGGATTCTTGTTTTCAACAAGTCAGTGTATAGATGTTATGTTTACAAAGAAAGCCTCGAAAATGTAGCCAACAGCCTGTCTGAATTTGTAGGGAGCAAGAAATGACAAGCCCAAGTGTGAAAGAGTTTTATTTCTGCTTATACTAGACCTGATGGCAACAAGGACCCTTGAAATGTCAACAGTTCCATTGCTCATCAAAGCATAGACGAAATGCAGAAACATCTCATACAAAAATAGGTACTTACTGCATTTGAATGATTACCCCTTGTAGCAGATCTTCAGTCACAGACTAATTAAGTGGCTGCCGAGTAGTACTGCAAAAGGGACAGAATATTTTTTTCTGAACAAGGATTCAAGACTCAAATAATCGACTAGTAAGTTTTGCTTTTATGCTTAATCTTTCTCCAGTTAGGCAAACGTTTGAGAAATGAGCACAAGATTGCAGTTTGAAGTGAGTTTGTTTCAGCACACTTTTAAAGAAAAATCTGACATTTCTCTGACATCAGTTTTATTTTATTTTAAGAAAATTCGCCTAATAATTAATTTCTGTATGAACATTTTTTCCACGCTATTTTTCACCATTACATCATATACCAGGTTGATTAAGGCCACTGAGATTTTATTATTAGTTTCTGCACATAAAGTCTTTTTTGCCAAAATAAGTGCTTGTAAAAGCTTTTTTAAATTACCTATATTATTGAACCTTAAGCACAGTTTGGTACTACGGCAAACTTTTAAAATCAAAAGATTTGATGATGTACAACTGAGCTGCATTCAATATGCAATTCATCTATATGTATGGTACTTTGTATTCTTCCTGCTCCACCGAGTTTGTGGCTACTTGAGTGTATAAGAAATGGAAATCAAGCATCTCTCTGCTGTGCCAAAAAATGACAGTTCTGCTGAAACATGGGGAACATGTATGACAATGTTAACAACAACAGGAGGAGACCTCTCCAGCAGCCATTAAACATCACAGGAAAAATGCAGCTTTGCACCTCTGGAGGTTGCCAAACACTGCAGAAGTATTCAGGTAATGCATCTGGAAGGGAAACCGCATATCTTTAAGCCAATACAGAACTGCAAAAGCTTTGTGCCAGCACGAGCCTTGGAACAAGGAATGTGGTTGTGTTTCAGTTATGATCAGTCACATGTGGCATACACAGAAATTAAACTAATGTGGGTGTGAAGTTTGGCCAGTACAATTCACCACTCCATGAAACAACAAGAGCTAAATAGGCACCCCATCAATAAAGAGAGAAACATTCCTCTCCAACACGTTACAGAGCGTCTTTAGACGGCTGCTGCTCATTTGTTGTGCCCAGTTATGAGCAAATGTGTTACCCCACAGACTGCTTTTTTGGAAAAAGGTGGGGAAGTCTGCTGAACATTTTTAATATATTGTTATTAAAGTTAACTTTGCAGACCTATTGTTTTATATGCTAATGGCTGCATGCCAGATAAGTGATTACTGTAAATGTGTCAGTTAAATAGTCCAGTGACAGGTCCATATGTGCTCTATAAAGAAACTAGTTAAGCTGACCCTGATCAAAACCAGAATGATTGACTCAAAGCTTCAGGAGCTCAGAAATACACAGAGTGGTTAGAGATCTGAAACAGGTCTGATCATATTTCTATACCTGCTGTGATTCCACTCTCCCCGTCTGGACCACATCTACATATACGTCCTCCAAACGTATACAATATCTGTCCCCAGATGCAAAAGCTCATATTTGTTTTGTAGACCACCAGAACATTTGAAGATGCTGCTGCCACTGCAGTTGCCACTGGTGCAGCAATGGTCAGAGACCCTTCTGCAAGCTTAGTGAAAACCCAGGCACCTCCACAGAGGTGATGCTGCTGTCACCAGCTACTCCAGGGAGATGCCAAAAGGGCCTACCCTGGTGTCACAGTGCTTCCTCAAAGAGCAGCACAACACGAGAGGAGGGAATCCTCAAAGCAATGTGCCATAAACACTATGAACACATCAGTCAGGCCACCAACATCCCTGCAAAATTCTCAAATAGCAAACCTTGATGGCAAGCAGTTCAGACAGATTGTGCACATATCTTAAGTCTGTTGTGTTTCCTCCAACAGAAATAAGAAATTCTACAAAGATGGCCTTGCTATATATGCTGAGTCAGCTTGGGATTCAGTCTTTGAAGTGTAGTAGGAGATAATATTAACTGAAAATGTTTGGGTATTGTTTCCAGATTTAATTAGTTTACCTCATATCATCATCTTCAAGAGCTTCAAGATGTTACTAGTTTTCAGCCACAGAGTATGGCCTTTTTAAGCAGTCAAATGATCAAAGACCCTATGCATGTTGCTTTTGTTGAACAGCAGAACTGACTTTGATATACTTGATTCCATTTGTACTGCAGCATTTATTTTCACAATTTTCAGACTTTCACTTTAAGGTTAAAGTGATCACCTTCTGAAAACTGATGATTTTTCTTTCATCTCGGCATAGAAATGAATGAACACAGACTGAATCTATACTATTTAGCATTCCTGTGTGTCCAAAACATGCCACTGTGGCCATAAAGCACTACTACAGGATGCAGACTTTTGACTAAGCAATTCAAGTTAAGTTTCCACAGACACTGAGGTTCAACCCTGACCAGTCACCATCAACTGGTGAGACATGCTTTCACTGTGAGCATCTTAGCAGGAAGCTTCCATCAATCTTTTAGAGGCTATTTGTATCAGCTTGATAAGCTCTTTTAAGAACCAATCTTCAACTTTCTTACTCTTTTATGGAGAAAATACAGAATGCAGAAGAAACAGAAGTCAGTAAAGAGTCATGATGGAATTATTATTAGTGCATCTTTAAGGGTTTAAATGTTTCAGTGCAAGAGGGGAAAGGGTGAGTTAGAAGCTGACCTTAATGCTGCCACCTCTGTTGCTACTACATGCATATACAAAATGTCTTCTGTCCATTGGAGTAGTTCTCTAACCAAAAAAGTGAAAAACTAATTAAAATTCTATTTATCCCCAACTACTAAGAAAATGTAAGTGAGAAACCTTCTCCTGTGTCATAGTAGTACCGACTGAAACAGTGACCTGAATAAGCACACAGCAGGTAGGTGTGGTTCTTCGCTGGCCTGTAGTCCATTTGAATTAAAGTTTTTTTAACCATTATGCATCCTAAATTAGCTGAAGCAATCAATTAAAAAGTTTAATTGTGATTCACTTCATTAGAAAAATAACACTATGCAGCAGGATTTACAAAGCACATTCTGCCAGTGTGCTTTAATGCCCAGAGCCTAAATAGATGCCATTTCTCCCTTGTACCATTTCACAGTGAGTAAAGTATTGCTCTTAAAAAAAAAAAATTATTAGAGTAGATACACACTTGAATTTTGTACTTTGTTGGCATATATTCAAGAGCCATGTCTTTCGTGGATGTGATATTAGCAGCTCCTACAACTCTAGCCTTGTGGCTTGGCTTATTAAGATTTCGTGGAACTGCAAAGTTTTTCCAGCAATGTCTCTCTTTGTGTTCATTGATCATTGTTTCCTTTGAGGTACCTCCACATTTTTATGTCCATTTCTTTAGTGTCTAGTCTTTCTTTCCATGGATTTACTTAGTTGTGGTCTCTGACATTTTTTCCTTTTTCTGAAAACTGACTTCTCACCCTCACTAAGCAGCATTTTTTGTGTTTTAAATCAAGTTCAGGTGCTGTTTAAGTTCCAGAATGTATAAATTGTGGAGCTCTTTCTTTTGCTTTCTGAATTCTAGCAAAGACCAGTCCTCTGTTTCTGACACTGTTGAAAAAACAACAGCAGCAAAGAGCTGTGTTACTCTTTCCACGTTTACTTCCTGAACTGTTTGGGGGGTTGTATAGTGCTATTGTACTGAAAGGCCTCAACAAAAAGGTTACTGAATTAAGGAGGACATAAGTGATTGTGTCAGAGTATATTAAGTAATGTCAAAACATGTAACAGAAACTGTAAGATGACAGTACCATGAAAATTAATGTAAAGGCAGTGGCTGAAACCTTGATTCTGTGTATCATCCCTGGCCACAATGAAGGCTGCAGTTCCCTTTTAAGGAGAACAGCATCACTGAAGCAATGTGCTCGTAAAAATGCTAACGTGGTCCTTAAAATTATTCTAAACAGATACTTTTAGATAAGATATGGAAGCATTAAGGCTGTTGTGCCTAACAGTGGTGAGGCTTTATCTAGAGTACTGATACAGTTCTGTTTACAAGAAAAGAACTAAATTATTTTAGCTTGTTTAGGTGAGCAGAGACAAAGTTTAGAGGCACTATGCGTGCTGCCTGAAATGTACATTCTTATGAGGACAGACATAAAGGAGAAGATAACTATTCAACCAGACAGCAGTAGATTATGGGTGAATGTAAAAACAGGACAAGCTGCAGGCCAGCAGAGATTCTCCAGCCAGCACAGCAGGCAGATTCTGCAACCACATTGGCAGGACCAAACCCAGAGTACTGCTAGGATGAAGCTGGGTAAGTTTATGAGGGTCCTTGTAAAACACTGTGCTGCAGCAGCAGACAGAATTGCAGCCCTGATTTAGAAAATGGGACAAAGCTTTTTTTGTTGCATATATAAATTTTGCTTTCAGGAGCTCCAAATACAATGTCTCCGCACATCTCTTCTAGTCGTGTCACTAGTTTGTGCAGAATTCCTCCAGTGCCTGAGGGGTGGTGAGACAAAGCACAAAAGCATTTGAGGGAAAAAAATTCCACTGATAAGCAACAAAGAATAGGATCAACAATTCCTAAATGGAAATAAAAGTCAGTTTTTCCTAATTCTGTAAGCTATTAAGAAACCAGGTACTCAGTATTTCACATAATTTTCAGTATTCTGAAGATTTAACATTTCCTAAATAAATAGATTATTTCTGCGGTTTACAGTTCAGTCCAGGTTTCCTGACATGAAAGACAGTGTTTTCATGGATGTCAGCAACACAGGAACAGGATGGTTTTCTACGTGAATTATGTACCTAATGAATCAAGTGGTTTGTCCCCATCATTCCTTACAATTTTAAGCCAGATGCAATATTTCATGCAAAAATATGATTTCTTCTCCTGTGATAAGTGCCTCACATCGAAACCCTGAACTTTTTCATGAAAAGCTTTGTATTTTTGCTTTTAATCTTCATGATTGCCATGGAGAAAAAAAAATCTTGAATTCTCTCTTTGGTTTTCCCTATCATTTTATTTTTGTCACTGAACATATTGCAAAACATTTACTCAGTATCCTTCCTCAAAAAACTAAAGTGCCCCTCAAGCCCATTTTCCTCTTATATTTATTTACATGGAATAGGTTATGTTATACAGAGTGCATTAGAATTCTGCAAAAGAACATGCACTTTTCCTGTCCCCAGTTTTTGCACAAATGGAATGTCACTGTCATCATTCTTCAAGTGAGCTTATAGAGCTCCACTGATTGTTGTGAGATACAGAAATCTCCTCATATAACATTAATAACTTTAAAATAAAACACCCTGAAAAAAAAAAAAAAAGGCCAAACGTTTGGCAAAAGCAATTTTTTGGGCTACACTGGCCTAACACACAGACTGGTTTGCAGACTTTGATCATGTATGCTGATGCCCCAGGTTTCCTCAGAAGACCCCAGAATACTTGTGCAATTATACTGCAGAAAATATTTTTTAGGATTTCTTAAGACTTAAAAAAATTTTTTGTTGTGTCATATCCACCTACGCATTTGGTTTCCTTCTCTTGATTTGAAGTGCTCTCTATGAATGGTGATACTATGAAGGGACACCTCTCAGACTCACAATTACCTAAACACTTATTACCCCAAGAAAAAGCATATCAATTATCAATGAGTAGTAAGAGAGACAGTCAGTAGCATGGACATAGATATATTTTAGAAAATTGCTAAATTAGCCCTTCAATTACTACTACCTGGACCAGTGTATGCTTATAATGAGGAAATTTAACAACTATATGAAGGCCTAGACATTAAAAACTTGATACAGTGGAGTTTCCTTGAAATTAAGAAACTGTGCTTGGAATTTTTGTTCAGGCCCATCTCTGCTAGTTACTAAGGGTCCTGGGAGCCAGTATCCATCAGGAAAAGGCCTTTGCAGAAGCAGGGGCAGAATAGCTGAGATGCTGCTGCTATAGCTGTACCACTCTGAAATGGTTTCCTTTCTCATCTCAAAAGATCCTCCCAGAAGAGTGCATGATCAAAGACACTAACCAAGAACTACAGAGGATATTTCTAGCCTGCTTGCCTCCTGCCAGAGAGCACTGGCTCCTACTAGAATACTTGTTTCAAGCAGCACCAATATTTCAACCTTCTACCCAACTAATGATTAATAAGGTTATACCAAGCACACCGGAGGCAGTATGTGCTTTTTGAAGAATGGATAACCTTTACAATATCTGTAATAGCCTAAAGGCTGCAAGTAGGGCAGTAAAGTTCTCAGTACACATTCAAAGGAATAAAGACTACATTCACACAACAGTAATAAATAGGGGCCAAAGGGGAAAGTTTATCTGAAAACCATAAGAAATATCTTTTAGAAGCTAGGAATTATTTAAATTGTTGAATTTAATTATTTAATTGTTAAATTTATTTGAAGACCTAGAATAGTGTTTTTCAAAGCAGTGTTTTCAGAAGTCTCTATTACTGCTGGATTAATGGCCTTTTTTACCCAGAATTATCTGTATTTTGTGCTTTGGAATTTTACAACACTGACAGCACTTCTCATATTAATTGACAGAAGGACAGAAAACCATTTTTGTGATGAGCATGGTCATCTCAGCTAAGGGCATTACTGACTTAGTTCTTTAAACTACAGGTTTAGGATATGGAAGCCCTACAGCATAGAAGTTATGCTACCATAAAGCAATATTTCCCCAGCATGGTGGGAATAGCCTGACCAAGACATGGAAAACATAGGAGACCTCACATCTGAGGAAGTAAGTTTTTTCCAAGGAAAAAATGTTTATTCTAGTCTCCCCTTTTAGTTTCTTTAATCTTCTTCCTTCCTGAAGCAGGGAGAGAGTCCATACCACTTATGAGTTAGTGGAATTCAAGAGGAATCCTGGTCTCCTTTAAACATAAGGCTTCCTTCAGAAGTTGTTAGCTGCTCAACAGCATTTTTTTGCATCTCTTTCACCTCTAAAATACACTTCAGCTTAAACAGCCCCCTACTCCTCCACCTTTTCTGGTGTTTCTTCAGCCTCCTCACAATACCCTTTACCATGTCCACCTTCAGATTTCCATATCTCCAGGGTGTAGGCTTCTCATGCACCCAATATTTTAACAAGCTTGTACTCTCTTTCCTGATGTTTCTTTACAGCTGTTCCTACTTTAAACATACAAAGAATTTCTTGGTCATGGGCTCCATCTGGATATTAAAACAACCCTACAGAATTATCTTCAATAGAGATGTAGTCCTCATGAAAAGTAAAACAGCAGACAGAAGTTATGCCTTATAAGCCCAGAAAATATCATTATACCACCTGCATAACTACACCTTACCAGCCTCACTCACTAACTCACAAAATTACCACTAATTACTAGTTAAGCAAGAGTGTAGCTTCTAGAAGGCTTTTTTATTTTTTTGTGGGTGCCTTTTGTAACTGCACTTTCTTCTCCCACAGAAACTTTCATTCTAATCAGCACGGAGCCACAAGTAAAATTGATTCATACCAAGTCATATGATGAACAGTGCATCAAAGTGCTTTTTAAAAAACATAATAGTGAAATTCCATTTATATGAGGAAAGGAAACAAAAACATTGTTTTCTTGTCTCTGATAATTCTAGACCTACCACTTTGACTTTGGTTAGACTTACCTCCTGCTGTATTCTGAAGAGACAATTCATGCCAGCAATGAAGCCCAATATTCATAAGCACAGTGGGGTCCTTCAGGTTGAAAGGCATTTCTGTAGATGCAAAACACACAACACAAACAAGGAAAACCCTGTGTATATAGCCAGATACGAGCAGAGAGATTTAGATGCAAAACAATTTCTTATTAAACTCAGTAAACTCCTATAAGTTAAAAATTAACTACTTTATCTCCTAAATATAGATTAAATTGGCATTTTCAGCAAAAGGCAGACCACTTCCTGAATTTTTTAAGAACAACAGCAGTTTTCCCAGGAAGATGTCATCCTGGTTCATATTGATTTCATCTGAATAAACTGCTCTGTTCTGAAATTTCTCCTTCTTTTTTTTTTCTTTTCTTTTTCCAGGAAGGCAAGGAGTTTGGTTCTAGGTTGATAGGACAGTACATGCATGTACTGGGGATGGGCAGCTTCCAGAAAGCTACTTAAAAAAGTTACTCCTCCTAACAGCATACTGGTTTATAGCACTGAGTGTTGGGTTCCTGACTGCAGTCTTGTTATTTAAAACACTTAAAAGCAACAGTGAAGATGAATGACCATAAGCTTATGGGTTAACTAGAAAATTATAATATCATTAATTAGAACAACAGAAATTTAAACTGTTGTGACTGCCATAATCTGTGATTGCAGTAGAGAAAGCCTTGTGCCTCACTGTCAAATCACAGCCTAACAGCTACATAAATAAGATAAAAATTTTGACAGAAACTATTTATAAAGAATGTCCCTACAGATCATAGTTCAGAAATATAATAATCTATCACAAATATCATTAGAAGGTTAAGGTACATGTACATCTTTTAAAAATTAAGTAGACTACACCTTAGAAATCTTCTGTTAAAGAGTTTAACTTGAGTTACAGGATTGTTTGCACATAATTGAAAGAATGTAATTGACATTAAAAGAGATAAAGATGTGAACTGATCATGAGTAACAGCTTTACCAAAAATTAAAATGTAAGTGAGGAAAATAAGTTGTGGGGCTTCAGCAAAGGAAAGTAAGATAAACGTCTCTTGAAAAGCTCTTAAGAAGGGATAAGAAAAAAAATCTGTTATGTCTCTTCATTTTTTCTGATTGCCCTATAAATCCAGCAGTGAAACTCCACCAACAAGAACATCCAGAAAAACAGCCATCACCCCTCCAAAGGGTTGATGACATGTGAGAAGGAATGCTTATATTAATGCTTTTTTAACTAAATGTTAGAATTATAAATTGCTTCTTTGAAGTACTCTGTTTATTGCTGTTCCCCTATGCTCTACAGTATCTGGTGAAGCATGGTCCTTCTACTGATTGGGTTTGTATGACCCCTGAGAAGACATAATGTTGAGGAACCCACTAGATTCATATATATATCTTACTGGTGATTTAGAAAGAAGTAGATAAAAATTACAAGAAATTAAGGATGAAAACCAGAGTAGAGAAGGAATTTTTCTATTTTAGGCTCAGCTCAACACCCAGAAAAAAAATTTAAAAAAAAAATTGCCACAGGAACTTCACATTTCTATTTGCTACAAGTCTTGCATGGGAGTAGTTAGTTTAAAGCATGTGACTCTGCACAGCACAATTCAAACAGCACAAAACACTGAAGCTGAGAGCTAGCTTGCCAGTTCAGAAGACATATGCCTAAACCTCAGTCTTGACATTATTTTTCTTGTCTGAAGACATGGTAAACTACAAGACGAATTGTGTTTATATGTTGCATTTTTATTAAAGTAGATTTGCAAACCCACAGAGAAGTGCACTTTCAGTGATAAACCAGAAACATCTAGGATACAGGGTTAATCTAAGAGACAATCTGTAAATGAAATTGTATTCATATTAATTCAGGGAAAGGTAATGAAGGATTGTGCTGTTTCAAATGAAAATCAGTGATCTCTCAAGCAGAGAAATATTCTGCAAATCCTACATCATAAATTTTTAGGACATCTGGAGATTCTTTGTTCTTTGCAATTCCCACTTCTCTCCTAAAGACATTATTAAAGTGTCAAATAAAAATTGCTGGCAAGTTCTAAGTATTTCATAACAGTTTGCATTATCATATGATAATATCTTGCTAGGGTGTGAGAAGACAAAAACCAATATATAGAAAAACAGTCAAATCAGAAAAATCAATAGAAAGTAAAATAAAAAAAAGGAAAATTACTCTCTTTGCTCATTTGTTGCATCCAGACAAGTTCACATTGCTCAGAGGAAATAGCAGGAGCCTTCTTGTGCTGAACAAAGCACCAAAGCATGCCCTCAGAGGAAGGAACAATCATGAACTGAAAGGAAGATAAACAGATGCCCAAGAGAAAAAATGTCCAGACCTGAGTTTTTGTTAACTTTTATGGCAACTTCCAAATGAGCATTCATGACTTGGAATTAAAAAAAAAAAAAAAAAATGAAATGCCACAAAGCTGCCAATCAGCTTCCCAGATTTCGTAAGGTTTTTAAATAGTTGATATGTTTCCGCTGCTATGTTTCACTCCATGGTCCTTTAAATCATTTCAACACCAGCATGACTCTGTTGAAACCAGCAGGGTTGCAACATAACAGAGCAGAGAATTAGGCCCACTAGTGTGATTTCTGGTTGCTAGACTGAAGGGAAAACAACTTTGAGCTTCAATAAGTTCTTTTAATCACTACATGAGCTGAACTAATCCAAAATATATTAGTCAATTACCATACTTGTAGGGCATCAAGTGAACTGGACTTCTTTTTTTCCAGCCTGGGACATCACTGAACTAACACAACAAATAGTCTGGGCATTGTAAATCTCTGAAGACCCTTGAAATGCCACAGATATTATTAGAAAATTAATTAGCAGAATTTATTAGCAGAATTAGAAGTCATGATGGAGCAGTGGAAGTTCAGGAAGAAGTTCAGGATGGACTCATCCTGCCTCCCCTTTCACCAGCAAATTTCTATCATTCTTTGAGGCCAGTAACTTGTGATTAAAGCATTCACTGTGTTTCAGTTTGAGCATATTTTCCCAAATTATAAACAGATCTGAAAGCTTTGAAATAAATTCACTATTTCCCCAATGGTTAACTTCATGTTTTAAGTAATTATTTTCTAAAAAATATATATAAAAATAAAGGCTTTCCAAGAACATCAGTAGGCAGAGCAAAGATGTATCTGGAAAATATGTCACATCACAGATGACTGTTGCATCTGCCATTAATAGGAATTAAAGCCAGTAACATCTAGAAAACTTAACAAATGGCTTTTTTTCTTAGCAAGCAATGTTCTGATGGAGGTGGAGCTCAAGATGTCTTCTCAGGACAGGACCAGGAGGCTTCCTGAACTGCAACAGCAAAAAATCCCTATTCTACTACATTCTCTGAAGAAGCATCTCACTTCCAGACAAAATAACCTTCTGCAGCTGCTTGGGCTTCATGACACTAAACAGTAACTTGCAGTTCCCAGAATTAAGTCATTTGCTACAGCTGCTAACAGCCATTTGCAGGAACAGCCTGAGAGATCCCCAGCTTCTAAATTTGTACGTAGAGGTTGTATCATTATGTTGCTTGACTCAATGCTCCTAAAAATGAGAATTTACTCTTCTGTTTAGCTCACTATCTATCTAAAGACACTAAGTTAGTCCCAATGACAATAGACTTTTGTGCTTTTTCCAGGCACTCTGTCTCCAGATATCAGAAAGTGTACCTGAAGATTCTGAAATTATTCAACTAGCAGTGCATTTGCAGTGCCCTGCAAGTCATTTGAAGAGGCTGGGGTATCTCTTTTTCTCCAGAACAGACACTATAAAGTATTTATCTGTTTGACAAAACTGCTTACATTTCATAAACTCTATTAAGCTGAAGTTGGACTGTTAATAAAGACTATGTGATAAAAGATAGGAAATGGCCACTCTCCACAACTGATCTGAACACTCACTGAACAAAGACAGGTTTCTCTTCCTCGGTTTGTACTTAATTATTGTGTAAAGCAATATCACAGTATCCTTTGCATTACCCCAAAACTCACTGGAGACTCACTAGTTCTACAAGCAGATCTGAGGATTTGTGGCTATGGGATGGTGACAAGTGGCTGAATGGGACTCACATCTCTAAACTGCTTAGCAAACCCCACTCCTCAACTTCTGGTACTAGTCATAATGCCACTATGCTCAGTTTTGACTAAACATTATCTGTGAGGCTATAGAAACGATAGTGTAAGGTTTTGCCAGGACTAAAGCTAGCCTTCAGATAAAGGTTTTAAGTAACCAACTCACATGGCCTTTTTAGGGACCACATTCATTTTAAGTCTCCTAAAAGAAGTTCAGCCTCAAATTTGCCATATCTACCTTGTTGAATAATGTGGATTGGACAGTGCATAGGTGGAAAGGGACCGGGGGGTACTGGTCAAGAACCAACCAGTGGGGTGCCCTGGTGGCCAAGAAGGCCAAGGGCATCCTGGCCTGTATCAGGAATGGTGTGGCCATCAGGAACAGGGAGGTCGTTCTCCCCCTGTACTCAGCACTGGTGAGGGCACACCTCGAGTGCTGTGTCCAGTCCTGGGCCCTCAGTTTGAGAAGGACACTGAGACACTTGAGTGCTTCCAGAAGAGGGCAATGAGGCTGGTGAGGGGCTTGGAACACAAGCCCTATGAGGAACAACTGAGCAAGCTGGGGTTATTTAGCCTGGAGAAAAGGAGACTCAGGGGTGACCTTATCACTCTTTACAACTCCCTGAAAGGTGGCTGTAGTCAAGTGTGGGTTGGTTTCTTTCTCCAGGCAGCACTGACAGAACCAGAGGACACAGTCTCAAGCTGTGTCAAGGGAGATATAGGTTGGACATTAAGAAAAAGTTTTTTACAGAAAGGGTGATAAAGTATTGGAATGGTTTGCCCAGGGAGGTGGTAGAGTCACCATCTCTGGATGTGTTTAAAACAAAAAAGATTGGATGTGGCACTCAGTGCCATGATCTAGTTGAGGTGTTAGGGCATGGGTTGGACTTGATGATCTTGAAGGTCTCTTCCATCCTAGTGATTCTGTAATTCTGTGTGATTCTGTGTGATTCTGTGTGATTCTGTGTGATTCTGGGCTTAGGAAGGTCTCGAGAAAAAATTACCACCAAAAACCAGCTCAGGTAATAATGGTATTTCACAAGTCATTACAATGCAAGTGTTTGTGCCCTCATCTGGTTCTTCTGACCAAGAAGTGTGAGAAGACAGATCTCCTACAGAATCAGATTTAAAAGCTGGGCCCTGGCTTGTTACTCTCTGAGAAAAATCCCACACAGACAGCCACTGCTGGCTCCTCCTGTGAGTCAAGGATGAACCCAGCAGTGGCTGCCTATATAGGACACCTTTATATTTGAAAGATCTGGAAACAGAGAAGGCCTTTACTATCTTTTCCTGCTTTTGTCCTGACATTCAGCCATGGCAATAGCTGTAGTTGGGAAGGAGAGGCTCTGTTTCCTGGAAGATGGCTAATCATAGTGTTTTAAGGAAGCCAATTATGAAAGAACTGATTAAATTATTAAACTATGCTAAGGATCCTTTCATATTTTTGAAAGCTGAGAAGCTTTGGGGATCAGTATTGCTTGGGTGAGGTTTGTTGGGGCAGAAAATGGGCAACAGTAGAAGCTTGCTGAATTTGCAGCATCAAAAGGTGGCAGCTGGGAAGGAAGGAAGCAAGGCCAGCTCAGACCCTCCCTGCCTTGCAGAGCAGAGACCAAATGCCTTACTGACTTTCTGACACAGTCCTTCATTCTCAGCTCCCAGTGCCTTTTCTAGTCCAAATTTTGGGTCTGGATCATAGAATCACAGAATGGCTGAGGTTGGAAAGGACCTTTGGGAATCATTCAGATGACTACCACATGCAGCTGTTTGCCCAAGACCGCATTCAGATGGTTTCCAGGGATGAAGATTCCACAACCTATCTGGGAAACTGGTGTGAGTACTTGGTCAACCTCTTGGTGAAAAAATGTTTCTTGATATTCAGAGGGAATCCTGAATTTTCATATGTACCCATTACCTCTGGGCCTTTCACCAGGCATCCCTGAAAAGAGCCTGTCTCCATCCTTTTTGTATCCTCCCTTCAGGTATTTATTAATATGCATTGATGCAATCCCACTGAGGCTTCTCTTTTCCATGCTGAATCTGAGGTTTCAGCCTCTCCTCATATGACAAGTGCATCAGTCCCCTCATCATCTCTTTGGGTCTTTTCTGGAGTCTGTGCAGTACACCTCTTTTTGTCCTCAATGGGGGAGTCCAGAGTTGGACCTGGCACTTCAGATGTACCTCAGCAGCACTGAGCAGAGGAGAAAGATCACCTCCCTTGACCTGCTCCCTTGGCACTCCTCCTAATGAAGGATAAGGGAGGAAATGCCAAGGGGCCTTATCTTCACACACAGAGAAAAATTGATGTGTGCATTATTGTTCAAAACTCCTCCAGATTCTTCCTGCACATTTCAGTACATGTTCCATCAAAATATCTAACAAAAGATTGCAGTCAATAGCCTAAACTTCACAAAGCCAGGGCATCTTTTGTGTTCAAAAGACAATTCTCATTCTGCAAAATTAGCAACTTGAATTTACTTTACTGGTAGCTGAATGAGTCATATGGCTCAATGATAGTATCAGTGCCCCAGTAATGCCAACCTACAGCTCAGAATGTTTTTATTTCATTCCTTTAAAAAAAAAAAATCTGAGGATCAGAAAAAGATTGGAAATTACATGAGAAAAAATAGTAATAATTATGGAAACAATCCTCCTCACTGAAGCCTTAAAGAGTCTTTATTCTTTTTTGGACAGTGACCCAGTTGATGAATTGTAAATGTTGTGTTATTTTTCTATTCCTCAAGACTTCTGGAAAATAAACTACATTTAAGCACCCATCTAAAATTCAGGATTATATTGCAAACATTTACCTGTTAATATCATTGTATACCATCCCAGGATTACTTATTTTTACTAAGGATCCTGTACAAAATCATCATAATGTAATCCACAGAACTACCTGAAGGATGTTTTTATCTTTGTCCCTTAAATAACAGTAGAAGATTAGTGACTAATCTAATTTGAGTGAAATCAATACTCATTCACTTACAAAAGTGTCTCGGAGGGTTTTGTGGGTTTTCAGCCAATGAAGGCCTTGAAATGGAAAAAAATCTGATAAAGAGAGAAACCTCAGGTCTCTGTTACCAGCATCAGCAGAAAAGGCCCCAGTGATGACCATTCAAAAAGTAAGGAAAAGCAGGAAGAAAAAGTGAAAGATACTCTAAAGCTTTAATACTTTAGGAAATTATCAACTTTGATGGATCAATATACCTGAAGTTTCTGGATTTAGAAATTCCATGTCTTTGGAGATCAGGATCTTATATCAGTTTTCTAAGTAAAAAAGAGTTCAGATTGCAATCTCAAAAAGAAACAAATTTCTAGAAGGCTGCTAGCCAGGTGAATGTGTTTGTACTGGTTCCTGTGATATATGTTTCCTTTTTTTTCCAAAGATTAGAAAGAAAGTACAGACAGATTGTGGCATGTGCAGTATCAGTTCACAGCAGGACCTAAAGATGAAAATCTCTAGAGTCAGAGTTCATGAGGAGCTCTAAGAATCCTTCCAGGTGTTTTCATGGAAATTGATATAATGGAGCACAGAGATGAAAGAGCAAATATATATTATTTTAAATCACAGCTTCAGGGCTTAAAGCTAAGCTCAGCAGGTACAAGGAGACTCAGCATAGATTTCAAAGCAAATGTACATCTAAAGAAAGCAATTTTTCATTGGAGAAATATTTTACACTTAATTTGCTTTTTTTTCTTTCATTTTGTTCACAGTTTTCCTACACTATCGAGAAACATTCTTCTGCTACTTTTTGTTTAAAAAAATCAGAAAATGAGAAATGTGTTTCTGCTTGTGCTTGTGGCCTATTCATTTATTGTTTCCTGACTATATGCAGAATTCAGCCACAATTCAGTGTACAACTAGGCAAGCCAACAGCTCATACTTGGCATTTACAAAGGTAATAGTGATGTAACAGTAAAAAATTAATGCAACATTTTCTATGACATATGCATAGTATGAAAAAAAGAGTGAAGAGCCGAGTCCCTTTTACATCTAAAACCTGTTTCACTAAAGAAAACAGCATTGTGAATGCATAAGTTCAATGGTAACAAAAGGACAAGACTTCTGTCATATTCTGATAGCCATATATATAAAAATAATGGGTTCATCCAGATTTTTTGTGAGAATATGTGGTTACTTTTACATAATGGTCTGCTCCCTACTATCTTAAAAAAGCAAAAGGAATCTGTGAGCTACTTGCATCACTTTTCACACTTCTAATAACACTTCACACAAAATCAAATATATTTGTACAAAATTCTCCAAAAGTGCATTATGCATTTTATGTTGTCAGAGAGGTGACCATCATGTTTGGGTGGTTAAATTCTTGTTTGTGTGTGCAGGCAAAGATTTTATAGACAAGTATCTGGAAAAATGTAATTATGGTTCAATTTGATTTTAGAGAGCACTTTATTGATATTTTTGGAAAACCCACTATATGTCTTAGATCACTGTAAAGACTTCCAAAATACTTGGTGGTTTTCATAAGGATGGATACTATCTGTAGGCATCAATATGATATTACCTGTATTACAGACCTTTGTATTACACAGAGGAGACATACAGTCTCTAGCACTGTTTACAAATAACTATACAAAAATTATTTTTAAAAAAATAGCTCTTTCTTCTTTAAAAGGGAACAAATAAAATTAATTTTGCCTAAATAACTTAATGCAGTCCAGTCCTTTGTTCAGTTATGAGCAGACCTACTTTTACAACAGTTCCCTGGAATTTATAGATTTTTCCACTCACAAGCAAACTGTTTTAAAGTTGCTAAAAAACTGTTAAATAATTAGGAATTGAATTACTAAAAGAAAAACTTATTTGAAAACATATTGAGCACAGAAACTATGATTTTATTTGACTCTTCCCTGGGTTTCTGTTACCCTGGATGCCAGAACTACAGCCACAGAAAGAGGAATATCAGGAAACATCAGCTTTGCAATAAGGAACACAGAGCAGTTCTTTCCCATTCCAGTTTTATATGAGTAGAGCACTGAAAGAGGGTATTTTTATTCGTGAGCAGGACTCAACAAAGGAATAAATTCTTTTGTTCTAATAGAATTCTAAGGGTACCTCCACTGCCATATTCTGCTTCAGATAATTGCAAAGCTATGATATACATAAAAGAGTCCTTGGATATAAGCAAAGAAATCTATATAAACAATATCAGCAAACAAATGTACAAAAACACATTGATTACCCCCAGATGGATAGTAACTTTGTTGTGGCAAACCATAAGCCTGCACACTGATTATCAAATGCATCTAGGTGCCAGGTGAATTCCATATAGGAATGTGTGAGAAATTGTAGAATAAAAGTAGAATGCATGCTGTACTTCTATGAGCAATAGAGATAGTAGCATTTTGGATGATAGGGGGTGAGACAGAGATTGAGAAGAAAGGAAAAGAGAAAAGGGAAAAATGTGAAAGTGGTTTGGTTTAGGTTCAGAAAGAAACCAAGAAATCAAAGACAAATATAAAAGCATGAACTAGATATTTATTATCATTATTTTTCCATACTACAATGGTACACATTTCTTAAAATCTTCCAGACAAAGATTCTAAATTGTTAATGGTCTTTCAGGAGCTAACAGAGGTGAATGGCAAGGCCACTGGACAGCAGGTTGAGTTGCACAGCCATTGTGGGACTGATCAAAGGTCAGGCACAGAAATGTTGACATGTGGAAATTAAAGCATGAAGTTTCCATTCCAGCACCCTCGTCTCACTACTATGCTTCATATAAAATTTTCTCTGCTTCTTGTGGACATGCTGGAAGAAGATGAAAAATGTAATAGAGCAAAGCAGTACAATCTGTTGGGGTATTTTAAGTCATATTTTTCCATCTCGCCATTTTTTTAGGAAGATTGGGTAAAATTGCCTGTACAAACATTCTTGCTTCTTGTAATGTCAGATGGACAGCAACAACTGTAGATCCTTTAGACATGCAATCAATATGACCAAGCAAAGCAGAATCTACCAAAATCAGATACTTTTGCTCCCCTTGTAAAACTGACTTCAATATATATACACAGAAACTTAGATACATATTTAGATAGAAATAGATCTAGTTTTAAATTCAACATTAGTTAAATTATCCTCTATCTCCACCAAGCATGTCTCATTGGGCACCCTCCCACAGATGATCTCTATTGTCCTGTGCTGAACATAAAAAACAAGAACGAGTTAGTCACGCAAACTGAGGCTACCAGTGATGCCATGTAACATGAGCACCACTGCAGCCACACTTAGCACAACAAACAAGCTTTGCTGAAATGTAGTGCTGAGCAATGCAACCACATTAACCATTTCTGCTGACTGCTGCTGGCTGGGAGTGCTGGACCACAGAGCTATCCCATGAGTGTGAGCAAGAGAAGCTGCATTCACACACTGAGAAGAGTGGATTGCTGTAGCTAGCAGATAGAGAGTTGGTGGTAAGGGTCAGGAATAAAAACCTCAAAAATGTGCCATGTATCTTAGAGGTTTACAGAATCATCAAAACTTTTTCATTATTAAGTGAGCTAGATCAGTTCCCTGATTGCCTGTGGTTTGTCTGTCATCATTTTCACGTGTGCCATGATTACTCTGTAAAAAAGTTGCCGATCTGAAAAGCTAACCCCTTTATTTGGGGGCAAGCTGACACCACATACTAAAAAAGCACAGGGAACAAACAGAATTAGTTTTCATCCTTCCAATGAAAAACCTAAATGGCCTTCCCCTCTTGAACTGCTCATCTGAAACAGCAGGCACAAGGGACTGTCAGTTGCTCTCTGTATGTTGCCAGGGAAATATCCAGAAATTTCTTCCAGTTTATCAAAGACCTTTGTTTCCTGTGCTAACCTATATCTGAACTTAAATTTAAAAAAATTTAAAAGGCTAATTATCATCAAGAGTAATACATTGCATTTAATTTAAACACCTGATGCCTGCTGGATCCCCATTAGAAGACATGCCACAATTGCAACAGATAATATTGGCTGTAATTTCCACACCCATGACTGTGGCTGAATCTAATTTGCTGTGTGCTTTTACAACTATAAGCTGTCAAATTGTAGTGAGACTTACTGGCATATCCATCAGGTGTATCATGGCAGTCTTGCATTCAACCACCAGTACTATGTGTTAGTATACTTCATATTCTCAATTTACTGCAGCCTATTGCTATTTAAATAGGTCTTGGACGTGTGGTTATAATGCTTAACTGCCTTCATGAAGTGTCTGAAGGTCTACAGGAGGAAAGGCTGTATATCTCCAGGACTACTCTGCACAAGCAAAGGCCCATTACATGATCACCTGTGATTGCAAGGGGTAATTTCTGTGACTCAAAGCATTCCTGGGATTTCTTCATACTTTTGAAGAAATATAATCTTTTATAATAGTTTCAACAGGTAATCTGTGGATCCTGTTACTAAAAGGTAGTGTGAAGTGGGGGTGGATAGCTTAGCCACAGTCCTAGATTTTTAGAATAAGAAGATACTGCTGTAAAACTATGCTTCAGAAATCAGCAATGTGTAGTCAGCCAAATTCTGAGCACACTGATATTCCAAGTAACCCATGTGAAGTAATGAATTTATACTTGTCCCAGCAAATGAGATCATCAATAGGCCCTCTCTCAACAGAGCAGACCCCAGCTGGTGTTATTGTCAC
Organism: Lonchura striata; assembly: GCF_050655825.1. Classification (NCBI taxonomy): domain Eukaryota; kingdom Metazoa; phylum Chordata; class Aves; order Passeriformes; family Estrildidae; genus Lonchura; species Lonchura striata. Next base: position 50,476,461 of record NC_140705.1, read on the forward strand.
AGCATTGTAAAAATTACCAGTGTAGTTTATGTTCTGACTGTCTTAGCTTGAGTTACAATGACAGTGTGCTGACAATTCTTTACCACCCAAGTAATTTAGATGATCACAACAAACCATTGATCCTCTCATACTTGTCTTTATTTTTTCTAAAGATGCAATCCTAATTTAGAATGGTGAGTGGGAACCAGTGGCATATTCCTATCAGTGATATTGCCACTAATGTCACTGGTAGGAATACATTTGGTATGCCATAAACTCTTAGCTCAGCAAAGAACTATTTCTTATAAACACTCCCTTCTCTCAGCTGGATTTTCAAGTTGCAAAGATGGAGCTTCACACAATCAGGAATACACTGTGGTTTATCATCTCTGCAAGCTTACAGACAAGGTGTTCTGTTTCAAAAAAAAAAAATATTTATTTTGGTTATTTGGATTACTGCCTGGAAAGGAAATGATAAAACAGATGTCATGGAGCCAGATGAGTAATAGAATAATTTCAAAGAGTGATCTGAGCTGCTAAGAAGATGACACTTGAGAGGTCAGACACACAAAACATTCTCCACTTTCTCTCCTTCTGCACTCAGAGCTTGAAGCATAAGCTGTGTGTGCTTCAGCCTTGTTGAGCTGACATGATCAGTGCAGATAGTGTTTAGATATATTCGACTATTACAAAGGTCTTCAAAGGAGCCATTTTGATAGGGGAGGGGGTGAGAAGAAGAGTTTTTTTAAAGATCAGAAAATCAAAAGCAGGAATGTGTATTTGCAGCTAGAGAAAATGTTTCATTTGCTGTTGGGCTGTTACAGGCACAGTTACTGGAGTGGCTAAGAAACCATTAGCTACCTTGCTTCTCCCCTGTGCACAGCCTGCACCACACAGCTGTGCAAACTTCCCCTCCCTCCTCCCTGCCTCCCACTTAGTGGAAAGCTGCAGCCAGGGCCGTACTGGTGCTAAGAGGATGTTGAATCATTATTTATGCTTCAGCGATAATGACAGCCCTTCTCTGTCCTGATGGGGAACCTTGCTCCTGTCCCAGTGCTAGCCTCTGGCCAAATGACAGGAAGATGCTTCCTGTCCCCAGTCTCCAGCCTAAGATAGCAGGGCAGAAAAAAGGTGTGTGAGTGAAAAAAAAAACAGGTGTGTGCTGGCATCTCTCCTCCAAACTGGGTAAGTGGGGCACCCAGTCCTGAAGGAAGCAGCCTGAATTCACAAGGAAAGTTTATGACAGGGCTGGGAGCCAGTGTTGTCTCAGTCCCCAAAAAAACAGCTTCAAAGAGAAGTTGCCAAAACTGATAGCTCTTTACCCAAGTATGACTGGCCTAGGTAGCTGGCCTAGATTACCTTGTCCAGGGCAATGGGGGCACATACAGACCCCCATGCTGAGCAGCCAAAACTCAAAGAGCTTTGGAGGGTATGCTGCAGCTGAAAGTAGACCCCAAAAGCCCATCCCACTCCCAGGGTTTGTCACAGCAGGCACGCCACAACACTGCCGGGGACGAGTGGCAGCTGCTGTTAGAGGGCTTCTGTAACAGCATTGCCACGGCGTTAAAATGCAAATAGCAAAGTATTCAGTGACTCTGCTTTTACTACCGTACATTGCAAGCTGTCTGTGGACAACTAGCAGTCTTTCTGGGGACACAGGATCTCACACTGAAAGCTTTTTTCTTCAGAAAGCAAGCACAGAACATGTCTTCATTTGCTTTGCTAAAAGGTGTGTGTGATGTACAGAAACGACAGACACAGTATCAGGGTCAAGCCACCGCACAGTCAAACGAGACTGAAACTTTGTACGGAAGTAAGATGCTGCCACCTTCGGACCAAACAGAGGGTTAGCGGAGCGCCCGTAAAGGGAAAAATCGCTCCGAGAAAAGGACGGAAAGGAAAAGGGCAAGAAACAATAGAGGTGTTGATGACGTGCTAATAATACTTATTTACATTCAACATTCACCTTTGAGTTGTAAGGAAAAGAGCAGAATAAATGGTGACCTTGCTTCCTCGAAAGCTTAATAACTACTAGTATTTACTATCATGTAAAATGCTCTTTTCTTATAAATAAAGGCTTAGAAAAAGCACATGTAGGTTCTGTGTATTGCCACCTTCTGTTGCAGTAAAAGACAATAGAAATGAGCAGGAGAATTGCAGGAAACTAGAAATTAGTTGGTCAGGTCAGATTTGGGCCAACACATGGAACTCAACATGTTATATTGCTCATTACAAAAACAGCATGGATTTCTTAATGGATACAAATTACATTAGCGTGATTAAGGAGAAGAAAAATATAAAGAGTATTTTCTCCCAAATAAATTATGGGAAAAGCTGTTTTTTCTTTCCCCCCTCACCTCAGAGGAACTCCCTGAAATCCTCTTGTATTTGTATGGCTTTTAGGGATTTGGAAGAAACTTGGAAGTACTCATGAGAATGTCTTTTCTCTCAGCTTTGAGATTTGACTGCCCTTCTCTGCCAGCTTTGTGCAATGTGACTCCATTGGAGTGAGGATCTCCAGCTGGCCAGTCAAAAGGGGCATACAGAGCCATGTCTGAGACAAGATTCTGAAAAGCAGAGAGGGCATGGAGCAAGATTATGGAAGTCTCTGACTATATCTACTTTGCTAAGTATTTGCACAGAGGTGGGATTTCTGTATACACTCTGGTTGTAGCCCAGACAAGTCTCTCTTGTGGTTGAGGGCAGCAGAAATATGGCTGTCAACCTGTGCAAATCAAGCAAAAATTAAGTAATTATCGGTGTAGATGAGCTCAGCTGATGCCACAGGTGTTCAGGAGCTCAGAGTCCACAAGATGGTACTCACAGCACTGTCCAAAAAGGACCTGCTACCTCAGTCCCAAGCACTGTTTCCCAGCAGGGTCACAGCATGGTGCTTAGCTGTAAGATCAAAGCACACTGTTCTGCGGCTCAGCACAGCCTCTCCATTCCAAAGAAACACAGCCAAGTTCCAATACTGGGTTTCCTTCTGAAAATCAGAAATGTATCTGCAGCTTCACGAGCAAGGCCTTCCAAAAAAACCCATTTTTATGTGGACACAAATACATTTATAAAAGTCAGTAATTTTTGTTAGCAGAGTTTCTTAATGATGACTTTAACTTGTTCTCAAACTTCAGTTATGCTGAAAAAAGTTAGCATAGCAAAGATCAGGCTGCATGGGAGTCTGCACCAGTCTTTTTATGTGCAAGAACTTCAAAGGGCTTCAAGGGGTTTAATAATGGAACTATGACAGCCTGAAGAATAAACAGAATTTGAGTGGACAGATGCACAGGACTTAGAGCTTAACCTAGAAGTCTGAAACTTGCTGAAAGGAGCCAATATTAAAGTAATTATGCACTTAAAACAATTACTATTTATTCTTCAAAGAGTCATAGTCAAGTGAAGTAACCCATTTTAAATTATTTCTGGTAATTGCATTGCATCCCCAGATTATATGCCTGCATACTCTTTGAACTAGGATTAAAAAAAAAAAAAAAAAGAGAGAAACCAACCTGTCCCTGCATTTTTGCTTAAAGATTACCCCATATCTTGAGTAATTCCACAGTAGCTTATCACTTCCTGCAGGCAAAATATAGGGTGTTAAACCTGAGTAAATCCATGTAATTTTAGTTTCTGTATCTAGGCCAGAAGTCAGTTTAACAGTGAACAATTGCAAATGCCTAAATTGTTCACTTACCACTGACTTTTGATAATCTGGGGAAATCTATAAGAGTATAAAGGCATTTCATTTAAAACTGTGGTAGCTTACCAGCACATAGTTGTACCTAGCAAAATTTCTGAACACAAAATTAGGAAGGATCACTGTTCTGCTTTAGATAGCATAAAATAGCTTTCCATTCAGTAACCTCAACATGTAAAATCTGATTTAAAATAGTTCCCAGGGCACTCACAATTTCTACTAAGATGTAATCACATTATTCTTGTGTAACAGAATATAGGAAGCAAATTCCATCATCTAAACTTTCTACTCATTTACTGGGACAGTGGTGGGAATTTTACTTCTAAGTATACTTAACATAGTTTATGATCAGTCTGTGGGGAGATTTCCACTTAAGAATATGTCCTGCCCATATTTATGGACAGAGGCTAATTTTGAACTAGCTTGCTGCAACACTGCTGGCAGTGCATTTGCAGCAGAGAAAGCTCAGTACAAAACATGAGAATGACCTCTAAATATTTACTGGATCATCTCAGAAGCTGCTTCTTCGTTAATTCTAGGTTTTTACAGAATTTCATCAATGCAGGCATAAAGCTTAAATATCTGATAGCACCTAGACATCTTTAGGGTCTGGTATATTCTTATTAGGACTTCTTAGTTTCTTAAGTAATTTCCTAACATAAAATCCTTCAAGATCAATCTATTTCCAAATTTATAAGCAAATGTAGACTGAAATAGGTTCATAAATATGGACTGGAAACTTGCAGACAACGCTATAACGGTGGGTAATATACAAATGATTTTTTGTGAAAACTAAAACTTCTATCTCTACTGTAAATAAATTCATTGAGATCCTTCTTGCCACAGGAAATAATTAACATGTTATTGCAGTGATCTCCAAAAAATGAAGCCATGTAACATCAGGTGTGCAGTTAAGGAACAGTTCCTTCTGTTATATCTTTGATTTTAGACATGGAAGGATTGCTTTCTCCAAATGCAAAAATATGCAGTGATGTTGTGCTTTAGAGCACGTGTTTATAATTGATGAATATAATTGCTTTGCTCTGACTGCATGCACTTAGTAAGAATATTGTGTTCTTTTGCCATGATTTCAGCCCTGATATTTAGTCATTTATTAAGCATCATTTGGGCTCATTTCCATAATTACACAACAAGAAGAAATCTGTGTGAGTATGAATCCCCTCTCAAGTGAAGATAACATTATTTGTAAACCATACCAATATCCTTTCCACACAATCAAGAAACATGCATTTGGCTGTCAGCTGAAGAGGATGGCTTCTGCCTGAAGGAAAATAAAGAAAAAAATGTGAGTCTTGAGATGCACAGTTCAGCATTTCTGAACTGTCAACTGATATCTTGAGCTGTCTCAACCAAATGTGTGCATTAGGATTCAATCAAGTTTATTTTGTATGTAAAGTGTGGTTCATAACAACCAATGTGCCAAAAAAACCCTTTACTCCAAGGCCAGTAATTGATGTAGCTCGTTGTTATCATTACCTCTAAAATATTTTAAAGAAAGCTGACAAATATCCTTGTTCTGTGAGCCATGTAACAAAATCTTCACCTACCTCAGGTAGGTGAAGACAAGACACATCCCACACCCCTTGAAGTGGAGAAAAGAAGGAACTCCTGGAATAGCTCACAAATGGGACAGGGCAATGGTTCCAAAGGGTACTGCTGCCAGATTAGGTTGGGAGGCTGGGAATGACACTACATCCCCATAGTGCCCACACAGTCTTTGCTGAATAGCCCTTGACTAATTTCTTCCATTTTTAAAAAGAGATGTCCTGGATGTGCACTTGAACTATGCATGAAACATGCTGCACTTCAAAATCATGCAAGTGGACAACCTCTGTTATAAAATAAAGAAAGACCTAGGTTTAGAGTCAACTTTTTCAGTGCTTAGAAAATTCTTTTAGAAGTCTTACTATAAACTACTTGAAAGACAGAGATTCCTTTTTATCTTATGAACAAAAAAAAAAAAACAATTTTTGAAATATAGTCTTAACTCCCATTTAAAAAATTTCTTTTTCTGCAGAATTTTTCTGGAAAAAATATTTTAATGGACACATGCTAACAGACAAAAACATGCATTATAGTCATTTTACAGCAGCAATTTTAATGTTTTTATACACATAGATTTTTGAAATTAATACATTGTGATGACTGTGGGTGGAATACAAACATGTCGGTTATAAAAAATGCATTGTGAAAAGTGTTTTATCAGAAGGTTAGTGGTTCATGTTACCCATACCCAGTGGTATTTTGCCTGCATTTATATGGCAGATATATAAGAATTATTTATGAACAGAACCTTTCATTTTTTTCTACTCCTATGTGATATATGCTCATGCTTGTGTCACATCCAACCTGAGAAGTCAATCATCCCAGACTAGAGTTATCTTTTCAGTTTCTTATCAAAAACTGAACCTAATCAGCTGGAAATGAGTTGCTTGGAATAGTACCTCAAGCCTTGGTAGGTAAGAGGTGAGACAGGTTTGTCAGGGGACTCCAGGAAAATGAGCTTGTGATCCTGCTTTTCCTGACTGGAGAATAATAAATATTTCCATGAGCAGCTGCCTTCTCACACATTTTGTCACACTGTCTGACACCGGCAAATTTGGTCTTCCCTGTCTCTAACACAGATAAACTGAATTAGGGATTTGGAGCCATTTTGTCAAGGGCTTGCTGTCCTAGGTGATTCACTGCTCTGCCTCCATCCAGAACCAGCCTTGCCTCTCATCAACACAGGAGGTAGAAAAGGAGCTCCATTCCCTGGACGCCAAGCGGTGCCCTCTGTCCCTTATCTATTCTTACAGTAAAAGCAAAACAAAACAAAACATTGCCTGTCTTTAATGGTAAGTTTCCTACAGTAAATCACAATAAAAGCCCATCAATTTGCAGATTCTGAGTTTGTTGTCATATATTCTGAAACATTTTGCCACCATATTGCCATAGTACACATACACCAAATTGACTTATTGGCAAATATTGGTGGGGATCAAAGCAGTTTTAGAGTAAGGAAAAAAGATTCAGTCCATTAATTTGAATGTAGGAATATTTATTGATTCTTAATTTATTGATTTATTGATTCAGAACCACTCACTCCAAGCTGGCTGCTCTGTCACAAGGCAAGTATTAGGAAAAGCATGAGCCATACCAGACACTGCAGAAGTATCTTCACTCAGCTTGGAGATTCATTTTCTACTTCGCTTGTAGAAATAATCCAAATGTTAAGAGAGAAGCTGTCAATTACAGTACATTTCTCTGGGCCATGGCTTATAAAGATCTTGTCAGTAAAAAGCAGAAAGCAGTTTTTATGTGCAATAGCTACAATGCAAGCGTATTCCAGTCCCCTGTCGGTACCAGTGCCTCCACGGCAAGCATGAGATAGGTGACACCCAGAATTTGGGTAGGTTATAGAAGTATCATTAAATGAAGTGTGAAGAAAACAGACCTTCAGTCACATAGCCAGCTGTATCCATTCTCAAGCATACTGAAATTACAACTCCCAGGAGCTTTCCAAAGTCCCAAACATATTGCTTTGGAAAGAGATTGGAGCTGCGTTCTGACACATGTGTAATGAAACAACCAAACAACAGAAATAACAAAACTGCTATTTGAAACATTAATGAATGTAAGTGCTTCAACACTATCCAGTCATTCCATAAAAATTTTTAGCTACAGTATTATCTAAAGAGCATAATTTAGGAAAGAGTTTAAATTTTTCCTTGCTGTTTGCTTACTGAGAGCATACTTTAAGATTTACTCATGAAATTTCAGAGCAAAGAATGAATACCAACACTGTCAGGAGCAGGATTTACTTTTTTTATCTAAGTCAGTGTCTTAATTACAGATTGATATTATGTTGTTATCTTAGCTGAACAGAACAGAGTTCAGCCCATGAGCATATGTCTACCAACCCAGTAAATATACATAGTTACTGAAAGCACGTTCTAGATCAATGACATTGATCAACAAACCAAAAACTGAGTAATTAAATTGTTATTTACCTGAGGCTGCAGTTATGCAGCAGACTCATCCCTGAGTCTGCTCTGAGAGAGCAGACTCATCCCTGTGAGAGGCATCAGCAAGGAAACATACAGATGATAACTCTGGATGCCTTTTTACACCTATATCAAAACACTCCAGTCAGAGTCACTGCTTTCACTTGAATTTATCTCACACTCTCAGAGCTGAAGCTACACACACAGAATTAGATTCCTTCACAGGATGTGTGCTTTTCATGATTGCTTTAACAGTTGATTTTTTTTAACAATTAAATGCCTTGACTTTCTAAGTGGATTCTCAGTTTTATTTCAGTTTCTTACAACAAATTAATCAAATCACTGACAATTTCACAGGTCTTTTTACTCCTCATTGTGCTTTATTTGACTTACTGAGTTTTAATTGCTCTTACCAAATAAGCAAAGGTACTTTTTTATTTTGATTCTATCCAGGAAAACTTAAAAGTAAGCTCCATTTGTTTCATTTCCTTACAGTCAGTTTAAAAAGTGAAATTGGTGGGCCTGATGCCTTCTTCCAAACGCATTAGGAGTGCCACACACTGCAGTTGTAGGAATGCTGGATGAATGCTCTTTGAAAGCTTTTGCTCGGAATCTGTAACAAGGCACATCAGTGGCTCCTTTCCAGAAACTCCCTATCATACTCCATTCTGACAGCCATTTTCCAGCTATATCTACAGCTAGGATCTAACAAGAGGGAACAAGAACAAAAAGGATACTAGAAGATTAATGATCTTTGGCACTACACCACCACAATCCCAGCGTCAGTCACCATAAACAGAAACACATGAACAAAATCAATATATCATGTTGGCCCAGTCATTGAATATGCTTTCTATAAACTTCAGAGGAATAGCATTAGGCTAACTTGGGCCTCTAAGAACCACCCTGAAAATCAACTACAGCATATTTCAAGAGTCTTTTCAGAGTACCTCTTATGATGAACTTCCTCCCTGATGATCTGTTCCCACAAGGAGTAGTAAATGCTCTTCCCTTGAACAAAGAACAATGGCAAATGTTTTCTAGCAGAGCTGACGTGTCTGCTGCACTAGAAAACCCATTTTGTCCCATTTTCCATCCAGTCTGCCCTCACAGAGAAGCTGTGGGTGTGCAGTACCTAATAATACTCCATATCTCAAGCTCCTCTGAGTAGCCAACAACCACCACCACAGATGTCTACACAGACCTCAGCCTCTGCACTTCTGAGATGTCATGAAAGTTACCAAGATAAAGTCTGGACACACAGCAGGTGACTCTGAAATCTTAGTAAAACAAAGACTTTTATCCAAATTTCTGGTCTGTTGGGCTCAGAGGTATGAGTGGTGTCAGGATTGAAAGCCATTTATCGACCGCTAACCCTAAAAGACTTGAAAACAGTAATGGCTACATACAAATATAGCTCTGTGCTGTGTAGCTGCTCAAACCCAGGCTAAAGACCCTTTGTTAGTAAATGGGATAAAATTGCACTGCTGGAATGAACACACTAGAAAATTCCAAAGTATGCCTTAGCATGCACAGATTTTGGTTTTTTTCTTGCATCAAAGGACTTAGACCAGAAAAGGCTTCTGACATACAAGAAAAAAAGAAAACCTAATTAAATTGTATGGGAAGTCAGAACGATAGGTGGCCTAATTATTTCCAATTAACCCTGCCTAGGAACTCACACACAAGATGAACATATACAAACAAATCAGTGTTGTGGACAGCTTATTCTACTTAAGAGAGAGGTAAACAATACAATAGAATTGGTGGCACTCTCCTCCTGCTACAAATGAAAAAAAAAAAATTACATATGTTGGAAATCCTCCAAACACACTTCTTCCTGTGGTTCACCTTCTCTGTTAAGCACTAAAACAAACTTTTTCCCAAAGCTTCATGGTTGCTAGACCTGTCCTATAAGATTTCCTCCTTTGCTGTGCTTGATCCTCTTTGACCTTGAACCCCATTTAGCTCCAAAATTGGAGTTACACAAACACAGTGGTTTGATTTCATTCAGACAGAAAAAATATGAGTATTTTCTATCAGCGCATTCTGGGCAAGTGCAACCTTTATCATGTGCTAATTCTGTGTTGTTGAAGATGAACCAAACTGCAAAGTCTTTTCAAATGAAGTTCATAAGAAGGTGATACAGTCGAGTTAAGCAAAACCAGTAAGGCTGCCTTGTAACAGATCAGCTTCTGAGCTGCGTCCTCTTTGTCCGCCTCTCACTGGAAATGGACGAGTGTACCCCAAGGATGGAAAGCGGGATTAGGTGGTGCTCTACTCTGCTTAGTCAGAAGTTCCTTATCTGTCTTGGAATCAGGAATTTTTACCAAGTAAAGCTCATGATGACAGAGAATGAAATCCATCTAATTATATATTGGCATCCTGCCTTGTGCATGTCCCAGAAAGATTATAAATTAATCTTGTAATGGCATGCCAGGCTTCAACAAAAATTAATGGCCTAGAAAGAAGGGTGGTTTTCTTATGATGCAGTAAAGCTTACCCCAGGGGAAGTGTGCCCCTTTTTGCTGTGGGATGATAACTCAATTCTGTCTGCCTGTAATATCAGTGCAGAAAGAACATAAAGCACCCTGTACTTTACAGTAAACCATATTTTGCTGTCAGTTGTTACCTGTTACATAGAAAAATCCTATATGATTTTAATTTATATAAAAACCAAAATACGCAAGTGGTCTGTGCATATAGGTATCTTATTTTAGTTTCATGTGTCTGAGACTAGGCAAATTGGAATTAAGCTAGAGGAAATTTCCACAAAGCAGAATAATCCCACAAGTGCTATCATCAAGAATACCTGACAAGCACTTAGCTGGAAACTGCACTTAATATAGAAAGAGACATGAAGCAGTAATTTCTCAGGGGGAAAAAAATCATCTAGTTATCAAGTAAGTTAGAAATATTTATAGAGCTTCTTTCAATGTTATGCAACTGCTCACAATACCAGTTCAATAGGCAGACCACATAAAGGAAAACCTAATTTGATTTATTTCCCTACCGGAGTTAATTCTCAAACATTTTTAGTGTTTCTGCTGTGATTGGGTCTAAAGCATTAAGCATTTAAGCATTTCCAGCAGTGATAACTTTTAATGCTTTTAGAAGTGGACTAGATTACAGGCAGTTTAGAGATATATGTAGGGTTTATCAACACATCTGCTCAAGAAACAGTACAAGAACCTTCATATATCGTTTCCAGGTTTGGCTGCTCAGTGTCAGTACCTTCTCTCTAACCCCAGCATGTCTCAGATTGCTGCCTGCTGGGCCCTTCCTCCACGCATGTCCTCAGAGTCAAGTTGTGGAAGACACTTTGCTGGTGACAAACAGCTCCAATGAAGTTGTTTTTCTTTTTGCCCTTGTTTATTGAGAGGAAAATGAAGAGGGGTACCAGTGACCTAACACCTTCATAGGACACCTTGCCTTTTTTCTCTTTGAAAATAAAATTACCACTGACTATAATTGACGCACACATGAGAAATGACAACTTTTTACAAGAGTTAATGCACTGACCTTTTACCATTACTGTTACTTTTAAAAATTACCACAATGATATTTCAATAGAAGCAAGGTCCTAGGAGCAAGACTCAAATTACATGTAATAGCTCTGATTTGCTATACTTTAGAGAATAGTGGATTACTTCAAAGCAAAGCGAGGAAAGTATTTGACCAGGATGCAGAAGGAAGGTTCTGTGACTATAAGTTAGTGAAAACACTTTTTTTTTTTAAATCCTGGCAGCATTACCTGTGCTAAATCTTATGGGAAAGCCACAGATACACAGAATTTGCAGGATCTATGTAGTACTAATTTCCTGGGATATAATCATAGTAGTTTTTCCCTTCTTTTTATCTCAGAAATTCCCCATACCTATAAATTCTTCCAGTTTTCCGAGTGTTTATGAGACTACTACCAGCCAACCCATGGTTCAATTAAGTAAAATTTTGGCTGGAAAAATCAAATACACCGTTCAAAGAAGACACTGTGAACACCAAAATGAATACATCAATAAATAAATTAATGTAATCAAACTGGTACTAGGAATACTTTCTCCTTTCTTTCCATTAAAAAAATCTGTGCCCCAAAATTCATGTAAATGAAGTCTAAAAATACTACATTTTTCCTATAACAATGATTAACAGTATTTTTTTCTGTACTCAAAAACTTAAAAGGTTATATTTTTGCTTTGTAAGAAAGACTTATCCCACTTGTAAAGAAACATTCAGGAGTTTTTTGCATTGGACAAAGTTTCTTGTATCTAACCTGTAAACTGTCACATTTTAAAATATTACTGAATTATTCTGAGTTATATGAAAGGAAGAAGGAGGAGGACATATGATCATCTTCAAATTTTTATATCTAGAACCACCCTAGCAAGGATATAGGTGAATCAGCTTTATAAAAAGTTTGTAAATTGTTTTGAATACTCCTCCAATCATGTTTTGCTATCATCATGGTATATATTTTAAAAGAGGAATTTGATGCAGAACTTAAAGTATTTATTGGTGGGTTTAGGCTACCTAATCTAATTCAAGTGTAATTATTTTTTTTCTTTCTGAGTCAGATGATAGTATCTCCCAGAAAAGTGTAGCTAGCACAATCAAGGTGTACCAAGCAGGTCACTGACTTGGTCTTTTCATCCTGTAAATGAGGTGACTGAGATAGAAAAATGAGAAGCATCTAAATAATCCTGAAGCATGGCAGCAAGACAGTGAACAGGGAACAATTTTTCAGTGTGCCGCATATGACAAGAACTAATAAACTTCAAGCAGCTGGTACAAACAAGTAAAGGCAGATCTTTTCTCACACACAATATAAAACTGAAATTCATTGCCAGGGGATATTGTGGGTGGGAAGAAAAATCCATCAAGGCCTATTAAACACTAAGATATCACCTCTGGCGCAGGAAATCTCTGAGCCATACATCACTAGAACCTGAAAACTGTGAAGGAGGGAGACATAACAAAATAAAATGGCTGTATTGATGATTATTCTTCCATAGCCATCTGCTACAACCACTGTCAAAGAGCAGATGCTCCTTGATACAAAAGAGAAGTCCTTAATCTGAACAAGTGAAAACATCTTTATGCCATTATATATGAGGAAAATTGGAAAACTCTGTTTGTTGTATTTCCCCTTTCTGCATATAGGTATATACACACACACAAACATATGCACGTGTACCTATGTCTGTATATGCATGTACACATTCCGCAAAAGTGATAGCCATGGTTTTCTTTGCTTCCAGGGACCCATTCAACAGCAAGTAATAACACAAAGTGCTGTCTTGGGAAAGCCTAAGCAGTCCCTTAGTACAGGGACTGTGCCACTGAGACTCATGTTACAGAGACTCACGTTCCAGAGACCCCTGAGCTAGTGGAAACTGTAACTTCCATAATGCTTTTTGACAGTTTATTTTTATGTAATGCACCAGATTAAAAGAAAAGAAAAACAATACACCAGAAACAAAAACCAAAAAAAAAAAAAAAACCAGCTCAAATTCCAGCGTACAGCTCCATAATCAGACCCACATGTGACTTTTTCAGGGTTGGAACCTCTTGCTCTTCCACACAGACATCCACCACTAACCATCTCTGCAAGGCATAATCTGGAGAATCCTTTTCATTATTGCTCCAGTTTTCTCAGGTCTCCTTACCCCTGTCTATTCAACCAGGGAGCCTCATCCTCTCTGGATAAATCTTGTTCCAAGAAATGTGCCTTTCCCCTTTCCTTTGCTAAATGTTTTCTGGTCTGAATGTCATCTGAGAGATTTCAGAATTCCAGTTACAGATATCCTTCCTTAAACTCCCAAATCTATTATCTTTTTCCAAAATATGCCTCAACTGTGATCTTACTTGACCTTTCTCCTCAATCCCTAGCCTGTCCAAATCAGTCTTTGTGCTCCACTTCTTCTTAATCAGGCTTTTGCCTAATCCCATCAGTCTTTCTTGTGTCTTCTCTACATAAGATTTTTCCCTTCTATTTTGCATTTAAATCAGGTAATGTCCTTCTGCAGATTTACTCAGTTGGTCAATGCAGCCATAATTTCCCTCTCCTTGCTCAATGAACCAACTGGGAAAATAATTTTCTTCCCTAAAACAAATTTCTGTTAAAGAGGGAATACTTGTTTAAAATAATTAAGAACATTATTACACAGCAGTTTTATGACCTAACACTGAATATCTGGATAGGGTATTGTTTTTTGTTTCCTTTGTTGATGGCTTTTGGTCTGAGACTTTGTTCTTGTTTTGCTTGGGTCACCAAAAGTGTGTCATCTTAGCCTACTGCTCATAAGGCTTGTGCTTCTTGTCTTTGCAAAATTTCCTGAGTTGTCCTTCTGGTGTCTTTGCCAAGTTTGAAATAATTTACCTCCAGGAATCCCACCATGAGCCTCTGGCTCAAGTTGCAGCTCCTGGCCATCCATCTGCACCAGCAGCTCCTGGTAGCTGAGATATTTCAATGGTGTGTTCTACACATGTACACACAGCATCTATCTGTCACTGACATCTAGTCTAGCAAAATTTTCCTTGTAACAAAGTTTTATCTGATGGGCAATTGACAACTCTAGTGGTTGCATCAATAGTAAAAATAACTGCCAATTTTTCCTCTCCTGAACTACACAGCACAGCATTACAATGAAAAGGACATAAATAGACATGTAACAGCTCTGCACACCTAGAGAGATATTTTAAAACCATCCTATTAGTCAAGGGTAAAATGATAATCACAAAGAGGAACATTTTTTGCATTGCTCTGCAGGCTGTACATCCATTAGGGCTTCTTCATAATGAGTTATTTAGGTTCAGTGTTATAAATATTTCCTTCACCAGCTGCACCCCTAGAAAAGACAAGGCTCTTCTGCTTTCTCTTCAGGTTTCCCCATGCATGCAAAGGGATGAGTGAAGCCACAGGAAGTAAGCAACTATACGCAAGGAGGTTTAGGACAGCAACTGGGTCTGGGAGAATGAATGTCATCCCTTTTCCTGTTCTGGGGAGCTTCCCAGAACAGAAGGATGCTCTATAACTTCAGAATGGACTTTTCAGCTAAGAGAGCATCAAAACTTGGCTCTGCTGAGAGGAGTGACACAACCCACAGACTGCCAAAACTCCCACAGAAAACTCTCTACCACAGAGACAGTTTGCTGTCCAAACATTTTTCAGCTGAGGAAAGAAGAAGTTTTACTGTTTTTCTCCTTTTTTTTTTTTTAGGAGGGAGTGGGATGTTTAATAAAAGTGACCAACATTACAGAACTAATATCTGTCTCACCATATTTTTAATCTAATGAAAACTAAATCAACTTTTAATCTTTGCATTATCTTATAGTTCAGATTTACTAAAGGTCATGAACTAAGAACAGCTAAAAAGCATCACAGCAAGTGAAACTATCATCACAGCTATTTCACAATAAGATGGAGGATTTTTTCCTTCCCTTTTTTTTTTCTCTTACTTCAGGTTACTAGAAAATATGAAACTGTTAAGAGAAACATAAAAAGGGCAGCCAGGACATCCTGCTCACTTGTTTTTTAATCTTTCTGCTGTAAGGTTAGTGTGATAATTGATACCAATTGATTTCATAATTCTGTCTGCAATTCTGTATGTATTAAGCAGATTCATCTAGTCCTTAGGAAAAATTAGTGCTGCACTTGATAATCTCTAAGGGAAAGAGCCATTTTTTCACTGGCGTTTTTTCAAGATTTCTATCCTTGGCTTGGGAAACAAGTTAAAACACTGCAAGAAAAGGGTAAAGTCCTATCTAGAGAAAATTAATTCTACATAAAAAAACTGAACAGGTAAAATTTACTTATTAATACAATCACAGAAACACTGAATTATTTCCAACCTGAAACTAAGGAGTTCTGGCATGGCATGGAGATATATAATTGCAATAATTTAAGAATGCTTTCAGTCTCAATCCCACATCATCTTTCTCAAAATAAGCCTTTGCTTACAAAGAAGACTTGTAAAAATTGTACCCACAGTTTTATGGGATTAACAACTTGCCTAAATGAATTATCTTTAACAAATTCCAGTTACTAGAGAATATTAAGAGGACATAACAGGGAATACATAATACAAAATCAAGGTTGAATATATGTCTCTGCTCTTTTTTACTTTTTCATTGCATTCCTATCTTTAATTACAATGACAAGCAATGATATATCTGTTGCACCCTCTTGCAATTAGCTGCACATGAGTAACCTATTTTAGCATGCATATTGCTTTGTATATGCCACGCTAGACCACAAAAGTTATTTATATGATATGTAAATATAAATTGCATTTACACAATATGCTACAAATTAAGGACAGCAATGACAAAAGTAGTAAATATCTATGAGCATATTTGACCAACTAAATAGTCAGCCAAGAGTTGTCTAGATGGAAAGTTATGTGCTTTTATTTAAGTTTTGCATTTAGTTTCAACTGATACCAAAAAAAAAAAAAAAGTTATGCAAAAGTTCATTTCAGTTTACATAAGTTTATCTCTTTTTTTTATATTACTTAGAAATAAACCTAAAGATAATTTGATCTTAAGGTAAAGAGAGTTTAGCTCTTAGCTTGTTAGCTACTTTATTTTAGACAGTGAGTTCTGTATATGAACTTTATAGCCACAGCCTTCATTATGCAAAATAACCGTAAAATGTCTTTCCTACATAGTATGCTAAACATTAATGAATAAAGTTTAAAAAAAAGCATGCATTTTACAATTACTGTCCAGTAAATGCAGTGATGAATGCAAAAAGGTGCAAAAGAAGCAGAAATTTTAGGGAATTAATTTAATTTTAAAATTTTACAGCACAGTTTACAATCCAAGTTATTTTTTGTAACCTGGGTACCAGTTCAAACAGTTTCTTTCATTTATTCTTCTGAAATATGAGTTGTCTAAAAAGCACCATATAGTATAGGCACTATATTATCTACTGTATCATTTTCAGCTACCTCAGATTTAAGTGTATTGAAACAAAAAATTTTGAAATAAACTCTTTTACAGTGTACTCAACTAACAAGAAAGTAAGATACTTTAAATAGATATAAATTATGAACAGTTCTTTACCACTTTCAGAATTCACAGCTATTTACATTTTAAAATTAATAAACACATACAAGCACCATATACACATAAAGCATGACAAAAATTCGAAAGGATGCTCTATGAAGTTCTATCTACAAAAAGGGGAGAAATGCTGTGCAAAGTTAAAATCTTCAACTAGTTATTTTTTTAATAAAAATGTTAACTTAGTTAATTCTCAGCCTCTTAATTTGTCTTGCTTGATAAACTAAATACAGGCCTCACTTTTAAAAGTTTGTTAACTTTTTTTAAACCCCAGCTTCCATGTGAGAAGAGAGTTCCTCAGTGAAGTAGAAAAAGTATAACACGATGAGGCTGATATAGAAACTCTTGCAAATATTTTGACTTATCCCTCTGTTAAGCATGCAAATATGATGCTTAAAGCCTTCCCCTTCCAGCCCTGATTCTCCTAAGAAAACATGTAAACTCAAGTATGTGGCTACCACAATCAGATGATAGATTTCCTAAGGGCCACTCTGACCTGCTAAGCATTGGTGAAGCATTTTCTTAGAAAGAAACTTCTATGGAGCAAGTATAAAGGAAAAAAAGAGAACCATTTATTCCCAGAGTAAATCTATTTGCCTATTAATGCTCCCTATTTCTCAGGATATTCTCTTAGGAGTTATTCCAGGCTCGCTGTCCATCCAGGCAGAGAGCTTTGTTTTTACTGAGTCATGTGCTACAAACCCAGAACTGCAAAGTGAATTTGATGCCACATAGCTGAAAATCAAAGGTTTACTTCAGATCCTCTGCTTCAGAGCCCTTGGTCTCATTTGCTCTCAAAAGACACACTCCTGTGAGAATCAAGGGAATGCTCAGGTATTTAACACATCTTTCCAGCTTCAGCTCTGTGGTGTCAGACTTGGCTGAGGTTGGTGAGCTCTCACTCAGACTCAGATCTAAACGTAGAAAAGGTTCAGCATTAATAGCACTGAATATTCAAGTTTCCCAGTACTGATTTCTGAGATACAAAGTGGATATCTAAATAAGGATCTAGCTATAAATCTCAGGTTTTATCTACAAAACAGCCAAATAAAGGCATCTTAATTGCCATGCAGGTGCAATGATCTCAGTTTTAAAAAAATTGAGAAAATAATATCAAAAGAAGTTATAAAGATCTGTGGTTGTATGAATTACTTCATATTTCTTTCTTGTCAGATCTCAAAACTGGAACGGGATCATCAAAGGAAACATAACTGAAATCACCAGCAACATTCTCTTCTCGCATTCAAGATAAACCAAACACGTGGTGTACAAGCTAGGGCCCAGTGTTGCCTAATGGACACAGTATTGCACTGAAACAATTTTTCTTAGTGGTCATAAAAATATCCCACTGCACAGATGTCAAGTCTAGTGCCCTGGTAAGATTCAAATTTGGAAAATTGCGGTATTCTGTTTTCCTGAAACTTTGTTTACTTCACAGTAGTACTGTTTATTTATTGTCCTATGATGCTTTATTGTGTCATTCCATGTCCTTTAACATTTTTTAGCAGTACCATAACTTTAATAATGTACAGATTACTTCCAAAAATATTTATAGATCTTAATGTTATACCAACACAGCTCCTGCATCCAGAGTCACCTTCCACAATACCAAAACCTATGACAAAAAAATCCAGGCTTGGATATTTCCTCTCTTGAAAAGGGTTTGGGGCTGCAATCGTTCTTCTCCCAAAACTGCTTCCTCAAGCCCTGGGAAATCTACTCATCAAAAACCAGCACAAGGTTGGAACTAGAATTCTCCAAGTACCTCATGATCCTAGCTGACAATCAGCACTATATACAGGGTAATCTGTACCATGGGATGTAGGGTTTGGGATAGGCCAGAAGTTACAAGCTCCATGCTCTTCATTTTTACTTTTGACAGTAACAACACGAGTGCAGACATTTTCTGTTGCAGAGTAAATAAATTTTATCAGTGCTGTTTTAAAGGACACAGTCTTCAAAATGTTTTATGGCACAGGCAGTCAACCAGCCTGCACTGCTGGTTTCAGTGTGACTGCCACCCACAGAGACACTCTGCTGTTGCACTAGTGGGAGAAGAAGAGTAAATAAGAAAGTTGCACAGCCAAGCTGCTTCTGCCAGAACCAAAGCCAACCACTCACTTTGATAAGCAATCAGTCAGGACTTTTGTGTTTGCACTGTACTTTCCTTCTGCTGCACTGTTGAGGGATAATTGTGTTTGTATTTGTCCTAATGATGTGATTATGCATTGTGTTTGCTCTTTCCATGTGATGGCAAAGGAACTAATGGCATCCCCTCAGAATTCAACAAAGCAGTAAGAAAATCTCAAACCAAGCTACTTCTCTGGGAGTAAATATATTCGAAAGAGATGGGGAGAAAAACTCAAAAGGCCTGGCATCCTGCTTTACCTAGTGGAAATTGAATTTTATGCATGTAGGGTCAGGTGAAGAGAGTTTTGAGGGTGGAGGGGTTCCAATCCTATGTAAATACTTAAAAACTAGTTTACATATTTATTTAGATAATAAAATAGTCATGTTTTGATGTGCTGAACAGCTTTAATTTTAATAAAATGAATCCATTATCTCTAGATATACTTGCAAATTCTGAAATTTTATTATGGATCTTTATTTGAAAAAGCACTTCTTAAAGAGCACCAGTCTTCCCTAGCTTGGGAAACCTAAATTCAAATCTAAATATGCACAAAGCTGACTAAGTAACATTGACCAGACTCCTGTCTTTCTTTCCCATATCAAATGAACTGGACTCTGTATTTTTATAATAAAGGATAACATGAGTGCCTATTAAGAGGATTTTCATTGCCTTGCCTTCACATCAAGGCAGGACAGCATAAATGAACAGCTTCACAATTGAAGGGCTTGGGTTTTTTTAAATTAGTGGCTATTCTATTTTTTAATTCTTTCAAGTGAACGGAAATTGACCTTCATTGTCTCTTTAGTCATTCCAGCTCAGAATCAAAGAGCAAGTTAATTATAACCATTTAAAACTTAACAGTTGAAGCCTTTTGATGTAATATCACATTCATTTCTAATTAACTGTACATATGTCTTGCTGAGTTATCCAATAACTCTTGAGATCTGTCAGCATAAAACCTTAATAAAAGCACGAACACTTCAGGATGAAGATCAGACAATCCTTATATAAGAAGAAACAGAAGGTGACAGGGAACAAGACTGCCTATAGGAAGAAATCTCTGCCTTACTGCTTTTCCCTTATGTTCTTTAAAATATGGCTGCTCCTCCTGCTGCTGCTGCATAGCAGCTCACTGTCCTGAGAGTCTGGGTTGTCCCTTTTGGTTTGAGAAGAAAAACAAAAATACGGGTAAAAAGAAAATTAAATCAAGCACAAAACAAAACACATTTTCTTTCTGGGGCTATTTATAGCTGGTGTCCTAAATCTGGCCCTTCAAAACCAGTGAAAGCTATCCCAGAAGCTCAGTGGAGGAAGCTAAAGGCAAGAATATACTGTCCCTCTCCCAGTGAAATTCTTCTCTCCAATGACCAGATTTATTGGGTGATTGAGTTGGGTTGTGGGCTTGGCAATCAGGATCCAGCAATTTGCTGGGCTTGTTTGGGATCTTAATTTTGTTTCTCTGAAAATGAAACTACTAATTCATAAAGATTAGCATTACCATCATTATCCTTAACACAGAGCTCCGTTCACCCCATTGAACCCAGCTGCCCACAGCCAAGGAATATAAAATGGAGAGCAATCTCTTTGCTCTGAGTAGTGACACAGAGGGTGGAGGTTGTCTTTGTCTACAGTGGTAACTCTAAGCCAGGGTAAGAGTGATAGTCGTGTGCAGGAATACAGAGACCAGAACCAAATGGCTGGAAACCTTTTGGAAACAGGATAGGATGCTGGAAAGACCACAGCATCAAGATCAGAGGCAGAAGAAGCTGTGCTGGTTTTTCTTGATTATAAATTAAATGCTGTGTGGGGGTTACTCTGGGGGAAAGGTTTACAACACAGCTCTGAGGAAGGTCCAGGATAACTGAAAAACATTGTAGATCCACATGATTATGAGGGATGTAATTTATTATGGGTTAGTGCTACCATGGGAAGGATGAAAATCACTACGTATTGGACAATTAGAGCAGACAGGAAAAGAAGCAAGGAGCAATAGTAGGCACCATTGGAG
Organism: Lonchura striata; assembly: GCF_050655825.1. NCBI lineage: Eukaryota > Metazoa > Chordata > Aves > Passeriformes > Estrildidae > Lonchura > Lonchura striata. The sequence goes on from NC_140705.1 coordinate 50,497,346, forward strand.
GAAGTCCATATATTACATTTTCATGGATGAAAGGGTGACACATATTGCACATTCTGTTCTGCTCATCTCCATTGAAATCAATGAGCAGACAGGAGTGAAGAAATGCCAATCACACTCAAAGTATGTTTTCCATAATTTTCCCACCAGGAGAAACTTTTATTCCCACAAGGAGAACTTTATTTTATTAATTGGCAATCCATTGTACTTAGTAGATAAGTGCATTATTTAGTTTTCAATTCACTGGGTATTTTGTCCCACTGAAAACTGGTAAGCAGAAAGCTTATTGCTGCCAAAGTCTGGGAAGAATCAGACAGAGGAACTTTCGTTACATAATTCTGTATCCACTTAGACTTAAAATAAAAGTATATAATTGACCACAAAAATTAGTTTTGTCCTCATAAAATATTTCCAAAAAATACTGAGAGGAAATTATGTCACTGAGAATATTTTGTATTCAAATGTTTTTATTTAACTTCCTGTCATAGCCAACTAGCTGTCATGAAAGCACTTTCATATTTACAATGTTTCTCAGCATGAATGAACCCAAAATGTTTTGGGTTTGGTTTATTTTGGTTTCTTTTGGTTTATTTGCTTTTTCAAGTGAGAAAAAAAATTCACCACTGAAATGCAGTCCTTTTGGCCTGGAAGAGGGCAGGCAACTAAACAAAAGGATATGGAAAGGCCATATAATTATAAAATGCATTAAATTATGGCTAGTGCTTTAAAGCAAAACTATGCACCATAAAAGTGTGTCAAGAATGAATTTAATATCCATACAGTGATTCTATTTTGAGGGTCTATACTGAAACTAAACTTTATAATAGAAATTCACTTAAGAAACTAGATGCTGTTGGTCAATATAGCTCTGGGAGATAGGAAACCTAATTTATCAGCCTATAAGTTCTCATTGCTCTTGCCCTAACCAAACGTAAGTTGAACTTGGGATAAATTCAAATGCAATTCTCCAATTTGAGCTACCTATAGTGCAAGAAATTAGTATAATTAATCTATCAGCATGCTGGCCATTTACTCAGTATATCTATACCCAGTGTCTGGTAAATGGATAATGTAATTTACCTTTCATGGGTCTGAGAAATTAATAGTGGAATCTGCAGGAACTTTAGCTTTTTCCCCTTTTTTAGCTCTAACAACAGCAGCCAATTTATTCATGTATTACATATAGCTATTCAAAGACCTCTTCTTGCTTCTAATCTCCACTGGAAATTGTCCTCTCAACATCAGCAGACAAACAGTCATTATTTACAATGTCCAGGTTTAGTCCAGTCTGCTTTAAAAAATTGACTATAGATACATCAATCACTTTTGAAGTGTGATGGCCAGTTTAACAAGTAACTAAAAGTTTTTTCTAATAATTTTTTCCTACATGAAATGCCATTCAGAGATTCCTTGCCGATGCCAAGCAGAGGTCAGAAGCTTGCATGATGATAAAATCATCACAGAGCCATTAATGTTGAAGAAACTTCCTGCACAAAAAGAAGTTCTAGACAAAAATGCAACAGCTGCTCATTATGAAAACCTGGAAGATTGTGATGACAGGACTGAAAATCAAGAAAAGAAACTTGCATTGGAAAGGAGTTATCTAGACAGTCACTTAGATTTAATCAATATGAAAACCCCATTTGGCGGGGGGGGGGGGGGGGAGGAAGCCATGGGATGCTCGTTTAATTCACTTTTTCAAGCCAATAAAAGACAAAGCTGGGAAAAGAAGCCTGGGAAGCAAACATCTGCTATCACACCCTGCCATGTCTTTCTTTTCAGAAATTCCATCTGAAGCAGTTTGGGTTCTGATCTGAGCTACTTGTCCTAGCAGGTTATTCCAGAGCATCCAGACTCTGGCAGTCAGAGACAACATTCTCCATTCCTGGATGAGTCTATCTGTGCTTCTTCACAGACTTGAGTGCTCACCTTACACACCTTTTTAATATTTAACAGTCTGTTGTCTTTACAGACAACACAACCCTCCCCTCTCACCCTTTTTCTCCCTGAATATAGTGAACATCACTTTTTACATTATGAGTTATTTCTCCCAGTTTTGACCAGTGCAGCCGCAGCTATCACCCCTAAAGAGATGATGATCACTACACTTCAGAACTGAAAAAAAACAGAAATTTTTCATCTCCCAAAAAGTCCATGTAGAGTTTTTCAAAACAACCCAAACAAATATGATGACATGAAATTGATGCTGTGACCTTCCAGGAGTCAGTTAGCCTGGGTGCTGAAATAAGGTGTTTTAAATATCTGTGTTTTTCATCTATGTTTCCCAATACAGAAATCTGTATCCAAATACTTAAATTCATTTTTAAATTATTTCTTTGCCTATATTTTGACCAACAGTGTTCTCACTCTTGTTCTCCTTCTGTCCTGATGTCAGCAGTGAATGGCTGCAGGACCCAGTGTGGATCTTTGGCCAAGTGCTGAGGCAAACCCTACACGTATAATTAGGGTGCACTTCTGAGGTAAAATAAATTTCTTCAGTCATTTTTCAGGAACTCCATTTGAAAACTTAAACATTTCAAGTTTACCTTCTTATTTGTATTTGTCTGTAAAGAGCCTAAAAGAGTTTTCTGCCTTCTACAGAAGTAAAAGGAGATGATGTCCAGGAATCAGAATTTATCAAATACTGTCTGTTTTGGGCACTGAACACTGCCCAACTAGCAAGGGAGTCTCCTTATCCAGGTAACAAAAAGAAAGAAAGCTCTGAAAACATAAGAACGTAAAGGTAATATTATTTACTCCATCTGTAAGCAGAAAATATCAAGTTTAGTAATACTACTTTAGACAGACTCCCAATGAAGTGTCCATCATCAGATCAAAGACATCACATATCAGCAGGTCTGGTATATAAGATGAGAAATTTCAAAGCCTGCAATTCCCAGAACAAGAAAAAGGAGGAAATGTGGATGGGGAGAATAGCCTTGAAATTATGATCACATAAGCTAGATGTTTTCAAATCTGCTTGACTTTATAGATTTGCTTGTGAGATGCCAGAGTTCTCTATTCCTGAGAACTCCTGGAGGAAGGGAGAGGCATCAGAAGCTTAAGAAATGAAAAAAAAGTTCCACTCATTAAAAGGAGATAAAGGGTTGAGTTGACAGAACAATTACTATGTAGAAGAAAAAGAGGAAACTGGGAATTTTTCAAGAATTCATTGTTTGAAACCATTCTATCTTTCTTCTAGGGTAATGTAAATAACTGACTTTAGCAAAGCATCTATTTCTTACTTGTTCCTACCAAATAAATTCTAAAGATCTATAAGGGTCTTCCCTGGATGCAGTATGTTCAATATTTATATTAGCCAGCTCAGGGATACAATACAGAGTGCACTTAATACAAACACTAGCAACACTAAACTGGAAGAGATTGAAATCATGTTAGGTCAAAAATAAATTATTTTGTCCAGGAAAAGTAAAGTGTTATTCAGGTATGAAATATTTTATAAAATAATTTATTTGAAACAGAATTATAAGCTGCTGAAAACATTGCAGTTCTGCAGGAGCTTATTGGAAAGTTATAAAGGATAACAAATACAAATTAATAACTTCATGCTGTTGCTACAATAAATTTTTAAAAAGGATAAACAACACACTAAATTTCTATTTAGGGTTAGAGATTGCAAGATTTACAAAGGGATCCTTCTGTTCCATCCAACATGAAGAGATTTGCTATAAAATGTATCTGTTGACCAAAATTCAAGGAAGATTCAGAACAACCAGACAAGTGTAGAGCAGAGCAATAAGAACAATGAGAACTAGAAAATACCTTTGATCAGAGAAGCTAGACAAAATTAGAAGAGAGGGTGATGTAAGATATAGTAATTTTTTCAAAAGCAGAATAAGCTGAAATAAACAGAAAAGGATTAGTTTATTTCTTATGTCATTTTAGATGTCGTAATGTATCCCACTTGGACTCAGTTTCCTGTACAGGACATCATCCTGTAGGATTTGTTCCACATGGGCCAAGCCTTCAGAGATGCCATAGGGCATTTGGAATGTCATTCGGCACCTCTGACAGCAATCTCATTTTCTAAGGGAAGATGATTGCAATAGAGATTATGCTGTGGGCAATAGACCTTGAGGCTAAGTGTGAGCAGTGTGCCTTCTGTCTGTACCCCATTACTTCCAAAAGTCTGAAATAAATCAGATTACTTGCACTCTAAGTATTTACTCGTCTCCATTCTCCACAAGGGCTGACCAATTAAGGCAGGTGTAGATATGCGTACTGTAAAAAAAAGCAGTAATATGGCGTTAGTTTCCTCCATAGTACAAATATTAACTCCTAGGTCATCCAATATTTTCACTCCATCACAAGTAATGATGCAAGAAATACAGCCTGAAGTACTACAAGCTTTGCTAAAAAGGTCAGATAGTAAATTCTTTGATTATTCTTTTAACCTCTTCTGTTTTCTACTCTTCTGCACAGAGTGCCATTAAACTTCCTGAACTCTGGTAAGAATCACCATTATAGACTACAGAAGTCACAAATCATGAAAACAGCATAACTGCTCTGAAGGTAATATCACTCCTCTAAACAAAAGGAAAGGAAATTTTAGCTGTTATGCATTCAACAGGGAAGTCAGTAGGTGCACTGTAATACGGTTGTGCTTGACATTTTATCTCTACATTGTGTTTTAAACTTCATTGTCAGATGCCATTAAGAAGATCAAATGAAGACCATATTTTGGCCTCAGTAAAAGATGAAATGCTTTCCATCTCTGAAAACACTCATTCACAGTAATTGGCCATCCACCTAGCAAGATATAACCCAAAGCATTCCAAATTGGTATATTTTAGTTTCATCTGTGTTTTGAAGGAGGAAAAAAATATCAAAAAGGAAACAACCCAGCAAAACAAAACCATTGCTTCTCTGTAGAAATTAATTTCCAGCTTTCCCATCCTGCCTGTTTACTTTGTGCCAAATAATGCGTAAATGAAAGAATGGTGAGGCCATTGGTGTGACTTTTTTCTCATCATCTAGCGATTCAATAAAATAGAACTCAGTACATCTGGCAATTGCAGACTGCTACTGGCAACAACTTCTTCAAAGAAGTTCTCAAAGTAGTCTACACAATAAACAAATCTTCTATGACTCTGATTTACTTAAACAGGACTGTGGTCATATTTTCCAGAAAATTTTGCCCTCCTTTAGTAGCATGGTGAAAAGCATGTCTAGGATGAAATGCATGACAGACTAGTCCTGGGTATATGTGTGTAAGCTATGAGCTGACTTGGCTTTTTGACTCCTTGTGAAGTCTTTGACAGACTCATAAACTATTGCTTTGCTTCACCTTCAGTTTCTGGCTAAATGGTGAAGTTTACAGTATTTTTTATGATCTTTGTGGCATGAATACAAGCAAAACATACATTCAAATAAATTAAGTGAAGCAGAATGGATTAGGCTTGAAAACCCTTACCAAATACAAAGTAAAAAGATCTTTTTGTCATTTGGATTCCAGCTTGTATTTTGCTTCAGTACCATCCTACAGGGAGTATGATATTCCAGGATAACTTGTTTCTAACACAGAAAGCAGCTGAAAAATTTACACCAGTGTTTACAAAGCTCACATTGTATGTAGGGGAAATTAATTAACAAGTAACTGCATAATACTTTCTGTTCTTCATTTACCTCTTGGATATCTACAGATCTGAGCACAGTCACAAAACAGGCTTTTTGCAATACTCTTGTTCGAACAAGCTCAGCATGCAACTTCATAATAACCAATGGTAACTGACACAAAATTGATTTCACTCACATGGATTCTCCATACCCCCTTTCTCGTGTTCAAACAGTCTGGCTGGGGACACTTCAGTGACAAGACAAGGGACACTAGCTACTTGTGATATCACCTGTCTTAGACTGGCAAGCATGTGCTGGTTCCTTTATTTGCCTTTTGTGCCTGTTAGAGCTTGATAGGAATGCTGGTGTTTTGCCTTTTCCACCAAGTAGCACCAAGTAAGTCATCAAGTAACGCTGATGATTTTCACATTATTCTTTGGATTCGATTTCGATGTGTAGCCTGTCCTTTATCTTAGCTTGTCCTTCATCTTAGCCTTCATCTTCCTTCTTGCGATGTCTTGAGAATATGGAAGTAAATGTACTTACCAACTGCTAATCTGGATGCCATCAAAATGTGCCTTCTCTTATTCCTTCTTGAATTTGTTTTTTTTTTTAAATTAATTGCATTGGTATTTTATATATAGACACTCTCATTCATGTCAGTCTTAACATTTCTATTGTGTATCTCTACATTCTTAGTACTGCAACCCAGTAGGGAATGGTAAATATCAGTTATTTTATTAGCCCCTTCCCTGTTTATTCATGAAAACACTAGGCCAAAATCCTGTTATTACCTGAATGCATAATACAAAGAGCAAAGCACAGCATTAAAAACAAGTATACAAAAGACATGTTAAAAACCAGTTCCATTTCATATGTGAAAATTCTTTTGGTAATAAGAAGAAAACATAGAGGTGGTAATTCTGAAATGTTCAGGATAATCACTAACTGAAGAGCAATTATAAGTTTAGGATAAAGGAAAGTGCTTTAAAAAATATGTTTTCATAAAAGGCAATTTTCACTCAAACAGCATGACTTTAACTAAACCCAAGTTAAATATGATCTCCATCACTTGCCTGATATACCAAAACACCATAAGGCAGGCACATACTTCCAATGACTTCAGGATACTTTGTCTAATTTTACTACTTTTTACACTGCCACAAGAAACATAATGAGCGCGGGGTCTTGGAAGATGTTTTTTTCTCCCTGTGGTTGGCAATTGGAACTCACAACTGCTCAAGGGCATTATAATATGAGTGCTGCTACTCCTGCATGTCAGAACATCAGCCATTTTCAAAAGCAACAAAAGAATGATGGACGAATTGTTTAGTATGAGCTAACAAACTTTAAAAGGCACTTGCCGTGTCCTCCACCTGCCCTTTTGGAAAGGAGCTTTTTTGTTATCCTTATAGCTTAGTTACAGTGCATACACCATTTCAGTGTCTAGAAATCTTCAAAGATATTCACATTCTGTCATTTAAGGGAAAGAATGGAGTTTTTCAGAGCACAGCTATTTGTCAAGAGATAGCTGTCATATTTGAGATAATAATGCCATCTATTTTATAAACCTAAAGGTGGGAGTTTCAAAACAGCTCATAGTATCACTGCTCCTTTCTTTTAAAATGCTGCAACATGACTAGAGAAAGTGCTACATATTGGAGCACTGTAGGGAGAAAACATGGCAATTCTGGGAAAGTAATGGAAAATGTCTGGTGGGTTAGGGTGCCCTTAATTTTAGAAAAAAAGCTACCAGGGAGCTTTTTTTTAAGTGTTTGTATCCCAGCAGAGAGGAGAAGGGAGATGGTTATGATGGACAGAAGTCTATCTCCTCTTGAGATGAAGGACAAAAATGAAGCCCCAGCAAGTACCACTGCAAGCAGCTGTCTCTGCCATAGTCTGAAGTCCTAAGAAAACAAAACCTGACTGCCCAGCCTCAAAAACACCACACCCAGGAAAAGGTGTACCTCACAATATTTGGTGCAGCTCTATACTTAACTTGTTCACTACTACAGAAGATTCAGTTACTCATCATCAGTTTTGTACTAAGAATGCGCTAAGAAGGCCTACAGGTTACCCTTTATAGAATATTATGAGCAAAAAGTTTAGAGAAAATACAAACATTAAGAAACCCTCTCATTTAACGACAACAACAACAACAAATTAAATGTTAAGGATTAAAACATTAGAATCACAATTTAAGATTCTGGTGTTATCTAAAAGAGACCTTATCTAAAATTTATCCAAATACTAAAATCTGAAATAGGAACAGGTATAGGGTCTTGAAAGGCACATTCTTTGTATCCCTTTATTCCTCACATAGATGGGTATCTCTGCCTATTTGAAATGACAGCTAGCATTCATGTGGAAGGAAGGAGTTTCTTTTTTCACTATTACCTCATTGTATATACAAAAAGGTTCTTCTGAGAGATGATGTGATTTGACATGAAGTGAGGCAATGGTAAAAAGATTTTTTTAAAGGTTTCCTTCAGCTTGGGTGATTCCTGTCAACTTACAAGACTACCACAGAGAAAAATGTTTTGTGAATAATTAGCAGGTTAATTACCCATAAGCAGTGAGTAATTTGTATTACCTATGTGGTTAGTTCACCACACTCAGATCCATGCTGGTTGCACATGTCTGTGTTGCACTACAAATTAAAGGATCAACCCTGCAAGGCACTGTCTGTCCTTGAGTCCTATTGTTGTTCCAACAGTGCAGAACACCTAATCCAAAATAGATTCCTAATGGATGACAAATGTGTAGTGGAATGGATTAGATGCCCTAGGTTAACATACTTTTGAAAATAATAGTCGAGAAAAGCAAGGAAAGGCAAGTTTAAGTGAATGAACCCCCACCACAGCAAAACTAAATACTTGTTCTTCTGGTTATAATAATTTTGCTTAGTTGTCTATTCAGTATTCATGGAATCACAGGAATCATCTGTTGTAGGAAATGAGACAAACATTACTGCTGGAGTGGCCTCAGCTGCTTACTATAAGCATGCCAACATCCCCTGCCTGCACCCACCCCATCCCCTGGGGCATCAGGAAAACAAGAAATTACTTATTTTGCCCAGAAACACATTCACAGAGTTTCTCTCAATTTTCTCTCAATTTTTGTTCATGTCAGTTTTCAGTCATACAAACACTTACACATGCAATCTGTAGGTCAACAGAATTGGTTACCCATGGTTAAATAAACCTTATTGATTAAATTTGGAGAAATTTGTGGAATTTTACTATATTGACCACAGTGAACCCAAAACTTCCCCTGACAACATTGCACTGCCAAGTTCCTTGGTGAATCCATAAGGTCATTTTGTGACCTGACCCGAAACAGATGTGTGGCAGGAAGGGAGTGGGTTCACAGCCTGTTCATGCTGAACTCCACCGCGCACAGCCCCAGGCACAAAGCACTTCCTGGCTGGCACTGGATCAGGGTGAGTTTAAGGCACATTGCTGCCACCCAGCTGTCTCCTCTCACACCAGGCTGTGCAGCCCACCTGCATCTCACGAAAGAGACACTGCTTTGAATAGATTTCCTTTTAATTTCATAAAGCATTGAGGTGAGTTACAGGACAACCTGTCTCTAAACACTGCCTCAACTGGAAACTGCAATGCTAAAAAAGAAAATTATCAGTCGACAACAGTGACTCAGAAGCAAGTTCCCACTTTTTGGTATCCAAAAGCCATTAAGTAAGCATCAGAATGCCAAGTATCCTAGGCTGCCAAGGGAAGTATGTGTGAATGAGGCAGGAGGATAAAAAAGTAACCTGAACTATGTAGAAATTTTACAGTACAGTCCAAAAGAAACATGTCTGAATGAATAATCATGTCTTACTTAGTATGAAAGAACAGAGTCTGTTTTACTGTAGGTATAAAAGGCTTCTTCATTTTCTGCATATTGTGCACAAATCTCTTCCAAAAAGAAGAGAAAGTTAGTTTTGCTTTGCTTTTTCACCAAAATACTTAAAGGCTTACAAGGTCTTGCTTTCTCAAAAGCCTTAAAAATGTTCTAGACAGAGCTGTGACTCCAGTGCCACAGATCCTACAACATGAGAATTACTCTATCCTACTTTCAGGCAAAATCAAAACTGCAAGCTGCAATATGGTATAAACATGAGCTCAGTCATTAGATTAGTGCTTGTGTAAGATGGTGCTCCAAATAGCAAGCAAACTAATATCCAGCATGCTGCAGCTCTTTAATTTGACATATGCTTAAAGATGGGCTTTTAACTCCATTTCTGAAACTAGAAGCTTCTGTGTGTTCAAATAAGACCTTTAAATTATTTAGACTGATTTATCAGAAATTAATTGTGGGAATTCTCCTTAGTTGCAAGGCATCAATATGCAGTCTGTTGCAGTGATTAACTTCCCTCTACTCAAAAGCTGTGGCCAGAAGTTTTTCGCTGGTGCTTGAAATGTTTCCTAAAACTGTGATTTTAATCACTGGAATAGCGTTAGCACCACCTAGAGGCACACGTAAAAACCACGCTTACGTTTTTCTCAGAAAGACTAATTTGAGTATGTCCGTCTGTCACCCAAAAAGTCTTTCATTTGAAATTGCTGTTATGTCATATCTCTTAAGTTTAAGGAGGCTCCCTTGGGCCAGTTTTTTTGAGAGCTATTTTGAGAGCTACAAAACTGTACTCCAACATCTTCACCAAACATGATACTTTTAATCACAAAAAAAAAAAAAAAAAAAAAAAGATTAATGTTTGCTTTGCTTTTATCTTCTGCCTTGAAAGAAAGAAGCCTAGAAATAAAATTAATTCCGATTTATTTTCATATAGTTTGAATGGAAAAAAATGTCCACAACAATGAGAGCCAAAACCCACAAATGGTTGTTTTAAACAAATTAACAAATTGTACTAAAACTGCAGTCTTAGTATATGTGATTTTGAACACAGCTGATCAGATCTGTCTTTTAAGTAGGCTCAGCCACCTTCAGCATCTCCTTAAGGCTCAGATATACTTTGCCTGCTGTCTTTTTCTTGGATCATATCAATTCAGTGACTTCAAGGCATCACAGAGTGTCCCTGGTAAAGACTTAGTGATTCTGACCAAGGCTCACAAAAACAGTTTTGGAAAGCTGTATGCCAACTTTTCTTGTCAATTTTATTCTGCTTTTGAAAGAGTATTAACAGAACAAAATTAATTAATATGGGAAAGTGACAGTCTTTTTTTTTTTTTGTCTGTTTGACTAATGATGTCACATTGATTATTCTTTTTAAACAACATATTATATTCTAAAATAGCTAAAGACTGTGTGTTTTTAGGTGAAAAGATAGAAGCCAAGGCACTCAGTGCTTCTACACTATCATTCTCAATCAGAGTACTAAATCAAAGTGGAAGTAATCATCCAGAATTAGGTTAAAATGTCAAGAAGACTGAAAGCACAGTCTAGTAATTTAACCTCCACATTGAAAAGGTGAGAATTAGTTTGCTTTTTGTCTTCTAAGGCAAGATATAGGAATGAAAACTTGAATGCAATTGTATGGGCAGATTACTGGATTGAATGGTGCTTTTTTGGTTTTTGATTTGGGTTTTTGTTTTTCTGGGTTATTTAAAAAAAAACTAGACTGTACAAACCTAAAGGTATCCTTTTTACACAAAAGACTCAAAACAGAATATATTTATTAAACCAGATCTCAAATATGAGGCCCAAGTTGTTAGATCAGCAGTGTGTCATTTGGGGCATTTGTACTACTAGCTCAGCAATTCCACTGGCAGGAAAGGCCAGTATGAGATTCTGAAAGTTGTGCTAAGCTTTCTGACAAGTGCAGAGAAATAATGAAATCACATAATGAGCTCAATTTTTTAAACTGATTAGTATTATTTAAACTGTTACATTACTTTGGTCATTTCAAATAATTGCTAGTAATGAAGAGTTACTAAAAATTTGTCTTCTCTCTTCCATATAGGTTAGCCTTCACCAAACTAATTTCTCTCCATCTCTATTCCTCTGAGATGGTGCTGACTGTTTTCCTGTGCAAAGATCAAGCTCCTACATGCTGAAATCTGGCATTTTGAAGTTTGTCAAAGACTGTTACCATAGCCCTAAAAATATGTTCGTTTGTCTTAGTCACATTCCTATCAGATTTACTGTAGATATATTATATCTGCTTGATTGTCATGTCCAATGTAGTATATCAGAGCCTAGGTACAGGGGACAATTATTAGTTGCATAGGCAGGACTAATCTTTACAGCTTCAAAGCCCAATACTTAAAGCCATGCCTTAAAGGTTTACATACCCTTGAGACAAAAAGTACTTGCTTTGGTCTAAAGGCTTCTGTTAACCTGTCAGTCAAATGACTATCCCTCTTATTTTTTCTGCAGAAAAATGCAGTGTTTCTACTTAGAGGACATCATGTATGCTGTCTAATTTACTACTGTATTACAGGTTACTTTGTATTCAATGAGATCTCATTGATCTGCCAAATCTATTTCTACTTTGGTGTTCTCCTCACAAGATTGTAACATCATCTTTTTATGTTAACTTCTTGCAGTGTTCTTTTACATTAGTTTTACTACCTAGTTTCTCTTTGTTGGTTACAGTAAAATTTAGGAGCATGCCAAACACATGTAAGCTGCAAGTCAATACAGCAAAAATGTTTTACTAGCATTTTACAGATAGATTTGAAGAACCTGCAGTGATGCTATTTGCTTTTTGCATAAATTGTCTCAGTAATCAGTGTCACATCGTAATGCAAGAAAACAACTCCAAATATTCTGACAAGTTTCATAAATATTTTTATTTACCCTAAGACAGCATAAAAGTTGTTGTCTTTGAGTTTTGGTGTTGGCTTTTTTTTTTTTTTTCCATTGTTGCTAGTTTTTCCTGGGGTTTTTTTTGTCACTTGACTACTTCTGACCTTAATTTTTGCATTCATCTTAGCTTAACAGGTAAAAATATTCTATAGGTGATGCTTGGTAATTCAGTGGCAGAGTTCAGAAACAGATATAAACCAAGTTTAAAATAAATTGAAAAGGACTTTGTACTTACTAAAAGATAATATTTTGGAGAGGAAAAAGAATGAATTTGCATGCTTACATTATGTAACAGAAGCCCTTCTGATTTGGCAGAGTACAATTGTCATATGTTCATCTTTCAGTTCCTTTCTTAACTTTCTCCTCTAACTGTTTTCTGCCCCCAAATAATATTCTGTAAGTTTTATTTGCTGTAAACTCTGTCCTTTTCAGTTCCTCAGTTGTTCGGTTTGGGGTCCTTGGCTGGAATAAAAGTGTATCATTTTTTCTAAGCACTAAGTTATTTAGTCTAATGCTGAAGAACTTTTATATATCAGAGTTTAAAGTAGATCCTCAGGGGTATCAGGATCCACAATGCAGTTTACTTGAACTGAGAATCTGGGTACTATCTTTGTACAGAAGCTAAGAACATAGGCCAAAGACTTTAGTAGGGCATGCTTTTGTGGTGAGTGGGAGGTGTTTGCGTTTTTCACTCTGGGTCTTTGTCAAAATGTGACTATCTCAATTGTCATCTAGACTTTAGAATATTTGAAAAGGACCTTCAAATTCCAAAGGGAGGTTTCTTTCTCTCCTTCTCTCTCTCCCACATTCGTAGTCTCATTCTGGGAAAAAAAAAAAAAATAAAAAAAACTTCAGTCTGTTTTGTTGTTTTTTGGTTTGTTTTTTGTTTTTTTTTTTTCATTTTTCACAAAAAATTTAAAACTTTGGCCACATCTGTGTCCAGTTTCAGCAGTTGAATGTGCTGTTCTCCTTGCTAATGTAAGTCTTAACTGGGGGTTTTTTTTGCCTTTTTATTTGCACACAAAGCCATGTAATTTACCTTAAACTTTGTGTTTGTTTTTCATTACTTTTAAATTACTTTCAACAATTTATACAATATGAGTGGGGTTTTGCTAAGCAAGCACAATATGCTTCTGGAAAGCAGCAACACCTTTTTCAATAAAGGTCTGGAAAATTTGCTGTGAAAGATAAAAAGAAAAGGAACTTCAAGTTAAGCTTCTAGGTAATAATAGCTTAAGTTTGTTCCTTGGTTTGAAATATTACACATCTGCTTGGTCTTAGGGCATCTCACAGATCATACACAATTATTTTCTAGCCTTGGGCTCTTGGTCAGTCATATGCATATTGTAAGGTATGAGGGGCCTTTATGGGTGTTGCTGGATCGTGTCAGTATTACTACTATGAAGTTATTCTGGTTGCACACATTGTGGCTACAGCCTCTGTAGTCCTCTGTTGACACTGTGGTACAAAAATCGTTTCATGGTGAGCCACCTAACATATTACCTTCAGTTAAAAATGTAAAGACTCAAAGGCACAGACTGCTGTCTCAGAAGGCACAGTTTGTATCTGATCCTGAAATGCTGACAGTTCATGCAAATCTAACTGCTGTGTCTAAAGAGCAGTATAAGTAGTGTTCTTATTTTGGAATTTAAAGACCTCATTTCAGTTAATGTGAATGTTAGGAGTGCACAAACTTGTTTGTTCTGGTTCTTCAAACTCATTTTCCTTCTGTCCTTTCATATGACACAAAGGGGACAGACAGGTTCTTTTAAGGATCCTGGGCATAACAATGATGACACTAACCTGTAGTTACAATTAAAACTTTATTTTCTTTGCAGTCTACTATGATTCATATAGAACGGAATTTACAATTAGTATGGCACAGGATTTCTAGAAGCAGAATCAATGCAGTACAATTTATAATTGCATAATACAGCACTTGCAATGCAACTAATCTTAAAATTTCTAGTCACTTGGACTCTCTGCAGGTCGAGTCCGGTCTTAATATGTGGTTTGCTGTATCAATATAACAATCATAATCTAGACTCACATTCATATACGAGAATACAAGTGACTCCCTCAAACCTCCAGCAGTGGAGGCATCTTTGGTCATCGGGAGGTGTTGAGTCTCACAGTGGAGCAGCAGTTTGGGTCCAAGTTCTCCACTTAGGACTTGCTGACTTTACAGACAGCTCTGTGTGCTGTTAGGCTTCCCTCGGAGTCAACAACAGCACCGCCCTGGCCGGGTGCCTGCGGCCTCCAGGGCTGGCAGGCAAGGCAGTAATTTTCAGGGTGCCCAGCAACCTTGAGACGGATTGGAAGGGGAAGAAATCTCTTTGCTTTGTCTACTTGGTTCACTGGACCTTTGGGACCTGATAATGGGGGGAAGGGAATGAATTCTCTGCTGAGACACAGAGTATGGTAGCTTGACTTACCAAATGCTGTTAGTTAGGCTAACCACAGTGGGGGATACATGCGCCTTCCTTTCCATGAACCTTTTGAGACTGTGAGGGAAATGTGGATGCTGAGAACTGGTCAGAGAAGAAAGTCAGATAAACTTTCCCAGGCATTGCTCTGTGAAGTTTTGGGAAATTTCAGAGAAGGAATTAAAACAATTCTTAATCTTTGCAGCTGGTGTTTTTTTCTTGTAAGGATGTTTACAAAAGGGTGGTGTGTCTAATTAGGCAGTGGTGTGAGGGATATTGATTGAGGACCAATCAGGTCCACCTGTATCGTAACTGTCTATAAAAGTGTGTGGCTTTTAATAAACTTGGCTTTTTTTGCCTTATGTGTTGCTTCATTTAGCAATGTCCTCAATACAATAACAACAAAATACTGGATAAAATAAGTTGTTAAACGTTTGGTTTGTCTCTTTCCCACTGCTTTTATTCAGTGGGAACAACCATTTTTGTTGTTTTAGGGACTTTTACCTTGCATAGAAGTTGGTAAGCATAATCTAGAGGAGAATGACAAGGTGTTAGTTCATCAGGTTCAAGGAAAGCACGATGTAATGGATTCCACATCATTAAAACAGTATGTTAAATCCTCCTAAAGTTAGTATTTACCAGAGCTGAGCATATGCATTCTTTCTTGGTTTGTAGGTGGGAGGTTGCTTGTTTTCTTTTCTCTACCATCATCCTCCACAGTCAAAATCCTTGCATGTTTGGGTACTGCTGGGAAACAGTAATTCCAATTTTTCTCTGGAAAACGATCCCATTATAAAACTGCACCTCTGTTGGTTGCCACAGGGATCTGGTCTGCTTAATGGGATTGGACTGATTTACTAATGAAATGTGGTAGCTAACAGCTTACTGGGTACTGCATTTCATAGGCTTGGACCACTGCATCTGATTTATATAAAGCATTGCCCTTTTTAACAATGTTGATCCACTTTACTAAATAGCATCTTTAGGATCCCAATACTAACCAAGTTAGTAATAATTTTCTTTGTGACCTAATATCAAGCAGGGTAAACAAGAAATAATCTAACTACTAAACTGAGGAACTCTAACTTGAAAATTAGATCTCTAAAGTCACCTTCTTCCAGCATGCAATAAATTACTTTTTAGATGTTCATGGCTCCCTGAATCTGGATTCATTAGCTTAGATGTCACCTTTTGAGATGCCTGAAGGTGGCTGAAATGTAGCATGCCTGAAGTGCCTTATGCCTGTTGCAGTTACTCAGTTAAGTCTGATGTCCAACTGATTTATGAGAATGCCTTTCTTAAGCAGAATTTAAAATCTTGCATTGTAAAAGAAAGTCAGGGAATCTAAACTGCCTAGCATATTCTTCTACAGCTTTTTTTCTTGGAGAACCCCTAGTAGTCAAAGTCAAGGAGCCAGCTGAGGACTGGTACCTCACTGAGACCTTTTCACAGCTTTTGAACACTTTCCTGAAGAGTTGATCTTTAAAGCTAATTCAGGAGACAGTGCCAGTACCTAGGATGTACATAATTTCTGCTTCTTTAGGTGAATCATCTGTTCATAATGATTGTTGGCTAACTTACTCTCCCATGTTGCTTCTTGTTTTCTAAGAGAAACAGCTTCTGTAATACAAGAATTTCTTTTATTAAACACCATTGCAATAATGAAGTTCTTTCTGTCCCTAGGGATTCAGTTTCTTCCTGCTGCCTTTTTCCACAGAATTGCATTACAAAATAACCATGAGTGTAAGGGTGCTGCTTTCTCAATCTAGGGAGTTCCCAAAAATTTAATGCTTTCTGATATATCAAGGCTTTTTTTTTTGCCTAGATTTTTTGCTGTGCTTGACATTTTGATGAAGCTCTGTAACAGTCTTGAAAGATTAGGAAAGTACGTGAAGCTTGCTAAACCTGATTTTTCACTATCATCTCTTTGCAGAGACTAAGTGCAGTAAAATTATATATATCAGCTGAGGTTTGTGGAGGGAGGTAGTTGTCTTTTTTTACACTGGTTTATAATGGGACAGGCTGCCACACAAGCTTTTGGTCACATGGTGACCTCAGAAGGCTTATGTGCCCAGACACTCATCAGATTTTTTTTTCCAGCTATATTAGTTAATCTAATAAAAGAAATTACCTCTCCATAGAAACACTGCCTGACTTGCAGCCTTCATGGTCTAAATGTACAGCAACATGGCAACCATTATCAAGTCTGAACAACATGCTTTTCTATGTAATCACACCAGTTCCCTCCTGTCTTGTTTGCCATATGCACCTTTCTTTCCAGGTCTAGGGGGTTTTATAGTCAAGATGTAAAGTTCTCTTTCATCAATGTGAATTTTAAGTAAATTGGGAAACAAAATGTATCTAAATTGAAATGGAAAATTTTGCTTTGCAGTGCCTCTAGTATGTTTCACCATCAATTTAGAGCATGTTTTTAGTAAGTGAGACCCAGATTTATAACTCTGGGAACCTAAAGGTCATCCACGTTTCAGGTATAAGCAGGTGTAATCTATCACCATGTCATGTTTGCTTTAAAACTAATTTGCGTGCACGAGCAGTACAATGCTTCATGGGACAACATTTATTTTTGCCTTCCAGTTACTGAGTGAGGGATACTAGAAACTTGTCTATGAGATCTACTTTATGCAAGATTATTTCCTATTTGAGATAATGATTACACTTAAAAGCAGTTTAACTAATGAAGTGTTAGAATGCTTCAGGAATGGTCTCTTTATTTGCCCTGTTTTTTCTCCACAGATCTCTGTTTTCATGTAAATAGGTTTTACAGAAGCATCCATGATTGTTTTAAAGAGTTTAATGTTGCTTACAAAATTCCAATTTCCCTTCACCTTTTCTACTGTAAATGCTGTGCTCTTTTAAGATCTACTGAAATATTTCACTTGAACTTTCAAGGGAAAAAGAGCCCTTTGAAAGGAAATTATTGATCTTAATGCAGAAACAATGAGGCATCAATAGCTCTGTTGAGGCAGTGAGTAACCATAGCTCCAGAGGGATGCTAAAACATAATACTTTCTATGGTTTAAAATTGTGTGATTATGTTCAGCTTACTCAAGTACTCCTGACCAGAGGAGCATAATGGTGTCCACCTATGTTTGCTAGCTGTATGAACTTCCAAGACAAATTTTGGCTTAAACAGGTAAAATATTGTAGGGGTTTATATTGCTTCTCTTCAGAATTCTTTACCTGATTATTCTGAGGTATTTCACGTTAAATATTTAATGTCTTTCCTTATCTTATAAATGTGTGTGTTTGTATATAAGATGTATCAATATGACATATCTGTCTAGGCAGTTAAATCAATCAAAAGGAGGGAGCCAGCAAGACACTTTTGCTCTGGTGGCTTTCATGCTGTCAACAACTCCTGTAGTACCTCTGCTACATTAGCAAATTTTATTTTTTTTTTTTTAACAAGCAATTTAAAGCTAATGGCTGTTCAGTATGTAAGTTGTTTGGTTTTTTTTTAACTGTGATCTAATTAATTATTGAGAAACCTGATTTTTGTAAGAGCAGAAAATATAGTCATAGTACCCAAAAATACACATATTCATAAACTGTGTGTGTTTACTTTTCTATTAAAATATGCAAGCACTCCTCAAGTCTTCTAATGATTATCTGAAGAAGTCAGATTTCTGTGTTTTCAGTTATGGAAATTACAGTACTCTCATAAGTAACATGTAAACCTCCAGCTGTAGCCTTCTCCAAGTACTTATGGTGTTTACTATGGCTCTTGAAAATTATATATGAAATGAATGTTGGTTAGTTGCTAGTAGGTTAGCCTTACCTTACCTATCCTTACCTGGGTATCAGTACTCTTCTGATTCATACCTCTTTTGTTGGTTGGAAAGTTACAGCATTCTTAATGTTAGGACTTTTATATACTTAATGCCACCTCATGATTCTGAAGTTTTGTCTTATGATTGCCAACATGTAGCTAATCTTGATTATGAATGAACATCTGGAGTTTGACTGATGTAGAAAAAATTACTTTTACTAACTGGAGTGGCATTACAATCTTACAGTCCAACTCTTGGCCTGACACAAACAAACAAAACCAATTAAATGAAAAAATAGTGAAACTTTCATTTTCTGGAAACATTTGAGCCAGGTGTTCTGCATTGTCTGTGTCTCTACTATAGTATCTCCTATGGGTTTCTCTTAACATTTCAGTCTCTTTTTTCATATCCACTTTAGGAAATTTCATCTCCCCTGACAAAGCTTCATGCCATTTCCTCAAATCCTGTCACTGGTCATGAAAGCGACAGGTAAGAACATACACATACAGCACTTGTAATATTAATAGATTTAGATTTGATTTTACCAGATGTCTTTTGCTAGTCCCTTAAAAGTAATTCATGATTCATACACTTGAGGGAGAATTTGAATACTAGTGGTCTTTATTCCCATAAAATTTCTTATGTTTGTTTGTTTTCCATGTATTCTCAGCCAGTAACTGTTCTATCACAAACGCCAAGAACTTACAGCTTCTCTCTAGAGTAACTGGTGATGTTCATCACAAATTTGTTCTGTCATGCCTCCAGCTCATTTGGTCTGCACTTGAATTCATAGCTTATGGATAGATGGTAGATGGTACAATTAACATACTAGTTAATTCATACAGTCAGTTCTACTCGATCCTTCCTAAAGATGTTGAGAAAGGAATTCTTCCTCTTAGAAGTTTTTCATTTGCCCCTAGGTTCTAAATCTCATTAGCTTTTTAGCTTAGTAATAACTACCATCACTTAAAACAACACTGATGCAGCTAATGGAGTTTTTGAAGTGTTTGTTTTTCTTATTGTCAATGTGGGATCTAAATAACTCAATATGAAAACAACAAGGAGTGTATATACTGAAAAATATGAAGTAACTTTTGTGACCTCCCTATAAGAGTGCCCTTGCTCCATTTTGCATAGTAACAGTGCAATTTTTGGGTAGTCTCAGTGTTAAGGGGTGGGAGTGTTTAAATTAAAAGGAAAAATCGGGTGCTTAACTGGAACAGCTCTCATGTGTTCTGCTGTGTATTTTTCAGGGTCAAACGTCTGATTGAAAAAAGCATATTCTTCACAGCGTTGTGAAAATATGTCACATATGACAGTAATTCTTACTACCTATACATGGTCATTCTAACTTGCTGTTCTTGAAAATATGTTTATTTTAAACATTCAACTTAATATCATGCAGTGTTGAATTGGCATTTGTTCAGTCTTGAGACAAATAATCTCAAAGTTTTTAAAAAAATATTTTAGTAGTCACACTATACTGTTAGCACAGTAATCTCAATATTTGGAAATTGAGGAGTTAGCTTTATTATTAGACTCATCTGGAAAATATTCACTTCCTGAAAGATATACTACATAAAGTCTTGCAATGCTACTTAATATCTCAACTATTGAGAAAGAATGTTATGTAATTTGAGTTTAATCTTTTACATACTAGCTGTAAGGGGCTGTAATTCAGAAAGCATGGGTAAAATTTTAAATTAAATGAATACTTCTTTTTTCATATCCTTTGGATTTTCACCTGAGAGCACTCAGTTCCCTACTGAATTTTAAAGTGCCAGATCCTTTTTTAGGATTAGAAAATATTAATTTTCTGGATTTCAAAAGATTTATTTATTTTAAACTTCTGACACAATTGAAATATTGAAAGAAATGGGGCTTGGAGCCTTCAGAGAGGAGAGGATTTTTGAGGGACTGTATAAAAATAGTATGCCCTACTGAAAGAGCAGAAAAAATTGGTGGCCTCAGAGCTGCAGTCATCAGAGGACTGTGTTCCTTTCCCTGACAGATATTGAACTGTTGCTGGTCAAGCTGTTTGGATATTGAGGTTGATATTTTGCCTACAAAAGTTTCTGTAAAAGCACTGAACAACGCTGATGACAAAAATTATTGCGTTAAATGTAGTAATGATCAAAATGTCAGAAAATTTACTCCTTTTTCAGAGAATTTATTTTGGTAAAATCAATGAATCAAATTTATGAATTTAGAAATACAGTGTTAGGAAACCCATTCTTGATCCTTGATGATGTTGATCAACAAATCTGTGTTATTAATGACTGAACTTCAAAGCCCTCATATGCTGTGTAATACCTACACTTAAGAGCAAACCTACTACTGGAATGAGCTGCCAGGGAGATAGTAGAGTCACCATCCCTGAAGAAAAGAATGGATATGGCAATTAGTGCCATAGTCTAGTTGAAAAGGTGGTACTAGGTCATAGGTTGGACTTGATGATATCCAAAGTCTTTTCCAACCTACTTGATTCTGTGATTCTACAAAGATCTACCCTCTCTGTTGTCCCCAAGCAGTGCTGAAGCTAGGCAATTTTAGAGGTTATTCAATACTGTCATTTCCCCATTTGTGACTGTAGCAGTCTCCTCCTCACATTCCTTGTATAATCTAAGCTAAACTTGGATAATTCCTTGCAACATAAATTAAATAGGACCAAATAGTTATGAATTTTATTTTTATTTTGATTTGCACTGAATAGAGATGTAATTGTTTTAAAGAAGACTGCAGCCTTGTACAGGGAAAAGTTTGGGGCTGGGATTTTTTTGTTTGTTTCTGTTTTTGGGGTTTTTTGTTGTTTTGTTTTTTGGTTGTTTTTTGGGTTTTTTGGGTTTTTTTTTTGGTTGGTTTTTTTTTGTTTGGTGTTTTTTTTTTTCCCTTTCAGAGTTTGGAAAATTAATGTCATGGGACAGGAAGCAGAACAAAAGTTGAAGCTGGAATTCGTGGTCTCAATCAATGAAGAGTTGGAGCAGACACATCTCAAAAAAAGAGATAAAGGTAAATGGCTAAAGAGTAAAAGCAGTGTATTTAGTTTTAGAAAAAAACAGTACCAGAATTTTTAGATCTAGCTAAGCAAGGAAGCAGACTAGTCTTGAAGCTTAGCATTGTGTAACAATGAGGAGAGAGCTTTTCTGTAACCAAGTTGAACTAATGTCCTTCCTTCTCGTATCCTGTTTGCCTTCAGTTGTGGCTGAAGTTGCCCTGATTCATGACAGCTGGTTCAGTATTTTTGAGCTTGTGATCACAGCTGGTTTGAGTTAACTGATTTTGAACTAAAAATGGGAAAATTAGTAGTGGGAAAAAAGAAGAGTATTCTGTGGAACAGGAAGGCATGTTGGGAAGGATCAATAGATATTACATATGTTTGAATATTGAAACAGAGCAATGAGATACTTGAGAATAGTGTGCTGCTCAATAACCCTACCAGTCCTTTCTATTAATGAGTTAAGAACAAGAAATAGAGTTTTGCAAGTTGTATTAAGATACAAGGAGGCTGGGAACAGTCCCTTCTGGTGACAGAGTAAGAATGAGAAAAACCAATGCTTTTCTAGCTGTGTGGAGACTCTTTCTTTACAAATATGCTGGTTCTCAGGGTATTACTCATTTTTACTTGGTAGGTTATGAGTTGTAAATAGAATTTTGGGGTTTTTTGTTTGTTTGGGTTTTCTGTTTCTGTTGTAAGTGGAGTTAAGGCAGAAGTGGGCAGTGGTGAGGGCAATGTGTTCAGTCGCTGTAAGTTGCTGTGGTCAAACAGTTGCTCCAAGTGAGCCATGAGACAGATGCATTTCAGTTCTTGCTGTTGAGCGTGGAGTTCTGCCATGTACAAAAGAAAAGGCCTCAGAACGGCAGCTTGGGTTCAGTGCTATTCTGAGGTGGGGATAGGTTTTTTTTGGCTCCCTATCCAAGGAGTGCAAGTGCCAGCTGTCACTGCAACTTCTCTGTTAAAAGCAGATATTCTAGTTAGGCTCTTAAAAGGGAATTTGAGTAGTATTTAGCATATGGATATGCCAGAATGAACATACATTGTGGACTCTAAAACTATCATTTGATATGCTAATGAGATACACGTTCTTGAACAAAGCAAAGACGTGAAGTTGTTGCTGTTTTGAATCAACTGCAGTTCTTTCAGACAGCTCAGTAATACTTGAGACATGCCAGGCAAAAATCTGACAAATTTGTACTGGGCATCTTTTGGTTTAAAGATGCTTTTTTTAGAATATGCTTAAGAGTGTTTTAATCTTTGACATGTTTTTGCTGATGTCAGGTTATCTTGCAGAATGGTAATTTAATGAAGCTTTTTAATATGAATGAATTTTCCTCCATGTTTTCTGGTGGGCTGGTGTTGAGAAGCTGTTGAGCCAGTGTCCTGTTTTGATGCCATGCTTTAACTTCTTTGCTAAAGATCAAAAGACCAAGCAAGTTGATAGGCAGACCACAGTGTTTTGACTCCAAGAGAACAGAACAAAAGTTTAAGAAAATGTAGTGATTGTAGTCTGTATGCTCCTGGAGCTGGCTACCCAAATAGTATGAGTGAGCACTTCAAGAAGGCTGAGATTGAGAAGCTTGCTGCCAGTTCTGAGGAACTCAGAGTGTAACTAACTGATTTCATATCTCTGTGACAGGGTATACAAACAGCCACCACTTTATAAACAAAGTGAAAATTAGATCAAGATTTGCACAAGGTTGTGGTGTCATTAAATTATTTCATCCATTTCCCTGCTACAGTCAGTAGAATTTATCTACTCTGTTGTGGTTTGAAGCATTTCTGTTGTTTAAAAGATTTAGCTCTCCTAAGTCTCCTTAGGCCTCTCTTCAGTTGCAAGATCATTAGCTGAAACCTTCTAAGAAATAATCCAGTTCTGGTTCCTATTTTCAGTATACAGTTATGTGAAAAAATTATTTGTTTGTTGACTATTTACTGTGTATGTACACAGAGGCACCCATGTTGCTTGTGACTTCCAAAAATGCTGAAAATTAACATATAGTTGAAATGACATGATTCTGTGATATCAAATAAT
The DNA here is from genome assembly GCF_050655825.1 of Lonchura striata. Classification (NCBI taxonomy): domain Eukaryota; kingdom Metazoa; phylum Chordata; class Aves; order Passeriformes; family Estrildidae; genus Lonchura; species Lonchura striata. The sequence continues at coordinate 50,520,941 of NC_140705.1, forward strand.
ATTACTTACTAATAGGATCCTTTGCTTTAGTGAAGAACTCTCCTTTTTTACACCTTTGCTCATACAGTTTGATAGACAATGTGCATCAGCACAGTAATATGAACACAGGGGTTAAAATGGAGCTTACTTCATAAGAAGTTACTACAACTGAGGTGTAAGACAAGTCAGTCATTTGAGAAAAACACAGCTGTGGGCTGTGTACAACCCAAACTTTGCTTCATAACTTGCATTTCAACTTCTGTCTGGCATGGTTACTAATGGTGTTACCAAGAAAAACTCTATGACTGGATGAATGTTATCCTAAAGTGCGCATAAAATCAAAGAAACTAAATAGTTAGTTAAAATTTCTGCTTATTTTATGCAATGAGGCATGTGACTGGCTTCAGTCACTTTTGGTTGTTTTTCTCAGTAGGTTTGAACTTTCATCATGGTTATCCTTTTATTGGAACAATTCTAAATAATTTGGGGCTGCACAGGACATGATGAGTTAATGCTTTCTTTTTATTTTTAGTATGCTAGAACTATCTGTTCCACACTACAGCATGAGCTGGCTTTCCTTGGTCACATTCCTTACAGTTCATCTGCCTATAAATGTTTTTAGAGAACATCAAATGATGATGCTAAGATACTGTTGTGTGAAGTCATTAACAATAAAAATCAAACATAAAATGTTATGGTTTGTTTTGCCTAAACACATTCCACTACTACTACAAAATTTACCAACCTCTATTTTTAATAAAAATCTTATTTGGAAGCTTTTAATCTAAAATCAGCATTTGTGAGAGTTGCTGATAGTGTCTTTGGGGGAATTTTTTTCTGGTAATATGATTTGTGGTTTGCGGAAAGCAAAGAGCAAAAGTTTATTTGTGATTAGGGCAGGCAGTGTGAAATGTCTCAGACCTGTGGAAAATCTGTATACGTTTTTCAAGACACTAGGAAATAAAAGAGCCTGAAAGAGGATATATTTCTGTTCAGCTACCAAGTTATATCTTCTGAGAGGTGGGTGATTTTCACTTGATAATCTTCATCCAAAACACTTTTTTGGGGGGATTTTGTGGTATAAAGCACTGTACATTTACAAAGCAGCAGGGGTTGCTACTTCTTGCTTTACCTCAGTAATTACTGATATAAAAATACTAACAAACTTACAGCTGCCTGCAGTTCACAAACTTCAGATTTTGCAGCAGGCTTTCTGAACATACTTCACAAGTAATGCTTCCACTGGTGGAGCCTTGAACTTAAACTGCTTTTAAGCAAGAGTCATAGATCTTGTGATCCCACAGTGGAAAAAGAAAACAGGTGGTAGGGCTAGATGTAATGGCCCTTTCCATTTTTACCAATGCTCTGACAGCTTGCCCTAGGAAGCTTTCCCTTTAGAATAGAGATTAAATAGTACACAGACCTGGCCAGGCATATACAGTGTGTGTCAGCCAGCCTCTGACTCTTGCCATAAATCTTTAAACCATAAATTAAGAGTTGGTCCTTTACTTGTTTATGCAGCAACAAAACATTTTATTCTTCCTTAGAAAAAAAAAAAAATTGCTTTCAGTGTATGATATGTTTAATTCAGTAACACTGTACTTAAATTTGTGTGGTCTGACAACATGTATGCATGGCTTTAAAAAAAAAAAAGTATTGAGTAATTGATTCAATGTAGTATCTCTGTATTCTTTACCAGATCCAGACCAGTATCTAAATAGAGCTGCATATGCCCACAGTCTTGTATGTAGTAATACTTACATATTTAGTATCAGTATCTTCTAACACAGTTCCTTTTCCCTCATGGTAGAAAAGGTTTTGAAATGAGAATTTTGTATGTGTTTGAGTCAATATAAAGAGCTTTGCACTGGTATTATCCTCATTAACAGCCACTCAGGGATGAGCAAAGCACCGTGTCACTGGCAAAAACCTAGAAAGAAAGAAGGAACATAAAGAAAGAAGGAACAAGCAGAAGTTATGCTACTTCATCTGGATCACCACAGCAGATACTATGTTAGGACCCTTCAACACTCAAATAAGCACTGCATCCACATTTGGATCTTCTCTGTAAGAATCCTCAGGAAAATGAGTCTTAAATACCTGTGCATAATATGTCACTTCTGGCATGTCAGTATCCAAATCTTGGTGGGTTAACCAAGCTTTTTTGAAAAAGAATATCCACAGACCTCACTGCTTTTATATTAATTTCTTCTGTGATGAAGCCTTTTCTTCAAACCCTTGTGCTAGTTAATAAGTACAGCAATGATGGTTTACATGAGTTATCTCAAATGAGTATTTAAAGGGTTAGACTCTTGATTCAAATCATACTGATTTTATCCTTTAGATAGTGGGGTGACTCAAAATGCCTTTGTCAGATGTCTTTAACCTCTCCAGCTGTCCTGTCAGCAAGGATGAGTCAGAAACTGGAGTCCTACAACTAGCACTCCCTAAATCTGGAAAGCTCAGCTGTTGCCATTACTGATTTGGAAGCTTGAAGCAGGATGGGGACTGGTGTATTACTGAGGTTACAGCAGCTTTTCCAGAGTGCTCCTGCATCTTTCAGAGAAGACAGGAAAGTCTCACTGTCCTTTGTTTATTCTACACTGATTGTGAAAACAGTATTTTCAGGGGAACTGAGCTGACAGGGCTGTGGTAACTTCTGAGGCTCATAGTATGGAACACTGTTCACTTCCTACACTGGCATTTGGGCCAAGGTGCTGAACTTGTAGAACATGTGTGGTACAGGATGTGATCAGTCTGTGGTCCCCTTGAGTCTGAAAGAAAGGTGTCAGACCCAGGCAGAGAGGACTCCATTAAGAACAGGGCATTCCTACTGCTTGGTAGATATATGTATGTGTGTGTGTATATATATATATATATATATATATATATATATATATATACACACACACACACACACACATATATATATATATATATATATATATATATTGGCATACACACACACTGAATTAATGTGTTCAGCCCTGAGATATCTATTCTGTGTCACCCAATGCTAATGGGACAGACAGGTTCTTTTAGGGATCTTAGGCAGAATGATGATAACCTGTAGTAACAATTAAAGCTTTATTTTCTTAGCAACCTATTATAATTAGTATATCAAAGATTTTATTGCTGGATTTCTAGAAGCAGAATGAAGGTAGTCCAATTTAGAAGTAGCCTAATACAGCATTTATAATACATCCTAACTTACAATTACAGCTCTGTGTGCTGTTAGGCTTCCCTCAGGGTCAACAACAGCACCTCCCTGGCTGGGTGCCTGGGGCCTCCAGGGCTGGCAGGAGAGGGAGTAATTATCCTGGCGCCCAGCAACCTTGAGGCAGGTTGGGAGGGGAAGAAGAAATATCTCTGCTTTGTCTGCTTTGGTTCAGACCTTCAGGGCCTGATAATGAAGGAAAGTGAACAAATACATTACCTACTTGGTTACAGAAAGCAGCTGCTTGGCTTATAGAATGGCTTTGGTTATGCCCATTACATAACATAGGGTCAGGAGCAGGGGGTACTGGTCTCATACTCATTATGGTTTTCGTAGCACTGTCCTAAGGATGTTAAGTAGAAATACCCTTCCTCACAGTGAGAGTAAGAAAATACTCCATAGAAAGTAATTCTGTACAAACTGTAGTTAGAATAAGTTGCATTTGTGGCCTTTGCTGCCTTGAAGCCTTCCAAAGAGGTTCTCTGCACTTCATGATCACCTGGCAACTGCATATACAACAGAGTGATTTTACCCTTTTCAACTAGCCATAATTATAAACTCTAATATATTTTCCCCCCCATTCCAAAGAAACTCCACAGATCTAACAGCAAATTTTTAATTTGTACTTCTTTTAAAATTTCTTTTAAAATTTCAGGTCTATAGGCATAATGAAACAATGCTTTCCTGAGACTTTGTTGATGGTTACTATGGCTGCATATTCGAGTAGATTTGTGTTTTGGTTTTGCTTTCAGGGTAATGTTAAGGCTATTACACAAACAATGCTTTCATTCTACTTCCACAATATCTACTAAAGCCTTCAACAGCAATGTACACAGGAAAGGAGATTTAGTTCTAGCATTTTCATTGCTATTTCTTAAATGCAGCTTTTACAGTGGTAATAATAAAATTTTCAACTGTTTTTGCATTTTTTTTAGCTAGCTGGATTTTGAATAGTCTGCTGAATAGTTGTGAAAAGCAATTAGTCTGCATAACAAAGTTACTAAGCCTGAGATCTGCTTTAGTCACGATCTATTTTCAAGTACTTTAAGTACTTGAAAGCAGAATTGTCTTGCTTTTATTGTGCTTCACCTTTCTTCATAAATCCTTTGCTGGGAGGAGAGAAACTCAAGTATAGTGTGCCCTAACTCAAGCTTCTTAGCTCTTCACTTCCAGTGCTAGCACATTGCTTTGGCTGGGATGTTGCAACTGCTTTTGGATCTGAATTACTTGAACTGGATTATAGAACTGATACAGGATAAAAACTTGCTCTCCCCCAGGTGTTTAAAGAATTATTTTTGTGTGTGTGTGTTTTTAATCCATTTTGCCTTGATCTAATAGTAATTGCAACCTAAGGTGAGAGGTACCACATTAGTAAAGGAGTGAAAAGCATTGAATAACACTGCATTGTAAGGGGAGACAGAGGGGGGAGAAATTGTTGAACTAGAGCCTTTCATATCCTTAGGATTCTTGCAGTGTTCTGTCTGTGAAGGAGCAGCACTTAGCTGAAGTTAAGAACAGCAGTTTCTTAACTAAAAAGAAGGAGTATTATTATGTTAATAGGAGTTCTTCAGTAACATAACTAGTAAATGTGCAAGTGGAATGTCTTCGTGTGTATTACTGGCTTGGTAAAAGAAGACTTTAGGATACAGCTCTCAGAGTACAGATTCTGGTTGATAACACTTGCCAGTAATGCCACGCTTGTATAAGAAATAATGTGGCCAGCAAGACCAGAGCAGTGACTGACCCTCTGTACTTGGGACTGATAAGGACACACCTTGAGTCCTGTGTCCAGTTTTGGGCCCCTCACTACAAAAAAATATTGAGGTGCTGGAGTGTGTCCTGAGAAGGGAAATTGAACTGGTGAAAGGTCTGGACAACAAGTCTTATGAAGAGCAGCTGGGGTTGTTTAGCCTGGAGAAAAGGAGACTCAGAGGAGACCTTATCACTCTCCCTGAAGGGAGGGTATAGCCAGGTGGAGGTCAGTCTCTTTTCCCAAGTAATAAGCAAAGAGACAAAAGGAAATGGCCACAAGTTGCATCAGGGGAGGTTTAGCTTAGATATTAGGGAAAATTTATTCACTGAAAGGGTGGTCAAACATTGGAACAAGCTGTCCAGGGAGTGGTGGAGTTCTTATCCCTGGAGATATTTAAAAGACAAGTGGACATGGTGCTTAGGGACATGTTTTGGTGGTGCATTTGGCAGTGTTAGGTTGATGACAGGACTTGATGATCCTAAAGGTCTTTTCCAGCCTTCATTTAGGTTGAAAGAAAACCATGAATTAGGAAAACCATGATTCCATAGTTTTCTCATTTTCAGGTGCTTTGCTGCTTTATGATTACAATCATAATTCCATGATTCTCACTTGTACCCCGGCACTGAAGGATGGACCTTAATGATGAGGAGTGAAGTCAAATTAATATTAATTTATTTGTTATGTCCCTAAAAGATGTGTTGCTGGGCTATGACTGTAGCTCTTATCTAGAGCAGGGGAGAGGAGGAAGAAACACATTGTTGAGACTACCTTAAAATTTCAGGATAAGGCACCAGATATGTGCAAACCACAGACAGAACCTGCCAGGACTGTGAAGTCAAGATGCTCTGTGTTGAGGTCTTACATCTGCATAGTACAGAAAACTACCAGTTGCAGGGGGTTCTCAACTTAATGGTCAATTTGTGTGGGGAAGAAAAGCAGCATAGCACAGCAGACAACACTGATGTACATTCAATAAGGTCTTGATTACATTTGACCAACTTACCAAAGGTGATGACAGCTGCAATTGCAGTTACAGCATAGATAGCATTTCAGTCACCAGCTGTCTACTCAAATGTGGTGCATGGCTGCTACAGCAGTACTTTTGACCAAACTGGGAAGGAAATAGTAGAATCCTCTGGAAGCTACAGTCAATCTTTTTTTTTTTTTTTTTTTTCCTAGTATGTCTGACAATACAGGCAAACTAGTAATTTGGCCCATGTCTCTGGAAACCAAATAATTTTTTCTTTTCCCTTTATAAAAATTTAGAGGAGCCTGAACAAACAATGACAACAGCAGATTAGGCATAGACATAGGATATTACAGTTCCACCTATTCAAATTCAGGTAAATTAGATTGAAAATAGCCAGTTTGGTCTGTTTTGTTTTCAGTCTCAGTGTTTTATGGTTTAAATAGGCTGAAGAGAGTTTTTAAATGGAGATTAGCATGGGGAGACGTGATATGATAGACTCCACACCCACAGAGCAGGTGTTTTTTATCCATTTAAAATTATACCTCTGAATGGCCTTGAGAGCAGACTAATCCATTAATGAAAATAATGTTAATTTCAAAACTTAGTAAGATATTGTTGCTTTTCTGTGTCAAATATAGGGTTAAGGTTGCTCATTGGTACTTTACAAAGAATTTCCACTGTACTTTTGACAAGAATAAACCAATGCAAGGGACATTCTGCTTTGAAGAAAGCTTTGCCATGCTCTGGAATTGAGCTGACAAAACTGTTATTTTATGGAGGTCCTAATATTTGGAATATGAAATTGCACAACATGGAGGCCTTAAAATAAGTAAATAATGGACATAGTATGTGGTTTTAAACTAGCTTCCAGTGAGATAAAGATTTCTTTTCATGCTTTACTCTTACTTATGAGCCCTTCACTGTCACAATCTTCAGAACTTCTTTGTAACAAAATCTTCTTTGAAGCAGACAAAATTGTGCTAACAGGTTTTTGTATCTACTTTTCATTTTAGAGTAAAACAGTGGTAAGTTTGGATGATCAAATGAGTACAAATACTCTGGGGTTTTATCTTACCATTGAATTTCCATAATTACCAACACATGGTCACAGTAAGCAGCTCTAAAACTTCAGTAAAGTTTTCTGCCAGGTGTATGGCCCATGAGACCCCTTCCCTCTTTTTTCCAAATCTACCATCTTTTCAAAACCTTCAATATAAAGATTAAATTTGTAAAAACCCCTGAAAATCAGGTAACCTGGCCTGAACTCATTGTTAACAGGTTAAGAAACAGGTTTCAACTCAGATATTATTTTGCCTCCTTTTTTTAAGATTTGTTTTTTTTATGGCTTCAAGCATTTTAAATCTGGATTTTTTAAAGGCACTAAGTTTATCTTGAATGCTAGCTCAACTAAACAATGCTATAGCTTTGTTTAGTTGAGTTTAAAAAATATATATATATTAAATTATATAGTTTAAAATATAACTTTTCCAAGTCTGTAACTTTTCCTCATATTACAAGAAAGCAGTCTTTTAAGAAACACTGAGCATTTTCAAGGTGTATGGAAGATCTTGTCTAATTGGGAAGGTCTGTTTCAAGTATTCCTCACACATAAGCAAACAAGAAATGGATACCACTTCTGTGCCATTTGCAAAGCAAGCTGTCTTGGAGGGTTTATAGTCAATATGAATGTAGGTCTGAATTTTCCTTTCAAGAAAGAAAAAATACTGATCATGAATAGTAGTTGGTTTCAGTTATCATAGCTTAATTTTAAATATACTGAGGGGAACAAAACTTACCAAAACTTAATTTTAAAACTTGATGCCAGCCTTTGTTTTATCGCTGTCTATTAAATATCTGGTGTGCTGCCTGTGCCATCTGTTCTTCCTGTAGAGAATAAGAAGGCAAATGAATCACTCAGCCATCTAAAACACTGTGTGGTACTTGAATCAGATGCACAAGGATGGCATAACACTAACTGAATGGATATTACTTTGGAAGATTAATTGTCCTTGGGTGACTTTACGATGCTGAATTGTATCCCCATTTGTCTGTTTAACCCAGAAATAAGTATTGCACTTTTAAAACTAGATCTGAGAGTGAAGTGGGGGAAGAATGAAGAGCAGTGGAATGTCTGAGGTGGTTGTTTTCAAAACACAGCTTCAGTGTTTTTCTCTCCTGGACTGTGTTGTCTGCAGCACAGACAGACAGCGGGAGAAAGCTCTCCTTTACTTTTTATTTAGTTTTTTTTTTTTAGCTAGCTGAGGCACTGAAGTTTCCTGGATTATGTTTTTTCTTTTTCTTGGAACTGATCAGTCCTGCTCTGGACTGAAAACCCAGAAGAGCACCAGTAGTTCACAAGAGTTGCCCATCAGGACCTGGGACGCAGCAATTTCCAGTGCAGGAGGGACTGATGAGAAACTGAGCAAAGTGAGCCCACAAGTACTTTCTGAATTTGCCATCTCTTCAGAACAACAAGAGGTTTTATTGTTTAATGTTATTTATTTATTATGCTTGTTCATACTTTGTTTGTTAAATAAATAGTTTTTTCCACTTTTCTCCAAGGAAATCTTTTCCCGAACCACATCGGGGAGGGGCTGCTTGGGTTTGCTTTCTGGACAGACCCCATTTGGAGGTTTCCTTCTAAATTTGCCCTAAACCAGAATATTAATCTCTATAGAAGCTCTCTGAAATGTCATCTACCTTGCCTACTCTAGCTGTTTTCATCATAAATACAGATATCTCATACTATCCTTGGTTCAAAGAGAATTGATTTAAAGCTAGGCCTCTTAGGGCCACCTTTGATTCAAGGAGATCCTAGTATGTGCAGAGCTGGGACTTCCAGGAACACTTTCAGTTATTTAAATGGTATAATAATTTTTTAAAGGTGGAAGGCTTGGAAGTCTTGCATCAAATTTGGCTATGAGGTGCTCTGCAGTGCTTGATCCAGGATGGCCTACTTGTGGCTGGCTGCCTGTGCTTGTTCCAGGGGTAACATTTGTGCAAGTTCAGTGTCTGATTTGTCTCTTGCTTTCATATGGATCGATACAGATGAATCAATAAAGATAACCTTCATATGCTGGCCTTTCAGGCAGGACAAATTGTGGTTGCAAAAAGAGGAAGGTATTGCCTTGAAATCTGTCACCCTGCCTTTGTCTCTCCTGTCATTTTCAGGCTCTTGTTTTGCATCATGCTCTTTGTCTTAAGGAAAATCTGCAGACTGCTATCCCTTGGGGAGTTGACTCAGGCTTAACTCAGGGTCTGTTGCAACTGGAGTTCACAGTTCAGAGTTAAATGCACTTCAGACTTAAAAAAGCCAGACCAACAGCACAAGCAGGGCTGCTGTCCCCTTCTGCATATCCCATTGTAGGGGAAGAAAATAGGAAGGCAAAGAAGATAGGTTAATTTCATATCAGAAAAATATTGTTACATGGGGGCTGCTTTATGACCCCTACTTGTAAATGTACTGTGGAACAGGGTCCCCATCCCAAATTATTATTCTTAAAGCACATCAAAACCAGACTATCAGTGGCCAAAGCTCCTATAAGAGTATGGGAGTGCTATGGGGCTGCCTGCTGCTCGAGCATAAGACCAGTGACGGATGCAATTTTTAGGCATATGGGATGTCAAAACAAACAGTGATATGAACAGCTATCTAACTTTATTCTTTGGCCTCCTGCCCAGATTTGAGGTGCCGCTAACTATGTAGCCTCTCCGTGAAAGCTGTAGAAAAAAAAACATTGGAAATCAGATGTTTCCTGTTGGCAGTGCTCCCTTAGTTCCCAAGCAACAAGGTCTTAGTTGGAACTCTGACATTTGAGGGAACTATGGGCCCAAGGGAGGGAGAATGAGGCTCAGGAGGAACAGAATCTACTGGGGCTTGAGGGGTTAGTTCAGGGATATGGGAAGAGATCTGAATTCCCAACATTTCACAATACATTAAGAGTTTTAAAGTGTTATGTTTTTCTGGAGAGGGGAGGGTGAGAACTGCATCATGGAAGATTTAAATAGCTTGACCTGTCTCAGAGCTGATAATTACCAGATTTCTGCAAGCTAAGTGGAGGAAAATTTTACTGCAGTGTGGAAAAAGATTACAGCACTGCTTATGAAGATACTGGGAAGTCAAATAGCCCCAGATGAGTTTTGCAATGACTGGATTGTAAAACAATGTAACCAAAAGCTTTATGAACAGGGACAAGCAATTACCTTGTGCTCAGACCTTGTAAGACAATGAAATAAAAACCTAATAGAAGCCTTATTTGAGTTGTACATTGCTAACACTTTATGTTAAGTATTAATAAATAACTTCCAATTCTTAAGCTTAAGGCTTCAGAAGAAAACTTTTTTCCTAAACTGAGCTTTAAAAAGAAAGCTTTAAAGATTTGCCTCAACTGTTAAGACATTGGAAATCAACTTACAGAGCAGTCTTTTTCACCATGGTGATGTCTACTAAGGAAACGAAAAAAATAAGTACATGGTTCCACTTCTGTCTCAGCCAAAGACATAAATATAGGGGTTTGCCTTTTGAAACACTGTCCAACAATTCTGCAAATCAACTTCTATTTTCAAATTGAAGTTGTAAACAAGAAATATAAGATGCAGAGCAATACTGAGTCCAGATTAAGTCACAATCATATTCTTCTCTCTGCTTTTCTAGCATTTCTATGTAGATTAATGGAATCCAGTAAGAGCTTGCTGCACATGAACGTCAGGATGAAAAATTACTTGGAAAATTACTGTAAATTTGTGTTTAAATTCAAAAGGCATTTATATGAGTTTTTTAATTCCAAATATTGACCCTGAAAAGCTGAGCCATGAACTTAGCAACCGTGACTTCTCTCAGGAATGATCCAGTGAATGTCACTCAAAGGGTTTGTTATAGGCTCCGGTAAGCTACTAATGATGTGACAAAAGGGACCTTTTGTGTGATATACAGCTTGAAACAAATATTGAACTTAATTTTCCTGTCGGCTACACGGCTAAAGGTTCTGTTTTCTTCCCTGTGCCATTGTGATTCGTTTTCACTGTAAATTGCAGCAGATTAAACTCACTGCGATTCTTTGAGACTTGAGACATTTCAACAAATATTAGCAACACTACTCGTCAATGGAGGTTTGTTGTGAAAATAGTAATTTTAGTTCCATAGAACAAATTCTTAAAAAGTAATATGTGATTAAGTTTTGCAAAATACTTGTGAGAGGATTAAAAACAAAAACAAAAAAAAAAAAGTGCATTTCACCATTCACTAGGCTGTTTTCCTTGAGATACTCAGTTTCATTTTTCAGTTTCAGTAGCTGGTAAGTCTGAATTCTAAACACCAGTTGCCTTGCAAAGGGGTCTGCTTAGGGCCTGCCTGAGATGCTTTTGGGGGGAGCTGGCTTGGGTGCTCCTGTTGTGCATACGCCCTGCGTACTCATGTTTTTGAGCTGGCTAGCTATTATTCAGCGCTCTCCCGGACGGCTCGGAAACGCTAGGCTGGGACACGGCCTCAGAAGGCCCGTCCCGGGCACTCGCCCGCCTTTCTTTCCCTGGGACACGGGAAAGGAGCGGGAGCGGAGCGCTCCCTCAGCCGCGCCCGCCACGCGCCGCTGCCCCGCGGGGAACGTGCGCCCGCGCGACGCGGCCCCGCCCCCGCCGCCAGGCGCGCCCCTATTGGCTCCGTCCCCCCCCGTGCCGGCGCTGTTGTGACACGTGAGGGCGGCGCACGTGGGGACGTTATGTAAGGCGCGGGGGGGAGGGGCGGGGCCGGCACGCGCGCGCGCTGCGGGGCCGCCGCGCATGCGGGGTGGGGGGTGAGGGGCGGGGCCAGGCCGGTCTGGTTGCGCTCCCTCCCGGACAGAGGCCCCGGCGGCTCCCGAGCGACAATGAAGCAGCAACAGCAGCAGCCGGTGCTGCCGCCGCAACCGGCGCCGGCCCCGCAGCCTCCCCTGCAGCCGTCGCCTCCCTTCGCCAGCCCGGGGGTCCCGGCCTTCCTCAGCAAGCTGTGGGCTCTGCTGGGCGAGACCCCCAGCAACCAGCTCATCACCTGGAGCCAGGTCGGCCGCTCTCCCCCCCGCCCTCCCCCCCGCCCGCGTGTGGCGCAGCCCCGGAGCCCCCGCCATCACCGGCGCCATCGGGGCCTGCGGGGACCTCGGCGTGCGCCTGCGGAGGACGCAGCATCAGGGCACGGCCACATGGCTGGCTTGGCTCGGGCCGCGCCGAGCTGTGCTGAGCTGCTCGGCAGAGGCCGGCTCGCTCCAGCCCTCAGCCTCTCCCTTGTTTTAAGCGTGGAGTAGGAGCTGCGGTGCCCGCCCTGGGGCGCGTCCCAGCACCCCTGCGGAGGGTGGGGGTGTTTGTGTGGCGGCTCTGACTGAGCAGGCTCGGGCGGCCATGGGGGTGGGAAGGGGCCCGGCAGCCGGAGGGTTTTGGCGTGCGGGGAAGGTTTCCCATCGCGGGGTGGTGGTGCGCCAGGAACGGGGCTCCGGGAGAGCTGCGCCAGGTGGGAAGAGCGGCGTGCTCAGGCCTGGTGGCGTTTGCTGCGTGCTGCCCGCGGGCCCGGATCCCGCAGGGGCAGTGGGGGGCGGCCACGTGGGAGACGGCCGGGGCTTCCCGGGCTGGGTGTCCACCTGCTGGGGTGGCGGGAAGGGGATGGGCCACGGGGGAAGTCGAGTGGTCGAATTGGGCACCAGTCTTCTTACAGTGCAAGGAAGGACTGGCAAGTTGCTACAGTGAGCATCCTTGACGGTTGTGCTAAAACCTAAGCACATATTTTGATAATTGCTGCTTCATTTTTTCCTTACATGCTGCTTTCAATAAAATCTTGTTCTCAAATCGTATCAATTTCTTTAAGTACCATTGAGTTAAACTCAGCTGAATGCTCCTTATTTTAAATGCTCTAGAAATAATGAAATGTCGTAAGTATGTTACTGAAAATTATTTACCTGTACCTTCAGCCAAAACTTCCCAAAGAGGGAAGCAGGAGGCTTCAGTAGATTACGGCAGCTTTTCTTTCTTTTTTTTCGTTTTGTTTTGTTTTAGGGTGGAATTTTTTTGTGGTGTTTTTGGAATTTATTTGGCTTCTTTTTTCTCTGCTTTTTTTGTTTGTTTGTTTTTTGGGTTTTTTTTGGAAGAGAGATACTAAAGGCTCTATGAAAATTGGTATTGTCTACATTTAAAAATGCTGTTTTTGCTGCCCTATGGTTTTAATGGAGAATTCCCAAATCCATTGCTTATGTTTATCTCAGGTAAACATACAGATACCTGTTAGGTATCCTTGTGTTAGTTTTTTTTAATTGAAACAGTAAATTGTTTGAGATTCTGCAAGGCTGTTTCTAGGGGGGAAGGTCCAGCTATCACAGTTGATATTATTAGCAACCAGCAGCTCTTGTAGGGGTAGGTATTGGGATTACTTGTGATATGGGTGAGGAGTACCAAGTGAAGCACTTGGAAGACTGCTGCATGCTGTAGCCATGGGCACTAGGAGCTGACAATCATATTTAGCTGTGTAGTGGAGTTTACAGGCTTAGCATCTGTACGGCTTTCCTGTAAATGACTGTCAGGGCAACAGGAGCTCGTGGGTGTGTTTCCCAGATTCTTATGTGCTAGGCCTGGACAATGTCAAAGTGGTGATAAAGTGAGGAGTTGTCTGTTGGTGTCCCAGGTCACTCTAGTGTCACCTAGTTCAGCACCTTCACTTTGTGAATTTCACTTTGGCTAAAATAGTTTGTTCTTGCTGTTCTTTTGCTTCTTCTTTTTCTTCCACTGATTGATTCTCAGCAGGAGATAGGTAGGCATTACTGGAAGTTTTAATCTCCCTACCTTCATCTCAGTGTTAAGGCTTAAGTCATCCAGTGGAGAGTCATTTGTAACATCCTGTTTCTGATGCTCCCTGCTGACTTGCTGGAGCAAGCTGTTGTGGTTTAACCCCCGCTGGCAACTGAGTTGAAGTACATCTCGGCCACTTGCTCACTCCCCCACACCCTGGTAGAGAAAGTAAAACTTGTGGGTTGAGATAACCATTTAGAACTGAAATGAAGTGAAGTATATGATAACAGTAATAAAACAGAACTGAAACACAAGAAAAACAAATGCCCAGTTCAGTTGGTTACCACCTGCAGGCCTGTACCCAGCCCATTCAAAACCAGCAGTTGGCCTTCCTGCTGGATAACTCCCCCAGTTTATATATTGGGCATGATGTTCTCTGGTATGGAATATCCCTTTGCCCAGTTTGGGTCAGCTGTCCTGGCCATGCACCTTCCCAACTTCTTGTGCACCTGTTTGCTGGCAGTGCTTGGGAGGCTGAGAAGACCTGGACTTAGGGTAAGCACTGCTCAGCAACAACTAAAACATCAACTTATTATTAACATTATTCTAGCACTGAATCCAAAACTTAGCACTCTACCAGCTACCAAGAAAAAAAAATAATTCTATCCTATCTGAAACAAGGACACCCACCTTTGGGGAAGGACCTTCATATGGTTCTTTAAGCTTCTTAGGATCAGAGAGCTGCTGCCATTTGAGGATAAGAGAAGTGACTCATTAAAATTAAAAGACTTTTTAAAAAGATGCAGGAAAAGTGTTGACATTTATTGAAGATAAGACTTTTTATTAACTACAGGGTGAGAGTATTGCAGATGTGTAGACAAAACCTAAACCATTTTTAAGTAGATAATTTGCATTCTGCCAGTTACTTGCCCTGTAGTTAAATGGAGTGCAGTCATTGAAGAACAAAGAGCTCATCCTTCTATTTTAGTTAAAGCCTGTAGATTAAATAAAATATCAGTCTTCCCTCACAATTGGCATTCCAGAAGGGGAATCTTGCTTTAGGTGGCTACCTTTTTGATAACTCTGAAACCCAGTGGGCACCCTCACATCTTTGACAGCTCCATCTGCTCTACAGGTCCTAGCAAACCATGCTTTTATACTGAAAAGCAGATGGGACTGTCAGCTGGCTGTTGGTAGTTTTTCCTTGCTCAGGTTCTTTGTTAAGATTCCTTACCAGAGCTTCAAAACTACATTCAAAATTATAGTATTGTCCTGTAGTGAAACTATGATAATTCCTGGTAAACAATTATTTCATATCTTGATAAAGCAGCGTGTAACAATAGAGATGTTCCCCTTCTCATACAGGTGATGATGTAAACTGATAGTACTCAGTTGCTTTGCAACTGCAAGGTTTGTACACTTTCTGTTTTGGAAAATTGTAGGCAAGCAGATCAGTAATGTACTGCATGCACAAAGGAAGCATTCCAATCTGGTGATTAATTCTAAAAGCCCAGTGTGTTTTCTGCTATGGTTTTTAAGTAGTTTAATGTGTCTCTCTCATTTTAGAATGGAAAGAGTTTCTTGGTGTTGGATGAACAGAGATTTGCAAAAGAGATTCTTCCCAAGTACTTCAAGCATAACAACATGGCAAGCTTTGTCAGGCAGTTAAACATGTGTAAGTTCCTGGATTTTTGCATTCTAGCACAGTATTAAATCCTGTACATAAAAGTTAAGCTACAGTTTCTTTTGAACAGTGGCTTTGTGTTCTCTGCAACTAGGATACTGTCTTATCCTCAAAATTGGTAACAGGATAGTTGGGACAGCATACTTGAAATTTCTTAATGTGGATCTTGAGGTTTTTCTTTTGTTTTGTTTTTTATTTTTTTAAGATGGCTTCCGTAAAGTTGTCCATGTTGATTCTGGAATTGTCAAACTGGAGCGAGATGGTCCAGTAGAGTTTCGGCATGCATATTTTAGGCAGGGCCGGGAGGACTTGCTGGAACACATTAAAAGGAAGGTTAGTGAAAATCCAGTATGTGGAAAACCTGTACTATTAAGTATTGATGAATAGCTATGTTCATGTTAAGTTTAACTGCAGGAGTGTGAGTGCAAGTAAGTTCAGAGTTTATGGAAACAAACTGCCCTGGTTTCATTTATATTTTGAGCTTGTTTGGGGGATTTGACAAGGCTTTTTTATCTACTTTGCTGTTATTATAGTAAAGTTTTACACAACACATAAACACATTTGTTATGCTTCTGAAATATGCTCTGCTGTTATTGAGTCAAGTGGATACAGATGGCAAATAGAAATACGGCAAATTAAACTGGACATCATGGTTAACTCCAGCCAGTGGCTCAGCCTCACACAGCCACTAGCTCACTCCCCATGCCACGATGTGGGAGTGAATTGGGAGAATAAAAGTGAGAAGACTCATGGGTTGAGATGAAGGCAGTTTAATAAGTAAAGCAGAAGCTACACACACAAACAAAGCCAAACTGGGAATTCATTTACCACTCCCCGTGGGCAGGGTTGTGTTCAGCCATCCCCATATAAGTAGGGCCGCATCACATGTAGTGGTGACTTGGGAAGACAAATGCCATTATTCTTAACATCCCCCCCATGTCCTTCTTTTCCCCAGTTTTATATGCTAATCATGACACCATGTAGTATGGAATGCTCATTTGGTGAGGTGGGAATGCTCTGTGTGTGCCCTCTCAATTTTTTGTGCAGCCCCAGCCAACTGGATAGTGGAGTAAAGTGAGAAGCAGAAAAGCCCTTGACTCCATGTGTAAGCACTGCTTAGCAATAACAAAAACATCTCTGTATTGCCAGCACTGCAGCACAACTGCACAAGTCCAAAACACAGCCCCAGTTTGCTACTGTGAAGAAATTACCCCATGCCAGCCAAAACCAGCACAGAGTGATGTACTTGTTATCACCAGGTTATTGTGATGCAATTATCATGAAGTCGAGCTCTTGGGAAAATGCCTGAAGAGTTGGGAGTGCACACAAATATTTGTAACAACTAAAGCAAACATGGTGACAGCTGTGTTTCTGATTCTGGGTTTGTTTTTTTTTTGATGCTTGGTTTATTATTCAATTAAGTGCATATTTTGTCAACATTAATAAGAAAATATACTTGATCAGCAAAAGAGAATTATAGTTAAGCATGAGTAAAAGGAAGCGTTGTTTCTGGATTCTAATCTTTTAAAGGTTTCTTCTTCGAGACCTGAAGAAAACAAGATACGTCAGGAAGATCTCTCTAAAATAATATGCAGTGCTCAAAAGGTGCAAATTAAGCAAACAACTATTGAATCTCAGTTGTCTCTTTTGAAGAGGTAAGTTGCTTTATCAGTATCTGATCCTTAATACTGAATAATTGTGATACTAGATACTGGACAGAGACCTAATTCTAGGCATCTCTTGATTTCTGGTTGCCTCATTTCAATTAATGCTTTAGAAACATAAACTTCCATAGAAAAATTGCTTTAAAATTGAATTTTTTGATATCATTAAAAGTTACAGGCAATGTTGGTGTTTGCAGACCTGTCTAGTAGTAGGCAATTAAATAACATCTTTAATAATAGTTCCATGTAGATGCTGAGTCTTAAATATTTAAATCAGCTCTTTGTATAAAGTATGCTGGTTTTTGTCTTCCAAGTTTTAAACACATATTGTGTTTTGAGGCAGAGTTTGGTTTGTGCAGCTTGCATATAATACTTTTGTAGGATCAGACATTAATTAATGTCTTTGCTCATTGTTTTTATTTTCCTATTGTTTTTGTCCTCATTCCCTCACTGTTTAAAACTGTGGATGAGATAATACCTATGAAAATATGTTTGGAAATCTAATTTGGAAATTCATTAGTTAGCTCATTGACAGAGAAACAGAAGTGAAAATCCAAATGTATATAGAGTTTTTGTAGAATTCCTTAACTGTCTGCTTAGAAGTTATGATTTATTCTCAACAGTGAGAGAGATGTGGGTCACAAATTACTTAATCCTTTAGAATATGTAGATACAGACAAGATACGTGAGCATAAGGTCATGCACTGTAAGTCGCATCACTGCAATAGAAACACTAATAGAGTTTCTGTTTCTTCTTCCAGAAGATGGTCTCATGACAGTGTACCTCTGTGGCAGAGGTCACCAATCAGTTCAGGTTGTAAGAAGTAAATTCTCTAATTTCTAGATGTCAGTTCTAATGACTTGAGTGGTAGAATATTAAGAGGCAAACTTCTTTTGCTTAGGCATAGTCTGTGTTAGAATCTGGCCAGTCTAGAGAAAAAATCATATTTGCTGTTTTGAAATCCTAGATGAATTTGGGTTGAAGGAACCTCAGAAGGGCATCAGGTCCAAACTGCTGGCCAGAGCTGGGCTGGCTTTGACTGAAATGACAGCCAGTTGCTAATGAGCAGACAGTTTGTAGGGATGAAAACATAGTGGTTGGTCTCTGGCATCCATGTTGTCGTCCCATCAGTTTAAAGTGATTGAAGTAGAAACTGGTCCTACAAAAGATGTTGATTAAGCTAGTGAAAAAGCTGAGAATGTTAATCCCTCGCTTCTGCTGTTAATTTTGTGATGGAACAGTACTCTTAAATTGTATGTTGGACATGACATAGGAGCGAGTAGTACACTGCATCACACTGCATATGAGATGCTGTTTCTGAAAACTTAGTTTAAGGTTTCCTGAAACTCCATACACCAGTGGAGTTTGCTTCTTTGTGTTGAAAATTGAACTACAAAAGAAAGGAGTGTGGTACATTGTCTACCCATATTCGTTGAAGCTTTTGGTATACATTATCTGCCTATTAGTATGACATACACTGTGGAAGCAGAAAGGCTCATGGTTACAGTAGGGCAGTTTTTACACTGTCTCAGTAACTGGAGTCCTGTGACTACTGGAAGAACCAAGGTTTCTAAAACAGCAGTGTTTCATGAAAACTGCTACCTCTTGACATGTTCCTGTTATTTTTTATCACTTAACATGCCTGTTTACTGGAGCTAATAGAGGTAATTGTTAAATGCTGATAGTTAATTGTAAATGCTAAATGTATGGGTAATTATTATTGCTGGATTTGGGAATTCAATTTTTTTTTCCTTTAAAGCAGATACAGATTCTCTGCAGGCCATTAGTTGTGTATGGGTCTCTGTTTCACAGTTACTTTTCAAGGCTGCTTGCTGCCTGTGTGATATTCCCACACCAACCCCCAATCTAGAACACATTTCAAAGAGTTCTAAAGAAGCCAAATTATTTTTAACAAAAATTAATAACTAGTTTTAGTGTGACTTTTAAATCATCATTTTTAAACAGAGAGAATGAATCCCTTTGGAGGGAAGTGTCAGAACTGAGAGCAAAACACTTGCAACAGCAGCAAGTTATTCGAAAGGTAAGGCTTCATTCAAGTGTCATGTGTGCTTGAGTGAGTGCTTCTGAAGTAGGAATGCTTTGCCATGTTACCTTGTTTTGCCGTTACTCAGCTTTTTATGTCGAATCTCTCTTTAATAGAAAAAACAGCAGGGTGGTATATGATGAACAAACCCTAATGATACAAACATTCAGGGTATTTTATTGCATAAGTAGAAAATAAGACCAAAGTCTTGTAAACATTTTCAAAGAGGCTCAAGAACATCCTACATCACTCATTAAGTTACCTTTAATATGGTCCTTCCATTTTTTTATTACTTTTGGAGTCAGATGTCAGCTTCTCTGTCAGCTGCTGAGGAGAAACTTTCTCACTGCAGGAACTCCAAGATTTTGTATTTTTGTATTTTGTATTGTCCCAGTTTAGTGACCTACTGACTGTACATTCCTAGTTACCAAAAGAATAGATAATTGAGTGGAACCTATTGATACTAGGTTAACTTTGATAATTTAAGTTAGATTTATGATCTACCAAAACTGATAAAAATGCATAGAACTATTTTTTTAACATACCTGAAAGGGCATCACTGCAAGTAGCCTTGTAACAGAGACTTACTGAGTTTTTTTTCCCAGTTTCTTCAAGACAGATACATACCTTAAAGCTTTAGATTTAAAATATAAGAGAAGGAAGGCTAACATTTCAAAAGGAAAGATAGCTGATGAATACCGTTAATTGTACATGTTTGGTTTTTTTTTTTGAATGTCAAAAATGCCTTTCACCAGAACCAGTATTTATAGATACAGGTTATGTATATGGTCCACACCCCTATATGCCTTTTGTCATTGCTAATTAGAATTCTTTTAGTCATTTGAGTTGATGCCTGCTTTTCTGTGTATTGTATGATGTCGTGTAAAAGCCAGCTCTTACCACCTGCGATGTGAAAAGTCTTTCTTTAACAATTGAATAACTATTTAGATATTATCAGCATTTTTTTTTACCTTGATTTTTAGGTTTTCTGAACAGCTCTGTATAAAAATTATTATACAAAGGAAGTGTTTTGCTATTTATAGATTTTATTATTGGTGTATTTTGCTATAAGATGCCTTGGTACTTAAGAGAAACAATTACAAAGTAAATCAACCAACAGTCATGTTCTCTCCCTTACAGATTGTACAATTCATTATTACCTTGGTGCAGAATAACCAACTAGTAAGCCTAAAACGCAAGAGGTAAATATGGTCTTGAAAACTTTCTGTCCACTTGATAAACTGACAGGCCTTGTTACCAAAGAGGTGGGTTTGAGATGACCTTCTTACTTTACTCTTTCTGATGTAGGCCCCTACTTCTGAACACTAATGGACCTACAAAGTCGAATGTATTTCAGAAAATTGTGAAAGAACCAGCTGACAGTAGCCACCATGTAAGTTTATATTATGGGTACTCTGTTTGGATGGAGTGCAGGTGTGCAGATGGATCAAATTAATTGTTGCATGTAGTCTATAATGCAGCTGTGTAGTGAGAGCTGTCAGCTTGTACAAGTGATAGGCTGTGTTGTTTCCTTTCAGAAGCTGAAGGTGTTGATACTGACCATTCACTTTCCAACATTAGCACATAAAAACCAGTTACCTGTGTATTAAATACATGATCATGCTGATAGCAGTTTGCTTTTTAAAATGGTGCTATTAGAAATAGCATGTGTAATGCTGCATTGTTATCTCTGGGAATGTGGCATCCCTGGCCCCGTATAGGAACAAGGGTCGAGTGTGTTGCTCTGCAAGGCAGCATCCAACCTAGCAAAATCATGTCATGTTCCTGTTACATTTGAATGAGTCACACCACTGAAAGCTGTTTTCTGCTCTCCAAATAATAATTGGCAAGGAGATTGTTATAAAGCTACTAATTCTAGTGCCCTACTCCAGCACTCATTTTAACAAAGTACTGTTTAAACAGCAGTCACTGTTTTAATATTTTGAGTTCTATTATCTGACAGTGCTAGTACAATTTTATTTCTACACCTGTAGTATTTGCCAGATTCTTTTTCCTGTAGCTGTTATTCTCCAGCTTATTTACTTGTATGGTTTTTTTTCTATTAAATATAGATCTGGTCAAACAGCTTGTCATCTCCAAGTTGTAGAAAAGCTCTTAGACATAATTAGTTGTGAAGCATTGTAAGATACAATGATAATTGTCAAAATGCTGAAGCTCATTGTCCCTTTGTGTCCTGACTCTTATAAAAATAATTCTCAGGTACCTCTCAACAGAAATGAGGGCTTAAAACAAAGGGAACAGATTTCAGATGACATTGTTATTTATGATGTCACTGAGGATGTGGGTGAGGAAGAACATCCCATGGCTGATGAAGAAAATATTCCTGTTACACCAGAAACAAGTGAAGATACCACTTCGGATTCTTCCAAGTAAGAAGTTAAGAAGTTTGTGTTGATAAATGGCTTTCAGTGCTGTATAATATGCACTAATTCAAATGTCTTAGATAATTTTTTAGTCAAGTGGTTAGAATTACACAGCACTCCTGCACATAATAGAAACTTAATCTGTGAATTCACACTAGCTTTTGATTTATTGACCCCTAGATTTGTTCCAAAATAGTTAATTGGCTGTTGGAGTTTTAGTATCAGGAGAATAGATGGAAACTGGTGAAACAATCTGTATTATTGCATAATGGTTAAATATACTATAGCCAGAGTAAGAGAAGTCTTCTTACTTTTTTGGTTATGTGTACAGACAGGAACAACTTCCCTTATTTTTTCCAGGCTTTTGTGGAGAAAAATTTGCATGTGGTATTTTTCAGGTTTTGGTGTGGTCTTTGCATTAAGCCAATTAATTTCAGGGTTCTGTTTTTTTTACAGTCCACTTGTTTTTTGTGATCATGTTCCTTCCTGTCTGTACTCCAATAGTACGGAAGTTCTTCATCTTTCAGCTACAAGCAAGTTGAAACTTGGTCCAGGGATTTAGATGCAACTCTCTTCTTCAGTAGCATTGGACTGATAGGGCCTGTATTATGCCTCAAGGAAAAAAATTGAGTATTTGTATCTTATATTTGAATTGGCATCATTGTTCTTGGCTCAGCTGATGCCTGGGAGTGCATGCTCTGATAGAAAAGCTTCATGAGAAAAAGGCTGTGACAGAGAGGCTACATAACTAACAGCTTCTTAAGGGTTAGGAACCAGAATAGGGATAAAAGCAAATCAATTGAGGCTCGCTCTTGGTTTTCAGATTCTGTTCCTGGTATGCATAACAACTTTGTTATGGGTGCTCCACAGTTGATGCTGTTCAACAGGAAATAAGGAAAAATATATACTGTCTGTCTGGCTTGATGACTTTGTATGATTTGGTACATACTTCACATTTATATGCAAACTTACAGTTGTTCTGATGACAAAAGTGTCAGTGTTGCTATAGCTCTTTAGCAGTTGGTTATTGTAGTCTGGCACAACAGTGTCTGCTAACTGAACTGCATTAATTGTATTGATCATTACAGAACCATATCAATGGAAAATAGGTATTTCAAATATCTTGCTACGTTTAGTATTAAAAAGCAGTAGAAAAGTTTATTTCCTGATAGTAGCTTGAATAGTAGCTGGACTAAAGTGAGAGGTAACTAAACCTGTGGAATGATACCCATTTAAATGTGTATGAAATGCTGTAATTAATTTATCTCACATTACAGCTGTAGCTGTAGCTACCATTCTCCCGATATTGTAATTGTGGAAGATGATAACGAAGATGAATATGCCCCTGTAATTCAAGGGGATAAAAACACTGAATCAGTTGCTGTCCCAGGTAATGATCCAGCCAGCCATGTCAGTGACAGCACAAGCCCACTCATGTCAAGTGCTGTACAAGTGAATAACCAGTCAACTTTAACTGCAGAAGACCCAGTCTCTGTGATGGATTCTATCCTCAATGAAAACGGAGTAATTTCACAGAATATAAATCTTCTTGGAAAGTGAGTAGTCTGGTCTTTTTTCTAGTATTAGAACTGATTATTTGACTGAAGTAAAAATTACTGAATAGCAATTTCCACTGAGAACTTTAAACTTGCAGGCTCCTGTTATTCCAGCCAGTTTCTGAAGATCCTTCTATTTTAAGTATTTTAAGATGCGACCTCTGATTTTAATTAAGTGAGTGAGTTGAGATGTTTAATCTGGCAGTGTAATGTTGTGGAAATTTTTTAAACTGTGAGGGTTTATTTTTGTCACTCCTGTAGGTGGATCAGATCCATTAGGGCTGTGCAAGAATTGCATCTCTGCTAATGTCATGTAATAGTGTTACATTGATGTCATTCCTGTGATACCTATTCCAGAGCACCTGTCTGCTGACTTGGGTTCTCCTCTAAAGAGCCTAAAAGTCTTCATTTTTTTTCCAGAGGTCATTTCTTGTGAAAGACTTAGTTCATTCCAGTTCTGTTTGATTTTTAGATGCATGTAGTACATCTGTGTAAAGCTTACTTAAGGATTTCTCTTACTTTATTAAGGGATACAGCAATAAAATACTGTTTGCCTTCTAGAGTTGAACTTCTGGATTATCTGGACAGTATCGACTGCAGTTTAGAGGACTTCCAGGCTATGTTGTCAGGACGACAGTTCAGCATAGATCCAGATCTCCTGGTTGATGTAATTTTGACTTAAAATTAAGTATTTTCATAATAGGCTATAGGAAACATTTGTGTGTTTTGTTGCTGTTTAATATGGATTTAAATCACAAATTATCTTTTTTTCCTTCCCTTTACAAAGCAAAGTTAAAAATATTTATGAGTTTTTGGAGCACTGGTATAAGTCTGAACGCTACACCACTGCTCAAGTAAATGCTTAAGTTTCTTATTGACCAATGGCTTTCTTAGTGAAATGCTTTTATTTGTTGTGATGTGAACTTAAATGTCAATTAATACTCTTGCTTGGAAATAACCCAGCACATAATCTGTGATGTTCTCAATGAACTGGGGTAAAAAAGAACCTTTCTCCCTATAGCAAGACCACGTTGCTGGCTGTGGCAGGGTGTTGTCTGCCATGACATACATTGTCCCCTCTCTGAAGTGCTGCTCCCTGTCCATCTGTTCCTTAACCCTAATCTGGGCCCCAGGTGCATGAGGTTACTGGGTCCTGGTTGCTTCTGAGCCTGCTGGAGTGCCTGTTGGTCTCTCACACTTCACTCTTGAAAGTAGCTCTGCTCTCCATTTACTGATGGCTCCTTCCATCTTGGTGCCACTTGCAGCTTAAGTTCATATTGTAGGCAGAATTATCCATGCAGCAATATCAGTAGAAATTGGTGTTTTAAGACTGCAGCAAACCATGTTGGATGCCACACAGTTGTTTATTTTGTGATCAGGGTTCATGGAATTCCAAACCATTGCACTCCAAAGCTAGATTTTCTTTGTAAAAGCAGTAAATAGACTGTAAATAGATTCCAGTCCTCATAGAGAGTGGAATAAGTACAGGGGTTTTTCTCACACATGCAGAAGCAATGGTCTTGTATTCTTAATAGCAACACTGAGATACCTAAAACTTGGATGTCTTTTGTCTTATTCAGCTTTTTACAACTTCTGTGCAGATGAATCCCACAGATCATGATCATATCACTAATACCAAAGTAAGTCTAAAATCCATGTGCATGTGCTCAACACATGCAGTAGTGAGAGATGCAAAATTCACTCATCTTTTGGTCTTTTCTTTACTGGAATCATGGCACTTTGTGGCTTTTAAGACTTAAATGAGAATAGGAAGACTGCAGCTGTTGGGCTTTAAACAGCAAAGATAAAAGCACCCTAAGTAATTAGTAATGTCCTTTAAAACTTGTATTACCTTGACTTTTGTATCCCTGAGATGTTTTTATTTGCAAACATGGTACGTGCTTCTGTCAGAATGGTTTTATCTGTATTGTCTGGTGGGAAGAGAAACCAGTAATAATCAGTAAAGCAAAGATGTTAACACTTTAAATTTGTTCAGTTCATTTAAAGCATTAGTTTTGGTTCTTGCTTTGTAGCCTGTGTTTCCATTTCATGTTTTCTCAGCCAAGGTGTGTTAGTGCCACTGCATCTTATCACAAATAAAACATGTTTGTCATAGTCATTCAGCTATTCTCCAGTGGCACTGGAACAGGCTTTAGAAGTGTATTTTAAACGTTTGCCTTTGTTCCCAGGTGGAGACAAAGGGAAAAGAAACTAACAAGAATAATGCTGATCCAGCAGCTTCACAGGAAATGCAAGGTACTAAGCCTAGATCAGGTTAGTTGTAGTCAACTACTGAAACATTTCCACAGTTGAGCATTACTCTACAAGCCATCTCAGTTATTTGCTCGTTATCTGAATTCATGTTATGCTGATAAATAACCAAAACACAATACTTAGTATATTTGTTTAGATTTTTGTCTCTGCACTAGATGCAGAGAAACTGATGTTTTGCAGGTGAATCTGCACTAAAAATGTTAAGTATGAACATAACAATTCTTTAAAAACACAAACACCTATCTTTTTTTAGTAATTATTCTTTAAATAAGTACTGTGGGTTGGCACATTAATTGATATTCTGGGTTTTTTTTTTCCCTCACAGATAAGCAGCTGATACATTACACTGCATTTCCACTCCTTGCATTCCTTGATGGGAACCCAGGCTCTGTTGTTGAGAGTGGGGTCTTCACAGCTGAAACTCCTTCCACTGTTGAGAAATCCGTGGAAGGGGATGAGCTCCTGGAGAGCAGCCTGGATCCCCAGCCCACCCAGAGCAAACTGGTGCGTCTGGAGCCACTGACAGAGGCAGAGGCAAGTGAGGCCACGCTGTTCTACCTGTGCGAACTTGCCCCAGCACCCATGGATACAGACATGTCCTTCTTGGATAACTGATGTGAGGGAGGTTGTGTATATAGTCATGAAGATGAACTATTTATTTAGAATATTGTTTGGTATGAGAGTTTTTTGTACATCACTGTTTTATGTAACCAGGTATGTGGAATCTGAAGTATCTTTCCTATCTTACACAAGCAGTTGTTTAGCTATGGAGTTAAGACAAGCCACCAGGCACAGCTGGCACTGCTGAGCCAGGCTCCTGCTGCACTGCAGTGAACACTTGGTGTTGCCCACATTGCTCGTACCGCAAATAACCAACACTTGTCAATAGTGAGCTTTGGTTAATGGTTTCTTATACTTCTTGTCTTACGTATGATGACATAAACTAGTAGTGTATGGTTAGGAAACACTGACTTTCTGTATTTTGGGGTTTTTATTTTTTACATTTTGTTTAACACACATGAGGCTTTTTTGGGGTGGGGGGACCAGGACCTGATGTAGGCTTTTTTTTTCCCTGCTTCAACTGGGAACAAAGTGCCTGTACCTTGCTAAATCTTGGTTCTGCCTTACTTTCACTTCAGTGGAAGTGCTCACACATAGCACAAACTGGGGAAAAGTGCTTGACAGCTGCCAGGCCCTATGACTGCATGAGTACTCTTAACTTGGACCATCTATGCTGACAAAATAAATGTTACTTAAGTGTGATACTTGTCAAGAGTTTGTCTCTTATTCTGTGTGTCAGGTCGTTATGGACTTAATAGCCTCTTGTTTTCCTATCATAGTAGCTGTGCAAGGTCTGCTGTGCACAGTTCCTGGAAAAGTTTCATTACCTCCAGCCTGATGGGTTTATTGATAAGCCTCCAAAACAAGAGAGAAACTGGGTTTCAGTAACTTAAGACATGCAACACAAAAAACACATTCTGCAATTCTGGCAGTGGATTGGAGATTTTTTTCCAAAGTAGTAATGTGGCCACTTGTACAAAGAGCTGAATCTATAGACAGAGCAGTCTGCTAATCTTCTGAATTCACCAACTTGTTCTTTGTTACAGGACTCAGGAACTGTTGTAGTAGAAGAGGTGTTCGGGTGTTTTACCCAAATCTAAACAGGTGTAATCCAGTGAGGAGGCAGCAGTTGATGAAGCAGGAAAGCAGTTCCAGGTGCAAGGCATGTTAGTGTTTGCTGGGACATGGCTGCCAAGGGCACAGAACTATCAGAGGACCTCACCCAGGGGGGCTGCATATGACCTGAAAGAGCCAGGAACTCAGGTGTGCTCTGCAGCACTGTCAGCTCTTCCCAGAACCTGACAGTGCTACAAAATATTCCCAGAAGAGGGGATGACACTGTTACACAAACCCTTGAAATAGCCAACATCTGGCAGCACCATGAGACATCAGAAGTCATGGGACGTCTTCATCCAAATTTATTAATAAGGTAACAACATATTCCAAATTATTATAAGCTTTTACTAATCTTTCCATTACTGTCTCAAGTTTGACTTGACATGTCAGACTCTTTGCAGTAAATGTCAGTGTTCAGGTGCAGAATTAAAAGCTTCAGAGAACAGCAACTTGAAGTCACAGTTACGAACACCACGGAAAGGAATGAGCATGACATCGGCTGCAGGCTCCAGGGTCACTTCCAGTCAGGCTGCTCTAGGCTCAAGTTGTAGCAAGTAACAGAGAAATTATGCAGCTTATGTACTTCAGTTACAAAGCAAAAAGCACAAAAGCATTTTAAGATTGTGTAACTGCACAGGAACTATGCCTAGATTTACACTTCCTAGGCTCAAGTCCATCTCTGGCAATGGACAAGTAAAATACCTAATACAATAAAAGATTTCAAGATTCAGAGCCCCAAATATTGTAAGAAACCCTTCAGCTGAAGCCTCAGTACATGCAAACCTTCTCCTTCAGTTATTGTAACTTCTGTGCCCTATTTTCTCCACTTTTTTTTTTAATCACAATACTCTATTCCTCCAAAAGGCTTACACAGCTTTCACCACTCGGCTCCTTGCAAACTTCATGATTGTAGCGTAGCCAAGAAAGTGGCACACAAAACAGCAATAAATTACAGCACAGCTATGCTACTTAAACTACTTAAAAAACCAATAATACTATGTAGATGCACATTGTGAACAGGTGCCTTAAAAACATGCTTCTGAGCATCTGCTACCAGGGTATTTCCCCCCGGGGTGCCTGTCCTCCTGTGTGCAATGGGACACACTGGACTGGCTCCTCTGAAGCTCCAGGTGCAAGTTTCCCCCCTCACATCTGTGCTGATGATGGTACTGCTGTCCTCAGCATGGGAAAGGTCAGGCTAGTAGTGTCAAAGTGCTTCAATGTGTCCAGTGAACCCCAAAGTGCTCCACTTTGAGTCTAACAACACACTCAAGGCTTATTTGGGAATCAAGGCACCAGGGATCATCAAATGCAGACCGTTCTTCACTTGCAAAGCCTGACCCAGCACTGTTTAATTACCCTAATTTAATGCTTGCACTTTTTCCTACAACCATTTAATAGAATTGAGGGGAAAAAAACATACATCCAAAAGCTCTTGATCTTATATCTTGTGCTCCCAAAGCACTCAAACTAGGAGTAATCCTATGAAAACCATCATTACAGCAATTACCATTGAGCTCAGCTAGAAAAAGTCATTTACTGAAATGGCAAGACATGATTCAAGGTAATCATGCAGGATAAAGCAGGGATACTACCTGGACAGCACATACACGTGTATTTACACCCGCACTATTACCCGGAATACTGTTTGTTTCAGGGACACGTGATGCTAACACAGCCTCTCTCCAGAGCAGCACAGCTCAGTCGAAGTCGCGGTTGGTGAGAACCAGCGGAGCCACCAGAGTCCACACATACAGCACGATGCCAATCCAGCTAGAAGAGATCTTCACCCACACGGATGGCCACTTGCTGGTCATTGTCTCATAAGAAGAATCCGGACTGTGAACCAAGGAAAAGAAAAAAGATAACTTGCAAATTCTTTTTAATATAACATACTTGTGATTCTAAGCAACCCTTCAACACTATTTTCACAGGAGATCATCCTCAATTCACAAAGGACCCTTCTCCCAGGTAGTTCACACCAGTCTGTACAAGAACACCACTTTTAAGTAGGTGTCAGAGGAGATGGAAAAACAACAACAGCACAAAAAATACTCAGTATGAGAAACTGCCAAAAAGCAGAAATAATTGCAAGGAATCTTTAACAAATCTGCAGAAAGGCAGTAAATGGATAGCACTTACGAGATAAAAAGAATGTATTTTGCCTTGCCAAAGGACACCACCTAGAGAAATCAGTAATCTTGATGTCATGTTGGACCCAAGTAGGGCTACAAATCAATTTCACAGCAGGACTATCTATTAAGAGTTATTGCTGAAGGAAGTACCTTTTAGTGTTGCTTTTTTAATACAAACTGTTCTTTGCCAAGTAACTAGACACCTTAAGTTGTATTTTTTAATTCTAAAGAACATCTGATGTAGCTGTTAACAACAGTTCACACACAGAACTACTTTATTGTGAGGATTTTCTTCAAGGATCAGACAACAATTTCCTTCCACCAAGCCTGGTCAGAGAATAGCTGTGCTTGGAAGAGACCACTGAAGGTTCTCTAGTCCAGCTCCACTGTTCCAGCACGGATACCTAAATCCAGCTACCCCAGATGCTTCTGAAGTACCTCCAAGAATGGAAGCTCCACAACTTCCCCTGGCAACCTGTGCCAGTGTTCAGTCACCCTAGCAATGAAGTGTTTCTTTACATTCAGAGGGAACCGCCTGTGTCCCAGTATGGGCTTTTTGCCTCTGGGCATGTCACTGGGCACCACTGAGAAGTCCTGGCTCCATCCTTTTTGCACACCTGCTTCAGGTGATTATACACAGTGGTGAGACACCCTTTGGGCCTTCTCCTATCCAAGCTGAACAGTCCCAGCTCTCTCAGTTTCTCCTCATATCACATATGCTCCAGTCCCTTCATATCTTTGTGGCTCTTCACTGGACTCTCCAGTATGTCCATGTCCCTCTTGTACTGGGAAGCATCAGAACTGGAGGAGTTGGGAAGAAACACCTTCCCCTTGACCTGTTGAAATAACATGTCCTTTTTCCAGCTCTCTGTACTAGACATGGGCCTAGTGTTTACTAATTTTTGTTATATAATTTAAGACTTTATCCTGTTCACTTTAGCAGATGTATTTCAGCAGTTCTGTGAATGACAAGAACCATCCTCAGGCACTTGTGAACAAGGTTGGCTAGTTTTCAGATACACTTCCTTAAGAAGGCCCACTCAAGACCTGCATTTCAGAGCATGCAACTTGTGCCTCTCTGTCCAGCAAGAGATGGCCTCTTGTATGTTCATTATCAGCACATCTAATCAAATGTAAATACCTGTACCAGTTGGTAAGTGTCATCATGATATACAGTGATGCCAGGAAAAGCATGAAGTGGAAGAAGGAGTAACTGTAAGTAACTCCATCCCTCTCATTATCTATAGCTCGGTGAACATCATCTCCATCATCAAGGGAGCCATCACTCCTGGGCATTCCATCCTCTATCAGTGTTGACTCATCACTGGTCAGCATCAGCTTGTTAACTTGGCTGTTGTTGGATGTCCGGATGCTAGATATAACAGAAAAGGATGCAGTACAGTTACCAAATAAATAACTCAAATAATAAATCAAATTTAGTATCCAACAATAAGAAGTGATACAAATTAATGCGATTTTTTTAAGGAATCTTACCTTGAATAGAGAACACACAGCAGAAACAAAACCAGTCCTACAATCCCTTGTGCATCCCACCACTGCACTACCTGACCTTGGGTTGGAATGGTGGTGCTGTTGTAACCAATGATGCTCAGCAGACTGGGGTTACAGCGCCTGTCTGTGAGGGAAATTGCATTAGAACTTACATAAGACAAGAACAGGACAAATCTTTAATAACACATTTCCATGTTGAATGCACAGAAATAGAAAGGAACTTTGTGACTGTGACAATCTTGAAGTAAAATTTTAATTTATTTTTAGCCTACTGAATCTCTCTAGAGCAGGGAAATGACAGTATATGGCATAAAAATCTCTCTCTTCATGCAGATAAAAGGATTCTGAACTTATGTAAGATATGCATCAACTGCTTTACTATTTCATCATTCCATACAAAATTAGATACAACAAAACAGAAATTTCTGCATAATAAACTTCAGATATTCTACTGCTAGGAAACAAGTTTAACAAGCATATTCTATAGATAGGGTACCCGAGTCATCCCAGAATTGGAAAATAATACCACTAAGTCAATTTTTTATTATGAGTGGTTCCCAACCCACAGCATCCACAGGTAACATTGATGAAACAGCTGAAAGTAGTAGACAATCTTATTTTCCCATAATCACTGCCTGAATTAGATGACTCACATATTCCATGACACAGAAGCACAGAAGATTGTTCATAGCTAAGATAAAAGGGCCAGAGGCCCAATTAAAACCACTAAAATCGGTATCGGGTGATTTATTTTAATCATCAGAATTTCTGCACTTATTTATTTTTAGAGGCAATCAACTGTTTCCAGACACAATAAACATTAACAACGTTTATTAATACTTGTTATAAATCCTCAGTTTGGAAAAATATAATCAGTAGCATCTTGGTTACCTAAGAAATCTGAAACCTGGTAGAGATTAAACTCCTAGACTCCTCAGGGGAGTTGCACTGATCTGCAAAATCTAAGCTTTAGAATACTGTAGTTCTGCCAGTAAAGAGCAGAAATGCTTACATGTCATATAAGCAGGGGGAAAAGACATTACTTTAGTATGCTGGTTGCAGAGGGGATGAAACTCAGAGATGTGTGGGCAAGGCCAGATTGCTATTTTATACCTCCTACATCACTGCTGGGAGTTTGGCTTTGGGGGGAGGAAAAGGTGAGCACATCCTGGAAGAAGTGGCTCTCTGCTTGCCTCTCTCCCTCAGGGGAGCTTGCCTGGATCAGCCACGCAGACTCTGCCCTCCCTCACTGCTGCATATCCCTTCCTATCCCTCAGGAGAGTGGGCTCCTAGTAGCACATGTAGCTAAGCCCTAACACATGCACATTCTATTACCCTGTTCTAATGCTGCCTTGCAAAAGAGCTGGAAGTACAATTTACCACTGAATGGGTTACCCAAAAAGCTCTACACTGCTATTATGCTTACCTGGCTCATTGGTCATGGCTGACCAAGTCAAATACATTGTGTAAATTGTGATCACCGAAGACTGCAGCAAACCAGATCTTGGCTGAGATTCCTACACAAAGGAGTCACAAAGCAGGGAAGTTAGGCAACAAAAGTTGTAGGCACAATTATATTTTGAAAACACAAGAGGCAACAGAATTAAAATCATACCTGAATCCTTGGTAGAATTGACATTACAGAAGCACCAATGCACAGGAGCATATTAACACTGATGAATGTCTTGTTCTCAGAACAACCTTCTGGATGAGTGTAATAAACATAAAACAAGACAATAGCTACTAGAGACAGCAGATAGTTGACAGCTGTAGCTGAGAGCAGAGCTGTAAAGAAACAAAACCACAGTTAAACTGGTTAATAACAAAGACTACTATGATTGGAATGATACTACATGATTATCAAGTGTGGGATACAATATACAACAAGTTCTGGGCATTGAAATGTAAAAGAAGTTCTCAAATAGCCTATGAAGTATTAAAAAGAAACAATACATGGGAATCTTGAAGCTATACTTGATTCTCCAGTGTTCCAACAGCAACCAGGAAGAGCAAGGACAATAAAGGAACACAGTTATACTGGACACTCCCTAGCTAACAGCTTAAAAAAGAAACTGAAGAAATACTTCTCCAACAGAGGCTAAAACAAAATCTCATTTCCAAATTACATTTTAATAAAAACACTAAATAGAGAAGTGGCCACTGAATTAAGACAGGCCATGCTGTCTTTTGAAACACCTAAATTATCATATCTGAGACACTTTATTAAAATAAGATTTCTCCAGTGAGATGACTTTACTCTCCTTCACTACCCTGACCTTTCACTCAGCATATACCTTCAAAGAATGACTAACTGTAAATCAGAAAAAACGATTGTTTCAGATGATTCTACTCAACATCATGCACTAGCAGGTCACTTTTTTTAATGAGCACTGAAGGGCTAGCAAAACCTGTGGCTAAAAAAAAAAACAACCAAACAAACAACAAAAAACCCAAAACCAATGCAAAAAACAAAACAAAACAAAACAAAAAAACCCAAAAAGCTGCAGTTGCCACTTCTCTGATTTCATGATGCACAGAAAGCTCCACCTAAGCATGAGGGAGAACTTCTTTACTTTGTGTGACTGCACTCTGGAATTGATTGCCCAGAGACATTTTAGAGTCTCCCCCACTGGAGATGCTCAAGAACTATCTGGACACAATCCTGTGCCATGTGTGCTCCAGGGTGATCCTGCCTGAGCTGGGAGGCTGGATCAGATGAGCTGCTGTGGTCCCTTCCAACCTCACCCATTCTGTGATTGTGTGAAACTCATGCCCTGCTCCCAGAGAACAGATCTTAATACTCAGAGGCTGCTGCACCTCTCCCTGCTTTCCTTATTTAACTTGACAACAGAAGGACATCAATGAGCTGAACTACATATCCAAGAAAATTATACTCATGCATGAAGCAGCTCTTTCTGCACTGGTAAAATGAACTATTCAGTGAGTAACTAATTTAACACAATGCACATTAAATTAAATTTAAAACTTGACTGTAGTACAGTCCCTCCTTACCTGCATACCAGCATCT
Organism: Lonchura striata; assembly: GCF_050655825.1. Taxonomy (NCBI): domain Eukaryota; kingdom Metazoa; phylum Chordata; class Aves; order Passeriformes; family Estrildidae; genus Lonchura; species Lonchura striata. Next base: position 50,554,559 of record NC_140705.1, read on the forward strand.
TGAGTTTCCTTCCTCCATTTTTTCAACCCAAGATTCATTCCAAGAATGGGCAAAGTCAATAAGCAAGACCAGCTGAATAAGAATAAAGCAGAATGCTCCAGCCATACCTACATAAAACCACACTAGAAGAGAAGTAAAACAAAACCAGTTAAGAACCATAGGTCATTTACCCCCCACTGTACTGTCCCTAAACACAGAGAAGCACTACAGTTACACAGCTGCAATTAAAACTGCATGACATCAGCATGCACTTTATTTAAAACTAAGTATGATTATGCAAAGATGCAGAGGAAGACAATATTCCCTCACCAGTTGTAAATGGTCCCTCTGGTATGAAGAAAGCTCCAACACTAATTGCAAGTGCCGTCGCAAATTTAAAGAACCAGAATCTAAAGGGAAATAAAAAATATAAGGCAACTGTTAAGTCTAGTCTAATTCACACATAAAATACACATCTTTAAGAGTTGGTTTTTTTTAAAATTGCCCATTCTTAATTTGCTTAATTTGAAGCAGGATAAAAATTTTATCCACTCAAGATTTATGTTCACCAAAAAAATATGCTTAAACTGTGCTAGACTGACACAGAGTTTCACATGTTTTCCAGAGGTGCCTTCTTACTTGTGAATTATGAATTAGGCCAATTGTAAGCTGCTTTTTTTCTTCCTAAGAATGTTTTAAACCAGAGCAGTGATATTGTTGGATTGTCTGCATATCAGAAAAAAGTGTCAAAAAATCCCTTCCTACTTTTAACATCAAAGTTGTAATTGTTGCCTACAACGACATAAAATATTATGCTGGAGCTCCCTACCAGTGTTAGTTCACTTTCTACATGAGACAAATACACAAAAGTCTGGATCCTTCCCACCCAACTTCAGATTCTTTAGGCCTACAGCTGATGAGGATTTATCTCAAAAATAAAAGCAAATCATTTATCCTGCACAGAAAAGACACAATCAAGTTCCAAGACTTTGCTTCAGGGCAGTGTCGTTAGAATTTTTCTTCCAGTAAAAGATATGCATTCACAGACCATCAAAAGACATCAGATGTTTCCAGAAAGCATACAAGGGAGTATCCTTCACCAAAGGTACACCAACCTCACCCCAAATACTAACTGTATAAATATACCCCACATAGAGAACTTCAAACTGTTATGCCAACAAAACTGTAAGGAGGTAAAGACTATTTCTTCTGATCCCAGTGACAGGCAGCTCCAAAAACAGGCATGATGCCATCTACATGCACTTCAAGACTGAATGTAACCACATAAAGATGTGTACCACACCACCACAATGTCAAACACTTGTCAATTTTTCAAGTTTTCTATCCCTTCCCATTTCTTCCCATACTTTGAACAAGTTTAATCTCTCCTGCTAGCTGTTACAATCAAATGATGGATACCAGAAGAACATGTTCAAGCTGTGTGGAGAGGAACTATGTGAGATGACAGAAATGTAGAATACGGAACAAAATGGACTAATTTCCTAGGATATAGGATATTTCCAGTCTGAAAATTGAATTAAGTTGTAACATTTACAATGCAATACAAACCCCACTAAAAGTAGTTTTAAAATCCACTTTTTTAAATCAATGTCATTCTCAATTATAGAAATAGAAATTGGTTCAAGTATGTATATATTTAATCTCTAATTCTAAATGTCTCTGCTATACCCCATTCCACAACTGAAAACAATAGTCATCTGAAATAACACCTAGAGCTGCTGTGCATTCTGTCAAGCCAGCAACTATCTTGTAGATACATTATAATTGATTTTTTTCTGTTGTGGTCATAAACCTGAGGCAAGAAACCACTCCGACTGCCATTAAAAAAGCAGAGAAGGTGAACATTGGTGCTAGATTGTTTTACTGGACTTGCATGCAAGCATGAAAAAGTACACATATATGCAGAAACCTAGTGTTCTGAATATTTCAAATCACTGACAAAAAGATTACGTTGCAAAATATTACTGAACATACAGACAATTTCAAAAATCAAAAGCCATAAAGCTTTTCATAAAGCTCAATAACGCATATTATTGAAGCAACAAGTTATTACAGAAGTGTTGAAAGTAATGTTATTATATATTTTACCAGCAACAGTTAAATAGCATTATTTTTCCCTGTATCCTAGTGCTGATGTTAGATTGGCTAAGAAGAGCAAACTGCTAAGGGTTGCATTAACAGTATCTAAATTTGTATTGGAGAGCACAACTTCAAGTAAGGTTATCAAGAAGATCCCAAACACTTAAGAAAAAATTTTGCTAAAAAGCATTCCTCATCATGTAAAATCACCATGTGCCTTTCTCTGAAAAAAAAACAAGAAAAGCAACAGAGCTCTGATACAGAATGTAGCTGAACCACTTTCTTCTTGCTTGCAACAACCATGTTCTCCTGAACAAAGCAGGGTGGAGGGAAAGGCTGAACTGAGTTACTCTTGCTAACATATCTTAATACTGTACTCTCTTTAGATTAAAAAAACCAAAAGTAAACCAAGCAATATTCTGATCAGTCTTAATTATTTTCCCTACAGAAATAATTTGAAGCTTTTTCTCATTTTATGCTAGACATGTTTAACCCTACTATACTGAATCTAAAATAAAATTTTTTGGCTTAGCTGTTCATAGCTTCTGTTGAATACAGTCACCTCTAAAAAGCAGTAGTCTAAGCAATCACTGTGACCACCAAGATTAGGCACCGTAAATGGTTTTAGGCTTTTCAGCACCATGTCCTCTCACAAATGTTTACATTTCCTTGGTCCAAGGAGCTACTTTACACATAGGCAGGATCTGGATGAAAACTACCACTTGTGTCAATATACAAACTGAAATTCCACCATATTCTTCAATCTGATAATCCTAGCTAAAATGAAATACAAATGAAAATCCACTGGAAAACTCAGAAACTAGATACATAACTCGTTTCTTTTTGCAGAGGGGCAACTGAAAAGATAGCAGAAAGACGAAAGATACATTTTATATATCTATATCAATATATATATGTAACCACTATAACATTTAAAAGAAAAATGTTCAGAAAGGAACACAAGTTCTTATAAACTTCAAAGTTAAGAGGAATATAATTCAGATGAGGCTCTTAAATATTTTTATTTCTTGGAAAGATCTCTGTGGAATGAAACAAAAATTAATCACTAACTCAGCACTCATTTCTGCATCTTACCCATTGTGCACAGCTGCTCTGGGGTCATTGCTGCTCTTCACTTTGATCATCAGCAAGGAGAAGAGAAGGAAGAACATGGCCATGCCAAAGCACACACGGTACACGGCCTTGTAGCCAACCAGGACATCACAGTTCACATGGCCCTGCACACCAGGAATACTTGTTCCCAATCCTCCATCACAAAATCCAGGAATCTGTGATAAATACAAGACACATCACTCATCTTTAAAAGACCTCCTGTCAGTAAATGTATATCAAAAAATTTCCAATACACAATTCACTAATATTCTAACATTATGTAACTATTAACACTGTGAGAAAATATGATATTGAAGGACTGCATCATTAGCTACAGTCCAACTAGAATATCAAACACATGCAAGGGAAAAAAGTCCTGCATAGGCATAATAAAATAAAATAAATCTTTCCACAGAATAGTTTGGGTTGGAGAAGACCTTTAAAGCTCACCTAGACTAACCTGTCAGCCGTGGGCAAGGACATCTTCAACTACATAAAGTTGCTCAGGTTGCCCATCCCACCTGACCTTGAATGCTTCCATGAATGGGACAGGGATCTTATTACCAGGTTTTTGGCATTATTAGTAATTTCAAAACTTCTCAAAGAAATGCAGTTTTCCCTTGTTGATCTGAATCAAGAGATGAAGATCTGGAAACTGGTATATTTGCTTTGACAGTCACTATCAGGCTTATGACATACTAGGAGGTGGCAGGCTGCTTACATCTCTTTAAAACAGCCTTCCCAAAAAAGTACCATCACCATCAATTAGGTGTATTCATAATTTCCATATGTAACAACTGAGAACATTCTCTCCAGTCACTACCAGGACGTGAGCAACATCTTTCAGAAGTCAAATCATACTCCAGAAAGCTATAATTTTCTTTCCTAGGTGACTAACATGGGTCTCCCTGAAGCTCTAATGTGGCAACTATACCAACCTACAATACACATTTACAGATTAATCATTTGAGGGGAAAAGACATGAAAATCATGCCTAAACAAAGCTACTATCTACTGAAACAAAATAAACACTGTAAAACAGAACTGAAGTATATGCAACCCAAGCTCAGTGAACCTGTAAACTCTACTGTAACTCAGATTACCACTCTCCAGTTTTATATTGCATCTTCATATAGCTAATAAACTGTAAGATCCTACAAACACTTCCTAATTCTCTGGGTGGAAAACATGCTACTACGATGAGTGAAAAATATTTCACTCAAAAGAGTGCTTTTCATCTATAGAGGGATCTTCCCACAACTTCTTTATTTGACTTAGGAACAAATTAATGGTGATTGTGAAGCACAGCTGGTAGCAAAACAATATATTTCCAAATAAAACCCATGCTTTTCAAGATGTCAATTACTATTATTTATGACATTTTTCCTACCAAAAATGCTAGCAATAAATGCTGACCTTCTTCAGCTGCTCTTCCATGCCTGGTATTAGCATCACACAGGCAACGCTCACGCCAAGAAGCAAAAAGAAGGCATAAATCAGCCGAGTTATGGTGGAGTTGTTTCCACTGGGGCAGCATCGGCAAAGCAGGCATGGGGCACTTCCACACAAGCATGGTATCTGACAGAAAGACAAAACATGAATTATTTAAAAAGCTTTGGATTACTAGATTTCAATATTTAATCAGGCTGTGCAGATCATCAGATGTGATAGAAAATTACTCTCCTGTGCATCCCACCGCTGGTGAAGACTGTCACTGCAACATGTTACAGATCCACCAAACAACAGCACTTCCCGATGTGCCACTGCACAGTGAAATTAGTGCTATGCCAGAAGTAATCACTTAGCCATTCAGGAGAAATAAAGACTGGATTCAGGCTCATTTTTTCTCTTGAATTTTATTTTATTTCAGCTAAATTACATGGAAGGATATTCTTTTGTTAGCAGCTACATCCTCCCTTCCACAGCTGCAGAGAATAAACAAACACACCACAGCACAACTGTGATGTAGGTACACTCTCAGAACCTTGCACAGTTGGGATAAATCTCACTGGGGCCATAAATATTTCCAAAACACAAAAAAACAGAAGATTGAGCCTAAATCTTAGGTTGCAAACTATTTCATATTAGCAGGTAGTCACATACCACATAATTCTGCAAAATTAACTTATGCAATGTAAAAGTTACAAACAGTAAGAACAGAGCAAATATGCAGTACATGTGTTATTGACACCAAATATCAACAGCAAAAGTGGATGGGAATGTTGTATAGTCGTAATACTACAAGGGGAAAAAAAAACAAACAGGACAAATTTACCTGTATTTAATTCTCACAGAGAAAATTGTGGGAAGAAAGGGAGCTATTTCAACAGGAAAGGGTTGGGAAGCAGGGAACAATTCCCTGCCATGTGCTGAGTGACAATTTGGGAAGTAAAAGAAAGGCAAGGTCCCACAAGTAAACATTAGCCAAAGGAGGAAAGGCACAATCAAAATTGTGATCACTGCATTTCTCTGAACTACAACAAACCATGCTATCTCTGACACAAAAAAGATACAGAACAGGGTTAAAACCCAGCTTCTCCCTCAGCACACATCCAGGGACACTTCCACCATGGGACAAAAGCCACAGGTGTCCATCACTGCATGAGAGACAGTCAGTCACCTAAGGACAGGAGGAGTTACAAGGCCACATGACCAGGATATGCCAATCACCCAGTATGACAGGCATGTGCCAGATAGAGCTCTCAGCACTTTAGTCATATGACAATCAAAAATGCCAGCAGCCCACCAGAAAAGCCCCAGGGGCTACCGAGAAAAGCAGACAGATTGCCACAACATTGTTGGCAGCCTCCTGAGAAGCCTTCAGGAAAAGGCTGATTATATCATTCTTACAGTTTTAACCAGACACACACTGGACCCACAAACTTTGTCTTTTAAATAACTTCCCTGTATTCTTTTTGGCACATGTATTCCTTCTCAAGGAGCCAACAATTTTCACTCCACTGCACTAGAGAATCATCTTTAAATTAGCAAACTTCACCATTACATTTGTCTTGCTAAACCACTGAACTAGGCAGATTCTCATTATAAGAATTTCAGGGTGTGAAAGTTATTATACTGCCCCTTTTTACCTTCTCCTCCACTCAGTACAGCACAAATAATATGAAGACATTGACTATAGGAGGTTTAATCTCAATATAATACAGAAAATATCCAACTTAGAAATTATTAGACTGAGATCAACCAATCATTGCAACAACCTCCCTAAGGATATGGTAGAGTCTACATCACTGGCAGTGTTCAAGATGCAACTGGACAGGGTACCAGATCATCCCACTCAGGCCCCCTTTTCCATAAAAGATGGAGAGATGGAGTAGATGGACCTTTGAGGCTGCTCGAGGACTGCAAGCAACTACACTAGGGACATCCATGCTTCATAAGCAGGAAATGCATGGCAAATATTATCTCCAAATAAATCAGAATTTTATAGTACTACTGTCTTACACTTTCCTACATACACAAATAATCTTTCCAGTGAAAAACATCTCAGTGCTCTGTTCAAACAATTATTTTCTTGAACTAATTCTGTCTGAATTAACATTTCTAAACATACTGTAAAATAAAAGGTTGAGTTTGGCAGAATAGAATATATAACCAGGCTCATCTGCTGCAGAAAACATGGGGACAGGAGCACCTGTTATGAAAATTCATTTCTGCAAGGAATCCCAGTGTTACACTGTTTGTTAAATACCTAAATAATTCAAGCAACTTGCTCCTTGCCTCAATGGAAGCAGAAGCACAAATGCTTCTACAGACAGGAAAGACTTGCAGTAACTTAAATGAAGATGATTGTCTCCACCTCACTGGGAAAAAATGTGCCTCAAGAGATGCCATACACCTCAATGGAGTGTCTGAGCACCAACACCAGCTTTTAAAATGTTTTGCCCCTAAACTGCTCATGCACATCCATCTCTGAACAAGAGACACCTGTTGATACATGACACTATTTATACAAGCTAGCTACTTACACTAGGAATCATGTTACAGTCCAATTCTCTCTTTCTTTGGCAAAAGAGAATAAAATACATACCATTCCAACAAAATAGTATTCTACTATCAGCAAAACTACTTGCTACAGACTTCAAAAAGAACAGGGACCAAGGAACATTCAGCCCATGGAATTCAGCTTACCAGCACAGGAGACAAAGTGATTTTGTGCCACTTTCTTCCTAAATTTAAAGTAAACCTCCAACAAAAAATTTCAGTAGTACACACAGCAAGACACTACCATGGACATCAAAGCTTAACTCCCCAGTGTGACTCAGCTTAGTCACATATGCAGACAAAAAGTTACTCCACAAGTACTTTTTCATTTGTTTCCATAAGGAAGCTTAGACAAAAGTTACTCAGACTGAATAAAATCTATTGCCTTCCAGAAACTTTACTTACCCACCAAGTCATATCCCTTTACATTTTTGAGGAAAAATAAGCAGCTCAATGGTGTTTCCTAAGGCAAAACAAGAAAAGACAAACCCACACACCTATTCTGGGAGCAGCCAGCAGGGCATACAAGTTAATTCATGCCTGCTAAAGGAGTCACTTTGTTCCCCAGGGCAGTGGAAATTGCATAAGGAACACGTAACAAGATGTATAATGAAGGAGAGAGAAGGAGAGAGAAAACCCCACAAAATCATGGAAGGACAAATTTTACTGCCCCTCATGAACACAGAACAAGTTTTTAATATTAAACATAATCTCCCTACTGGAGTAATGACTAAATGATTATACACTGAATTAAATATTTGCAAAAACACTAAGCCCCTGATGGGCCTAGTCAGGGTTTAGCTACATCATCCCTACTCTTAAGCTTACAGACACTGAATTAATCAAGATCTTTGCCTTGAGAGAGAATATTGAAAGAGAAAAACAGCTCAGCAGTTTCAGGGAACAACAGAGGCAAGACACAGCAGAGGGAAAACAGAGGAAAAAATTAGGTGCTGCCTTATCAATCTAGGCTGTCAGAAGCAAAAGACTTTTGGTGAGATGGCTTTGCTCTTATGGCTTTAGCCTCATCTCCATCTCTGACAGGCTCCCCTTGCTCCTAAAAATGCTAACCTGAAGCACTGCCTGGTCAGCACACAGGAGAGCAGAGCAGTAACACACAGCAGTAACACAGCACAAAAGCCCAGAGGACACAAGCATGGCACAAGGCCTGACCGGGGCCTCCAGCAGAGCAGCTCTGCACAGCACACACAAGACGTGCCCTGCGCAGGAGCACCGCTGGCAGCAGCGTCCCCAGTGCCACCTGCACCACAGCTGGGCCAGGGGCTCATCCTCACTGCGAGCGTCCTTCTCAGAGCCACAAGGACAGTTCCTACTGACACATCCCTAGGGACCAGCAGGCACAGAGTCCACTTCCTTTTCAGAACTGCTGCATAGCTTTTAAGTGCTGATTAGCTGTGGTTTTAAATGTGGAAAGAAATGAGCCCTTTAAAGCCATCAGGGGAAAGAGAAAAATAATACTAACAAAAACTACCCAGCCTGATTTGTTTGGGCACTTCAAAGGAAGGGACAGGAGCTAGCTACTCACAGTAAATCTGATTTAAGATTATGATCTCATGCAAATAATTTTATCTAACAGGCTGAATTTCTCTGTAGAGAAACAAACAATCAAGAGCAAGTAGACAGGAGTTCTTCAAACACAACAAACACCAACCAGTTGTCAGAAAGGCTGTTTACTTGGAAACACAGTATATATTAACTCAAGTATTCGAATTAAAGCCTATAGTCACAATGTCATGAAGTATTTAACAGTAATTAAAAATAATACTGTTGACTATATCCAGTTAGTAATTCAAGCCTAACTGGCTAAACCATTAAGTAGTATTTAAAATGTTAATGAGACCAAAATGAACCCTGACAGTAATTAGTTAAAATGGTATTATCAGTGTTCTAGTTGATTATTTACAGGCATATCAGCCTGGAAGTTAATTTATGCAGATTTTCCAATTCTATGATAATTTCATATAATTTGTACATGACATTAAGGATTACAGATCATCTCTCTTAATTAAAGGTCACTCTGTATTAGAGGAACCAAAACCCATACATTCAGGTATCACAAAAATAGGAGCTTGGATAAATGCGAGGTTCTGTTATATCACTAGAAGTGTGCGTATGAATGCTTTTATAATAGGTAATTTAATTCATGCATGGTATGAAAAATTTTCAGTGTGAAAAATTCAGATTTTCAGAATCCCACTGACATTCTCACAGCAAACATGTAAAACAAACCACTTGATTGTGTCAATACAGACTAGACAAAGAAAGATGTATCACTTATGGATAACACAGCAATGCCTCAGTTGAAGACTCTACCAACTTCTTCGTTTTCCTGCATCGTGCCAAGAGCCTTAATGCCATCTCAATCTACTGCTTCCCATTAACAAAAATCACCTGACGTGGTGACACATCACCACGGATTACTGTGCCGCGAGCAAAGGATGGCTCGGCGAGACAAAGATGCTACAAAGGGTGGAGCTGCTCAAGACAAAGCCGTAAGAAAGAGGAATTAAATACAAATATCAGAATCAGGGAAACGTGCGGGTTTTGATTATCCCGAAAGAAACGCTGGAGTTCAAAGCATTTGATCAGACTCCTAAGGGATTCGGGCAGAGGTGACTGCAGCGGACACCGCGACCCCTCCCGCACAGCAACGCGGACTAAGCGGCGCCAGCAGCTCGACAGGCCGGCCTGTCTGGGCTAAGCACGGAGCTCCCGCAGCGCCGGCGAAAGGCTCCGAGCGATCCCTGGCGATCCCGGGAGAGGGACCGCGGGGGGACAGCGCCCTGCCCGGCGGAGCGGGGCCGCGGCCTCTCGGGGCGGACAGGGCCGGGAAGGGGCCGGGAAGGGGCCGGGAAGGGGCCGGGAAGGGGCCTGCAGGAGAAGGCGAGAGGCAGCGCCAGAGCCGCCTGGGTGCCAGAGGCGCGGGGGGCGGCGGGCGAGGCCCGGCTGGGAGGCGAGGAGGGGAAGCAGCGACCGCCGGCCCCGAGCCCGCGGCAGGCAGGGAAAGGCAGGGGAAGGCAGGGAAAGGCAGGGAAAGGCAGGGAAAGGCAGGGAAAGGCAGGGAGGGACCCCCGCGCCGCCCGCGCCCACCTTACCCAGCTCGCCATGGAGCAGAGGCCCAGGACGCTGCCCATGGTCCCGGCGGGGCTCGGGCTCGCCCAAGATGGAAGCGGCGGCGCCCGACGCCGTTGTTTACCGCCCCGGCCGCGCTTCCGCCGCGCTGACGGCGCCGCGCGTCACTGCCGGCCCGGCGCGGCCCCGCCGCTCGCGGAGCCGGGATGCTCCTGCGGCTCGCGGAGCCGGGATGCTCCGGGGTGTCAGGGCTCTGTACGCCTTCAGGCCGGGAAGTGAGATCCATATAATACTCGGGAAATGAGATCCAGCCCGGCAGCCAGCATCCGTCAGTCAAGGGCATCCGGGAGCTAAAGCTTGAATCTTGTTAGTTGTAAGATGTAGCAAATCAAGGTGTAGTGAACTGGATGTAGTAAAGCAAAATGTTTTATGGCATTAGACCAGATAGTTAAGGACATCTGGGACTCAACAAACTTGACTTAACAAACTTTAAGGATGTAGTAAATCAAGGTGTTGATGCACGTCTGTGGATACTTTATTAACTTGGTGAAATATTTGATGTCCATGTGTCCTATAGCTGAACTACGTCCATTATAATATTAAAATTCACATTTGCAGGTCAAAAAGACCGCTGGCCAGGTGCAGACCCTCACCCTCTGTGTGCACAGATGTTAGCTGGGGTTATGTAGACTGTATGGAAATTACTAACGAGTCACAGCAGATAAACACAGGCCCAAAAAAGGAAAAGACCCACCAAAAAAAAAAAAAAGAAAAGAAAATAGTCCTGAAAGAAAAAGTAGGGCCTAAAAATCTTTAAAAATTAATCAAGGACCAGGAAATTTAGGTAACACATTTAATAATATAGACATTGTAATTATATGTGTTTATTAAAAAAAAATAAGGATACCATCTGAGCTGAAAAGTACAACCCTTTCATTTGTAAAAAGTCTTAAGATCCAAAACTAGACGCTTAAGAAGGATGCATACATAAATAAATTGGATTTTTAAATAAAATGTTTAGAAGCATACATCATTTTACAAGTTAACATTTTTGTCTCTTACAACTTTCCATTCTTACTAACATGCAGTCATTGCACTATTACATGCTGGGGTCAGATTGGATTTATCTCTGGATGTTGCTAAATCTACCCTTTGTAATTGATTTTAAAGGCAATCCTATTTTCAAAATCAAACATGAAAAGGAAAGGCTAAGAAGAGATTTTTTGCAGGCTGAAGGATTAAGGCTGCAATTGTCTAGTGATAATAAAATGGTAATAATAAAATGGTTATAGCTATTTATTTGAAAGGTAAGTACACAGAATTAGTGGACATGGAATAATTTTGGAATACCTTTAGTTCAGTCAGTAGATCCAGAACAGTGATTTTTAATGTTCACTTTTGTTTGTGCACTGATTTGAGCTAGTGAAGTGTGCTGTGTTCATCTCCCACATAACACCACCACAGTAGCTGAGAGGTCCTGGAGGCGCAGCGTCAGCTCACAGCTAACTTTGCAGCTTGCTTCATGTGATGAATGCATAATCTCCATTCCTTCTCCTTTGTGGAACCCTTAATCTTTTTCAAAGATGAGTTTTCATTAGCTACTGATTTTTTTTCCGCTTCAGTATTCCCGCAATTTTCACAGAGTGCTCTTTTATCTTAAAATAATTTCTGATAGCCATGGCAGCCTATTTCTCTCCATACCAACCTGATATCTTTTTTTCCCAAATACTAAATTCCATCATTTTCTCTAATTCAGTCATTATTTCTGCTATCTTATTTGGAGCATCCACTGTGGAAAGATACTGAAGTATTATGTACACTTCACTGAACCAAGTCCTGCTCCTCTTTCACTACCCATCTCTTCTAAGAAATTGTAAAAGAGGAAAATCTGCTATAGGAATTTCTCTTCTGGAATTTCACTCCATTTTCAAGACATACAGTTGCCTGACAGCATTAAATTATATTGTGAAATACCAGTTTTACTTAATTTGAAGGGGGCTGGAATTAATCATACCCAGATATATGTCCCAAATAGCTTCCCCAGTGTGATATCTTGCTTCTCTGTGACCTTTTTGAGTTTGCATGAATATGATAGTCATAGTTGTCCATTATTTGCCTAGCTCTCTGATTATTTCTTTTTAGAAAATAACAGGACTCAAATAGCAGAATTAACTTTTTTTTTCCCTTGTTTGTATTAGGGAGTTTCTTACTAAAACCTGCCTTTTTGTCTGTTGTTTATTGGAAAATGATTATTTTTCTACTTGTCAGTTTCATGATCTGCACAACGGTGATCAGCTCCTTCGGTGAGCACTAGATCTGCAGAGAGCCCAGAGCTGCCTTTTGGAGGATCCCAAGCAGGGCTACGCCAGGTTGAACCTCCAGCAGAAAAGCCCTGATAGCCATTTTCTCTCCTGAGTCCATGTCCCCAGACCACTGAGAGGAAGGGTGAGCTCGACCGGGCAAGACTCACTATTTACACAGGCTCATGCTTCAGGCGAGGCATCGCACACACAAATAGAACACGTTAGGGAATAAAAATTCAAACAAAACGTGGCTCTACTGGGGCCTCGCTCGTCTTTGTGGTACTGATGCCGAACTCATACCAAGCATCAGCGTAACATTTGAAAGAAGCAAAGTGTTCACCCTTCAAAACTGAAGGAGAAAAGGCAGGACGGCTTTTGTTCTCGTGGCATAGATACGGAGCCACAGCTAAAGATCCTTTCCCCTAGAGGGCAGTGCAACTTAAAGAATTGAAATATCTCCTGGCAGCGTTCAAATGGAAATTGGCAATGTGAAGATGTAGTTTTTATCTCGGCAGTGTTAACAGAAAAATACTCTACAGGGGTGTATTTTCTGGAATGAATCTGTGTACACAGTACGAGTCTACATTTCACTTTATGTCATTTTTAAGGGAAATCTACAAAACCCACCCTTTTTTCCCGCTTGATCCTCTAAATGAAAAGTAATATTGAAATAAGGTCTGTGACAACAGATTGTTGTATTCAGTTTTGATATCTATTGTTAGAAAGAAGTGGAACACAAAAGAATAAATTCTTATTTCTGATGGACTGTGCAAGGACTTATAATAGAGCTATCAGAAATTTAATGGAATACAGAGGCCATATTATTCAAGGACTGACCTAGATATAAATCTAATAGATTCAAATAGATAGGAGTATAGAATAAATGTTCCTCTTTATCTCCCCCTTAAGTTTGTGGGTTTTGTATTTTTTTTTCTTCTAGCAATACCTCTTTATGTAGATCAAAATCAAACAATGCAATGGATTTAAATGGTAAAGCATTTTCATGTATGCTTCTAAAATGATGGTTTATCATCCTGAAAAATACATTACTGAGTAGAAATCTATTAACAACATTCTTTCTTTTTTTTTTGAAAATATGTATGGATTTAATCCTTCTTTAGAAAAGAGTGGATAATCTGAAATTGTTTTATACAGCTACTGTCATGAAGCAAAGAACAAAATATCATCAGATTGTGCAAATTGCTGTCACTCTATTTATAGAAGCAGAAGATTAGATGCAGCTTGGGTCAAGATTGTTATTAACGCTCCTGTTAAGCCCCACCACAGTCATTGCAAGTGAGAGAGGAAAACTAATTTTTACTCTGTTACTGTTATTGTGTGCCTGGAATAAATGCATTTCAAGGATAAATTAACAAAACAGTCTCACATCACTACGCAATGCTACATTCTTAACTGGAAAAGACAGAAATATTTGTAATAAAATCAGCTCCTTCAATTTGTATAAAATAGTATAGTTCAGTGTTTCTAAATAATTGGCATTTTGGAGACTGCTGCTAGCATTGTAACATTTGATAGATGCCTTTAAAACCCAATACTGACAACATTCGGTCTATTTCCATCTTCCCTACCAGTCCAGTCATGAGAAGCTTTGTGTTTGTATCGCTTATCCTGGTCCTAAGTCTAAAGAAACAAGTGGAATTCATCAAGGAATGATTTATTACCCTTATTTTTCATCAGCCACCAAGAATTTAGAATCCATCTGTATTCCTCAGAATCCCCCTGTCTTGCGTATTGGAAGGTTCATGCAGGTGAGATGCCTGAGAGTACCTGAGGACTCATGGCTGGCATGGCATTAGGCAGGTTCCAGTCTCCAGAGAGACCCCTCACAGTGGCTGTGCTGCAGGCAGCTTCAGCACGAGCCTGGTCACGAGTGGTGTCCCCCCAGCTCAGTGCTGGGCCAGTCCTGTTTAGTATCTTCATCAATGATACGGGCGAGGGGATTGAGCAGTCCCTCACTCCATTTGCACGTGCCACAGCCGGGTGGGAGTCTTGATCTGGTGGAGGGCAAGAGGGCTCTGCAGAGGGATCTGGACAGGCTGGATGAATGGGCCACGTCCAATGGGATGAGGTTCAACAAGAAGAATGTTGGGTCCCACACCTGGGTCACAACCCCACACGGCACTACAGGCTGGGGGAAGAGTGGCTGGGAAACTGCCTGGTGAAAAAAGGACCTGGGGATGTTGGTTGAAAGTCAGATGGGCGTGTACCCAGGTGGCCAAGATGTGAAGCCAGTTGATTGCTGAAATAAGTTTTTTTTTTAAATAACCCTTAAAATACATCCATCCGTCCAACCAGCCAGTCAGCCAGCAGAGCCATTGGGGAACATTTAAGTACTTAAAGAGAAGATCATATTTTTATTTATTTTTTATATATCTGCAGGGATAGTATTAGAGCTACACTGATTCACACCAGCTGTTAGTGGTCTGTTTTACCAATGACCTTTCTTTCATTCTTAAAGGCAGTGAAGACTTATTACCCTCAATTATGAGTTTAGGCTAAGAATAACATTTGCCGGTCAGGAATGGCAATACAGAGGTTCTGATCTTCTTAAAAGGCAATCATGAGGAAGTTAAGATGTAGGATTTTAGTATTTGCTCCATAAAAGCATTTAGCTGGAACAAGAAAGCAGGAACTTAGGAATCATTCTGCTGTTAGGACTGATACTTTGGACACTGTGGCTATTTTTGAAGACATTAATAACATTGGTGGGATCAGATGCAGCTTACCAGCTATTTTGAACTAAATAAAATGTGAACATGTTGAACCACTAGCTATTATTTAATTGGCTATGGGAGTTGTCCCAGAAAACAGGAAGCAACAAATGTAGTGCCACAAAGGCTCTGGAGGCACCTGCACGGCTTGGCCCCCTGGGAACACATGCTGCAGAAACCTGATAGCATTGTCATTTGGCTTCTGCAGTTACCTAGATTTCTAAAAAAGCCTTACACAAGGTCCTTACTAAGAGCTTTCAAAGCAACTAATCAGTCACAAAATGACAAAAGAGGCTCCCTTTTCGATTAATAGCTACTAGCAAGATCCATCAAGGGCTATTAAGCATAATTGTCCAGTTCCAATCTCTATTCAGAAAAATCCTTAAAATGGTAATTGCTGGAACTGGAATGGCAAAGCAATCACCACCTGCTTGTCCTTCAGCTACACTCTTTCCTGAAGCATTTGCTATTGGTCTTGTTCAGGGACATAATGCTGGGCAAGAGGATACTTACCCTGACCTAGTGCTGACCTCTTAGCTAAGTGTCTTACTGTGCACTGAGTTGTAGCAACTATCTGTAGATTTTTTTTTTTAATGATAAAAGGACTCTTCCTTTTGTAACTTAATAATTTTAGTTAAAAATAAAGCAATAATTTTCACATAGAATCATAGAAAAGTTGGGGTTGGAAGGGACCTTAAAGATCATCTAGTTCCAAGTCCCCTGCCATGGGCAGGGACACCTTCCACTAGACCAGGTTGCTCAAAGTCCTATCCAACCTTGAACATTTCCAGGGATGAGGCATCCACAGCTTCTCTGGGCAACCTCTTTAGGTGCTTCACCACCTTCTGAGTAAAGAATTTCTTTCTAACATATAATCTAAAATTGCTGCCTTTCCATTTAAAACCATTGCCCTTTGTCCTGTCACTATCTGTCCATATAAAAAGTCCCTCTCCCTTCCTTTTATAAGCTTCCTTTAAGTACTGAAAGACCTCATTAATTCTCCCTGGTGCTTTCTCTTCTCCAAGATGAACAAGCCCAGCTCTCTTAGCCTGTCTTTATAGGTGAGGTGCTCCAGCCCTCTGACATATTTGGGGGGGGGGGGGGGGGGGTGAAATCTGTCATTGTTCTTGTTTTTATAAGATTTTTAGAGAAAGGAACATGGTACCTGCAGTTTGCTAAGTTGTACCAAGATCCCTCCTCTGCAGAATCCTGAGAGACCAGTCAGGGGCACAAGTTGACCATAATCCTTCAGCCAAAGATCTGCACTTGTGGTGGGGAGGCGAAGCTGGAATTTGTACATGTATGGCTTGAAAGCCACAAGCACTGGAGGACTGAAAAAAAAAATTTAGATGACAGCATGAACTCTGCATCTGTGTAAACTCACTTAAGAGAGAGCAACACTCTTCAAGTCAACATTTTGTAAACCCAAGCGTTCTCCCTCACAGCAGCTTCTTTCCTAGCATGACCATGCTTGTGTTGGTGGCAGGTTCAGGTGTAGGAGCAAGCAGTCCTGGCCCTTAAGCAAAGCTGTTAGGTGTAAAGATTTATGTCTGTGTACTAAGTGGGCAAATTGCTCTCTCAATCTGTTAAGCTGTCGGTATGATCTCTTGGCAAGCTATAACAGTTTGCTGCTATTTTTTGGAGTGGAACAAATTGCCTGTGTGCAAATATAGCCTAATAGTAAAACACACCATGGATATACTGATCAAGGCACTCAAGGAAGTAAATCAGAGTTTATTTTCAGAATGCTTTGACTTCATATGGAGCCAGTTTTTAAACAGGAAGGAGAATCAATGTTTTCAGCAATGACTGCCTAAATTATATGTTAACAATTCCTCTGCAGTCCTGTTAACTTCAGCTGAACTGTCTGTTTCTCTGAACCTCCTGCTAGCAGACCACTCTGGCCAATCATGCCTAATTTGGAGTACCTATTCAAAGGAAAAAAAAAAAACTTGAGAGAATGTTTAGAGCCAAAGTTCTCTTTCAACAGTTGCTTATTTCTGATGATGGACAACTTACTTATTTTGCAGAAACCAAAGTTAAACTCATTTAATACCATGAAAGAAAAAAATCACACACTGGTCAACAAAAACATACTTCTGCCAGTTTTCTTCTCTAGCTTGACAGGTTGGTTTCTGGAACAGTGTTTATTCACCACTAAATCTGAATTTCATAATTTATGGTGTTCTGCACTGGACTAGTGGTATTGGAGCAGTCACTTTGTAGCAATGATGGAAAAGCCATTGGCTAGAGGAAGCATTCAGAAGCATTGGTATTTCTGTGACTGCTTTGGAATAAGCTCAGCACTAATTTCCTCTCTGTGCCTGTGAGATTACCCAAGCATAGCAAGGTTTTGTTGCACACATCTGGTTCAGTACAATGCATGTAGAAGTTTGTTTTCAGAAACGCAGGGCTCACAGTAATTTTATTTTTTTATTTAATAAAGACTTTCTGCCCATTCCTCTTTGCGCTCTCTTTTGTCTTACCACAAGCAGCCATACTGTTTTCACACCTACCCTGACATGAACTTTCCAAATGCTGAACTAGATTAACTCCTAATTTTGACTCTAGGACTTTAGCCAAGACAGAAATCTAGCCTATCTCCCTGCAGCAAACCTATTTCAGGTGGGCATGCAAGGTCTAGTAAAAAAGGCAGTGAGATTTTCTGCCAGCTCTGAGCAGTGAACCAGAGCTTCAGGATAAAAATGTTCTTGCCTACCCACTTGAAATTGACGTAAGAAGAGCCAACTCAACAACAGAGGTAGACTTCAATTTCAGTGCTCCAAGAAAAAGAATAAAATGGAATTTGTCCTCTTTCTGGAGTGGTAGAATCTGTGACAGCAGTGTGTCAAGTGAGGCAGGTGATATAATGGTCTGAAGGAGGTCAGGTACAGTTTTAGGACAGTGAGGATGGTGAAAGAGGAAGGTCCAAGTGTACTGGTCCAGGTGGTGCTGGATTAGAGGTCACTATCCAGTGTCCATCATCTTGGGTAAATTACAGGCCCAGGGATGCCCTCATTTATCTCTTGCAATATACCAATAGAACTCATCTCTAAAGCTTTCTCTAAAGCTTTCCCAATGCTTTCTTAAATGATGTGCCTGAGATAAAAGTCTGGTTCCCCAAGCTCCCCCACCCTACATAGTCAGCAAGCAGATGGTGGTTAACCCACCAATATTTTTCTTATTGGTTTAAAGATGGAGAGCTGGGGCAGAGGGCTTTGGGCTATTGGTAAAGGGACCCCAAGTTTCAGGACTGGAGACATGTTTCAGGAGACTGACAACCTCTTTCCTGCCTGTATGTCCTAACACAGATAATGGAGAATGAAAGTGGAGATCTGCCTACAAGGGCACGATCAATTGGAGTGAATCATGGAATGGTTTGAGCTGGAAGGGACCTTAAATACCCTCTAGTTCCAACCTCCCTGCCATGGACAGGGATACCTTTCAGTAGACCAGATTGCTCAGAGCTCCGTCTAACCTAGCATTGAACACTTCCCGGGATGGGGATGGAATGAATCTGGATTTGCACATCCAAGCAGGCACAGTCTGTTGTCCAAATATGTGTGATGTAGTTTGGACCTATAAATATGCACCATATCTTTGCATATAAAGCACTAGTGCAAAAGGAATATGTTAAACCCATAATGAATATTTTCCATTTATACCACACCTATTAATTGAATTTACAGTGTTATGTTTTTATCCTTGTCAGCTTTGCTAGTAACAGATGCTGTCCTGAACCCCAGGTAACATTCCTAGGATTCCATTTAGTAGCAGATATTTTCATATGCAGCAGTATAAATGCTGGAGCTCATGTTTGTACAAGTCTTTATGCCCATTTCCTAAAGAAAGCACAACAGATAGTCAGGCTGGGGAGGCTGGCACCATTTTGTGGATCACTCTGTCAATCCTCATGTCAAGACTCAATATGCCATTAGCAGAAAAAGTGGGGCTTTTAAAGATGACTGCAAGAGAGGGAAAAGAGGAGGCCTGGAAACTTTCATGCTCCAGGGAATGAAAAAAAAGGGAGCAAACTATAGATCCATTGTACTCCTATGGTGGCACATCTGTGACCATCTCATGGAGATTTTGTGGAAGGAAGTCTTAAGGCAGCAACACCTCCTCAATTTGCACTGTGTGATCTAGGAGAGAAAGAAAATCTAGATGAAATAATATAATGAATTTGAAGGAGAACTGTCTACAACAAAAATGTGCACTGGAACAAACAAGTCTAAGGTAATTTCACCTTCAAACTGTTTATGTTTGGTACCATATATTTTCCTTTTTGTACCTGATATCTGTCACATTACCTGGTTATCCAGTTAATGCTTAAGAACAAAATAATTAAGAGGTTCATGCACATTTAAGCATTCTTAGAAGATCCTTAAAATGGAGAAAACCCCTATGGCAGTTATATCTTGCCATCAGCATTTAGGTTTTTCAAAATAAGATATTGTCATACTTGTGCTTTGGATGTGGGGCTGTACTTTAATAGGTGCTAATTAAAACTAAAGTTTGGAAATTTTTTTTTTTTCACTGTGCTTCAGTGTTTCATTTTTTTTTTTTTTGTTATTTTCATATTGTGATTCCAGACATTATTCTCTCATGATCAAGTTGTATTGTTCTAAATTAACTAAACTAAAACAACCCAAACCACTCCACGCACACACACAAACTGAAGAAAAAGTGTCCATTTTCCTGGTTGGCAAACATCTTTTTTGCTGCATATTTCACATCTGTAGTGTAACAGAGGAAATTCTCAGTTCTCTTGCATGAAATGAAACCAGAAAAAAATATATGTCTATATTTAGCACTTCCCATGTAGCAAGAACCACATTGTCTGTCCTCTATGTGAAGACTTAATTATAGTAGTGGCTCTATTAAATTTAAAAGCACATTCAAGTGACTAAACATTCCATAAACTCTAAACAATATAGCAAATGAACTTTTCAGTCACAGACCCTCAAATAATATGGTTATCTAATGTAGAAGACCAGCCATTGTAAACTGTCCCATGGTATGTCTACAAATCTGAAAAGGAAATAATATTTTCTATCAGACAATTAGAGGAAATATGTCTTTCAGGGATTATGAAAGTGGAAAAAACCCTCAGGCTGTGCGTCTCCTACATAGCAATGATTTGGAAATTTAGCATTCTACAGCAACCAAGCCCTTTACTGTTGCTAAATTATTGTGGCAGGAAGGAACTTCATTGTAAGTTTGAGTTACGGAAAGACCGCAAGCACGATTTCTGTAGTCACCAAACCTTTGTGTGAATCACTGCAGCTGTTCTCACCGTCCTGGAGAGCCTGCGAATGGAGGTGCTGCTCTGGCAGCCCAATAATGTATGAATGAATTGGAAATAGGCCTGTTCAGTGGATCTGGATAAGAATAATGAATATGATTTCTTTTTGCAATTGTTTTGGTAGTTTTGGTTGGACAGTTCACATTTTAATTACCACCAGGGAAGACATATCTCCATTCTGCTTTCTAAAGCTTCATATCTCTCCTCAACCCTTCACTGATGGTTTTTCTGTTCAATAGATTCTTGCTGAAACTGCCTACCTCAGGACTGATCAAATCTCAAGTATTTTCATCCTTAATCTCTTTCCCTACAGTCTCATTACCTGGTATGATATTTTGGACCTCCAAATCCATCATTCTCTTAAAGATCTTAAATATTTTCTAATTTATTAATACTCCCATCTTACAAAAGCCTGAATAACTTATACAAGGTTATTTAAGAGGGTCAGCCTGTATCTTCAAATCCATTGTCTATGCTCTAGACACATTCACTTCCTGAGACTAATAAACACAAAGTTAAGAACTTTGATCTTCAAGGCTGCTTAGATTTGAGATTAATTTTGTGACTAGGTGATGGTTTTTTTTAGGGGAAAATGTCTTTTTGAAACACAGACCATTTAATGAGGGAGCAAGAATTAGACCATAGGTGATCAGTCACACTGCTTGACAACTGAATTATAAAGATTAATTCTCCAGTAATGTTGGTGAGGCACTTCTGAGAAACTTCCTGAAAGAAATTAATTCACTGAATCACTGAAGGTTCCTGAATGGTGAATACATAGAAACAGTCTGTTTTGTAAAGCTAACTTGATGCAGTCCAAAGAGCTGATTCATTCTGAGAGGTTCTTTCAAGAAACACTATCTCTTGTCTGTTTTTTTTTGTTGTTTGTTTTTGTTTTTGTTTTTGGTTTTGGTTTTGTTTTGTTTTGTTTTGGTGGTTTTTTGGGGGTTTTTTTGGTTTTTTGGTTTGTTTTTTTTTTTTTTTGTAAGACAAAAAATCCTTTCACCCCTCTTGGGAATTGATTTTTCTGCTTTTCAGTATCTCAATATCCATGTGCTCTCTGCCTGGAGACTTCTCTCAACCAGCCATAAAATCAGTACTTCTCAGGAAGACATAAAGTAAGTTTATTACTGCTTACATCATTCTTAAAATAATTATCCCTACATCTGAACTGGAAACTCAGATTCAAGTCCACTTTATTGTCTGATTTCTTTTAGTCCAAATTAGTGTCTTCTATATCTGTAACTTTTTATTCAAGATTACTCAGATACTAAATTTAAATGACAGCTAATGCCAAATTAATAGATAATGATGTGCTTGGATTCCTGTAATACCAGTTCTCCAATCACCTTGTGATGACATGCACTTAATTCTCCCCAGTGCCGTTTCTTTTGTCTTTTGTCTGTCTACTGATTTCTGTCTCATTTGTCACTGATGCATCTTGGTGCTTGTTTGCTCTTCCAGGTGTTGCAGCCACTGAGAGTCCTGTTTATGTCCTTTTAAAAGCTCCAGCTCCTTTACACACTGCTTACTAAAGAGTATTTGCTACTCAACAAAAATCTGAGTAACAACCTGGTTTTTTCCAGATGAAAGCTGGGTACCTTAACATGCCACGTGTTTAGCTGGGACTGCCATCTGAAAAGAGCAGTTCTTCTAAGCCTATTCCCAGAGCTGGGAATTTATAGTTGAAAGAGAAATTATTATTTGCTTTACTTAAAAAAATAATTGAGACAATAATATTGTAAAACACTTACAGAAGCATCAAGTACATTATAAATAGTATGAGAAGACCTCAGAGATGTCACTGCAGCCTGTAGATCCATGACATAAACAAATGAACAAGAGGAATGCAGTGAACCTGGCCCTTGTAGACTGTGAAAACTGAAGATTATTCTTTTTACTAAACAATTCTTTTTTCTCTCTCTCTTTTTTTTTTTTTTTTTTTTTTTCCTCAGTTTACTGCCCTTTTAGCACTTTTCCTCAGTAAGTACAGCCTATTCTGGACATTTGACAAGACTGCTCCTGGTAGGAAAATTTCCTAACATTTTCTACCTGGGACTGGTTCATATCCCTATCCCATATGATCCTTTTATCTGTCTGCTATGGTGTGCAGAGGAGAGATAGCTCAGAAAAAGTGAAAATGTTCAGCCCAGGAATTCATACAGTTTCTGACATTACTGCAGCAGCTGGTACTAGCAGCTCTGAGCAGCTGAACTGACCTTAGTTGTAAAGAAACACCTTGCAGACAGCCACACAAGTAAATGTCTTCTAACTTCCTTGTACTTTCCAATAGAATGAGGAAGAAATTAATATAAATGTATAAAGAACTGGTGCATTTAGTCCAGAATTCAATACCCCAGAGATCAGGAACTGTGTGAATCTTCCAACTGAACTAACTTGCTATGAAATTTCTGTCACCAGAGGTTCAGAGGTCACTGAGTAGACAAGACAAAATCATGAACACCAGAGATTGTTAAGAAACTATTTCACAAAACAAGAGCAATTTTCATTGTTTTTCTCTCTGCTATAAAGGCAACAGACAGCAATTTTCTAGTGCCTGTATCGTGCCTTTTCTGAGCCTCATGCTGCAAAACTCAGCAATTAGGACACAGGTAATGGCCTGGCAACCTTTTTGCACTGCTTCAGTTGCACTAGGAGCTTGGATCTGTGTGACAAAAGGAGTCAGTGCCTTCTCTCTAAATGCCAATGCATAAACCATCACCCCAGCAAAACCATGTCTGACCACACTCCAGCTGGTGACACACAGCTCTACCAAGTCAGCCCAGGTCTTGACCCACACAATTAAGCACATGTTGATGGTTGCAGTGGAGCAGAGCTTAAGTGGAGACCATGCTTTCATGATAATCCTCTGGCAATATTCCCTAGTGCCTGTGGCCCACCCTATGCTCCGTTTCTGCTCCAGGATCCAGCATAAACCCACAGCCATTTGTGGGAGGTGATGCACCTTTTCATGGAGCTAAAAGTGACCATCTGTGAAGTAGGCAGAAGAAATCCTTAAACTCAGTGTTGTTGCCAGCACAGTCATATAAGGAAAGCACAGTCTCAGCTGCCTTTTTGTTGTAATATCACAATATGTGTCAGGCCTGGAGGATGTTTCACAAAGCTCTGGAAAGGCTCATGAACACATCCACTTTGGGTCTTCTGAGCATCTGTGTGATGCTGCTTCTCTTCAGAAGCCCAGACATATTTGACACCCTACCTTGCCTTTTTTGTCTTTTGGGAAATGTACTTACAGCTCTGTTGAGCTTTGGTTCATTACTTCAAACAAAATCTTTGTCTAATTATTGACCTGAAAAGGAAATATTTCATCCCCAGAAGGGTGAAACAGAAATATAGACTGGGGAATGACTGCAAGCACATTGCATTTTCCCTTTTTTTCTTTTGATATCATCTGTTTTTCCTTATTTCATATTTTCACCTGAGTTAGCTGATGCTGTGTAAATTAGGCTGTTGATTTCAGAGACATTCCTTTACTTAGTGTGATGCTTTGTGAAATTGTCAGCTAAGCATTAATCATCATATAGCCTGTCATTTTGTCTGTGTCTGACATATATTAAATTGCACCTCAGGATATACACATCTGTCTGTGACAGTCATTTGTTAATTGAATGTGACTTTTAATGAACTTTTCACCCAGCAGGCTATTCCAGGGATTTATGAACAAATGTATTTGTTACAAGTGCTTCTGTAATTTTTGGAAGTGAACAGCGAACAACAGTGTCGTGACTTCCTGGCAGCTGCTGCAGCACACCGAGCTGCGTGTCTTGCCCATTAATCCCCACAGGCATCAGATTCACCAAAGTTATGTCTGACTTTGTAAATGCAGATTCCTAATGGCAGGTGTTTCATAGCTACTCTCAAATGCCTCTCCTGAACACGGCCATGCATCACACCAGCCATCTCAGCGAGGTGCCCACTCAGTGGCAGTGTCACCAGCCAGACTGGGCTTCCTTCTTCTCCATCCTTTGAAGAGCAGACTGCTGTCAGTGGCATGGTGCCTGTGCTGTTGGCGAGGCTGCCCATGTGCCTGTGGTCCCCATGGCACTGACTTGGGAGTAGCTCACTTTCCCTTGGAAACCAGAAACAGCCTTCAAAGAGGAACACAAGTTTTTCATACAAAACAAGTGAGGATGACCAAAATGGTAGGACACCAATCCACTGTGTGTATATCTGGGATGCAAAAAACAACTTTATAGTGGGAAAAACCCTTTCCTTATTCTTTTGGTTCTGTTTATAATAGGGATTTGATTGTAACAACTAGTTCAAGAGATGCTTCTTTCTTTAGCTCAATTTCTGATTGCCATTGTATATATTTCTTTGGAAAAACTGGAGATCAAACACAGAACAGGATGAGGGAAGCTTTGGAAATTAGCTATGTATACAGAGACTTGGCAAAAGCATTAACAGATGCAAAAGAAAACTAAAAAAAAATTAAATAATCTAAATGAAGGCAACACACAATATGAATATGAAAAGAGAACAGTTTGGAAATGGAAATCCAGCACACTTGGAATTAATGTAGACTCTTTCTAGGCCTGGCGTGATTCATGCAGTGCCAACAGACTGTACAATTTGCATCAGTATCTGTGTTTCAATACAATTTTGTAACCAGGCTATTTAAATCCTCTAAGGCTTTTATGAATTCATGTGCGAGCCTGGACATGAGGAGGGGCAGGAGACAGAAGCTGGATATCTGCAAGGCACATCACACATGTAACCTGCCAGAGCCAACTCCGGGCTGAAAAAGCAGCATCTCTGTTCAAACCCTGGCTTTGTCATTCCGATACGAACACGCATTTCAGCTGCAGATCCTTTGGGCGATGCAATCTCCCTTGTCCTTAGAGCTGTCAGTTCTGCTTGAGGTCGCAGCAAGGCATGGCGCTTAATGCCGTATCACAGCCGACAGTTCCCATGTATTTGGATGCATGCATGTAATCAATCTCATGAGTCAGAAGCTTGATCAGAACCACTTCACTGTTCCTTTCAGCTTCTGTGGAGCTCACTCTTGCTTTGTGCTAATTCAGAGGCCAGCATGTTGGAGGCCCTGTCCTGCTTTGGATCAATGTGGGGGTATGATGGTAACAAGAACAAGATCCTGTCATTTAGAGTAATTGTGCTATGCAAATTAGGGAGGGCTCCATGCAGTGCTCTTGCTGCAAGCATTTTAATGCAAATATTAGTAAATGAGTTAAAAAAAAAACAAACTAGTATTCCTAGTGAACACCTTTCTCAACTAACATTCTCTCTGAGAAGATTTCTGAATGTCTCCAGAGTCTGAGCTTTCCTCAAGAAAAAAACACAGGTATTAAAGCTGCAAGAAGCTGAGACACAGGCGATGCACTTGCTTTTCTGTTTCTGTACCCTATTATAAGCCTTGTCATTTATTAGAGGCCTCATATATATGAAGAACTAGGAATGTCAATTTTTGTGTTTAATTGCACCTGATAAATCTTTCTCCCACAATTTGCACTTTTTTACCCATTTATGATGTTTGTTTCTACATTATTCTCTGATTATGTGGGCAAAGTGTCATTTAGTAATGAGTGGCATAGAACAAGTACTTCTTTTTATTTGTTTCCAACAGTGACTAAGGATTTCATTCAGTGACTCTTTTCTTGTTTTGTGAGACAGAAGTTGAATCTGGATGACTTTCCTTAATATTCTGTGATGGGCCTTTAAGTAGTTATTGATCCTTTTAATCTCAAGATAGTTGAGACTCCTTATAAAGGTCTTCACAGTTCTTTCCAGAAAGACCTAGACAGAAGTATTAATGAAATATAAAAGTTTATATAAAATGGATCGTTTACATATGAAGGAGCTTGATGAAGCCTCCAGGAGATGGGAAGAGGCACAGCTTCCTCATAAGAAATATACAATATACATAAGAATCATACAAATATACAATAGAATCATACAATTATACAATAGAATCATACAGGATCACAGAATCATTTAGGTTGCAAAAGACAATTGATATCATCGAGTCAGCCATTAACCCAGCCCTGCCATGTGCACCACTAAACTGTGTCCATAAGCACCACATCTACACATTTTTAAAACACCTCCAAGGGATAGGGACACAGCCACTTCCATGGGCAGCTTCTTCCAATGCTGAACAACCCTTTTGGTGAAGGAAGTTTTCCTGATATCTAATCTAAATCTTACTGGTGCAGCTTGGGACCATTTCCTCTCATCCTACTGCTTGTTACCTGGGAGAACAGATCAAACTCCACCTGGCCACACCCTCTTTTCAGGTAGCTGTAGAGAATTATAAGGTCCCCCTAAGCCTCTTTTTCTCCAAGCTGAACAACTCCAGCTCCTTCAGCTGCTCCTCATAGGATACGTGCTCCAGATCTTTACCAGCTCCATTGCCCTTCTCTGGACACACTCTAGCACCTCAATGTTTTTCTTGTAGTGAGGGGCCCAAAACTGAACACAGAATTGGAGGTGTGACCTCACCAGTGCTGAGCACAGGGATACAACCTTGGTGCTGCTGGCCACACTACTGCTGACACAGGCTTGGATGGTATTAATTCAGTGTTATTCATATGCCAAGTGATACTGGTTTTTAGGTTATTTTTAAGTGGATTGTCTGGAGCACTTCTCAAGATTTTGTCAGGAGATCTTCTCAAGATTTTCTATTTGTCTATTTGGCTGAGTTCAAAAAGTATTTGAATGGCAAATTTACCTTAAACTTAGTGGGACAGTTGTTCAATGCCTGACCTCTCAATATGCTTCAAGGTGAATAGGACTCAGGCAAGCTGATTTTATTATCCATTTTCCTTAAATGAGCTTTTTTCCCTCCTTCCAATTATTCATTATGGAATAACTCTGCAGATCTGATTTTGTAAAGAAAATGGATGGATATGAATGTCTCCAAGCTCTTTGGTAGAGAAATTGCAAGGAAAGAGTTGCATTAGCATCTCTTTCATGAACTTTTTTGTGATCCTCCTACTCCTTGATAATACCTTGGCTTTGCTTCCTAGTTCTTGTGGTCTAAGGTTTTATGAGTAACTTTTATACTTGCCTTTAACAAGCTGTTCTACAAATTCTTCATTTATATTTTTAAGTCTAATTTGTTTAAGTTTTAGATCTGTGTAAGCTCCCTTGTTTGCACATAACTTCTGCTTCTGGAAAAATATCTTTTATCTGCAGATAAGATCTATTTAAAATCTCTTCTATTTAAAATCTTATTTGTCTAAGAATCTTTTTTTTTTTCTTTTACCAAGGAATATTGATTTTTTGCACCTCTTAAGTTGATGCTTTTAAGGAGTCCAAAATGTCAGCTTTCTAAAATCAGTACTCTAGCAGAAGAGAGAGAGTTCAGATGCCTTTACTGTTGCAAGATTCTGCCTCCAGCTTAAAAGGCAGCCTCAGCCTCTGATGCATTGCTTCATCCAGTACCACAGCTGCTCAGATCCTATGAAAACCCAGCTCGGCAAAGCTCTATCCCCAGGGAAGGGCCATTGGCAGGAATGCCCTACCCAGTGAGGCAGCCTACAGAGAAGGATGGTGCTCCTGCAGCTCCCCACTGCTCCCCCCCTGTAAAACCCTTCCCCTCCTGGCAGTACTGCCAGTGCCTGCTGCAGAGAGCAAAACAGTCATAAAAGTCTGAATTTTGTCTTTGTTTAATTTTTACTCTGTTTATGTCCTGTTTATCTTTAAAATTTTAGATGCCAAGTGGAACATGGAACATGGTCACAGGACTAGCAAGTTCTGGGGCACTGACTTCATTCCCTGTCTCCTTGGCACCACAGTAAACCATAATTTCCTTCATAAATTTCACAACTGGAATTCAAAAGTAGTAATCTACAGTATTTTCCTCACTGGCTTGTTTCCTGTGACAGCATTTGATCTCATTAGAAGCCTCTTTGGGAGTCTGAAACTCCCAGCAATACGTACAATAAAATATAAAGAAAGACAGGTTTGGCATGAATAGTATTAAAGTAGACTACAACTTTTTCCTAATCCTCCAGATATTTGAAAATATAAGAACTGAACAGAGCTACAACATGAAAATACTCCCAGCAAGTCTTACAAATACAAAATCTCTTTTTCAAGTACAAGAAAGGGGAAATTGAAATAAAGAAATAGCAGTTTTTAATAAATAAATGAAAGAGAAACCAAGTTGTGGCTCTGAGTAGGGAAACTCCACATTTCTGTCAAGGTATGCCCACAGCAGTTGATCCCAGCTGCTTCAAAGCAGTTTTCCATTGCTGAACACCATTAAGGTATCTGATTCACTCCTTGCAGAAAGGATTTTTCTTTCAGTGCCACATTGGGAACACACACGTCCCTGAAGAACTCGTTGTCATGGAGTAATCATCTCACTCATAGGCAGCAGTGGTTCCTCCAGGCGTCCACGCTGGATCTGATTCAGAGCAGGTGTCGGCAGTGCTCCACTCCAAACCCCACACATGAAGTCCCACCTGCACATGGCACATGCCAGCTGCATCAGGAAAGCTGAGGAACATCTCCTACTAGCTCAGAACTCCTGCCACTGCCTCAGCCTGAAAGAACACACAGGTTGGGCTCTTCCTCAGAAGACATACAGGTGAGCTGGAAGGATGTCAAGGTCTTCACGTTACCCAGCTAAGTCCAGGACAGGACCTTGGCACTAATACCCATGTATTCTCCTTAGCTCATGTGTTCTCACACAAACAAAGCCCCGAAGGTGACCAGCACACTGAATTTCAGTTTCTGCTGAATGTAAATCTATAGTGCAAATGCTAACTTTGTGAGAGAATAACTGCAGAATCATTCTTCCTTGTAACCTGGAAAAGGAAAGACACCTACCAGTTATTTTTGTCATTAAGCTAAAAATAGTAGTCATAAGAGAATTTTTTGAGAAATCAAGCCATCTGCACAAATAATGAAATAAATTGCAAAGAAACTAATCACTAAAGAAGATACAGCAAATTATATTCTAAGAAAAATATTTTAGAGGGAGTATTGGCAGGACTCCAAACCACAGCTCTTGTACTTTGAGAGGACATTTGGAAAGCTCTAATAAAAGTGCAGCATTCAACCAATTCTAAGCCATCACCTGAGTTATTTGGTGTTTAAAGTTCCCATTGTAAATAGGATTACTTTAACAACATGGCTTAAATAATGTTAAAAATAAATCCTAAGTATTCTAGGTCATGCCAGAAATATGCAAGAAATAAAACCAAGGGATTTTAGGCTCATGAAAGCCAACCTCATTTTCAAAATGGAATAAAATTCTAATCCTCTGTTTCTCTTCATTTGTTATCATAAATAAATATTATAAAAAGTTTGACATGGTTTGTAGTGTAAACACTGAAAAAGCACAGGTAAAATACCCACCTTTGTCTGCATTTGTCCAGTTCTCAGAATATGAATGGAAAGTTTCTGAGTATAAATGGAAAACCTCTGTGCAGATTCCCTTTTCATTTGGCTCTGACTGGTTATAGGGAAATGGCTGGATGAAGTCTCATATATATGTATATAGATATATAGATTGTAGTGTGATTTTCAAAACTGTTTAAAGAGATTTCAAAATAGAGAGTCCTTTTGGTACAATTAAAAATATAAAAAACAACCAACAAATCTATGCTATGCTCAAAATGTCTAGGTCTTTTAAAAAGCTTTCAAAGCCAGTTTGGTATAATGTAGTAGAATATGCCTGAAGATGTTAATTTTATGTTTCCACTGAACAGTCTTTACGATAGAGAACTTGCAGAGCTCTTCACAGGGCACCATTTTAAGCAGAAAACGGCAAAGACTGCTGATTCCAGGCCAAGGCTGGATTTTTCCAAACTCCTGCATGAAGCCCCATGTCCCAGAGGCCAGCAGCCTTGACAGAGGTGTGCAGCTGCACCACGGCCTCTCCCTGTGCGACTGCAAGTTATCAAGGCTCGGAGCCAAAAAGGGTCACATCTGGCTACATCCAGGTGCCAACTTTTTGTCACACGCTCGCTGCTTGCGTCGGGCAGGAGTGGGAGGATGTCCTGTGTCATTTTGCTGGTGCAGTTTGAGGGACTGCAGCCAAAAAGAGGAGAAAGAAAAGGGAGTAAAGTCAGCAAAGCTCCAGGTAAGAGCTGCTTTCCCTATTGTTTTTAGGGCACCAGGACCTGCTCTTTCCCCCCACATCAGTTTGCAGCGGGACAGGGACCCTCGGCAGCTGCGTCCCTCCGCGCTGGCTACCGGGGAGGGGTGTCCCAGCCAGGTCCCCTCTCCCGGCGGCAGCGGCAGCCCGAGCCGGCCGGCGCTCGGTGTTCCGGGGAACGGTGCCCCACGCCGGCCGCCTCCAGCCCTGGCAGCCCCAGGGGCGCGGCCCTCCCACGCCGCTCCCGCCGGGACGGGCTGCGGGGCCGGGCCGCCGGGGGGGCGGGCACGGCATCCCGGCGCCTCCCGGCGCGGCTCCCCGGCACCGCATCCCGCGGCATCCCGCCGGCCCCGGGCAGCCCGCGGCTCCCGGCGCAGCGCCATCCGAGGGCAGCGACCTGCGGCGCCGGGTGAGGCGGCGGCGGGCGGGCAGCCGGGCCGGGCGGGGGGCGAGAGGCGCGGGGGGGTCCCGCTCCGCCCGGGCCGTGGCTGCCGGGGCCGGCTGCCGGCCGGGAACATCCCGCAGGAGCGGCGGGGTGGCGGGAGGAGCCCTGCGCCCGCAAACCGGAGCGTTCCCGGCGGCGCGGAGTGCCCGGGTACCGTGCGCGTCCCGCCCGGCCCTGGGCAGCCTTCGGGCAGCGAAGGGGACGGGGAGAAGTTTGGAGCAGAGGGCGGGCGGCCCGGCAGCTCCGGGCGAGGAGCGGTGAAGCTGCCGGGCAGGGCGGTCCTGGGGACACGGTGTCCCGTGCCCGGCCGCCGCGTCCCGGGCGTTCTTCGGGATGGGTCACGGGCCATCTGCTTTTGCCTCCCTGCCCTGGATGCTTCCGGACTGACCAGGTTTAATGTTTCTTAGCGACAGGTATTGTTTACCTTTAGGGGAAGCCACTAATCGCTGTCATACACAGGGTGCCTCTCATCGGGAAGGAAAGTGAAATGACTTTTTCTTCGGCAGAAAAGCAATCAGAAGTGCGGCAGGTGTGATTTTTAAGCACGTCTCCTTCCTGAAATTATGTTTATATAGTCAAATTAATCAGTGGTGACAACACGGAGTCTAGAGAGTAATTTATTGCTTAGGTATATTACAACATCTATTTGAAACATAACCCTTGTGCATGACGTCCATAATTTAAGTTGCACGGACAAGATAATGAACAACTAACATTCAGCTTGTGGATGTAAAGTATTTTTCTAGAGAACCAGATAAAATACATCACTGACTTTCAGCTTTGTGTGTTTGCAAGGAATGTCCTTGTACTTAGATCACATGCGAGGCAGGATTTTTTTTTCTGATTGCCAGAGAATCTTGGCAGCAGGAGAATTGTTCCTTTATCCAGTTATAAATGATGCTTCTTAGCAGTTGTTGAAGTTATTTGTGGACTCTGCAGAGCAGGCAAGCGTTTTCAGCAAAGAGAGAAGTAAAAGAGTATTAAAAATTCCTGAAGCAATGGATAAAATTACTGTGTACCTTTGGGGGCATTGTGGTTAGGATTGGTTAATGTGGAAATACACATGGCATATTGTCTTACACAGTATAACTTCATCACCTTCTATATCTAGGAAAAAGAATTCATTATGAAAAATTCTATCAAAACAGAGATCTTAAAAACAGCTGAAGGAAAGACAATGACACTTTGTTTACCTTTTCTGACTGAAGAAGTCACAGGGATGAGAATGGTTTGAGTTATCGAGATTTTTATTTCAACTTACAAAATTCTCTTTGCAGTTTTGATCTTGAATGTGCATACCATGATGGTTTTGAAATATTACATTGTGTTTGATAGCAAATACTTAGAAATTTAAGTAAGGTAATTTGAAACTTAACTATAAATAATCACATAACTTCTAAAAGCACACACTTTAGTGTTCTGTTAGAGTGGAGATTTAGTTCTGTACCTTTGTAATACATCCTGTTGGAACAGAGACCAGTCTCTTTTTTTTTTTTTTTTTTTTTTTTAATTAGATGTGTTGTGACAGTTACAAATTAAGGTAAAACAGCATAACACATCAGTATGCTATGAAAATATGCATGAACTTCGCTACAAATTTTAAAAATATTGATGCAAATCATGAAATGCAGAGAAACTCAGGTCATATTGTTAATCTGTCTGAAAGTGCAAAACTGTTCTCTTGTGTCCATCTGACTATCCTGTTAACAAATAATATTTTCTGTTAGTATACTGAGGAGGGCTTTTAATGAGCCTTTCAGAATGTCACTGTTTCCTTCAGTTTCTAAAACCTGAGGTGGAAAATCTATGAGGAATCATTTGTGTATTTATCACCACCAGCTCAAGATCATACTTTCCCTGAACTCCTGCTGGCCTTTTTGCTGGGATTTGTTGATTTCTCCTCCTGGTGAAGATGCCTCAGGACCACACTCAATTCTCTGGGTGTACCTTCCTTTTGAATGGCTTTGCAGGGAAAGTGAGTGAAATTGGTGTGTTCTCTCCACTTCTTGGTGTCCAAAGAGCCTCTGTGCATTGCAGCTTCTCCCTAGGGCGCACCTCGTTCTCTCAAATAGTTTTGTGAGCAGTGGAACAGTTCAGGATGTTGGATTGATTTTTTGCACTCTGTGGCATCTGGACTGGCCAATCAGACCCATGGGATCAACCCCACCACTGAAAGGGGAGAATTACAAAAATAAATCCAAGTGATCTTGTCTGGTAGAAGTATTTAGACAGTCAAACATCTGTGTTAGAATGGATTAAGATTCTGGTGTTTGCGTTTTTATGAGGGGATCATCCAGATTTTCATTGCAGCCTAAGAGTGTGGCTTAGCAGAAATCCTAGAAAGTCAGAAATGGTGATCTGTTTGTGAAAATCTCCCAAATCTGGCTTTCTTCACGTGAAATAATGTCTTCTGTACTTGGCTTAAAAAATCTGGTTTTAGAAGTTTTTCCCATTTTAGATTTATGTTTGTTATTTCTTCCCTTCTGCCCTGACTATATTAATTTCAGCCTGGTTTCCTAAGGAGATGAAGCTGAAATAATAATAATGCTGTCTGACTGATAGCTCCCCTCATTGCCTTGGTGTATTTTTTTTACCCTTGGGGATTAATTTCTGCCAATATAAACAGATGAGAGAAGATTTCAAAGTGATGAAATTTTACAAACCTCAAGGCTTCTGGCCAGGGAGATGAGGGAGATGCAGTTGATGCCCTCACTGAAGGAAGCACTGTAGCAAGCATTCAACTTAATAGATATCTGAAAATTTGTGCGGGTGCTACATACGATGCTGAGCTTTATAACTTCTGCTGCTCAAGGCTTGGTGATTATATTTTTCAATTTCTTTGCTCCATGGCAAAGCACAGTATTGGAAGTTTTGATAGTTATTTTTTTTTCTCCATAGCCCTCTCAAAATAAGCTCAATAGTCTGAGATGTTTCTGATAATGAACTATGAATACAAACTGTCATTCCTCAACTTCATAAGCTGATGTGTTGCTTTCCTGGTCCATAACTTAATGCTTCTTAGCCAGTGGTGCAATAATTTTCTTTGTTTTCTTGACTCAGTGCAAACACTTGATTACTGTGGTCACAATAAAACCTACCTTCTTACATAATCAGTTTCTCTCAATTGCTTACAAGTTTTTGATTTGACTTTAATTTGCTTCCTACTGCCACTGCTGTTTCTTCTGGTTAAGGCTACGTCTGAACGTCCTCTTCTGCTTTTTCTGCACAGCGGGATGCTGTAACATTTTCCCCATGTCATGAGAAGGATAATGGAGGAGAAATATGAAAAGGTGTTGAGAGTTTATCTAGCAAGACCTTTATGAATACATGTGCTTTTATTGACTTTTAGGTGGTGGTTTTTGTTCTGATTATTTGTTCTGTTACACAGCTGAGGAGCTGTGTTTACGGGTAATTGCCCATTTTCTCCTTTCTTGTCTTGCCAACATTAATAGCATCACAATACTTGTGTGTCTTTTCTCTTTCATTATCTCCCTATAAAATTACTGTGGGTAGGTTTTTTTGAGGTGGTTGGATTTGGTTGATTTTTTTTTTTCTTTAGAAAGATTTTATAATGTATTAAGTTGATTTGCTAGTTTTTGTAGAAATTGTATCAGCTGGCCTTGGTCTCTGGGCATGAATGTACATATATAAATAATAAAGTGCTCACTGCATAATGTTGATTTCTTTGAAAATATTTTTCTGCATTTACATTGCACAAAGCTCTCCTCTATATCTTTTAAGTCATTTATATACATTAAAGCCTTCATTCATTCTTGTATACACTTGTATAGCAATTCCATTTGACTTTATTCTCTTGTTTGATATTAGCAAGAGGACAGACGAAGTACACAGTGATGTCTTTTTTTCTGGGAACAAGCACAAATCCTTATATGGGGTCATGCCCTGCCTCATCCTCTTGCACTTGGATGGAGCCAAGCATCCTTCCCTGCTGCAAGGACCTGGCCTCCTGGCAGCCCCACATGGCTCTCCCTGTGCTCCAGGTGGCTGCCACCCCGCAGCCTGGGCTGGGTGCCTCCCAGCTGGTGTCAGAGACAACTCCCACAGCAGTTTCTCACCAGTGGTTGCATCGCTCCCAGCACCGTGGGAAGTAGCATTGTAGGTAGGTGCTACCCAGTCTGCTTCAGTTCAAATGCATCCAAGGGATGGATCTGAAAACCCTGCCAGTGGAAGTGTTTAACTTGTGCTGTGGTGAAAGATTGGGTAGGACATTAAACGTGTGCCCTTACCTTGGCAGGGCAGAGAAGGACAGTCACATACTGCAGAGAGGGAGCGTGGCCTCTGCCCAGAGAGCAGGGGGAGGGCTGGGGTGGGCTGGCAGCAGGAGTCCTTCACAGGGTTTAGCTGTGGCTGAGGCAGCGCATCTGACTACAGCCAAAAAAGACACTGTCAGCAAAGGGAGGTGATGATTTGACTGGGGTCAGGTTTGCTCTGAGACAGACCTTGAGCAGTCTTGGGGTGTGGAGCTCTGGCCAGGTGCACCCAGGCTGAAATATTTTGACAGAAGGATTTCAGCTGGCTTCCCAGAGCACAAAAAGCACTGAATATATGCAGCAGAGGTTTTCTGCATGTCTTTGCTTTGGTATGTGACATCTTTCCATGCTGAACCCAGAGGCAGAGGCAGTTTCTGTGCTGGGTTGTGCTGCAAGGATGCAGCTCTGAATCAAAAATATTCCATTTTCTGCGTCCCTAGGAAGATCCCAGAAAAACAGCTGCGGATCAGGGAGCACTTGCTTTTTTCCTTTTCTTGCTTCTTCTTTTAATCTACAGATTTAGCATCATTTACTACATATATAATAATAGCAAAACTATCTCTGTTGTCTTTCCCCATCCTGCCCACATATTCCATCCAACAGAGGAAGGTGAACTGGGTTTACAGTACACAGTGATGTTCATGCTTGCAGTTCTGAACACCTGCTGAGGTAGAACAGCTTTCCAGCCCCCATGGACAAATGGGTAGCCATTTATTTTAGCCTTTTTCAATTGCAAAGGTTGGAAATGCAGAAGTTTGTCCATAGGCTCCTGAGCAACCTGGAACTGTGATTAGTAATGCAGCTTTGGAATTGTTGAAATGCCCTTGGAAGATGTGCAGCATTCAAC
The DNA here is from genome assembly GCF_050655825.1 of Lonchura striata. Taxonomy (NCBI): domain Eukaryota; kingdom Metazoa; phylum Chordata; class Aves; order Passeriformes; family Estrildidae; genus Lonchura; species Lonchura striata. Next base: position 50,590,839 of record NC_140705.1, read on the forward strand.
ACCACACAACTTGGTATTCTGTCTGTATAAAGTACTGCCCTTTGCTCAGGTTCAACATCGCTTTTAAAGTTTGTTTTGCCTACTTTGGAATCTTGTGTCATTTGTATCCTTTAGCTGAGCGCCTTGACCCATCAATATTTTGTATCTTCTTTATTACAAGGTACCTTGGCCTTGCTCAGACAGATGCAGAGGCATTGGCAGCTCTTAAATATTTCATACTAACTGATGAAAGTGCTCTCTGGTATTTCACAGAGTGATAACATAGAGATTGTCATTGAGATGATTCTGTACCCTTCCTATGTCTCATCAAAAATAGCTTTAGTTCCTGGGCAATACATGGTATGCTTTTTCATAAGCAGTTTTATCTACAAAGGTGGATTTTATAGTCCTTAATTAAGAGGGTTTCCATTAAATAGTGTTGGTATAATTTGTCCTAGAAGTATATATGTGGAGACCTTGGTATGTCTCTTCCGTCTGTTGTGGACGAGATTTGGTTGGGTAAAAAGACAAAAGGAAACAGAAGCTGAGAAGATGATGCCTAGAAATTCTGTCTGTGAGCGGACAAGCAGTTCTGAAAACAGTGTTTGAATTAGAATTTCCCCCATAGTACCAAGTAGAAGAATACAGTTTGCCTGAAGTATACGTATTTCTCAGGGCTTAGGCAGTTGTGAATAGCATTGTTTGCTTTGGCAGATGACACAAAAAGTGTTAAGTGATCATATGGCACTTCATCTTGATTTAAGTCCACAATACTGTGGGAGTGCTGAAGTTTTTCTGCTGTTTGTATGAATAGAAATTTTGAGGACTGGCTTTATAAGCTGCTCTGGGAAAAAAAAAAAAAAAAAAAAAAGGAAAGGCAACCTGGAACTGAGGAGCAGGGCAGAGCTCTGCAATTGTTGCCATTTCTTCCAGAAGATGGATGGGATGCTGCCACAGAGACAACTTGTGATGAGAAGATGCTGATTTAGCTTCAATCTTGCTTGTAGCAGAGCCGGGCTTGGACACAGGCTTGTGGTTCCAGGGAGTCAGATAATGCTGTGGAGTGTGTCAGTGTAGTTCACCTTTCTTGTTTCCTTGCCAGGATGCACTCTCCTCCAGGGAAGGAGCCATTTTCTAGAGTATCAAAAGCATGATGCTCATGGCTGGAGCAGTTGCCCCATGAGGAGAGGCTGAGGGATTGGCTGGCGCAGTCAGGAAGAAAATGGCTCTGAAGGTGCTGACAGCAGCCCCTGGTACCATGGGAAGGGAAGTGGTCAAAAAGAGAGAGCCAAAGATACAGGGGGCATCATCTGGACCAAGCCAGAGAGGTTCAGATGGTGCACAAGGAAAAGAGTCCAAGGAGGAAGAGGTGTGGGCTGCCCACAGTGGCTGTGCCAGTTCTGCTCTGGGGAGTTCCAGCCCCAAGGGAGCACAGCAGTGATCAGCCTCATCTGACCTTGGTGCTGGACCAGGGACTCCTGAGCCCCATCCAGCCTGAGCTGTCCTGTGGCCCTGTCATTCCAAGCTCAAAGCTGAACCTCCAAAAAGTTGTTGTGAAGACTTTTTTCACCATCTGTGCATGAAAAACATAACAGGGAAGAGGAATCTTATTTAACAGACTGAAAAAAGGCCGGTTGACTGTACCTTTAATAAGAAATAACAAATAGATGCACAGTGGTTTGCATTCCCTGTCTTAAAATATCTTGCTAATACAGTTTGCCTTAGATTAGGTTAAATTCAGTGTTGTAAAACAATTTCTAAGTGTACAACATGTGATCTGTTTTAGGCTTCAACTCTAATTCAGTCTGCTGCAGCTTTTGTTCACTTAAGAAAAGCTTTCTCCAAGGCACAATACAGTATAATAAAAATGCAGGGACTTCTGTAAACATGTTTTGCTAAAGCTTTAATGTGATAGTTATGTTCTGTGTTCAAAAATGAAACAGCCTACTGCTTTCTTGGAAGTAGGAATCATGTGCAACCTTTAAAAGAAAGGTCCCTAAGTGGTGATGGCGTCTTCTAATGTGTCTTGCTTGTTTTTCTTCTTGGAAAGGTCAGGTGTTAGAAATTCTGTTGTTACCACTCTTCTGATATTTTCTATAAATTTCTTCTTGGAAGAGCTGGATTGCAGTGAAACCTCTTGGTGACAAAGCCTCCAGAGAAGACAGCCACTGACTAATCTATTATTAAGACTGTGAGTTGCTTCTGTTTAACAGAAAAAAATACTAAAGAACCACACCAAAAAGTAAACTATAAGCAATTGCTTCTACAATAGATGGAGTTTCATTTAAGCAAACATCAAGCAAAAAGCTCCTCTCCATGTTGTCAAAGCTGTTTCATAAGCAGTGATTGAACATGTGTTCCCTGAGTAACATAAAAGAGTTGGCATTAAGAAGCCAGTGGTACTTTCAACCACTTCCCCTCTCTTCCCCATCATTACTCAGAAACTGTCACTAAAAGTGCTTGCTGTTTACCTCAGAGAGCTTAAAAAAGATTAAAAAGGTGAGTGTGTGAGGGTTGGAGGAATATTTGTTTTCATTCTCTGTGAACTTGCATTTGTTTGCTGGAAAAGCTACAATTGTGGAAGGAATAAATTGAATAAAAATAATTCTCAGCCAGCTTCTCATGGAAACAACCTATTATTGGTGTGATTGGAAGGCCTCCACTTGAACATAGAAGGTGTTTATCATAAGGCATGATGCTTTTAGGAAAAAGTATCACTGAAAAGACAGGCAATGCTTTTTCTCTTCTGAATTGGTAGTTTTATTATTTATAGTTTGAAGAGAAAGTACATGCTGTCCACACAGTTCCTTTTATTAATGAGTAACTCACTTTTATGTTCCTTCTCTCCTTCTGGATTCTCATTAGTTACAGGTAACTGGAAGTAACACTCCAAAGTAAAACAGAATAAATTGGATGGTGTGTTTCTCAAACAGATTTCCCAAGAGACTGTGTGTTCTGTTCTAGCAAGTTTTTAAGCTAGAAAAAAAATTAAGATTATTATGATGCTATTATTATTATTATACTGATTCATTTGGCTTTACTGACTATTAAAATAATTCTAAATGGAAACCTACTTGCTGTAATCTCGTTTAAGGAGATGCAATTTCTTGGGTTGAGTCAACTATAATATTCACACAGCATGGAAATTGAATGTTGTTACAGAAACTTAGTTATCTTGAAGAGATGCAATGAGACATTCAGCTGTATATTCATTGTGTTAATTAAGTGACTGGTTAACAATCCAGCCATTGTAGAGAGTTAAATTTTGTCATATAAAGGGAGAATGAAGAAAGCTGGAGACCTCTTTAGTACCAGCTGGTGGTCTACAGAACATAGAAAAACGCTGAACAAATTTATCCAGCTGATCAATTCTGAACATCCACATGGAGTTATATCTGCCTCATTATTCTGACAACCAAAAAAGTCAATTAAAACTTCACACCTTAATGATTTTAAAAGTTGCTTGCTCTTAAATTTTTGTAAAACCTAGAACCTGAAGTTCTGTTACTTAAAATTAAATAAGTACTCTGGAAGATCTGAAAGATGAAATTTAGATATGCATCTTTTTTTTTTTTTTAATGAAGCTTTTTATGGCTTAATGGCTTGATTAATCCTTACTATAAATATTAAATACTAATTTTTTCTAGGCGTATATTTTGAGAGGGAATGGTAATTTTTTTTTTTTATCTGTATCTTGGCCTCATTTCTGTACCTTTTCAGAATGTAGGAAAAAGCACGTAAGATTAGAGGCGAATCAAAGCAAATTAAAAAAGGTCAATTTTAATTTGAATGGCTCAGTACCTCCTCAGCCCCACTCTCACCTCTCTTCCCAGTGCTGTTGCATTTGATCATAGCCATCAAAAAGCTGGGATTTCTAGCCCAGGCCTTTCTGTACGGCTGTCTTCCAGGGTAGGATTGAGTGCATTTGTTACTGCTCTACTCCTGGTTGAGAGCTGGAGAGCAGAGATAAGAGCTGGCAGTGCTGTCTCGGGGCAAAGGATGTCTCCTGCAATCCCAGTTTCCCGGTTCAGGCTTTCCAGCGTCAGCGCTCCACGGAGGAGGAGAGGCGAGGCTGACAGCCCGAGCTGCCATCTGACAGGAGTCACATTTGATGTGCGAATGGCAGCGGATCCCTGGCTGGGGCTGGGGCAGGGAAGGCAGCCCAGGCTTAGAAAAGCAGGAGCCCCTCAAAGGTGGAACGTAATTCCCATCTGAAGTTAAGCTGTTCCCAAAATGGGGATATTTGTTCAGATGTCTTACCAGGAGCTGGCAAGGGGATCTGGCTTCACTCCTCCTGTGCCACTCTGAGCTGCTCCAGCAAGACAGCAGGTCCAGCCTATTTATACAACTGAGCAAAAGTGGTGCAGGGTAAGACCTTGTTCTGGTCTTGGGGCAAAGGCCTCGACAGCAGAACACATAGAGACATGCTCTTTTGTTGGAGCGTGTCTTTCTAAGGCTCCATCTCCTAAGTGAGAATGTGGCATTCAGAAGTTTGAGGATAGATGGCTCATCACTAAATGGGATGTGATGAGGGGGAAGATTCTCAGCCTTAGGCAGCATGGGAGCTAAAAACAGCTCAGTGGTGTTGTGAGCTGTGTTTGCACAGTGCCAGCACAGTCACTGCTGAACTTGGGAGAGGCTGGAGATGTTCTGGAAATGTTCAGAGGAGCGAAATCCTCAGGGGGTAATAGCCCTGAAACTGAGGAAGGAATATTATGGCTTGTTCGTGTCTGGTATCAGCATGGGAGTTTCAAAAATTGTTAAGAAAATAAGCATATGGACTGTATAAAAGGCACATAAGCTTATTTTGGGTGAGGAATATATATGATGCTGTTCTCCTTTTTACATCTCTTCAGAAAGTATCTTGGCATGTTTTCTGTAGATTTGTGTCTCTGAATTTAGAGGGGGAGGATGAAGAGGAAGGGAGGCTGAGAAGACAGTGCTGCTGGGATATGACAGAGTTTAGCACTGGTTTGTTTGCAAGTGGAAGATGCAGAGGCACTGCAGTGATGTGTTATATTGTTAATTATGTTTCAGTGTAGCTCTGGAGTTGTAGATCCTAGGAGAAATGCCACTCTGAACAAATATGGTATTCAGAATTTGTTGGTGAACTGTAACATCTGAAATTATACTTCTCTAGAGAAAAATAGAGCTTGACTGTGCTAAAATTTCAGCAAACACTTATTGCAACTCCAATTTGAATGTTTAAACTGTGAACAAAATACCAGGAAGCACTCACTAATAATTCTGTGGCATCTGCTTTCTGGAGAAAATTGTGCCCTCATTTTCTAAATTAGAGGAACAAAAATAATAGATAATTTTTTTTTCCCCCCCTCAGGTCATGCTGCACTTGGTAATAAGTTACTGGTAAACAGCTCATGAACTGTCTGTGCTTCTTGTCTTGGGTGTTGAGTTTACAGGATGTTTACTTGGAAGCCTTGGGAAAGACAGCCACCAGTGGGAGAGAGGAGCAGAGCTGAGGTGACAGAGCAGTGAGAGCTCAGGGAGCAAGGTCTGTGACACATGCAAAGGGCTTGAGGACCCCTGTCTATACACTGTGACAATGGACATCAATGCTACTGTGCAGATGAGTGAGATAAAAGGTCAAGATGGTTTTGTTTTGTAACCAAAACAGGCAGGATGTCTGTTGAGGAGAATGGTGGCTGACTAAATGAATGTACTTCAGTAACAGCAGTTGTACTCCAGTGTCACCTCATCTTTTGGGGGCTGTGGCATGGTATTACAATGCAGGTTACTTTTCTTCTTCAAGGTAGAGGACACTTTGAATACCATTTTAAGCCTTGGGTAGCTCCATCCTCCACTTAAAAATTAATGGATGCTATAAAAATACCAAGTCTAGAATATTTCCTTTGGTCATAAATTTCCCATAGGAAAAGTGCTCTGTATTCAACAATTTAATGCTGGGGTTGGTACTGATGCTTGAGTTTAATAGAGTTTATTAAAGTATCTTTGTTATTCAAAAGAATAAAATTGTTCCGGTGATTTTGCAGGATTTTGCACTGCATAAGCAACACTGTTCTGGTGTGGTAAAGATTGTCTTATTTTTGTCTCCACAATTTAGGAAGAACTGGGATGTTACAGTGTACTGCTGAAACTGTATATCCAAAAAAGATACTGGTAATCAAACACGAATATCTGTAGGAAAGGTCTTCTTAGTTATCAGATGCATATGCCCTTCTCCCATCCACCAGCTTGCTGATTTAATGGCTCTGGGGTGGCACAGATTTGTGACTAATCCTTGCTTTGAATCAGCAGTGCCTACTGAGATAATGCAGGAATTGTTCAGAGCTTTAGAGGGATGGATGGTTCAAAATTAAAAAAAAAAAACAAAACCAAGAAACAAAAAAGCCAAACAGATCAAAAGAGCTTTTCTATTATACCAACGAATTGATTACTTCTAATTCAGAAATTCTTTTAAGCCATTCTTATTTTTCATAAGTTGATCTTGAAGAAACATTTTTACCATGTAACCCTGATTTTTTTCTACACTGTGGTTTTTTCACCTGGGACTGAGTGGTGAGGGCAGCTGTCCAGTTAATCCAGAATGAGCTTCAACAAAGCCCACATGTGTGGGCTCACAGTACCTCCAGGCAACATAGAAAGTGCCACCTTATCCAAGGATATAAACACCACTGGCTTTGGCCTCACACCTCCACCTCGGCTTCCTGGATTTGTCACTATTTGTGGCCACAATTTCTGCTTATCTTCAGGCTTTACTTCAGCCTGATGATGAGCCACATCTTGCTGTCAGAGTTGTATTGTGCCACAGTCTAGACTGTGGCACCTGAAATATCCCCTCCAGCATGTGGCTTGGTGACATGGATGGTTGTGGAGCATCCTGCATTGGAAATGTTCTTTTGTGGCTGGAGGCCATCCTTCCATTGGAGATCTTTGATGTAGGGGCAGGTTTTCTCATGAATCTCTAGCTTGCCCCAGCTAAAGTGGGAAAACATTACCTTCAGAGTCGTGAGATGAAGCCTTCAAAGCACAGAATAGACAACTGTGTCACCAGGCAGGCTGCTTGAAAGGCTGAGCCATTTGTGTCCTCTAGTGAGGCAAATGAGTGATGTGCCCTGGATTTAGCTGTGCCTACCATGTGATAATAGAAATTAATTGTGAAATGTTTATGATCCTAGAAACATGTGCTGACATGCTGCACAAAGCAAGGGTTCTGCCACTGCACACACTGGGCAATGTTTTCTCACTCAATTTGTTTTTCCCTACAGCCCGACTCCAGGTCGATTCAACTATTTCGGGTCACTTTGTAAGCAATCTGCAACCACCCTCTACTAAATACAGCTTACCTGGATATGTAGGCTCAGCACATTTCCTTGTTGCATGAAATCTCAGAAAGGCTATTAGTAAATCCTGACTTTGATTTTTCTTTTTATAGTCGTTTACAATTTCAGATAAAATTGCCACTTGCATTAGTAAAAGACTTCGTGTGTACCTGCAGCTCACTCTCTTTTGATTAGGTTATTTTATCTGTGTTAGTTTGCAATATCTGATATCTGCAATATCTGCAATATCTGTTTTTCAGCCTTTGGTTCTGTATCTGAAAGATCAAAATTTCAGGAGAGTAAAAGGAAGTTGCTTCCTTTTTCTTCACATAGATACAATTTTCATATAAATATCGAGTATTATGACAATCAACTCCCAGATGTGATCAAAGTACAGATCTCTGAAGAGACAAGTGAAACTCAGTGACCATGAAAACTGAAAGGATGCTGTAGGACTTGTTAACTGGTAGATCCTAAGAGCATGTGGCAGGAAGAGGGTCAGGCACAAACCCCTGACTGACAGTATTTGGGCCAGAGTCACTTTTTTGCTACTAACAGACATGATAGTTCTGCTAAATACCTGGTCTCTCCTCTCCTTCTTGCTGCCCTGAGGATTCTTTGGAGAAGTAAAACATTACTAAGGACAAATAGAAAAAACTCAGAGCACTGTATGATAATTTGACAGTAGAGCCTGGACATCCTTCAGTGGGAATGGATGTGCTTCAATTGCTATGCATGAATATTTTTATGATACTGAATAAAACTCTGAAGTTAACTTGGCTGAATATAGGGAATCTTAAGGCTCTATGCCACGTGTCTCCTCCTTTCTGTGAGATGTATCCTGCCCTATTCCTGTTTCAAGGGGGTTTTATGCATTTGTTTGGAAACAGTGCATCCTTAGAAGAACTGTTTAACAGCTCTTGGAAGAACAATTGCCTGCCTCACAGGGTATTTTTAGCCAGCTTAGACCCACAACTTATCAAGACCCAAGGAATGCCCCACCCAGGACTTGAAGGATAGAGTTTTGTGTTGGTACCTCTCTGCCTTGTGGAAGCTGAAGGTAAATGAGGGTAAATTTGGCTTCTGATGTATATCAGAACATCTGTTACAAATCCTGCCTGGCTACAGTAGCCTCTCAGATGGATCTCTGAAGCACAGTGGTACCCTGGTCCTGCTTTTTTTTAGGCGATGTCCTCCATACCAAGGGCAAATAAAAAATCTATAGATCTGCCTGCTTGTCACTGTAAAATTGCATGGTTAATTAATTGATGTGTGACCTGGCCATATGCTTATGTAGAGCATTGACATGTGAACTGTGTTCAGAATAAGCAAAAGTGCATTCATCCTTTTCTTCACTATAGGTGAAGGGAAGAAATTGCTCCTGGAATGAACAGAGGGAATGTTGTTGCTGTGCATACCTGACAGAGACATGGACTAGGAAAAATACCTGGTGAATTAATATCAGAACTACGTGCTCTTACAGGCTGCTAAAAGCTGCACAGGTGGTCTCCCACCATTTCATGGTGTACATACACAGCAGAGAGAAGAGCAAGAACAGCACCACATTGCCTGATGTTTGGTGTCACCTGAGTCTGCAGGTGACCTTCAGTTCTCATCCATGTGATACCCCGCGTGCCAAGGCTTTCTTTGATTGTTTTTTTTCAGGTTTGATCTCTGTGACACCAGAAGTGGAATATCAGGTGGTCAGTCACAGCCCGTGAGGTCAAAAGAAGCATTAATAAATGCAGTTACAGTTCCTGTCTGGTGGATACCCTTGTGCTGACAGACATGGGTATTCTCATGCAGGACTCTGTGTGGAGGCAGGGCAGGAGAAGGTGCAGTGACAATGGGACATGAAAATAGAGAGGGAGGCAGTGTTTGAGGACACTTCTCTTGAGGCTTTTCATCCAGGCTTCAGGCTAATTGTTCTGCCTTTAATATCAGTTATCTGATATCAGTATCTTACTCTCGTTATTTGCTACATGCAGGTATAAATATTGTGTTTTCAGGACATGTAAAATTGCATTCCCCTACTGATAGCAGCAAGGAATCTTGCAGGGAGGATTGCAAAACACTTGTAAAAATCCTGTTTATTGAATGAAGCCATAATTGCGTATGCAGAAGTTAGGGCTGGGGTTTAATGATTCCTGCTTTTCCTCTCCTGCTCTTTGCAGAGATGTTGTTTTTCCAAGAAGTGCTAGGGAACCCCTTGGGCTGCAGCTGTGTCTGGCCTGCACAATGCAAGAATAAAGACTGAAGAAGCCCCTTTTCCACTTCCGCTGTACCTCTGCATCTCTTTAGGGATCAGATATGATTCATTGCCTTCCCTGGCACTGCCTTCCCCTCACCTCCAAATGCCATTCAGCCCTCAGAGAACCCCCATGTGAGAGCAGATTGCTTTACTTAAGCATTGGCAAGTGATCACATCCTGCATCTGGGATCAGTCTGGGCTTCTGACCTCTTTTTTTTCTCATCATAGGTTTTAAAGAGGGATTTAGTGTTGGAACTGCTAACTTCAGCTCTCACATCTTTGCTGATGGCTTTATGAATGGTAGAGCCATCACATAAATTGTCATCTCCTGCTCTTGACTGCCCAATGTCAGAGATGTCTCTGGAGATGTCTTTGTAAACAGGAAAGCAGGTGTTGATTCTTTGGGACTTTTGGCTTTTAAATTTCCTCATCATCACCTTGCTTTTAAGGGCACTGTTACAAGATTTGGTTATTTGTTTTGGTGCCCTTTTCGAAGGGCAGCACTGCAGGGCTGCCTCTGCAGCCACCAGCCCAGAGTTGCTGGGTTTACAGGATTATCAGTATGGAAAAATCTGTATTTTTCATCTCTGTGCACTGTGAAACTTCCATTTTACCATTCAACCAGAGTTTAGCCCAAGTGAAAGGGTAGCGCTATTTCAATAGGAAGATAAAATTGATAATATTAGATTCTTTTCTGATTGAGCTCTTTCAGTCTTTAGAGTGCTTTGTCATTGTCTAATGCTGCTTTGAAGTAAAAAAAAAACTAAAGTGAATGAGCAGTTAATAAGATCCTTTTCCATTTTCATCAGAAGGATGATGTCTTATTAGCACAAAATACCCTTGTAATTTTCCACTTTCAAACTCTGCTTTCTACCTCTTGAAAATCAGCAGACACAGTAGACTTCTTGCCATAGGAAAGAGTAGTCCTTTCCCTTTGCAGGAGATTATTGTGGGGCTAGTTGGAGGTTATCTTACACACCAGATCTGGAGGCTCAAATCAAAACTGAAAATATTTTTGTAGTCTTCTTGTTGTTAGAAATTTGATGTTCTGCCTTGTCACATAAAGGAATAGATTTTCTGAAACTGGTTTTGAGTAAATGACTTGGACTTCTTTTTGGTATGGAAAGCAATTTGTTCTTTTGATTAAAACTGACATAATGGGGATTTCTTTTGGGGAGTTTTTGTTCCTATGCTTTTGTCCAGAGCAGTTGTGAACAGTTGAGCTGGTTCTTATCAAGTGGGTACCTACTCTGTAGTGTCTTGTTGATGGAAGAGGTCAAAAATAAGGGAAAGCACTATGAACACATGAAGGTGCTTCCTGTTGTATAGTCTCTGTATATGTGTCCTGTGCTCAGAAGCTCATGGGCTACTTGTGTAAGATATAATATTTTAATAGCTTTTGATAGATTTTTCTTTCTTCAGGTTTTTTATCACCTCCTCAACATTATCGATTACCTCCTGAACCTCCCACTCAACTCTTTAGATTTAATGCAGTTTTCAAATCCAGGGGAGATTTGCCACAGACATCCAGAAATTGCTCCCAGAAGCCACCTTCCTGACATCAAGCGGGTGTCTTGGAAACAATTGTTATTTGTTGCCTCTTAATTCTGTGAATATTTGAAATAGTGAGATTATGTGTAACAGAAAGCAATCCGTAAATCTGTGGAGGTGTATGAATTTGCAGAGTGTTGGTTTCCGACAGACATCCTGGCCAAGTGACAGGACATTTGGAATGATAGCACAATCTTCCCAAAGCCAAGCCTCATTGCTGCCACATTTCACCTCTTTTTTGGATGTTACTGTTGTCTCATCATCACCCTCTGCAAGCTGGTGGGATTCTCTCCTTGTCCTGACCACATCTGGTGCCATTGTTTTCTTGTCCACTTCAGGTATGTAGAGATGTTGCCAATGTATTGGTATTGCAGGCTGAACAGTTTTGAAGGCAAAAGCATTCAGCACACACATAAATAGTGTAGGTAAGAAGTGGTGCATGTGCAGTGAACACCCCTCAGATAACCTATCTATTGATTATACCAATTGTTTACATTGTGATGTCCCAGAAGAAAATAATTAAACAGGAAGCATTTACAGCTCTAGAAGAAACAGGAACTCTGCTCTGTTGAAGAGAACAGTTACTCGTTGTATTTGAAGATCTGAAGAAAATGTATGTTAACAAAACATCTGAACTTGTGTAATTAATACTTAAAGCCTAATATTATAGCAGATAATTTTTACACTCTATCATTTAACTTAAATTCTTAGAGATTCCACATGAGAAGTGCAGATACCGAGCAGTTCTGCAAATGAGTAAGTAATTCAGTATGTACTTACAGTCAGGACTGTTAAGGAAATGTTGCTTAATTAAGCCTCATTAATACAGACAGTTCCGTTTAAAAAAAAAAAAAATGTGCTGCTCAAAACAATCTTCATTTATTGCTCATTCCTGAATGTTTAGAACAGACTTAAAGTTTTAAATGCTTATCAATAAATATTAATAACACTGTATGTGAAAAGTTTTGGGTTTTTTTCCCTGCATCGGTAAAATTTCTTCTGAAAGAGGATGTCCTTATTCAAGTTGCTGGTAGAGGAAAGAACTGCACTCTAAGCAAATTTGGCTTAAGCGTAAGATAACCTACCAAGTAGCTATAGACTTTTTAAACATTGATAAAAGAATTCATGAAATGTCATTATTTTACATATGTCACTGCTGATGATGCTTATGGCATAAGTTGTTTAGCTTAATAGTTGTAATGATGGGTTCAGAAATTGAATTAACCTCCAGTATCTGTTCAGATGTAGAGCCCTTCTGTGTACCGGAACTGCAAAAATGTGCAAATTGATAAGCTCCATCCATTTTTTGAAAGATAAACTCTTCAAATATGGGTTTACAATGTGGAAATTATGCCTGCCAATATCTTTCATGTTCAGCAGAGGCTGTGTGAGGAGGATTAAGTCATTGTGCATCCTCTCAGGTTTCAAAGATGCTTCACAGGAGGCAGAATTACTTGCTGCTAGTCCAAACCAGTACAAAATCCCCCTCTTTGACCCCTGTCCTACATTTGAGATCCTGAAAATGCTCCCATTTACATAAATGTGAGTTGGATAAAGTATTCAATCCACCTTAACATTCCATCTTTATTCAACTTAGACACCTTTTTTTACTTCAAATCCTCCAGAGACTGGGTACCACGCTGAAGTGGGAAAACAGATCAATACAATCACACAGTGCACAATCTAAATTGGTACCATATTTGTGTATTTCAGAAGAAAGAGCAAGTTTGCCTCTTACAGTCTATAAGATGCTGTAATTACAGTAATGGAAACAAGAAGCATGAAGGAGAAGGGTTTGTGTAGGCTGAAATTTGGTCCCTCCCCTGCAGTTGAGCTGAGTTCAGCCAGCAATCTTGTGCCTCTCAAAAACTGGCATAAAATGCCTTTTAGTAGCAATCAGCACTTAGGAGGCTGCTCCTAACATAAATGAAAACTAAGCTGAAGGCAGAATGAGGCCACAGTTACCATGAATTCTCTCTTAGGAGACTCACAGATGAGTGGTTTAGGTCACTTAAGGAGTCACTGCCAAAGGTAATAGCAGCAGCAGGTTTAATCTGAATTTGGGAAGGTGCATCTTGACAAAAATCAGTGGCAAGTTTCATTCAATGACTGGATACACAGACAAAGCATACAGAACAAACTTGGATTAGAACCAAATTTTAGGTGATTGACGTGGAGAACAAGGATGAAAAAATGATAAAGATCTAAAAGGTAAGGGAGATGATCCCAGTGAGACATGGGTATTCCCCTTGCTTTCTAAATTCCTATTGGAGTGTTGGTGCAGCTGAGTCAAATCTTAGTCCCTGTCTTGGTCAATGGTTTATGTCTAAAGGATTTCATAGGGAAATGCAAGGAGTAGCATAGACTGTCTATCTCCAAGTGTATTTTTAAGCAATTTCAGGCCATGCTGCCATCAGCAAGGAGGTGAATTTGTGCCCTTCTTCTACACTGCTTCAGAGGAATGTTGGTTTTGATGTTTGCGAGTGAAAATTCAGTTAGGCACATTAACCTCATTAATCACAGTGTGAAGAAAAGCCCTGTCAGAGAATCCAGACTTTATCTTTGCCTTTTGCTTTTTGAGACACTAAAAGAAGGAGAAAAAAAAAGACATCAGATGTGTCTGAGTGGTAGTACTGAAACTCAGAAATTGTGACTGGACTAGGGGAAAAAACCTTTACCATAGGTGCCAGGAATGGAACCATGAATCTGAAAGGGAAACTTGAAAGGCAGACTGTCTGACATGTTTTGCTGGAAAGGTCTGCTGTTCTGATCCTGTTTTCTCTTTATGGACCAAATTTTTACCAAGTTGTATTTATTTCACTACTAACTTACACAAGTGCAAAAAGAAAATATATTATTAAATCCAGTGGGTTTGTGTTTGTACTTGTATAAATAACTCTTTAGCAAGCCATTTATTAGTTATTGCTACTACACGGCATCAAGGGATAAAAAAGACTCCCAGTGTAGATGTGCCTACACAAAGATTGTATTCATAAGGGAGCACTACAAATGAACACCAGCCTAAAAGGCAGATGCCATGTCCAGTATCTAGAATTTTGTATTTGAAGTTCATACACATAAGGACAGTAGCAGCCTTATCAGAAAGTGTCAGTTTAGCATTTATTTCAAAACTTGCAGTACTGACAGCTCCTACAGCATTGATGAGTTGGCTGCATAGAGGTGAAAGATTTCTGATCTTCCTGTCAACAAAAGCATTATGTAGACCTGATAGAGAAGCTAATGAAAATATTCATGGCAGTTTTGACCCTCACTGCTATTTTTTTGTGCTGACCCTTCATTTTTAAATGGATACGGGAAACAAATGAATCATCATTTTGTGGTGGCAAGTATAAGTTTCACTTCCAGGCTGAAGTGCATAGTTAATTACTTATTGACGACAATGCTCTTTCCAAGTGAGGGTAGACTGCATGTGTATGTTCCACTGCATAGATTATGTTGTCTTTAAACCAAGAATTTGGGAAGGGCAGGTTTTGAGTATTGTTTAACAGGCTTATAAAGCACAGGAAGCCAGAAGAGCTTTCGCAAATCCTGCAACTACTCTCTTGCAGTTGCCTGATATTCCCTTGCCACTTGCCTTTGCAAAAGATATTGGACATAGTTGAAGTATGGTTTCTGATCCCAGCCAAAATCAATGGAATCAATTGATCTCTTCTGTTATTGATTGAAAATCAATTGAAAATCAATTGCGGATTGAAAATCTTAATTGGGCCCTGCCACAGATTAAAACCCAATGCACTGTTATAGATGTCTTCATTTTGATTTTGGAGCTTTATATTTCTATTGTTGGAGTCTGTTGCCCTGTTGAGCAATAATGCCATTTACTGTGAGACACACGTCAGAACCACAGCTGAATAAATGCAACTTCCACACTATGAAAGCAGATTTAAAGCTGGACTTCCTCATATATAACAAGACTGCGTGACAGCTAGTGCTGACTTGTAGAACATCACAGACAGTATAAATACCTGGTACAGCTGCTGGGAGTTAATTTGCATAACATATTGAGGGCGGAGAACAACTGCCAAAAATTTTACATATCATCAATTCCCTCTATTTTTCTAGCTTCAAAGCAACATGCCTTGCTTTTCTGCTGAAACACACCTGTAGGTAGAGGCCAGTATTATACTAAAACAGGAGACAACTGGGTTTTTTTACCTGCCTGAGCTAAACAAGTACAATTTGACATTTCAGTTGGATACATGCAAAGTGATGAGTGTGTGTATATATATAATAACCACCCAGTTACTGCACTTTCTTTCTCAGAAAAATCCTGATAGCACTCTTCTTGAACAGCAATAATCACATCATTTTTTTAAGTGGCCATTTGATGACTTAAGCAGTTACTTTTGGATATAACCAGAACTCTGGAAATAAGTTTGAAGCATTTTCCTAATCAGCTTTTGTGTACAGTGTAGATATGAGCTCAAACCACCCGTGGCAGCAGTTCCTGTGCACATAATCTGCTGTGGTTGCTCAGCAGTGAGGAGGGCATGGCAGAGGGGGGGCCTGTTCCAGTGACTTCAGTGAGCTTAAAGCGTGCCTCGTTGCCTCCTTGGACTCAGGCAGTTTTTCCACACATCTCCAGGATGCTGTAGGAGTTTCTGTGCAGATTTGTTATCAGTTCTATGGTGGTTGGATATCCAGCTTTTGTCAGTCTATGGTATTTGCAGATTCAGTGGCTCTCCTGTTCTGAAATCTTACTCAGTAAAGGAGAGGCACTATCAGAACAGATGATTATAGCTCTGAATTACTTGGAAAAGGGAATGTAGAGGAAATGGAAGATGACATCTGAAAAGAAAGCCTTTTTCAAAGGAAAATTAAGAAGCAGACTTTCAATTAATGAAAATAGCAATAACTTGAGATAGAACTAAATAGGAAATAACAATACTATGTTGGAAATACTGCTGGGGCTCTTGAACTTTTTGCGTGAGGTATTTTCTGAGATTGTTTATCCTTACTGGGATAAGAGGAGGCAGCAGACTGATGAAAGAGGCAGAAAAGCAGTCACAGCACAGAGAACCCAATGGCTGTTGGGCTGGAACCGAGCTGGAAAGAAAAAAAACAACCCACCAAAAAAACCACAGAGACTTTAGCAACTACATCTGCTCTTTGGCTGCTGGATGTGTCTGGAGGGCTGGTGGCAGAATGTACTTCAGAAACCCACAGTGCCAAGCTGAGTGCAAATATCACTTCCTTAAATATATTTTTCTTCTTGTACCCCCATGAGGGAATACAACTCTAATCAATGAAATTAAATTGCAGTTTTGGAAAGCAAAAAGGGAGAAAGAAGCTGATGACATGTCTAGGGTATTTTAACATTTGAGGGAAATCTATTGTCCTGGGAAGGTGAGGGGGGCACTACGGTAGGTATTTCTATTTTGTTTTAGCAACCAGAGCATGGACATATTCTCAGAAGCCACAGTTCATGCTCTGGGGGAAAAATGCAAAGTATCATTTACATGCCAGCTGTACTACAGTGTTTGTCACCCTTCTCAACACAGCACCATTGCCTTTTCTATTTTTTATCACTTTTATAAACTTATACACAATAGGATTGTATGGAGGGAGAGTCAGATGAAAAGATGGTAAAGTAAAACTTTCATTTTTGTGACAGAGAGCATCTTCTTAGTTTCAGAAAGAAATCTCCATCTGCAGTTTTCCAGGAAGCTGTTTCTTTAAAAAGATGTTTTCAAGATTGATTGGTATCAGGTGTTCACTGCCATTTGATGCAGGTGTTACCATGGTGACCACTCCACTCCTCTAGGTAGGCTGTCAGAGGCTATAATTGTGCTTTAAAAATCCAGTGCGCAGTATGATAACCTGCACGGAAATAAGATGTGGCCTTGCTCAGACACAGGTCTGTCTCTGAATTTGCTGATTTGTGACTGCAAGCCACAGAAGATTGTATACTGATGTCTGGGGGGATATTCCCTCCCTCCTTTTCTGTGTGACAAAGAGGCACAATAGGCTCTACAATATAATGGGAAAAATTAAATTATTTTAGCCACACTTCGTCCCCAGCCCCATTTGAGTCTGTGGCTCTTTCTGGTCTCAGGCCAGGAGATAAAGCAGGTTGGAGCTCTGCTGTGACTATGTGGCTCTGCTTGTGTCTGCCTTCTGCTAGGGTGTGTGAAAAAAGGTATTTTACTGATACACTGGCATCTGTGTGGCTGTACTCCAGACAGTGGCAATCCTGAAATGCCTCCTCTGCCTTTGACAAATCTCTGACCAGGGATTAAAAATGCATTACCCTTCAAAATGCTGCATGCTGACCTTACATTTCATGGAACCTAGTGCTGCAACCACACATTTGCCTTTTTACAGTGCAGCTGGCAGCAGTGCTACACTTGTTCCTTAGGTTCTTCAGGATTAGGGACACAGGTGCCCCTCTTTCCACATGCTGCTTATGTCTGTGCAAAGGTAGTTTGCCATTTTGCCTGCCACAGTCTGTAGATGCCTGCATTTCTGCTTCAGGCCAAGTAAGTTGTAGTTGGCACAAAAAAAGTCATTGATTGCAATGCTTATTTATTACCTTGAATTCTGCATCAGTATGATGGAAGGTAAAGAGAAAAGTTGGTAAAGAGTGAGGAAATTATAAGGACAGGTTGAATATCAAGAGGCGAAAGCTGAAAGAGCAGTAGATTTAGAGGCTATTGTGCATCCTGCCCCAATTCCTCTATATCTCAGCTACTGTTTCTCAGCAGCAGCCAAAAGCCCCAGGCTCAGGATCCTATGGATCCCTTAGGCAGGATGACATCCTGGGAACCATGTTTTTTATAACTGGCTGTATCTTTGCTCTGTTGGTCTCCTCAGAGGGCCTGGATTCAAGACCACAGCAGCAAAATAGCCCTACAAGAACAGCCCGATCTGTTGCAGATTGGATAGCAGGGAAAAGTCTTACTGTTAGAACAGAAAATTTCCCAATTAAATAAACCTTTCTGATGAAGTCTTTCACATTTCTTTAATTTTAATAGGGCTCTATCCTTTAAGTTGCTAAATAGCTTTTATGTCTCCCCAGCAGAGGTAGAGAACTGTAGACATCAGCAGTGCTCAGTACTCTGCAGAGTTAAGAACAGAAAGTTGACCACTTGGACCTTTTGTGTCATGGTAGTCTCTCTTAAGCCTCCAACTGCTATTTTGAAAGACAATATTAGAAAATAAGATTAAATAAATATTTATGGCCCCAGTTGTACTGAGTGCTTAAGAGTTTTTTTTAAAGGATGTAGCTGTGAAAACCAGACATGCAGTCGAGTGCTCGTATGTAGTGGAGCTGTGCAGTACAATGGTGTGTAGTGCTACAGCTTGGATTTCAAATGACTTTTGATTGTATAGTATGCTTCAGTTTATTGATTTTACATTATCCTCTATTGTATTTGAGTTGTCTTTTGCTAGGTATTAAGTGGGCTCTAATACCACACATAAATGGAACACCTACACATAGTTGAAGGTGAGTGCAATTAGCAGTCCTTTAGGTCAAATTTGTCATGTCCCCACTGTATTAAGTACATGCCCTACAGCTGTGCTGGGCATCTTTTAGAAGCCACAGCTACTCCAGGATTCAAATGCTTAAACTGAAATTTCCCATTGGCTTTTAATTAGGTTAAAAAATTAATGTGCAACCAGTGAGCTGTTTAATGGAAACAACTAAACCAGACCCTAATGCAGTCATCTAGCAGTTTGAATTAAATATCAAAAGCAGATAAAGAACAAAAGAAGTCAGACTTTATATAATGTAGAGCATGACATGAAAACTGACTGATATCTGAGAGGATGGTAAACAAGAGCATCTGTCCTTTCAAGCATCACTTTTATTAATAAATAACAAGCGTTTTAATGGGTTGCTTTGCATCTAACTGTGTAAATAAGATTGGAAAATGCCAGCCAAAGCTACTACAGCACAATCAAACACTGAATTTTTGGCATAAAAGAGAGAGCTTCCATGGCTGGTTCCTTAGTGGAGAAAAGGTACACGGAAATTGATGTAATTTACTAATTATTGACTCATTCTTCATGTTTTTACTTTTGTTTCTCTGATTCCTTCCTTCTTTGTGGGGAAGGGCTTCCCCTTCTGCTTTTGCTGTGTTCCTCTAAGCAAGAGAAACATGCAACAGAAAACCATCTGGAAACCGGACTCGGTGCCAGCCCTATTGAGAATAAAAAAGCTGATTTTTGATGCCTGATTTGGAGTACCACATGCTCTGTTCTGTATGTCTCACAGCCAAGATGGAAATCTGTCACCATGCCCAGTTTCCAAAACATGGAAACTCTTAGAATACAGATTCCTGCTGTATCAGGGGATAGTTCCCTATCTTTTTCACACCTGTTGAGTGAGCAGCTCAACCTGAAAACTCTTACCCTGCTCTGTGCATTGCCCACAGTAAACTAAACTTTACTCACCAAGGAAGGCATAACAACATCTTGGGCAGCACTCATTAAACCATGTATGGAAGACTGTCCAGTTTTGCTTCTGCCTTACCAGAAGGATGTTGATAAACTGGAGCTGGAGTTGGTCAGGGAGGAGCACTTAAGGAGATGATGAGGAACAGGCTCCTGTTCAGCTTGGAGAACACCTGGGGGACCTATGACCAGCCTTCTCCTATATTGCTGAGAAGGTGGAGCTGGTCTCTTTACAGAGTTGCACATGAGGAGAGCAAGAGACTATGACAGCAGATTCAGACCTGAGGTAAGGAAGAGCTGTTTCTTCATGAAGACAGTAAAACCCTGGCACAGAGAGGTTTTGGATTTCTATCCTTGAAAATATTCAATAGCTGAAAGGACAAATCTGTGGTAAGTGTGATCTGAATTAGTTATTGACTCTTCTTTGAGTAGGAGGTTGGAGTAGATGACCTGAGGTCTTTTCCAACCTGAATTATTCTGTGATTTTATAACAATGAGTTTTCAGCCTTGATATATCCTCTACTTCTGGTTCTTTCCCAGTCACCTCCTCCTGTCCTGCTCTCAGAGACTTACATGCAATGCAGGGTAGCACTGCTGTTATCCACCAAGAGAGCCTTGGTGACATAATGAAAAGTGTGCTGGTTTTGAGATCTGGACAAACTCCCATTTTGACAAAATCCTACCTTGTCTTCTAGGACAGCTGCTTAGCCAGGACTTTTAGACAGCTGTCTCCACAAGAAATTGTTTGCTTTCCTTTCATTCTGCCATATATTTTATTTAGAATGATTCTTTGTTGTCTTTCACATTGCTGTTCATCTGGAAGCTGATATTTGACTTCAAAATGGTGGTTGGCAAGAAGCCACAGTAGTAATTAGCAGGAAGGCAGAACAGAATTCCAACCAACACTTAGCTGGTATTAGAGGTATTTTAGTATTGCAAAAATGAAGGGTTTTTTTCTGCTTCAGCAAATGAATAAGTAATACTGTCTAGAGTTCCAGCCTCAAGCAAGTTCAAAGAACTTGTATTCAGGGTCCAAAATAAAGTGGAGGAATTTCTGGGAGCAGGAGCAGGAAATGAGCCAACGACAGTGGATACATTTTCATTTAGGCAAAAAGACACATGGGAAAAAAAATTTTAAACCACATGCATCAAAACCAAGTGTCATTGGCAAGGGACTGAATGACTTCTTGCATGAGAAAAGTGTAAAACATGTTTCACACCTAGTCAACACCTTGACTGATTCTGTGCCAGAGTTCAAACCTATGCCAGCCTGTCCCTGTGGCCTTGTAAATGTGCTTGGGGAAGAAGATGGTTATGACCAATGCTGAAGTTTAAGCTACTGATTTCTACCTGCCTGCCTCATCCATTTACTCCCATCTGAACAGAAGAACTTTGTTTTGTTAGCTTGTTTTCACTATGAAAGAGTTGATTGTTTTTTGTTTTTTTGTTTTTTCCCCAGGATACAGACATTTTAGTGTATTCTTAAATTCATGGGTGTTGAAATCCTGAAGCAAAAATCAGTGGATTGTAGCCTCTGAGAAGCCACCAGAGTCTGCTTCCTCCCCGAACTTTCTTTATGTCTCTTACACCCCATCTGCCCAGAAAGTATTCAGTAAAGTCAAGCAGGATTCCTTGCTTTGATTTAAATGGGTTTTTTTTTAGTTGTCCCAGAAGCAGTGACCCTGATTCGCTTTTATATGCAGAGCGTTTTTTAGAAGACTAAACAGAATAAAGTTGAACTACTTTGTACTCTTCCTAAGTATATTACTTGTTCCCTTCTCCTCCACAGCTGACTTTGAGAAAAGCTCAGCAAGCTCATGCTTTTCTTCAGCAGCAGAGTCAGACTTCATATAGGATGGGCAGATACAAAGACATCGTCCAAAGTGTGCCTATGAATAGTCTGAAATAATGACTTAATAGTAAGTCTGAAATAATGTTAGTAAATTCCCGAATTTATTTTCTTTCCTAAAATTGAAGGGACTGCAAATTTCTCATGTGGACTAATGAGTGTAAAATTTCTAAAATTGTGTTGAAGAATATAACAAGAACACTTTTTTTTTTTGGCCACTATTGAATGCTTTGTATTACATTTTTTCCCTAAAAATGTTACTTTGAAGAGGAAACTTGCTAGATTGGCTTATAAGAAGAACAAAGAGTCTCTCCTGGAAAATACAGAATCTTGGGTTGACAGAGAGGTGGAATGAAAAGTTTGCTTATCAAAGGTCACTTCATTTCATCCAGTTATGCCACCTTGAGAATTGATTATTGTTTTTTTCTTAGCAGTTGCAGAATTCACTGACGTCAAACTCAGTTATTAACTTGGGATGTGCCTGAAAATTTCTCTCCAAAAAAGCCATGTGAGCAAGGCTTTTCAGAACTTGGGCAAATCAGCTTTCTATTTGGTGAGGGGAACAAAACAAGGGGCATTTTGTGATGTGTGATGAAAAATGGGCTGTCATCAGTTCAGGCCTCACTGTGTGATGATCCAGGTCCTGAACTGGGTGCAGCCTGTTCATTTTTTTTGGGATTGAGGTGACTGTAGGAGTCATGCAACAAACACAAAAATTGATGCCCAGAGGATCCAAAATAATTGGATAAATAACTTCTGCTTATTTTGGACATGTTTGTGGTCTCTATCTCTAGAACTGTGTGTCTCTAACAGCCTACACTGATCTTCTTTACTATTTTCAGGATTCTAACTCCAGTATTCCTCACAAACTAATGTATGCCATGCACTTAAACTTTACCAAAGGCTGGCAAGAGGCATAAGGTTTTTCCCCTGAGTATAGTTATATTAAAACTGTCAAATAACTCTCTCCAGTGTAAATAATCACTGTTTGAGTTTGATACATGCAAATAATATAAACAATTGACAGATGATTCTTCAACTTTCTTTCAATGCTGTTACTTTCTTTATAGGTATAGTAACTCCTCATTGGCAAGGAGGAATTCCAATAACCATTCCCCCAGGGAGATCAGAAAAACAATTAAGTGTGGCGAGTCAACATAGCATGTAAAGACAGGCAATTACAACTGTCCTGTCATCAGATCAGTAGGTCTGTGTTGTGATTTACCTAATTTACTTCCAGTTGCAAGAAGTAAAGAGGGGTAAAGCATTTTAAGAAATGTCATAAGGTGCTTTACAACTCTTGTCCCCAAGACCTCTTGTTGAGGTCTTTTTTAGTTTTTTGTCAGTATTTTGGTAATGTAATATTGGCAATACAAGGAAAATATTCCTTCAGAGAAACATTCAGCAGTTCCTTGCAGTATAGTAAATGTTATTACTGTCAAATCTTACTTAAATAAATATACAGTGCTTTGGTTTGATTTTGTTTTAGTTTAGCTCATGTTTGGTGTAGCTCTTTCTAAAAGCTCTATGCTTATGACAATTTTTAGCTTCCAGTTTTTAGCTAGGAGCTAATTGAAGAAAAGGACAGGTAAGAATTCATGGCTTGTGAGGAGAAAACAAGCACAGTTATTACAGTACTCTGCTGGAAATGTGAAAGTTATGAATGTTGGTCTGGTTCCAAGGACTCTTATTGTATAAGAAATAGTATCTGCATAAATTACAGAAGCAGGTTTATTTAGGTTACAAGAATAATATTTTTCCTTTGTATTTCAGGTGGTGGCCTGACAAATGCCAGTCCTGACCCCCACATTTTGTGACATAGTTTGTTTTTGTTTTTGTTTTTGTTTTTGTTTGTTTGTTTGTTTGTTTTTTCACTCAATAAAAGCATTGCCTTAAAGTGTGAAGACTAGCGCAAACCTTGAGTTGACATCAAAAAAACAGAATTTCAGTTACAATACTTCTGCACAGTGGAAAGTGCTATTGCTCAGCTTAATTTCTTCTCTGGGGATCAAAGCACTCACCTAGGAGAAAACAGGTCTAGGCAGTTTTTCTTCAAATCCCAAGGTATTCCTCTGTGCATGTTTTCAAAAGAAAGAATGAGCCATGGCTGGTGGTTTGAGGGAGTCATTGCAGAGGTGATGATTTCTTTATTGGCAGAAGGGAGCAGTGAGTAGACGCAGGTGCTGCCTGGCAACCCAGAGCAGGGTAAAGTCTGTGATGGGTGGGATCCCTAGGCAGGCCCTTCTCCTAGGTGTTACCTGTTGCTTATTTCCAGGTGGCTCTTCCTTCATATATGAAATTTGTAGATTGAAGTAATTTTCTGAAGCATCCAGTTTGGGAGAAAAAGCGTTGGCATCTAGTTCCGCAGTTTGGCTTCTCTGTACTTTGCAGATCTGCTACCTCAAGCAAAGGTGACACAGCACCTCTCATACATATACATGTTCTTGGCTGAAGAATGAAGAAAATCATGATGCTGTGAATAAAACCCAGATGCTGTGAAGAATTTTGGTGTGTGAAATGAAAAAAAAAGGCATGATCAGTTCCAGGGACAGTAGTGGGCCTTCATCACAACAGTCCAAGAATTATTTACTTTGCAAGTGACTACTTGCACTGAGCTTAGCCCCACCTTTATTCACTTTAGACAAAGGTGTTGATTTATTAGTTTTAGGATAACCCCAAACAGTTTCATATCCAATGAAATTCAGAGAAGTTCTTCTTATCCCTAGTTACCCCACCTTAATGGCTATGGCAAGAGCATTCATAAATAAAAGAATTTGGATGACACATCTTCTCAGACATCAGTGTAGGGATGTCCACACCTAATAATACAAAATAAATGCATGTTACAAATAAGCTGAAATGCCTTTATATGTGTTTTATAAACCTAAGAACATTATGGACATCAATCCATTAATATGTTTCATGGTCTAATTTTGATTTCTTAAAAAATTTCATACAAGATAACTTGGTTGGCCTTTAAAAAGACTTAACTGAGCTTCTCAAATGCATTAAGTTCAAGTTCAGAATACTTTGTCCATATGTTAGCAAATTAATAAGTAGAACTTATTGTAGAAAAAGTCAACAAGTAAGAGTCTCAGACATGTTATCTGAAAAATAAATTTATTGAAATGCAAAAGTGGTTTTATAAATGATGATGTGCCAGGCTGGACTTTACACAACCCAAGTATATTGTTTGGGAGACTCTGAATGCACTCATTACTGCAAGACCAACAAAGTTTATCTGAGTTTACAGTAAATAACCTGTCCTTGCATATGTAATGGGCAAACTTTCATTAAAGCATCCTGCTGCATATTAGGAAGCTCTTAGATCATTATTTTATCTGGCACCAAGCCACTTAGTAAACTTCCAAGTGTGAAAGTTTTGTTTCTAAGTCACAGTTTTGGAAGCTGCAGTAACTGTTCAGAAAAATCTAGCCTTTAGCTGGTAGAATCCCTGAAGAGCTGCAAAGATGTGTAATAGACAAGCTTTTGTTCTTCAAAATAGAATAAAGAGAACGCATCAACAGACCTTTTGTATGTGAATGGAGTTTTCTTCCTCTCCTCAGCACTTAGGTACCTCTAAAGCAGCCAAAATCAATACACAAAATGCCAGGTTTGAAAGGGCATGTGAGCAAAGAAAGCATTTTGGGCTGAGTGTGTGGTTCAAAACACTGACTGTACTATCAATTTGCCCAGTAATGTAGTAAAAGCATGGGGTTTGGTCTTCAGGTGAGCAACAGACTTGGAACAAGACAGCATTTTAACTTGAGATAACAGTCACAATTTGATTCTTCCCTGCTAAAACCAGGCATGATTTCTGAAGGGAGGGGGAATGGAAGGGAAGACAACAGCTTGGGAAAAGGGCTAATGGTACTGTTACCATTGCATTATCACCAGCTAGGCTTTGTGTGAGTATCAGCATGGTATCAACAACATACCTTCTTTCTGCCTCTGTAGAACAGGTAGTGTGACTCTGATACATTTTATGTCTCACTCTATTCACATTACTCTCTCCAGATCCTGGTTCTTAATTAAAAACCCGTTCTTGCTTTGCCTTGCCATCTATAATAAAATAAATGGAGCATATTTTGTAACTAGTGGCCAAAGAAAGATACATCAGTGAATTTTCTTCTGAATGGTGTTAATTGAGCAAAACCAATAAAATAGGCATAACTGATATGCACAAGAAGAAAACTAATTTTACAGAGTGCTAAAAGCTTCAGGCAAGATTGTGGTTTTCCTGTAAATTTATGCTCTCTTTATTGTATTAGCAACTGTGGCAAAAATGTTGAGGTGGAAGCTGAAAAGTAGCACTACTTATTTTGAAGTATTCTGGAATCCAGTAATCTCTGTGATGTAACCATTTCTACTTCAAAATGCTGACCTTTGTTAATATTCTAATAACTTTCTGGAGCAGCATTTTTATAACTAGTAGCTGTGAAACAGGCAGGAGTTCTCTTAGCCCTTCACAAAGTTTGTACTGTGTTTCATCAAGTGATTTCATTATTTCTCAACATAGTGCAGTGAAAAGGTTGTTCATCCAAGACAGAATCTGGGGAAGAAAAGGTTATACTTGCCAAGAGTTGCATTGTTGAATACATTGGTAGAGACTTTAGGGTGGTTTCATATTGTACCCAAATTAAAGCATAAGTTGTTTGAAGGCTAAATAAATTGCCATTTAAACAAATAGTTTATTTTTTTTAACTTTTTTTTCCTGTCTAGGTTAAATATTAGAAATAGACATGATGCTGTCGAAAAAAGGAATATGTATGTAGGCAAATTATTTTCTTTTCTGCTACCTAACTATGTGTCCACTGACATCCATTGAAATATCCCTTTTTCACTCTGGTAGATAAGTAATCAACTGATGTGAGCAATTTGTGTTAAGACCCCTATCTCAGTAGTGCCAGTTCACATCTAGAGAAACATAACTCCTGTGAGATTGCTTTAGATTTACAGCAGCTGAATTTTATTCATCTTGGGTCTTCTTTGTTGGAAGAAACCTATTCAGTGGAAAATAAACCCCCTCCTCCCCCTCAGGCTCCCCCATCTCAGACCCCCCCCCCATTTGTAGATGGAGCAATCTTGACTTGGTACAGAACATTGAATCATTTCCTCAACCAAGAAGTTAATTTTTCTTGATTGTTTCTTTGCCTTTTTTTTTGCTGCTGACGTACATGGCTCATAAGATGTTTGTGTCTTCAAATTGATGCAGCCTTTCTGATTTTTACAAGCACAGAGGCTTTTCCAGTGGCAACTTGCTTCTCTTGTACTTATGTGATGGCAGGTTATTTTTGTGGAGACAGTGGAATCTGGAGGGCTGGCACAGCTTGAGTAGTGGCTCTCTTCTGTAGCTCATGCCGGCCCCTCTTGAAGCCATGCTGTAGGGCTGAAGGCATACCTGAACCATGAACATTTAAGGTATTTAGCATTCTGAGGGGCAGAATTGTGCAGATTGCCAGGAAGCCTTGCTAATGACTCCTCTCTTGCAGGCTTCTTGATTCTTCATCCAAATCAACAGATAGCTAATACAACATTAGGCAATGTGGTTATTGCCAGATAGCTTCCTTGTCTGCTGTGAAACTCTCCGTGTTTAGATGCTGAAATATGAACTCTTTTAAGTTTAGGTATTTGCTGAAAATATGATGGCAAAATATTATCTTAGAGCAGTGTGAAAGCAGTTTTTATGCCACAGTTATGTGTTCTCTGTTTGGATAGCAGGATGCCACAGAACAGCCACGGCTTGTTGCTTACACGGTGTCCAGGCAGCAGTTGCCACCTTTGGGGTGAACGTAACAGCACTGCTGGTGCAGAGGGATTTGCCTTCCATTATGAGAGGATGGAGAATTCCTTTATTAATGGCACTGTTGTTAAGGATTTACTTTTGTACCAGAAGTGCCCTGAATGAAAAGGCTGAAGTCCTGAAGTCCTCCTGTATGGCATTCTCTCTGTATGTGAATTTGTAATCTGTTCATTTATTTTAAATGTATGCAAGTTTATCTTCCTTCTTGGCAACAGTTCAGCTTTCCCTTGGTGTTTTGCTGTAGTCAGCTGAGAAGACAGACATTGAGATCACTTTCCAGTTGTTTCTGGGTGTTTCTGGTATTCATCAGCCTCTTTTTGCTGTCCTGTAAGTAGCTTTTCTCTCATGTTCTCATTTGCTGTATTATATTCTGTGCCTCTTTTGAGCTGTTTTTAAAACATTTTGGCAGGGTTTTATTAGCATCTGCCATTCCTGCAGAACTTTAGTTAATGAGTTATGCTTTTTTCCTTACTGCTTTGAACAGACTAAGTAAACAGAGAACTTCCCCCTTTTTTAAATGTTCATAGCCTTGCCAGTGTTTTTCTGCTGCTGGATTTTACATGCTGTGGGAGTCATCTTTGTCTTTCTAGGCTCTCCTTTGAAATGCTAGAGCTAGCTTGTTGTTTGGTATAATAAATGTGGTTTGATTAAAAGCCAAAAACCCTCCATATTATAAGTTAAAATTATGTTCTTGGCTGTGACTATCAGTGTTTTAGGGAGTTCCCTGTTTAGAAGTACAGAGATGAGTTCAGTTTCTGTGGGTGCATCTTTTCCTCCTTCAGAAGGGAAGAGGAATTCATTGAGTGAAGCTATTTATTTGGCCCTTAAAATGCAGACTGTCAGGTCAGCCCTGAAGAGACATCTGTATCAGAGCCAGGTTTCTGGAGCTGTTTGTGACCATGAAGAGTCTGAGATGGAGTGCTGGACACAAACAGCTCTGAACTGAGCAAGAATAGCTGTTTTTGCTTGTCCTTGGCCTTCACACAGTCATCTGAGGGACTGCAGTTGAGGGAAAAGTGCTGAAACTTCTCAGGCGGAGCAAATGCTGCTCTTAGTTTTTCCCCTCTATTAGCATACATGAGCAATTTGTGGAGGGTATCTGCAGGAATTTATTTTCTGACAGTGTTCTTCTGTTCCTGCATTTCACTGAACAAAGCTGTAGTGGTTTAGTTGATGTCGCAAGGAACAGAATGTGACCCATGGTTTTAAAAAGAGACTAGCATACAGGTGCTGTTCAGTGAAAGGCTGTGCCTGTTCATCTGCAATCAAAACGCAGAACTATTTCCGCACTTCTTTTAAAGAAAAACACAAGTTAGAAATACAACAAACCTTTCATCTGCTCATTTTGAAGTGAGACATAAATATAGCAGGGAAGACCAGGGAAAAATGTTATCATGCCTGTAATCTGTGGCAGCTCTTCAAGAACAAGAGGTCATCTGCAGAAAGGGTCTCTTGAAATCTCCCCATCTGCAGTTTTCCACCCAAATTCATGCAAGGCTCTAGAGAGGAGATGTAGGCTCTCTTCATCTCCTGAGTGAAGTTTAGAATAAGATAATCCATCATCTCTAAGGATATGCACTCATTGGGAGACCATGACAAGCAGCTTCATATTTTTGACCTTTTGAATATATAGGTCTTAATGTAGAACTAAATCCCAGTATGTGAACCAAGGAGTAAGTATTTTGAGTACTACAACATCAATGATCTACACTTGTCAGTATCACTTCCAGGCTTTCTTTAGAACTGTTCAACTCATACTTCCACCAAAAAAGCCCAATAAAGCCTCCTATGGAATTTCCATTAAGGAATGCACTTAGGTCTGTGTGTTTCTGGGAAAGACATATATTTGCAGAGTATGTCCTCTAAAGTGGTCTTGGCTTGCAAAAGGAGTCACTGAGTTATAATGCCTATATATTTTTTGCCTTTTCTCTTTTTCTGTGCTTAATAAGATAAAATAGGGGGAAAGAGACTTCTGAAGAATCTGCATGGAAAACAAAAAAAAAAAAAAAAGAAGACTGATTAATTTACACTGTCAGGTGTCAGGCTGTAATATGATTATGATGACAAAACTAAAAAGGAAATGTTCAGAGCTCATAGGCATTTAAGGAGAGGTCATTAGCTTAGTAGATGGGAAAAATTTGTTTCTGAGCATTCTGCAGCCCCTGAATTCACACATTACACAGGTACATGCTCTGACCAAATGCCGTGTAGGCTGCAAAACCTAAAGAGGAGCTTGCCAGGGGGCTGTTATTTCCAGTTAAACATAAAATCTGAAGGCTACAGAATGTCAGTGCTGAGTAGTAATCTTTATACAAAGGAAAATGAGTCCTTTTGGGCTCTTCATTCCCCTGCAGCAGAGTGCCTTCAGCAAGGGATTGAAATGGCAGGTGTGAGTAACTCCAAATGGTACGTGTGACTCCCCCTCTGCAGGTTGTGTTGCTCATTCTTGTGTCTTTCTGTGGGGAGATTCACCTGTGGTGCTGCCTGGGTAAGAGCCTTTGCAGGCGTGGTGGAGCCTTTTGCTGTGGTCCTTCTGTGGGGCAGAAGGAAATGTGCTGTATTACTGGGGCTGTGTATGGCCTCTTTCCAGAGCAACAAAACTCAGTGAAGTTGTGTTTGTGGGCCTCCAGGGGTGAAACCACAAAGTGAAAATTTCAGGGGGGTCAAAGAACCTGGTGATTAAAGTAGTCGCCATATCCATAGCAACAGAGCTGACTGTCCTCCCACCCTGTGCCAATCCCTGAATACTGGCAAGAACTCTTCAGGAGCAGTCAGAGCTCTCTCTCTTGTCTGGACCCAGTAAAAAAGTTTCATTAAAATGATGTGATTCAGGAATTACATGGCACCATCCCTGCACAGTGGAAGTGCAGATTCACCTTTTCCTGTGAGTTTTCAAGATGAAAATCCTATCTGCTCCAAACGGAAGCAATGTTTGCTTAGACAAGCTTCTTGCTTGTTGCTTCTGCTACTCTTGTGGAAGAACGGCATTGCTCTAACATGTCAAAATTAAACCCACCTCTCACTCAGAATATGGCAGACTGAATGTTAAATTAAAACTAAAAAAGATGAGGAGAAAGCAAGCTGATTGTTAAACTTTTAAATCTAAAGGATTCAATATGTGGAACTTCCACTTAATATTGTTTGTATAATGAATAGGAACAACACTTGATTGCTTGTTTATATTTTGGTTTTCATTCCTTCACTTTCCTTAAGTCCATGAGAGCCCATGGGTCAATGGTCCATGCAGATTAAGAGTGGATCATGGTATCCCAGCTAAAATAGCTTAAGGGTCCAGCCATACTTAGAATCATAGAATGGTTTGGGTTGGGAGGGATCTTCAGGGGTCATTTAGTCCAATGCGCCTGCCAATGGCAGGGACACCAGCAACAAGATCAAGTTGTTCAGAGCCCCATCCAACCTGACCTTGAATGTTTTGAGTGATGGGGCATCCACCATCTCTCTGGGAAACCTGTGCCAGTGTTTAACCACCTCCTGTAAAAAACTTCTTCCTTATGTCTAATCTAAATCGATCCTCCTTCTGTTTAAAACCATTATCTCTTGTCCTGTCACAACAGGCCCTGATAAAAGTTTTTATTCTAGGCCCCCTTTCAGTACTGAAAGTCTGAGTATTTCATTCAAATAATTTATAAAAAGCACACTTAAACCTTCTACTGTCATCTTTTAAATCATCCTGTATGTAATGGTGATCTTCACAGTCTCCTTATCAATTGAGATATAAATACATCTTTTTTTGGTCCCTATTTAAAGCACTTAATCCAGGTGTTTCAATAGCAGGGCATGTTTACTGAAGGATTATTTATCAAATGGAAAGGGTTCTTTGAAAGCCATTTGCCTTAATTAGAGATAATTTTAATTGAATTAATTTAAAATACATTAATTCAACTGTGTGGAAATGACCTGTCTGCCAGCCTCATATATGCCTTGGAAAGGTCTATTTGGTTCTTGTTATTCAAAAGATGGTAGGCTATAATAATTGGAGGTGGGGATTTGCTTTTAGGGCATAGATTTTTTGAGAAACAATAATTCTTCTTAATTGCCAAGTTTGCTGAGACCATGAAATAATTTCCTTAGCATATTTTAGTAGAATTTTGATAGAAATATATATTCTTATTTATGAAACTAGTCTATAACTGTGAAGCTCTAAGATAGGAAGGCTGGTTTAGTATCCCAGGCTAAGGTCATTAGAGGGTAATAGGGATGATTCATACTTTCATAAAATAGAAGTATATTGCAAGGCTAAAGAAATTAAACCAAATTAATCCCATGTGTATTTTACTGACTTGTTTAGGCTTGTAACTACTATGAATTTTACCTATTAGACTTATTCTCCTAGGAAAAAGAGACACTCTGAAACAGCATGAAAGTCAGGGAGGTTTATAAATTGCTGTGATCTATGGTATCCTTTCAGCAGACATGCAGAGGTAACAAATAGAGTAATCTAAAAGTAGGAAGAGGGAAGCAAGTATAGTACTGCAGCTAAACCCTTCACCTGAAGTATAAAATTAATCCAAAATAAGTTCTAAGTAAAACATTCCTAATGCATGTTTTGGATAATCATATTTGTTTCCTTCATTACTCCTCAAGAGATTGTGGGATTGTGGATTTTTGATTTATTTAGTTTCTTTCATTGGTGATAATCTGGAGCAGTGCATAGCTGGCTCATGTCCAGAAAATTTAAGAACAAGATGCTCTCAAATACCTATGCCTTTATATTCCTTATTCTGTGGAAAAAGCTTTTCCCCCAGTCTGAGCATTCTGGCAGAGATTAAGTCCAAGGGTTTTGTTCTTCTGATCCTTTGTATCATCAGGTGTCCTGTCCCCTGGAGATGACTCCAATCACCAAATCTGAGTGGGCCAAATCTGACTCAGTGATCTGCTCTTGAATGTCAAAGCACTCATTCTTAGTACCGTGTCCTGGCTGTATTATCAAATTTCAGTGAAAGCAACACAAGCCTTGCAATTAGATGAAGTATGTGGGGAACTGCAGAGTCAAATTGTAAACCTGTGCTACCAGGATATGTCTCAGTGAATTGTAATTGATTCAATTTATTTTTTTTTCTTGCAATTTAAAGTCTGTTGTAAATATATTTGAGAAAGTCTTGTGAATCAAGGTCATTATTTAACTTAAATTATACACCTAAAAGAAAATGGATTTCTCAAATCTCAGTCTATTTTATTGATGAGTCACCATGAGAGGAGGCAAATTTTCCTAGCTGTAATTTAATTAAAATCAGTAAATAGGGCCACTGCGAAGATTGAACAGGTAAACTGTGATGTCAGTGACATTCTGTTAGAGTAAGCATGATGTATGCTGGAGAATGAAATTAAAATGAAGGATTATTCATTGAATATTGAATAAATACTATTTCTGAGGCAAAAAAAAAATTATGTTAAAGCATAAATATAGTATAAATGGAACATACCAAGCAAGGAACTAAGGGTCCTCATTTAAAATGCAATTGTTGAAGACAGTACAGCAAAGTCATATAACTTCTCAAAATGTATCCATATGTCCTATTG
The DNA here is from genome assembly GCF_050655825.1 of Lonchura striata. NCBI lineage: Eukaryota > Metazoa > Chordata > Aves > Passeriformes > Estrildidae > Lonchura > Lonchura striata. Next base: position 50,623,532 of record NC_140705.1, read on the forward strand.
ATTTTTCATCTTTGTGAATGTTAAAGTCATTGACATGTCAAGGAGAGCAGTAGGAAACTTAAGTAACTCATTAAAGGCTGTTTCAGGGCACCAGTTGACTTGCAGTTGGAGGTTAGCTCCATTTTCCTTGTATTAGACTTCACTTGCCAAATGGCTGTTTCCTGCCTGGGATCACTTACTTTAACAGTCACCAGATTAAGTCTGCACTGCACAGTGTTCTCTTCTCTGTTGGTTCATCTTCCCCTGAGGGCAAAATGAACCAGAATGATTTTGGAGAATTTTCAAGCACATGTGGTGGTCTAAGGAATATGGTCAAGACAAAATTTTTAGAGAAAAAAATTATCTTTTATTAGTTACAAAAATGTAATTGGAAAAAGCTTTGAGTAGATCAGCAGAGAGACCTTTATAGAATTATCTTGCAATAGTTCACTTATAGAAGCAAAATCAAAGACTTTTTACTGCCCTTGAACTGAGTTAATAAAATAATAATTTATTAACTATTTAAGTATTTATTGAATTGAGCAAATATTATTTTCTTTCCACTATCCTGTTCAGTGAAGAATGGCAAATTAGGTATTTTGGAATGGATTTCCAGGAGTATTCTTAGATGAACCAGAAGAATAGATCAGGAAGCCCAGATCATTTGAGGAGTATGAGACACAACTGAAGTGAGAAATAGATGAATAATTATGGGGGAAATAGTTATGCAGTTTCATGGCAAAAGCAAAGAGCACTGAGACCCCAAGAACAGTGTTTGAGAGAAGTGTTGGGGTAATGTCTGCAAGACATCTGAGTGGCTCTGACTGATATTTGCTGAAGAGTGATAGAGGTGTTCCCATCAGCAATAAGCACTACTGAAACAGCTGAAGTTGTCAACTGCTTTATCTGTCAGGCTGGTGCTTAAAGAAGCAAACAGAATAATAAAAAACTTGGAGTGTTAGATTTACAGACTTGCTTATGACAAAGATAAGCAGGTTTATTGCAGCTTTCCATGGTAAAGAAAATGAAATTAGCCTTTATTAGTATGTTAGTGCTTTTAGTACTCCATAAAGAATAGATTTAAGCTTACTTTGTTTTAAATGCTGTTTCCAGTCCTCTATGATTAAGTAGAAATTTAATACTAAGTTTCACTTAATTTATTTTGGTTTGGTTTGTGTTGGGATTTTTGCTGTGGTTTGTTTTTGGGTTTTTTGGGTTTTTTTGTTTGTTTGTTTGTTTGTTTTGGGTTGACATTTGTTTGTTTGTTTGTTTGTTTGTTTGTTTATTAGAACATACTGCTATGAGTAATTCTTGTTCTGGAAATCATTACTCCACCATGTGTGTGCTTGCACTATGAAACCAGAAGGCAGAAATTAAAAACTTATATAGGAAGGTTTTACTCAAGGAAAAGAATGGTGCATGGATTTGGTTGGGCTTTAGCTTTTCTGAAGTTTTCATCAGACAGAAACTATATCATTATAAGATAGAGAGTATCCTCTTCTATGCTCAGGTGAAGAAATGATGGGGGATGTGGCTGCAAAACTGGCTAAACCCAAACATTTCCACATCAGTCAGGTGAAACTGAGATGAGCAGGGAAGTAGTCCATGAAGAGGATGGGATGGTCTCCTGGTCTGATCCAGGCTAAAAAAATACAGCTTGTAGGTGTGAAGAAGGAATAATCATAAAATAAAATAAAATTAAACTGGCTTTATATATAATTATAGAATGTTACCTAGCTTATTTGCATAGCTAAATCAATAAAGTACTTCTAAGAGCTTGTCTTTGCTTTTTAATGGAGATGGTCTCAGTCCCATGCTTTGAAGGCTTATGAGCTTAGCAAGGTGCCTGCAGCTATTCACACTGCAATTCCTGCTTGCTGCCAGCCTGTTATCATCACCCAGCTGCTGAATGGAAAGAAGCACAAGATTCTGTGCCTCACCAATTTCATAATGGAAAGGTAACCCTTTCATCAAACCCACTTCTACCTCCAAGGGACACTCTGGAGGTCTCAATATGAAATAAACAGGGACTTTTCTCCTAGGAGGGGTGCTGCCTGCAGGGCAAAGAAAATGCACTTCTCTGAGCTGCTTGTTCTTTTGAGGGCTCCAAACAATATCAGTCTGTAAAGGTTGTCACAAATACTACATATGTGGTGGCCAAGGTGTTGTAGCACATGTCATATTAATGCAATAATTTATCCCCCTTTAAAAAAAAAAAAAAACCTGAAAAGAAAGATCCTTGGTGTTGTAAACATTTTTTAAGTTAAAAAATTAAACAAACTTGTTATACTGTTATCTAGCTCATCTGCTGCTAAGTGTAGGGTCTCCATTGTGCCCATCTCTCTGCTCATCCTGCACCAGAGCTGGTCTCCTGCAGTGTTCCCCAGAACTGAACAAGCTTCTTATTCCAATCTTGCTTGCCTTCCAAAGAAACTCCTCACTACTGATTTCATTCCTCTTCCTCAGTAAGGTTCCAGAGTTCTCCTTTCTTCCTGTGTCCCTTTAGCTTCACGTGCAATTTCTTTGTGTCACACAAACCCTCAGGCAATCTCTCTTCTCTATGTAGAAGCACAGTTACAGTTCCCTGTGGTTTTTACTTCTCTGTCAGCCTTGTGCTCCCAGCTTTCAACCCTTTGTGCCCACGTGTTGCTACCAGGAAATTCCTCTTGCTTCACAACTCCTCTTCTGTAAGCCCTTCCACAAGGACTTCCCTTCCTGGGAACATACTGTATGTACAGGTACACTTGGATTCACTGAGTGAGATGGAAATATCCCTCATTCATGTCAGTAGTATCTCAAGGAGATTTGGGCCTTCCCCCCTCCAGTGAGAGACTTTAGGCACATGGTCACGTTGGTTATGTGCATGGGATTGTTCCATTCTCATATATTTGCTAAATTATAAATTCCTCTTCTCACAAAAGCATTTTACATTTCACTGGGCTGATTCCTTTACTGGAGTGCACTGTGTAAGTGGACTTCAGTATGCCTCAAGTTCTTTGTTTGCCTCAGTTTTCCTATGGTTTTGTCAGAATAGTTTTCTTCCACAGAGCTGGCAAGTAAAGAGCCAAATCCCTTGCTTCTTCTAACAAAGAATACAGATTGATGTACATATGCTGGTTTATGTAGAAGAGTTGTGATACAGAAGTGTTTGTGGGATGTCGGGGCAGCAGATACCAAAGCAGAGGGGAAATCTTGCTTGATGCTTCCTTGAGGAATTCCCAGTTGAATGGCTGAGGAGAAAGGAGATTGAAGAGGTTTGGGGATACTCATTTCCTTGTGTGACCTTGGCAGTGGAAAAGGTCATAAATAAAATTGAGCTGCAATGTTGTAGTTTCAGGGACTCAGCAAGGCAAGACTAACTGTAAAAATTATTTCTAATTCTGAAATTACTTTTCATACATATTCCTGAAAGGGGGAAAAATTCTCTTGAATTTCAGGCCAGATGCAGATTCTAAGAGAGGATTTAGCAGGTTGGAACTGTGTGGCTGAACTCAGAAAGTGATATGTGCATTTGCAACAGGAAATGGAAACTCAGTGGGGATGGATGGACAAAATATAAGAGGAAGAATTAGGTTGGTCAATTGTTTTGTTACCACTGAGCTTAATTTCTCATTCCATAGTAGGGAATGTGTTTGATTTCTTCCCAGCATGGCTGATGAGTTAGAATTGAACTGTGTTTCCCATTAAGTTGACTAACATTTATTTTTCATTGCTCTTGGTCACTCACAGGCATTTGGAAAGTGACATGCTTGGTTGTCTGGTATTGACTGCCTTCAGCTAATGTCACTTCATTTATTATTCACTGCAGATAACTTCTGATTCAGTTGTCAGTATCATGACCCCTTCTCCTCTCTCCCTTATTTTCTTTCACAAAGAGAAACTTGTGCCATTATTTAGAGCTGCTATTAGTTCTGTAATGTGTTCTCCTGTGCATGAGAGCACTGCATACCCCAGGGTCAGACACAGCTCACAGTCAAGCTTTCTCCTCTGTATGTGTTGTTGGTTGAACTGCACCATTGGTATATGCACATTCTCCAGAAGCTTAAAGGCAGCAGGATCAATCTTATGTTCCTTTTTTCCCCCACTTGTCTTTCCCATGAGGATAATGTTTTCTTCATGGAAATTATCAGAAAATTTAACTGAAAGTTTCAAAGTTCAATTCTGAGGAAGAAACAGTCCTACAGCTTTGGCTAAGTTTTTCAGATTCTGTGTGCTAAAATGATGGGACTTCTGAAAAAAAAGATCAAGATCTTGGGTATTCATTCAGTGCTTCTGAGAGCAGGAATTGGAGGAATGGTCCCAGTCTGACCATATATGGAAGCTGGTTTTACTATTGATAAGGATGTTGATTCTGGTGCAAGAGTGTAGAGGATATCATGTACCCAGAGCAAAAGTAATACACAAGACCTTTGTGTAAAATGTCTGTACAGCTGTGTACACTGCAAAGAAGCAAAAGGGAAAACCTGTTATACAATATACCGAACTTTCAAATATCATCCCAAAAATATCATGTGTTATATGGGCTGCAACAGACTGAAACAGATGTAGAAGAACATGCTTCTTCACTGGAGATTTACTGAAATGGGATATAAGTATTTTCCCTGCATAGAAAAACAAAAAAATTTTCTGAGAACTTTTTTTTAGAAAAGTCAACACTGTTGGTACAGGAAACCCAAATCATCTTTCTAACATGATATAACAAAAAGTACTCTTGTTTCTAGTTTATTGATACATTAAAAAACCTGGAAAATAACAAATTTACTTTTTTTCATTAGTGGATCACTTCTAACTTTCATATAGTTATTATAGTGTTTCTGTGTACTCAGAAATGTGTGATTTCTTGTCCTAAGCCTTAAACAGAATCAAGACCCCTGTGTTTGGATATACATATGGCAAAGGTATATTAGTGAAGAACAATTGCTTATCTTTCTGTATGCTTCTCAGCAGTAGGATTGCCAGTGTGTAACAAATGCTCCTGATGTAAAAAAACTGCATAAGATAAATTTTTCTCATAAAATTTATGTGAGTGCCCAGGTTACTGTTAGTCATCATCATAATCTCTAGGCTGTCTTCCTTAAAAGCATGGATGTTCCTAGGTCTTTCTTTTCTGTGGTCCAGAAATGACTCAGGATAAAGCATAATGATTATGTAAGCATGTATAATGAGAATGTTCCTATTTTGAGACCTTTGGTAAGAGGAGACAAAGACATGAGGATGCAGCTGCAGCAGAAGTGGATATGAAAGCATGACCACTGCACAGCAAGAAGACGTGGTTTTCATCTCAGTTGCACAGTAGGAAGCACATCCTTCAATATGTTCTGTTCTTACTTAGAAAGTTTTGAACCTACAGGATTCTGGGGTAGAGGTAGATGGAGAAAACTCATTACAAGTAAATAAAGACAAACTAAACACCACTCGAAGGACTAAAGTTTTTTCTGAATATATTAAGATGCTGAAATGCATCTTACAATAATAGACCTGCAAGACAAAGAATCCGTCAGTCTGGTTCTGAAAGTGCTACTTGGGTATTGAATTTTTCATCTGTTTTGTGAGAGGATTTCATGCTTTCCAGTTTGTTTCTGCTAAAGGGCATTCAGAACAAACAGTGTTTGGGAAATGTAGCTTTCTCTGACAGCACAAGCAGACACTATTCATATGTTTTTGACAAAAGTGCCTGAATAGCAGGGTCTGTGTGTTTGGTCTTTCAGGCTCCTGCATGGAGTGGAGTTGCCACAGTGCCAATGTTGGGAACCTTTTGATATTTATTGAGGAATAGTTTGTCCTTCCAAGCAGAACAAATCTGGTGTTTTGTCTGTGTTAGACAGTAGAAAGATCAGAAGCAAAATTAGGTTTCACACATACTTAAGGTGGTGATTTATCTATTTTCTAACAGATAAGAGTGAAGAAGTGACAACACTGACATTAAATGTGGACTGTGGCACCTGCTACAACTGAGCACCTTGAAGGATTATTTCCCTTGATTCTCAACACAAATTGTTTCAGAAGAATTATTTGTTATTTTCCTGTCATTTACTTAAAGAAATTCTCACCAGATTCTGTGACTCATTTTCCCCCAAAGGAATGGTTATGCTGTCAGCAAAAGAAGACTCAAAGATTAACAAACTAGTTGTCTTTTAGAGAAAATGCCATTGGTAGTTTACTTGCCATTGTTTTGTCTTGGGACACTTACCTGAATATCTGATAGATCATTAATTGAGTTTTGCTTTTGACTGTAGTCAGTTTTCACAAGCAGAACGTTTCCTTCCCCCATGCACACCTGAGTTGTCTGTTGTGCACTCTGGGCGATCCTGCAGGCATGTCAGAGGCATATATGAGAGGATTCATCTAATACTCCCAAAGCCTACTTAACACTGTCTTGGCCCAGTAGTGAGCTGCAAAGTTAGTCCTGGTGATGAAGTGCTAGCTGGGCTGCTAACCATAGCCTTCAGTCTCTTAACTGGTAGGTGAGGCCTCCTGGGACATACACTGCCTTCCTACTACTGATCCTTTGCAGACAGCCTCCATCCCTGCCCAACTCTTCTACCCAATCACCTTATACTTTTGGGTGGACTGGGCTTTTGCTGTGGCAAAAAGAGAACTGGGGTAGTACAGAACTTTGTGATTTGGAAATCTGGCACTGTTCTTTTGGAACTGTGCTCCATTAGTCTGCTGAGGAGTCACACAGGAGAGAAATGACAACAGTAATTTGGAAACTCAGAAGCAACTGCACACAGGTGTTTGCAACACGTGAGTATCTTTATCTTGAATCAGGCTAGAGCAAAATGAGTTCAGTGAAGTGGAAGAAGATGTTGGCAGCAGAAGGAGGAGTGGATTTGAGAAAAATAGATGCTGTGCACATTGTAATTACTGTTTACTCTGTGAGGAGGCATGAATAAGACTGAGCTTAACAGATGGAAGGAGATTCCAGAAAGGTAGATATTTTCCAATGAATGTGTTAAAAAATGTAAAAGTAGAAACAGATGAAGAGCAGAGAAACTCTGTATCCTTACTTGGACGTAGGCCTTTGTGGCTGCAGCTCTCTGGCCACAAAGAGCAGGCACAGACTTTCCCAGAGAAGGCTGTGAAAAGATCAGAAAAAAGAATGAGAAACAATTCTTATTTCCACTTGCACCTGCTGTTGTGCACATGTGGAATGTGTCATGGAGATTTGTTTACCAAAGGGTGATTTCTTAATTGGTCACTGGATGGTGTTTGGATGGATTGACCAATTAGGTCTGGCTGTAAGGGTTACTGAGTTTCTTAATAAGTATAGTGTAATATAGAATAAGATGAGTATGATAGTATAATAAAGTAGTTAATAGTATAATAAAGCAATTGATCATCCTTCTGCAATCATGGAGTCAATACTAATTATTACCTGGCTGGGGGCCTGCGGTGACAGGCCTTAGAAAATACTGATAAAAGAGAGCCTCAGAATGAAATGGAAGAAATCCCTTAGAACATTAACAAACAAAATGGCATTTATCTCAAGTACAGCTGCAAGCTATTTTGAATAATGTCTGTCATATATTGGGAGTTGAGCTTAAGTTTTGGGTTATATGTACCTATAAATGGACTTACATTTTGTAGTGTTAATTCTAAGCCTTTTGGGGTAGTTCCTCATCTTTCAAATGTACTTAGAGAACATGCTGTGCTAGTGCAGTGTAGATAGAAAAAAACAAAGGTAAAACTCTTAATGGTAAATGTTATGCATATAAAGGATCTATTTTTAGATAGCCAAATTTGAATTATGGCCACCAGACAGATGGATAATGATCAGCTGATTTGCTGTCTGACAGAGATGTTCTAGATTTGTCTAGATTTGCATACTTTTTAAATCAAGTGCATAAATCAAAATTCACTTACATAGAGGCACATCAGACTGTGTCCTTCATCATCTTCCTGGGTTGTCTAGTATTATGCAGTGAAGGGAGATTACATCAGAGGAGAAAGAGGTGTGCTAGAGAGGAAAGGGAAGGCTTTAAAACAAGTGCAAAAGTGAAAACTGTACTACAGAAGAGAGTAGCTTCATATGGCATGAGTTGTAGACCAGATTTTCTCCATTTAAAAAGTAACCATTTAGGGGCCAAAACATCCATGCAAGAGAGAAAAGGAGGGAGGGGAAAAGTCCCAAGACAAGCTTGAGATTCTGTAGATCTTACATGAACAGCAGTTTACTCACAACAGTACTTCTGGCTCCACCATATTAATGGCTGAAATGAAATGGGCAGAAATGCAAGCATGCTGGTATTTTGGCATTGAGATTAATTTTAACAATGTTACTAAACAAAAGAAGACCCCAAACGTTTTCTGTTCTGAAGTGTAATTTACAGTCTCCTTACTCACTGTGGTGAACATATGAGGAAAAGCAATTAGGACATCTAGAGTTTAATAAATATGAACACCCTCAAAAAGCCATGAGACTGTGTATATAAACATGGATTCATTCTCCTTCTTTTCATATTTCATTCCAAGTGCTGATCTCACCCTCTGATAGTACAATTCTAAATCTAACTGAGAATGCCAAGGCATGTTTGACCACTGAACTGGATCATCTTAAAGGTCTCTTCCAACCTTGATGACTCCATGATTTGTATGTGTTTTCTGAAAAATGTCACTCTCAAATGTCCATGTATAGTTTCAACTTTTTGCTACTGATGGAATAATTTCATTTGTATTCAACCTGTTTTCCTGCAGAACAGAAACCTTCTGCTGAATTTCCGGGTGAGACCATTTACCTACTGCCCTTGGTTAAAGCAAGCAGTTTATTTGCATGTTTATGTCACCTTTCAGACTTAGTGGTCCTACTTGTGCCTTTCTTTCTTGCCAAGAAGGATTAATTTCTTCTATTACAAGGTACTTAGAGATACAAAGAAGATTAAGAATAGTTCTTCTTGGTTTTGGATTGACACAGCTGAAAGGCACTTTGATGGAGAAAAGAAAATGTTTGTGGTAGAATGGCAGGTCAGCATCAGTAATCAAAGTTCTGCCTCTTCCTTCCTGCACATCAGAGCAAGTCAGGTTTGGTATCTATTTCTATAATTTTTTCTACCCATGAAATGAAAGTAGTAATATTTTCCAAGCTTAGCAGAATTTTTAAAGGGGGACTGTGATGATCTGCTTCTTATATGAACAACACTAACATGATTTACACTTTCCATATCTAGTTCTTAGTCTAAATACAGCCAGTTGTCAACCAAAAGCTGACAGCCTTCAGTCAGATTGGTCTCCAGTACCATCTGTATCCCTTCCCACACAAAGCACTGACCAGATTTACATAGAGACAACATTCCTGCTCCCACATTGCAAACAGAACTTCATTCATATAGAGCAAGTAACTATTGTTTTTAATTGAGTAATGGATGCCTAATTATTATAAATTGCTCTGATAATTATCACATTATTGTGTAAATTATTGTATTATAGCCTTTTGTGACTGCTAAGGGCAGTTTTCACACTGTCTCTGTGTGCCACTTGCAGCCAAGTATCCTTCTGCTCTAGGTGTTTACACTTCATCTGTTGATTGTGATCATGCAAGCATCTCTAAGCCTGATCAAAAGCCCATTGTAGTCCGAAGTTTTCCCATTCAGTTCAATGGGCTTTGAGGCAGGGATCACAGGAGCAGAATATGGTTCATTCCAATATTTTCAGGATTCAGTTATTTATTAGATAAAAGGCACATGCTCACGTGAAGGTTAAACCAGGCTAACCACTAGCAGAGGAAAACAAAGTGATTTGATATGTGAAGGATAAAGAAATTCTACAAAGGGTTTCAGTTTGTATTTTGAGAGGTCATTTTATATAGTTTGCTCCTGAGTTTGTTCTAACAAGATTCTAAATAAGGATCTGAACAAGATTCATAATAAGGAAAACAATGTTTCATTTCACATAGACTGTATGACAACAGAGCTTAAGTTCTCTTCCAAATGATTGTATGGCAAAACCGCTTAAAAAGAAGGAATAGGTCAAAAAAGGACATACAGATAGCTGACAGAGAGGCCTATTGCTGACCTTATTCACAGGTTTCTTGTTGGTGCAAAGTTGATGTGCAAATGGCACGGTAAGGACATGCACAGACAGTCTTCTGTTTTCTTCAGGGGCAGAAATAAAGCTTAAACACAAAATATTGAAATGTATGTTTTTTAATAATAAAAGAACCATTGGGCAAAGCCTCTGGCTGTTGTACCATTGAGCAGGTGACTAGCATCCATCAGGCTACAGTTGTTTTCTTCTTCTGTTTGTTCTGTACACAGATGTTGCTATGAGGAAAAGAGTCAGCAATGACTGATGTGGAGCCTGTGGTCACAGATTTTGCCTCATCAGGACGGTCAGGCCGCCGAAACGCCTTACCAGATATCCTGGGCTCTCCTGCTGGTGCTGGGACTTCAGACCTGCCACACAAACTGGCTGAGCTCTCTGTTTCAGAAGGTAATGGCTGGGCATTCAGAAGAGGACATTTATATGCAGTAGTCATTTGCTTTTTTTTTTTAAGACTTCCACCACCATGTAGTTTTGATATGAATACTAATATTTCTTTTATCATTTAGAATTAAATTCAACCTTCCAAAGCAGTTATCACTTGTGCCTCCTGATTTGACAAGTTAATATTAACCCATATCCATCCACAGATCCAGTGTTAGCAGCTTAGGGAAACAGCTCAGTGCTGGGAACTGAATTCCAGTTCCCTTAAGGGCGAGAAAACACATATGTATGTCCGGGCAACTTGGAAAACACATCATTCCAGCTATAAATTCCTGTAGTACTGCACTGAGATAACTTTGCATAAGACAGCAAAGCTGTGCTCTTAGTACAATGACAGCTCTCAGAATATACAGGCATATACCTTAAGAGTAGAGTTCATAGTATTTTACTCCTGCTTAGTAGGCTTTCAACTTTGCTGTCTGAGATCAGTGGCCTATTTTGCCATGTCCTTTAATTTGATAAGGTGCTCTGTTGATCTAGCACAGCTTTAATCAACACCAGCTTTATGAGTTTTTTTTACTTTCGGAGTGACTTCCAGGGAATTTTCAGATTCATAAAAATCTGATTTCTAATGCTTAAGAAACAAAAAATATAGACTGGCCCTGAGCATGGTCTGTCCCTACTTTTTTTTAATCTGAATCAGAATGCTTTTCAGAAAGCTTTTTTTTCTCATGCCCATCACTGTTTTTGTGGTGCCACCACAACAGATGGTCCCACATCCTGGAGCAGTGATGGTGTGAGTGCAGCAAAGGGGAAGGCAAGCCTGTGCTGAGGTGTGAACAGTCCATGAATCTGAACTGAAGTAGATCATTAAAGGGATTCCTAGTTTCCAGTGATGCATAGTCTTCTTTTACATTGCCCAGAGAAATTACAGGATGCTAGGTGTACAGCCTCCTAAAGCACCATGAAGGCCAGGGGGAAGGATTTATTTGCTCTCAAATTGTTACTATTTTGGTGCTTTAATTTATAGTCATGTGTTTGGGGTTCTGTAATCTAAACCCCACATAGGCCTATCAAAGGACAGATGAGCATGTAGAAAGAGCATTTCCTGGAGGAGTGAGAAGGGTGGAATGACCATATCCTGACCTGAACCTGGAGAAGCAAGGAAAATAAGAAAATAAAATAAGACTAAGAATCCAGAATGGACATTTTTCCCTATGACTGTGAAAATTATGTCCCTACAAAACAAACAGAAAAGAGTGTAAATATTTTTATAAGAAAACTTATAGCATGGCATAAGGTAAATATCTAGCCCCTCCAGATGACACAATAGTCCTCCTCTCCTGGTCTCCATCCAATTCATTAAGAAGAAATTAAACACTATGCTGTGTTAGTTTTAGCAAAATGTTCTGATGCTTTCTTAGATATACAGGACCAGCATTGCCAGGATTTCTAGAACAATTAAGAACATGGAATTGTCCTTGGCTTTTTTAATTTACATATAGCTGTGCCAGAACATGTTGGAAGGCAGCACATTCTGTTATCGGTTTACAGTGGTGATAATAAGGATAAACAGGATGCAGTTAGGTCCACTCTGACAGCTTGGGTGCTTTCTGGGGATGGGAATTCCACAAGTATCAGATGGGAATTTCAGCTTCAGTGTGTGGTAAGTTAAAGTTTTCATGAAACAGCAAGCAAACAAAGGAGGATTCATCAAAACGGAGAGACAGTTTTGAAGTTCAAATGCTGTGGCAGGGAACCTGTTTGTGAAACATTAGGGGCTCTAACAAACATCTCTTTTGCCTATTTCTGACTTTAACAATAAGTTGTTAAAAAAGGAAAGTAATTTGCAGCTCAGAACGAAGAAATTAGATAAATGAGAGAAGTGGAGAAGATTGGACATGTGGCTATATAAAGTATGCCCTATTTTGTTGCTACTCTCAAATTCAGGTTCAGTGAAGATTATGGGAAATGGTGAGGGCTCTTTCCATCTTGTTTCAAATTTAGCTAATGCTCATTGGATCATACATTTCCTCTTTCTAAAATGCTGTCAGCTACCGTCATAGTGAGAAGTCAGGAACAGGATGTGCTAATACTTGCTGGTTTAGAAGAGAAAAAAGACTGCTCTATTTTTTTAATGAATACACAAGGACTGTACCTATATGATAAAAATGTCCATGTACTCTGCAAGCCACATGAAGTTGATGTTCATGTGATATGAACAGGAGATATTCTGACACCAGCTATTTATCTTGGAGCCTAACTCTGAAATGCAGACTCTCTGTGTTATATCTGATCCTCCTCTGGTGGTGTGCAAGTTTTGGAGTGCTGAGACTTTCCACAGGTGGTCTGGAACCACACTGAATAGTTGATTGGTGTCACTGATGATCCAAAGGTTGAAGAGGAGACTGCAAGAAGTTTGAAAGCAAGAAGCTATATTGGTCTTCCACATTTGGTAACCTGTGCTAGGGCATCATTCTGCTGATAACATTCAGCAGCTTAACTATCACCTATTGCACACCTAAGTGTCCCCCAGTATGAAATTAGACTTCCTCTAACAAAATGTTTTCCTCTATCCTGTCTGAAAGGCTCCACTGATATTAGATGTCCAACCTGCAAAGAAACAGCCAATAGAGGAGATTGCTCTGTCACCCTTTCCACAATAGTGGTGTGTTACATAAGGATGGAGGGTGTCAAGTAACTCGGTTCTTTATTGCTGTAGAAGTCCAAGGCCTTTGAATCTCTGAGCAGACTTAAAACATCAAGCAGTTTCTGCCAAGTGCTTTAGCTGATGAATTGTGTACAGCATTATATATTTGCTGTGATATGTAGTGACCAAGATATATAACTCTTTTGGGTATTTTTGATATTTTATAGGAAGTCAGAAAATATACCCCTTAGATTATGACTGTGGAGGAGATGGAGTATGAAATGAAGGACTGTACAGCCAGATGTGCTGAGCAGGCCTCTCCTTGTACCCAAAAGCTATGGACTGCCATAGGTTTGAGTTTTCTATTACCGCTGGTGTTACCATGTTGGGCTTGAAGGTAATATGAAAATTATTATTATGGTTCAAAAGGAAATCAAGGAAAGAGGAGTTTCTGCTTCTCAGTGAGTAAACTTGATCAAAAGAAACAACATGGAACAGTACATATAATGACCAGAGATACTGGGAAGTTTTTATTTACACCAGTCATGTAAGCATTCTACTCTAATCTGTAGAAAAGTGAACTTCCAACTCAGAGCAATAAAAAATCCCCCATCTTGTGAAGACAGGGTAAATTCATGTAGGTATTTCTAGTCAAAGAAGGTCACACAGAACACTGGCATGTCCATAAACCATGCACAAAGGAATGCAACATTTTTACTTGAAAAAAAATACTAACAGTAATACAAAGTTATTTCCAATCTATTTTTACAGCCAAATTCACATTGATCAGCCTGTGCAAGAAGTAGGCAAATCAACACCAACAGGCAGCAGCTTTTAGAATATGCTTCTCAAAATTCTTTATCTCTTGAGTTAATCTCTCTTTCTAAAGCACCGATGACTGTGTAGTAAAGAACTAGGCAAAACAGAGATGATCAGTGAACCCAAATACTTGGTTGCATTAAAAAAAGCTGCAAGAATGTGTGTGGTGTAAATGTTTAATTCTGTCTCTGTTTAGATGCAGGAGCAGAGGGTGGAGAAGTGTCATCATCCAAAGCCTTGCTGGAAAGTCAAGAGGCAGAAGGAAAACGCAATGATTCCTAACACCTAAGGACTTCTGGGTTAATGAATTGCATCAACAGACTTCCCAGTTTCCCTGTGTCACCCCTTCTGAAGTGTGGTAGCAACTTTAGCATCACAGACATGACTTTGCAACACTGTTGTACCTAGATGATTATGTGGATGGCATACAGTTCTTTCCACTGTCATCCTTCAAAAGCAATGTTCTACATATCCAAACAGGAAGAGAACTAAAGAATGCATCTCTTTGTTTTCAGTTTTCTCTCTTGTTTTGGTTATAGTATTCATCCTAACTAATCTTCTTTGACAGTTCCAATTAATATGTCTACCAGGAACTAAACATTGTTTCAAAATAAAAATCCTGTTTCTTGATTTCCCAAACCAGCTTTTTTCTCTCTGACACAGAGGTGCGTTCACTCCCCACAACATGATATATATTAGATTACAGACATTATCTGTAATTTATCTCCTGAGATTTTTGTTCTCATTAGACATATGTAGATGAGTGTGAGAAAAAAAAAATACATAAAATAAAATTTTCTCCTGCTCCTGTCGCCAGAAGATTTTATAAACTACTTAAACATCAGTGTTTATTTTCAGACTCTCCTTACCTCTATTTGATTATCCCACTCTTAGCAGTCTCGCCACTTCAGCCATTCTTTTTCATGCTGAATATTGTAGCTGTTCATGTGTATCTAAAGTAAAGTAGGTATGTTTGTATATGATGAAAATTGTTTAATCTCACTGTGGAAATTAAATGTCTATAATCTTTTCTGTCTTTGGTTGATTTCTTATTGTTTCTCCTGTAGGACAAAATTTAAAGCCCAGTAATACATATTTCTTTTATTTCATCTGGGTTTTGCTTTGTTGTTTGCTGACAGTGAAGATGTTTCAATAATTGTGATTTTTGCAAAGATTTTAGACAAAGTTGTTTCTCTACTGAAAGGGCTTGTTTTGTTTTGGAGATCATGCTCCTGAAAATACTTGGTATTCACTCCATTGTTGTAGGAGACTTAAGATTCAGGTACAGACATGAACCTTCATGATTTCTTGGGCAGCAGCCACTTATGTATATAGCAGAAGCATCTCTGATGGGTACATCCCACATGTGTCTTGACATCATTCCATCTATGAAATATTAGTGTAATCTAAACCTGGCAGAGAGCTTGTAAGAGCACAAGAGAGCTTGCAAGGCACAACTTTCATTCCTACTATGCATTTACTCATACCCTGGCTTTTGGGGACCATTCAATAAAGGATTCAGTTTAATTCAACTGAACTGACAATTAGTTCCCACCTCTTAAATCTGTTTTAATTTAACAAGTGCAACATCTAAATTTTTTTTCAGATTTGGAAATAACTTACTCCACTGAATCAAAACAGGTGGCTTAAGAAATTCTGAGAGAGTGAACTAGCTGACACTAGAGGACAAGAGCTGAAAACCACAGTAGAGAGGGACTAGGAGGTAACTGTATTTGTGGTACACACTCTTGTTCTGGGTTGTAGTCCCATTCTCCTATACTGGCCTCCTTTATAGCATCACATTACCAAAAATGGTAAATTAGAAGAAGCTGTGGTGATGCCATCAAAATCAAGTATATGAGTATTACTGAAACATAAGTCTTTATATGTTTTGTTCTTCTGAGTCATGGTCTATATAAAATTCTGCACTTCTTTCACAGTTGCAGCACTGGATATATTTCGTTTCTTCTCTCATACAATACAGACTCTGAAATTTGGGTCACAGGAATAGATACTTTGAGGTCTCTTAAATTTTCTCCCACCACTGCCTTGCACAGCCTACCTGGCAGGCTCAGAACCCCAGTAGATGGCAGAACAGTTTAAGCCTTTGCTATTTCTACTTCAGAGCAAGTGCCCTGGTACCCCGGTGCATTTACGGTTCGTATCTAAATAAGTATTAGTCTAGACTGCACGACAGATCTCTTTTCCAGTTAGTTATAGCAGTAAGAATATTAAGTTATGCCTGGATTTTACCAAATTTCTCCAGTTATGAGTCAAATGCATGTTTCTGACGAGTATAAACTGACTCACAAACTGATGTGGGAGACATTGTACCATATAAACTGGTCTTTGGAGTAGAGTTTATTAGTTGTGCATGATTCTTGACTCAGGCAGAAGGGAACTCACCCCTTTAGGCTGTCTGGAAGGCTTTGTGCCATGCTGTCCAGTACTCTGGGGCTTGGGCAGAGCTTCTGTCTTAAGCACAGCTGAAGTTGGGGAAGCTTTGGTTAATTATTTTGTTGGTGTGCTGAAGACAGATAATAGTCCTACTAAACTTTGTCTGAGTCTGCAAAGAGCAAATGAAGTGCTTTGAGTATGTTTGTCAGTGAGCCAGTTTGTCCAGTTTCAACCATCATGCGGGCTGTACCACCCTCCCTTAGTTCAACTAATGGGTAATTGAGAACAGTGCATTCTCTTGGTTCATATGGCCACAACGTTATGGCCCTGAATCAACTGGGTATTTTAAAATATGCTTAACTTTAAATGCAGACGGGTTTCACAGTAGTCAATAGAACTACTTAGGTGCCTAAAATTAGATACACAATTACCTTGATAAATGACAGCAGCAAACTTCTATTAAGGCTAATCTGGTATTATAATGCATAAATCCAAATTTCCATTCCAGCAAGTTTGGTACAGGTAATAGCATCTTTTTTATCATCTTACAGCACTTCTATGCTTTTATAAAGCAAAGAACTTCATTTTAGTACCAAGCAAAAAAGGTAACTTTGTTGTCTCCAAATAATGAACATAATGAAGCAATTGTCCATTCTTATCCATTAGGCATGCTAAAAAAAAAAAAAAAAAAAAAAAAAAAAAGGAAGGAAACACCCTTGTAATTTCTTTGTGCATATGTAGAACAATTTAGGTATTTTGAATATGTAGAAAAATTGCCTTGATGTTTTCCAGATGTCATTAAGAAGTTAGAACTGCACTTGGTTACTTAAAAATTACAAGAGAGCAGTGGCTATAAGAGGCTTAAACTGCACTTTACCACTACTACAATTTTACCTACCACCATTAGTAGGCTAAATATCCTTTATGTATCACTCATATAAAAAGGAATACCTCAAGATTTAGCAAATTAATATTAGTTCATATTCCTCTCTTCTGTCTGCTAGTGCTCTGTGTGATAAAGTCCATGAAACAGAATTGAACAAAGACTTCTCCACTAATTTCTCCATTTGTTCCACTGAGCATAAGCCCCAGTTGGTGGTGAGTGTGGGTTCCCCCGGGTCCAGACAGCACAGACCAGTGGGGCTCAGCCCACCGGGGTACCAGGGCACTTGCTCTGAAGGAGAAATAGCAAAGTCTTAAACTGTCCTGCCATCTAGTGGGGTCCTGAGCCTGCCAGGTAGGCTGTGCAAGGCAGTGGTGGGAGACAAGTTTAAGAGACCTCAAACCCAGCTGCAGACTGGGCTGATGAGAGGCAGAATGTCTCTAGCTCACTTCAGGAGTTTTGCTAGAGGCCCAGAACCTTGGTGCTTCTGTATACAGAAATCCGTGTGATTGGAAGCAGGAGGTATAACATATATCACATATTACAGGAGGCATCTTGTGTTTCAGCCCATAAACTCTTACTCTAAAGCAGGTGTCCAAGTCTGGCTTGCAGCCTGCCTTGCTTTAGGTGCCCACTCTGCAATTTGGGCTTGGGTGCAAATCCCACCACAGATGACTGTTTTGACCTCTTTTAGGGATAATTTTGTTTCATTTTCTTAACTTCTGTTAGTAATTAGCAATGATTACTGAGAGCTCTTCCTTTACTGTCCTTGTTTATCTCCTTCAGTCCAGTGGGGACTATCCTGATGGATATAAGCAAGAGGAAGCTTGAAGGCCGCCACTTCATCTTGGCATGTGCCACATCCCGATGCCAGATCTCTGGATTTTAGTGCAAGACTTACATTTGATGAATAGTGTTGTGGGGTTTTCTGGTTGTTGTTTGTGTGGTGTTTGCTTGTTTGTTGGAGGGGCGGGGGTTGCCTGTGTGCTGTGGACTTTTCTACATTAAACATATTTATAATAATTGCTTGCAATGTAAGGGCCCTGATGTGAGGATTTGGACAATCCCTACTAGTGCTTTATTCCCGGGACTCTGCTTTGCAAGGATTGATGCTGTTAGTCGAGTACTTATACACTGTATGGAAAAGCTAATCTGTGAGAGATTGGCTTGACCCTTCTGTGTAGGGCTTTCTGTGCTTTTATTTCCAGACTCCTCGGGCATATTTGTCAATGATACATCAGCAGTGTAAACATAAAAAGAAGGAGCGTGTGAACTGCTGCTAATGCCCAGCAGTATTCCAAAGGCAGTTTTCCAGAACACGCCCAGTTTCCCAAGGGTGCAGAGGCATTCCCGAGGGACGGGCTCCGCAGCGGCGCCTCCCGCCCGGCGGGCACACGATGGCGCCCGAGCCCGCGCCAGACACAGCCGGGCCCTCGCCTCCCTCACAGCCTCGCCCGTCCGCTCCCCGGCTCCCCGGGCACGGCGCAGCTCGGGTCTCCTTCAGGACGTGATTCACGGGGCAGCTCGGGTCTCCTTCAGGACCTGATTCACGGGGCAGCTCGGGTCTCCTTCAGGACGGGATTGTCGGGATCGCTGCCGTGAGGAGGAGCGGCGGCGCTGGCAGCGCCGCGGGACGAGGACGCGGCTCCCCGCGGGCGCGGGCGCTGGCGGCAGAGGGCGCCCTTGCCCCGGCGCCGCCCTCGCCCCAGCGGCTGCTCGGTCCCACACGGGCCCGGGCCCGAGCAGCAGGAAGGGGACTCAACAGCCCAGTCCTCCTCTGCTTTCCCTCTTGGCTTGTTGCCTTACTCCGTTCAAAGCTTACATCCATCTACTCCTTTCCTGTCGTCAGTGCTCAGTCCTTGCTTCGCTCACACCTCAAGCTCAACATCCACCGTTAGTGCTTTCAACACTCAATAGAAGAAACGAATCTCTTTAATTACCTCTGTACTTGCTAAAATAAGATGGTAGAAAGACAACTTATTGCTGTTCCTCTCAAGAAGTACTAGGTAAATTTTACTTTATCAGACAGACTCATGAGAGACCCTTGAGCCAGGCCCAGAACAGCCCTTGTCTCTAACACAGAGACAGGGAAAGCCTCTTTGGAAAACAAATAACATGTCATTATGCAAGTAGAGTGCTGTTGCAATCTAAAAAAGTGCTGAAATAAGTTTCTTCCGGGCATCTTCTTTCAGACAACCTTTTTCAGACAACCTTTGAACTTTTTTTTTTTTTTTCTTTTTTAGCACTGGCTGTTGTGACAAAAAAACTTCTAGGTAGATTTATAGAGGATGAAATTAAATGCTGGAATGTAATAAGGAGTATATTTAAGGGAGGGAAGACAAAGAGCAATGAGGTGGAGTTAAAGGCATGACAGTTGCACCATGTTCCTCTCCATAGCCCTTCTTTTATCAGAACATCTGAGCCAGTCATGGTGAGAGGAAGTCAGAGGGGTCCTGCACCCTCCACTGGCTCTGGACTCTGGATGTTTTGAGCTCTGGGTGCAGAGCTGATCAGTCACTAAAGAAAGTTTCAAAGGTCTGGAGGAAGATGCTATTAGAGGCCTTGTTTAAATATTACAAGATTAGTTAATGATTTTGACCATAGAGGGTCTGGTTTGTGTTTATTGTTGCCACACTGAGGGAGAAAACTTTCATAACATGTACACATGAATATAGGAAATTAAAGGAATAGTGGCAGTCTCTAAACCTCCTCAGTGGCACTTAGTGCAGTACAGTCCACAAAGTAAGTTCCCATGATTATCTAGTCAGGGATTACATGCCTGCTTTCATTTCTGTGTATATCTGTACTTTTTCCCATAATAGACTCTGGATTTGGCAAAGTAGGAACCCACACTTAGTAAGTGGGATGTGTTTTTAAGTTTCCTGGTATAGACTTGTCTATTGTGACCAGCTCATGTAATTTCTTGCATAATCCAGGATATAAAACTCCTCTGAATTACTTCCTGCATCATGTCCAATAGCTGTTGTTGTTAGCATAGTTTACAATTTACAGAGTTGAAAATCTTGTAAGGCAGTTTGAAAGCTGGCCAAAGGCTTAAGTCTCCTCACAGCTAATATGTAGTTCATTTTTAATATAAACTTCCGTAGGTTTAGCTTTCAGTGACTGGAGTTTTGTGTACCAGACTGAAGAGATCACTCTTTCTCTATAATTGTCCCCAAACATCCAGTATGACCAAAATTTTCCCCAAGTTTGTCTTGGTACTTATTTAAAACTAGTTATGAGCTATCTTAACACTGCAATGCTTCAAGTTGCTCTAAAATTTTGTACTCCAGGAAGTTTGTGTATTTAGACTCGTGAAAACTCAGAAATGAGTCAGTGCTTGGTCACAAACCAGTATGTAATGCGGGGATATGGTTGCACTCTTGAATAAATTAATTTAGGTATGTAATTCCAGCTAGGTCACCCAGCATGAGGTTTCATTTCAAATGCCTGTGTCAGGCATTTGTTCATCCATGACAGGCCCATAAATTGATAACTTAATTCAATTATTTATCAAGACTGTGGAATTCATATATTTCTCTGGATGCACTAACACTGCTCTTTAGAACTTCTGAGGAAACAGCTTGTGAGAGTGATACTCTGATTTAGAGGACACAAACCCAGAGGAGTGTGACCCCAGCTGCATCTGGGAGATCATATCTGGCTCCAGAAGGCTGTGACTGTGTCTTGTCAGTCCCTAGCTCAGTGGAACAAAGGAGGACCTTAGGAATATCCAAATGCAGGTAATTAATGAGTTGAGTTTTAATTTTGCATCTGTTTTACAAATTCAGTAATTGTTTTCTTAAATTATTGAATTCTTGAAACTCTGTCAAACAAACTTATTTACTTCTTGCCTAAACCTTAGCTGGTACTGAGAGTGATTTCAGTATATTGTAGAAAATTGAATGCTTCTGATGGGCAAACTGAATGAAGGTACATTAAGCCATTTCAAAAATTTCTTAAATTCAGCCCTGAAGACTGCACGGTTATTTCTTGTTTTGCTGAAAGGATTTACCTTGGGATTAATTAGCTTGAGATTTGTTATACTGAATTCCATATAGTCATGCTTATTTATGTATTTGACAGCCTCCATAGCATATTCTAACGCTACAGAAGGAGAACAAAATATTTATGATGTATGAGAACTTAAACTTGTACATTTAACACTGTAAAATTTATATGGATGACTATACATATCATTCCCTCCTCTGGTATAATATAGAGTCCTTGGACCTTAATACAGAGGGTCTTTCTGCTCCACTAATATTTTCATTAGTCTGCCCTGAACAGCAAATCTACACGTCTCTTAGAATCAGCTGCAACAGGTCAAGTGCAAGTCATCTAATCTCCTTAAACCTATGTGCTATTTTTCCATTTCTTCTAATAAGAATTATTTTAATTTAGTATGTTCATAGTATTCACATGCCTTCTAAATGTCTATGAGTTATTATTACCCCTGAAATAGTCAGGTTGCTTATTTATACAACTTTGTTTCTTGCTTTCTTACATATACCCATGCTGAAATTGTTAATTCTGGAAAGCTGATTTCTTGTATTGATTTTTTACAGTAACTAGACATATATTGTAAGTGACATGCAGTATCAGACATTTCTGTTACAGTTTAATGGTTTCTTAATAGTTTTTCTATTCTTAAATGTAAAACAAAGCAAAGACAAATATTAAAATAACAACAGCCTAGTGGCACAAAATTAAAGTAACTGCATCTTCAATTAGTTGAACTGGGAGCCAGAAGGGTGGCTGGCTTTAATGTAGGCTAATTCTTTGAGGAGAATGTCTGACTTGAGTAATCTAAATGTAAGTCACACAATAATATTAAACAAGAGATAACAATCTCCCAAATGCCTTTCAGAAGCAGAGAACACCCTGGAGATAATCCATAGCATTTGCATATTTTAAATCATTGTCAACCAGCTGTCCTCTCATCTTAAACCAATCCAAATATATGTTCATAATGAGCTATTACTGGATATTTACTTTCCAGGACTCTCCTAAACTCATGTCCCACCAATTTGTAACAGAAGAGTCTACAAAGATGAAATGCATGATCACAGACCACTTCGTTTTCACCAATTGGCAACCAACACCAGAATTAGACTTTAACATGCCTTGTGTCTAACATTAGCCAGTTCTGGCATTATTTTGCTTGATCTTTACAGTGGCAGGAAACCTGCTGAACATATTCCTAAGTTTTGCTCAAGAAATGTCACGCTCTTAGAAAGGATATGGTGTAAGCATGTCTTTCATGCTCCTGCCTGCATTACCTTGCACCTTGCCTACCATCTGTTCCAAAGCTCCAGCAAAGCCCTACCCATGGCATTTATACAGCACAAAACTGGATTCATACAGTACCTGGGGCCATTCTGTGACCACTTGCTTGTGCAGCTGCATAATTGGGTGTCTTCTCTATGAAGCAGTTATCTCTTTTTGAACCTGGGATTTCTAATGAGTGGTCCATTGATAGAGTAAATAAACCTAAGCATTTTCTGTGAGTATTCACCAACAGCACTGAGACGGTTCCTTTTTATTAGGGGGATCAGCAAATCTCTTAGCTAGAGGACATATATGATAATTTTAGTTAAGAACATTCTACTGCCCTATTTGACATTAGGTTTTTCTGCAGCACCAAAAACAAAATCACACTCAGCCCTGAAGTAAATCAACCTGTCTGACACAATAGCTACTAAACTCATATATGAACTCTGGTCATTTATTATACTGAGATCAAAGCTACACAGAGAATCACAGCAGGATTTCAAACAAGCTAAAACTTTGCTGGGAGTACCTTAGCTTGCTGTCCATAAATAGAGGAAACTTCTCTTAGCTGCACATTATTTTCAGTTTCCTTAATTCAAAAGTAGCTCCCTATATGTTTCATAACACTAAGAGTTTAAAGAAATCTTAGGTTAGCTAGGACCCTGAATCCTCTTGGCTTTCAATGGAATTCAATTCCTAAAAGGCTTCTGAATACTTACATCTGCTTTTGTACCAGAGGAGTTAGGCCCTGATATTACTGCTGCCCTTTGTTGTACATATGGGTACAAGATGTTCTGCAGCTCCTGGACCTTCATTGCCAGAAATGTTTGAATAATGCAATCATCACTGCATTATCTGAAGGTCTTATAACATAGTATTCCCTTAACATAGTATTCCTGGCTATTGTACTACAAAGATGGTGAAAAGACAGAGATTAACTGAATTGGTGAAATAAGAGAGTCCTATCTGCATTGTATCCAGAGAGGGACAGAGAATAAGGACAGATAAACCTGACTTCAAATATTAGCTGCACCAAATTCCCTAGACACTAAGCCTTTAGTGACTGGCTGTTGTGGTTAGATGCTCAACAGTTCCTGACATAGATTATGAGGAATCCACACATGACAGAACCTCATGGTCAGACTTTTCTACTACAGCAGCCTGGTGACCATCCTATGGTGCCCCCTTCCTCCCCATACCACTCACACCCTTTTTTTTTTTTTTTCCCTGAAGAAGTAATTTTCTTTATTTTGAGTACAGAATGAAGGTTAAATGAGGATGACAGTCTCATTTTCTGAATGTCTGAGAGTGTGTGAAGAAGGGATATAACAGGGAGAAAAGTAGCCAAAAGCAGGTTGTCCTGTATTTGAACGCTGAAGGTTAGAACAGTCTCACCAGATGGCCTTTGGAAGTAAGGATTACTCATTACACAGGGTATCTTGCTGCAGAATATTCAACTCTTAAGCCGACCTTGTACAGGGAATGCAAATGTACCTATTTACATTGCTCAGGTGGTGTAAAGGGTTTAGCATAAAGGAGAACAAGTCCCTGGCTGTTCAGAATCTCCAGAGATACTATTTGTCACAGGAGTACACAGTCTGTTAAAACCATCCAAGTGCTGACAGCACAAAAGAAACTCCAAGCTGGTGTCTTGTGCAGCAACCTAAAATGCACAACCTGAAACTCCAGGTCAGTGTATTTCACACTGTGATCTCTGTTTCAGCCATAGCAAAGCATTTATGTCGCTCAAGATGATTTGTTCTAGTTTTTGATGTTAGCATAACTCTTGCATAAGGTTCCACAATCAAACACAGGGCATAAGATGCCATGGAAAACATTTTGAACTGTGGCTTGTCACCCCACAAAGGAGTCAATAATGTAATATTTCCTGCTGTTGATTTACACTGGTCCCAAATCATCACTAATGCAGACAAGTGGGATCTCACCATCCTAAAACATATGTGAGGACTTTGGCAACCTATCCACTTAAGAAGAAATGTGAACATTTGAACAGACCCTGTTTTATATTTGAAGCATGGTGCAAAGTGTTAAAGAATGTATTTTTCTTATGAAATTTTATGTGCTTCCTTCCCCTTAAGGGCAGGTCATCACACTAAGTACTTGTCTTATTTAAATACATTGAGAAATCCTAGTAGAACAGAGCTGTCCCATCAGTGTAGGTATGACTGCTTAAATTATGAAGGATTCTGAAAAGGCTGCCTCCCAAAGGCCAGGCTACAGCACTGTCTGGAAGAAGGTGCAAGACAGAGATGTCCTTGAGGTGTACAGCTACCAGGCGTGGTACTGAATAATTTTTAGGAGTTCTATATCACAAAGTTTGTGAGACTGGTTGTATACAAGCCCCAGTGAACAAAGACAGCACAAGCTCTCCCAGGCTCTGTTCACACATGTGCACCAGAATAATAAACAGGGGCTCCAGAGCTACTGCATCAAAATCTGTATGAGCAGATAACTTTTTCCTGTCAGTTCTGGGAGATGAGACACTGCCAGTTCATGAGGATATTGCTAAAATAATTTGGAATTTAATATCACAGAGTCATAAAATTATTTGGTTGGAAGGGATCATCCAATTCCAAGCCCCCTGCCGTGGTCAGGGACCATTCCATTAGTCCAGGCTTCTCCATGCCCCATCCAACATGGCATGCTTAAATTAAAATCCCACCAGAAACATCATTTGCCCTATACCCAAAGAATATGCTATACTACAAGTGCCTGAAAGAAATGCAAATGATAATTTAAAAATATTAGAAAAGTATTCCTAATTGTTTCTATTTTGTATGGCTGAACAAAATTGTTAAGGTTTTGTTCCTAAATCATATAAATTCTCTTTCAACTCAGACCCTGAGTTCTGTTGTGAGAGTTGAAGTGCTCTATTCACTATTCTGGAATCCATCCAAGGCATAGGTCAGGAAAAGCTAACACCGTGGGATGTCTCACAGAGAGACGCTGCTTTCTGAAAAGCACTCAAGATGAGACAAGACGACCACCTAATGCCTTCAACAAATTTCAAAGCACATCTAGAAGGAAGACATTCCCTCTCTTACAAAAAGTAAAAAAAAAAAAAAAAAAAGAGTTTTAAGCTCTTTTTCTTCATTCTTACTCTCCAAATGATGACAACTGTGGAGCCAAGATGCTGTTTTGAGCCAGGAACAGCAAATACCAAGTTCAGACAACATCTATAGAGATGCCATGGTGGGTAAAGGATCGGTACTTGGCCAGCACCAAAACGGCCTTGAAAATACTCATGGGAAAACTTTTGGAATTGGTGTTGGGGATCATAACTGCAGTAGCGTTACGATCCTGTGTTTTCACTCAGTAGCCTTTCACGTTGTGTGCCCGCTTGTCGTTTAGCCCGCGCGTTCCCGTAACAGGGAGGCGGGCGGCCGGGGGTGTCCCCGGGGCGGCTCAGGCGAGGAGTGGTGCGGCAGGCAGAGGCAGCCCCTCTCCCTGCCCCCTCTACGTCCTGCCGGGTGCCCGACCGGGCACCCCGCGCCCCCTCCCCGGCGGCAGGAGCGCCCTCCCCCATCGGTGCGGGCGTCTCCGCGGCGGCCGTCGGGGGCGGACCGCGGCCGCGCCCCGCCTCCGGCCCCCCGCCGGGCGCCGGCTTTAAATGCGGGGCAGCGCGGCGGCACTGCTGCTCCTGCAATCCCCGGCACCCTGCTTGGAACACGCAGCCGGCCGCCATGGTCGAGGCTTTCTGCGCCACCTGGAAGCTGGTAGACAGCCACAACTTCGACGAGTATATGAAGGCACTGGGTAGGTACGACCGGGAGGCAGCACCTTAGAAAGCCTTGGAATTTTTCAGCATCTGGAAAAAAAAAAAAATTTGAAAATGTTCCCCGCCATTGCCAGCAGTGGTGGTGATGAGGGGGTGATTTTGGCGTCTGTTCTTCTATCCATAGAGCTAATTCGATGCGAATCATTCACCTGGGGGGGCAGGTGTGTTTGTGTGGGAGAGGTTCCGGGAAATGCCCCCGGGCTAAGGGAAGCGTGTGAAAGACGAGCATGTGCTGCCTGCGGATGACTTTGAAACAACCAAGGGAAAAAGAAATCATTATGCTGGAGTGATAAGGAATTGAAACTCTGAGCAGCGGAAGCGATCGCGGCTGTGCGTGTGACCGCGGACGGAGTGCGGTGCTGCCGTGCTCGGTGGCGAGGGAGGGAGGGAGGGAGCTACAGCTGGGCGGACAATAGCGGTGAATAGTCTCGGTACAAGGGCACGAGAGAAGCAGAAAGCAGCGTTTCACAGGGATAGCTTGCACTTGGAGAGCGGGGTGAAAGATCTCTGTACTTCGATATGTGAAAAAAAAAAAAAAAAAAAGTAAAAATTCCGAAGTGTTATGTGTTTCTCTTTTCCGTTGAATTATCTAGGAGTGGGGTTTGCAACACGGCAGGTGGGTAATGTGACTAAACCCACTGTGATTATCAGCAGCGAGGGGGACAAAGTAGTGATCAGAACTCAAAGCACTTTCAAAAACACAGAAATCAGCTTTAAACTCGGAGAGGAATTTGATGAAACTACCCCCGATGACAGAAACTGCAAAGTAAGTGAACTCTGAGGCTGCAGTCGCCTCTCTTTTTCTTGCCTCCCCCGCCCCCCAGGCTCTGCTATTGGTAGGGTCAAAAGAAAAAAATGTATCTTCTGCTGCTACTAGTTACAACATAGTAAAGGACAGGGAAAAAAGGCAACATTGCGTCTTGTTTGCCCTGCCTGCTTACACCATGCCTTTTCTGAATTTATCACGTTGCCAGCTCCCTGTCTCCCAGTGTCTATTGTGTTAGTTGCCCACTTTTCTCACAAACCAAACATCATTGGCATAGTTTTTCCCAGTCAAAATAGTCAGATTTCAGTATTTTCCTGCACTCTTGGGGACTTAATATCAAATATTATTCCAAGGCATATCTGAAGCAGGTTCTTGTGAGACTGGATCTGAAAGGAAACAACTTTTCATCCTTTGACACAAATAAGAATTATGTAGATTTCATGCTTAAAACAAGGATGATTTTTTTTAAAGCCTTGGCTTTAAAATGTCTAGGACTCTTTCTTATTCTAGATCCACATCCATCTATTGAAGAGAATTCAATAGAACAGTGCATGCTGAATGTGTGAGCAGAATCCCAAGTACCTTAAATAAAGGCATGTCTTTGTGTTTCTGGGTATCTCGCAGTCAGTTGTGACCCTGGATGGAGAGAAGCTAGTGCATGTACAGAAATGGGACGGCAAAGAGACAAATTTTGTGAGAGAAATAAAGGATGGCAAAATGGTAATGGTAAGTATAGAGCACACTGAGCATTTGCATGCACCACAAACATGCCCAACTCACCCTTATCTCAAGCTTCGTGAACACTGTGACTTAGACATAAATCCTTAAACTAGTTGTTGGGGAAAACTAGTGGGGATTTTAAAATATTTATTTTGGTTTTGTTTGTGTTTTGTTTTACAAACAATTAAAAATTTCAAGTGGTTTTAGGCAGGCCAGCCTGTGGATTTCCAGAGTATATATGTTCTTTCTAGACTTTTTGTAAAAACCCAGGAAAAAAGTCCTCATGAGCTTGTAATATTACAAAGTTCTTGATTATATAGGAAATTATCTGTTGCCAGTGGCAATTTAGAGTTCTTTAAAAACTTGTTTTATGTATACACACAGAACACGTAGTTTCATATGAAAATAAAGTTACAATTTTGCAGGAGCTAATAGTATTTTCATATTTAATAATAAAGGGTTTAGTCTTCCTAGCTTGTTAAAAACTATGATAAACTGCAGTTGTGTGGAGAAGAGTCTGAGTTTAAATTCACCTGCTTTTCCCAACCTCTTCGGGTGAATAAATATTGTAAGTTACTATGGCTAATGTCCAGCATAGCACTTTTCATGGCATAGAGATGTAGCTTTCAAAAATAGAATGTCTTCAGCTATACTAATCTATGAGACATGGTTGTTGGAGAAGACCCATTATATTGTTTCCTAATTACTTCAGAGAGTATCTGTGTGGATGAAGAGTTGCAAATAATACAAACTTTTAAGTGTACTGAAGCACAGCATGGCAAGTGTTTCAAGGGAAAACACATGCTTTTATATTTGAAGCAGCTATGCACAAATCACACAAATACAGAAAATGTTGTCCTTTGGAATTTGAATACAATGAGGTGTCCTGTTCTACTTCAGGAAATGCATCCAGAACACAACTGCAGTGACTTAGAGTATTTGGTAGTCTACACAGGGGACAGAAGGAATCGTTTTTAGACTGTATTCTCCTAGAGTTTGTATTTATGTGTAGGAGTATAGAGGCCTTGGAATTTTAGATTGCACATCTTAGTAGGATAAGCTTTGGGAAAATAAGTGTTAAGTCTGTATTAAAACAATGCTCTATTTTAAGAAATAGCAAGTTAAATCAAATTTTAGCAGCTGCCTCATAAATGTACATGATGTCTTTCTTGGGTGTGAAAGCAGCAAGGAGAAAGTATCATTTCTTATCGGAACCATAGCTAAGGTTTGGCTTCTTGTTTGTTTAAAATGTCAATCTAGATTTATTTGTTTTTCTAAAAATTACATGATGCTAACCAACCTTGATCTAGCATGGATTTTCATAATGTGTTAAACCATTACAGAAAATGGTCCAGTCTCTAACATGTCTGTCTTTTCCTTGGACTTGCAGACTCTCACCTTTGGTGATGTGGTTGCTGTTCGCCACTATGAGAAAGCATAGAGTATACCTGACCTCTGTCCAGATGTTACTTCAGCTGGATGGATTAATGCTCTGTCCATGATTGATCATAGCTAAAATGCACATCTCTGGCATGAAAGATTAATAAAGATTTTTTTTTTTTTTTTGGCAGGGGAGGGGTGTTTTTTGTAAAAAAGTCATGCCATCAAATTGGCATGCCTGTGCTGTATAGTGAAGCAGGTTAACTTGGCATTAAATTTCTGAAACACTTGCCTCTTTTTTTATTTTTCAGTAAATGGAAAATATTTGAATTGTTTTGGAATACAGATAAGGCAAATTAAAACATTTTTTAAACCTGTGCTCCTTTTGTATTTAATCGGCTAATATTCTGGTGTCCGTAAGGGAGGTGTTCAAAGTTTCTTTTTCTGAGCTAAAGGCTAGAAAAACATGTGGTACACATTGATGCAGCAGCCTTTCTGTGTAGTGTAGAGCACTGAAGGAAATGAAAAATTTACTTTGGTGGCTTTTTGCTGGAGAAATCTAAACTTAATTGTATTTATGTATACAGAGAAGTGAGATGTTCACCTAAGTTTCAGCTCTTCTCTTCACTGATAACTTGTTACTAAGTGCAGATTAAGGTCAGCAGATTGACAGATGATGTTCTAGAGTTTGTAGAGTTTTGATCTTAATAGTTAAAAAAATTGTTTTAATAGGTTTGGGTTGTTTGGGTTGTTTTGGTTTGTTTGTTTGTTTTTTTTTTTTTTTTTTTTTTGCTAATATGCAAATATTGAAGTCCTTCACAGGGTTGGGAGGAAAGGGTCAACTCCCTTACATCACTCTCCACAGGAATGGGAGGGAAACAGTACAACATAAACCTACTACACTTCTCTTTTAGAGCTGTTGTTTCCTAGCTAATATATAGAAGAGACAACAATTTGCACTGTGAACAATTTAAAATAAAGTGTTTCTAAAATGAGAAATTAAAGCTTTATGTCTGAAGAATATATCCCTAAAAGGCCAGAGTGGGAAAAACTGCCTTAGGTTTAGGAAAGCTGAAACAGATTTTTGGCACCATGGAGGACATTGTTTAGAGGGTCCCTGTTTTCTACCCACTGATTCAGAGAACCACAAGGAGGTGTAGCTACCTACAGCTTTGTAAACAAAGGCAAAGCTGAACTGTGAATTTAGCTGGTGCTTGCTCTCTGAGTGGTGTGTATGGCTGCAGCCAGAGGTGCAGGAGGTGCATCTTGCCCAGCTTCCCAGGCCTCATCCTTCAGATCTGCCACATGCTATGGGAAGAGGCTTCTTGCTTCCCTGAATAAAATTGGATAGGATAAAATTGGTAACTCATCTGATGAATGTTCACATATAATTGGCATGCTACCCCATACAAATATAAAATGTAATGTTAGCTTTATTAACGAAAACTAGTTTAGAATGAATATTCAAGTCTGTCTTCTCTTGTGGGGAGCACTATACATCTGGAATGCAGATTATAAGCCTTTATAAACATGTTTTATTTGTAGAACATTGATAGTTTTTAAAACCTAAGAGCTATCTTCTTAATCAGAGAAATTAAAAGTAGGCTATGATCCAGTGGTATGGAGAGCTCCACTCTCTATGCTTTGGGCTGTTTCACTGGAATAGTGCAAGTTATTTTAAAGCAACATCTTCTGCCCTTTGTTTTATCAATCTATTTAATTCTAAACTTCAGTACCTAATACAGCCTTCATCTGCCTCCCCTCTGCTGCTGCCTGCTTGCCTGTGGGTGCATTTGCCACATGACTGTCCTTACCAGTCACCTTTTCTCAGAAAGTTTGGAGCAGCTACTTTTCCCTCTTCACTGGAGTAAACTGATTTGTTTTCCCAATACTGCCATTTATCTGCACAACAAATGATTTGTGGGGTCATGAATTTAAAAAAAAAATGAGATTTTTTTTTCTTAAATACTAGGAAAGGAATGCAGAGGCAATTTTTTAAGACCTTGTTTACAAATAAATCTTGAATGGTAAATATTTTGCATTACAGTCACTTTTAAACAAAGAAGAAAAGTAGCCATTTAAACAAAAATTACTTTTCCTTATTCTAAATATAAACAATACTAGTGTCAAATTAAACAAGGGAGAGAAAAGTGGAGAAGTGGTGCCTGTGAAGTAACTGACATTGCTCAGAGCAGAAAAGAGAGGAATATACTGTCAAATGAGACTTCCAGCTGCTGCTGACACAACTTTGCAGAGCTCTGACAGGAACAGCACAGTGAGCAATGGGACATTGCAGAGTAGCCATAGGATCCATGATGTCATTATTGTGATCTCCTGGAACTGACACCAAGTACTCTTCCTCTGTATGGAACTACTGTGACTTCAATAAACAGCAGTTCCTAAAGTCTTGGCAGTGGAGACTTGTATTTACAATATACCTCATCGCTCCCCTTAAGCTGCGTTAAAAGATGCACTTGGTAGTATTTTTCATCAAATTGTGTGGTTTGGGCTTTTGCATTGTTTTGTGTTTTAAAGCCCTATAAGTAATCGGGATCCATTTTTACATGTACGCCATGAAAAGCCTTCCTTTCAAGAGATGCTCGAGACTGGTGTGGGGTGTCGAGCACAGCCTTCCTTCAGGCCGCCCCGCATCAGCCGGTGCCCCGACCTCAGCCCCGCCCGCGGCCAGGCTTGGCTCCTGCGAGCTCCTTATCGCGACCCGGGGGTGGCACCTCCTGAAGGTCACCCCGGGCAGGGCCGGCTCAAGGGGACAGCCTGAGCCGCCCTCCGACAGCAGCGTGGCGGCCGGGAGCGGCTTCTGGCCCCGAGAGGTGCGGGCGGGGCGCGGTGGTTTCCGGCGGCCCCGCCGAGGCCCGAGGCTTGCACAAGCCGTCCGGGGCTCGCCTCCTTCCCGGGGCGGTCGCACGGCTGGAGCCGCCGGCGGGCCGGCGCTCCCGCGCGGCAGACATGGAGCCGCGGCTGGCGCTGGCGCTGGCGCTGCTCTGCTCCGCGCTGCAGGCGGCGCCGGCCGGCCCGCAGCGGGCCCGCTCCGCCCTGGGTGAGTCGGCGGGGGTCAGCGGCGGGGGGCCCGGCCGGGGCCGCCCGTGGAGGGCGGGGAAGGCGGGTGAGGGGCGGCCCTGCCAGGGAGGCCCGGCCGGGGGCCGCTGCCGGGACGGGGGCGGGCTGCGCTGTCCCCGCTTGCGGCTCGCTTCCCTCCCGCGGCACTGCTGCCGCGCGTAACCTGCTGCCGTAGCATTCCCTATCCCGACCGACTTGGGCCACACGTGACTGCTAAATCAGTCAGCAGGGCTCAGTTGAGGTACGGGGCGGTACACGGGGTTTATATTTAGTTGCCCGGACTGGCCGGCGGGTGAGATGAGGTGAGCCCTGCCCTGCCTCTGGCGCGGTGTCCCGAGGCACGCACTGCAAACAGCGCGTTTGGGGGCTGTGCTGGGCTGGGCTGGGCTGTCCTGTGCTGTGCTGTGTGCTGGGCTGTCCTGTGCTGTGCTGTCTGGGCTGTGCCGTGCTGTCTGGACTGTGCTGTGCTGTGCTGTGCTGTGCTGTGCTGTGCTGTGCTGTCTGGGCTGTGCCGTGCTGTCTGGGCTGGGCTGTGCTGTGCTGGCAGCAAACACACACACTCTGCCTGGCCTGATCCCCGCTCGGGGCGTGCGTGCAGGGGAGTGCTCCGAAATGGTTCCCACAGAATGCTCATAACGTTACTCACACTTTCCTCGGAACAAGCACGCAGCAGTGTCCCAGCGTTTGTTTTGTCTCCTGTTGGTCTATGTCACAGTTTTACAGATTTTAAAGATCACCTCTGATCTGATTCCTGAAATAAAACACCATGGGGTACAGTCGTGTGGTGCCTGCTCAGCCATAGAGTTAGCGTGTGACCTTGGGAAAAATCAATTTATATCTGTCCCTATTTCACAACCACTGCCCCACATATATGTGTGCCTTTACCAAGTGCTTTGAAACTGACAGAAAGAAATTAATCTTATTTTACATGAAACTTGAAGGCTGATAGTCTTAACACAGATTTCGTTCATCTTATTCAGCATATTTGTATACTTCTCAGCTCCTTTATCCATGCAGTGTTACATATAACAGTGGCTGAGAGCATGTCAGCCTGGAAAGTAGTGAGTAGGTAAAACTGACACACTGCTCTATGGTGAGAAGGCCAGTCTCTGCACACATGCTGCTTCTTGCCTTTATTTTAAGATATCTTTCTTGTCATCTTTTACAGTAGCTTCCAGCCAGGGAAGGTCTGGAAAAATAATTAAAAAGTAGCTCCCTTTCTTTTCAAATGGAGTAGAGAAGTCCTATTGCCTCCTCTACTATCCAGTTTCCAGATTGCTATTAATGAAAAGGAACTGATTTTTCAGTTCCTTCCAATCTCCATTTCAGTTTTGGTGAATAGCATAAAGTCATACCTCTGCTTCTGTTTTCAGTTTTTCTACATGCTTCTGGTTTTGGCAGTCTACATGAAGGACTTCTCAGGAAGAACTTGCCCACACTTATCAGACAGGCTATTCAACAATTTGTTAACTTTGAATAGGAGCAGCAGTAGATAAACTGGTGTAAACTTGGGATACCTTGGTATATCCAGTTCAAATGCAAATAATGCATTTCCTGTAACCTTTGTTTTCTGAAAACAGGGCAGTTCTGGCATGTATCTGACCTACATTTAGATCCAACGTACCACATTACCCCTGATCGCACCAAAGTTTGTTCTTCTTCCAAAGGAGTCAATGCCTCCAACCCAGGCCCTTTTGGAGACTTTTTGTGTGATTCTCCTTATCAACTTATTTTGTCAGCATTTGAATTTATGAACGATTCAAAAGAGCAGGTTTCATTCATGATATGGACAGGGTAAGTGTTCACTCTGCAGTTAAAGCTGGATAGCCAGATAGTGTGGCAACTCACAAGTTTGTATTTGCACCAACAGTTTTGAGTTCAGTATCTCACTAATGCTGTCTTAGTAGCCATTTGTCCCTTTAGTTGACCAAAGGGCTACTTAGTGCAAGACTGAGTGAGAATATAAGGCCTCAGGAACAGACTTTGATCTCTGTAGTAACTGCTGGACTGTTCATTGTGATATTTAGCATATGGCTATATTAGTGTGAGTTCACAGAAATGGTGCAGGGAGGGTGGGAAGCAGAAAAAGCAAAAGGAAAGGTCTTGGTAATAACTGACTCATTGCAGGCCTCTGTTGAGTAAGAACATTTACCTGTCGTGATCCAGCCTTCAGTATCATAAAGTGGGCTTAATAGTACTGTCTCACTGAGATGTTACCTGTGAGGCTTTGTGTGCCGTAGCAGTGGGAACAGACAAAGTGTGAAAGGGAGTGGCTTCATAGTACTATGCTATCACGACAGTACTGTGCCTTGTTACTTTCTAGATATTCATAAAAGATAGCATTGATTTATCCTTCTGGCATAGCAGAACTCTCAATTCTACTATCACACAAATTTTTAAGGCATACATCAATGGATAATTTATCAAAGAGGTTAGTATTTTTGAGTGTGAGAACCAGTTTGTTTATGTTATATCACTTATTTTTTGCTGGGAAAGAGTGTTAAGAAATATATGAAGGCAAGTGTTTAATCTATTTAATTAACTTACCTTATTGTACTTAATTTTCAACAGGATATGGTTAAAAGGGAAAAAAGGAACTAGCAATGATGTGCATGTGATGAAAGTTATATAATGCAAACTATATAATGCACAGTAGCTCAAAATTATTACTTTAATTTCTAAGAAATCTTCATTATGATAAATATGAATCATAGGATAACCATTGTCTAAACAAGTCCACTTGTTTATGTTTTTTTTAAACAAAAGCCTTTGCAGAGAACTTTTGATTCTGTGATTTTAATTAAAGTGTATAGTAACGTTATATGCTAGAATGTAGATGTGTTTGCAGACTTTTTTGCCTTCCTTGTGTTGCTAACAAACCTTTGTTAATCAAACCTTTTCCTTTTTCAGAGATAGCCCTCCTCACGTTCATGTAAAAGAGCTCTCCACAGAATTGGTCATTAGCATCATTGGTAATCTGAGTTCTACAATTCGTAATTTCTTTCCAGATCTTCAGGTTTTCCCAGCCTTAGGCAATCATGACTACTGGCCACAGGTAAAACAAGTTATACATTTGTTCATACATCATATTGAGTGTGTTCCTAACTCCTGGAAAGCCACATCTGAAAAATAAGAGTTAATTATGTGTAACTTATTCTGGAAAAAACAATTCTATGCCTCTTCAATTAGCATCTAATATTATAAATAGTTGCCCTCTAGAACAGAAAGTACATCACTCTCTCTGTGTTCTTACCCAAGGAAACATTGATGCCAGATAGAATCTGTACATGACCTGAAGTCACACAAATTTATCACTAATCATTCCTCATGGCTTAGAACTACCACATGTCAACATAGTTAATACACACATACTTTTCCTTGCTGTGTGTGTCATGCATGCATGTACAGTAACCTAATCTGTCAGAAGTGACATCATTAATTGATCTGTGAGCCTGTGGTAAGTTTCAAAGCCTACTCAAAGGCCTACTGGAAATCTGTCAACTGGAATCACTAGATTTTTTTTTGTTGTTGTTGTTCTTTAGCTAGAGTAATGGCAGAATTTTTGTAAAGTTCCCATTGTTTTTCCACTGCTATTAAAAATATATCTACTTTTCTTTCCTCATTAAACATTTAGAAATAATCACATTGATGATTCACTAGTTATGTGCAGCTGAGGATGGTGCTTTTTCACTTTAACTGTGCTGAATATTGTTCTTGGCATACTCAAAAGTAAACAATTGCTTCATTTGTCCTTTAAAGTGTGTTGTGGGTTGATCTGGCAGCACACTGGATCAGAAGCAAATGCTGTCATTGGATGTAAGGGGATCGGAAGGGATGTGAAGCGAGTCAGCAGAAGTATTTTGTTTGAAATTCCTCATGGGAATTCAGTAACACCCCTTTCACACGCTCAAGGCTTGTATTCCAGCTTTCTATGGTATTTATTAGTCCTGTCAGGGTGTAAGTTGGTGCAGCAGGTGATTGTGTGATAGTCCGTGTCATTGCTGGAGTTAGTGGTTTCCAAATAGGGGCATAGCAGAGGTGCTGAGAGACAGGGCAAAGGAAATGTGAGAGACGAAATAACACCTATATATATATCTTGGAAGAGTGAGTGCACAAACCAAACTGTGACTTCAGTCCTTTGTGCTCTTACTGTGGTGGTAAAGCTTTGGCTTTTCATGCACATTGACATGGAGACATGTTGATTCACTAGAAACTACTGGGAAAGTATTTAGATAAATAACACCTGAACTCAAGTGTCACAAAGTTTTTCGTGTTCACTTTGTTTTCTTTTTTAAAATGTCATGGCAGAGAATTGGTTTTATTCAGCAATCTCCTTTGATAGAGGAAAAAAATCTACAAAAGCCTTATAAACAAAGAATATAGGGACTTTTTCAACAAGTATGAATTTTGTTTGTGAAATTAAATCTAAAGAAAAGATGCTCAGGAGGAGCAGATGGGTGGCAAACAGAAGACTGAAACACGTTGGTGATTGAATAACTGTGCAGAACTGGCATGTTTTTCAGTTATTGTTTGAAAAAGACATGGGATCAGACAATACTCAATATGGGTCATTTCAACTTGTTCAATTTTTTAGTGTTTGTTTTTTGTTATTTATGACATGTCTTTCTTTCATATGGAAATGCTTGGTAACTGTCCTGTAGACTGGAAGAGATATGGAGCAATCCACACACTGTAGGCTGTTCCAAAGCAAGCGTAAAATGCAATTACCATGAACCAAAGAATTTTATTGCTTTCTTGTATTCTGACCTGTCTGTCTTAACAACTGAACAGTCCTGGGTGACTTTTCTTGCAGAACATATTAAAAATACTGCTCAAGTTCATCAAGCATTGGGATACCTTTCAGATCATATACTGTGACCTCAGCCTTTCTGCACAGTATTACTTATTTCACATTCTTCCTCCTGTTTAAAACAAATCCCCAAACTGCTTCTAGCAGTTCAGGGCCCAAAACACCTTCAGTCCATTACATGGCCTCTTATCTGGAATCAGGTTTTTGCTGTATCTGCTGGTGACTGTTATTTCTGGCTCAAAGCTGTCCTAACAGTCCATGTCTGGGCACTGCAGTCAACAGATGTCTCAACAGAGGTCTGATTGCTCTTCTCCTAGACAGAGACTTGCTGCCTAAACCTCTAATAACATAGGTTTAGTTTCAAAGATCTTAGAAAGGTCAAATTTTATTTTTAAGAAAACAAGCACTGCAATTTTTTCAACCCTTGTCTTTTTACTTCTAGCACCAAGATTCCAGATATTTTAGGAAAGGCAAGGACAGGCTGGTATCTTCCTGTCAGGGCTAGATCAGAGCATGGGTCTCATCAGTCCTAATTACAGCCAGTAGTAGAAAACATTGACAAAACTTACTCTTGTAATTTTTAAATGCTTTCTTATGAGAAAAAAGACATCATGAAAACATTTGTGAATTTCACCAGAATGTTTCTGAGGGCAGAAGTGGAGTTTTGGGGACCTGCTGTGAAACCCAAGTTATTTGAAAAAGAAAACGTATATTCATCCAAAAGACTTCATTTTTAGACTTTATTAATTATTAATATTTTAGACATTATTAATTATTTATTAATTTTGCAAAATGTATGGTTTTCCATTCTACTGTATTCTTAAGGTTTGACATATTTCTGGCATTAGTTTAATAATGCATTAATAAGGCCATGCATTCACCTCTCAGTTTAGGCATTTGTTCCTGATCAGCAATATTAGATATTCAGAAATTGTTTTTTAATTCTTGAATTTCTCCTGGTGATGACTGGATACACTTACATGTTATGCAAGAAGTCAGGCAAGATAATTTAGTGGGCTTTTTCTGATTCTATATACTAAGACTTAGGCAAGTCCTCCTCTCTCACAGGACCAGCTTCCTGTAACTACCAGTGAAGTTTACAATGCTGTAGCAGATTTCTGGAAACCTTGGCTAAATGATGAAGCAATCAGTACCTTCAGAAAAGGTAAAGTATGGCAGTAATACATTGTGAAGCTAGGGCTTAGAGAATTAATGTTTCTGTGGATTTGTGCTGTTTGTTTAGCTAAGTCTCATAGGATGAGTCAGAACAATGGATTATCTGTAACGTTTCTCCTGGAAGAAGTTACTTATCTTTTTGAATGGCAATGCCTATGTTCAGAATACATTTATTACTTTCTGATGCAATATTTGTCACTTCTTGTAACATGTTTACTGTTACTGACTTTGTACCAATGCTTGTGAAATATCTTTCTGCTTTCGAGACCTCATAACACTTTTTAGATGCAGGCATTTGATGCACATGAAAACTTTACTTTGATGGGAAAAACTGTTAAAATGTTGTTTCTGTTTTAATGGTATATGTATTTCAGAGCATACTGAATAAGTACATTTTCATTCGGGTTATGATGGCACATAGCTGTGGTGATTATGCTATTAATATTTGTATGCAACTTACTAAACTGGCAGAATAATTCTATCCTAATTAGAATTTTTCCTTTTAGAAAAGATCTGAAAAGTTCAACCCAATTTCCAATCCACTCAAACATTAGAGATTTGGAAGTTTAATTTGTGTTTTTGTGTCCTGAAAAAGAGCAAACTCTGGATAAGAGTGGAAGTAGAAACTTGGATAATAAAACTCAAATAGGCAGTTAAATTATATTGTTATGCTTCTGTTGCCATGGCTCCATTGAAGTCCATGAACTATGAAGTTATACTATTGAAGAATCTCAGCAAGCCATGGAGAATTTTGGGAGCAAGGATTGAAAAATGTGATCCTTACTTTTCATCATATCATCAGTCTGAAGTTAAATGGCTTTCAAAGTACAAGGCTACGAAACTTGAACAGTTCTTCCTGAAGGAGCCTGTATGTTTACTGTATTTCAAGAAGTATGGACCTTTAAAAGCTACTGTATCTGTCAAAGTGGAAGAAATATTACAGGGCACTTTTTCCATGTCAGTTGAATAATTGCATCTAAATACTGTCAAATAAACATAAAGATAATACAGGCAATAATTCATAAATTATTAAATAGTGTCAATTTTTAGTAAAATGTGGCTGAAAACATTGTTAACATGTTCTATTGTGATAAGGTGACTGTGGCTTGAATACGCATTATATGCTATTAGAAAGAGGAAGGTTGGGTATTTTGTCAGTGGTGTACTTTGATTATAAAGTTGTACTTTGAAGCCTTTAATCTGTCATGTGATGTTGGTCTTATTTTCACAGGTGGCTTTTACACACAGCTGTTTGAATCCAGTAATAGCTATCAACCACTCAGGATAATCAGTCTGAATACAAATTTATATTACAGCCCCAACAAGGTAACTGTGAATATCACTGACCCAGCCAACCAGTTTGCCTGGCTGGAGGAAATACTTGAAACTTCTTCACAAAAGAAGGAAAAGGTAGGGATCAGGAACAGAAGATATCATTATTTGTTTCAATTTTGAAAAAATAAAAAAAGGAAGGGAGAAGTAGAGATAATGAGAGTATAAACATGCTTCTAGAAGAATAATAATGTCACCAAA
This sequence comes from Lonchura striata, assembly GCF_050655825.1. Taxonomy (NCBI): domain Eukaryota; kingdom Metazoa; phylum Chordata; class Aves; order Passeriformes; family Estrildidae; genus Lonchura; species Lonchura striata. Next base: position 50,663,218 of record NC_140705.1, read on the forward strand.
GATACTACAAAGTCATTTTATTTTTTAATCATTCCTCCTTTAATATGCCCATTTTACTACAACAATTAATAAATTAGTTGAATGAAGTTTCTCAAATTAATTATAATAATTTATTATATTTATTAATCAATATATTATATATAATTACAATTACACATAATTAATTTATTATACTTATTTATTATTAATTCATAATTAATAATAGCAATTAATTATTAGAGTAAAATACCTTTTCTTTCCTACCATGTAAAATACTGCAGAAGTCAGTTTCTGACCTTTTTTAAACATAGCCTTTAATTTTAAAACATATATTCTTGGCCTAGGACAAAAGCTAGCATATTTTATTTATATTGTAATGTAATTTAAGGTATAAAAAAATAGAAATTAGAAAAGAGTTTATCAGCTGCAAAACTTAGCCAAGCTGCAGTAATTGCTATGATTTGAGTGTTATAATAACTTTTATTACATGGGTTTTGAAGTGAAGGTTTAAATTGTTGTCTCATGATTGATTGGTTGATTGGTGTGAGGATTGGATCATCATCTGAGCAATGGTTTAATTTGAAACATATTTATATTTTTGTACAGTCTTTCAATTTTAGAATATTATATTACAGTCAACAGAAGTGAGATTTCCTTTCCTCAGGAAACCCTGCAGCATATTAGTTGGTGTGTGCAGTTGGCACTAAGTCTCTACCTCGGACAGAGGGGTTTAACCAGTTATCCATGTTTCTGGTGACTCTCTGTCTCTCTGGTGCAGACTCTGTAATACTCAAACATAAATTTTTTCTTGTGTCTCCTTGAGATGCCAAATTATAACCCTTTCCCTAGTAACTTTTTTTTTTTTAATTTGAAATAATTGATAACATTTTCCTTAGGCCTAAAATCATGCATAGATTTAGTGGAACATTTTTTTCACCCCAGTAAGTTACTAAATTGGTATTATGAACTTAAGCAATTTTAATGTTGGGATTTTATATTAAAAAAACTGCCATGGTTTACAGCTTTTAGAATGCCATTTCTAAAAGCAGCATTATTATGAAGCTGTGGTAACTACTTCTAGGATACAGCTAGGATTATAAATTTCAAATGAAGGTGCTAATTGTGCTTTCTGTATTTAACTCCTTAGGTGTATATAATAGGTCATGTCCCAGTAGGATACTTGCCATATGCAAGGAATACTACAGCTATCAGGGAGTATTACAATGAGAGACTGGTAAAGATTTTTCGCAAATACAGTAGTGTTATTGCGGGCCAGTTTTTTGGACATACCCATAGAGATAGTATCATGGTGCTCCTGGATGAAGAAGGTAATGATGCTTGTTGACTTTTAAACTTTTTCTTCCTGATTAAAAGTAAATTAATACTTTATTGCATGCTCTTTTTAGTCAGCCTGTGTTATAAATTGAAAAAAGGAAATTGGGAAATACTGTTATTTATCTGCAGGAATTCAAGTCTCCTTTTTATTTCCACACTCCAATTTTATTTCCAAAGAGAACCTTCCAAGGGTGACTGTGGTTTTTTTTTGTTGTTGATGTCAGCAGAGACTCCCCAAGCTTCCTATTTTTTTTATGCCTAGACGAGAATTTCTAGTCTTTCCTCTCTGCTCTCACAGTGACACGGGCAAATTATACCAGCCAGTTGCTATTGTGTAATGTGTCAAAGGGAATGTTCTCAGGCCAGCTAGACATGCTCTATGTTCTTGTATTTCCTGCATCATTACTGTACCTCTCTGCTGAGTTCCCTGCTGCTTCAAAGTTAATTAAGATAAGGGTAAACAGGAGGCAGGAGAAAGAAAGTCTCTGCCTGTTGCATCTCTTAGATCAGCTAATTTCCCTTCCAGGAAAATCACCCACATTGAAATTTCTGTTTATGGCTTTGAAATCCCTTAGTTTTAAGCATGGGCATATGGAGCACTCTTAGGATCTCTAACAGAAGAATTCTAACAAGTCTTGTCTTCACCATAGAACAGTAAGAGGTTCATTGCTTTGACTTATGTAAAATACCCAAATGTTAAGTGGTTCTTCATCTATGATTTATATGAACTCATATGAGCAATGTCCAAAATGCTGATTAGGTAATACTATTCCAAATTTTTACCTTTTTTACATGGTGTTAATCTCTAGTAAAAAAGAATCTAGCCCAGTGAAATAACTGGCTTCTTTATTTTTTCTTTTAAATTATGCTCAATGCAGCCTTATAACTTTATTTTTTTACACTGTCCCATTTGTTCATGAAATCATTATCTCTACTGCAAATTTCACTGGGATCAGACTGATCTTGGTGTTTGTCATTAAAGTTTGCATGTGCAAGTAACCACTTCCCCAATATTTTAGTAATTTTGCATCTTTTGACAAAATTTAAATCATAATCAAATACACATTGTGTTTGTCTGTACAGTTTTACACTGTATTCAGGACATTTTCCTCTTGACAAAATTCCAGAGAATTCAAGATAAATGCAATATTGCAGCCAACACCAGTGTACTGAAATAGAGCTCAGCTCTACTTTTCTCCAGAAAAATCTACTGATTTCCGAACTTTTAAAACTTCTGCCTATGTGTGGAGGCTGAACTTGTGATGTCACTGCTGTGACACTGTCAGGGATGGGAATAGTTAGGACTTCCTTTTTGCTCCACAGTGAACTTCTCAATGCACTCACATGCACATTCTGTGTCAATAAAACTCACAATATATCCTCATGTTTCAGTTGCAGTAAAGGTTGGTGTTCACACAGTAGGTGCTGGGCTACCCTGGAGCAGGTGATGAAACAGACCCTGGTGTTTCTAATAGCATCGTAAATACATAAAGCAACATGTAAAATACAGCATGGAAAGAACAACTAAAGTTTTTAAATATTTCTTTAGTAGAAATATACAAAATACAGAGACTTCACATATAGGCAAGACCATTTTGCAATTTTGCACAGGCAGTTGAATTGGTTGGGAAGCCTCTAGTATAGGCAGTGGTACACACTGGAGTGAGTACTGTGGTATTCCACACAGGGTTTGGTCTACCCTTGGAAGTATGGCAGTTCACAGTGATGCAGTTAATCAGGTGAAAAAATTTCTAAAGTCTTTAAGCCTGTCACTCTTGTTTTTGCTGTGTTGGTACCCTACAAAAATATTTGTTTGAAAAGGAAATGATTGAAAGAAAACTGTCTCCTCAACTTCCCTTTTTCTGCAGAAAAGCCAGTCAATTCCTTGTTTGTGGCACCTGCTGTAACCCCAGTGAAGAGTGTATTGCAAACAGAGTCCAATAACCCTGGTGTCAGATTGTATCAATATGATCTTTTTGACTATAGCTTGCAGGTAAGTTAAGATTTTAAAGCATTCTTTAAGACATTATAATGTTAGTAAAAATTACAGCAATATGATAGCCTTTGTAGTATTATGGCTGCTGGTGATGGAATTTTGTTGCCTACTCTTAGTTTTTCTTCGTGGGCAAAGGAAAGGAAATCTGAAAGATAACTTGGTTGGTCTTTCTGTGCCTGCAGAACTACCCAGTAGTCTCTGCTCTGTATCGAATATTTTTATGATGTAGGATCAAAGACAATTTTTCTGGGCAAAATCCTAAAACCATTTGCAGGGAGCTCTGCAAGAGTGAAAGAAGTTCACCTAAATCTTGGGCATGGGGCATGCTTACATACCAATGCTGTTTGCTGATGATAGCCTGAGTTTTGGGATGCAGCCAAATAAATGTTTCTAAAGGGTGTAAAAGAGCTGATGAAGAAAGCACTTTTAACCATATGATGTCTTTTGTAATCACAAAACTTCCTATAAAGAGTTTTTACAGGAAATGTTACATAAATTTAGAAGGAAAGAAAAAGTAGAAGTCTTCTACTTTGTAATTTCATGTGATTTTTGGAGATAAAGTGAATCCTGTGTAATTATTTTGTCTGTGAATGGTTTAGACTTTCTGTAATTCAAGATAAAATCTTGACCCTGCATTGAAAATGCACCCTGCAGCTTGATTGGGACTGGGGTTTCTCTCTGGAGACCTATGTTAATTCAGGATGCTCCATTGTTGTGCAGATTTCACTCCTGCATCAGCATACCTCCTTTTCCTTAACTTCTCCCCAGGCTGTTCTTTTTCTGTGCACTCTGCCCCTCAAGCAGTGCCCACAGAAAGGAAACTTCTGGCTCTCACCCTTTTGCCCCACTCCTAAGGCAGATAGGAGTGTTGTGGAGTTTGGACAGGAAAAACCTCTAACACTGACACTGCTGCCTTTGTGGCTCCTTTTTCTTCTCCTCCCCATCCCCCCACCATTACCGTTCTGCAAGTACCAGCTTTGGGTGTAAGCCCAGCTCTTGGGGTGGGACATGACCTTCTATTCACATGTGAATAATGAGGAGTGACAGCTTCCTAATCAATATATCACTCCAGAGACTTAATGAAGCAGGGAAGAAAGCAATACAGCAGTGCCTATGTTTTCTTTCTTTCTCTTTTTTTTTTAACTGTAGGATCTGTGGCAGTTTTACTTGGACCTCAGAGATGCCAACAAGAAAAATGAATCGAACTGGAAATTAGAATACATCCTGACTAAAACTTATGGCATTGAAGACTTGAAACCAGAAAGCCTATATGAAATGGCCAAACAGTTGTCTGTGCCAAACAGCACACTGTTTGAGCAGTATTACAGTAACTATATTGTGAGTTACGACAAAACTATTCGCTGTGAAGAGGGGTGCAAGACCTGCCAAATATGTGCAATCCAATATTTAGATTACTCCTCATACACAGATTGCATCAATCATGAGGCAGTGTGGAGATGAAATCTTTGTGCAGTCAATGCAGATAGTGACTTTAGCCTGTGATTTAAAGAACCTGCTTTTTCTTTTGCTCAAGTACTGACATGCTGACAGGGAGCCTGTGGGACTTCTCTGTGGGACATTTCAGGGCAGCAGTAAACTCCCTAGAGCTTTCTTATTGCAAATATGTTTCTCTTTATCATCTAAATAAAAGTTTATTTGCTTTGTAATAGTGGCCAGATACTTTGCTGTTGTCTCAAGTGTCCTATACCCTCTCTAACAGGCATCCCAGTGTGTGGGAATAGAAGTTACTCACTCCAGTCTTTGTAAATCCAAGTCTTATTTCTCAGGGTGTTTAAACATAGGCAATGCCATTACAGGCATGGGATTTTTATGGGGGCAGGTTTCAACCATTGTCTGTCAAAATTTGCAAGCTGAAGTCGGCAAAACCTGCATTTGCTGAGACTTGAGTGCAGTTATGTTGTTGATGCAATGCCAGTATTATAGATCTCTCTGTGCCAGGTTTTCCTTGTTAATCCCTCAAACCCACTCCTTAGGTGCATTTTCTAATGATGGCATAAAAGTGACTTAATGGAACACAAACCTCAATCCTGTAAATGCTTAATTTAATTTTTCAGAATATGTTTGCTGAGCACAGAGTGCTTTTTTTCTTACAATAGAACTATGTACATTGATACAGCTGTCAAGGAGTGTTCTGGTATGAGATTTTGCAGCACACCATAGACCAGGTTTAAATTGATCAACATCAGTATATACATTCATCAGCATATACATTCTCATATACTTTCAGCATATACATTCATAGTATCAACTCAGCCTATACATTCTCTGTGTGGCACAGGTAAACATTTACTTGTGCTGTATCTTAGGTTTATTTTTTTTCAAAGAGCAGCCTCATACTTAATGTATTATCACATGTTCAAATTTACAATTGTAGAGATTGCTTCTTCCTCTTCTTATGGCTAAATACATGCACAAGATGATGCTATTAAGATGGCCCTTTATTTGGTTTGTTTATAATCAAAAAGGACTTTAACCATTTTTCTGCTACACAACAAGCTATACTTTTGGAAACTTTGGTCAATAAAATACAACACAGATCTTGCTCTATATTATCCCTTATATTATCCCTGTAGAAGTGGCTATGAAACTAATCCAATTGATGGGTCTTTTATAATGAGATTAAAGCTTTTACTGCAGCTGTTGAGGAACTTCCTGGATTTGTTTCTACTCAAACTTGAAATATTCAGCAGAAAATTTTCAGATAAAGTTTTGGACTCTGTAGCATGCACAACTGTAGATGCAGATAGCTTAGATTTCTCATGTATCAATCATCCTCAGAGGAGATGGTTGGTTTGTTAAATTTGCATTCAGAAACAAATCCTCCAGTGCACAGCAGGCAGTCCTATATTTTAAATTCAGTGCTTGGAGAAGATATGGTGAGCATAACTCTTTAGAGCTATCTACTCTGCCTGGCCTCAAATGGATCTCGATATGTAAATAACCTAAATTAACATAGGCACTGTACAGACTGTGAGTGTACAGACTGTGAGGAAGTGCCATAAAGTTTCCATTCTGAAAGCTCATGATTCCCTGTGTTTTGTACGTGTTCCTTGGTTGTGATTCTCTTGGGTGTGTTTATTAAAAAAATGCCTGTTACCAGTACCCATTTTCCAAGCAAAGCAAGTGGAGTTGTGGGTGGATAGCATAAGGGCAATTGGAGTTTGTAGGATAGCTGAGCTTCCTCCAGTTTGCCAGATGGATTTTGTTCAGTTCAGTCTATAATCTTTAAACCGTGCTAGTTTGTTTCTGTGAGTTCTGTGGCTTCTGTTTAAGCTTAATACCTACAATACCTGTGTAGTTCTTGTTTTGGGTTCCTACTTTATTCCTTCATGGATGCAGGAATGTTCTACAAGAAAGTTATCTTGTGCTGACAGAAGCTTTTCTAAGGAATCATGGAAAATGTCAAAGAAGCATGACCTGATAAAGTAGCTGGCCCTTATAGACGAGATTCCCACTTCACCTTTCAGATGATATTTTTATGGCCTCCTCTTGAAATGAAGAATTAGGGGGGGTATTTGTAAGGCTACACTTGACAGAAAGACAAATTACACCACCTAGTGGAGTAAAAAGGTTTTAATTTATCTACAGTTGATCTAGAGGCATATGAACAAGGGTCTCTCAGATATTCTAGGATTTAACTCCTAGCTTTTGAAGATAACTAGTTTTTCAAGGAAGTAGCAGTACTTCCATGTTGCACTTCTTCTGGGTATTAAATGTTGCTGGCTTCTAAGGGGCCATGTCACTTGATGGATTTTGAACCCTGCAGTAGGTACAGGTCTCAGCCCCCAGGTCTCAGCCCCCATCCAGGGAAGAACTGAATGAAATTCCACAAGGAATCCTGTGAAAGCTTATGGTTATATTAACAGGAACTGCAGCTTAGTAGGAGTGCTCTCTTTAACAAGAGGGTTGATGCTGAGGAGCTGATCTTACTGCTGCACATTTCAGTAGCAGTTGAAGATGTTAGATGTACCCTTGAAATGCAGCTGCCAGCTGCAGTTGCATCTGAAAGAACACTCTCTGAGAGGACTGGGAAACATGAATAAAGGCACAGTAAGTGAGGATGATCAGCAAACTGTGTTCAAATATGTGTTTCTGATCCAAACCGAAGCGAAGGTGCATCCAGACGGACTTGTTAATTGCTTTAGATTGCACTCATTAGTGTCTGGATGTGATCTCATCAATTCTATTGTTTTCACTTGTCAGCCTGAAGAAATTAAATGACTGAAGGAGATGGGACTGGAGAATATGTGAGTGATGTATTGTTAGTAAAACTGATGAGTCTAAAACCAGAAGCAGGTAACTAAGTACTTGTATTCTTTTGTGGTGAAATGGACAAATGATAAGCACACAGCATTTCCAAAGAAAAGTATCTAGTTTAATGCTGTGTCTAAGTTCTCTCCATGGAAAAGCAATCTCAAGAAGGTCAGTTGTTACATGGGTCTGAGAATAAAATAAAATTCGTGGGAGTCCCTCTCATTCTCAGTCCAAAGGAACTATGCCAATGTCAATGAAGAAAGGAATTTTCAAGATTGCTTTTCTTCCTTATTTTCCAAAAGCTGAAGACTAGGTTCTGTATGCTTACCACTAGAGCTCTCAAGAAAATACTGCTTTAAGTAATTTGTCATCTCTCAACCCTAGGATTTTTGTTCTGCTGGAGGAACATCCTACCTACGAATTCCAATTCCACTAGTTTAGTTAGTTCCTGATCTGCCAGGAACCCTAGTGTAAGGTGAATGTTGTTTTCATACTGTGTTTGGAATATCAAAGCTGCAGGAACTTGGGAAAAAAAAAAAAAGTAGAGAAAAAAAAAAAAACAACAAAAATTTAAAGTACCTATGTGTGCTTAATTAGTTTATGGTGGTTGTGGAAATATTTAAGGCCTTGTACTAAACACTCTATTATCCTACTGATCACCATATATGAATTCCTGCCAAAGTAAGTATCAGGATAGTGGCCACATGTAGGATGGAAAATGCAGTAAATTGGTACATGACTGAAAATACAACCAGGGAATCAAACAAAAAAATGCTGAAAGGAAAACTACTGGAAATGTGGCAACCTCAGCCTCAAAGACTTAGTGAAGCAGTGTAAAGAGCACAGATGTGCTTACAGATGTGTCCAAATTGCAGCTGTTCAAATTCAACTTATGGTGCCTTCAGTGATAGAGCTCTCTTTAGAGAACATACAGAAAATTGCTTCTCTTATCTGCATTTGTATCAAATTTAATCTGGATCTACCTGCCAAATATGTTACATCTAATTACTGAAATATTCCCCCATCATGTCTTCTAGTTTGCACTGGGTAAGAGAATTGAACACTGTTCTCATACCCTATAAACTCTTTGGTGGATTTGAAAGCAACCACTCAGACATCAGGAATAACTGAGTTGTAGATGTGGACCTGGGAAGAAAAAGTTTCTCCCATCCTGAAAAGCATCCTGATATTTCAGTATTCCCCACTGTAATAAAACCAAGACTGTGTCAAGATTTTAGGCAGGAGAAATGCAAAGTGGGGATTTGCACCTGAGCCTGTCACCTTCCCTCTCAAGTATTTGGTGTGCATTGTCATGGTGTTGACTATGCTTTCTCCTCCTACCTTGGAACTAAACTACTTTCTAAATTAAAATTTTCATTGGGACTGTTATGTTTATATATGAAATTCTGCTAGTGATGAAGTTTTCCACTGAAACTATAAAGCACTTCTCAAAACTTCTCCCACATGCTATAATGTTTGACACCTTGCCTGTCCAACAGAGTACACGCCAATGGATACCAATAAAGCTGCAGCAGTTTATTTGTTCTGAATAGTCTAAGATGTTTGATATTTTGTGCAGATCAGATGATCAGCTGGTAAATACTGACTTAAGAGCACTGAAATAAGTAAAGTGATGAATTAATAGAGAAATGATTAATTCTACTTGAGATTCAGGAATGGGTTTTCAAATAGAACTAAAAAGTATTTCTGTGTGACAAAATGCAGTCTTTCCTGGAACTGAATAAACAGACTCAGGTAGCAGTAACAGAGTATCTGTATCAGTATACTGCTTTTCCTGGAATAATTTTCCTTGTAGCCCATAATATGATAACACAGCTAACCTGCTTTCCTTTCCTTTACCCTGGATAATGTTCATTTATGACATTGTGAATCCAGATGAATTGTGCTCCCAGATGTTCTGGTTTGATGTTTGTTGACAATAGGTGGAACATCCTAATACAATGTTTCTAAGGAGGTAGAGCACTCTGCATCTTGTGGATTGGAGTTTACAAGATAATTTAGGCATGCCTAAGGTTGTTAAAGAATAGCATTTTCTCTATGATCTTATATAAGCTTTGAAACCCAAATCTCCAGTATTAAGTCTAGCAGGATTTTCCTTCAAGTGGAGGTGGTGATACCAGACTGTCATGTCACTCAAAATATATGCAGAAAACCTCCTCTTTCAGATGGATAGAGCACCTTAAAACTGTTGCATGCTGCTCTGGCCGTTTTATGCTGTATAAAATAGAAAATATCCATTTTTAAGCACATTCAAAAACATTCCCTGGCCAACTTCTCATTTCTGTTTTGTTGGATGTTTTAGGCAGAACTTGTCTGATATATTAGAACATTTTGCATTTATGAAAGCCGCCATCTGCCACAGGGCTAGCTGAAATTTGAGACCTTGGTAAAATATCATGCTAAAAGATTCTGAGGTTGTTGGAGCTGATTGCAATGAAGTGTGCCTTCTTACCTAGCCTCGACTGAATCACTGCAGAGAACATTTAACTTTGTCTCTCACAGGATATTTGATGTTGTTTTTACATCAACCTAGCTGAAACCTTCCAGCATTTCTAATGACTTTGTTGATAGCTAACAAGACATGTTTCAAGCTGTTTGTTCTTAACAAGTCTCCTCTTTTGTTGCTTCTGGTTTTGTTTTTTTAAATCTAATTGAAAGTATTTATACAGAGTTTGAAATTCTAGACAGGCACAGGATTTGCTCAGAATAATTGCCAGTGTACAATGGAGGGCTTTTCTATAGTATTTTTTTTTTTTATATTTCCCCTCCTCCAATCCCATGGCCAAAATAAATTTCTGCTAAGCAATGTCAAAAAACCATAGCAACTATCTTGTGACAGAGCTGAGGAGGTTTTGTTCTGCAGAGGACCCATTAATCACTACACTGCCCCAAGCCCACAGTCTCATCCAATGTGATGCTGGGAATTTTCTGCAGAAAACAGTTGCTAAATATTTGTACAGGTGGTGAAGAGCTCCCCCCAAAGTGACCCACGGGAGGAAGTGGAGTGTGTTACTTGTAGTGTGTGAGACTACGGATGGACGGAGGGGTTCCAGTCAGCAAGAAATGGGCTTTTCCCTTTAGTCTGGTCAGGGGAAGGAGGATTAGGAGCAGGGAATTTGCCATGGAAATGGGTCAGAGGCAGGCTGGTGGGGCAGCAGGGCAGAGCAGAGCACTCTCAATGGGCTCATCAGGGCATTTGTTCAGCAGTTCTCCATCAGGTGCAGCTGCTGGGGCTGGAGTGCTGCTCAGTAGGTGCCGCTGCTCATGGCAGTACACATGAACTCCCTGGGCGGCCTCCACCCCCCTACTAAGTCCATCCCTCTACTCAGGATTTTCAAATCACTTCTCTAAGGCCCCAAGTTTTTCCCTGTCATATAATCATGGAATGGATTAGCTGGAAGCTTAAAGATCATCTAGATCCAATCCCTCTACCATGGTCAGGGGCACCTTCTACTAGACCAGGTGGTCAAAGCCCCATCCAACCTAGTCTTGAACACTTCCAGGGCTGGGGTATCCACAGCTTCTCTCAGCAACCTTCTCTGTCACCCAGTCATACATCCTCTTTTTTTTAATTGCTAAATGTCAGTCATTACTTGTTATGGTTTTTTGCATAGCACCAGTTCAAGTTTTCAGGAGAGTCCAGCATTCAGAATATGCTTACAATTAAAGTTTGATCCATTGAAACAGTCAAAAAATTACCACTCACTCACTGCACTTACTTGCTTACTTAGTCCATAAGACCTTTCAGCTGCAGCAGAAATCCATCCCACTGGAGTTTTTATTGCATATATTAGCTGCACTGAAACAAACAATGTCATAGTGCCTTGAATGATTTTGGAAACTTAGAATCCAGAAAATCAGCAATTGGGAAATCTGAACGTGGCTCTTCCTATATCCCAATTGTCAGTATTTACCATGCATACACAAACAATAAACTCCTTACAACCCTTATCATTTTTGCTACTTTCATATAGTTATGCAGAAAAGCAATTGCTGTGTGGGCAGCTGGATAGAGGCAAGAGTGGTTGTTTGTGCCTGGAAGAGGGGTGGTCCTTAGCTTCTGGAGTGCCTTTTGAATGGAAAATAGGATCCTGTCTTGCCTAATGATTTATGTGAAAACATGTCAGTGCTTCTCAATGCCTCCAAGGAGATGTTTTCCCACAGAAATTTGCATATCTGCCCCAGTGCTGTCTTCATGTCTTTTCACCAGGCCGTGTTTTGCCGCCACTTCTCTTCTTGGGACAAAGATAGTATTAACAGCCAGGGCCTCATGGTGTGCCATTTCCTTGCAGATACATATTCCCTTTTTGAGGCCCCTAACTGCATTCAGGGTCTCTTTGCTTTGCTTTCCTAAGGCCATTTGAGAGAGACCTGCCCCTTCTCCTCTAAGCCAGGGTAAGTCATATGATGACATGGGGAGGTGAAAATCTCTTCCTTCAGCTGCAGTTGCACAACTGTTATCATGCTGCTGCTAAATAAAACTTCACAATACGTTTAGGGGGTTTTGGGCTCTGTCTCTGATAGCCCTTAGGTTTTTTTTAGGTGATAATTTTTTCTTAATGTTTAGTTTGTAAGTGTGGTGACAGACCAGTGTCCTGTGCTTAAATTGTGAAAGGTTAGCTCTATGTAGTGTATTGCATGTTCAGCTTGAAGAATAATCACACATTTTCTTTGTTTAGGTAAAAGGCCCACCTCTCACCTTATGCCAGCTTAAGGAGTGTTTAGCCTCCTTTTAGAAATCCAGCTTTGGGAATTTTTGTTTGTTCACATTTAAGAGAAATGACAGTATACTCCTGAAGACACAGTCTGACAAAGTAGAGCAGTGGTTAAACATGTGAATTAACCAGTGTGATTGGTTAGGCTGACATTGGTTGGTATGTTTAAACTCTGGTGCAACTCCAGTGAGGTCAGGATGAAGTCTGCATCTATATCATCTACATAATTTAACCTAGAATATGAGAAAGCAAATAATATGTAGACAGCAAACTATGTTTTTCAATAATTTGTCAGGAGAGAAAAAAAAAAAACCCTTCAACATACATGCCAAATATAGAACTAGAAATAGCAATTATATTTTAAACTTTCTTACTGTGTAACTAGAGAGATCCTATACTTGTTAAATTTGTTGCTTCATTCAATGCTTTCAGTTGTGGTTTTTAGTGTCTGGCCAACTTTTATTTCAAGAATATCCTTTTATTTTTGCCTGTCTGAACTTAGACATTTTCACCCATTGATATGCAAAATGATAAACCATTGAATTTAGTGGTTAGGGAATAGATTCTAGACTTTATGCATTCTATATACAGTGCATATAAAAGAATGAAAAATTCCACCTCTTTTCCAGTGCAGGTCTTCAGGTGCTCAGAATCAGTAATAGTTTTGGTTTCCTTGTACAGCTGTTACAAATTACCTGATCTCACTATTTTACTCTCACACTCTCTATTCTGCACTCATTTCTCTCCCAGTTATGAATTACTAGCATTATTGGGGAGGCACACTCTTCTTTTTGTTGAATGTTGTAAAATATTCACTAGAATCATATAAGAATTTGTTCTGCTGCTGGCAAAAAGCAGCTCCATAAACAATGTGCTCCTTTGTTTGCCTGAAGCATAGTAACAAATGGATTGTGTGTAACAACCATCTATAGGGCTTTTATTTCCTCTCCATTCAGGCTCGGAGTGTTTCGCACTGCCTTTAATGAGGCTGCCTGAACTATGGTAACCCCGTGGTACATTTGTAAGCAGGAGATATTGGATGAATCAACCCCTTCCAGGACTGCATTATGAGGTGATCTGCTTTCATTACAGGATTTATTTTATAGGTGGTAGACCTCAGTGAGAGGATACTGCAGGCACAAGCAGCACTTATCCGCTCTGCAAGGCCAAGTTCAGGGTCTGCATGAATGTGAATCTGCTTTCCCACAGTCAAATCTTTCATTGCATGGCTTGAAACACAACCATTTCTGTGCATGACCTCTCTTTTGCTTCCCCTCTGCTTCAGACTCATACTGGAATGATTGATAGTCCTTTATAAGATACTCCATAAAGAACTATTTTACTTCCCCATGAACATGAAAGCTTGGGTCCCCATACACGTAACAAGTACAAAACCCAGCGTCTCACAGCAGAATGAAAAGCCTCTTCTGCTTTCTGCCTTTCTGAAGTGTGAAGGTTTCCCCTCTGGAACTGGAAATGTTTATTCCCTACAATGGAGCTCACTGTTGTCAAAACTAACAAAACACATATTTATATAAGTACAGATAGATGGCTTCTTTTCATTCCTCTGGAGGTCTATCTAGGTTTTACTGACTTTTTATCGGTTTTTTTTAAACATAATTTATAAATTTTACCAAAGCAATCTATTTTTGGATTCTCAAGTGGCATAGTGCTCTAGTAATCTTTTGTGGTTTGTTTGAATATTTTCACTACCTTCTGTTTGTTCTGCTGCTTTTCAGTCACCATCAGTATCAATACTGGATAGTTTTTTCCTAGGAAAACCGGTTGCAGTACAATTATAAGTATGATAACAAAGTAGATAAAATCAAAGCAACATGCTTTGTTCACCTCCCTATTTCTAGACACATCTTCTGTATGTTTCTTGAAATGTTTAGATGTTAAAAATTATAGCTCAAGCAATTATTGACTTTGCTTAGAGGACCCAGTGAAGAAAAGGAAGTGGTGGGAGAAATGCAAGAGATCACGGAATCACTGAATGGTTTGTCTTGGAAGAAACCTTGAAGATCATTAGTTCCACCCTTCTATAGTGGGCAAGGACACCTTCCACTAGACCATGTTGCTCAAAGCCCCATCCAACCTGGCCTTGAACACTGCCAGGCATGGGGCATCCACATCCAGAAGCCATTGCTTTGGATAACACCCAGAACAAGACTACCTTTAAGAAATCACTGTTGTTAGTTTTTTTTCAGATTTTATATTTGGAAGGTGGATTTGGGAAAGAATTACTGGCAGTGAGGTAAAATCAGGTTGAACAGTGAATTGCCAAGTCATAATGAGAATCCTAACAGCACAGGATTGCAACACCTTGTGCAAATTATAGTTTTTGCTGGAGAGTAGAGCACTGACATGAAAAGTACCATGAAGAAAAAGGGTGAGGTCATACAACATAGCTTGTTATTATAGGAAGAGAAAACCATCTAACGATGAAGACAACTTAATTAGCAAAGAAAACTGCTTGGGGGAAGACTGAAATTTTCTGGGTTATGACTTGCTTAATTTCTTTTTTTTTTCTTTCAATAAGAAATCAACCCCAACCACTCCTCTCCCCAGCTGTGTAAGAACATACAGTGGCAGGCTCAGGGAATTCACCAGCTATTCAAATTGTTAATTTTACTTTTTAATACAGAAATAATTTCCAATTTCCAAGCACTTCTAATTTCTGATTTTACTAGTGCAATTGTAGCCTCTCTATTGCATACATTTCCTGCTGTCATAAACATCTGCATATGTGCACGTATGAGATACAGCAAGGTAAAGAGACAGAGACCCTGAATGTCCTGGTGGGTGCATGGCTTTGCTGTAAATCTCAGTTTCGGCACCATCATTTTTATGTGTCAGTCTCTAAATGCCAATGAGAGACTGAGCTACCCACAAGACAACTTCTGTTCTCCCAAATGAAAATGTTCATGACACTTTTTGTGCATGCACTATATGTCATTGAGCTGCAGAAACAAGCAGCACCTGCATACTCTTGAGAAATTGATGTAGAAGACAGAAAATTGCAAATGTATTGTGAAGCACTTAAAAAGTCTGATGACAAACTTGAGAGGAGGGGTTTTAATGATGAATATTTGTGTTGCTGGGTGATAATCAGGGCTTTACTGTTCATTTTTCTTTGTGTCTTGATGAGTATAAAGGCATGCAGGTTAGCTACCTGGGCACTTATTCTCATTACAATTAACAATTAATTAATTTACAGTCTATAATTTGGCTGAATTTAAATACAGCACGTTTCAAACTCAAGGTTCTGGAAGGCATGTAAAACATGCATGCTGTCTGACACCCCTCATGCAAGTTTAAAGGATACAACAATGACTGGTACTTTGGAAGTTGATCCAATTTTGAGGTGAGAGATGTTTCAGATAACGTGGAATACTTAATTTCTCCCGTATGTCCTCCTCCTCTTTAAATTAGGTCTAATACTTTCTCAGAAAAACTTGGCTATGTGCTTTCAGTGTCTTGCCCCTCTGAAAACAAGCTGCGAACTTCTATTGCTTTTCATTCCCCATGGATCTGTCAAGAGGCTATAAGTATTGAAAGTGTCACCGCAGGAGTCAGTCTTTAGTAGGCAGAGTGAAGGCAGAATGAAGACTGAAAAACTAGAGCTAGTTAAGAAGTTTGTTAGCAAGGATAAATCCTGTATTTATTACTTTCTACTGTGAAGAAACCCCAAATATTTAGGGGTTTGCATTCTGTGTTGGGTGTCTGGCAAGATCACACAACAAGCCCGAGAATTACTAATTGTCTTTCCGAGGCAACTATCTCTAGTTGCAATAATGTAACTCATTTTCAAAATTAAAACGGGAAAGTTGACAAGCAATCACCAAAGGATTGCCTAAAGATTTTTTTTCTTCCTATCGATAATAATAAATACTTTTTAGGCAAAATTAATTTTTAAAAATGACAAGAAAAAAGAAAAAAAAAAGGAAAAAAAAAAGGAAAAAAAAAGGAGACTGGTTTTTAACCTACTGCCTTAACGTTTCTATTAAAATGTATGGTAGTAGACATCTAGCTTAGTAATTGCCCGACAAGGAAGTGTGCAACATTTGTAGAGATAAACTGCCTTCGGTTATCTGACATCATGGACCCGCTTTTGTGCGGATCTGTAAGTGAATGCATCTGCCGCTGGAGGCAACGAGGCAATGCTGATTTACATCGGTTGAGATATGCGAAAAGAAAACAGATTTGGTTTTCTTCCTTCTGCGCTTACTCCCCCAGCCAGCCCCAATTTCACGAAATCCCGTTCCACCGGCTAATAATGACCGCCATCATCATCATCATCATCACCATATCCGCAGCCCCAGGCAGGCTCCCCTGCGTGAGCCAGGAAGCGTGCGAGCTCCGGGCAGCCGTCCGGGCGAGAGCTGGGAGCCGTCCCTGCGCCGAGGGGCAGATCCCCTTCCACTTCACGCTTGGCTGGCGCTTTGTTGGCCGAGCGCTCCCCCCTGGGAGCCTTTGTGCGGCGGCGGGGCCGAGGTGCGAGGCGGCTGCCGGGCGGCGGCCGCGCCACGCCTGGACAGAGCATGACCAGCCCGGCTGCAGCCACTCACCGCCCGCCGCCTCCTTACATCACCATCAGCCCACGGCTTGGCGAGACGGAGCCGAACAGGCTCCTCGTTGTTTCTCCTCTTTTCATGGACAAGGAGAAAGCCTGGGAAAAGAGCAGGGATCCCAGACCTTCCTTGAGAACAGCCGAATATTGTCTGCATGGTAATGAAGGGAACAAAACCGCAAAGGCGCGGAGCTCTCTCCCCCGGCAAGCCGGGGCGCACAAAAGCGGGGTGTGTAATCGAAAGGACGGGGCCAAGGCAGCGCAGTGTGCGGAGGAAATAACCTCCAGTAACCCCAGCGCAGAGCCCGCTGCGGCTCCTGGGAAGACCGAGCTCTTCCCTCTATCCTGTTTTTCATGGCAATGTCCTTACAATTGATTTGGAGGGTCTGTGTCAGTATGGTAAGCACAGCAGCCAGATCTCTTTCTAAAAAATATTGTAACACATGGTGTGCATTTCTGATTTCTGTTTTCTATTACACCCACAAAGTCAAGATGGGTACATTTGCATAGCTCGTCCTTGTTTTTGCAAGCTCCTGGTATTTTCTTAAGGGAAAGTGATTCCTTCTTTGCTTTGTTTTGAAATTCAAAAGAAGCTTAATTTTTCTGTTTGCAATGTGGTTTTCATTGTTGCTTCTTTCAAAGGCGGAAATATGGGTTCACATTATATATACTTTGGACACCATAAGCACCTGAACCATTTCCATCTGTTGGGGACAGGTCCAGCTTCTGTGAAAATTCTGTTTCTCACAAAAGTCCATCTCTTGGCAGCCAGGCACAGTATCCCTATGGAGAAAAAACACGGTTGTCATGGGAGACTGTGATCATGGAGAGAAAAAAATGTTTTCTGATCCATTAGGGAGCTTGTCTCGCTGTACCATGAGGCATCAAACTTGTCCTTCTCTGGAAACCGGAGCAGAGCTTGGCTATGGGGTGGGGAGCTTTTGGAGGACTTCTGCTGTTGGACTCTTCCACCACACCTCTGCATGGGCTGTCTTCCAGGACTCTCCAGGCAGGCATTCTCCTCCACATCTCTCTTTGTTCCCTCGTTCTGTTTCTGCTGCATGTGATACTCCTTCTAAAACGTCAATAAGGAGGATGTGATCCAGATGGCTAGAGGAACCCTTTTTACACCAGAGCATCTGTTGGAGCTGCTAAATGAAAAGTGTGATGCAGAGCTGGATGTATTTCAAAATCAAGCCCTAGGATGTGTTACATACATGTGTTCATTGCATATAGGACATCCATCAACTCAAAAGCTTCAGGGATGCTTAGCACTCTTCCTCTGATATCTCTGGTCCATTTTTAAATGTTATATTTTTCATCAGGGTTAACCAGAACAGTGAGCCAGAACAGTGAGCCAGAACAGTGACCTGTGAAGTGGCATTCATGCCTCTCCATCCCTGTTATAATTTCTTTTCCTTGTGTGCACTGCACAATGTTGCCTCCTAACACTCCTGTGACTGACCAACACACCCAGGTTTACTCCTGCTTTATTACATGTTGCATAGTATGAAAAATAGAAAAAAGGTCTCTAGGAAAATATAGAACTTGTACTTTGTTGAACTATTGAATGCTGTTCTTAAAGCCTTCCTGATCTCTGCAGTGATAAACTCATCCACCAGTGCATGAGATCTGATTATAGCCTTGTACCATGACAAATGTTACCACTGGTTACAGAATTATCCACTAATTAAAAAAAAAAGTTGCTATAATTAAAAGAGTCTTCATTCGGATGGGCTTGTACAAAGAAATACCTCAGTTCATGTTCTGAGCTGTGATAGTGGACTCTGACAGGCAGAAAATTGGAAGAATTGTCTCAGCTTCATACGCTACTCGGAACTTTATGGTAATTAATTATGTAAATAGTTTCATGTTGCTCATTTCTGTCGACAAAACACACATGCACATGAAGATGAATCATTGCTTCCCCTAAGGAGCTAACAAGTGCAGTAAGTTTGTAAATAGTCTTGCAGGAGATTTCTTGACAGTACAGTAATGGTTGTAGTCGATTGTCCAAACTGACACTATCCAAGAACTGTCTCTGTTCTGTAGTGGTATTAGCCCAGGTAGAACAAGGATCTTATAAGTGATTTTTTTTATCCTAAAACTTAATTTGATTGACTAGAGACAAATAAAACTAATGCCTAAACACACTAGTCTTGTTCAAACCACATCGACTCTTGGAGTCCCAACATATTCTTAGAAAACTATTGACAGGGATGTATTTTCCTTACTTGGCTGAAAGAATAAAGTAAAAAAGAAAAGCTTGGCTTCAGCAGCTTTTCCCAACGATTAAGGAAGTGGTTCAAGCAACTAAAATAGGATGTATCAAAGCTTTTTTTTTTTTTTCATTCAAGAAGTTTACATGCTAATCTCAGGACCATTGTCGAGCCAATTTACATGTTGAACAAAGCATTGCTTCAGCTTTCTGATCTATGTATAACTCTTTAGTGCCCTCCCCTGTCCCAGTGTGGAAATGCCTATGTTTGGTAAGGAAACTTTAAATATAGTTAAGAAAATAATTTTGTGACTTTATTACTAAATTGAAATGATACTGTTGTCTGTCTCTCAAATCAATGTTTGTCTTAAAAGTGGGGAAGGGGGCATTTCATTTATTCAGAGAACAAGAAATCAAAACCACCAAAGGACTGTGTGTATGCCATGATTTTGTTTCACAAAAACATGTATATTATATACAAAAATATGCAATATACAATATTGTTTTCCAGGCGTCATAATGATATTGACTTCTCAGCAAAGTATATCAGAGAGGCAAGTGAAAAAAAAAAATAGTTAACAGTAAAACTTACCACACTCTAGGTCAGACATATTCTTCCATGTGAGTCATTTAGCATTGAACACTGTGTGCATTTCTCCTGGATGAAAGGGAAGACAGATGTGCGATCTAAACCAAAACATTGCTTAAAGAAAGAATGGATGTAAAGGTGGTGGAGCCAGTGTACAGGGGAATGAAGTCAAGTATCTACCGTGTATGCAGATGCAGGAGACTCACCTCATCCATATTTTTAGGTGGCTCAACTAGTCCTGTTGAGAACCTGGACAGCATGTCCATAGCCTCTCTGCCCTGGACCACATCCCTGCAGCCTCATTGTGTGCTACTCTATGCCAGTCCCATTGAAGAGCAAGAAGATTTGAGGCGCAGTCAAGAGACTCATATTTCCTCGGAATTTTGGGAGCTGTTATCTGAAATAGCTGTGGTCCTTGCTTGGAAAAGGATTGTTGCTTCACACCCTTGGACCAGTGCTTCTATTGTATTTCCTTATGTAATATATACCTCATTTCCTTCCTGGTAAAGAACAATTTCCGCTAATGGGAAATGTCAACAACAATTTCCCCTAATGGGAATGGTACTGTCTTGTCTGCCTGTCACATCCTCCCTGAAGGAATGGGACTTCACTGATAAAATAAGTTGCCACATTGTCTATCCTTTCTCCTTGATAATATGTAGCTTTTGTAACTTTGGTGAACATGTAACCAACACTGATATGAAAAGTATCAATACAAGCAGCATGAAGGTGGTTTTGTGGATTTTGGGGGGATATATTTGTTTGCTGTTGCTGTTTGTTTTGCTTTATCTTATTTCATTATAATTTTCTGGGTTAATTCTATGATTTTAATTTTCTCAGCTAGAGAGAAATGCAAGTACTGCTTTCCACCGGTTTCCTTCTGCCATGCAATATGTGCTAAAATAAGAGTCTGTCCATCTGTCTTCCTGTGGTACACAGGTACTTTTTGCATGACTAAAATTGGATCTAATGTCCCACAAGACATTTATATATGGGTTAACTTGTCTTAATATGCTTTAAAACCAAGTAAATGGAAGAGACAGGAACTAGAATATATAGGTCAAAGATTTCTTCATCCTTCGGATAATCCAGTTATTTTAAAAAGTAGCAGGAAGTAATCCTAAAAGCTGAGCTTATCCAAATCAATTATAAACATTGCTTTGAAATCCCTCATGGGTTTTATTTTAAATTTCAAAGTGGTCTTGTAAATATTTTTTGTAAATATTGTGTGTCTCAGTTGAAATCCAACAAAAATCTTGTTTGTTTGCTGTATAGAGTTTACTTTAGGATTAAGGCGTCAAGACCTTCATATGCACTGCAGACACACAGATATCTAGATAGATGTCTGCCCATAATTGCTGCAAAACTAAAAGGAAGAGTGGATTCTCTTCTCAAATATGACTAATTAGGAAAAGGAGGGGAGGGGGGTGGTATTACAAAACAAAAATAGTATTCCAGAAATGCAGCATGAAAGACATGTTTCAAGGTCTTGCTAAGCATGAATCCATACTATTGTGTGGATGTTGTATATTTCACAGCATTCACCCCTGACAGGATTTCCAAAGGCAGCATCATTGTGATCTCCTCCTCCTCCTGCCCCCAGCTTATCCAGTTGTGCTGTGTGTGTCAGTAGTGACTCCTGAGTCAATTCCTTTTCTGTCACCTCTGAAGCTGAAGCACTAAAACATATGAGAACTATTATGCTGCTGTTTCTTTATCTCCAAACACCAGGATAATTTATCTTTGTCTGCCTTTTGCTGAAATAGATGTTGGGGCACTGGGCTGGATATGGCTGCTGTTCACAGCAATGAGAAATTCTGTAGCTGTTGCTAAGTGTTCAAAACCAGGATGTTGTTATAGTTGGGTAGATGTCATTAAGTGCTTATAGGTTTAACAAAAGGTTTTTGTGAGGGATAAAGGTAAGAAAAAGATTGTGCTTCTGTAGGTATTCAGAAATCAGGATCAAAAATAGTTTCTATTGCAAAAAATCACTGAACAAATGGGTTTTGTAATGATGTTCAAATTTGTGGGATGCAGAATTACAGAAATAACCAGGAGAAAAGTCTACAAAAGAAAATTATAAACAGGCATGGGAGAAAACAGAGAATTCCAAGTGTTGTTCAAAAGGGTCAACCTTTACCTGTTTGCTGAGAAACCTGCTCTTGTTTATTTTCTCTTTCTCTGAGGAAAAGTTGCTTTGAACATTTTTTGTAATAAACTAATTTATATCCAAGATATGCTGGCCTCTGGGAGTTTCTCCTGCATTTGAAATAACTCACAAGACCCCAGACTCCTGGGTCTCTGCTCAGGCCAGAAAGAGGTAACATCATGTTTTCTTTGAAAGAGAAATTGGTTACAGTTCTATATATATCCAGAAATAATATGAATTGTGTAGTATGAGTATTCCTTACTGAGCTGAAGTAAGTTTCTATACTGCTGGATAAGTCCAGGCAAGCAGCAAACCAGTCCATTGCCTGTGCCTCACCAGAGCACCAGAGTCTCAGCACACAGAAATCAGAATCACAGCCATTAATCAGAATCTCTCAGCAGATGACAATGACAGAAGGCAGTGTAGAAAATATTGTAGATTTCTAAGTATGCAAATAGATTCCTGTTACAATTTACAAATTAGATTCCTCAGTTCTACTGGGAATGTGTATTTCCAACTGTAGGGTTCTTAGACAGGCTATCCTGCTTCTACAATCTCTGAATTTTTAGCAGGAAAAGGTTTTCAAATCATAGTTGATTTATATTGGTGAAATGCAGCTTTACTTTCTTTTCTGTCAAGAAGTGCTTCTGACTTGCTGGGCTGCAGCCTGAAGCTAGGAAATTTCACACAGGAGTTTGAACAAAACTAATATAGTGATGTTAAGCAATGGTTGTGAAAGGGTTAGGCTCTCCCAATTGCTACATTTTTCTGCTTTGCTCAGAATTTTGCTCTTCTAGAAGAGAGACATTATTTTTGAACCACATGCTTGGGAAAACCCCTAATTAGTTTCACAAGGCAGAAGCCCCTAAATGTCTTTGATAACATCAGACCAAGGCTTGCTCTCAAATGCAGTCTAATTCTCATTCATCATTCACCATTTGTGTTGTGCTGCCAAAGGACATCAGAGCAACAGGGAGGTAGGCCAGGCTGCCAGGAGAGATGGTGATTGGCATAGTCATTTGATGCAGCAAGGTTAAAATGAAACCATTTTAGTTCAACACAATCCAGAGTTCTTGACAAATCTCGAAAAGAACAAATTGCAAGCTATCTTTTGGACACAAAATCAGCTGTAATCTTTCTTTAAGTTTTAAGATTATCTGCACTATAAGAGACACTTGAAGACATGTTTGCTTAAATATCCACTATTTTTTTTTCTCCTTTTGACTCAGGCCATAAGGTGCTTTGGTACTTTTTCTAACTTTTTCTCCAACAGATTTCAGAACTCTTAACAACAAATACTTCTGTGATCTCTTATTCTGATTTTTTCTTCTGTTTCCTGTTGATGACATTTTTCATCACCAAGTTTTGTCTTTGAGAGCAGTGGTTTCTTTCCTCCAAACAATTTCCTTGATGTATTTTACTGTCTGTTGGGTAGTTTTGGACAGAATTTCTGGGGCTTGCTGAATTTTTCTCTTAGCTATATTCAGCAGCACACTTATATGTCTTCTTATTCTCATTCTCTTTTGGTTTAAATTTGGCTATAGACTACCCATTCTTCTTCCTTTAAAGCTTTTTAATTTTGATTCCCTAATCCATTCCTCCATCAGTTGATCCAGGATTTCTTGAGATCTTTGAAGCTTTTGTTCTGTAGCAAATCTTCTGCTCAAGCTCATCATCTCTGACCTGGTGATTAACTCACTTCTGATGCCTGTGTTTTGTCTCTTTGTGCTGGGTCAGCTCCCATCTCCTCTTCAGTTTCTTTCAAAGACCTATTCTCAAAAGCCCACAAAGCCTTGCATCTGAGCAGATTATGGTTCAGGTCTGTAGTATCCTCCATGATCTGCTTCTTTCTCAGATGTTTTTCATGGAAACATTTTCTGTACTCATCTTAGAGCTTTGATCTTTTAAACTTTGCCTTGTGCTTCGTTTCTTTCTTTCTCCTGTGCCAGTATATTTCGTCTTATCTCTTAAGGCTATTTCTTTCAGCCTGGCTTCCAGAAAGTCACTCCCTGTTTAGACTGTTGACACTCTCCTGGGTTTTATCCAGCAGCTGTCATTCCTTCCTTCCTTCCTTCCTTCCTTCCTTCCTTCCTTCCTTCCTTCCTTCCTTCCTTCCTTCCTGCCTGCCTTCCTGCCTTCCTGCCTTCCTGCCTCCCATCATCTGTAGGGCTTTGTGGTCTCAGACCTAGGGGTAGCCACAGATGTGAGTGCTGCTGCAAATTAACTCCAACAACGTAAGGATCTGAAGAGGAATTTTCAATCTTAATTTTTTTTGAGTTTGTGAGTATAGCTGCTAATTGTGGAACAGCTCTTCCAACATGGAGCTCTTGGACCCTGTGCTGAGAAAGCTCACCATGGAGCTCAGCACAGTACACAGGAGGATGATTGGCTTCTTAGCTTTGGAGCTGTGCTAGGGAGCAAAGTGCTGGGGGATCATGTTCTTCAAGGCTGGTACCATTACAAGAGATTGCTGGGATTGACACCAGCAAGCAGAGGCACTTTTTAATCTCAGGATGTGCATTAAGCAGTATAATGAGGAGTATTGATCCAGCCTGGAAGTTATGAAGATGTCGGTTGCTGTGACTATGTCTTTAATCAAAAACCAAGAGCCACAGTTTTCTCAGGGACAGTTTTCTCTTGAACCCCCACTTAAAGAAGCCGTGCTTTTGTTAGTCCTATATAGACTTTTAGCTGATTTTAACAAGAAATATTTTATTTTCAGTATTGTAATATAGGGATTTTAGCCAGTTTTTAATCTCTGAAAATCAAAATTTATATATTTCTATTTGTATTTCTTTATGTATTTATATTTGTATAAATTTTCTTAAATTTATTAGCTTTATTTCCTTGCTTTCTCAACATAAGCTCCCTTTGATGGCTGAGGAGTCTCAATTGCATATGTTCTTAAACTTGTCTTCAACATTAAATAAATACTGCATACTCTCTTGGGTGCTTTAGTGTGAGTTTTCTTAGGTAATACTCCATTGTTTAAAATTCAACTCAGGAATCTTGACCATTTCAGTACTCTAGTACAGTTTCTTTTCACATGCAGGTTTTTTTAAATGTGAAAAATCTCCCTAAAACTGTGAGTGAACAATAATGGTGGTTCATCCCTCCATTTTGTGTATGTTTTCCCCTGTTCTTTAACAGATAGAATGTTTCATAATGAGAAGAGATCTTGTCCTCGCAAGTAACAGAGATAATTCAGTCTTGGGACTGTGTATTAGGCAGCTGCTAAACTTAGCCTCAGATCAGAGAGCACACAGAGAATGATGGAAATGAAAGCAGACGGCCTTCTCAAACTATTTATCTCTGAATTCATAAAGTTGTGTGTGGAAATGCTATGTATGGAGATGAATTACAGAGGGACCAGTTGTGTCTTATGTAAAAATCATGTTAATGTAAAAAAAGGGGAAGAAAATACAGTGTTGCTAATCCAAATGCTGTCAGTGTGTTGAAAATTGGACCATCTTTATCCTGTAACAGCAACATTCCTTATGGAAAACCAATTTTGGTGAAAAGACGATATTTATACCAATGCTATTCATATTGTTCCTAAAGACCTCATGCATCTCCTTAATGTTTAAAAAAATGCATTAATGTCAGTTTTAGGGATGAGGAACAGAAAAGGACAAATGAACACAGCAAACCTCTGCTGAGCAAAGAGAGCTCCTGTCTTTTCTGACAGGTTAGCACCGATGTGCTCTTCCTCTCTGACGTGCTATGTAAACGTGTGTATTTGTAACACAGTTTTGACATGCATAACAACATAACTGTGCCCTGAATTACTTGCCATACAGATGTTTACATCATCAGTGATGGCACTTATTCAGAGCTGAATTAGCCTTGTTTCTTCATGTTGTGGGGAGATCTGGCTTAATCTGACCTAAGATATACATATTTCCTCTGCACTATATTTTTGACTGAAGTATTGAAGGATCAGCGTTTTGCTGAAGATACACCTTAAAGAAAAAACATTAGTGAACATTAGTTCCTTGGTCCCTCACATCACTTAGAGGAGACAGCTTCAGAAAGGATGCTGGACTCACACACAGTGACTTGGTCATTAGTGAGAGAGCACAAAAGCTCCTCTGCATCTTTCTTTAGCCACGATATTTACTTCACCGATGTTGATATTTTGGCCAGAGTTTGTGTGCCATATTCTTTCAGTAAATTACAGCAGTACATGAAATAGGCAAGAACATGCTATTTGAAGGTGATATTAATGGTAGGAATAATATAATTTACATAATAGTAGCATTAATTAAGGCATGTAAAAATACCACTGTGCTGCCTATTTAGTCTCTTAGACTATAAAAGGGAAATGGTCTTATGCTGGTGATCAAAATGCACTCCTAAAAGTTCATCAAATCACTGTCTTTTTAGTCTTCTTTTCTGTGGGCATGGCACCATATTATTGAGATGCAGAATAGCTGGTGTAGTCAGTCATACAACAATGTCTGTGGGTACTTGAATACCAAAATATCTGTACAGATAAAGTACAAGTCTAAGTAAGAGTCAAAGACAGATATTTTGTTATACTTTATTGCTTGTACCCATGGTGGTTACATAAGTAGGGAGGTCAGGCTTTATTCTCACCTGCTTGTGAGTTGCAGCCATTCAAACTCATTTATTACTGAACAGCATTAGTAATATATAGCTATGAGAGCTAAAGGAGAAGTGGTTTACTGTTTCCTGCTGTCACTGTTTGCCTCTCCTGCAGTTTAGCTACAACCTTTGGCTGCTGATGTTCTGTGTTTGTTTTACAGGATCTGAAATAGAAGTGTGGGGTTCACACTTTGGGTTTAATGTATCTGACCATAAAACTTCACAGTGAATCCAGGCTATAGTTAGAATCCATCTTTCATGATGCAGTCAGATACAGTCAGTGGGGCTGAAGGAGATAAGAGAATTAAAGACACTGAAGTACTTTTTCCTCCCCATTTCTTTTCCTGAGGAAATAAATTAGGTATATGAAACAATGGCTATCTGTTATGAGAAATGCTGGAGGTGAAAGATTTCCCACATTCAGACGAAGGCAAAAGTTCAGGGTGGTTTGCTTGGTCACATGTAGTAAACAGAAGATGGCTGCAAACATAAGGGAAAAGAACCTGTATTTTACAACCTTATATTAAAACTAAATAAACCAGTTCTTCAGCTGACATAGAAAGGTGTCTGTCTATTGATTCTGATAGAGATTTACTGATGTACCTGTGGCTTGTCCTGAAAAAATGTTTATCTGAATATCACTGGGTGGTAGGAGATTTTACACACAGAGATAGAGCTGATCAATGCAATAAATATTTAACTTTCAACAGAATATTTTCAGCCTAGGTGTTGGTTCAACTGAGGCCAGAGAAGAAGCTAACTTTGACATTCAGAAGCAAATGTTTGAGGGGTTTGAATCTACTGTTATAAAGGCAGTCACTTGAAAGCTGTCCTATGTTAGTCCATCTGCTGAGAGAGAAGCCACCTACCAGAGCAAAATGAAACTTTTTCCCCTTAAATGGTACACAGGCATGAACTGTGAAAGCAAATGCTCTCATTGCTGATGCTTACATTTGTTTTGATTATCTCAAGGTCCCAAAAAAAAGATCAAAGTTTTGGAAGACAAGGCTGAAGGGTTCATGGAGCAGGAATTCCTGTTTCCTAGTCCAAGCAGCTCATCCCATGTGGGTTTTGCTATCATACCCACCTTTTTCCCTGAAAGCTGCCTGTGGAAGCAGGAGGCATTCTGTATGAACTCCAGTAGGGAGCACTAGGAGGCTATTGCACATGCAGCTGCTGGGGAATTGCACTGAGATCAAACAGCTTGAGGATTAATTTGTTTCTGCTGTTTTGTCTTTTAAAGGTGATGGTATTAATCTAGAAAACAACAGTACCTTTTATGAGTGATCAAAGCTGTCATGTAAGAAATTGCAGGGAATTTAACATATTACAGTTATCACTATGCTGGGTTGGACCACCTTCCTGAGAGAGGCATTTAAATACAATTTCAGTTTGAGAACTGAAATTCTCAATACAATTTCAGTTCGAGAACCCTATGATTGCAGCAGAATCGTTCATAATGTGATTGGGGTCAGAGATTTTATCTCAAAGTACGTCCTGCTAGTGACTGGGTTTCATGTGTTATTGGTTGTGAGGAAGACTCTAATTGCATTTCCACACTGTGTGGGGACTGGTTAACACAAAGAAATCTCGTCTCCTTTTGTGTTGTGCTCAGCCCAGCAGTTACTTTTGTTCTAAATTGGGTCTGGCAGCCTCTAGGGTGGATGATTGACATGTCAATGTGCTAACAGAAGCCAGAACCAATTCTCTTGTCTGACACCTCCTTTCCTCCTCCGAATATTAATGATGAGTGACCCAGCTGAATGAATGAAAAGTGCACACATCCCTTGTGGCTCTGTGCAGATGCTCAGAGATGACAGCAGGATTTGCCCAGGAGAGGACACAAGCCCATAAAGCCATCTGGTATTATGTAGTGAGCTTAATGTGTTCATTGACTTGGCCAAATGTTTGGTAAATCAAAAGTTGTCAGGGAAGGATTCATAATATTTATGCTTAAAATGCAGTCAAAACATCACAGAGAAAAATAGGAGCCCTAGATTAATTCCTAGAAAACCAGAAAGAAGTACAGTTCAGATTTTGAGCTGGGAAGATGAGCAATGAAAATATAAAAATATTTTAGTTAAATATGAGTCACAAAGCAGTGATTTGCTCTAAAAGTGCCTTCAGTTACCCTGTGATTGATTTCAGATAACACAGGTTATTGATGATCACCAAAGGCTTTTATAGTACAATTTCTCAAAATGTCCAAATGAGCCAGCCTTGGAAGCCATTTTGCAGTCACTTGCTATTCATCAGTTCATTATTCTGATTTGGTTGAATCAAATAATCCGCTCTTTCTTTGTCTGGATTATGTAATATTTATTGCTATATTACAGACTGAAACTATTAAATGTGTAGTCAGACTGTTAAGACTAGGTGGTATAATGCATTACCAAGGAACAGATTTCTTTATTTAATCATGCAAATTTTATTTTTTTCAATTAAATAGATTCCCTTTTGTAGTCTATGATTGAAGATTTTCCATGTAAATGTCTCTTTTATCTCTAGTATCTCAGCCAGCAATTCTGCCCCAATAGGTGACCAGAAAAAAAATCCCTATTAACATACAACAGACTTTTTCTCTATATGAGGTTTAGATCTGGTTCAAAGACAAAAAAAACCCTTTCTCACTCAATTTGGCGTATTTTTTATCTCCACTACAGTAAAAGTGCAACCCATTTTCACCTTCAGCGCCTTCCTCTTCTTTTGAAGACACTGCAGTTGAATACCCTTTGTATTTTCACAATATCCCAAAGATTGGCAATTCTTTTGCAACTATACAGGAAACTCTTATATCTGTGAGTTGAGCAGAGCAACTTTTGCAGGGATTATCGCAAACCTTTCCCCTAATCACTTTCTCTGTTTTCTTTTATACTGTATGACAGCCCAATCAAATTCACCTGGTTGCTGTGAAACCATTTTGTCTTGCTCTTCAAATCCTTTAGTGTGACCCCACTTGATTACCTAATTATGTTATTTTCCATCTTCCACATTTTTCCTATCACTTTGCAGTTTCCTTTTATTTCTCAGCTGCTAACGTATCTCCCACTTATACTTTGTAAGCGATATATCTCACATCACTTTGCTATATGTCTAATTTAAACCACATCTTTCAGTTCCCCTATAGTTAGTGGAGAGAAAGGATACCTGCAGGGCATATTTATTTTGTCTCAGTCTATGACAAACACCTAAGTTGATTGTGTTGAATTGCTCTCTGGGTATTCTTTCCATACACAGGAAATTTAGACAACCAGTTTGGTTTGTACCTTAGGAAGTATAGGGAAAATAAATCCTTGTTTTAATCAGTTTGCCCAGACTTTTCCCAAATGCCTTATTCCCTTCTACCTCAGTACCTTAACTCCCTTCCTGGAATCCATTTGATAGCATTTTCTCTAACTAAATATGCTATTAAAATTTAAGCCTTCAAGGAAATATGTAATCATTATTGTAAACAACCACTTAGGAAAAGAAAAAAAGTATAATATTAAAATAATTTTTATTGACTTTTCAATTCTTCATACTGAAATTTTGTTTGTGAGCCATTGAGGTATTTCCATGTTTCTCTGAGAGAGTGCCTTTCTGCTGTTGTTGTACAAAGGCTTTATTAGAAGAAGGGTGTTCAAGCTTACAAATTTTAAACCAGCAATTTGCAACAGAAGCCTGAGTAACACCTGTTACAATAGTTCCCCAGAGATGGGGTACGTTGATGGCCACCACTGTCGCATGCAGATTGTTTATTCTGGCCTGAGTTATTTAAATACAGCATGGGATTTTTTTTTTTTTTTTGTATGAGTATCAGTTTAAACAGAATCCTCTCACTGCATCACAGTAGTAAAAAACAATAATTTTTAAAAACTGCCTGTAAGATTTGGTTTAACATTATTTAAGAAAAAAAAATCTGAACATATTTTAAGTTTTTTTTTTTTTACTCTTGCATCTTAAAAAAAGTTGATAATTTCTAAACAATTACAAAAATAATCACTCTGGGATTAGACCTTTGAATGACAAAATTCAGCTGCAAGCCCTTTTATTAATTTTTTTTTCAATGTAAATTAATAACTAAATAATCGTGGCACAGAAGTAGTAGGTTCAAGGTTCATAAAGAAAGTAGAGCTACACTGCACAGATTTATGATAATTCAATGATCAGTGTCACTGAAAAGCAAGAATGAACTTTTCATCTGTTGTTTGCTGTTATATGGGTTGTGCCCTCCAATCTGAAGCAAGACAAGATTATGATATCTTTAAATGACAAAATAATACAGAAATTCTTTTGTTAATATAGCTTCTTCTACTAGAATTAAAATATATATAATAATTATCTTATTCCAAATGGCATATACTTGCTTCAGTAAAAATGTTTAGTCTCTCTTGTGCATACCAGTTTCAGCTTTGAAACTCACAGAAAGGGCTTAATTTCATAGAATCACAGAGTGATTTGGCTTGGAATGGACATTGGAGGTCATCTGGTTCTAACCCCCATTGCCATGGCAGGGACACCTACTAGACCAGACTGCTCAGAGCCCTGCCCAACCTGACTTAAAACACTCCCAGGAATGGGGCATCCACAACTTCTTTGGGCAATCTGTTCCAGTGCCTCATCACCCTCACAGCAAAGAATTTCTTTCTAGAACCTAATCTAAGTGTTATCACTTTCAGTCTGAGGCAATTCCCCCTTGTCCCATCACTGCCTGTCCTTGGGAAAAGTCCCTCCCCACCTGTCCTGAAGACCACTTAGGTATTGGAGGGCTGCTCTAAAGGCTCCCTGGGCAGTGAGTAAGTTCTGTGTAGGCTCTCTCTCCACAATGTTCAGCCAAAGTAGTTCTGGTGCTGGAAACTGATTATTAGAGACTGCTGAGTTTTCTCACACTCATGTGGACAAATTCTGACTGTGAAGGAGCAAAGTGGGTGTGTGTACATATCAATTCTTCTGGGTAAGCCACTCTCAAAAATGAAATACAAACAAAAAATCTGGCAGGAGAACAAAGTTCAGTCTGGGAAAGCTTTTCTCACAACAGAAAGTCCAGACTCCTCCAACAAAGAGAGTTAGTATCAGATTAGTGCCAAATTATTGAAGACTCAGCTGCATTGTTCCCCTATTGAATGCTGAGAGGATTTGTCCTATAGGGTTAGATTTGAGGAGGGGTGGGAGTGGGGACAGGTTGAGTTTCCAGCTTCCATGGCCCAAGCAGAGAACCTATGCAGGAGGGGAAGGTCTCAGCTGAATGGTAGGATGCATGCTGACTGCTGATGCATTCACACTGTGGGAGGCATCCCTGAGTCTCTGGGATCTTCAGGATATGCTATTGGTTTGTTTACTATCTACTGCCAGGGGAGACAAAGAATACCTGTTGCAGGAGAGAGAGAGGGATGCCCTCCAGGATGGAATTAAGACAGTTTCAATTGGTCAGAACCACCAGAGAAGGGGTTCCTCTTCTATTAAATGAGATTTTAATTTTAAACTACTAGTTTGATCTGCTACATTTCCCCCTCAAACATATGACTGTGAGAGCAGGAGGAGCAGTGCAGGAATACAGCCAGGGAGCAGACAGGAATGTAGCTTTAGCCCTGGTTCTGCATGTCTGCTCACAATGAACTTTGAGACCTGTGGGAAGCCTTCCCATGCCATTAGGATGCTCACTGCTTTCAGGAGGATGCCTTTCACAGGCTTCTGAGAGGGAACAGGGGTCTGTATGTGCCATGTCTAAAGCCAAGGGAGTTAGAACAAATGCATTCAAATATGGGTAAAGGACACAAATCTGGGAAAGGAAAAATGAGCAAGTATGTATTACACAGGCTAGAGAGAACTGCTTCTTCCATTCAATTTTCTTCTGCTCAGTAAATGTTAATTAGGTTTTGATGTGGGGCCCTTTCAGGATATGAATGAATCTATTAGCCATTGACAGCTATGAACAGACTATTTGGAATTATAAATGGAAATAATTTATTTACTGGCATGATGAAACCTGGAAACCTTTGGTGAAAGACAGCAATTAAGGGACACAGCAATAAAACTGGCAGAGGGAAGGAAAGAAGAAATATTACTGGAAAAAAGGCTTTTTATTCTACATTTCAAAAGGAGTAAACATGAATGATAAAGCATGCAGCATGGATTGAAGGGAGATAAAGAGCTTAAGCCCACTGCATCAGCACCAACTGGTGCTGCACATATGCTCCTGTGGCATCTGATGGGGCTGGGTTTGTGTAACTGCACAGCAGAGCCAGGCACCAGACAGGGAAAGGAAAGCAATCCCTTTGTCAGCTGGGCACACCACAAGCTCTGGCTTTCCACTTTCTCCTGCAGGTTAAGTAAGAGTAATGAGAGCTTATTGGTGCCTTGATTGGGCACAAAGCCAAGCATTATCCTTTCCCTGGCACAATTAACCTTTCTGGTGAAGAAGTGCTTCTGCCTTAGCTTACCTAAGGGGGTTGCTTTTTATTTACAACTAAAGTCAATACAAGAACCACTGTGAACATTCTTACTCAGGTGGAATGCAGATTATTTCAAATGTTTAATTTATGTTTATTTCTAAGTATAAGAAATCCTACTTCAACCAAAAAAAACTCACTCAACTCCTACATAAGCAATGAACAAAAATTGCTTAAAATGCTTTTTTTTAAATTTTTTTGTTAAGCTGATGTAATATTGGGAACACATAGGGTCTAATTCAAGGGAGCAATGTCTCCCTTGAATTAGAAGAGTGTCGTCATGCTAGCAAAATTCTTAACAATAAATTACTCAGAATGTAAGTTCTGCTTGAGTAATGTTTATAGAAGCAGGCTCTGGGTTTCTCTGCTGACTGTGCTATCAAGAGTGTCAGCTGTGATTTGCTTCTTGTGATATGGATTAGATCCAAGCTGAATCTGTCTTTTTTCCAAGTCAATTATGAATTATCTGAGAACCAAAGCAGCCAAATGAAATTGCCCTGAACTTGAAAAAGAAATTAAATTTCTTGTATGCTCCAGAAAGAAGCGAATCTTGCTATTTTTAAGAGGTAGGAAACAAATTTATTTTGTGGCTCAGATTGTTTGTAAGAAGATGCTCAGATTTTCTGTTGAAGAAGAGTCAGTTAAATACAGAGAAATAGAAGCAGAGAGGAAGAAAATGTGCAACCAAAAAATTTCATAGGCCAATTATTGTGTAACATTTCAGGCCATGCATTACAAGCATGTTTCCTTAGGTGAATAAAAAGCCCAAGCAACAAATCAGCAGTGCCCAGAAAATGGTGTCTTGGGTCCTGTATGTATGAAACAGGTTTGCAGCTTGGGTTTATCACAGATGAGGAAACCAACTTCTGATTTCTTCCCAGCTCTAATTTTCCCTGTGTCACACCACTTTTCTACCTCATATTTTATTATCAGTACAACTGGAATAAATAAAGTGTAAGTCTTAATAGATTTGAAGCACATGCATCTCTGTCTAAAATAATTTTAATCTAACCTAGCTACATGGGCAGATTAATATGAAACAAGAACAGATGTCTTCATCCCACCTGTAGTGCCATTTTCATTGTCTGTTGCTCTGCCACTGCCAAGCAGGTGAAGTATTCTACAGTTCTTTCTATTCTGAACATGGCCTAAATGATTGAAAACTTGTTGAGAGATCTGCCATTGAATTGTATTGTGTCAATACTTTTTTTACATCCACAAAGATAAAGATCCAGTTGTAGCAAGAGCTGAGAATAAATGATAATCCATCCCACCTGAAGGCAGTGATAAAATGCCCTTGGAACTTTCATGGGTAAAATTTTCATTTTAAAATGTTTTTAATTAATTTGGTTTTGGTTTTGTTCAGTGAACAAAAATTAAAGAAAATTAAATAAATTATATTCCTCCTGCAGTTTAATTTACAAATCCATTGAACCTGGTTACCTTAATTTTATTTCTTTCATATGATACTTATAAGCAGAGTTTTATTGATCATCTTTTTACCAACCTCTCTGTATTTTCCTGGGAATAGATCTGCTTCTAAATCAGGCAGATATTGCAACTGTCATCAAATACTTAATGATTTTTCTTATCCTTGTGTCTTAAAATAATTCTGAAAAAATATTTATGTGTCCATTAATACATTATTGTTTGTTCAGTAGCAAATGAAAGTTCAAATAATGCAAGTGAGGAAGAATACTGAGAAATTTTAAAAGCTGTAATTTTTCACAAGTTGAATTACTAAACTGTTATTTTATAAATCTATATTTATTAAAATTCCCCCTTCCCTTGCGTGTTGGGCTATCATACACATTTTTCTTCTTCTTCATTATGCACAAAATATCATCAAAGTTTATTATGATTTAAATTTTGGTTTCATTATAAAGAAATTAATGCTTTATTTCCCTTTTGGTCTTCATATAATCATCTTTTCTTCTTATCAGACTTACCATTATTAATGGAAAATTTTCATAATATTGAAATAATTGGAATAATGGATCTATTGAGCAGTTTATGTCACATGAAATGTGACAGAAAATACAGTTCAGGAAGGCTGCATTAAGCTAAATTACCTCTGTCCACTGATGCTTCCTAGTAATAAATATTAATTTCCAAATTCATTCTGTGCATTAAAAAAGAACTAATTATACCAGTAATATCCAGGTAAAATTGCCAAGATTATGGCAGTGAGCCTGCTATTATAAGAGAGGAAAGCAGTAGAGACTAGCAGCAGTAGCAGCATTGATTTATGTGCAGATACCAACTTTCTTTTCAGGATAGTAAGTTGTGAAGTAAAGCCACTTTTCACATCCCCAGACTCAGTCAATTCTATCACTGAAATGGATTTTATGTCTTGGTCATTCAAGACACCCTTTTGATTTCATTGGAGACTGAGAAGTTTAAGAATAAAAGATTCTTTTATTTCAGAATACAAGAACTTTTGCCTGTTCCAAAAAGATGGGACATCTATGTGAGGTTGGATCAAATCCTTATTTCTGTTCTGAGTAAAGGAGTCTGTAAATAAGGATGGACTCCTCTTGGGCTAAACCTCTTTTATTTTTTATAGATATAGATCTAGATATCTAGATACCTATCTTTAATGCCATCAGTTTCTGAGTGAGGGAGTCTGAGAGACAGAAAAACACAGCATGAAGTCTCCTACATTCCTGTTCCATTTGGGAGTAATGAACATAGCATGACACCTTGTAAGTTTTTCTGTAGAGTATCTGAGTCCCAGTAATGTGAAGATCAATTTATAGAAGCAGAGAAGACCCCCTGCATGGGCTTGTGTTGTTTAGTCCTCATTCTGCCAAGATGTTTGTGTAATGATTTTCGGCTGAACTTGTTCAGTGAACAAATTGTACACACAGACTCACATTGCTTGTGCTCTCCCCTTCTAAACCAAAAGGCAGATGGTAGCCAAAAAGATACCCAGAAGAAGCAGCCAAAGGCAGAGTCTGGCAACCTTGTCTAAGATTTATGGAGGATGAGGACAGTAATGCTATGAGATTAATGACTCCACAGTAATAATTGTTTGGCTCCTAAAGGGAGCCTTAAAATGTGTGGACAAATACCACCCTGCCATTTCTTTTCAAGAGGAAGCCAAAGAACACAGTGAGGACCCACAGTAGCTGCTGTTCCTTTCCCCCTGGGCTGCACACAAGAAAACCTGAACATACACCTTCCTCTTAACACATTCCTCTTGATTCTTGTGAGTGTTTTATCTTGAAAAGATGAGCAAGTGCCACCTATGAGAGATATCACTTCTCCTGCCATAAGGTCTCACCCTGAGTCTTGTGACATTAACTGCTGAAATAGCCATGAGCATAACCTAAACAGTCCATGGCAAGGCAAATGTGAGGAGGTCTTGCTCCAAACACAAGGAATTGCTTCAGAGCAATTTTATGCCATTTCTTTATTTCATTTTGGAACTGAACAGGGTTAAGCTTTTTATTTGCAGTTTTTGAAAGCAGTCCTCAACACAGAACCGCTAAGAATGTGAATGTGGAAAAGTAACACTTGGGAAAGTCAGAAGCAACTGTAGCAGCTACTGGCTTCATTAGTGCTTCAAAAATGGCTGCTCTCACTACTGGGCAGTGACAGATACTTTTTAGTTCATTTGCATGTCTTTGTCTTTCAACTTGATTCCAAAATTTTCTTGAAAATTACTATTCATAGCTTTTGGCAGCACAGTGCTGAACAAGAGGCTGTACAGGATAATCCTTATAACTTATTAGACTGTACATGTTCACTGAATGACCTTTAATTGAATATTACAACCATACTTTTAGTTAGGCCAAAGTCAAAATCAAAGTTAGTAACAGGATGTTAGGAGAAAGAACAGAAGGATGGATGGATGGATGGATGGATGGATGGATGGATGGATGGATGGATACTTTTTCATAATACAGCAGGAAAGTGTAAAACACATCTTAATCCTGTTTTTGCTATTAGACTTTTCTGTGCTTTTTCCTATCCAGTGCCCATTTTTTCTTCCAAACATGGTCAATCCTTTTTGCTTCATTGTTTCCTCCTGTAAGTATTCAATGCAAGCAAAGGCAATACAAGGGACCTAGAGAATTTCTGCGTCTCTTGATTCTGCAGTTGCTGTCTGAAGCCCTATTCCTAAATCCAAGATTTACTTTCATTCTCCGTCAGACAGTGTTGATTACCGAGTTAGAGAAATTGATTTGCAAGGAAAGGTTAAGGAGATAAATACAAATAGCTTGGCTGCAAGATGACTAAGACAGATGGGAACATCATAATAGGCTGCAGAGTACGATTACACTGAGAAGGAAGGGCCTCTGGGGAAAGGCATAAAACATATTCTGGATAATTTTGAGTCTTCCAATTGTCACCAGAACCATTATGGTGAAAAGGGAAGCAGGTGGCTGCTTTACATACTGTTCTGAATTTAAACAAGTCTCAGCAGAAGCACTTAGTTATGGGTTATCACAAGAGTGCAGTATTTACCCTGCTCCTTTAGATCAAAGCTCTGTCCAGCTTCAAATCCCGACTCCTTCAATACCATGAATCTGATGCTCTGGACCTGAGCAAATGTGCAGGGTTCTTCCCTTTTGTCTTCTGCCAATTCCCAGCTGTTTGTGGCATAGGGTTTTTTCTTGGGGTTTTATTAAGACCATTACATTAACAATTACAAATTAACCCAGCCCTCCACTATTCCTCTACTTTTAAGCCCATTATTAATTTTGACACTGAAAGTGATTTCCCCAGTTTAGTTATGTATGGAATGCAGCTGTTGTCTAATCAGTAGATTGTGTGTTCTTGGCTATTATGTTGAAGGATTCAATGGTTGTTTTTTCAGATTTAGAGAAATAAAGGGTTTATTTCACTTGCCTTTTTCTAGTCTGTGTGGTCATGGTCTTGTTTGTTTGTGGTTAGTTGCCTTTTATTGTCCCCTTTTAAAAATCAACTATGTATTTTTATTATATTGTATATCTGGGGTGTACCCAGTGTTCAGGATGTGAAGCTGTCATAAACTCTTATTTGTGGATTATTTGTGTCTATCCTCTGTGGATTTTTTAACTGCTGCTGAGCAGGGATGACATTCACAGTGCTGTACTGTGACACAGCATCTCTTTCCTACATAGTGGTAATAAATCATATTGTGTTTGTGTCAGTATGGTTGTTTTGTCCCAGGTGTTTTACCTTGAAGCACTGCATATTGAAAATGGGTTATTTTCTCTCCCAGGCTAATAGTTGGAGATGTGCAGCAGGGGGAGATAACTCTTTTACTTCTCTGTCACCAAGTACAAGTAAAAATATTTTTCTTTCCTTGTACAAAGTTAAGATTTCATGGAGATGGTGGATTTTAAAAGGGTAATTCTTGCCATGGCTCAAGAGCCAGAGCCATGACATTACTGGACAGGCAAGAATTCTTATTTTCAGTATTCTTTTTCTGTGTGCAACAGCTTGCTGCATTCAGGAGCAGTTCTAGTGTGAGCAAGATGAAGAGTGGAGGATTTTTATGGGAGAAAAAGAGGGAGAGAAGGAACAGATTTGCAGAGGGGAAGACAACAGAGAAAAGTCAAGTCCACTGCAGCAATGCTTTTGGTAAATATCTACAGGTTATTTTGGACCATGTGGGATGCCCAGGGCATTTGTAGGGTTAGAAGCTATTCAGCACAGATATGAAAGCAAAGTTCAGTTAAACCCATGCACAAGTTGCCCAAGTCTGCTAGGAGATTTGTCAATCAGTTCACAAACCTTTATTTTGTAAAGAATGTAACTTTAACCTACAGAGTAGCATATATAATTTCCAAAATCTCTCTGATAAAAAACCTCTTGGAAACTGAACGGACTTAAAGCAGCATTTGCATCAATACCTTCCTAAACCTGTAGGACCTGTAGATGAACACGTTCTCACTAAAAATAAACAGTTTCTCTTCAAAGATATTCACAAGATTAGAAGAATACAGGAATCTGAGAAAAAGTGCATTAGAATACATACGTAGTTTGTGCTATTCAGTAACTGTCATATTGTATTTTAAAAGTGATGTTCAAGCAATTAACATATTAATGCTAACATCTCAAACTATAATTTAACTTAAGCTTTATGGCTGAGACACAATAAAGATAAGAAATTGTCAGGCACTCTGTGTTCTTTAGGAAATGTATAAAAGAGAATGTAACTTGAATATGTCATGGTACTCATTTCAC
Source organism: Lonchura striata (assembly GCF_050655825.1). Taxonomy (NCBI): domain Eukaryota; kingdom Metazoa; phylum Chordata; class Aves; order Passeriformes; family Estrildidae; genus Lonchura; species Lonchura striata. Next base: position 50,702,284 of record NC_140705.1, read on the forward strand.
TTTATAATCTTCAGAGGCTTTCCAGAAAAAAACCCTCAAATATCTCTATTTTGATCGTCACATATATAAAAGAATATCTCCTATTGTTATGATTGTGAGCTGGAAAGCTGTAGCAAAAAAAAGATTTCCCTCAGGAAAAAAAAACAAACCATTGCCTAGTGTACTAAGATGTGAAATTGTTAATGAAAAGCACTTTTCATATGAAATCCTAATTATAAATTATGATTTTAAACAAAATAATGATATGAATTTAAACACAGTCAAAATAATGCAGTGTCATTGTTGGTACTAAGGTAGACATTGTGTGTAATATTTTCAAAACCACTGATAAGTAACTCTCAGAATTTAGTAAAACTGATAGAATTGCACTTTCATATGCTTGGAATATATTAAAAATATGGATTGTATCTAAGCATTTTAGCATCCTTTTTTAATGAACTCCCCCCCCCCCAACCCCCCGCCCCCCAGTGTAGAAGAGACATTTGTATCCTAAAAAAAAGATCAACCCACCAAGTGTTTAGTTGCAGGGTATCAACTGCCACGTATGACAAACTGCTTTGTCCTCATCTCTGTTTTCCTGTAATCAAATTACAAATGGAAGTCATGTTTTTTTTTTTCATAATATGTCATTGGATTCAGGAAGAGCCACTGTAATTTGATATGCTCTAAATTTCTGTGCTTTCTTTCACTATCTAGCCTAGTGAGGAGAAAGACAAATGTTACATAATTTCCAATTTTTTTCTTTATTTTAGAAGGAAATTTATCTCTACAGATTGAGATGTCTTTAGTATTATGATTTTGATTTGGAATGGTGAATTAAGACATTAATGAACATAAACCCTTTTTTTACATGAAGGAAAAGACGCATGAGCTATTTTTCTGTTTTGATCTATGGGAACAATTCCAAGTTTTCCTGGTTCATATTCAGCACTGTGAAATAAAACAGTTTGAATACTGAATGCAATTGCTTTCCTTTCGCAGTATTTTTTTTTTTTTTTTGTGGTGTCCCTCATTGTTAGGATTCATGCATGTCATGAAGAAGAAAAAAAGAAAAGCTAAATATTACTTTGTAACTTCCATTTTGAAACTACTTGTACTTTTATACAATTCTTTAGAAGGAAGATGAATGGAGCTGCCTTCTAATTAATGTCTTTTATGTTCCTGGGACTACAAGAAATGTGAAATACAAGTGATGTTGGGATACATCTGTGTATGCCATACACATGATTGGCTTACCTGTTTTTTTTTCATGTCCTTTCTAATTCTTTTCTGTTTGACAGAATATCAGCCAATAAATGAGGTCAAAGAAATCAGTTATCCACTGTATCACCACAGTATTTTGTGCATTTAATTTTTCCTTTAGACAAGTAATGTGCTGTTTTAATTCTCTTCTTGTGCATCAGGCTTATATTGCCCATCTTTGCAGTCAGTCCCCTAAAAGTGTAGCCTGTTTGTCATCTCTCATTTGCACTTACAATGTCAACAATTCTTTTGCATAACCCATAGTCGCAGCCTCCATTAGCTTGTATTTTAAATTTATTGACAAGTATCTTGTGCTGCCCTCTTTCTTGGAATAATACAATTTTAGATTACCTTGGGATTTTTTAAGATTATTTTTTCCAGATCTATGTGCAAATCATCTTCATTGTTCTTTTTCAGTCTGTCTTTTGCAAGTGGTGACTATCAAAGCCTACAAGAATATGTAAGCCACTTCCAGATTTTTCCATTGACCTTTGCATTGCAATGTTAAATGTCTTTGCAAGGCTCAAAACACCAGCCTGACTGACAATTGCAAACAAAAATCAGACTCAGAGCAAAATTACTTTCTTTATGAACAAAACACAAAACTGCAGTAAGAGCAAGTGTTGGTGAATGTATTGGATGAGACTGAGAGAGCCAAGGGGAAGTACCTTGGAGCGCTGCTTTTAAAGCCAAGTTGTCAGCTGTGTTAAGTTTTCAGTGGAATCTGGGGAATTCAAAGGAGAGCATGCTGCTGGCATACTGACCTGCGGGCTGGCCCAGCCAAACTGCCCTTGAGCTCTCAGGATCTCATTTAATAACTTACAGGACTAAAAGGCACTAGCTGGGACAGAAAGCACACGTCTCTAAGAAAAGCTGTTTGCTTGTTCTTTCCCGGACCTTCTCATGCTTAAAGACAAGCACTGTTTTCAGTGTCCAGCTTTACCGCAAGCAAGGCCAGATGGATCCACTTTGGCTCAGGGAACAGTAATTACTTTTTTGACCACAAAAGCAGCTCATTCATCTCCCTTTTCCTGAGATACAGAGAAGCAGTTTTTCTCAAGTGAAGGGAACTTGTCTGTGTGTAAATGCACCGTATTTTTCCCTGAAGCTTCTTTTCAAAGAAGCACTTGCTACAAACAGAAATCATTATTGTTGACAATATCTAAAAGAATCAATAAGGATTTGGATTTTGAATATATTTTTCTGGCTGCTATTGAAGCTGCATGCAATGTTCATAACCTGAAGTAAAAGATCCTGACAGCTATTTTGGTAGTCATGGAAAACCAAAGACAAGAAGGGAGCTGGGATGGATGCACAATGGGAAGATTCAGAACCTGAGGCTGCTGCTCTTAGGGGACCTAGTAATGAATAGAGCTACAGTAAGTGTGCTTTCAGAATCAGTGGCCTCTTTTCTAATGGTTTTGGTGGAAATCCCAGTCAATTTCTGGGAGGAATCCTGTGGGCAACCTGAGCCTTGTCCTGCAGGGCAGCCCGCTGCTGGCTAGACCCCAGGTGCCTGGATAGCGTAATAAAGTCTCCACCAAAGGACAGGAGGACTCTTGAGCCGCTGCAATCCACGTGGGTTTGCTGAGGAGAACGAGGACGAAGGAGACGGGAGTGGGAGCAGGGGAACACCTGCACGCAGGGAGAGCGGGCTGCAAGAGCGAGCGGGGAAGGAGGGCCAGAGGAAATAACGGGGAAAGGCAAGGGGTGGCTGGGGTACAAACAGTCCAATGGGAAGGGGGTGTAAGGGGGGAGCAGGGATGGAGTGGCATAAACTGGACCAATGGGAACAAGGAGAAGGAATGGTTAACTTGAGAGAACTAATGGGGAAACAGAAAACATGGAATTTTCTAGAACAGGGGGGTAGTACAGCCGATGACAGACATGAACCGGGGAGTGTACAGTGTATGACAGACATACATTCATCTGCATGGGGAAGGCAGGAATCCAGAGGCAATACTTTTCCTTATACCACTGTGGTTTCCCATGGCATTCCTGGAGAATCCTCCCCAAGGCTGCCTCCCACAGAATCCCATGTAAAGAGTTGTTAGCATTTGGCCTTCATATTGTACTTACATGCACAATGACTATCACATGAACAACATGAAAACCCTGGGAAAGATGATACTTTATTTAGAGGGGGCTTAATTTCACCTAATGCTGGTATTCTAAAAGGTCAATATCTCACCTAAGCTCATTGCCTGGTCTCCTGCTTATCGGAAGGAAAAGCAGCAAGAGAGAAACTTCTCCAAAAGGTGATCTATCCTACATGCCTTAGACATCCATCTCAGTACAGAGTGGGTGAATTGCTTGGAGGTTCTTCTTTTTCCCCCTGTGATTAGACTGCTATTCTAGGCAAGATTTAAATTTCTGATTGCCTTAAATTAAGTAAATTGAACCCCAAGGATATCTGTCTAAACAGTGGAACACATTTTGCTATGTTTTCTTTCATAATAACTTTTTGCACCATGCATTTGTGCCATTCACTCTCCTACAACTCCCTGAAACGGGGATGTAGCAAGGTGGGGGTTGGCCTCTACTCCCCAGTAACAATGGATGGGATGAGTGCAAATAACTTCAGGTTGTGCTAGGGAAGGTTTAGATTGGGTATTAGGAAAAATTTCGTTACCTAAAGAGTTGTTAAGCATTGGAACAGGCTGCTAAGGGTCACTACCCTTAGTGACCTCAACCACTGTTGAGCCACCAGCCCTAGGGGTATTTAAAAAATGCATAGATGGGATATTTAGGGACATGGTGTATTGGTGGTCTTGGCAGGACTGGGTAAATGGTTGAACCTGAAGATCTTAGAGGTCTTTTCTGACTTAAATGATTCTATGATTCTAGGATTTTGGTTATATTATTGCTTATACAATACTTAAAAACTATTCTTGCACTTCATCAATTTTTTAAATTTAAAATTATAGGGAATAAAAATAATATTGATTCTTAACTTTATTTAGCTTCTTAGTTATATTATGTTGTATGTTTTAATGCAGATAAAGGCTTAACAGGAATAAAAAAAATTTGTGATGCGTGGAACTGGGCAAATTATGCTTGCAGGTGTCAAAAGATACAGAAGACTTGTTTATAAAAGTAAAGAAAACATTCCTCTTCCTAAGGAACACATAAATATATCCTGTCGTCTGCTCTAATAATTGCAAGATCTCTGGAAGCCTGTAGGCATTTTACAACAAATACAAAAGATACAAAGCATTACAGCAACAGTATCCCCCCCCTTTTTTTTTTTTTCCTGAGAAAATCTCACCTGTTTTATTTTTAAATAGGTGTGATCCTCTCAGGCTGACTGTGGTATACTCATGGTAGATTTTGCCATTCACTATGAAAGGACAGAATTCCAGATAATCAGTCTCTTGTTGCAGGCAGTCCAATGTGGTAAGCAATCTTGGGAAATTGAAATTGTCATGTGCTGGCAGATAGAATCTGGTAACGGGGCAAGTGATGCATACTTGGACAAGAGAGTGGGAGAGCAGAAAATATACTATACAGCTAGTTTGATGGGTGGGATCATGGTTGGGAATGATCACCAGCAACTGGTAGGGCAAAGGAACAAAGAAACAATAAAAACTAAAGACCAGGGGAGACTGTGCAAAGGCTGATTAAACTTTTGTGGGTTTTCTGCCTTCTAAAGGGTAAAGGTATAACCAGGCAGTCTCCCATGGAATGCATATTTGGGGAGTGAACAAGCTGTGGCTGGACTCCAACAAGCTATTGGCATTTTGGCTGGGGTTTTCCAGCTCTCAGAGGCCACAGGGGTAGGGTCTGTGCTGAGAATCCACAGCCAGGTGCTCTGGCTGGTCCATGAAGTAGTGGTGTCCTGAGCCACCTGTGTATGTGGATCTCTTGGCAGCAGCACTGTAAAGGACCTAGCACTGATCCCAACCATGTCACCTTACACCATACAATTGGTGAAATATTTTATAGATCAATTCATTGCTTGTTACTTCAAAGGGCATCTCTGACGACTTCAGTAGTGCCATAGTCATGCCACAGGTTTGAAAAGGGAAATGGTATAGGAGCTACATCTGAACTGAGAGCATCAATGCTCCATAGAAAACTGTGTATTGCTAGACTTCTCCACTTTCAGGTTGAGTGCCATGGACACTGCACACTTTATCTCCAGTCTTGTGTACTCTCTCTCAGATGTAAATTTTTATAAGCATCCAACTTACTCAAGAATCCATGTTCCATTCACTTCGAAGTGCCTGGAAGTGAGTGGAGGCACTCACTCACAGGCCTGTGTTATTTGCTTGATAACAGGAAGAAAGGGGAGAGAAGGGGCAGCAGTAGCTCTGACTCTCAGAAGGGGAATGTTATTACATTCTTTGAATGTTTAAGTAATCAAATAACCATTGTGATCAGTTTAAAAATGTATAAAAACCCCTCTTGCCTTCAGGAAAATAATGTTCAACTTTCATTTCCTCCAGAGACAAATATCAATTCAGAGGAGCAGAAGATAGAATGGAATGAACCAGGTTACTGTAAGGCTGTGGGGCTATCACCATGTAATTATAGATATTGTTGCAAAAGCTGGAATATTAAATCTCACTGGGTGGAGAGATGGATGCAGTCCAAAGGCAACCTAGAGGGAAATAAGACTGAGCTAATGAAAGTCTGCTCTCTCAGTAGTATGTAAAGAATGTCTCCAATATTGTGCTTACTAAAATAGTGTCTCTGGCCAAAGTGAGAATAATCATAAGTAGAAATTGCACTTCCTTCCAAAAATCACATGAAGAAGAATAAAAATTGTGTCTGAGAAAATGTGATCTGTAGATTTCAGCAAGCTGTCTCACTCTTAATGACATTTGAGTATCTTCTGAGATTTCCTGACATAATGAGATTTTAGACTGGGTTAGAGGATGTCTTTATTTCCTTGAATTCTGTGGAACTGTTGATTACCTTCTGATTTTCTCCCCTGTTCATATTTGGCTTTGTGGAGGTTCTTTGTTGAAGATGTTAAAAGAATTTATTTGACTACATCTCTTTTGACAGAGCTATCAAATATACTTTCTTTGAAAAATTTAACTGAAGTTTATTCAGGTGAAATAATGCCTGAGGATTATCCCTTCAATTCCCAAGATAAGACTAGAATAGTAAATTTTATGATTCTCCTTAGGAAGTAGAATTTGTGGGAATTACTATAACCCTAAAGCAAAGATCACGGGATCACAGAATAACTGAGATTGGAAGGGACCTTTGGATATCATCTACCCCAGCCCCTTGGCTCAGAACAGAAGGACAGACCACAATGCTCAGGACCTCTTTATAAATACCTGCTGACTATGCCAAATCACCTTTACTATATTTGGAAATTATTTCAGGATAAATTGCTCCAGCACCTTCCCCGGATGAGAGCTGATGCCAAAAAACCTTTAGTTCCCATAATCCTCTTTCTTGCTCCACTTGAAGACAGAAGTGACATATTCTTTCTTCCACTTCTCAGGGAGCCTCTCCCAATTGCTGTGGTGGCCTCTTGGTGTCATCTGCCACCTATCTCAGTGTTCATGGGAGAATGGACTTGTGCATGTTCAGTATTATCCAAATGTTCCCTAACCTGATCTTCTCCCATCAAGGGCAGTTCTGCCTTTTTTTACCTCAGGAACAAGATAACTTTTATTCTGACACTGTTCAGCTCTATCAGAGATATGCTTTGCTTGCACCTTAATAACTCTTATTGCAATATTGTGCATATTTAGCCCATTCTGACACAGGTTTTCATCCTGTAGGCTGGTATGGTTTACAGATAACACCTATTTTCATATTCACACATGTAGACAAGACTGATAAAAAAAAAAAGAAAGCTAGAAAAATACTGAAGACAGAAAAAAATTGTAGTGTTTTCCCCACAAGTTTTAAAAGTGGATTAATAAGATGCTACTTAGGTGCATGTCCATATTTTTGATAAAGGAAATGGCCAAAAAGCTGTATCAAATTGGCCTAATTTGAGAAGAAAATTCAGGGTCATGGTCTCAGCTAGAAGCAAATACTTATATGACAGGATGATGAGGCATCTAATTTCTTGGACATCTGAGCAGAATTAATAAGCTTCAACTAATTGTCCAATGCCATTTGGTGACTTTCTGGACCAATCTATAAAAATTTCTTGATTATTTGCCACTAGTCAAATAAATGTGTTTATTCATCTTACTGAAAATGTTTTGGTGAATTATGCTTTATCTCATTGGGTGCCCCTGTTCACTACACCACTGTACCATGTTATTGAGTGAAAGAAGAAACCTCAATCCCTCTTGAGAGAAATTTTTAGCATTTTCTTTCTCATATCTGTTTTATACACTTACTCATACTACCTTATCCTTCCTCACTATATTATTGTTTATTTCCATAATGCATAGGTGAAATATACTGCTCCATTTCTTTTTAGAGACCATAAGGTACCTTGGTAGCAGCCCTCTCATGTCTGCCAGAGCCCTGTTCTGGCCAGCAAAACTCCCCCAAGTGGAAGTTCCTTCCTAGAAATGACATGTATTTTAAAGTGAAGTTACTTGCTGTGCAGTACAATGAAATCTTTCCTGCCCTTTCCAAAGGAAGAGGCCACTAATGTTCTTTGTACTCCTCTCTTGCCAACAAGTCACAGGCATTTGAAATGGGACTGTAGAGAGAAATATTTACTGCTTTGTTTCCAGTAAGAACAATTTAAATATACTTCCTCCTGCTTGTCCTGCAGATATTTTGGATATGTCACTACCCTGATGTTCACAAATTGACCAATATTGACAAGAAGTGAGAGTGGAGTCTCTGCCACCAGAAGGCTTTGATTCCAGATGAAATGCTACTGTGTCCTGGTAAAAACCCCATCTATATCTCCTTGCATAGAACTTATTTCCTCAATGTTCTTGTGCTGCACTAAGTCTAAAATGGTATCTTTGAGCCGCTTTGAGCACGCAAAATGTTACATATCCACATAATAGATATACATGCTCTAGATTAATCAAAATCATAGAAAGTTGCCTGAAAAAGCTTGAAGTAAATCCCATTTAAAGCTTCACTGACTAGTTTAGGACAAAAGCTTTGGAAGAACATGGGGAAACATTGCTGCAATCACTTTTACACTATGCATTCGTCCTCCACTGATTGCACGAGAGCTCATTTAGCTTGAGAAGAGAGTTAAGAATTTTGATTATGAGCTGTGTCAGGTCTTTGTCCTTGCCAGATGTACTGTCTTTAAAACAGTGTGTGCTGAGAAAAATCCCAAGAATCTTATACAAATTAAGAATGTTACAGTTGGTCCCTTCCAAATGTTAGGATAACCTACAGTTTGCCTACTGGGTACTGCAACAATGCTAAAAGAGAAAGGTTTCAAGCACATTAGATATATAATGCATTAGATATATAATATAAAAGTCTAGAAGTACTAAAAGATAAAAAAAAACCAAACAAAACCAAAAACAAAAACCCCAAAACACTTAATTGGCCTGTGTCCTTTCTGGGAGCATTTTCCAAGGAGAGTTAATTTCTCTGCAAAGAGAAAGAGCCTAACTCCTCATGATGCCCCAGAAATTCTCCTCCCTCAGTTTTCCCTTTACTTCTGTAATCTAGCTGTGCTAGTGGACACCTACAAGAGTGAAGTGTCAGCTTTAGACCAGATAGCAGAAAAAACATTGAAATGGAAAAGTGCAGTTTTGCAATTAATCTTAAGTCTCTCCTTTTGCATTGTCTCCTACATTTCTCTTTCTATAATTCTGCTTGTATTATTGTGACAAGGACTTCTGTAAACTCCCAAGATGACAACCTGAAGCTGACAAGAATGGTGGCAAAAATACCTAAAGCACAAATTCTTTTGACAGACTAACAGGAGTCTGTTGTCTGCTGGAATCACCTTTCATTTCTTCTGCTTTGCCCTCTGCAGACACCTCAGCACAAGCCTGAGGGTGTCGGGCATAATTTTGCAAATACACGGAGAAGAAAAATAAAATGCCAAGTGTCAAGTCTATCCCATGACCTCTCACTACTATATAAACTGAAAAGAGAAATCATGGGAAAGTGATCAGTTAGCTCCTCAAGTACTTTCATAGCTATGCTGATCGAAATGTGTGTTTAGGATACAATAAAATGTTCATTTAAATCAATCAGACTCTATTCTGACTTCGGTGGGCTGAAGGTTGACTCTGGTTTCCATCAGGAGGGTTCTGTAATATTCATTGTTAAAGAATTGATACAGAACCCGTCATTCCACTAGCATGTGAAAAAGAGGCAACAAGGGACACTTTGAAGTTTTGTATTAGAAACACAAGATCAGTAGAGCATGAAAGCTCATAGATGTGCTCTTATATAATAATAAAAGAAGATTTTTTTTGGCAGTTACTGATGAGGTGATTTCTACTGTTACTGATCCAAGTGCTTTATTTTGTTCTTCTGAAGAAAGTGTTCACTGGCATCACTAACCTTGATCATTCACTTATATTGCAAATTAAGTCCAAGCAGTAATGCTCAAAGGAACTACAGATCAGCACACTCTGAAAAAGGCTAATTACCCAAAGATAAACCACTGACTTTGATAGAAACTAAATCAAACCACAGCATTTAGCTAATATCCCTTTGCATTTTTGTCATTCTGAGTGGGTTTTATTTCAAAACTGAAACTCTCCAATTCAGAACTGGAAAGCTGACATTCTGTGTCTATGTCCATGACATTTGACATTCCTAACATGACAACTTACCTTCACTGCCATTTGTCACAAATGCTGATGTGGATATGTCAGCTGTCTATGCAGATATGTCATAGAGAAAAAACCAACTAAAAAAAAGTAGATGTCAATAAAGAAACAATGATGCTTCTGTGATCACTGTGTTAAATTAGCTGATACAATCTCTGCTTACTCATCATCAGTAGCTGGAGCTTACATGGCAAGGAGGTATAGTATAAAGTATGATGTTCCACAAGTTTGAAAAGTCAAGATTAATTTTCCAAACATCTGTATGTTTATTTTCAACACTTCAATGGCAAATCAAATTCACTTGAGCAAACTTGTCATATAAAAAAACTTGTAGTACTGAAGATACAAATTCAGTGTAAAACTGGGGAGATCATAGTCCTACTGGGTAAAAAGAGCTAGCATACCATGGAAATAAGAAGCAGCTGGTTTAAATGGGATCTTTTCTACGTAACCAAGAGCAAGCATATATTTTTGGTGGGAATAATGCTGATGTGCCTAATCTTATTTGTCAGTTTAATATTTATTATTATATAGCATTGTGGAAGGAAGGAAATGCACAAGGGAGGAAAGAGTGCAGGGGCTCAGATTTCATGCAATAATTTTGACACTGGCTTTCACTATGTAACTGATCACTTTGGCAAAGAGTGGATCACTTTGAAAAGCACTCGGCCCTTGAGAAATCTGAATGTAAATGGTGCCACCCATTCAGGACAACAATCAGGGGCTCTGGGACATTTCCTTGTGGCCACTGGCTTCAGTACAGCCATCACCGTGATGGCAATTGTCATAATCTGGGAGTCCTCTTACATGGTGTAGTGGGTTCAGTGTGGATGTGCTGCCAAGAAGGAATGGCCTGTAGCCTAGCCAGTGACAGGCCTGCTCTGTTTTCCTAACCCAGGACTTACTGCCTTTTGGAGTTGATAGTTATGATACTTATTATAGAGTTCCACAGAACAGAGAAACTGGGGTAAAATGACCTCAGAAAGTACAGCTGACAAATCTTTCAGGAGATTAGGCACCTTATTTAAAAAGAGCTTTTATTTTCCTAATTTAACTTACACTATAATATTGACTCATACATTATCTTTTTCTTTCTTCTCAATTTTCCTTTTCTCATTCTTTCAATTTTCCTTCACCTTCATTCCTTCTTTTCCTGTGCAAGCCACCAGTCTAACTGGCAATAAAGAAAAGGGATGAATGGGGTGAAAATTAGTGACAGAGAAAAGAAAGGAGTATGGAATAAAAATATATTAAATAATAAAAAGAAAATATCAAACATGAAATCAGAATATTTCAAAATCAACACTTTTCAATAAAAGGCATAGTAGAAACTATTGCAACTATTACAAAGAAATAATAAAAAAAAAGCCTAATATTACATCAACAGAATGCAAACAACAGAAAAAAAGGTTTATTTTTCAAGTTCCTCATCATGAGTACAAGGTTGCTGGAGAATGGACTCTGCCTTTTATTGAGGAAATTTTTTTCAGTATCCAAACTTTAAGCAAAGGATCCATCTAAGAATGCTAGTGGATAGAACAAGATTTCTTACACTTGTGATTTGTCTGGCTGATGAAGGAGTATTTTCAGCATTGTCCACCATTTATTACCTCAGACATTCAGTTAATGCAGCTCATCTTCTTTTGTGTCAGTTTTCATCAAGAATGTGTTGTGGTTTGTCTTTAATCTGTGCTTATGCCCAAACAGAACATATCCAGTTTTATTACATTTAGTTTGAAATAGCCCCATGAAATAGATTAGACACATATTTTGATTCTTATATCTGGTTACTATAAATCACAGATAATTCTTCTAAGGTTAGTGTAGTTACATGAATAAAAATTCAGATAACAGAAGAAAGTGCTTGCTCCTCTTAAGCATTTGTGACTTTTCTAAGCAAGGCTTTGATAATATAATCAGGAGCAGTGATAAATGCTTAACAGATACCTATTGTTCACAGTCAAATGACCTTTTAGGTCAGCTGTTCAATTACCATGACTTACTAAACAGTGGTATCTCTTCCATTCAGTGCCTGGTGTTGAGTAGTATGTTCCTGACAAGCAGAAGAAAATCCAATTATCTACTTCTCTTTCTTCATTCTTCAGGAAATATTAGCATTTTTTAATACAGCATTTGGCCATACAATACAGATGATGGTAGGGAACCTTTAGGAGAATCATATCTTTGTAACTCTTTTCATAAAGTTGTGAAAGACAGAACCAATTTGCTGCTGCAGGTATTTGAAGATATCAGCTTTAAATCTGTGCCTGGACAGGTTCTGTGGGATAATATTGTGAAAAAGTAATAGAAAAGATGCTATTGCATTTCTTGTTGGAGTCCTTTTGGACCAATCACTGCATCTTAGGAGGGTTGCTGCATATAAAATGTCAAGAAATGCGAGCTACCTGTCATAAAGTAATTGTTTCCCTGAAGAGGAAACTATGGCATGTCTTTCACAACTCTTCTGAAGCCCATTGCCAAAAATCCTACAGAACCAGATAAATGGCCACATTCAAATCATAGGACACATTCAGCTCCTGAGAGCAGAGACTTCTGTTTGATCCTTTTCTCCACAACAGTCTACCTCAGACTGTTTTGGAGGTTTAAACAATGACTTTCATAAAACTCCACCCAAAAATCACAAACTCACTGAGGGGCTGCCCACTTTTTTTTTTTTTTTTTTTTTGGCTTATATGTATGTAACAGCATTACAGCATAAATGAGTTTCTTGACTTTTTTTTTTTTTTGGTTGGTTTTGCCATTGTTCCATGGTAGAAATAAACTTGTCAGGTAGAAACAAGTTCAAAACCACCTGTGTACCTCATCCAAACTTGCAAGCCTAGAAATACCCTGAATCACTAATTTTTGATACAGACTCAGTTTGCTTTTGTGGTGATTTCTGGAGTAAAGTGCAGGAGAATCTGGCTGGATTCCTGATATTTTAACAACCAGTGTAGTTTTTTGTTCTTTATGAAGCATAACAAATGCTACTGGGAGGATTTTTAAGTCTCAGCAACTTGGTTTTCTGTGGCAGAATGAAGAGTGCCATGGGAATATGTTTCATTGTCTTCAAATGCCATGGAAACCTTCTGACCTTTGAATGTAAACTCTTCAATTTGCAGGATGAGGTTTAGCCAAAAGAGTCTCATTAGCATTTGTGGCAGCTAAGAAGCTGAATGCTTTTGTGCTAAACTGGAATTTACCTCTATGATACAGACTATGAAACTGTATAAGGGAAATCTGAGATACAGCTTATGACAAATGTCCTTTCAGAATTAATTTTATGAAATTCTCTTACAACAGGCATGGGCATATCCTGGACTCATTTTGTGTCATCCTGATAGTTTAAAATCTGATGGCATTCTGACTTGAGGTATTCAAAGATTTACTTAACACTTCTATGGTGCTAGAACATCAAATGCCTTTTGTCCAATAAACAAAGTGCCTTTTTATATGATACAATGCCTATTTTCTTGAAAGGCAAAGAACCTATGGAAGTACACCTGCTGCTTCATCAGTAGCATTTTCTATTCATTCAGATGCATTTTCTATGAACTTCTGACAAAATATTCAGACTCTGAGAAGACAATTATTTCATCTGATGATTCAGGTTTTATCTTTGAATTTTGCCAATTCCTTAGTAGTAGGTTTCTTAGCACTGTGGTGTATATATAATTGTTTTCATTTCACTATCAACAGTGAGGCAGTTAAACTTTTCATGAACATTATGCTTTAGAGAACCATATATTTTTAAGGTGATGAGGACTGCTGTGTTAGTATAAGCTGTGTTGCAAGAAGTATTCCTAGAGAAGTTTAAGAACTGAGTGAATTCCCTTACTTCTCAAAGGCAGTATGAAAAGTCCCTCTGGCTTTGTGGATCAAGACTTCTTGATGGTATGGTATTTTCATAGTACTGAGGTGTGAGAATAAGTAAATTAGTTCCAGATTTTCTGCTATCACCTCACTAATATAATCCACTGAAACAAGCTGAGAGCTAAAGGTCAGAAAAGAACATCTGTGTTCAAAAGAACTTACAGTGGTGGAAAAGGGCTTGGGGGAAGTTGATGGTTATACAAGAGACTGGTAAAATGCAGATCATATTTTATTTTTATTTACAGGACCTATTAGGTTAGGGCTCACGTCCTTCCTAGACTCTCTGGTAAACTTTGTGAGGCTGAAAGAGAAGACAGCAAGGTACCACACCTTCAGTATTGCTAGTGCAAAAAAGGCTTGGTGAGGGCAAAGCCTGCTGATCCCTGGCAACACCGTGGCATTACCTCTTGATTCCATTTATTTTCCTACACTTCCAACTGGTGGCAGAGAAATGATCTCACAATTTATTATCTTAGTCCTGAACATGCTCAGGCCTCTGCCTCTGATAATCTCAGCTGTTTGAAAGTGCATCTTTTCTACCCAGTGGTCTCTCAGTCACCGAGGACAACTGTAGAAGATGTTTGGGTTTCTCCCTGAGTCATCTGAGTTCTACAAAAAGGGCTCCTTTTGTTGCTGCAAATTTGTCTGTGTACCTCAGTGCAGCCCCAGCTCTTCTTTGCTCCTGTCTTCTGGGCAAAGTCACTGCAGAGAAGAAAGGTGAGCCATGCAACCTATGAATGTTGTTTGGCCTCTAGCATGAATCAAACAATGCCTGGATAGATCTCGGGAGTTTATCAAAAGTGCTTGCCAGCCATTTAACTCTGTACTTGTCCTTCTTTGAATTTCTCGGTGATAAAGGCACCTTAGACTTAGGCAAAACTAAAAGCAGTTGCTTGTCTCTCTAATTAACAGGTCTAATTTTCCCCTCCTACCAATCCATAGCTCTGCAGTCTGACAGCCAAAAGATAGGCAAGTGTTCAAGCTGGACTGAAAGTAAACAGGGAATCCTACATTGTTGCTATTTAATAGTGTTTAATTTGCTTTTCAAAAGGCAGGTGTCCACCACCAAGTGAGATTCCCTGAGATACAGATAGGGCTGGGTTGAAGACCAAGTGCCATTACCAAAACTATCTCAAAAGACTCTAAATGCCTGTGTTTTGGCAAAATAATTGAATCCTAAGTGACATTTTTAAGGTACTAAAATCAAATCACCTGCAGCAGTAGCAGAATGAACTTTACTTCCAGAACCTAAAGTGTCTACATTTGTTAGCATTGAGCTGTTTCCATCAGTGTTTTCAAAGAAAACTGAACTTTTGTTGGCTGCTACCATTACTGTCTGTTAGATGCCGTGACAACAAGCTCTGCATGTGTGTAAGTTTAGAAAATAAGGCCACCTTTCTTCCCACTCTGGTTTAATGACTTTCAATGGCTCCATTTATTTTGAAACAAGTTACAGCAAAAGGCAATTTTGCCACTCGATAGCTTTTGGGTGCAATCTGTTTTTTGACTTAGTAAATAGATGAAGCTTTCAAACAGCCTGAATTTTTTAACTGAAAAAAAAAAGCTAGAGACAAATTTAAAAGATAGCAGGCCTCTTCATCCTTCATGATATTTTCTAAAAACAAAATTAAAAAATCACAAAATATATGGATAATGTACCAAATTTTCAAAGAAAGGAGAAAACTTGAAAATTCTAATGAAATTATATTGCTAAATACTTCCGTTCGTGACTGAAGTATTTGTGCTGTGATGGAGTGCAAGTACTTTTTGCTGAACAGGCTGAAAATGCTGCCACAGAACAGGCTGACTTCAGCTTTATTCAATTGCTTTGCTTTCAAGCAGTTTTTGATATTTCAAAGTAACTGACAGAATCAAGCCAAATTCACAAACTCATTCATTCAAAAGGGTATAAATTATGACCTTTAAGATCAGAATGGATGTTTCTATCCAAACTGTATTGTTTTAGTAGATGAAAATAATAGACTTCTACAGAAAAGAGGTAGTTTAAGGCTCCTGTGTGTGAAAGGGTGACATGAATGTTTACCAAGTGCTCACCTGCAGGTTGTACCAAGTAATCAGATCAGTGGCTGTAACCAAGTCAACAATGACAGATTTTTATTGCATCTAGATGTTGGGGATCAAACAGTGCCAGAAATGGTGTGGTGATACTGTAGGATTAATGTCAGAAATCGCATCCAGCTTGCAACTGGCAGAGTCACATATATCATTATTGCAGGTATGACTTGAATTAAGCTTGCCCAGAGAGCACTAAGAGTAATACTGTACCAAGAAGTACCTATGGAACTGTTTATGAAACTACATATCAAGGGAAAAGTATCCTTCAGGAGGGGCTATGTTAAAGAGAAAAAAATCCCTGTGTGCCTTACCAAGAAGCATGATGTGGTACAAAGTGCCACGTCTAGAGATAAAATGTGTGATACTGTGTGTGCCAGCAGGGATCCACATCACATGGCAAGTAAAACAGACTTCCAGTGAGGAACTACAGAGTTACCTGACCATGTGGACAATGCAGGCACTAAATATATTATAAAGAAATAATCAAGAAATGAGAGCTCGAAGCCAGGAAGTAGTAGGAAATGCTTACTTGTTTGGTAGAAAATGAGCTCTAAACAAGATAAATAGTTAGAAAAACACACAGACAGAAAAGTAAGCCAGGAGAGTTATAAGCCAGTGACAACTTTTCAAAGGCTGGATTTTCAGGAACAGAAGACCATTCTTTATGAAAGAAAACAAGGTAGTATTTCCAGTCAGATGAAAGCAGCAACTTACTCTAAAAGAAAATTCAACAAGCGATTTTAAAGCTGGAGATACTGAAGTTTCCCATAACCACACTTAAAAAGATGAAAACATGTCCCTAGATTTGGCAAAGGAATTTTCTGAGTACCTTCACAGCACTGAATCCATCCTACAGCATCTCTCCCATCAGGACTTGAAGAAAAGAGCTGATACTAGCTTGGAAGGCACTCAGCTTCTTGAGCTGTAAGCTGAATGAGACATTTGGAAATCACAAACACACATATTTTGTGTAGCCAAACCAAATGTTACCTGGTTTTCCAATGACATGAATTTGCAGTTATTCTGGCATAGGTAATGCCAGGATAATGAAAGAACTGAGATTTGTCATTCTACATCTCATCTAAAGTTGTGGTTCTCATCCATCTGATGCACGTGCTGGGATGTGTTCAAGGACAAATCTGATAACCTTCTTCTTTGGTATGCAAGTCTGATTATTGAATTCAAGAAACCCAAGGCACAGCTCATCACTGAAAGCTTTTCAGGCTTATATGTCGTTCTCATATCAGCATTAAAAATGATTTAATGAATAATTTTGTTCCAGGACTGCATTCATACATTTTTAATAATATGTACATTTATTCCAACCTTAGCATTCTTCAGCATTCCGTATTAATTAGGTACCAAAACTGAGGAATGTTTAGTGTCCTAACTCATCATTTGACTAAGCTTACTGGAAGTATTGGCTCAGTTATGAATTCATTATCTTTTATTCCCTACATATCTCGTGATGCAAATTTCTATAGCAGTGAAATATGTCTGAATGCTTTGCTCCCAGTTAATGCAGTATTAATATAACAATGAAGTTCATTACATTTCCAGATACCTTTTTTACTAACTCTAAATTAATGTTTGAACTTGCTTGATAGAGTCTTGAAGTTACCTAAGTTTGTTTGTTTGGTTTGTTTTTCCAAATTAATACTGCAGTTAAGATATTTGTGTTGGCAATATTGCCAGGTGAAATTTTTACTTTTGTCTATCATCTCTTTGTGAGATGCTGGATTTTCTAAATCACAGATTAATTATTGCTACTTACAACTACACCTGTGGAAGTCCATCTGCCCCAACAGTAAGGATTGCATAAATAAAGTAAAGATCTCTTGCAGAGAGGGAAGGAAAGCCCATCCAAATGCTGTTCCCTGGATGTGAATGCCCTCCTGACACCCATCTCCTCACAACGTATATCTGAAGTGTTTTAAAGACCAAAACAAAGGTTGTGCAGCTAAAAAAGAGGAGATTTTACCTTAAATTTCAGTCTCCAAATAAATAAATAAATTATTCTGTCAGTCTACAGTAGATAAGATTAAAAAAAAAAGGGGGGGGGGGGCTAAATTGCAGCAAGTGATAGGTAGGCCTGACATTGGAAAAAATGTACTGAATGGATAGTGAAACTCTGGGACAGACTGTCTAGAAAAGCTGTGGAGTGTCTGCTGCTGGAGGTTTTAAATGTCATTCAGAGAATCATCCATAAGGATGGGGGATAGATAAACTAGGCAATCTCTTAAAATACTTTCCAATTTTTTTTCTTATGATTCTGTGAGTAGGCTTGTCATACTGAAATATTTCTCTGATTAGGGTCTGATGTGATGCCTTGTCTCCTGTAAAGCCATTTATCCTTGTGTTATTAGAGACCTATGATGATGAATAAGACAGATGCCTAGTTTGTTCTCAGAAGTCAATTTTTCAGCCAGTTAGCATCTGGATTTGTAGCCAGATTTCCTACAGAGCTCAGTTCTAGAAGTTCCTTTGTTTCAGATATAATGGGACTTTCTAGGTCAAGCATCCTGACAATTTCTACAAATATGCTTAAATAAAGAACTCCCGTCATGCTCTGAGACAGGGCTGCATTCCTATAACTCACCTAGTTACAGAATAAGATCTGAGCTGACCCTCAACTTCAAGTGGCTCCCACTGAGATTAAAACGGCAAAGATTTAATAGTTATTTGTAGTGAGACAAGGTCATCAATGAGATTACTGAAGTTCTGCAAAGACCTTATAGCAGCCTTCCAATGCCTAAAGGGGGCCTGTAAGAGCTGGAGAGGGACTTTGACAGGGCTTAAGGATTACTTTTCACAAGTGATAGAACAAGGGGTAATGGCATTAGATTGAAAGAGGTGGGTTTAGATTAGGAAAAAATTCTCTCCTGTGAGGGTGATGAGACAGTGGAACATGTTTCTCAGAGATGTCATGGATGCCTCATCCCTGGAAGTGTTCAAGGCCCATTTGGACAGGGCTTTGACCAACTTGAGCTGGTGGGTGGCATCCCCACCCATGGCATGAGAGTTGGAACTAGAGGATCTTTAAGATACCTTCTGACCCAAGTTATTCTATGTTTTTATAATCAGTTGCTAAGTCCCAGTTGTAGTATAGGAGCTTGTTAAGTCACAGCAGACTTCAAAGATTAACTCACACTGAAGAAAATATTTCAGGAGTCACAGAGCCTAACATTGACTGATATTGTTCCTGAGGCTTCCATATTAAACCACTCTGGAGGCACACTATGAACTGACAAAGATGCTTGTTCAGACCACCTATAGTTGCTCTTATGCTCTTAAAATATTTGATTGAAGTTTCTAAATTGATTCTGAAAATGGGACCTAGACTTTGAATTTAGCTGGTTTTGATTTAGGTGCTTTCAACAAAGTTGTATTTAGCCCTTTTCAAAAGCTTCAAGGACACATTTTATATGTACCTACAAAAACACTGCTGAAGAGGAGTGGATGTGAGTGCATACATTACTGTATGCACTTTCAATTATATATATCAGCTCTTTAGCTATATCACAGCTACGTAAGACAAACTGTCTTGGAAATGTAATCCTAAGTGAACAACTGTCCTGAAGGAATGCCCAGAGAAGGATGCTGGGGACAATGTTACTCTAAATCAAAGACAACAGCAAGAACTGTCTAGGATCATAAACTAGTTCAGAGGAAGTGTGATACCAGTGTTGGTCTTAATATAATTATTTTCTTATCCAACACCATTATTTTTTTCTAAATTTTATTTTTACATTCTATTTCTGTTCCTGAATACACTGGTCTATTGCTGATTTTAAACAATTTAATTCTGAATGTGAGTTAAGATCTCTAATATCAAACACCTACATAAACACTTTTGTGCCTTATTTGCGTTTAAGTTTTATTTCAAATCAGGTACCTAACTGCAGTGCTTGTAGAATTGCAGAGCACTTGGATTTTAATTGTATCAAGTTCAGGCAAAAGTGACTATAAAAGCTTCAAAGAAAAATAATAGTTTCTAAGTGCAAGTGAAAAAAATGCTGAGATTTACATAATGGATTTAGTCAGACACCCCTACTGTTTTATAGAGGGAAAAGTGCATGTGCACAATAAATAAATTACAATCTACCATCAGTAGGTTGCATCTAATTGCATTGATGGCTCCATTTTTCCCCTCATGACTGAGGTGGGGTAACATGTTGGAAAGCATATATTTTTTTCATTATCGCATTTAATTGGTTTGATAAATCTCCTTATAGATGACAGAGTTTTTTTATTGCTTCTACCAAGTTATTTATATTTAAACCAGATCTTTTGTGTGTTTACATGCAAGATCTCAAAATATTGAAAAAAAAAGTTATTGTTGTCTGTGTCTCAGATAGAACATGACCAATATCTTATTCTTTTACCTACTCTGCCTTCAGGCTGCCTTGCTGCATGTGCTTTTCATGGTGTCCACATCATAAATCAACTCTCTTCAGTGGCTAAAGCACCTCCTTCCACCTCCACACTGTCCTCCACGAGGGTGTTTTGATCTATCTTCCAACAATTAATTGCCAAAATAATTTTATTGAAATGTTATTCAAGTTCAGTGAATCTTAATATAACAAAGTAAAATTTAGAAATTGTTACTTTATTAAATCAATTTTTATGGAGACTGAACCTATCTTTAAAAAGGAAGTGTATAGAAAATAGAGAGTTTTTGATAAATTTAATTTATTTGGCTTCAATATTTATTTATCCTGTTCCCTCATGCTTTTCCCTGTGTTTTTGGACCTTTTTAAATTTTAAAAATGGTAAGAAGAATGCCTTAAATATGGTCAAAATGGGGAAAACCAAAAAATTGAACAATAATGAAAGTTTCCATATAAATTCTCCTTTTTTGTTGTTGTTTGTTTATTTGGGGTTTTGATGTTGTTTATTTATGTTTTTTTAATTAAGAACCTTTAGAAATCACCTTTCCTGTCAAAATTTTTAACATTTTAATTTTGGCCAGCTTGCTCCTTTTGTCTATTCAGTTCATTTATGCTCTGGAATAAAGGAGAATATCTAATACATGTGTTATGTTTTCATTTGCAAAAAAAAACTAAAGCAGATTAAGGATTGTGTTACTAGAAGTCTCTATTGGGTTTGTACAGCCAGGTTTTGGTAGCAGGGAAGCTACAGGGATGGCTTCTGTGAGAAGCTGCCAGAAGTTTCCTCCATGTCCTGAAGAGTCAATGCCAGCCAGCTCCAGGATGAACATGCTGCTGGCCAAGGAAATGGTGGTAACACCTCTGGGATAACAGATTTAACAGGAGGCAAAAAAGTTTCTTCCCAGTTGTAATTGTGGCCAGAGAAGAGCAGGGTGAGAATATGTGGGAAGAACAGCCCTGCAGACACCAAGGTCAGTGCAGAAGGAGGGGCAGGAGGTGTGCCAGGTACCAGAGCTGGGATTTCTCTGCAGCCCACAGTGCAGACCATGGTGGGGCAGCTGTGCCCCTGCAGCCCATGGAGTTCCACAGAGATGCAGAAATCCACCTGCGGCCTATGGAGGAGATCCACGCTGGAGCAGGGGGATGCCTGAGAGGAGGCTGTGACCCCATGAGAGGCCTGTGCTGGAGCAGGCTCCTGACAGAGAACTGCAGACCCATGGAGAAAGGTGCCCATGCTGGAGCAGGTTTCCTGGCAGGACTTGTGATCCCAAGGGGGGCCCACACTGAAGCAGCCTGCCCTTGAAGGACTGCATCCCATGGAAGAGTGACCCATGTTACTGCAGTTTGAGGAGGACTGTGCCTGTGGAATGGGCTCACACTGGGGTAGCTCATGGAGAACTGTCTCCTGTGGGAGGAGACCCATGGGCAGGGGCAGGGGAAAGACTTCTCACCCTGAGCAGTGGCAGAAACAATGTGTGATGAACTGACCATAATCCCCATTCCCAGTCTCCCTGTGGCACTGCAGGAGGAGGTAGAGCTGAGAAGGAGGGAAGGGTGCAGAGAAGGTCTTACTTTACTTCTCATTATCCTGCTCTGATTTTCTTAGCAATAAATTCAATTAATTCACTGATTCGAGCCTGTTTTGCCCATGACAGTATTTGATGGGTGATCTCTCCTGGTCCTTATCTCAACTCATGAACCCTTTGTTATATTTTCCTTCCCCTGTCCAGCTGTGGGGGGGAGGGAGAAGCAGCTTTGGTGGGTGCCTGGCATCCAGCCAGCGTGAACCCACTACAGGGTCACAGACAGGATATATCATGGACTTGATTTTGCCAGGCACTGGAAGCCTGCGGCTTGCCTCCAACCAAATGAATTTAAGGCACTTGTCACATGACCTACTCTTTTATTAGCTTAGCTGCAATGGAAAAGGCAGAGCAGAAGCATCAGAAATGGAAAATGATAGCAGGAAAAATCTGGCAGTTTGTTCCACAGGAGTGATGGAAACTGCTATTCTGAAAGGCTCTCTGTGGAAGTAATGTAGAGGAAGATAGTAAGAGTAAAGGGAAATGAAGATTTCAGAATAATAGAGAATAATAAAAAAAGTGCACAAATTATTTCTTAAGCAATAACTGCTCTAAGAAAAATGTATCAACCCAGGTGAATCACATCTACAAAAGGGGGGTAATTTAAAGTCATTTTACCAGACAAAGAGAAATAAGCATTTTTAGAGAGTGATTCAGTCCTTTGAGATAGATACCATATCTTTCTCTCTTGTGAGACATCTCAAATCACATAATGAAATTCAGATTCAACAGAGCTGGGGCAAAATGACTGGGCATTATTAGACTGGTCCTTCCAAAAGTTTCTCCTTAAACTAGGGTATGGGAAGTCTGATCCCAGGGGAGGAACCCACATAAAATCCAGGAAACCTGAAAAAACTCTCTTAAGCCTCCCAAAGAATGACAGTTTTGCTACTAAAGCATTGCTCACTTCTTGGACCTTGCTCACTGCAGAGGGCTCCCTCCTGCTCCCTGTAGACCACGCAGGCTACCACTGAACTGTTTCTATGAGCCCTGCTATGTGTCTGCGAACCCATCCTCTAATTTGTTCTAGTGTATTCTCCAGATATGCCTTCTGAATGGAGCAGTGGCCTCAGCACCTTTTCAGTAATTCAGCCTGTGTGCTCTGGCTTTGTCACCTTGGGAAAGGAGCCCAATGCACTACCAAAGAGCTGCCCTTCCCATGGGAAGGAAGAGGAGGAGGTACGTGTTGCAGGCTTGCCCATGTTTGCCGTGTCTTTTGTGTAAACTTGATTTTCACAGGTGCATTTGCATCGGGAAGGTCCAGTCCTACAGACAAAGGTCAAATGCTTTTCAGTGGAAACTTTTCCCCAAAAGAGACTGCAGCATCAAACTTTCCTGCACGAAAAAAGACATACTGGGGAAAAAAAAGACATATCAGGGAAATATTCTGCACACAGAAACAAGATATCGTTGCCCTTTGCAATATAAAGCAACTAAAGACATGCCGCCCGCCTCCAACACGAAACCACAAAAGAGGACTGCTTTATTTTATTCCCAGATTTTCGAGCTCACAGTGCTTCATGCTAGGATATTCGGTCACAGGAGAAGATTGCTCGGAAAACCACCGCTCGATGAACAACATCTCGCTGTTGTCACGCCCTCCAGACCGGACGCTTGGTCCAACTCCCGCGGGATGCTCCGTGGGGGCGTACGCGTGGCCCCGCCGGCCCCGCAGCCCCCCGGCCCGCACCGGGCCACCACCACCACCACCACCTTCTTCTTCCGCGCAGCCCCGGCGGCAGCGGCGCGGCTCTGCAGACGCTGCGCGGGGAGCGGCGGAGCGCCCGAGCCGCGCTGCCTCCGCGGCCGGGGGCGCAGCGCGGCGGGCGCGCCCCCGAGCGGGAGCGGGAGCGGGAGCGGGCCCGAGCGGGGGCGCGCAAGGCGGGGCCGCGCAGCGGGCAGCCCCGCGCCGGCTGGTGCCGCCTGCGAGCCGGGCGGGAGCGGGGCAGGGCGCGGGAGCGGGGCACGAGCATCCTCCAGGCCGAGGCTCCGTTTGGCTTTCCGGGCTCCGCGCTTCGGCAGCAGTGCCGGCGAAGTACCTGCGGATCGCCTTTCCTCCTCCTCGCTGGCTTCTTTTAGTTTGGTGGCGGTGGTGCTTTTTTTGTTGTGTTTTTTTTTTTTTTTTTTTTTTTTTGTTTTTTTTTTTTTTTTTTCCTACTCCTTAACCTTCCCTCAAATCCAGGGAGACGCTTCTGAAGCGGGGAGAGCGCTGATCTTACGTAAATGGTGCTGCTTCGGGGAGGGCATCTCCCCTGCCAGCCCCGGGCCAGGGGAGCATCCTCGGGCGCCGCTCGCCCTGCCTAGCGACCGGGCTCCTCGCTGCCACCCTGCCCGAGATCCGCACCGGCAGCGGCACCGGCACCGGCGGGGGCGGGCGGTGAGCAGCAGCCGGCAGCCCGCAGCCCCGCTCCCGGCGGGTTTCGGCGCCTCCGCGGACCGGCTGCGGGGATGATGCGGCGCGTTGAGCCCCGCGGCGGGGAGGGCGCTATGTCAGAGAGATAACGCGCCTCCGCCAGCAGCCCGGGGGCAGTCTCGGTGCCAGCCCCTCCGGGACCCGGCTGCCTGCGAGCCGCTCGCATCTCGGAGGACGGACTGGCCGCGGCGGCGGGGCCGGGGAGCGGCGGGGCCAGGCCCGGCGAGGCGGGGGAGCGGCGGCCGGCCGTGCCGGGGCACCCCGCCTCCGGGGGCCAAGCGGCCGGGAGGCTGAGGAGCGCAGGCAGCAGAGCCGGGGAGGAGGAGGAGGGCAGCGCCATGACTCATTTGCAGGCAGGTCTCTCCCCGGAGACTTTGGAGAAAGCCCGGCTGGAGCTGAACGAGAACCCCGACACCTTGCACCAGGACATCCAGGAGGTGCGGGACATGGTCATCACCCGGCCGGACATCGGCTTTCTCCGCACCGACGATGCCTTCATCCTGCGGTTTCTGCGGGCCAGGAAGTTTCAGCACTTCGAGGCGTTTCGCCTCCTGGCCCAGTACTTTGAATATCGCCAGCAGAACCTGGACATGTTTAAGAGTTTCAAGGCCACAGACCCGGGCATCAAGCAAGCGCTGAAGGATGGTTTCCCCGGAGGGCTGGCCAACCTGGACCACTACGGCAGGAAGATCCTCGTCCTTTTCGCTGCCAACTGGGACCAGAGCAGGTAAAAGCAGAGCCACTCTCCCACCTCAACCCCTTCTCCCCCCGAGCAGTGCGTGGGAGAGCGGTGCCAGCGCAGAGGTAGAGAGGGTGGGCAGCAGGGACACACCCGGCGCTGCCCACAGGGGGCTGGGCAGCAAGCCTGGAAGGCAGAGGGAGAGAATAAAGAAGAAATACGTTTTGTGGCTTAGGGCCCTTTCAATCAGCTTATCCCTTGGGTTGTGAATTTTAGTAGGCTAGTAGACACTGCTGGAGTGCTCTTCTCAACTGCTAGGAGGTTTACACCCTTCTGCCTCCCCTGAGCCGAAGTGAGCTGGCACGTAGATGATGTGCTTATCCCCCAAACAAAGGCTGTTTGCACTCTCGGCTGGTCTTTCTGTTTCAGCACACATAGAGCTGCTCAGGTGCCATGGGAGAGCGTGGGAGATGCTGTGTGTAGAACAGGAGCATCCATCATGGCTTTTGAGCTGAAAAGTTTGCCTGTGCAGGAAGCTGAGACTCTGAATCCTTTCCCTCAGCTGAAGAAAGCGCTTCCTGAGCCACCTGGAAATGCCAGGATGGAAGTCTCTGTAACCACTTCTTTTTCCACTCATGCTGCTACCAATGTAAATTCTCTGCATAATAGGATCCAAATACACAAATCTTTGATAGCAAATTGAAGACTGGTCTCTAGAACAGTTTCTGATATTTTTTGGGGGGATTATCTAATTTGAAGATGATTTAGTAGGATGACTCAAGATCTGTTTCCTATCATGGCCCTTTTTAGCAATTGGTTTGATCTTATGTCACACTATTTGTTTATTCTAAATACATTGTGGGCGTGTCACACTCAGTTTCTCCTGCAGTCTAAAATTATATTTAAAAAAATGGCTTGATTTCAGTATATTTAAACTCTCTAAATCCTGCTTCTGTCAGCACTGCACTGTTTTCTTTGGCTCCCAACAGGAGTTGCAGGTTTAAGATCTGATTTCTCACTTTTTTAGTGAGAAAACTTAAAATCTTGTAAGTTGCCATCTTTATTGCTGTCAACATAGTGCTGAGTGCTCAGTGCAGATATCCTCAGCTCAGCTACTTTGAAACTTTGGGGGGACTCAAACAACTGTCAGCGTGGATAGAAAGGACAAAGCCTGGGGGAGAGGCATGTTTAAGTTTGCCCTTTAGGTGTTTGTTTAGCTGTCCTCTTGCGGGCTGTGTGTATTGCCATCACTGGGAGCATTCCCACCCCTCCCTGCCCCGGCTGGTGTTACAGCTATGGACACTGCCCAGAGGTATGCTGGCCCACCTTGGCTTTCCTCTCCTTCAGACATGCCAGCCACACCCACACTGTCTATGGGACAAGTCTCCTGTCCCTTGCTAACCCATGAATCAAGTGTTGGAACTAGGAGAAAGCTGTCCGACACAAATCAAAACTGCCCACAGCCAGGGTAACGGCTAGAAAGGGTGGATGAATATATGCAGGGCTGGGGCCAGCATCCTTTTTTTTGCTTTATTTTTCTAGCAGATGGAGTATAAAAGCTGAGTGAAGAGCAGTAGTGATGAGGCTAAGGACTCACTGTGTTTCCATTCCCAGATAAGGAATTTTCTTGTTTCCCACATAAGGACCAAGTCAACTTTTAATTTTAAAAACAACTCCACAAGCTCTTAAAAATCCCTGAAGGAAGAATTAGCAAAGAAACACATGTTTAGGACTTTTATTAAGTTGTATGTCTATGATGAAGTTCCATTATTAAAGGTAGCATGACCTATTGTATACTGATGTTTCTTATTAATGGAAAAATCCTAAAGCTTTGTGTGACACTTGCCATATTATTTGACTTGATCCCAGTCAAAAGAATACCAAGAATTCAAATGCAGAGATAAAGTAGCATTTAAAGTAATAGTTGCCATGTAGAAAGAATAGGTTTATTTTCTTTTTGAGTTTGGAGATGCTTATATTTAAAGTACATGAGCTCAGCTGGCACAGCAATGAATTTATTGTGTTTTTTTTTTACATGAAATCCTATTGGTATGATTAATATTATTTATGCTATGACACCAAAGTGGCTGGGGTATACTAGAATATTTAATGGCTGTGTTTGCAATTGGGTGCCTACTGCTTTTGAGCACTGCATGCTCACGGCACACCTCTCCTCCTGAGCGAGGGATTTGTTTTCACACAGACCACTCAGACAAAGCAGAGAGCTGAAGCCCAGCTGCGGGGAGTGGCTTGCTCCAAAGCACATGACAAGTCAGTGACACATCTGGGAATGGAGCTAGGTCACTTTCTTTTCTAATTAATTTAGTGCCTTCCATTATCTGATGCTCAGTGGCTGAAGCTGGGGAGCCTTGTGGAACTTAAGCCTGGGCTGCTATGCAATATGTCTCAAGCTTATGCCTTAACTGACTTGAGATCTTGCACTACATAACCCAGTGTTCCTCTTACAATAACAATAGGAGGATTACTTATTGAAGCCTGTTTGGTTAGGCTCTCTTTGTGTGCTTCATAAACTAAGTTAATAGAGCATAGCAAGCCTCCACTTTTGTCATATATGTGCAAATTATTATGGCCAGGATGTAACAATTAGGAAAAAAAAGTTCCAATTTGTTATTTAAATGAATAGCAGACATACTAGAGATTATTTATATAGCACTGTCAGCCTATGATTTACATAGTTCCAATTAGAAAGAAAAGTGTGGGAGGCAAAAAATTCCTGTGGTAAAACAAGCCTGTGTTCTAGATGTTAAATCATTAAATTAAAGCAGGGTCTGAACACTGTACCAGATGTCCTGCCATCTGAACAACCCAATCAGACATGTATTTAAAACAAACAAACAAAAAAGGAAAGGTGAAAGATAGTGCACTCAGTAGCCCAGCAGTATTTCAGTGTGACCCAGGCTAACTCTCCACCCTGTCTGTTCTATGGGGAAAATGAAGGTCAGTGGCATTCCTGCCAGGATGCTGGATAGCACTCAGGGAGGGATCAACCTTCCCTATTAGCTTCCAAATTGTTGATTCTTAACTACATTTGGTTTGTAGGTGTCTTTGTGCAATTGAAGATTCCCTTTTTTCCTATAGTGTCCAGCTGGTGAATTTTTTTTCAGTTAATAGTGCAATTAACTTCAGCTCTTAGTTGCAAGGCATCTGTTGTCATACGTGGTCTTATGGCACCTGGACACACATTCCTCAGGAATATCAGTCCATTTTGATATTATGTGCTTGAAACCTTTTAATTATATCAGGTTTTTCCCTAGAAAGTGCTTTAGAAAAATGAAATGATACCTAGTTCTGTTGTTGTCACAGTGACCCAGGCAGCTCACACCCTCCTCAATGAATATGGAAATCCCTGCACTTATTTACTGCTGATTCTGCTCCTGCATCAGACAGTTTACAGCAGGGCAAAGATGGAGTCCACAGGTTTGCTTTCAAAACTAGGTTTTCACATCCACAAGTGCTAGAAACTTTTCCCCCTGTTAAATGAAAATTTAACTTCTGTAGCTATGAGGAGGCTCATCTGCTCCTCAGCTCACAATAAACAACAGGCAAGATGGCAAGGTATTTTTCAAACTCTGATATAAGCAGTATGACAAAATAAATAGCAATGCTAACAGTAGTAACCTGTTAACAGTAAAAAACCCAGCTGTTTAGCAGAGTCAATTTTTGTTTGGAAGTTATATCTTCCAAATGATAACTATTAACTAGTGTAAACACTGTAATTTTTGCTACAGTTACTCCTGCTGACAGATGCTGTTTTAGTTTTTCCTAGTTTTCCCCCAGGTATCCCTATCTGCCTATCATCACCTGTATTTAGATTGTAGGGGTTTTGGCTATGGAGCTTTATGATAAATGTAAAATTTAAATCAGCTGAATCTTCATCTGTGGCTGTGACTGTTAGACACTGGGCTAATATGTGGCATAATGCATGGTACTAAATCTGAATCCTAAAGCTAATCTGGTAAAATACTTGAAACTATATATATTTTTTCCTTTGCATTTTTTGTAACAGTGGTGGTGCTTTTTTGTATTTAGAATAAGGTATCCTCAGGGCATGCTGCCACTGTTTAAGCAGAATAGCCATAAGAGAACTTTCAATCCCCCATCTTTTCAGCATTCAATTCTGTACCCAGACTGGCAAACCAAGGCGATATGAGGCATCATCTCAAATTACTCCTTTGTGTATCTTGAGGGCTCTTGTTTTGGTGAAATTCTAAAAATATTGAGCCAGAACAGTACCTTAGAGATGTGATGATGGCTCAGAAACTTGACCAGCTTTCTCTTTTAAATCACAGTGACACAAGAGCT
Organism: Lonchura striata; assembly: GCF_050655825.1. Lineage (NCBI taxonomy): Eukaryota > Metazoa > Chordata > Aves > Passeriformes > Estrildidae > Lonchura > Lonchura striata. Next base: position 50,731,560 of record NC_140705.1, read on the forward strand.
CATTTGACAGAAGCCTTTTCTTGTCCAAATGGTGAGCATCTTAAAATATAGACTGTGCATTCTTTATGTGTTTCAGACCTTCAAGAGACATATGGCTCAAATTCAAGCAAAGAAGACTTACCATTTATCTATTCTAGTTCACATCCTGAGAGGCAGATTCATTCCATTCAATCCTAATTCTCAAAATTATTTTAAATTTCTTTATTTTAGGGAGGAGATGACAAACAGCCACAGAGATAGTAGGGCAACTCTGTTAAATCAGATTATCTGTTATTCAGGGCAAAAGTGAATTGACTGGAACCAGAATCTGGTTAAACAGATGATATGGTTGATGCCACTCATCATCAAGAGCATAAAGTATTGAAAACAGTTGACACAGCTGAGTTTGACATAAGAGATCTGTACCCTGAATTCTCCCTGTCTCTTTTCTTCATGTTGGCCTGATGGAAATCACTTAGAGGTAAAGGTGAAATGTCCTGGTGAAGTATTACCAAGAGTTGATAGCCATGTCTTCTAGACTATGTTCCCCAGAAATCCTTGGAAATACGTTCAATCTGTTCATGTCCCACAGAAAAAAACCCAAAAATCTCATATACCTTTTCTGTAATCAGGAAATTGCTGTCAATGGTTAAATTACAAGAGAGTGGGATGCTCAGTAAATTGTTTGAGGTCTTCTGTTCTTGACAAATAAAGACCCCTCAAAATTTCCCTTGAAGGCTGTATCACTGTTGGGGTAGAAATGGAGCTGTCCCAAAGCATTTAAAAGAATCATTGTCAGTGTGGCTGTTAACTTGTCACACTTTCTCAGGCTCTGTTACTTTCAAGTCAACCTGAATGAAAATTTTCAAGAGGTAGAAGAATATGTCTTGCCAGTCCCCGCTTCAGTCAGCCTTGAACTAAAATTCCCATAAAAAAAGAACATTAAGAGTGCATTATATATGTGATAACATATTTCCAGCATTTGTTACTCACATTAATAACAGGACTAAAAAACTTGTCCAAGTTTTTCCATTGAATTAGGCATGGTTCTATAAATAGAAGACATTAAATACATTTAAATTAACTGTGAGTTTTTGATTATCCTAGCAATTAGTTAAATCTTGCTAGCTACAATATGTCCCATAAGCATCTGTTTAAACAAGTGAATGCAACTGGATTTAGTTGTAAATAAATTAGGATTTATTTATTCACAGCCTAACTTCAGGCTGCTACAGAACATGCACTTCAGCCAATTGGGCCCAGCACACCCTACATATCTGACAGCTCTGCGGCAACTCGTTAGAAAACTGGTGCCAGGGCAAAATGAGTGGCTTGCTGTTCCTTAAGTACATGTTTTTACTTAGCACAGATTGGTAAGAATAAAACAGAACCATCTTCCCCCTCCGACTGTACACCACAGTCTCTTAAAAATAAGGCTAATATTTTCTTTTATTTTCTTTTCCTTCAAAGTAGAAGAGCAGTCAAAGCTGCCTTAGACCAAATATATTTCACACTCACTAGCTTGTTGTATTTTTTTCACTTTTGACTAGTCACATTTCTGTATCTGTATGGAAAGTAATTTCAGTGTGGAACAGAAGTTTTAGCAACAAAATCCAGAGTAAGTTTTTACATCTTCTTTTTATATAGGATATTGATTTCCCTAAAGTCCAGCCAGGGGTGGAGTGTATTTTATGGCAGAGCCTGTGCAATCTAGTGCTGGCACAAACAGTGGTAGCAGTGAGGTGAAATGTTGGACAACATGGGGCTGGAGTGGATGAAAGATGAATCTTCACAGAAATAACTCTATGCTGTGTGAAAGCTTCTGTGCAGTTTCTTCAAATATGTTTTTTTTTGCATGAGCTGCTCAGCTGATACTTTCAATACTCAGTGTTTTGCATCACATAAGATTTCATCTACCACGCCAGGTTTATATTTCTGGCTTGCCTTAACACATGTTCAGAGTAAAAGCTGCTTTAAATGCTCACTAATGGATTTGTCTTTGTGGTGCTCTGCACTGTACTTAAGTGAGGTATTGAAACCAAGAGAAGAGATCCAGTACAGAATGAAGAATAGCTCCTACCTGCAACTAATTGCCCTGAGGAGTATTTGAAGTGGGAAGCTTGATTTGTTAGTGACATGTCCCTGTGTACTCCTGATGTAGCTTTTTAGACTTTAAAAATACTTCAGGTACCTCCCTCTGGCAGAAAGTGTTCTTGCTTGCTTTTAGCTGGACCTGTTTTATGCAGGGCTTCTCTCTTATTTTCAGTGAGTAAATATAAATATTATTGTGGAATGTATTTCTTGCACTAGCAGGCCTACAATTGGAGTTATGGTGGTGGTGAATATGCCACAGATTTGTGGAGACCCAGCCCTGTGACTGTTATCCCTGTGGCAGCTGAAATCCCATTTCCATTGTTGCTTGACAGTTTTCCTGTTGACTTAAATTAATTAAACACATAATTAGGTATCTTTCTCTTTAAATGTATACATATTGTATTGGACACTTAGGTATACATAAAAAAGCATTTTTGGGTTAGTCTTAGAGAGCTGACTGGTCTCATAAACAAAGAATCTTTATGTCAGATTTCTAGCAACCTTGTGCAACTAGGAAGCTGTTAATCCAATGCATGTGATGTCTCCTTAAACTCCTTAGGGAGAACATTAGAGATGTGCATCTGGAACTTGGGACCCTTATTCTGAGACTGAATGTAGGATTCTGAATTGTGGAGCCCTTCTGGAGAATGAGATCTTTTGAATGGGACAACCTAAATGTTAGGTAGAGTTGAGGCTAATTTTAGAATTTGAACATTTTTAATGTTTATTCCTTGTATGAGCTGTGGTCAAAATTATCCTCAGACCAAGGCATTCCAAACTTCCTGTTAACCTTAGATCTCAGAAAAGTAAAGCATTAGAAAAGAGTTAAATCTCAGAAAAGTTCAATAGAGTGAATATGAGAAATTTTATCCCTATCAATCAAACAAAATTTTAAAAAAAGTATGTCCAATATGAAAAGAAGAATTTTATTTTTACAAAATTATTTTTAATGCTTCCCTTAGTGATTTCTGGGAAAAACACACTTTCTTCTGTTCAGACATTAGGAGAGTCCTTTTTTGATCCCTTGCTATGAATGCATAATTGAGAAGTTCACTGATTTTTAATTAGCTAAATAAACAAAGAGGAAAGATGTGAGGAGTCAGCTACAACAGATTAATTTCTTTTGTGTTATTTCCTTTTCCAAATATTTTCAAAATACAGTTATGTTCACAACAGAACAGTATACTTATTTTATAAAAGCAAGTCAAATTCAGTAGAATTTAATGTAATTTCTAAGTAGGCACACATGCTCTTTGCTACATATGCAGAATGGTGAAGAATTCTGTAGGGACTCACAATTTTGAAAACTTCTGTTTGATGCTATCATGGGAGACATTTAAAGGGCTTTGCTTAAAAATATCTGCACACTGAATAGTTAATTCTTTAATTTCTGGAATATTTGTATTTCTGATATTTTTCAGGTCTAACATTCCTCATTTGATATTGTGTTGTGGACTGGCAAATTTATGTCTGTTTTGGTAACTGTTTATAAAATCCTAAAATCCTAGAGTGGTTTGGGTTGGAAGGGGCCTCAGAGATCGTCCAGTTCCAGCTCTCCTGCCATCAGCAGGGCACCTTCAGTAGACAAATACCTCAAAGCCCTAGTGTGTATTACCTTCTGCTTTTAAGATTCTTGAGTAATCAGCTTTCTGTACTTGTGGATTTAAGGGAAAAAAATACACAGAGAGTGGGATAAGCAGAGCATGTGGAAATTCCCAGTTTTAGTTGATAATTTTTAGGACCTATTATTTAATTCCCTTAGAAAAATATAGGAGGAAGCTTTGGATCTATGCTTCTGGTATTAGTCTCAGGTTTTGGTATTATTATGACTTCAGAAATTTGTGTAGAAGTTCTTATACAGCATATAATTCCATTAAAGATACTAAGGCAGCTTAGGATACTATGGAAAAGTTCAAATTTGTTTTTGATGTGTTACATTCTTGTAGTTTGTTCTGGCTGGCTGATGGTTTATAGGTACATAATCCTGCTTCAGAAGATGAGCTCAACTAATAGAGCTTTTGAGGATTTCCCAGCTTTAGGCGCTTCTGAGAACACATTTGCACTCTTTGATTTAAATTTTTGACAAAGGAAGAGTACTCAAAACTTCTCCACCTCTGTAGTTGCTGCTCCTTTCCTAATCAAATCTCCTCTTCTCATTCTTAGGTATACGTTGGTGGACATTCTGCGTGCCATTCTTCTTTCTTTAGAAGCCATGATAGAAGATCCTGAGCTGCAAGTGAATGGATTTGTTTTGATTATAGACTGGAGCAACTTCACCTTCAAGCAGGCTTCCAAGCTCACACCAAGCATGCTTAGATTAGCCATAGAGGGCCTTCAGGTACCATTATTATTTTCTCTTTTTTCCTAATTCTTCTTCATTTTGCAGATTATTACAAATCTAGGTTGATAAAAAAAAAACTGAAGCAAAACAAAATTCCAACAACTTATGAATAGCAAGGCTATTAGCACCTTAACGTGTGGGTGTACAGGCAAGCTGCTTGTGACAAAAGTGTGAACCCAGTCAGCTAACTGCAGTAACTCCTGATGTGTAGGCTCCTTCCTTGCTACAGATATGAGGTAACTTTTTTGTCTTTATTCCAAAGTGACTGGCTTTCTGTAAATTCAGATGGTAGCTTCTGCAATAGGAAGTTAGAAGTAATCAGTTTATGTTGTAGTTATGCACAAGGCTAATGAAACAGGGGTTGCTGCTGCCACGCCAGGTTGGTTTTTTAATTGATTCTTTTGGAGACAGGCTCTACATCATTTGTCATGAAAGAGTGGGGCCCTGTGATTGGACAGCTAGCTGGGACTGTTTATTTACTCAAAGTTCAGCATGTGCTTGGCTCTTTTTCTGGGTCAAGATTAGTCTGAGCAGCAGCCTCTGGGATTGAGTATGCAGTGATTTAAATTATTTTTCAGGTCATAGTAAAGGCACTTTACATGGCACAGGCACATCGGTGAAAAGGATACTGCATTACTTGCATCTATTTCCCATGGTGTTTTATTGTTAAAATGAGAAACTAATATGGTTAAGGTAGTTGTTTTCTACACAAGCCTGAGTCGCTGTGTTAAAAATATCTGTAATTCACTCCTGTGGCGGTGTGCCTTGTTTTTGGAAGGACATGTATTCCTCTTATGTAATGTTTCTATCATGTATACATTTTTATTACTCATAAAGCAAAATAACAGCATTGCCTTTGAACTTTTTTTACTGTGATAGTGTGATTTCTGAAAAAACTTGTATAGCAGTAATACTAGAGTTTTAATCTAACTGGTGAAATGGGTCAACTAGTATTCAGTCTGGTGTTGCACACAGAAGGGTAATGACATGAGACAAAGATCTCAGTTCTCATTTTTTGTGTTTCCTTATGCAGCAGTGTGATTTCATCATCTTCACAACTAATTTGGAAGGCAGCAGAGAGACCTATGCTCTAGAAATGCTGCATTTATTTTCATTGCTTTCAAAGTTGCTTTCTTTTTTGTGGTTTTTTTTCAAAGTTAGCTATTGTTTTCTGCTTTAGAACATGAGCAAATGCATTATCAGTCTTTGTTTTCAAATGGTGGTGTTTCTTCTTAGGCATTATTCACAGATGATTATTTTGAAGAGAGCTGCAGTGAATAATTGTATCTGAAAATATAAGGGGTGACCTACCAAACCTCAGGTGGGCTCTGAGACTCAGCATCCTCCTGCCATCGATTGGTTCATGACTGAATTGAGGAGAAAGCCTTTGGCTTTACTTACCCATGCCCCCAGCTTTGTAGTTTCAAATGTTCCAAGTCTGATGGTGGCCAGCATGTATGGCACCATTTTGTGCCCACTGCCTTCAGTGCTATTTACTGCAGAGATGCAAAAGTGGGCGTGAAATGCTCCAGAAGAAAGAAGGAAAAGACATTTTAATAACTACCTTTTATTTTGAAGGAAAACGCATAACGAAAACATGATTCTGAATGATGTCAGAGTAAAAAGTGCTTAATCAGGTAGAATGAAAAAGAACAAGAAAAACTTACACACACAATTTATTTATGATCTTTGTAAATACTTTCTATTTAATCAGAGAAATGAAATTTACTTTGGCTTATAAGATTTAACAGGGCTCAAGATGCTGAACTTTACCATTTGGAGAATTTAAATATTTGTGTTGCTTAGGCAGAAGAGGACAGTGATAGTGGGGTTAGTGACCACTGAATTTGATGTTAACCAAATCCCTTTGCCTCCAAAATGAATTCTACTGAATTTGCCTTATATTTGCTTAGCTCCTACAGTGAGCAGAATACTCAATATGGTATGTACCAAAGACTTCACAAGCTGTGGCATTTTTTGGCTTTTTGCAATGGCTTAATGTTTAGGAAATTGCTTTTGAAAGTAAGAGAAGTAAATATATCGTTTTCTACTGTATAGAAGATAAATTCTGGTATATACTTTGTCTTCATATGTGTTAAATACCCCAAACTTACTTGTATAAATTATGAAAACTTCCTTGGTAGCTGTTTTCAGGAAAAGAAACTTTTGATCATGGCACTTAGAGGACAATGATTATCTGTAATCTGATGTGCAATTCTAGCATACCCATCGCAACAGTACGGTACTAAACAATGGGTGCAGTGTAGGTCAGTGCTGATTTGTAGGACAAATGGTTTTGCAAGACAAGAAGAAAACTTTATGTGGAGGTGGGGGCACTCGGCCGGGACTCTTGATGCTCCAGTCCTAGCTCATACACTGGCTGTGTGCTTTTGGAGAAAAAGGAGCAACACTCTTCCTTGCAGATGCTCGTGCCTACAGCACTCCTGTTGCTCCTCATCATTGAGAAGGAGGATTTGCACTTAGAGCTTCTACACCTTCCCCAGTGTGAAGACAGAAGGAAAATATTTTTTGAGAGCTGTAACACATGCCTCAACTTTAGGACTTGGTGTGACCCTCCCTACTGTATTCAATATGTGGATATTTGTGAGTTCCTATCTTTAGGTGCCCACTTTTCCCCATTCATTGATTTCTGTAGCCAGTCACTGATTTTGGGCTTGTGAAGAAGCTTATGTTATTTAGCAGGCGTGTTCCTGAAAAACAAGGGAGTGTTAGAGTGTTGTGTGCTTCAATACCTGAGTGCCTGATAAGGTCTCTTTCAAGAACTTTACAAAATTTTGCCTCCTTCACCATTGTAATTGGCTGCAATCTGTGTGCTTCAGCTATTTTTCCCATAGAAGAGAAAACTTTTGAGAGCTCCCATAGAAGAGAAAACTTTTGAGAGCTCTGAAGAAAACCAGTCCTGAATTTCTATAGACAGTGATGAACTTTGAGCAAAAAACTCAAAATGTATCAGATGGTTTCTGTATAAGGAACAATAAAATTGGCTTTAATTCATCTGTATGGAAAAAAAATGCAGAGAGAAAGTACAGAAATCTGTGAAACCATAGAAGTATTAAGCTTGGAAAAGATCTCAGAGGCTTGGCAAATCTAACCTCCTCTTTAAACAGGGTCCCTGATGAGATCAGACTGGAATACAAAAAAGATGATGGGTGCCTAGAGAGAGTGGACAAGCTGCAGATGTTGTTTGTTATTTACATTTTAAGAAATTAGCATAATCAGGTGATGAGGTGGAGGAGGCCTGGCTTTTTGTAAGACACCTTTGTACAACATCTGTGTAACTTGTGGAACTCTGTGCCATGAGGAATTCTGGATGCTTAAATTTTAGCTGTGTTTAGGGAAAATGAAAAGAGACATGAACTGAGGATTGGTAAATAGATAAAAATCAAATCAAAGTTCAGAATCCCATAGGTTGTACAAAGTTGGAGATGTGGTGGATGCTGAGTGGAAATAATCATGTATGTTATCCAAGTTGTAGCTGTTCTAGGCTCTCTGTTTTGGCCTCTGTTAAGGACAGGATATAAGGCTAGGTGGACTTTTGGTATGGCATTATTAAGTCAAGTTTTGTATATTCCACTCCTTTTCCTATTCTGAAACCCTGCCTTTTGTTCTACTGTTTTTGGCACTGCCCTGACCCTTGCTACCAAAATACCTAGCTGAGAAGAAAGAGGGAGGAAGTTCTGGGTATGATTATTTTCTTGGTGATAGTCCTTTTTTACATAAACCCCTATATAGACTTCTTTTTTTAATTTTATTTTATTTTAATTATCAAGACAGCAATATTTTCATAAGGCAGGTGAAAACAGTTTCAAAGACTGAAAATTCAATTTGAAAATTATATTGAAAGCTGGAATTATTAACTCTGACAGACAGCTTTGGGGGTAATTATAATTGAGTTTTGCAAAATGGAACAATATAGATATGCATGAATCGCATTAACTGATTAACTGATATTTAGTATTCTAAAACCTAGGCCATTAATTCCTTCTTAAATATTGATTTCTATTTAGTGCATAATAGTAGTTGTGTGCATGACAGATTTTTTTCATGCATGTTTTCACTCGGGCAGATTGTACATCTCAATGCTTTGTAAAAGTGTGCAGTTGGCTGAATGTGAATGCTTCTCCCCTAGTTAAAAAGCTGGTGGAAAAGAGATGATACACATTTAAATGGGGAGCTGAGCATATGTAGACAGTCAGCATTGTTATGGAGTACAGAAGACTCTTGCTTCTGGGGCAGGGGTGTTTGGGAGAAACAATGATAGTGTTGTGGGGGACAAGGCAGGTCTTTTAACTGTGACCTTTTTTATTTTATTTTATTTTTTTTTTTTGTAACAGAGGAAGGCTTCATATGCTAAAACAAACTCAATCCTGTAAAAATGAAAGCAAACCAGAAAGTTAAATGAAGGCAGCATCCTTGAAGTTACAATTACTTTCAGAAACATCTTTCACACAGCTGTTCTTGTGAGCTGTAAGAACAATATCCCCAGCCAGATCTGCTGCAGCAGTGCAAGGTGAAAGTACCAGACACAGACCATGTACAGTCTGGTGATGAAAGTGCCAGGACTTCCTACTCCCATTTACTTTAATTGTGACCTCTATCAGTGTCTTGCAGGGAATCTCTCTGAACATCAGGGGTGGTTCAACAAGGAGACATAGTGCTTAAATTTTGCCACCTGGTTCCAGACCACATCTATGCAACCAGCATGCTTCAGTGCCAAGCATTCCTGAGACAGGAACTTCCAGAGCTAAGGATGCCACTGGAAACAGTATCATGACTTCATATAATTACATGGTCACATGCCCTGTGCAGTGCATAATATTGTTAATAATGAGCTGAAGGAACTGTTTGTACTAGCAGTGAGCAGCAGTGAGCTGCAAACCTCAGAACAGGGCTTTGAATGTTTTTGCATCCACACTTAAAATTGCTCACTCCTCTTACACAGTGCTTGAATTCTTTACCATGTTTTGAGAATAGGGTCGTGACACTTTGCATATTGCTTGACAGAATATTAAAAAGTTGCAGACTCAAGCTTTTAATGGGAGTATGTTCCATTTTCAGGAAGTCTATTAAATAATTTCATTCAGTTTTTTTAAAAAATAAAATAATTAAAATTGCTAGAATTTGAAAGAATTGTAAATGCTAGGGTCCCCTGCATCCAGTACTTCCCAGAGAACAGAGAGATGTGCTTGTAAACAGCATAATTTCATACCAGTTCAACTCATGTTCTGCAGCAATAGCAGTTAAATGGGATATTTTTCTTAAGAGCTTGTTATTTTCAAGAGTTTGCTCACACTTGGTCTTCCTTACTTGTAAAAAGACTATAAAGAGGCTTAGCAGCAATTTACTGTGGAAATAGGCTGGACTGGAAGTGATTATTTCTAGCTTCTCACCTGCTGTCTGCATGGGCTTGACCTGCTGGGTGAGAAAGCTCGACCATAGCTCGAGTTCAGCTACAAACAGCTACAAATGTGTCTGTATAGACACATTTTTCAGTGTGGTCCCAGTTTTTAATCTGTTATCTGAATACAGAAGAATTCATTTCCTTGCTAGATTCTTTTATCATGCTCATAAAAAAAAATTGTTGAATGCCTTTGGACTGTTGATTTATATATTCTCACAAGCGCACTTTTAAGATTAGAGGATACCATAACCTTTTTTTTTTTTTTCTGCTTATTTTTCTATTCCCTGTTGAGAATAATTCCACTGAAAGATTACTATTAAAGTGTTTTCTAATTTGGGGTGCCCACTGTGAAAGGCTGTGGTCAGATTTTCAGTCATGGTTTATGTATTTGGAGTCCAGCTGACATTTATTTTTGATCAGGAAGATTCAAGACTTTATCCTTGATCCTGAGCACCCAAGCCTAGAGTCTGAATTCTAGCATGGCTAAATTAAGAGCTTCTCATTAGATTCTCTTTGAATGCACATAGTGCCACATGGGCTGCCACCTATGAAATAAATGAGAAGAAGCAGCAAACTAAACATTCCTTTTTCCCCAAGAAAATCTGCTCTGTGGCATCTTACTGAAAACTGCAAGGAAACTTAATGGAGTTAAATATCCAACCTCCAAACACTGCTGCTGGAACTACTGGAGTATCTGCCTGCTGTAGGTTGTCATCCTCCATGTGAACCTGAACAAAGACAGACAGAGGGCTCTTTGCCAGTGGTTAGCAAATATTTGCTGTAAGCAAGGCATGATTAGTTGTGGGGAGCTTGGCTTTTGTTCAGACATTTTGATCTAACTGGCACAGACTCTTCTGCTTATTCCTCCTGCCCTTTTTGCTCTGAGCAGGCTTTGACACAGTCCAACTGTTTCCTCAGTTCCTCAACCCACTCCTGCTGACATTGTCTTACTTTGTACTAGTCTTCACTGATGTGGTTTTTTTGTCTTTTCTGATGGCATCCTCCAAAACCTCAGTTGTCATAGATAACTGCATGACACATTAAGTTCATCTTAGACTCCTTAGGAAATTTCAGCCTTTTGTGATCTCACTGGCCAAATCTCTCCACATCTGGCTTCCAATCACCTTCAAACTTCCCATCTCCAAATCTTCTTGTAACCAGTGTTCCCATTACTCTTCATAGCAGTCATGAAAGTCGTGCTGGACAGTATGTGGACAGAATCCTGGTCTGTTCACATACCAAGTGGGTCCTTTTGACACCAGGCTGTTAAGGAAACTCTCCTTTTAGTTCCAGCAGAGCTGGCCTGCTTGGTACACATGACTCGTTGCTCATGGGACCAGGCAGGAGACATTGGGATCTTCTGAGGATGTTACTGGAATGACATGGCATGATCTAGAAAACGAATTTTTTTTTTTAATCTGATGGTCTCTTCTGCTCAACAAATAGATGTGGTTAGTGTAGAAATCAATGAAAATGCTCATGGTTGACATTTTTCCATCAATTCTGTCAGCAGAGAAAAACATCCAAGTAAAATGATTGCATCTTGAGAGAAGGAAAACAGAAGAGACTCATACATGAAGGTTGCTTCTTTCTTGAGATTTTGCTGTTTTACTTCTCTTTATCAGGAAACTGAATCTATCTGCATTAACTAAACAGAGTGACTAAATTGCTCTGATTATGCTGAAAAACTAATACAATACTAAGGTGACATAAACATGAAGGGTTTGTAGCACAAACTCAGTATAGGCAATTAATTCTTGTCACTGCGAATGACTTTCTGTTGTCTCTGGTAGACTACAACAACTATCTGGTTTTAACCGTTCCTCAGCTTCAGAATACCTGTTTATTTTTGAAAGTGATTTTTCTCAGTCAAGGTCTAAATATTTCTCTTTTCTTCAGTATCTTAAGGCAATAAAGGGAATAAATAGTAGTCTTCCTTGTAAAGTCACTCAGAAATAAAACTAATTTGTTGTAAATTGTAATGTTAGAGACAGAAGGCATGTTTTAGGATCATAGTTCACCTTCCTGCTAAGGCAAGATTATCTTGTGCATTATATTTTATAGTGCTTCTCACAGTTTAATTTAAAAGCTTGAAGGCAAGTCTGGCACATTCTTTGGAAACCTCTCTAAGACTTCTTGCTCTTCAGATTTCCTCTCGGCATTAGTCCTAATTTTTCTATTTCAAAATGTCAACTCCTATAAAACCCTTTGCTATTTCATTGTGTGTTGTTGGGCCCAAAGCAAGAGTTGGTATGTGACTCTCAGTAACCCATAGAAAGGAATTGTTTTGATGCAGTACCTATCTGCAGCAGCAGTGATTTGGAATTAAGACCTCAAGATGTTCCTCCTGACTTCTTTGGCACTGGAGATGTTGAGATACAAAAATCAGCAGGATCCTCTTTATTTGGAGAGCTTAAATCTGTTTTCTGTTAATGTTCAATTTACTTGTGTTATCGATTAATTTTATGTACGCAACTTTCATGTTTACCTCAAAAGTACACAATGGAGCATTTTGTAATTATTTTTTTAAACCAGTCTAACCTATATCTTTTATGATGCTAATAAATCCTCTGTGATCTTACTAGGCTGTGCAGTTGTCTTTATGTGAATGTCTTCTGCACATGCTGCCCATGCATATAGTGACTCTGCCAGCAAATCTTACAGTGCTCAATCCACAAAACAATAGAATCTATTTTTTTTTTGTGTGATTTTGGTTTATATTTCTTAGCAAGTGTTCATCTCCTTTGACAATTATTTTTTAAGAATCCAATTTGTCTTTGGTTATAAGCAAAATTTTGACTTTGTTTATAAGTGATTTCTGTGCAGGAAGAAAACTGCTGTCATAATTTGCATGTTTAAAGACAACTGTAGGAAACTTCTCTGGGGGGCAGCACCATAAAAAATGTGAAATTATATGGCTAGTAAAGGTTTCTCTCAGCTCATGTTTCCTAATCATAAAATAATTTAGAAAATTCAATTTTTTTATGTTTTAATAGGCATAATTGTTTAAATAAGTGATACTTTGGTGGTGATTTAAAGTAGTTCAGGAGCTGAAAGTTTAGATATATAACAAATGAAGAAAATTGTATTTCTGAAAAAAAAAAAAAAAGGTATTAATTCTTTCTAAAATATTATAGTCTAGTGTGGATAATATGCTTTTAAAAAAAGCTCCCTTCCCCAAAAAGCATTTCTGTAGTCTTTTCCTGCATATTTTGCAAAAGTCATAATACGTTCTTAAAAAACATTTCTTATTATGTGGAATATGAAAACAGTGCTTGTAATATTTTCCAGTGTTTTGTGTAATGAAAAGGATTGGGTACTAATGATTAGTTTACACATAATGAATATTCAAACATGGATATGGACTGAAATCTGAGGTGGCTGAACATATTGTCATTTTCTGAGGAAAATAAATTTACATTCAATCAAAAAAAGTGAATTTCACTCCAGCGCCTGACACTGAGTCAGCATCTCCCCCAGTACAGTTCTGACTATGCTGAAGTGCTTGCTTGTTCTTTTGGGTTGCATTTGTGTTGTCCCTCACAGTATGGGTTTTGACTATGAAATATATATTGCTGTCCCTTATTTTGTAGGACTGACTCTAATATTGCACAGTGTCATTGGAAAATGCAATCTTTAATCAGTGGTTAAAGATTGTGTTTACAAATGTATTTGTTACTTCCCTGCTCTTTTTAGTAGGTTCTCATGAATCCTTTATAGCTGTTAGAGTCTTTTGGGGTAGGGCTTCCTTTTTGAGAAGAGCTGGATTTTAACCCTTGGTCACTTCCCCCTGTGAAAACATTATCTGGAAGGAGAAGGTGATTCTGCTGTGATTCAGGGGAGGGCAAACTATTTGACTGAAAGTATAGATTAAATAGTATAGTATAAATTTAGAGCATTGCATTTTCTGGCTGAAGGCCACTGTACCAAGCATAAAGAACCCAGGGTAAATCATCAAGTACTGGTAGTCCTCCAGCATTCTCCTCAGAAAGTCTTTACAAGGTACAGCCAGTCCTCTGAAATCTGCAGTGGATCTTTCTGGTCTTTATGCAGAAGCCCCATGGACTGTGCTCCAGACACAGTGAGTCCATGTAGAAACCTGGATACATTTAGTAATTCAAGTGCAGTTATAAACCCAGCCTTTGCAATAGGGGTTTTCAACCTGCAGAGGAGTATATGGTGAAAATGTAGATTCATTTTGTGACGAAGATGGAAAAGGTTTTGAAGGATAGTGCTTAACAGAGGGAAAAAGAGGACGCTAAGGATGTCAGGAGAAGACAGGATAATTATGAAAGGATAGAGCAATGTGTTGTGCAGAAGAAACTGCCCTTCAGTTTAGATTCTGAAATGTTTAAAAGTAGACAATTATATTTTCTATTTTATGGTTCTTATCAATCTCACTGAGCAAAATGTCATCTCTAACACAAATTTTTTACAAGATATTCTGACATGCCATTGGAAAATAAAGATTAACAATTTTGAAATCATAGCTGTCACACATCTGCTGCAGTAACTGGCCTTTACCATAGCACCAGGTACTCTTATTCCCCTCTAGTTTCAGTCAATGAGCACACAACCATTATGTGGTGACTTTGACAGGCACCAAGCATGCCTTGAGACTGTGTTCTTCCTCAAATTCTTAATTCATTTTCCAGAAGAATTACATGGGTTAACTGCATACCTCCAGCAACATGTTTCCATTATGTGGGGATGCATATAAAAAATGCATCAAATAGTTGTGATTGATGAGGGATTATGTATCAGTGAGAAGCTGCCTGAGCCTCTTAACCACTTATTTTCTCATTCTTTATTTTTCAAGCAAGGTTTGACATATGTTTTGGGCATTAGTTGAGATCCATTGGGTCATGCTTTTCAAAGCATTTTGTTAGGAATATTGAGCAATTGATTTTCTCTGGAAAACGCTAGGACGTCTTTATACCATTGCTATCAGTATGATCCAATTCTGTTCTCCACAGAAATTCAGCAGGAGTACAATTTAATGAGACCAGTGAAAGGAATCTGACTGCTCTATTTATAGCACACTAATTGATCAGGGAAGCCATGCTAGGAGGAAACTTCAGAGAAAATCAATGCAGTATCCAATGAAAGTAGCATGCAAGCCTTTAAAGGCAGCTGTGTGAAAGCCAGTTAAGAATGAAGATCCATGGGAACATCTTGGACCATGTGTGTTCTTGCTTTAAGTTTAGGAATGAAACCAAACTAAGCAGCATCTTACATGCAAGGCGAGTCTTACTGTGTATTTTTTTCTTCATCCTCTTGATACTCTGTCCCATTAAATCTTCTTGGTGGATTGTTTTAGTTTCATATGGGGATTGTAAATATCTTCTTTTAAGAGCTCCCCTTTGACAACCTAATCCTGTTTTTTGTCATGAGAATGGCAGGCACACCATGTAGGAGAACTGCAGAGCCTCTTGGCTGTGTGTCCAGCACTCAGGCACAGTTCCAGGTCTCATGGCTTTCACTTAAATGCAGGGAGAAGATGGTCTGTCTACCTCCATTCTCATTCCTGTCATCAACATCCTCGTAATCATAGTAGATACATGAAGCGTAACTGTTTGTACTCATTGCTAGTGTTTCTTCAATCTGTGTAATCAACCTTTGCTTCCTCCCCTAATTGCATTGATTCTTTATGAAATTTGCGATAAGTCCTGAACAGCCCCTTGTTCACCATCCCTGAAAGTTCCAGGTTTGTGGCAGATATTGTCCTTCACTGGTTGTATCTCCATGATGTGGACTGACTGCCCATCAGTACATTCCTTTTGGGCTGCTGTAGGAGGATGAAACAAACTACCATGAAGTCATTTAACAATAACTTGTCTCAGAAAGAGTGAGAAGGAAAACATATGTACACTTTGGTTACTTTGAATGTGCTTTTTGTTCTTGTGTTTGTACACAGAAGAAAGTTTTACCTCTTTCCTAAAAAGGATGGCAAGCATGGCAATGATAACCAGCAAATCTCTCCAGGCTGTCAGTGTGTCTCCTTTCCTTCAGTGCTTAAATGTGCTTGCAATTAAATGAATAAAAAAGAACTTTCTTCATTTTACAGCATGTAGGATAGAGCATTTAGAATGCACATACTTTTTTCAGTAGGATTACTAAAGGCATGCCATCATGAAGTAGATGCATGAATAATTCTGTTTTTTTGCTGCTTCATAAGAAAGGAGTAAATAATCGACACCTTCCATGAACAGTTCATTTCTGTGGGCTAGTTTTATGTAGCACCAATAGCTAAGCATATTAATGGTGCTACATCTCCTGTTCATTCAGTTTTGGGCATATGTAGTGGTATGGAGTTGTGGCTTAATTAGGTAGATGAATACTGTCAGAAATATTGTCAATTATCAATATGGTCTTCATCTTTCTTTAAGCCCTGACTGTGAATCCTGTTCCCAATTACATCAGCAGTTGCCGTGGTGAACTTTCATAAGCTAGTCTTTAATCTTTCATTAAATCACAGGCTAGGAAAGCAGACATGAGGACTGAGATGAAAAAATGCGCATCTGCAGCACTGATGTCTCCCTGAAAAACAGGAAAGCCACACTTCTGTGTTTTTGGAAAAGATAATTTGCTGCATTGGTGAGCACACCTTCTCAGCTGCTTACCTTGTCTAAGCAACACCATGCAAGGAGAATTTGCAGAATGTAAACAGAGATGGGATATGTGGGGCTTGAGAGCCGCTGAAATCGAATATGACAGGGCCTGAATATGATGAATGACTCAGCTCTGTCATGTGCAAGGTTTGAGAATGGAGGTAAGGCTGGCAGGTTTAGCATGTGTTTTTCTTGCTACATGGGGCTTTAAGCTGGACATTTCTTAGAACAATATGCTGCAAATTTAAATTATTGCTCAGGAGGGCACTGGAGATGTCTCCATGTGAGCTACCCACACAGAGGTGTGAACTCGCACTCAGACTGACACATGGGGAAAAAAGAATGGGACAGAGGGGAAAGTACTTCAGGGCCCATATGAAGCAGGATGAGTCTTTTGAGAAACAACTTTGAGATGGGAGGACAAATGGAAACTGAGTGGTTACTGACAAGCCCCCAAGTGTTTTGTGTAATGAGCTGAGACTGGAAGAGTAGAAGTATCTGTGTTGTAAGGGACATAAAGGTGCAATATAAAACTTTTGTTGTGGAACAGCTCCTCAAAATAGCACTTTGGGCCAAGATGTAGCTGTCTCATTCTGTGCTATTTTGTCTAATAGGAGAAAACTATTCCTCCCCATGAAGCATAATGCACTTATGTCATTATAGCATTGTGTCTCTGAGAATGCTATCATAGGAGTTGTTACTGGCACAGGTTTTCCTAGCAGCTCATTTGTGCCCAGGTCTTGGTCTGCCAATGCAAACTATATCCCTGTTCTATTTGTCCTAAATTAGTCCTGCCTTCTGTATGGGACCAGATGTTGAGCTGGTTTTTCCCTGTGTTTATTCACTTAGTGCCTGCTTTTGGGGAAAAGAAGTACAATAGCAATTTCCCCCCCCCCACAGTAGAAATGGGAAGCCATTATTTTGCACTTTGTGAATGGAAAAAGAATTAAAGAGGCAGGAAACAATTGCTTTGTTCTATTTTGCAAATACAGTAATCGAAAAAAACCCAGAAAATATAAAAGCAGAATCTGGAGGATCTGGTTTGTTGGGGTTTTTTTTACACATTTTAAAGTTGGGATTGATTTTCTTTAAGGTTATGAAGTCTTGCTCACAAATCTTTTATGTTTTCCCTGAGGCTTTTTATTCCTGGATAGGTTTTTGACAATTTAAAGTTAGTCAGAAGAAGTGCACTAAGCTGTAATTTATGTTGCTAGGCATTATTACCCAAGGCCCTGCCTTCTCACACAGAGGAGCACACAGGTGAAACTGCAGAATAGAATTATCTTTGCCCAGGTTGCAAAAAGAGAAGCTGTCTGTGAGAGCACTCTGTCATGTTTTCCTACCAGCATCAAGTTCACACTTATGTCCTTGAAAAATATCATTTGCTCAGATGACAGACTGTCACAGGGCAGGACATAGGTTATTGCTGTGAGATGAGAGCCTTTTGGCATTCTTCTGAGTCACTGGCACCATCTGTCCCTCTTCCTGAGGTAGGGCCGGATGGAGCAAGTGCAGCCCTGGCATGCTGTTCAGCTTTTTATTTGGCATTCCTGACCTTGCAGCAGTGGCGGTCTGATGCGGGGGTTGGTTTGGGATGACTTGCTTTGTTCCATGTTCTGCAGCAAAGCCTGGGCATAATCTGCTTTGACTCACATATTGTATTGCAGGAGACATGTTCTGCTGCAAAGCAGATGGTTTCAAAATTAATATTTTTAATGTGATACTATTAGTGCATCATATTAGGCCAGGTGTTTCTTGCTTCTCTTGCCCCTCCTTGTTCCGAACCTTGATTTTCCTTTCACTATACAATAAAAACTTAGAAGGGAATTCAGTCAGGATTCACACAGATCACAATTCTGGTCACCCAAATAGTGTCAACCTAGTTTCCTTTTTTGCTTCTATTAGGTGGATGATGTGTTCCTGTCCTTTCTCTCTCAGGTTTGATCCTTTCAACATGGACTGAAATTCACAGCCCTGGGCTCATCAAACACATATTGATTAAAAAACACTCAACCCTTAGAATAACTTTTAGGCAGCACAAAATGTAGTGTTAAGATATTAAAGATAACAGGGTCAGGTTTCCCACAACATTGTATGTGGAAAGATGTGGTAAGTGTTGGTATTGCAAACACTGTGGTGTTAGAGAACAGGATTTTACAGAGAAACCCAGGGCTGTGAGTTTGCTAGCTGAGTTCATTGTGAGGATTGCTGCAACACTAGAAAAAACAAAAACTGAGTGAATTTGAGCTTAGTGCTGTTAGTGAGCTTTCAGACAAGTAGTAATGGATGGGTGAGGCTTGGCAGTGGAAGACACAAGTTGAAGTTATATGTGTATTGACACAGGAATGACACTGAAATGCTCATAGGAGAAGGGAGCTCTCTAGGGATGATGTTTAGTGTGAAGTGAGCAAGGAATAAGTGCTGAAGTCTGTGAGTGATGAGGTGAAAAGTGACCCACAGCACTGAAACCTGGGGAGGACATTTTGCATGGATCAGGGAGACTGGGGAGAAGGCAGAAAGGATGGATAATGGGAGCAACTTTTTCTTGAGCAATAATTGTAAAATAGAAATGGGATGAACAACAAGTTCTTGTAGAATGAAATGTACTGTAATGCATTTATATGTTAATGAGAAGGAGCAGGAGGGGTGAAAATAGGAGCTGCCACTGCAAGAAAATAACATTGAGCATAGAGTTAGAGGAGTTGGTGCTAGAAAGTAAAATTTCCATGTTGTTTCCCAGGTAACAGGTGAGTGTGTTGAGGCTGGGAGATGTCCAGACTGTGAGGTGAGACTTGGGGATGGAGGCTCATGTTTGTGTGTGCCATTTGTTTTTCTCTCATTTTTAGACTCCTTAAATAGATCTAATTTCCCCTAGTGTGACATAACATTGAGTAAAACCCAGCTTTTCAATATCTTTAATTAGTTTTAGCAGTCAAATTTCTCCTTAACACATTTAAAGTAATGAATGCAGCTCTCCATCCTTGCAGAAAAGGCTCAGTTGTTACCTGCAGTGATTGTGCAGGTGACTTTCACTGATCCAAGCTCCACTTCCTCTTGAGCTAGACACAATGCTCCAGTGCAGGAGGTCCAAACTTTCCCATCCATGATGCTGGTGTCTTTCTGTGTCTGTATGTTTTCTTTTCACTTTCTGTGCCCATCTTCATGCTCCTAAAAGCTCTGGTGCAGCCTCTTGTGCTTCCAAAGCCCTGCAGCTTTGGAGTGCTGGCAGCAGTCACCTGTCCATGGAGATCATCAGAGTTGGTGTCAATTTGATGTGGATTTAAACAAAGCTATGCCTGCCAGGTTGGACAGAGAGTTACTTGCTTGAATTTCAGAATTTTGACTTATGGTTTGATTCGTGCTTCAGGCATAATTTCAGATCTCTTGTTTGAAGAGAAAGTATCTTCCCTACCTGGCTGGAAGCCATGTCCAGGGCAATGCAGTATGATCCTCACTGGGAATACTTTTCATCTGCAGAAATTGTAGATGATGCACATACTTGTGCACATGCTTTGATAGTAAATAGCATCTGTACTTGTTATTGCTTTGTGTAGTACTGAAAAGCACATGTCAGTATGATAGGTAGGGATCAGGGAATAATTATAGCTTGTGTGGACTGTTTAGAACTATACACAGCCTACTGATCATGCAACAATGCATCTATTTTATAAACTTTGTACTCTATTGGAATAAACATTGTAAGGTCTTTACTCTGATGCTGAGTTATATTGATCTGTCAACACGTGTTTAACAATAGTGTTGTAGAAAAGATAATTTTTTTGCAAACACACCTACATCTGTATTTATATTAGTGTCAAAGAGAATCAACACAATGAGGGAGAGTTTTATTTCAAAAGTATAAAATGCTTGTAAATCCATTTTTTTTTTTCTCTTTGAAATGCAAAACCATGCAAAGGTGTTGCTCACATTTTTTATTTACTATGAATTCAGCTAGTTTGTTAATCTAGCTCCTGTTCCCACTGGGGTCATGCTGTCCACCCTGCTGATGATAGGGAATAAGTTGTTTTTATTATACACATATGAAGCCTCTTACATAGAAAAAGCTTTGAATAGATGCTCAGTAGTGGAGAACTATTTTCAGACAGCTACATTGTTCTGGAAAAGGAGAATCACATAGCCCAGATGCGTTACTCTTTAAGACTATAAGAAATAGTTATTATCAACATTTACAACCCTGCGTGTGGGTTTTATTTATTTTGAATGTTTCAGTTTTGTACTCAGACGGAACTTGTTTCTCACCTGATGCAGAGTCCAGCTCCTCATAGGCAGTTATGTTGCTGTAACTGAGGTTCTCCAAAACCCCTGCTTGCTCTCACTAGATCTGCTTGTCTGTGAGTGAGTTCTGGTGCGCTTCCCTTGTGACTGATATTCCAATCTGGGCTCTTTTCCCTCACTTTCTCCATTTACCAAGTGTCATTACTGATCCCAGGGTTCTTGGTTGAAACCTTTGAGTTACCTGCTGAATTAATTGGAATATGCACAGAACTTAATTAATTATAACTTACCTTAAATGTAAATGACAATACATTTCTCAGTGATGTTGAAAAGGAACTGGGATGCTGAAGACCTGATGGCTAAGGAAGTAATAATGATGCATACTTTGCATAAAGAATTGTTTATATCTTGCAGCCATTTCTAGTCACCATTCCCCTTGCACAGAATATGGACAATAAAAATTTCAACAGGGATGATATGAACAGAAGCATTGGTGTAATACGAATTTTTGTAAAAAAGAAGCTGTTCAGTAGAGGTCACTGTAGTGGACAAAAACATCTCTCAGGACTCCTTACTGTGTATTTACACAGTAGACCTCATAGTGCTTTAGTAGCCACTCTGTTTCATTAATGGTATTTAAAAGGTTTAATCTGTGTGATGAATAGAATTTTAAAAATCCATAGCTAACATAGGAAAGTGAATATGTTTGTTTTGTATGAAGCATAATAATTTTAAATTGCTTCATGTTTTCCTGAGTTTCTTGCTGAGTGTAACTGTGTACTAATAAAACAGACATGCCCAGGGCTGCTCCCTTCTGCTGTAGTGGCTATGTCCTGATTATTAGTATTTTTGCTAACCTAAGCATATAGCTACATTCAAAGGTCGTTTTGGAAATGGTAATTGATTTCTGTTTGCCTTCCAAATTGTTTGGGAGAGAGACGGTGGCTATAACTAACTCTAACAGTTTCACAGTGTAGATAATTGAGTTTCTCTTCCATTAATGTTTCTGGGCACTGTTAATTGTGCAGTGTAGATGCTGCTTGGGATTTTGTAGAATGTTACCTTGTGTATCTTGGTACTTCTTATGGTACATGTCCTTTGGGAAAGGCCTGGCTCTGTAGCTAGAAATGACGGAGTACACCTGATAAAAACTACCAGAAGTCCATAGTGAGTTGAAAGCAAGTGAGCTGTATGTGAAGAACATTGCTTTGGAGATCTTTGGTGAGCTTGCACTCACCCCTGCAGGCTGATGTAGCAGGATTGGAATGTCACAGAGTTAGTCAAGCTCATCAGACCCATTTGCTGCTATAAACTCTTATTCATAGTGGTGACATGATCACATCGTACATCAGATAAGTTGTCGTGTCTTATGTTTTCCCATTCTTGATGACACTTCAGGGCAGTTAGTTGCTGCTGTAAAAATGCTGGAGTCAGCTGAAAGTATAGAGAGGATTTAGATAGGCAGAATGAGATTCCTTGAGTTGTTATATGACCAAGTCATTGAGGTTAATGCTTCTCTGTATACAATGGCACCATGGGACTTTATACACCCAGGAACGGTCAAGAACCTTCATTACTTTTTTCCTGCTGAGAGCTGGCAGCTTCAGTGAGCACACCAACTGTTCATTTGTGCTGGAACTTTGAGGCAGAGTTGAGCCAGAGGAGAGGAACCAATTACTGAAGTGCCAACAACCACTGGGCATCACTTTGAGTTCCTCCTGGAGGTCATTCTGCATGGCCTCACTTTGCAGGTGAGGTCTGTCACAGTCACAGGACTGGGTGATGAAATTTGCAGCAGTGTGACAGCTTAAAATAACAGAGCAATCTGTTTGAATACTGGGGGTGTCTTGGAACACACAGGATTGTGCTTGTCTATGACTTATTTCATCATATAGCTCTCCATATCAGATCTGCATGAAATTCTTGTGTTGTGTATGATCACAGCAAGTAAAAGAATGATATCTGTTAGAATAGCTCCAAGATGCTGCATTCTTATCCACAGAAACAAAGGCTGTAGTTCTTCTAAAAATTGAAACAGAAATATTATAGACTTTGACTCTTAAAGCCTTTCAAAGAAGAATCACAATTTTTCCATAATGACTAAAATAAAATGTTTATGTAAAAATCTCCTTTCTAGAGATTTTTTTTATTTGAAAAGTATCAAATGGGTCAAAATTTAAGTGCTTAGTTTTGGGAAAGCTGCCAACATTGAGTGGAGCATTCAGATACCTCACATCCCCATTTACCTCTAGGCTGTATCTGTTCCTGTCTCCAGGAGACACGGTTGTGCACTGCAGGAAAAAATATTTCAACCAAATAACATTATCTTTGTAAGGAAATGGAAGCTTAGAGCACTCAAACTACAGCTCCTGGGGGACAGTAGCAATAGCTAGCAAGAATTCTGAGATAATTTCCCCCCTGCTTTATTTTTTACATCTACCTTTCTTCCCTCCCTTCCTCCAGTGAACTCAAATTCTAAGGTAGCCTTTGCATTTTGTATACTGGCAGACTTAACTGCTGAATTCCTGTCACAGAACATTTAAATATTCATGCTGCCTTTAATTTTAGTGCTGAAAGACTTTAGTGGATACAATAATGCAGGAATTTGGGCTCAGAAAATGGAAGATTTTTTTAATGCTTCAGCTACATGTGAAGGTTTATCAGCCGGACTCCAAAATGAGCAGAGCTGACTAAAGTACTGCTTTAAATGATTTCTTTCAGTAAATACACAGCCAGGATCTTCAAATGGCTAAGCATACAGATGGTGTCTGATGTACAGAATGTGGCTTGAAGTGTTGTTTATTCAGGACAAGAACAGGTATTATAGATCTGTAGTAATACACTGTACACATGTACACATCATCAAATTTCTTTGTCTGAATTGCCAAAACTAAGGTTAACAAAGAAACATGTTAAAAATCATTTTATGGTTATTCCAGGTTGGATTTAATTACATAAGGAAGTGTAAGTGATTTGTCTGTGTGGTTCTTATTTCCCTGTGTGCTGGCAGTAGGCAGCGTGTCCCCTCACTGCCAGCATCTGACTGATTAATTGGTCTCTTGCTTGATCTATTTTCCTTTTTGTTTATGTATAACTTGTTCTAGTGCTTTCCCTTTTTAATATGGTAACATCAAATTTGTTTACAGTCTGTGAACTAATGTGGATTAAAAGTCAAGCAGCAGCAGCAGCAGCAGCTCTAATACATAATTGATCTACCAGTAGGGCACAAGGAACTGCTTCTTGTTCCTAGATAGGAAATGCCTTTTTTGTCTTAGGCTGATAGCCTGAGTTCTTTAATTTATGTTAAAGTGAATGACTACTGGAAATTGCCCAATTATCCATGTTAATATTTTTTTTAAGATATTAATTTGCTGTTTGAAGCATAATGATTTTTACACACAGACACACATGCACTGTTTGACATGTTCCTTTTAGATTTCAATGCAGTTCTGTTCATTGGCAATTGGAGATGTCTTATGTCTAGAAAATGTGGTGCATTTTGAGTCTGCATCCTGCTGTGACCCCGCACCTGGTAATACCTAACAGAAGATTTTGCTTGCTTAAACTATTTTTTTGTACAGGTGCAAGAGCTCAACAACAGCATCCATTTGTGAATGGATAGGTTGGGAGAGACCGTGCCTGCTTATATTAGCATTGGCTCTGATTTTATTTCAGCTTGTCCTGTGTTGCTGAGGACTAACTCTTGACTGTTCAGTTAAGCGGAGTTCGAGGCTTGTTTACGGTTTAATGTTTAATGATATTCTCACTGAAGTGAGGAGTTTTGTATTTTCAGCCTCCTCCTGAGGCACACACGGTGGTCACAGCAGGGGCCTTTAGAGCTGTAGGCTGCACGGCGTGGATGGCGGCTGCCCGGCTGTGGCGCTGATGGCGTGGATGTGCCGGACAGCGCGGCGCGGTGCCCCGTGATGGATGGGAAGCAAGAGACAGCCAGCAGGGCGTCTCTGCCTTCCATTAAGTCCACTCACGCATGCCATATGCCATCATCCCTGTTCGTTCGGGGATTTAATTCTCTGGGTAGCATCAACCACTAACACTGGAGTGACAGGAGTAGGGCAAAGCAGAAAATTTAAGCCATGCTGTAGGAGAGGGCTGCAAATCAGAATGTGGCTAAATCAGAAAAGTAGAATGGAAGGTGAGGGAGGGAGGATCTTTTTGCATACATTCTTATGCTTTCTGTGAAAAGTAGGTTACACTGGTCTAGTATATTGCATTGCACTTAAGATCCTACAATTTGAATAAAGTTTTAGCAGTAGGGCAATAAACATTTTGCAATGTCTAGTTATAAACATCTGAAGATGTTACATATGCAAAAGCAAGATCTTTGTAAATAATGTTATATTTAGAAAAAAGACATACTTTCAAATGCATCCACCCTTTGTTATGTTGCTAGACCTAAGAATAGAGCAGCAAATTGTCAGTTTCAAAATGGAAATTGAACTTCATTCCTAGAGGTGTGGTTAATGAATGGAGTTAATTTGACTGCTGCTAACTTTCCCTGGCCAGTGAGCTGCCCGTGTTGCCCTCTGGCATTTCTAAAAGTTGCCTAGCAGTGGGACCACTGGTGGGTGCCAGAACTGGGGAAGCAGCTCATTCCCAGCTTTTGGAAACTGAACTTGTTTAGTGTTGTGCAAATAGCTTGGCAGTGGCTACATTTTGTAATTCTGTTTCAGAGAGTGTGATGCATGTAATATCAGGGTTTGCAGGTAAGGTAAGCCTTCGTTTAGGTGGAGAAAGCCGAGCACATTTTTGACAGTAATTTGTTAAGATGAGTGGCTCAGCCAAACCAAGAAATGTGAGTAACTTGCAGAGGGTAAATATTAGCGTCTACCAGCAAATAACTTTTTAATTGCCTTTAAGGCATCTGTCATCACACTGGTTACTTCTGCTGGTGAGGAATTTCAAAAATAGCACAACTTTGATAAGTGTTTTGAAAAATACCAGGTAAAAAGACTATTTAACCTCAGTGATTTTATACTTTTCATCAATGTCTAAATTGTTTAAAACTGTGTGCTCTTATATGGTTTCCTTATGTTCAGAAGCAACATAAGTTTGTTCATTTAGCTTGTTCCCATGGCCTCTGGTCCTATCCCTGGGCTCCACTGAAAAGAGCCTGGCTTCAGCTTCTTATACCCTCCCTTCAGGTGTTTATGTACATTGCTGAGATTGCCCTGAGTTTTCTCTCTTCCAGGCAGGACATTCCCGGCTCTTTTAGTCCCTGTCCATATGAGAGATGTTCCAACCCCTGAATCATCTTCCCAGCCCTTTGCTGGACTGTGTCCAGTATGTCTCTGTCTCCTTTATACTGGAAAGCCCAGCACTGGACCCTGAATTCCAGACAGTTTCAGCGTTGAGTTCTTTTCTCTGTGGGTATCCATGTGATGTGAACTGAGGCTACTGTTTTCTCTTTTTGAGAATACATTCACATGGGTTCCACTTTTATTTTAGCAAGAAGACATCCACATTTCTGGTTTTGATCTCCCAATTCCTTGCACATGAATTCTCAAGAGTTTCAAAAGTGTGATTTTAGGAGAGATTCCACCATCACATTTCTTGATTACTGGCATATCCTGATAGCTCAGCAAACACATTAGCCTTGTCTTAGGTATGTATGGTAAAACATGTATCTATTTATTTTCCCAGTTGTTGTGAATCTCTGGTTTTTACTGGAAGATTTCCTCCTTAGAAAGGGTGTCTCTGTCCTCCAGAGATACCCATCCTTATACAGCTTTACAACAACAGGGGGCTGATGTCTGAAGTTAGAATTCAGCACCAATGATTTATGGTCCTCTAGAGTGATAACTTGAATGACAGTACTCCCTCAAACAATATTGAATTTCCCTGGACACCCAGGCACATATTGCATGTGTGTACCACCAGCAGTCATTCAGGAGTGCAGAAGAAGAGGGAAGCTGCAGTGCACTTACCATGCAGGAAATCATATTTTTTCAAGAACCTTTGTAAAGATAAAGTGTAGCTGAGCAGTTCAGACTAAGGCTTTCCTTAAAGCTGAAAGGCTGAAATAAATCTTCATTCTGTACTATGATAAAGATATTGGAACACTTTTTGGAACTCGAATTGGATTTGTCCTGTAGGGAGCTGACCTCTTGCAACTCTGTATGCTGCATAGTTCATGATACCTCTACTCTTAATAAAATATAATACTTTTTAATGGATCTCAAGTCAGTTATTCAATTACCTCAGTAATTTAAAGCTTAATTTTGCTGCATTCTAGATCTCAGTGGCTGTCCTCAGATGATTTTTCTCAAATCACTATCACTCCAATTTTACAGTGTAGTTCAATTCTCAGGACTGTCATTTGCATGGAGTGACAGATTATAATTGGATGGCTAAAATTATTATGGCTCCTAGCTCTTAGTGCAGTGATGGAGATTGTTTCCTCATAGTATGAGGAAACACATGGCTCATTAAAAACTCTTGAAACACTATAGTTTTCAGTTTACTGTATTGTTGTAAATTGAAATGTACAAAGGGCTAATCCAATTTTAATGCATCTTGTCTGAAACTGAGAGTTGCATTTTTGGAGGAGCTTTGAATAATAAATTTATAGGCATCACTTTAGAAGTTCTCCATTTCCAGGGGAGAAAAAGTGAATATTATGGCAGGAGAAATGGTATCTTTCAAGTCAGTAACTTACAGCTATACAGTGCTATTTGAAAACATGAATTTTTGCCTCTGTGCAGGATCATTCTTCATCTTATCCATCAGCAGACCTGTGTGCCCCATTGCCTGGACAGGTTCAGATTAACTTGCAAATTTTGACAGAAATCAATCCTGAAAAACTGAAAATCCTTAGGCTGGGTCTGGTCCTAGGAAATTGTCAGCTGGAATGATATATGCAAATACATGGAAGATATAAAATTTGGTATTTATTTACTCTACTTGAGTTTAGGTCTGCACCTAAAATCTTGACTTGTAAAGTCTTGACTTGTAAAACATGGGATCTCTGTTCAGGAATACTTTCTATTTCTCTTTCCCTACCTTCCTGAAAAAATTTTGAAAAGAGGCTGGAGAATTAACAAGATGAATGATTTTCTCTTGTGGATCATAGTAATAGTGGATCATCTTGATATCTCTCCCTCAATTACTTTTTTATTTAATCTCTTCTGTGTCTCACTTTTATCTTATTTCTATGGTTTCTGCCTTGCCTTGTTTGTTTCAATCCTCATCTTAACATTATCCTAAAATATCCCTTCGTTCCCAGGTGCTGTTTAACCTACTCATATTTGAAAGTGGTCAGGTACAAGGAAGGGGGTGGTATCTGATAGCTACTAATGCTCCTCTTTGAAACGACCTCAGGCCTGTGGGAAGCTTTCTGCATGATGAAAAGCATCCTGACAGCAATCCTGTGGTCAGCAGTTTGGCAGAGACCAGGGGCTGTTTGGACAGTCTCACTGACAAAAAGAGGGTGACTTCAGGACAGGGGTGGTAAAGCTGAGATGCTGGTGTGGCATTTCGGATCTTGCTATGCAGTCCCTGGCCAAAGACTTCTGCCTTCAGGAACTGGAGTATGGAATCTTTTATGGACAGTAATTTTCCACATTATTTTTATTCCACAAGTATTATGGAAGTATTGCTACTGTAATTGCACATTAAATTGCAATATAGTGTTTTTTTTCTCTTTTTCTGTAACCTTAATCTAATAAGATATTCACAAGCTGCCTGGAAAACAGACTTATTTTTTTTTCCCCTATGGGAATTTCCGTAGAAAAAAATCACCATCTGATAATTGTCAGTTGTGAAGAATGATTTTATAATTTCAGAATAGAAGAACCTACTTCTGCCCTTCTTCTTACTCTCTTTCTGGCTTTGCTTATTTGGAAAATAGCATCAGGCTGTAAAAATGTTTAAGTTCCTTTCCCTCTTATTAATATCTCACATTCCAAATGAAGTGTTAGAAAAGAGGCAGTGCTGATAGTTGAAAACAGTATTGTCCTTGAAAAACAACATTTTTAATTTCTTCTTTAAAATCAAAGCCTTCATTTTCAAAGTTTAAACTAAATAAATAGGACAAAACCCAATGTTCAAAACCCCAAGTCCCTGTCAAAATGAAGAAAAATTTCGGAAAGAATTTCCCAATTTCTAATTCAAACTTAAAAAAATTAAGGTCAAAACCGATTGAAGGCAATTTGTGAAGAAATAAAGTAATTTCAAATTAAAATGAAGGTTTTATGCAAAGTACTTTCTTTATCAAGCCCACCTAATTAAAAATTTGAGTGATATAATCCCTTTATCCAAACAGTGAAAGCACAAAATCTATGTAGGTTTTAAATTTTATTATATTTATATATAAACATGCAGACACATATGGTCAAATGACTTTTAAATCCCTCCTAATTAATTTAAACAATATATAATTTTTATGAGTAACATATTGAAATGAAAGGTGGAAGACTTTTTAAAATTAGAACAGATACTTCAATAAAACACCAATAGTCTCACTGGATGAATACTGTCTCCTCATTTAATTGAACTTAATATATTACTATAAGAGTTGTAAGATAAAATGACTAATAGAAATGAAAAGGACTGCCAAAAGTCAAATTGCTTCATTGGAAGCTTCTTAGCCAAATGACAACATCCAGTTCTAGATAATTAAATCTTATTTTGTAGGAATATCACTGAATGATGCAATTTGCCTTTAGGTATTGTGCTTTTGGTTGAACACAGTAACAAAAATTTATTTGGGCACTTTTTGTTTGTCTTAGAAATGTCTCAACATTGTATAATAAAAATGAAAAGCTCAGGCTAGGAGAGAACATGTTAGTCTTCCAGAGGGAAATCATTAGTGCAGCTGTTCCAGGGGTCAAGCAAAATTTCACCACCTGAGTCTTCTTTTTTGGATCTGAACCTTAAAAGAGCCTTGACAGAGAGGTACAGAGGGAAGGTCTCTCTATCTTAGACAAGCTGAAGCTTCGCTTCTTGAGAATTTACAAATTTTCTCAAAATGACTTAGGATGCCAGTCTTGTTGCATGTTTGGTGATTCAAAGCTGTTGACCAGCTTCCAATCTTTTTGTATTCCTGGTCAGCTCTCTCCCCTTTGTTTTGGTGTCATCATTATCCTTTGCTTTGAAAGGTTCTTCCCTCACCTGTTATTTATTCTCCTTGGTGTGTTTAGCATCTGTTTACTTAAAAAAAAATCCAACACAAATTCTTTTAGATGTCAAATATTCACTTTCCAGTCTCCTAATCATCCAATCTCACCAATGCTTCCAGTCATGTTTGAGTGTAGGTGATCAGTCTTGACATAAAAGTTTGTTTTGAGGCATTGCAAGTACTCATGTCATGGATGAATGCTGGAAGTTTGGTATTAGGAATGCCTTGTTCTTTCCTACCTTTGGTGAGAGTTACAGTTTGGTAGCAAGAGGGGTGTCCTTTCCTGAAGTAGATGGCAGTGACTCTTGGTTCCACTGGTAGTTCACCTCTTGGATGCTAAGGGTGTGAACTATTCCTCCTAGTCAGGGTCTTTTCTTTACATGAGTTTCCATAGTCTTCTCTTTAATGTGCTAAAAATGAAGTTTAGTTGTGATGCATTTTATAGCAGACATTTTAGTGTCCTTCTAGTGGAGCTTTCCATTATAAGGATACCATTTTGGTTCATCATAATAATTTTTTTTCTCCCTGAAGTGCTTGACTTTTCTGAAATGCTAGAGGAGGACTAATGTATTGTCTTGAGGAAGAAGTCTTAAGTCACTTTTAAGATATTAATAATTTTGTATGCTTTCTTTGAACAAATTTTGTTATGAAGATAGAGTTGTTGCAGTTTTGACTTCGTAACCTCTTGTCTGCAGATGCAACAGCCTGAATTCATCAGAGCACTCAAGTGCAGACTTAAGTAAAGGGTGTGAGTGTATTCATTGTTTGTCTACACTGTCCTTTGAAGGACGTTTCTAGACTGTCTGCAGAAACAGTGTCACTGCACATAAGGACAGCAAACCCTCAAAAATAACCCCAGAGACACTTGCCCAAGCACTCTCTTGGTTTTAACATATGGCAAGATGTGTCAGACAGTCTGTTTGCTGTAGATGTGTGACATACTTTTAAGGCTCTGATGACAATGGGCTGCCAAAGCACCTTTGGGCACACAGTGGTCTCAGCAGTTTCTGAGACTACATTTCTAAAAGCTGTGCAAACAAATTTGATTACAGTATTGAGTTCATCTAGGAGAGCTGCTTCATTAAAAGTAGACTTCAGAGATTTGAATGTAGACATGATGCTCGAGGAGTGAAGAATGTTGTGGCCTTTAAGAAGTTCTTTGATTTTTTGCATTTTGGTAAAGATAAAAAGATGGGTCATTTTTATGATAACAGTCCTGATGCCATAAGAAGACTCACATTGGTTTTCAGTAGGAATTTGGCACTTTCTTCTCTTAAGTATTCATAAGTTGAAAATGTCATATACTGATTTTGCTGTTACTACCTGTGCTGTAAGAGTTCCTTGAAGCCAAGGTAGAGCAGGGGACCCTCTGAAACCCTGGGAGATGGCTCAGGTGATGGCCGAGTACAGCACAGGGTGGAATGTGGTGGCTGGCAAGTGTAAACCTGGCTTCTTAGCATGTGCCAAGGGTGGTAGTAGGCAACAGCAGCTGGGTCCTTGGAGAGAAAGCTTGTAAAGATAGACTGTATAAATTATGCTTGGCAGAGAGGTTGAAATTGCTGTGCTGTGAGTGCACAGAACGATTTCACAAGAGTTGGATCTCCAGTTCTGGGATAGTTCTGCTATGTGCACTGGTAGTCCCTCAGTGCTGCAGACAGTAGTGCAGGGGCATGCCTCTTCCTTGGCAGCCTGCTGCTAATTCTCACTTGCAAGCCTCTTGCCACGGGGCATGTGGTCTCTGATAATAGCTGCCTGCTTGTCTGTGTCTATGGCATGGCCATATCACAAACTGTTCATCAGAGAAAAAAAAAGGTTAAGATCTGCTGCTGAAACAGGTTACAGTGAATGTGAAGAAAAATCTACCCACTGTGTATACATAATTAATTATTTTTTGCAGTTTGGTAATACCCCATCACATTTATTACTTTTCCAGTCAGAAGCACAGCTCACTTTACAGCTGGTCTCCATTTCTTACTGTTTTCTGGCAAGAGATTCCTTTCACTTAGAATTCATGTGATTCATGGGTTACAGGCTCATCTGTTGAAGTACAGTATGTCTGCAGAGGCAGTTGTGACTGCCACCATGCTTGTAACATAATCTACATAAATCCCCAGGAGAATCAGTGATTTGAAAGAAATTCCTACCTGCTTTTTGTGTAGGATGACCATCTGTCTGGCAAATCCCCTTGTGGAAATCAGGTACATCTGAGAAGAGCAAGACAACCTTCTGACACTTGTTTCTCCAGCAGATGTAGTTGCTTATTCTGCTGTTTTATTTTTTCAGCAGGTGCTTTTGAGATTTGCTTTTGGATCTACTTTCAGCAGCTTTGCACTGTGTACAATCGTCATTCTGACCAAGTCACCCTTTCTCTTTTTTGGCACAAATTTTTGGGGGTCCTAAATGCACCTTAGGAAGTGCTTCGGAATCTGGGCACCTTGGTTTAGTCACAGAGACTGATAATTACCCATCTTCTTTAGTTTCAGAAAGTGCTTTCAGAATATCTGAGAAACACTGAAACAAACTGGCTTTTAAGATCAAGAGGCATCTTCTATTTGAGGATCATTTGACATATATTTGTGATCCTCCATGTAAATGGTTTCCAAGATGCAGGAAAAGATAATAGATGTGTCAAAGTGGTACTTTTTAAGGATAATCCTTTTGTCTGCTGGAAATTTTTTATCTTTAAAAAGATACAGAGCATTCTGAGGCCACATTAGAATACAAATGCCGTTGGCACTCTGCTCTGAATCTGTGTTTGTATTGAGTATGCCTATTGAGTATGCCAGTGTGTCTATTGAGATCTTCTTATTCACAAATTGTCCTCAGTTTCTGTGTGACTCTCAGCTCTGCTGAGATTTCTGCAGCTTTAAGTATGTGCTCTTTTGTGCATGGTATGCAGCATGGAGCCCCTGATTTCTTTGCTGGAGAACCAGCTGTGATAATGCAAATAAACACAACCTTCTGTAGATGAATTGTATCTCCTGTAACTAAAGGTTAAGGTGTCATCCAGTGATTTATCCTTCCCAAATGGATTTGTTGGATCACTATGATACAAACATAATTTACTACCTTTTTTGTACATCGTAGCTGTGTCCTCAGAATGGTGTTTGGGGATTTACAATACTGAGCATGGTGATATATGTGTCAAATTATCAACCATCCTGTTTGATGTTTAGTTAGTGCTGACAGGAATTGTGCATTTAGCAGAATGAGGCTTCTGCAGCAATCTTTTGATAGCATTGTTTTCTTTCAAAGCTGCTGTTAATCAAAAGTTTCTGGAGAAAAGCTGCAAAACAGACCACTGATTGTATTGACTTGTGCTCTGGCCAGCCAGATGTGAATAGTGTGTGTTGTGGGTGTCATCCTCCCTGTAAATTATTGTCAAGGTGCTGCCTCCTTGATGGAAAATCCAGCAAGCTGTTACAATTTGAAGGCAAGAGGTACCTTGCTGTAAAGAACCCCTGGGTTAGGCATGCTTGACAGGATGTGAATGGATTCTTTGAGAGGAGTAAGTGATTTGTACTTTGTTATTCCCACAGGTCTAAACACATTCTCAGCACTAAAGAGGTTCTATGGATATGCAGACAGTTGTACTTTTTCAAAGTTTATTCCTATCTGGAAACACTTAATGAAACATTTCCTTCCTGCAGTTTCTGCTTTCCTTTTGTGACAGTTCTTGATTGGCTGGAATAGTTTACAATTCTTTTCTCGGCCATTTTTTTGGTGTGTGCTGTATGACCCTATGCTTCAAGTGGTGCATTGCAGATTACATCGAGGCTACTGGGTGCTTATACAGGTCCTCCTCTCTTGTCTCCAGAGGAGGCAAAATAGGTCTGTTAGCACAAAGCACCATGTCAGGCCATTTGATTGCCTACTTTTGAGCCTTTGATCCTAGTGGCACAGACCTGAAGTTGCCCTTATTGCACCCACAAAGGAGGAAGCAGAGGCAGTAGCTGGAAAGGTTGTCCTTGTTTGTTACCTGTATGGTCAAATGGGAGCTGCTGCTGCTGTGAGGAACCTGGTTGTGATCTAAGTGACTGCCATGGCTGCCTATTCTGTGTCACCTGTTGAATTAAGCTTCAAATGAAAGCCATTAATTTAGGAAGTCTGTATAACTAGGAGGAGGTTTCTCACTGAGAAGGTTCTGACATAAGCCAGGAAAACAGAAGGGGACATGCATCAGCTGCACCTGTTTACACCTCTTTCTTCCTTCCTCAGTGGTACAACTCTAGGAAACATAGGAGCTGGCTTATTGCATTGTTTGTGCATATGATCAACCAGGCAGAGACAAAATGAGGACAACACAAGGAATTTGAAAATTGTATTCCAGGACAGAGTGGCCTGCTGAAACTGCCAAACCCTCTGGCATATTCTCTCGACTTAGAAATTGAAAATGCATATCAGAATCTTCTCCTAGTGAGTTATCTGCCCTTTGTGATTTTCAGCAAGTGAAAAAATAAAGCCATTGCTTCAATACAGATATGCTATCCTCACATTTAAGTTCCCAGAAGGCTCTGACTATGTGACAAGAATTTCATGGATATTGCATAACAGTTTGTGCATAATGTTTAATGCAATCTCAGTTTTATGAAATATGGATAATATTGGAGACATTTTGAATAGTAGTTTAGATTTATACTTTCTTTTTAAGGTGAAGACGAGGGACATTTTTAGTGCTCTTCAATGACATTGGAAGAGTTGAGATTGTTACTATTAAAAATGAATAAAGTCCATAGAAGTGGAAAAGAGAAAAATATATTGCACAGATGGATTATGGGCAAATCATAAATATTTCAAGCATTTCTGGAGGTTAGAAATTCTGTGTCTTTATTTGAATAGCAAAGCTATCTCAGCACACTTCCTCCAAACTTACTCTGTCCAAGGTGTGTTGCTCCTTGGTGTAGAAGGTTGGAACTCAACTGACAGGATGCAGTTTTGAATAATCTTTCTTCTTGTTAAAGGTTTATTATTAAGATGAAGGCATTTGGGAAGAAAAATGTATTGGATGATTAGATGCATGTGCTGCATATGTTAAGAATTGGTTTAAATTCTTACATAAATTGGTATGTATTTGTTTTGTAACACACAGGACAGCTTTCCAGCTCGGTTTGGAGGAATACATTTCGTCAATCAGCCGTGGTATATCCATGCCCTCTACACAGTTATCCGGCCCTTCCTAAAGGAGAAAACACGAAAAAGGGTATTCTAATTAATTGTCCATTTCCTGGCAGTTGTCATCAGCAGATGCATCATACTCTAATAACGTAGATTAACATGAGATATCAGCTTGCTGTTGGTGGAAAATGTTAAAATATATCTCTGTTGCAAAGGGTACCTTCAACTGTTTTAAAAACTTATACAATGTTATCCTTAAAGGACACAGTCAAACAGTGCACTTAAATGAATTTTAAAATGTAAGTGTATGCTTGCTTCTGGGAGTTATATAAAAAAATACTGCCAACATTACAGTTTCTATTAAGATTGTATTCAATTCAGTTCTATTTAATTTCTGCTAAAATTATTTGTGTCTTTCTTTTAAAAACAGATTTAGTGGCTACAAAGTCCTTTCCTAGTGTGCTTTCCTTGACATTAGCATGAGCTAAAATACCCAGCTGGCATCTAGTAATATTAGTTTGCAAATACTAAGTTGAATGAAAACCAATAAAAGGGAATTTGTGTGCATGCATCTGTGTATAAGCATGAGCAGACTCTGAGATGTTGCTGAATTTGTACCATTTGCATCAGTGCAATTAAATTAGAGCTTGGTGGTGATAGCGTATAGAATGATATTATTTCTGTAACAGGAAATTTGTCATCCAGGAAAACACAATCAACATCATGTACAATGGCACTACAAAGAACATGGTGATTTTTTTTTAATGGAATCAGCTCCCTTAGCAGCTCTGTATTTTTTCTCCTCAAACACTCTGCAGGGCCACAATCATCCTTGGTGTTGAACTATTTTTTACTGACAGATTATGCTTGAGAGGCCTCTGGTATTTACAGATTTTGAACTATAGATCACAAATCCTTTTATGTAATATCTGTTATAAATATGCAAACGAAGCCCCATTTTGCAGGATTCAGTTGCACTCTGTTGACTGCAGTTTCCTCAAAGAACATTGTAGTGCCAGATATGTCTGAGGCCTTTTGAACTCAAGTGCCGCATATGCATAACTAGGGAGTAAAGTGCAGCTCATGGGAGGGTTACAGCATTAAAAATAAGTGACAAGGCATTTGAACATGGAGGCTTATCAGTTAGCATCTAAATTTTTATTTAGACACCTGAATCAATGGCTTATATTTTCAGAAATGCTGACTTTTTACAACTGTTTTTTGTCAATACCAAATGCCTATAAAAAGTAGTCAGGTGGTTAAATATTGATTTACCATTCTAAACTTAGTGTCAAAATGTGAAAGTTATGAGCAGCACATAAAATTTAAAATCAGCTTTAAAAAAAATTATTAGATGCAGAAAAAATGATTGGGAAAAAAACTCCTCAAACCCAAGATAATTATCTTCAGGTTTTTTTTTTTTTGGTCAGGCTTATTGTTTATCTATTGGTTTTATCCTGAATTATTATGTATTTATTTAATTTGTCATGTAGATTTGCAAGTGATAGTTTTATTCAGATAAATGCAGTACTAGGCATATATAAAAACAACTGCTAAGAAGTGAAACACTTAGCTGTAAAGGCACTATGAAGCAAATAACTTTTGCCATTAATAAATGTTCTTTCAAAAGGATAAATTATTTTCTGAGATAGAAGAAAATCACTGGTTTTGCACAGTCATACTAACTTTCCTGGGTCTACAGCTGACTGGAAGGTGGTCTGAAGTAAGCAATAAAAGACAAGCATATATTTGGTCTTTGTCTTTCTGCCTTTTGAATTAAACTCTTATAAATCATACTAAGGGTATAGCTGCCCAGAGGAGCCCCTGCAAGGTGAAGTGGAACATGAATGATCTCTGAGGGGAAACACTAAAGTTAAACATAAACATAAATACAAGTATTTGTATCATGCCATACTAATATACAGATATATACATATAAATTATATATGAATATCAGTCTACCAAAACATTGATGGAAAATATCAAATAGTCCATCAGATATTCCCTCGGTGTTGTCACAGGGATTATTTTACTGTTATTACTTACTTCATGTATTGTCAGGTATAAATGGCAGTTACTGGTATGACTAGATTAAGGAAGAAAATATTTCCAGCACTGTTATCATTACACTGCATAATTTATCTTATTTATAGAACTCATGGCTGTATGCTGAAAGTCAATATATATTCCTTGTTGTATATGGTGAATATTAATTTTATTTATTGGTTATAATCTTAATTTTTTCACTTAATTCACAGAATTAGGGAGAGCAATTGACAACAGATTAACAAGGCAGTTTGTCTGTCTAATATTCTGTCCATCTAGTGACCAGACACCAGTTCTTACCCTCCCTATATCCCTTTCCTTGCACATATTTTAAGTTATTTATGCTTTAATCACTTTGGAGATTTATGAACATAGTATGACTATGTTTAAGGCAGAGGTGATGTGTGCCTTCCTCTGTTAGCCCAACACAACTGGAATGTTTAAATTGTACAATATCCTCCTAATAATGATGATGCCATTTGGGCTTTGATGTTTTTTGGTGATACCAAATATTTTTACCTGCATGTGTACATACAGATATTCCTACATGGTAACAACCTCAACAGCCTGCATCAGCTCATACACCCTGAGATCCTGCCTTCAGAGTTTGGAGGAATGTTGCCCCCCTATGACATGGGGACGTGGGCAAGAACACTGCTTGACCATGAATACGATGATGACAGTGAATGCAATGCGGACTCCTACAACACTCCAGCAAAAGATATAGAAAAGGACCTCTCTCCCAAATCCATGAAAAGGTGAGTTAAAGGCATTGTTGTCTTCTATTATTGCCATAAGATTAACATTTGCCTTCTTCCTCCTTTATGAAGCTGCATGTAGTTCAGTCTATTATATAGGAAGAGAGTTTTTTTTTTTTTTTTACCCTTTCTTAAAAAGATCAGTGTTGATGAGAGATCATGCTGTGATTATTACACATGTGAGTTGTGAACTCAGTGCAGCTGATTATTTCTGTGGTGCCATATAGGTGGTGTACACAGCACTGTCTTTAGAATAAGCTGCTATCTCACCTCAGCCTACAGTACTTATTAGAGAAACAGTGCTAGCTGGAGTGAGCCTCCATGCAGAGGGTAAATTTGGGCCAATTATCTTTCTGGGTAGTGATGTTAGCTCTTAACCTTCCTCTATGTCATAGCCCCCTGCCTGGTATCCACCAGTAGGTAGGTAGGTGCCAGGATATTTATGGCATCTGAGCCATCAATCACAGTGACTGCATGCCTGAGAAAATATGAGGAGAACCAGGACCAAAATCAGTGCCAATTGTTATATTCAAGTCTGGTAAACATTCTGGCATTCTGATAGTCTTCTTTTTGAGAAGTTATAGTGTAATTGCTTGCTGCATTTTACCATTCAAAATATAGGAAAAGCTTAGTTACTTCTCCAGTAGCAATGGAAGTAGTGAGGTCATTAGCTTAGAAGGGGTGAACCTGATCCAAGTTTGCCAGGGCAGTAGGAGAGAAAAGGGTAAAGATTACAACTGTGATAGAAAAGGTAGAAGAAAGGGCAGCAGAAAGGGCAGCAAAAGTCAGAGTGCATCTTATAAGAGACAGGCCTAGCAATGGATCAGAAAAGAACAAACAAGGCAGAAACCAATATATAAAGTCATTAAAACTAAGTTAGGATGTGCTAGGCTGAGAATCCAGTTTCAGGAGACAGCATGTGATGCGGAAGGTAAACTCTGGAAACAGATCAAACAGCATAAAATATTTTCAGATTTCTCAGCCAGGAAGATGATTTTGGCTGGAAAAGATTGCCTAGACTGAGAAGGCAGTGTGGTTTAAAAGGGAAATATTTTTGTGGAAACAGAGGAGAAAACATAAGATTGCTATAGGAAATAAAAAAGGAAAAAAAAACAATGAAATAAGGATTTTGTGTTGAAAAAACTTCCACTTTATTGAAAGTAGGAAATAGCAAGAAACTGGATAGGAATGAGCTAGGATAAGAAGTTAAAAAGGGTTCTGAAACTATATATCAGGGCTGTGGGAATGGCTACAAACCTGGTCTCAAATTCCCAGTGAGGGAGCTTTGGCCATAAATTCCCAGAGCCTCCAAAATCCCCAGTGCCCAGATATATGAAGCTAGAATTGTGTAACTAACACAATTAATGGAGAAAATGGGACAGAGAAAAAGAGCCAGGGGAGGGGAAAGGTGAGCAATGCACTTATGTATGATTTGCATATAATACAAGAATTATGAGACAATAGAGAAGCTGTCTTAGACACAAGGATGGAATTAATGACCTGAAATGCAGAAGTCTTTCTGCTGTAAAATGATGTTGTGAGAGTAAATAACTTAATCCAAGAGTGCAACAAAATAAAATATGAGAAGTCCTGTGACAAGCAGGAGCAGCCTGCTTGGAGCAGAGTTTTCCAGATTGTCCTGGGCAAGCACATTATTTAGTGGAAAAACAGTGAGTTGACCAGATTCATGATTTTTTCTCAAATAATTTTTATTCTAATTTAACTTGTTCTTGAAAACTCTTTTCATAGAGTATTACATTTCAGTGTAAGCTTCAAATTGATATTCTTTCAGTCTGGGTGAACTAACTGGGTAGGAGACCTAGTGCAGAAAATAAACATGTTGAAATCTGTACCTATATAATATTATACTAAAATTTCTTCACCTTCAATGCATTCCTTCTCAGCATGCCTCCAGCATCTGCTGGAATCCTTGCTCCTTGCTGCTGGACATAAAAAATACTAAGTAGACTTACTGTGCTAGTACTAAGACTGACAGAAAGTCCCAAGACTTCAATGTACTAAGTGCACAGACTCTGTTAAAACACAAATAGAAAAGTTATGATAAAAGAGATAAACTCTATTTTATTAAAAATTAAATTTAACCTGTATTCAGCAACTGATGGGTTGTTTCTCTCAGTTTCAACCCACAGTCTTTATGATATGTTTCTGCATAAGATTTTTAACATATAAAACTCCATGACTAAGGCGATAAAAAGTGCTTAGCTTAGAAAAAATTTCACAAGCATCTAGCAGCTCTCCAACAATATCTTATTTAACTTGGCTTGCCCTTTTAAAAGCAGACTACTTCCTGAAAGAATATTTTTAAAACCAAACTGCTACTGAGAATTCATTCCTTTCTTACCCCCCCGTTTCTTTTTGCCCCCACTGACATTCCTGCATCCCCCTCTCACCTACCCAGCAGGACAGGTGCCTGTGTTGAGAAACTTTGCAGAGGAGCTGTGGTTTTGTTCCTCACCTCTGCAATGGGGCTTCGTGGTATAACTCTGTCCCACTGTGTTTTCTCAGAATGCATTCAGTAATGTCTGTAAATTTATCTGGGAGTTGAAGGCAGAAGAAAAGGAGCTAGAGACTTAAACAAATATTTTTCCTTTCACATACCTTAATTTGTGAATTTCTGCTGAATGGGATGAAGCATGACAGTAAATTTCTATTTAAAACTGAGGTTAAACTATTTCTCCTTCTTATTTAAGGCATTTGGGCATCTGAGATCACAAACTATAGATCAAGATTTGGGCAGTTTGATTTTCACACCTGCCTTGGCATTGGGGGTTTTGAAGGCCCTGGGAATTTTTGACCAAAGCTTCCTCACTGGGAACTGGGGGCCAGGTTTGCAGCAATTCCAGCTCCCCTTCAGTTTTCCCCAGATGAGAACTGGAAACCCTGTCTGCTCAGTCATTGGCAGCTAAGGAAATGGCTCAGTTTTAGCACTTACATCCAGTTGGAAAACCTTTGAAGTTAATTTTCTTCCACAGCAATTTCTATCATGATGAACTGGATTTTCCATGAGTGCAGCTTCCCACCAGCAAATTTTCTATCAGCTTTGCACTGGCACGGTACCTTGTGAAGATTTTTAAAAAGCATTTTTAATCCTCTGGTTTAGTTTTCTGCCTGAGGAACTGACTAGTGTTCAGGATAAGTATTATTGTACACTCTTAATTTAAAAAGTTTAAATTATGCTTATCACAAGAGACTGATCATATTTTTAAAGCTAATTTTCTTCATTTTAGTGTTAATATGAGAATGGGATAAATATTACTAGAAAATATCCTTATGTCCAAAGTTTTCACCTAGTCTTTAAATCAGATGGTTTTTTTCTTGTGTTTTTGTAAGTTTTCTTTAGATTATTTTGAGAAGGACCTCATCAGCTTCATTCATTGGTTTCACTGAAGGATGCCAGCTTATAAGAGGGGGAATTGACTCCATATGCTTATCTTAGGAAAGGTTAGAATTTGTAAAGGTTTTTCTCTGCACTGTAGACCTCTAAATGGGCAAATCTGTATCAATGCTGCAAGCACAGTGTGCTTCCAATGATCAAAAATAAATGCCTGCATTGTAGAGATGTACAAATGCTCTTTAGTCATATCAAATCACCTTTACAGAAGGAAAGAGAAGTAGGCATTTCCTGCGTGAGATTTTTCTCACTAAAGGAAACATCTAACCAGGGCTGCACTTACTGTACCCCAGAAGTAACTGCTTTTGGATGAGTTGAGCCATGGCTGATGTGAGACCCCATCTTAACATTTCAGGCTTTGTTTTTAATGGAACATTTTGATTTTCCTGGAGACTCAGTTTTCCTCTTTGTCTGTCACATATGACTGTTGCAGGGCAGTGGTATCATGTTATGCTTCTGGGCTGAATCAGAGAATCTGGAGAAATTTTACAATCATCACTGAATTTCCCCTGCCCTGTTCAGTTGAGCTGAAAAGGGAGTTTGAATACATTTGTCTACTGCTTCAGAAATCCTGCTAACCATGGCACTATTCCTAGGTTTGACTTAGGATCTCTCACTGTTGAATTAAGATGCTATTCAGAAAAGGAGCAACTTGTGCTTCCAGCTAACACATCCTGCTAATTGCAGTGTGTGGTAAGCCAGCTGGGTGGCTGAACTGTACCTTCTTTGCCAGCCCATTGCTATATAACCCTCTGGAGAGACAGTCAGTGCTTAAGTCACTACAGAGGACAGCTTAGTTTGTGCTTGTGTGGAGGATACTCCCTGCTTCACAATTTCACTGAAGAGAGCATCCACTTTATTCCACCTTTAGCTCCCATGTTTACAGATCAGCAGTGAACCCTTTAAAGCCCTGTTATCCCTCCATGAGGGTATTTCTTGATGATTTGCAATGATCAGATGCTTGGGTAATGCTGTACCCTTATTTTTAAACCCTGACAGAAATTAAAATAAACTGAAGAAAGCTGAGGTTTACCCTCATTTGTCTTGATCTAGAAATGTCAAATAAACATGTTGTCCCTCTGCAGGTCTCAGTCAGTTGTGGATCCTGGGGTGCTGAAACGCATGGATAAGAATGAGGAAGAAAACATGCAGCCTTTGCTTTCACTTGACTAACAGTTTTTGAGCATTGGACATGAACTGAGGTGGAAGGCACTGCCTCTCAGCAGCAAGCAAATCATTGGGAAAGAGTGTAACAACTGGAATCCTATTTACTCATGTTAATGTAGCATATTGGCAGCAGGTGTTACTATTCTGCCTGAATTCTGGAAGCCCTTTGGTGAAAAAGAAGTGGAGAAAAAAACAAAATTAAATAAAAAAGAAAACTAATCAATAATTTATTCTGTAAGTGCCAACTTGTTTGTAAATACAATATAATCCTCCAATTTTACTTTGTAAATTATGGTAAACAAGTGCTATGGAAATGAGTGACTATTAAATATGTCAGTGAAGTACACCATTAAAAAGAGAAGAAAATGTGTGTGTTCTCACATGCACACACACACATACACAGAGAGAAACATACTGAACAAAGAAAAATGTCAAAGCAAATTAAGTGTTGTCCTTCCCATGGGAAGCCAACTAGTATGTTGACTACTGGATTTTTTTCTGCAATGATCACATAGTGTGCTAAGATAATGATGGAATATAAGTACTTGGGAGATGATGTAATCAATGCAATGTTTTCTAACTGTGGGAATTGGTTTCTCAAATAATACTGATTGCTAATTAGCATAAACAATGTGCATTGTGAGAAAGATCACAGGTGAACTGGAACCAGCTCTTGGATAGCTTTGTCATTTAGCTGTATGGTTCTCTGAGGTTTCTTCCCTAACTTTTCATTTACACAAGTAACCTGGCTAGGTACCATAATCTGTAATGTGGGACATATTGGAGCTACTTCTCTTGCATTTTAGGTGCACATCAAGAATTTTTCCAGAACTCTGTTCTCCCTTGGAGTGAGACATTAG
Source organism: Lonchura striata (assembly GCF_050655825.1). Taxonomy (NCBI): domain Eukaryota; kingdom Metazoa; phylum Chordata; class Aves; order Passeriformes; family Estrildidae; genus Lonchura; species Lonchura striata. Next base: position 50,774,737 of record NC_140705.1, read on the forward strand.
TCCTCTAACTACAGTGGAATAACCAGTATCTGAAAATAAAGCCTGGCAGCAGAGGTTAGTCACTGAATCCTGTGCACTGGGAGACTGGATACATATATATATATATATATTTTTACCAATCTCTGACAAGCATACAAGGTGACATTGTTAGATAAGTATATTTCATTGAAGGTTTATACAAGAAATCATACCTATTCAATGTACTTAGATATATTATAGATTGTATATTGAGACACTGTTATTATTAATATAGTAAAACTTTCCACAGATCAACAGCATCCCATTCCAAGCAAAGATGAATAAGATTAAGTTTTAGTCAAGCATCTCAGCCTATAGTTTAGGACACCTTTGTTTTGGTTGTAGTGTAATTGTATATACACTACTGAACATGTGCCATAATAAAGAAATACATTTTACCTCAAAAGGGTAACAGGTTTCACTAGGGATTGGATGGATCAGCTGCAACATGGGCCTGTGCCATCTCTGTGTGCTGGCTGATGTGTGCGCAGCCTGTGGTGTGCTGAGGCGAGAATGTAATTTCTTATTAGGATTTAAATCGACAGTCAGAGTGGGAGGACACACAGGGTGCCCAGCAAGACATCTGAATAATTAGAGGTATTTTAAGAGCATGTTCAGGCAGTGCAGGGATTAGTTAAGAAAACACTGACCACACTGGAAGTGACAGTTCACGGCAACCTGCCTCACGAGTGCTAGAATTCAAAACATTTCTTCCATCACTCCAGTGATCGGTGAAGTTTCCAAGTTACTGGTTGTAGGTCACCTCTTCTCATCCAGGATGATTACAGCTGTAAGATTTGGTAGGCTGAGACGGGTTAAGAGCAGAGAGTGAAAATTTGAAAGTCTGTTGTCTCAAGTTTAGCTGTAACTCCTGTGGTGGCAGCTTCAACATTTCTCAGGACTGAGACGACCCTGACTCTTCCAGCATCACCTTGATTAGCCCAGACAACACGCAGATAAAGATTTTCTACTTTACAGGTCATTAGCAACACTGATAAATAGTGTATGCCCTAATATGCCATCAACTTGCAGGAACTTGTCTGAACAACTCATTGCCTTTCTGCTTTCCTAATTCTGTTTTCATGGTATGTGTTAGGAAATGCAAAGAGCAAAGATAATGAGCCTGAACTTCTTACCAGACAAGTTGTAAGTAGTAGAATGTCCTAATACTACTTCTTCAGTTTGAGAGACTTGAAAAAATGATCAGTTCTTATATACAATTTTATTCAGTTTTATTTTCACATTCCTTGTAAAATCATGCTGTATAAGTGAGATGTGTCTCCAGTATTCGCATAAGTGCCATTTTTGAATGTATGTTATATATTTCCACACTTCTGGTTAGTAGACTAGTATATTACCATGGTTATGATTTAAAAATTCTTAGCAGATAAAACTAAAGCATCAGTAGAAATTTTCTCCTTATAAGGGCTTCAGGATTTAGTCAGTATTCCACATTTATACAAGCTGTGACGCAGTGGTGATCAAAATCTTCATGGATCCTTTTATATAGTGGGGCAGACCATTGTAAGACAGCAGAATGCTGATTTCAGAGTGCACCACCTGTCTAATCACAAAATGCAAATCTGTTCCACTGTATGAAGCTTAAAATTTGTTTTGAAGCTTATAAATTTTTGTTTGAAAATCCTTTATTTGTGCACTTAACTGTAATTTATGTAATATTTTCTGGTGTCTGATTTTTTGATGTTTGAATTTTAAGGTAACGAGTATGAATACATTTTTTCCAGAAAGTGAAAGTAGGATATATTATAATTTTGTGTAACTTGGACCTCATCTTTCAGCAAGAACAAAATTGCTTTTTCAATAAGATCCTCTCTCTTGAAGAGTTGTGCTACAGATCTTCTTGGCTGCAGCTTTTATTTCACTGAATCAAGTTCTGACAGTGGTAATTGCAGTTGTGACATTGAAAAAGAATATGGAAATGGGTAAGAGAAATAAATATACTTTACCTGCTCTCACTATTCTTTGAAGGCATTTCTCTTTTACATATCAGAGTACATAAAGGGTTCCATCTTTCTTATAGAAAATCTTTATAGGTAGTTCAATTTTTATTAGATGAATTTGGACTGAAAACTTTTTCCAATCTTTATTATCATAGGAATTGCTGTCTAATTTTTATAGCAGAATTGAAGTGCTAAAAACAGAATGCACATGCTTGGGAGGAACTCCTCTTAATTTCTTACCTTTCTTGTGTATTGGGTAGAATAAAACCTTGTTGTAATTATGCATGCTGATATGCATATAAAAATATCCTGCAATATAAGGAACTTAGTGGAGAAACTGGATATACCTGTCCAACTACATAAAAAAAAGAAAATTTATAAAAAAAGTTTAAAAATTGATAGTTTTGGGCCTTTGATAAGATCTAAAAACATCCCATTACATGATGACTTTTCCAAGACACAAATGCTTAAAAATATTTCAAAAGTTGTGGAAACTTCCATGACCAAAACCTCCTTGTAATCAGAGATGTCAATAGACTCTTGGTTTTATAGCGACAGGTAATCAGACCCACTAAGCTCCAACAAATACACAGACTCCCTCCCAATAGTTATTAGTTGTAAAATAGTTTGAGATGTCTTTACAGAAATGTAAATTTACTGTATAGCATATTTAAGAAGATGTTTTGCACTCTACAAACATGCTATGCCTAGTCACAAACTGAAAACAGAATTAAAGGAAAGAGGAATAAAAGGGACCTCAAGAGGCCACTGATATGTGGAGGAGCAAATTCACTTTAATGTCGCTCTCAAATGTTTTAGCTCAGTACCTTGCATGGAATGCTCTTTGTATTATTTAATCACAGACACAGCCAAGCTTAAGCACATTACCTGATAAAATTGTAACCTTACAATATTTTGTTCATGCCTTTTGTTATTTTCCTGTTCCGTTCGGGAAATTAAAATTTGTCAAGCATCATAAGAACTACCATTTAGCATTACTTGGAAAACACTTTGCAATAAGCTTTGATCATATCCCTGTTATTATATTGTTTCTGTTATGATTATTGATGTATGTATTTGTCAAGTTTTTTGATAAAGTCATGTTTGAAAGAGCATGCAAGAGAGAAAAACCCAAAATCAATCAGGCTTCAGGATTTTATTTGGAATATTAAAATGGGATTTTAAGGGGAATTTGGATTTTTTAATCTTTAATTGCATCTGGGGAATGTCCTGCTGAGCTATTAGCAGTTGTTGGGTTCCAAGAAAAATTTGGAAGATAAATATCAATGTGAAAGACAACAGCAAAAGTCTCAAAGGATTGTACTGAAAAAAAACACTTAATCACATGGCTAGCTGGATCAGGTCCCTCTAAAGAAGGGTATTTTGTGGCCTGTGAATGTATACTTCTGGTGCTGAGAATAGTTCTTTTGTCCACAAACTTCAAAACAGTCTATGAAACTGAGAAAATAATAGTTATCCCATTTCGCAGGTAGTAAAACAGGAACACAGCAAGTTAGAGACATATCTCAATGGAAGATATTTTTCTATATGGAAAAGATGACACTTTGATCACTCAGTCTGATTTTAACAGGAGAAAAATTAATGTGTCTCTATGTTATGTAAGAAGGTCTTATTGTTGATTCACTTGTGTCTACTTTCTTTAGAACATTTTACCATGAGACCTTTGCAAACCGGGGTGATCTGCTTTCCTGTAGAGTTAAATTTGAGTGTACATTTAACCATTTCTGCTGAGAAAATGGCAAAAAGGGTGTATGTCCCTCAAATGAAATGCCTTTCTTCCCTTCTGATTGTTGGGAAAAAAGTAGTCTAATCCAAAGACTCCCCCAAAAGGAAATTTGCCCCGTAATGAATTCTGTTAGGGACAAACCAAGATACTTATCTTCCATTAACTATACAAGGAACTTCAACATTTTGTTTAGAGGCATGCTTAGGTGACCTTAAATGAAAGTGTAAACCAGGTAGATAGAATTCCATGTCCTGTATTGCCTTGTAACTTTGAATGACCCTGTGTGAAAAGTCTGTATTTAGCAGATTGACTTGGACACTCCCTTCAGTCTGCACTTCAGCTTTCAGTTGTGTAGGATTTTTTTCCTATCAGCTTTTGGGATCTTACTTTGTTTCCTTCATAAGTCTCTGTTGGCACAAAATGACACTGACCCCTGTTGGATTGCACAATTTGTGAAGTAGTTTTTTTGTTAAAAAATAACAACTGGGCAGTTGTGAACCTGGCAGTGCTGGGCAGTGGTGAAATTGAAACGAGTGAGAAGTTCCCACTCTTTTGTCAGTCCTCCTCTGGTCTTTTTTGTGTGTAAACTGCTTTGATTGATAAAAGACATGTTAACACTTGCTTGATATGAATTCAAAAATAGAGAAAAAGGAAATTTCTGCAGTGAGTTAAAAATCTGAATTGATCAGCTATTGGTGTGGAATCCAAAGCTGGGGGGAGGAAGCACTGCACACAGGTGAAATAGAAAGACCTCCAAAGGAAGATGCTGATAATTCATTATGGTACACATTTTGTTAAAATGTGGCCAAAATATTTTGTCTGCAGAGACTGTGGTCAGCCAGATCTTTTCTCTCTGAACCAGTGGCTCACAGTAAGTCCTCTCAAATAAAGATATGACAGAGGTTCCTCTTGCAGAGAATTCACTTCCAGAGAATTGACGTATCTGTCAATTTGCAGTAGACAAATGGCGGGAGTTAATTAGGAATTTTATTTTATATGGAAATGCAGCTGTGATTCCTTAAAGAGGCTGTCACATCATCAGCAACAAACAGCAGTGCCTAAAGGCAGGCATCTCAAATCAGGTCCCTTGGTTAATAAAAATTTAAGAGTAGAAAACGTCAAGGGGAGAGATAATAGAAGATGATAAAACACAATAATTAAAAAATCAAAACAGAAAGAAGCAAGCTTGCAGTGGAAAGCTGTATGAATGGCAAAAGTGATGTGATAGAATTTGCATTAACACTTCCAAGAAATTAATCAGTAGCCTGAGTCCCCCCCTACATTATGAGCAGAGTTTCCATTTTTCACATAGTCTACCGTGTATGGCCATGATGGAGTTTCCCAAGTCTTTAGAAAATTAGTTGCCATGTAAAATGGTAGGTGCTTTAAAGGGTCAGAACATGACAACGAAGCCTCACCTGTAGATGGGTCCCAGGAATATGAGAAATGCTGTGTCCTGCCTGGGTGAAGAAGTTGTGGAAGGAGAGAATGAAAGGAGCCCTACAGCTGTAAGGAAAGGTGGCAGGCTTGGGAGGAAGCAACATTAGGGATTTGGAGTGAACTGGTTAACCATTTTAATTATGAGGGAGGCTTTCACCTGCTCAGTAATATTATAGAGGACTTAGAAACCCCATGATGCATCTGTCATCAGGAAGGAGAGATAACATGTTTCTCACTTTCCCACACAAACTCAGTTTTAATATATTTAAACCTAATGCATATGCTAAACCTGAAGTGCCTCTACTGCTGCTGTTTCCACAGTAGCTCCCAGGATGTTTGTATCATGTAGCATGCAGGAGCTGGAAGGGTAGAGCCCCTCTACCTGTCCATAAGAAGAGAAGGGAGTGATGTATTCTGCAAAACCCTGCTGCAGAGAAAATTATGTGGGAGAATTGAGCCCTTGCTTGAGTTACTGCCTGCCTTGCCCTGACATCAGTATCAGAACTTACTCTGTGGAAAGCTGTGAGTGGAAGTGGTGTGGGAATCTCCCCTGCCAACCTCGGTGTCTTGTGCTAATTATGCAGCCTTCGAGCTGTAGCTGGGTGATCCGTGTTCTGTGTCTTTAAACAGTGCTGCTGCTGGTGTTAATTGCAGCCATTAGTCACTCTGAGCAGAGATGATTTAAAGGAAACCGACAATTTTAAGCATTACACTTAATGCCTAAGATTATTAAATTGGTGATTGTTACAAGTAATACATAAGATTATGATAACTTAAAGACTACCAGGGTTTGGTTGCATTGTATCCTTGATGGGACGTAGTGTATAATTACTTTCCTTTAAGTATGGTTGTCCCTGAGGTTCACGTACATCTTTGATGCTGCAATGGTAGAAGGAATTAAATAGTAGAAAATGTCATTTTAAAGCTATCAATATATTCAGAGGGGCACATTTAGATTACTTGACACTATTAAGAAAAATTGTTTTGCCGTTTGCAGTTCAACTTGAGAATAATGGCTCTTTTAAATTATTGGCTTTTCTATCTCTTTCACCCTATGGATTGCTGTGTGAAATATGGAATGTTCTGCAAAACATTCCCAGCTTTTCATCCCTTCTCCTACCCTCTTGAGTTCAACAGTGTCCTGTCTCGGTGTGTACTTTATTCTATTGATAACTGAAGAAAACTGTAAAAAAACCCGAACACACTGACAATCTGCAGAGCAGATCTTGAGGACTGGTATTTTAAATGTCCCTTCTATAAATCTCTGGTTAACAGGGTGAGATGGCAAATGATACCAAGGCCAACCACATTATAAAGGAATACAAAAAGAAAGAGTCTGGCTATAAGTATAGATGAAACAACTCTTGTGATTAAGATGTTACCTTCCCTGACTGTTAGTTGCCACTGTTCACATAAGAACTACTGCCCCAACGTTTAATCAATAACATATTATGGAGGTACTCGTGTCCCAGTGAAGGCTGTGCAAAAATCATGGTAACTCTGTTGATTCTGCACTTATGCAAATACAAAAACACTTTCATAATCTATTAATACAGCTCTGTTATGAGAATAATGATTAACAGCTAGTCATGGTGACATCTAAAATTGCAGATTGGCAATCTGTGCCTTAAGGCTCTTGTGATCTGTAGTACTTGCATAGCAGTAACTACAGAATGATGTCCTTTTTGCATGCAGCAATCTACTTTGGAGCCTTATGGAAAATATTATAGCACCATATCAAAATTCAAAATTAAATTACAGGAGTAATTTACAAACAATGCTTGTATCCTCAGGATAAAATTTGTTTGTTTCTCAGTTTAGTATTGTTAGGACTCAGGGGGTCTGAGATTTGTAAAGCCAGGACAAGTTTATTAATCATGTTCTTTCTCTGTAAAGTTTCAATAACTATTCTCTTTTCACAAATTGTTGTCAGTTTGAATTTTATTCTTGGACCTAGTGAAATGGTTAATTTTGGTCTGTTGTGTTCTAGCCTAAAGTCTGAATATAAAGCAACTTTGTGAAACATCACTCTTTATATTGTATATTTAAATATCATCAGTTCTCTGTGATCAATGGGCTGCTTTGGAGAGTGCTACTACTTTTAATCATCATTGGTTATTGAGGAAGAACGACATTCTGTTAAATAAAATATGACCAAATGAAAATTAAAATACATATATATTTTCGTGTTTGTACATGGGAGTATTTGTCTGGCTTCCTCGTGCTAAAACATACATGGAAGACATACTTTAACTGGATGAACCGCATTTTTTTTACCAGGGTATTGAAAGAAAAATAGTAAGTGGTATGTCAGCATGAAAGTCTGGTAACACTAAATGTCTCTTTTCACCCATCAGTAAGTTTTAGAGAGTTAACATATTTCACATTTACAATTCCATTTTGAAATGCCACTTGGAAGTCTCTCATGTCACAGGTGAAGATCACATAGAGATGCAACACAAGAAAAGCTGGTTTTCTCCCAGGATAATTCCTACTCTCCTGCCTCTAAGCTTCATCTGTAGTGTGTTCCCTAGCTCCATCTCATGTTCATTGACTTTTCTTTTGGTGCCACATCAGGGAGAAGTGGTATTAGCTCTTCACAGAGATGTCCCATTCTTCAGGAAAACATTTCTGTTCTCAGGAGGTATTAACCAGGGTAGGATAGAACAGGCTGTGTGACATTGGAGCACTGCCTGCTGAATGAACATATTTCATTCTAGATTTTGTTTTTCCTGTGGGAGGAGAGGCCTAGTAAATTACAGTAATGTGTTTATGTGCTTCTTTAATGTAATTTTTGTGGTATACCTTGCTTTAGATATAAGAACATTTATTCATCTGTTCTGTACATTTTCCATATATTTTCTTTGGTTTACACAGATTAAAAAAAAATAGGCTACAGTAGCTTCCTGTTTCACACATAATTTCAGTGGTGTGTGCAGATGCATTCCTCACACCAACATGTTGAAAAAAATTTGATGATTTTTCATCTCTGTGGGAATATAGTCCCTCAGCTCCCAGGTGCTGCATGGTTGTACACAATATATAAGCTTTGCTGCACAAGGGTGCATTTCATCATGACATAACTGTACAAGCTACATGGCAGTACAGCTCTCTGCTCCCTTGGAAATCCCTCACTTGCATCCCTCTGACAACAGAGTTGATGCCTCTATAATGATGTGGTTTGCAATGCCAGTGTTCTGAGTTATAACCACTACCCATTTATATGTTGCCAGGCTGCTTTTCCCTGCAAACAATGTGATCCCAGTGTGTGCACGTTTAGAGTGTCTGTGTGTGTGTGTGTGTGTGTATGTCAGCTTGTCTCACCCCACCTCCCATGTGGACCCCCTTCCCTAATGTTGGTTTTCTGTGGGAAGAAGGCAGAGGCCGCAGAGCTGGCATCTTGTGTTGGCATGTGACAGCATGCTGTGACACGTTCAGCTTGCCTGGCTCTGATGTGCAGCTGGCTGGAGCATCCTGCAGTTCAGGTGAGACTCCAGTACCTTCAGCTCTTACCAGAAGAGACCAACCTGTGGGCTGGAGGATGGGGGAAACACTGCCAGACCTGACTTTGTTCTGAAGGAACTGGGAGGCAATGGGGACCTACACTGGGGCTACACAGACGTTTTAGACATGGAGTACCATAAAAGCAGGTAGGTGGGCAGAAGAAGGCTTTTTGCTCCCTGTGGGCAGGAGTTCATACATGACCTCCAGTCAAAAGGAGAATGTTAGTGTGACTCCCATCAGTGAGTGGCATGGCCAGGAGGATGTGCAGGAGTATGGGAGTTTTATCTGTGGAGTAAATTACCTATCATGCTACCACAGCTCTGGTGCAGCCCAGAGCAGTGCTGCAGTGGTAAAGGGTAGAGGAGCAGATAGTGAACCTGGGAGCTGTGCTAATAATTTCAATAGTACTGGCAGTACAAATCTTTTTCTGTTGAGCACAATAGAAACAAAGTAAGTGTTCACAAAGCCAAAAATTCTCTGTCTCGGTAGCAAATAAAGTATTTTGTCACATTGCCTGCATGATTCTTGGCAGTGCTGTTTTCATTCCAATGAGCTGATAGTAATGGGGAAAAACAGCCTTGGCCTTCCAGATGTGTCCAGATGGTTGGCTTGTCAAAAGCCCTTCCAGTACCTGAACCCTGACCAACAGCATCCTTTCCCCTCTGGACAGATTGCTGGGCTGTCAAGAAATCCTCTTCCCATCATCCATCAGCTTAACTGCTGAAACCCCTGGAGATTAGCAACTAAGAAAGTGCCTATGTAGCAAAAATATGTCAACACTGGTCAAAATGGAGATAATATTTTTTTACACTACATTCTCTTCTATTCAGGTATACAACTTTGCAACTTTCACCATTAAATTTACAGAAAAAAAAAAGAAAAAAAATTATTTAAATATGACTGTTTAAATTTTATCTGCAGCAGTAGTGATAATCATATAGTTTGATAGCATTAATTTTCATTTCTGTCTCTGAAAATAAAAACATTTTTTAACAGACATGTAATTTCTTCCTCATAGAGAAATGAAGTTAAAATGAGACAGATTTTAACCATATCCCAATCCTAGAATCACCAAATAAAATCTAACCCTGATGAAGAAGCAGCTGGGATGCTGATCTTCATAAGATTTTTTTTTTTTAGATTTTGATGTATAAACCAAAATTTATAAAATTTGAGTGTGAAATATGAAGCCACTAATTAATTTCTAAAGAAACAAAATAGTGAAAAATAATGTGTTCAAAGCTTTACAATTGTTTCTTTTTCTTTAATGTTTATACCCTTTTACAGTTCAGATCAAGAGACCACAAACCAAGAATATACCCTGAAATCTAAAAGTGCTCAGAATAAAGTATTAGGTACTACTTATACTATCAACTGGATTTTTTCTGTTAAGGCTTTATATTGTCATTATTAGATCCTTTTAATGCTCATATAGCAAAGACCTCAAGGGGAAAAAAATTGCCTTGTTTGCAGAAAAAATAAAGAAAGGGAACATGGGCCTGGCACATCACAACTTATATTTTTTGATTTAATTTCTTGTTCATATGACTGTCTTTTCTTCTTTGAAAAACTGTAGCTATGGATCTCAGTTCATGCGCTGCATCAATTTCATGCACCCCTTTACAAGCAGTCTAATCCACAATAGTCTCCTAAATTGTTTTAGTGTCATTAAAGCCCTTTGACATATAGTGTCTTTTGAAAAAAAATTACAGACTAAAGTTAATAATGAAATAATGATGCTGCACTCAGGAGAGTGTTTGAAAAAAGGCTTGCAAACTTACCTGTCAGATACACAGTCTCTTAAAGGGATGTGGTTTGCAGTCACTTTAGGGAATGATGGTCTTCAACCTCCAAAATTAAAGACAAGGGACAAGGAATATGTCTTCTAGTAATACAACTTTCTACATGAGCAGATACTGATTGTACAAGAGGGAACAGTTTAAAAGAGGAGAGGTTTAGGTTAGATGTAAGGAAGAAATTCTTTACTCAGAGGATGGTGAGGATGCTCCATCCCTGGAAGTGTTCAAGGCCAGGTTAGATGCGGCTCTGAGCAATCTGGTCTAATGGGAGATGTCCCTGCCCATGGCAGGGGAGTTGCAACTAAATGGTCTTTAAGGTTCCTTCTGATCCAAACCATTTTGTGGTTTTAAGATTTAGCCTACTGGTAGTTTCTCCTTATGATAAAACTGCCTCATTATAAGAATTTAGTAAAATACAGAGGCAACTGCTGTGCAGTGGAGAGTAATTAAAATTAAGTCATTAACTGAGATTGACCTGAAGCCACAATTCCTGTGAGTAACACCCTCTGCCACTTGATGTTTGGTGGAGATTCTTGCAAAGGTTTTCAGGGAAGCTGGGAATGTGACCTGTTATCATTTCTTTTCCCCCTCTTTTGAGAAGGGGAGTTCTCTCAAGTTCAATGCCTTTAAATTTCTCTGCTAATGTCCTAAATTATGAAAGGAAGTAGGTGGATCTACTACAGAAGAATTTCTTTAATCTTAATTTATTGCTATTTTCCTGTCTTCCAATTTTATTGATGATGAGGTGATTTTTGTATGAAGGTTTTTAATTTTTTGGTTTAGTTTGGTTTGGTTTGGGGTTTGTTTGGTTTTTTTTTTTTTTTTTTTCCTTTTGAAGGGGAGATGAGTCCTTTTTTCTGTTTCAAGGTAATTCATCAAGTGGAGTTTTCACAATACTGCATCTAAAAAAATTATTTTTGACTGTCTATTCCTGCCAGTTTATTATTCAAATATTTGCTGGTTTTAATGATTAAATATAAGCACCTTAAAAATGCATAATAATGCCAATTTCCTGCCTAGTTTCCCTTTCCTAGAAGCACCTTAACAGTGCAATATAAAGCCCTAGATGACAGCAATTTACACCTCTGCAGAGTCAATATAATGCAAATAATGTGGTTTGTCTTGAGTATTTTCTTCTGGAAAAAAATTAATTCTATCCTGTCTTTATTCTCACACATGGGCAAAAAAGCATTAATAAGATGATCACTGTTTATTTATTTATTTATTTACATTTTAAAGGTCAGGTAAGAATTTATCTACTACAAAAGGCTATCAGGGTATTGTGTATTGGTTGGGCACTATATAATGAAAATGTACCTGCCTGCTGCCTTTTACTGCTACTTGTTTGCAGAGTGATATTTGTGAGTTTCAGACTGCAGAAGTAAGTTAGTGTTTGGCTGAAGTCATTAAATAATGAGGGGCCATAAAGACCAGTTACAGCACAGCTCCTTGGTTTGCATTCAGATATAGAAACCTCTTCTTTATAAGTAGTACTTTATATGGGTTTTAGTTTCCATGCGATTTTTGTCACATAGCTTCACTGAACAGAACTGCTGCACCCTAGGGAGAAAAGTATCAGTGCTATCAGAGAACTAATTTTGGGAAGGCAGAGAATAAAACTGTCATCTTTTTCAAGCTGAGAGAGTTTCCCAAGGGACTTTTTATTTTGTGAGGAAAACTACCAGAGGCTAGTAGCAGTATTGGTATTGATTTTAATGTTCAAGTTTTCAGTCATTACTTGCAAGAGCATTTTGATTCAAATGACATGATTTGATTTTCCTTCTCAAAATGGCTTTGATTTTAAGATTGATTTTCTGTCTGTTTATAACCTATAACTAAAATAATGTATTTTTTTTTAAATCAAGCTTGCTATTCTGATTATTTAAGTGTTACCATGAATTATTAGCATTGCACTTTTTAAAGGAAGTTTTGTTTTCATGTCCTTTTTGGTTTTGTGTCTAATTTGCCAAACTACCACAATTTCTCATGGAAGAGAAGATCTTAAATTGAATGTGCTCTGTGTTTGACTTCTGTCATATAAAGTCATAAGTCGCAAATATATATTGGTTCCTTTAGCAAATGAACTGAAATAAGATTAAAGAGCCTAAGAGGACACTAAAAGTCACTTACTTCCTGATTTACTGAACTAGAAAAATAACCACATCATTAACTTCCATCTTAAAATGCAAGACTACTCTTCTGAAAAGTTTCCTTAATGCTTGCACCTGCTCTATAAATTTAAGCAATGCATTGCTCAGCTTTATTGCCTCCATCCTCAGATAGTAAGGTCCATAATTCCAGGGCACAGATGATTAATGCCATTCTATTTGGATTCCTGCATCTATGTGATGAGTCAGGCTGCATGGGAAGGGACAATTTTAAGCCTTTGAAATTTTCCTATCTTCCTCTATTTTCCTGAGTGAGACTGGTCAGAATTTGTCCAAGAAGCTCTTTTCTACTGAAGATTTTGGATACAACAAAGTGGAAACTGTAAAACATTTCATTGTCATCTTCATTTTTGAAGTAATTTTTTAAAACAATTCAAATATGTCTATTTTGATAAAATTATTTGATGATGTGTTTGTTAAAACGGTGTCATAAAATTCTTCTTAAACTTGGATATTTTGTTGTGTTAAAACCTTTGGAATTTTTACATTAGTTATAATATGAGGTAAGTATAATTTCAAAATCCGTGTACCTTTCTTATGAGCTAAATTTCCTTTTTTATCTTTTATTTGGATCAGCATCTCTTGTTTGCTGTATGTGCCTTTCAGGAAGGTCATGATTTTATCGGAACATGCCTTCAGTCCTTCAGAACCATCTTCATCCATTCAAAGGTTTGTTGTTTTTTTTTTTTTTTACTTTTCTATTCATCCATCCATCCCAAAGCCTCATCCTCTGTCACCTGATGACAGCCAAAGGGCTCAACCTCAAATCTTCTGAGGTGCACATTAATAAATATGTTTGTGGCTTTGCATCTTTCTTTTCAAAATCCTACAATTCTGATATAGGTGTCAGAATCACTCCCTAATTTTTCACTTTCACATGTGAAAACCAACAAATTTCTCAATACTATGGTAGACAAGGAGCCCATGTGTATCAAGGAAGTAAAAATAACCACAATGGGAAGGGGGAGGGGTAGATGAGAGGGAAAAATGAAGATCTAGAGCGACAGTGATAGCCAGAACTAAAGCATTAGGATAAATAATGCCATGCTCAAAGTATTATTCCAGCATGTAATCGTTCCCTTTCCTTTCTGATCAGCTCTCAGCTAAAAATCAATTTACTTTAGCAGAGAGCACAACGTTTTATTGTGTTATTTATTAAAAAAATCTATTCCCTTTGCAGCATTGTTGACTACCATCAGTAGTCAGTCTAGAAAGTACAGTATTGAGCTTGCTTGCACAGAGAGAATATAATAAAGCTAAAAATTTTTAATAGCATGATAACAAAGATGATGTAATGGTATTTGCACATGAAGAGTAAATGTGCTAAGACAGTTCAGCCTTGAAAATAGCCAGTAGGGTTTGAAGTATAATAAAAGCCTAAAAACTCATGAGTAATTTGGAAGAACTGAATAGTCTTCTGGGTTTTTTTCTAACACGAGCAGAGTCACCACATGAAATTATCAGGCTGCACATTCAGGATGCAGAAGAAAGAATGAGTCTTCATTCACCCTCTAATTAAAATATTTTCACCATTATCACAAAGCACTGTAGCTGCTCAATATATATATGACTTTAAAAATATATTAATAAAAGGATTATTTATTTAGGGTCATTAAACACAAAAGAAATATGTCCACTGTCTCAGGGAGATCTTGAGACACAGGGCTCCAAGTATTCTGACAGTTCACCAGGGGAACATCCATTCCTGCTTGCAGTGTTCTCATATCTTTCCTGGGCATCAGCTGCTGCCCACTGTCAGAAACAGGACTAGACAGACCTTTAATCTGCCTCAGTGTGGCTTTTCTCTTACATTCACTAAAATAGTTGTATGCTACAGGCTTATTTAGTGTCCAACACTGTGATGGATTTGAGATTTGCTGGTTGTAAGAGCTGTCCTCTTTTGGGATTCTTCAAAAACTGTTGTGCTGTGGGCCTTGCTATCATTAAGATAGATGTGGGAAGTTCACATTACCTGACTTTAGACATCTATATGTGAGGTAATCACCTGAATCCCTGCTCTGATCAGTGTAGAAGATAATTCATGGTTATTGTTGTCTCCCCTAGGAGATAAGCTGTGCACTATGAAACACAGAGCACTCTGTAAGGGCAGCCAAGAGATTAACTCTCACTGCCCTTGAATGGCATCCACATTGGAGAAAATGGGAAGGGAGAACTGGTAAGAAAGGGGACTAAGTAGAGAATTGTGTTCTGGTTCTGCTTCTTCCCTTGTGGAGCACACTGCAAAATAAAAAGTAGGAAATGTCACTTTTGAATTTTTTTTTCAAGGGGAGAGTGGTGTATTTCCTAAAACAAAACTGCAAGGGCAAGTCAGCCGGAAAATCTCTCTGGCATACAGACTTCAACCAGTTTTGGCTTCACAAAGATATTGAAGACGTCTTTTGTTATCCAGAAAGATCCTATTCTTCCTTTGTGAGTGTAACACGCCTGCAAAATATACATTTGACTAGAAAAAATATGTTAATTTCCTGATTGTCGTGTATTTTCTCCAAAATCCCAGTTCTGCAATTCAGAAGGATAGCTAGGAATGAGAAAAATGAATTTAAATCACTCCTGCTCTAAAAAGCTGTATAATGGAAATGAAACTGTCTAAGAACAATATCAGGCAGGAGGGGTGCACAGAGCAGAGCATCTGAAGGGTGGCACAAGAAAGAGTTGGCTGCTATTGCTCAGGTTCAGAGGAACAGGACTGTAGCTCCTGATGGTTGAATTCATTCACAATAGAATTGCATCAGATCTATGACATATTATTTTGAGTATTGTTTCTGTGTGCAAGATAAAATCATCTGTCTTTCTGCCATAGAAATTTGTTACATCCGTGTTTTTCCTATCATCAGTGAAAAGCAAGTTCCCAAATATCTGTGTCTATATTTAAAATTATACTTGCACCTTTAACTATATATAATTTTCAAAGCTGAAAATCATTCTCTTGTTGATCTGCATCTATAATAGGTCATTAATGTTTCTTCATGATGACAAATTACTCACCACTTCTTCTTCAGACAAATTAAATGTACAACAATGGAAGCTATTTCATCTGCACCCTCATCAGTAAAGAGGAACAGGCACTTCTAAAACACTATTCATCCTAACCTAAAGCAGAAATCTTAGCTAGGGGAAGCTGTTGGTATGAGTGGCAAGGGAGGCATAATGGGAATCTTAAACAGTCCATGCACTGCATCGAGGCAGTCCACAGGAGGAGAGAATTGTTTCTTTAGAAGTTATTAAACAATGAAAGAAGCTGAAGCTGTTTTTATATATTTTATGTCTAATTAAGAGGTAGGTCTCTAAAGGACAATTCTTGCTTAATAAAATTCATTTAATAAGGCTTGCATCATCAAAGAGACCCTGCTGCACATGTCTGACCTCTTCTTCACCTTCTTCAGATGTATCAGCTCATGCTAGAAGTACTGCAGTGTGCTCCAGCTGCTCTTCTGAGAGACAAGGCAAAAGGAATGGACTGTGATATGGCAGGAAACCTTTCTGCATTGATCTTTATTATGGTGAATATTCAAGTCCTCAGAAGTGTGAGTAATATGAGATCAGGCTTCCTGAACTACTGATCTGCATGGTGATAGATCAATAAAAGACACTGCAGTGTCTCTTAACAAATTGTGCCTCTTTACGTGCAACACATAACGAACATCAAACTAGCTTATGAGATGAGTGTATGCTACAGTTTGACATTTTTCTTCTTTCCTTAAAAAATTTTAAAAAATCCAAAAATCATAGGGTCCTGTGCTGGATCTATGGACTCATTGCCTATGAATCTGGAGAATACTTCTTGTGTGGTCGGCTAAATCTCTTCCTTGAAAAAATCAGTCTCTATTCAAACAGCAATTGAGGCTCAAAGACTTCTCTCAGAGGCTTCACTCTAAAGTCTCACCATCCTTTTGCTGAGGGGGTATCATAACACGGACATCCACAGCTGTTTTAGGTGGAACATTGGAACTTAACACATGTTTAAATTAAAAATTACTCTGTTTTTCATAGAGCGAAGGAAATCTTCAGAATGAGCAGTGCTTACTCATTTGAGATTGCAGGTACCTGTAACTTGGCTGGGAGATGTCAATAACTCAAATCCTTACTCTGAGCAATGAATTTGTGTGTTTGAGCACCAGCTGAACACTGACTCATATGGGAACAGGGAGTGGAGATGCAGCTCTGGTTCTCTGGATCTACCGGTCAGCAAAGGAAGGATTGTTATGTGCTGTTTGCAAGTGTCAGGAAAAAAAAAATTGGTACTCACTTGTTCTGTAATTTAAAAAGACAACTAACCATATGTGGAGGATTTAAGGCAGGCAAAAGAGTAAAAGGGAAGTGAGAGAAGGGATGGCAGCAATGTGTTTAATGTATTAGGATGTCTATCTTAATATGTTTGTTGGAGCTTTATCTAATGTTGGAAGATGCTCTCAAATTTAATAGTTCTTTAAGCAGCCACCCACCCTTTGCCATAGGGTATTGCAAGCAGCCTGGGGCACTGCTTGCTGTACAGACACAGGAAGCTGGAGATGGACCAACATGTGTATGGCTCTCCTTCAAAAATTGCAGGCTGCATAACCACAGCCTATTGCTGGTGTGTCTGAGTTTGGCTACTTTTTCCTGAATGACTGAGGGCAGCATCAGAAAATTTGGGAGCTTGAAAACTGAGTGTGGCCTGGCAGTGTCCATCTCAATAGGAATCAACTCTCTATGGCCCAAGTTTGTTTCAGAATGGCAACATGGTCCTCTTAATTAAAAAAAAAAAACAAACAAAACTTCTCTCTGTCTTTCCATGAACTGTCTGAGCTTGCAACACATGAAATAGCTCTTGCCCTCTTGTACATCCTTATACTATGTTCTTCTGGCTCCAGCCATGGAGAACATATAAACATGGGATGTCTACCACTAAGTACATGTTGTTTTATTATACAGTCACACTTCTGTGAAGTGTTGGATGGTAACATTGTTGGCTATAAAGGTTTGAAGAATGTTTTCTTGTTTGTTTTGAGAATTCTGTTATAGGGCTACCTAAGACTAATGAATGAAAAAGAAATTATATCAGTAACAGTTAAAAGGTAATTTAAAGAATTAACAGCAGGAAAAGAGAATGCTGTACACAAACTACTTTATACATTTCAGACCTTCTTTTTAAACAGAAGCAGGTGGTATGTTTCCTATTGTGAATCCAATGCTTTTTACTGGAAATCAATCACTCCTTTCGTGGGAACCCATTAGAAACTTTAATAATAGCAATCTATTGTGGCTCACTGATAGGTTTTCCAGCAGTCTAATCTTCTGGACTTGTATTTACCAATGATTTAGGATGGCTGGCTTCTCTAAAATACATTAATTGGTTGTAGTCCTACTGTGCTTTAAGTCTTGCAAAACGATGTTGTATATTGATCATAGTCTTCCTCTGGGACTCTGGGGAATCAGCCTGGTGTGATTTGGAGCTAGCTTGGTTTCATGCTAGAGGATTGGTGCATTATTCATTAATAAAAAAAAAACCCAAAAAACCCCAAATTAAAAAAAAACCAAACAAACAACCACAAAAAAGCAACTGTAAATGTAAGGGAAGAAAGAATTTATGAGATATCAGACTTAGGTGATTTTGGCACTTCAGACTGCAGCTTCAGGCCCTCGCTTGAGAATGTCTGCATTATTTTCCCCATTGCCCGTGAAACTGCAATCCTCTGCTTCACACCACATTGTGTCTTGTACTGTGTCTCCAAAAGGGATTAGTGAGAAGAGCAGGCTGGAGCTTGGGTCTTCAGTTTGAATGGCAAGGAGCTCTTTGAAGTGGTGGGAGGCTATAAATGACCCAAAACATCTCTTTTAAGGAGTGATAGACATTCTATTTCCAGATATATTTTTAGTTTTCACTGTGATTATAACTTGCATGTGCTTGTCTCTGTCTTTGGTTGTGAAGGCAAGGCACCCTTTCAGCTGGGTGGAGAAGGTCCTTTCTTCTGTCTGCTTTAGGAAGAGAACAAGAGTGTGTGCTTAGAGTGATGCATATGTCTGCCCGCTCTCATGTATGGGCCAGTCAGGGGTCAAATTTAATTTCTGATATAGGGATGTCCTGAAGGAATCTTCCTGTCAAATTCAAGTGTATGTGAGAGAGACTGACCATGCTGTTGTATTTGTCAAAATTTGATATTTCAATATTTAAGAAGGCATTTAATGAGTGTTTTCAATATTACATATTCAAGCAGAAAAGCAGGTATACTTTGGATGAGTACCTAAAAGTTCTGAAGACAGTATTTGGGCATTGGGCATAAGTTCACTTAGTGGGAAAAAGGGTTCCAGTTAATTGAGTAACAAGACTAATTTATCTAATTATGTATTTATGCAGGAGTCTGAAATGTTATTGTGAGCAGTCTAAACTAGTTAATTGGAAAGTTTTAATATAAAAAATCTTATTAGACATTTCTGTTTTTTCTAAGCAGCTTGAATCTTATTCTTCAGTAGTGCTGTGCCTCCAAGGGTGGTAGATTTGTTTTCAATAAATTGTTATATTCTTAATCAACAATAGTGGCTTATATATGCCTATTTCAGCTATGTAATCTGATGAAAAGAAGACATTGAGAATGGGGGAAGTTTTTTTTATAGCATAAATCTATAATGTGTTGTTTATGTTGTTTATAATTTTTGTCGTAAGAAGATAAACTTTGTGGGTCTAGATTTGTTAATGTTAGAAATCTTATTTGAAGATTTATAAAACTTTTAATTTATTGTTTTACCATAAAAACGTAAATATTTTTTTAAATACCAAGATTTTGATGTGTGTGCAAAGATATATCTTACTGAAAAAAAAAGTGTATTATTGGAGCAGTGCAACCCCCCTGCACGGGGAATAGCGTGCTCTGACTCCATGTTGCAGAAGGCTGAATAATTTATTAAGCTAAATTATATTACATTAATACTATACTATACTAGAACTATATCATACAAAAAAGATACTAAGGAAAAAACCGTGACTGTCTCCAGACAGTTACAACACACCTTTGATCCAACTGGCCAATCAATCCAAACAACCATCACCAGTGTCCAATTAGCAAATCACTCTTTGGTAAACAATCTCCAGAACACATTCTACATGTGCCAAACAACAGGCACAGCAAATAGAGATAGGAATTGTTTTCTTCTTTCTCTGAGCTTTCTCATTGGGCCTCACAATTTCCCAGGAAAAATCCTGGGAGAGAGAATCATGTCTCTGTTCAGAGAATGTGAATGCCAGTGTATCTGATTTATGCCTGTCCAAATGTCCAAAAACATGCAGCCATACATCAGCCCTCACTAGTGAGATTAAATAATTGTATTTTTTTTATAAGAATGAAGAAAGTTTTCAGTCTGTGGGGGAGCATGGATATGGGGTTGAGTCTGCTGCTTCATCCTGCTGGGATGGGGCACTGGGCAGAGCTGATACCAAGTGTTAAGGTGCAGGGGCAGAGGGAAACCGGCTGCACGCACAGCAATGCTTTGCTGCCCAGTGTTCACAGCACTCTCTTACTCCTGAACCAACTCGTAGGCTTTGTCCAAAGGATGTGACACAGGAAAACAGGGTGTGATGAGCAACAGACCATGAACAAGGTTGCTGCTTGTGTGTGAAGATAGTGGCAATTGCTGGAAATTTCTCCACCAGTATTCATGCTGTCATCAGCGTCACATAACAAAGTACATTCTTGTCCCCAACCTCAGCTCCACTATTTGCATACTGACAGTGTCTTCATCAGCCCCCTTTTGCCTCATCATCACTCTGGAATCTCATACTCAGTTGCTAATTCTGTCTGGTTCTCACCAAGTCCCTGTTTCATGTGCAATATTTAGTTAAAGATCATTTGTTTGAGAGGGCCCAGACTGACAAGTTAGATGTCTACATCATTATTATCTGCTATTCTGACAATCTATGTGTCATCCACACATTTTACCAACAGTGATATTGTGTATTATTAGAGAGCATTAATAAAACATTATTGAATTAATCCCTGTACAGGGATCATCCTGTTAGAATATTCCTCATTTCAGTATAACTCTCCATTGACAGCTACATTTGGGTATCTGCCAATTAGTGCATTCTTAATCCATTTAATATTTTCTCTACCGGTGTAAAAGAGACTAATTTTGTAATAAGACTCATATGTAGCACTAAATCAAACACCTCATGAAAGGCAAAATTTACAAATTACTTTTGTCAAAGAAGTGAGAAATTTCAGAAAAGAAAGTCAGAGCTACAGTCATCTTGGGAACTAAGACTGTTCTCCAGGGAAGGGAAT
This sequence comes from Lonchura striata, assembly GCF_050655825.1. Lineage (NCBI taxonomy): Eukaryota > Metazoa > Chordata > Aves > Passeriformes > Estrildidae > Lonchura > Lonchura striata. The sequence goes on from NC_140705.1 coordinate 50,795,650, forward strand.
AATAATGCCTTTTGCTCCTCTTTTTCTGGCAGTTTCCTCCCTGAATACATGGCTCCTTGAATGTGAGAGAGGTCTTAGTACACCATGGTGTTGGAAAAAAAAAGAGTGGGAGCTTGAGTGGCTATGCAGACCCTCTGTTCCAGACATACTTTAAAAAAACACACTGGCTCTTCCTTATCTTCTGAAGGAAAGATGGCAGAGCAGGACAAGAAAGAGGTGTAAAACAGGATAAAGTGCCTAAAAATTCTTCCCTGCTCTCCTTCCTTCCATCCCTGTTTCTGAATGGTTAGTTTAGATGTCTCCCAAGTCTGCCTTTGTGCAATGTATTTTTGGACATCTGAAAGGATATCTGCACAGGTTGTGTCTATCACTGTGCATGTACAGCCCCCAGTCTAAGCCTGGCAAATTAAGTTTCCACTGGTCAAGCTGTCATTTAGCACGGGACTTTGCTAGCATTAGTATACTTTATTCTTTAGACAGAGCAACATTATGTTGCACATAGCAGGTCTTTGCCTTCCTGGCCCTACTGCCAGAAGTGAAAATAATGAGCTCTGGGGTCTTTAGCCTAAGGACAGGCTTTCAGTGCAGTAAGGTTTTTGTGCCTCTGAGTATCACCATTTGGTAACGGAAGGAAAATCTACCTTGAAAGTGTAATATGAAATCATTCAAAATAACATCATGTTAAACATTTTTTTAAACTTGTCTTAATTTAACATATGTCTACAAACTGAGAACAGTAGCTGCACCAATCTTATAAATTTTAATAAGCCAGAAACAACTGTTAGGATATTCCATACTAATAGTGATATTATGCAAAATAACCACATAGAAGCAAAATCATATAGACTTTTGGGAACCATAACATTCTGTATTTTCAGATCTATCCTGACATCTATATCACAACCTTTAAATGCTATAATTCCCTTGTATATGGCATCAGTCAGTTTTATGACCTTTAAGGTAATTTTATTACGCAGGTCTTCAAAGGTTTAGTGTTACTGTCATCAGCCATTCCTGCAGGTAATCATTGTTACTAGAAAAGATGAGAGGAAATGGATTTAAATATCATGATCTTGACAAGTTGGAGAAATGGTCTCTACATTGCAGTTCAATAAGCCTGAAAACAAACACTGTATTTACATGAAAAAAGAACAGAACACAAGACAGGGAAAAGGCAGCTAGAATTTCCCAGGGAAAGGATTGAGATATATTATAAACACAACCACATGGACCATAAAATCAACATTGTCTATTTCTGACAGTAAGCATTTCATACTATGGAAAAAACTACAAGATACAGGAAGGACAGAATGCCACCTCTCCTGACACGCTCTGCACTTCTGGCACTTGAGATTAGAAGCTTAGTGAATGGACATCTCCAACATCATATTCTTGAATACTTAGGTGTAACTTCCAGGTTTTATTCAGAAATCTATGGACCTGTTATTATTCCTGCTATCCAAATCATCCTGTGGCAAAAGGTTTCAGAGTTTAATTGTATGCCTCATTAAACTTGCTTCCTTTTTTTAATGTTAAACCTGCTGACTATAATTACATTTTATACCCTTTAACTTATATTTTATAAGAAAGAATATACCATACTTCTTAGTCATGCTTTTGATTACTTTTTTGATTTAAAAAAATAAAATTTTTGAATTTAAAAATTAATTAAATTTTTAATTTTAAAAAATAATCCACATGTACTAATTTTTTTTGCAACTATTATTGACTACTGGGCTTACATTTCCAAAGAATTCTTCACAGGATCTCCACAGTCTCATTTTTGAGTCATAAAATCTTATTGCAAGCTGCTGCTATACATAATTACAATTATTTATCTTCATGAGACTTTACATTTACTGTTTCCTCCTGAAATCTTTCTTGCTTTGTTATGAGACTCTTCTTCAGCTATTTTCAGCCAGTTTAGCTGTGACTAACATGAATGTGAATGCCTGTACTGCACCCTAGGTATTAAGCCATGTCTGACTTAGGAGTGGATATCTATATCAGTTTGCCTATGCGAAGAGCCAGTCACAATATAACTAGGTATGTGTGCAGGTATCTGATTTGTGATTACCCACCTGACACTTATGCACACATATCAGGCATCCAAAAATATCTATATTTGCCTGTCACCAAAATTCTAGTCCCCAGTGAATTAAATTTCATCCTCATTTAAAACATATCTTCATGTTGAACAAGCATTAGATGTGTGTAGTTCAATCCTTAAATCCCAAAATTGGGAGGAAAGTCAGTTATAACTCTGCATGTTGGTACTATTAATGTTGAATTGTTTTCCAAAATTTAATCATTTCTCTGGAATGGAGTCTGTAAACTGATTAATGACCACATGAACATTATGGCTTGGACCTTGTATAGTTTTCAGACAAGACTGAACTGGAAAGAAAAGTAGAAAAAAAAAGCTTAAAGGCAGTGCTGCTCTGTGTTCTTTGTAGACAGCTGTGGTTACCATTTGTTCAATTTTATAACTGTGAAAGAATTACTATAGAGCCTTCACCCAAAATGTTAAAGGTAAACACAAACCTGGGAAAATAATTTTCAAGATGTAGTGTGCCCAATTAGGCATGAGTTAGCTGAATGCCTGACTGCACACTCAATTGGCACATTAAATTTGTCGTGGTTTCTTATTCAGATTGGGTAATTGTGCATGCAAATGAACAGGTACTCATATAACCTGTAATTTCCATAAGTAATTGACATATTTTCATGTGTAATTGCTTTCTTTGTAACTGAAACTCAGATTTTGACTATCTTAATGTTCAAGAGCATGAGCTTTGGTCCTTTCAACAGGAAATGAAGTTCAGTGATCCACTGACAAATTGAATTCACCTCAGAAAAGTGGAGAATTATCTCACCAACCTAGAATAATCCTAAATTGTTGTCTTTCTGATTTAGGAAGGAGGGGTATCAGACTGCATCAGCAGTGATACAAGGCAAGATCCTAGCTAAATACAAACAACAAGATTACAAATACAAAAATATTGTTATTAGTAGCCACTAAGTCTCTAAAAGTTTTTTTTAGAAAAAATAAAAATGGGAACAGTTGGCCAATTCATCAAAGATTTCTAGACTAAATACCATAGATACTATATAGGAATCTATATATTAATGCAAAAACCGTAATCTCATCACTGCTGTGAAATAAACAGCATAATAGACATGAGATAACTCATGACTATAATATGAACAAAAATTGGTATACTAAGGTCAGGGAGGACAAATAATGGAGCAGCAAAATGTATTGTCTTGCATATACAAGATAATGTACTTGGTAACTGAAAGTATAAAGTATATCCCAAAAGTCTCTGGTTAATAGCTAAAAAGAAGAGGGAAGTAACACTGCAGGTATGTAGACAGATCTTCCCAATTGTCCTGGGTTGGCTATATGATGGGAGGGAGAGAAGGGAGAGAAGAAGTAGTCTGAAAGAAAAAGTTGGAGCTTAATGGCAGCTATGAAAAATGCTCAAAACAGAAACAGGATGAAATACTTGTTATTTGAGACAGAATGTGGTGTGTGGTGGACAACAAGCTAAATATAAGGCCATGGGGTTGTGCAGCTGTGAACATCATGTCTGGGAGATATTATCAGCAATGCAGCCCACAGATTTCTATTCCTCTCAGACCTCTCTTGTCAAGCTACATTATTGTGGTTCTTACACTTTGAGAAAGGCATGGGAGAGGGCAGGAGAATCTCTAGAAAAGGTGGCCTTTGGGAAATATTGAAAAAACAGGATCTGGATAAGACAGAACAGAAAATATTTGGGACAATATAATAGAATTTAGGCATATGGAAGTGTACAAAAAAAAAAGGGAGGATAAAGTGTTTTCCAAGCTTTTGGTAGATAAATAAACTGATAAGGTTTTTTTCATTAAGAAATGATCAATTTGGATATTAGGAAACACTTCCTCCTTATAAAAGAAAGTGACACTGCTGTCATAGATTTGCTCTGTATGAGCAGGCATCTGCAGTGGTTGTAACATCTTAATTGCTGGAGATATTAATAACAATTTAGCCATATGTCTTTCATGAGCAAAACAGGGAAAATTGATCATGCCAGAGGTGGGCTAACTAATATTCTTAGGGTTGTTCCCAACTGTTCTTTATATAATGCTGCTATTTTATAGCTGTATTTAGAATTATGTATTTTTAGTACTTTCATTAAAAAAAAAAAAAGCAGAATTGCTTTAAAAAAGCAGAATTGAATAATTTTAATGAGCCAGTGGGATATAGTTTCACAGACATTTACAGTTCCTCTTTGTCCTCTGGCCTCTTTATTTAGTGTCTGTTTCCAGAAAAAGAGTGACTTAGTGGCTTAATATGCTTGTCCCTTTGGAGGGTCCCTGAGGATAGTCTGCAGGTGATTTCAGTGTCCAAGAGAGAAACAATCATGAAGGTTTTAGCCCTCTGAAATTTGGCTAATCCAAACAGTCAGGGCTGTCAGGGTTGGAAAATCCTCAAGGTCTCTCAAGAACAAAATTACTCTGACTTTCAGTCTATTTTTTGTTATTTCTTATCCTGACTTCAAGCTCTGAGTGTTTCTGGGAGGTAACTGTGGAAATGGTGCTAACCCCCAGATTCATATGCTGCATTTCTGATAGGAGCTCATTCTCACTCTGATCCAGACACTGGGAAGCTGGAGCAGGTACTGAGGAGGGGGCACAAGTCAATACTCATACAGGCAGAGTCTTCCATCTTTCCTGAAGTTGTACCCATAAAAGCCATATGCAGTATCAGGCAAAAAGATGGAAGAACACCAGAAGTAAACAATTTAATAAAATAAGTGTGACAGATTTTAATGATTACTTGATTTAATTATTTTTAATAATTTGGTTATTTTAATGAAGATTTCATAAAGAAAATAATAAGATTTATGCTTCTGAATCCAATGCCTCTGACTCAGATAAATAAGACTGCTTTGTCTTACAGCAAAGCCTGCCTAGTATTGGTGAATGAAAAGAGTCTGAATGAAAGCAGGAAACAAAGGGGACTGGGTCTAACAGAAGCAGCCAGGGATCTTGGGTTAAGGTGTGTTGGCAACTTGGAGGCATCCATCTCCTTCCAGTTCCTGGCAACTTGAATGGCTGTCATTCAGGGACCAGGCTGCCAGATAGGGCAGGGAGTGGTGATGAAGTTCGTATTAGCAAACATGTTTGTATTCTGAGTCTGCAGAAAGAGGTTTCTCTAGAAGTGAAAAAGAGGAGCTCTGTCTTCTGAGTTAGGCAACAATAAATACCTGCCAGCCTGGTACATCACCTGGGCTCCCAGAGCCATACCTGCTGACCACTGTGTACCTGCAGGGTATGTGCTGGGAGCAGTGACCCTTGAGAATGATGTGAGTCAGTGGAAATTAGAGAGGTTTGCCTCACTGAAGGCTGTCAGATCAAGTGTCAGTGTGACTCCTAATTTCCCAGTGATGCCAGTGCAGCAGAACCTGAAACAAACCAGGTTCCTTCATTGGAAGCTTGGCTGTGGCTACTGCTTCTCATGGGAGAGGGGAAGGGAGGAGGACACATTCACCATTTATATAGATAATAAAAAAGATAGTTGATCTTTACAAATTCAGATTCAAAATCATAGTCATATTATTCTCCTGTTTTTTCAAACTCTAAGGATCTCTGCACTATTAAATAATGAGACATATATTCACACAAATGCTCTCTTCAAAATATGAAACAAAACAAACTGATGCTCAAAACTCAGTTTCGTAATTTCTGTGGGAGAAAGATATTTTTATTTAGAATGGTAGTATTTATTTGGTTTTATTTTAATACTGCTGTAAGATCCATTTACAGCTGTCAGGATTTTTCCTTGTAAGTGCCTCTCTTCCTTGGGCTAAAGTAATTACATTTAAATGATGGTTTTCCTTTCAAAAGGCTGCAGAAGGACAAATATTCACAATGCAGTGGTTTCATAGTAGTCACATTTCAATTTGACTTGCAGCAATCTTGATTGTTTAAGGAAAAGCTTAGAAGAAAATTGTTCTATGTCTTTGTAAAACATAGGTAGATTCTGCTTTCCTTCTAATATTTTAACAAGGAGTTATTGCTATGAATTAAATTTACTCTTATGTCTCAATCTATCATATGTATCTATATGCCCATGGCCAAATCCTGGGTCAGCTTTCTTGTCATTCAAAGAAGTAGCATAGCATGAGATCTCTAGAAGTTCTTAATAGTAGGCAGCAAAAAGAAGTAGGCTGGGAGGCTGCAGGTAAGAGGCATCTGAAGTTTTCTTTAAAGGAAACCTTTTCTTCATTTCCTACAGGAGGATGTCAAGAAGTGTCTGCCCAAAATAAAAAGAAAGTAATATGATTGACTTAAAATTTAGAGCTTTTTAAATGAGAATTCTTCCCAGATTAAAGTGATGTAAAGCAGATCTCCTACTAAAGGAAGTATTTTACTTACAAGCAGCTGATAAGAATTTTTGTACATTACATTTGTATAACTTGTGTAGCTGTAGATGGGATGGTAAGAACCTGAAGCAAGACTTTCTCTTCTGTCTTAATTTTGTTGGACTCAGGTTTCTATTAAAATGCTTCATTGATAGGATGGTTTTCTGAAGTCCTTACTTCCCAATGTTATCAAAAGTTAAGACAATTGGAAAAGATCATTGACTTTTGTATTATGGCTAAGGAACAGATCTTTACAGATCCTCTTTTTCTCTAAAATAGTTAAAACATTCCAGTTTGTAGAGGCCTACAATGATCATCAATTTATTTTTGGTAAGTGGTTTACTGCTATTCTGAAGTAGTGCATTAGCAATGACAGTGCCAACTACTGGTGCAGGAGGTGTTGGTAAGGTTGATGTAGAGATAGTGAAGCCCTGAACAGGGCACCCAGGAAAACTTACATCTCTGTTACTGGAGGGATTAAAAAATAAGACATGTAAAAATCTGTTTGCAATCATTTAGGCACAATTTATCTTATCTACTCAAGATTCTTTCCAGTTTAATTTTCTGTTATTTATTGATTTTAACCACATATTTCAAACTTTATTGTGTTTTCTTTCTTTTTATTTGTTTATTTAGTCTGCTTGTTTGTTTTTTTTCTTTTGGTTATGGGTGGATTTTTCAAATTTTAGTTTATTTCTTTTAAGCTCTATCCCCCAGAACTGTGAGAATGTTAGCTGTTGATGAAAAAAGAGTAACTTCCTACCTTCAGAGAAAGGCTGGAATACTTGACTCTAAGATAGCCTGAGGACACAACACAAGGAGAATTTAACAATAAAACTCAATTCTCTGTGAACAGCAAAACTGAGGAACCCTACTTTCCTTTGGATTCTAGCACAGCATTTCTTGCTCCTCCACCATCATAATTCCAACTTTCTGAAACTATTCCGTGTTCCCTACCATTATACTGCCCATTTTCCTACAAGCCCTCCTCAGTTGGTCAGAATAAGAACTTTTTTTCCTGACAGAACAAAAAGTGCTGATCTTCCTCAGGAGCCCCATTTGCTAACCCTGTTTCTTTATAATGGTGCTTGGTCAAGAACCAATAGATCCGAATCTGTTGAGAAGGTGGCTGCTGGCTGCTGCTGTGGGGCAAGAAAGAGAAGTGCCAGCCAACCCCTGTCCTTCCACCACCTGGTCCACCTCTGGTACTCCACCTGACTCATGGTTTTCCCTGCACTTGCAGGAACTTGGTGACACCTCAGTACCTCTGTCAAAATGTGATTAATTTTAATTAATTTGCAACAGTGAATCTTGGAGACTGATAGACAGATAGAATGATGCAATTTCAATTAAATTAGATAAAATTAATGTTTACAGTTTTAAAGATATTGAAAATTTGAAAACCTGGCCCATGGTTTTTGGACCAATGGAATTGTCAGATATGAACAAAATGTGCCTTATAATAAACAACTCTATAATCTAGTATCTTGCAAGCCCTATCACTAGCTTCCTTAAATTAGTGTCTTTCTTTGCCAGGAATGTAATACCACTCTTTTATCTGTGATGTGGAATTGTTCTAGTAAACTAATATATCTTTCTCTGGAATAGAGAAAACTATAACTGGTTCCAAGTCACATAAAATAAATTATCTCAGTGCTGATAAAACTTGTCCTGAAGGTCTGATTCAGAATTTAATCACCATAGATTGTACCAGAGGATATTTTGGAAATATGCGTATTATTTACACCACCTGCCCACAGGAAAGGACAAAACAAGCTGATATTAGTTCTTGTTAGAATTAATTTGTTTTTTTCAGCTGATGTGGATTTTCTTAAATCATGGTTTCAATTATTTTGCCCCTGAGCATAGTGATTTTAAACTTAAATATCATATTTGGAATTTAATAACCTGACTGCAGTTTAATAAGTGTAGAACCTTCTAAAATATTTTGTGTATATAATATTGCTTTTGATAACTGGACAGAAAAAATACTGCATTATCATGAAAGACATACATGAAATATTAATTTCCAGCATGATATTAAATAATATGAAATTATGATGTTAAAGATTCAGAAACAATACTCAGAAAATATTCAAATGTATTATTGCTGAGACACTAATTCAGATATTTATTTTATTTCTCTGCCATGATTTAATATGATAGGAAAGAAACCTCAAAGACTCCAAAACAGCATAAGTTCATGACTTTGCTGTGTTCACCTAACCACATCCAGTTAGAAAAACAGGTATGGAAATCATAATTCTAAGATTTAAAATTGGAGGATTTTTGTACATTTGATGGCAATCTGTTCTTTTTTGATTGCAGGTATAAAGTAGGAAATGGGCATGAAACAGAACTATTATCAAAGACCAGCCTGAAAATCATATTTGAAAGCTAAGTGTACCAAAAATAGCATTTCTTCAGTGTTCTGCTTTTTTCTGTAGTTAAACCAGCAGTAAGTGATAGTGGCTTTGACTGCTGTGCACTTATCTCTAACCTTATCTTGACTTTATAGTCTCAGCAGTATCTGGTCATTTTCAGACCAAAAAAAAATCTTAAATTCTTATTCATAGTGAGGTCGGGATTTACTGTTGCCACTTTCTCTGTCACCTGCTCCTGGACAGGAGAAGTGGAATGAGTCCTGACATAGAGAACGTGCCTGGTGGAGCAGTGCTGCTGTGCAGGTACCTCAGCAGGTCTCCTAGGAAGTTTGGTAATGTGGAAAGACAAAGTCAGCTCTTTTTCATGCATTGTCTCCTTCCAGTTCTACAGCAGCTGAAAATGTATTTCTCCCCTGGAGCCAGAGGGGCAGAGGTGTGGAGTGCCCAGGGAAGCTGTTTCAGCTCTGGTCTGGGGGTTTCCAGCCCCAAGAGGGCATAACCCTGAGCATCCTTTCTGACCTCAGTGCTGAGCACACTGTAGCAGAGCTGGAGCAGGAGTATCCCATGGTCCCATCCCAAAAAACTGGCATCAATTTCCTAAGCCATTGAACTGCAGTGTAAGGGTGTATGATACTAAGAAAAAGAACTCCTGAAAAACATTTATACAAGAAAATTTCAATTACAATATTTACCAAAATCACTTTTGTACCAGCTCTATCAATAATGGAAAAATGTGTCCTGGGCAGAAGCAGAGGTGAGGGGTCTGCCTGAGCTAGACAGTATAGACTTGCTCAGCAGACAATGGAGAAGACTACAGTTCATCTCTTTCAGATGCTTGTTTTATAAATTATACCTTTGACAATGCAGACAAGTTCTCCATTCATGAGAAACAATTCCTGTGGTGACTTGTAGCAAAGATAGCTGTTTAGTCAGGTAAATCTCCTCTTTCAGCCTCCTCTGGGAGCCTTGTGAATGACTTTGCAAACTCAAATTCGCCTGCACAGAACACAAGTTTGTCTTTAAAGCCTAACTGTTACTGCAAGTCACGGAGGTGTTCTTTGAAATATGCTTGCATACCCTGCCAGCAATGATTTTCTCCACTGCAGAAAACCTGTGCAGATTAAGGAATTTTCTTTCACAAAGGGAGATTTCTGGCATTTTATCTATCCCTTTCATAAGGAAATGGGTCAAATAAAGCTCATATATTTGAAAGAGAGTCAGGTTTCTAGGGACAGCTTGCACTTCTTGATATTTGTGCATTCAGCAATTCATATTTGAACAGACATAGGGAAAAGCAAAATGACGGGCATGGTTAACCCGATCTCAAGGCAGAATTTTTAAAGGCTCTCTTCTCCTATCTTATTTTTCTCTGAAGCTATAAAATGATGGGTACTTTAAAAATAATTGTTGACATGAGTATTTTGATTTTTCTTCACCACATCAACATATTATATAGGAACAAGTGTATCAATATTATGAGGAATGTTGTTGATTACAAAAAAGTATTCTTGTTTCTGTATGGATTTTTTTCATCACAATAACATAGGATTGCTATATCAGACAAAACACTGGCTCATCACACCCTACAGCCTGTCTGTTGCTCTAGCTTATATCTCAGGTTTTTTAAAAAACAAGGAAAAGTTCTGTAATGCACCGAGGCTGTTGGACAACTCTGGATCCCAGGTGGATATAGACAGGATTTCTGACTGACCTTTTTACAAAATATGTTTCTACATCCACAATTTTATTATCTGTTACTTCAGAGGCATGACTGCTATTGTAATATAATTTAAACTTTTGTATAAATAAGTCCATAATATTTGATGCAATATAAGGCACTTAAAAAAAAAATAATCTACAAATCAATGTGAATCTGCAAGAGTTTTACTTAGGCACTAATGAGAGAGGCCAGGAGTCAGGATGCTTTTGCATAAAGAGAAAGACAGAAATAGTAAATACTTTAATTATTGTGATATTACTCCTTTCCTTCTAAAACATCCCATCATTTTAATCTCTGTTTCTCTGATACTTGGTCAGGTTCTTTTGTTTACAGCTAAGATCATAAGAGTTTGCTGAATCAAAATAACATATCTGCTGAAGGGGATATGAATGCATTATTGTTATACTTTTGACCTTTTGCCAAGAACAAAAATACATTCTCAAAGACAAAGAAGAACTGTATGTAGCATCAGGGTTTCTTTTGTAAAGCTTCCAGTTTGCTGAAGCTGAAGATTTACATTTTTAATCACTATTGGACCACGTAAAAAATTTTGTCTGGTGTGCAGATGGAAGGCATCACTTCAACAGTCCTGTTTCTGTAGAAGCTGAAGCTACCATACTGTGAATGGATAGCTGATTAATCAGGAAGCTGGCTGGAAAGCTGTGTTTAGTTCTCTTTCCAGATCTCCCATAGACTTGCATGACCTTGGGTAAATCACCCTTGCTAGGTCCTTGAAGGAACATCTGCTGTTTCATGTGTTCCACAACTCCTGTGCAATGAGTGGGAAGCCATATAGATCAGCTTTTTATGACCTTGACAATGATTTACTATGGTAGGAACTTCTTATTCAACACAGAGCAGGACCAAGACTGGAATTTAGGCTAGGGGACTCACAGGGCAGTTAGGGTTAGGAGGAAACTCTTCAGGTGGTCTGGAACTATCTCCTGCACAGAGCAGAACAGTTTGCCAAATTATATCATTTTACTCAGCAACTGACCAGAGAAATATAGAAAATCTCTGAGGATGCAACTTATGCCGTATCTCTCAGCACCTATTCTGGTGCTTACCATTCTGATGGTGGTTTTCTTTTTTTTCCTCACTGGAAATTGTGATTGTAGTGTCTGTGAGAATACCCTGGTTTTGCCTTTTCTGTAACTGCACTTCAAGTTATGGAAGATTGCAGTTAGTCTTTACTCTTACTCTTCTCCATGATGAAAAACTCCCTCTTCCTTCATCCTTTCCTCATGCAAGCCCTTAACCATGTGACTGGCCCTTCTCTGGCCTGTCTGCCAATCACACCTCTTGTACTGGGGTGGCAAAATAGGGGACAGGACAGCACGTACCTCAAAAAGGGTCAAGAAGAGGGGAATAACCATTTTCCCCAGGTCCCTTATTGTAGGCCTGTTAATGCAGCACAGAAGGTTGTTAGCCTTCTTCATTGCAGGGATGTACTTCTGCCTCATCTTTAACTTGTTTTCTAACATGTTTTGTCTGCAGAATCATTACCTAGCCAGCCAGTTGCTGGTCTGTACTGTAGCACTTCCTTTTTCTGTCCCAAGGCATTAAAAATTATCTTTGTTGAAGTTTGAATCTTTGATCCCAACTTTGAGCTAGTTTTTGGTCTAGCAAGTGATTTACTCATCACTTCTAGTCCATATTCAGTCCATATTCAGTCAATCTCCCCAGATTTTACAGTAATTATTTGTAATTTGTTTTCTGTATTCCTAGTTCCATTGCTATAACTTAAAATTTTGCTCTCTGAGTGAATGACAGCAAAAACACACAGGGGAAGAAAGTTTTACATTTTCATTTAGCAGTGAAGAGTGATTTTTTGTGTCTGAATACACTATCAAGCAGAAGCTGTTCTGGACAATGTCTATACATAAATACTGTAACGTTATTACAGGGAGAGAGAAATACGGAGTCAGGCTGACTGGGTAATAAATAATGCCCACCTCAGCTAGTGCCAGAAGTCACTGACAAGGATGTTTGTGAAGATGAGAGAGGAGTGCTGTGCATCTGCACAGGTAGTCTAGTTCTGAGTACAATAGCTATGAACATCCTGGCATGTCCTAAAGGCAACAGAATGATTGTTTCACAAGCTACAAGGGTATGCCAAATAATGCCAAAGATTACCTGTCCCAGCCATCTCATTCACTGATCATTTGCTGCCCTCCCTTCCTGTAGGACAGTTATAATTTTGTGCAGGTTACTGAGTTATAATTTTGTGCAGGTTACTGATTGGGCAATCAAATTCCGGAGGAATAATCTTAGCAGGAGTCGGCAGACTTAATTTCCCTGAAGCAGGGATGCTGAAAAATTTTACATGCAGTTTATTAAATTTTGTTCTCATTAAATTAGAATTCTATTAAGCATATTTGACTCCTATTGCTATTTATCCTGCTTTCTCTGGAGTAAAGTATTTACTGGAGCCAAACATTAATGTTATCAATCAAATCAATTAATGTTATTGATCAAATTTTCAGTGTTATTCCTACCATATATTTAATTCAGTAAGAGTTCTGGCCTCAAGAATAGGTCAAACAAATTTAAAAGCAATGGTCCATTCACTCTAAATGAAAATTAAATACTTGATTTAAAGGAGTAACTTCAACACTATATGCACAATTTTTGACCATATTTCTATTCTTCCATAATGGAAAAAGATTTTGTTTGAAGAGAACAAGGAAGTGCTTTTTCCCTTATGAAGGGAAGAACTTTAAAGAATCATGTTGGCAAAGAGAAATGGAATATATAAAAGCAAAGCTGCCTGAAGGAAGATGCCAAAGGAGACAACCATTAAGTAATTGGATTAACCTCTATTTGGCCCTTTTCATCTGAGTGAGATTTATTTTGATAACATGTTGTTTGCTTTCTTCCAGGTTTGCACACAATGCAGCAGCCATTCTCAAAGACTGAAAAAGAAATTGAAGCATGCATCTCAGTAAAAGTCTCTGTCTAGATAATAAAATAATACATCTTTCAGTAACTTGAAATCTGGAACAAGATTGTTCCAGTAGCCATAATCTGAATAATACACAGATGGAGATATTTTTTACATAAAATTCTTTATAAATTGCATCTGCAGGGACAACCTCAGGAGGAATTGAGAACTTCTTTCATTTTACTTGAGAATGGATTTAAGAATAATAATAGTAATAAAAAAAATCTATTTTAAATTAAAATAAAGCATCACAGTCTAAAACTTTGTAAGTTGGCAGTTCAAAGCATTTTTGATTCAAATATATTATATTATACATCAATTAAAAAAAATTTCCCCAAGATCTAAAATAAATTATCATGCTTAGATCAACTATATTAAGCTTAATTTAAAAACAAAGCTATTTCCAAGCAGAAAAACATAAGAGTTTTAGAAAAGATCAAAATAGATAATTTGGATGATTTTGAAAGTTAAAACTCAAATATTTTCTTCTAATATCTTAGCCTTCTCTATAGTTATACAATATCTCTAATAAATATGTGCATTTTATAGGAGCTGTGGGATTTGCTTATTTTTCTCAGAACATCCATCCCAATTGGTCTAGTTTCTGCATATGTTGCTTGAGGAGGATTTCAGCAAGGACACGGTGCATTTTCTATTTCTGTGGATGGGGTATTATCAGCATTTCCTTTGTCTTCTCTGAACATGGCTCTGGTGTGAGAGTGGTCCAGCCTGTGACCTTCAGCTGTATCCATGCAGGACACACAACCCAGCCATAGCAACTGCATCTATTATTGAGATAAGGATGGGTTTGGGGCCAAGGGGAGGCTGACTGGTGTTTGATTTGAAAGGAATCAAAGCACTGCTTATGGAACAGATGGCAAAGAGAATAGTGGGACTTTTAACTCAAAGCAGCAAATAAGAATGAAGATAATTCTCTGCTAATATTAGAAAATTGGAGAGTTGCTATGGAGGATGGGATCTAGTTTTCCTCCCCGTCCTTCACTCTCATTTAGTTATATGGTTGGGCTTATTTCTTTAGTCACACATTTATTATCTATTACTTTGAGCTCAGACTTTGCAATGATTTTTACTAAGGACTATACTTTGCAACCATCTGGAGATTGAAGCTATAACAGAATTAAGTCTGTGCTCATTCAGAGCATATCTTTTTGGAGTGCACACACTAATGTTTCTGTATTTGTACTCTCCACACAGTAGGAACTAAATAGGATTTTGTTTAATTTGTTGGCATTGGACCAGCCTTTCTAAAATATCTTCTGTTTCCTCAGACCAGTCTGTTATTGTTGTGGTCAGGACAACAGTTCCACTCCTTGCCTCTGAGCTTCCCAGTTGCCCACAGAGGGCCCTGCAGGCAGCAGCCTGCCTGGCAGGGTCCTGACTTCCAGAGGTGAGCATGGCCATGGACATGATAAATGAAGCACAACCTCTCTTCTGTGCTGAATGCACGGAATTCCTGATGCATTTTCACATGTTTCTACAAGCTGCTACAAATGGATAGTTTAAGGCTCGGGATCTTTGAAACAGTAAGGACAAGGAGTTTGCCCAAACATTTTGTCCAAGTATTGTCAGATTTTATATGAAATTGTAACCGATAGTATCATGGTAATTACTGTCCCAATATCATGACTCCAGCATAAAATCCTTTTCATATACCTATCAAACTTCATCTTAAAACCAGATAGTTTTTTGTTTTTTTTTTTCCCCCTAACAATATAGCATCTGGAAAGGCTGGTTGAGAATCCTTATTCTAATGCTGTTTAAAGTTAATGACAGTGCCTTCTTTTGTTTTCCATAATGTATTGTTGTTTTTTTAGACAGTTGTGCGTCCTAAGGTTTCTTGAAGATTTTCTTCAAAAGCTCAAGTATTTAATACTCTTATAAACTTTTTATATAATTGTTTATTTATATATTTACAGTGCCATCCCTTTCATTAAGAAAATATTAATTTCATCACATAAAATACTTTGAATGAAACTGGTGTATTTTTTCAGCTGAAAGCTTTCTTCTTGAGTTGCCTGGGATAGGATTTCCATGAGAAGATGTATTTCTGGATCTAAAAGATTATAAAATATCTAGAGGCTTTGTGCTCTCACAGGTTTAGGCATAACATTGAGCAAAGTCACTGAAATATGATAATATTTTTCCATTCTGCAGCTATTTTGATAATACTTTATAATTAGATACTGTCACACTTTCTGATTTTACACTGACCATCTAATGCTGGACTAATTACAGAGTCTTCAAGGAACACAGAATGCAAACCAGAGAAAAAACATTGTTAGAAGCTAAGTTAAAGATTTATAATTCTTCTACCTTAATTATTGTGCAGAATTTCAGCTCTGAAGAAACAAGACAGTAAAAAATGTAATTAAAATGCCATAAATCTTACAAATAGTGAAGCTTCAGACAATAAGATTTCCTATTGCAAAGTCACTGATAAGTCTGAAGGAAATTACATGGACCTATGTGAGCTCTGCCTTTTGTTAGAAATGTGGAACAAGATATGAGTTTAACTTGTAAAAAAAATTACTATCTATGTGTTTAGTTATGAAACAAAATCAGATGTAACTTTCAATAGGAAAGACATATAAAATCATCTTTGAAACAACTTTTTTTCTACTGTGCTTATGTTCTGCATGGAAGTGCTTTGATATAGGACCAACAACACAGAGATTTCTGTCTCACAAGTGGTTTCTTGCCTTTGGCCTGATGTGAAAACATGGAATTTTAGGGAGTGAAAACATGGAATTTTAGACAAATATCAAGTGGAATTTTCTCAAGTTTGGGGATTTTACCAGACCCCTCACCCCAAAGGATCTTATTCATATTCTCACCATACCATTTTCACCCAGCAGAACCAAGAACTCATGGTTCTTGTTTAGAGCCTTGTGCATCACCTTTTGCCTGGATGCCAATTCTATCATTTCACTGCCCATCCTCTTTCATGTTTTAATCTGGAATAGGAATCACTGATGCATGAAGAGAGTGAACTGGTCACTTGGCAGGAATGAAATATTATCTTTTTCAGTCTTGCCTACCCTGTGCCTTAACTTTCCTTCCAGAGTGCTGCTACTGACATCTATCTATGCTTCTCTCCAGCTAAAGATATCTCATTTCCATCTAAATATGAAACATCTAGATGGTACAGAATAATCTGTTGTCCTGAGCCTTGACAATAGAGGCAATAGGTCATTTCACTTGTTTCTGCCTTTGCTAGCATTGTAAAACAAGCCTCCATAAGAAAGTGAGGAGCTGGAGGTTAAGAGTTGATAGTTTGACGCCAGGAAGAAGCACTGAATTGTTTGACTGTGGAATGATTTATAGGCAATGTATGAGTTTTCATGAGGAAAGTAGAAATAGCATTTTTTCTGGTAATGTTGTATGTGTAATGCATTTTGGGAGAGAATAAAGCAGAGCAAGGTCCTTACTAAAAGTCTGAGAGGGTCTCAGTGGAGAAAATTTGGGGTTTTTCTATCTCCCTCATCAGAAAAGCAAAAAAACCCACAAAAACTGTTCACCACTGGTTGTCTCCCCATTTATCCACTGTTTCAATGGATACTTTTCACAATGTAGCCATAACATTACTTGTTGAATTATTTATTTTTCAATAGAGGATGTGGAGTCACAGTGACCCCAGTTTTTTCTTGTGAAACACTCTTCACAAATAACTACTTTGAAAGTCAGTGCAGTACATAGGTGAGATGCCCTAGGTATGTTTAATTATTTAAGTTAACTTTCATCCTGTTTTTTCAGCAGTCTTAGCAATTTTAATATGCACTTTTAAGGGAGACTGTTACAAATGTATCATCTCTCTTTGCTCTGAATAAAGTACTGTATTCCCTCATTTTGACTTTTTTTTCTGATTTCAGGAAGTGGAAAAGGACAGGTTCATATCTTAGAGAACTCAAATTGGACTTGGATTTAATTATAGCTAATAACTGAACAATGCATTAGGAAAGATGTTGTGAAAACCCACTAAGGGGAAATTGACATGAAGTATGTGGCCATGGTGAATAAAACTTCTTTTCTAATGATTTATTCCAATGACCAAATGGCTCTGCCCTCAGGAGCTGAAATCTAATCCACATGAACAAATTTGGGTGGCTTTTCAACAAATAATATACAGGTTTTAATAGAGCAGGCAATGGATTCTGGGACAATTGTTATTTATCATCATAATTTTTAATCTGAAGCAAAGATATATTTCATTCAGATTAGTTAGTATTTCAGACATTGAACAGCAGACGTTGTTAGGAGAAACAATGTAGCCCAAATAAGAAGCTAGAAGTTTAATGTTTGCTTTATAATTTGCTTTTTCGTCTACAGGGAACTGCATCAGTATTTTTTGCCTAGACACATTCTTTTGTGTATATTTGCACAGCTACATCATATGGATAACAAATCCCTCAAACACCAGTCCTCATTCTCATTTCAGAATTATTAGCTATCAGATCACAGTCTCTCTGTGAGCAACCTTCTACTTTGTAGTCCTCAGTATCATTCCTTCCTGTTGCTTCAGTCTTGAGGATCATCTAGTTCTTTCCTATCATCCCTGAATTGATAATGTTATTCTTTATTAGGCCTTATAAAAGTTTTATTATTACAGTCCTTGTTATTTTGTTCTTAACAATGTTCTTAGGAAATTAAATTAATTTTGCCGAAGAACTTCTGAACCATCCTTTCGGTAAATACACTCCCAAGCCTGGCATATTGATTTCCAATGGGTTAGAAAGGGGATCTTTTTCACACATGAGAAGCAATTATAGTTTCATTTTATGTTTCATCAAAGTTCTTTCTACTAGAAAATTGAAGAAATTCAAGCACTTCTAGCACTGAAGAGATCAGACATAAAATCAAGTATCTCTCTTGTTTGGATAAATTGTCTACATATTTTAAGACATCACATGTTCAAACAACTACATGATCCTAGAAAAAACATTAACATTTAGTCACTGGTAGGACTTAAAATTTAAATCACAGAGTGATTTATTCTAACATGTAATAACCAGAGATATCAGTGAGGAACTGAGAAACCAGTCTGTCACAGTTACAGGCAGCATAATATTTGAGAAATTTAAGAAGTCATCATGCTGCATAAACACTTTTCTATTATATAAAAAACATTATATACTATACAAGTTCTTTATAAAAGGCAGCAATTATGTGTCACAGCCAGGAGTTGTTTCACTGCATGAAAATTTAAGTAAAGTACCCTTTTGAGTGCACAGATTTTGTGCCTTCATTTTGAGATTTATCCTGGGGACAATTGCACAATGCTTTTGGATTGCAAAGAAAAAAATTGTTTGCTTCCATAAATTATAGTCTGAGGGGCTTCTTTCCATTACAAATGAAATAGCTGAAAATTAATAAAAGAAGAAATTGTGAATGTTTACCTGAATTTGACTGATAGGGACAAACCAATAAAGATATGAGAAAGGAGAATTGTACTTTCCTTATATGTTACAAGAATCTATCCAGAGAAATTATTTCTTTTTTATTAATATTTTAAAATTACTAATTATTAATTATTAATCCAGACAGAGTATCTTGCTATTTTCAGAGGTTTCAGAAAAAGGGAAGAGGAATCAAAGAGGACTATTACTGTCCCAATGCTGATACTTTCAACATAAGGAAATTATTGTGGCATAAATCTGTTTCAATAACATGTTCACATATTTTCATTCCCCATTAAGACATTACAATTTAAACACCTAATGATGCCTAATCAACAGGTGTTCTCCCATCATAATGATGACAAATTACTTCTTCTAACAACAATTTCTTCATACTTTTGAAGTTCTGTTCTAGAGAAAATTGTACTTTGATAGGCAATAATACCACTTCTATTGGCATAATTTCTCTGGCATTCCACAGATAGAAAAGAATTGCTTGTTCAGGCAAATACCACACCTGATATTGATACTGACTGCATAGTACTGATATGATTCAACATCTGTAGATGTTTTCTCTGATTTAACCTTTATATGGGGTTGTAAGAGTAATTAGTAATTGGACTAAAGTCTGTGGGATTTTTCTAAAATGTCTATAAGGGTTTGTATTTATAAACCATTGTTCTGTAAATTATGAGATAGAAAAACCTTGTTTCTCCAGTTATTTCAGCAGGGTTATGCCACTCCCATGCTCACAAAAATCCACTTAATTAGCCTATAGGAGTCATACCTAACATTTGTAATATTAGAACAATATTTTTTGTTATTTCAGAATAATTGTCTTAAATTTAACTTGAAAAGTTCTTGTATTTTTTTTAGTTTAATCATTTATTTGGTTGCAAACTTCATAAATATTTTTATTCAGATGGATTGAAATTCAACCTTGGAGTATTTACAAAATCAAAGTTTCTTGAAGAGAAAGTGAAATAAAGAGTCTTCTGCACAGAAATTGTCCTTTTGCCACTCTTTACTAAATAAGGTTCAGGAGAATCAGGAGAGGAAATAAGGGAAATGAAATATTGTCAAAAACCACCCACTAACAGGAATTGTTGCAAGAAAATATCTGAGGTGAAAGGCCTCTTTGACAAGTAGCAGAGTTGGTTTGGTTTTCATAAATTAGATATTTGTAGTTTATTTGCTATTAATTGACCAAATAAAACTAAAGGGAAGGTGGAATTAATTAATGCAACTGGAAATTGGAAAATTACCAAATGACTGAATTGTACCTGGTATTTCATTACCTTTTTTGACAAAATGTGAAAACAATGAGGCAATAATAATATATTATGTAATCAAAAATTTCCAGTTTGGTTCAGAAGTATTACTAAACCACCAATCTTCAATTTTTATAAATAGAGCTTAAGTACTAGAAAGCCTGCCATAAAGCAGAGTTGTATGAACGCTTCTTTGAGATCAGTTTCTTAAGGATCATTGATCAGACTTTATGACTGCTCATGACTGGTTTTTTTTCAGAGGAGTTTATTCTGAAATTGACTTTCTTCCAGCAAATGTCACAGGAAGTGGTCTATAAGTGGAAGAGAAGTGGCCTTACTGGTGCTTCTCTTGGTGCAAAAACATGTGGAGATGGGAACTGCAGTAAGCCATCCAAGTGGTGATGCACTTCAGAACATCTGCAACAGGGAGTGTCTTGAGGTCCTCTTAATTTGCTGGAAAAATGCAGTGTGCCATGGAGTAGGGTTGAAGGGCTCATGACATTGTGGGAGCAGGTTTGGCAGACATCTGAGACAGGGAAAATTGCAAGACTACGAAAGGAAACTACTGTCATGGAAAGAAACAGGGATTACATTTATTCAGCTGCACAGCAACACTAGTTTTTGTCTCCTTTATTTAATTTGTTCATTCTGCATTAATAACGCTTCTCTCCATTATGATCTCCAACAAATATCTTTACCTTTTATTCCTTTGCTCTTATGTGTAATGATACTAACTTTCTTTCCATATTTTAGAGAAGCACACAATTAAAAAAACTGTTATTATTTTTCTGAAGAACATGACTACAGGTGGGTCTATTTAAAATAATAGGGCAGTGTGCAAAGCCAATTTTGATAAGCATGTGCCATGAAAATTTTATAGAGAGATAATTAACTCTAGTAATGTGTTCCTCAAGTAGTGAAAAAGAAGGTCTGATTACAAAAATGCTTTGGAAAGAATCTTGGAAACGGTGGAGAATGGTAGGCCTTTTTAAGAAAAAAAATCTACTACAATATGATAGGTTTGAGAATGGAGAGGAGTGGTACTGGAAGGAGTGAATTAATTGCACAGTGTGCATCAAACAAAAAATGTCAATGCAAAATCTAGGGAGTTTCAAAAAGCATATAAACTGTCACAATGATTAATCACTGGCATTGCTTTTTGAAAGGACTGGCTTAGACTTTTGGATGTTTTCACAGTGATTCTGTGAAATTCAGGAATCGTGTTTCAGACACTTATTTGCAGAACTTGTATTTATTATTCTTTGGGAATAAGTAAGGAACTTAATATAGGCAGCCATGTTTGCCTAGGCTACCACTCTAGTCCATGAGAAGTGATAAGCACTTTCAGAAGGTGATTCAGAGCAATCAGAGTCAGTTTCTATCTTCACTGGCTCCATTAAATGTTTATACATGAATGGAATAGCTATACCCCAGTCAGGATATATCTGGTGGGAGTCAATCACTGTAGTGTGGTAACTTAATTGTTGGTGCACCAGAATATATCAAGGGGAAAAGTAGTACAGCTGTCAGATCACTTCTTAATATACCTGTTCTCTAATGGAGAGAGGGTGAAGCTGTTGTGTTCTTAACAAAAAGGAGCCCAAGTGTTCCTGTGCCAGATTTGTATGAGAAAAAACAATGACTCAGGATCTCACTTCAGAGTTTTTCAGGGCTTTCCTAGCAGCATCTCACAAACATTTTGTTGAGATATATAGATCTAGATGAAAGCTATTACCTCAACACATTATATACACAGTATATATTCAGAAGATCAGTCCTTCTTTATGAAATCTCTTGTTTATGATACATTTTTCATTAGGCAGCTGAGTCTAACATTAATTATGAGCCAGATTCTAAGGGAGAGTCAACAAAACCACCTGATATGAATGAACACAGCTGAGCATTGATAGGCTGTTAAACGTTTGGGATCTTTCCCCTGGGATTTCCCAACAGAAGGGTTAAATGCAGATGGATTTAGCTCTGCCTTCACAGGGCTAAACCTGAAGACACTTCCCCCTGGGAGCATCAAGATCAATCAGAATCCAAAGTTGTTTCACATTGGAGCCTGCTAAAAAGGTGCTTTCCTCATACAAATAAACATTATTTTCCTGGTAGCATATCAATGTTATCTGTCTTGCAGAGGGTACTGGATTTTGGCTTAGGGCATTTCTGACATGTTGTAGTACCAGGAATTCAAATATTGCTATTAGTTTTGCTTTGGTATTTTTGTGGTCATTGGATGTATCCCTTGCAAGTACCTAATTAAATAAATCCTGTCAGGGATCACCACATTTGCTTTACTCATGATTGCTTGCAATATAATAGACAAATAACAAAGCTTCAGCCAAGGTCAGTGCACAGAATGGCCAATGGTGAATACAACTATATTAATCCAAATGTCCCCTTTAGCTGGAAGCATTTTGCTGATAAATAACCCTGATGAGTCAGAAAATGTCCCTGCCAAGCTCAAAGACCCAATCAACTTTAAACATTAGGGAGAGGTGAATTTGTATAGAGTCAGCATGCACAGGAAAATCTTTTCTTAATAGTATGCCATAAATTAATAATTTAATATTAGCAGATTACTGCTAGTCCAGGTATATGGCTTTTGATTTAAATCAGTCTTTACAGGGCCAGACTGAGAGGTCTGACATAGTGCCTGCCCCATAAAGCATAATAGGTGCTGAACTGTAAACCCTATGCATTCAACAGTGGAGCAGTTATAAATATTTGTAGGTTTTCCACTAGAAGCTGCAAATTTGGCTATGCATAAAGATCTGTTAATTGCAGAAATACATGTGAAGGTCTTACTCAGCTACCCCATCTCTGGAACATGCTTATGTGAGCATTCAGACAGTAGATGTGATCCCCACCTGGTATTCTTAGGGCAGACCACACCGCCCATCTGGGATGACACAGAGGGAGATGGTGTGTACATGCATGTGTGTGTGTATGTCTGTGTAGGATGCATGTGGAGACCTGAATATCTGTCATTGTCATACTCAGCAAGGCAAATGGGACATGGCAATCCTTATTTCATTCACTGAAAGAATAAAGATGGACTTTATACACAGAAAGTTTAAAACTAAAAAAGTGCTGATGATCAAATCAAGAATGGCCAGCAGCATACTGGTTTATGTAATGTTGGCTTTTTTCTTCAGGAAGTGATTTGAGAAAACAATTGCTGTCTCAGCTGGCTGCACTGCCATGTGGAAATAATGCTCAGCCAGTAGCAGACAGATCTGGCTTGAAATCAGCTTTTAGCACTGAGTCCTGCTATCACATTGCTCTTCCCTTAACCTCTACAGCTGTTTCACTATAAAATTTAGTCATGTGACAATAACAAGTTCTCTGAACACCATGGTGTGGAAAATTAATGGTTAATTTTCAACAGATGTCTGATGATGGATTATTTTTGTCAGGAGATTAATTGTTTTATTGGGTTCTGCTGTTCTGCTGTGCTCTTAGGCCTCATATGTCATTATTTCATCCTATACTTTTTATTTTCACAGCCATGAATTTGGTAAGTTGAAATACAAAGCATCAATTGCAGTCTATCAATTTACACATTAATGATTTTTGTGACTGATTTTACCTAATCTGCTAGATATATAGAAATATCAATCTAGATCTCCTGTGGTTCTCCAATTTGGTAGAGGGTTGTGCCTCTCCATTGCAGAATAGTTGGATGTTGTCAGTCTGTATGTTTGCAATCTGTGTGCTGGAAGTATTCAAGCATTTATTGAGGCTTCCAGGCTTGACATATGCAAAAGGCTACTGTATTTCAGTTTAATGGCCATATTAAAATTAAGCCACTTGGGCACAGCCAGATTTTTGTGAAGAAGCTGTCTCTATGGAAAGAACTTCTAAAAGGGAATCAGATGTTTATTTCTGAATTATTTCAGCACAGAACTTATTCTTAGTGTTTATTAATGAACACTGGTAACAAAGTCCAGCTTTTTAAGAGTCAAGCAGCATTGCACATGTTCACTATACTGGAGCCAACAGTCTGCAGCACATTAGCCTTGCATTCTAAACCCTTGATATAAAGTGCCCCAAGGTTTATTGAAAAGGCACTACCAAAGAGATCTCCCATTTCCTTCAGAACAGCAGATCTTCAGAGCTCAGATACCTGTTCTAAAATAAACACCTAAGCAAGTGTATCCTCACAGGAAATCTATGTTTTACATCATTTGTGCAAGTACTAGTGGAAATTAACACATGCATTTCTTGACAAATTTTGAAGGTAAAAAAAAAAAAAATTATACATGGAAAAGATATGAATGTTTAGTGCACTTTTTCTTTATTTCATTCCTTTATAAAACAACACAATTAAAGACATCCCAGTTTCAATATTTCTTCTCTGATGAATGACAGTGTAGGCTTGGGCTCATCAGGTTGAAAAAAAAAAGTATGATTTGGGATTCAAGAGAATGCCATGAAATCAGGAGTATCATAAAGAACAAGAGTAGGAAATGGCTGTGCAATACCTTCTAGTACACAAATGAGGTCAAACAAATGAACCTACGAAGTGGCAGGTGAAGACAAAATAAAGGCTGTGATTCCTCACACAACATGCTACTAAACAGTGGAGCTCGTTCACTCCTAAATGTTTTGGTTGTTAATATTTTACAGAGTTTAAAAAGTGGTTAAACTAATGAAAGAAGAATTTGTTTAAGATTACTAATTAGAAAGAGAGACTCAATTCAGGAACGCTATTTCTGATGTTTTTGATTTTCCAAGGAAAATACTATTATACACCTACTCTATTCTCACTATCTACTAGGCATCTTCTGCCATTGGACTAAGCAGAGCAAAAATATGTCTATTTTTCTATTTGGGTGGAAAAAGTTTCTAGTCTGGTTAAGTGGTTTTATTGCCCTAGAAGAGACTGTGCTTACTTTACCCCAACTTTGATGTATACGATGTGACTTTTTCATTTAGATTATTAATTGTTCATGGAGTAGACAAGAGAATTGAAATCCTTCTGATTTCCCATTCCAGGTTGTATCTCTCAATCTAGTTGATCCTTCTGGTGTAGCTAATGCAATGCAATGCACTGCAGAGTTACCCAAGCTATTTCTAAATATCCTTCCAGGATCCTGATCCACTCACTCACCTAGCTTGCTCATAGACTTCAATACAGCTGTAACCTAACAAGTATGCAAAATGAACTCTGCTGAGCAACTCCTTTGCTTTCAGTAGTTTCATGACATTAGGTGATGCTCCTTTCCCCTTTTTCATGTTTCATCTTTCCTGTGGGTTCATCCTAGCTTCATATCTGGAGAATGCTTGCAATTGCCAGGGAAACGAACATTTTTCACTTCCTATCTCTCTTGACTGACTGGGCCAATCTTAAAGATTTACAATACTTGTTTCTAATTGTCTGCCAACATTGATAATTGTAATGGATAAGTGCACTAATCTGAGAGTAATTTATACCATTTGTGTGTATGTGGTTCTCAGTAGCTGAAAGCTTCTGCAGATGATAGCTGTGTACTATCAGAAGGCTGAACAGAAATTGCACAATAGATGTTAACTCCTGAGAACAACTTTTGTAAACTAATACTCCTTATTTAAGTATTAGTACAAAAAAAAAAAAAAAAAAAAAAAAGGAGACATAAGAGGGCTATGTACAGGAAATAAATTATTCAGAATTTTAAAAAGGCATGGCACAAAATATGATGTATTTGGTGCAGAGACTTCACTAGGGATATCTGAAGAGGCATTCAGTGTAATCATGGTTGCATGGAAAGTGAATGAAAGTTACCTCAATCTCTTCAATAGCTAAGAGACTGAAGAAGAAGTTAGAATGTAGGAGTTAGTCCAGTTGGTGTGGGATGGAGAGCCCACATATTTTAATAATATAGAAATAAAGATACATCTCTTCATAGATGCCATGTTGGAAGGAGAATGTGTGGAGGTTAAAATTATATTGTTGGCTAGATAAGACTTTCATTTCCCCATCACAGAAAAAGCAAGAGAGTACCTTAAATTT
This sequence comes from Lonchura striata, assembly GCF_050655825.1. Taxonomy (NCBI): domain Eukaryota; kingdom Metazoa; phylum Chordata; class Aves; order Passeriformes; family Estrildidae; genus Lonchura; species Lonchura striata. Next base: position 50,821,794 of record NC_140705.1, read on the forward strand.
AATTATTTAAATTGCCTTTTTTTTGTCTATTGCACTCAGAGCAATTATGAATTTGAACATGTCCTTTGACTCACTGACTAGCTCTTTCTTAAAACATACATAAGGAGAAGAAACAAGAGAAAGCCAAGTTTTATGGGCAAGATGATGAGAAATTTAAGCCCTGAACTTCACCCAGTGATAGAAGCACTTGTATGAGATGTGACCCCTTTCAGTGGTGCTGCAATTCAGTAACTTGCAACGTGGTTCACTATTAACCCTTCATGTACAAGGTCCTCTGAGTGTAGTCCCCGTGTGAAGTATTTATGAAGAACCTTAGCATGGCTATGTTTTATCACAAAAATGAATATGCATATCAGTATCTACACGTTAAAAATTTCCATAATAAAGTCTTTTATCACATGCTAAATGAAGCAGAGCATTCATAAATTATGTGCCACTTGCCTGCTTTTTATTAATAATTGCCGTTTCATTGGAACTGCTCCTTATCTACAGCACAAACATGCCAAATGAAGTTTATTTTGATTTATTAATGAAGACTTGCTAATTTGATTTTAGTTATAATTTTTAATTTAAGTGAACTTTTCATAGCTTTTATTAACAAAATCAGGCAGTAAAAATAATTAATAATAGAAAGCCTTTAACAGTATTACAGTATATCTTTATTATATCTTAATCACTCAAAAAAGGTACCTGCAAAAAACCATTGCAACCACAAATGCATTTATGATGAATAAATTAATTCTATTGTTTTGTCTGAGTTTTTGTGATGATATCTTTTGTAAGACAAAAATTGCCAACACATGGAATCTTAGTAAAAATCCAAGTTTATCTACAAAGTGTGAAAAATGTTGAAAAAGATGAGGAAAAATCCGTAAATTAAGACAAAGATAAAACTTCAATTTTATTTTCCTATTTTTCTTTAATCGGTGGGTTTGCAACCTTTTTTTACAGCTTTTCCTTCTGAAATGCTTAGAAGACTGTTACTCATACACAGTATTTCTGATATAAAAATATTTTATAGTAGAAAGGTCATTTCATCTGATAAAACAGCTTATTTGGATAACTTGTTAAAAAATAATTCAAGAATAAATTTAGTTACAGGCAAAACTGGGTGGAAATGGTGTCCATGAATTCATGCCATCACATTGCAGTATCTTGTGTTGAGATGATTATTCGATTCCACAGACACATTTAGAGTTTGTGTATAAATATTATGTGACCTGACATCTAAATCTGTTTCTTTGAGGAAGCTGATTCCTTTAGACATATTCCAAACATGCTTAAGAAACATTGACAACAATTTCAACAGTATAGCGAAATTGGGAGGTATAATGGCTTGTTCAGTAAAATTGAGAGGTATAATGGCTTGTTAAACACAATAATAAAAAGTCCTTTTTTTGTGTGTGTATTTTTTATTAAAAATTAAGCATCCTGTGAGTATGTGTGCTGGTTTTGGCTGGGGTAGAATTAATTTTTTTTACAGTGCCTGGTATGAGGCTGTGTTTTGGATTTGTGGTGGACACAGGGTTTATAATATAGAAATGTTTTTGGTTTTGCTGACCTGGGCTTATACAGGACCAAGTCTTTTTCTAGTTTTCATACCGATACATTGGAGAGGGAAGTTAGGGATGCATGGAAGGCTGGGAGGAGACACAGTCAGGACAGATGACTCCAACTGGTCAAGGGAATATTTCAGACTATATGACATGATGTTTAGTATATAAAGTGGGGGAAAGCAGTGAAGTAATTCTTTGTTTTGCTTTGCTTGTATGGGCAGCTTTTGCTTTCCCTATTAAGATGTCTTCATCTCATCCCCCGAGTTTCCCAGTTTTACACTTCTGGCTCTCTCCCTGATGCCCCTGGTGGGGTAGTGAGTGAGTGGCTGCACAAGGCTCGGTTGCTGGCTGTGGTAAAACCATGGCAGTATGTGTGAGACCTTGGGTCCTGTGAGGCTCTTCAGTGCTCTCTATGACCTGGAGATTGATTTTTCCATGGTAAGCATGAAGCATCTTAAAAGATTTTGACTATTTTACACTTTGTCAGAAATAGACTTACAGATATGTGAAGGTATCAGACCAAAAAGGAAGGTATCTAATGAGTATTCCATTTATAGCCCCAAATTTTTTCTAAAACCAGTTTTCATGTAGGTCCTTCTTTATGGTTCAACAGCTAGAACAATTATCTTCATACCATGTTGTATATAGAGAAATATACTGTTTCTTTGTTCTCTACACATTCAGTATCAATTTAAGTTCTTCTGTTTTGCCAGGATATTGAAGGATAATCAAACAATTGTCTCTCTTTATGACAAAAAAAGTCATATTTCTTCTGAGGTCCAGATTTCAGTCTTCCATTCCTCATAACTTGTCCATGCTCTTGATCCCTCTTTGCCTATCCCAATATGATATGTCTGAAAAAGCATTGTTGTTGTTGTTTTTTTGGTTTGTTTTTTTTTTTTTTTGCAAGTTGAAGAGAAGAATCATGGCACAGGTTTTAAAAAATAAATTGAGACAAAAAAAGGGGCAAAGTATGTTCACTTTCATTAAAGATTTAGGAAGCACAAGACAGCCATGTACTTAGAGCTCTAAATTTGTCATTCCCTACAGGGTTGAATCATAAGAAATATCTTGCACTCTGGACAACTGATGAGCAAATATAGCCCAGTATGGGATTGCTCTCCCCAGCACCATTGTTGAGGAGCTCACCACCAGGGTAAGAGAGGTTCAAGGACAAATATGGTGAGTGGCACACCTGGCTCTTGTATCTGACAGGCAGCTCCACTTCAAGGACATGACCTCCCATAAGATTGAGGAGTGGAAATGTTCCAGTCAACTCTAGCAGGACAAATTCAGGCTTTCAAGTCAAAAGGAAGGTGCTAAAGTTTTATGACTTAACTGAAACATTATTGGCTATGGTGGTTTCATTGGAGTCCCTGCAAAGGAGTGAAATGGTGATTATGAAATGGGTAGTTTGAACCTCTGTAAATTCAAGACTACTGTAATAAGTCAAACGAAAAATAATCAAAACGAGTAGTATCGGTAAAAATATAAATTCTTCTCTGTTTTTATAAGATCCAAAAAAATTCCAATAATCCTTGTTCTACATAATTTTGTGGGAATGTCAGGGGATATTGTAAAAATATATTTTTAGAGTTTGAGCTGATTTATTTTCTTCTTGTTTGAATCCCACCTGTGTATGTTTCTGATTTTAGACTCTTTCTTATGTTAATTTCTTTTGTCCTTGAAGAGAAACAGGAGGGAAATGAAAATGAACATATTTTTTAAAGTTCAAGGTCATAGCAGCCAGCTCTGATATTTGGGCATGTGTGAGAGACTGCAATGTTAATGGTTAATGACTCAAACTATTGGCCATTTGCAAAAGCAGCAGGGTGCACAGATACCACCAAAGTGTACAAACTTTGACAAGGCTGAAAATCCTTTGAGGTGGGATAGTGCTTTTTATTGAGCCAAAGTCCTTACACAAGTGACTCAGCTCTGAAAACTCCCTTCCAGGGAAGTACCAGGACATTTGTAGACCTGAAGGTATTCTCTTTTCTGATGGGCCATAAATGGCCCAACTATGCTGATGTAAGAGGCAGCTGTACTGTATTAGGAGGTGTCATAAAACATCAAAGACTCTTCACCTGGTGAGAAGAAAAATACAATTACAAACTCTAGTGGAATCTCTTTTCACTAGGTGGTATGGAATTAAAAGGGTAGAGGGAGTGAGAAGAGAAATTTACACTAGTGTACCAAATCTGATATTAATATTTTTGGTTTGGTATCTAAATCCTGACATAAATATACTGTATTGCACTTTTTTTTTTTACATCAAGATTATTGCTATATACTAAAACCAAATGCATTTCCAGCTTTACTTCCAGTCGCACAGAATCATAGGTGAGTCTCACATGGCTTTAATCTTGTGAAAGCTACTGATATCTGCTCTTAACAGCAAGTAAAAAAAGGCTTGCTCCTCTCATGGGTGATTCATCCCACCCCGCAGATTTTTATTTTAGATTAGGTGAACTCATCAGCAGTTACAGTCTCTTTCATTGACTACAGACTTATCATTAAATGTCTTAGACTGGACACCTGATAAAACAGAGATAAAGTGAGACATTATAACATTCAGTGCCTTTTGAATGATACAGTTTGGTATTCACTCTGAGATTTAGCTTTTCTTCTATGTAGTCACATGTCTTCACTGTGACCCATTAGGAATTTGAAATACAGCCTCAGAGCCTGCTCACAGTTTGTTTTACAGATTTATTCTCATAAAGACTAAAGTAGCAGAAATATATAATACAGATGGATTTTTTTCATTCCTCAACAAATTAAAGCAGCTCCACATGCAGAAGTTAGACCATTTGCAGGAATCTTCAACAAAAGGATTTAATTTCTTTATGTTGGTGCTGCTCAAAATGTTGAGCAGTTGTGGAAGAGCAGTTGTGCCAGCGGGATTCACAAGGCTTTTACTACTGAAGTGAGATCTGATTTATCAGAAAGAAACTGAATGTATTGCACTGTTTTCAAAAATATCTGAAAATATGCCATACTGTTGAGTGTCTGAATGCAATAGTTTCAATGAAACACCTCAAATGCTATTTTAGAAGCTGGTTAAGTTTAAAGGTGCGTATAATTTCTTGTCACTTCAGGTATTCCTTGCTACCGCAAGGAAAAGAATAAGGATATAGACACTAGTTCAACCATAGCACTTAGGGCTAGAATGGGGGCTGTGAGGTGATTATCCTTGCTCCTAGGCAGGATCAGCTATACCAGTGTCTCTTTTGGCATGCGTTTATCAAATCTTGCCTTTAAAAGTTACAAAAATTCTGTGGGGTCTAAAAATTTCCCATTTAATAACCATTTTTACAACTAGACAGTGGTATCTAACATTTAACCAAAACCCTGAAGTATTTTTATTATTTGCTTTGACAGTCAGAGAGTCTAATCTCATTTTTATTTCTGCAGTGAGAGGAGTGTGCTCATTTTCTTCTTTTTGTCCTCACAAATCAGAATTTTAGTCAGCAGCCAGAATCACATTTCTGGAAGTAATACACCATGCAGATCACAAAAGTTAAAGCCTACTCTGCAGGAAACAAATATTGTTTGATATGAATATTTGTTCCACATAGAGAATTCCTAGCATTGTTATATGAGGTTTTACTTTTTAGCAACACAAAGGCAGAATTATTAAACCCAGGGCTGCTATTTAAAAGAACAGATAGTGGTTAAAAAGACTGAGTTGGTTTCTATTCTGTCATGAGAGACTGGACGATGCAGGCAATGGAACAAATATTTCATAGAACCTTGTGGAAAGCTGAGACAGGAGTTGTGGGATTGGGAAATTTTTTTCTGCTATAATATCAGGCTCTGCACTTCTCTTCCTGAGCTTAGATACTCATGGGATAGTAGTGGGTATTTTTTTTCTTTGACAAAGAAAGAACTGTTGCATTATCTATTATTTGTTCCAATGTAAAAGAAATTAAGCATATGAGAAAGCCTTTGGACACATTAAATGAACAGAAAAGAGCAAAATTAATTAATTTTGGTAAGGAGTTGTTTTTCTGTCAGACAAAATGATGAGATCTGGGGCCTTCTGTTTTCCTTTCTTGTACCAGTGAGAGTATAACAGAAATTATTTTACATTGAAATTGAGTTAGGGAATAGAATTCATTACATCTTTTGTGTAATCCCACATATTTCTAAGTTTTTAAATTAGATGAGTTTAGCTGTTACTGTTTTGTTTTTATCAGTTTTCAGATTAAAGCAAATATTAAGACAATATTACACACTGGACTCCTGATAGTTAAGGATAAGATGATATTTTAGCTAAACTATCATTATCATGGTATATAGTTAATAATATATATTGTTATTTTATTATATGTTATTGAGATGTGAGCCAAAATCCATTCAAATATGTTGCAAAAGATGGTTACCAATAGCAACAATTAACAGAGGAACCAGTTCAGGAACACCCTGCTTGGGTGTCTTGTTTGGCATGAGCTGAGCTCTGACAGATTTGTGAAGCAAATAATTCCCAGTCTTCACACACATGATGAAGCTCATCTCCAAAAATACTTCTTAGACCATATCTGGTAGGTGAGCTAATTAGTTGCCTGAGAGGTGACAGCAGTTCAGTGCCCATGAAGAGCTGAGCTTTCCAGCACATCACCGATGCAAGCCTCCATTGTCTAATATCCCGTGTGTGATCATCAGTGCTAAAGAGCACTGGGATCACACTGTATAGAGGCATTTTTTTCCCAGAGGACCTAGCAGTCAACCTTTAGGGTGATGTATGTCCATCAGTACAGTATGGTACAGACATCTCTGTGTATTTGGGTGCTTGCCAGAAAACAGAGAATGAAGGAAGAGAATGCTTATTTTTTGGAGGGTCAGCAGATTCAGCTGCAGAGTTTGCAGATTGATGCTGGCTAGGCCAGATGATTTGATCAGGGATTGATATCCATCAGAGCTATTGCAAAAATCAAAAAATTAAACAAAAGCATACAGTGCTTTCTTGTGGTTTGCAAGGGAAATGGCTTGAATTCCTGTTTTGAACATTAAAACTGGACATCCAAAAATACCCCTTCAGAAATACTTGCAAAATTGAATGCTACTGCCCCAGAGAGGAACAGAAAATGCTTAAGAGTAATAAAATCTAACATTGTAGCAGAGGACTTATGGTTTCTTGGTTTCCATTACCTTCAAATCACCCAGAGACTCATGTCCCTTGTGGTTTGACTTTGCTCTCATCTTCTTTCTTTCTCCTGCTTCTCATTTCTTTTTGGGATGAGCAACTACTTGCAGATCTGATCTCTGAGAGAGAGAGTGGGAAGGAGTGGAAGAAGGTCTTTCTCAGGAAGGAGAGGTTCCACTAGCATTGTTGCACTAGAATTTGTGTCCTTAATCTCTCACTATTATGTGTGTGATTTTATACTCAATAGTTTTTCTTTGGGAATTTTTTTCATAAGTTTAAAATTGATTTCATAAACCAGTGCCTAGTTTGGCTGCTTTGGAAGGCTTTCTATTAAGACAAAGTCAGTTTTCAAACTTTTAAGTAATTTAAGTTTGTTAATTTTGACATACAAACCTTAATTTTTAATGTTCAAATATGTGCGCATTTAATATGATCTAAGTTGTTGTCGTAGCTAAACACCTCACTACTCCAAAATGAAAAATATTTACAGCTTTTCCACTTTTTCATCTCCTGGAGAATAACAGTGATGGGGTTTATTTGAATCTCTGTCCTTTGAAGATTTTCCCAGTAGGAAAAATCTGAATTTGAAAATGAAATACAATAATGAATAGCATAGATTCATCAGTGCACTACACTGAAGATATTTATTCAGATCTCTGCCTCGTGTGAGCCTTTACAGTTGGAAAAATTAAATTTCAAGATTCACATATTACCGTAAATTGGTATAGGTTCATCAATGTTGATGGGAGAACAGTAACATAAATCATTACTTAAGTGGCTGTAGTTGTTTGTGGAAAGAAGAGACAGGTCTCCATCACTGGAGACTAAATCTCTTATAATTAAAGACAGTATGGGAAAAAGAGAGTGCTTAATCTACAAAATTTTCTTTAGTTTGGCTGAAACAGATTTTAAAGCATTGCACTATATTCCAGCTTGAGTTATTATGTATAACTCCATATAAAAGGCCACAGGTTAAAATATAAGGGCTTATAAAATATAAGCTGAAACATCAGCATTAAATTCCAGGAATTTACAAATGTGTGCTGAGAGAGCATGCTAAGGTCTCTGCAAGGGCACATCCATAAGAGTCCAGGTGCCTGGCTGCATCCACACACACAGACATTTCTTCTCCTCTGTCTCTGTGTGCTTCCCTTGTGATGACTGTCAAAGTGCTGACAGCTAGCTAGGGTGTAGCTCCACTAGGTGTATTTTTCAAGTGATACCTGTTTGAGCCATCAATAGGTAAGAAGTGAGATGCAGTGTGAAAAGCATTCATTGCTGGCATCTCAGAAGATAGCACCTCTGTCATGTATTTCTGGATTTAATTATTGTTTGCTATCTTTTAAAAACAAGCTTTAAAATGTATAAAATTATTGGGAGAAGTCTTCCTTTGATCTCATTAAAAGTATCAAACAATTTAATTTGAATAATATTGTTAATTAAAAGTTTTGGTTAAGACATTTATATGACCAAAATAAAAGAAGGGTCTGATCTAAAAATGGGTACCAGAATTTTCTTAAACTGAGAGTTCCACTACAAGCCTGAAGTCCTCAGCTCCATCCTACCTACAACTGAGTTCTTTGTACCTTAGTTGACTATATTATTTATACAGCATACCACTGTTAGAGAAAGGGTGTTAGAGGATGATCTTAACACTCTGACATGTGTATTTATCTAAATAAAAGCAGAGCAATATATATTCTTTCTTTTGGAAGAAAAAGAATGACAATGATTGCATGTGATAAAAGACCCCTTCATAGCAGAGGTCTCAATATGAAGGGTGATAGCTGTCAAATAGGATCATACCCAAACTTGTTAACTGCTCTATTTCTGTGAAATTATTTTTAGGGAATTTGTCCACTACGTTGCAGAAATCCTTTTCACTGTAGTCTGCCAATCACTCCTGTCCATGACACAGCTGCTCACAAACAGATAAATCTGTAAAATAATCCCATGAATATGTGAAATGGTCTCCCATACCTGGAATAATTCTGAAGTATTCTTGCCCTTGATTACATTGACTTGTCATTTTCACTAATTGTAATCCACTGAAACTGTAGGACATCAACAGAATTCCTATCAGCTGAAAATGCTAAACTATTTGTTTCTTTAAATCATTAACTTTTGGACAAATTAGTTATGCTGCTGGCTTTATTTTCTGGAAGCTGAAGCACCCAGATGTTTCATTTTCATGACATTTAGCATTTAATAACCTCACTGTTACTGGTACTAATTTTCTAAATGCCTTTTCAGCTTTTGTTTTGAAAATAAACACATGACAAAATGCTTGGTACTTCAATTTTCTCTTCTAGTCTTTGGGGAAGATTCCAAAATAATTAGCTAAATGATCAATCAGTTAAAAACAAGTGAATTCAGAGCTGAATCCAAATGTCCCTGTAATCTATAGGATTCTATTCCCTTCTATTATATCTGCCCAGAGATGATAAATCACTTGACAAGGTATTAATAGGAAAAAACACTCTTGGCAATAATCTAAATTTGTATGATTTGTATGATTTAAGCAGTAAGGGTCTTAAAGTCTTAGAAAAATGGTTATTTTAGTTTTTTTCTTCAACTATTTTTTACATTTTTTGTGAAATTAAAAGAACTCTTGATGTTATTTGACTCATCACTCCAGCTCCTGCTCTAGTTTACTAATTTGATTAATCAGAGAATATGTCATTCCAGTTGGAACATAGGTATCCTAGTATATCTGTGTAATCACTTATATGTGTAAGACAGCAGAACACTGTATTCATTGACTTTCACACTCAAAAAAAGCCATCAAGCAGTAGTGATTTATTCATATTTTCTCAAGGCAGACTTATACACACATCAAAGCAAAGGAGACTCAGCTGTTTTGGGGAAGGCTGGCTGCATGACTTTGTCAGGAAGATGCAGTTTAGAGAGGCATATGGAAAGTTGTAATCAAGTTGTCTTCATGCCTTTTCTTCACTGAAACACTTATTCTAAGCCCTATTTTTACAACATGATACTCAAGACTTCTCCTTTTCATTATCTATTTTCTGAAGGAAAAGAAACTCCGTAGAAGTTGGGTTGCATGATAAATGTGCATTTATATCTTTGTCGTTCAGCTGGAAAGTATGCCTGGAGTTTTAATGTTAGCAGCTTTATTTTCCCATTTCTTTGACAGGCTCAAAATCAAAAAGACCTCCATTTTGTAATACCTCTCTTTAGAAATAAAAAAGCACATGAATTAAATGTTTCTGTTACTTTCTATCATTCTGTTACTCTTTTTCAGTTTGGTGAATCAGTTTCAAAGAAGATTGCTTTTTCTTGTAGCTGGAGCTTAACATGGAATTAATGGAAGAACAAATTAAATTCTGAGCAAAATTTAGCACAAAAAATGAAAAAAAAAATCGAATTATGAAAGCAAATATCACACTTCACTGGGAGAAACATCTTATTATCTCTGCTACTACCCAAATTCAGCAGTTTGCTGTTTAAGCCACCAGCCATACTATCTAATACAATTTTATTTGTGACTGAGACAAACCCCAAAGGCTTCAGACATGGGTATGCTTATTACCATCAGGTATTCTGAAAGAAAATGAATAGAACATTTCAGGTAAAATCAAATCTGGGAAGGAGTATGCCTGTTGGCAGAGTATGCTTTAGAATTACAGAATGATAGAATGGTTAGGGTTGGAAGGGATCATCTTAAAGATCATCTAGTTCCAACCCTTCTGCCATGGGCAGGGACACCTTCCACTAGACCAGGTATCTCAAAGTCCTATCCAACCTGACCTTGAACACCTCCAGGGATGGAGAGTCCACAACCTCTCTGGGCAACCTGTTCCAGAGCCTCACCACCCTCACAGTAAAAACTTTCTCTCTAATGTCTAAACTAAACCCAACCTCCTTCAGCTTAAAGCCATTCTCCCTTGTCCTGTCACTACATGCTGTTGTGAAATGTCCTTCTTTAGCTCTCTTGCAGGCCCCAGTTAGATATTGGAAGACTGTTATTAGGTATCCCCGAAGCCTTCTTTTCTCCAGGCTGAACTGCCCCATCTCTCTCAGCCTATTTTCATAGGAGATGTGCTCCAGCCCTGTGGTCAACTTAATGACTCCCTTCTGGACTTGCTCCAACATGTCAACATCTTTCTTGTGTTGGGGTTCCCAGTCCTGAACACAGTAGTCCAGGTGGGGTCTCACCAGAGAAGAATAAAGACTCAAAATTACCTCCTTTGATGTGCTGGCCATGCTGCTTTTGATGCAGCCCAGGATACAGATGGCTTTTTTCACTTCTAGCACACATTGCTGAGTCATGTCAAGCTTTTCATCTGCCAGCAGCCCTAAATCCTTCTCCCCAGCACTAATCTCTTTCCATTCTCTGCCCAGCCTAATGTTGTTTTTGGGACTGCCCCAAACCAAGTGCAGGACCTCACACTTGGCATTGTTGAACTTCATCAAGATGACCTGGGCCCACCTCTCAAGCCTGACAAGGTCTCTCTGGGTGTTATTCCTTCCCTCCATTGTGTTGACTGCATCACACATTTGGGTGTCATCAGTGAACTCACTGAGGGTGCACTGAAACCCACTGTCCATGTCACCAATAAAGATGTTAAAAAGCACCAGTCCCAATACGGACCCCTGGGGAACACCACTTGGCACCGCTTTCCATTTGGACATTGCACCACTGACTTCAACACTTTGAGCATGATCATCTAGCCAATTCTTTATCCACCCAGTGGCCCACTCATCAGATCCACGTCTCTCCATTTTAGAGACATAGATGTCATGTGGGACAGTGCCTTTGTTCAAGTCCAGGGAGATGATGCCTGTTGCCCTTCCCTCATCCACCACTGCTGTAACCCCATGGTAGATGGCCAAGAAATTTGTCAGGCAAGATTTGACTTTAGTGATGCCATGTTGGCTGTTAGCAATCATTTCATTATTTTCCATGTGCCTTAGCAGAGTTTCCTGGAGGAGCTGCTCCATGATCTTGCCAGACACTGAGGTGAGACTGACTGACCTGTCGCTCCCTGGTTCTTCCTTATCTCTCTTTTTAAAAATGGGTATTATGTTTCCCCTTTCCCAGTCAGTGGGAACTCCATTAAATTTCCAAGACTTCTCAAATATGTTGGATAGTGGCATAGCCACTTCCTCAGCCAGTTCTTTCAGTACCCATGGTTGTATCTTGTCAGGTCCCATGGATCTGTGCAACTTCAGGTTCCTTAAACGATTTTGAACTCGTTCTTTTCCTGTAATGGGTGGAGAAGAAAAATGGAATTTTTCTTAATACAGAGCAAGAATCAAGCCAAAGGGAACACAGGAGCCACTATTTGAGCAAGAACATATTTTTCCCTTTGAGAATAAGCAACTCAGATGAAGAAAAAGGCTGAAAGTTGTAAACTAATTTTATCTTGTGAGTATTGGTAAAAGAGCTGTGTAATAAAAGTGGTATCTGGGAAGTGCAATTTTTACAATACTTTTCCCAAAGGAATCATTACTGACCAAATGTCTAGGCTTTTGGACCAGGCAAAATAAAGTGTATTCTAAAAATTGTACTAATCTCCATCATAATAAAAGACAAAACTGAAAACCAAAGAAAACTCTTCTTTGGTGTGATAAGTATTTACAACATTAACCCAGTTCTTGAGATGTGAGGATTTCAGAACAAACTGTTGTGTGGAGTACGTATCACAAACAACATGCATACACAAAGATACATAAACTGAGAGAAAAAATTAAAAAAAATGTAAGGTTATTTTGTTGTTTAATCAAATGACTAAGAATTCAGTGTTGGGAGGTGTACCCTGTTTTGCCCATAGGTGAATAATATGTATAATCTTTATGTATTTGACTAATTGGGCATTTCTGGAGAACTTAATTCAGGATAAATGGATAGTATGAAAGCTAGATATCTAATAACATTTTCAGGTGTATAAATAATACAGGTTTCATATTTTCAATTGCCTTTGTAATTCTTCCTTCTGGAAAACTAAAAGATGGCAGAAATTTCACTTCCTTTAAGATGAATATTTAGCAAATACTACTTTAATGTGTGGTTTCTGCCTAGGAGCCCTCATAAAACATTTTGTATTTCCTTTTATTTCATCAGTTACCAGCCCCTCACATCTTTGCTTTCAACACTGACACTCATGTAATAATTTCAATTTTTTCTTGGCTTCCAAAATCTTTAATCCCTGGAAAGAATTGCTGCAAATGGCACATAACTGAGGGCAGTGAGATGCTGAATGTCTTAAGTTTAAAGCAGCTTAAATGACCAGTGTTGTCCCTAAGGGAGTAAGTCTCTCATTTCTTACTATACTGAGTGGTGGAAGAAAAGTTTTAAGCTAGGAAAGGGAAAAGTGTTTCAGCTGCTCTCCTGACTGCCTGTGTCCTAGTAGATAAAGACATCTCTCTCAAACTGCTTACTGCACTTCTATTATGTTGTCCTAGGGTATTTATCATGGAGAATTAGGCAAAAAAACAAAACTACACTAAACAGTCAGTTGCTGTGTATAAAAATATCTAGCTGCGAAGTTCTAGAGTTGGGGATTGGTGAGATAGATTTTTGTGGTAATGTACAATTTACATATGCTCTGTATTGTGTTCTAAGTGGTGACTCCAAGTGTGAGACAAATAGCATTTTGTTGACTTTTAGTAGGACATGCATAGGCCCTGTGTAACAACTAGCTGTGGTGGGTCAGCCTTGGTTAACAGCTGAACCTCCACTCCGCTGCTCACTCTTGCCCTCAGGGAGAGAAAATAGGAAGACTGAGAATGAAGAAGCTCATGGGTCAAGCTAAAGAATGTTTACTACTTACTGTCAAACTGGCAGAATGTTTACTAATTACTGTTGTGAACAAAGAAGACTCGGGAAAAATAAGCTCACAAAAATGTGTAATTTCATTATTTGGATAGTGGGAAACAGAAAGGCAAACTAATTAATCTTTCCTCCCCCTTTCTCTTAAAGCTTAAAGTCACTCCACACCAGTCTCTGACAGTAATGGTTGGCCCACGGTTGTTCCTCTTCACTGCTTTGTCCCTCTCAGACTTTCAGCCTTCTCTGGCATGGGTGTTTCACAGGCTGTAGGGAAACCTCTGCCCTGGTGTGGAGCAGCTCCTCTTCCTTATCTTTTGATATTGGTGCTACAACTTCTGCTTCTTACTCTTTGCTCCTCCTCTCTCTCTCTCTCTCTGTGGCATTTCCAAGCCTTCCTTACAAATGCTTTCCCCAAGGCATCACCATCATGGCAGCAGGGCTCAGCTGTGCCCTGAGCTGGTGCCTTGGAGCTGTCTGTGTCCAGGCCAGGGCTGCTCCTCACAGAAGTCACCCTGCAGCCCACACCAGTACCTCGGCACCTGACAAAATCTTCTTATCCAGACTTTCTGAGCACTCCCTCACTCACTGGTGCTATAGAAATGAGCCATTGAGAAAAGCTCAGTTTTTCTGGAAGGATTTAAAATGGACGAAACTGGACTCCAGCTGTGACACGGGTAGAAGTGTGAAACTGGACTGAAGGTTGGGGATGGGGTCTGAGGGATCCACCAGCAAAAGAAAACAGCTCTGGGTCAGGCAGCAATATAAAATGTGTCTCACTGGTCTTGCTGGAAATTGACCACTCCTATTGACCTCATCAGGATTTTAGCACCTCAGAAAAAATTGTGCAGGCAAACTGCTGAGTGACACACCTCATGTGGGATGGCTCACCAAACTCTGCAGGGCAAAGGACTCTTGAACCCCAGTGCAGAGATAAGCAACTGCAGCTGTCTCACCTCCAGGCTCTAATCTGTTTCTCACACCACATCATCTGCTTTAATCACTGCTGATATAGAGAAGATGTAGTTCCTGTGGGATGTGGGAGTAGGGAATCTCACCATTTTTTGCACTCTCAATTTCTTCATGGCCATTTTAATTATTTGAACTATTAACTTGTCGTTGAAGATCACAGCTTTGTCTGTACTGGTTGTGCAGTTGTATTATAAATAAGCACTCTGATGAACATAAATGATTTGATGTAGATGAAGTCCTACCTGGAATGACTGCGGCAACCACTTAGCTTTCCATATGCCAGAGTGTAATCAATAAAGTGTGTAAAAAAGCTGGCTAAGTATTGCTAAAAGCCCATTAGGAGTAAATATAATGCTGGATTAGTAATTTTTTCAGTCTAAATTCATCTTTATAATCAGAAGGTTTCTAAAGCTTGCATATGTAAACCCTTGTCCTGTACTTTTCAATTCACAGAACAACATATCACAGCCACTGAAGCAGGGTTTATATCTTTTATTTTCCAAAATGTATAACAATCAGCAAAAGTTTGTGCAATATTTCAGGCTAGTTTGAGTAAAACCATGCAAACCAGGATTTTTTTTAAAGTTTCCAGGTGAATTTAAAGAGAAAAATGCTTGCCTCTCTGTGAGTGGACCTGCTTTTTCTGTTTTTCCAGGCAGTGACATAGATTAGGAAACAAAATTAAAAGACTAATTTTACATCCCTTATGTAATTATATTTACTTTCCAAAGGTTTCAGATATCTAACATTCAAACATACCTAATTGAAACATTATGGAAATGAGATCCAGAACAAATTCTTTTTATCTCCCATCTCAGACGGGAAGGAAGGATTAAGGCTAACTATAATGAAAAAAAAAAAATCCAAAAGAATATGAAAAAAATAAAGGCTTGTTGTATATAATTTTTTGTCCTCACTATTTGCATTAGATAAAATCTTGAATTAACTGATTTTTCAGAAAGTTAAAATCTCATTTTTAAGGCAGCTTTCACAGTAAAAACCTAGGGCAATAACATCCATCATAGTATATACAAAATCACAAATTGGGAAGGAAAAAGTTGGTGGAAATATAAAAAGAGACACCAAAATAAAATTGGAGATCATAATTCTGCCGTCAAAAAATTCCCTGTTGGCAGTGCTATCTTCAGAGCAGATCTCACAGGGGTCTGTGGGGACCTTCACCACGAACACTCATATCTATGGCGTGATTCTACATCGGAATAGCTACTTCTAGAGCAGGATCTGTTCCTACCTCCTTCTGGTCACCACTGCCTAAATTGCTTGTTGCAATGACAGGTTTTGCAGCACATGACCTGTGCAATATCAGAGCACATTAAGACTAAGGATCCAGTTCATGGAAGGCCATGACCAGTAATCAGAAAATACCAACTGGACCTAGCAGTGTAACAGCAAAGCTTTCTGAGTTGCAGTAATCTGTCAAAGAACCAGTTGTCCAAAACTCACATGAGTCAATTATATGATTAAAGTAAGATGGATGGGCAGGGAGAGTGTAATAAGAGGGACAAGGCCAATGCTATCTTGGTCTATACTAAAAATAAAAAAGTGATATACACGCCAAAGTTTTGGCATGTTCAGATTCTACAAGTAGTAGGTTTGCACAAAGAGGATCATGTTGCTTCAGCAGGCAATGACATAACTAAGGTCACTGCTGTATATTTCCCAGATTAAATGCAAAAAGTATAGTAAGGAAATGCAAACAAATAGCAGCTTGCAAAAATGCATTATTTACATTGCCAGACATATACTGGTGAGATGCTAATTTTCATTCGTGTGCCTTTAAACAGATCAAATGCCATCTTGTCTTTTTTTTAGGGCAAAAAATTCTTTGTTGAGGACAAGCACATCTATTGTCAGTTTTACTGTAAGCCATTTACAGTAGTGTTCTGTGAGGAAGTTCTTTCATTTCATCTAGTAAAATGAGATACCTGGATTATTTCATGTGTTTATGTCTATTTTTTTTCTGATTCTTTTTTTGTTTGGGTTTGGTTTTGGTTTTTGTTTGTGTTCACTGATTTGAGATAGCATCAAATTCACATAATTACTGCAAATTTGGGTTGCTTTAGCTTCGCAAATGGCATCTCACATCCTAGGTTTTCATCTGGCTTAAGCTAATAGCAAATTGTTGGTTGGTATAATGTCCATTTACATGGCTTTTGCTACAAAACAATCTGATTGAGCCACAGAAGAAAAGTGGAAGCACTATAGTTACTTCATTTGTTTCTTCAGACTTTCATGTCAGTAAAACAGTGGTTTTCCCAATCTTTGCCAAGTGGTTTCACTTTCTCTTCTCACTTAGGGCCTCAGGAAGAGAAGAGCTTGTATTTCACCAACAAAACAGTCCATTTACAGTTTCAGGTTAAATAGAAATATTCATTAACATCACTTGTGGAGTCAACCTACTGATCTTGTATTGAGCTGCTCCAAGCAAGTGTGAGCTTCAGGCTACATGGTCAATGAAACATAAAAATAGCACCAGTCACAGAACACATTTTCATGACTTAGTGAGGCATTTTCCTGTCAGCAATTTGATTGAACATTAAGAAGAAATGGTTTAGGATTGCAGCTAGTCTTGCAATCTTGCTGATATAAGAGCTACATTCAACCTTTCACTCCTTAGATAAAATTAAATGGAAAACAGACTCACTTCAATGCTGAGCATGTAGGTAAAGAAAAACAAGAACAAAAGAGGCATGAAAACACACGCACATGCTCACACACAGTCATATCAATGCCTTGTTAGCATTGCAGCCTTTCCATGAGAAACTGGGCACTTTTACATTTCTATCTTTGTTAAACACAATTCATTACTGCTTGTTCTGCTGCTGCCCCATGGAAACATTTCCAGGTACATGTGTGCAAGTGGATCACATTCTTGCAATAAGTACCACTGTATCCTACTGTGGACCTCAGCAGAAAAGATAAAGTGCAAAATGTCAGTGATCACAGCACTCAGTCTCTCTACTGCCCCGGTTTCCTTGTCTTTCTCTTGGAAGTCTTTGAGTGAGTCTTTTCTTCCTTGTTTGAAGGGGGATTAATAGGAAATTGCAGCCCAAATCCATTAGGTCCATTTAGGAAGACACATTGAAAGTAGCGTACAGGAGCTAGGAAAACAAGGAAGAGATGATTAATGTTTATGGTTTCCAAACTGGGGCCATAAGTCTATTCCATGTTCTTTTGAAAACATCTGTATTATTTTATTCCTCGTAAGTCAGTTATAACATCAAAAATCTCTAGTGTGATCACAAGCCAGGTTTCACATATCAACAAGATTTTAGCTAAAAAGCTCAATGAGAGATCTTGTATGAGAAATTATGGACAATTTCATATTTAAATACATAATTTTTCTCAGAGTTATAGTCCTACTTCTCCCGGAACACTTGCATTTTGGGATAACTGGATGTAATCCCCCAAAACTCACACATATATTTTCTGGGTTTTATATTCCACAGTGATTTTCAGATACATTGAAGAATTCCAGAAAAACTCATATTTAATTAATATCTAACTCATATCTATTTTATTAGATGTCAGGTGAATTATCTTTTATTGTGAATAAAGGTATCACAAATGACTGTACCTATTTTCTGACCTTTCACAGTCATGGATGTTTTATCCTTTTTAATTTTTGAATACTATGTATGTAGTCATACTTTCCATCATGTTTTAAAAGCTTTCAAGAACACATACTTCAGCACAGATGGAATTGATCTAATTTGCTTCATAAGCTGAGTTTTGCACTGTGAGATTAATACTGACAAGATTTTAAAAGATAACTATTAATCAGTTAGGTGTCTGGGAAAATGACTGGAGGAATGTTTGCATCAGAAACAAGTTAGTTTTCATTCAGTTGATTTTCTGATGGTTTTTTCTTTCCCCTGCTATTCATCCCATATTAAAAAAAAAAAAAAATAGCTGTTCCCTGCTACAGTTCTAAACTGAGATGGACTCTAGGGCTCCTTGCATTATAAACTAGGGTGCAGGCTATATTTATTGACTTCCAAGTCCCATTAAATGGTGGAAAACAGAGCAGTGGGTCAGGGATGCTGGTATAGTAAATCCATTTGTATTATCCTCTGTGGTTTTTTTTGCCTGACTCATGCAAAGGTTTTAACACTTTAAAATAAAATTGGAAAGTAGATCCTTCTGGATCTAATGACTTACTGCTTTTACTGCTTTTTTACTAAGTCTAAGAATGGAAATTATTTTTTTCCCCAAATTCTCAGTGTTTCTCTTTCTCTGTGAGATGGATCTCAGCTTTTTTTAGAAAACAGAGATAAAACAACTCCCCTGATTAGAGTTCACAGCCCAAATGTGTCAGACCAAGGTTCTCCTGTGAGGCTTGACAAGCCATGGACTGGGTGAATGTCCTAAGTCCTCTACCACTGACCTTTCTATGTACACATTTGGGCAGAACCAGAAAGTTTCTGAGATAAAATTACAACAAATAGACTTTTTCCATTCTTGAACAAAGGTAACTTTTATGAGTAAAATTAACTAAAAACAATGTAGTGCCACAAAACCCACTATGATTAAAACTGGTATTGTCCTAACAAAATAGAGATTTTTCAATCAGATTATTTAAAAAAATCTCACAAACACAAAATCCCCTAAAATTTAATCACAGTGGATGCAAGATTGCCAAAGAGAAATTCCTTAAAGGAAGAAAAATGCCAGTTACAAATTCACCTTTTACTGTTCAAGGGAAACTATTTCTGTGTTGTTCTTTAATGGATACAAAATGAAAATAAAAAAACTAAATTACAGTGTTCTTCATGAAGAAGGCAAGTAGGGCACCATGCACTTCCTGGCCCAAATAAATAAAAATAAATATTTTACTTGTGTGTAAAAAAATTCTTACGCCCTCTGTGTTTTACATGCTATCAGAATGCAAAAATGTACCTCTTTTTCCTTCACATGTATTTGCAAAGTTCTGTAAAAGACTAGCATGCACATAAATACTTGCAAGTATTTTAAACATGGTTAGGTTATTTATGTATTGCAATTATAACATGCCTGACACCACAGATGTTACCTGATTATTATTCTAAAACCACTAGTACAAGTAGTTGCTGCAATCTTCCATTTGAAAACCTCATGTATAATCTATTGTTAAAAGCCAGTAAATTAATGAAGGGGAAAGGAAAGGGCAAACTTTAAGATTTTTCCAGCTCAGTCATCAGCTACAAAATAATTATGTGCCCCATAATTCTAAATTGGGAAAAAAAAAGAGATAGAAATTAATTATTTAAAAGCATATTAAGAATAATGTTTACTTGGAATGCATAATGCTAAATATCACTTTATAATTGTTTATTTGGAATATTAATGCTTTTTTGTCTTATTTATATCTGCAGTGTTTGTGAAGTGATACCAGTTTTCTGGCTGGTATGTACTCATGTTGATTTCAATATGATGGAGTGATATTCAAATGTTTGTATAGCATATTACTTATCATCTGTTTAGAAAACATCAGATAAATGTTGCAAAAAGAGGAGGTTCAGGAGAAATAGGGATAGTCGATAACTTTTGTTAAATTTTCCTGCTAATTGTTTTCATAAGACTAACATAATTTTTTTCCAATTTGTGAAACTTTCAGCGCTGAACTTTGCTACAGGCTATATATATATACTTTTCTTTTTTTTTTTTTTTTTTTTTTTTTTTTTTTTTTTGGCAGAGATCACCAAATACCCCCAAAACTGCCCAAAACCCTCACTCAACAACCGGGTATTTTGTTTATTTCTCTGCTTGAAGAGTAGAAACAAGATAGGATAAAGAGTGCAAATTGAATAGGAGTAAGAACAAGGAACTAGAAAAGGCAGGATTTGTAAAACAGGTTTAAGGTAAGGAGGAAAAAACAATCATACTTCTTCCAAGACGTGCTGGTTTTGGCTGGGGTAAATTTTGTTTCCTCTGTAGTAGGTAATATAGGACATTGTTTTGGATTTTTTGTGGAATAAATGTTGGTAATTCAGGAACAGTTTAGTTCCTGCTGAGCAGGACTAACTCAGTCAAGGCCTTTCTGCCTTTCACCCCACCCCACCAGAGAGGGGGTGGTGTATGCACAAGGGGTAGGGGAGGACACAGCTGGGACAGCTGCCCCCAGCTGACCACAGGAATTTTCCATATCTTATGGCATCGTGCTCAGCAGATACAGCTGTGGGAAGAAAGGAGGGGAGGACATTTGGAATGATGACATTTGTTTTCCTAGGCAATGGTCATGCATGATGGAGCTCTATTTTCTTGCAGATGGTTGAATGCCCACCTGTCTAGGGAAATGAGTGAATGAATTCCTTGCTTTGCTTTGCTTGAGCATGTGGCTTTTTGTTTTATCTAATAAACTATCTTTATCTCAACCCATGAGCTTTGGAAAAAACTTTTGTGGTTTTGTTTTCAACAATCTACAAATATGAAGAAAAGTTTGTATTAATTATTTTATACTGGATTTTCCTTGGAATTAATCTGAAATATTTCATTCTGAAATGTCCCCCATTTTCTTCAAATGTTCTTTTGAGGGTTAGACAAACTAAAGGCACAATGCTTAATGAATTTATCCTAATACTAAGGCAATGTTTATACCTGATTTAAAACTTAAGAAAAAGCACTTGGTAAAGCATTGAACTATTTTGATATGTTGTAGAGGATGTGTGATCTAGTAGCTACTTATAAGAGTACGAGATTTGATAAACAAATTGTTATGCTTCCAAATGTAGGTAGAGAAAGATGTAATTTTCAGGTTTTGGAAATAGTCAAACTATTTTAAAAGTCTTTTTTTCTGATACTGTCTTCATAAATTGTGTCTTATTAATTCTCCCAGTGCAAAACTACTCACTGTTAAAAGCAAATTTCATCATCATTCCATGATGGAATGGATCTTTTATATTTTAGCTAATTAAATAATCAGAGCTTTGAAATAAACATACAGCAAGTTTCCATATTTTCTGGTATTTTCTGGTATCTCATATTTATTTTTTTTATGGCTGATGAATTTCATACGTTTTAAAAACTGATTTTTCTGTATCTATCATATTCAAACTTTTTAGGTAAAATAAAATCAGCTGCCCATATAGTAAAGCTATACCGGATGAAATAGTTTCAGTATTACAGTTTTTATTATGTCTTCTTTACAATTTCTGTTTCATGTTACCCTTCTTAGGCTGCTTTATCTAGCAAACCTCAGCTGCAAAACATGCAGATAAGAAATTAATTCAGAAAATAACGACATCTTTGTCTGTGATAACGACAACTGTGTCTGCAACAGTGTTATGATACAAAACATAGTCAAGAGAACAATTTTAATTTTGGCATGCAAATAAGAATACAAATACATCCCACACTGCCTTTGCAATTCCCACATTCAATATGAATGCAGAATGTGTCTTTTAAACTGAAGAGAGTTCTCACTTTGAATGTATTGTCTCATATCTCCAGAGCAAATGTAACCAAAAAGAAAAAAGGAGGAACAGTAGGAGAAAAATATGGTTTAACAGTAGGCATATTAAATAGACATAATTTTCAGCTTAAGGAGGAAAAAAAAAAAGGCCTTCTATCTGGGCTATACTTTTGTTTAGGATGTAGTTTATGAGAATTAATATAATTTCTTAAATTCCCCTTATGAGTGCTACTGAGGAAACAAAATATCAATGCTGGAAAAGTGTTATAACACTTTTTTAACACATTAGAACCGGTACCCTTATGTGAGGAAATCTGGTACCTAAGATGAATTAATTTCTAAAACGCTGGAGGAAGGGATATTTGCCTCTTTCTTGTTCACTTTGTGAAAGGAACAAGAACTTTCTTTCCTCAAAGAAAAAAAAAAAAAAGAAAAAAAAGGAAAAAAAAAGAAAAAAATGGAGAAAAAAGAGAAAAAAAAGTATTCCTTTAAGTAATTTTTTGCCAGCATGAAAATCAGTCAGAGAGAGAACAGCCAAGATGAGTTCCAGAAAGAAAAGAAACAAACAGAACCCCCTGGATTCAAAGATTGTGTGAAGTTGCTTAGGGCTTATATAGTGGAAATGCTAAGTACCTTCCACAGTTACTCAATAAAGTATACAATTACACAATGGAGCTTATCCGTGCTCTTGATCTCTAAGTGATATGTATGCCACACAGAGGGCTGGGTTCAAGAAATGTGAGGAATATGACAAAAGCACTATCCTGATATTTTCAGTTCTTTAGCAGAAAGGAGGAAAGAATCCTAAAATAAAATTTAATAATCCCGAAGGTGTTCCTCTTTATGTATTACAATGATTAAAGTATCTTTTCTATAAGGCTTACATAGATGTTTTTAATGCAAGTCACCAAATTAAATATTCATTAAAAAGAAAATTCTTTTAGCAATAACAGTTTGGTTATTAAGGGAACATTACAGAGAATGTGTGACAATTGTTTCCTAGTTTGAATCCAATTTCTTCAATCAGAGGCTGTCCTAATAGAAATAAACAATTCAAAAAACACAAAAATTCAGACAATCATAGCATTAGAAATGACTATTTGGTAAGCAATTACAAGTAAAAGAAAAACTTTAACAACTACACTCATTTATTTGTGACTGCTTCTCAGGAACGCACATGAAGTGCAAACAAATTTCAGCAATCAAACCTGAACCACACAGCAGCAAAAACATTTGTTCCAACTTGATTTGGTAACCAAAGATTTTTTTCACTTACTAAAGGGTCAGGAATAAAAGCGAGTACTTCCCCTCTTTCTCCCCTTCTTTTCCTGTCAGTCAATTTCAGCCCTGTTATGTAATATATCGGTACCATTACAGTATAACAAAGTGACAAGAGCAACAGGGCAGATGGGGAAGAGAAGTCACGTGGAATCTTTTATAAATATCACAATATTTTGCCTTCACACTTGCTAAAAAGAAGAATGTAACTCTTTGTGCTTAGTGGCCCTGTGTAACTTTTAATTATGCCTTAATTTAATCACATTTAATTACATCTTATTTCTTCAATAGAAAAGTTGAATGCTGAGGGCCTCTGCAGGAGAACAAATGTTGTTTTCTTAGGTTCACAACATGGCCCATAGATACCTGCTATTTAAAACAACATGTTTGGGCCAAAAAGAATATTATTTATTTTAAAATAAATTCTTTTCAACTCCTTTCTTATTGATTATGCTATAGAGTCATAGTACTGTAATTCTCAGAAAGTACAATGCTTAATGGGAAGAAGGATGGGAAAAAGAAGAGGAGAAAACATTTATATGTCCTTTACAAATAAACAAGGAATAACATTATCACTTTAATTCAGTTCTATATAACTAAAAACATCCTCTTCAAATGACATTTTCCTAGCATTGTATAGACAATATATAGACAGGAAAAATAAAACAATTATACCATGAGGACTCCTCTTTTGCATCTTATTTTGTGTCTTGAATAACAAAAGAAAATGTAGGATATTTGGAAAGTAGCTCCTATAGCCACTTTCAAAGTGTCTGTGATGCAATGCAATTAATTGCATATCTTTGAAAAGACCATCCAAGTTTTCATATCCCTTTTATCAAGGGGTGTGTCAGATAATAAGTTATTTAATGAAAAAGGGCTAAAGATGTTTGAGGAGCAGAATTAAATACTAGCAATAACATTGTTATTATAGCCATCAGAATTCAGATTCTCCCTAAGAGCTCTTTTTCAGGCACTGGGGGTCTTCTCCAGCAAGGTCTGGAGAAGATAAAATAGATTTATTCTATAGGAGTTAATATGCCTTTTCTCACAAAAATTGCTCAACAGTGAGACAGAAACCACCCAGAAGATTCCTTCATATGGGTGTCTGTGGTCCCAATTTGCCCCAAATTTTGCTGAATATGCAAAAGAAATCAGCCTCTATCCATGTTTCAATATAGAAAAAAATATAGTATCATTTACAAAGTCATTAGTACAGGTCTCTAATAACACTTAGTATAAAATATCATGAAAATGTATCAAATCACTTGCACTAGAAGGGCACTCTCATTATAGTTAATGTCATTAGAGGGGAAACTATCACCACAGTAAAAATATATATAGGATTAAAGGAACAGAACTGGTTAAGAACAGTTATGATCTGTCACTTGTCAAAGTCAGTTTTTGAAACATAACAACAAAGCTCACAGAATGTAATCTTCATTCTAAGAAAACCAATTCTGCAATAGAAGCAATAGAAGGTGAAATTTATTATTTCTGTCTTTTAGCTTGAGTGTGATAGATTACATCTAACAACCATTCAAGGGAAAAAAGTCACATTTTGTTAACTGGCTCTTGCCTTGTCTAGTAAGAAGGCTAAATGGATAAGCTGTATATTTATGGAATATTGTTACATTCCATGTTATGGTCACTGCACATAAACCATGTAATTCTCCCATAAATGTGTGAACATCCCCAAAGTGACATTCTCCCAAAAGTCATTAAAAAAATTCTTTTTGTTAGATATTAAAATCATGCAAGATGTAACAGTGCAACACATATGTGGTAATGCAGACATTTCCAACAAAGCATAGCAATAATCAGAGCACACAGGCTTTACAATTTTGCTAGCATTGAGTTTTCAAAGGAGTCCAGTACTGGCATGATTTATTTTATTACTGAAACATAGGAGCAAATGGATGAATCATTAAAAAAATTATATATAAGAGGGAGCAGAAGTTACTGAATTTTTTCACAGTGCAACAGTAATAATAATAGTACAGTAGTTTTAGTGGGCAGCAAAATCGAATTGGATTATTTTGCTATTGCTCAATAAACATTGACCGTGTCATTGTAGGACACACTGTGTGCTGGATAAGAAATTGAGGCATGTTGACATGACATTGTCTCTGTCAACTTATTCCTATGTCCAGTACATTCAACACAGGTAATTTCAATGTATTGGAAGAAAATCATTGTTTCTAAATCTCTGTCATTTACTTGAAGATTGGTTTAAATTTTACATATGAACACATTTATGTGCACAAAAAAGGATAAAACCAAAGAAGAAGGAATCAGGGATCTTTTTGTGTTAACAAGAAAGGACACCAAGTAGTTGGATGTTAATACCATATACTTATTTCATTGTAAAGGCATGGGATAGAGAAAGGAGGGGAGGAGAGGAGAAGAGAAGGGAGAGGAGGGAAATTGTGTATGAGAAGGCAGTTAAGCAGCTAATGAAAGGGAAGTTGGTGTTTGAATGATGCAAGTGCTTTCTTCATTTCAGTTATCATTCTAACTGAAATCTTTATTAAATAAATTAGGGGGATTTCTGGTTTTTTTGTAGCGTTATGTCTTCCTCAATGACAATACCTCTGCTGGGAACAGCAGGACTTATTTTATGACAATAAAAGCTCAGCAAAGAAACAGTGTTGAACTGTCTGATAAACTTGAACTGCTGGCAAACCCTGGCAGAACCAAATTCACCCTGCTTAGAAACAGGCACTGGAGGCACTACCTTCTGGATTTAGCTCTAGCCATGTGACATAAAGCTGAGAGGCAATTCAGATTCTGAAGGGATGAGTAACCCTTCAGGGATGGAGAAGTTTTTTTTACCATGGAGAAAATACACTCTTTTCTAAGTGCTTAAGATTAGAACAGATCAGATCTGTGCCTGTGCGCTACTTATAATGAAAAATGGACCTAAATTAGAATATTTACTTCACCCTGAATTTGCACAGTTCTGGAAATAAGGAAAGACAGGAAGAAACTGTAGGAACTCAGTAGGCTGTCTTCTTAAAATATTTCACAACATCTGCTGCCACTGATTTAAAAATTGTATCACATACTTAGGATTTTTCCACTGGATTTCACTATACTGATGATAGTCTGGGAACATGCACTCACTCCAATATAAGGAAGCCTGGTTTCAGCTGATAATTTTTTTAAAAACAAAACCTATGCTGATGAAAAAATATGACAGCAATTACTTTCCTAAAGCTGAAGAGGGATTTGAAGAAATGGCCATTTATCTGAAACAAAGATAAATAATCTCTGACTCAGAAAACTGTTGAAGAATTCAATTTTGTATATAATTTTACTTCCACAAAGTATAATGGGAATACATAATATGTACTTTTTCCCTCTTCTCTTCCAATGTGATTTAAGTTAAGTTAATGTGATCCAGTTAAGGGGAAAAGAATGAACACATTGTTAAACAGGCATAAATAACATTACTAATTGAATTAATTTTTCAATTTTAAGCAAAACAGCTTCTCTCTACTGGACCAAAACCAGTGTCCTAAATAATAATTTTTTTCATAGTCTTTATCCTTTTCCCATAGGCTGTGACTCTTGTATATTTAGTTTCACCAATCTGTCCTGCATTTATAGAAAACATAGGTGTGTCTTTAATAATTTGCTAGACAAATAAATGTTGGGATTAACATAAGAAGGAATCAATTAATGAGGTAATTGTAAAAACCACAGTTTATTATTACTTTGTGCATTTAAAAATTTTGCTTATCCTCCAATTAAATTTTTTTCCAAATATCCTTTATTTCTGGAATCACTCTCTGTGAGTGTTCCCTTAGTGTATTCTCTGGTAGTACTTTTTTCATCCTCTTTTGATATAGAAAAGCACTCCAAGCTCATGGGGCACATTATCAAGTGTAATGGGAGAGGTCTAATAATGTTTGTGGATAAAGACAGGGTAGACTTTAGACACTTTGAGTAAGATGTAGGTTGAGTGCCAGTACCCACATTTGAAGTCATGTTCACCAAGAAGATCTTCAATGACAACAAGAAATATCTCTCCACTGTAAACTGCAGATCTCTACAAATATTAAACTTAGTGCTCTGCATATGCATGAGCCAAATGAGTCATCTCCATACATTATTAGATGTGCCTGGGAGCACAAAAATTAATCTGTAATTATTTTACCCGATAACCATTTTGAAGTATTTTACATAAAGAGGTTTCTGAAACAGAAACAGACCTATCAAATAGATGTCTTGTCTATTTACCTCAGTACCAATGATTCTTACATTGATGGAGCTGGAATTGTGCAAAATTGAGAGGAACAAGCAGCTTGCACTCCACCTGCATTATTTTGTGACTCGGAAGTCCTAGTGCCCTCCTGGAAAATAGAAACTGGAAAACTGAGGCTTTCCAGTTGAAGAGGGCTTTGAAAGAGTATCATCTTAACCCCTTAGAGACTGCACAATGACTACAAAGCTATAAAGGAACTATCATTGTCTCTATAATTTTAAAAGCAAAGTACCTGCAGCTGCATTTTGTCAAGGGCCTGTACTGGAGTGTGATGAAAATCTTAATGAGAATAACCTACAGAAACACAGGTCTTGTAAATAAATGAGAACAGATCTTTTACAAGAAATTCTGAAACTTCTCAGTGTGTCAGTTCCTTCTAATGTTATTCTAACAATTCTCTTATGTCCAGAAAACAGCAACATAAATATTAGTGATTTATTCCTGAATTCTGGTGAGAAAATTCTAGTCAGTACAAGTTCACACAGCTGAATTTCTGGAAGAAATTGCTGAGAGTATATCAGAACATACACCTGAGACACAGAGACTGGGTGTCAATAGAGTAGAGAATATGGTATCTGCAGTTCATCACCTGTCTATAGGTGAGAGTTATCTGCACTGCAGAGATGAAGTTCTTGCCTTCTTTTTTGACTGTTGTGCAATATTTCTAAAGTCGTTCAATGCTTCTACATTATAGAATATTACCAGTGTTTGTGCTTAATGAATTTGGCAAAATTTACTACTCCAAAATGATGAAAAAGATCATGTTTTACTCTAAACTATTCAAATGTTCCAGAATCAAGGAAGAAAAATGAAGTTATATTATTCTTTTTGAAAATAATTATATATGGGAAAAATCTCACACATTGCACTGCTGACAAGTTTACATACCCTCATCACTGGTGAAACGTCCTTCATAGTCTCCCAAATGGCTGTCATATCAAACCTTACATCAAACAAAACTTTCTGCTTTTGCAGATTTGGAAATTATCTTTTCTTTGGAAAATATATTACTAGACAGAAAGTGCAAAGCACTGAAATAACCTCAGTAATAAACCAATTCCCACATGCTTATAAGACACATAATGAATTCAGCCCCTGCAGTTGTTGAGGTTTTCATGTGGTGATTAATATGTGCCATTGAATATATATTGATAGTATGAGGAAATGATTGCTCTTTATGATAGAAAATGTTTGAGAACAGGTATTGTATTTGAGAATCTCTATCATTGCAGAAGTAGATGAAAAATCTTGCTGAGGTGCAATTCCTTCCATAAAAGTTCTTGTGTAGTATGTTCATATAAGCAGTGTTCTGTATTATAAAGGCAATATACATCAGTTCCAGAGTTTTTAAGCAGTGTTCTGTATTATAAAGGCAATATACATCAGTTCCAGAGTTTTTATTCAAGAGGGCAGTTGGAAGGTATTTAGGATAAATATAATGAACTTTTGATCCATTTAGATTTTCTTTCTCTGATGTTAGCCTTGAAAAAACCTATAACATGTATAAGTGTACAGCTGTTCATATAAAGATTATGGTATATAATCCTCACTAGAGAGTTGAATTTTTATGCTTCTTAAATTTCATTCCAATAGTCAAAAAAAACTGCTTATGTGTGCTTCCAAATACATTTGTTATAAGATAGAAATAAAAATGAAGTTCCATGAATTCCCTTTTTTATTGCTGTTGGTAAATTTCAGTCTCAGTACAGGTGTCAACTGTGACATTTAGAAGAGAAAAAAGAAGAGGAAAGCATTCTAATTAATTGCTTGCAGATCTACAGGAGAGTAAAATTTAGTGTCTACTGCACATTGCAGCATTATTTATAAAAGGTACAGCAGTGCTTAAAATTCTGTTCAAATGTGGTGCATTCTAAAATTGCAGCTATATACAGCTTTTAAAATTGCTTAATCTTCTTTATCTGATTGCTTTTTAATATGAGGTAAAGGTTGAAGAGTTCTGAGCAAAATCTAAGAACATGGGAATCTATTCAGCTTTTGAAGGCTGGATGAAAATTTTCTATTTAAAGTTTTAGATTAGCTTAGGATGTGTAAATCCTTTTCCACTCATTTATCAGAAATATAAAATTAGTATTCAGTGAACTGGGGAAAAATAGAGGCTTAATCTGCAAACAGAACAGGTAAAAGTTATCAAGTTCCAATTCAAGTATGCATGACCCAGAACTTGATCTAAACTTAAATTCTCAATTTGAGCAAATGCTGAAAAACAACATCCAAAAGAGTAGCTTTGATGTTCTTCTGGAAACGTTTCATCCATTTTCTGAAAACTAAGTATTCTTTTTGGTGGACAATAAATATTTTAAAACCACTTATATAGTAAGTTCTGTTTGTAAAGCCAGTTATTTTGCACAGAGCTGCTTATGATCTGAGAAATGTCCAGTTGAGAATAATTGCCCAGTGATAACATACAACTGAATTAAACAATCATGTTTAATTCAAACAGTAATGTAAATGAAAGTCACAGAAACACAGTTTTTGAATGATGCAAACTTTGTAGGAGGGTGGTAGGCAAGCGAAAGTCCAGCAAGAGAAAATTTTTAGTACATTTGTGTTTTACACTAAATTTGAGATTTTGATGCATAGAAGAATTCATTTCTCTCATGGCAAAATTTTCGGTTTAGTGTACTGATTATTATTATTGTGATTAGCACTTCCTGATCTATAAAAATTCTGTGTTAAATAGCAATACATTTTTGATGGCATGGATTCTGTCTTCTGTATCTGTCAGTTGATAACATACAAATCTAGAGGAATAAAATATATCTGACTCCATATTTTTGTGCTCCTGATTAAAGAAAATAAGATGAAAAAAGGTAAAGCTGTTCTTTTTTGTAAATGTAGTTGCCTTTATAAAACAAAGTGAGCCATGTGTGCAAATACTTTCGTATAATACACATGGTAACAAATCCAAGTTTTATTTAGCACTTAATTTGTACTCTCTCTTCCTTGAAAACAGATTGTTCTTCACTTGTTTTATACTTAGGTATCTTTTTGAGTTTTCTATGATTTAAAGTTTCTACATATGGATAAATATATTTCTAAATAAATAGATACATATAACTGCACATATGTTACACATTTTACATCATGATTGTAGGAGTCTAAATCATTTCATTTACAGTAAAGAAGTCAAAAAAGCGTATACAACAAAATAGTCTGGACAATTAGAAGTGAAATACTTTCCTCAGTAAGTTAAGACTACAAAGCTGCATTAGGAGGAACCATATTCATATGTAGCTCATATTTTCTGTGTAAACCTGTTAGATGTCAGGTGAGATTAAATGCTTTGATCCTTGTCTGTCATGAATTAATGCAGTTCCACAGAAGTCATAGCTATGAATTTAATTTATATTAGTCAAGAATTTGGATCATGTATTTCCTCTTGCTGTAAACTAGTAAGAACATGATTAAACAATAGAGGGAGATTTTCTCCAGAGATGCCCTTCTTCACCATTTTTGCTGGAGCTGGGGCAGATTGTGATGAGAGACAATATTTATTAATGTGAGAGAAAACAAACTGAACATGTTTCTCCCTATGTGACTTTGTTGTGGAAAAGATTTTTCTAGGAAAAGAGGAGGAAATATTAGTTTTAAATTCTGCACTGCCATATTAATTACAGACCTCTTGTTTTATAAGGTAATCAGATGAATAGGTGTTTAAAAATTTAGAAAGGCGGTAAAGCAATACCATTTCAGCAATTCATTCTTCACAGGAACAAGATTTGTGGATTTGATTTGCCTGGCTCTTGTTGCACATCTTGTTTCATAGACTTGAATAAGAAATGTGAAAATGTGTGATCTCCCCTAAAAAAAACAAACTACCCAAAACAAACCAAACAAAACCAAACAACAAACTACAACCTTTCTGAATGTTTTATAACAAAGAAAAATTGTGTACCTGTTGTCAGGTTTTGATGTCGTGGATCTTCTTTCACTGGAGGGACACATTAAAAAATATAGATACTAAATTAATCTACAGTTTCAGGCCAAAGTAGTGAAACAAATTTCAATAAGAAACATGTTTGTTTCTAGGAATAATCTCTCAAATAAGAATTTCTATAAGCCATATTTTTTTAAATCCTGACTCTCCTAGTAAATAATTTAAACAGATACATTTTCTGTCCAGTATAACCATATAAGCAAACTGCTTCTAGAAAGTAGCTTAGTGAACTGGCGCCAGCACCACTGCTGTCCTTTGAGGTTTGAGATTTCAGTGTGCATATGCAAATCATTGTATTTAGCCAATGTAGAGAAGATATTTATGTCTTCAATCACTTACCTAATAAAATACTGTAATTTATTGCTATTAGTTATCTTTAGAGGTATAACAGAAAGCATTCCTCTATTTCTCTATTACTGTGAGGAAACAATCAAGGCAGTGCTGCGACCAAGAGGTTAGAATATGGGTGATCATGAAGTTTGTCTTGTGTGTAAAAAAGGGCTTCTTGTGTACTTATTGTGTATCAGTTAAGTTATTTTAAGGGATGAAGCGGGTGACCTAAGGCTCCAGAGAAGCTACTGAGATGAACCTTGCACTACCTCTTTAGGGAGCACTGGAGCAGACTGGGTGGAGCCTGGGCTAATGCTGGGCTGCAGTGCTGGGGCTGGACAGTCCCTGCTGCGCCAGCCAGGGAGGGTCACAGGCAGGGCACCGCTGCAGCCACGCTGGATCTGCTGATGTAATCTTTGATACTCATATGCAAAGGAGGCACCACACATTCAATTACTGGGGATTTATGTACAATTTCATCATTTTGGTTTACTTGCATGTATGTAGAAAGACTAAAAAAGCTCCTTTTTCTAATCTTATAAAATCCCCCAAACCTGAATATTTGCATTTTTATTGCTATTTGCAGTGATTTTTATCCCTTTATTACCTTTAGTTTTTTCATCTTTCAGCTGTTTCTTCATAGTTGTTTTTTCTACAAAGAAAAGGTAGCACGTTAAAGCTCAGTTAACTGACTGTTGAATAGATTTTACCAAGAGTTTTCAAGTAAAATTATTTCAGAATTAACATAGATATATTAGGGATTGCCTCAGACAGCAATACATGCAAATTTGCAATCTCATACTATTTTTATTGTGATCGTCTACATATATATGTACACATAGAATAAATTCCTACCTTCTTTTTCCTTAGTTGTCTTTGGTTTTTTTGTGACTAGAAAGATTTGCAAAGAAATAACATTAAGTGACAGGCATCAGAAATACAGGGCTTTTACAGTAAGTACATTGTGCAAAGATTCTCTCACTGGTAATTTCCCTGGAAGAATTACTGTGGTAAATGTGTTTCATGGCATGTTTATAATGCCTGTACCATTGCAACAGTGCCTGCTACACTTAGTAGCACTAGAAGTTCTGGACTTTGTGTAGAGTGGTTAGAAATTGTTTGAATATTGCTGGTTGCAAAGTAGTTTAAAAAAAACCCTGATAAAGAGTTTACAACTTGAATTCTGCAATTCCTTAGCTACTGCCAGATTTGTTTGTTTGCCAAAATACACTAGGGAAGGAGTCTGCCTATTGCTTGCTTCTTACTCTCTTTCCCAGAGTGATCTCAAACATCTGAAAGAAATAAACAAACAAAAATCCCCAGGATACAGAGCTAGATGGACCTTTAGAACTGCTATATGTGATCATTCAGAAGTCCTGCAGCAATAGATTGTGATTTATTTTATTGGGAGGGTGTTTTTCCTCGTCTACATTCACTTAGAGCATGCACTGCTTCCTTTTCTACATCTTTTTTTCTGCAGCTGCAAATGCATTTGGTCTGTGACTCCATTCAACCAATAAAGGCAGATTGAAATTAAGCAAAGTATATGACTTCAGGCACCTGAGCCCATTTTAGTATTCACTGCTGGCTACAGCAGAAAAATAGCTGGCTGCCTTCAAATGGTTCATTTGCACTTTGCATCATCCAACTGTTGTAATAACACTTTCTTCTGTGTCCTCTGGCACATGTGTCACTTGATTCACACCAGCTCTTTGAGTGAGGATAACCTGTGTCTAGCTCACCAAAACATGCTGCAGAGGGAGAACAGTAAAAATCACATAATCAGATAGAAATAAGAGACCTCTGTAGCTGCAGTGCCGTCACTTGACTCATGCAGCTTTATGTTATCACTGTTCTTTACTGGTGAGCAACATGCATTAATCAACACTGGTATGTTCATTAGCTCTTCCCATGAGGCATACTAGAAAAATGCAATATTTACCTGATGTTGGGATTTCAGCTGTTGGTTCTCCAGGAAAATAGCCAGTAATGAAGAGAAAGGGGGCAGGGAAGGGAAGGAAAAGAACAAGAATTTCAGTACCATATTTTTTCAGGGCAAGCAACCATTTAAATAGATCTTTTTTATCTGCAACTTTTCTGCAGGGTATTAATTTACGAACAAATGTACCTTAACAATGAGCGTGTAGGTAGAATTTCACACTGACAGCTAAAAGTCTCACTCTTTGATGTACTATAATCCAGCATACAATGATTCCTGCAAATGCAAACACTGCACCAAACAAAGCTTTCCAGCAAACAGATATTTAAACAGACTCATTTTTAAGTGTGCCTTTAAGGTTATAGCTGACTGTACTATTTTCCAAAAAATGTATTCAGTTTAATTGTTACCTCTCTTTTCTTATCATCCACACTTCCCAGCCAAAGACTGACACTGACCTTGAATAGCTGGCATTGACTCCTAAGTGTTTCTCCCACACTAGCAATTTCACTTGCCTTTTAAGAAAAAAAATCTCTTGAGAGATTTTAATGACATCTTTCCACACCACCTAGCATTTCTGTGCTATTATAATACCTAAAATAATTTATGAAAATTGGTCCATCCAGCAGATAGAAATTCTCTGGTATAAATCATTATCACTCATTTTAAATCAAATAAATTAATTACATTGTAACTTTGAATCCAAGAAGTCTTACCCATCACTACTTCAGTAGTCACAGTTTTATGTAAGAATACAATTTGAAAGAAAAAGCAAAGCCGCTTTTCCTTAGAGCAGGACAGAAAAGGAATAAGATCACAAAGCATTTAAAGGTATTCTTTTGACTGAGATACCTCTGTACATTCTTCCTGCTGAGTTTTAGCTTCAGATGAATATGAGCTCACACCAAGGTAAAAATGTTTCAGTCAATGCTTTT
This sequence comes from Lonchura striata, assembly GCF_050655825.1. NCBI lineage: Eukaryota > Metazoa > Chordata > Aves > Passeriformes > Estrildidae > Lonchura > Lonchura striata. Next base: position 50,856,382 of record NC_140705.1, read on the forward strand.
TCCAAAGGAAGACTGAGCAATTAAGCATCATTTTCCCTAACGCGTCCCAGGATACTTTTACTCAAGTTTTGGCCAATAAGGAGGCCTGTAAATGTCAGTGCTTAATGCTTAGGCACCACGGGCATTCAGCAAATGCCAGTTTTGCTGCTATTAAATGCTGACATGCTAAAGTCCTTTAATATTTACCTTTTTGCTTATGATCTTACTCATAGCTTCTTAAAGATTACACATTACTGAATTGTGACCCATGGAATAGTTAATATGATTTTTCATTTACAGAAGAAAGAAAATGAAGATTTTTTCCAAGGTACTAAATCTAGGAAAGAGTTTCATGCTCTCATTTCTTAATTGAGGGATTTGGATGGGCCCAGTTATGTGCATGTACCCTAATTTAGGATTAACTGATTTCCTTGGATAGTCAGGTATGGGAAGACTGTTGGCCTGAAGGGCAATAGGTTTGACCCTTTGTTGTATGAAGTGTAAGGGCCATTTCCCCTTCTCAATGCATAAACAAACTTCCACTTTGAGAACATTGGGACATATATTACCCCTATTATGGGGCTTTTATTATAAACCTAATCGGGAATATTATTTGCCAATTCTTAGGGTCATTTTTAAATATCAGCCTACATGTTCTTCCTCTTGACTGCAAAATACAGTTTGGTATTCCTGCATGTGTAAGATCTGCCACCAGCTTTGTTTTCTGTTCAAGGTAATGTCTCCCAACTTGTGAGTCTTTAATCAATATGCAGGGAGTTAATTCTGTTTCATTACACATTCAAGTTTGATGTATAGTCAATGGCTGTCATAGACTCTCCTGTACACTAAAACAGAAAGAGTGAAAAATTATTTACTAATTGTTTATAAAATTGAGTGAATGGCTGTGTAGTTTATACCTGCCTGCCAGGTTAGATCATGGCAGCAAGTTACTATCATGAAATTGTCTGTGATATTAATTTGGGTAGTTTTCAAGTTCAGCCTTGTCTTTCTGTTTATACCTGCATCCCCTAATGATCCAATTTCTTTACTAACTTAAAACACATTTACTTTTACAATAAGACTGAACAAGATACAATGTGTGAATGAATTCAGACCAGGATAAATGTATTAATTTATTTTACATTCCACTGGACCTGTACTCCAAAATCAGAGAGTATTTCATATCCATTGCTACATCTCATACTGAATTACACAAAAGCTACATGGCTTGTATGTTAAGTACACTATACACCTCACTAAGAAATACATGAAGCAAAGCTATTTAGACCTCTATAAATAAAGAAGGCAGTGATTCAACTAAGTGTTCTACTATAAGTGGAGAAAATAAATTTAAAATAGACAATCAATCAATTTAAAAATAGACAATCTTAAGCTTGATCTATTTAAGCATGGTTTACTCAAAAAGGGGCACTGTATAGACAATTACTTTTGTAAATGACCATGGGTCTGCTTGTTCCTGTTTTTTCCTTCTTGTTCTTTTTTTTAATTTTTTTTTTTTCTTTTTCTAAAGGCACTGTTAACCTTTATAATAATTTCAAGCAGCAGAATATAAGCTCAAGAATATGGTACAAACATCCCCCTGAAAAGGTCAAGAGAAAAATATCCTGGCTACTCCTTATATTCACAATATACCAGGGTAATATAGCTCTTGATAAAAAATCATTGTAGACAGTGATTTTTGTGATGAAAACATAAAGAATTAGTCACTTAAATCTGTGATGAGCCTCTAACAGTACTGAGTGCCATCACTGGGTCTCTCAGATAAATCACTGCAGAAGACATTACAGAAATGTCAGTAAACAAATCCAGAGAAAAGAAGACTGAGCAAAAGTGATTAATATAATTAAATAGAACAAAATTTTCTTAAAATACTGGCAAAAATGGAAATAAGCCCATGGATAGCTTCACAAAAAGTAATAATTTTGCAATAACAACTCAAAAATGGAACACTGCAGTTCAGGACTGAAGGAGATCCTTCTGTGTAAGCACATTTCAATGCCTTATGCTCACACTCACTTTACATCTGGGGTTCAGAGTAACACTGTTTTCCTACAGGTGTGTAAGAGCAAGTATTCATCTGCTCTAACTTTAAGCACCTAGCACAGGTGACTGGTCTAGGAAGTTTAAGTGAATAATTTTGCTTTGCACCAGAATAACACATGGTTTGGTCTTGATGTGCCAGGCACAGCACCAAAAAACCTCTACAGATCCTGTGCTAAAGAAGCAACAGCTAATTAATCTTTGAAGGTCCATACTTCGGCATTTTCACAATTCAAAGCATGCAGTATAAACACTGTCCTTTTGCTTCTTGTCTGACCAAGAATCCATGCCACAATAAGCATAGATCCCCGTCTTCAGCCGTGCAGAAGCCTTCCTTAAAAATGACATTATAAAGGACGTTATCCCATGACTTCAGTGGAAGTTTTTGCAATGTGACAAATTCCCCTTGAATCCTCCTTAAAACTAATCTAAATTGGAAATCTTTCTTTCTCTTCTTTAATTTAATTTAGGTTTTTTATTAAAAAAAGTTTTTATTGGAACAAGGCCAACAACATGCTTAGTGAATTAATGATGTAAGTAATTTCCAAATGGTAAAAGAATTAAGGAAAAGGTTGTCTAATTCAGTTATGGTGCATGCTATTTTCTTGTTTTCAATAAACAGTATATTTGCATAAATATAAATTATACATCTACACTAATCTAAGCCCACCAGAATATCAATTTTGCTACCTGTAATTTACATTATTTTCTAGGGAGCAAAAATTGCAAACAGAGTTTGAATCTTGCATCTTCACAATATTGCATTATAAATGTGCTTGATTTTGTTGTGTTTGGCTGTCAGTAAGCAGACAGAATACAAGAGTATCTGTAGTATAAGCAAGAAAATAGCACTATCTAACATGACAAAATTGCAAAAATGCAAATTTAGAGAACATGCATCTGAAAAGAAGGTTTATATTCCATAAGAAATAAGTCAGTACACGTACTTGCAGTGTTTTTTGGTTTGACTGGGAAGTAAAAATAAGAAAGAAAAATGGTCAAAACAGTCAGGTTTGGCATAATATTGTTATGGCAGAGAATGGCTTTATTTGTTCTATATGTTTCCACATATCACAACATAATCTTACTTATCTCACAGTAATTAATAACAATCTAATAATGAATGATATTAGTAGGGGTGTTCTCATTTACAGACTGTAATTGTTTTGCTAGAGTTAAGGATGACTAATATTAACAATAAAAAATTTAATTCTTCACTTATTTCCTTTCATGAAGAAGCATGGAGCAGATATTTTCTAAACCAGTGATGATAATCTACAGTGAAACTGAACAGTGCTCCTTCCTATACCAGCATCAATTTTTCTCTGGCATGTGCAGGTGCAACTGTGCATGAGCTGTCATATCAGAGACCTTTGCCACAGATTATGGGTGGTGCCAGATCAAGATCTAAATCCTATAGTACATGATGCCTGCAATGGGTGAAAATTTAAGTATTGCTCATCCTGGGAGGTTAACTGTTTTGTGAAGTCCAAATAAAAGGCAGACCCCCACAAATAATTAGCAAAATGGAACCATTTACAGTAAGCAGTTTCAGAAAGCAGTTCAAAGTCTTTGCTGGCATATGCCTTTGACATCAATGGAATTACAGAGGCAGAACTTTGACCTTTGATGTGTACATATATCTATATCTTAAAATGACGAGCAGCATTACAAGTATGTACTGGGCTATTCAGTTTGTGGTATGGCATGTCAGGGCCATTCCATACATCAAAATAGATCACAGGACAATGGTTTTGACATTTGTCATATGCAATTGTATTTCACTATTTCTTTAAATAATATTTTCAAAATAAATATGCAAAATAAAATGCAGGAGTGCTTACCTGGTTTTGTAAGGGGGACATCTTTTTCATGTCTGACTGCTTCATGCTCTAAACAAAAAAAAAAACAAAAAAACCCAGCAGAATAACAATAAAATTTCCATAATGTTTTTAAGTTACATTTCTTTTTTTTTAGTAAGAAGGATTGCATGTATGTTTTTCAGAATTAACTCTTGTTTCATGCTGTTATTTTGAAAAAGAAACCCACAATTGAAGGGTTATTAAAAGATTATCCACTGAGGGATCTGCCACAAAATAGCAAAGTTCATTAGTACTGCACTTACCTTCACAAATATAGCTACTATTAATACTACTAAGAGTCATGCATGTGTCTTAAAGAATAATTAAGTTTGTAGGGTCTTCTGCAATTTCTGAAATGTAATTTTTATTTATTTTCAAGTTTTATTATTGGAGAGTGCAGAGTAAACTCATTCAGAGCAACCATTCGCTCATTCTTTGTTCTTGGTTCAGATATACTTAAGTGTCCAAAGTCTTAGACACATATTATTACATATGAATAAATTATTTTTTGGTTTGGAAAATGCATCTCATCTCCACATGTCTGCTTCTCTACCCCTCCTCCCATCTTTCTACTTCATATTTATTACTGAAAAAAATATAATTTATGTTATGTTGTTGGAAATAGAAAAGTTGAAGAAGCTTCTTTTTTTTTTCAAATATGTCTAGCAAACAAAAATCAGACTTAGAAAAATCCCCACCCCACAGATCTCATAGCACAGTAGCAGCTATGTGATGGAAACAGGCCAAAATAAAATTTATGGTTGTGAAATCAATGGACAGCTCTGCTGGCCTTGTTTCCAGGTGATGTTCCCACAGCTCAAGGAATGTGCATCACTTTCCTTTTAAGAAATGAGGATCCAAAAGCATGCTGTAAAGTGGAAAGTGCTGAAAATGTGAATGGCCTCAGAAAAAAGGGCAATATGCCTCAGCCTTTCTGCTACTCAGATAAATAATTGAACTCCCAGTAACTGTGATTTCAGGTGGGGAGACAAGTTGAGAAATGCTGAGATGAAGACATCATACAGAATTTCAAATGGGAAATGCTTTTCTGAAGCATGAATGAAAAATTTGTTCAGTGAAGAGTGGTTCCCATATCAGGACTTTTTGATCATTAAATTATTTGGGCAATTAATGACAGTTTTAATTATTATTATTGTAGTTGAATCTGCATTCTGAAGGTGTCAAAGGTATAGAAAATGAATGAGCAGGTTGTGTGGTAGTTAAGGTATTGACACTTGAGTCCTTTTTGACTGAGAAGAATTCAGGATGCAGTTATATGAAATTAATTTCTATTTTTCTTTTTTTAACTTAGCAGGAATATTTATTCAATCCAGGAAATTTTAATAGTGATTTTTAAAAGACTTGTAATTCCTATATGAACTTTTGTTGATGGGTCTTTTGATATGGGAAGCGTAGAATGAATTCACTCCTGCACTGAAGCAATTGGTTATGTCAAATGGGCTTTTAAATAGCAATGACAAGACAGTGTGTTAAATGAAAGGTATGGGAGACATTGTGATAAAGACTCTATAATTTTAAGCAAAACTAGAAATTGCCAAGGGCATGCTTCCTCATGTAAAAGTAAAATAAGATACATGTATCCAACAATTTTAAAGGAATTTTTCTGATTAAGGTAAGAATAACATACTTGCTGATTTTGCCTGGGCTACAGAAGACAAAAGAGGTAAAATTGTAATAGTTAGATACAGAAAGAAGAAAAAAGATACTCTTTTTTTCCCTTTTCTTTTTAACATTCAATCATTTTATCAAAGTTAGTTCTCACTTGTTCTTAGCTTCGCCTACTTGTGCAGGGATGCACAGCATCTGAATCCCTAAAGTTCAGACAGCTTTGTGTTGACTGCCAGTAATGATAATGTTATAATTCCTTACCTGACTCTTCACATCTTCTAAAACACACATTGTTACTTGATTTTTTTCCTGTCAGCATTACATTAAAAAAAACTATATGGTCGTAATCACAGATAAAACCCAAAGATTTAGAGTTTAGTCCCAGATACATTTTCTCCATAGGACTGATCCAAAGTCCTAATCCATCTGGTAATTTATTCTAATATTTGGGATCCTTTCAGAGGTCTGATTTACAGTTATACTTCATTTCATTAGCCCAGCTCTGGCTAATGAGAGGCTGGAACAAGCAGCTAAGGAGCTGAAAGGCCTTGACCTGTCTTCGTCATTGGAAAAACAATTCTGAGTAGAACAGAAGCCGCAATTTCCACTCTGGTGGTTTTGCTTTGTTATCAGTTACATATTTCAAAACACTGTAAAAAATAATGCAATGCAAATATACTACACTAGATGAGTGCTGAAGAGCGTTTAATATCCCCCTCCTGCTTCATCAATCAGGAGAGAATCACTTATTCTTACCTGACTTCTCAGTGGGAATAGTCTTTGGTTGTTTCATTTTCTCCTCTGTATCGTGAAAGCAGCATTAAAATCACAATGTGTTAGCATAGGTTCATATAATTGGAAAAATATTTCTATAGGTGATATTATGCAAATGGTTCACAATGACAAAATAAATGCATGCCTACAGCATCACTATCCCATTATAGCACTGTAAAACAGCATGCAGGCATTATGAGTTCTGACTGCAAGGTGAGATCATGTTCATGGAAAAAGTAAATTACTGGGCCTAATGTCTCAGCTGCTGGAAAACAGCCACATACCCTTCAGTGTCTTTCAGGCAGGGACTCAGGCGGAGGCCATCCTATTCCTGCATCCATTACACCTTTGCCAGCAGCACCTTCCTGCGTATCTAAATCCCAACAGTTTGGTATTTTGGTATTAACGCTAAGAACTTCTAGATACCTTCTAGACCTTTAGAGACTGCCTAACTACAAACATAGGTGGAGGTATCCACCTGTGTCTGCACTCAGAAGATGAAAAATATATGGAGATGCCCAAGCACGCAACAGGTCACAGGGGGACACATGGGACAATCTGAAACGCCAGTCCATACCACCTGCTACTGGACAAGTCTACCTAGACCTAGCTGGACATCTGTCACAAGACCATGGAGCAGCCTTGAACTTCTGTTGATTTTATGGGAAAAACTGCCCAAGCCCACATGCTCTTGGGCCACCTGTGGATTTGCTCAGCACAATTCTCAGATGATGTGGACCCATGTTGACATTGGCCACCAGACTTGAACTTCCTCTTCTCCAAGAAAGTTGGTGGGATTGCACTTTCTAATCCAGTTTGTTTTATCTTCCCAACGTCCCAGTCAGGTGGAAACTGGGATGTTTATGTTCAGATTTCTTCTCGGCCCAGTTTGGTTGATTTTAAATTCACTCCACCTAATCCTTTTATAGCTCTACTCCATTTAATGTCTTTTCCATAACTGAATTCAAGCTCTTCTCCTAACCTCTACCTTTCAACAACCATACCTATTCCTAAATTCTTCTTAAATGTGCTTAAGACATAGTTAGACTGTATTTGCCATTCCTCTTGCTGAAAGCAGTTTGCAGCCATCCACCTCTGGTCCCTTCCTTTCCACTAAGATCTCTGTAAGGCATCAGATCAAAGCTGATTGTGTGGAGATCAGGTTGGGCAGATATCTCTTGGTCTCCTTCTCTTGCTTGTTTGGCCTGTTTCTGGAAGAAAATCAGTACTGATGAGGCATAAAGCTCTCTAGCTAATATTTTCTATTATTTGGAAATTAAACACAGCTCTGCATTGCTATGCTTTTCATTTTTTTCCTGGTATATGTCAATTTAATTTCTCTTAATTTGTATTAAGTATAGGGCACTTTTATCCCCCTTATTCAGCTGTTATTACTGCCAGTTTCTTATGAAAGATGTGAATTAAACATCTCATCTCCATGTTGTGAGTATCTGCGGAACTAGAGATGTTTTATAGCACCACCAGCAGCTTGAAGATGCAACTTATTGAGTGAAAGTGTCTTTTTTTCTGTTGTTAGAGGAGCTTTAACATATAATGGTGCATTTCACTAATTTAGATTGGGTCATTAAACATTCTGTGTACCAATACAGAAGAAAACTTGGTATGCTGCCTTTAAACAAAGGCCATGGATTAATGACAAGTAAAAATAAAAAGGCTTCTCTTTCTTTGGATATTATCCTGACACTTTTCAACACTAAATAAGATATTTTTCCTTTCCTAATTCTGTTGAGAATGTACAGCAATATTTGTTTTGTAACTGTGGGATAACAAATACATGAGGAAATAAGGAAATAAGTTTGTGAGTGGATGGCAAATCTGATTAATTTGGAAGTAGAAGCAGTGTTTCTTCTCAGAATGAATTTATCTTGAAAATTGGACAGGCCTTTTGGATTTGCATTCATCTGGGAATGAACACAGTAATTCTTTGGTGCCCATTCACCTACCTATTCTGCAATCTAACCACACAGCATATATTGGTCTGCTGATTCCACTGGAGAACACCCTGGCAGAATTATAGGTGGTGGCTGCTTGGCTTTTTCTCTGAGTTTCCAGCCTTTGGCTGTAGCCAGAAGGGAAACTGAAGGACTAGAATATCCAGACTTAAGGAGAACAGTGTCTATAAGGGAATACACTTCAAGGCATTAGGAAGCTTCACAAAATGAATCTGTTCACCACATTCAATATGAGCAAAAGCAGAGAAAAACATATGATGAGGATAATACATATTATTTTGCCAAGAACAGAAGTAATATTTCTAAATTTTCATGCATTCTTTTTTTACTATGGGGAGTCTTTCAAATACAAAATTAAACAATTGTGAGGACCTCATAAACCTATAATGAGTAAAAGATAGATGTTATGAATATTTAAAAAAAATACTGATTTTGACTAAGCCCAAAGTTTAAAATTCTGAAATCTTTCATTGAAGAGAATTTATTCTGCAGGGCTCCAGTTTTGTAGCCCTACAAACATTAATATTAATTTTTTGTCTGATGTATCTAATTTAAATGGAAAAAATAACCCTGTAAAAGTTTCTCTGTGTATTGCAGGCAGTTTCAGCAGAATTACATAAGGAATGAATTCCCTTGCTTTGCTTTCTTTCCCTGACATACACTAAACACTCTAATTTAAACTTTTCCCTATGGGACCAATATATTTTCTGAAATTCCATAGTATTTCAGTCATGTGATACTTCTCAGTCTGATAGCAGGAGACATAAGAAAAATGGTTTGAAGCTGCATTGAATCAAGGTGAAAAAGGAGGCCACTGTTTTGTACAGAATGAAGCTTTTATAATTCAAACTGTTAACTCAAGAGCACTCCTTGGCACACAGCAGGCAGAAGCACTATTACCACCAGTGCCTGCAGATTAATATTTCCAGTCATCAAGTGAAACTCAAAACAGCCACTGTTCTCCAAAGCAACCATTTATCATCTGAGAATAGAGATTTTATGCTAAAAGAAATTTAGCAAGCATTTTCCTATTTTTTTTTCCCTTCAAGCACCTAAACACCAAGGGCTTGGCTGTGGAGTGTACTGTAGTATGCGAGAGTAAAACCCTAATCAGTCCAGTATACTGGTTTGTGATGTTTGAGAATGCCCTACCAAGGCAATTTATTTTCCTGCTGCTATGTGGATGAGATTGGGCCAATTGTGCAGCAGGACTGATTTCATTTAGCAAGAAAGGTGAGTAATCACACTACCCCTCCAGGCAACCCACTTTCTGCCCACCACTGTGGTCACCAAGCTCGGCTTCCTCGTTCTTGCCTTGGCTGAATTAATCTAATGTCTGAAGCATTCTGCTAGCTGTTAATACACAAAAAGTGATCAATGAGTTAAATACAAAGCTTGGCCACTGTGACTTAGAAAGAAGAAGAAAAATATTTTTTCCCTATTGGCTCAAAACCAATACATCTTCACTAAATCAGATCCTCAAGGCTTCCAGAAATCTGAAAATTACTATGAAAATATTTAACTTACAAGGTAGAAAAATGAATGAGATATGTACTAAAAAATAGAATAAATTTATTTCTTAAGAAAATAGGAAAAAAAATGAAATAAAGCCTGTTTGCTTATTGATGAACACATAAGGTTTAAATGGTTTATTTAATCACTTATTCATGAGCACTTCATTTCAATGTGAAGTTCAAACAGCAGCACTTCAAGCAAAGGTCTATTGAGTGTGGATACTTTCTTTCCAGGCCTCACTGCTTCTGGACTGGGGACTGGAAAACTACTAAGTTTAACATGAGGTTACCCTCTTAGTCTTGTTAATTCACACCAGATCTAGCTGTGAATTCTTGAGTACCTTCCTTCTCAAAAAGAAAAAAAAACAAAAAACAACCAGAAACTGATTAGAACAGAGATCTGGTTTGAAAGGGGGACCCTTTGTCCTGCTCACTGCGGCCAGGTATTACTTACAGTTTACCCAAGTGCACAGTCAATCCAGGATTGGTATCGCTATTCTGAGTTCAGCTCCTGCTACTTTTGAGCTTCAGGAGCTGGAGGCTGACTCTACTGCAGAGTGTGTACTCAATGAGATTGTAGCTTCTCTTTTCTGGGGGGCCCACACTCACTTAATGTAATAACTAAGTTACTGAAAGGGTTGAGAAGGGTTAATTCCCAGTGCACATCTTTGACGTAGTGCAGGGCATTAAAGCATTCCTTCCTCACACTCTGGGAAATGGGTTTTGCTAATGCTTTTTACTACCCAGTGAGAAAAGTTACAAGAACAGTCAAAAACTGACAGCTGAATCCTTTTAGTTAAATGTCACCCTCATTTTTGTTCCTCTCCAAGACACTGAACAAACCCAGTGGCACAAAGCAAAACCTGTGCCTAGCTCAAGGAAGTGTCCAAGTTTTGCAGATCCCACATATGCTTATTAAGTGGAGCCGGGTAGAAGTGGAGGTTACTTCACCAAACCTACCTGGCTTTGTCTGAGAGGCAGCTTTTTCATGTTTAACACGTTCATGCTCTGAAAATAAGAACCCCTACATTAGAAGGTTTTTTATTTTTAGAAGATTTTAAAAAGAAAAGATTCTCATTGTAGTTATAGAAGATGATTTTGCATTACATATTCCCACTATACTTGAGAAGAACTTTTTGATAGCTATAATTCTTAAGAAACAATGTTTAACTATTTTTCCCTATAAAATTAAAATAATATAAATTCTTTTTTAACTTTTTAATGTGGTTTAATTATTTTCTGTGGATTTTTAGAAATATAATATAATTTCTAAAATGATCAATTGCTTCTAGTATGAATTGTGATTGCTATCACTGATCTGTATAGAAAATTTCTCCTTGATGTTTAATACAGAAATTATGGCAGTTTTTATTACAACAGAAGTGGGGTTTTCTTGTGAAGAATTACAAATAAATGTCCAGTCTCCTGCATAAAGGATAAGAAAAAATGTTTTTCTTTGTTCTGGGTTTGGCTGGACTAGGGATAATTTTCTTCATGTTAGCTAGTATGGGGATCCCTTAAATATATTGTGAGACACTAACAATAATGGATATTATTCCACATTACAATATAATGTGTAGGCAATTTTGTGCTGTTTAAAAACAGTATGCTATCCAAATCCCAACATTATGAGACAGAAAATATTTCAGAGGAATGTTAAAAATATGTTTAATTCTGATTTGTAGCTGTTCAGCAGGTGAGCACTGTAGCATACCAAGAAATAAACCTCTAAAACTTGGACCAGAGACCTGGCCAGAAAATTGCAGAGACCCTTCTCCATCTGTGGTCCCCTTGATTGTTTCCCAGTGTGAAGCTGCCATGGAGACAAAAGGCATAGGTGGGTCTCAGCTGAATTGGAAAGCAGTTTCCATGCAACGTGGAACCTGTCAAACACACCTGGTCCTCCATTAACAGAGCAAGCCACTGAAAACCAGTTTCATAAGTCAAAGTGTTGTGTGGGTTTGCATTGATGGATTCCACCATAAGCTGCTAAAACTTTGTAAAAATAAGGAAATACCTTCCTTCTGAAAGTTAAAATAACAATATTCTATATTGCCTTGGTACTTACTGTGCTCATGCGGGTTCTCTGAGGAAGCTAGAAGTAAACAAAAAGGTGTATTTTAATATTTTTATAGCTGTGATGCGGAATTTAGTTCATTTCTTTGTGATATTTTAGACATAAAATTTTAGTGAAATCTGTATTGGAGTGTGCAACAGTTACACTGTTCACCCCAGATGCATAAATGGAACACTTAGCTAAGGAACACATGCATCCTAAATTCATCATTTACCCAAAATTTGGTATAAACACCCCTGGAATGCTCTGCACCTCTTCTGAGGGCTGAGTCACCCTCACTAAACACTGACTGTATACCAAACCTAGGGAAACTACCTGGATAAGTAAGGTGCTTAGATTACTTAGTGCCCACTACGACAGAAAATGAATTTTAGCTTGAGTGAGGAAACAACACCTAGGGCAGTCTAAAGATGACAGTCCCTCACAATTGCACCTGTTCTATGAGGACAATGAATTTCAGATGGCTTCAGTGGTACTCCAAGAAGTAGAAAGATATTTGAAAATGTTCATTAACTTCATTAGGCCACTTCTAAACAAAAGAACTTCACTGCTGCCACTTCTAAACTTTGTGCCATTTAAATTTCTGCATTTTTCCAGGCAAAAAAAAAAATCACAGATGAAATAAAACTGAAAACCAAATGAATACTTTCCATGGATGGTAAGGCAACATTCCTCAGGTTAACAGAGCTGTACCCAATGTCACTACTGGTTCTGCAGAAGGAAGTGAAATGTCAAGCCCTAGCCCTCCAGCTGGATTTTTTTTCTTGACTTTTGCTATGCAGCTGTTGTTTCCAAGAGAAAAAAGGCTCTACCACCTGCATGTCTTCTGTGTGTGAGAGAGAGTAATCCCACTAGGAGATGTGGCAGGGCAGGGCATGAGCTGCCTTTGCAGCCCCAGCAGCACAAGCAATAAAAGTGCTGCTGTGAGCTCCCAGGCTGTGATTCATTGAAATCCTGAGCTCACCAGCTCCCACTTGGGCCAAAAACTGCTCTCCATGTGGGTTTCTGTTTCACTTGTTTTCCCTGCAGTATAAAATCCACTCCCATTTTATATCCAGTCTCTAATCTAAGTTATTGTTGTGAATTTAAGGAGACAGCAACTGGAGATGGTGTACAGGACAAAGTGAAAAAAAACCCAGAACATTTTTGTGGGTAATAAAGAGTAAAGATACAAAGTAAGTGTATATGCTTGCTCTGAACGAAGGAAACAGAAATAGGAGCTCAAAAAAAAAAAAAAATGTCCGAGGACAAAGCCACATTTGTTATTTTTATGTGTGTGAGTAAACCTTTTTTGCAAATTTAGGCTCATTTAACACCATAAAACCAACCAAAATGTAGTTCCCTAAGCATCATAAGTTGAGGCAAATTCTATTGCAATTGAGTTTCCATGAAATATGTCAGAAATTTGTAGAGGAAATTAATTTTTTATTGTGCCAAAAGACATAGTGAGATATGTTCAGGAAATATGAATTTCAATTTTCAAAAAGGAATTTCAAAACAAATATTTAAATAAAATCTGAACATTAAACCATTAGCTAATATAATGACTTACATAACTAATACAGAATATTGTGTCATAAAACTCTTTCAGTAATCACCCAAAATAATCATAACTAGGCTACATATGAACAGTGTTAATTTAAAAACTCTCTATGGACACTGCTTAGCAAATTTTACAAGCAAACTTTTGTAATAATATCCATATCTAGGATCTGGCTAAAATCAAAACAAAACCATTACTCCTTAACATTTCAGTAAAGCCAATACAGTTATTTCCTCTTTTATGTTGGTAAATATCAATCACAGATAATGTTTAAAACAATAGGAACTCAGTTAAAATCTGGTCCCTGAAGTTTGAGAAAGTATCTCTGTTGTCCTTTTCCATCTTTTCTGTGAAAGCATTAATTAGACAAACTTGTATAATGTTGGCGTCAAGATAGATTGAAGACTGAGATTACTGCTATCTGTGCTTTGCCTGAAAGTCCATCTTCCTTATTTCTGGCATAAAACTCAGAGATATTTATACCAGATATTTTGATAAAATAATGTAGATATTCTACACTTAAAAGTCTCTAGAGTGTTGGTTATTCTAAAAAAATCTATATTTTTTTCTATTAAAAAAGCCAAAACAAAATACCAAGATGAAATTTTGAAATGGTATTTGGGCCATAAATATAAACCTGTATGTTTTGCCAACTGTGATTTTATTCAATTCAATATTAATGTTATCTTTCTTGCATTAAAAAATGCAACTCAAATGATGTACAGACTAAGCAGAAAGTTAAAAAATGAAATCCCAAAACCATTAGATTAATTTTTACAGTAACACAATTATCTATAACATCGATACCTTGATTTTTATTCTACTTAGTGAAAATGGCAAGATGATAGTCCAGGTCAGACTCTGCAAAGTGTGTAATGATATATGTAATTTAGCTTAAAGGATGAGAAATTAAAAACTGTGTTATGCAGTTCTGGGAATCACACACACTTCATGTAGTATCTTGCACTGAAAGTGCAAACAAGCATTTTTTGTTTTGGCCACTGATGGCAATAGGGTGTTGGGCTAAATCAACTCCTGGTGTCATTTCAAATAGGTGTACTGATGTCATTAGCTAACAGGACTACCTGCTGGGTAAAAAAGAACTTATTGTTCACAATGGTAGAAAATTCAGTCCTAAGTAAGTGTTTTATCTTCATTTATTTAACATTTAAATTGTACTAGAGGAGGTCAGATTTGAATTGAATAAAAACAGTTGGATTTTTGATGAAGTATTTGAAGCTACATAAGAACTGGATCAATGAAATTATATGGTTCTACTTTCAGCAAAAAATTGCAATGTCTTTTCTGCCATTCAAAATTTAACTTGGAAAACAGCTTCATAGATATCATGCTGTTTTTCACTTCAATTTTTTTTTTTTACTTGCCTGCTATTCTGAAGGCTGAAAGGGTATTAATTATATATGGAATATTTTTGTAAATTAGATTCTGATATGGGTTCAGACACTAAATCCTGCACTTTATTGAACCATAAATTGGTAAGGCTAAAAGCAGAATGTGCTTTTTGATTATAACGTCTATTTTCCATCTGTGTAACAGTTATTTGCCATTCAGACAGCAAATACATTTCTGAGTGTGCACATTCTGTAAGAAAAGAATATGTTGTGCAGGAAATAAAAGCTATGCCAGAAGTACTTGTTTTAGTTAAGAAAAACAGAATAATAATACATGCTGTAGCTGGGGAAAATTATTTACAATTAGATAGTTACAGGTGTATTATAAACAAGAAATTTACTTTCCATTAGACAAAGTAAGAGCCTGGTTTATTTCCCATTAAAGACAGCACAGAGATTCTTTGCCATGTTTTGGACTAGACATTGTATGAATACACACACATAATTTTAATCTGTAACTACATTACAGGCCGAGAGAGATCAAGATCAGCAGGAATCTTCTAATAGAATTATCCAAATTTGAATTGTATACCTTCCAGTTTATGAATCATGACAAAGATAAAATTTGATTTCCCTCTATAATGTGAGCTCATTCTTTCTGAACTATGGGCAAACAAACTATTTGTCCTTTAGACAAATTAGTGGTCATTTCGCCCAAATTTAAGTTTCAAGAACTTAAGAGACCACATCATTGTGCATAATTTAAATAAGACAGTTTTGGTCTAGTTAGGTCAAGTTTTTTCAAACTGTAAAGCAACTGCATTATAAAGAAGTCAAACAGAAAAAAACATATTCCTTACATGTCTCAGATAATAAGTTCAGAAAAAAGGGGATTATTAGGGCTTACCTAATAAGGTAAGGAACAGTTCCCTATATTTGTGAAGTTGTCTGTACTCTTTGTCATTCAAAGGAGAAGTCAAATATTTGCATAAGTTTTTTAGATCAGCAGACCTGATCTGTCCTATCTACCCGTGTCTTACTCAAGTTCTTCTGGCTAGATGAACAGCTGGCAGACTGTGTTGCAAAGCCAGTCTACTGAGCATATGTCTAAAAAAGTGACTCAAAAAACAGATTACCTGCATCAGGATTCCTGGAAAGAGAATGTCTTGTGCTCATCCTGACCTCTGCTCTACATTAAAAAATTGCCTTGACAGAGTATGACCAAGAATTACCTTGTGGCTGAGTCAAAATAAAGAAAGCAAGAATTGTGTGGTGGTGGCACAAATACAGGAAGTTGGTATATGATTAAAATATACTGCATGCTGTACAAGCCTTGTCTTCACAGGATCTCTTAATTTTACAACATCCATTTCACATTTCTGGCTTGCCTTAAACCTAGAATTTTCCAGGATATTTGTCCAGGTTTCTAAACATGAAGGAACTATTATACCACATTAACATGACAACTATGAAATGCTAAGTGATTAAGGCTGTCTGGAATATTTGTAGGGAAGCAGAGAGCTTGATCTTCTTACTCTTACTCTTGGTCTAGGAATGCTCCTCTGAGTCTGTGCACCTCCACAGATTTCCTTGGATCACTCTATCAGCAGTGGCTTAAGGATGATAACAGGATAAATTGTTAAGACAAACCCTCCTAAAATGCCATGGGTTTCAATTATCATTAATACTTAACCATTGATATTAGAGCCTGTATGGTATTCACTTGCAACAAACTAATCTTCCTATTGCCACTTTCCACTAAAAAAAGCTGTCAGGCTGCTCTCACAGTTCTTTTGGCTTTATTTTCTTTACAAGAGAAGCGTAGCTCAAGATATCTATCTGCTTTCCTAGAGCTGTTGTGTTTGTGTCCTTTCTGTTTGGTTTGTTTTATACCTCAGGGCCACATTTTGAAAAATGAGCTTACTCTTGGTTTTGGAGGATTTTGTTGATGTTGTCTAGAACAACTTGTTTTTTAAGACTTCTTTTAACTGGCAGTTCAAGAGTACTTTATATAACAGGGAAAACCAAAAAGTAAAAGGAGGGAAGGGAAAAACTTTATAATGGTGTGAATATACTAGAAGTAGCAAAGAAGTAGAGACATTTCCAACATTTTTAAATGACTTTTAATAAGAGGAATTGCTTCAACTTCAATCTGAGATGCATGCCTTTAGGAATCATTAGTAATGATCCCAATATTTCTCAATTTCCCAAAGTCACTTAAACAATAGAAATGCTCTGGGAAATATAAGTTGTTGAAACAGCAATCTTGCATGGTGGCACTGAAAACTAATATCTTTAAAGTACTATAAGTCTTAATATCCCAGGAGGACAAATCTTCCATCGACAGAGCTGGAAAGAATAAAATTTAATTCAAATGTAGATGAGGTACATCTGCTGTATTAATGCATTTCATCTTTAGGCACTTGTGGTGAAAGACCTGAAGAGCTTCCTCTCAATACATCCTCAGCTTCTGACGTTTTCATGTGCTGTTCCCTGAAACTGTGGGATGGGAACATACAGATGAGGGAGAGTATGCTAACAAGTTTTCACTTTTAGAAATATCACTTTTACATTTGCATATAGCTAAGGCAAAACACAGTGGAGCTTGGGTTGTCTTTATTGCAACATAAATTATTGACTCTCAAAGGGCAACTGAGTGAAATCAGGCAGACTGAAATTTATAGGAAGTTAGAATGATTTTTCAGAATATAGATGTTAGTTTATGCAAAAAATGTTCACCACTCTATATAAAAAAATTGGAGCCAAAAGTAGCACCTCTTGCAGATGTTAATATTAATTATAATTTAATTTTTAGTCATAATGCCTGTTATTGGTGAAAGCTGGCAAACTAAACCTCCTGGGTCCAGATTCCATGCAAATACTTTGAAAAGGAATTTCTCAGCTGAGGTCCTTCTTATCTATGACTGGATTTGTAAAAGTATAATAATGGCTGAAAATATATTTACATCTGTTACGAAATAAATGTGAAATAATAATAAATTAGAAAATAATAAGATGACTATGGAAATCTAGAAAAAAATAATTTTGGAGGAGAGATTAGTTGATACAAGGGGTGGAGAAAAATAAAAATTAATTGGCTTTTGAAAAAATGGACATTTCCCAGCGTACTACTCAAATTAACATGATGATTAAAGCAGAGGGCTAATGACTAACTTCTTGAGACATAACACACTGAACCATCTTTTTTCCTCATGAACTGCTGCTGATCACTGCTTTTGCTTTAATTGCAACTCTGTAAAAGTACATTTCTGCATATTATGTCTGCATAGATAAGAAAAAGAAAGGTAGATTGACACTAGAAGAACTATTCATTCTGGAATTGCGTCTGAATAGAATACCTGTGAGCATTCATTTGCACACACCTTTGTGCAGAGCAATAAAGTATTAATTTATCCCATGGGGAAACTTTTAGCCAATTAAACATGTGTTATGTGGATATGCAGATGTTCAAGCAGATTATGCTGATTGACAGATTATTTCTAGACAGAGTATTTCTAACATGATGCCAATATAAATGTGTTATACCTAACTTACAGTAACAACACAGGCCACCAATTACACAGAGCAATCTTTCTTCAGAAATCCCAGCTGTTTCAAAATCATTAAAACAGTAGTTTAACTGACTCCAGTTTTTTGGTAGCAGGGGCTGAATAGATTAGTGTTGTACTTTAATGCAACTAAGAACAATTAACACAAGCTTAATCATAACTGCAATTGAAATGCTATGCCAGCTCTATCAATATGAATAATTTTGCAGGTTTGTTATTATATAAGACTTAAAAGTCTTCTTAAGACTGTCCTGGTGTCAAGATTTTTGGTTAAATCCTACTAAAAATAAAAATATCATCATTTTTTGAAAAAAACATGGATGCAAGGTAGCATCATTAGTTTTATGTTTCAACTATGAGTACACAGAGGTGTTAGGTAGATAAACATGGATATTTCACTTTACTGCTAAAATTACTAGATTAAATATTTACATTAGATCCTCCATCTAAGTACAGTGAGAGTGGATATTCAATCAGTTTTTAAGATCTACAAATGGTCCTTCTCCCTTCTCTTTCAATGTCAGATTCTTAAGAGAGGAAAAGTTGTTAATTAGCAACAAACAATCCTAATATTCATTGGCATTTGTTTTCTGTTCTTGTTACTAAACGTAAACTATGTTCCCTGTTATAATTAAGTGTGAAATAGAAATATCTCCAGAGGGGCAAGTAATTGCATTCTGACACAGACACAAGACAGATAAAACACTCTTTGCAGATGCTTATTTCTCTTTATCAGTCCTAAACCGAGACTAGGATGAACAGTTTCAATGTAGATTTACAACTTTATATATCTTTGCATGAGGTAAAGTTTCTTAATGATTACATTAACCTGAGTATCTAAAAAAAATTTTAAAATTTATGAATTCAGTGAATAGTCATGAGCTTGAGACAGCCATTCCTCTACCTGCTTATATTGAATGGGTCATGTCTTATCCCACTGAAATATCTGCAACATGGGAAGTTCTGTCCATCACTAAACAGAGGTTCTACAGATTGTTAAGTCTCACATAACCCTATAAAAAGGACATAAATTATTTATGCCCCTAAGATAGTTGAGACAAGGCAAACAGAGGTCAAGCAAATTTAACACTTATCTGATGTAATATTTTCAGAGAATTTTCTTTATTTAATATAAATTATATGTTCATCAATATTCCTTGAAAATGCTGGGGACTTGTTATTTTAGCATGGGAAATCAAAGTTCACCAGCGCATGGGTAGCCATCTATCAAATTGAAAACAGAAGAGTGGATTTCCATTGAAAAACATCTTGTTTGCAGTTCAAGATTTCTGTAGAGTGTTTTTCATTAAAATCACCTTATTTAACTCTTAATCTGATGCAGAATGACAATATTAACTACAGTTTGGAAGATCCTTTGGGCTCCATCTTGTGGCTATTTCAGTGATTGTTACCTTTGAGAGAGCTGCCTGCCTTCAGCTGGTCAAAGTATCACTAATAGTTTCAACAGCATACTAGCATATGGCTGTATTTATTATTTTCTAGTATATAATACAGAATTTTTGACCCTATTTTAAAAAAATGGTTTTTAAAGTATTTATAATGATTTGGGTTTTTTTAATCCCTTGGTTTAGGACTAAAAGTTCTATTAAGAGGTTGTGTAATACACTTTGCAGTTATAGAATCAGATAATCTACCTTCTTATCCTTTGTCTCCTGTTAGAAAATGGCATAATGAAGCTGTGATTCAGCTTGAACCAGTGGCATCTGCAGCTGAACAGAAATCCCATGCTACCATGACAATTTGCTTTTTGAATAAGATTGCTGACTTTCAATTTTTCTGGTCAATTACAAAACAAAACAGTTCTGAAATACCCCCATTTTGGTTTGGTTTGGGTTTTTTTTCAGTTTGGAAAGCATCTTGATTTTTATGTGTATTGAAAAGGGATGCCAGCATGCTTTGGCCAGTTTATTGCACACCCTGTATGCAGAACAGCAGTTTCCAAGCCATATAGTAAAATTGCAAGGAGTACTAGAGGGAAATTGTTCTTTCCTGAATTGACAAAAAGATATAGCTTGGATCTTGAATGTATATGGCTTGCCCATTTTCTCCTTTTGTTTGATTTTAGCTGTACTCAGATGATACACATTTTTTACACCATGATGCATTTATTGAAAAAAAGTCTAAATGTGATCTCACATGCTCTCCTGTCAATTTATTTTGATGAAAATTGTCATATGAATGTGATTTTCATTTTGCTTTCTAAAAAGTAGTAAATGAATTTAAGAGCAAGGTGTCAGAGTGTTAGCGCTGAAAATCAGAATGGGAGTATTGCTATTGACAGGCAACCTGGCAGCTCAGGTTCACGAGTCGCTTTCAACAATGAGTGTTCTTACGCGTACTCGTAATAATGAGCAACCACAGGGATTGTGTCACAGCTGAATCCTGTTTGGTCCACTAGAAACACAGATGTCAAGAATCTGTACAAAACAAGACTTTCCAATGGCTACCAGAGAGATAAATCACTACTCTTACTTGCTTGACATCCCCAAATCAGTCCATGTCCTCTATAGTCAGAATAAGCAGGGTATGTGAGACATGAATTGAAATAAGTTCTTTATGCAGAACTAGGAATTGGTATTGTTCTATTCCAAACAAGGGTTTTTGTAACCCTGTGTAGTTATAAAACATTTTTGAAATATTAAAATACTCTTTTGGTTTATAAAAATAATTATTGATATTTCTTTCATTTAAAAATGGCAATTAAATGTAAAAACAATTATATAATATTTCAGCATGTTACATTTCTGTTTACTGTTTTCTGGGTAAATTATGGGATTTATATTACTTTACCAACACCTAGGTCTATTTTAATCAGTTTGATTTCTTGCTCACATGCTTTGAATTATTAGCAACAGTTAAAAATTTTTGTCTACTGGCAGCCAGATTTGCTCTTGGGAAATTCCTTCCTCATGCAAAGATTTTCTGTCTCTTGCCCTTTTGGAATTGACAACATTTACACATTTCTGTGACAGCTTCTCTATCCCACACATGTTGAAAGAAGGCATAACATGATGCTGGAAGGTAAAGCTGCCCATTTTCTAGGACTTTGGTCACAAAGTCCTAGAGATCTAACCTTTGAAAGAGAAATAATGAATGCCTAAATTTCATGCATTAATTGTGCCTCAAGGTTCCTGTTAGCATCACCCATATTTGGAGAAATCAGCATAATATATAATTTTTCTCCATCTTAATTTTGTTCTTTTCTGTCTTTTGCCAGCTCCTTCAAATCTGATTTATGTTATGCACAGATTGTACCACTGACTGAACGCGTCATTCCATCTTCTTCTCTTTTATGCCTTGTCACTCTGTATGGCTCATTATTCTTGTTTTTCTAGATGAGGGATGTTTTTGAATAGGACAAAATAATTGGAGAAAGCTTCATGTAGAGTACAGTGTCTGTGTGCTGTATGATTCACGTGAGAAATGGTAAAGTGCTGTTGGAACTGTGGATGCTACTACCACAATATATTTTGGATAATGAGCCAGTCAATTTAGTGCGTTTCCTGGCTACTTCTATTATTTTTGCAGCTGTGCAAAAAATACTGTATCCTTAAGCAAAACCAGTGAACATTACCCTTTTTTATTGCCAGTCAGAGGAATACACATGCAGCCTAGAGCAATTTCTTATGACAACAGAATAAGCAGAAATAAATAAAACCTTCTCATATTTGGAGTTAGCTAGTAGCATGCAATATTTTCCATGTGGGACCTGCAGAGAAGGGGAAGCTAGATGAGAAAGCATAGCAACTAAAGCATGGCATGTTCATTTTTTGGAAGAGGCCTTATTACTTCTCTCCAGTTTTTCAGTTTAATGCATATCTACTAATGGCAGGAACATCATTGAACCAGTTTGCCTTAGTCACTGGATTTCATTTTTCTGGCTTTTTTTTTTTTTCACTAGAATCACTACCTTCCTTGCTGACAATGTTAGTTATGATCTCAGAAAACCAGAAGGTGGTTTAATCAAAAAAAAAAAAAAAAAGGGGATGATAATCATAAGAATTACTAAAACTGAATTTCAGTTCATACATCCATGTTTCTCTGAAATAGGTTGGTGGTAATCAGCAGGATGATGTACAGCCTGAGCCAGGTGCAAAATCCTTTCAACTAAGAAATCAAAGGAAATATTTTTAAGCAAAAGAAATATAGAAAAGAAAATTAAATGGGAAAATCAATCTAACTTCAAAAATGTTCATGAAAATTCATTTTTCAATAGTTTTGTTGGGAAAGATTATGGTTAAAGGTGAGGAAAATCCTACCTGGTGAAAAGTGAGCACTAGGTATGTAAGACAAATAACCTTGGTGTTCTTCTGTAAAAGAATGGGCTCATAACCTGACAAGGGTGAGGGAAGTAGCACCCTTAACTATTACCTCATTTTTTTCTTTCCATCGGGGATGTAGCAGTTCATGTTTTTGAACACAGCAGACATTTTGATATTTGAAAACCAATGGCTCTATGAGTAGCTGCCAGTTTTCTGATTCTCCCTGCTTCATGTCCTACCTTTCATGCCTCAGTTGTTGCAAATTAATCTTTGGACAAAATGTCCTGCTCTATACCTATTAAGCATGGTTGTTTTTGATGACTGAAATTATTTTATTGTTCTGTTAAAGACATGAAGTGAAATTTTGGCTTTAGAGGAGTGAATGGGAATTTTGCCACTAACATCAACACTGCCAAGATTTCACTCATGAGCTGATAAAACAGTTGAGACTATAATTTTTTTCCCCAATTCAGTTAACAGCTCTGTACAGGGATAACAGAAAAAAAAAAAATAAATTAGTAGGATTGAAATGTCTTCATGTATAGACAGTAAAGGTTGGCTCCATTGCTCAATTATGTGAATCATAGAATTTCCAAATGGCAAAAGACATGCCCTACACTCACCCAACCAAATCTCCCATTAATAATAAAGAGCTATTTTTTTTCTCCTTGAATAAAAAACAATCTCAAATAATCCTAAGAAATATATGGATATGTTCTCAAAATGTTTCCATTGTTCTATTTACTGAGAAAAACAAGATTTATAAGCCCGATATTCAATAGAGTTGAATAGGTTGAAAAAAATATCACCTCGGTGCAAATATTTCATTATTTTTGCTGTTTGAATAAAATCAGAAAATTATGAAAAGAGGTTTTAACTCAGCAAATCTTATTCCAAAAGGCAACACTATAAATAGATATTTAGTGTCTGATAAATACATTATATTTATCATTAAATAAAAGTAATACTTTAGGTTCTGATTTAGTGCAAATTTTTCCACTAATCTGTTAAAATATCAGAGAATGACTTCAGCAAATGTTACATGCAAGGTTCATATATATGTGAAAAGAGGAAATTTAATGTGTGTAGAAAAGCAGCTTCTGCAAAGAGCAAGCAGCCAGGTCAGCATGCATGATGCACTGCAAGTTTTGTTCTCTTTGACAAATCCTAATGTGGTAACAAAGGCCTTTCATTTTCCTCCCAGCCAGAATGATGAAGTGTCTGATACTGCTCTGTATTGGCCCGTTTTAGAAAGGAGCTAGCAATAGTGGAAATGACAAGAGTGTTATCACAGCAGGAGCAGATAAAGTTGGCTGATGGTAGCACACGAGTGTATGTCATCACAATGCTGTGTATCACCACAATTGTATCACTGAACGAAAGAAACATTTCTCACAGCAGTCACACAGCCTGAAAGACCTTTCAGTCAAGGAAAAAAGATTGATTTACCTTTCTTCTCCCCCTCCTTTTTCACTGCAGCTGAAACAGAAACAAAAATACAATGTTTTCAAAATTGAAGTTAATAGCAGTATCAGTAAAAATTATTTAACCTATATGGGCCATTGTGTATATATATCAAACCACACATATATTATGCCACAAAGGGATACATTTCTTTGCCAGATGAAGAAACTGAAGCATTTACTCACAGACACCCAGCTCTGCTATTGATGAGAGCATATTCCAGCTTTCTACATTCTCACACATAACTTCCATCCTGGCCGTCCTTCCTCCCAGACATTGATAATGGGAGAGAGTCATAGAGTGAATATTTCAAAATCAACAGTGCAGGAGGAGGATAGATTGAAATGGCAAGGCATAAAGGGGTAAGAGAAGTATAGAGAAAGATTATGAGACATAATCAGTTTAAGAGGAATGTGTGGTTTTTTGCTATTAGAAATTGTAGTATTAAAAAGATGCATAAAATAGGATGTAAAAAAATGCCTGAAATTATATTTCTAAGCCTCTGCCAAATATCGAAACTTTCAAGACCTGATTATCCAACAATCCCACCTCTAAAACCTATATCATGAGTTTTGTGGGAAAGAAAATGGGAAAGAGACTGGAAGAAAACTGATACTTTAAAATTTAACCCAAATTAAAAAAAAAAACAGGAATTAGCTTCTCAGTGGAAGGTGTGATGTGTGACCAATATTTCAACTCTAGAGACAGAATAAAAATTCCCTAAAACTCAGCCCAGTATTCCAATAAAACCTTGCATACATCTACAATGAATACTGTGAAATCATAACAAAATTTTATTAAAAGGGATGAGGTGGCTAAAATGAGAGTTACCTGTATTTACAGATGACTGCTGCAACTCTGATGGAGATGAGCCAAGCTTATTTTTAAATCTGTTCAAAATCCATGTACTACCCATTCACCAGCCCACATTTATAGGACTGAAACTTCTAAAAATGTAGTTACAGATGTAATTTTATTTTGAAATGTCTGTTAGAAGTGGTCTTAGCAAGCTTCTGCCTTAGGCTAGCATTTGCAGGCAAAAAAAGAGAGAGGAATTAAGATTCAGAGCCTGTACTTCCCAGAAAAGGGTGTTCAGCACCCAGCTGCTGATATGAATGGATTTGATGTGGCTCTGGAACTGGAAATGAAACAAGCAGAAGTGTAACTCTGCCCTTTATTGGATAATGTGCCCTGGCACAGGACAGAAATCAAAGATAATGAGGTCAGGAGAGGGCAGACACTCCCTCGTAGTTTCAAATGTTTGCATTTTGCGTGCTGATCTCTGTCTCTTCAGTGCTCTTAAAATGAGAAATCATTTTACTTCAAACTGTTTGTACATCTGGATAAAACTGATCAAGAAGGAACTGGTTAAACCTTGAATTACTAAAATGCTATTTATCAATGGTCTGTGGCAAAAATATTCTGATTTCAAAGATTTTTCATGTTTTCTACCACTTACCCTCCTTTGAGAATTAGATAAATTTTAAGCATCTCAAGAATGCGCTCAAAATAAAAAAGGTCTCATGACTAGAATTGGTGAAAAACTGACGCAAGGTTTCTGGGATCTAGCCCTCTTTGCAATCACTTCCTTTTTTTTTTGGTAATGTGGGTATCAAAGCTGTGCTGTGCACATTTCACAAACTGTGATTACAGAAGATTGAATAGTTTTTACCCCCAGAGAATGCTATAGAAGCCTCAATGGCTTTTGAAAGGCATACTTATATAGCCACTTGTGGTGTGTTGAAGTGACTCCCAAATCAACAGAAACCCCAAATATCAAGACTCTGGGAAGGGCTTATAGGGGAATGTGCAGTGCACCTCTGGGCTCCTCCTGACTTCTGTGCTGCCACCTTATAGGATGTGGCTCACCGTGCTTCTGCTCCCCAGGCACAGCCAGGCCCCTCCATGCCTTCCGCCGCACATACGACTGGCCAGCTTCTGCTATCGTGCTATTATATCCTGTTGGGTCATCTGCTGGAATTTTCACC
The DNA here is from genome assembly GCF_050655825.1 of Lonchura striata. Lineage (NCBI taxonomy): Eukaryota > Metazoa > Chordata > Aves > Passeriformes > Estrildidae > Lonchura > Lonchura striata. Next base: position 50,882,450 of record NC_140705.1, read on the forward strand.
TTGGCCACAGTCTTTCTGATGGAATGTACTGTAAATACTCAACAAATCCCATGAGACAGAAGAGGCCTCATTCTGACCACAGTAGTCAGTAGCGTTGCTCTGGTCAAGTCCTGCTTGACCAGAACATAAAATGATAAAGAATGAATGAAAAAGAGGTGAGCACTGTCCTTTACATTGCTCTTTCAGAAACTGAGCACTGTGTCTGAATTTGAAAAGCAGCAAAAAGACGGATAGTTTACCCAAGGAACTTGGTTTGCTGTCGATAAAAAGCCATATTACCTGCTGAGTAATCTATGGTAGCCAGGGAGTGAAGGGCATGAAACAGAGTGGTGAACTAGAAAATGTGATGCTCCAGTGCAAGAGACACTCTTGGCCAAGTGCTTTTTACCCTGATTATGTGGTGAAAGAACAAATTCTTGAGTCAACTTGTTTTGCTCTGTACTGAAGAGACTTGTAGTTCTTGAATTAGGAATTTGTACACACAAAGCTATTCAAAGAGGACTCTATTAGCAGCCTTAAGTCACAGTCTGTCTTTTCTAGGCCTACCCAAATCCAGTCATAATTTTTCAGTTAATATTGATAGATGGTATACAAAGCAAAACACATTTATCAAGAATATACACACCATATTCTAGAATTACAAATTGAGATTAACAGAAACCAGATTGAAAGAATCTAGATATCCCAGGAACCAGAAATTAGTATTGTCATATTTTAGGTTTTGTGAATAGGTTAAAAAAAGCATTACAAGCCATGGAGGAACTTGTTCATTTTTTTTTTTTATGCAAGGTGGAAAAAGAAAGGTAAATTCCAGTGATGGAAAGGTCAGAAAACGGATAATGCATTAAGTATTTTCAAGGAGATAAAAAAAAATCAAGTTTATGATTTTTCTATTGTTTTGGACTTTTATCAGAAACTTGAACCTTGATCACCAGCAGTCCTTCAATCTCACACATAGTGGTGTTTTCAAAGGACTTTTTTCTGAGCTGTTGAACAAATACAAACCTTTCCAAAATCATGAAGATATCTTGAAAGCAGCCAAAATCTTGAAAACACTGGTTCCTACTCAAAAGCAATCCTTTCTATGTAGCTTTATGACCCAGCAATAGCCAGAAACAGATACTTAGTCTAAATACTGTCATAGAAGTGTCTTCTACAAATTTTCCCTTTATTTTCTTATAAGAAGAAATTGGCTTCAATCCTGAAACAGGAAGTTTAACTTTATTTCTAAATGTGAAATAATTAATTATGAAAACTACATTTCCATACAGATATCCAGTTCCTCTGTGTCATTTCTAAAGAGCCCTTGACTTAGATTTGTGATTTTCAGTCTTATCATGATCATACTAATTAATCTCAGAGGAAATCTTGAATCTTTCCTATTTCACTTTGTATGAGAGTTTTGTTGTTTTTCTTAGCCCTCTCCACTGCCACATTATCATGTAAGAGTTTTGTACACAACACTCTAGACAAGATGCAGCTTTGATTTATGCAATAGCTTTAGAACATTTTATGCCTTTTCCCTAATGCATTTGCATATGGAAGAAAGTTTTTCACTGACTTGTCTGGAGCAATACTTAGGTACTTTCCTGAATTTACATAGTGAATTTGTAGATAAATACTTCTTTAATATTTTTCCTCCACTCCATATTTAATTCTACTTATTGACACTAAATTTTCTTTGACATTGTGCTGTCTGTTCACCTCATAAATTCAATGTATCACAACCCCTTCTGATCCTGAATTCTTTAACTGATTTTGTCATGTGAAAATTTCATTACATTGCTATTTCTATCTTATCCTGTTAATTAAGGAATATAACATGAGTCCAGACATGGAATCATAAGCAATTAGTCTGTAAACAAGATGCAAGATGAAAATTAACCAATTGCTCTCTGATTCCTAACTGGAAGCTTATTTTCTTTAGTCCTGTAGGTCTTAGGCAGCAGCTCCTTGGCTTCTGCAGTAATTCTTACAATGAAACTTTATAGAGGTCTCTTTAAGCCATTAAATAAATGCTGTGCTTATTGCTTATTAATATATAAGAAACAATTATTACTAAGACATAGTTTCCATTTCTAGACACAACACAGGCTGGAACTCAGTGTTTCCCCAGATATTTGGTTTTGTTCTTAATTTAATTCTGAATTCACAAAATTTCTGACAGATTTTTAATTTCTGAATAACTGAAGTAATTTAAGTGTATTTGCCCTGATATGGTAACTGTTTTGTCTGAAAGTAATTGAAGTTTTAACTAAGTTCTTATATTTATTTTGCTAGAAACACGTAAGCTGTGGGGAAACAAGATCAAATGCAAACTCATCCCATGTGTCAGGTACTCTGTGATAACTGTTCATATGCATGCTGTTATGCTGAAGTGAAAACCACCTCATGTAGGCAGCTACAGCAAGGCATCTGGCATTCACCGAGTTGGTACTGTCTTTGCCCAGCTCACCATAAATTGTCCATCTGTTCATAGCTTGAGAAGAAGATACTGTTTTAAAATATTTAAGAGCCATATAAAGTGATATTTCTCTCAGACCTTCCTAGAAGAAGATATTTCCCTCTTTCAGTCATTTTGAGTTCAGAATTTCTTTAATTCTTGTCAAGAGAAATCTTACTCATGTTAAGAAACTGCAGTTAAAAGAACCAGTATAGTGAGTATCAGAGAGGAGAATTTAGCCTTTAAATTGGCTGGAACATCTGTTATTTAGAATGATTCGCATTCAGTAGCAGGAAAAACCTTTCCTGCTCTTTTTCTCCTCTGGTCCACATTTTAATGAACAGTTTTGGAGAAATAACCTCTTATTCAATTATATTAATGCATTTTATCACTAATGGGCAACAAAGATGTTACAGTTGAACTCCCTCGTAACCTGCCTATCCATTTTGCCTTAATTTGTAAGACATAGCTGCTGACCTACTAAGAAAAAAATTATTCGATAACCACCAAAATGTTTACAGTGCTTTTCTCTTTATTACCAGCAAAGCCTTAATGAGAATAGACAAGGATATAGTCTAGAAGGAAAGTGTACAAACTCTGAGTTGAATTATCAATATTCACACTGTATGGATTATTAATACCATGTGCTGGATCTGGCTGTGATTGGATTAATTTTTACAAGAGTCAGAAGGGAGCATAGCCAGAACCCAAAGGTAATTCTGTACTACATCATTTTCTGGGGATGGAGGTAGAGATGGATTCCAGGTTGGGTAGGTGGTGGACAGAGATGTCAATTATTGGGGTTTCTGCAGGGAACATTCACATGTGAATCACTTGCTTTTCTTCTTGTACACTCTGCCATTAATATCATTGCTATTGTTCATTGTCTTATTTCACTGCTGTTTCCAGCAAATTGTTCTTATTTCAACTCACAGTCTGTACCTTTTGGGCCTCCACTTATCCTCCTCAGCCTGCCACAATGGGGGAGTGAGGGGAAAGTGACTGAGCAGTGCGTGGTTTGGAGTGTTCCAGTGGAAACACTAAATTGAGGAATACCATCCATAAATCACCACAGTCCTCTCTCTCTAAAGTCACTTGGTAGAAATGGCAAGAGTGTGGTAGTATTCCTGAGCAAGTTCCCTTTGACTGTGTATGGAGCCTGGTCCAGTGCAATTGGGGCTATAAATCCAGAGAGACTGACACACTTGAGAACTTGAGTGAACCTCATGAAGTTCAACAAGGCTAAGCACAAGATCCCGCACATGGACTGGGGCAATCCCAAGAGCAAATACAGACTGGGCAGAGAATGGATTGAGACAGCCCAAAGAAGATGTCCCAAAGGACATCCCCAAAGGGGATGCTGGCAGACAAGAAGTTTGACATGATCCAGCAATGTGCATTCACAGCCCAGAAAGCAAATCCTGCTCTGGGCTGCATCAGAAGCTGTTGGGCCAGCAGGGAGAGGGAGGAGACTCTATCCTACTCTGATGAGATCTGAACTGCAGTATTATGGTCAGTTCTGGGGCCCACAACTTGAGAAGGACTTGAAGAATTCCAGTGAACCTATAGGAAGCCATGAATATGATCAGAAGACTGGAGCACCTGTGCTATATAGGACAAGCAGGGAGAGTTGGGTTTGTTTCACCTGGAGAGGGGAATTTTTCTGGGGACACTGTCTACCAGCATCCAATAATTGAAGGAGCATACAAGATGGAGAAACACTCTTTACAAGAATATGTAGCGACTGAACAAGGAGAAAGGGTTTCTAACTGAAAGGCAGTAGGTTTAGATTAGGTATTAGGAAGACTATTTTACTGTGAGGGTGATGAGGCTCTGGAATAAGTTGCTCAGAGAAATTGTAGATGACCCATTTCTGGAAGTGTTCGAAGTCAGACTGGGTAGGGCTTTAAGAAACTTGGTCTTGTTTTATGTGTCCCCACCCATGCCAGGGTGAGTAGAACTAGATGACCCCTCCTAATTTAAATTATTCTATAAGTCTATGAGAAAAATGGCAATAAAACAGAATAAGCCTGATTTTCTCAGCCCTTGAGAAGCAGATTATCCCTTTCAGAATGAATCCTTGTTTCTGATCTAAAATAATATGTGAAACAATAATATTATGCATCAAGATTTATTGAATAATCATGAAAAAATAAAAAAAATAGACTCATTTCTGAGCCTTTCAGTTCAAGGAGGACACTGAAGTGCTGGAGTGTGTCCAGAGAAGAGCAAGAAAAGGAGGCTCAGGAGAGACCCTAGTGCTCCCTACTGCCTGAAACTGCCTGAAAAGACGCTCTAGCCAGGTGAGGCTTGGTCTCTTCTCCCAGGCAACCAGTGCCAGAACAAGAGGACATAGCCTCAAACTGCACCAGGGGAGGTTATCAGGAGAAATTCTTCACAGGAAAGGTTACTAAGCACAGGAATGGACTTCCCAGAGTGTTGGAGTCACCATTCCTGGAGGTGTTAAAAAAAACCTGGAAATAGCACTTAGTGCCATGGTCTAGTTGAGAATGAAGTGTTCTGTCTAAGGTTGGATGCAATACTCTTGGATGCCTTTTCCAGCATAAATAAGTCTGTGATTTTGTGATCCAGAGGACTCTTCAGGATGTTATTATGGAGTTATGGTTGTACCAGCAGGTAGCAGTACTTAACTCCAGGAAATACCTGAAGTATCTGTAGATATACTTTCATTTACAAACCTCTTTTTACCACCAGAATTGTATTTCCACATACCTACGCAGGCAAATATTATTCCACTTGAACATTTTCCTTAAGGAAAAGCAATAAAAAAAATCAAGTATCAAGTCATGAGGACAACTTCATGCTTTGTAGTTTGCCATAAAACATACTTTACATAACCTACTTTTTGGAATTAAAATTTTAACTCCCTTTTCTAATTTGGTGTTCATTCACATTATGTATTTTACTACTGTTCTTTTCTTTCTTATTTTCTAGCATCTATTGAAGAATATTTACAGAGAAATGCTGACTCAAAATGGGAATTTTATATCTGCCGTTATGGCTCAGTCTTGGTTATATATGTGTCATTATGTTAATCTGACTTTTAAAGCTCTGGTATTTTCTTGAAGTATTTCTTACTGACAGTGTGAAGCAATGATTCTCTGTAATGGATGGGTCATTTGAACAGGCTGATGTTGAGATTTTTGTATACCAAATCTATCTACCTTACATTTTAGTTCTCTATTAGTTCTTTCATATTAGTTCTCTATTTTATATTATAATTCTACATTGAACTTCTGTGAATTTAGTTTTCACATTGCAGAAATGTATTTATCCTAACAAAGGGGTTACACTGAGGCCGCTTCTGTTACTGTAATTTACACTAGATTTGACAGATTTTGACAGAAGTAGAAAGTGCTAATCCAAACACTGCTATTTCTCAAGACATTTTTGGATGGCTAGTTTAACCTGAGATGTCCTCTGAGGAAGCACCCCATGCATGGTTAGTTGGCTAAAAAAAAAAAGCGCTCATAAAGGTGACCTCGTGCTGACACTTGGTTACAGGGCAATGGCCACAAAATTTCTGGAATACTTTTCCCCAGAGAAGCTTTTCCCAAACTGTCTGCCTGATGTATGTGGCATGTCACTTATCATTGTTAAGAAAGAGAGGGTTAGTGATGCACAGCATCCCACATGAATGCTTAAAGCCACTTAATGCATTGGGGTTACACTCTTCTGACAAAATGTCAATGTCTTGTCATGCATATTCAGTGTCACTTGAGTTAGTTGTATCTGCTTTTGGAAATGTTGTACTTGTTTGAATCCCAGAAGATAAGAAATAGCATATCTGTCACATGAAACAGAAAAGACAGAAACAACTTTTAAAAACCTGCAGCCACTGAGCTGAACTGCCTCCAAAGGAAGATTGTATAAGATTTGCTGTATCACTACCTTTGATGACTAGCAAATTACTCAATCCTATTGTTAACATAAAAGTGGTGTAACTATGTATGACTATGCAACCTGAGATATTCCCATTCAAGCTCAGCTTTCCTACTCAATTTTTTTCCTACTCAGCTTTTCTGTTGCAGTCCTGCTTCAGGGCCTTGAAGGATCTGTAGTCCTGCTCACTGGGCAGACCTAAGATACACAAGACTTAGGAAGCAGTTGGACCAATTTTGTGTCTGATAGAATCTAATCCAAATATTTTAAGTTCTTATAGAGTCAGCTAGAATCAAAGAGAAATGCCATTTCAGGTGTGAGATATCATTTGTTCTCAGTGAGCTGTGCAAGGCATTAAGTACACCCACAGATGACATACAAGGTTGTATGCAATCCAGTAGAAATATGTGAAGTGGGTGGGGCTCATCTCACTTGGGAAGCTGGTAAAGGCCGTGCAAACCCAGGGCTATGAGTCCATTGCTCATCCAAAATCCTGCTGTATGTATAAAGCCAATCAATTGTACTTCAGACTTCACCCACACTTTAACAGAGCAATCATAGGCGTCTCTAATGTGACCTTAAACTTCAACAGAGTTAAACTCAGCATAATTCACACTAAACATTCAAATCTTCATTCTTGTGTTTTGAAAAGCAGGAAACTATAAGACTGTAAGGCAACACAACAACATCAATTTTTATGTTTCTTATGGTGTTTTAATCTATAGGTCAAAAAGTTAGGCCATGTAGAAAAAATCTGCCTGATATGAAAGTTCATTTTTGAACATAGCTCATAATTTCTACTGCTAAGCCATAAGAAAAATCTTGCATATGTTCTATCTACTACTACAGGAAGAGGACTTGAAGAAAAGAGAGATAGTATAGTTAATAACTTCTGGGTAGTAACTTTCCTTTTCAAATATACTGAGCTTCATGTGCAGCCAGTGGAAGTCTACAGTGTTTAATTAAACATGTCCTTTCTTGAAATAATTCAGTTTTGGAATCTGACAGGAGCTGTTATTCACCAGTTTTTTCACTGTCTGATCAAACTGAGTAAATGAAGTCCTTTTTAAATACTTATTCTTTGCATAATTGAGTGGGTGTTTTACACTTCACTGAAGCTAATTCATTAGCATTGCAATTAAAACACTGTTACAGACATGTATTTCTTCTTTACAATTCCTGATCTTTTGAAGTAAATAGAATTTTATTCTCATTATCACTTAAATTAATCAATCTTCCAACCAGAAATATTTATGAGAAGAATTAGAGAAGAAACTCAATTATAAGGTCAAGAGTCAAATGCTTAAGGGTCTAATTAACTGTTAATTAACCTATGTTTCATGGACATTTTTTCAAGAACAGGAAGACCATAGGCCTTTCTTGCCTCAAGCTTAAAATAATAAACCAAATTCTATTAAACCAATAATCAATATATGAAAATATGCCCACACATTAAATCAAAAAATTAATGTTGTAAAAGACCTTTAAGATCAAGTCCAAGTGTAGTCTAGTACCATTACCATTTTTTACTGCTAAACCGTGTCCTCAAATGCCATATCCATAAATTTTTTAATACTTCCAGGAAAGATGACTCCGCCTCTTCTCTGGATGGCTTCTTTCAATACCTCCCAACTCTTTCTGTGGAGGGTTATTGCTCCTTGTTGGCTAAAGTAAACTAAATGAAATGGCACAATAATGTGTCACTATTTTTCTAATGCCTTGGACCTTGAACTGACAATTTAGGTTCATCTACTTTGACTACTAAAAGGAGTTTCAGACTATTTAAGCCCTAATTCATTTTCATAGAAATATAAAAAGGTTTGGGTTGGAAGGAACTTTAAAGATAACCTAGTTCCAACCCCTCTCCCATGGCAGCAGGGACATCTTCAACTAGGCCACATAAATAAGAGGCCCATTTGACCTGGCCTTGAACACTTCCAGGGGTGGATCCACAAATTCTCTAGGCAACCTATTCACCAACCTCACAGTAAAAAAATTCTCCCCATATCTAATCTAAAACTACTCTCTTTCAGTTTGAAGCCATCCCCCCTTGTCCTGTCACTCTATGTTCTTGTAAATAGTCTCATTCCTTCGAAGACTCCTGCTAGGTACTTGGAGGCCACAACTGGGTCACACCAAAGTCTTCTCTGCTCCAGGATGAAGAAACCAAATTTATTCAGCTTTTCCTCACAGGAGAGGTGCTCTATCCCTCTAATTATCTTGGTGGCTTCCTCTGGATTTATTTCAACAGGTCCATGTTTTTCCTGTGCTGGGGACCTGAGAGTTGGATGCAGCACTGCAGGTGGGGTCTCACCAGAGCAGAGCAGAGGGAAAGAATTACCTCCTGTGACCCACTGGCCACACTGCTTTGGATACAGACCAGGATACAACTGGTTCTCTTGCCTGCAAGAGCATATTGATGGCTCATGTCCAGCTTCTCATTCACCAGCACCCCCAAGTCCTTCTTGACATGGCTACTCTCAATAGCACTTTTTTCTGGTAGCACTTAAGCCTTTACTTTGATTCAAAATGATACAACTATGCAAAGAAATAGCTGATTTCTGCTATTCTGCTATACACTAGGTGAAATAGCTGCACTTAAAAACTTGTAAATGTTGTCTTTCATAACTTTCTCAGAGAAAATATTGTCTCAATATTTCTACTATTCCTTAGGAAAACTCTAAAGATAGGAAGCAGTATTATTCAATTATCTGAAACACTTTTCAAAACTGACTTGATGATTTTAAGATAGACTATTACATTTCCATGACTCAAACTGTTATTAGCTAACAAGATATTACATATTTTTATCCATGTTAAATTATTTACACATTTAACTTGAGCAGCTGTTTTATAATGAAAAAGTGCCATTTAATCCATATGCAAATAGGATAAAAGTAAACTAAGTTTTGTTTGAATTTGTTTAATATGAATAAATAAACCTGAACATAGCTGGTTAACTATAATTACAGTGCCCAAATATGCCCAGTGTTAGAGATGTATTATAAATTGTAATTGATTTATATTTGATGACTAGTGCTGATATTTCAATATAAGAAGAGAGAGAAAAGTGCAATCAAACAATATACAGAAGAAGTAAAATGCAATCTGAAATGACTAATTTAAATAGAAAGAATGAGATAAAATCAAGAAAAAAGAAACTAGTTCCATTTGACTTTAGAGTCTATAAAACACCAAAGCTATGACTTGCTTGTATAGCCTCATGTGCACCTGTCATTTGTTCAATCAGGTAAAAAGAATGTTCAGCAGCAAAGGATGACATTCAAGGATATTTAGAAATAGCAAATCAAAGAAACTAGGATTTAATTTGTGACTCCTGGCACAATGAATTTATTTTCTCAACTGAAACTTATGTTAAGGCTCAGTTCAACTTGGGATTGTTACCTTTTTCCTTAGGATTAGTTGAAGCCTTGATTTCTTTTCGTTTTGAAGAGTCTGAAAAAGTAATCAAACACCAAAATGAAAGGAGAAAATTAGCAACATAAACATGCATAAAATTAGCAACATTAACATACGTACATTGGTACTGTAACAAATGTGCATAGCACCAGATCAGCCAAAGGCATAAAAGAGATGTGTTAAGAATTAGAATTTTCATTTAATTCAATAAGAGGCACAAACTAAACCTGAAAGCAAACAAAAAACAATTACCTCTAAATTTGCTGGCAAAGTTTCTGCAGGTCAAACCATGCACTCATTTCTGTGCAGCCTGTCATGTGCATTCAGTAGCAGCCCTGTTACTAATTCACTCAGAACAGACTATCACTCCCACTGCAATATTGACTGTGCAGGTCAGACAGCAGTTAAAGGACACCACAATAAGAAGTGTCACAACTTTATTATTTCTGAATCATGTCAGACACTGCTCCTTTCAATATATCAAATCTTTGAAATGAGAAGAATCTAGGTTTGGTCCCTTTTCACCAGCAGACTGTAATTCAAAATATTTCAAAACTGCACTGAGATACCAGCAGAACACTTGTTATTTTTCAGCCACATAATTATAAGACATTACCTTTTTCCTTTAAGGCTGTTGGAGGCTTCACATCTTTTCTTTTTCCACTCTCTAGAAAGAAACATTTAACATTTATCACAAGTCAGGTTAGGGAACTAAGATCACACTTGAATAGAAAGCAAGTCAAACAATTTGATATGTGGAGAGCAAAAGGGATGTGATAATTAAACAGATTTAAAAACATGGAAATAAAGAACAGGACAAAAAAAACAAGGTCATCCATTTCTAGTTTTGGATATGCAAAATAATAAGCCTTCAAAATGTCATTAGTTTCTCTGAATTTTAAGGAAACTGTGGAGCCCTCTCTCATGCAGGCAATGAATTACTTAAAAAGAAGAAAGAAATTCTACAGAGCAGTTGGCATCAATGATTTTTTCTTTTGCTGAACCCAAATAAAAATTAATCCACATTGATACAATTGAAATATTAGGAATACTGCTCTTGAAAGCCAGAGGCTGCTGACAAAGCTAAATGGGAGTTTTTTTATTCAAGAGTGACAAAAGGACCAGTTACTCATTCAGGGCTCCAATACTCTTTTAATATTGAAGTGGCCATATGGGTATTGCCTGTGAACAGAATTTCACTTCCTGTGTGAAGGAAGCCTTTTAAAATGACAGGCACACTGGCTATAAAAGAAGAACAGTGCTCATCCTTCAAATGTACATTCATCTATTTTATGTCAAAATGAATAGTCCAGGGACTTAATTGTATCTTTAATTTTTTTTTTCCTCAGTATATGACAAAGTATTAAAGGAGATGAGAAAAAAACCCTGATATTCTAGTTCTCCCTGTCTAGTAACTGACAAGGCAGAACTCAAGGACAAAAAAAACCAAACTAACCAAACAAAGAAATCCCCCAAAAGCCCCCCAAAAATTCAGGAGTTAGATAAGCACAAATAAAGGAAAACTATGATCTTCTTTTGGTGCTTAGGTGAGACACAGGGACTGACAGCGATGGAATAGAGGAGAATTCTCAGCCACAAGGGACACCTGGCTTCATTCCTTGCAGAAGTGCACCATTTTGTTCTATATCTATTCAGCAGCTGTAATCTGGACTGCATTGAATATCTCCAGCTTCCAAAAAATGGAACTTTGTAACAATCTGGACTTCAGTTGTGCTGTTCCAGCTCAAGGGCCAGGCACAGTACTGATAGCCTTTGCTTTTTTGTTTAAATTTTTCAACTGTTTCAGTACTCTCCAGAAAGAGAGTGTTTGATACACAACTCATTACAGCAAATAGGCTTTGCTCCAAATAGATGCTATCAGGCAACACCTGTGTGATCAATTAGCAGTGGTCTTGCAGCTGAAATGACTAGAGACAAAGATGTATGTGCCCACATTGTCAACAAATTAAGGAAAAATCTTGTCATATCAGTCACCTTCAAACACCTGGATGTGACAGTAGCCTCATGCAGTTTCATTCTCAGACACCCACATCCCTGAGCTGTAGCCACATGAACCAGATGTAGTCTAGTTCCTTTCAGTAATGTTCTCACTATGGGATTCAGACAACTCATTTTTGACAGACTAACATCCAAAACTGGAATAAAACCAAAATATAGTATTTCCTCCAAAATGTAAATTCAAATATCCACATTTAAAAGAAGCCCAGGTGAATTCTAGGGATCCTACTGGGATCTGTACAGCACAAATATTATTGAAAACAATATAATGGCTAAAATAATCTAAACAGGAACCAAGATGGCTTTGGTTTTCCACACTTCTATATACCTACTCAAGAAATCTTTCTAGACTGAATAATTGTTCTGATATTCAGGTCTGGATATCTTAACTTCTTCACTTACCTTTTTCTCTTATGCTCTCTGGATTCTTGGGATTTTTTCCTTTCAGGGAATCTGTAGGAAGAAAATTATGTTTCTGATACTTAGAAGACAAGAGTACTCTTCTATATTTAAAAGAAAAGTCAAGAAATATTTTAAAACCAAGACTAAAATTGTGAACACAAATAAATGCAATCTTGACCTCTTTTTATATCCTCTCTAGAGACTGATATTTTTAAGGTGCAGTAACGTTAGTAGAAAAAGCAAGAATAGAAATTGCTTTTGGTAACTGTCTGTTGAGACCACATAGAAGAGAAAAATTTGAAAGAGGAAATGCAGGCAATGACACAGGATTAGGAATTCTTTGGGTCTTATCCAAAACTTCATTAAGACAATTTTTGCTTACTCTGTCTGAAGAATATATCTTTTGCCTCAGTCCTTCCAGGAGGAATATGCATTCAGGGTCAGCAAGCACAGGAAAAGCATACACTATATTATGTAAATAACTAATGTTTAAATATTTTTTCAAGCAACAGTCTCTTGACATCTTAAGTGTTTTTATCAGGGATATTAGGAGAAAATAATTTTTTCCAAAGTGAAGAAATAATTTGATAGGATTTTGAATGTAGGCGGTTTGAATGAGAGAATATCACAGCCTGAAGAATGCTAAATAGACCCAGCTGCATTCCATCTGACAGGATACAGCATCTAAGCATATAGGAAAAAAACATGTAATTTATTCCAAATGAAAGTAAATCTTCAGTAAAACCAAGTCCTCAGAAAAAGCTCAAAGAAGATGCTTTACAAAATAATTTTAACCCTGAGCATCCTCCTGGCTGCCATGGTACCAGGAAGTGATCCCACTTATCCATCTGGATTTAAGTGTGAATTGTGAAAGAAAAAAATCCCTTTCAGGGTGGCTGAAGCTGTTGGATAAACCATGGATAGATTATGGATAGATAATGGGATAGATTATGAAATTAGGAGCCTGATCTTCACAGCAGCAGGTGGACTCTTCTTCATGGGACTGAGAGAAAACTTCCATTGTGAAGCCTGAAATACTTTGAGGTAGCCTCTGTGTTGACTATATTAAAAGTCTTGAGGGAACAGCTGCCCCATTTGACCACTTTACTCTGGGCACTGGTGATCTCAGTGATCAGCAACCACTCTTGCAGCCACAGCCACAAATCTTTGGTCTTGTGGGTTTTGTGCCATATGCTCATGCTGGTTTTTTTGCCATCCATGTAGCAGATCTCCCTCAGATTTCCTATAATATGCAGCTCCTAAAGAAGGTTCAGTACTTTTGAGTCTTACTACTTTTGGATGCAACTCTTCAGTGCAGGACACTTTACATGGCGCACCGTTTCCCACCCATTGAGCCAAGGACACCGAGATCACCAGATCTGCTTTTCTTCCAGGAAGCAGGTTTTCATTTTCAGAAGTTTAAATAGCTACTCACTGATGACTTTTCAAATTTCTGCTCTCAACTGACCACTTTATTTCTGGTCCCAGAAGAGAAAAAACAATATAAATCTGACTCAATGCTTCCTTTCCACATTCTGCTTCAGGGGTGAAGCTGGGTCAGGTTAGGAAGATGGTATAGAATGATGAAGCAGCAGCAGTGTGTGATATCCTCAAGACAAAGATATAGTTCTCATGCAAATGACAATGATGACAGATAAAGAAATGGAAATAGGCAGAAATGTGAACTGCTACTGCTCACAATATAACTCCATTTTTAAGGGAATAAATTATGTTACAAGTTAAGAAAAAAATTGCCACAGGTAAGATACTATTTCATGCTACTTTTGCTTTAAAGAAAATGTAAGTATTGCATAGCAAGTACAAATCATCTCATTTGTTTCTTTAATGACAGTATACTATAACATAATGGCAAGAAAGAAATATACACTACTGACTTATTTCCCCTATCAACCTGTGTGTAAAAACAAATAGGTTTATTACCCACACATAGCTGCCATAAGCAAATATTCAAGGACATCCCAAAACATGTCAAATGCAAAGAAGAAAAAAGAATTTGTTTTGAAAATAAATCATGGAACACAGGATGAGAAGGAATTTATGTTATTTATACAGGATAAATTATGTCAATACCTCAGCACAATGCAAATATCTTACAAAAATCCATTGAGGAGTTATATATGAAATATTATGAACTTTTAGTGCCACTGTTACAACCTCTGGATGAATGAATTTTTACTCTGGTTAGCTCTGTAAGATACTTACCCAAAAACCACGAGGCAAATTATAACTTAGAGTTTCATTGGCCTCAAGTTATGCTTACAAATATGCTTACACCAACAGAAAATCAGTTTATATATTTGTGAGTACAAATGGGCTTCTTTACTCTTCTTTACTGCAGGGAAGAGCTGAAAAGTCAGCTACAAATTCAGACAGTGTCTTGAGATGTCCTTTATCACTAAGAAGTGGAAAACATATTATTCCAGTGCTCTCTTTAACTATTCTCAATAAAATTAGGCTCCAAGACTGAAGACATTTTATTCACCTCATAAAATTGATAAAGTAACTTTGTAGGGTTATGATCTATGGAGTATCCCAGAAACAACCCCAAATTCAGGGATTTATTTCTCCTTTTTCTGCTTTAAATAAAACCACTATTCTTCAGTTTGCGAAAAATAGCTTGCTTTGGAATAAAGTTTTTGGTCTGGACATCATCCTTGTCATTCAAACTTAGCCTATCCTTCAAAGGGAATGAAGTGTGATGACACCTATTTTATTGCATAAGGTGCCAGACACACATTAATCACCATGAGCATTTAACACTTCACCTGGACGTGTTCCTTTATTTAGTTTACATGAATAGCAACAAACTCCCAAGATACATAAATAAGAAGTATATTCAGTCTTAAAAATACTTGCTTTCCTGTGTCCTTTGATATATTTGTATTTTCCAGAAAGATCCACTTTAAGAAAAAAATTGCAAAACACCAAGTCACAAACAGTAAAAACAAGTCCCCAGTGACCTGGCCAATGACATTTACGGAGGCCATCTCATGAGGCTTGAAGAGGTGATGGGGAGGGGAAGAAATGGCATGTAAATAGGCTTTGATTAATTTATGAACCACAGTTTGGGCAGATATGATGACTGAAATGGGGACAAATAATGCTATATATATATATATATATATATATATATATATATATATATATACAGCAGAGTAATCCATAATGCGATAAAAAAATACACAACTAGAAGTTTCTCCCAGCAGAGAGTTGTGAGAGCTTATAAGTTGTCCCTATAGTCTTTGATGCTGATATATTTTGAACTGAGCTCTATAGCTCACTAATCAGCATCTTTGTTTTTAGGCACAGGCACAGAATTTTGCCAGTTTGATGCCTATTGTGGGAAACAGTGATGGCTGCATCAGCAAGAGCTCTCAGGATCTGAGGGACAGGCTCAGCTGGGCTGGATATCAGTGCTACTGCAGGGGGTCAGGAGCCTGGGGTGTCTTTACAGATATGTTCAGCAGCAAGTTTTCAGTTGTATTGATGTTTAAAAGAAATTCCTACCTGCTTTATTCTGAAGGTTGTGTGGAGAAAGTCTAGCCACCTTTGTCATGTTAGAAGGACCTGTAAATACTAATTACTAATAACTTAGTAATTGAAATTGTTGATAAGTTAAACATGAGCATAGGAGACAAAAAGCAGTGCTGTGTCCACTCTCAACAAAGAACACACAATGGAAACTTTTTCAGTGCTGGCAAACCACTATCTATTTGCTCTAAAGAAACTCTTATCAAAGAGAAAAAAGTTTTGAGTCTTCTCTCTTTTTTTTCTCCTCTCACTGTCTCCCTGTAATCCTTTGAAAGGAGCAGCAGGCTGAATATACTTGCTCCATGCAGGGATAGAGGGGGCAGAGTTGTCACTCAAGTGCTTCTTTTAATTTTCCAGCACAACATCATCAGGAAGACACAGATTATAATCAGTCTTTGGAGAGGGCCACAGGACCCCATAGAGTTTGGATATACAGTTCTAGTCCAGATAACTAAGCTTGTGTAAATGGGGCACATGTACATTAGGAGTAGAACACACACAGAGCAACAATATATGCATCATAGAATTTGCAGATGGCCATAATTTAATTTAGATTTTTGAACAAAGAAGTGAATTAATGAAAATAGCTTCTAGGATTTTGAAAATATGTCTAGCAATAAATTATTCCTCCTTTGTTGTATATGTTTTTGTCATCTTTCAATACTGCTTGAATTGATCTCTTCATTCAGTTCGTTCTTTGAAATTGCATAGAATGACTGTAACTTGAAATAGTTTAGACTAAAGTCTATATATTGCAGACCTGCAATATATCCATATATAGCTATAGACATAATTATAGACTATAACTTAGAATAAATATTATCTTCACTATATATCGGTAGATCATTTTATTTGGAAGATGTCGAATAAGACTTATTCACAAGTAACTTCTTCCAAATAAGGTTATTTCTTGAAAGGAGGGAAGAAATAAAATGTGTAAAAAACACCCAATAAAACAATTGATGAAAGAAAATTTAACTGAGGTAACAACCTACTCTGATCAAATTGCCAAAAAAAAAACCCCAAAACCAGGAATATAAGAAAGATTTAGACCCGCTCTCATGTTGCAGATGGTTGACTGGATGAATCTCTGGGGTTTTAGCTATAACTTTTACAGAGAACAGAAAGCATATTTCCCACTCATGCTAATAAACCTTACTTTCTTCCTATTTTGTTCACACATTTGTGAAATGATTCGGTTCAGATTTTCTTAAATGGCCCTGTTAAAGATTTGTAAGTGTTCAGACCTTCTTTGCTAGGTACTTAGCTATTCCACAGAGTGGTTTATGATACTGATGTAATTAATTCTGAGAACTCTGAACTTTAATTGTCTCAGTGTATTCCCCCCCAACCTTTTAATGCTGTAGATCCTGTAGAATATTTTAACAAATTTAACTTTGATAGGTTAAGATTTATAATGAGAAAGACTAATAATTTTTTAAAAAATTAGCATCTTCATTCTACTTTGTGTGGTTTTAGCAAGTCCTATACTTTGTTATGTATTCTTACCTTTTTCTTTTAAAGATGTAGGATTCTTCCCCTCCTTTTCTTTAGCATGTTCTGTAAAAATAATTTATTAATCTTCAAGCTAGAGTGTTAAATGGTTAACATTTAATACTTCTTGGAAAATGATTGATTGAATGATTGCTGGTTTCCAACTGACACAAGATATCAATTAAATGTTTATTACAAAATTAATTTTCATCAGTTTTAGCATGCTCACAAATGAAACAACAAATTTTCTTAAATTTGTTGAAAGAACAAATATCACTCAAAATTTATTGCACTTTGCAGCTCATAATAAATGTTAACAAGTGTTTCTAAATTCTGAGTTAGCCTTCTAAATGTTCATAACTAATATAACCAGTGCTCTCTTTGAACTTCTAATTCAGGTAAGTTTTTATTGTAAATTTACTGAAATAGTATTATGGTTATAAATTTCTAAATAAATCATACTTTAAAAATCAAAATGGCAATGCATTCAAAGTTTTCTTTTTGTATGCACATAGATCTTAGAGTTATATACAAATTCATCTTGCCATATTACCTTTATCTTTTGTGGCAGCTGGAGATTTCAATTCTTTCTCTTTTCCAGGATCTGTAAAAAAATCAGTCACACCAATAAAGTGACACCAATAAAAAAGCCACAACTGAGTGAATCAATGAGATTTAACCAGAGGACAGAATGAAGTATATAGATTATGGAAAGACTAAAAGTATACATTGGAAGACATGGTTAAAATTGAGTTATTGGAAGATTTGTACAAAATTCACCAGGTATCATTCAGAAAGTTTAGTCCACAAAATGTGTTTTGTTAATTAACTATTGTAGATTTAATTATAAAGTTTGCAAACTTCAGCTTAGTATGAGACAAGGACAGTTTTTCAGTGTTCTTAACCAGAAAGGTCAAAACTGATGCTTTGCCAAATTTGACTTATTGGAGTTGACTGCGACCTACTTCCCTCATCTGGGATTGCCCATTCTTGCTGAGCAAGGCCAAGGGTCTTCTTATTGGATCTATTCTTTTCTAAAGGCCAGATGCTCATCAAAGTGAGCGAGCGACACAGCAGTGACAAATAGGTGGGTGAAGAGCGGCTTTCATTCTGCCTATAGACTGGCAGAAAAGATGGTTAGGCCACACCAGCCTTCCTCAAGGAAGGGTAGTCCCCTGAAAAAAGCATAAGAAATTAATTGCATCTGATAGAAAACAGAAAGGAGTTCAGTTTCAGATGAAATGTGAGATCATTATTCTGGGCTGATGAAAGGTCTCCAAAGCTTTCTACCACAAAATTAAAAAGGCAGGCAAGACTGTCCCAAAACGGCCAATTCAAAAAGATCAGAGACTTGGATTTTGACTTCCTGCATTTTAAGTAATTTAATCACCTATCTGCTGGTTAAACTGTTTTATACATGTCATCTGAGAAATGCTAATAGGCGTTTTCAGGAAAAACTAAAAAATTATTTATTGCATCACATATGAAGCAAAAATTCCTTCTATTGAAACACTCAGCAGCAATTCAGTGCCAGGAGATACTAAACAAAACTGTTAGGAGACCCTCTTGGTTTCTACACATAGGACAAGAAGTCAAGACTCCTGATGAGGAGGAATTTGGGTTTAGGAAATAGAGGTTGTGTTTGCTAGACAGATATGAAAATTGTGTAAGCTACAGTAAGTAGTTTTAGTGGTAATTGTTTGCTGCCTTAATGACACACAGTTCACAAATTGTCTCTTTTATTATAAAAGCAGAGACTGTGCCCAATAGTAATTTATTATTATATCAATAAAGTTTCTTGTTCATTGCTTAGTATTTGTCTCTGACTAAGACAAACTGAAGTGCTGGGGAGCCTGAATTGAAGGAATCCATAAATAATAACTTTTTGTTTATGGTAGAAATAGCTGTCAAGTGGAAAAACCTAATTTGCTGTTGACATTGAGAGACTTCTGTTGGGACTCATGTAAAGAGATAAATTTTTCATTATTTTTCTCCTTCTACATTGTGTTTCTAAAAAGGCAATACTAGATACTTCTATACAATATAATTTTTAAAAGAGAAGACTTGGGAAAGAAATCTGTTGAACAAGGTCAAAAATGCAATTTTATTGAAATGAAGCTGTCTCTTCCTCCTTTCCTGCTTTGATCTTCATGTTTTGTACTCAGCAACTTATTATTCAGGCCCTTATTTTCAAAATGAGAAAATACATAAATTTACTGCAGAAATCTGTAGGCATATTTGGTGGACATATTCAGATATATTCATAGTCCACATAAAAAATTAGTTCCGATTTTTAAATATTAAGTTAATCACAGAAGACTGCAAAGAGAAATAAAATTCAGTGGGAGGACCGAAAAAGTTTTTCTTCTGTGCTTGTGTGTAATGAAAAATTCCCACGAGGTTTCATGTTCAGTGCAATAGTGTCTAAACTAAAGAAGACAGCTGAAGACAGAGCTCCAGCCAAACTAAGCTACTTAAAGCATGACATAAAGCCTTTACTTTCAGAGGCCCACCAGTAAGAAATTAAGGCTGTTGTACACCTCCATTATTAAGAATGCAGTTACCCAAACTCTTCTGGAAGATGTAACTTTAATAAGTAAAACTATAGCTTACTTCCTTGTTTCATCTTTGGTTTATCTGGAGAAAGAGAAGGGAAAGGAAACGAAAATAAAAAGAGAAAAGAAAAAGGAAATGTTAGAATACATGTTCACATGGGAAATTTTTTAAAATATAATCAACTAATGAAAATGCATTTAAATGCATGTTGACACTAAGTGTTTAAATATATCTTGAACCTACACTGTTTCTTGACAGAGTATGTGAAAAAAGTTCATGGTTCCCACCTTTTGCCTTTCATACACACACAAAGAACATGAAACACCCATGCCTGATATGGTCTTCTTTAACTGATGGCAAGTCTCCTTTCTTAGTTCTATTGGATATCATCAGAAAATAAAAATACCTTTTTATCATCTCTTTTAAGTATTCATTCTCAGTAACAGGCATTAACTTGCTGGAAACTATCTGATATTTGCTCATGACATTTTCCAAACAAATAGAGTCAAGGTTAAGTGCCTTCTTTCTCATCTTCTAACAGTTACAAATATTATCTGTAGTTTGGCTTTACAACTAATAAAAGACCACTGAACTGAGTTGTTGCTACAGTCTTTCAGCCCATTTCCAGATGTGGGGGTTTGAGGTCAAATCTGCAATAATCACTAAAACCTTTATTAGAAACAATGAAGTTATGTACTGATTGCTAAGTACATCCAGCCTACAACACTCTAGATTTTTCTGCAAGTCTTCTTATACTGTTTTTCATAGACTGCAAGTCCCAGTTTTGACCAGGACTAAATCCCTCTACTTTCGGAAGTGTGTTCCGATGCAAATTCTGTGAATAATATGAGTACATGGTATTATTCAAAAAGCATCCAGAAAGGTTTTTTTTTTTGTTCGGTTTTTTTTTTTGTTTTTGTTTTTGTTTTTGTCTTGTTTGTCTTTGAGTGATTGATGTGTTGGCAGCAGCTCCAAATATAGGGTGCAGAAATGAGAAGGAGAGGGAACTGCTGTGTGAAAGTGTTTGTGCTCACTTCTGGGCATCAGAGGAACTAGCTGCTGCCAGCACTGGGAAGTAGCTGCAGAAATAGTTGTGACAGACATTACATATTGCTCTTATTCCTTTGATTTGGAGAGACTAGGTAGTGCTGGCATGGGGTGAGAGCAGTGCTGCTGCTGCTGTTGCCTGCTGTCATGGGAAACAGCTTTCCCCTCTTTTGAGTTCCTTGGGTATCACAACCTCTGGTATAGAAAACCCTGCTCTATGCCAGCCATGTGAAACTATAGTTTGTACTGCTCAGTCTGCGCTCTTTGTGGCACAGTTAAATTGTTTGGCAGATAAAAATCCCAGCTAATGGTGGAATATTGGAGAAAGGATAAATCTTACAGCAACCATACACCTTATTGTTGCATGAGAAAAAAAACAAAAAGAGAGGAAGCAGTGGAGACTGTAGTCTGGAGAAGCACTTGTGTGGCAACAGAGAATAATGTGAAGATACCCAGCCTAACAATGCCTGAAATCTAGGCCAAGGCCCACCTAATTACAACATTTTCCCTGACAACTACCAAGCAGCTGACAGCTGCTGCAGGATGTCTGTGCTGGCTTGAGTAATTCTGAGTAAAGCTGAAGCTGAGAGACTAGAGAAAAGGAAAAGATAATAGCTCGACTGACCAAAGCCACATCAGTAAACATGTCTTACACCTTATAATAGGGGTTATTGGCAAGTTCATCATCAGGACTCTAGCTGCCAATTTGAGCATGAATAAGTACAAAAATCACCTCAATCACATAAAAGAAGCCTGAGCTGATAAGCTTTGGGCATTTATACACCCTTTTTATTACTTTGCTTCTTACCCTACTGACCTAAAAAAGAATGGATTGCATTTAACAAGTGTACAAGAAGCAAGTATGCAAGATATAATGCTGAAGGTAATAATAATAATAATAATAATAATAATAATAATAATAATAATAATAAAACTGCATATAATAGGAAAAGACACATCTTTAGATGGTTTAAGGCATCAATCCTCTTTTTGTGTTCACTCAGTAGCTTGAGTTTTGTTTTGACCTTAGTGTAGACCATTCCTTGGTATTCCTGCTGTTGTTGACTTGGGACACTGGATATAGACTTTGTGTCCTTTTGAATTATATGCCATTCACACCTGATTCTTGCAGCCTTTCTTCTGGTGTTTCTATTCAGACATTCCCACTCATGCCTTATCCATACCAATCCTAAGATTTTTGGGAAAAATTTCTACAAGGTCTGGTCTCAAAACTTTTTGAGATTCCCTGCAGTGGGCTTTTGTGACTTTTCATGGGGTTGATGTTTCATCTGGGACAAGAAGGGTAGCTGAGCTGACTTTGGAGAGCCTCTGCCCCTTTACTTCAGTGGAAGTTACTGAAGTTACTGTCCAGGCTACAGGGGCAGGAAGCCTTTTGCAAGATCAGTGGGTCACTAAGTCCCAGCACAGAACCTTTTGTCTGCAATTGGCAGCCATCTACCTGAAGCTTTTTGTTGGGGTGGTAGTTTTGTGGAACTGGGACAAAGCTAGTTTTACAATGGAAATTCCCTGTTGCTCTGACAAACACAGTAGAACTCTGAAAAAATACTGGTGAACTAATGGATTTAAAGGTTGCTGTCATCCAGCTCTCTGAATTTGAGATTATTGTTTCTGTGCCATTGTGTTTTAAGAAAGATAACACCAACATGTTTTTCTTTTCTTTTTACCTTGCATTACTGCCTTTGTTGCTTTTCCTTCTTTTTTTTCAAGACCTGCTGCAAATAAAAGATACAGTTTAAGCAAGATTTCTATCAGAGGTGTTGCTACATCAAATAAAGCTCTTCTTAAGTGCTTACATGTTATTTTCAGACAAAATATTTCAAAGATTTCCAACCATAAGAATCCCCCCCAAGATATGAATACATAATAGATATTTTTTATCTGTCTGAAAGAAGAGTGATTTCTTTTTTCATTTTCTTTCAGAAAATAAATAGAAGGTTTTATCAAACAGAAGATGGGGCTGCCCAGTGCAGGGGGCTTGGAAGCAGATGGTCTTTAAGGTCCCTCTCAACACAAACCATTACATTATTCTGTGATGTGAAATGAAACAGAGGATAAAATAAAGCACATCTCTTGTAATGGAGAAGAGAGCAAAGCAAGCAGATCTTTACCTTGCCCAGCCATTTGAGAGTTCCCCAAGCAAGCATGGTTTTCTGTTGCAGCAGCAGAAACTTCTACTCTGCACCCCTGACACAGCAAAACATTGCCCCGTATTCTCAGCTTTATGCTCTGACATCTAACTTGGTCCTTCTGAATACTGAGATTTCTGTGGGTAAGCCAGAAATGTGGACCAGACCACTTGTGAAGCAGGGCTGCTTAGCCTTTACTGACACCAGGGGAAGCAGCTGAGCAGCCCAAGTCAGGATGCATGGACATATCCAATTGCTTGTTCACAAGCTTGGTAAGCACAGTTTGTAAATTAATTTACACATCTTGGGAGACAAGGGATATTAAGTATGAAACTACCTAAGAAGAGGTGGTGCAAGAAGGGGTGCTATTAGACTTTGCTCACATAATTATGGGTATCTTTTATAATTTCTGACAATTTACAATGCAGGTTTGGTGATATACAAGATTATATGTTTAAGACAATATATATATTTCTTATTTAATTGAATTATTTGGGGTTAAATATTTTAAATTGATAAATGTACATGTTTAGCTGTAAGTGGCACTTCCAACACTTCACTTCTGTGAAACCAAGTTTTTGTAGCCATAACTTGTAATTATTATGATAAATAAAATCCTTGCTTTAATTTAAAAGGCTATTGCCTTACAGTGTTCAAGTCAAAAAATGTGGCATTAAGAAAATAAGTTTCACTCTCATTGTTTGAAAGTAGTGTAAAGAACAATCAGCATAAGTGGCAGGATGTAAAGTGGACAATGAAAATTAATTTACATCTGATGGGTATAGAAAATATATGCATCTTTGGGGTCATTAGCACTATAACAAAATCTCATCTTGTTATTTCATCCTATCATTTTATTAGAACAAATCACAGTTGAAAATTATGAGTCTGGCTTTTAGAGACAAAATAAATTCTGAGGGTCATGTTCTGTTATCATTATTTATCCTGAGAAAGTCAGGGAATTCAAAGCACCTATAAAGTGCCTCCATGTATTCTCACTGCTTCCCTTCTGCCTGGACTGCAAATCTGGCCCCAGGGGTGCCACCAGGATATCCTTTCAAGAGCATTCTGGAGCTGCTAGGCATGATGGCTCAAGCAGATCAGCTCAGTTAATAAGCTGTGTTCTGTCTGCAATGTCTGCTGGTGGGCTGGGGGCCAAAGGAATGATCTTCTGCTCACAGATTCCCTGAATCTGATATTCAGTGAAAAGTCAGGTATCAATAGATTAACTGCTTCATGTTGAGTGGGATAAACCCACTCACAGGCATCAATTACTCCCTTGTGATATGAGCATGTGATTGTGAGCAAGCTCCATGTAAATAGTGAAATATTGCACTTCTGTACCTCAGTTATCTCAGGGAACTTATTTTATTGAAGATAATCTTCAATTTTCCTGAAAATAAAATCTAGGTTTAAAATATGTCTGACTCAGGATAGAATCCTCAAGGATAGAAATGGAATACTCCCTTTTTTTCTAAGTATCTAATTTCTTATTGGTACTAGAGAAAGTCTAAAAGAACCAAAGGCCCTTAATACTTATTGTAGACCTGTACTATTGTTATCCAAGTTAACTGGGCCCAGATGAGCAGTACTACTTATACTAACCATGAACTAGGCTTATCAGAGGATAAGACAAGATTATACTGAGCACTGAGCAAATCAATACCACAGTCCTTCTAAAATGCTTCCTGAAGTGGTCAGTATCTTGGAGAATAAGCCTATTTGAATATGGAAAGAAATATATTAAAAGGGACACCAGAAACCTGTCCCGTACTAATTTCAAAATATATTTTTCACATTAAAACTGCAAAAGCAGCTATGACACAAGGGTTAAATGAGTTATTGAGAACAATTGTTTTTTTCAAAACATTTTTATCCTTTTTAGCTGAAATAAAAGGAATTTTGGTTTGTAAAATCTCTGAAATCCAGAATATTAATGGAATAAAGGTATTTTTTTTCTGGATACTGAACTGCAGGCTAGAAAAGCAATGCAGCTTTCTGAGAAAATCAGATGTTTAGTCATCAAAAGTATGTTCTGGTGGTAGACCACAAGTTTGGTTATCATGAAGGAATATCCATTCCTTGAGAAACATCGAGGCTGCTATAACAACCAGCTATAGATATAGTAACAGCATTCTGGCTTTCAGTGAATCCACCAATACACCACCACTTCCATGAGTGAGTGCTTTTAAAGAACTTGCTGAGACAGAACAGAGCTCCAGTAACTTTTGGGAACTGCCAAGTAACATTATCTAGACATGGCAGAGCAGTATCTGGGAGGACAAACAGGACATTCTGTTATTCCTTTTGCTTTTTCAGAAGAGAGGCATGAGCTCTTTTGGTGATGCTGTGTGGTCTTTTATTCTCAAGGTAATAGTTGTCACTTTGAAAGTCTCCATAAACAGGAAGCCAATCCGTTTAGAGTCAGTGTTTGGAATAAGATTCAGAAGATCTGATTGTCTCTGTTTCTATCAGAACAGAGATAAGGTTTCTTAGTAGGTCAAGATGTCATCTCTTCCACTGGGCATTTTCAAAGTTCTTGCCACTTCTGAATGGCAGTCTGAAAGATGATCTCTTTGTGAAAAATGATCCTGTTCCAGGTATTCCCTATTTGAAAAGCTGATCTTTTAGCCATATGACTTAGGTAATATGAATGTTGTAATGTATTATAATTTTCTCCTCAGGTAAAATCAAGAATTCATCAGGGATCTATATTTTCAGTAAAATATAGTTTTAAAAATTTATTAAACAAATGGAGAAATATTCCCACATCTATTTTGTAATTTCTCAGCAAAATTATTGACAACTTGACATAATGTAAATCAAATGGGCAATTTACTTTATCATTGTTTCTCTGATTCCATCATAAGCTCTTAGGAAACAAATGAGAGACAATTCAGCAGATATTGTTTTATGCTGAAAGTGTCTAGGAGAGCAATTCATCAGTCAAATATTTGTGCAGTCTCAATAGCTGTAGGCTACAATCAAATATGTCAGAATATTTTTATCCCAAAAGAGACAGGTTGCATAACTAGCATCCACATCAAAAATATGCATTCTAAAATGTCACTGATTTTAAAGCTATTTTGAGATATTTGCTCAGTGTGATGGAAGACTGAAAGAAATCATTCCCACTGGAAACAAAAAACATTTCACTTACTGAACCCTGAGGTCAGAAGCTCCTCATTGTGACATCACAAAAATCAAGAAATCATTAACCTAAGAAGTGTATGCTATGGTTTAGGAACTGTTCTGTTATATGGAGAAATTTTAAAAAAATTATGTTGTAGTGGCTTGTGAGAAAATGCAAGAAAGCTCCATGTGTATTTGATAGTTCATAAGAAGTACAGGGTAGTGGGAACGTCCACAGCTCCTTCTATGCCAGCAGATTATTTATGTTTAATTACCAAAGAAGATAATTTCATCAAAAGCCTTGCTTTTTTCAGAACAGAATCGCTTGCCTTCCATGAGTATGCTAAAAAAATTTTACACTTGCCAACACCTACTGAATACTGAAAATCACATTGTGTCCAGAGAGCTGCTAAGTCTCTAAGGACTTAACAGGAGAAAAATGAGAAGCATAAAAAATAAATAACAACAATGTAGAACAAAGAAATATGAATTGAAAAGATATTTTTTTCTTCAGACTAAAAAAGAGGTTAAACACTACTTAATGACTACTATTAAACACTACTGCATACAAGAATTTGTCTGCATCACAAAAGAATATAGAAGAAAATAACAACATTCCTTTGTGATTCTTGCTAAGTGGCAAAAGGAACAGCTGTAACATTTTCATATAAATATGATTTTCCCCCTGGAGTGCAGGCTATGTTTGAGTTTCAAAATTAGCAACATAAATTCAAATTTAGATGACTTGCTAACAAGAAATTTTTAAGAAATCAACAATTTCTGCAGAGTTAAAATCAGCTCATTTTTATTTAATGAGGAATAAAACAAAGTTGTCATTACTTATACACTGGGGATCAATTTCAGGTTCAATATTATGTTGATCCTATAGCAAAACTAATGTGGCAGAGACCAACACCTTCAGTTATGAGACTACTCTTTTAACAACAGAAATAACAGAATTATTACTTTATTATATAATGGAAACCCATTGTTTCTACTTATCCTTAATTAACTGAACTTCCTAAAACTTTTTGTTCTTCCCATTTGTCTGAAAGAGAATGCTTATAAAAGTATGGTGGCCATTGATATGAATAAATATTGACTACAAGTGATGGACAGTTTGTAACCTGGCATTCCATTTTCCATTTTTTTAAGTTACAGCTGAAATCTGTAATGTTCTTGAGGGAAATTTGGAGCTAGTAACTTACACTGTATGTCTATAAAAACCAGACACTGATGTGAAACAATTAAATATTTGCTACATTTGCTCAGCTTGAATTTACATCCTTGATGTTTCTTACCAGTTCCAGTTCCCTGTGTCTCGTGGAAAGGAGGAACCTTTGAGGCAAGCATTGATGCTCTCACACCTCCTACCTTCTGCCATCCACAGTTCGTGTATGAAAGGTACTCAAAGCCTGTTACACCAAACCTCCCTGCAAAACTCCCTAGACTCCTTAAAGAAAACAACTGTTCAGTCACTGGTTTTGTCCCGCAGTTAGAATGGCAAAAAGAGAAATATTGCTTTGTGTCATGCCTCTGTAGAAGACTGGTTACTTCTCCTTTCTGCCTGTAACAAAAGCCCTATGGCTTGAGTTAGGGTTAGAAAGTGAATGTCAGATTGTTGGAGAATTACAGTTAGTCCATGAAAAATCTGAGGAAAAGATGCCTGCTTTGAGATGCTGCAAGGAAAACACAATTAGAATTTAAAAGGCTGTTTGTTTCAAATAAGTCATATTATTAAAAGTCTTTTTCACAAGCAGCTTTTCTTTTCATTACAGTAAAGTTAACAGCAGCATTCTTCCATTTCAATTTTCAAAACCAATCAAATTACTCACCTTTTGACTTTGGAGTTTCCACAGCTGCTGTAAAATAAAACATTCACAGAAACAAATTGAATAAATGAATAAAGGAATTAAATTTATCCTAACACCTCTTCCTTTTGTCAATGTGCTACTTATCTATGCAGAGCAGGATTTCATTTTTTATGTAGACAAAAACTGACACACACATGTATTGCTTGTTTAGTCTCATGGCAGATGATTAATTAACCTGCAGATTAAAAGCAGTCGAAAACAAGGCCAATAGATAAGTAATATATGGAACTTCAATAGCTCTGCTATTTTCAAGTGTCAGGATGAGGCAAGAAGTAAAATAGCCTCTAGAATGTGCATATGTTAAACATAGGTAGAAAGTATGCAATAGAAAAGTTTTTTTAAAATTTCAGTGATTTGCAGAAGTTAGGAATTTGTTCACTTTTTTTTTTTTTTTGTTCTGAGTTCATTGAAACTTCTAGAATTGATGCAGAGGAGGATCCAGTTTCAAAATTCTTCCTTTATATAAGTTTTTTCAGTTTTATTTCTTTACTGTTCTTCACGAATGCATTAACTAAAAGCAAATTAATGGAACTACAACATTTCTCTTTTTCATTATTCACACCTTCATTCTGAAGCACTTTGACAGGTTTTTATGTTATAGAAAAGGACAGATTCATTTTTCTACAAATTGACTTTCTACTGTAGGTATTTCTTGCTCCAAATTTGTATCTGAGAAAATAAAGTCATCTGATGAATGAGTCATCAGGCTTGGCTGTAAAAGGAGAAAATTCTTATGCTCCCCCAAATTTGGATAAACTGGAGAAGTGTGTTCCACTTGAGAGCAAGAGCAGCTTGCTGCAACAATAAAATGCATGAGTCCTTGGCATAAAAATATTAAACAGCCTACTTTTTTCCTACCCTCCACATTCTGAATCTTGTATTTTGTGTTTGTTTTCCATCCATTTACTGTAACTTTCTTTGAAAAGAGAAACCTTTTAAAAGTTAAAATAAAGATTTATTTCCTTCCTGTTCTTCTCAGCATTTAATTAGATCTCAATTCCAGAAGACTGAATGGTTGCTGCTCCACATCCATTCAATTGCTTAAGTAACTTTAATTAAACCAGCAAAATTATATTAATGGATTTATTTTTTTATCCCTCTACATAATCCTATCTTAACTGAAAATCAAACCAGATAAATGAGACTCTGAAACTTACAGTCTTTTACAGGACTTACCATGTACTTTTGTTTCTTTCTTTGTTATTTTGCCTGTAAAAGCAAATTTTAAAAAATATCAAATATTAACTTTTGACAAGAATTAATTTAAAATATTAGATTTTTTTAAGAGTAAGATAAAAATGAGAGAATATTCACCAGATTCCATTATTTTTTCTTTTTTATTCAGTTCTGGAAAAGAAAAAGAAAAGTGTACATTTGTGTTCTTGTAATGCTTTGTTTGATTGTCTTGTGTGGGAATCCAGGGCTTCCCTCTGGCTGCCCTGGAGGGCTTGGGATGCTGAAAGGGGGTGTAGGAACCCCCCTGGACAGAGCCCCGAGAGACACTGTCTGTGATCTCTGTCCATGGAGAAGAGTTTTCAATCTTACAGGATGAATTACAAGCTCTGAGTGTTTGATATAAGTAATAATTAAGTGTGGCACGGCTGCAAAAGTAAAATTTTAGGATTCTAGATTAGGGGTTCAAAGGGGACAAGATGGAGGAAATTGGGTGTGTCTTGTCCTTTTCCTCCTTCTTCATGCCCTCCATGTTTCACTGTAGTGTTGACATTTTTCTATTGGTTTAGGCTGGGAACACACTGTTCAACGTAGATGATAGATATTGGCACATTATTGTAAATACAGCACAGGTAGTTTCTGGTATTTAATGTTTGTAACATCCCACTGAGGGCAGAGCCCCACACGCTGCCCTGCAGGACAGACCTGCGGCAGGGCAGCAGAACATGTTAGAGATAAGCAAGAATAAACAACCTTGAAAACAGCACAGACGAATTATGACTTCTTCTTTGGCAACAGGGCAGAAAGACAGAGACTTCTTACAATCTTGGAATCATCAATACCACAGATTCTGACAGCCTTGGACAATAATTTTGCATGGTACTATTGGCCATTGGATGTGACACATTCCTAAGGACTCTCAGTTCAGTGAGTCCTTCCCTGCTTTCCAGTATGTCAAAATAAAGCCTTTATGTTTTTAATCAATCTCTTCCGTGGTTTTCACACTGGATACACAGGGTCAGATTAGCTGTTAATAAGGGAGAGCAAAGGATTCATCTTTTATAATAAGGTGCTAGAAGAAAACCATAAAAACATCTGCAGTTTTGCTTCAGGGTGGTTTAAATGGAGGTCTGCAACCCAACTATATGTGCTTGAGGACAGCTACTTTTTTATGGTAATTTCTGTAATACCTCTTTCCATGCTGCAAGAATGTGCTTTAATGCTCCCTCACACAAGGAGCAGGGCAGCCTGTCACAGATAGAGACTGAATAACATCTACCAGCCAGTGCTGACATTCACAGTAGCAAAAAAAAAAAAAAAAAAAAAAAAAAAAAAAAAAAAAAAAGTTAAGCTTTTTCTGTCTGCAGATGCTTTTAAACAGCATATGGAAAGGCTGTGCTGTGCAAGTTTGTATCCACACAGGAACATTTCCTAAATTCAAGAGTATCTGAGCTGACTGATCACAAGATAGATCAAAGAATCATAAAATCATAGAATATTCTGAGCTAGAAGGAACATTAGTGAGTTCTAACTCAGGATATTCTATGATTCTGTGATTCACAAGGATCACTGGGTCCTGCTCCTGGCTCTCCACAGCATAACGCCAAGTCACACCATGTGCTTGGGAGGATCGTTCACACGCTTCTTGAACTCTGTCAGGCTTGGTGCTGTGAACATTTCCCAGGGGAGCCTGTTCCAGTGCCCAGCCACCCTCTGGGTGAAGGACCTTTTCCTGACATCCAGCCTAAACCTCTCCTGGTTCAGCTTCAGGCCATTCCCTCAGATCCTGCCACTGGTCAGCACAAACAAGAGATCAGTGCTAGTGTTTCCCCTCAAGAGGAAGTTGCAGACAGCAATGAGGTCTGCCTCCAGACTCCTCTTCTCAAGGCTGAACAAAGCAAGTAATTTCATCCACTCCTCATATGACTTCTCCACTTCACTTAAGTATCTTCACAGTCCTCCTCTGGATGCTCCCTAGTAACTTTATATCCTTATATCATGGTGCTCAAAACTGCACACAGGACTCAAGGTGAATACTTTTAAATACAAGCTCATTGCTTACCACTATCCAATGACTGCATTTTCTCCAGGCGTATTAGAGGTTAGTTATATTAAAGCTGTGGTATAGAGTTGAGCAACATTAATGTTTAAACAGTTTCCACTCTAGAATCAAGATCTAAAGTTCTGTGTTCAAAGTAGTTCTGAATCCTAAAAGCAACTTTATTCACAGATGTGACCTATCACTCAATTGAATAAGAAAAAGGAAAGAAGAACTGTCATCATAAAATTAAATATACTTATAAACAACATTAATATGAATAATATTTCCATTAAATATTAATTTGTAATCAATGCTGATACTGACTGTGCTATGGGAAAATAAAAGATATATAGTTCAAGCAGAGCTATAAAAATAATTAATATTTGAAAGGACAGACTGATCTTAAATATTAAAAACCCACAACAGTTAAGTTTTAAATAAAATATGTCATTACTTCAAAATTACCACCCCAAAAAAGCTTATATTGAACAATACATTTCCATTCTATCTGAAATAAAATGCTCCTTTTGGTCTGAGTTTTGAAATCTCTCTGAAGAGTCATCTTTTATATATTTCAAAGAAAAATGTAGTTTCCAAAATAAAGCTTTGAGACAAGTTCTGAAAACAAAAAGTTATTTTTCTTTTTTATTGTTTTCACAAGCCATTTATGGAATTACAACTTCAAAATCAATATCTTTGAGCCAAAATGTACATTTCAAAGCATTGAGATTAATTGACTGAAATAATGAACTTCAATATGGGCTCAATATAGTCTTAATATAGTTATATAAGGAACATTTTAATGTATTGATTGCATAACAAATGTTAAAAATATTGTAGATTCTTTAAAGACATTTTATATGAGAAATGGAGTTTTAGTGGAAATGATGATGGAGCAGGTTTGTGTCATCAAAAGAAAAGGGTCATGGTTGTGATTTTCCACAATATAAAAAAGTGATGGAAATAGAGAGCAAGGTGGTATTTATTGCCTGGATAAATGTACTTTCTTGATGGCATCCTACCCTGGGTTGCAATTCTAATACAGGTCAAGGAGGAAAAATAAAGCTAAAACTGGCCACCTCAATGCTCATGGCATCATGGCAACATCTGCAGCTTTGATTTTGTGTAGCCTGAGTGCTCTTCAGACTCTCCAGTTGCAGATATTTTAGGACTCGTTCCGGAAATCATAATATTCACTGGTGTTGTGGGGGTTTCTGTTTGACTGTTGTTCAGGACAGCTTCATGGAAACTAAAGGAAATGTTATTCAGTCTTTAGTGGTTCTGAGGCAATTATTTTTCTCTCTCATTCTAAGATCTCTCAGCTCTCAGAAGATCAGGGAACAGAATGATCCTAGCAACACTCAAGCAATTGTTTTGGCAAAGTATAAAATAATCCATTTATTTAGCTTTATTTCACTTTTTTTTCCCCTAAACTGCAAACATTAGGGAAGGCCTATAGATCTTCTTCATATCCTTCCAGAAGCATATGAAATAAAATCCTTTTCCATGAGAAAATTTATAAAAATTAATAACGTAACATTTGACATCAAGCATTTATGGGAAGTCTGACATGATATGAGATTCCAGGTGATTAATGTCCTGATATTTGAATGGAATGAACTGAAAACTTTTATTACACGAGCCATAAACTGCAGGAAATTTCAGATCTAGGTCTTTCCTGTTTCCTAAAAGTTACAATTTCTTGATCTCCATGTCTTATTATTTACTTTTTTTTGTACTTTCAAGTAGCTAGTATGACACATGAAAGGATATCACCAGCTGTAAACAGATCAGACATTTGCCATGGCATTTATTTTTATGTTTAACCATTTTTGCATGTATATGGGACTGTACAGCATATTTTTATTCAGGGAAGTTTTGCTGGTACTTTTCTACCATGTATGGAATTGAGATTTGATTTAGTTTGACATTTTACCTTTATTATTATTATTATTATTATCTTTATTTGCTCTGATGCTTTAAACAAACGGCTTTTTTTTTTTTTTTAATGAAAACTGGCAAAGTTATGTATAAGTTGCTCATAAAACCATACAAATGTGTTTTTTGCTTCATTACAAGTGACATATTCCTAGGCAATTCAGAATAGGTGGGAGAGAGAAGAAAACCTGAACCTTACTCTGTAGCTCTTCCCAAAGCCACATTGTTCCCTAAAGCAAAAGCAGCGCTGAAAAACATCTAAGATGGCAAATTTGCTGAGGTGGATTTTAATCTTTAGTACCAGAATAGACAGTCACAAAGTGTGACTCTCTGCTACCTGACAGGAAAGAATATTTGATTTCTTGTCATAATTTATATAGGTATGTGCACACATGTATGAGTGTTTGTGTGCACCTGTTATTGCCTAATTCAGATAAATCAGTCATGTCCAAGAATGGGTCAGGAAAAGAAAAATTCTATTGGGAATGACACAGATTGGAAAAGTTTAAAAAAATGGCATTTCAAGTGGATATGCTGTTGCGTGGGATGCACCACATGTTAATTAACCAACACCATTTTGTTTACACTTAGTAGTTGAATAAAAATGGTGCTTTCTGTAGTGTTGTTTATCTTTTACCACAAATATTTCAGTGAAGCCTACTGTTGTCATATTCTACGCAGTGTCTTAGATACTTAAATCCTTAGCAGAAAGTTAGCTTGGCCTTATAGTTTTGTAATCTTGGTTTTATAGTCTATACATAAACCTTGGAACTTCATATCATGTTGGTTAAATAAAACCAAATGAGACAGAGTGATAAAGCTTTCCAAGTTATCCTGTCATTAAGAATATTGCAAACATAAGCATTTAGATAAATATGAGATCCCTTTAGTCCCTTCTGCTGAGGGTAAATATTGCAATATATGTTCAATCACATAGTCGACCGGAGACAATCTACATGAGAAAATCTTGCATCAAACTAGAATTTTTCCTGTTCTCCTGCTCCCAAGGAGTATATGTTTTTATATATTTCACTGCTATTCTTATTTTCTTGCTCATTGTAGAAAACCTCACCACTATTTTATGTTTTGATTTATAAAGATCATGAACTCTACAAATACATTTCTTTCTGGAATAAGAACACACCAAGGAAACCTCTTACATCATGAAGTCATGCCACACATATACTCACTCCTCTATATATGATCATCTTTTGAGGAGGGTAACAGTTTTCCTGATGGATTTTTGTGAAGAAAAAGAAAGCAAGTTACAGTTCTTTGTATCGTCAGAAATCTGATACCTTGTTGGGAAATAGCAGATAAAAATTTTGCGCAAAAAACAAGAAGGAAAAGCCTGGATGAAATGCAACTGCATTCGGTTCCATCTCTTTGGTCTGAGGCTTTTCTTCACAGGCAGAAAGCAATGGCATCAAAACTGTCCATCATAAATTGTAGATGTAATATAAGCATATATGTTATAGAAAAGTCTAATCCACACCACTGCTCCCCTGCAAATGAAACGGCATTTTCATAATGATTGCAATGAACTGGATGAGGCCCACTTATTTCCATTATAGCATAATGAAGTTGGTATTACTTCCAGAACATTAATGCCTGGCAAAAAAATTATATCCATAGTGTATGTGATAGTCTGGATTCAACAAAGCTTAAGCATGCCCTTGAATGCTTTGCTAGGTGACCTGCCTGGGAGATGTAGGAAAGCCTGTGGATGTTGTCTATTTAGACTTCAGCAAGGCCTTTGTCACTGTCTTCCACAGCACACTCCTGGAGAAGCTGCAGCCCATGGCTGGGACAGGAGCACTCTTTGCTGAGTTCAGAACTGGCTGGATGGCCGGGCTCAGGGAGTGGTGGTGAGCAGTGCTGCATCCAGCTGGGGACAGTCACCAGTGGTGTCCCTCAAGGGTCTGTGCTGGGGCCAGTTCTGTTCAATGTTTTTATTGACCACATGGATGAGGGGATTGAGCCTGTCATTAGTAAATTTGCAGACGACACTAAGCTGGGAGTGTGTGTCGATCTGTTGGAAGGTAGGAGGGCTCTGCAGAGAGACTTGGAAGAGTTGGACGAATGGGCAGAGTCCCATAAGATGAAGTTCAATAAATCCAAGTGCTGAGTTCTGCATTTTGGCCACAATAACCCCCTGCAGTGTTATAGGCTGGGGATGGTGTGGCTGGACAGTGCCCAGGCAGAAAGGGACCTGGGGGTGCTGGTGACAGCTGGCTGAACATGAGCCAGTGGGGTGCCCTGGTGGCCAAGAAGGCCAAGGGTGTCCTGGCCTGCATCAGGAATGGTGTGGCCAGCAGGAACAGGGAGGTCGTTCTCCCCCTGTACTTAGCAATGGTGAGGGCACACCTCGAGTGCTGTGTCCAGTCCTGGGCCACTCAGTTTAGGAAGGATGTTGAGATCCTTGAGAGCATCCAGAGGAGGCAACAAGGCTGGTGAGGGGCTTGGAACACAAGCCCTGTGAGGAACGGCTGAGGGAGCTGGGGGTGTTTAGCCTGGAGAAAAGGAGTCTCAGGGGTGACTTTTTCACTCTTTACAACCCCCTGAAAGGTGGTTGTAGCCAAGTGAGGGTTGGTTTCTTTCTCTAGGCAATACTGACAGAACCAGAGGACACAGTCTCAAGCTGTGTCAAGGGAAATATAGGTTAGACATTAGGAAAAAGTTTTTATGGAAAGAATGATAAAGTACTGGAATGGTCTGCCAGTAGAAGTGGTGGAGTCACCATCCCTGGATGTGTTTAAAAAAAGATTGGGTGTGGCACTCAGTGCCACAGTCTAGATGAGGTGTTAGGGGATGGGTTGGAGTTCATAATCTTGAAGATCCCTTCCAACCTAGTCATTCTGTGAATTCTGTGATTCTGTGAACTCAAGATGGAGTTAAAGATATACTAAATCCTTTTTGAAATTGGGCCCAATTCTAGCCAATAGTGCACTCAAATAATTAAACAAGTTCAGGGGTATGAAAGTTGGCCAGCCTCAGAACAAAGCACCTTAAAATGCCTTTTCTGTAAAGAGTGGACACATATATAATCCTTTTAGCTCTGATTTTTAAATTGCACTTAATTTGACACTCTTTTATTGATATTACTCTTACTTTCATGTATGGATAAAAATAATTTTTGCAGTTAACTTGCTCCCCCTGCCTTGCTCTTAAAGTAGTGCTGTCTTTGTGTTAGGAATACAAAAATATTTTGATGCATAGCAAATATCTGATAACAAAAAAGAAGCAAGACTGCATTTACAGTACAAGTGTCTTCACACGCACTATGATCTGAAAGGAACTACTGGAAATTATTTTAACTCTATATTATCCTGAAACAGAGACTACACTAAGGAAAGTATAGACGCAAAATAATAATGTGTCGACCTATGATACTGGGAATTTCAACATCCTAGCAAAAGTAGAAAAAAATACCATAGATTTTAGGCCACTTACTCAAAAACATTTTAAAAATTGGTGAATCAAAACTGGACTTCATATTAGAAAGCTTAGTGTAAAATAAGCTATTTCATGCTCTATTTAAATAAAGCCTATGTATAAAGAATTCATGGTTGTAAAGTAAAATCTTCTAACATCAGAAAATACTTCCACTTACAAGGCATCATCTATTGTGACATAAGTAAAGAATTCATTTTTCCTTTCCCATTCAGAGTCAGATAATGGCTCGGTTTACATAATCCTGTAGACATTTTAAGACATCATGTTCTGTAATATTTTCTCTGAGATGAAAATGTCAGTGGATTGAAATGATTTGTGGAATATATCTCCATCCACATAATAGATTCTTGCAAATATTAAGTGGCTGAGTGATGGACTACTGCACCAGCAATTAGATTTTAGCTGCTAAGGGTGCAGTGCATTCTTGGCATACCACAAGCAGAGTCAGCTCTGAGGCTTCAATAAAGCCTAGTGGAAACACCTTGGGACAAACAGTTGAGGACCAAAACTCAATTTCTCCTGTCTTTCAGCATATTGCTGGGGATTGAGCTCAGATAATCTCCATCTACTGTACAAAAACAGGCAAGCCTGGAACAATCCCATCAAAACCGGAAAGAAAATTACTAAGTCAAAGATATTATATTTAACTTCCTGAAAAGCTGTGGTGAGACAGAGGTAGAATTTTGCTAAAATGGACTGAAAAGAAAGCTTTGGTAATTCAGAAAGACTGTAGAATGAGCCTGGATCTAAATCCAAAGATCCCGAGCAGCAGTATTAATACAGTAGGGCTTCATTGTTTTGTTTACTGCTTCATAAACACCTGCTGAGTGAATATTTATTTTGTATAGAAATAGACTGCAAAACTTGTCCTTCTGCATTCAATAAGTTACCTCTAACATTTGTCACCAAAAAATAGACTGTAAATCCAGAATATAAACCCTGAGAATGGCTGTGCTTATATTCTGAAAAAATCTGAGAGGGTTAAGTTCAGGAAACAGAAAATTGAACTGCCTACTCCAGCTACCAGAATAATTTTCTTGATAACATCAGTATGACAGAAATACATGCAGAGATGCTTTCACCAGGTGCAGTGGCTGCTTATGAAGAGAAATTTCAGGGCACAGAGGCCCTCAGACATAAGATCCTGAAGAGAATGCAGGATGGAAAACTTTATTATGTCCCTACAGAGAGAGAGAAACAGGAACCTTTTCCTTTCTCCAAAAGTACTTACAGGGGGTGTGTAACATAAACTTGACCCTGATTTTCAAAGTCTCTCCCCTTGGACTGACTACACATATCTACACACGATGAATGATGCAGAGGGTGTGGGACTGTGAGTAAAATACATCCTTGACATGTGATTTGAGACTTGAATCTGAGAAACCTGACAAAAAAATCCATGATAATTTTGCTTGTTCTATTGTGTTGCTAAACTATGTAATAGAATTGCTGATTTTTAATTAATCTTCTGTAACATATGGTTTTAGCTTTCTATATACTAGTGTCCTATAGGTGATAATTAAAAGATAATCAATAATCCAGCTCCTTGATAAAACTTTTCTACATTTCAGATATACCTCCCGTGCCATAAACTTCTGGGTTTTTTTCCTTTTTATGTCAATGAAAACTGGTTATACCTTATGGCAATAGCTTTCCTGCTGCCATTTTAGTTAGTCACTTATCTTGAACCAAGAGTTAAATTAACTTCCCTGTTAAGTCAATAGTGCCTATTACCAATAAAACCAGTAGATATTCCTGCTTTAGACTGAGTGATCTGAACCTATACAACCCATCTTCTAACCAAGTTTTTAAGTATAGCCTGCATTCTAATAGTCTGTACTTACCCCATGGACCCATTTCCTACATGATTTCATACAAAATATCCTCTTTCTTCTTTTTACAAACAGAGAAATTATTGGTTGCATAATAAAGTAATAGTAGTTTTGATACAACAGGCAGTCAGTTTGGGAGATTGGATGTAGCTGACATTTGAGCCCTTAAAACTAGCTATTGTATGTAATATATTTTTTATTCTTTCTGGATCCAGACTAAATTTTATTGATTTTCAATGGGGAAATTGTGCTTAAAAAAATTTTCTGTTATGAACCAAAAGTGAGTGATGACAAGATTTTTTTTTTTTGCTTGATTGTGGAGAGGAAGATAGGGAAAATTAGGCATTAAAACCCAGTAATTAGGCAGTTAAGTGACAGTACAAAATCTGTTAAACATGCTGTAAAATTAATTAAAAATTTCAAGACCATTCCAGGGAAATTCTAAGCAGCAATTAGGACTTAATTTTTGCAGTGTTGAAAAGAGTTAGAACTGGTTTTCAAATCAGGCAAATTATCAGGGGAAAGCACTGTCACTGGTGCTTGGAGAAGGTGCAGGAGTCTTGCCTATGAAGGGAGGCCATCTCCTGAGAGGGACTCAGAGATGAGCTGCTCCCATCCCTCTCCCTAGCTAAAGGAGTGCCAGCACTAACCAGTGGCACTGAGGCTCCTCGCTGCCTGCCGGGGGACACAGTCAACCTCCGGCTAATTTAGCTGGAAATGCTCTCTGCATGGTTTCATTGAGCCTGTGCTCCCTCCCCTGTCCTGCACCTCCATGCACTGGATTTTCCCACAGTGACAAAACAGACCCAGTAAAGTCACTAAACCGAGGTGTGATGACTCTGCTGCTTGCCCAGCAGAATTACCTACAGCTGCAGGGCATGATAAGGATTGAAGTGTGAGGCTCCAGAGGGATGGCAATAAGAGGTAGATTTCAAAAGGTGTCAGAATGGGGCAGCTACTCACCACCTACACCCCTGGCTCTGAGAAACCCTTCAGAGAGAGCCTGCTGGGCCCTGCACACAAAAGGGTGCCTGAGAAAATCCTGTGAAAGAAACCTGTGCTACTCCTCAGGGCAAAAAGACAGACTGATATTTTGTAAGAGTAGGTCACTCTCAGACCTGTTCTGCTGGCACAGCTGGGCAGACAATTCACTGTGCAAAAAAAAAAAAAAAAAAAAAGAGGGAATGCCTTTAGGATTTGGAATGGGAACAACATAAAGTAGGGATACTGAGGAAGATGTGTAGCAAAACATCTTCAACTCTGATTTCTCCCCTCAAAACAGCATCACTTGCATATAACGACTAAACTGTTTTACTTTACAGCCAAATACTGGGATCTCAAGCCCATTTTCCAATGACTGTCAGAGAGGTGATTTTTTCCAGATAGAGAAATCTGATAATGTTTGAAAATATCCACTTTCAAAATTAAGTGATGGAAATTTATTCGAGCTGGTTTCCTAGATCGTGTCAGCTTTCAGATCCAGAAATTTTCACAGACTTCCAAACTCCATATTCACTTTCTCTGCTTTCTCTGTATACATGTAGGGAGATTAAAATAGTGCATGTTGAATTAGGCAGGGATTTCTCAACCAGTGACATTAAGATCAGGAACATATGTGGTGTAGATGCACTGTGAGATGACCAGCTGTGCTCCCAGTCTGTTCAATCTGTTAAGAGGAGTAAACCTTGAGCTTTAGGCATTCTTGGGTACAGGTTGTGATGTAATAAGAAATGTGGAAAAAAATGAAATATGAAATTGGATAATGTATTTAATTTACTGTGCTAATAGGCAGCAGTCTACTTATGATGTTGCCAAACAAGCATATTTAATATTTTGCTATGGTGAGTTATTCTGGTGGTAAA
This sequence comes from Lonchura striata, assembly GCF_050655825.1. Taxonomy (NCBI): domain Eukaryota; kingdom Metazoa; phylum Chordata; class Aves; order Passeriformes; family Estrildidae; genus Lonchura; species Lonchura striata. The sequence continues at coordinate 50,922,741 of NC_140705.1, forward strand.
TTGATTTTCAGAGAACTGGAGGGGAAACTAAAATGTAGAACTCAGAATGTACTGCTCTTTATAATTTTTAAGGCAAACTAGATATTTAGAAATGTGTCAGAACAGACAAACTTGTTTTATTTTTCCATAAGGAGCCATGCCAGTTTTCCTCCTTTCTTTTTCTTAAGCAGATTACTGTGATCACCATTCTTGCCAATAATCAGACTCATTGGAATATTTTTCAAACATGAACAAAAATATTGGATGCAAGCAGGTGGAATGAATTAATTATAAGCATATGGTTCTAACATAATTTCTACAGAGTACTGTTGAGACTTCTAAGGGTCTAGCTATACAACACACTGTGGTAACAAAGCTGCTTTAAGAGATTATCAGTGACATGAATGTAAATGTTTGTGGAGCCAGACTCACTGACAGGCTGAACGCTCTGCCACACACACATTCCTAGCACAGCTTTCAGCTGTAAGCCATGGCAATGGGGTGGTTTACACTGCTCCCCCTGTTGTGTTAGCAGAGATGAGCGTGGTGTCAAACAAACAGAGTAGGCAGGGACAGGGAGCACTGGTGGGGAAATGGTGTTTCCCAGGCCAGTGTCACACAGTGCCTGGTACCGCCACACAATATGTGCTGCAATAGCCCACATCCTCTGTGATTCCTGGTTATGAGTCCTTCTGTGGTAGAGACAACTGTGGTGCTCCTGGCTTGCACTGCTCCTTGACCAATTCCCACTCACCCCTACTGATGCAAGTTATTATTCCCTTTTTCAGTGGAGGAGAGCCCTGAAATAGACGACTGAAAAGCCTGAGTTAGAAAAGATAGCCAGAAAACAATCTTAAAGGAGAAAAAAAAAAAAGAAAAGCTATCTCAGATCCAAACAGGGGCATCAGCTGGAGGCAAGAAGCAGCAGAGGAAGTGTGGGCTGGCCACCACTGGGATGCCAGCACCAGGCACAGCTCAATGGCACAGTGCAGCAGCAGCTAACCTGCTTTAGACTACAATAATATTGTGGTTTTATACTCCCCACATTTTCATATTGGAATTCCTGAAGGGTTTTTTGATAGTTAATATAAGATGTAGTCAAACTACAAATATAATGACTTTTCAGGTTTGTAATTCATTATATTGGGTTTTATTTAATTATGCAGAAATGAGATGTGGCACTTTTGAAGATGGCTATGAAGCAGATGAGATCATAAATAGATAAAAATTATTAGATTTTTACAATCCAATCTAATTTCAGATAGGAATTTATTTGTTTAAAAAAGTTTGCTTGTCTTTTCAGTGAATATTTATGATTATCCAAGAGCTCATTTTGACAACCTACTGTAAGATCAGCACTTTGAAATACCAGATCCCCTTCTCAAAGGGCTAAAATACAGCTTCACATGGAAATTAGTTTCTGTAAATATTGCTTTTAAACTCAGACTTTATATTCAGATTAATTTTTTTAATCTCAAGCCCTGCAGAATGGCTCAATATGGCACCTCATAGCTGCCATGGGAAGGCAAGAACAAACATAATGGTAGAAATCAGTGCCAAATATTTTTTTCTTAGCAAATATTGTGATATTAATTATCACAATGATTTAGAGCAAAACAGACAAAAAGTCACCCCGACAACTAACAAAAACCACTGGCTCATGTGCAATCCAGCAGATGGTGCTATGATGCAATAAACTGGTTCAAGAGTGCAAGAAATACACTGCATGCAAACATTTTTCTTCCTTACCTGGTGTTGCTGCTTTCTTGATGGCTGGGTTGGCTGTAGGAGCTTTTGCTGGCTCTTAAAAAAAAAGTAAAAATAAAAGAAACCCTTTATTACAAAGCATTATATTTTAACAACCCTAAGGCTTACTGAGGAAGTCTGTAAAAATTTTTTTGAACTGAAGAGTTAAACAAAGAGATTACCTAAAGGGAGAAGGGCTGAGTTGTCTTCAATAAACTCAAGGGCAGCAACATAATAACCAGATGAAGGGCTAGTAAGTTCTGGTTGTTAGGCATTGAATCCCTTCTTTCAGCTTTTTCTGCTCACTTGTTCAATATCTATTGGCAAAGCAGAAGAAAGAAGGCATGTAGGGGTTTCAGCATGGCCTTGCCCCAGCTGTGTGCTGGGAGCCTCTGCATCTGATTTTGCAGCTAGGAGAGCAGAAGGTCCTGGACCAGCCTCTGGCAGGTGTTGAGGATTCACTTTTGTGAATTCAGCAGTGGTACCTCAGGAGATCCCACAGCCATTCACAGTGGCATCCTAATCTGAAACTGGCCCTGGTTAGAAAAGGTGAAATTGGGCTGTTTTTGCAAAGTACTTCCACTGAGTTTGCTATACCAGGAATCTCCCTCCATCCCAAAGAATGGAGGACCATTAGGAGAATGCCTTCATTTTTGATCCTGCAATTGAAAGAACAATTGCTGTATTCTTTCTCAGTCTTTTCATGAAGCATTTGCATTGTACTGTCATTGTTTGTAGAGCCTGTCCTTGCAGAATGAAGGTCCTAATGACAAATGGTGTGTGCATCCCCATGTGGATTTGAGGAATCTTAGCCTCATGTAGAAGAACCTAAGTAACCTACTAGATTTATTAGCTCTTTTACTACTTAGTAATTTCTTTTATCCTCAGAAGCTACCAAAACAACCTGTACTTAAACCACAATAGTATAACAAATATCCATAAGCTAAACTTCACCAACAGTCACAAAAGATTTTTTGTATCAACTAGAAGGTTTGTTAAATTAAAATTCACATTTTCATATCTTGAGAAGAAATAACTAATCATTTTAATCACAAGCTGAATTACAGAATGCCAAAAAATGTTAGTTAATCCTGCACATCTGTCACTGTATTATTACAATGAAAAAGAACATGGCTAAATCAGGAATGTAATTTTGAGTCCTTCCCCTCCAGTCTTTTGAGAAGTTCATAAAAGATGCATCAGATTGTCTTGTGAAATGGAATGAAAACAAAATATATTTTGCATGTGCAATGTGGATTGCATTATTTCCATCCATTTAAAAGCCCACAGCTGACAATTATATCCTAACTTAGTTATTATCACAGCATTGTAATTATTTGGGGTGCACACACTTCCTTCAGGCAAATTTGTAGAAGACCTTGAATAAGAATTTACTTAGTATCCCTTTTCTGAGTGCCTATTTTTGCAAAAGAGATCCAACACACATGTTCTACAAATGTCAAATGGACATAACATGAAATAGCAGGACTCTTTCATTTATCCCCTTCTAAGCTCTCAGCTAGAGTATGCTTGATATTGAATTTTTAAAACTTTTTTTCATAACATCTGTGAAAATGAGATAAGGTTTCTTTGTGTTATACAAAGATTTTGATTTTGATTTTAAATATCTGAGAAACAAAAATAATATAAAAATAAAATTAAGGGTATGTTTGACTAAAAATTTATATAATTTATTTAATTTTTGTATAACTTTTTAGTAGCATTGAAATAAAGGTGCCCAAAGTTTAAACTGCCTTTTCAAGCATACCATTTCCAGTTTGCTATTCACAAATTATTTAAGTGTTAATGATTCTGCACCTTTACATGAACTACTTTCAACTGCAAATTTCACTCTGCAAATTTCACTCTGCAAATTTCACTCATGTGATGAAGATGGGAAGTTTTGTTATGACAGCTGCTGTGGAATTCGCCCATGAAAGGAATCACAGAATGGTTTGGGTTGGAAGGGACCTTAAAGATTATCTCGTTCCAAAGCCCCTGCCAGGCAGGGTCACCTTCCATGAGATCAGGTTGCTTAAAGCTCCATCCAGCACGGCCTTGAACACTTCCAGGGAAGGGACACTTCCAGAGAGTTCTCTGTGTAAGCTGTTCCAGCACCTCACCACCGTCACAGTAAATAATTTCTTTCTAATATCCACTCTAAACCTACTCTCAATTCAAAGCCATTACCTCTTGTCCTGTCATTGCATACCCTTGTGAGAAGTCCCTCTCCAGATCTCCTGTAGGTTCCATTTAGGCACTCGAAGGCTGCTCTGAGGAATTATGTATGCAAATTAATAAGTCCTTTAAGACCTGCTTGAAAACAGGTTCTTATTTTACTAACAGGGCATTACTTGTAGAGTAAGTCTATGAAATGTTTTGTTAGATATTTCTGCAAAATTTGCTTAAGAACCCAAAGTATATATTTTTTTTTCACTGCCAAAAGAAATCTTTTAAGAAATTGCTGCAAAACTGAGGATGGCAGGAGATTGATCTGCCATAGAAGTCACAAAAGTTCATGCATGGAAATGAGAGCCACTACACTCCTTAATTACGAATTTGAATCAGATTTCAAAGCCCCATATTTTTCCTAATTTTTCTTATATACTGTACTATCAGAACAGAATGCTGAGCAGATGAAGCCTTACCAATGATACTGTCTTACTGTCCTTACTGTGTTGAGGCATTGATTGCAAATTTGCAGAAAAGGAAGACATAGCTCTTCTGTTTTAAACAATACCAAGTTCTCAGAGCATTTTTTAGCTATTTTTCCAGAAGAGCACAATTCCCATCTCTCTTCAGCCACAGAAGTTTCTCTGATGAAACCAGAGCTACCCAGACAGGTGGGGTCCTTGTTTGCATTTGTGAAGATAAATTTGGTGTTCCTCAGCATGTTCAACTCTGAGCCTTCTCAGCCAATTTATGAAAATTGCTGCCACTGAGATCACATTCAGCTGAGACCTCAATTTGACATTTCCTCCCCTATGAAAACTTTGTTTCTGAAGACAGTGATAGGAAAGAGGAGAAGGCAAAACTGTCAGTCAGAAAGAGGAGTGTGCAGTTAGAGGTAGCATAAGAATGGATTAAGAAAGTAGGAGGCAGCTGAAGTCTAAACATATAATTTTTCAATTATAAACGGTGTAGCTACTTCTTTGTATTTTCAGTAACTTAATAACTATTCTTTTTGGATTAATGAAATGAACTTTTGAAACTGCATGGGATAGAAAAGAGATAGTAGTTTCTTACTTTTGAGTTCTTTGGATACAGCAGCTTCTTTTTTATCTGTAAGAGAAAAAAAACAAACATATGCATAAAAACATAGTAAGAATAAAGGTGGACAGAAAACCGTAGTGTGTGCTTTAGAGGTGAAACAACTTATTTGCTATAAAGTGAATTGGAATGATACACTGATTAATTCTGCTTCTGTTTGTTCTGTGGTACAGTGGCACTAATAGTACCCCAAGTGTAAATATGGGAAAGCTTGTGTGACCCTGAACACTCTTGTTTAATTTGGGCACAGTAATCTGTGGGGTTTGACACGTGGCTGAGTTACCATGGCTTACATGCAGTGGCTGAGCTATGGATGCTCACCATGTGCATGTGGTCAGGCTGCAGAAACAAGGGAGGATGTGCTCGTGAGGAAAGGCACTCTCTTCCTGCAGTTGTTGACAATCGCACAGCTGAGACCTACTTTAGATGATTTTGTACTTACCATCTATTGAACTTAGAGGAACTCTGCCCTACACATGGTCCATGGAGGAGCAGGCAAAATTCATCCCTGGTTGACTTGAATACAATTAAAATTACTTAGCTGAATCAAAATGCAACATGGCCAAACAATCTACCAGGAAGACTTAACTAGGCTGTTCAATCTAACTTAAGGTTGGATTTTTGGGCAACCTTTGCAGGACTTTTTTTTCTGATGGCCGAGAGATTTGGAATCTTTACTGAGGTGATATAAGTGTGCAGAAATACGCAGAGATAGCTTCTCTCTGTTGTAATTTTTGGTGCTGTTCTACATCAGGGCTTTTAGCTGGGTAAAAAATCACCCATTTTTAGAAACATTCTTGGTGCTTCACATACCTTTTTCACTAGTCTCACCTGTACAACCAAGAAATTACTCATGGAGATCTTGTGAGACAAGAACAAAAGCATGCAGAGAGCAGTGGTAGAAGGTATTCCCCTGGCTGGTTACATGGAAATTAACATCCTCTCTAATTAACTATAGTGTTTCTGGAATGTAGACAGGATAATTCTTATGTCCACAACATATATAAATGATAAATGAATTGTGCTCTTAAACACTAATATAAGGAATACTTCAGGGCAGAAATTGTCAAATTAAATTGCTTGCAAATCCAAGACTATCCCATTACTTCTAATAATACAAAGTTGCTTTTTTTCCCGTTGCTTTCTAAATTGCTGTGAAGAAGTTGATATGAGATAAGGTAATGCAAATGACTGCCAAGTAGTCTAATAATCTTGAAAAATTTGGAAGAAAATATATGTCTGCCTGGGTGATATGTTGCTCTGAATTGAAATATTTCTGGGTTAATCCTCTGCTTCCACTAACTCTCTGTGAAAGCATGTTCCACAGGCATTACTTCAAAGTATGATAATTACCACATTTAGATGAAATTAATCATGAAGGCAGCTTCCAGCCATGTTATCTGGCTAAGGAGCCTATTGAAGCCTTCAAGAAGTGCCTATTAGTTTCCAGATATGGAAATTTTGAAAGGTATATATTGCAGTGATATGAATCATTTATCAGAATAATCTTCCATTGCTGGAGGTTATAAAAAATAAATAAATTGACACCATCATTTACAATAACAGACTGGATCTAAATAAAGCCTTCAAGTTCTTTATTTCCTTTTTTCATATAAGTTGCCATTTATTAAGACAATATACTTTCATAAATTTCAAACCCATAATTTATTTTGAATGAATCAATGTGTTTTCCCATAATCTGAAATATATCACATATAGTAAATATAGTTTATATCTGGACAAATTTTCCAGTAAGAAAATCTTATAATTTGGGGGGTTTGTGTATTTTTTTTTTTGTTTTGTTTTTAAAGTTCAGAAGAATTACCAATACCTGATTCCAATAGCAGATGTTAATATGAAGATGCAAATAGTGTTAGGATATTCTTTTCAAGCCAAGGTGTCTCACATTTGATTTGTAAAGTCATATTTAACCAACTAGGATGGAGTGATTTACAGAAAATTGTCCGGAGGAGGTTGTGTAGGACCTTGAACCATGGAAGTACCTTTGAAGGTATATAGCATTTACATCTACACATGTCAATGAAAATTAGTTGCAAAGAAATTAACAACTGGTAGATCTTAGAGAAGGAAGGAAAGCTGATCAGGACTTCTGAATTCCCTAAATATGGTTACCTGCTGTAAGGCACAATTAACACATATCAACTGAATGGAAAGCAACACCAAAAATGACTTGGCCAATGAGTCATACTGGTGCAATTTGAGACAGTGAGAAATTTGTCTCATTCATTTTTACTTTGCAGAGGTCTAGGGTTTAACTTTTAAGCTATGGGAGTGTGACTGGGAACATAGCTAATATACAATCAGGTTTTACTATTCATTATGTATTTTTCTTAAAAACAACAGCAATATGTTCTCTTGCTTCTTGGTGGGTATTTTTTTCATGTTAGTTAAGAATAGGAATTTCCAAATAAAACAAATTCTTCATAAAATTTTGAAGACACATTTGATATTTAGGTTTTCTTAAAGAGCTCCTATAAACCATGCAAATACTTTGCAACTCAAATATTTGGGTACCTCTGACAACCCTATCCATTTCCTTTCCTTGAAAAAACCTGCAACAGACTTTAAAAGGCTAAGCTGATAAAATAATTCATCATCTGTGGAAAACTGTAAAGCACCCTTTTCTTTTTATATCTATTCTCCAGAGGTATTTGAAGACAATTGTATTCTGGTCTGTATTCTCAAAAAGTAAGCATCCTTGTACAAGCTCCCCTCAGGTGAACGAGCAGCTTTTTCTTTTATTGACTCTTAGTCGTTAGTGAAAGACTAAAGTACAGTAATACTTAAAAAATTATTTTATTAGAAACCACCAAATATTTAAACAAATACGATCTTTGTTCTTATCTCTACAGGCTAAAATGATCAATTTTGAATTCAAACTAGAAATTAGCATTTGGCAGCTAGCACAGATGTATCTCAGTAGAACAGCAAAGCCGTATATTTTTTTTTTTTTTTGCCTCTTTTTAGCACATAGCTCAATCTTTTCCTCAGGACTTGATCAGCATTTGTTTGAAGTAAACTACCAGTACACAGTAACTACAAATGACATCTAAACTACACATGGGGCAAAGAAAAAAAAAATCCCTCTAAGCTTATATGGTGCTTTTCATGGCAGTGAGTCCCTAGGAGGTTGGTAATAAGCTATTAGACAAGGATGCCCCAGTGCTCTGGTACAGAGTTTGGTTGTTTGAGTTTAAACAAACTTCGAAAATGGAATATTTCAAACACTGCTATGAAGTGAATTCCAGATCTGGGGTTCAAAAAACTTTTCCACCTTTTTAACAATGGATTTATAAAACAGTGTACATTGTACATTTCAGAACAGGAGATCTGCTCATGCAGCCTATCATTTTGATAACTAAAAGGGAGTTTGGGAAAATAAATGGATCACAAATTGTACTCTCTTGAAAGGCTTCCCTGTGTCTTTTTTCCTAGAAATCTCTCACTCTAACATACCTAGGGGTATTAAAAAGACCTTAAAGTATTATTCAGATAAATGAGTATTTCAGAGACAGTATATTGATAGCTTGGATAATGGTGACCCATGTTAAAATAGCAGCTAAAACCCTTCTAATTAGAAAAATTCTTGTATATGTTGTATCTTTATATTTGGAAGCTTATAAAAGAACATGTTGGTAATATCAAATTTGCAAACAGAAATTATTTTCAACATTAGTGGGCAACCACAATTTCCAAGTTGAATGGTAGATAATATCCTAATCAAACATGCTGTAACCCAGTAGATTCTTCTGCTGCTAATCTGGACTAAGCACTAAAACCCTGGGAATTACCAGATGCCTCTGGAAGATATGATTCACTGAATCAAAAACTAAAGAAAAAATTAAAATGTTAAGCAGTTACTGGAAGAAGGAATTCTCACCTGAAACCTCAGCTAACACTTTCAACTTCTGTTTTCTACCTGATGATCACATACTAGAATGGACTTAATCAAATCTCACTGACTGGGTAATAGTCTACACATATCCACAGATAATATGTTGTGTGATGAAAATGCCTCTCACAACATTACCATAGTTCTCCAAGCAGAACGTTCCTAATGAGACTCACACAAATCTTGTCTCATTTCTTGGTTCTGTTGTTTATTTTGACATTGATATTCAATTCACCTCATGATTTAAAGTCAGAGAATAAAAAGAGAAGATGGCAGAAAAATTATCAGAGACTTAAAGAATCAGAAAGAATTGTGTTGAAAATAAAAATAATATTTTCCAGTGCTTTGAAATCAAAACTGTGTTGGTTTTTCAGAAATAAAACCAAAAACTCCTGGCTGTTACTACCAACCAAAGCACAGTCAATTGAGTGCATGCTTTGGGAGCTTGGTTCTGGCTTTGCAAGTGCAAGGCAACAGCAGAGTTTTCATGACATTGCAACTTACAAGTATGACAGCTGAGGTTCCCTTTGCTGCCCTGAGCAAGGGTTCACATGACTGGAAATAAAAATGATAGCAGGTGGCATCTGATGGCTGAGAACTTCCATCATGTGAATGGAAAACCTAATTACAGTCGCCTAGAGACCAGTCTCACTGCTGTCTGCTCCCAGTCTAGCAGATGTACCAGAATTTAGAAACAATTTATTAAGTGGCACAATTTGCAGCTAATGCGATTTACAATGGTAAAAGAGGAACACACCCCAGATAGCTGAGCATTTTTCAAAATGAGCTGTTGTTCAGCATGTAGTAATTAAAGGAGAATTGTCAAACCTTTTATTAAAATATACTGTGGTTTAATTTTTTTCATTTACTTGGAGTTCTTAAAACTATTTCCAAAATATAGTATTGATTTCAAATAATATTCCAACAATTCTGAGACATGTTCATTCCTGGAATGCCTTTAAGAATTTCTTACTAAGATTCTTTTTAATTTATATTATTTTTTGGTAATTTTTCACTAATTACATGTCATTACTGAAGTAATTTCTACCTTACCACATCTCAAAGCTTTTCAGTGTATTTTTAAATTTTGATTTCAGACACTTCTGAAACAGCAGATACCCACATATAGGGGTGTTATATCAGAGTAATTACTCTTTCTGGTGTAATGTCTCCATTTTACAATAAAGATTTTTAAAATTCCCTACAACATAGAAATAAAGAAATAATTTTTATTAGTAGACTTAAAATCTATGAAGGCTCTATCAAAAATGCTCATGCTAATCTAGGATTAAATTTTTAATATGACCGAACCCCTAAAATTTGGTAAAATATCATAAAAGAGCTATTTAGAAATATCAACATTTCTCCCACATGAAAAGTTTTGTGTTTAGACCTTGAGTTTGTTCCCTGTTTTAATCATTGAACATGATATTACCATATGCTCTGTGACAACTTCTGGCAAAACTCTTGCCTTTCCAAAATTACATTTCTTGGTGGGCATGAGAAAGGCATCTTATTTCACCAACGAGGCTGAAGTTGTGCACAAGGGAAAGCAAGGTACAGTGCCACTACTGCTTCAGAGCTGTTCCTGACATGACCACAACAAACTCTCTGACCAGAATTTAACTATCTTGCTTTGAGAATAAAAGCAAGATATGACATGGAAATTCACTATCAGAGACCAATAAGTCATGAATCCCAGACTAAAGTTTTGTGTTTCTATCTTTTGCCTGCAGAGATTTCCGCATGCAAAAAAAAAATAAAAAAGGAAACTGCAGATTATGTTATTATTGCTGGGTAAAATGGGCAGATGCAAAGCTTCTGTGTGTTAAAATTAAATTTCCTCAAGCAACATGAGACTGGACTATAAGATAGAAATTTAAAAATTAACTGATAACCTATGCAGTATGTAAAGATGCTTGAATAATGTAGAAAAAAGAGTTACCTAACTAAAATTCCTCTGTTGTTGATTACAATGGAAATGTGGTGATAGTACTCTTAAATGTAAACAGACTATTTTCACTGAAGCAGGAAAAAACATGCAAAAATTTCCATCCATTCCCTGAGAAGGGTATCTTTTCACCTCAGTATTGTCTGTATTTCCTGTCCACTCAGGCTTTTTGATAGTTTCTAAATTTCTTTGATGTCTCCAAGTCCCTTCTCATCACCAGCGCTTGGAGGTGTTATTTCCTCTGCAGTGTCTTCTCACTACACCATTTTCAAGGCAGCTCTATATTCTGTGTAGCCAGCAAGTGCCTGCAAGCCCTGGGCACCAGAGCATCAGAAGCAGATAGTAACCTAAAGCCCCAGAGCTTTTCAGAAAGTGTTTTTGCAATGCACATAAATGAAATGCTAAATGTTATCTCAAACAGATTTCCCAAGATCATTAAAAGGGTTCGCTCAATAGAGCAAAAAATAAAGCAGGTAGAGGAGGGATGTGAGAAAAAGCCTGCACTTTGGGAATGGCCAATTTCAAGTATAATAGTGGTTTGTGGTTCTACTAATTGGTGATTTCTCTTTTCTACTTTGTAATTCCTGGAATTAATTCAGTCTCTCTTACTGCAGAGCAGGTAGAAACTTGTTCATGTTAAATACATGCTCACGTATGAACAGTATCCTGCTTTGTACCAGAAATCTTGTGGCCTGACAGACTAGGGCATGGATCATCTCCCTGTACTTGATACAGGTGAGGCTGCACCTCAAATCCTCTCTTCAGTTTTGGGCCCCTCACTTCTTAAAGATCACTGAGGGACTGGAATGAGTCCAAAGGAGGGCAATGAAGCTGGTGAAGGGTCTGAACCACAAGCCCTGTGAGGAGCAGTGAGGAAGTCGGGGTTGTTTACCCTTGAGAAAAGGAGGCTCTGGGGGGACCTTGTCACTCTCTCTACAATTATCTGAAAGGAGGTTGTAGCAAGATGGAGATTGGACTTTTCTCCCAGGTAATTAGCAGTAGGATAAAAGGAAATGGCTTCCAGTTGTGCCAGAGGGTGTTTAGACTGAATATTAGGGAAAAGTTCCTTGCAAAAAAGGATGCTCAAGCATTTGAAGAGGCTGCCCAGGGAAATAGTTGAGTCATCATCCCTGTGGGTATGTGTGTTCACTTGGAGACATGGTTTAGTGGTGGACTTGGCAGTGATGGGTTTAAGGTTGGACTCAATAAGCTTAAAGGTCTTTTACAACCTAAAAGGTGTTCATCACACATGGTTTAAAAATGCAAAACTCAGGAGCATGATATGAGATTGCAGCCATCCACACACAGGAAGAAGCAAGTGCAGCTAATTACAGAAACTGAAGCCCTTTTGAGAAAATGTAGTGGGTTTTTATGTAGCAAATGTGAGTAATAACATTACTTCCCAAAAACTTAGGAATCAGATATTTCCCTGGAATAACCTGTCATTTGAATTAGTGTATATGGTATAAAAGATGAGAATTTTCTTTAGAATTTTTTATCTTTCCTTGAAAGAGCTGGAGGATGCACTCTAAACTTGTATTAATAAAGCCCAGCACCAAAGTGTTTGAATGATTCAGAAGAGAATTTTGTGTTAGAATAGGTTTTGTTGAGTGCATGTGTGCTATGCATCCTTGTGATATCTTTTTCTGTACTCAACACATCTCCATTTCTTTCTGTCTGTTGGAGAGATAGAAGTACAAATGGCATCTATAAGCATTATCACTAGGAAGAAGATATCTTCTTATCTCTGAACACAGATTCTGTCAACATTCTCAGTCTTTGAGAAGTGAAGTCTTAAAGAAATGTCCATCTATTCATCATTATAGGTGACACAATAGTTATACTCTTGTAAGTGAGGTAGAATCTATGAGAAAGCAACTTCATGCAGAACATACTGCAATCAAGCTAAAAATCAATGCTTTTCTAACCACAGTTATGTATGACTCTTCTGTTAAAGAACATTTTTCTGTTCTATTTTCCTAATTATTCAATAACTTTATCTGACTTAGTCTCTCAGAGTTACATATAGCAAACCACAAAATTGGCTCTGCTTGGAAAACAGGTCAGGAGAGAAGCATGGCCATTGGGAGCATTTACTGAAAGGATCATAACTAAAAGTGAAGGGTAAAGGCTTTAAGTCAGAAATACTTCTGATCTATGAACCTTTATAGAGAAAAGACACACAAGAGACTGAAGTATACTTTCAGTTCAGTGATATGAATGCCTTTATCTAATATGTACTCATCAAAACTCAGTAAAAGCTTTTAAAGCTTTATTTCAAGGTTAAGGGAAAAATATTTTTTAAGTGTAAAATGAAAGAAAAAAAAAGAAAATCATCCTGATCTCATACTCTGAAGATTCCTCCTAACTAACTGTGAGTCAAGCCATGAACTTGTCTATTTAGCAACAGCAGAAAATAACCCTGCATAATTATGTCATTTCAACCTGGTAGATGTATCTGTGTATGGACATTTAACATAGAATAATTATCCCAAATATCAGGCCTGCTGACTTAGATACACATATTATTTTGAGGGCATAGAACAGTTTTCCTTCATTAAAGAGATTAACTTTGTATTGTTTGAGGCATAGGTGTATTCTAATCCTGTTATTTCTGGATGAGACTGGAAAAATAAACATTACATTAATCCCCAGACCAGTGTAAAGAGAGTCAAGGAAATAAATTAGATTCTTTAATTAAAGCTATGCCACCCAGCTGCTTGCAAAACACAGCTAGTTCTTTGTACATACCTGGAAGTCCAAAGGCAAACTGTTTATTTGGTTACCTGTGTGGGCTTTAGATTATTTATCACACTGATGCTTGATTATTTCTAGTATCATATCTCCCCAAAAATGTCTTTATGAAATTGACAGTACAGTGTCAGAAGAGGTTGTCTGTCAGATACTAAATCACTCCTCTGCTTTGCTCAAGGAAGGTTCTCTTGCCAACTCATCAAAAAGTGAGTGGTAGTGCGCACCCAAGCCTCCTCCTTTTTATCTCCATTTATTAAAGGGTTGACATTTCTAATTATTTGTCAACTTGATCTCACCAACAATATTCATTGCTCTCACATCTCTCCCTACTTTGTGTAGTCCAAGATGGAAAAGAAGAAACACAAAACATCAGATCTGGATGGAGCAGTACTTAGTGTTAACTTGGAAGCATTCAACTCCTGATATTCAGGAAAAGAGCCACTGAAAAATGCATTGCATTTATTCATATGCTACTAACATTTCATAGGCAGGGCAGCTGCAGCAGACAGTGAGACTTTTTTATGTGCTGGGGATTTCTTTGTATGGCATACTTGGGGGGCAGGGGGAATGGGAAAGTAAAAATATTGCCAATATGTAAATTACAGTGGGAAATACCATTGCTGTTCCCTGGATGGAACGTGGTCAACATATCCAACTTCCCTCACACCATACAATCTGAGGGGGACCAAACAGAGGGAAAGAGTGGAGACTGCAGCCAGATTCTGTCAAAAGCCTTGCACAGGAGGGAATTTGGTGGTACTTTTTAGTGAATAAGCCACATAAGAGCTGAAAACCAAGAGAGATTAAGAGGGAAGACCTACTATTAAGTCAGCAGCTCTAGTAAAATAGCTCTCCTTGGACTGATGCATGTCTCATGATTATCTCAGATACTATACTGAGAGACCCACCACCAAGGTACCACCACCCCTCAATGAGTAAAGGTATAGATGCATGACTTAACTCAGTTGAGCTCTGTCTAAATGTACATAAATAATACAAAAGTAAATCAAGAATCAGCAGAAGTTAGGGAAGACTACATCATAACTTCTGGGCTCAGTTGTTGGCCTGAACCTCTTTTCTCCCCTACAGGGACGCATATTGGGTAAGAGCTGTATTCAAAGCATGCTGAATGATCATCTCCTTAGTACATTGCTTTGAACACATTTTTGCAGTCAGACACTATCACTGGCAATCCTTCAACCTAAACCTGTCACAATTTCAATAATAGAGTGCTATTCTGTGAACTGTAAATGTGAGTCCTTAATGGGTGCTAGCAATCACTGGCAGAGGTAATGATGTGGAGATCCAGGAGGAGGTCTCTCTGTTTCGGCATACGACCCTGAACAAGTCAGTCCAAGCACCCTCTGATCTGGTGAAATACTCAGTGAAGAGTCCCCGTAATGGGACACTGACAGGATGGTTGGGCACAAGGGTCTCAGTTTTCCTGGGACACAGATAGACTAATCAAACATTAAGGTTTTAAGAAAATCTCCCTTTTTCACATGACAATGAGCAAGGATGGGAAAGGATCAATTTCCACTAAAGCTGATTCCTAGTAAAGTAAGCAGGAGATGAGTCTTCCACCTGAAGAGTCACCACATCAATTGCAATGGAGAGTCAATCTTAAGACTGAGTCAGTTCCTATTGTGAGGTGAAGGAGAGACAAGGGGAAGGCAGGAAAAAACTTGTTTCTAACTCTTCTCTTTGAATTTAATCTGATTTCTATCTTTTGAACACTGAAAGATAACCATGTCCTGGAATGGCACAAGTGTTTGGTTTTGTTCTGGTATAGATTAATGTTACCATTCCCAGTTGAAAAACTCTTTCAATAGGTAATAGGGCACAGAAACACCATGGTGACTTTGCAGCCTCTGTACCTTTATAAAAGCAGAAGAGGTGTTTAGGAGCTCAATTCTCACAGAAGATAAATGGGAGTTATGTGTCTGGCCTTCCATGACGTGTTTGTACATCCACCAGGATATATATGCTGCAAATTTAGGCATGCTTTGAAATCATGTTGTCAATCATTGATGATGATGGAGCATAGAATTCAAAGTCCACTAAGCGCTTTAAAGTTTTGGTGTAGGACATGTTTGAGCTGCCTTTTGTCTTAACAACAAGTCACATCGAGACCATGAGAATTTCCTTTCTGCTGTGTTTGCATCTCTATTCTGACAGATTTTTTCACTTCTCCCTCACTGTGAACCTGTTTTTAGCCTTCTGTTTTTATCTGTTTGGGGAGATACAATTTGAGGATTTCTGGCAATGTCAATTAGGAAAGCAGGCTTTTCTATTTTCCACAGAAGACTAAATACTTAGAGGATGACTACCAGTCATGTGCTCAGCTTAAAAAGACTTATAAAAGTAATGCAGAAAGGAATTTCTATTTTTCCAATGAACCTGCAACGTAGTTGTCTCCAGCTGCACTCCTGCATTGACTCTTCATTACACTCTATTTTAGCTGATTATGTATTTCTCTGAGGGTATACCTCTGTAATGCTCAGAGCTAGAACACACCATCAGGCTCTCTAGTCTGATATTTTGTTGTCAGAGACTCCTATATTTCAGCTAGGCACCTTTTCAGCTGATGTGTATTTTTCATTAGGTAAACAATCATCTTCTGCAGACACCAGGGAAAGCAATATCCACCCTGTGCTCTGGGTAGTTTATCACTCTTAGTGTTAAGAACATGTACCTCATTTTCAGTCAGGATTCAGTTAGCTTCAGCTCTCAGTCATTCATTCTTGTTTAACTTTCCCTACTATGTTAAAGGGAGCTATTGTAGCTGGAATATTTTTTTTTTTCTTTTTCTGCAAAGGTACTTAGTATCCACAATAACCAAGTCACCTCTTTCTGAAGAGATGAACTGAGTACTTTATTTTTCTATGTGAAACAAAAAAAAATCCATACTTTCTAAATAATTCAAGTGAGTTTTTTTTTGTTCTTCCTCCAATTTTACATGCAACTTCCAGTCTCTTCAGTGCTTTATAGACAGGTGATGTGTAGCCATGGTCAGTGTCCCCTCTTACAAGTTTTATAATTTCATGTCTGTATGAAAAAGTATCAACCTCAATTTTGCATTCACCTTGTCAGTTATAAAGCTACCTTCCAGATGTAAATGTAAGTGCCAATATAACATGAGACAATAGGGAACTGGCCCTGAGGTTAGAAAGACTATATTTGGGTGTCAAAAGAGAACATAACTCTGAGTAATGGGATAAAATTAAGCAAAGGAAAATTTAGGCAGACTGGAATGAAATACTTCTTAATTGCGAGATCTGTGAGGCTGTAGAATTATCTTCTGTGGGAATTGATGGAGGCCCAGTTACTTCAGACATTTAGAACTAAACTCGTTAAAGCACTTGAAGATATTCTGTAAGGAATTATTCTACATTGCCAGAAGGAAGGATTAGGTGACCTAGTATGTCATTTCCATCTCCTCTTTCTTTGATTTTGTTGTACAAAGCCCCACAAACATAAAATTCTTATCAAAGTTAAGAGATGCCCCTAAACCCTGTTTGCATAAGAGAAAAAAAAATAAATTGCATCACTTGCTGGTAACTGTGCAGGAGTCCTAATCCAGCATTTCTGTGGGTTGGTAAATGCTGCCAGTGCTGATGGCTGCATGCATAGTTTGTGAAAGCAGAAGCATCTACTAATGAAAAAATGTCAGGAAACTTCCTGTGAATTTTATGAATAGGATGCTGGAGAAGAGCAGTAGGAAGGGAAAAATCAGAATGGGCCCAACATGCAGAATAGAGTCATGAGCAAGTTATTAATCAGGAATGGATTGGCCTGTAGTAGAGAAGATGAAACCTGAAGCTGCATCCATCTGGGAAAGCTAGGTGCTTTTGTGTATGGGCATTGATTAATATAATGATATTACCAATTGAAATCATAATTAAGATGAAATCAGAGCCAGGGACTTTGCTAAAGGTTTTATAAGCCCACAACAAGCTAAACCTCTGCAAAAATGTATAGATGGATGAGCAGTCTAGCAGAGAAAACTGTTAAAAGAATATTAGTAAGAAACAATTTAGAGGAAATCACACATTTCTAAGGTCCTTATGTTCCTCCTTTGTTTTGTGTGTGTGCTTTAATGTGGTTTGTTCCTAAAACAGATCTCAGCTCATAACACACTATGTTTCCTTAATTATTGCTCTTATACATTTGTCTGATGAGAAATCACAAAGCAACTCATTAATTATTCTTTCTGTTGCTTAATTTTTACATTTATCTCTTCTCCTAATCTCTCTACATTTAGCTGCAAATAAATGCAAACTGTAGATTCCTGTTCTGACTTCAGCTGGGAAGGAGAAGTTATTTCCTTCTTAGCAGCCTGTATGATGCTGTGGTTTGGATTTGTTACTCAGACATTGTTAGCAAACTTGAGTTTTGCCTATGGCCAAGCAGTGCTTGCATGGCATCAGAGCTTTTACTTTTTCCCACTCTGTGCTTACTGGGAGTTGGGAAAATGTTGGGAGATGACACAGCTGGAACATCTGAACCAAATTACAGGGAATATATGGTAGGGAATACACCAAATACAGAGGTGTATTCCCTACCATATAATGCAATGCTCAGCAATAACAATTGAGAGTAGAGGAAGAACAGGGGAAGGGTGTCCTCTGCTTCAACTGGCTGAGGTTTATTAATCTCTTTGTCTCAACCCATGAGTTTTCTCACTTTTGCTCTCCCTGTTCTCCTCCCCTTCATGTTGATAAGAGGGGAATGAGGAGTAGCTGTTTGGGTGTTTAGCAGCTGCTAGGGTCAACTCAATCCAGTGTCTTCATTAAAAATAAAAAGATAAAAAAAGAGTCAGACAGGGTTCTACCACTCAAAACTCCTACCTTCTTCTTGCTGTAAAAGCTATTCTGAAAACCCATCTGGTCAATCCAAAATGCATCATAGCACTTTTATGTGCACTCCAGTTCCTGACTCAGTTTTTTACCTTTTCCTCAGAAATTGTTTAATAAGAAAGAAAACTAGTGAATAAACGTGTTTCATTTTCTGTATGTGACTAACCACTTTCAAAATTCCTTAGACTCTCTTGTTCTGATTTCACAATTCCATTTTTTTCTTGACACAACCTAAATTGTGTCAGTCTCTACATCTCATTGGCTGTTGCAGATCTTACATTGTGGCCTCCTCTGAAACACACATCATCCTCCCATCTGCTGACATCTGTCGTGTGACATCTCTCAGACAAGGGAACATGAGACACATCACAGTGTCCAAGCTGGGCTGCTTAACACTGTCAGACACTCAGCTGGAAATACACTCCTGGCACTGGGCAGGGTAAGGCAAGGAGTTTCAAACACTGATCTTGAGAGGGAACAGAGATGTCTTCCTACAAATGTCTGTGTCCCATTTGCTCATCAGGAAAAACCTAGGATCAACATTTGTATCCCTGATGAAACATTTAATCTGCAGTTAGATCAGCCCAAAGCTTTTCAGGATATGTGGTATGCATTTACTTCTCTATATCAGTGGGTTAGCCATGAACCTTTTTTTCTCTAATTATAACTTTTGTCATAAGATATATTTTAATTAATTTTTACTTCTCTGGCAGTACTGAAAGTATTTACATTCCAAAATTATTCTTCTGAGAATAGTGTTACATTGAGATGACATTCTAACATATTTATAACCATGAAGGCAGTAGGATAAGCAGCACGGGGAGATAAATAGTAGGTTCATTATTACTTCAGCAAACTCTTTTTAAATAGCCATATTTGAAAGCAAACAAAAAACCTCAGACATATGGATTGCAAGGAAAAGATAATTTGCCACCAGGTGTCAGTAGTGGTTCTTTTATTGTAATTCAAGGCTTAATATTGAGACTGAAAAGGTAGAAGCTGATATAAGATAATCACAAAATTAAATGCATTTTGAAAATTGCTGTTCAGACCAGGAATTTAAAAATGATCAAAGGAATTTCTCCTCCTGCCTGTATAGAGGGCAATAATAAAGAAAATACTATTGGTGTATAAAATTGTCTTTTCCCTCCATTTCCTACTAAACCATTGTGGGATTGTTTTCAAATTGCAAGGACTGTCCTTTAAAGAAAATCCATGTGTGATCAACACGCCCAAAAGTTTGCTGGCACATGGTCAGTCGTGTTTGCTCTTTTCTGGTCACCTCCACTCTGCTCTACCTACTACTAACATTCTTCAAGAAGATAGAGATAGATTTTCTTGCTGTCTTGATATCATTAGGAAACAGAGTAGCAAGAATAAGCTGGTTATCTCAGTTTTGTGGCAGCCATAAGATACTGTTATCAATTTTTATGTCCAAGATAAACTTTTAGTTTGCTTCTTTCCTGACTGCAGAGTGACTTCACTTGGCTGTTAGAGTGCTATAATTAAAATGTACCTTGGTGTCTGTAATTTTAAGCCCCCAGAAACTTTTCCTATTCAGGAGGCAAAGATTTACTGTGGTATCTAAAGAGAGAAATCACCACTCCCCTCCTCTGCTAACACTGCCTGGTGCGAAACATATGACACGGTATAATGTGTCACAGATATATCCTTACCATATGAATATCTTTATCAATGATCTGGGTGAAAGGATCAAGTGCGCCTCAGTCAACTTTTTGGACAATACCAAGTTGGGCAGGAGTGTTGATCTGTTGGAGGGCAGGAAATTTCTGGAAAGGGATTTGGTCAGACTGAATTGATGGGCTGAGGACAATTGGTTCAACAAGGCCAAGTGACAGGTCCTGCACCTGGGCCGCAACAACCGCATGCGGTGCTGCAGGCTGTTGGAAGAATGGCTGGAAAACTGGCTGACAGTAAAATACATGGGGATGTTGGTTGACAGCCAGCTGAAAGTAAGCCAGCAGTGTGTCCAGCTTGCCAATAAGGCCAATGGCATCCTGACCTGTATCAACAATAGTGGGGCCAGCAAGACTAGAGAAGAGATTGTCCTTCTATACTTGGCATTGCTGAGGCCATACCTTGAAACCTCTGTTCAGTTTTGGGCCCCTCAGTTCAAGAAAGTCATTGAGGTACTGGAGTGTATCCAGAAAAGAGAGACAGAGCTGGTCAGGGGTCTGGACCACAAATCTTATGAATGGCTGAGGAAGCTGGTGTTTAGCTTTTAGAAGAGGGGGCTCAAAGTAGGACCTTATTCCTCTCTACAACTACCTGAAAGGAGGTTGCAGTGAGGCAGGTGCTGGTCTCACAGGTATCAAGCAATAAGACAGGAGGGAACAGACTCAAGCTGTTTAGGGGAGGTTTTGATTGGATATTGTGAAAAATTTCTTCACCAAAAGGGTTGTCAAGCCCTGGAGCTGGCCGCCCAGGGAAATGGTTTAGTCACCAGCTCTGAAGGTATTGAAAAGATTTTCAAATGTGTAGGGATACAGCTTAGTGTGACTTGGCAGTTCTATATCAATAGTCAGACTCAATAATCTTAAAGGTCATTCCCAACCTAAATGATTCTGTGATTGTGTGGTAGATCCAAAAAATGGGTGTGCAACCACTGCAAGCTAGTTCCTTTATTTATGGAGTGGCTCCAATGCTCATTTGTAGGGGCTTGTACACTCTGTTGAGAGCATGCATACACTAACACAACAAAATGGAAATCAGATCATGCTCCATGATCTGGGACATGTAGATCTGAACACCAGAACTGCTCAGGGAGGTACCTAACTGTGGTGGCCTTTAAATATTTGTCACTGAGGTCAGAACCAAGGGATTCTTTAACACTAGTCCTGCTGATAAGGCTTTATGATTTGAGCAAAATCATTTTCTTCCTAGACATCAGTTGCATTGTCTGATGGCTCTGGTTAATCACAAGGGAAATAGTGAAAGTGTACAAAAATTTGGGATCTTTAATCCAGCCAGCATTGGTTTAGCTTTCAGAAGATATGTATAAACAGAAGATAAATATGTGGATAACTGGCCTGGATTGCATGTCTGTACCTTTATTTCCTCATATGGAAAGTGGAGAAAAAAGACACTGATGATTTTCCTAAAGCAATTATAAGATTTGTTACCAAAAAAATGCAAGTATAACAGGAAGATCATTAATGACAGTTGAAACAGAATTTTAGGTAGGAAATGGTGTGATGATTCAGGCTGATTATCATTATTGCTTTATAAACTCATTTGAGCTATGTGATTTGTTTTGAGAATCAAAACAAACTGGGAAAGGAATATGCAACAAAGGCTGATGTGAATATAATTTCTAGGAAAGCTGATTCAAGAAGGAGCAGGGTAGCTCCAGACTCTAGAAAAGGGACCATCAGGAAAAAATCTGCAAGTAAACTATTAGTGCCTGAAAGCACCAGTCTCTGTATATTCATTTTCATGTTGGGTTGGACACCAAATCTTTAACACTTTCCTCAGTCAGGCTGCAGGCTGGAGCCCCCTGGGCTGATGTGTCCCAAGCACCAGGACAAACTCTGGAAGAGCCAGCCAAAAGCTTATATCTGCTGAGGTGCAGCAAGCCCCTTAAAGGGGATTTGGAGATGCAGCTCCTTCTTTATCCAGAGTAGCACTGGATAGATTTTTGTAAAAGGTTTTGAAGTCTGACTGTGCCAGACCCTTGTGTCTGATGATTATGTTTTTTTAAGTTAGACCTCTGAGTTTGTAACAATGGAATTATCTATTTTTCAGGACAATTAACACAATGCTTTTGTATGAGCTGAAGGTCAGAGGATTAATGTGGTTTTATCTACAAAGCATTTTTAAAAGCTAATTAAGAATCATTCCGTTTGCTCTGTACTAAAGACAGAACATTTCATATTAGATGACTCTTGATCCTCTGCAGCAGCAGAGAGGAGGGAGAAAGAGAGAGAGAGAGAAATAGAAGGAGAGAGAATTGGAGAAAGAGTGAGCTGGCATGCAAATAAATATATCACAGGGATGCAGTTAACAAAGAGCAATAAAAAACCTCAATTCTGGTAGCAGTAGAGATAAAATTGTCTCTTGGACCAAAGGACCAATCTAAAATATTAATCTGAAAATATATTCAGTATTTGCAATTACAAGCATTCCTTGTTAGAGCAAGAGAGATGGAGAAGAATATAGAGAGGTGCTTCTCTGAGAACATTATTTTAAAGATGTTTTTATCACTCAGTGCTTTCAGAGCACCTCTTCCTCTCTCTCTCTCTCTCTTGAGCCTGACAGCTTGTACATATCACCATTCCTCTATAGGGGAATGCCTGTTTAACAGGCCTCCAGCCAGACATGAGTCTTCTGGGAGAAAGTATGCAAGGGTGTGGAGCAGTGGTGGGACTTGGGTGCCAGGAGGACCTCAGAGCAAAAGGGGCTGCTCCACTGCTGTGGGGATGAGTGTGGGCGGCAGTGAGAAGGCAGCTTGCCCTGAAAACACCTCGGCTTCATGGATTGCAAAGGTCAGGGGAAGCAAAACACAACACAAACCAGAGACATTCAGAGGCAGTCCAGGAGTTTGAAAATCAGGGTGAGGAGTTTACTTTCAATGCAATGGCCTCTGCCTAGCCTTTTAAAGGGAAAAGGTAAGAAAACTGGAAACTGTTCTTTGTTTTTGGATGCTTATGTATTCTTCTGATTCAAGTGCTCAGAGGTTGATTTTCTGTGTCTGTCCAAATTATGTAAAGACATCAAGGCACCTCATTCCAAAACTGGGCTGTGCACTACTATTCTGTTGATCAAATATGGCAATTATTTCAGGCTTAAAACACATTAGGGATAACAGTGGGTGCTGCCAAAGGTAGAAGTGCACATGCATTCAAAGAACAAGCTGAAAGAGGATCAACGGCAACATATGTGACTGGAATATATTATGAATTGCCATCCTCTTAGACAAAGGCTAGCAAACTCCAAAAATGTAGCAACCTACAGAGCTAATAAAAGGGATAGGAATGTGCAGATATCTTGGTTTGTCTAATTTGTGCCTTTCTAGCATTGGTAGGATGACTCACTGGATTTAGCAACTGCGTGTAAAGATGAACATATTAATAACTTTATGCTGCAGCTCTGCCATAAAATGTAATCTTTTATAATTCTGTATTCTCAAGTGAAATACAAGCTTAGAACCAGAATAAAATTATGAAAGATATTTGAATTGTTAGCTTATGTTTTTTTTTAAACCCGTGTTTATACATTAAAATATGCAACTTAACTAGGAAAAGAATATCCTCTTTCATCCCTATCCCTTCCCCAGTATGTACAGTTCCCTACTATAAAAGACAAATTTAAATATGGGTTACAAAGATAGCTGTCCCCAGTAATATGTGCATTTTTATATTTTCCCAAACATAAATTATTATTTTTCTTCCCATCCATAAACACTTGAATAAGAAAATTTATGCAGTCCACATATGATTCAGTGGCAAATAAACCAGTTGTTTATTGAAATTTGCATATGTAAATCACAATATTAATAAACTATGGGATATAGATCCTTTCAGCTTTTGATAACATCCAACAGATTTAAATAATTAGAAAAGAGAGCACAAGGCTTGCCTTGAGGACATAGTAAATATAGCCATGAATACTTACATCCTATTTTGAGCCCTTCTCCAGGCATTGCACTGATCTACAGAAAGGTTAATCTGAGTACTTGAGGGCTTGTAGAATGTTATATAGAAAGTGACAGACAAAGCATCAATTGGAATCGGTGTTTCTAGGTATTCAGATAGCGACCAAGCACTAGACTGAGCATTTTTTTTCTCCTTGATTTTAATGAGACGCGTTGTGTCACTTACTTGAGACACTTTTGCATTCGTGCATTAAATATATTTGCAGATTTACTGAAGTAACAAGGAATAAAAATACAGCATTTTAGTGTAGACAAGACCCAAATTGCTAATTTCTAATCTTACTGAAATATTTATATTTTTATGCATTAAACAATCAGTTAGGTTTAGGATATTCACTAAATTAAACTTTTAAAAAATTATTTTATGGGAATGAGAAAAAATTCAGAAAATAACCATCTATTTTCTCCCATACTTAGTGGTTTTATATGATAATATTTCCATTTATTACTTAAAATTTTCTTATTTATAAAATAATTAATGCAAAAATATATACTTTCCATTCAGTCTTTGCCATGTAGCTTTTGAAATTAGTTATGTTCTTGATAGATTTAGTGTATGAGGCAAGGCAGTGTTTGTAATTTATTTGTAAATGTATTTATATTTACAAATTTATTATATTTGTAAAAGTCCCAAGATCACAGAACAGAAAATTACATGCATTATATATACAGATTTGTATAATAATAGAATATAATAAATATAATAAGTAAAATAAAATAAAATAATTAATGTAATGTAATATAATATAATATAATATAATATAATATAATATAATATAATATAATGTAATGTAATGTAATGTAATGTAATATAATATAATATAATATAATATAATATAATATAATGTAATGTAATGTAATGTAATATAATATAATATAATATAATATAATATAATGTAATGTAATGTAATGTAATGTAATATAATGTAATGTAATGTAATATATATACACTGTGATACATCTGTATCTATCTATCTATCTATAGCTCCACTTGGATTCTTGAATGATAGTGAACTACATACACCCTTATCTCAAATGCTTAAAACTTGAAAGTGATTACACTAAATAGTCAGATATCATTGCAGAGAAAGTCAGTGTTAATTTTCTTACCTGCTTTTTTAATTTCAGGGACAGCTATCTTCTCGTGTGCTTTCTCCTTTTTTCCTGTTTTTTCTAAGATTTAATTAAAGAGAGTGATTTGATATGATAGAACTCTGAATCATACACTCAAATATGCAGTCAACCAAGTCCTGGCGGGCACATACTGAAAAAAATATGCCTTATATGGGAGTTCAGATTATTTCTTTATAGCACTTGCACCCAACTGGCCACAGAGCAATCAGCTGAAAATGAAAATTAATCAGTATACATCAACTATGGATGATTTGGACCCTTAATAATTAATCAAAAGTTAGGCAAAAATCATCAGTGCATGAATGTGGCAGATTTTAGCTTAAGTTCCAGTAGCAATGAGATCATAAAAAAATAATGAATGACTTAAATATTTTGCATGAAGCAACACCTTAGTGGATTTTAGGTGCTTTCTGAGAATGTATTATTGGAATATTATTTAGATGGATATCATGACTTTGCAGTTTGGTCACATTAAGTTTTAATTGTGATTCTATAAAATAAATAGATCTACCCCACCTTCAGAAACTGATGTACCATGAATTGAGCACTATCTTCCCTGAGTTTTGTGTATTGCAGTATAACTATGTTCTATTATATATGGACTCCATTAAATTGTTTAAAAATCCCATAGATGGCCACCAAACAGGACATTTTATTTGTCAGAAAATGAGTTTAAGTAATATTGGATGCTGAACACATTGAATACCTTAGATATTTGATGCAGAAGAAGTGGAAACATGCAGATAGTGACTGAACAGCTAAGAGGACAATACAGCCAGAAGAATAGGATTAGCCTAACAGAAAACAATGGGAAATGAAGCAGAAGTGTGAGTAAAAGCTGAGTGAGGCCAGTAAGAAATGTTTCCAAACCATACCTTTCATCTTAGTTTCAGCTGTAGTCTTCTTTTCATCACTCTTTTTCTTCTCTTTTATCTCTAAAAATAGAAATTGAAGTTCAGCTGGCTATTTTACACAGAAACAAACAACCATGTATGTATGTATGTATGTATGTATGTATGTGTGCATGTATATATGTATGTATAAATGTATTTGGGATGGGGCATCCACTAACTGCAATATGTTCAAGATTTGATAAGCTGGTCACTTATTGCCAGCAGCTCAGAAGTACAGCTTAATACCCAGAGAGTGAATGTGGTGCTAAGGATAAAACTGGAACAAACATGCACACCAGATTATTCCTTAAATATTAATTCAAGGAACTATGCCCATTAACCTGGTGTAACTAAGGTGTAACTAAGAGTTTATTGTGGTGACTCTATAGCCATTCTCCTGCACTGCTTCTTTTTGGTTTCTTAAATTTCTGGTGCTAGGTGATGCATGAAAAGAATTTGTAAGCCCAATGTCTTACAACAAGATTCTCTTTAATCTGAGACCATTTCTATCTTTGAACTTGTAGCATTTTGCATGCCTCTGGGGCCCAGACAAAACCACATGAAATCTGCCTTAATTTGCATAGCAAGGTTCAGAGCTGTATGCATCTTGGAAACCACAAGCTGAGGCATTGAGCTTTGTGAAGTGAAGCTTCGTATGGAAGATGTACAGGAAGTGGCAGGAATGTTTACTGCAAATAACCTAAGCAATGATGATGGCATCCCTGACTGCAGAATATTCACTGCCAAATCATTCCACCAATTAATCCCATTAACAAAATTTTCTTCCATCAAGCTCTCAAGTTGCATTATTCAGTGTCCAGGCATCTCTGAGCTATCTATATTTGTTATGAAATTTCTGGGGGATGATTACATAGACTCATTAAAGGACTGTAGCCCCTATTTCCCAATTTCACTGCCTAATGCAAGATAAGCACTCTTGCTCAAGTCTGAGAAACACAGTCATTGAGCTTACATTCACATCTCATCTCCATCTAGCCCCAGTGGTGCTCCTCACAGCTACTAATGAAAGAAATTTCTGTAAATGAGAATGATAGACTTGGTGAATGGGTATTATGGAAAGAGTTATTTATGACTTAAGGAAGTAATCCCATTTCTTGAATAAATTTATTTCCTCTCAATTTGAACAGCTCACATTTAGAATGTCATATATTAAGTGTATATTTAACACTAGCAAAACTTGTTATTTCTGAAGCAGTAAATGTAGTGGGCTCTATGCAGATATGTACACAGCTAAATTAAGAGGCAGAGCAAATAATTAAATAGGAATTTAGGCAGGTCTTTTGCACTGTAAAATATGAACCCCATCTGTTAATTGAAAGCCCTTACTTTTTTAGCTAGGAATAGTTACAGAGCTACAAAGGGCCAACTGCATAAAGAGGGATCCTAATATGCACAAATTGTGGGTTACACAAGGAAACATAAAGTGATTTGGAAGATTTGACATAGACCACAATATGAAATTCAAATGCATTTATTGTAATTGCTACTCTTTCTTAATTAACAGGATTTTTTCACCAGTCCTGAGCCACATTTCATGGACAGGGTAAGACAAGTACAAAAAGACCTCACCTTTAAAAGCCTGCAATACATTTACAAGAATGAAATAGGGATATATGCAGCCGGAAGATTACATGACAGAATCAGTCAGCAAGGCCAGTAATGGACTTTTCATTTAGTCAAGTTTTTTTCTGTTGAGTCTTATATTTAATGTAGCATAAGAAGTAGTCTAGTGAACATGAGTATTATGAATTAAAGCAGTGATGTGCTACTGAATGGGACATTCAGGTAAAAAATGAATTCCTTGGTGAAAAATAAAAAGAAGCCATATAGAATAATTTTCTTGCAAAGTGACTGGATTGAACAGAACAGACCTTGAAGCAAAGTAACCTCTGAGATGTAATTATTTATTTTTTAATAAGGGATGAAGGACCAAGGCCAGTAGAAATCCAAGTAAGATTCAGCAAATACCAAGAAATGGGGTGTTTCAATCTGAATTTCCTCCACGCATCTTGACAACACCTTTTCTTTGTGTTATTCTCTTAGGAGAGCAGCTAATTCTTGGACAATGGTGGGAGGGGAGATAACAGAAGCACGTTAACAATGTGGCCCTTGAAATCAGGCCTGGTAAGACCAGTGTGCTGCTCTGCCAGTGCTGAGTGGAATCTAAATTTAGGATGCACATGAGTTGCGGGGCATAGTGTCACAGGAATGCTGCACAGGAACTGGAGGAAGAAGGTGCTCTTAGAGCTTCGTTACCATACTGCTCCAGATGGTCCATGTTCTTATGGAAAGTCTGATTCTGGGAGGAATTGTCAGCTCATCCTATCCTGTCTGAGAAACTGAGGTAAGCAGGGAAGTAAAATATAGCCACAGATTCCTTCTGGTGGAGAGGTATGCATATAGCAAACACTAACTAGTGGGACTGAATGCCAGAAGTTTGGAGATATTTGGGTTCACATTAGCTTTCTAAAGTTCAGATCCTTATATGAGGCTTATCTGCATTTATCCTGACCCTCTTGTCAGGAAACCTCAGGAGGAAAGCTCCTGTGAGAGGCTTTGGATATTTCTTGCCTAACTGTGAAACACTACAACAACTTTTCTTGCCTACAGATTCTAGTCCTGGCAGAACTCAGGAGAAGCAGAGACACATGTATGCTCACTGACATACAAAATAAAACAAAACAAACATTAAATCAGCTTTTCCTGAGAAACCATAATTCAGATTGAACATAGTGACTTCATTTAGGATAAGACCTCATTTCATTTTTGTCCAAGAAGCTCAGTACACCTTAAGCTGTCATTGGCATAATTTTAAAATACCATTCAAGCAAAACACAAACTGCCTTTTACAATTTTTTTTCCTTATTAATTTTGAGGGGATTATAGTTCCTCTTTGTTTTACTTGGTGATTGAAATCCTTTCTCTGCTGGACTCAATAAAAGTTTTGCTGTTGATTTCAGTGAGAGTTGGATACCTTTTTAAATATTAGAATAAATCATTACATCTCAGTTTTTGATGATATTTCTTTTCATTCCGCTTGGCCTGTTGCTTAGGGTAGAGACTGACAATGACTGGTCAGTTGCACTTTTGGGTCTAAATAATTTAACATACAGTCACAAAAATAGGACCCCCTAAGAGTTACAAAACTTTTATAAACAATGCAAGGAGATAGTTCTGTTTAGTTTAGTATGTAATGGAAACTCATACCTTTAAGATTAAATCTAAATTTCAGGTAAAAATTGACCTTAGCTGTCTCTTTGAAAAAGAATCATCTCTTTCTGGGGTAAGAGAGTCCTTGTTGGTCTGGTTACTTTCTCTATGAGAAATAATTCTGCCTTGATTCAGCCAAACTACTGAAAGGCCAAGAAAGATCAAAGAAATCTAAATAGTATTAATCTGAAGTTCCATAATTCTTAGCATTGCTTCTGTTCACACAGGAACACAAAGTGCATGCACACATGCACATATGTGCTCTCTCTAAATTACGGGTGAGTGCTTAGTACAAAATGAAGTGCATTTATTTGCAAAACTCTGTTTAAATGACACAACCACTTTTTTCTGCAGAAAAAGGAAATACAATTCCTTTTCATATTGAGCAAATGAAAGACTCTTGGGGCACACTGTCCACTGGAGATATAGAACATCCTGAAGGCCTAGGCAATCTCTCCAGCTCAACTCTGCTTTTTTGGAATCCACTTCAGTGTTTTCAAATCCCAATCTGAAACACTATTTGGAAGCTTGAAGATTACTTATGTAGGTATTTTTGAGGTCTACAGAATCTATGCAATAGAAATATCATGCTTGAAATTCCTAATGCTTTCATGTTACCTACATAAATGTTTCTTATTTCTTCCTGTAGTGATTGTAGACTCCTTTTTTATGGCTCTGTTTCATTAAGCACCAGAAGTCTTTGTTAATAGCATGGGCCATATGTTGCCCTCACTAAACAGCACAGTGTGGAGCAAAGGAATAAAACCACAAGAGAGATGAAGCCAGAGTAGGCACAGCAAGTCAAAAAAGAGGCCAGGACAACTTCCATAACAAGACCAGCAACAGAAACGCTACTGGACAATGGTCTATGGTAAATATGATGGAAATATGATTATGATGAATACTTAAATTCCCAGAGCAGCACTTATTTTTTTATGGTGCAACCCTGACTAATGAGAGCCAAAACAACACAGCTAAAGTAGCTTGGCTAGCCTTCTACCACCTTGTGACTGACATTCCTACTGGACAACAGGAATGAATGTTAGAAACAATTCTGTTACTAGCGCTGGGAAGGGTTTTGCTGATACTTTTTATGCAGCATGCTTTTGGGCAAGCATGTGTGAGCTTTAATAATGGGATGATGAGGTTATGAAGGACCTCTTTGTAAGAGTTTCCATTTTCTTTCCAAAGAAACATGGAAGTTCTCCCTTTGAGAGCCCAGATTAACTTAATTCCAGTAAGTGCTTTCCATTTGCAGGTGCACCATATGCAAAAGACTACTGTTTTTATATAACTTTTAAAAAACACTATGAAAGTTAAAATAATGTTCTGAGGCATTTGTTTGTGTTTTATTGGGTAAACTTCGGTGTGTATTTATTTTCAAATGCATACTCAAACATTTTAAATTGTATTATTATAAATGATGAGAAAATATAATGAAATATCTAATCAAAATATATATATCCTTATACATATTTTTTCTAACACTAATAAGCTTTTTTCTCATGTCTGTTTAACTTTTCATAGTTTACAATAGAATAGAAGCAGTACACAAGAGCCTCATGTCATTAAGGAAAATGTCAAGGGCTTTCTGAAACAGTGAAATTTAGGTTTTTTTCATTTTTGCTAAATCATTAGAATTTACTGCTTAAATGTCTAATTTAAATCATTTAATAGTTAAGTTTGAAACCCTGTTCATATTATTTCAAAGATTTTACTCTCTTCAGTACAGACTCATGGAGATATAAGACCCATATTTCTCAAAAAACTTGTGCTGTTAATACAGCAATGCATTAAAGCTAACTAAACCACTCATCTGTTAACCTAGATTAAACCTAACCCATTGTACTATGATATTTCTAATAGAAATATTTTTCTTTTTTTCTGTTTTTATTCGCCCATGGATTAAAATTTATCAGAAAAATGAAATTTCATCCACAATTCATGTCATTATTATTAAGAATATTCTAAATGGGGAGAAATTTTCAAAATTGTGCCTTTTTTAAGGTTCTGTTGTGTCTTGAATCATGATCTCTCACTAAAAGGATTTTTTTAAAGGTAATTGATTCTATAGTATAGAAGAAAAACAGTTTTTTTATAGAACAATCCATGTACAGAAGAGAAGGCAGACATTGACAGACTGTACAGAAGCAGATTGATTTGTACAAGATTTATACACTCCTGTTCATCATGGGAGCTTTGTCAAAATTTGTATTGACCAGTAATTTAGATATTCTTGGTTATATCCCCTAATGTTCATGAACAGAGATATAGGCTAGAAATTATTCTTAAGACTGTCACATAGTTTACATTCTGTATAGCAACACAGATGCAATTGCCAATTTAACCTCCACAGGAGTTTTGTGGGAAGTTAAACACATTTCACAGCAACTCGCTTTACTACATTCTGTAAAATTTGTAATTAGGGGATTCAATGACCTAGAGAAAATACTTTTTGTCCTCATAGATCCTCTGAAGATGTTATAGATTTCTTTTTCTCCTAACTTAATATCACAGATAACATCAAGATGACAAGGAATGGTGTACTTCAGTCAAGGAAGGGGGGATATTTCAGAGCTTGTAATGATTCATTAACAGATCAGAATGGTTATGTTGATGACTCTTCCATGATAAACTCTCTCTCACTCAAAGATAGAGGAACAGACTTTTAGGGCAATATAACTTGGAAAATCATTCTCAGATACAATGCTGTTCAAAAGTTTTCTGTCATAGAGTGCTCTTCAAAGTGGCAAAAAGCATAGGTCTGCTTGAGATCATATATCATATGCATTAAGGTTCTTTCCACCATGAGAAGGATTTTGATACAGGCTTCTCAAAAAGATGCTGTGATTTTGTGAGAAGGCAAAGACATGCTGTTCTGGAACAATTCACATGAAGATTCACTGATAACTAGCTAAGCCTGGTTAATAGCAGATCTTAGTTTTTACACAAAGTTATCAAGTTATTAAGTTATTACATGTTATTAAGTTGCACTAAGTCTTTACACTTTGTCTAACTGCAGTCTTCCTGAGTGATTACCCTGGCATGGCAGAGAGGGAAACATGGGAGGACTATCAGAAAGGAAAGTCCTTTTCACGTGAATGTGGCAATGGAGGAAGGTAAAAGCTGTGTGAGCCAAACCAAAATTCAAGGCCTAAGAAGGAGAATCACAGAGAAGCAGTATACACTGCAGGGAAGTTTTGGTGATGTCAGTGAATAACAAAATAAAATAAATCTAGAGTTAAAAGTGGTGTGGCAGACTACAGCCAAGGAAGAAGAAGGATATTAAAGTTCAGATAGCCGTGGAGAACTGATCTGTTCAAATTACTGGTGGCACCAGTGTCCTGATATGGCAGCATGAGTGTCAGCCAAGCTGAGAACACTGCTTCCAAGTACTTGTGAAAGCTCCATAAAAAGATAAAGAATTTAAAATTAGTTCTTTAGTTCCTAGTTTACCAAACAAGGTTTCCAAACTTGAAATACAAGTAGATGTTATATATCAATGCCTTTATCTTCACAAATTACTTTACCTTCTTTCTCTTGTTCACTTTTACAGGATCTTATATTTTGTTTTATTATTCTCTGCTGCTTGTGATCTGAAAATTCAAACACTTCATTGAAGTTTTAAGGTAAGATCTTTGAAAAAGCCAACCAACCATGAAATAGGAAAGCAATGATCTGTTCTTTTCATTCTGACCAGATTAGTACAAAGTATTTTGCTTTTTGACCAGGAGATATCTGAAAATTTCAACTCATACACACACTTCAATGCACTTTACTGCTTACTACTAGAATCTAGTGTACAAATTGAGTCTATCTTAAATAATTACCCCTTTTCCAAAAGATTTACTGAGGAGCTGAGGTAAGACAAAAAGGCAATAACAATGGGAGAAAATGTGAGATTTAATATATAATAACAATATGCTCTTCTTCTATGGCCTCAAGACTTCAGGACATTGGATACTATGCAGGAAAAGCATTCCATTTGAAGATATCAAATACTCTAAAAACTTTAGAGGTATGTGGCACATATACACCACTATTTCACTACTACACTTATCAGAAAACAAGAATGGTCCAAGATTACCTAAGGCAGCAGGGGCAAAATAGAGTGATACTTAAAACCTGTCAATCTAGAAAAAGAGTAAGATCCTTTCAGCCTTCACCAGCTGCATCATTACGTGTATAATATCAGAATATCACTGAGTTGGAAAGCCTAGGGTGTAAGTAGATTGGTTTCATAAATTTTCTGTGTGATAAATGTTCTGTTACTTCCTACAGTTTTATCTTTTTTCAGAGCTGGTGTCTTCTGTCAAAGGCTAAGCCAGTCTTTGATGTTATATAAAGTATATTTTTCAATTAAAAATTGCTTCTGTCTGTTCTCTGTTCTGACAACTTATGATACTATTTCCAACTATATTTATAAAAGGAATCTTTTGTTTCAATCTGTCCCTTCTCCTGCTCAGTGATATTTAGTGATGTACCAGTCATAAAGGTATCTAAGCACTACGAAGTCACATGCAGATGTATCTTCAGCTATTTTAAAGATTTAAATTTGCCTGCCTACTTCTCTTTTTTCCCTTTTGACATTTTGCCAAATATTCTTATAAATTAAGTTCTTTTTTCCCCTCTAGGGCTGAAATAAAGTTTCAGGGTTTAGGGTTCCTCAAGGCACTGTGGCATATTTTCTCATATATGGAAAACACAGAATAGTACAACATAACAGCTTTTCATAATAATATTTTACAAGTAATTCTGCCTTCTTAATATCCTTCAAATCTCTTGCATGAAAAGTATTGTATTCTAGTGACTGGCCTTGAGCCTTAAAGGCAATTTAGTTATATGGTTCTGAGCAGATAATGTCCCTAAAATTTCTTTGCCAAATGGGTGTCTAATTTACTGTACCAATTACCTGAATTGTATGCATAAATGAGCTAATGAAACACACAAATATGTAACTGGTCATTAATAGTAATTTCTATGTGCAATTGCAGTAATTGCATGCTCCTCGTGATTTTGAAAATCAAGAATCTAATGTTAATTTGATGCTAGTTCATCCTGTGTAACAGTTATATTTAAAAATTAAGTTTATCTTTTAGCAAATGTGTCAGCCTTATTAATTTTTACTTTTTTCCTTTATGGTTAATTGATGGATAATGGAGTTTAACATTGCAGGTACTTCTTTCTGCTGATAAACAGGGTTCAGACATTTTCCTAAAGTAAGCAAGAGTGCAAATCTATTTCTATACTGTCTCGAAATAACCACAATTTTATACTCCTTTAAACAGCATGTTTAAAAAGAAATAATCATTTGAGATATGAGATTTTTGGGAAAAGACATAATAAGTCTCATAATTATTTTTATCCAAATATTCTTATTCACAACAAT
The DNA here is from genome assembly GCF_050655825.1 of Lonchura striata. Taxonomy (NCBI): domain Eukaryota; kingdom Metazoa; phylum Chordata; class Aves; order Passeriformes; family Estrildidae; genus Lonchura; species Lonchura striata. The sequence continues at coordinate 50,957,534 of NC_140705.1, forward strand.
CACATTACAGAAATATCTAATTAATGAAACACTTTGTTTCAGTCATGGGTCCTGACAAAACCTAAGTCTCATTTTCTGTTTTCAAATGCAGGAAATCTTGTAGCTCTTGTTACTTACTCTCTGCCACACCATCTGTTCTTCACGTAGTCTGCAATTACTTTCTGGGTAACATATAACTAAAACCTCTATGAGAAATATTAGCAAGTGCCATGGCATGACTGAAGGACTCAAGTATCATATGAAAACTGCTACATAATTACAATAAAAGACTTAGATGTTTTGTACTATTAAATTGTATGGTGTAAAGACCAAGAACATATATTGCAGTTGTAGTTCTAAGTCATCAGACATAGTTAATTTTAAAATTAAAATGAGTATTTCAATCACTTTACTGTAATGATCAGACTATAAACAATATAATTTAATTGCGAGGATTATGTTTTAATCTTCTGAACATAAAATCTGACTTTGTATTTGTCTTTCAGTGGTTTTAACAATGGAGTTGATAAATGCAGAGCCAGAAATATTACATTAATTATTACAAGCAAGGCACAGAAAAATTACTGAATAACAATAGCTGAAAGAATTATCTAAAGTATATTAAGAGGATAATGTTGATTATGTTTATAGTTAGATAGCAAGTTATGGCTGAATGCCATTCAAAGCATTTTACATATTAGGTCTCAATCCCATAATCTGTTTCACTCAGGATATCCCCCAAGCCATCTGTGACACTACTATAAGGAACATTTAAGTTTTGTCATGCATATGTCACTGTGTCATTCCTGTCCCAGGCCTAGTAATGTGATAATTTTTGTAATATAGGTTATATTTACAAAAAAAAAAAATGTAAAAACCCCTATTAGAACAAACAGTAAAGTTAATAAGTAGAAGCCAATAAAACTAGAAAATCTCAAACTTGCCTTCAATAGCTGCTGGTTTCTTTCTTGGACTGTGTTCTAGAAGAAGACGAGGTGGTGCGAATTCCTTATGTGCTGCACCTAAGAATACAGATTATAAAGCATAGAAAATATATTCACTAATAGGCTGGGCAGTTTCCCTGGGAGGCTGAGCTCCCTTCAAAATGGTTAATGTTAAAAATATTACAGTGTGCATAAAAGCTAGTATCTTTCAGACACCAGATGATGGAAATGTATTTCTCAAAAATAATTTATTTTCAAGAATCACATTTGAAACCAGTGAAGTCCAAATGACTCAAGCATATACTGAAATGCTGTAGTTCTGTTTTTCTTCCTTAGACTCAAAAGATAATAATAATACTATAATAACAAGGTGGCATACTCATGATGTCTTTTCTACAGCAAAATCTTATTTTCTTCTGTCAAACAAATGATCTTCAGTTGCTCCCTAAAGTCCACTTAATTAGCTCCTAGAAATACCAGTAAAAATTATGATGTTCCTCATCCTTAAGGCTTATTCTTAATTAGCCAATACCAACCAGGTCATGCATTGCAAACACTGATGAGGTTCCGATTCCAGCTGCTGACTGAAACACCTCTACTCTCTGAGTATTCAGATGGGACTTTCTGTACTGTCTTAGCCTATGTGCAGATATCTTGTTTTGTACAAAACACTTTTCATTTCTCCACAGATTCACAAGCATATTTAATATACTCTTATATTACTTATGCTTATTTTCTAGTTTATGACATATTTACAATCTCCTTATTTCCTTTTATTTCATGGGCATTTAGTCTCAATAGCTATCCTTTCACTGTCATTTAGAAAGTACATTTTTTTGTGACCTGAGAAATAAAATTAAGTAGTTAAATATAATATTGATTCAATCATATGCACCAGCATACATTCACTACACCAGAGTCCACATGCAAACAGACTGTTAAAGCTCAGCTGCAGCTTCACATCAGAAACTCAAAGCCATGCCTCATGCTTGATGATAGACTCAGAAAAGAAAGAAAGGTTTTAATGGGCCTTGGAAACTGCAGCATCTTACTACTTAGCCCTCTCATGCATGAGAAAAACATCACCTTGAAGGCAGGAGTGGGATTTGAGCATCATGGAGTTAATGTTATTGCATCTCATCAACATATGTACAATTGAAGACACATAATTTGCAAGCATGTAATTCAGTTCATCCAGTAATTTGTATAAAATATTAAACATAGAGCTGTTCAAACTTGACATGTGCCTGAGTCACTGATGAAATGTTAACACATTGATAAAACCAATGTATTGAAGGTGCATTTTCCATGTATTTCCTGTCTTGGCAATAAACTCAAGTGGATATTTACCAATATTATCACATAATAACTATAGCTTTAAAATTAATGTTAGGCAAAATACCAGAATCCAGATATTTAGCCGTGATTTTCCAAATGCTTTATGTCTGAAAAAAAAAAAAAATCTTGAAGTTGCAAACTGAACTAATGAGTTGCTGATAACCTTTATTGGCAACCAGAATAGAAAAGTTATATTCATAACCATGTCAACACACAGAAACTGGAACAATTTAATTTCTAGTTCAGAATGAAAATAAAAAAACAACATAGAAATTAATTAAGAATGGGTAATCTTATTTGTCCTTCTACATTTGATCAAAGTCCTAGAATAAACATTATAGGATTTTTTTCCCCTTTTTTATTCACTGATTTTTTTTCCCTTTCCAGAACTACATGTCATATTCCCCAGTTAGAAAAAGTGGTAATTTTTATAACTTGGACAAAAACTTTGTGTGAAAAAGGATAAAGGGCAGTGGCTCAGAATGTTGAGTAGATGAGTAATGATGAAGGATAGTCAATAATTTGGACTGCAGAGTGGTGTCTGCAGTGTGGGGCAATGATCTAACTCCTCTAGGTCAAATTGTAGACTGGCCCCATTATCTCCCTGTGCTTTGCTGTGACAGCAGTTTTCTAATGATAGCACCAGCATGCACATAATGCCAGTATGATACCACTTATTGCTAATGACTTGTCAAGTTCTATTTTATAGCTTTACAAATTTTAAGCAAATAATTTATTTCATGCAAATTGACCACATGATCTAATATGAGGAGTGTTTTAAGTTTAAGTTTCACAGATCAAAAACTTTCCCTTAGGCCAAAATGTTTGTTCTGAGCAGGTTCCTATCCACTCTGATAAAAGGCTTCTTTAATGTTTCCATGTCTTATTAAATGTCTCTCTATTCACTTTGATGGGAATGTAAAGGACAGTAAATGAATAAATATTTTATCATTCTTTTGATGAAATATGTTAAAGGGGATAACCTAAGTCAATTTTCTTTTCTTTTCCTTCTCTCTTCTTTAAGTTATAAAGCGCAAGTGGTTTTCTGTAGTACAGACAAATGATAAATAGAAATGAGGAATTGGCTTCAACAGATCAGACCATTCGTATTAATGATGTCTACTATCTTGACTCTGGCAGTGGACAGTTGGACACCTATCAATGATGTAAATGAGAGGAAGTTATCCAGATAACCACTGTTATTACTGGGCATACACTTACCTCACAGCTTTAAAAATGCAGCCACAAAAAGCACTGCATAGTTATAACATAGTTATTTCCATCATAGCCTTCATTTTACTGCTACTAGATAAGCCACTAAGGTTAATTTAAGCTTCTTAAAAAAAAAAATAAAGTAAGTTTTGATTTATCCAAAAGATATAATTGCAAGCACAAAAATGTCCATGAGTTTCTATGCCAGTCTGACCCTAGATTTGACCCACAACGTCTATGTGTCATCTGTCCATGCAGTTGTGCTATAAATATCTCCTTCATATATGGTGTCATAAAAAGCTGACAACAAATTGCATCTGATAAAAACTGAAAGAGTGAAATATTTTGGATTTAAGCTCATGGGAATGAACTCACCAGGAGAAAAAGTGACACATTAAGGCACGACTACCTTCTTCCACAGCCTGAATGGAAAGAAATAGGCTGCAAGGATGAGTATAAGGTTTAGGACTCTAACTAGTAACACAAATACTTCATTGAAAATGATCTACAGCCCTCAAGCTCTGGGAAACTTCTGTCATCACTGTATCAAATTGTCTGAAAGAAATTAATCCTGGCTTGGTTTATTAATATTTTAGATTGTTTTATTGCATGATAAGGAATACAAGACAAACTTTAATTACCTTACTTTTCCTCAGTCTAGGAAATATCTTTCTATGTGTGTCAAAATGTCATATTTGAATATTGTGTATAAATTGATTTCTTATGATAATATCAAATTATGTGAGTTTTCTGTCTTTCCTGATCTTCTGAGTTCAACTTGTCTGCAGTGACCTTAATAAAGTGTCTAAATATATCTTTCTAGATACAAAGATAAAATATGTATAAAATTTATTATTATTATTATTATTATTATTATTATTATTATTATTACTGCTATTGGCATTGTTATTGTTATTGTTATTATTATTATTTCAGACTGGTGAATATTCCAATTGGATATGGAAAGAAATAATGCCATCACAGAGTTCAATATGTGGAAATGCCATTCCTATGACTGTTCATTTCCTCATATCCGTACACCAGTTCCTTGAACAGGAATCCTATGGTACAACAGCACCAATACCTCATTACAGTTTCTCAGTGCAGTAAAATGTCTTCAGATAAATCTCATTCTGCTTGGATATGACATCATTCTCTAGTGATGGCAAAAATAATTCAAATAAAGCACTTGTCTTTGCAGAGACACTTGTTATGAAAAGTAAATTCCAATCAGATGTTTAAAGAGGGAAGACTGCCAAATATGCTTTTAGAGGACTGAAAATGTAATGGAGTCCAACCCTTTTGCCCAGGCTTCTTGTTTTGAGGTGTAAGTTGCTACAAGTTAAAGGTGAGCCTCTCCCCAGCTTTCCGTCATTACTCTCCAGACATTAGGTTGTGATGTGTCTGGGGAAGGGTTTCTCTGCTTAGTATGTGTGCATGAAAGGACCAAACTGTTTTTTCACTAAGAAAGAACAGCTGAGGATCAAGAGGTGAGATTATGTAATTGTACTGAATAATGCAAATGCTCGTTTTCTGGAATATATTACTTGAAATAAAATACTTATGCCCCATATAGGTATTCTTTCCTAAGGAGCACACTGTAACAAGGATTTCATGTACACTGGCAATTAAATGAGGCCTGGGAACATTACTGGGCTCTGGAATTCAGATATACATATCCTGCGACATGTTTTTGGATAGCCTCTGACAATGACTTGTGCCAAACAGTGTGTCAAAAAATTCTTTGGCTCAGTTCAGGAACTGGTAGGGGCTAGGGACCACGACCAATAGCCAGCTGAGATACATCCAACCCATCTTGACCTTTAGGAAGTGTACTGGATGTGGAGCTCTCTATGAGAGAAAAAATCACATTGAGAGAGAGAACAGTTGAGTTTGATTTAGTAATCTAGATGTGGCCACATAACAAAATTACATCAACTGGGAAAAAACATGCTAAACAGGATTTTAATTACCTACTTGGAACAGAATTTTTGGCAGGGGAGGATGGAATTAATGGATAATAAAATGAGACTTTTAAGAAAGTATATTTTAGTAGCCAACATATCTTTCAGTTTTTTAATTGCACTCAGGAGGTGTCTCTTTATTAAATGTTTAATTGCCCAGCATTAAGTGAAAGTCTGATTTTGCATAAAGTTGATGCTACTACTTAAGAAAAACGTATGCTACAGTATATGCAGTGATTACCAGTAGCAATGCAATCTTTTAAATTTTAGTATTGTCCCGCTGACTGTCAGTCTGTTTCTTTTATAATGCATAAGAAAATAAGAAAAGGAGAGATTACATGGGTAATGACAAACAAATCTAGCTATGTTCCACTATATCTATGTATATGAAATCCATTATCAACGACACAAATAATTTTGGAACTCTACACAGAGTCTAACTTACAAGTAAAGAACATTATTGTGAGGTACTCCCTCAACACACGGGCAATGAAACCAGGCCTATGCAAATAACAGTCTAACAACCTTGAGAGTCCATCCATCTCTTAAGCTGAAAGCAAGGATGTATAGATTAAAACTGAGGATGTAGGAAGGAAGGATGCAGACTGATATTCTAAACGCTCTTTTGAAAGGAATGAAGGGAAATTATTAAATTTCTCAAGGCACCAAACAATAAGTAGCAGCAACTTGATAGACTTCTATCTTTTATGCATAAAGATTTGAGTTCATCCTTTGTTGTTGATGATGGATTCCTATATATGTTTTTATGTAGTAATAATACAATATATGCTATATACATGAGCACGTATGAACATATAAATACATATCAATATTCATTTAGAATGAATCAGAGAAAGGTTAGGGTTTGAGGGATCTTAAAGATCATCTATTTCCAAATTCCCTCATTTGTTTCATGATGTTTCTGAAGAGATAATACTTGCTTTGGCAATTATACTGGTGAGAGAATCATTGTTGCAGACTCCTGGAGGTTGTGTGAACAGCAGTTGCGATGTTTTCACTCAGACACCAAATCCAATTAAAGTCACAGCTGGGCATTAGTTTGATATATTTTTTCTTTTCCTGTGTATTTGTATCTCACACAATGCAAGTGTGCATAATAAATGTACAAATGAGGTAGGCAAGAGAGGCATGGTTAGAGCTATTGGTGTTCTGGGTTTTTTTTTCCCATTTTAAGTTAAAGCAGGTGGTATGGGTCTAGAAATGCATACAATGAATTTTAGCTGCATGACAGAGTTTTCAGTTTAATCTATTTACAAAAATATATCTGTGCCAACTCCCTTACATGGTTACCACAAAATACTTCTTTAGCTCAATTTGTGAAAAATGTTCTAATTTTTATGCTCAGAAGATTGAAGTCATTAAGGAGTTAAGAGCTAACCATTAACAGTTTTGTCATTATACATTAAGTAAGAGGTCACACAGCCTTTCCTGACATTAAAATAAAATTGAATTGGAAAAATTGAAAATCGAATTTGCTGCCTCCACTTCCTCCCATTATTTATCATGGGCAGTTAGCAGGTAAAAATAAACCTACATGTTATGTCTAGAAATATCAAAAGATGGATCTCAAAGAACTAAGTACCAAGACAGTGGAAGTTATGTATTATTGTGTGGTAATGATGGGTTATTATACACATAGTGTAGTACAAAAGGTCTGTAAAGACAGATTATAAAATGAAAAGACATATTCAGTCTTTCTCTCTCTCCTCAAATAACCTTTAATAAATTGGTATCATATAGTGACTCCTAGAATAATTAACATGAATATTAGGAGTTGGCATAGATGGTTTTTTTCACAATATGAAATATCCAATTAAAACATAAAACACTGCAACTAAATACTTGCAGCTAAAAATTAAACAGAACAGCTGTTATGATGAAAAGTAATAGACATGTGAGCACTGCTTAATAATTATGTTCTTTGCATTTGGTTTATCTGTGCATATCATTGTTTCAATCATCCTTAGTCCAGCTACATCTAGGAAACATTCAGTCTTCAAGTCAGAAAAGCTATAAGTGATTGCTGCAAGAATGATAATACTTTATGTTGTCTTCAAGAAAAGATGCATATGCCAGTTTTTATGAAACAAAAACGGCCTAACATGGATAAAATAATATTACAGATAAAATCACAAATTGTGATAATCTCTCACAACTACAGATACTTGTGGATAATAAACATATTTAATATAGGAATCACTGGAAGTCAAACTAAATGCAAGTATCTCTGCCCCCAAACCACAAAGTTTTTCATATCTCTGAGTCTTTTTGCTAGAATGAGACAAAAAAGGATTATATTACCTGTCTTATCTATACTTGACAATCACTTAAGACAGTTAATCCATAGGCATTTTTCAGAAGTTACAATTTCAGTTATGCAGTTGGAAGTTAGAGGGAAAAGAACTGAGAGGTTTTATTAGATCAAATATCAGAGGACAGCCCAAAGGTGCAGAGGTATGGGCTCCTAATTCCTGTGTATTCACTTCCATTGAAATCACTGGAAGCTAAGTTCCATGGCTGTAGTTATGAGAAATACTGAAAAAAACCCCTGTAATACTGGAGATAATTTTAAACCAATAAAGCTTTGGTAGCACCTGATTCTTCTTTCCCTTTAGTTTTGCCAGGGAAGATGCTCTATCCTTTAAAGAAGTTATTTTTAGAACAAAGGGTCCTGGGCTTCATTGTCATGAGTTTTAACCCTTATGTTCAAGGCATCCTCCATGATTTTTGGGTAAATTACTTAACTAACCATGTCTTTCCATTCAACATATAAATGGATCTAACAGAAATTAAAAAAAAATAATAATTTAACAATTTAAGCACACAGTAACTAAAAATTCCAAATCTTAAATTCCATGAAAGTGGAAGCTCTAAAGGCTGAGCTTTTTTTCTGATGCAAAAATTGTTTAGGTTTCTTTTGTTTGAATCATTTGGATACAGAATATCTCCAACATTTATTCAAGAAAATATTTCTCTCTCCGTTTCTTCTTTTCCCCTTTCACTCACTCCCAAAACACTATAGCAACTGGAATGCATTTTTTTCCTAGTGGCACCACTGTTTCCTTGATTGCATCAACAGCTGCTCCTGATAATATAATTCAGAATTTTATAGAAAACTTGTAATTTCAAGTCTTCAATTGAACAAAATTCTTACTTGCACATTTGCAGCATATTTCTTGAATGTATGTAGGCTGTCTCACTACCAGACATTTAAAAGTTAACTTTAAGACAGTTATATCTAGATAAGTCACCCAAGGGATCCATTTATAGTCAATGGAGAGAAATTGGTACCTTCAAAGGGTGATTCATCTTTTCTATCTTAGGCATCTTTCTTAGGATGAGATTGGCCTCTGGAGGCCTCCATTTCATACCACTGGCTATAAAGACAGCTAAAGGTTAAAGCTGGGCAATTAACTTCTGGGTATCTAAGTGAGGTGCAATGAATTGCAAACATTTTATTTTACAGTTGTCCGTAAAGATAATGCTTCATGCCACCAAAATATTCCAGGACAAAAAGAGCCATGCATGTGTTGGTAACACATTGCTCCCCAAAAATTATATGTTCACCAAAAATTATATGAATGAATCTCAGATCCAGGGATCCAGGAAGAATTTTGTTTTTAAGTCTAACTAAAAAAAAAGCCAAAAAAATTTTAAAAAAATTGTTTAGGTATAATGTGTATGGGCATTTAAGATCTTTTGAAATCTCTGTTATTTACTTTGTCAGATAATACTGGGTGTATTTAAGGACAAAATGAAACAATAGGAAGGAAAGTGAATTGTCAGAGGGAAGAAAAGAAGTTCCTGAAGAAATAAAATAGTTTTGACTCATTATAGATATATAAGTTACATGTCTTTTTGTGAGGGCAGATACATGCAGGAAGAAAGCTGACATCAAAAGAAAGATGCACCTGAAGAAAGGAATGGATCTGAAACAGTTTACAGTCCCAGTGGCTGCAGATGAGATGCGTTAAGTAGGTGGGCATAAAACAAGGCAGAGAGAGCATGTGTTGCTGAGACCAAAGCTGAACACTCTTCTGACTACTGCATTTTATGTTCTCAGACCAGAAGAGGTGAGGAATTCTTGCTAAGCTGAAATGCTTCATGATGGAATGTATCTTGTCAAAGTATTTGTAGATCCTTTCTATGCTCTTTTTCTCTGTGTGATATGGTAAACTGGTACCATTACTCTCGCTGAAAGTGAGCCTTCTCATTTTCCAGCAGAGACAGCATAGAATTCTATACTGGGATGAGAATAGTAACTTCTAGTTTCATAATAGAGATATAGGTTTTTAATTTTTAACAAAAAATGCAGGAGAAAACTGAAAGCCCTTCAAAACTCATTTTTTCATTCTTCATGATGTTTCAGTGTATTCAGCATCAGGAGGTGTTTAAAGGCACATTGCATAGATGTCAGCTATTTTCCTTGTCATTAAAGTTGAGAGAGATTCAATATATGGTGGCTAACATCCCTAAGAATTTTCAAAATTATATTCTAAAGATAACAAATTCATTAGCTCACTTATAATTTTAGAGTTATATAACCTGGGCTTATAAATCTGACTGAAGGAGAAGATTATGGGTTATCATGCTCCATGAAAGGCAAATGTTCACTTGCAACGCATGTAGGATTCCTGCTTTACTGAAATGGTTGGAATTTAAGATGCCATTAGCCAACTTGTTTAGTTTAAGCAACTCTACAATGGTGCCTTACCTCCAATTTACTCTGACAACCTCCCTGTATTCATTCCAAGTGGCATGACCCTACTTCCATCTCCTGTGTATTTTCTGCTTACACTTGAGTAATGATAGGAGTTCATCCATGCAAGTCTCTTGCCTTCTTTGGTTTCTTCTTCATTGGGGTGCATCATTCTTGAGCCTGGAGGAAGTGATCTTCGAATTTCAACCAGGTCTCTTGGACCCCTCTTCCCAGAGAATCTGTTGCCATGGGATTCTTCCAAGATCCCTAAAGAGGCTAAGGTCATCTGTCCTGAAATCCATGGTTGCAATCTTACCTGTTGCCCTGCTTCTTCCCTTCCCATTGCTGAACTCCACAATCTCACTGTCACTGCAGCCAAGGCAGCCCCACAACCTTCACATCCCTGACAAGGCCTTCCCTGTTTGTCACTATGAGGCAACAACCACACCATTCCTTGTGGGATCCTCCACTGCCTCTGTCAGGAAGCTGTCAGCAATTTGCAGGAGCTTCCTGGACTGCTTCTGCCTCATTGTGTTACTTCTCCAGTAGATACCAGGGTAGTTACCTCCCAAGAATCTGTGCCTGTGACTTTGAGGCTGCTTCAAGCTGCCTGTAGAATGCCTCCCTTTTTTAACTTACTTTTTGATCTATTATGACAATGAGTCATTAAATACAATTACTATTTTACAAAGTCCCTTGCTAAACTTATTTTTATGCTTTAAATAGGAAGCTATTTGTTTATTATTAGCTGTTTAGGAAGGGTGTTTTGGCATCTAACTTTTGCCTTTATTTTCTAAATAGGTTACTTCTCAAAACTAAAGTAGTTGAGTCTTTGATGATCCTCCATTGAAATCACCCTTCATTTGAAACTTGTTTACTGAACTATGTGAAATGTTTTTAATACTAAATAGTAGTAATAAACATAATGCAATTGTGAGAATAATTTTGTTACTCTAATTTCTCTGCCTTCACAGCTTAAATTTTTGTTTCCATTAAAATCAAAAATTTAGATTCATTTCCATCAGCAAAGGTTTGTGGCTTTCTTTTGTATCTCATAATTTTGACCCTCAGAATGCCTTGCAGTGAACTATTAAAGAAAGACAGCTATTCCTTTCTGCAGAAGCAGAATGCCACACATTCCCTTTGTAGCTGTTTCCAAGGGAGTGAGTAGTTTGAAATTTTTTGGCCAAGTTACAATGAAGTGCCATAGGAGTGTTGACAGATGCAGGTTCATGTGCCAGCATCTGGCTCTGATTCACAGTGGGATGATATAAACTGGGAATAATGAGTAGTTGTTTTGTGTCTGTGGGATGGTATCAGGATTGTATGCTGATAACATCCCCTTTGGGAGAACAATGTCATTTCAGAGTTTGATAAAATAGACAGGTTTTGGGGTGGGGGGGGACAGTCATAGACAAGAATCCTGTTAAAACGGGATCAGTGGATGTCCTCTCATATTTTCTCATAGCTGAATAGAAGTTTAAAGAGGCAATATTTAACTCTAAATGACAGATAATGTTTATTTTAAGAAGTGTACTTTAATAAATTAGTTAGAAAACTTTCTAATAACTCAAACTTAATTTTCATTTTCTCATACATGTATGTAAAATTATTGTTCATGAATTCTTTCCTTTCAAACTCTTCGAAAAGTATTGAAAACTCTCCTAGGATATTACTAGAGAAATAAATAGTACTTTAATTCAATCATTGCCATTTATGCCATCCCCAGAAACAAATGGCTTGGCAAAGGTTTCATAATGTGAGCAGATTTTTGATAAACTGATGGACAACTTACTGTCATCTCTGAAGAAGAATCCAGATGAGTCTTTTCAAATTTTAGGGTACAATATTTCCCTCAGCAGATAGTAAAAAAATAAAAAGTTTAAAAAATAATACTAGAAACATCTCACTGCCTCCCATATTTTTTTTTAGTATTTCTCTTAAACAAATATCTGGCTTGCTTGTTTTCTACTACTTGGGACAGGGCTATTGAGTAGCTCGCACCAGAAATCATCTCTCCATAGGAAAAAAAAATTAATATTCCTTTAGCATTTATCCTCAAATTTGAAAGCCCATAACTCAGTTGAAAATTTTTCATGCTGAATTTCTTCAAATAGCAAGCTAATAACATGCTTCCTTTTTTATTATGACTGATTTTTATTTATTTTTCTAATTGCACTTCATTAAATATATCCCCAGGGAAACTATGTACCAAAGTTGTCTCCATGTAAATGTAATGTAACAAGTTGAAATGTTACTCCCTGTCATTGAAATATCCACAACACATCCTCGTCTAATCAAGTAGGAGTGACACTTAAAAATAGTTCAAGAGCCTAAAGCGTTTTGCTATCTGAACAGTGGAGGGCAAGTGTTTAGTTCCAGTGCTACAGCCCACCCATGGCAAATACAGGCATTTTTACTTTCAAGATTAGTCTTTATTGTTCTAGGGGTTCTTTTTTGGTTTGTTGGTTGGTTGGTTGGTTGGTTGGTTGGTTGGTTGGTTGGGGTTTTTTTCACAGTAATATAGTCCATGATCTTTCAATATTGATGTACTTTTATACCAGTATCGCCAAATTTTTCGGATATTAAATGGCAAGTATCGTACTGATAGTCTCGAAAAGCCTCTTGCCATATTGTGTAATAACAGTAGTCCCTTCTCTTTAATAGAATATTTCTTGACAATGGAGAAGAAGTAAACTTTGGAAGAAAATTTTAGACATGAAGGATTTTCTGTCTACACTTTCCAGGACCAAGCAGTCTGTAAGATTCGCCATGGATACTCATCACAATTTGCCTTAATTTCTTAATTTCTTGACTCTTCATGTTTGTGGGTGGGGCAGGGGGAGTGGGGGTAGGTGTGTGTTTATGAGCATATGTGCAAAAGTTGAGACTTCAATAATTATATTATTGAGAAGGTGGGATGACTCTTTTACCCTATGGGATACTCTCTTTCAATGTACACGTGCCAGAAATCCTGATGAATTTCTCCAAATCATATATTTTTTTCAACAGTATAAGATAAGTAAAATTGTCTACAACACACTGGTTTTCATATTGGCTTTGGGACTGGCTTTGAGACCCTGGCATGGGAATACACAGTAAACATAAGGATAAGTTGATGAAAGGAACTGATATGGCCACATTCCCTTGCAGTCTAGCTGTTATTGGACACAGCTGTGTAGTGGTACAAGCTCCATAGGGCAATCATGTGCTTCAGTGCTAAGGTTTTAGAAAGACTAAATTGTGATTAATACCACATCTGTGTTCCCATTGTCTTTGTTGTGAATTAAGCAACTGTAAAGATCATCCAGTAGTGAGTTGGGTGCACTGTGAAATGCAAGTGGTTGAACCAAAACCAGAACAGAGTAAAGCTATGCATGCAAAATAAACTTCTAAGTGTAAGAAGACAAGTGTTGTCTACTTGTGATGTGATTTTGTTTTCTTTATTAAAAAGAAAACAAAATTACATCACAAGTAGACAACATGACTGTGAGAAAAAAGTACATTTCATGACTAAATAACAAAGACATGCTTATCACTCCTAATTCAGCATGCACAACAATATGCTGAGCTGCCATGCAGAAAGACAGACGTGCAAGAATCCAGTTTTAGAAGTTGCAAGACAAAAAAGGCATTTCATCAGAACAGCTCCTTGATTTGCCAGACTAGTGACTGGCAAGCATTGCAGGGAAAGCAGAGGAAGAGGAGGAAAACAGGTTTATGGCACAGGGGGAATAAAATAGAATAGATCCAGTTAACTTAGAGAATCATGTGCTTGATGCTAAAAGAGTGACCAATTAGTGCTCCTGAAATCCCTCCACATGAGTGAGGATTTCAAAATCTCTAACATCAAAAAATTGTTATGAAAACAATTTAAAATTTTTACTAAAATAGAATCCTTTCTCCTACCAATATAAAATAAACTATGAATAAGAACATTTGAAATACTATTGAGGACAAAATACAGGAATATCAAACAAATTATCAAATACATGAAATAGACTATATTGATTAAACTATATGCCAGTGACCTTCTATGTAATAAAAGCTGTCTTGAACCAGAGAAATGCCAGTAGAAAAATAAAGGTACCAGTCAGAGCTAATCTTAAATAATCAAACTTTCCACCTAAGGTTTTAATCCTTGTAAGGAAAACTTGGAAAACTAATCCTGAAAGAAATGCATATTAATTCTTCCTTCACAGACAGACAAAAGGAGTACAAAGCAGTTTGGGCAGAGTGATTTGGTAATGCTGAGACAACACTGCCTTGGCTGAGCAACTGTAGTCCAGGGAAAATAGGACAAGAAAATCTATGAAAGGTGGTTCAGCAGTTCCTCTGAGAAATTGCCACTTATCATGAGCATGTTAGACAGAAGGTAAAAAATATTTTAAGGCCCATTTCTCAAGAGATAAAATCAGAAAGCAGTTTTTTATACTGTATACAGTAGGCCTCAAGTGGTCTACCTATAAATGTATTAGTAGAACTCAACTGCTTCTACTGGTTGCAATCATGATATTCATGGGAATGACTTCTGGATTAGAAAAAATGAGTTTATGGCTAAAACTCCACTGTTATCATTGTAAATAGCTGAGAGCCTCAAATACTTCTCTTTCATAAAAATTAAAATATATGTCTTAGAAGTTATTTAATATTGATACAATTATTGTGTTTGAAAGGAGGACATCCATGACATTTGTCAGTATTAACAACAAATACTAACCAGTGAAACAAGAAAACCAGCTAATACTGCATGAAGCATCTTGGCAAAAATTCTTCTTTATATGGCTTCCTTGAATTCCCTGTGTACATTTCATTCATTTTTTATAGCTAAGACTGCAGTGTCATGATGAAACTTTGAGCAGGTGGAGAATATTTCAGCTTCATTTGTTAAAATCAACATAAGAGCATTTACTGATCTCCAACAGATTGATGTGACTGACAAAATGCATTATCTCATATATTTTAAGAAGTGCATTTATTAATGAAACTTAAGGAACCGAGCTTTACTGTTAATTGTTTGAGCACTATACAATGCCATATTAAGTGAATTGCATTTCTAAAAAATTTTTCTTAAAATTTATAGAAAAAAACCCCTTAATCTTAGAATAATGTATATGATTTTTTATTACAGAAACATTACAAAAGTACTTTGTAAGAAAAAATGCTGAATGATATTACTAATAATGACATTATAAATTTTGCCTAAGGAATTAGAAATTGATGTTTAATGCAACCAATCACAGAAAATACCAATATGTCTATGCAAAGGAATTTTCTATGACAAATTTTTTTTCCTTCACAAATGGTAATGTTGAGATTGATAGAAATTATTCCTTGTTTGAAGGAATTGCACTGTCAAGGGGCCTGTAATTTAATTCCTCAGCTGATTTGCACTCAGAATTCTTTGTTTGGACAAAGTTCTTTACCATAAAATACATAGACAGATAAAAGGATAAAATATACCAGATTGTAAATCTAAATGGATATTAAGGTTATTAAAGGGTGTTTTCCCCACATTTACCTAATCAGTAAAATGAATTACAGTATTACTTCTGTTCACAAAAGGACAGTGTAAAATAACATTTTGCCTGAGAAAGACAGTAACAAATGAATCAAATACTGTTTGGTGGCACTCTTCTGAATGATTTCCATAAAACAAGGCTGATCATACCTGACCTCTACTTTGCTTCTCAGAAACACTGAGCAGTGTTTCTGGAGCCTGGATGTTCCAGCATTGCCTTTCACAGCTGGTGGGTTGACTAAAGCTCGTTTTGAAGGCAATGCTTTTTATTTCCCCTCCCACAAAAACGCATTTGGCTTCAGCACAACAACCATCTGCAGCATTTAACTTCAGGGCTCAACAAGTGACTTGAGAGGTCAAAACGCTGTCACTTTATAGGCAGAGCCCCAGGTGGACTTTGGGAGAGTACTAAGGGGTAGTCCTTTTCCACTTCACCTAAAAATTTGATTATTTAAGTTACTTTAAGATGTATTTCCACTTTTTGGAGCCTAAAACCTGTCACCCTGTTTTTTCATTCACTTGTAAGGCCACCTGATCTTTAATCTGTGGTTTCTTACCACAAGTCTGTCATAGCACACTGGTATGACACAAGACAAACATTGGAAGGGAAGAATCATGTCCTTTATCTTCTGAAATTCAAGTCACTACAGACTTCATTCTGTATTTCACTGCTCCCCTTCATGGTTTTCCCAGTTTCCTTGTAGCTGGAAAAGTCAAAACTATAAAAAAGCAAACTGTCCCTTCCTACAGCATGTATCCTCGGCCTCAGGAGTGGGTCACACAGGCCAGGGAGCCTCCTGGGAAAAAAGGGGTTTTTTGCTGCTGCTTGTAAATGTCAGTAGAACTGTAAAAAAGATCTTGAAGATCTCCATGAAAGTACTTCCTATGTGAATTGTTGATGGAACTGCTGTGTAAATCCAGAAGCTAGATCATTCACATTGGTACAGGGTGTTACTTTTTAAACCAAAGCATGATTGAGTCTCTGGGAGTTTTGGCTAATCATTCTCCCAATCTGAGCCCAAAACAGTCCCTCTGTTTATAATTTATTGTCTTTAGAAGTCCTAGAGGAGATGCAGTATTTTGTTCTCTTTTAATGGAACCCTCTCCATACTGAATCCCAAGCTTGTTTGTTTTCTCTCTACAAAAATCTGTGCCCTCCCTCTCCCCTTTGTGAGAGTCTTTCTTTCACGGCTACATCCTTAGGACTTCCCAGTTCTGGGCATGTCAAGAGAGGATGTAAGCCACAAGGCAGATATAAGAAAAAGACCAACCAATTCACAGGTGTACCAGTGGAGAGCTTGTTGAGCAAATAACTGAACAAACAAAGCTGGTAAGGTTTAGAGTGTCCTTAAATATTCTCTCCTTAACTCTTTTCATGAATATAATTGCTAGGGTTATGTCTCTTTACAGTATGTCTAGACTTCAGCAGGAAGACTATTTATTACATAAGGTCAGTGTCAACTGACTTAATATTATGAGATGATGCTCAGTCATCATCAGTAGCTCTAGCTGCTTTTTTTGGTGAGGAATTAAGTGTCTGTGTTAGAACAGATTAGCATGGAGATGTGGGAAGAGAGAAGATAAAGCACAGAAGTGGTGGATCAGCTAAGGTATTTTATATACTAACAATGGAAGTTCTATTTTTGAAGCATTTTGGAGTTAAGCCTTGCTATTTGTGGAGAAAAAAACCCAATAACCCAATAATAAGCTAATAACAATAAGCTCCTTCCTCTTGCGTCTCAGCCAAAAGAAGCATGGAAAATTTCAGCAATTTCTACAGCCTTCCATTGACTCTACTTTTAACATAACCTTGATTTTAATTCATGCATAGTAGACAGAAAATTAGAAGCTTTAAGAAAACAGCCATTAGCACTTATGCTTTATTAAAACTATTTGCACACTCTTTGTTGCTCTTGTGAGATTTTTCAATAATAAAACACCATACTTTTAATACATAAAGGAGCAAAAACTTGCAGGGAAACAGAATATTAGAACAGAGTTCAATGATATAGGAAAATACCTGGATAAAACTCCCCTTGTGCAAACATGTCAATCACATAGCGACAGAATGCATATTGATCTACCAGAGCAAAAAGGAAGAGAAGAGTAATGAAGAAAGTAAATTTAGAATGTAATTTGTATTTAACAGTGAAGATAAAGTGTGGCAGTGCAAAGACATCTCAGTAGCCTTTTCATAAGTAGTCTTACTTATTATATATTTGTGGTTTTTTTCCTGACCTCAAACAGTTCACATTTAGAAAGTGACAATTTGTTGTCCAGGTCTAATTCAAAACCTCTAACCAAGAACTGCAGAGCTTCCAGTGTCCCAGAGCTACTATCTCTTTTGCTGGGCCAGATTTTCGTGGCATATATCCTAACCCCATGCACAAGTACAAGGCAAACTGCTGCCTGGCTACAGGTCTCATAGACTTTTCATCATCCATGAAGATCAATTTCACAGACAGCTGATAAAAAAGATTTAAAAAAGGTTTTGTATCACTGTATTTTGTTAATATGTTTTTACCTGTATAATAAATATGTATATTTATTGGATGGTCATATAAAAAGACCTTTGTATACTTACACTCATATAGACACAAGATTTTCCACAGAATTCTACTGTTTCACTATAGAATAATTTTCCAAATCCTAATCTTTACAAATACATATGTATATGTTAATTTTTTGTGTATATATATATATATATATATATATATATATATATATACTGCTGATTCCAGAAGTGTTGATTGTCTATTGATTTATCCTATACATAAGGAGAGCTGGAGAGCTTAATAAAAATTTCTAATATTAAGAATGGTGAGGAAAAGGTATCAGCTTTAACTGAGCACAAAAGAATTTAAATATTGCTGTATTCTTCATCAGGCTAGAGAATACATCTTATTGTCCCAGTGGAGTCTAAGGGGCATTTTCTTTGAAAGCTAATGTTGATGTTTAAGTGCCAGCTCTGGTTAGCTAAGTTGTTTCCCAGTTGTCCTTGAGTGAAGCATATTCATCTGTCTGTCTAAGACTCTTCTAGCACAGTTCCTACACTGTAGAAGTTACATCTCTTCCTCTTTCCACCTCCTGTGGCATCTCTGTCCTACTCACTTGTTGGCCCCATTACCAACTCTACAATTAAATTATGCTGGCTTTCGAACAACTGTAGTTTTTAAAATGGCATTGCTCTTACATTTAAATGTAATTCCCCAGTATTTGACACTTGTTATATTATTGACTTTCATACATAGGTCACTGCTACATTAGTAGCACTTGATGCTGAGACATTTATGTGACTGCTGCTCTGTTAGGTTGACTGACAGAGCAGTCCTAGGATGAAGAGCTACACCTTTCAAATCATTATTTCCTACGCAGATGTGGAAATTAGGAAAAGGTTTACCAACTCAACAAATATCCAAATGTGTTTTCTAGTTGATAGAAGCCTAGGCAGATGATTTGTGTTAGTGAGATGGCAAGGGCAATACTAGTCAGAATTGTAGAGCCTGGGGCACAACTTTCAGTGTATACTCAGGGCTGTGACAGTAAACTTTTCCCTTAAAACCTCTAATGAATATTCATAATAAATTTTCATAATAAACTTTAATATTTGGGAATTCAAATTTATCATTCTGGCTGACTCCAACTTTGCATTCCTTAAGGCTACAGTATATTCCCTAAGTCTATATGATAATTAAAAAAAAAAAACAAACCAAAAAACCCAGAGTGTGTGTGAGGAAACACATACAGATTTATTTTCTTAAGCCCACCTAATGCTACTGAAACCAGTGAAAGCAAAGTGTTTGCACTGATTTTGACAAAGTGTTTGCAGTAGTGCCTCAGTGAGAATTGATAAATAAAATGGAGCAATGCCAACACTTTAGCCCAGAAAGCAAATGGCGGGGCATAGTTCTTGCTCAAAAAGCTGCTTTTCTTAGTTCTCTTTTGCCAAAACAAGCTGCCCCTACCCTTGCTGCCTGTTGGGAAGATTTCCTGGACCATCTGGACCATTGTACAAAATACTGCTAGAGGATACGGAACAAAACTATGGCAGGGGACAACACACTCTGTGGACAGTCCCAGAGCAGAGCACAAGCCTGGGCTGGTTCTGAGTTATGATATAGAAAAAGTCTGAAGCCCTGGAATCACACCATTTCTTTGATATTAAAATAATATATCATTTAAACTATTCTTCTGGTTTATTTGTGATTTATAGTAGTATAGACCACAAATAAACCAGACTGTGTGGCTGGTTTTGTTTATCTCGTTTTTTTTTGTTGTTGTGGGGATTTTTTTGTGGGTTTGTTTTGTGGAAATGTAATTTTAATAAACTTTTTAAAAAAGTCTTAATCTTGATTGTACCTCAGAAATAAGATTTTGTATTAATTTCTCCTCATATTATGTCTTTAGCAACTCTACTTAAAAAAAGGGATTTATAAAAGAAATTGAAGGCAGAATGTAAAACTCTCAATAACAAAAATATAACTTCCATATGGCATAGCAAGGTGCACTATAACATCCTATTTAAGTTCATAGGAATGCTACCAATCAATAAAGATTGAAACTAAGGAATTTTAAATGAATATGATTTTTCAAGTGCTTCTTCATGGCTAAAAATCCATTTTAATTTAAAGTCCTTTATTAAAAGGAGAATTTCACACTTATGACCTATAACTCTATAATGGTGGCACAAATATTCATATAAGTACTAAAAATCATGTCAAAAACTGGGACTAGATTTTTACTGTTAAAAATACTCATAGATGTTTTTGTCATTGGACTTAATGTGATTTACCAGTAAGATGACCTATCTTTTTCAATTTTATGAATGAATGATGCAAAAACTCTTTTGTGATCACTGCTGTATTTTTTACAGTTTCAGATAAGCTGGCATAACTACTCCCTTGAGCAAGTAAAAATTGCAGGATCAGGAAATCTCTGCAAAACTGCATTGATTTTAAAATTATGTTCACCATGGGTCACAATGAGACTGAAATATAAAATGAATTTTTTTAGAATATCCAGCTGAGCAGCAGTGGTTTATGGTGGGAAAAGGAAGCATGACAGTAGGAAATGCAGCTTTCACTATATGTGTGTAGCCCTGTCTCCAGTGATAAAGGCAGTTGAAGAGGCTCCTTCCTTCCTCCACTCCATCTGCTTATTCTCATTTTCACCTGCTGTGATTCCATGCACAGTCACTTGGTCACACTCTAAAGCAGACTTGCAAAGTGATCTGTTAATGTTTGATGTCAAGGTGGATCATTTTGCTAATATTTATCAGCTTAAGTTATTGGGAATCCCACAAAAAAAACCAATAAAAACCCTCCACTATTCTATTGGTCTCTGTAATCTTTGATCTCTACTTAAAATATTTTGTTGTTACCTGCACAGCAATTCTTTTTGAGACCTTTATCCTGAACAGTATGCAGCAGATCCCACTGTGCACTGAAACTCTGCCAGAGCAAACAAAAAATTGAAAGAGATTTTCACCTCCCAAGCGAACTGAACAATTTGCTGAACTTTGTCCTTGGTCACAGCAATCATTGTGATAGATGCTGCTTTGATTCCATGCCTCAAAGGTCTTAATATTTCAAGTGAAAGACAAAATTAACTGGAATACAAATAAATGTTAAAAAATACTAGTTCCACATACTACATGTGTCAGAAAGTGGGCTATGTCTCAAACTCTCTCACTTTTCTAGAAAAGTATAATTTAGGCAACTCCTAAGGGGTCCAGAGCAATGGTTATGGTCTGAGAGAATCTGATCAGGCAGACCCAGATATCCAGTCAGGGATGACTTCTTTGATGTTCAGGCACAGCAATTTATCTGTGGTTAACAGCTGAAAGGATCAGATAGGTGCACTATGCAACGCTGAGCTGCCTCTTTCAATGCCAGAATAATCCCGTGGCTGCAGTGTGGCAGTTCCTACAGAGAGCCAGGCCCTGCTGCCTTCATTCATACAAAATTTTACTTAGTGCCATGGAAATGCCACAGGGAAATCAGGGAACCTGTCTGTGCAGCCTGGGAGTAGAAGAATCCAGGCTTACTCTGACAAAGTAGAGCATGTAGTTAACACTTTATTAACTATATGGTGTCAATGCATGTTGATCCTTTGTTTTATCACTTAATCTTTTCCTTACACTAGAGTAATAGCATTTCTTTCCTTTTTGGAAGAAATCTGGAAGCTGTTCACACTAAATTACATCAGGCAGGTATGTCACTATATTGTACAATGTACTATATTGTACAATTTTATTGACAGTGCCTCATAAAATATTATGCTAGATAAATTATTACATTCCTTTAACACTGTTACTACTTTCATTATGGCTGCAGAGGACATATGCAGATGTAGAAATAAACCTAAATTCACAATAGGTCATTGGACAGTCTGAATTTTCAAAAATAACTCTGCTTGCAATGTACTGCATTAGATGCTACTGAGCAAATCCATGAAGTTTCAGACCTATCTGAACAGAAATTGGTCCTTGGTAAAGAATTTAAATTAAAATGAAACTTTAGCCATGACAAACTTCTAGAACCGTCTGAATATATACATTAAACTTATTTTATTTTCTGTAATCATGTCCTAGCAGTGTGAGGTTCATGTGGAATTTATTTGTACTGCACTTTTGCTTTTCATGGGTGTACTTTGGTCCTTGACAGATTTAACTCCATTCTCTCTCCTTCTTCCCTACTGCCTTTTTAGGATCTTCATCTGTTTCCTCCTCATTATGTTTACCTTTCTTGTCCGATTTAGTTACAGTCTGAAGAGCTTTCTCCTCCTTAACTTTCGTTTTGGCCTTTATTAGCCCAGTTTCTGTTGTTTTTGTCTCTGCCTGCTTGACCTTCTCTGCCGTCTTTGCTTCTCCTTTTCCATCCTTCACTTCCTTTTTAACTTTTGCTTCCACTTTAGTGCTCTTTACTTTCTTCTCCTCTGCAGGTAATAAAGAAAAAGCTTTCAGTGTCATTCTCTGCCCCCAACAGAACATTCAGTGCCATTTACTTTATACTGTGTTATTAATAATGAACATTTCTTCATTAATAAGAGCTTGGTAAGATCTGATGAAAACTATAATCCCCTCAAACCAGGCAGAATTAAACAGAAATATGAGATCCAAAGAGGTTTTATCTTCAGTGCTATGCCACAAACTTGGCTGATACTAAGTATAATAGAATATGGCAAATAATATTAAGTGTTTCTAATATGATAGTTTTTCTGGTATAAACTAGGGAGAAGGATGTTGGTCATTAAGCAAACAAATATGGGAGGTACTGTATGTACAAGTTTAGACTTCAGGGTTAAATTCTGTTGTAAACTGGGAAAATAGCATGTGGTTATTTTTAAGGGTTGCTTTCATGAATTGATTCTAGGTCTCAGTCCAGAAGTTTTGAGTTTTTGAGTCTGAACCTACACCGGTTCTTGGGGGTGAAAGTGTCTGAGACCAATTCATGAGATGACCTTCAGCAGAGTGAGGAGGCTTCCAAGAAGAATTACCATTGATACTGTAAAATTAGTAACTGAAGCTACACAGAGCTTGATGAGATGCAAAGCATTCTTTCTGCTTTTATGTGTCAGCAACTTTTTCTCACCTGAGATATGCATGTGTGTTTCTAGTTCACCCCAGTGGAAAATCCAATAGTAGTATAAACTACCACTGGATATGTTTTAAATTACCATTTAGTGCAAAGTTCATATTCCTGTTTTCTTCATTGACCTAAATGTCTCCATCCTTGAGGCAAAACTTTTCTGCTACCAAATTATGTTTTCTGTAAGACTCTAGACTTCTATTTCTGCTGGATCACTGAGATAATTAAACTGATTTTATCAATATGTAAACTGGAATTTCTAACTATTGCATACCAGAATTCAGATATTTACATAAAAGCATTACTACTCCCAGACAAACCCGGGCATTGCTGGCTAATGGAGAATTAATTTCCTTAACTAGTTATAGTGAAAATGTATGTCAGATCACTTGCAGGTAGGCTTAATTGTTTTTCACTGAAATGGTGGTTCATACTTTTATTCTCAATTTGAAATTTTAACAGATTTTAAAATGGAACAAACATATGATTAACTCCTGGATGTTCTACAGACTTTATAATTGTGCTTATATATTTATTTCATTTTATTTTCATGCAGTTGATTTTTCACACACATTTACAATCTCTGCTTGAATAAAAGAAAATTTGTGCATTTCAATGTCAACTTATGTTAAAAAACTGTAGTACAGATAAATAGATACCTTTGGGAGGAGGTTTCTTTTCAGCTTTTTCATGTCTTTCAGGTACATCCTTTTGAGTTACTAGAAATAAAAACAACTGTATATTAGGGGAAAATCTCGCAAAGAACAAGAAAATATTGCCAAACCACAACATAACTACTGGAAATTTCACATTTCCTTGATTCCTGTTTTTCAGGAAATTGTTTTCAGATTCATATAGGAGGGTAAAAAATTCAAAATATCTGTTTAGGCCCCTTTACCAGAAGACAAATAAGTCACACAGATACGACGCTTCCTAGGGAATATTTTTACTACATATTCCAGATGAAACAAACTTGCTCACGTCAAGTGCCGAGCAGACATGGACTTGGCCTTGTGCTCCAGCCAACAGGAAGCCATGTGGCTGTATTTGTCTTACAGAAAGGTGTTTTTCTTAGCTTGGGCTCATTGTCAACAAACACAGCCATAAATCCGGTGTTCACTTGAGAGCCCAGCTTGAGTGAGTTCATGTCTACATAAGATACACTGTGCAAACACACACACAACTGTGTTTCAGAAAGGCTGTTAAAATTTATGCAGACCTCTATCTTTGCCCTCCTGGTCACCATCCAGACAGAACACTAGAACAAACCAGCCTTGAGAATTAATTACACTTCTTTCAGCTGATAACTACATAAGAGCAACATCCTCTCTAAATGAATTCCATCCTGGAATTTCAGCCTGTACGAGAGACAATTGATACTTAGTCTTGGTTTTATTTTTTTAAGATGTTCTTAGATTATGTGTTTTAAAAAAACAAAACCCTCATACCACTGAGGCTTTCTGGAGCCTTTATGAGAGTCTGAAGAATTACCTTGAGTCTTTATAATGAGCATAAAGAAAATCTGATGACTCAGTGGAAAGTAGCCATACAGTTTTCAGTATGTCCATTCCCCAGAGCTGACCAGAACCTAAATATTTTCATTCCTAGAGACTGCAAGAGGTTGAAACAGTCCCTCAGAACTGCTGGTAGCTAATCCAGTTTAGAGCAGACCCCTGAGAAAAGGGAGGTGGGCCTGGCAATGGAAAGTTCAGCAACACACTGCTGGCAGAAATGCATCTTTGGACATGCTGAGGAGAATTGTCCTGATGCCCCTATGCCATAGGGGCTCAAGGCAGGGAAACTACCCAAGAGAGGGCAGCATGGCTATGTCACACTGCAGCCACAAAGCTCCACAGCTGCCTTGTCCAAATTCTTCATAAAATTTTCCAGCCAGTGACTGGAGTCATGGCTGCTATTAAACACATTAAGGCTCTGAGTGATTATTTGGTTAGCTGGCAGAAGATAAATGGGTAAAGAGGCTGGCTGCTTATTAAGACTATCTCAGTGATTCTTGGAAGTTATTTGCTTTTTAAATCAACACAGACACTATGGGCATTTATTTTCTCTGGCTTACTTCCTCATGATTTCATTTTATGAAAAAAAATCCCATACTTTCAAGCTATACACTGAAAGTAGAAAAAAATGAACAATATCCCTGTAAAAGAGATATGAGACAATGGCTACCCTCCAAAGATTTCTAAGCTTTAAGTCTTCATTCTGCTTTATTTCTTTTTTTCTTCACTTTTATTTTCTGTTTTACATTGCTCCTATGATCAAGTCAAAAAAAGGGTGATTTGTATATTTGTATCCATATTGTCTGAACATATTCAAAGTAAACCTAGTTAATTCATGCATCTCAACATAATGGGATTAATCTCAACACCATAACAAACTGATACGAATATATGTTGCATACGATTTCTTCAAGAGTCAACTGAGTAAAATAAAAAGACACAAAGACTGAAACAGAACTTCATTATAGAAATAATTTATATATTTCTCTGCCACAGAGAAATATCTAACCGCAGAGAAAAACATTCAGATGCAAAGCAATGATAAATATAAGTCTTTAAAAGATGGCATAATAGGGCAAGGTGATTGGATTTTTAAATTCCCCTGTCCTAACCATAGCCAAACATGGAATTATCAGTCAAAAGAATAATGAAAATTACTCCTCACACACCCATGACATTGCTTCAGAATATACATGATAATTATTAGATATGTAAATCCTAACCAAAGCCACTGCTGCCATAGAAGACAGTGCAAATCATATACTGAAATTAAATGTTATTGAAAAAAAAAAAATAAAGGCAAGAAAATGAAAGTCTATTTTTGGATATGATGGAAGACCCAGACTGAGAGATAGCAAATACTCTTGTGCTAGGTCTACATCAGGTTGAAAACTAATACATAAGAAAAACCTTATTTGCAGGTAAATTACTAAATCCCTTGGTGGAGAAAAAGGCTTCAGGGAATGCAAAGAAAATAGTCATAGGTTTCATTCTTTAGATGCGTAAGAATGATTTGTAATAAACTCTGTGCATCAGAACAGGAGAGTAAAGCAAAGAAAAATATGCTGAGCAAGACTTAGGCTGATCAAGACCTACTCAAGCAAAAGAGACAACATCCAAAAAATGTTCAATATGAGCTAGAAGAGCTTTGTACTTAAAATACTTATCTCCACACTCTCCCAAGATTTCAAGTACTTAAATTGTACAACTCTCAATGATGATCCTCAATACCTTTAGACGGTGCTTTCTTTTCTTGTTTTTCTGGCTTTTCAGGTTTATCTTTGTGAACAGCTAGAAATAAAACAAATAATTTTAATGGTCAGTAAAAAAAAGAGTTGCATTTAAATGAGAAAAATGATCAAGAAATGCAAGTAAGCACTACGGTTATGTATGCAAAGAATGAGAAAGATTGATTCTGCTGCTGCTGTTTGTTGTTGATGCCAAAACAAGGGATTGGAACTTTCAAAATCTCATCTGCCATCACTGAGGTTTTTGCCATTGGCTGGAGGAGTAGCCAGTGTATTCCCATGAAAGAAGATAGTCAAGAAGAGTCATACTTATTTATATTGCGGTTTTTTTTTTCTTTCTTTAATATATTTATATCCTCTAATTTATTGATTTATTTTGGTTTATTGTTATTTTTCAGCTTTCTCATTTATTACTTTGGTTAATTGCTGAAGGATTTTCTGAACTCCACAGAACAACTAACAGTTTTTCCAGCTATGAATGATTAAGCACTATAATTAATTACAAATCTAATTGCAGTGACGTTATAACTAATGTTCTTTGGGGCTTTTTGTTTGCTTTTAATTTCCACCTTACAAATTGAAATTAACTAGGAACTCTGCAGTTCCTAGATTTCTGACTCATGTTTGAGAATACACCCAAGTTGTGCAGTAGTCACAGAGGGGTGGGTAATCTGAAATATTTTCCTGTGTGGGCTCTGATTTGGTAATTTTTGGAGATTAATGTGTGCACAAGAACTTGTCCATGGATGTACAGAACAGATATATGCATGGACTGATGTGCCCTGAGGTGACCTACAGGGTTCATATGTGTGAAAACATGCAGTTCCCTATTTGAGTACGATGTATGAGATTATCCTGGGAACACAAAAATGCATGCATGAGCATGGAGCTGGTGTTTAAAAAGAAAGTAAGATTTGGGGAAGATAAAATAGTACTTGATACCTCTTAATTGCAAGTAACCATTGAAAGAATTAGTTCTGGCTTACTCCATGGCTATGCAACGGCCCTGTGCAGTATTTTATTTAAAATGCTTTTTTTTCCACATGGCCTTCCTGCTTACCTCTATGAAAGGGCTGTCAGGTGTCTTTTTCTGGGATGACCATAGCGTCTTAGCAACCATTCTTATTGCAAGTGTTGGAAATACTCAGTGATTATCATGAAATTATACTAATCGAGAGTACAAAATATATTATCTCCCTTCCCAGAAAAAAAACAAACCAACAAAAAAAATCAGAAGGAACATTAAATGTTACTGCGTAAGACTGCAAATTTTTTATTATTTAATTACTTTTATTAATAATATTACATAACAATTTTTTCTCCAATGAAAGGGGTACATAAATGGAAATTGAGTAGAGAATTAGCTTTTGGGTACCTCCTAATGTAAAATAAATTCTGACATTAAATAATTACCTGCATGCCTTTCCTTTTTTTCAGGTTTTTCTTGTCTTTCCGGTTTGTCTTTACTTGTCACTAGGAAAGAAAGAAGGCGTTATATGTATCCAAAAGAAAAAAAAAAAGTAGAAAAATTAAGAATTCAAAACAATTTCACCAAGATAAGCCTTAGGATGCTAAGTGGCAGAGTGTGTTACTGCTGAGCTGCCCCGTGCATATTTTTACAGTGTACCTCATACTACAGGCGTGTAAGCAGCCAGCTCTGGCTAACGAGTTACTGCCATGGTAACATGCCTCAGCTGTTTGCTGCATAACATCATCTCTTGCAATTGTCTGTCAATTCCTGCAGAATCCAAGAAAACTGTCTGTTACTAAGGCACAGCTCACAGTAAATGCTGCTGCCTGTGTTAGGAAGAGGGTTTCACCTTGGCCACCCCATACTCTGTCAGACAGAGGTTGTAAAATCCTGGAATCAGTCTCGGAGCATAAGAGAATCACATAAGTATACATCTGTGACTTGCCAGCTGGCTTGAAACGGGTAACCAGTAATGGATATGGATGGTTAGTAATGGATACTGATACAGTCATGGACACTAGCTGAGATCAGTCCCTGGCAATGATGGTCCCAGAACCATAATTAGATACCCAGTATGTGCGAAGTAAAACTAACATTATGACAGTGGAAACTGCATTATGCTATCCACTCGTTCACAGAACATTTTCCACTTGCTTTTATTAGGATTTTACACTGTAATATTCCAGAAAATGAAAAAGAAGCGTGCGAGTTTTAGAGCACTTCCGAAAGAACAGCTATGAAAATGGAAGGCTAGCTTAAGTCTAACTCCTGTGGAGATTTCATCCAAATTTAGTAAAACTCCTTTTCTCTAACATGAGGAGAAAAGAAAACTTTTTTACAGTACAAATTCCATTTGTAACTGGATGCAAAAGAAGAGTAGTAGGCAATATTCAGGCTTCTACATTTTTAAGCAATATAGTGATGAAATACATGAGAATATGGCTGACATCTCTGACCGAAACACTGCTAAGTGACTGAGACACTTCTATTTACTCTCTGTGTCATTAAATAACTTTCTTAAAGTTCATTCCAGAAGTTGATTATAGATTAGAATAGGATGCTATTTATATTCTCCATTATCTCGATCTTGAAAAGGCACTGTATTTAATGTAGACAATAAGCAGCAAAAATACAGGGATGCAGTCTCTAGTCTCCCAGTCACACTATAATGAAATGGACCTTAAAAAGACACACATTCATAGTCTTAGCTTTGAAATTTAATGTACAGTCTGAAAGTAATGTTTATTAGCACTGTGAATAGAGAGAATCTCTATACACAGTAGTGCTTCCATAGCAATTTTGACAATAGTTCACAAAATACAACTAATAGTTCACTTCAAGAAAAAACACCACTAGGTAGACAGAATATTAATAGGATTTATGGCAAGATAAGAAAGTATAATTGTAATTTTTTCCAGTGGCTTTCTGAGTTTGCCTGGGATAATTTTTTCCTTGTTCTAAGAAACTTAATAAAACAGTAAATATTGTTCTCCTGTGAAATCAAGTTGAAGAGTTCCACAGGTTCACACTATAACAGAAGTCTTAAAGATAAATTCATGTTTTAATATGGAACATTATTTCCTTTGCTTTGTCATTTTTCCAAACCACAGAAAAAGTTTCCCATGTTATCACCATTCTGTTTTCTACTAATAAACATTCATTCTAATAGGCACCTCAATTTTTATGCTTGCCATTAACTTCTAAAATCAGTCTTATTAGCTCAAGGCACTTTGAATTACTTATATGAAATGGAAAAGCTCCAGTGAGAGAGAGTTAGAAAAGCCTAGTCAAGCACAGCTTTCAGGAGGTTCACCTTCACTTGTGTTCTTGGCCTGAATAAGTCTGCTCTGGCTGGATGTTGGGTCTTCCCTTTTCTTTTTTTGGTAACTTATGATCATTGGCCTGCTTGCTCTTCCATAATGTTTTTCTTCCTCCAGCCCAAGACTTCATTAGCCATAAGTCAGCACAAAAGACATGTTCTCAGAAGAATTAAAAGTGTTTTGACAAGTCAGTGCACTCCACCAAAATTCCAATTTGCTAAAATATCCTCATGAAAGGAAATGGTGGCTTTTGTAACTGAGAGCTAACTCACGAGACTCATGAGCTGTGGGTGGAGAGTAAGCAGTATCCTGATTCTGACTCCTACAACAGATCTGTAATTTGTTGCTGGCATACAACACCAGGAAATTATAAATTTCTCTCTAAAACTGCTCCCCCGTGTCTCTGAAAATCTGGAGGAATTTATTTTTCTTTTTTTTTACTTTTTTTTTTTTTTTTTTAGCAGATTTTCATAGCAGAATGTCTACAGGGACCATTTCCAGTATGTTATAATTTACTAATTACATTTTGGTGTGAAGCATTCTCAAGAGCAAATAATATGCTTGGATTTATTAAAGAATAAAAAGTACACCTATTTGTGTTCTAGGCCATTTTTTACATAACTTACTAGTACAGTAAAGACTTACTAATTAATATTTGAATATAATTTCAGCTTTTCTGTACATTGATGAATTCAAATTGTTTTAAAAACCTCATTCTCCTTCCAGCTGGCTTTCACAACACCTCCTCCATCTTTAAACATTATTGGGATTTACAAGAACAGTCTAAGAGTCAATAGATCAGACTATTTTGAATCATTGATAAAAAGGCAAGGAATATCAAAAGCTGAATACATACCCTTTGGGGGTTCCTTCCTCTCAATTTTTTCTTGTTTTTCAGGTTTGTCTCTGTGTATTGCTACAAATAATAAACAAATAAATAAACTCCAGCTCACAATAAATCTGTAATCTAGATGTATTAAGCACACTTATTATCTCATGAAAGTGATGAAGGAAAAGCATTCATAAACCCAAATAATGGATTTTAGCTCTGAGTCGGAGATACTTGATGATGTATAGATCTTTTGAATGTCCACATTTAATTCCAGGCCCAAGAGAAAAATTTTCCTTGAATAAACCTTCAGATATCAGACTAAATTTTTCTGAAAGTGATTATTCAGCAACCTCAATCTAATCTGTCCTTTCTCTTTTGGTCCCATTACACAACCACTCTGACTCTAAGATTTCTGACAGAGGAAATTATTTTCAGCCCTTGACAGCATTGCTTTCTATTCTTAACAAAAAACCGGCCAGCATACTGCTTTCTATGCTATTTTGTTCTTTATTTTTAGCTCTCACTTCCATCACAGGATGGATTAACAAGAAAACATCTCTTTTAATCAGAGTGTAACCTCAGGAAGAGCAGCTGTTCAAAACACAGCCGACTCCATGCCCTGCAAGAGGCAGGCAAACACGAGTCCTTACAGACTCTCTTGCCCACATAGGTCTCAG
This sequence comes from Lonchura striata, assembly GCF_050655825.1. NCBI lineage: Eukaryota > Metazoa > Chordata > Aves > Passeriformes > Estrildidae > Lonchura > Lonchura striata. Next base: position 50,988,863 of record NC_140705.1, read on the forward strand.
ACCATGTTATGAAGTGGTTCAATCCCACATGCTAATGATATTATTCTTAGTAAACCCATACTACTAAAAGACTAGCATTTTGTAATTTCAGGGAAATATTTATTTTTTGCTGTACCTAGGCTTCTGGGAAAAAGTAAAACAAATTCTGATTAGAAGACAGTGAGCATTATAAACAAGCACATTATGCTTTTGTATCCATTCCTTTCACCAGCTTTGCAGTGAATTTCATTTCACAAAAGTGCAAGCACTTTTTTGTTGGCTGAGTGTTTACACATTAAAAAGCAGGTTGTAGTCATTAAGAAAAATCATTCAGAACATTTGGTAAATTCATTATGGTTTATATGTGCTTGGATTATCCAAAACTCATTTTCATCCACAACAAGTAAATTATTGTGATAACAAACAGCCGTACTGAGCAGAGATATTTCAAAAGACTGAGCAGAGATATTTCAAAGCCTTTAAAGAATGTGGACAGCAAATTTACACTAAAAAAAACAGGCTGTGAAGGAAAGAGCAGCACCAGCAATGTATTATTGAAGGAATTACAGACTGCAAATCATTCAGATGCTTTAGCACATCTAGGAGCATACCAAGAAAAAATCATTCTCCCAGCTGAGTATTTTTTGCAGAAATTGTAGCATGCTTTACATCTTGCATTTGTATTAGCAGATGCTGTCTCTTTGCAAAACACTTTTATCAGTTTTGGCTGGACCAACAGTAGAGTTTTGCAAACAATGGCTCTGTGATGGTCAATGTGAGTGAAACATGAGCTTCTGCATATTCAGACAAAAGCTCTTGTAGTCTTGATGCCAAAAAATACAGCTGAACTATACAGAACAAATTGATAATCAGAAAGTTTGCTTTTTTTTTTTATCCACAGGGCATCTTACTTGTGTAAGAAGGATTATTGTGTACTTTAAAAATTTATTGTAGTTTTTCAATAATATTTCCTTATTTCATGATTTGAGAAAAAAAACCACAAAACAACAACAGGAAAACAAACAAAAAAACCCCAAAAGAAATCAAAACAAACAAAACCCATACCCACACAGCAAACCCATAAAATGAGCCTTGAACAACACTAACTGAAGTAAATGTCAGTAGACCTGAAAGTGGACCAAAAATATCTAATTTAAATTTGTTTCACATCCTCAAAATTATGCAAACAGCAAAAATACAAGGAAGTACTAATATCTGTGTGGATTACAGTTTAAAACATGAAGAAGGGATCAGCTGGCCCCTTCTTGAGAAAGAAAAGTAACTTGATGTATCTGGGCAGGGAGCCTGGAATGTGGATAAGCAGAGACCAGGCTGGCATAAGCATAAGCTATTTTTCTCTTCCCAGTTATAGGCTGAAGGTGATCTCTGGTTAGTTTGAGAGCGTTATCCTGTGTGTTGATATCCCCAGAGACTCAGAGGTTGCTAATCTCAGATTGTAATGTTTATCATTACCCCTTATGGGCACTGTCAGAGCTACAGCTTCCCTTATTTGGGAAGGGCAGGTGCTGCCAAAATTCAAAGTATTCATGTTTCAGGGCTGTGATCACTGGCCATTTTTGACTCTTCAGTCACAAGACCAACAAAATGCACTGAAGGTTTTGTTCTAACAAGTCTAAATCTGATATTTCTTAACATATTAACTCTCCCCCGAAATATTTTCATGTTCAACTTCATATGTAGTTATAAAAGCTCTATAATACAAAATACATCACTGCCTACAGATCTTTTCCAGTTTTCCACTTGGATATATTTTTATTTTTCAAGGGCTTAATACATGCCCATAATTCTAGGTGCACGTATTCAATTTTAGAATTAGCTAGTCTGGCCATACTGCCATGTTTCTGTGAAAAAAAAAAAAATAGAGTTGATTGGATTTTCTATTCCACATTAAAAAAAAAAAAAAAGGTGAAAAAGAGCACAAGCATATAAATGTTTTTAAGGCTACTTACTCTTCAGCTGAAAAATGCTGAAATTAGAACTGTTCATTCAATTTGAATTCAACCATTTTATTAGCTTTATGCTATATTTAGTAATTAAAAGATCACCTCTTTTAATACTTTTCGTACTAGGATGCTGGTGACATCCATAAGAGAAAATAATAACTATACTTAAAAACCAAGTAGATTTATGACAATTGTGGAAGGTAAAATTTTTCCACAAATTAAAATAAATTTTCTTGGACTTCCTTGCAAATACCAAAAAGTCACAAACTCAGACTGAATTGTTATTAACATTGGAAAAAAAAATAACACCCCAACCTAATTTACACTAACCTAGATTTTGGAAATTGCTGAAACATTTTTGCATGTCTTTGAATGAAAATTCAGCCTGAGGCAAAATGATGAACATGGGAAATCTCATCCTAAGCGACTGGAATGTGATAAATTTATAAATAATAAAAATAGAAGCTTATAATGGAAAATTTTAAGGAAATTTAACAATGCATTCCAGACTTAATATTGCTATCTACTTCACAGAAAAATAAAAATAAGAATGTTGCTATCTACTTCACAGAAAAAATAAAAATAAGAAGCATTGCATATATGTGGGAGGATTTTCCTAATTTCAATCATCATCACAGATTTTATTTTCATCAAATTGAAGACATAGTGAAAGGGGACATGATTTAGTTTTTCTTGTATAAAATTCTCCAACAAAGATATTCCACCTTCCAAAAAAGAAAGAGTGAGAGGAAGAGGTGTAGTAAGGCACTACTTCCGTACCTAAGAGAAGCAAAAATAGTTTCTAGCTGGGTGAGTCTTAAGTCTGCTGCTTAGTACAAAGCCAGGTGATGAGTGCAGTAAGCATGAAGCAGAGATTGCTTGCTCCAGCTAACAGACTAAGTGCTTGTCTGCAGAGCAGCACACTCAGGAAAGTTAAGATAAATGAACTAATACAATGAAGTTTGAGTGCATTAGTCAGAGCATTAAATCTCTGCCCAGATGCTTTCATTCGGAAGCAAAGCAACTTTAGAGGGCTACAACTTAATTCTTCCTAAAGGAACACTGAAAAAAAAGGGATTGGTCTGGAGAGGGGCATAGACTCCCAAGTCCAAATACATAATTTAAGGGAACTACAGCCATGTTGCCATCTGTACCATGTTCTCCAGTTTAAAGCTAATGCAGGTGTAGCTGTAGCTGTACCCTGAGAAATCAGGCTAGACAATTTGTCTGTGTACGAAATATGCCTCTAATTTATTAACTTGGAGAAATTACGTGGCGTTCTAGAATACTAGGATTTGTATGGTCTAGCTCTATTTGCATATTTAGCTGTCTCAAATACTTTGTCTTCCAGCTACAGCAAATTACCCATCATTACATTGTTTTCTTCCATGCCTCATTCCAACTGCAATGTATTAGTGAAGTGATTTTGGGAAAAGCCACACAGTAAATAAATGTTTTCCCATTCCTTCTCAATGCCTGTTCTAATTAGAGCTATCTCCCAGAAAGGCAGGGCAATTCATTTCACTGGTGACATCAGTTTTCCATCAAAATCAAAAATTGTCATTGGACCTTCCATTAGACAGAACTTTTGTATTTACATATACATAATCTTCACACTTTTTAGTATTGTTCTTACTTATTGTCAAAAAATGCATAATTAACTCTTATTGGTAGTAATAGTAATAACAATTATATTGCCTATTTCTTAAACAGGCTCCAGCAGTGACTCAGAGTCCTGCAAAATCTATCTAGATCACAATATCTAGATGCTCAGGACAGTTGTGTACAGAAAGATAATCAATCCCTTGTGCTGCTGCTGGCTGATGAAGCTCCTGGTCATGCAGTCCAGGTGCCACTCCACTTGTGAAATTACTAATACCTCAAAAACCAAATTGGAAAGACCTTAATTTGTAGTGAACTTGTACTTGTATGCACACGTTATCATGAAATAATTTGATTTCAGGGCTCTTAAGCATGACCAATAGCTTTGTGAAATTATTTCTCACAGTATTTTTTCTTTCCAGGATTAAATTTGTTACAATAATTGAAATGGACATTATTGCTAGTAGTTTATCAAAATATTTAATTAAAAACAAATTTTAGGGCATCAATTTGCCTGGTTCTCAATACCGTTTGAATCTTTTAATTTCAGTCACTTCCATCTGGGATTTTTCTTCATTATAACAGTTCCTCATATTTCACTTCAATCTTTCAAAAATTAGGCTTATAGATTGAACTCCCTTGCAAACTGTGGGACTTGTACTCAGAGGATTTGACTATTTAAAAAATATAATTAAATTACTTTTAAAATTCTAGTGTTCCCACATGTTGGGCAGAAGACAGAAAGTTTATTTTCCACTTCCTGCTATTAAAAATATTAATTTTATTTCTGGATTTTTTTCTTGTAAAAACAATAAAAGACTGCATTTGTACATATTTCCTGAAAAGTACTTTAGGAGGTAGCAGTGAAATTCCCTAAGGATTCACACCTTTATTACACTGTAGACAGAGTCCAGACAGAAAGTTTTCTTGTCATTGCTCCTCCTATGTACACGTTGCATTGTTGGGATAAAATGTGAAAAAAAATAGAAAAAAAAATTGTGCTTCAGTAATTGATTGCACAACTAGAGACTGCATTATCAGGCACATAAATTATGGAATTTAACTAATGACATCTGAACACTTTTTTTTCTGGCATCTTACAATTTCTTTGTAATAATTTCTGCAATGCTTATATTGTTTTGTGTAAAGAAATGCACTTTTGTATAGATGAAATGGTACACAAGAGGCTGTTTTGGTCAAGATTGCAACATCATTTGTGTTTTTAGATTACTTTGCTTGAAAACACCTTAACTGGGATCCTTGCTAATGGATCTGAGTTCATTATTGCCTGGCTTGCCCACTGGTAGCCTAAAAAATTCATTTTGATAAAACATGACTTATTAAGTAGGTGGGAGACAATTCTAGGCAGTCCAGATGACCCTCATTATCACAAAACTGGAGCTGAAAAATACTATAAAAATATTTTACAGAGGTGTAAAATACTATAAAAGCACAATAATAATACATATAGAAATGAATATAATTGCATGAGGGAGGGTGTACATGTATACACAATTTTTTTAATAAGCCTCCTTCTTGCTTCCTCCTACCACTATCAAGCTGAGTACTGGTGTGTTAGAGGGATGCTCATGAAATTTTATGTGGCCCAGCCTTCATGGAGGAGCTCTGTTAGGCAAATAAAACCTTCAGATATCCCAGAAAACACTTTTTTTTATATGGCCTCTGAAAACCAGTCCAAACCAGTTCCTCTGTGCATTTTTGGAAAGTGCCAGTTATAGGAGATTAAACAGTCTGAAAAAGAGCAGGTTCTTAAAGTGGAAGCTTTTCTTATCTCTGATACACACCTGTCTCACTCTTAGCTATGACTTCCTAACTTGGATGGCACCCACTGGCCTATAAATTTGCTTTTTTCCTTGCCCAACACACTTCATGCCTTTTGCACCAGAGGAAGTTCATCAACACTCAACTTTCTTGCACCTTTGGTAGAAAAAAAGATTTCTGGAGAACTTTGGGCAAGAGAATCTTATTATGAATGTGCATTTTAAATCTAGCTACACAAGCATAAAATTACATTTTTTTTGTTAATGCTAAGGTATACATGAATTTTTGATCATTTGCAGTCTGTGCCAACTGATCTTTGAACGCTCCTATGATACAACAGCAGTAGTTAACCAAGTTAACAAATAAAAATTCTGTAGTTAACAAAGACACCGTATGTTACAGAAATATATGTGGGAAAACAGAAAAAACAGTTACCCTTCACTGGTGCTCGTTTTTCAGGTCTCTCTGTTTTCTGTTTTTGAATTTCTGAAGAAAAAAATGCAATGCAGATTTGTAAATATTTAAAAAGATTAAAATAATGTTTCACACACAAAAATATCAGATGCATTCTCATATTAAAAAAATAATTAAAAGTGCTTAAAATATTATGGCTGCACCATGGCTTTATCACCTGCATAGTCAGAGTAATATACAATATAGTTCAATGTTCTATATATATATATACATATATATATATATATATATATATAGGCAATATATATTGATAAAAATCACAACATTAAGTATCTTTAATAATTATTCTGTTTTTAATTGAGCCATACAACTACTTTTAAAGGCAAGAATAGGTTTTGCTGATCTGGAGTAGCTATACAGTAACACATGTTGGTCATGATTCAGAAAAACATGATTTATTAAATATTTTTTGTATTTATCTTGAGTGGTTTACCAAGATTAGTATTCTGTCTTCCAAATTACCTTTGGAAGGGAAAAAAAAATGTTCTTTTCACTACATCTTCTAAAAAATTTTAAAGCTCATATACTGAATTGGTATCTCCAACACACAATAAAGGTAGACTCAATGCTCTATACAAACTATGGAGACAAAAATTTCCCAGGTTAGGGGTTGTGGTCTAGGAGAATGACTCACTTGATCACGCTGTACACCAAAAAACTGAGAACTGTGTTCTTAGAGGAAGAAGGGGTACAGTATTTATCTGCCCTTGTTATGCCATTCCTTTTGAATGAAATTTTTCAGCTGTAATATTAATATTAAATTGCTGCTATATACCTCCATATAAATCTTTTTCCTACTGTCCTTATTATGTCAAAACCAGTATAATATAAAAAAAAAAAAGGTAAAATGTTGAATTTTTGCAAAAGCAAACCAGAATTAAATCAAATGTGCATAGCCCTCTTTGCACACAGTTGTAGAAATTCAAAGAGTATTTATTATAGCTGTGTAATAAAGTCATTAGGACTATGCAGAGTGCCTGGGTTATCATATTGTGCACATGTTTCCTGCAGTAGGAAACTGCTCTAAAATGAAATTTGTATGAAATTTGTTTTTGACAAAAGCAAATGCAAATCTCTCTAGACTCTGTGGGAGATGCCTTCTTGTGTTTCAGTGTTACTTGTGGTCTGCAGGGTATAAATAGCAGGAACACTGACCCCAGAATTAATCCAACAGAGGAAAAGATATACATATTGCATCTCAGGTCTAAGAAGCTACTCTAATGCCTATTGAAGACAACTGAAATATTTCAGTTACAACATTAGTAATTTTCTCAGGATACACATGTCAAAGTAATCCAGTAGGAAATGGAATTTTCCCTCCCCAGATATTTACATAAGTCCTTGAAAATAATGCAGAATGTTTTTTTGTATAGTTTTTGGTATCTGAAATAATTATTGTGTGTGGTTTGCAAAAACATAACTATTCTATGACATCAGGCTATGTTGTCTTCAGATAGAATATTATTTCACTTTGATAAAGAGTTACAAAGGATAAAATATGTCACTGTTAACCACTAATGTATGGAAACATAACTAAGGTAATTATATGATGTCATTAGGCTAAAAGAAGTTTTTATTCACTTCTTATCTTGCTCTTTTCAGTCTGGGTGTGGAGTTCATTTATAGTTCTATGAACCTCAAAGGGTGAGAATAGGGAGAAATATACTCTACTGATTTACTGTATTTCATCTGAGCCCAGATTATTTTTCTTTCAAATGTGTGAGGGTATTTTATTTCTATTGGCTGAGAGAATCCTGTTGCTGGATTTTCAAACTTTTCCCACTTGTTTTGCTTAAATGGCTACATGGTCTAGTTTAGGTAGCATAAGTGGTAGGAATAGTTCAAGACAGGAATAGATGGAAGATTGCTCCCTAATTCTGGGCACATCTGAGCAGTTTTCCATGCCACTGTTCCAGACTGCCTCCAAACACTGACTCAGGGGATGCAAAGAAAGCTGAGTCACTTCCTCTGCATTGAAATATTCAGTGGAGACATATCTCACCCAGTTCAACCAGTCACCCTACATACAGAGATGAATATGAATAAATCATATTCTTCAGGCAGAGTCACATAGATACATATTCCTTGCTTGCTTTAAAATGTTTCACACTGCTGCATTTCTACCATACATTACATATCTCACTACAGAAAACAGGCTTATTTTTCTTGAAAAAAATAAGAATAAATAAGAATAAATCTTTGTTATTTCAAAAATAAAAAAAGAAAAAGTTTTAAAATTACTTTTGATTTAGGGAAATTACTGCTAGTTTAACTGCAAAATATCCATGGACCAATGGCTCTAGAGCTGGTTATTTAAATCAGGTTCACACTATATCAGCAGTGGAGCTTGCTTCAAACAAATATTCCACCAAGTTGCACAAAAAGATACCTTTTTAGACAGCCACACTGAGAATCTCATCTAATTTTCTGCTACAATTAGAATACTCCACATCACAAAGAAACATACACAAATTCTTAGAAGTGAAGTACATTTTCTTAATGCACAAGTGTGTGTATATATGCTTTTACACACTGCAAAGTGTCCCAGTATTATGTCTTTTCACAAACTTCCCATTACAGCCTGAACCATCATAAAAATTGCAGCCTGGATGACATAGATTCTGACACATTATATCCCAAGCTTTCCCAGTAAAAATAAATCTAGTCTTAATTTAAGGTAAACTGAAATAATTTACAAAAGAAAAAATAGTAACTATTTGTTAACTTCAAAGTATTTAAAATCAGGAAACACATTAGATTATTGGAAACTTTTTGTTGTTGTTTTATGAGAGTTCTGATACTCTCTGCTTCATCTTTTATGACAAATAGCTTTAATTTTGTAGTAATCACATCATATCTTATTGCTGAGTTGACAAAGTGGTTGTAATATCATAGAAGACTTACATGGCCAGTTTAAAGCATGTAATTAATCTCTATCAATGTGACACATTGTTAATAAATCCTAAATATTACAAATTCATGTTTAGAAAAATGACAGAATCAAGCAGCAGCAAGGATAATCTTTGTCACCACAGCAACCCTTCGGATTCTTTATGAGATGACAGCACAGTTTATTAAATTATTGTAAGGGAGTATGTATTTTAAAAGCCATATTTCATTGTTTGTTTTCTTAAATTATTAGGCAGACATGAAAAATTACATTTCCCCTTGTATTGCTTGGGTTTTGAATAGATAATTATTTCCTTAAATATGGACACTGCTTGATGCTAATTTCTCTAGAGCTCAGGTCTTGTGCAGATATACAGAACATACAGAGTGATTATTTTAAAAAGGTCCAAGAAAGAAAGGTAGGAATCTTCTCAGTGACCATTTCTAGATGCTGAAAGGAGACACACTCAACTATATTGCTGTCAGGCTGATTTTTCTACATCCTGTTGATCCAAAACAGATCTTACCAGTCAGCTGAGGATCAGTATTGCAGGAAGCTTTACTGGAAGCCCCTCCTGAACAAGAGAGTCTGGGCAGCAGCTTCCCCACCCCTCACACAGCTCATTTTCATTAACAGCAGTTGACAGTGCCTAACCAGAGTACAGCACTGGCTGTGCACACTGGCTCCAAAAAGGTCAGGATGGGAGAAAATAATTTCAGTCCCTTGAATCTGTGTGAACTAATGGGTCAGTCCTGTGCAGGTTTACATCAGTGTGAATGAAGAGCACAGCCTCTCATGCTAGGGCATGAGGAGGTTCTCCTGGCTCCTGGTTCCCTTCTTTGTCTGTCTTTGTGTTTCTGATTTTGATTTTTTGTTATGTCCTTTTTTATAACATAGTAAATTGGATAGCATTATCCTCAACTATTTTAATTTTATTGTGTTAGAATAGCATTTATGAACCTTAGCCTACATGAATTGCTTTAGGTACCACATGGAGCTATGACATGATATAAATATCTCTGTAACACAGGAGTTCAAACTTAGAGGGATGAATTTCTTCTCTTACTGGGAAAGCACAGCCTTGCATCTTGCTTCATTAGAGGATAAAATGGTGAGTAGCATTCTGGGATTGTTGAAATAGCACCTACATCTCACCCTTCACTGAGTTTTCATCTAACAGATGAAATATACCTTTAAAAAGATCCCCACAACCATATTAAAAATGTCCATGATACAAGAGACAAAGTGAGGAAAAAAAAGAGTCCCCATTTGAAACACAAGAATGCTTTACCCAAGGTAACCCAGAAAGTCAGCAAAAGAACTGGGGATTTACCAATGAACCTGACATTCAACATTACCATCCATGCTTAAAGCCAACCTGTTTCTACTTAAATACTGCAGTGAAGAAAGAATGTAGTTCTAATATATCTAGTGTTTTAAAGGAATAATTAAGCAGATGGAATTTTCTATGAAATGAGAATAGATTTTTTTCCTAAAAAACTTTACCAGCTGGTCATCTTTTTTATCAGCTGTTACAGGTAACACAGCCATATACACCTTCAGTACTTTGACATTCTGTTTACAAAAGAGATTACAAATATCTAAACATGAAAAGGAAAATTAGTCCAACTCAGAGTCTTATGAGCCAGAGGTTAATAATTTGCTTTTGAGCGGTTAAAATCCTTACAGCTATTGCCAGCAATTTAGTGAGGCTATATCCTTGCTAGTTTATCAGGACTAATTGGTAGCAGGCAGCTGATTATCCTGAAGAGTTGGTGGAAACAGATCCTGAGGGCAAGGCCAGGGTGAGTGGTGTTAAGAGCTTTAGAAGATGGGAGAGATGGAATTTCTAATGTGTTTTTAGATGCTGTCTGTGTGAAGAATTGTAGTCAACTTTCTTGCTGTTGTTACCCTCAGGAGAAATTTGCAATTGTGCAGCTGATGTCTATTTTTAATCTAGATAGTACCAGCTGGTGAGGGTGACAGTTATCCTTGCGGGGCTAGGAGGAGAAGAAAGGAAGCTGTGCATTCAAACAACTTCTATCTGACTACTAATACATCAAGGAGCTGTAGTCTACAGGCAAAAACACCCACAGGAAAACCAAAAAGCACCTTGCAAACGGAAAAGAAGTGCAGGGACAGAAAAAAAAATTTAAAAAAAGCAAGCAGGAAATACTCAGTTGGGGAATTAAATTGTGCCCATATCCAAGAACCAAAGACAGTGTCACAGAAGGCCTTAAATACCAGCATTCAGTGTTGGAAAGTCTGAGTGACACTTATGGCTTATCCAGGTGACTTCCCCACCAGCTTGCCAGTAGCACACTTTTATGCCCAGTGTTTTGTGAGATCTCTCCCTGTTCCGGGGACTCAAAGCAACTTCAGACTGGGGTACATCATAACTTTTCCTGAAGCCATGTGTTGTAAGAGCTTTCTTGAAAATGCAACAGAGGACAAGTTGCTCCTATCAGTAAAAATGCTCAACAGTTTGTATGCTCATCCATAACATGAGGAACCAGACCACAGTGCCTGTTAAATATGATTTCAGAATTTTTTAACCACCTATTTGGAAATTACAAGTTACAGTGAGAATAAAGGTTTCTGGGAAGGGGAGGGGAGGGAAGGGAAGGGGAAGGGAAAGGCCATGTCAAGTTCCATTTGCCTTGTTAAACTGAGGATTCCCTTCCCTCCAAAACCTAAATAATTTATTATTATTATTATTATTATTATTATTATTATTATTATTATTATGATTATTATGATTATTATGATTATTATTTTATTTTCCTCTGGTAAGGTTTCCATTTGAAACAGAAAAAGCAATATCTTATCAGAAAGGTTTTTACAGGGAGGGAGGTACTTGCAATTGTCTTTGACTTATTGTCCTGTAAGCAGCACTGTCATTCTTCAGGGAGACCATATGCAGAATTTTATGGTGGAATTTTAATGACTGGGCTTTTGAAAGAACTGAAAGTGGAAGATATTAAAAGTTTTCAATGCTAAACATTTTAACATAAAGTTAAGATTTATTCTTAATACATATAAAGATGTTAAAGCTGTGTTTTTCAACCCCAGACAGTAGTCCTTTACTTTTAGATTCTAAAATCAAAAAACCAAAAATTAAAAGACAGACACCTCTTTACTCAAAGAAATCAGAGATAGAGACAAATTATCAAAACCAGTGGAACATGAAACTGTCTTGGCATGTTTCTCCTTATGGATGCCAGTCTGTAAAGATGTTATTGGTCCATTAGTAAATGATATTTTTCATAGACAATTTTATCAGTCTGCATTTAATTGAGTGTAATTTTCTGAAGAAAAAATGCAGGCAAGGCTTGTAGACCTCTTAGAGCAAAATTATGTATACAACTATACCTAAAATCTCTAATCTTGATTTGCATCAAACAAATATTTTTCCATATTAATCTATTTAATTGTTGCTTGGTTGGGTCTTTTAGTTTTGTTTCTTTGTTTCTAAAGGGTGTTAAAAGTGATAATAAATTAAAAAATAATTAATTATAATAAAAATAATAAAAAGAGATCACAGACTCAGTTACTCTACCAAGATTTCAAAAACATGAACTCTTCAGATTCTATCTTACCATATTAGTCTGTAAATAGTCATTCCTTGACAAATTAAATCACGTTTGGATCCAATCTATTTTATTTCAGGGGTTTGGCATGCAAAAGGGAGAAGTTTCTGTGGGTCATGAACATGGGGTCCATTTGCTACCTCCTCTCCTTGGCACAGCAATAGCTGTGCAGGGATCTAAGTTCACTCAGAAATATACAAGCCTCCCAGTTTTGATGCTGTTGGAAAAGTTGTTCATTTTCCAGGTCAGGCACAGCAGACTCCTCCCTCCAGTGGGGACCCTCTCCTCTGAGTGAGAACCTTCCCAGAGCTCCATTACTGGGGCATAAATTAAGATTTCCATGAAGATTGCATGGATATCTTCACATAAGGTTTTCCCTGATTTAAGAGGCTAACTTCAATAGTTGCAAAACTCTCTTCTACACTTCTGTCCAGGGTCCCTACTAGCCTTGTGGCCCAAAGTTCTCTCTTTCTCTTTTAAAATATATCTGGTAAGTTTGGATTGAAAAGTTTCAGGTCAAACTGAAAACAAATCACTATTCTGGAAAAGACAAAAGAACTAAAATTGAACATCCCTGTACCCTTGTGGTATCTTGCCTTTTTTCATCTGAGTTATATGGAAAATATTTTCTTTCTTTTATAAAATGCTATTTTATGGTGGATATGCAATTGCTGTATTGATCAATGTAACTAAAACCAGATGAAATTGTTAAAGGAACATTAATAACAGAAATGGAGGCCACAAAACTAAAAAATGCAAAAAATACATATCTGGAAAAGTAGTTTGACATCTGAGAATTGAACCAATCAATGATTCCCATCTTTTAACACAGAGTGTACTTTACACAAAGATATGCAAAATGTTTTATAGTAAAGTGTAACCTAGGGAAACAGCAGAAGCCTTTTAGAGAGCTCTTTAATAGCAACTCATATACAGAGAAGGGAACATTACCATAGAGCAACATAAAAAAAAAACCTGAATTCAGAAGGCATTATCAGTACAAACAGGTATATACTTTAGGGATGAATGGAACTGTGTAATTATTTTTAAGACACATATATGACAACTACAGTAACAGAGTTTTCAGGTTGCATTTTTATGGTATTCTGAATTTATTGTCTCTAGTTCATTTCCAATCTGTCTGTAGCCTTGTGTTCACAAGAAGTTGTAGATGGATTACAACCATGCAAACACTGTGTCCCTTCACTGGGGGAAATGTTTGGATATGGAGGGCTCCCTTGGGAAATTATAACTATATTTTTAACAGTTCTGATATACTTCCTGAGGCATCTGCACTGGTCACTCATACAGCAATAAAGACTTTTGTCCAATCCACTGAGTCAGCTGGGCTTTTGATCTAATCCTACATTCTTAGGTACTTTGATAGTTAAAAACAGTCTGACACACATGATAAATTGTAGGACTAATAACTTGTTCACTTGATCACTGCACCAAAAAACTATGCAGGAAATTGTCTGGTCTGAGAATCTTTCCTTTTGGGAGCACTTTGTCTGTTAGCACAGATCAATACCCAGTTCTGAACAAGCCAATAGATTGTGCTGAATAAATTCTGGCTGGCCTAACCTTGGGGTGGAGAAGGGGTTAATAGGAGTGAGTGTCTGGCATCAGGTCTAGGGTCTGGCATCATACACCTTGGCCAGAGCTGCTGAGGGTGAGTCAGTGTAACTGACAATCCCCTTAGAAGCTGACATGTCTTTTAAGAGCATGATGTGTCTTCAGAATATTAATAACCAGCCTAATACTCTGGCAATGATACTCTCATTTGAACTGAAGACAGATGGATAAGGTGCTTTGCCAAAAAGTTTATTTGTCTTTTACAAAATTTCTTGTGACCTTTAACAGAAATTTCTAGTCTGTGTTGACTTTTGTCATAATTTATTATTTTAAAATCACATTTTTCTAAGAAAAAAGTCAAAAACATATTTTTCTGTCTCACATATACACTAACTCACAGAAAACTGGAGATCCTTCTCTACCTGAAGGAATTGTTTCTTTTGGTTGTAGGTAAGAATAATCTTATGCCAATAATAAAATTTTCAATAACACAGAGATGGATAACTGTCACAATGGTGCTTTATTTCTTTCTCTGCTTTTTAATTGAATAGTATTAATAGAAATTAAAATTATTTACAGTTTAATAAAGACTTTTCAGGCATGGTTTTCAATATTGAAGTGTTTGTACTTCTTTACTATTTACACATCTTTATTTCCAATTTTGTGTTTTCTCAACTCTTTTCCAAACTCACAAATGAGGCCAGTAGTGTCCACAAAAAACCAAACAAACAAACAGAACCCCCCCCCCCCCACTTTTCCTATTTTTTAGCAGTAATTTCTAGCACAAACATGCAAGCATACAGCTCTCAAGTAATAGAATGTGTCTCTAAAGGTGAAACTAACCCTGCAAAAATGAACAAGATTATCACTAATAACTATTATAGAAAAATAATGAAGCTAAAAGCAAATTAAGCCTGAAAGAAAGAATTAAACTTCTTTGTCATTTGTGAAAATGCTCAGTAGTTTTTGGATGTTGAGAATATGCATTGTCAAAGACTGCAAAGTCCCCTCCAGAATAATCTTTCACTATGTCCACTGAAGAATACTGCTTTGCCAGACAATATTAAATGTTCATTCTTTTCAAATTATTGAAGATAAATATTAGTGATAAGACTTGGACTGGCAAAAATAATTGCAATAAAAAAAAAAGGTGTTTGAGAGATATTTTCATATCTTCAAAGGATTCTGAAACTGATATTAATCCCATTGCCTGTGAAAGTCCATTGTCATTACTTGTACTTCTATTATCTTTGCTTTTAATTTACATCTCTAGGAAAGTGATCATTGCTCTCTTTGGGATCATAATTATGATTAGACTTTTCCTCTTTCATGGTTAGACAATGTCTTTATCACTCCTCTTGAATTTTTTTCCAATATACAATTGTATTTTGATATCAGCAATCTTATTTTTCAATTACTATATTCCAATATAAAGTAAATTTTATGCAAACATTTTAGCATTCAAAAAAGATGCTAGAGTGAAGGCTTGTCCATTCAGTAAAAACAGACATGGAGATTTTAAAAAAAGTCTCATTCTTTTCATGAATACCACAATAACTGTGAGTTTGATCCAATACAAATGCTTAAATATCAGGCACAGCGACCACAGTGCACATTTCCAGAGTGAAATTTGAGAGAGATTTTCCATAAAAATATGAAAAAAAAAATAATTGTTCATATTCTGGAGACAACAGTAGTGTACTGCACAATCTCACTGGTATTTTTTTCTTGTTTAGAATGTTCAAATGCCAGTGTCACCTAAAGAAGGATTCTTCATAAAGCTACAGAAAAAATTACTGCTCAGACTAGAAGGGATTTTGGTGCAGAAATGGCCCTTTACAAGTAGGCGAAGAAAACTCCATAACCAAAAAATTTGGTTCTAAATTCATGAATAAAACGAATGTTTTGACACTCAAAAATCCCCAGATCTATTTGTATAGATGGTCCTCTTTTGGGTCCAGCCCTAATAGCAGCAACATGGAAAAATCACTGATTCTGCGTCTTAATTTTTTGTTTGGTTTTGTTTTAGAAAGCTTTTCCTTCCACAAGTCTTATTTATGGGCCATGTAAATGACAGCACAAATTAGTTGAGAAAAGCTGCTTGGATAGATGTGCACCTTGTGCTCAGGGGAACAGATTGTGATGTTTGTGAGCGCTACCTGCAGGAGCTCACCTGAGCCCCCAGCTCACCTCCCGGGGCTCTGCCTTCTGTGCTCACGAGCCTCAGCTCTAGGAGAGAATTTCATGTGCCTAAGCAGAAAAGCTGTTCACTAAACTACACCACAGAGCACTCAGAAAACTTCTGATAAGCCTCAGACTCTGGCAATTAAGCTCCTTGATGTTTATACAGTTTTAGAAGCCTGCAGAGAGACAGGAAGGACTCTGAGGGGCCGAGAGGCGCCAGTCGCTGAGGAGACACATGCAGTACTCTGCACTGGCATTTCCAAGGGACTCGTGGCTTCAGGCCACATATGTTGTATTTCTGTAGCTCAGTAAAAGAGGTGACAAAATCAAGTATAAACCAGGCCAGATCCTGACTGCCAGGATGAAATGGAGACCTCCAGTCGCTTGGAGATGGTAAGTTATTTGAGGATGTTGCTATGTGAAGGCTTATGGCATTACTTATGACAGAAAGGGGCACTGTCTTCAGCAGGCACAGTCAAGAGAAAGTGTTTTTCAGGGAGACAAGGATGAGAATGCTTATACTCTAAAAGACAGAGGGAGAAGCTTGAGCACACATCCAGGAAGTGGAAAAGCCCACTTTAAATTTGTTTTACTGTTCTGGAAGGTGAAGCATGTTTGAATTTGGGCCTTTTCACAGTTGTGTGGCTGCATAATTCTGCAAGGTACCAGATCTGGAGAAATCACGAGGTTCTTGTCCATTTCCTTTATACCAAAGATAGAAGAACACTCTCAGGATTTATGTCCAGAGCCAGGATAGTGAGGAAAACATTCCCAACAGGCAGTTAGATACTCAGCTCCTTGGATGGAGCAATATTAGGTCCAAAAAACTATACAGTAACTTCCAATTGCTTATACTTTAGCCTTGAGATTGTTTACATGGCTTCTCTGAATTCTGTTTCTACATCTTTCTGTCCCAATGCAAAGGGTAAAGTCTATGTCACTGATTTCCAGAGAAGAAGGGATTGCAATGTGGAGCGTGGTGTTTTTATGGATTATGCCCTCCTAGCCATGCAGTAACAGCACTTTCAGCCTGGGCCCTATACCTGCCTGTGGTGAGAAGACAAATCCCACCCATGTACATCCTTGCCAACAATGTGCTACAGCTTCAGACTCTGTGCACCTCCTATAAAATTAAAAATGTACCTGTCTCTATGGGAAAAGAGACAGAAGTAAAGTTTTTACAGTTCTTACAGACGAAGTAAAGAGAGGGAATCTTTTCCTACACTGTCTGTAACTTTTCCTAACATGAGGAGTCATCAATGGAAAGATAACTGCTTTTGGTCTTCAAGCCTATTAATTTCTTGGATTACAGATTGAGACTGACAGATTATTTCATTAAATATAAGCCTGATCCCATTCTATTTAACTTCAGAGAAAACTGGATAGTAGTCTCAGAAGCAACTGGGTGATAGATTCTTCAATATAGGCATTTACCCCTTGAGAAGTTGATGGATGCCAAATTCAGTTCATATAAGGCTGCTTACTTTTCTTGAGCTTTGCTCAATATGGAGAAAAAATATGCCCTAGTTTTGAAAAGATTTACATTCTATCATCAGTAATTCCAGCCTTCTAATACATTTGCATTTTGATTTAATAGAAGTTGAATATAAGTTTTATGTTTCAACAAAATAATTTCAATATCCATAAAGATTATAATATAAATCCTACTTCCTTCACTTGTCTGCTTTAAAAATTCAATGATAGCTAAGTAATTTTTTCAAAAGATTAGGATGCAGTCCTTTCTTTAGGGGCCTGTGTTGGCTTCAAGTAAAATGCTTGACAGTACCTCATCATTATTTCTCACTAAATATACTTTCCATATTATTATTTCTGAACTTTATTTCTATACAGACATGCATATAACTCCTTTGCATTATCAGATGTCCCACAAGCATGACAAGTATAAAAATAACATTTCTGTAATTCTATTTTTATATTCTTTTTTTCAGATTTTCTGTAATAATTATATAACAACGAATAATGAAATAGTAAAGAATCCTTACAAATTCTTACAACAAACAGCTCAGTAAATATTATTTGTGGTTTGCATTTAAGGGGTTTGCTAGAGCACAACTGAAAAAGTTAGTAGACTGACAATGGAACTAGTGTCAGAATTTATATCACAGATATACAGTTAATTCTTAAATTATTATTAAGCAACTGACCGACCTTTTTTCAGGGAAGGTTCCACTTCACCTAAACCAAGAGAAAAAAACAGGTATCAGAGAAAGGATTAAAAAAACTCAAACCAACAAAACCCAACCCAACCCAAACCAAACCAAACCAAAACCAACAAAAAACCCAAAATTAAAACCAAAACTAAAACCAAAACAACTCACAAAACAAAACAAAACAAAACAAAACCTAAAAAACAACACATTTTTTCATTTTGGCTCATTTTATTTCAAAAATATTTTTTCTTCTTTATATGCTAAATGACAAGCATCTATTCTGAGATTCTGTATTATTCATTAAAAATCTAATTTGCCATAGAGTTTTGGGTAGATAAATTTAAGGTGCAGTAGTAACTAAGGAAATATCCAAATCTCTATTTGTGCTTCTGAATGTTAATTTGTGTCTACAGTTAAAAATTTCCTTTACTTTATGCTTGTTTCCACATTTTAAGGGAAGGCTCACTGGTTCTTTTTAAATTCCAAATAAAGTACGTATGAAATTTAACAAGATTGTAAATCTAGCAATGCTTCCAGTGAAACACAAGGCAAAAAAAAAAAAACAACATTTCAGTCTAACTATAAGCACTTGATTGCTGCAATATGTTATTGCACTTCCATGTAAGACACAGAATTTGAAGGAGTGATCCTGGCCAGTGTGCAGCCTCAGCTGCACTGACTACAGCACAGAGTGGGCAGGGTGCTCAAAGCACTTAATTGTTATGATATAGTGCAGTAAGATGCCTTACTGCCTATTCACACTCCTGGTTGATGATGAAATTCCACTTGGGCAAAACACTGCCAGAGCTAATGTTTCCAAATCTAGTGAACATCAGGTCTTGAATTTTTGACTGTCAAGTATTTTATGACTTTTCCTGCTGCCATTAGCACTTAGACAGTCGAGTGTTTGAAAGTTTGCACATGCTTTGGGAGTTATGAGATGCTAAAAATGCATGCTGATAAGATTTTACCAGGCTCTCTATTTTTTATCTTTTCTGTTTTTCAACCTTAAGAGAGACTAGCTTTCTGCTAGTTATAAATCGTATCTCAGAATAGGATGCCCAATTCACAGACTCGCATGTAGCAGCCTATCTATTAGCATTCATATACAATGCTAATATAAAAAGATCATGCACATATTTAAAAGTTAACACTGGGTAATATCTCAGGCTTCTGAACAAATGGGTAGAAGTCAGTTTCAGTACACATCACTTTTTAATTATATTCTGGTGTAGCCAAATGGAATATAAAATAAACTACCATGAAATGAAGATGTCACTCCTAAACTTATCACTTGTCAGAATGACCAATATGATGTGACGTGATGATCCACTGCTGTGCCCACACAGGGGAACTATTTTTTTGTTTGTTTTGTTTTGGTTTTTTGGTTTTTATTAACAGAAGGAGAGTTATTTCCAAAATCAAAATATTAGTAAGTTACTTTCATTTATCTGGTTATGTCAGATGAAGAATTGTACCATAATGGCAAAATAATTTCTAGTAAACTGAATAATGTGCAATATGATGTCCAAAATCATGTAAGTTCAGTTGAAATGTTATATTTTTTAAATTTCAATGTATTGCCCCATTATCAATATGTCAAATTGAAAAAGTTCTAAATTTCTTGATGTATCTTGTATATTTTCCAGGGTTCTTTAGATTCTTGCTGATTAAAAGATGTAGCCATTTCCATTCTCCGAAGCAATATTCTGATGCATATTTTGGTTGTGGCTTTGAAGTCGTATACAAATTAATGTTCTTTTCTTCAAGATATACCCATGATAATCTTTAATTCTGACAGCTTTTCTGTAATAGTACATTAAACATGAGATGAAAGCTAATAAAGAGACCAATTTACTCATTGGAATAGCCAGTGGATGCTTTATTAGCAACAATGTTCACTTTTCCTTTTTGTTTGACCTTCTTGTCTGTGATGTTAAAAGCCGAGTAAGCCATTTTAATGCTTGTGAAACAGCAGTTAGAGGAGTTACAGAAGTCTTTACATTACAAATACCTTCATCATTGTCATCATCATCACTCCATACGATGTCAGACAGTAAAGAAAAAAAGCCATAAATCCAATCAGAAGACTCTTCCAGTGTCTCATGAATGATTCTCAGTGGTTCTGTGCTGAGCTTGTGAACAGATCTTCCTGAGTGCAGAGTTTAAAACAAAAGCGATTTGAAAAAAGAACCCAAACCAAACAACCTCTTCAGTAATAAAAGTACATCTTCATTTTATACAGAACTAATTATACTACTTCTTTTAGCAGAAAAAAAGGATTGTGAATGTTAATTTTTATTACTCAAGCATTTGAGGACAGCTCTCCTTCCTGTGGAAGGCTGGTATATAGTGTCTTACTGCACTTGCTGTTCACAGAGTGATTAAGGACTTAGTGTACAATTTGGTTTGATGTTGTACTCCAAGTTCTGGCTCTCCTTCTGGGGCTTGACTGGGCAAAATATAAATACAGATTTCATTCTAATATTCTTCATTTTAGGTAATCACTTCATTTCAGTTTTTAATCTGACTCAGACCCCCTGCCTCTTGATGCCCATCTAGGATTCAGTCCCACTCGTGTCATATCTCCTCACTGAGCTCCTTCCTTCAAACAAGTCCTGTCTGAAGAAATTGCTGAGCCTCAGGTTAGCTGCTCAGACAGGTCACGTCATTGTCATGGACCACACATACAGGATGGGAAGAAGAAAGTTGTGCATACTCAGGCCAAAATTAACCTAAGTTCAGAACAAACAGGGATACAAATCCAGATAGTGGGATAGAGATAATTTCTTTCAATCACATACTCCTGTGATTCTGGTTCTTCTCCCATGACTTTTCTAGAATTTCTTTCACATAACGTGTGCACGTGTGCATACTTATTCTGGTCTCACTGCCTCTTTAGACAAGCAAATTGTGAATCAAGAAAGCTGTGCAGTTTCATGTCCTCCACCTTCCTGGAACCTCTGATGGAAGTGAGACTTCTGCTCCCAACTGTATCCACACCCAGGCAGTGCAGCCATCAGTGGGTTATACCAGTCCTCCCTTAAAGGCTTTTCCAATTGGGATTTCACCAGATTTCTCTGTACCTGACACACTACTTCAGAGAGACTTTCCCATCTCTGACAGGCTTCTTCTTCTGACCATTCTGTGCAGCAATTTTCTACTTTCTTGAACTATGTACCAAACATTGCTTAGGAAGAGGGAAAACCCTCCTTCAGTCTATGATACTGCCCACTGTACTTGCAACTGCAGACTGAGTCATTGCCTGGCCTGTGCAAAGCTTTCCCACAAATACAAACTACTGAATGTAGACTACAAATGTGATTTGGACTTTTGGCCTAGTGTTGCCCTTAGAAGTTTTGATAGAAATATGTATCCTGGATTTAACATTATCAAGATAGAAACCATACCTCTGTTGTTTTTCTGTAAGTAAATATCTTAGTAGGACGCTAAAGACAAGTCTCTTCAGAACTACTTCTGATTGCAGTGTTCTGACTCACAAGCCAAATCTCAGCATTAATCAGATGCAGTCTCACATGGACTTACAGGCTAGAAATCATGCAAGGTGCAGGCTTAAAGTAACTTTTTCTGTGACAGCAGTATGAACAGTTATTTTCTTAGTGTTGTAACAAAACTTAGATGTAGCTTTATTTGAAATATAAATGTATCACTATGCATCTTCATTTTATTTATAATTAATTATTCTGAAACACGAGAGACCAGGCTTTCTATTGGTTTGCATCTGCTTGTTGATAATGCAGACCAAAGAAGTATTGTAGTTAATATTTTGTGAATATTGTATTATATAGGTATGTGCTGCTGAACAATCAGATGCATCAAATAAATTAAAATTGTGACATGATGCAATGACAGAGTTGTAAAGAAATTAATTTAGTGCACTACTATGCTCACTATTTTATTTATAAAGAATGAATAGTAAACAAGCAAATATTGACTTTGCTTAGCATGACACTTCTTTGCATTGTCTTCATGCATTGAGATGTAGAAATCAAATTTTTTCAAGTGATTTGCCACAAATTGTCTTCTCAAGTGTTAACCAGAAGAAGGAATACCTATACTTAGGCTCTTAAAAAGTAAATTTGTGATCTGACCCCTGATGCCATTTACACTTTATTCTAATCTAGAGGTGCTAAGGAGTCAAAGTGGACTAAGAACAGACATGGCCAGAGGTGTCTTAGCATAATCAAAATTTTGATTCACAAGCAGGGATGGTTTAACTTTGGAGAGCTGCCTTTATTTTCAGTGTGGCTATCCACCCTCCTTTTACCCACTGGTTGGTTAGGGAGGGCTCAGTTGCTTTTACAGCCACAGGTTTTTACAGCTGCAAGGACTACAGCTATAAACTAACAAGAATTGGTGTCAATTTATTTTAATATACTGGTCTATCAACTAGCAGTTCAAGAACTGCTTCTGCTTCACAGGTAGCAGAGCTGTCCCCCCTGGGCAGGCAAGGGAAATGCTCAGAGAAGTGCAAGATCAAGAGCAGAGGAAATTATTCCAACCACCCCAAGGCAAGCCATCTTTGCTGATGAATCAGTCTTCAACATCATATCCTGGTCTTTAATTCATAGCATCTTCATACCACACTATGAAAAGGGATTAGAAATTATAAGTGTCCAGAGGCAAAATTGTATGTCCAGTCATGCCTATGCTAACAGGCACAAGTTGCAAATCCTTTTTAACATAGAAAGTTTAGAAAAATCAGTTTGGAGCTGCGTAGAGGACACTTTATTGGTATTTGCAAAATGAAATTTTGTATTCAAAAAATACTGTAAGCTCAATTGAGGTCTGATGCAAGTGGCACAAACCTGGAAAATTATGTCCTCTTGCACAGATCTGTTTGACTTGTGTTGTATTTCCAACATTTTTAAGAGTAGTGCTAATAGTAATGATGTGTTCTAGAATTCTTAAGAAAACCACACCAAGTAGTGCTGAAGCGAAAATTAAGACTGATTAAATCCATACTTTTAATATTCCCAACAACTTTGACAACACCAGGTGCTACAAGCTCTCTAGTAGAATGAAATACAAAGGAAATGAAACAATTCTTGTGTTAGCAAGTACAGAGAAAGATTCAATTTACCTCACACACATGCAAATAGAGACAACCATTTCCAGAAGATTTATATACTCAAGAGCGAAGCTGAAAGAATGCTGATTTTCATAACAAAGTTTGAGCTTCATATTTTTTTAATTTAGAGATGTCCAGCAATTGAAAGCATGATGAGATTTTTTTACAATCATCTTGTAGTCAACATATTTGTCCGGATTAGCAGTCTTCTACCCAACTTCTCATTTCTTAGCAAATCTTAGGAGACTAATTATTTTAAAAATAAGCTCACAATAGATTTCCTTTGCTAACATATGGAGTGTAATATAGAATTTGTAACTAATGTACAGCTATTATTAATATTTTATAGATTAATATAATTGATCCAAACTGCAATTATTACATCATATACCACATAAAATTCATTGCTTTGGAAGAAGAGGGGGCAGGATTTTGCACTTAAAAGAGGTTATTTCTCAGAATATTTCTCAAATATATACAGAATTGTGAATTTTAAGCTTTTGTTTAACTTTTAAATAGGAATTGAGCTAATTTTTTAGTCTTAGATAAAATAGTAAACAACTAATAAATGCCTGTTGAAGGAGGGGAAAGGAAGTAAATGATTTCTGAGGAGGTAAAGTTCAGACATGAAACATACAATTAATGTTGAAGAATTTAGTTGACACAATGTAATTACCTTTAATCACAGTTTAAAAACAGATTATCCTTTTACCGAAATATACCTGGAAGGATACTTAATCCCTGGTGTTCCTAAACTCCCTCAAAAGCCAGAAAGACATTGTGACCTTCAGAAGACAAGTGTCGCTCTTCCCTCTGAAATCTGTTTTAGGGTTACATGAATTAATTTCCAAGGATACCCACTCCTTTCCATTGACTATAAAGGAAGTCTGAAAATTAGCATGGACATGTCACCTTAATTTCCTATTACTGAGGTATATGACATGGACCCTGCTAGTGATGCTGTTTCAGAATTAAATCCTTCTTGTTATTGTGCACTTCGGCTAAGCACTTAGATTTGTAACTTTACATTCATAATTAATGCCAGGTCTATACAAATATTCCCCTTGATAAATTATTTACGTTCCAGAACAGCACCAATTCCACAAAATGCATTGCCAGAACGTTTTGTTTGTCAAAGTCTTTTATTACTTGGTATAGTATAAGAGATGTTTTTCAGATCAGGAAAATTTCTTCTTTCTTGTGCTGGCATGTTCACTCCTGTGAGCATAGTAACAGTTTTGTTGTTTCATTTTCAGAGGAACAATCAGAATTCCAGAACCTTCTGGAAAATTATGACATTTAGAAGAATTAAAGCTGACAGAGGAGGAATTTCAATCAAATGGAAGGAATTTGTATACTACCTTTCAAAGAAATCTTATTCTAGGACAACTCAATTGAATTTGATTGGAGAATGTTTGTTAGCTTTTGGAGATATCTGGAAGATTATTTGGATTTTCTGTACTAAACATATGCAAATATAGTTAAAATAATTAATTAAGAAATAGTTTCATATGTGTTATTGGTATTAAATACTTCTAGAAAAGTCCCTGCTTAATTTGAAGCAGCACATCAAGGGCTATGATTCTTTGTGGCTCTCAGCATTACTGGTACAGAAAGAGTAGTTTGATTAAAAATGTCAGAACAGTCCTGAACAATTAATTTCTTAATTTATGAAGTCTCTCTGGCTCACAATCTTAATTCCAAATGATTTTAAAATCACTTTTTTTATCTTCATGGTATTTAATAGTCACACTTAACACAACTCCTTGAAACCAGGCAATAACAAAGATCTCAAGTCCTGCCATTGGCATTAGGCATATTCTTGGTAACAAGAAGATAGAAGGTAATTTTCATGAAGTGACTAAGTATTTTTGAACAGAAAACCCCTTTTTTTCACCAGGACTGATAATACATTAAAAGTGATGTTTGGATACAAGAATTGAGTAATCACATGGTATGATTTGCTATAGCCACTCAAGAAAATTTGGTTATGTTTAATAGTCTGTATTATTTTTTCCTGCAAAGTGCATAACAAAAAGTGACTAATTGATTATCTGTGCAAATCACTTCAGTCATTATTCTCATCTTAGTAACTCTGTCAGAAATGTAGTTTCCTATCAATCTTTTTTGCTTGTCAAATGGATAAATGTATACTCACTCGAGTTCAACCTCTGTTAAGGTGGCCTTTTTTTTTTTTTTAATGAATCACAGAAAATTAGTTAATAATTGTTGGATTTTCATCAATTAGATATTTTGACTCCAGTGAATTGAATGCAATTAAGTTACAAATGATAGTAATTATCTGGTGCAAGGATTGATCTATGAGATATAAACTACTTCATTGACATTGACGAGGTACAGCTGATGAAGACAGAGAATTTCTGTTGTGTTTGATACAATACAAAAGCCTAACACTAGCTTGTGGTAATAAAACTTATTCTATTAGTAGTAAAATATTCTACTATAAATATAGAGACCTATATTTTAATTTCAAAGTTTATATATTTGTAAGTTTCTTTTTTTATACTCTTTGATCTTTTGAAAAGTAGCATCTAAGACACTAAACTCAATATACATATAGTCTCCTATTAGTACCATTCCAGTTTATCAACATAACTGTCCTTAGGTCTTACACTTTTGTTTCATAGACTAGCATTTTTGTCAAGCTTATAGCTCTAAGCCATAAACAGGTAAACCTCTGGTTGCTACCACTCAATTATTAGTATAAAAATACTAATTGAAATTTTAATTATATTGCATATAAAAACTGACAAAAAAGTGCAGAGTCAGCTTTCTCAGTAATGTCCATTTAATAAGTACATATATGGTAAATATTAACAGCCTGTGGCTGTCTCTTTCTAATATCAACCCTAGATAATTATATTGAGGTCAAGTTCATAGGGAAAGCCTCATCTGAAAGTGAACAAAGAAGCAGTTATAACTAGAATTTACTTGCCAATATTTAGAAAGAAATTCACAAACTGTCACAAAGTAATTTCAGGTCCATTTGATATAGCCCTACATGTGGATAGGAGTGTATGTATAGGGTGGGCTTTAAGTGTAGTTTATATGACTGGATTTGATATCAGCTGGAAGGTTTTGATTTGATAGTTCAGATTTTCATTAAGTGGTGTTTTCTGAAACACATTTTATCTAAAATATTTTGAAGTTTTTTTTTCTTATTCTATGGGTTCAGTTCTCTGACTAGGAACACAGATCTTCAGATCTGTAAGGGCATCTGTAATGCCCTTTAAACGGCATTAAAAGTGTAAAATTAGTACCTCAGCTTGACACTATTTCCTGGGACTCTCCTGGCTAGGGGCATCTCTTAGCTGTCAGAACTACTTCAAGCATGACGAGAAAATGAGGAATGTGCTGTTGCAAGCCCCAGCCAGGCAGAGTTGGGGTTAGCTGAGAAGCAGTGCTGGCCTCTGCTCATTCCCATGCTTTGTTATCATCCACACACATATTCAGAACACTGCAGGCAGAAGGTCTTTACCAGGAGGGAAACAGGGATCATCGCAGTGCTGTGAATAGGTGGCTATACCTGATGGCAACAGCATGAACCCCAGAAAGGTCAATAAAAAAAACAAAGAAACACCATTAGCAATAATGAATGTTCTCAGCTGTCTCTTGGCTAAAGGAAACACTTAAGGAGTGAAGTGAGGAGTTGTTTATAATCTCTATGGGGCTCCTGTTATGTGCCAGAAAATGGAGTTTATTAAAAAGAGAAACGGTATGCTGTAGATGTGAGATAATACAGTGTGAATCACAGCAAGGTAAAAATGTGGTCAAACAATGCCCAGTATTTTCACAAGTCACAAACAAATTCTATTGCTGAAAAAATATATTACATATAGGTGATTCTAGCTGAGACTTCAATTTCTTCAACAGAAAATAACCAAAGAATTGCATCATTGCAATTGTTACTGGAATGAATTACTGGTTTGATTTGTTTGTTATAAATTAGAAATTTCACAGATACCATTATGCACTGCAAATTTGCTTTGCATTTTGTGTCCCATGAATCATATTTAAGCATGAATTCTCCTATTAGATTCTTCCCTATACATTGAGACAGTTTCTGGAATTCATATTTTCAACTGCATAACCTTGCAAAGTTTGATCTATCAAAATTTATTATCTTTAATACAGTGGACCTTTTGGGATGAATGCAGCATGTGAATACTGCAATAGTTCATAGACTGCCGTTCTTTTCAGTATAAACTCATTTTCTAGGAATTTATAACTCAGCTATGAAATCTGCTGCAGACTGAAACATAAGAAACCAGGTGTCATCTGAGCAGCCCTTCTTTAAACAGGAATTTGGCTTAAATCCCTTTAAAGGATTTTTTCACAAAAGAGAGAAAAAATGTTTTGTAGGTTTTAGGTACATTAATTGAAGTCTTATATAATTAAATTAAGAACTTCATTAATAACTTTGAAAGAAATAAGCTATTCAATCATGCTTTGAATTGACATTTGTAAATATGATATAAAATATATTTCAGAAGACTTTAGCACTGTTTTGATAAATTTCAGAGTAGAAGGATTGTCTAAGGCTTTGCATGTTTGAAAAAGAGAAAAAAATTATATTAAGTTCCATTAAGTTTGCTGGTTGTTTAAACTAATCCAGAAGTTCATTCTTTTTCCTGACTAAATGCAAATATATTTTCAGTTTAAAAACTGGTGTATATATAATCAAAAAAAAACAAAAGCAAAAATAGGTACACCCTTCTTTTTGCAGTTCTTAAAATTTTCCAATGAACATTAGCCCAACAGGGTGACTGCAGTACGATGATATTGCAGAAGAAAAATGTATGTGCATATTCCTTATAATTATTATATACTCCCCAAGGCCAGACAAAATCCATCTATGACTACAAGGCAATAATAAAAATGACCACAGGTTCAGCAAGGAAATTATGACTTCAGACTGTGTTATTCAGAAGCTAGTATGGGAAGCACCACATTTGGCCAGATTTTTTTGCATTAACTTAAAAATATTAGAGATATATAATTAAAAAAAGCATCTGACTGGATGGGAGCTCCATGCACTGTTAAGTCCCCATTCCTAAAGGCATTACTTCCACAAGGGTCTGCCTTTGCTATAGGTCTCTAAAAAGCCTCTTTATTTGAGCAAAACAAATTAGGCCCAACAAAGAGCGTACCCATGGGATTTTTTACTTATTAAAACAACATAGTAAGCTCTTTCTACTAAGTCTGTCTGTGTGTGTTTTCTTTATTTTCACCTATATTATTTTGTAGGTAATTTTGGGTTTCATAGATTTGGTGAGGCTTCATTAAGTTTGATTTAGTCTGGCCTTTAGGTGACTGGCTAAATCACTGTCAATTTACTCTGAATATTGAACACTCTGGATCTGAAATTAGGGGGATGTTAATTAGCTGTAATTGGTCACAGAGATGGCAGGGAATTTTGAATGCTCTATTAGCCCATTAGCAAATATAGATTCCTGGGCAATAAAGGACTAAAATAATCTTAAATTATTGAGTTGCATTTACCAATTAAAATGTATAATCCGTTTATGTGTACAAGAAATGTATGAAATACATTAATGAATTATGAAGCCTGATAAAAAGGTGTGCTCTCTAACACAAGGGATGGAAGTAATGAACTGTTGCAAAGCACACATAAAACCAAAATTAACTTTTTTCATTTCTGAAAATATATGAGCTTTTTCAATGTGATATACTACTTATTCCATATTCATACACAGTGTGTACTGCATGAGATTTGTAGTTTCTTCACTGAAGCTTTTGTAAATGCATGTCACCTTCATACCATGTTTGAAATACTTCAGTCTTGTTCATAGTTTTTCATAGCTGTACAGTACAGCATGATAGGAATGCAAGCTTTCATTTGATTTCTCAAAGGATTGAGCATAATGCACTAAAGTACAACATTGCAAAATTTAATTTCCTTCTTCTGGGTAGATAGAACAGGTGTGAAACTTTCAGTACAGATCCAATTCTTGTCTCAAAATCAACTGCTAAAGCTAAAGAAAATTTGTAGATTCTATCCCTGTCCTAACTTCTAAACAGACACATAACCACCCAGGAAGCAAAACTTTACACATGCTTTACACCCTGTTATATTTTATGTCATGACCAGCACCTCCTGAATAATACAGAGTGCTACAGAATTTACAGCCATCATGTTCTGGATATGTAAAATTACACAAAACTGTCTTAAATCTTGCTGTGAGCAGAGCTTGAATTAATGTAATCTAAATTCACTTACCTAAACTCTAAGTGTTAAGCTCCCTCAGCCTCCCACAGTTCTATAAGCTACTTTACAAATGCTGAATAAAGAGGGCCAGCAAAAAGTAATTTACCACATCTACTTTAGGATGAAATTAAACATCTCTTTTTCATATCATTCCAGGACAAATTTCATCCCATATAAATTGTCAAAAATTTCACAAACTTGATAGTTTACTTTTAAAAGGATATGAAACCATAGCAATCAAGAAGCAAAATCTAAGGGTTGGCACTCTAATCACCAAGGGTAGTGTGATGTCCATACTGATAAATTAAAAGAATATATAAGAGATAAAATACTTATACTGATAATTTATGTATTTTTTGAATTATTTACTTTTCAGGTAATGAGAGTGAAATTGTTAATTATTGAAGGAAAAGAAAGCTCAGGTTCAAGTTTAAAGTACTTCCTACTCAGCTCATGCGTAATGTTTTTACTGAGCTCCATGAATGTCTGTGTACTCTAGGCAACTCATAATCTAGGGCATTGCACTTCCTGTATTTTCCAGAGGTTAGCATCTCTGTAGTGCAATCAAAGGAAAAAATCCCTGTCTGCTCCTCAGCCACACAGTTCCCTGACTGGCTTACCAGATCAGCCTGCTCCGCTTTCTGCTGCGCTCAGTCCTGTGCAGTGCAGTCGCTGCCACAGCTCTGCTATGGAGACGGCCACTTCTTGCACAGAAACTTAGTGAGAGCCCCTGTGGGAGGCCCTAGATCAGAATCCTCTGTCAGCTCTTTAACTGCCCTTCAAAAATCTGCAGGCTGCTCCTCAGTCACCATCCTGTCTCCTCTAGGCTGAGTTCAGCTCTCTCAGCCTGCCTCGTTCATATGCTGTCCATATTTCTGAACTTGAATGTCATGGAACTTCAGGCAGCAAAACAGGAAAGAGATTGAAAGCACTGGCTTAAGAAAGGCAAGTGTTCTTTGAGGAAAAATACACTATTTTTTCTGTGTTTTATGGAAAAAACACACAGTTGAGTATAATTTCTTTGGCATCTCTCATGTGCATTTGAAAACTTGAAAATTAATTTTAATGATGCTGGCAAAACTAAATTTACAGTCCCGATTTTAACTTTTTGCTCTTTTTATGTAGGTCTGTTTTCTCAAAGAACAATATCAAACCCAAGACAAAAAAATACTAGATTTTAGACTTAAGGAACCACTTAGAATTTTGCCCCAAATTCTACTTTCTATATGAAAAGGAGATATTACTTCCACTGTAGGTAAACTGTCCAAAAGTGAAAATCATTCTTGTATCAATAATGCCAGCTACATGATTCTATGTACAATCTTCACCTATTTCCATGGTATTTTTACAAATCACTGGGTTTAGTGCAAAAAAAAAAAAAAAAAACCACAAAAAATCAGGAGTGGAAACCTATTGGTTAGGATAACAGCTATGTAACTATTCTTATATATATGTAAATACAGAAAACAGTCTTATAAATCCTCGTCTAAAGAAGTACAGCAGTTCCTTCTCTTAATGTTTGACTTTCAATATTTGAATGTTGGCTTAATTAATCACATAGGAACAGAAATATTGCTGGGAAGGAAAAGAAACTCATGAGCTCTAAATACTGAAGTATCTTTCAGAAACTTTCCAAAAATAAAAAATCACCCTGCAGATTAAATTTAACATTGTTTTATTTCTACATCCTGGTCTGAAAACAGCAGTTTCCATAAACACTTGTGAGATTTAAGCTCATTTAACCAATACAATGTGAACAGAATTCTGTCTGCTTAGAGAGTTTCCTTCAGACTCTGGCACAGATACAGATTCTAATTGCTTAGCATTAACCTGACTTGTTTATTGAGCATGTGTGACCTTATAGCAAGTTCAGAAATTTCTGAGTTTAAGAGAGTTTAGTCTGAGTTATGTCCTGGTTCTTGACTGTTCATTGAAAACCTATTAAGAACTTGATTAACTTGACTGATTGATTGACTGATTAACATTTAATACGGAAAACCGAAGTTGAATATAACAGTTTCTCTTAGCATGTCTCTCTGTTGTAGCATCAAGTGTTTTGTGCCCAAACTAAAATCTGATGCTTATTTTGGAAGGATGTCTCAAAAATAACTTTATGTTTTCCTGGTACTGCAGAGATGTCCTTCTGAAAACAATGACAGATGAGAAGAAAGTTTAAGAAAGTTTTGTGGTACATTTTCTCCACATTTCAAGATCTGTGATGTCTATTGATCCAGAATTTGTTGTTTTCTTTCAAGATCTATATGTGTTTCAAAAGCTTTCTAAGTAAATCTTGAAGTCGATATTGATATATAGCAGGACAAAAGAAAATCTATAAATTTATCAGTAAACTAATAAAGTCCAGGAAATTTACTCCAAAACGCCAGCTCAATTTCTTTTGAATTAAAGGTTGAAGTCCGAATTTCAATTCCTAGTTAATTGTTGTGACAGATGCGATAACTTTAGTGCTGGAGTTCTCATTTAAGGAAGAGAAGGGCCCTAATAGTTTTTTTTTCTGGTTCACATACGTTTCCCAAGTATTAATAGCTGTTAGCCTCACAAAGGTTTTACTACCAAAGGCTCGCTGAACACTACGTACCCTTTACATACATAGGTAGTTAATTTATTTTCCGTTATATATCACTGACAGATAAAAGGCATAAATACTCTATTTCTTTTTATTTGCCGCTCTTTTTTTTATGTACCCCAATTAGAACCACATTCCTTGTAGTATGATCACAATCCTACTTCATTTTCACCTTTGTCCCCTGTAATCAATACAAACCATAAAGTTTGATCTTGTTCATTTATCTAGCCAAGTCTTAAAAGTAGCTTGATTATTGAAGACAAGGGTGTGTCTTAGATAATATTAAGAATCTGGTCCTCTGTACTTACGGTTTTTGAAGATCAGTTTTAGGGTTAGCATGTTCTTTTACATTTTTCTGATCATTGAACTGTGTAAGCAAATATCAGAATACTCAAGGCAACTATTAAAGACTATATTTTTGAAAATATGAATTAATACTAATTTCATTTTTCTAGAAAAAAAAATTATATAGGGATTGGAAAACAGAAATCTGACCTTACATGCTTGTATATATTTTATGTTACTATCAACATTTTCATTTTCCAGGATGAGGATGGGCTGCAAAATGGAGAGACTTAAATTATAAAGGTGTCTGAGGTGTAAACAAATGTGTTCTGACATTTCTTATAATATCTTCTCTCTTGGTAAACTCAGCAGAGACACTGTACTGTCCCCAAGGAGGTGAGACATATTTCTGTAATAGATGCTTCTTAATAAATTTTTAAAGTTGAATATACAAGGTGTCAAACAGAATATGTTAAGTTTTACCTGCTAAGTCTTTGTAATCCACCAAGTCAAACATTACAATAGCTACTGCTGACCAGGTAACAATCAGAGCAACAACGAGAAGCCATGCTGCTGGTGAGCTGAATGTTGTCACGAGGTCTTCTGTCACTGATTTCTTCCCCACTTTCATGGATGATGAAGGAACAGATCCATTCTTACCATCTATTATCGTTGTGGTTGTAGACATGTGTCCTGTACAAGCAGACAAAGCAGAGGAAAACAGCGTAAAAACTTGGAGACTTAAAGCCAGGAATAGGAATGTTGTTTTGAAATTGTTTTGTCATCAAAATTTTAAAAATAAATATAAATGTTGTATCGCTAAAAAAACGGTTCTTGGACTTTCTGGAACAAATAGTCACAACCAGCCTTTTTATTTTATGACATTTTTGAGTCTGCCACAAATAGCTACAGGCCTAGGAGAGTGATTGATGAAAGCATAAAATATTATTACCCTCCAAAGTATTGTCTTGTTATGGGCTGTAGGCCAGATTCTCAGGTGATGTGATTAAGTGAACTTCCATTGACTTTAATGGAGCTAATGCATCTATGCCACTTGAGGTTTGGCTGGAATTCTGCTGTGAAGGACATATCAGTAGCAATTGAAATATATATACTTCATTTAATCTAACAGAAACAAAAATGTTTTCCATGTCCAGGATCCTTAAAAGTTGTTAATAAGATTGTAGCTGACTTTTAAATACCTTTTTTTGTGGAATTTTCATTTAATGAAATAATCTCCTAAGAAACAAAAGCTACAATGCCAAAGTAGACTTGATTCCAGAAAGCATAGGTTTGGTAATAAAAAGGTGGTGGGAAGTTGAATGTTACTTAGCTAAGGGACCAGCTGACAGTAGTAATGAACAGTAACAGTAGTGACTTAACATA
This sequence comes from Lonchura striata, assembly GCF_050655825.1. NCBI lineage: Eukaryota > Metazoa > Chordata > Aves > Passeriformes > Estrildidae > Lonchura > Lonchura striata. The sequence goes on from NC_140705.1 coordinate 51,022,671, forward strand.
CTTCATCTGAGGTATTAAAAATGCTAATTCTGGACATAATGCTAATTAGGGACACAAACCAAAATTACGGTAACTGAAACCTAATCATATTTGAAAGCTCTCAACTTAATATTCTTCATAAAATACATTTTGATAACCTAAACACTCTAGGGAGGGAAACTTTTTCCATTATATACAATAACAATAGTAAAAGTATTCCGAACACGACAGTTCAAATTAGTAGAAGACCACAGTATCTTCACTTAGTTTACAATATCTTCTTGTATGTTACAGTTCAAATCTTCAAATATATACTACTGTGTTGTTGGTCTGGTTGTTGACATCATCTTGCATAAATTAATTTTAATGGTTTAAGAGACCCTTGCTCATACAGACATCTAAAATTTCAAGGAATCAGGTGACACATGGTTTGTGGAGATCTTTGCTTTTCGCTTGCTGTTTGCTTGTCACAATCCTATAAAAATGATATTTTATGTTTGAGAGTTGCTCTGTATGAAGGTAAGCAGATTCAATTTCACTTTTGACATAAAAAATGACAAATAGGCACTGAGAAATTTTTGTTGGAGCTGAGGTACAAGCTGTTGAAGACTTTCCAATATTTACTGTCACAACCTCTATTTAGACTCTTTTTGAGAACCACATTTATATTCTTAAAGAAATAAATGAAAAAAGGATGAAATCATTAATATTACCATATATATATACATTTTATCTTCCTATTTTGCCCAAACAAATCTTCTGATCCTTATGCTAATGAATACTGGTTTTGTTCCTTTCCTGTAGAATGTTAAAACATTATCCTGATATGATAGTGAAATGCTCCTTTATGCATTTGGCAAAAACATAAAATTGGGAAGGATAATTTTGGTGGAAGAAGTTCCATAATTCTTAACCTGTCATACCTGTTGAGTTTTCAAATTCACATCGTAATCTGTTCTAGAATTCTCTCTTTTCTTATTTTGCTATGCAGTGCATTGTATTAATGAGTAGTTGCCTTAGCTCTGCCTTTTAATTTTGCTTCTGCATAAGCATCTTAGAGTTCATCAGTGCCTTACTTACAGTCCTGAAAAACTGCTCTGCTACACAGCAGAATTGTAAAAGCAAAACAAGATTTGTATATTACATATTTTTGTTACTTATTTAAAATTTATTCTTATTTATAGAATATTTATTCTGCTAATAAATAATGTCTATCATCTAGATAGAATGTATACAATTAAAAAAATATTATAAAACCATCACTGCTTCCATTTCTCAAAAAAAAATTTAGATCAAACAACTCACAGCGGGAGGAAAAATCTGTCAAGTGACAACTAATAATAAAGATCAGCTTCCTAAGTCAAACTCAAAATCAACAGCATTTTGTTATCCTACTGCATACGCAATGCAAGTAATTTGTGCATGTAACAGGTCATAAATGACACATTATGCATTGTTTCCCCTTGGGGATATCAGTCAGAGTTTATGATGTGTGAGAGAGAATAGAAAGGTACTGTCTCATCTTGACAAATCTGATTAGTGCCACAACATGTCTTCAAGGACATCCTAGTGGCAGATATTTGCAGTTATAATACGGACAATTAAAACTCTATGTGTGTATACAGATATAGACTTATAATTACCAGTCAAAGGGTCGTTCCTCTAAGTTTGTTGCTATGTACCAATAGTTCCTTACTATTTAATATACCTAACTTTTCAAACTCAGACCACAATTTGTCTTTGGTGAAGAAAATAGTAACTGGTGATTTATCAATCAGAATAATGCTGCATAGACAGAGCTCAAGTGTGCTAGAAGGATATCTATGACAAGTTTTTGGCTTTTGATGTAGTCCAGTCAGATTTCCCTTTAAAAACTCAGGATGTTACACAATAAAATTGCTGTTCTGGCATTCATTAAAGTGTGAATGAACAGCTATTGATTCAAATTTGACTGGAAGTCAAGCTAGGAAAATATTGTTATACTGCTGGAGGTTCCTGATACAGGGACCTAAGAAAGATCTCCAGCATTGTTTTAAATGCTTTGCGTTATCCAAAACATCCTCACAGGACTGGCAGGCAAAATCTACTGGAACTGTCTGAAAAAAAAAAACAAACAGACAGGATGTCCTAAAGCAAATAGAAATTAGATTTTTATGTCCCTAGATACCTATATAAACAAAATTGACTGGAGGATTTTATTTGATGATTCCTGAGAAAGACATTGTTTGCTGTTACATAATCTCATGTAGGGTGGATTGTATATTGATACCATCATCATTTCATGACTCCAAAATGAAGAAGCAGTAACACTGAGATGATCTCCCTGTCCCCAAAAACATTTTGTCATTGTAGTACCCAAGGTGTTATCCTCATGCTTTTCTCTGTCTCTTTTTTGTTTTGGGCATTTAGGTGCGCTGTTCGTTTCTGTCCACCTTCTACCGGTTCTAACTTTTTCTGCAAGCCTTCACTGATAATATTTATGAAGCTAGACAACAGAGAGAAAGAGGATGTATATACAATGTTTTTATTAGTCCAGCCAGCAGCGATTCTCCTTTTTCGCAGAAAAGTGCCAAAGTTAGGCAGAACTCCTGATCAAGAGGTCAGTGAGGCTTCGGATGCCCAGTGGGGGACTGAGAAATATAGGCATTTTTGTTGCTTTGAAATCACCTGATGGAGCCTATTGAGTTCTACATTTAAAAGCAGGTTAAAATCAGATTGCTGAAATTTTCCAAAATCCTTGCCATCCATATAATAAACATTTTCTCTCTCAAGACAAATTTCTATGTCCCTATTACAGCCAGCCTGAATCCAAGTCAGTTTGTTTTCAATTAACATTGCAGTGGATCAGGAGATTCATGAGCAGATCAGTTGTCCCTGCTCTGGGAGAGGCAAATCCATCACAGGAGTGGAGGGTGCAGCTGAAGGCTGCTACAATTTCAGCCATCCAATTTTAATCCACCACCACATGTCTGCTAGAGCCTCTTGGCACTTTGGGCTGTGATTGGTATTGATTTTCAATGAGGATGGGAACTTAAAAAAGTTATATATATATATTTCTATAAAAAGATTACTCCAGGGATATATACCTCTGACTGCACATCACAATTTTTCATGCACACAGGACTGCCTCACCAGGTCGCAAATGTCACCTTTACATCAACAGATTGATTTGCTAAATTCCAAACAGCTAAAACTCCGAGATTCTTACTATTCCTCTGGTTTCCGAGTTGTCACTTAGAATACAATCTGAAGACCCATAAGGTCTTGTAAGTAGAAACAAACCTTGACAATTGGTGACAACTTCAAGGAGAACACCATGTGACTTTCAGAATCCAGAGTGAGTTTGTAGTCCTGGCAGCTTAGGTAAAATACCCTTGGTATTTGCGGGCTGACGCATTATCTCCTTAAAACTTAATAAGCATAGGAGTCCATGGTTAAGGATGGAGACTTGAGTTCAATTGATACACCTTCTACTACTCTAGTAGAAAAATGAAACAAAACAAAACTAAACATCCAAAACGAATAAATAAACCAATTCTGTTCAGACTCATTCAGGTGAAAAGAGTAATTTTCTGTATTTATGTTACTTGATAACTATTTTATGCATAACAGTCTTATTCTGCCAACAAGACAAAAAATTAAGTAAAATATTTAATGACCAATGCCTTTTTAAGGCTGTGCATATTAAAAGCAGAGGGCTAGTCACAAAACTTAAAAAAAGAGGTTCACTATTAAATAGCTAAGGCAATGTAGTTGGGATGTGAGAAACCTCAGTGCAGTCTGTTCTAAATGAGAGAGCTGATACATTTTGATGTGTCTGTTGTACTCCCCAGATGAGCACTACAGTAAATAGGTTGCAGAATACTCTGGATTGAGGTCATTAATGTCTTCTGTTTGACCTATTCCACTTCACTTGGAATATTTAAATACTAATTAAGGAAGCAGGAAAGAGAAAAAATGGCTGTATAAATTGACAGTCTATGTTAAGCACCAGCTCAAGCCCTGGGCTTTAAGTGACCTTATCAACCCAGAACTGCTGGGATCATGTGGGCAGGAGTCTCAGTAAGTAGGTTCCTGCATGGAGAAGAGGACAAGGGCTTAGAACCCTTCAGTGAAGAAGTGGGAAATGGGTATAAGATAATCGAGTGCATTTTTTTCAAGCTCAGCACATTACAGTTAATGAGTCCACAGACCTGCAGGCATCACAATAATCACTCTTTCCCCACCTAAGGAAAATAATTTCTACCACAAGAAAGGATTACACCTACACCTGTTGTTCAGGTGTTACTTATGCCTGACTGTGACATCCTACTGCTTCAATATCTCTGCTAGAGTTACTTCTTCCTTGGCTTATATGAACAGAAAGGAAAAGACAGAATTTTTTCTGTGGTCAATAATTAATACCTTACAATAAAATATTAGTAATATTTTTTTCCTTAAGCAACCTAATGACCTTTTTAATGCTTTTTTGTCTTGTTTATATATTTATGTGAAAACAAAATGCTGAGCAGAAAGAGAGACCTTTAAGACCCACTGTATGCACTGAATAGAGAGCCTCTGTTATCTTATCTGGCCAGCACAAGGGGCCAAAAATGCAGATACTGGACAACAACCAACAGAGTGCAGAATATTTCAGAAAAGAAAGAGCAAGAGCACTGCAGCTGGTCAAAAACTTTTTATGTCCTCTAAATATTCCTAAAGGATGCAATTAAAGTGGATTTAAAACCATTTTCTGTGGAAGATCTGTAGCCCTGGCAAACTTCAATAGGTTAGAAACTCAGCTAGATCCACTAACACAGATCATGATTTCTAATGGACATGCATGGAAATATGCATACAAGACTTTTTATAACACAGAGAAGGAGATAAAAGCAGGGAAAGACAACTTAAATAGGCAAATTGAGCTTATCTTTGAAAGCTCCTTTCTCTCACTGTTCTCTGCAACAGATTATGAGTAGGACAAGAATCCACAGTGCAGCCCAGAAATGGCTGATGGGCAATTAGGGTAGGACTTCTGAGCATGGACAAGCTTCTACAAGCTTTTGAGCAGAAATGTGAAAATTTTATGAAAAGCTAGTTTATTTAGAGATGCAGAAGAAATATTCTCTTGAAATTACAGACATTTAGCAATTTCTTCTCTTTCATATCAAATTATATTTCTGTATATATGACTGAGCAAAGGCCACTGGACTACCTGAAAGGAAAAATAAATAAATGGAATTTCACAACTGATACCAGAATTTCCACACTTTTAAATTCATTACACAATGTACCAAAGTGTTGCTTTACTGTTTATAAAATTGAAGTGCAAAGAGAAAAAAACCTCTCAACACCTGTGTATATTCACAACTTTTCAGAGTTTAAGGTAGTTTTGCTGCAGGCTAGAGGCTTAGAAAGCTGTGTGTGGGACTGTATATGAGAGAACATATGCAGATTTATCAGTGACTGATAGTTATAAAAATGTAATAATCTTTATGAAATGCAGAAAGCAGGCCTGGAGATTATGCAGCAACCAATTATACATGACAAAAGAAATAGAATAGAGGTTATGGAATATGGAAAAGATGGCATATGAAAATTAGCTGAATTATTGGATTCAGAAAAGGCACTTATAATTATTATGGTGGTTGGTGCTCTGTACGTTTTTAATTTCCTTTTCTGTTATTATATCTGTATTGGTTTTATTTTTGATCAATACAGAACATCTGATAATTTCAGGAAGTAGATAGTATTAATCTTTCTATTCATTGTCCAAGAAATTATGTACACCAATCTTTTCATTTCATCGATTTCAATAAGCAGCTTTTAAAAGAAAAGATATATTCTATCAAGCCATTTCATTATCAAGTCCAGAGAAACTGTTTACTTCATACAGTATCAGTAAATAATACTAATAGCACTGCTATGGGGTGAAAAGTAGAAAGTCTTAATGCTGTATACCAACATGTGACATATTTTGGGATTGTAATAATTATGTTTTCTTAGGGTAGTGTGATGGATTGACCCTGGCTGGATGTCAGATGCTCCCCAAAGCTGTAATACTCCTCTTCTTCCATGGACAGAGGATAAAAAATGTAAGAAAAGGCTCATGGGTTGAGATAGGAACAGGAAGAAATCAGGCACCAGTTATCACCATGGTTGAAACAGACTGGACTTAGGGAAATTAGTTGAATCAATCAGAATTGGTAATCAGAAATATAATCTAAATCTTTCAACTACTCCTTTAATTTAATTTCAAATTTTCTCTGCATCCTCCCTGTAGAGGTGCAGGGGGAGAGGGAATAGGGGTTGTGGTCAGTTGGTTCATTATATGTTGTATCTGCCACATTTTTTCCTCAGAGGGAGTCTCTCCCATAGGAGACAATCTTCCATGAATTTCTCCAACTTGTGGCCTTCCCATGATCTGTACTTCTTCACAAACTGATCTAGGGTGGGTCCCTTCTCTGGGGTGCAGTCCTTCAGGAAAAAGCTGCTCCAACACTGATTCCCCAGGCATTACTGGCATTTATGCCAGGAGCTCCAGCATGGGATTCCCATGGGCTCACAGCCTCCTGTGGGTACACACCTGCTCTGGTGTGGAGTCCTACAGGGGCTGCAGGTGAAGATCTGTTCCCCTGCAGGACTGCAGGGAGCCAGCCTGCCTTACCATGGGCTGCAGGTGTCTGGGGCACCTTCTCCTTCATTGACCTTGCAGTCTGCAAGCTGTTCCTCTCACTTATTCTCTCTCCTTTCTTTGGCTGAAGTTGTTTTTTTTTATTATTATTATTTATTTCTCCCCTTCCTAAATATTTTATCTCAGAGGTGCTACTGTCATCATGATGAAATCTGTCTTTGCCAGTGGTGGGTCCATCTTTCGGCCATCAGATATTTGGTCTGTCAAACATGGGGGAAGTTTCTGGCAACTTCATCCAGGAACCGCCTCTGTATCCTCCCTCACTACCAAAATCTTGCCATGAAAACCCTGTACAGACACAGTACACTCCCACAGGCTATGTGGAAAAAAAGCAAAGGATCTCAGTAGAAAATAACTAATGCTAACTAGAAAGCATCCATAGCTGTATGGTCAGAAAATTGCTTTTCAGTGTTAAAACAGCATGTAAGGAATAAGGACTTTTCAATATGAAGATATAATCTCTGACTCAGGAATTTTCTTTATTTCATTTCCCTGAATGCTGAGCAAGTATATTGGCAGGGCAGAGTCTAAGCATTTAAAGCAAAACCTTTTTCCCCAACAGTGGCTGCTGAAAAAGACAAGATACTTTCAAACCTTCATTTTTCATCTGCTAAAATTATTTGAATGCATGTATCTAATATTTTTTTCCCTGAGGATAGCTTCAAAGATTGCCTTAAAAAAACATTTGTGTATATAAAAGATTGGTTGTACCTCACGTAAGAAGTTGACATACGTGCCATGCTGATTCAAATGATAGATTTGGACTTTTGCTGTACAAAAGGAGTCAGAATTCCCTGAGGGCAATCTGGACTTCACCTCCCTACTGATCAAGGAGAGAAATTCAAGCAGTAGCAATAGAGGATGGTTTGTCTAGAAAATCTCAGAGAATGGAATGGGGTAGTAGGAAAGAAATTCTGGGAAGCACAGCTGGGAAAATCAGTTTGTTCTAGCAACCAGTGTAACTGATAAAAAAAGATCACTGGAAGATTTTGGAAAGGAAAAAGTATATATAATGGCAAAAAGGTCTCTTTGCTCCTGCAGGAAAGAAACTTGATTTTTTAGGAATACATCACAGGGTCCTGTTGAAGAAATATTAATACTAGCTAATGCTTGTTCTGGAATAGGCCAAGATACAAAGTGTACAATTAGATCAATTACATATGAAGATCTACCTATTTGTACAGATACCTTGAAGCAATCTGAGACTTCAAGGAGGGGAAGTGAAAAGCAGTTTCAGACAGATCTAAATTACACTGTGCTTTAAAATACAATCAGCAGTAAAATAAGTTAACTCCCTCTCAGCTGATATACACTTTTTGTCTTCAGAGGGTCTGGTTAGGTCAGCAGATATCTGAAGGATTTAGATGTCCACATCCCATTGAAAGTTCATACAAAATGAACCCTAAATCACACTAAAAGTTGAACTTCAGAGATTTGGAGCTGAATTCTCATCTTTCCTTACATGCTTGAATTTCATACTCTAGTAGAGCATTGACTGACGCTTCAAATTAAGCAGAAGAAATCTTGTCTCAACTTAGCAAGGAAGTGTGAAAATGTCTTCACTCCAAAATTGCTTCTAAAGAACATTAGACTGATATGAGCTTTAACTTTCTCCTCTGTGGGATTGTTTCCTATGTGCATATGCATTTCAGCATGCTTTTTACATTATTCTGGTTACTCAAGTACCTCAGACAAAGAAAGCATTAGCAATAATTAAAAGATCTGTGCTGTTAGTCTTATAGGACTGATTGTATTGTGAACCTATCTGCAATGATTCATACCTGAAATTATTTTAGAAATAATAGTAAGGAAAGACCTGAAGACCTGAAGACCAGGTTTAAAAGACTATGTTTTATTGGGAAATTTTACAGATTTTAATTACAACTATATAACTTTTTGCAATAATTTCTTGAGATATGAGCAGACCACAGGAATGACTAATAATAAAAATAGGATAAATTATTTTATAAAATCAAAACTGGAGGATATGCAGTTGATAATAAAAAGATAAATGTAATTCACTGCAATTTAAACTAGATACTAAGATATGGAAAAGGACATTGAGCTGCTTCCTTTCCAAAAAGCACCAGATTTCACCTTTTCATGACCTGAAAGTTGGTAAGTTGCATTTTTCTCTTTTAGGTATCTCTTCAGTTTGATATGTTTTTAACATTGTCTTAGAAATGTGATTCTTTAAAAAATCAATTGTTTCATTTCTAACTTCTTAGTATTCAGATGAGATAAGAATGCAACTGAATTCTGAACACTCAATCCTAAACAAGCAGCAGCCTGAAAAAAAAATCTATTATTTGTTTGGTTCCACATCTGAATTTTTTTATTGATTGGTAATAATAATTTCCTTTCTTTGGAAATAAATTGGTACTCTGAAACAGTAAAAAGTTTTACCTTCCTGTTCATCTTAGCAATCTGACATTTCAGAAAGAGATGCCGAAGGGATATTTAGACATACTTCTGAGTTGATATAAGCTGAGAGGTACATCTTATCTTTTAAAATGTCAAAATGAAAGTTGAAGAAAAATGTTTGCCATTTATCTCTAAATAGCAGTAGACCTTCTGAAGCAAGAGCACTGTGTGCAGTCCCCTTGTTATTAGATTTTGGAAACTCAACTCTATACACCCTTGATATATTCAGAAGGGATTAGAAAAAAAGCATTGACTTATTTTTTATTGTAGAAAAAAATTAATCTGTTCTCATGCGCAAAATGATGACAGTCCTTATAAATAATGAAACTTACTAGAGTAAATAGTAGGTTCCACACACTTATCTTCACTCTGGACAAGTCTACCAGTGTAAAGAAACTCTATATGTGCTTCCTCTGATGGAAAGATTTTCTGTCAATTTTCTCACAAATGAGTGTATTGAGTAATATTTAATATGATTATTTGCTTGATTTCTTTTATTCCAAACTAACATGACCGTGAAGAATGGACCAATTTTATATGCCTTAATGTACTTGCATTTACAGACTCTGAAAACAAAAGTAGTTCTAACAATAATTTATTATACTCTTTGCAAGTTATGGTGCAAGTCTGACAAGTTTTCCATATGGAGCAACCCAGTCAATGCAGCACTCAAATATGGAGTGCAACACATGCATAGTTTGAATGCATATACTCATAAGTCCTATTGAAGAAACTTGGTTAGAGGTCATTTACCAGAGACAGAAGATGAAGGTAAAAAAAACAGAAATGGCAACGGCAAATTACATAGTACATATATATACATGCAGGGGGCGAGAGAGAGAGAGAGAGAACTTTGTTAAAAATTGGAACAAAAAATTCTCATCTGACAGAAGGGGAAAACTAAAATAAGTGAAGTGTTTGTGGCAAGTTAGCCATATATGTGACTGTTAGATCTCACCTGTAAATGGCAATTTGCAGCTACATTATAGGTTATCCTGCCAGTGAGAGAGAAAACTGAAAGTGAGCTGATGAAGAAAACTTATGTTGCTTACAAAACAGGATAACCAATTTCCCAAAAGGCAGCAGTTAGCTATAGTAAACAGATGAACCAAGGTCTATCTTCTGTCAGGGAGTTATTTTCGAATAAATGCAGGAGTGCTCCATTTGTATACTCTGTATCCATCTGTATACATTTGTATACAGAATAGCTAAGGGCAAACCCAGTACATAGGGCTAAAATACTAGGGAAATTAGGTTTTCTGAAACTTGATTTTAAAGTTATTTTCCTATCAAAATACAAACCCAAACTTATTTCTGGCATGCTTTTTGTATTCAGTGTATTCCTGTAAGAAAAGAATTCTAGGAAGCAGTGGCAATCATAGAAATGGTTCATCTGAAGGCTTTGGGTTTGGGTTGGTTTATTTTTTTCTTCTGTTTTTGGTCTGAAAAAATCCTTTGCAAAATATTCTTTCAATTCTAAGACACAAGAGGGATCTTAAACTGACACAGAAGAATAAAATTCAGTGTTTAGGTAAAAATTATTGGTGTGTTTAATAATTTTCTTTTTGCGATAACAATTCCTAAAATTGTAATTTGAAGTGGAAGTACAACCTTGATAGACTAAATTAATAATATAATTAATCTCTAATCTTTATTTGGAAAAAGGTATGAGCTCTAAGGGCAGCTGAGACATGTAGGATATGCTGTCACAGTGAGAACAGCTGACCTTTGTTGAGAGTTCATCATATTCACAACACGCCTGTCATCTAATATGTATTCTGAAATCCTCAAGAGCTGAGAAGTCCTTACATTATTTTCCAAAGATTTATTTCATAGAATCTTATGTCAGATAATCATATCTTAGAAGAAAACTTTATTTCAAATCAGTATTAAGTAATCTGGATAAATGGGATATCTTTGAGATTGTTGAGACCATTCCTGAACCAGCTACTGTAATTTAGCCATATTTTAATCCATTTTACTCTGGATTATACTCTGACCAAGTTTTGGAATGTGTGAAAAACTTTTCAATCACTACATAATATTCATGTACAAGTACAGAACCTTATGTACCTTTTCTCTTTTTCTCCCTATGCCGATGTTTTTGTGGAACCTCATGTGCACACTGAAAAAAAACAAGAAAATTTAGGATTCTTTGAATGCTACCCGAGGAAAAATCAAAATTCCTTCAGTAACTGTATCCATTCTTTGCATTCTTCCTCCTGACAGCACAAATCAATCTGCAGAATGAGGTCATGACTAGGTTCTAGAAATTGTTAGCAACACCTGAGTTTTAGCCACAAGTGAATTAACAACAAACGAGTCTATTAATGAATCTGTCCTGTATCCATACCTAAGTCCAGAGAACATATAATATTGATGATTTGCACACTGTTACACTCCAAAAAAGAAAAAAAGCAAGAGAGTTCCTTAGAAACATAGTGAAAGCCTAAAGGTTGGTTTAGGGGACTCATGTGTCTGTGGCCTGGATATCAGGTCCCAAACCCATTTATTATAAGGGGATAGAGATTTACCATGTGAGTCTTCCTATCACACCTCTTCCAACCTCGGCAGAATAGACAAGATGTTATAATAAAGACCTCAAGAGACTACATAAAATATGAAATTTGGGTCTCTAAATTATCCCAGTAATAAATGCAAGAAGTGATTACTTGGCTACATTATCTGACTCCAGAAATTGAGCCAAAATTTATAATAATTGCTAGAAATTTTCCCCATTAGGAAGTAAGATATCCATGTGGCATGGATTTTTAAAATAAATTTAAAAAATTTAATCCAGATTTTCCTGTAATAACAATATTTTAAAATAAAATTTTACATTACAGGAAAGTCTGTATTAAAATCTACGCACCTCTCAACTTCCTCTTAGCAAAAGAAACTATGGAATGCAAATTCAGCTTTTGGGTGTCTGTGATGAAGTTTTCTTGCAAAAATGAGTGCTTAAGAGGAACACTTTGATGTGTGCACTTAAAAAGGCTATTTGTTTCATTTTCAAACCATGAGTGAAGTTCCAATTTGTATGTCAACTCTAACTTGAAATGCCATCTAAGTTGTATGATAGCCATGGGAATATGCATGGAACATATCAAGAAATACAAGTTTATTAAAGTACTTTTTGTTTGGTTTATATTATAAGGCAGGATATTCTCTTTGCTAAGTCTTTTCTGGTGTATGATAATGTTTTTATAAAACTTTTGTGACTTACAGAGAAATAATTGGCAGAGTTATCAACTGATTATTGCAGCTCGAGGTTTTCCCATTTTCTACAAAAGATGCTAATTAATTTTTCCATCTGACAGAGTAGATACAAATCCCAAATTAATTTTTTTCAAGTATGTATACCATAAAGAAATAAAAAGATAGATTTTTTCACTAAGCAAAAACTTGTGAATAGTACTACAGAACAAACTCCTAATGTTGTGAATATATCCATTTTTCAGTATAAATTTACCGAATTATAAAATAAAATATAGCTTTTTCTCTATGTTTTTGAAAACATAAAAATTTATCCATATAAATTATATTATCAAGGAGGATGTTTTTAGTATGAGATTTAGGCCTCAGGAATGGAAAAAATTTAGATCCATGGTTTAGCTATTAAGCGTCTCAGAAAAATGCAATCTTAATTTCGAAAATTATTCACATGAAATTTTTACTTGTAGGCTAACAGCTCTTTAAACTTTATTAACAGTCCTTATTCAGTGACTGATAAAATAAAAATATTCTCTCAATGAAAGGATTCCTAAAGCAGAAGATAAGTTATTTTAAAAATCCATCCATATAAACTGTGTCTAAAATATTTCTTTACCCTACTTACATTAAACTTCTAAATACATAACCCAAACCAGGAAGAATACATTAATTATAAGCTTATGTGACATTAATTATAAGCCTATGTGAAGTAAAAATTATTGTCTACTGAGAGACATATTTGTAAAATTGTCTTAGTATTAGGTTCCAAATTCTAGAAAAGAAATTCAAACTACATATTCTTGGGCAGACCATAGAATAAATTGGCAAAGAATTTTAGGTTGGAAAAGACTTTAAAGATTATCCAGAGCCCAGCCATTAAGTCTGAAGACTGCCAGGGCCATCATGAGACTGTGTTCCCCAGTACCACATTATTTAAAGATCTCCAGGAATTTAGAGACCACCATTTTAAAGACCACCATTTCTCTGAGCCAGTACTTAACCTCTCTCTCCATGAAGAAATTTTTTCCTAATATCCAACCTAAATCTCATCTGGCAAAGCTTAAGTCCATTTCCTCTCATCCCATTGCTTGTTACATGGGAGAAGAGACCAACCCCCACTTGGCTACAGCCTCCTTTCAGGTGTTTGTAAAGAGCACTAAGGTCTCCCCTAAGCCTCCTTTTCTCCAGGCTAAATAACCTCCAATTCCCTCAGATGCTCATAAGGTTGTGCTTTAGACTCTTCAACAGCATAGAATTTTGCAAATTTATCAATAATTTTATTTACTCTCATTGCACTTTTCTAGTCAACATTGTCGTAAAAATTTAGAAAAAACCTGTTGAAATGTCTGTGTTCCTCTTTCTGGGCAACTCTCTGCCCTATGTATGGATGGGGAATCCATTTCCTTATATTTTTGGAATGTGAATTTTTTGAAGTTCATAACTCTCGCAATTCCTGTGAGTGTTTTGTAATGTTGAACTAATTAACATGTAAGAAGACTTCAGCAGAGCAGTCCTCAGAACTCAGTAATGCATCTTAGAAGAGAAGAAAACCTTTCCAATTATTTTAAGGACATGATCAGTCCTGAAAGCTTTCATAATGTTAAAGCTTTGCCCCAGTAGAGTTCAAAAGATTTTATTTCAAGTTTAAAAAAAAGCCATCATCTTGAGGAGGCCACTCAGTATTATTATTGCTAGCTGGAACTGAAAGTGAGCGACATCAAGAAAAAATTTTGACCTGGTTGGAATGATAGTTTCCTTATTACCTCCCATGGATTCTAAATGAACTAATCTTTAGCATCTGCTGTAAACATGCACAAAGTCATCACAAAAACATTCAGCCATGCTTCATGAGCTGTAACACCTCCCCACATTCTCTGTAGAGCACATCCGTATAGCTCCAGTATTCCTAGCCCACAGCAACAGCAGGTGCTGCAAAGTTTCCACCCAGCCTGAGCTCCTTGCGTGAACATCAGACACTTGTAGGGCCTCTATAATGTTCCTGGCATCTTTCCTTGACCTTTGTTATTTTCTGCTTTGCTCTCTGACTCTTGGTGGGACAGGCAAGATATGCCTGAAGTTAAATCATGATAAGGATATTTATGCATGTTTGTCTTAATTTTGTCCCAATGGTTTCCATCTGACAGAAAATCCCTTTTGTTTCATAGAGATGAAATAGAGATAGTATCTGGTATTGTTTTCCAAACAACCTGTCCTGTGTTCACAAGGTTTCTAATTATGCTCAAACATGTCCATATAAACACAATGTTCTCTTATTTAGTAAATCTTTACATAGTCTCAAGTCATATTCAAATTGTGGATTTCTATTTTGTGTATTTTTATAGATTTTCAAATCTGCATTTAGTTACCCCTAGTCTTCTAATATTCATCTTCACTCTAGATCACACTCTTTGCAAGGCCATATTATTTAATTCTGAAAAAAAATAGCAACAGGAATCTCCTAACTTCTGGCTTACTGCTCCTCTACGCTAAACATAACCCAAGCTTCCCATGAGTGTAGTTGTCTTCTTCAAGTTTATTTTAAGCTTTTTCTACACATTCAGCATGTGTGCAAAGTTTCTTGAACACTTCCTGCTTGGATTTTAAGAATACCTAAGCTACTGCTACTTTCTAATTTCAGGAAACTTTCAAACAATTGTCTGATATTTCTTTAGTATTAGTACAGCAGTTTCAACTCATAACTTTGCCAGAATAAAGAAAAGACATAGAGATGTCCTCTGCAGCAGAAGTTGATGGTCCTTTCTAAACTTTTAATAAAGCTTCTGAGAGTGACTTACTTATTCTGCCTACATGTTTGCAAGATTTTGCTGGCTATTATATTCTAGTCAAAGGCCTATTCATCATCTAGCCTTTCTTTATTAATTTCCTTTTCCATTATATCAATAGAGTGCAGCTTCAACTGTAATAATGTAAATGCTAATAAATAAAAAAGTGCATACTTTCACATCTATTGAAAATTAACAGTTACTTTATAGTCAATATTTCAGCCTTACCGCTTACATTTCCTATATTGTTATGGTCTTGTAACTGATAATCTTCCTCTCACTAACACAATCCATGTCCCCAGAGGTACAATGCATTCACAATGCTGTTGAACTCTTACAGTGGAAGACAAGAAAACACACAAGATGCATTTAATAAAATTGAATGAGTAATAATTAGTAGCATTCACAATATGAAATAAAGGAAGGCCTTAAGACGTTGTACTAATTATTTTTACTAGTTTGGTTTGTGGTTTTTTGGCTTGGTGTGTTTGGGGTTATTTTTTGTTTGGTTGGTCGGTTTGGGATATTTTTTTTTTGTTTAAGATAGTGCTTTGTTTAGACCTTAAGCCGAGTGTCATGCAGGAAGTGTGAAATAAACTGTATAGGATAATATTAAAGAACTTGCATACTGCACAGCATTGTGTGCACTCCTCAGGACCTGAACAGGCAGGGTACTTCTTGCAGGCAAGTGGAGAAAATCTAAAGTGTCTTTATGGTTCTTACATTATTGGAAACTGTGACAATAAGAGATCAGTCTCACATACAGCTGAGGCTGAACAACAGTCCAGATC
Organism: Lonchura striata; assembly: GCF_050655825.1. Lineage (NCBI taxonomy): Eukaryota > Metazoa > Chordata > Aves > Passeriformes > Estrildidae > Lonchura > Lonchura striata. Next base: position 51,038,534 of record NC_140705.1, read on the forward strand.
AACAGCTGGCTTTTATTCATCTTTCTGGTCAGGGCAGGAGCAGTATTCATTTTTAAAAGACATCTGTAAGATATGTGTTATAAGATAGAACTGTAACATTTTCCCTGACCCCAAATAGGCAGGCTTAGGTAGGTGGTCTTCACTCCATTTGTAAATGTTCAGCCCTGGAGCACTACAATATAAGTCTCTTTGGTATTTACTCTTCAGAGGGTGCTATTCCCTAATAAACCACTATACAAATGGACATAGAAGACCATTAGACATCAAGGGCTTGTTAAAGTCACCATTCCCATGATCAAGTATTGAAAATGCTGATAACAAGTCTGCATATATGAAAAAGTACAAGATCTGTCATGGAGAAATATTGGCATGATTTGTATAATTTCTGTATTTCTGTCCAAACTGATCCTTCATTCACATTGCCTTTAGTCAGGAACTACTTTTTTTTCAGAAAGAAGTATAGATTAAAAAAATTAGAGTGCTAATGGATAATTGGCAGGTAACTTTTATACAGAATAAATTCTGATGATACGTTCAGTAGCATACAAGCCATTAAAATGTTATTTGTACAAGACATCCACAGAAAATTAATAGTCTGTATGTTTGGAAGTTCCCATTATTAATATCTATGTCCAAAAAACTGTTCATTAAATTCTGGTTATAAAATCACTGAAGAATAAAATAATTTACTATTTCTTTATCTTCCCTCTTCATCACCCTGGCATTTAAGTAAGTTGTAAACCTAAAAAAAAAGTTATGTTTCTTCAATGAAAAGTAAATCAGAAAGGTACTAAATGTTAATAAAAGACTCAAAATATGTGCTTTTTCACATAGAATACGTACTCTTCTTTTTCTGCTGATGAGACACCAATAGAGTTCTAGTTCTATTCATAGTCATTCAATCACTGTGAGAATAAAAGGTAATATTTATATATTTAATGTGGCAGGAAATGTTGATTGTTCCAACTAAAATAATAAAAGGCATGAAAGGAGTGGAGAGATTGAAAGCCAACATAGATAGTCCTGTCTGTGGCTGAAAACAGGTGAATCTTTTCCAAAACCAGATTCAGAGTTTTCGCAAATTTTATGCAAACAACATTCATTAAAGGCCTACATAAGTGGGACAATCTACTTTTTGAAGACTTATATAATTGGGCAAAGGGAAATTATTCTCTACAAAAACCTTAAAGACAACAAGGATTTTGTTATTAGTAATAGCATCAAAGGCTATTTCAAAGGCATTGACTGGAAATATTCAGTGAGTTGGCAAATGTAAAAGAGTTTACAGTAAACACCAAAAGAGGAATAAAAACAGGACTAAGATAGGGAAAAGCTTTGAATGTTATCAAAAATTTGAGTATAGAGAATGCATTCTATGAAAGCGGAATATATTAGCTGAGTTTTCATTCCCACTAACTAGAACCAGTCCAGTCTATGTGAAGGTGTGTCTCACTTGTATATTCCTTAAATGAAAGAGATAAAGAAATAAAAAACAAAGTTGTTTCAGTGAGGAAACTACTGAGACAACTACTATATTAAAATATATTTTGAAAAATACAATGAAGTTTCTGAAGTTTACAATATGCTACAACCTAAATTTTAAGACCACGTACAGTTCTTCAGTGAAGTGCACAAAGTCTGAAGATTTTAACACCTTCATTTCTCTGTCTGCAAAATACACATCATATTCTGATTTAAAGTGTGTTAATGTAGCTCATGCTTAATTTATATTTACTTAAGTAAAGTATACCCTAAAAGAGAAGGGGCTTTCGTATTGCTTGCATTCAAAAGAAGGAGAGGAGAGGAGAGGAGAGGAGAGGAGAGGAGAGGAGAGGAGAGGAGAGGAGAGGAGAGGAGAGGAGAGGAGAGGAGAGGAGAGGAGAGGAGAGGAGAGGAGAGGAGAGGAGAGGAGAGGAGAGGAGAGGAGAGGAGAGGAGAGGAGAGGAGAGGAGAGGAGAGGAGAGGAGAGGAGAGGAGAGGAGAGGAGAGGAGAGGAGAGGAGAGGAGAGGAGAGGAGAGGAGAGGAGAGGAGAGGAGAGGAGAGGAGAGGAGAGGAGAGGAGAGGAGAGGAGAGGAGAGGAATCGAGTACAACTGGGACTTCACAGGCTTTTGTAAACATTCAATTTTTTACCACACTTTATATATTTTCTTTATTTTGATATGTACTTTTGTGCAAAAGAAGAAACCTATTGGTGCTTTTTGAGTTGGTTGCTTGGTTGGTTGGTTGGGTTTTTTTGCAAATTGGAGATTGATATTCATATTATAGCAAACTACAAGATGCTCACTAGGAAACTGAGAAAATTAGCAATCAGGGTGGGAAGAAATTCCAGAGAATGTTTTAAGGACTTACAAGCTTTTATTTCACTACTTCTTTCTAATTTTAACACAGGGAGCTAATATAATCATAACTATTTTTTATAACCTGTTTACCCACAAGATCCAGAATTCAGACTTCTGCAGAATTTTTTTGCAGACATTGTACAGGACAAGAGGAAAGGTCACCCTGCTTCTTTGCATTATGATGGAAAAACAGGGACATGTGGAATTGGCTAAAAAATAGATTTCTGGGCTAGAAAACAGACACATATTATAAGGTGAGGTGCTTTCTTGTTCTTAGTTAAATAGTTTCACCTGAAGAACAGCTGCTTCCTCCAGTGGGACAAGACTGACACTAGAATTGCTCCAATACAACCAATGTACATCTGTTTTCAAAAGAAGATGTAATTCCTATCTGCCTACCTGAGGATTTTCAGGGGAAGATAGAACATCTGGAAGTTAAAATTGTATTCACATTTGAGAAATGCCAAGAATATGTAAACAGCTTGATGAAAGAACAGAGGGGAAAGTGGCACAGTCTGCAGATACAAGGATTCAATGATTGCACCTTCATGATATTTGCAAATAAATATTCTGAATTCACAGCTCTGAATATCTCAGTATCATAGAGAGAACAATGGAGAGGGTTAGTTAAAATTTTAAATGAAATTTGCAATATCTAAGATAAATTTCTGCTATGCTGAAAAACTATTTCAGAACATGATGATTTCTGATATTTGATAATAAACTCAAAACCACTGTAACCACAAGTACTAAGAAGTACTGTGATGCCTGTTCTGCTTGAAGTAGCACTGATTTGAGGTAGCAGAACTAAGATTTAATAGACAAGATGATTAATGGGAGTACAAAACTTGGGGAAAGTGAGGCATGAAGGTGGGTTGGAGAAGTGTGTGCCTGTGGGGAACACCAGCTCAGCTTCCTGCTTCCTTGCACCTGGGGACATGGGACCACTGCAGCCATCCAGTACTGGAAGGAGAGGCATCCCACTGCAAATGGCTCTGGCAGGGAGTAGTGAGGAATCTCATAGGTCCTGAAGCCTAACAGATATGGTCATCTCCAGGAGAATGAAGAGAGGACCAATTACTTCTTCTTTGTGTTACTCATGTGAAAAGCCCAGTCATTAAGCATGATTTAGATATCAGAACAGCACAAGTAAGCACTAAAAATATTCTCCAGAATTTAATTACAGAATCACAGAATCCTTTAGGGTTAAGATCTCTGAGATCATCGAGTTCAAACTTAGACTGAATTAGACCATGGCACTGGTTGCCATGTCCAGTTGTTTCTTAAACACTTCCAGGGATAGAGTCCCTGGGCAGTCCATTCCAATGTATTACAATCCTTTCCATGAAGAAATTCTCCTGAAGTCCAGCCTGTACCTCCCCTGGTGCAGCTAGCTAGAGTCTATCTCCTCTTGTCCTGTCACTTGTTGCCTGGGAGAAGAGGTTGAGCCCCATCTCACTGCAACCTCCTTTCAGGAAGAGATAAGGTCTCCCCAGAACCTCATTTTCTCCAGGCAAAGGAGGGTGCTTTTGTATAGTTGTGTAGTTTAATATTCACTTTAGTATCACATTGAAGCTTAAAATAATTATCAAAAGAATTTTATTCCATAAAATATTAAGGAAATAAAATAAAATAATTTTAAAATTCTAGTGTAGGCACTGTTTCTAGCTGCATGAAGTAAAGTCGTTAGACCAGTATAGCCCTGACCTAGGAAAAAAATTAGATCCAGTGCCACTTTATAGTCCTGGCAGCCTCCACAGATGTGACATTATTTCTGATCTATACTTAGAATGACATAATGCAGAGTGGATAGCAACACTGCTGTAAAAGTTAGTTTTACAACTTACTAACTTTCCCTTTTGTGAAACTGCCCTTAGCATTCACAGTACGAAATGCATTTGCCTATCCTGACTGATGAATTAAACAAAGGTAAAGATATGCTGAAGAGGACTTTTCTGCTAATTAGTTTTTAAGATAAAATCCTAGCTTACATCACTGTTTTCTCTGTATAGTTAAAATTATCTTAATTCATTAACTCTAGTGAAATTGCTGATTCCCCTTCCCAATGTACTAATATCTGCATATGTACACTTTTATTCACATTTAATTTTAAGTGTATGCTGAAATGTCATCAATATTTGTAGCTAACATTGCCAAGATTTCCTGAAACTGCAGTCTCAAATATCTGTAGTTGTTTTCCACATAATTTCCAAAATTCCTTTCTTTCCAGAGTAACATTATATAGTGACCTAGCAAAATTTCCCTTGTGGTTGTTCTTACATGAGCTCTGTATAAAGAAAAAAACACATTTACAGATATCTCCCTTGTGATAAATGAAAGGAATAGACATGGAGTTGTGTCTCTGAGCAGAGGGACACTCTGCACTTATGTCTGGAAGGGAAAGAAAGGGAGAGAGTAAGTTGGGAGAATTTTCACTTCTACCTATCTGGAAATTCATCACTTCATCTGGTTTGCTAACAGTGGAGTAGAGCACTACATTCTCCAGAGCATTTCACATGGTTTCTATATAATCAATACAAAATCACAATATTAGAACAAGAGATGCATTTTAGGATAAATATACCTCACATTCTGCTTGAGCATCTGATAATAGGGAAGCTCATTTTTCTTCTGAGAAAAAAAATACTGGTAATTAGTTTTAAGTTGTGTCTCTTACTAAAGTTAAAATTTTATCAAGCATATTTACTGATTAAAAGCAAAAAGAAAAGGTTTTGTACCCTTCATTTTTGAATCAGCCAAAACTAGTGTTCTCAGAATTCACTTTCTACTGGAAAATAACATCTTCATCAACTTAATAAAGTGTGAGATAAATGTAGATTAAAGTAGTAGTGGTTCTGCTCCAACTCACAGGATGCAGTCAGCCATCTAGTCATGAATCTGTCCCAGGCAGGCAGGGTTCACATTCAACCGCTACCACAGATTTTCTGCTGTAATAGTGTTATACCAACACTTCTGGTAAAAAAAGACAAACAACCAAAAAAACCAAAACCCCAACAAACCAAATCAACAGTAAATATATAAAAGGGTGAGTCTAGCTTTGGATGTCTTCCTGTAAAATGCTCACATTTTTTACTCCTATCATGAATGATGATGCAAGAAACTTCTAGGAAAAAGAGAGATTTAATGTTTTCCTTAGAAAAATTGCTTAGAAAAAGCCATTGAAATGATAGTAAATTTATGTTGCAGTTAGAGTTTAAATATTTGGATTACAAACTATTCAATGTATATAACCTGAACTGTAGCATATACATGAGTTATCACTTTTTTGGGGTGTTAAGGTGTGTCCTACACCAGATGTGTTCATGTACTGATACAGCTGACTTCATTAAGTGTTGCATGGATAGGCCTGAAGTCAAAATTATGGTCCTACCTGCTATAGGAGTAAAAGGTCAATGCAAAATAAGGACCTTAACATTTGAATAGATGTATTAAATTATGCCTCTAAAAACAGTAAAATTGTTATCAGAAAACTATATTTATGGTAATTGTGTCAGTTGTGAATAGCCTCTCAGCAAAGACTGAAATAAGATTTAGCCTTCCTGACATGCATAGAGAACCACAACTTAAATCTACATAATGGAATATAGGAAAAAATGAGTTAATTTACATACCAAAGGAGGCTACAAAGGCTTATATGCATTGTGCCTTTGACAATTTGACTACAGGCAAAGGTACAGAGATACTTTTGAAGTTGTGAGAACATAAGCACGTTCAGGGAGTAGCAGGTCTTTACTCATTACATATTTGTAAAGGATTTTTAAAACTATCTTTGAAGATAGAAAGAGGAGACTTCTCCAGTGAGAAAGTTTTTCTATGCCTGGCATTTAAAGGTTTCCTTTCTTATGGTAAATGCCTTTGCATGGCACCAAGCAGAACTTCTACACCAGATAGAAGATCATACTGTGCTCTCAGACTTATTCCAAAAGAAGGTCAAATCTGCCCCTGGACTCTAATGAGACTTATTCAAGACTTAAAGCCACAGCTTTTTCATTCTGATTTGTAAGGATAAAGCTCAGCACTGACTATGATTTTGAGCAACTGAACTAATTTGTGTGAAAGTATAACATAGGTAAGTTTTAGCATATGGACCATTTGGAATAAAAAAATAAAAATATTTTAAAAATATCACTACCTCCTGTGGTTTTTTCCTCTATTTAGCCTCATCTACATTGCATGATCTGTTTCGTTAGTTCATCTCTTTTACTCAAAATATAATGAGTCTAAAGAATAATGTAGCTACTACAGTGTGCTTTATGATGTTCATCTCATTATGTTTTGCATTTAGAGGAGAGGGACAAAAAAAGTATGAGAGGCTATGAAGAAAAGGACAGAACATGGGACAGAACAAGGTCTGTCAGCAGTGTCCTCTGGTATTTCTGCTACCTGTTGGTGTCACTATCTCTACCATTAGTCAAAGATTTGGTAGCCATGTACTTGCTTCCTAATTCCCAAAATAGACTTTCTTACATAAATCAACTGTGCTATAGGCACATATTAGGAAAAAAAACAGAAACCAAATCTTGCTGGTCCCTTTTGACCACATAGAGCTTAAACACACTCCCACTCAGGAATCTAAAGTCTGAATGGTTTGTTCCAATACACTGAAGCAAGACATACTATATAAAGGTACAGGGATATGACCGAAATATTACATATTTTTAAAAAATGTTTAAAGTTGACAAGAGAACATGATGGTGGGATCATATGGATAAATAAGCACTGCTGGTTGTACACAGCTTTAAGCTAAGTGTCTATATGCAGTGACTTTATATCTTATTTCTTGCTTATCTACTTCATGTACTGTATGACCAGTCCGGTCTGTCAATGTAAAGCAGCAAGGATATAAAGCCTGTCTGTCTCTGCAGCTTCTCTTTGGCCACACCTTTGGTTTGCTTTTAAATCAGTAAAAAATTGTGCTCCTATTTTACACCTCTCTAAAGGCGTTTCAGTATCACTGCTCAACAATCCTCCTTTTTAACACCCACTAAAATGAGGCTGCAGTGGAGGAATATAGGCAGGGAACATATTTGCTGATTCTTTTTAAATCATAAACTAAAGTTTTCTAGAAATGTCATTTTTAAAAATGCCCTTTAAATTAAAAATTAATTTAAGAAAATCCTGTGCTAAGGACCACACTTTCATAGTACTACAATTTTCAATTACTATTTATAGAAATCACACTCATTTAAACAGACAAATGAAAAAAAGTTATGATCAAGCCACTACAGTTGTGAAAAAAGTTAAAGAAATCACTGAATTGTTGGAAATCACTGGCTAAGCAGATGGAGTCAAATTAAGGCAGCCTTTTTCTGAGAGTATAGCCTGTTTGCAAATGTAAAGAATCTATTCCTAATTTCAATTTATTTTACTATTTGAACTCAATTATTATCTTATTTATATCAAGGACTAATAAGTATTTAAAAAAAGTAGGAAATTTCTTCCTTAACCTTTGAATAAATGAATGTTTAAATAAACATTACATGAAAGAAAATGAGCTCTCTCAGTTATATATTCTTACAGGATGCAGTCTCCAAGAACCTAAATTAGAAATAACACCATATTTGTTTAATAAATTATTTAGCTTATCAAGAGATCTTATATTTAAAACTGACTTTTTCTATTTAACCTATTTCTATTATCTAAGTGTGTAAATATAAACAATTTCTAAATTGCTGGGTTTGTACCATTTTAATTGAATGAAAATTTCCATCCTAATGAAGCTTGACAGGAAGCACACTTAAAAATGCAACCATTATCTAGCAAAAAAGAAATGCATCATTTACCATTCTCCAACATTAAAAAAACAACAACAACAAAAAAAGCCCAGTATGAAAAAATTTAGAATCTGGATAAATTACTCCCAAACATAGCTTTTTTTTATTAGACAGATATTTAGGTTATTTTTCTCTCTAAAAGACACAAATTTATTGAGAAGGGCTGTATTTGGTTGCCATATTAGTGTCTTTTGGGTTTAAAGCAATTCACCCTCTACTGCTGTAGTATGGTTCACCTGGTAAAATGAGTAATTTGCACTAGCTCAATCTTTTTAAACAGAGAAGAAACCAGTGATTGTCAGCATCAGAAAGGAAAAAGTTTTTAATTTCAAGCAAATAATCATATTAAATGGATGAGCTGGGTCAAATGGGGTAACTCTGATTTGTTTCTCTCTCCTCAGTATGTCCTGAACTGAATCCAGACCTGTATTATGAAATGTTTTAAAGTAAAACAGTTTCTGCTTTCCAGAACTGAACATTAAAAAGAGAATAAATCTACCTCTTACTCTGTATTTATATTTCAGGCAATGGGTGAAAGTACTCAAAAAATTTCTAGACTAGATTTTTTTTTCAATGTTTAGGTCTCTGAAACTGTAGATTAGGATTTCTGAGAATGTAAGTAGTTGCACAGATTTCATTTTTAGGTCACTGGTAAGTGATTTTCCCAATAACTTGAAAACACTAGCAGGACTTTAAAAACATTTCTCATTATATAAGCAATATTAAAATATGCTCCAGATTCTTAAGATCACATGGTTCTTTGTGATCTTTCAAAAAAAAAGTGAATAAATATTCAGACCTACAGTCCAGCTGTTTGCCCACAGCAGGAGCTAACACAGTTTTAGCCTGTCATGTACTAACTTGATGCATTAGCTTGATTCTCTGGTTTATAGGTTTTCAGTCTTCCTGCTGCCCAGAACTCAACCTCGGGCTCTCTAAGGGGCTACCTAAGGTAATGAATTGCATGTAAGTGCTGCCTTGTACTGACTGAAGGCACATAAATACTGTATGGGCTTTGACTAGCCTTGTCCACAAATTCTTAAACCTAGAAGTGAAGGTAACCAATCTGGCCTGATGCTTGCCTCAACAGGCTATGAGAAAACATTAAGGATGAAGCCAAACCAGCACAGTTGTACAGGCCCACAGTCACAGGGGAATATAATTTTTGAGGAATTTCAGTAAGAATTTGGAGCTTCTGTTCCCCACAATGACTTTTTCACAGGCAGGCATGGGTTTTCTGACTTTGTTTTACTTTGTGTAATTAGGCTGTTGATTTTACCTGGTTGTTCTGAAAAAGAACAGACAGATTCCTTCAAAAAATCATAGCTAAAATTGTTGTGTTTTCTTTACCCTACTGTAATAGGTATACTATCTTATTCCTCATCAACATTGAAAGGCAGAAAAAGAAGACATCTTTTCATTTTGAAAATTTGCTAGGTGTAAATAGATTTGATATAAACATCCTACCTCCAAGCATAAACAGCTGTGAGAAAGGAGGGTAAGAAACACCTCGTATGCCTTTAGCCATCAAAATGAATCATCTAATCCAAGTTATTCATCCAGGTCCCTGTTGCAGTCAGCACAACTGGCACGTCTAAGTAGCAACTCATGAATTACCATGAGAAGTAGCTATCTGTCTCTTGCTTCTAGTGTGCCTTCATTAAACATTTTGCCAATTGAATACCTCTTTTAGCTTCTGACCATCACACTCATGAAATAATTGGGATTTTATCCTCTGGCTCTTGTATGTTATTTCTCATACATTAGTAGTTTCATGTCTGTTAATCTTCAAGCATAAACATCTTTTTGCCTTTTGAAATGATTTACACCTTAAAACTTTTCATAGTTATCCAATAGCCTGAGAAAAGGGCTGAAATGCAGAAGCTAATTTTGATTTTGTCACTGACAAGCTGTGTGTAGCCTTGGGGCTAGCCTGTCTCCTTGCAGCCTGCTCCCAGACAGAGGAAATATGTAGTTGCACAGCTCTCAGCAGCAAAATAAGGACCAAACTGTGACTCACTGTCACATTTCTATTTGACTCCTGCTTCTCTCTTGCTCCACTGGGGAAATAAGTTGTGGCAGACAAACAGCTGGCACAGAAACCTTGTCTTTCTCCTCTCCTCACCTTCCTGGATTAGATCAGTGCACAGTCTCCAGAGCATTGCAGCAAGCAGAGCTGAGCCTCTGTTCATTCTTCCCTGAGTGGGAGGATAAAGTGTCAGGGGATGCCCATCAACCTTGCACTGTGACCTGCAGGAGATTGGACTAGAAGGGACCAGCTATAGGGCTGGTGCTGGAGCTGCTGTGCACATACAGATTAAGCTGTACATTGGCAGAAGCCATTTCTCAGCAGTGTCAGCCTTTTTCTGTTCGTGTTTCAGTGGTGGCAGCTCCAGCTACATCTGCCACTGAGTCCAGTGTTCCTGTGTTCATAGAGACAGTGGAGTAATGTAGTTTGAGGCTTTTTAGACAAAGTCTTAAGTGGAGCGCAGAAAATATCCTGGCTGCTACAAGAATACTCAGTAACTGCTTAAATGTAATAGTAACAAGAGCAATAATTAATATTCATTGTAATAATATGACTAATACTAATATTAATATTAGATCCTGAGAGTATAGCAAAGAGTACTTAGTCTCTGTATGTTTTTTTATACAAGTTTAAGGACTTCCACTTTTTAATAGTACATTTCTGTGATTGCAATGACATGTAATACGAGAATGCTGAAGATAATCCTTTGGAATCTTCTCCTTAATACTTGACAGCTAGAGACATAGGTCCTGCCAGCTTTCTAAGGACATTTATGAATTGCTGTCTTCAGGGATCTCATTTTGTCTTTCAAGTGTACATCTCACCAATATTTCCACAACTAACAATTTGTAACTGTGTAAAAGAATAAGTAGCAAATGTGGTTTTTGGTACAAGTAGACACTGCAGGGTAATTGCTTATTTGCTACATATTTAAATGAATTAATCTGACAGTCATTATCATTCTGTTGACCTGAAAGAGCTCCCCATTGCTTCTCTTCATCTCCTGTTGTCCTGACACAGGCTGGCAGAAGGAGAGCTCTGAGATGTGCACCAGCACACCCTGCCAGGCCTGGGCCATCTCTCTAAACCAGCAACCACCCTGCCCATGGCAGTGCCTGCAGTGCTGTTGTGCCCTGATCTCTGATGTGTCAGCATGGTACCCCAAAAGGCAAGGAGCCCAAGTGTCTGGCTTAGTGACTGACAGTGGAAAAAAAAGTTATAAATACCTATTGCAAGGAGCAAGTGGTTTAGTCCTAGCAAAGTCATGATGAGCCCAGCAAATCATGGGCTGGAAGGTGGGATGGAAAACAAAATAAATTGTGTGAAGTAATAGGTAGTTGAATACTTTTTTGTTTATCCAAACTATATGTTGCTGAAGTTTATATCTAAACTTTCAGACTGTGAGTGCCAGTACTAGCCCCAGAGGAAAACAAACTGCAGTGAAATATTAGCTCCAGGCTGAATTCTTACTTTTTGCCATAAATAAAATTTTCATCTTGTGGATACAGTGTTTAAAAATCAGTCAATCACTACAAGTGCATTCCAAGTACATGAGAACAAAATGAAACTAAGCCCAACATAACTAAACTAAACTAATTATATAGTTTATTTCTCTGTCATGTGGAAGATCAGCTTATTGGGGAGCTGATGCCTCTTATCATCTAAGTCTATGCTTTGTACAAAAAGCCCCGCAGAAGACACACACTGTTACAGCTGTAAAAACACTCCTGTAAAAACACTATACAAACAAAATAAAAACATTTTCAGACTGATTTCTTTCACTCTATGGCATTTGATTTAATTCTAGAATCTTTAATTTTCTTACTTTAATAAGGTAAATGACTGGAAAGTCAAACTGGTTGGAAAGTCTTATATTTTTTTGCCATTAATTTTGGATCAAAAATCTCACCAATTTGGTTATTTCACAGAGTTGCCTCAAAACAGAAAATAACCAGTGTTTCCAACAAACTTAATTAAGAATATCTGAATAAACCTGTGTTAGTATTTGGGTTACAGCTGTCAGGCTGAGCCACCTGTTTTGGCAGTATTTGCAGCCAGAAGTAAATCATAGATCAGTCCAACTGCTGATTAAAAAATCCCATTGCCTCCCTGATGTGGCTAACCAGACATCAAGCAAGGATTGTGCTACTTGACACAGTCCTAACATCAGCCCTTAAGAAGGAAAAGGATCACCTTCTAATAGCCCTTAATGCAGATCCTCTTACAAGTATGAACAATAAAAAATGGAAGATGAAAACTACGTCTTTATGCACTGAAAAACCACATAACCTTGAGAGAAAGAATAAAGTAATTCTCATAAGATTTTTTAAAAAGCATTTCTTTGTATTTTTGTCATTATTAAATATTTGTCATTATTAAATTTGGATAAACACTGCAAAAAAAAAATTGGAGTGAAATTCAACTAAAATATTCAGTATTAAACATGGTTGCATTTTAAATATATCCTCCCCTCTGACTTCAGCTAATAAAATAGTATTATGCATCTAAAATGCTATTTAAATATGAATGTCAGGAAATACTAAAGTACATGAAACATTCACATTTTAGAATATGTATTTATTGGTTAACACAATTGCCTTTCATTTGTGCAGGCTGACATCTGGCATATTTATTTCAGCACAATTTTCACTGACTCCCTTAGAAGTTTACCTAAATAAGGATAACAAAGGGGGTTTTTACCTTTTACCCTTCAGTAACTTAATGTTGAGTTCAAAAATACTCTGTGTTCCCTATAGAAAAATCAGGGCCAACAAATGCAGCTATTCTGACTCTGGTAAATCTCTGATTATAAGGAACTACCAAAACTTTTTCTGAGCAAAGACTTAGAATAGAACACCCTGAACTTCAGGCATTCCCTGTTTGTATCACTCTAATGGAGCTGCCTAAATAACGGTGTTCTGCAAATGAAACTAAGGTTATTTTTAGAGGTGTACATAGAGCTTGCTTCAGTAACTGGTAAAAACTAAGCCTACAGGAGTATAAAAGCAAAAAAGAAAAAAAAAAAGGAATCCTGGAGTGAAAATATTTACTAAGAACAACAAATAATTTTGACATGCCAGTTCAATTATACCTTTAAAGCACATATCATTTTTGGTTTATTATATTTGAAAAGAGTTACTGTACCTTCTGCTGTTATCTCGGCCATGATGACGGTAAGAGGTACTCTGTTTAAAAGGTCAAGATTTACTGTGGCAGCTTAGATAGTACTTCTGGGTTGCTGACTCTCGCAGGAGTTGCAGAATGAGAAGGAGGGAGGTCCTCTGCTTTTCCTAATTGTGTTCCTTCTTCTTTTATGCACCCTGAAATGCCTATTTCCTCTGCAGACCTGGTCTCCTAGAACAATCCAAGGCCTTCCAGAGGCAACACTTAAAGCTCAGTCTAAAGTATCAGCTTCTAACAAAAATAGCCATGCGTCAGAGTGAACCTTCAGCACGTTTTTCTAATATCCTCGGAACCATGCACATCACAAATAAAATGTAAAAATTCACAGCTCTAAACAGGACAGGAATGCATAGAGAGGAAATAAAAATCAAAAGAACTGGGAAAGTACTGTTCAATGCTCCTACAGCCTTGCTAGCATTATTGCAGTTCTTTGGGGTGTATGTCAGGAAACATGAAATATAGAGTTCAAAGTAACCTTATCCATCCTAGTACAACTTTATTCTTAGCACACTCAGTGCTTAGCACATTCTTCCTGGCCTTATATGGCTTAGGGAGGGTCCTATGAAGCTCACAACTGACTAAGGGGGAGGGTAAATTTAGGTGATTTTCTCCACTTCAACTCTTATTGCAATTCAGAACCAATTAAGACACCAATTTAAACCAATAAAATTGGCTTGGATTATTTTTTTTGGTCCTTTTCTGATTTGCTGCAATTATCACTTATACCTGTTAAGTTCATCTAAGTATTAGAGAACACTGCTAAAAATTTTAATAATAATATTTTATATAGACTAGATACATGAAGGCAATATGCAAAATATTAACTAGACCAGATTTGTTTTTCTGGGTCTCATTCATGGAAATATTTAAGTAGCTCAAACATTCTAGGATTTTTAAAAAGATTTTATAAAACTGAAAACAAGTAGATTCTTAAAAACATTTAGAGAAAGTAAAATATTAACAATTCAAATAAGCATAATTATTTTAAAACCTGAGCAATCTTTTCCTTTTACTGCTTGCAATTTCACAGCTGTAGAATTATATATGTGGTCAACAGCTTGAAAATGAAATTAGCAGAAAAGTGCCCTCAAGCCAGCATACCTTTACGGAAATGTCATCGTCACATGAAACCAGAAACCATCTTAAACAGCTCTTGCTAGCGAACCTATAGTCACCTTGTCTCTGCTACACTTCTCATCTTTCCCCCAGGAGATATAGGCACCTGGCTCTGTGGCAAAGTGTGGGGAAAGGAATCTATTTATCCAATGCACAAGATGGAGAAGCAAAGGTTCATTGAACAGCAAAATAACACCAGGTTTTTCCTCTTCCCTCTGCTCTTAACACACTTCATACCTGACACCTGTCTGAAGATGGAAGCTTTATCTAGCCAAAGCTTGCAATCAGTGCTTGAGCCTCCTTCTTCTTTAGGTCTACTGACCAGATGTTTTGCACTGACAAGTTTTGATTAATTGATGCTAAGTACTCTGTGTTTTTCTGATCATCCCTCTAACCCTCTGTTTGCTCCTTTAGCTCGTTCTTCAGCAGATCCTCCTCACTAAGACTGATAAAGAGATTTTATGTAAAACCTTATTTTTTCAAAATGCTCTTTCATGAGTACCAGAACGGTCTGAGGACTCACATTCACATATCAACAAAACAGTTGCCCCTTAAAGGTCAGTGGTTAGAAAAGGATGATATTAAAGCAAATCCCTTGTTCTTCTTAGTTATATCTCCTCTGCTGAAGCAATTCCATTTTATATGAACAGTAAAATATTTGGGGTCACCTATGTTTTGACAGCTTTACTACTTGCTTGAGATGTGAGATAGATCATCTGAAGCACAGAGCTAATCAATTCTGAGAAGTCAGATTTGTATTTCTATTAAAATTGAATAAACTAGTAAAGTCTTCATTATGGAATGTGGGGGAAAGATAAATGGGGAAAAATTAATGTCTGAGTCTTTTGTTGTTTTATGTAGCAAGATCCCAAGATTGTGGACTATATCCAGACATAGGTGTTTGTATAACTATATGATTGCCTGTCCCTTACCATTTTACATTTCAGCTCCTATCACCTGCCCTCCTTCCGCCATGCCTTACTCCCTCGTTACTATTTATGCTTACCCTCAGTCATAGGCTGTTATTCTGAAATCGAAATATAAGGGCAGGAGAAGTGAGAGAATCCAATTTGAAACCAATTTTCCACAACGTCAGCCCAGTGGCCAAAAAGAGAAGTGGTTGGTACCCTCTGCATCCCTTGTATGCACAAAATATTCATTCTGGGAAGAAGGTTAAAGATTACATGTGCACCAATATCTTACATATATAAATGTGGCTTTAAGCAACTGTATTGGAAGTTACACAGTTGCTCGCTTTAAGGAGGAAAAAGTCAAGGGATCTGTGTGTCATATTTACTATAGATAATCACCTTTGTGGAAATACACAGAACTAAAAATAAACAAGTTATATGTATGTGCATATATGTTCAACCTGAAAATAAAACATTGCTAACTGGAAATTATAAAGAATGTCACATTTATTCTTTAGAAGTCTAAGCAACCAAAAATCTGAAAATTTTTTAGGGCAAGTTTGAAGTTTTTTTTCAAAATCTAAACTTTAGCTCCTGATTTGATTTAAGAGTTTCTCTTAAACTAATCTGTGAAACTCACAGTATGCAGAAACGGCAAAATTTATACAAATCTTCATGCAATAAAGTAAACATATTTTCCTGACCTAGTTTATATGTTGAAAAATTCATTTTAGTGGAAACCTTTTCTGTTAACCTGACCAGAATTATTCTTTTGTAAGATGTCCTTTATCTCTCCTTGCTCCTCAAACAACATGGAGACTGAAAAATCTAAAACTACTTTGGTTCTTGTGATATCTAAACCTGACACAAAGAGGTTTCCCATAATTTCTTCTGATTATGATTTGGGCACAATGAGAAAACGCTCCTGCCTCAAGTTAGCAATAGATGTTCTGCTCGTACTCACAGGGTAAATGAACTGTCCTGAGATCAGTTCTCACATTCAGTGGTGGAAAGGGAGGGAGGGAAGTGTAGAAACAGCTACACCCTCACACCAGATTCCTCAGATACACATGTCTGTGTTAGATAAAATAAAATGACAGTTCCCTTTTCTCTGTAGTTGCCTGGATAGGGAAAAAAATAACAAAACTAGGAAGAGGGGAGAAGGATATACTATATGCTGCTACTAATGTCTGTATGTAACCATGTTCCCTGATGTCAGATAATGCATATTTACTTAGGGCTCTAACTGATGGAACAAAGTAAACCAATTATTTGAGCAATTTTTTTAGGAAAATGACAGAGGTTGACTATTTGTCAGATTCTAATGCAAACTCCTGCTTATTAGTGAAAAGTTTGGTTGTTCATATAATCAAAGTAGGAATATACAAATACATTTTAAGCTCATTTTTGGGTTGTCTTGATGATATTATCAGAAGGGAATTAGGAGAGACAACAGTTCACATGAAATTATGAGGTAAAGAGAGGAGAGACTTTGATACTGATATAAGAAAATATTGGAGGAATTGAGTATAACAGTCATTCAACAAGAAAATGCAGGAAAATATTTGAGTTGTCAGCTAACATGTTACTGATGAATTCTCAGAGTTTAGTCCTACTGAGAATCAAACTATTAATATGAAAAGAGATCTGTATCCCATTGCACGCTGAGCAGCACAGCTGGGTCAAAGAAAGGAAACTTTAACTCTGATACACTCAATGATATCCCAGGATCAGATGGGGTAAGTTTTTATCAGAAACACCCAGCAGTTGACTGATAAGAACTAAATATAGGCTGAAAGTATAATGCCAAGGAGAGGGTAAATGCTACTGAATCTAATGAGTAACAAAGACATAAGCAGAAGCAAATATAGGATTAGAGTGATGTCTGCCAACTGAGCTTTGATGTTCATATGAAGCTTGTTTCCTCTGAAACAGACTTTTCCTTTTGATGCTTTATTTTTGTTTAGGAATACTGTTACTTCTAGATGAGATTTTCATTCAGCCCCACTGGTAATACCGCATTTTCCAGTATGGATAGGAGCACACATTCTGGTGTCTTTGAAGTCTTGATCAGTCAAAGATATAGCTGTGACTTTCTATGGACCACTAGAGAACTCTCAAGTAATTTTTATCATGTGTGATTGATGTTTCATAACAAATGTTTGCAAGATTTTTGGAATCAATATGACAAAAATACAAACATATTCTGGATATTCTGAAGCACACACAAAATACAAAACAAAGCAAGACCTTGGTATCACATCTAATCTAGGTTAAATTTTGGCATATATATGTTGGTCTCAAAAATCAATTTGCACCATTTTTCAGAGAATTGCATACATAGAACCTTTAAACAAGTTTTTATTTAATATGTAGGAGACAATAGGTTGAAGTCCATAGTAGATCCTTTAATGTGAACTACTGATGGACAGATAAGGAGCTCTGTCACTGGAGACTGACTGATCTGAATGCAAGTCAGCCTCTGCTCAGGGACAGCTGACAAGAACACTGGAGTCACATCACCTTGGCACTCTGAGCTCATTAAAGGACACTTCCAAAGCTATATGGTAGAAACACAGCAGGTACAAAAGAAAATATCTGTGATACTGACTATTCTGCTGACATATGGATGATATCCCTATTAGCCATTACACTGCAAAACTGCTGAAGTAGCTTCAGTCAAGATGTGTGAATAATGAACATTTTCTAACATCCAAAAAGGACAACTGATTATAAAACTACTTCCAGGAAGCAAGAATATTCTACTTAGTCTTCTTGCAAGCTGCCCAAGTAGGCAGTCTATGGCAGGAAATCAGACTAAAGCAGCCCCCTAGCTTAGAAGAGTTGGGCGTTTTCAGTGTACTCTGCTTTAACTATAAAAATTATATTACTATATAATAAAAATGATATTATATTACTATATCACTTATATAACATATTACTATAAGCTAGGTTCAGGGAGGGCATTTGTTGCAGCATGTCAAGGTAGACTGCATTTGGGTGACCTTTAGCTGCTCCGTGTAACATGCTTTTCCTTTGATTACTCTATTCTTAATGAGTATTGTTTCATTAGCACCTGTGGCTTTACTTTCACATCTAGAAAATCACACAGAAGCTGTTTCACAGAAAAGTTCTATGACACTGAGAAAGAAATATCTGGAGCTGACCCTTTTTAAGAAACAATTGAAAAAAGGACACTATTATAGTCTTTTTCTTCAGGACAATCTCTATCCAAACTTGACCATGGACAGAACATAAAAAGTTGCCAAATTATTATTGGAGATGAGGATTGGCTCTGACACAACATGAATTACTGCTGTCAAGTACTGATTGAGAACTGTTCAAATATACCAAAGTATTTGGTCTTGGGTCAAAGAAAAGCAAGGGGACTTCACATGACTTTCCTTGAGAACAGGAATTTTCTGAAAAAAATTCACTGACTTTCAAAAAAAATTATTTGAAACCAAGTTTTTATGTTGAAAGAACTAGACTCAGAAATATATCACACAGAAATACCTAGACAAAGAGCAAAATTGCTCCTGAACTTCAAATTTCAAACCCAGCTCCAAATTCCCAGTAATACATTTTAAATTTGTTTTCACATCTTATACTTATGAAATGTTTCAGTAGAAATCTGCATTTAGTGTTTTTTTTCCAGCTATGACCATAGTCACGCATGTTGCCAAAAATAGACGGAGAGAAAGAAAATTTTGAATAAAAGTCTGATGTGACAAGACAAAGACAGATAAATGTTTTCATGCCAAGTCTTGAGGAAAAAGACATGGAGTAAAACTAAGTATCAAATAGCTTCAGTAATTTTGGGAAGCTTTAAACTATCTGCTCAGGCTGACCTTCACAACCAAGGGGAAATCTCATCTTCCTTTCCATTTAATAGTGTATTCTTCTGCTTGATATGGTACATTATGTACATTATGATCTTAGACACTCAGGCTAGACTGGACCTCCCCTAGTCACATTGCTAAAATATTTGCTTTCTAAATAAACCCAGTCAAAGTGTCAGGAGGTCTATCTGGATTTTGGCACTTTTGTACTTTTCTGAGAGCTGACACTCAGTATCTATGCACAGTGAATTAGAAGCTGTTTTAAAGCACTTATTTTTCCCTGGACATTACTGTGTGCAATACAGCTGCAGGTCTAAGAGTGGTTTTGCCAAGAGTTTTTGTATCCCGTGTTTTGTGTTTGTTTGGGTTTTTTGTATGTCAGGTTTTTCTGCTATTCCCAGGTCCCTGTTTGCCCAGAGACATCAGAACCTGCTTGAGTTATGCATTTCAACAGATAGGATAGATATCAGTTCCTGGCAGTGGATAAATAATTTTCTAACGAAATAAAAATCATGCAGATGAAATAACTCTATGTGCCACAGTCATCCATCCGGCAGTACAGGAACATATGATGCAAAATGCTGAAGAAGAAATTGAATATGTTTTTTGTCATCAATATACAGAGAGACAGACAGAGAACAAATGAGAAAAATATAAAGCAGACAAAGTATTTCAGCAATTACTATCTCTAAGAAAAAAATTACATTAAAGAAACCAGATTTATAAAAAAGTTTGTTTCGACAACAGCCATAATTTTTCTTTCTAATTCCGCTTTCTTTCTCCTACATTCTCATCACAGTCTTGAAGAGATCAAAGCTGGAATTGCAGATGAAGAACCCACTTTATTATTATTACTATTATTATTATTATTATTATCATCATCACTATTTAAAAAGAAAATCTAATCTGTGAGCTTTTTCATTAGGCAATTTAGCTTCTTTACAGAGTAGAAGTGGAAGACATGAATTAGTAAATTCAACCTTGTCAGTGCTGACAGCTGTAACTGCACTGAAAAAAGTATGTCTAAAAATTAAAAGATCTTTTAAAAGGAAAAATAATTTTGAACATTGATGTCTTTACAACTCATCAGAGCACATATATATTAATTTTCCTTCAATAATACACCACCATTTGTCATTGTCAATCAATTTATATTCCTGCCCAAGCTCCAACACATGTCCATAGTCAACTTCCTAAGGCAAACCGAAAAGAATAGTTATCTGCAAAGCATTTACTGAAAAGAATTGCTAGGTCTTTCTTTCTCCTCTCCAGTCACCCTGAAAGAGCAGAACACAAATGGACCAAATGTGGAAGACTATAATTATCATTAAAGGACTGTTACAACATTTCTCTTTCCAAATTCCCAGTTTAAATGAAAAAAAAAAAAAATTATTACCCCAGAGGCACAAAGTAGAAGATCCTCAGCTGCGTTCCCAGAAGTCAGAAGGCAAGGCAAGGGCACTGGGGACTTTTGGAAGGTCCCGGCTGCATTCCCAGGGCCTGAGGGAAGCATGCAGCGCTGGTGCAGCGGCACCAAGCGCGGCTGCCAAGGAGCTGTTGGCAGCTGCTCCCTGCGGGTGAAGCAGCCGCGCAGCCAGGGCAGCGCGTCCAGCCCTTGTGCAATCCAGACTGGGACACAAATGTTTTATGGAAGATCTGGCTCCAGTATAAGGGCTTGTGCTTGAGATCATTTTGTGGGTCTTGGAAGTAATTATAACAATACTTGTGGTGTTTTATATTCATAGGCAGTCTGTGGAGTGGAATTTGTCTAAAATCCTGTTTTATATGCCTTTTACCTTAAAGATTTTTCTCTCTGGTCACCTCTGCTTCTTCTGCTTTCCTCAGCTACCTGGGAAGTTCAGGGTTTTGCACAAATTCATGTCAGGAAAAAGGTTTTGTGAAGAAAATGTAGCTTGCATATTTGGATTCTGCTTCACCTAATAAATGTTACCTTATGATTAACAAGGAAAAACCACATTTCTTGTTACAGTGGTACAGACAATTGAGAAAGGGGTTTTAGTTTTGCTGGTTTGTGGTTTTGTGCATTTTTTTCCTTAAGAGAGGGAAAGTAGTTAGGCTTGTAGTCAATCTTTGAGGAAAGCAGATATAACAATACTTCTATTTTCCACATTTTCAGAGTAAAAACATAAAATGTTGTTTGTTCTACAAAAAGGAACCAGAGCATGACAGGTGAATGGGGCAAACCTTTGGTTTGGTTGCAGAAATAACAAAGGCCACACAACATCAGATACACAAACACAGGACTGAAAGTACAATCCACCAGCATATGCATTTTGAACAATCAACCAGAACATACACTTTTCACACATCACCACATTGGAGCTACTGTTCAAAATCATGTTTGTGACCCATAAACTGCAAAGAGGTGCCTCTGACAGAAATGTGGGTGTTAGCCCAACAATACTGGGAAGGTTATGCAGAGTCAGAAAATTGCAAGTAGTGAGTTTTTAATGCCACAAGCAGAGTTATGGTCCCAGTTCCCCTATGTTATCTGAGTTGACAAACCTGCTCTGTAAATAATGCCATCCCACTTCCTTTACAGCAATTGTCAAATGAGTCCTTCTTACCCCCATTCTCCCCACCAGTAAATTTTGGTTTTAGTTAAAAGAACCCCAACTTTTCATTTGTCACAATAGTGCCCTTACAGCAACAGGCAAACACTTCTGGCAGAATAAATCCTAATGGTCTTTTTAAACCACTCTGAGCAATATTTCCAGGTTTCCACTCCATACTAACACCAGTGGACTGGGACAGAAATTTACTCTTGCTCTTTTCCTCCTGAAAGATTGACATCAGTGCATAACAGAAAGAGAAAAAAAAAAAATCTTTTACATTGTCTGATTATGCAATGTCTATCAACCCTTTTATTGGAGTCAAAAACTGTGGAGGATCAAGCACTTAAAGCTGAAGTAAATTCATGTCTTGGACAGTCTGGGTGTTTTTTGAGGGGTTAATTTAAACACACCTGTCACTCTTAAGAGCAAGGCAGTTATATTATATTAATATTCTGCTGAATTATTTAAAAGATATGACTAATGCTTCGTGTACCATAAGACTGTTATCTGCAAAAATAGCATCTGTGTCAGTCATTGCTGAGCAGTTAGGATTTCGTCACCAGAATTTATCAGTGTTTCTGAGTCCTTAGTGGGAAGGATTCTACCAGGTTACCAGTTCTCCTTCACCTTCAGGTGTAAAACCCAACCCACAGGCTCTTCCACATTGCCTGCTTTAGTCAGGGATGAATAAGAGTAAAATTTGGAGTCTCCTTCCCAGGCAAAATCTTATAAACTTTCTGACAAACTAAAGACTGGAGTAGATATGTTAGTCTGGTGTAATATAATCATTCTCTCAAGAAGGTAGAAAATGATCCCACAGATTGTTTTTTCCTGAGTTCTGGGAAAGAGCATTATTATCTGATGCAATAGCTCAGGGGACTGAACTGAACACAATCTACTAACAAAAAAGACTTCTCACAGTCCTGTGTCAGTGATATTGTGTCTTCATATGTATAAAGCTTTCTTCAGCTGCCCACCAGAAATGAATCATCACTAAGAAGAAAAAAGAGCATGCACAATATTTAATTTATGGTACAACATACCTTACACCCTTTCTCCTCTGTGATAGGAAAAATGTTTGGCTGTGCAAGTTATTTCTGATAATTATCTGGAAGAAGCTTTCTGTTAGTTGTTGATCATGCATTGCAGTAGTGGCTCAGTCACCAAAGAACCTCTTTCTCACTCAACTTGATCAATTAAAGACAAATTTTCAGAGTTTTCAAAGATCTCCGCTAAAGCAAGTGATAACTGTGGGAATTTTCAAAACCAAAATGTTGATTATGTACTTTATTGTTTGTGTATTTGCATTGTATATGCAATCAATAATTGTAAACATAAGTATTTAATTTAAAATATGCATATGCCATGATTATACTGAAGGATAATCTTATTGAGTTATTGAAAGTTTTGTAGTCACTTGATCAGTTGTCCTTCATCAAATGCACAACATAGCTGGGAATTTGAGTCATGTTATGGAAAGAATGTATGAATGAATGAATGAATGAATGAATGAATGAATGAATGTATGAATGAATGGTAGCCAGACATTCCTTTATTATTTTCTAGTCTCAATGTAAGAGAGTATATAATATCAGTTATATTTCTTTACAAACCTTTATTTATTTATTTATAAAATAATGTCATACACTCCACAGAACTGAAACCTTATTTCCATAACTGAGAGAAGTAAGATATTGTCTCTCAGATTTTATTTTAATTTTGTAAACTTTACTAGTATGCTTTGTTCTTCTTTGGAATACTACAGATTCACTGTACAAAATCCAGTAGTTCGTGATTTGACTGTTTTCTAGTAGTCTCACACAGCGGTAGTCACAGGTTATGTAAATCCCAGGACAAAATACTGGAAAATTCTGGGACTCAAAGCTTTCCATCAGTGGTCCAGATGTAAAGCTACAGAGCCCCAGCTTGAACAGTAGCAGTGTTATGGTACTTGTGTCTAAACATGCTTGAAAGCAAGGGTCCACTGCTATAGCACCAGCTGAGGGAGGCATGGGTAAGTGGTTACCTTAGATTGTGCTACCCTTCACCAGAAGAAGTATTAGACATAAGCATGCCTTTGGGACACTAAAAAAAATATGGGAACATCAAATAATTTACAAACTAAATGTTCTGATCCAGGTGAATACTGATGCCCTGGTCATGAGAACTATTTTCTGACAGATTTTCAGACTGGGCAGCAATTTATGTCCACAGCTCTAAAGAAGAGGTTAAGAGCCTCACTTGAATGTGTCTCTCTTAGTTGCTACAATTTTTGCGTTTCCATTAGCATTATTTCAATTGTGCCACAGGCAAATAAATTGAAACATTAAGATGTGAAATCTAAATTATTATTTAACAAATTTGTGCAAGAATTTGGATCCCAGTGTAACAATTTTACACCTGTGATTGCCTCCTGTGCGTGTTGCTCAACATCAAAATAGTATAGGGAGTATTCATCTGTCACTATTAAAAAAGAATAAATCAGAACTATTAAAATGTACACTCAGCATGAGAATTTTAAATACTTTGACACATTTTTGTAAAAAAACCCCCACATTTAGATGCTATTTTACAAATAATTAACATTATTAATTCACCACTAAAAGATTATTTGCATAATTTTTAGGATTTATAATTAACAGAGTGATTTGTATGAACACTTTAATCTTGAAAGGATTTGAAAAGGATCTCCTTTCAAATCAAGCTTCTATTTTTACAGTCACAACCAATAGGGCAAAATTAAATACATACACCTTGCTCTTTATACTGCTCATACTTATGTTACACAGAGAATAGCGGTGTATTTTGAGGCTGTTTAGAAGGAACTACTGGTGATGAAATACTGTGCCTCAGCCTTCTGACAGGCACACAATGTAGTGTCATTGAGATGAAGGAATTCCAGTGGCAATTGAAATTTTACTCGCTGTTACAGAAGATAATGGCTTCTCACACCTTATGACTTCAGAGACAATTCCCAGCATTTAGTACCTGCTAAATTCAGAATAAAAGTATCAAACTTTGCTGCATGAACAAGTACATTTAGAAAGTATGAATGCCAAAATTCAAAATCAAAAGGACATTATATGCAAAATTTTAGTTTTGTTTCATGTTTGATCATAAATTATTGCCTAAATTTTTGCTCATTAGCTTTCTGTTGTTACTTTAACTCAGTAATTAACCACCTCTGAAAAAGACCCACCCTCTAAAACAATACAGAAATTATCCTTTTAATTGTACTAATAAAGACTATGATAGTTGAGTTTAAATACTACCAAACTCTTCCCAGAAAAGTATTAATGAAATTATATCAGTCAGTAAATATAGTCAACAAAATAGCTATCATGATTTCTCTTGGAATAATTACATGGGTAATTTAACAGTACATTTGGATAAAAACTGAGAGCATTGATGTGATATATAGTTAAACCTCTGTAAATGGTATGTAGAAAATAAGTACTATTCTCTTATCCTTCCTGATTTGAAAATAGAAAAAAAAATAATCAGAATTTGAAGTTTTCTGTGTTATGCACACATCTTTAAGATAATATAGGGTTAGAGCCCTGGTGATCTCAATCAGCCAAAGCAAGCTTGTAACAAAAAAAATCCTCTCATTTTCTTTGATTTTTGTATCTTTTCTTGTTGTGCAATTAATACACTAATTTGGCAAAGAGAGAAAATTCTGAAGAATATCCTAACACAAAAGGGATAAAATCTAAGACATGAATTCAACACAATATTAAAAAATTATTCTCTGGTCATAACTGCCAATGAAATACCAAAAACCCCAGAAATAAGAAAATTATGACACTTGATGTGAGCAGACTTGTGTATTTCTTCTGCTGTTAGAAAAAGCATTCTTCAGCCAAAATGTCAGCTCATTGGTTAGATTGTATCAATATACTGCAGCTGTTTTAGAGATCAATATCTACTTTACATTCCCTTCTTGGCAAATTTTAAAACCATCACCATGTTTTGGAGAGTCAGAAATTCTACTATCACTGCACTTGATGGCTTGTCAGCTGAAGGCTTGGCTTTTTATTGCAAAACCAGGCACACACATGCTTGATTGTAAAGAATTCCTTTAAAAGTTATTTATAAAATGACAGTTTCTTTTCTTTCTCATTTCCCTCTGGAAAACTTTGCATTCACAAATTGGATCTTTTGTCTTCCAGATTTTCAAACATTTCCTGAATCTTTGTAATGTCAGATTGATTCTGTCACCGAGTTTGAGGTGACACTTCTTGATAGCCTTGTTTTACTATAATATCTCAAAGTCCTTATTAAAAATATTTTAAATTTATCATTTGTTCCTTCAGCTTTAGAGATCTTCTACCACAAAAGAAGCACTGGAATAAAATATTTCTGTGGTATTTTTCACACATCTACTGTCCTCTGACAGTTTGCATACACTGCAAGGACACACAGTCACTCTGCCCTCCAGAGCTGCTCCCTCTGCTCCCATCAGGTTTTGCCCTTACTCGCCTTGGAGCACCAGTCCCACCAATGTCAATCCAAACCAGTGAACACTATGAGACTGCTATCATTTTGAGCCCCTTTGCTCCTGTTAAAGCTCTCTACCACCCCAGCAATTCTGTTCCTTAGCTCTGTGGAACTGAGGTGGATACATGGGCTGATGAACAGAAATGGATCACTTTGTGTTGCAAGGATCACCAACAATAAGCTGTACAATTGCCCTATTGTAGTTGCTTAGACTGGAGATGATCAGCACAGCACAAAATATCTCCAAGTTTATCAGTAGTTAGACTAAGCTGACTGTTTCTTGGAGCAGAAGAAAATAATTATCCTAATGCAGTTCTTTCAGTCTCTATCACCAAAAATCCTGCTACAGACATTGGCCAGGCAAAGGCAGAACTAACCACAGGCCTTTTGTTCCCTTGTGAGTCTCCAGGTACTGTTTCTAACCACATGGAGCCACACCTGTCACTTGAAGCAGGATTTTTTGTTACTTTAATACATTATATCAGGGAACTTAGAAGCAGCTGCTGGTAAACATCTTCCCTCTGAATGCACCCAGCACCAGGGAGGGAGCTGGCAGCCCCCCTTTATAGTGGTCTCACATAATTCTTTGATGACTTCAAAATCTCCAATAACTGTAGATGTATACTCAAACTTACAGTCTGCAGACGTAAAGTTGAATATAAGCATCAGTCAAAATCAAAACCCACTAAGTACCTTATGCCTTGATTTCAATGTTTGTCCCATTTGGCAAAACGAAATTATGGAGCTGATAATCACATCCATCCTTTGAGACCGTCACTGTCTTTGCACACATACCTGCTTCCAGATGACTTGACATCTTTCCTTACTTATGAGACTGTCATCAGTATTTCTACTCTTTCAGTTTTAGGGATTCATATCACTCATCTCAGTTCTCTCTGCCAAATCTCCATAAGGATCAAAATTCAGGTTCAAGACATGGACATCTCTGTATTTCAAATTTGAGCCTAAAGTGGAGACTAAAAACTAAATAAAGGACAAAGCTAATGGTTAAAATTTACTGAAGAAGGAAATATTTATTATTCTGTACAAAGTATTGGAGCACTGATAGTGGTGGGTAGCAAAAATTTCCATGGGAAAGCTTTATTATAACACCTCTAATTGAATGCACAATGTTATGCTGGTTTACCATTGCAAAGACTTGAATACAGTCGAGTTACAAAAAAAATATAACAATGCATTTCAAGACCAAAGGGACCTGTGAAACTACTTCTACTCTCACTCTAAGGAGCTGAAATGTATCTGGTTTTAACTCTATTGTGAATGAGCAGTGATATCAGTTTACCCATGTCACTCTTCAATGCAGTGTAACAGTGGTTTGGAAAGAGAGAAAAAAGTATTAATGAGAATTGTGATAAATAGAAATATTCCCTTCCAAAACAGTTCTAAAGGGATTTAGAGTTTAGTGACCTTTGTATTGCTCCTAACCTGAATTTAAAAGGACTATGTTTAGTGTTTACTGTTTCAGTAGAAAGGCAGGTTTCAATAGCCTGCAACCGAGCCCTTATTTCTATCTCTGACCTCTCAGAGAATAGGAGAGAAGTAGCAGGGGGAATAGACAGTTGAAGCCCCCAGAAAAAAGCAAACAAACACAATTTCTTAAATATTATTAAAGTCAGATAGTCCTAAAATTCAGTTTTAGAATGCAGTGGGAGATATCAACAGGAAATTTAATAATAGGGAGCAAAGGGAATTAATTTTGAAGGGAAGTTGCTATATCCTCCATCTGTACTGCCATTGGAAAAAACCATTTTGAATTTTTTTTCTACAGACACCCCATTCCCAGAGGTTCAGTGAACACTTTCTAGGAAAGAGCACTTGATAGGGTCAGTAAAAGGTGAAGGGTTTACAGTGCCTAAAATACAGTAAGTGTCTAGATGTCATTTCTTAAGTCAACCCTTTTGCATCCTGATTTACACTCTTAATTTTTATTCCATTGGTGATTTCTTATGGTCTTTTTTTCCTAGTAGCATAAGATAACAGCTTGAGTAATAAGAAATTAATTCCTCATGTGTTAGTGACAACCAGATGTTCAGTCCTAGACAGGTAGAAGAAAGAAAAGCAATGGCAGATATGAAAAAATTATCTCCTCAGAACTTCAAGCACCCTGATCCTTCTTGTTCTGAATAAGTATACCTATTCCCTGTAGACCCTTTTATCATGTGTAAGGCCAAAATAGTACGAAATACCTTCTGTCACATTCACTTAAATCTATTTTAAATGTATTTGAACCTGGAAACTTTGAAAGAGTGATTACTTTTTTGGGTAGGCAAGCACAAGAGGTATAAAATACAGAATTTTTGTTGTCTTTTTCCTACAAATATTATCAGAACTGCATTTTTTGCACAGATAATAGTTGATCTATAATTCTTATTATAACTATAGCTTTAAGTCTGTAAGAACTTTGACCTTATAATTCAAAGGAACAGTATAAAGAAAAGGTAAAACATAAAAAACAAGAATGAATATTTTGTCATAAATAAGCCAAATATCTCTACTAGGTCTTTTCAGCACTCCAAATTGAGACTATTTCAGTACTGAACATTTCTTCCATGATCAAAGTTGTAGACATTTTTCATTTGCTGCTCAAGACTAGAATATTGTAGATAAGTTGGTATCTTAAGTGTCTGCATTCACTCACACTGGAAAAGGGATTGTATTGCTCACTATTTTTTCTCCGTGCCAACTCATTCTGCAGCACACTGGTGCAAAGAGTTTGTTTGTGGAGATGGAGTTTTGCCAAAGTGGTCATTAATGGCCATCATTACATGCCCTCTGTCCTATACACAGGCTAGAGAAAAAGAGGAATGGATTTCTACCTCCCTCTCACACATATGCAGTATAGCCAGTGACCAAGCCCTTTTTAAAAAAATCAGCCTATATTAGACATGTTAAAGGTCCTCAGAGAATGGCATATCTGGGAAAAAAAACAAGAATTAGTCACTTTATTTCTCATTTTTGAGCCAGAGTAGGAGTACTGTGGAAGAATGGGAGGAACATTGATATCAAGAGATTCTTGTCAACCCCCTAAGAGAAGGAAACTACTCAATTTTTAAAATATTGATGTTGCCTGACCTTCCATTTGGAATCAGGATCAGGATGCAGGGAATGCTACAGGAGCCTCAGAAGGGATGACTTCTCTTCTCAGCAACCTACTATGAATTGTTAAAGAAATAGTACATATAAAGTCTTTCCAAGTATGGAATTAATGATCGAATGCCCAATTCTGAAGATGACTAAAAATCCTTATTGAGATGCCTAGCAACTATATTTCCAGATGCATACTAATTTGGAGATTTTTAATAGCTAATAATAACACCCTGAATATCTTGGACACTCTTATAAGAGACCCCAAAATGGTGCTTTTCTCACTTTCAGTGGACCCCACCATGGGCACTGGGATAGCCAAGATCAGTCACACGCCTGCCATTCTCCATCTGTCTCTGTCCTCAAAATACCTCAGGACTGCTACAAAGTTTGCAAAGAGCTTCTTGTTTCTGTTTTCCTTAGTTTCTGAGTCACAGGACCTGGAATTTTCATAGCCTTTATGCATCACTAACGTCAGTGTTTATCTCAAGACTGGGGACTCAAAGTGGTGGTTAGCTCATGTCAAATAGCCAAGATTTAATATTCTTCTCTTTAGTTTTTTTTGGGTTTTTTTTGTTTGCTTGTTTGATTGTTTGTTTGTTTTTGTTGTTTTTTTTTGTTTTTTTAATATTTTTTTAATTTAATAGATGAATGAAATAATATTCACAGAGTGGAATATGCCATTTTTGTCAAAATTTCTTATATTTGATTAGTACAGTGTTATTTTCTATATATTCAATGATCCGTTAGCATTATATAAAACACAATAAAATACCAGAAAAAACAGATATAAATCTTGAAAAGGTACAAAAATATCTAAATAACAATACATATAAGAAATTGAAAAATAACTTCTAGAAAACTTCCTAAATTCAAAAAAGGGTAAAAAAAAGGAAAAATTCTTAATCAATGGCATACAACAGGGAGTTTGATTACAATATGATGATAATTCCCCCAGGCCTTCACAGCAGTATTTAATCCAAGTTATAAATAACATCGCAGTAAATGCTAATGGCTGAGTTACACATTCATTTTCCATGTTATCACTGTGAAGATCTTAAGGGATGCATTCTGGACAATGTCCATTGTGCCTGTCTTCAAAATGAGCAGAATTCCATATAGAAAGCTAAACAACTGATTTTAGAGAGAAAAAGCATTACTGATTTTTTAAACAAATCTTGAAATAGAAGGAATTATTATGTAAATATCTTACACCTTCTTTCATATACAGTGTGTAAAAATGTATTTTCATCTCTGAATCATGTGTATGAAAACACCAGAACTCTAATAGTCATCATATTTCCATTAGTGTTTATATTTTCTATCTAAATTACTGAACATTGTGCGGCAGATGGAAAGAATACAGATTAAAAATGTGTTAACAGTAACCCATCGTGCTGTCTATAGGCTTTGGGAATCCTTGAATCAAGAAAAAATCACAAGCTTTTAATCAGTTTACAAAAACTGATAGGAATAGGTAAAGGTTATTAATAGCTGAAGGAAATGAGAAACATTTGCAGTCAAATAAGCAGATTGCAGAGATGGTTTTGTATACAAATTATATTTTAGTACTTTTCACTGGTGTATATTTTCACCCTCAAATTCAAATTAGTTTAAGTTACAAAGTAAGGCAGACATAAATACATTCTGGGAAAGCATAATTATTACAAACTGAAACTCCTTAGAGGCCCAGCATACCATGTGTCATCCAACTTGACACATTCTTGTTAATACTCAGTTTCAGTAGATTTCAGAGGCAATATTTGACAGGGTCCAATGGTCCTGTTCTAATCTTTCAACTGGCACCTTAGGCATGGAGATGTGAAAGGTAGCCCCACTTACTTGTTTCAAGTTTCTTCTTTCAGCAAAGATACCAGAAGAAACTACTTCTTCCTGTTATAAAATTATACTCAGAACAAAAGTCCAGCCATTAAAAATGCTTCTACATAGCTCTATGTAAATGATTAAGACACTTTTCAGGAGCTGATCTTTGATGACCCTTGTGAGTCACTTCCAACAAGGATATTCCATGACATGATTTTCATATTCCCTGTCAATATATAACACTCAATGCTCATGATTAACAAAAAAGGAAGTGTAGAAAGTATGCAAACCTTGGCCATGATTTATATCTCTGTTACAGGTTGTGCTTTGTTTGCGGTTCTCACAGCTCTGTGTCATTAAATAACCTTATTGCTGCTATTTACAGGCATAAGAAACAAATCCACAGAGAGAAAAAGATATTTACCAAGATCATCAATTACCCAGCACCATAGTTTGGAATATAAACCAGGTTTCTTGGGTCTCAAGCCTCCACACCGTTCCTAATTATTTTTTTTTTATCACCTCCATACTCTTCAAGAAACACACAGTACAAATACTTTTTCATCTATGGCTCAAATTATCAAATAAAAAACTATGTACACTTGCCATTTTGTTGTAGTGCAAAGCTTGTCATAGAATCAAATCCACTTAAAGATCATTTCAATTTCTGTTTTTTATCAAAACATATGCTTATATTCTATGGTAAGTTTTAAAGAAGAGCAAATCAAAAATATTCAGAAAATAAATTGAAATAATCACAGGGAAAATATAATTTCCTGTTGCAAAGACATCCACTTATCTCCAGATATTCTTCTTCTATTCTTATGCCAGATGTGAATTTGGCTCGAATGCCCTTGCATACAGCCTTATTGCAACATTAATCAAGTGATTAAGAGAGCTGTTATTTCATTAGTACATCCTTTTACTGATCATTGTGACACATTAGTCATAGATAAAATGAAAATCAGAGGCTTGCTTCAAAAACTGTGTATTGTCATTTCCACTGCAATGACAACTTCTGCCTTTCAGTCTGCAGAGTGGAATTGCACTGTATAATCTGACCTAGTGATACTTCCATCTCTGTCTAAATGGTGTTCTATTCCAGAGCAATAGTGTTTCTTTTCAGAAAGAAAAGAAAGAGAGAAAAAAAGAAAGAAGGAAAGAAAGAAGGAAAGAAAGGAAGCAAGAAAGAAAAGTAGAAGGACAAAAAATGCAAAAGGATTTTTAAAATATTATTTTTAAGGACTTCTTGACATGAGGGATAGATTTGCTGTTAATAATCAGCCAGATACCTCCTCCATCACTGGTGGTAAAATTGATCTAAATACTTAAAAAAGCCCTATTCTGCAGTTTTCATTTTCCTATATTTGCTGACTGCTGACTAATTTATGCAAATCACTGAGGACAATAGATATGAGAAACTGAGTATTTTTTTGGAGTGGATTCCAGTAAGAAATGGACTTCATAGTGTGATTGGTGCTATTAATAGTCAGAAATAAAGTATTTGTATTTTGAGCTATAAGTGAAAAATATCAGCAGTTTCCAATAACACAAATACAAATCATACAAAACCTAATCCTTTGATGAATGCCATATTACCTCAAATTTTTAAAATTCAGAGGTTTGTAAAATCCATCCCCTCTTCCCAGACACCTTCAGCTTTATGCTATACCAACGTAGTTCATCATATAATGGCAGAAGCCATTTAGGTATTCACCTACAGTCATGATTTTGGCATTTTTGAGCATATTGACTAAGAGTTTGGAGCTCAACAGCCCCACAGGTGACCTTTGTGTCCTTCTCAAGGATTACCTCACAGCCAATGATTGAGTTTTCCAGGGTGGATCTGTGACTATTGCAGTGCTGACATCTACAGAAATCAGATTTAGTATAACAATGGAAGGGTGGCCAATATTAATCCTTAAAAGGTTTGTTCAAGGAAGAAATTTTAGTAGCTGAAAAAAGCTTTTTTTCTTCATATACAATCAGCTACACAGCTCAGAGACCGGTGAAAAAAGAAAATATTGAGTTTTTTGTCCAAAATTGGATATGATCTAATCTAAGTAGTATGCCACATTCTTTCAAGAGAGAAGCAGACCTTTCAATTTTGAATCAGTGTGGGGGCCTAATTGAACAGACTAATCTTTCCTCACAATCTTTCCCCAACTCAAATTTGTAAGATAAATGGATTTGTAAATAGATGTTCATTCCACCAAGAAAAAGTACCTTCCAAGATTGCTATTAAAGAAGTGACATCTATTATTACAGTCTAATTGCTGCACATTCACAATGCCATAAAAGTGGGAAAGGATTTGCTGTTACTTTTTACTGGCAAATTTGCTTTGATTTAAAATATGTATAAATATAGGGGATGAAAGAGTTATAGTGAAATTCAACAACTGTAGCATTCCATGTAAACTTTGGGATAAGCATAAACATGCAACTCCGTTACTGACAGGTAATCAAAATACTGGCTACTTTTCACAATTGTTGTAAAAAAGGATTTTTTAACAAAAGTTTGGGGTTTTTTTTTAAATATAATATGTAGTGCTTCTTTAAAGATGGCACAAAAAACCAAGGAGAAGCCAGAATAATGAAATGTATTAACAAAAATCATATTTAACCTCTTTTAAATCCTCCTGCCTCCTAAGAAATGGAGGATAGCCCTGCATTTTATTATAGGTTTCATCAGTAGATTCAGATCCAGAGCTGTGACTTAGACCTGAAAATCTTAGGCTGAAAATGGAAGACGCACTTCACTAATAAACATGTAGCAATTATCACGAAATTAAGTTCATTCCACATTTTAGGTAATCACCATGGAAACCTATATTCATTGGCGCCTAATTGGAAATGTTCCTGACCTGGAAAACACTGTAAGCTTAAGACTGCATAATTTCTTATTTAAGTAATTGTACTATTCTGTGTTTGTGACAGTACACCCTGAAAATTTTGGCAATAATCCCAGGGAAAAATATTTTTCTGAGAAGCCTGCTTCTTGCAAGTATTTTTTCACAATCTAGTGGGACTTCTGCCCTAGAAGGTGACTTCATCA
Organism: Lonchura striata; assembly: GCF_050655825.1. Taxonomy (NCBI): domain Eukaryota; kingdom Metazoa; phylum Chordata; class Aves; order Passeriformes; family Estrildidae; genus Lonchura; species Lonchura striata. Next base: position 51,072,811 of record NC_140705.1, read on the forward strand.
AGCTGCTTCTCCTGTTTGTGTCATTAATACCTGAATACTCAGTCATAGTTGTTACAGAAGGCTGCTGTCCTAGTAGCTCCAAACTGAAAAGTCACAAAAATAATAATGAAGGTTATGTCTTTCTGTCTGAAAGAAAACTTGGTGCCAGGACAGCATTAGGAAAACTCCTGAAAAAAAAAAAAATTGTTCTTCAGGGATTATTTAGCTTGCCATAACATAGTAGAGAAGAAGGAGTAACTACAGACTGGAAAGAAGCATCCTATGTAAAGGAAATTTTATCTAAGAGTCATGCCACTAGACTGAACTCCAGAGTACTGCTACATTACAGAGGTACTGGTGTTTATAAACCAGTTCTGGTTCATCTGCAACCACACTGTTTGATTACCATGCAAATTCTTCCCAAGCTGTTAACAAAAGCATTTTTAAATGCATTTCTTTCACCCATTACTATCTTCAAGAAGTAAAAATTAATCCTTGTTAAGCAGTTAAAAAAAGGGCACAAAGCACTTCAAATTATTGGACATAGTTCTGGGGTTTTTTTCTTTCCATGAATAGAAAGCTGTAGCAGACTAAATTCTGTTTTCTGCTAGAAAATTAATTAAATGATGGATCAAAAGAACATATTCCTCAAAATTACAAATTAAAATTACAAAGCTGAAATGAAATGTGATTGTATGTGAAAGCCATGATCTTCAGACAGAACATAATATATCAATTTATTTTTCAAACACATCTTCAAATAAATAAAGTAAAAAATACACAATTCTTTTTAATTTTCATGAGGCTAAAACTCGGTCTTGCATATTGGCAGGATATTATGTGATAAAGACATTGGTTTGGATTTTCTCTCTGTACAATCAACTTTCCGGATTTAGTGAGGAATTTGGAGAAGTAATGCAACTGTTCCAGCTTTTTCTGAAGGCTTTTTTTGGATCAGCTACAACAAAGGTGTGGAAGCACAGAAAACACACCTTTACTCTTTCTATTCTTCTCCTGGTTTGTACTTTGCCTCTCTGGTTCTCATCATATACATCCTGCTCACTGCCTTCTGTATTTCATGCTCATGAGCTGATGAGTATGTACTCCTATTTTTGCTATGCACATTGTTTGCCACAAAGAGTACCATTATCATCAGGTTATTTTCAGTATACTTTTGATTCTCTCTTCTCTTACCATGAAAATTGCCTCAGGTTCATGTTCAATCTTTGCTGATTTTGACTACTGGTGGTGCTGCTGCCTCAGGTTAGGTATGGCCAAGTCCTGGGTATCCAGGTCCCTGAAATGCAGTGCAGCATTTTCAGTGTTAAATGCTGCTGTGGAAAGCTGCTCCCATCCCTTGGCCCTTCCACTAATGACTGCAACCTTCTGCTGTCACTCTTGGCCTGTTTTTTCCCCCCTATTCCTTCCTCTTTCTCAAGGAATAATCAGCATATAATCCCATTGGACTCTGTAAGCATGAGATGATAAAATGTGGAACCCATTTTCCTATTAAGACCATGGTCTACAATTGTCATAAAAGAAGTTAATGTTCTTTTTCCAAAAAATGTTCATTGCAATACTCATTGCACTACACTCGGTACTTGTTTGCTAAATTTGAATTTTTGTCAGAGTTTTGCAACCTCAGTAGCTAAAAGACCAAATATTTATTTGTTCTTTCAGGGAAGCATCTTTCTGTTGGCTGTGAAAATCTTACATTTGAGACATTTTTAATTGATTTAAGTGCTTTATACATCTGTTACAGTGGCTTTAAAAACTTTCAAGCCTTTGGAACCATTCCCATGAAACATCATAGCCTGGAACATTAATTTATCTGCCATTTAGAAAACCTTTAAATTTTGTTTTAGCAATCTTTGAAGTTTTGATAAACCTGATAACTGAAGTTTGGGAGCATAAGTGTTCCCTTGGTCTTCTCCTGAGAGCATTATGAATAAACAGTCTTCAAATAAGTAAATGTATTCATTAATTTCATTAATGTATCTCTCTCTCTGAATAGAGTTTTTTCTCTTGAAAATGCTTGGCAAACTTTGAAGTTTCCTGTCATCCTAATATTTAAGAGCATTCAGAGTACTGTTAGCTTTTGTGAAAGTATTCTCCCCAGGTCTTCTTATTGGCCTCAAATCAGCCATTTCCTTCTTGTAAATACTTACACAATGAATAAATGCACATATAACACATTTGCGTTATAAAATGAGCATTTTTTGAGATCATGGTTTTAATTCTTGTTCTCAATCATCTATTCCCATAAATGGAACTCCAGAATGTAAATTAGAGCACATATATTTTATTTCTAATGGCTCTCTTAATGTTTACATGACTGCCACTATCTTCCTTTCTTTGTGTTGCTCTGTTGGGATGGCAAAGGGATGGCAAAATGATAGCTGGGAAATAAGGGGTGTTTTGCAATTCAGCTGTGCAGAAAATGAATGCAAGAAGTTAAAAATAGAATTCATTTATCAAAAAAATCACTTGGTATAAAAATAATAATAAATATTTATTATTATGCTCATTGTTAACAGCAGACTAAGACTTTGTTTTGTTAATTTATATAGAAGAAATATATAAAGGGCTGGTTTGTAAAAAGTGTTTGTCAATTCTTTCCCAGAAAAGAAATGATTGAGAGACTCTTCTGTGAGGTATGAGAGAAAGTTTTTCAGTAATTTAAATAGTAAAGTGCAGACTGGGATAACCAGGAATAATATAGCAAGTTTTCATTTTGCATATCCTATGTAATATGACCAAGTGCTTTAATAATCATCTAACTGTAGGCAAAATGACCAGACCTTGTCTTTCTTATTTTCAGGTTACATCATTCGCCATCTTGGAATGTTCTTCCCCTTGGAATAAGCTGAGCAAGAACTTGTTTTGCAGAGCTTGTTCTTCTGGGAGCAGCTTTTAGAGGATATTTGCATATGGGAAGGCTTCTCATTGAAATTTAACTTTTTGAGACTAAATACACCATTAAAAAAAAACAACAAAAAGTTAATTGAGTAAGAAATAATACTTATGAAAGGAAACAGCTCCATGTGTTCCAGAATATATCCTTCTTTATACTTCCTTCTGGTGTTTAATCTTTCTGAGAGGTTTGGTTTAGGGATGGTGTTCCCAGTTCAGTGTTCTGACTGAAACATTCCAAACCGTGTCCCATTCACTCATTACTCCCTCACTCTCCTCCGGAGTCAGCTGGAAAGAAGATTTGAAGACAAAAAAGACAGAAATTATGGGATGAGATAAGAACCATTTACTGGAAACAGCAGTGAAACAAAAATTAAGCAGTAACAGCAACAATATTCGTAAAGGGGTGTAGAAGAAAAGTAAAGCAAATATTCTGTCACTTAATCAGAATTCTGTATTTGTTCAAGGTTGTACTTCCAAACCATTGGTGAGAATAGACATTCAAAAGTTGGCCTGTTTTCTCCCACCTTTCACACCACTCATGGCTGTCCACCCTCAGGGCAGATCTCTGAATTGCCTTTCTGAAAATCTCTGTCTGGAATCTAAACATGGAGTTGACTGTACTGACTCTAAACCTGGTCCAGACCATATTGTAGCACACATAGCAACCACAGTGTGCTTTCCTTAACATCCAAAGGGAATTTGGAATTCTCAAAGGCTGCTGTAACAGGTCTGAAGAAGAAAAAGGATGAGAAAGCTGGAAAATCATCCTCCCGTGTTCTCTCCATAGGCTGGGTATGGTTATTAATAGATGCCAAAAGGTAGCACCCAAAGGTAGGGGAGGAGAGCAACACTGAATACACATCCCAAATGATCCTCACTGGCCTGGATGTTTTCATGTCATAAGGTTCTCATGTCATAAGCTGATATGAAATAGTACAGCAACATAGCAATCCTGGTCCCTCTCCCTGTTCCGAAAAATAGCACAGTTTTGGTCCAATGCTGCATATATGGAAACAAAAATGGGGTTGTGTACCACAACCCCTTGAACAGTCCAAGCTTTGTGACCAGTGCCTTTGGTCTTAACAAAACAAATGCTTAGATCAAATATTTTCCAGTCCTTTCACTGGGCAAACCTGTTGTTATCTTAACACTTTGCGCCTGACATTGGGTGCAAAATAAGGCTGTTGTGGATTAGGAATGGTGTCCCCAGTTTAGTGCTCTCACTAAAACACTTCATACCATGTGCAGTTTACTCAATCCCCCCTCTCCATCCTTTTCCCCCTGTGGCGAGATGGAGAGGGCAACTGAAGGTACAAAAGATAAAGGTCATGTGTTGAGATAAGAACAATTTACTGAAAACGGCAATGAAATAAGAAACAAATCGTAACAGCAGCAATATCAATGAAAGTGTGTACAGAAAAGAAAACAATTCACACAGAAAAAAAGCTGACTACGTGAGAACCTGAAATTTCTTTAACCACTGACCCAAAGAGAGTAAAGACATGAGGTGACATAGAATAACTTCTGGCCTGGCCATGCCTGCTCCTGGCTACTGCAAAAATTTACCATCTTGTCTGGAAGCAGGACATTTTATATAACTGTCAAATAGTTTCACAAATCTGCTAGAGTACAGAATAATAATCACAAGTAAAAGATAGAATTGTAGAAATACTCTTTTTTAGAAGACTTCCATTCCAAAGCTTCTTGCCACATATTGTGTTTTGAATCTTCAAAACAGTCAAAGGATTTACACATTAAAGTCCTCCTGGAAATGTCTTTGAAAGTCCTCCCTAGGAGAACAGCTATGGTGTACCTGCAAGCTGAGCAAATTCAGAATAACACCATCTGTGTAGCAACTCTCATTCTGCATAGGAGTTAGTCCCATAATGTCACCTTTCTTTGCTCATTAACCTGATTGTCCTCATTCCACACTTTACCTTCTCCTGTGTATTCTCCATCTACACAGGGAAAACTTGGATGCTACTGATTGCATCAGGTTGTTTTTTTAACCATATATTTCTTTTTTTAATTTTAATTTTTATTCTTTTTATTTTATTATATTTTTTTGATCATTAAAAATCCATTTAATAAGAATAAAGCTATTTACTAACTCTTAATGAAGTGATATTACTTGTTTAATTGTAATATCTTGTATCTTGCTACCAGTTCTTCACATAAAGCTGAATGTTACATGAATGTGGTGGAGCACAGGTGATAGTGTACAAACTGACCAAATAAAGGCAAATAAGAGGTTTCACAGGGATTCTTAAAACCACAGAACACTACAGAGTAATAAGTAGAACAAAAAGAGACAAAAGAATCAATATGAGTCAAACTCTTTTGGGAAAGGTGATTAAAAATGTTTTACAGCTGTGATCTACCATCACTCTAGAGAACTCTGTACTGTTAATAAAATAAGGGCAAAATTTTTGAAAGACTTTACACGACATCTTATTTTTCCAGATATAAATTAAGAATAAATGCTATAGATGAGAACAATTCCTTTCCCCTGTTAGCCTGCTTAGATATGCCTCATTGTCTATTCATTTTATTTCATGTTATTTTATTTTGTTTTATTTTATTTTATTTCCAAAATTTTGCATCTAGAAAAGACCTGCAGTCTTGCAGAGAATGGATGGTTATGGACATAAGAGTGATGTTCTTTCAGAGACCATCTTTTAGGCATATATTCTGAGATTTACGTTTAAAATGCAATCCAGCAGCCAGTAAATGTATGTAGGAACTCCTTTGTAAGACACAGGGTGAAATCCTGCTTCTCTTAATCATCAGGTAGAACCCTTCCAAACTAAAGGTCCTGACTATTAATTCTGCTTTTAAATGGAAAACTTGGCGGGCAGAAGATTTCACCACTTAAAAGAACAAGGTATACTGATATCAGTCATCTTGGAATTCAGTTGGCTTTCTTGCTGCAAAGGTTGTACTAAATATAGAAATGATTTTGAGCTGAGGATGAAAACCTAAAAAATCTGCAGAATACTGTAGTCTAGGAAAGGCTTTTTGCTTGTGAAACTTCTCACATATTAGAAATGAAATAGATGCTTAATTAAGGAGAAATTCCACTGATTTACAGGAATCTTTGTTAGACCAAAATCTTGTGATTTAGGAGAACAATGGTTGCCAGATTTGGTTGATTTGTACTGTGAGTCAGAAAGAACAAAAAAGAAAATTATTCCTTTTTTTCCTACAGTCATTCTCACACAAGCTTTCCCTCCCAGCTAAAGAGCATTAGCTCAAGAAGCAGAGAAAGAAAAGGAAAGCAAGCATTCATCTAAAACAAATTTCATTATGTTTTTTGGCCAAAAAAGAGGTTAATATTTTTGGCAACTTGCATTTTTCCCTCTGCAGCTGGAATTCAGCAGCTCATAGCTGTCTGCCAAAGCAGATGCATATCTAGGCCACTGCCTCACAACAGCTTTTGTGAGTGTTGTTAAAAGAGGCACTTTCTAGATAAATACTGCGAGAATCTTAAAATTAGAGAGTTTGAATAAAAATGACAGAATTCACTTGTCCGAGTTGGAGCAGAAACAGCTGGTTGCAGAATTTAGGTATGGAGATAGTTTTATCATTTGTAATAAATACATATTATTATTTCCTCACTAACGACCCATAAAATAAAGATCAGCCTGGTAGTTCTAATTCTGAGGATGATCTATTGATGAAATCAAGTATTTTTTACAATATTCTATTAATATGAATGTAATCATCATGTGATCTTGAATATGAGAAAAATTAAATAACCATAAAGTTTTCTTGCTCATATTCCTAAATCTTTTTCTGTCAGAATATTGATTTTATAAATTTATTTTTAAATAGATTTATAGTGTAGACATTATACTTTCTTTGATTTTCTATTTGTTTCCCTCTCTTTTTCTCTCTGTCTTCATACACACATATGCATGCATATATCTATCTATTCAAGAAAATACTGAGAAATGTCCTGGTTTTGAACTGGTTGGAAATTAATGCTTTGTATTGAGGATTTGGGACTGCCATTTACACAGATGTCTCCTTTAAAAGCACACTAATTCTGGTAAACCAAAACCATTAAATTCATCAGTTTCAGTAATGTTCTATCCAAATCCAGTCATTTTATGGAGTTGATCAAAATCTCCTTCAAATCAGGAAAATTTTTTGAACTTGTAACCTGTTACACACAATTAAAACAGTCCTGCATTTTGTTCTCCACCTCTGGAAACCATCTTTTCTTAAAGTAGGAGCAGCTTTAGAGAAGGTGATTCAGGGCAAGATTTCATAGCCTCTCTGGGAAACCCATTCCAGAGTTTGCACTCACTCTGGTGTTGCTCTTTCTATTACCTATTGAGAGTTTCCCGTGCTGTAACTTGGGACTTGTCCTTTCATGCCCGTCTTCCAAGAATAGTCTGGCTCCTTTGTTTTCTGCACACTCTCATTAGATGTTGAAAGAATAAGAACCCCATTCACAACACAGTTCTCTCAACCTCCTCTCATATGTCATGTACTCCAGTCTTTAATCATCACTGTGGTTCTCAGCTGAATTTACTCCAATTAGTCAAGGTCTTTTTGGCAGCAGTTTAGTATTGGAAAGCCCATGATGAAGAAAACCCCTGAGGGTAGGCGTCACAAGTATTTTTTCTTGCTCTTCCACAAGCCAACCATTCTTCTTTGTATTCCAGCTTATGGGATGTATTTTTAAATAGAAATATTTCAGATCCAGAAGTACTCTGCCCTCTGCATAGTGCAGTTCCCAAGCTGATACTTTTTCCTGGCACCAAAACAGATAAAGATGTTGATACAGAGAGGTCCAACTAGTGCCTTATTAGTCTCAGTGTCTGCAAAACAGTGAAGTTGGTTAGAGCTTCCTAATTAGAGCTGGTTTCTTATGGAGTAGCTTTTTTTCTTTTTTTTTTTTTTTTTTCTCTATTAATTCCCAGGCTTCTGAAGAAATGGTTACAGAAGCTGCATGAGCTGACCAGTCATGTCAAACTTCACTCATTCTCCATCAGGTCAGTTCAGGTGCATTTATACCACAAAAGGTGGATCTCTGAATTCTGCACTGTCCAATAGTCATTTTCTGTAAATACATGGACACACATACTGTGTATCAATCCATCCATCTCTCTATATAGTACACCTAATCTAGATGCAAAAATTCACTAACACAAAAAACTCCCAATCTAAACCACAGAATTACTTCTTCGTGGCCATTAATGGTGAAATAAGCAGGACATTAGATGCGAATTAAACATGACTTCCGTACTAGCTGATGCAAGGAAGACCTTAGCATCAACTTTGTTGTGCTTTTCATGCTAAAATATTAATTCTGTTTAGACATGTTGTGTGGAATGACTCTGAAACTTTATTCTAAAACAGGCAGTATTGTTTAAAAGCTTCCCTAACTAATAGCTATTTTTTACATCAATTGTGAAAAAGAATCAATATGCTTTAATGCAATAGCCTCTCAAAAAATAGTTAAACACACATACTCCTACATCATGAATAAGGGCATCATAAATAGAAGGAGAGGAGGGGAGAGGAAGTGAGAGAGGGAGAGGAGAGGCTTTTTGCTCACTAGCTAATAATCACCAAAGTTATCAGGGAAGAAATCAGAAAGTCTTGAGCATGTATTTGGTAACTCTTAACGAAGTATAAGAGTTTGTTGGCCAAATTCACAGCTGGATCTGTCAAGCTTCTTTCTCAAGAAGTACTTTAATGAACATATTGTAGTTAATATTGTTTTAAGAAAAAAATAAAAATAACTATAGTGTACTACAGTGGGTATAATTTTATGTTTTTATATTCCTGCCATGAAGATAAGTGTTCCTTTTGTACTGCCTGACACATGTATCCCTGAAGCAATAGCCACATGAGGTCACTGTTGTTCATACATGAGTCATAAGCTCAAATCACAAAATTTTCAGTTGACTGAAACCAAGATCTGTGACTGAAAAATAAAGTTGGCTGTATTATGCATTAACAAAACTCTATGTTTCACAGTCTGTAAAGAGTATTTATTAACATGGGAAATACCAAATACAAATATTATATGTATAAAATCTAAAATAATTTCTTTGTATTTGAAAACCAGCTAAAAATTATCTCATAACAGCTGAAAAGAGCATGGGCATTATCCACTATATCTTCTGGAACTTTCTCTGTAATAGTTATTCAGTTGTGCTGGCATAATAACATAAAAATTTCAAGAGACTTGGAACTTTGTAATTATTTAATTGCTTATCTTTCACAAGAATTTTTTTTCTTTCTGGTTTTATATGTAAAGTTTATTGTCTACAGAAGCATAAAAATGCAAAAAATTTAAATATTACAAACCATGTGAGATGATCTGGCATTAGATAAGCAAGCTATTAGGCAAACATTGTTACAGCAAACCTGCACTGAATTGCAGTGCAAAGCCATCCTAGCTCTGAATTTGCTTACAAGTTTTTTGTCAATCCTTAAAACATATTATACCTATTATGCTAATAGACCCTCTCTGAATGATTCATCCATTCATGTGATTATATCAGCATACATTATCATAACAACTTCTCTTAAAAGATTACATAGCATATATGATGAATTCAGTGTTATGAGATTTCAGAGTACATTTCTTTTTTGTCGAGTTCTTCTAATAAAAGAGTAAAGTGTCATATTCACCAGTGCTATATAGTCATGAAATTAAAAACCTTATCACGATCGAAATCATCAAGAGAATAGAACAGAAATAGCAATCAAAAATGTCAGCTGAATTTGAAGAACTGCATAATTAAAATCTTACTCCCCAAACTGAATCAAAGTCACATTTGTATGCTGAGATTCTTTCAGGGAGGAGGGCTCTTTTTATGCTGGTGTATTTATCAGCATGCATTTGGATGCAAAAGCACGATTTGTTCTACTAATAAAATAAAAGATAACTTTAAAAGTTGATTAGTTTTTGCTACATTTTTTATCAAAATACCATGCATATTAACTTCTACATCTGAGCATTAAAAACCCACACTACATAATGTAATAAAGGACTACTTTAATAGAACATTAACACAGTTAAAAAAAACCTCATATATGTGCTCAACAATTCTTGCGTTTAGTTTTTTATCTGTAAGCAGGTCAGTAAATAAAATTCCTCATATTATCTAATTATTTCATACCTTTGCATTCCCATATGGGATTTTAGAGATCACAGAGAAAACTTAAATAGTAAATACATTCAACTTCAGCAAAAGAGCAACAAAACAATGAGTCTTAAACAACAGAGCCTGTATATAAAATGGAGGGAAAAGTGGGTCAATACAGGACATTATCCCCAGTTTCTATTGTCAGTATGTACCCTTAAAACAAAAAAATATGTTCTCATAATTAAATAATCATTACCTTAAACTCTACAGCTGATCTGACTACACATAATATGACCTCCATATTTATAGAAACAAAACATTGTAAAATTACAAAATATAATTAACTATACTAATGAAGCTATAAAATAACAATAACTCTCAGTAAGTATATGACTACAATTTGCTGCTTAACTCAATTAATTCATTGCCGTAAAGGAAGGCTAAAATAACTAGATTCAGGAGTGAAAGAGTTCATCCAGCCTCAGAAATCAACTAAATTTTGAAAATCTGTCAGTATAATTGGTGACTGACCAGTAGCAGCAGCATGTGCAGCAGATGGTTGTGGGAATGGGTGTGAGTGTGCATGGATGCAAACATTCCAATAGCTACTGGCCCTTCTGTGATTTGAAAGGACAAGGAAATTTTTACCTCAAAATTTGTTAGCAGGATCCACACAACAGCAGTTCAGCCAGCTCTTAAAGAGGACTCAGATAATTAACTACCAAAATGTCGGATAGACAAGGAAGCAACCACTGGATGTTTTCACTTGCAGAGCACAATGCATATAATTACTCAATGCTGTGATAGTGCCAAGAAGAAGGAAGAAAGGAACTTGTTTCACTCCCTAGACTCAGACCCCTACCATGGGACAAATGAATGCTTTTATTTTGGCTCTTATGACCAAAGAGATCTTTATACATTGTACTAAAAATTGTCTTAATGAATCCAACCTTTTGAACCATACCATCTGTCAATTGTGGTAAAAGATAAATATACGAAAGATATTTTCAGGAACATGTCATATGACAAAAAATTCAATTTCATGTTTCTTAGCTGTTTATTAACTAGCAAGTTCCTTCTTTCTTTTGCTATTTTTTTAAAATAAAGTATTTCTGCCTGAGCAAGCAAATGAAAATACTTCCTGCTACCTTGCCTTTACTCAGTAATCAAAATCCTTACTGAAATAATTTACCATAGTGTTAGGAGCATATTTTTTGAGTGGAATCCCTTCAAGGTATTGGCAACACATCACTGGAAAGAAAAAGTCTTTTTTTACTAGAAATACATATTATTCCACCAACTACTACTCCTACTAAAAACTCTACCTAGGGGACTATTTTCATCACTGAATGTAAGTGTCCAATGTGTCACTCCAGCAGATGATGATGGGGCAGGTGGAAGGCTCCTATATTCATTTATTTCAAGTGAGATTTAATTTATTCTCCACCTATTCTTTCACTGAGAACTTCTCTCCCTTGCCTTTACAACCTACTCCATTAGGGTGTCTGGCAAGTCAGTGAAGAGGAGAGAGGTAACATAGTTTTGTGTGAGTCATATGCTGGTAATAGTCTGAGCTATTTTACTGTCTAAAGTAGCATAGTTCTTTCATCTCACAGATCGTTTTACTACTGCTGGTTTAAGGTTTAAAAAAATGCATGGCCAGTCTATTTTAGGGGCAGCTGACACACAGTCAGAAAATACATTGGGGAAATTATTGTCCAGTGAGGTTCAAATGTTATTTAGAAGCAGCAAGCAAAAAAATTATTTCACCACAACCCTGTGATCTCCAATGTAGCTTTTTAAAATGTATCTCTATAGCTTTTGACTGATAAAATCAATTTGGTAGCATTCTTTAGAAAATCTTTTGAGATTTCATCATTTTAGTTGTTCAAGATTACATTTATAAAAGAAAAATTAACACAGTTTGAGTCACACATAACTCCTTTATATGAATCCATATAATTTAAACATATGTATTATATATTTTGCCTTCCAAATTCGCCATTGATCCACAGAGATGTAAAGATCACTGCTGACATACACAAATCAGGATGTGAAGTCATTCATAAGTCTATCAGGAGATAACATAAATAATAACAATAATAATACCATTATAATCATAATTAAGCTTGTGTATAATATTAATATGAAGTAAAACTTTTTGTTCCAACTGTTATGTAGATTTTTGAAAAGCTTACTCTCTGTACAGAAGCTTCTTCTTCAAAACAATAGAATCCAAGTTTAAGAGCCACAAAAGGCACCTCCTGTCTGATCACCTATCACCACCATATCCACAACTCATATGTATTATTTCTTTACTTGAGTTTTTTAATCTCCATTTTACCAAAATTCTGGAGACATGTAAATAGACAATTACTCATCATCAAGGCATTTTTGAAGTAAATTTTTACTTGGGAAATGTGTATGCACACACTTGGTGGAGTTTTGTTTTGTTTTGTTTGTTTTGGGTTTGTGTTTTGTTTTTTGTTGGTTTTTTTGTGTTGTTTTTTTTTTTTTTTTTTTTTTGTGCATAAATAAGGTCACAGAATAACTTAGATTGGGAGAAATTTCTGGAGGTCAGCTTGTCCAGCCCTCCTTGCTCAAGGCTGACATACATTCACTAGCTAGGCTAGAAATAGCAAGTAATTTATTTATATTAGCATGAGGACAGCTATGGAAAAGAAGCATTTTCATAAGAAAATAATCTAGTATTGTGTAATTTTATACATTAAAGAACACCATATCTTAGTTACCTTTCTAACATCTAATATACCTTTCTATATATATAATTACTTTTCTGTGTATCTAATATATACATTTCTCTTTACACAGATATATATACACACATCCCACATATAAAGATAGAAACATGGAATTTGGAAAGATAAAGAAAAGAATATATAAATATGGAAATATATATATATATTTGAGAAATTGCATTTGTAAAAAGTATATTCTTATATGAAATGTTACAAAATAATACTATTTTCTTCATGAAATAAGGGCATATCCATGGACCCTACTAAGAGACATAAAAAGGGTCAGAAAACCACTTGTCTTTTACTTAGACCAACCTTTTCAAACAGAAGTATCATAAAATGGAGCCTGGACACAAGATGTGACATTTTGAGAACACATCAGCTGCCCCTCAGTGCATTCTCTATGAGTTTAACAAGTCAAGGCTAACCTGGGTGACAACTAATTAAGACCCTACTAATGAGGCTGTAAAAAATTGTGTCCTTAGAGATTTCATATTACTGACCTCTATTGCTCTTTAGTCATTATACAGGGAGAAATGTCCCTGTGTGAAATCTTCAATGTTTCAAGCACATTTTCCAGAGCACAGCTTTCTGTAGTAAATAGAAAACAAATGTAGTTAATCATGCAGATATCAGCAAAACATGGTACATTATGCCTTTGTGTTCATGCAGAAAGAAAATGTGTCTGATGTAGATGTTTAGATTTACAATAGTTTAATAGAACCAATATTTGGCATATTCAAATACCAGACTACAAACAAATGTGCTGTCACTCTGAAAGCTTTCATATGGTTGCAATTTTCAAATTAGCAAACTGAAAGTTATCTAAAAGGCAACATATTGTTATACTCTAATGGGCCACTATGGCATAACTTATTTAGTCATCTGTTCCAGCTTAAAATCAATTTCTCCAGATTTTGGATTCAGAATCCCCATAGGGTTTTTACAATTTGGCTACTCCTTTCTCTTTCTTCTGGGCTATATTACAGGAGCATGTATACCACAGGACTTGGCAATACATCTGAGGAAATGTATTGCCAAGTCCATTGTTAAGGTGGTTTTTTACTGAACTCATCACCCCTAGTGCACCAACAGTGTAATGCAAAGGCTCCCTTTTCATAGTGTATCATGGCATACTGGAATGAAACAAGACTGATCTGAGTCTATTCACAGAAAAAATATCTGATCTCAGCATACAGGGAGAAGATGAGTGAGGCCAGACTGCAGCCAATTGACCTGAAAGGAAAACATCCAAGATCCCATATTAGTTCCTACAGACTGAAAGGCATTTTTATTCATGATAATTTCCCTGTACTTTTTCTCCATACATTTTATTTTCCAAGTTTAAAGCAGTGAACATGAAAAAGGTTGCCATCTTTCTTCCATGTACATAACCCTAACTCAGAAATGTGGTTTTCCCAAATTCAGGCCTCTTTCCCTGACCCAAACTTTAATTGCCTAAAATATAAATGCCTATATATGAAACGGTTGTTTTTAAAAAACTGGTTTTATTGTCAAAGGAAAGAAATTTGTTTAGTCAACACAGAGTTTACTTGAGAAGGTAAATGCATCTATAGCTTCTCTCCATTGTTATTACCAGATCTCTGTTGACTACAGAGATACTGCATGATGATTTTTCAGATGATTTCTAGAATTACTTCCATTTTAATAATGACACCATCGCTCAGTGCAGTTACATCTGGAAAAAAAAATGAAAATATGATCTTGTTCCTCTGAATTTTCTCTTTCAAGCATCAGACCTTTTACACACCCAGTGACTCTCAGATTTCATTTTGATTTTCCCTTACAAAATAAGAGCATACACAGGTGAGGAGGTAAAGTTCTCATCAATAAAACTCAATGATAACCACAGGTGGAATATTAGACTCAAATTCATCTTTCAGTTTTAGGCTGATTCGACTGCAATCTGTTGAAAGATTGGCATCTGTGTGCACACTCACTGGATTAGGTTCCAGATTTAGATTCTTTTACAGTTTTGGGGAGAAAAAAAAAGAATTCTGAATTAAATTGGGCATTTATACTGGTCAGATTTTTCAGTGCTGATGAATTATCTAGGTTTCTGTGCTTTCTACATGCATACTGCATACTGCATTTGATCTGTCACTTTTCTTGGTGACTTTTTTCCAAAGCTGCTAAAAAACTTTAAAAGATTCTTCTCAGACCTGCCTTTTTTTTTTTTTTTTCCTCAATAATCCTAGTATAGAGATCTTTGGAATTAGTAATTTGAAGTAATACTAGAAGAGGAGTAATTATGTTGCATGTTAATGCATGCTCTTTACATACGTCAAACAAATATATGTTCCCCTTCAAAATGCAGTGCATATCCTAGATCATGAATATGCCATTTCTTCCCCTGATTCTAGGATTTTATTTTAGAAACAAAACCAAAAAGATTCATCACTGATTCAGTAAGAGCAATCTCAGTAATCTTAGCTGTGCATAGGTAACATTTTCATCTCATGATTATATGACTTTTCTCTTATAAAATCATCATATTATTTTATATCTCTTTCTTTGTTTTAAAAGTAATTATAACTATAAAGAAAAAACTGTGATTATACTCAAGTTATTCTCATGTTATTTAGGTAGGGTTTGTGGTCCCTTATGTAAAATTCTAGTTGAAACCCAGCACAGTTCTCAGGATAGAGTTGGAGATTTAGACTTCTATGCTTCCAAGATTGCATATTTAATAATACTATGATAAAATACATCAAAATTATTTGGAGCAGGAACCAGAATCTGGAAGTATCTTCTCTCCCAAATACAGACTCTTTTCAGTGGTTTGTTAAAACTGGTTATCCCCTTTCTCCCATATCCATGCAGAATGTCCCATTTTTACCACAAACATGAGAAAACTCTTACTACTATGGTCTAACTGGTGATTATGAGTTTCCTTGACAACAGAGCAGTGCATAGCTGCTTCTCCAGATTAGTCTCACAAGACCTAGCAGCTACAAGTAAAATACAAAATTATGTGATTAACAGAGGTGAAAAAGTTTATTTAGCCAGGCTATATACAAGAGACATGCAATCAAATTTTCCTCATTGGCTCACACTTTATAAGACATCAATGAACAATTATGCCTTCTTGAATGAAATTCATAAAAGACTAATTGCAGAAGGACATTTTTTGATTGCTTGTTTCCATTTTCATATACCAACTGATGACTGAGGAAATGGCTGCTAGCAAGATTTCAGAAAATACACTCTGTAGTATTTCCTGTTGATTTTTTATTCACATGAAAGATCTAAGAAACTGTTGCTCATAATTGTATTTTGTAATCTGTACAGAAACTGCCTCTTTCAGACATTTTATTGAGGCTCTTTTTGAGGCTATCAGTGATCTATTCTGGAGGTATGGCATTGAAAAGGAAAAATCTTGATCAGCACCCCAGGTTGTTCCCTCTGGCTACCAACATTTACAGAAAACAGACCTGTGAAATCTTCAGATGATAAGAGTGAAGCAAGACTTTTCAGTGTGCTGTCTCACCTTAACTTACAGCTCCCTAAAGCACTCATAAACACGCAGGCATGACCTAGTGATTTCTCTGGGGTGCATCTCTGCTGTCTTCTGCTGCACAGCATGTGGAGCCCCAAGGCCTGCAGCATGCTGATTGGTATTGCTTGGAATACATCAGAGATCCCATCTGGAAAGTGCACTCATTTCTTTTGCAGAGAAACTGGAGCATGTGTGGAAGTGTGGGGAGAAGAAAAGTTTGGAGAAGAGGTGGCACATGTCCTTCTCGTCTCATCAGGATAACATGATGCATCTATGCTTGGGCTTTTCTTTCTACAAATCAGGACTCCAAGCCTGAGTCATAATGCAGCATTGATGACTCATACCTCATCTTTCATTTCTTTCTGCAAATGGAAACCTTAAAGCTTTTAAATATGTACTTTAAGACTGACCTGAGAATTAAAAACTTGGAAGCCCCAGATGCATCCTTTGTTACATTGGTGTTGTGTATTTTATCATGCTGTTTGCTACTGTTTTCCTTTCCTACATTAAATCTTTTAATCTTATCTAACTGTAAGCAGTGTATCACACAAAATGCACTTTTATTCACTATGCCAACAAATACAATGAAAATACTTCCCAGTTTGGCACACAGAGCATGTGTCACATCTTGTGACCATATAACAGCAGCACACTACATATAAACAAGAAAATAAAATCCCTTGGCAATATATCAGACATCATGTACCAGCTCTATCTCAAGACAGGGTAACAAAAAATTACTTAATAATCACCTGCTTTTTTTTTTTTTCCCCAATTAATAAGTCATACTTAAAAGTTCTCTATTAAGATATAATGTAATCCTCCAAAAATTTCTCATCATGACTCAAGAAAACACCTGAGAATCTTGTGTAAAGAGGTTTTGGCCTATTTGAACAGGAGCATGTTTCACAAATATATCTCTTAGCAGCCACTGATGAAGGAAGTTTAGAAGCAATCAAAAAAGAAGATTCCAGTGCCTGTATGTTCTGACTTTGACCCAATCTGTTGGAAGCATAAAAATCCCTGTTCAAGACTGCAGTTCTTGAAAAATACAGGCAACCGGGTGTAATGTGGGGTAATTTTCTGAGATTTTAGAAATCTTCACATTGCCTGTATTACCATATGAATAGAGGGAACACTCTTAAAGATAAATATAATGTTTATAGACATTTATATGTCAGGTCAAATGGAAAAATTATTCTCTTTCATTGAGAGATAATGATTACTTCTTATGACTAAATTTTATAGCGCTGCATTATTTACAAAGCTTTGAGCAGACATTAAAATAGTCATTACCAAGGGGAGGATTCTCCTTTCATTCTGTCTCTGTTCTTTCACATAAAAGAACATATTGCAAATGTAAACACACTTTGAGCTGAATATTTACAGTATTTTTAACACGCTTTCTGGCATCTTTCTGGCAGATAACTAGCTGTGATTTAAAAAAAAAAATGTTTTTGTGACAATTGTTTTATGTGCTTTTTAGCTAGATTTTTCTTCTGATACATGTACTGTCAGAATGCACATGCACAACATATTTATGCTCTATTGACCACCCAGATTTAAGATATACCAGCTGAATATAGGAAAATGCATGCAGTCAATCTCAAATGTCTGTGAATCTCAGCTCTGCCAACTGAAGAAAACCAGACAGATTCATAATATTTACACCTTGACTGTTCTGTGTTTCTGTTCTCTCACCTGTATCTATTTACTCCATTTGCATGAACAAGAAGGAAAAAAAGGATCACAGGCAGGCTATTCATACACAGGCTATTATCACAGGCAGGATTAGGATTTTCAATACAGGTAAGGTACAACCTTTGAAGTCCAGACCTCCCCTGAATAGTTCTGAAAGACAGCTTCCCTGAGACCCAGTTTTATACTCATTTCTCTCTGCAGCCCTAGAATCCATACGTAGAACAGGCTAACAGCAAATGTTAGCCTATACAACCAAGAAAGCACTTTTCCCCTCTGCTGGTTGCTCATCTGATCTAATAAAAAAGCCCCTGAACCAAAGAACACCAGATGCTAGCTGCTATCTCTGTGCAACTGCAGATGGGTTAGCCCAGAAACTGAGCTCACCAGTGCAGAGCTACTTTCTGCTTCCAGCACATGAAGGCAAAACTCTTAATCAGAAGTTTCAGTTGGCTGCAATGTTGTTAGAAATTGTGTGGGCCTGCATGAAAAGAATAATTACGACTGAAAAGGGTTGTGAGGGTGAGCTCCACACATCTATAAAATGTAAAAAAGAAGGCCTTACTCCTTTGCAAAAGCCACAGCCCACAGGGGAGCAGATTACTGCTGTGCAATTGATGTATCCATAAGCCGATTGCACGGTGTGTGGGGTGGATATGCAGAGATAGGAGGGAGGGAAGGAAACTGGACTGTGCTTCTGGTGAGGAGCAGCTCTTAAAACTGTCCCACAATGCTGACTGAGACGGCAGCTGCCATATGTGTGCTCTAAAAAGATCACCTTGAATGAATCATCCAAAATAAATGTATCAAGAAGAGATAAAGCAGAAAAAATGTGAAGGAAAATAACTTCGACTCATACAGGCTGGTGTAAAAAAAAAAAAAGCACTGATCATATTCCTTTATTTGTGATGATTTGCATTATCCTAGTCAGCTCTATCCACTCCTAGAATCTTGTTTGATGAAATGAAAATCGCTTTAGTAATATAGTTTGCAGAGGGCATGGAGAACAAGATTGTTTATTCCTATGTTATAACTTTATTACTCTACATATTTACAGGAGAAGTTGCTTACTGTAAGAAGAAAAATGAAGGTTTATAGCTTGGGTATTCACTTCTGATATTTGGGGTTTTTTTTCACTTAGATTTCATTTCCCATCTCAGTCTTAGATAATTTAAAAAGAAAACTACATATAGAATCAAGTTGAAGACTCACTTGTAATAGGGACCTTTGGCAATGTCAAAACCTGCATGACTGAAGTATCTTCATTTCTCTATTGTTTTCAATATATTTTAATCAAATTGATATAATCAACAGACAGCAGAAGTGGGAAGAATATCCAGTATCTCTGAGTCTTTCTCTCTTTTACCCTGTAGACAGATGCTGAATGTTCAGCTTATGTAATTTTTCCCCCAGTGTTGTTTGATCAATAATCAGACTAGTCTGACTAATGTTCTCAGAATCAAGAAAAACAAATACGTGGGAACGAAAGCCCCAGGACTAGCAAAAAAGATAAATTTGAGAATTTCCTGCTGGAATTATCTGCAAATGAACCTCAGAGCTCTTAAGAAACTTTGGGGTATGGAAGGGATTTTAGCAAAGAAAGCAAAGTGAAGCAAAGAAAGCTCAGTGATAGAAGCAAGACCTAGAGATGGTGAGACCAAAGAGAAAGTGTGTCAATATGTGAGCAAAGAACACATTCAAGAGTATCAGGGAGTATAACAACTGAAGGAAAAGTAATGAAAAAAGAAAGAAAAGGAAAGGAATACAATGTAATTGGAGACTACAGTTTTACTCTGGATGATTTATTTATGTGAAATCTTCCTAACATGCATTGAAAGATTACTCCAGGCTGGTTAAACCTTCTTAGGCAAAATAATCCTGAGAAATAGACTGAAGGGGAGATTTATTTTTGCCTTTTACTGAATATAATGTTAGAAATGGTACTGAACTCTTGCCATCAGAAATAAAGTCTTTTACATTATTTACCCTCTTATTCACTATCATCTACTGCTCTGTTTCTTAGGGGTTAGTAAAAATGAGAATACTTTTGCATTATTTCCAAACAACTATAGAAAAAAAGCTAGCAAAATTAGCATTTTCTCAGAAGTCATCACATCAAATTTAGTCTACCTTTGTATGCTTCTAGAATAGGTGCATAGGATAGTAATATCCAGTACCTGGCTGGAGAGATTGATGGGAAACGCATGGGAGGAGCATATGTATTGTTAGGTGAGGGCATAAACTGAAATGTACCATGTGAACTTCAATGCCAAAGAAGAAACAATACACATATTTTTCTAAATGCAAAAATAGAGATGAGTGTTTTGCATCCACATAGCAAATAAAATAGGTCTCTCAAGCAAGAAGGGTTTGCCCAGAGATAATGAAACACCTAGACCATCAGGAAAAGACACATGGAGAAGGGAGCAACAACAAATCTTAAATAAAAAGAAAAAAACATGCAGAAAAGTATAGGAACAACAATAATAAAACCCCAGATTTGGTGGCTGCCAGAACTGACAAATCCTTCGCGTTCAAATCTAACCTCAAGGCAGAACATGAAAAATTGGTAAGAGCATTAATTGGAAGAAAACTGAGAGAGCTGACATCTGCCATGGCTAAAGAAAAAAATGAAATTAAATACCTTTGAAATACTCAGTGAATTTAAGAGCAACTGAAAAACTCTGCAATAAATCTTAACAGGATACACAAAATAGGAGCATAAAGAACACAGTTTTTAATGGCTTAAACTATTTAATGTCATTTCTTAAATGCCCAAATGTATTAAACTTTTTATGATACAGCTAAAGGCCCAATCTCTGTCCTGAAGAATTCCATTTATATTTAAAGCACAGCTTAGGGAAAAAAAAAAAAAAAAGCATTTTATAAAAAGAATTGGAATTTGTAGTTTCAGGCTACACTGTTCAGCTGGTTGCTTGCTGAGCTTACAGGTGTCTCAGTAGTATGTGAAACCTATATTTCATGTTGGAAAAATATATCAGAGATTAATTTTAAATAAAGATTTAAAGAAGGAAAAGATAATAAAATGTGTGTGAGAGAACAAAATAAACCCTAAATTTCAAAAAAATAATCATATAATATTACTTGTAAATAATCAGATGCTGGACACTTCAGGAGCCTGTTGCTGAAAAGAAAACAAAAATCATAATTATACCTGAGTCATAAACTAGCTTTACAAGTCTGTGAAGTTGGGTGCCAGCAGAAAAGAAGTTTATTTCAGAGTTTTTATGATATGATATGATATGATATGATATGATATGATATGATTGATATGATGATATGATGATAAGTTTGTTATATCTTCTTCCACCAAAATATCTAATTCTTGTCCCAAGGAAGTGTTTGACCTAAATTTCATAAATTTCACTTCAGTAGAAAAAGAAAAAAATCTGAAAAAAACCCCACAATCAAACAGAAAACTAAACTAAACAAAACAAAACAAAACAAAACAAAACAAAACAAAACAAAAAAAAACCAAAACAAAAGACCAAAACAAAACAAAACCCCAAACTAAGCTGAAACTGGAAGTTATTATCATAACTAAACAAATATACATTATCTGGTCTTATTATATACTATATATGGTCTGAAAGGTTAATCATTTTCAAACATGCAGATACATGTTGAAACATCTTTAGCACAATAGCATCTTGCTATCATCTCCACATATTCAATCTATCTCAAAGCTGTATCAGCTATATAGTTGAAGAAAATCACCGTTCATGAAAAATACATAGAAAGGATCATCTTCAAGTAAATACAAACTGGTTTGCTGTTATCCAAATGCTGAGACACAAAATGCGACATTGCTATTTGATAAACATTTTAAGCCAGTCAGCAAAACTTGATCCATTAAAGAAAGCCCTTTCCAGACTCTTTGTGAACTAGGTTAACCACAGAGCTGGAAGCTGCTCCTGTGCTGTTTGCTTTCCAGGCACAGGAGAGCATCACCATAAGAGAGACGTCTTTGTTTATGTCTTCCCCATCAACAATGCTGAGGATTTCTGCCTAAGGGCCAGAAGGACCTGAAAATTCAGATGGCCACTCCTGCTTTCCCCCAGCACAGGAGGGAAGTGTGTAGAAGTAAAGGTATTTCTCCTGCCTCTGTGCCTCTGACCAGGGAACTTTCAGCAGCCAACCCTGCCACAGCAGGGCTGGGGCAAGGACTATCAAGGGCCCCAGTCTCACCTGCAAGTTTGCTGGCTGGCTCTCCAGCACACTTCCCCAACCACCCAGGCTGCACAGGGAGAGCTTTTGGAAACCTGAATTTCTTCTCAGCTCTGATTTACAGCCTGATTCTATGCGGAGTTGTACAGTTTCTCTGGGAAAGTGCTTCATCGTGGGGGATGCCTTCTTGAGAGGGAAAAACAGCAACTCCTTCACTGATCTTACTACTAGCATACTACTAAACATAATGGGAAATTAAATCCTAAGACTTGTGAGTGAATGTCAATCATGATCAAAGATGACAGATTCTGGAAGAATTCATACTGCCTATCTTTGACAGCACCCTGCACTTGTTGTTGTAAATTCACTTTTTGCCTCTTGACATACATTGCATTGGGAACTTCTACTGTACATTTTACCAAGCAGCAAGGCACCAGAGCCCTTTTGCAAGTGTTGTCTGAGGAGAAGAAACTAATAAAAAGAGGGAATGATGGAGGGATAAGGGGAAGAAAAACACCAAATGTAGCAAAAAATGGAGACAGAACAAAATTAATCAATCCAAAGTATACGAGGAAGAAAAAAAATCTTTAATCGCCTATATAGCAAGTCTAGGAGCCTTTTTAGTAAACAAGAGCTGGAATGGTTCATTTATGAGCATGAATTTTTCCTCACTGGCATTAGTGGTACTTGATTGGGTGATCTGCATGACTGGAATACTGAAATCACTGGCTGTAATCTATTTAGAAAAGGAAAAGTTGGGAGAAAGAGCACAAAAAGACACTTCATGTCAAAAATGGTTCTTACTAAGTGCTGACAGTGTAGAAGTGAAAAATATTGGAAGTTTGGGGGTGAATATTCAACTGGCAAAGTACAAAGTACCAGCTGGGATTGGCAGCAAGTCACCATATCACAGTAGGATGCCTGGGGCTCAGGTGAGCACCTGTCTATAGTGAAGGAGAACTAAATGGCTGTGTAATCACAGGAGTGACATATGCTGAAGAAATTCTGTTAACATTCTTTTAGAATTCAAAGTTAGAGGTAAAAATTTCTAATACACTACTAGGTAAAAATCATGGTTATATTAGTACAAATTCTTAGATTTGATATTTGCACAGAAAAAAATCCAGTCAGCAATTATCCTATATTGCTTTTAATGAGTTGATTTCAATTAATTGATGGCAATTAAGGACCATATTAAATGCAAGGGGAGGGAAATAATATCACAACATAATTAGCTTACCTAGAAGTAGAAACCAGAGAAAATAAAGAAAACAAAAGTAAAAGAATGCACAATCATTTAATAATGAACTTCACCAGATTCAAGTAACTCAAGATTAATCAATTACCAAATTGAAAAGGCAATAAGATCTGCCATGGTTGCTAACGTCAATAAGAAGAGAGACTGAGTTTTTTAAAAAGGATATTAAAAGCAAATTAAGGAGAACAATATTGGTTTTGCACTAGCAGATGGGAAATACAAAATAAAGAATAGTAATGTAGACAAACCATGCATGCTCAGTGCATAGCCCCACTGTCTGTTTAGGAGTGGAGAAAGTAGAAATTTTATCATAAAGTAAGGCTGAATTATTTTCCATTCCAGTGGTCACTCCAGAGAATTAAAAGGCAGTTAATAACAGCACACATTTCCAAATAAAAAGATTGAGGTAATTTTCATTGAAAAGTTTTAGAAAAATCAAGTAAATAAATACTCTGAACCATTAATGTTAATTCTCAATAAGAACTGGAGCACCAGAAAAGACACAGTGAAAAGGAAAGCTAATTTTGTGCCAATATTTTAGGGGTAAATGAGAAGACATGTCAGTCTAACAATGATTAGAGGAAAAATTATATAAGACTCCTATGATGTAACAGCTGATATAAGATTCAATTTATAAAGAATTAAAGGTGGATAATTAATGATGATCATTAATAATAACTGATTCTGTTCAACAGGAGTTTATGGAAAACAAACCTTATTGAACTAACTTGATGGCTTTTATTGATGAGATTACAAGTTTGGATGATGATGGCAACCATATTGGTTCAAAAACTTTCAGTTTTTTCAGCTCATATTGATGACCATTTAATGAGGAAAACTAGAAGGATGAAAATTCAACATAGACCATATTAAATTAGCAAAAAATCTAGCTAATGATACATCTCAAATTAGAACTTTAAATGGAAAACAACTTCTGAACAAGTCAATAGCACCTTGTACCTAGCTACCATTTCAAATATTTCTACATAAAAGGAAAAAAAAAGTGCAAATCAATAGAGTTTGAAGATAAAAATATAGCTTCAGTGGCATATGGGGAAGAGGACTGGTTGTTTTATGTAACTTGGATAACTTGGCAAGCTGAACATAAAGAAACATGTATCTGAGCAGGGGAGAACACAAAGTCCTGTAGCCAGGAAAAGGCCAGGCAATTCAGAGAGAGTCCATGGAAAAGCCTATCTCAGGAAACAGAACCGAGAAGAAGCTCTAGAGGGCATAGGAGATGAATAAGATGGACAGGCCATTTCATGAGGATGATGAAAGCAAATCTGATATGAGGCTTTTTGCATTTGAAAATGCTGCATTCCTTAATAAAATACTTCCACAGCCTAAATTTCTAGAAAATATTGAATCGCTCGGAAGGATTAAAAAAAAAAAAAAAATCTGTGAAAATGATTGAAGGACTGAAAAATCTACCTGGTAGTATAATGCACGGGAAGACCAAGGTCTTTATCTTATCAGAAAGGAGATTATATATTAAAATGGCAACAGTCAAGACAAGCTTAGAGAGAGAAGAAAAGAACCTTTTTGATTTCTAAAGGGAACTTTTCAGCGTTACTGTTAGAAGTTGAGCAAAAAGCAATTCTTTAAAAATAAGGTTTAGACTAGAGATAAAATGTAATTTTTTGATATTATTTCTTCTACTGGATCTTCAGGATTTATTACAGAATGCTTTATGTAGTCCTTGTTTTTAGAAAATTTTAAATAATATCTGCAACAGTATTTCCCAAATTTAGTTCAATCAGCCCAAGGAAGTCCTATCACCTGTTGCAGAAGGCCAGTCTGGGTAAACAAAGAGACTCCATTTCATCTAGAAAGCCATTAAAACGTTATAAACAGACAGAACTCGGGTTATTCTCTCTGATGTGTCGTGTGAGTTACAAGGCCACACATGATCTCAGGAAAACAATAGGGTTTTCCAAGATCGGAGTCCAGAAGACATCATTAGACCTGCTGCATGCCTTTTCCTTCTTGCAGCCCATTCTTCATGAAGCCCATTGATTCCCTGCGGGGCAAAGAGAGACCGCGTCAGGCACGGCGGTACCGTGGGACCCACGCCGGCTTCCTCCATCCCTCGGCGGCCTGAGTGGGACAGGGCGGGACAGGGCAGGGCGGGGCAGGGCAGGGCGGGGCAGGGCAGGGCAGGGCAGAGAGGGGCAGGGCAGAGAGGGGCAGGGCAGAAAGGGGCAGGGTGGGGCAGGGCAGGGCAGAGAGGGCAGAGCGGGGCAGGGCAGGGCAGGGCAGAGAGGGGCAGGGCAGAAAGGGGCAGGGCAGAGCGGGGCAGGACAGAGAGGGGCAGGGCGGGGCAGGGCAGGGCAGGGCAGAGAGGGCAGGGCAGAAAGGGGCAGGGCAGAGCGGAGCAGGGCAGAGAGGGGCAGGGCAGGGCAGAGCAGAACGGGGCAGGGCAGGGCAGGGCAGGACAGAGCAAGGCAGGGCAGGGCAGAGAGGGGCGGGGCAGGGCAGGGCGGGGCAGAGCAGGGTAGAGTGGGGCAGGGCATTGCAGAGCGGGTCGGGGCAGAGCGGGGCAGGGCAGGGCAGGGAAGGGCGGAGCAGGGCGGGGCAGGGCAGGGCAGAGAGGGGCAGGGCAGGGTAGTGCAGGGCAGTGCAGGGTAGTGCAGGTGGGAGCGCTGCGGGCTGGGAATGTGCGCATCCCCAGCTTTCCGCAAGAGCGGCCGGCGGCGGGCGCCGTGTCTGAGCATGAACGCAGTGCCCTCTCTTGACGGGTTTCAGTTTACAAAGAGTATCAAGGTTCAGCTGGAGCGGGGCGCTACCAGAGCTCTTCCAACTGCTCAGAGCTTGGGAGATTGGCCGTACTACGGTTCATTCTACTTCTTCTATTTGCCCGTCAAATCTCCTCCTTGAATACAAGCCATAATTTTACCCCTCTCTCCATTTTTCTCAATTTCAAAGACCATACTCACACTCCCGTTACAGAAGAAAGCATCCTTCTGTTTGTCAAACGTCAGGATTTTAGTTTCACTGGCAATCAAAATATTTGCTGAAAACAGAACCTGTTTATTTCAGAATTAAAATATGTTAAAATAATTTGTTAAATAGATTACATTACAAGCTTGATAAATGAAAATTAGATTTGACAGTCACTTAAGGAAAATAGCAACTTTCAATAATAATAGCAGAATGCTTAAAAATATAATTTTAATGGATATGCATCCACAATTTCATGGAATAAAGGAAACAAACAGAAAAAAACAATGGTCACAAAGAATAATCTGACCTCCTCACTGGCCAGTTTTAAATGTGAGAAGAAATTCCAATGCCATGAAAATGATTTCTCCCTTGTGTTACCTTGCCCTAGGCAAAATGAGAACACATTTATTTTCCAGATGAGGTATATAAGAAGCAGAATGTTTAATCGACTTGCTAAAGGTTACACAAGTTTATAGGGACAGATAAGAAAAATCTACTGTGTGGATGTCCAAAGTGCCTAACACATGAAGTGTTTCAAATCTCTGTATGCAGATCTACTGAAATGTAGGATCAATAATATTAAATTACCTAGACAATGCTTTAATGTCCACAAGTGAGAAACCATTGACTAAAAATAAAGCAGTGAAAGCATTATTAGACTCTTCCCCCCCCCCCCCCCAGAAAGACTAATAAGTGCACAGAAAATTACAGCGTTAGTTGAGAAAAACATTGTACAAATTGTGTCCACAGAGGGCAGTGATAAGCCTTCAGGTTGACAATTTGTTAACCATGCTCCTTTGTGAAGCAAGACAACATGGCAAGGAATTCCTCCTCCCCTCCAATTCCCATTTTCCCCATTCTCCCACAGAAGGTGGAACAGTTTGAAAAATGCCAAAGCTATTGCATCCTTAATGTCTCTTCAGCCTGGGTGGAAAACAAACTCAGCAGCAAGGATGCAGTGACAGCACTTGGCTGCCATTGAACAGTGGCCCCGGAGCAGGGTTTTTGCCACTTGTGGTGTGCTGCAGTTGGTGGCCCAGGAAGTTCAGACACCCTTGGACATTACTCTGCTGATCTCTGGTCTTACCCTGTGCTGCAGCCCACTGTGCTGAGCACCCTTCCAGATAGGTTCAGCATTCATCCTCATGTATAATTCACTATGATCTTCTACCAGTATTCATAATGGAAGGTATGTGATGGCTGCATTGTCTATGAAATCAGTATATGACAGAGTGCCAGGGACACATCATTCTCTTCTTCAATCTAACAGCTTGCTGAGCTTTTCCATCCTATTCCCTTTTCATTTTCAAAACTGGCTTGTCCTTTGCCTGCACATGAGAAGAGAGATTACTATTACCATTAGTTCATCCACTCATTGCCAGTAATAAAATACACAGAAAATTCCCTTACTGGTTAGTATTGCTAAATAAATGACACATCACATTATTTCCAAAATCTAGTCACTTAGATAGAATAGGTCAAGAAACTGAATACATTAAATGAATGCATTGTCCTTATTATTGCTATTACATCTCATCTAAGGTATGGATAGTGTTGAATAAGAAAGTAAAATCTTATTCTTTTCTTCACACCAGTTCCAGAGACTACATAAGGGAAAGGAAAACTGTTTCTGTTTCCAGTAGCCAGAGTGCATGACATGGCCTCAGATCTCCAGCACAGGTTGGTAGGAATAACAGGTTTTGGAAATAAGAGCCAACGACTTCTCATCTTTGCAGAAGCTATGATGTATCACTAGGCTTTCCATTTCTATTTTTCATTTCATGAATGAAATGATGCCCCTCCTAATTTATCTCACCCTCTAGCTAGTTGTTGTCTGGTGAATTTTACAAGTCTTAAATTCATGCCTGAAAGGGATAACACTGCTCTTCTCATTCAGTTAAAACAAAGACATACTTAGAAAATGTACACATTTAAACCCACTTAATGTTTCAAATATCATTATTTTCAGTAGCAACTGCTTCTTAGTTAAATGGTTTTTCAGGCATCAGACTATTATATGACAGATGATTTTGTCACTATGCAAAATGTGAAACCTGTAATCAACTTGTTATGGCATTTCACAAAAGTATGTGACAGTAAAATAAGTAAACTGTCATTTGGGCAATCAAGTCTTGAAATCCTGCAGGAGGTAAAAAAAAATACCTGACATTCAATCTTCATGGTAGAGATGATGTTCAAAAAAATGGCTTAATACGGTTACAGTCTTAGAGTTTGAATAGAATTTTTATTGCAGTGTGCTTAAGCCTGCAATGATTTTGTATTATGTTTTAATCACTTCTTTTTTCCCCCCTAATTGATTCTTTCCTTGGAAAGTCAACATGCATGTCACACAGCAAGGTCTGCTCTTTTAACAAAGTGTTGGTTAAATTGAAACAATATTTTCCCTTTACTGTTGATGACAACATTATCAATTACAAAGCATTTTCAGACTGGTTTGATAGGAGAATGGATGCAGTAGGTAGGAGCCCATACTGATTTACTGGCACCTGGGACAGCCTGGAAGATGGTGCTGGCAGCAGCAAGCTTCTGCATGGCTGGAATGCTTGGGATGATGTGCTGCTGAATACACACTGTCCTGGCTAAACGGATTTCACATGAAAGTTTTATTAAAGGAAAGGGATACAGAAGCTATGGCTCATAAGCCACTTCCTGCCAGTCTGTTTGGCCTGTGGCTTGTTCTCCTGAATCCTTTTTCTCCTCTGTGGCTGCTGGTTGAATGCAGCAGGCTGGTAGCTGTAGCTCTCCTTGGTCTTCCCTTTTTCCCAGGTTCTCCTCCAGGCTCAGGGAAGGAGCAGGCTAGGATTGGGCTTAAAACCAGTTAGTAAGTCCTGTCAAATCACAGGGAAGACACTCCAGGGGACACAGGTTTCACCATTATGCTGCCAAATGCGTGTTCCCCTCTCTTCTCCATGGAGCAGACATCCTGGGTGTGCAGGCACTAGAAATGAGCTCCTATAACTGGAAGTGTAAAATGAATCTGTAGCCTCCTATTTCCAGTCATTAGTGGCAGTCACAGATTTTGGAATTTACCTCCTCCCAGAAATGAGTTATAGAAACAGGAATAAAATTACACTTGATTGAGAATGCTGAAGGGAAACAGGGAAACCTATTTCTATCTGGCTTTTTTTTTTTTTTTGTTGGTTTTTGGGGTTTTTTTGCCTCTTTATGATTACAAATTAAATGGTGAAAACACTGTAACCTACAAGTTAATATTTTGCATGGAATAACCTTCAGTGAAGAGCACTGCACAGCCTGCCTTCGAAGAAAATTGGTTTTGTTTTGACAAAGTTATGAACGTTTGGAAATTACTCACTGAGCACACATAAGAGGCCTTTTGTTAAGTCTAAGTAGGAACAAAAAAAAAAACAAACAAAAAAACAGTACTGCTGATTTTGCTGCATGCTGAAGCTGCAGGGCCCCAAGAACAAGCTTAGACTGGACTCAAAAAGGCCTTGACCTAAGCATTTTACCCAATGAGAGCTCAATACTGTGGCTCACTTCGAGTCCTGAGTCCTCTTGATAAAAGAGATTAAACAGATAAAAGTGATATGGATAAAAGGAAGTTTGTGTGGACAGATAAGCCACAGACAAGGGGGAAATGGATAACAGCACAGAAATGGGCACATATACTTTAAAGGTACTTAGGAGAAGGCAAACAAATTGAGATTCTTACTACAATGCAAAGGTATAGGAGAAGGTGTTGAGAAGACAAAAGATCAGGGAGCTTTGGGAAGCTGTTAGAGTCCATGGAGATTGTAATTTTGGGCTTTTCCACTACTGCCCACGTTTTCCTTATGAAACCTCCCACTGGAATGAATGACCAGATCAGTTATGGCCACAGAGAGAGAACTGTTTTTTTTCCTCACAAGAGTCCAAATGAGTACAAACTGCCCTCTCTGTTAGCTTCCCAGTTCCCAATCTTAGCTAATGAGACACACTGTTCTTGCCACTGCCATGTGCTATAGGACGACCCTGTTTGAGCAGGGAAGTTGGACCAGATGATCCACTGTAGTCCCTTCCAACTCCACCCATTCTGTGATCCTTTAAGTGTAAGCATGATATGCTGAAGAAGTCAAGAAAGACTGAGTTCAGAGTCTGGCACTTGCTGGACATCCCTGTTTTCTAAACCTCAGTTGTTCCACAGCTTTATTTGTTCTCAGCTATGGCTATCCCTAGTAGTTGCCTCCTTAGATCCTGAAGTGAATATGATCTCTGTGTTTGGTATTCCTCGTGCCCAGAGATTTGACTGGTCCATACTGTGTCTGACAGCATAGAAGTTGATAATCAGAATAATGTATTTACGAAGCAGAGGACAAACACTGTCACTTTTGTGTGTGCTTTGTTTCCCTGTGGAGTGCTCATTACTTTATAAGAATATTAGGAGTCATAACTGCTCGTTTGACAGTTTGCCAACTATTTTCACAAACTTGCTTATAAAGTGAGAGCAAGCTACATGGGTTCTAAGCTCCCAGAGAGCTTCCAGTTTTACAGGGTATTTGTGTGGATATTACAAATATCCACCTGTGCTCAGGAAACCCAGCGACATTCCTCCAGTTCATAATTGTTGACATCCTGGATAAAACTAGTTGTGTTTAATGGGCAGCTCAGTAAGAGTGACCTGGTCCAAATGCAGTGTCAAGGTGGTTGGTGATGACACAGCAATTAACAACCTTTGGAGGCTGATTGACACACCAGATCTTGACACCTAATTTCCCACCAGCTTGATGCATTCTGAATGCTTTTAACAGCAGAGGAAGGCTGGATCAAGTCACTAAGTGCAAACGCTCCTCATCATAATGGTGGGCAGAACCAGTTCCCTGACACCAATTAATTTTTTTTTCCTAAAGAGAACCAGTCTTGTCTTTCTTTTCCTGCCTTCACCCTCTAGCTCCTGTCCTCTGTCTCGGACCTCTCCCAGTGTCCCAGGTCAGACTCCTTTGCTCTGCCTCCGCCTGTGAGCTCTGCTCGGGAAGGCAGTGGCACCGGTGCGGCGGGCAGGTGTGGGCCGGGGTGAGCGCGGCGGTCCCGGGGAGCTCTCCCCGGTGCCGGCTGCAGCGGAGGAAGCGCGGCTGCGGCGGCTCCGCGGCACCGCCGCCCGCGGCCCGCCAGGCGGCAGCCGCGCGCGCCACCGCGGGGCTGCGGCCGCGCCGGCTCCGCTCCGCGCCCGCGGCCGGGCCCCGCTGCGCTGCGCTGCCGTGCCCGCGGCCGGGCCGTGCCCGCCGCCGCGCCCTGCCGGAGGGGCTGTGCCTGTGCGCCGGCGGGGCTGCGGCGGGCGCCGTGCGGTGCGGGTGAGCTCCAGGCGGGGTGGGTGCGGAGAGCTGTCCCGCCGAGACAAAGGCGCCCAGGAAGGTGCAGCCGCGCTCGCCGCGCCCGCGCAGACAAAGCGGAGGCGCCCCCCGTCGCTGCGCTGCCTCTCCGCGCCCTCCCGCGAGAGGGGTTCGCACAGCTGGGGCTGCCTGAGCCCTACCGGCGGAGGAGGATGAGGAGGAGGAAGGCGGGCGGGGGAACAGCTATGCCGTGGGCAGGAGGGAAGCCGCTCTGCGAGCGTGAACCGAAGCTTAGCGCCGCCGCCTGCCTCGCCTCCCCGTCCGTCCGTCCCTCCCTCCCTTCTCCCCTCCTCCCCCCGCCTCCCCCCGCCGCAGACGGCTGCGAGCCCGGATGGTTTGCGAGCGGAGTTGAGGGGGCAAACTTTGAAGCCCAGATGCCTCTGGGGCTGCGCGGCACAGCGCGGCTGCTCCTGCAGGCACCTGCCGCCGCCCTCCCCCCGGCGCTGCCGCCCTCCGCGGGGGCGGCCGGCCCCGCTGCCCGCGACCGCCGAGGCGGCGGGCGCTGCGGCCGCGGCTGAGGGCGGCGGGCGCGCCCCCATGCGGGTCCCGGGCTGGGGAGCGCCGGCGGCAGGCGGGAGCCGGGCGGCGGCCGGGCGGTGCTCTCCCGCCGCCTGAGTGGGCGCGGCGCGGGACGGCGGCGCGGGGTGCCGGGAGCCATGGGCTATTGCAGCGGCCGGTGCACGCTGGTGGCCGTGTGCGGCGCGCAGCTGGTGAGTGGCGGCGGGGGCGGCCCGCGGAGGAGGGGGAAGGAAGGCGTGAGGGAAGGAGGGGGCGGCGGGGCGGCTCCCCCGCTGCCCGGAGTGGGGGCTCGGGGAGGGGCAGGGTGGGAAGGCAGCGCCCGCGCTTTGGGCGAGGAGGGGCCGGGGGGGCCGGGATGGGGATGCGAGCGAGGCGGCAGGGTGGGAAATAGGGGCTGTGTTACAGGTAGTTTGGCGGGGACTCTGCCGGGGAGGCTGCGGTGGGCGCACGACGGAGTTAATAAACTCGGGCAGTTCTCCCAAGCGTTGAGTCAAGTTGGTACCTGGTTTCCTTTGACTGGCCCTGTGTAAGGCAGAGACGCGTGTCAGGGGTGATGCGCAGCTTGCAAACAGTTTGCAATACAGGTGTGTGTCTGTGGGAAGTTGTCACGCCTGAGCTGTTCTGCAGATGTGTATTTTTTTTTTTTGTTTTGTTTTCTTTCAGACTTGTTGTCCAGCGTATTTTAACAGTGTATCATTATGTTGCTACAGGACTCAGCCATATATTTATATTTACCTTTGAAAGAGACATGTGGCAGCACTTGTAAGCTCAGCTACCAGCGAAACTAGATTGAGTTTAAAAAGTAGGCACTGAGATACAATAACAAAGAAGCTGCCTAGAAATAGATCTGCTTAGCAAGATGGTTAGGCTGTGCAATTGTATTGTGGCACTTTGATAGAGACTGGGGTTAAAGTTAAAGAATTAATATCCCTTTCTGTAATGTATAGAATGGGTTATTTCATTGTTGTGGAATCAGATACATGATGTAAGAATTCCTGTGGATTTGGATGCAATGACATACAGATAAAGACTTATCAATGGAATATGCCCCATTTCTTATTCTCATTATATTGAATGTTCATGTGCTGGCAGAACAGGTGCTGGAAGCACCTTTGTTAAGCAGGTAACCTTATGGCAAAAATGAAATATTTCATGTTACTCCATCCCTCTAGCTCTTAGTGAATAGTTTTGCTGAGAAAGTGTAAGTCAGTGTCAATAGCAACCAGCATTGTTGCCAATTTCTTTCCTCGAGGCAGGTACTAAGAGAACTACAAAAGAAGAAAAATAATAGATTTCAGGAACCAAATCAGTAAGACACTACGTAAGAAAGAAAGATGTGTTAGCAGGCAGAAATTCGGAATGTCTGTGATCTTTTTATCAGTTGTCATCAATCCTTAATAATTTTGTATTCTGGAAAACATTTTATTTGTATATGCTGTTCCCCACCTAAGTTATTTAATTCTTTGTAACTGGATGTATCTTATCAGACATGATTTATTAATGCATATTGTCTAAAAAGGAATCTTGAATTGTAGTAATAGAGTGAATCTTGAGTGGAATGATAGGAATGTATCCTTTTCCAGCAATTTGGAAACATAAAATGAATGACTGAAGTTCTTCAGATCCATTTAAGTTTCAGAGGCGTACTTTTTTTTTTTTTCCTCCAAAGGGGACAAAAATGGTTTAAATTGTGCCTCTTACAGAGCATTTTTTTTTTAATCCATTTAACAGCCAAGAGGTCATGATGACTGTAGAATGTGCTAGGATGTTAGAATGTTTTTTTTTTTTCTGAAAGTCTGTGAAGGAAAGCATATTTGCTAACTCATGGTGACAAAAGAACCATGCAGAACTCATGAAAACATCAATGGAAATGCCCTGTAGGAATGTATTAGCAGGTGGATGAACAGGTAAGCTGATGCAGAACTGTAGCATTACTTTCTACATGAAGCTTCCTACAAATGATTGCAAACTAGAGGGTCAAATAAACATATTTTTAAAAAATAAATACTGTCTTTTGGAGTAGCTTAAGGAAATTTTTAGAGAATCATAACCCGAAAGACAACTTGAAAATTTTTATTGAGCAAGAAAAGGATGTGCTAACAGTAATGAAAACTTCTGAATCACACTTGGCCTGTGTCATGGCATTTAGATTCCTTAAAAGCAGGAGTGATCATTTAAATGAGAAAAAGGAGACAGAATGGAAAAAACCACATTTTATTAAAATCACGTGTCATATTCCTTCATGTGCCACATACCATCAGATGGGAATAGGTTATGAGTTTTAAGTCAAGGAGATTTAATTCTCCTCAGTAGGCCCATGGGTGATTAGTCGGTTGTCAGTACTTTTTTAGGTAAAGACTACTTAAAGGAGCAAATGCTGTCAAGATTCATTCTGGAATTATTAGCCACATTAATGAAGTTGGAAGTCAAAAATAAAGCATCTGGTAGTTATCTGGATTGAGGAGATGGGTGTGGGAAGCATTTCCACACTGATAACCATAGTTTAAAAAAAGTGTAAAACTTTAAGTGTGAAGACTATGTATTACTGGTACCTGGGATGCAGTTTTAAAATAGTCATATATGGGTAGAAAGTATACTTTTGTTTTAGGGAAAAAAGTTGGTAAGAAGAAAGGTTTCTTTCTTTTTTTTTTTTTTTTAAATGTAAATATGTTCTTCCATCTCTACAAAGCTGCATTGTGATGATCTAATTGGTCTTTGTAGGCACTGCACAATAAACAGTATTGTGAAATACTGCAGTTCATTAGAGAAGTTGTTGCATATTGTACATACATAAATGATGTAGATGTCACAAATGGGTAAAAAAAGGGGTTATTTCAAATACTGGTGCAGGAGTAGAGCTGCAATAACTTGAGAGACTCTGCACAAGCATAATTATTTTCATAAATGCATTTCAAGTGCTCACAGTTAAGGCAACATACTGTATAGCATCAGATTATCAGAAACCTCAAGCAATGCTTCTGCTCTCAAGGGCATACTGATCATTGCTTTCTGCTTATTAACATACATATACCTGACTGTGCTCTCATTTGTACTAGGGAAACAACCTTTGACAGCTCATTTCCCTCTGCATTTGTAGCCAATGAGAAAAATTAACAGCAAGTAAAAGCTAATTTTGCTCATGTTAGGAGCAAGGCATTGCCTTCTGTATACAAAATTAGTTAAGTATCTCTCTCTCTATGCATATATATATATATGTATAAAGATACTACTTTTGCTCTCTTTTGCTTACTTCCCTTCTGAAGAGAACCCTCAGCACAAGGGCTCTGGTGGTTTTTGTTGTATGATAACTATACTGGTTGCAATAAAAGACTTCTCTGCTATTTCATTTTGTCCTTTAAACCTCTTTATTTTTGGGTGTTTCCTTTTCTATTAATAGCTTGCATCAGTAGCGCTAATGTCTTGTTGCCTAGTCTTTTTAATAGCAAGAGCAGCAAAGGTGAAACTGCCAAGATTATTACTTTCATGAGTCCCACAGAAACCAGTTTGAAACTTTCTTCTTTCCCATTGTTGCTGCTTCGGAAAACTTGTAGCATGACAAAACAAGAAAAAGTACAGCATGTTTTCAGCTTTCTCCCCCCTAAGTGCAGTGATGAGGAAGGACAGTATTTCATAAGGAAACTTTAAGTCCCTAGTAATCATTGCCTTATTGTTTCTCACCATCAGACAAAGATTACTATACTTCCAAGTCAAATTAGATAACAGGTAATTCAACTTTTACACTCCTTTCTCTCAGTTTCCATCTGAATTTGCTGAACTCATTTATAGAAATATTTCTGTAAAATTTGCCTGTTCTGCCTGTTGTTTTTCTTTTCTTCCACTTTTTTTTAAAGTAAACTATATTGCAGTTCAGATGTTCCAACTAAGTATTAAAAACCATACAAAATTTGTAAACAAGCCATATATATTTGCAAAGGGGCAGTTAGTGGTTGTGAGGTACTTGACCTGATGCTCTTAAAGTATGTATTATGATGTACACACATTATCTGAATTTCTGAAAACTGGTATCTTTCACAAGCACCAGTAAAGCCTCTCCTTGTAAAGTCTCTCCAGTAAAGTCTCTCCTTCCTTCACAGTTGGGGCTATGAGCACACTGAGACACAAGTTAATGGTGACCCTTTCTGAACTCATCCTCTTGCAGGTCTGGCTGAAGCCACTGTCCAAGTCTGTTGTGCTGGCCGTCAGAACAAAAAAAAAAATAACCAGATTTGGTTGGTTTGCTAAGAGGCCAGCTATTTTGAGCTAATGAAAAAAATGTTCAAAATGCAAATGGTTTGTATTGTCCTTGTTCTGTGCTTTTCCACAAATAATGCCGATTAAGATAAAATTAAAATACTTTGTTTCAAAAACTGTTTCAGCTGAGGTAATTTCTATACTTAACTGTGATACTGATGTCCATAAATACATACTTAATTGCCTGTTGGACATGAAAATACATATTTGAACTGCAGCAGGTAGAGTGGTGGAGCCTAGGAATTTAATTAGTACAAACTAGTATGGAAAGAAGTATCTACCATATTTCTTCCATGACATGAGGTGTCACAAGAGATGTCCATAATCAATATTGCACACTTAATATAAGACTGAAGAGTTCCTTGTACTCTTCCAATTCTCCCTTGCATTGTTAAAAATCGGCACATGTAACTGAAGAGAACAGGGCATGATACTTGAGGAAAAAGTCTGCCTTAGTGATAGGTCTCTTAAAGTTTAGGTTTGCCTTTTAAAAATATGAATAACAAACATTCTTATGCTCATTCAACCACTTCAGGAATGGTGGTCATGACAGGCTCTAGTCTATAGCACAAATCTAGCTACAAGTTTTAATACAGTTTAATATAATGAATATCCCTACTTGGAGAAAACCTCATGTTTAACAGTTTTGAGGTTTAATTCTCAGGACTTTCAGAGAGTGAAGTTTGATGGATTAGAGCTCAGTTCCCACTGAGAGTAAAGCAAAGGCAATCACAGTAGATATTCTTTAGAATTAGCTATCCTGAAGTATTATGCAATAAAATACATATTTTTGTTAATATAGGGTCTTACTCCATGCATAGTGTCAAGGTACTTTGCCATCCTACACCAGACTACATAACTAGTGAATGTAGAATGTCTTTTTTTTTTTTTTTTTCCTTTTTGTTAAAGGGAAGCAGTAGTGAAATTTTGGGACTTTGCTTTTAATTGCTGGGTTTGGGGGAGAAGTTTTTTTTTCTATTTGCCTGTGTGTTTTGATTGTGTTTCATTGTCACTGCTGCCAAAGGTTTTCTATAGCAGCTTTAGGAGAGAAGTGCCTGCAGTGGAAAATTCTGATGACATGTACACGTTCCTACATTTTCTGCTAGCAAAAGGGAAATGAAAAACGTGGGCTTTTCACGTGGAATGGGAAGTGATGTTACTGCACTTAGCCTGTGGATCTGTAGTTTTATCAATCTGCAAAGAATAGAAGGAATTGATTTCAGTTTTGGGTAATACTTAAGTGCTACTTTCAAAATTGTGACTATGTCAACAACTTGTATCTGTCCCTTCTTTAATGTCCTTCTTTGTTTTCCTCCTTTAAAGTTGCTTTGTTTCAAATTTGATAGGAAAGTGAAAGTTTCATTGTATCCGAAAACATGTGATCCTACTAGCAATGAAAAGGAAACAGTCAGTGAATAGAAGACTTTCAGCAGACGTGTGTTTGAGAGCTATTGTATAACACTAAGGAGTAGATTTTGAGGTGTTGCTGGAAGATAAACCAGAAACCTGATTATGAATTCAGAGAGCTAACATCTCTTGTCATGAGAAAGCATATAACAATGTTTTTAAGTTTGTGAGACCTTTGTAGAAAAATAAGCACTTTAAAAAAAATTCTGGTTTTGAGATAAAATACCAAGGATTCTTAACCAAACTTTTTTGTTCCTTATAACTTGAACTCAAAAGGGGTGATGAATGCAAAAAAATGGATGCCTGAGGTAACAGTCCATTATATAATTTAATTTTAGTGGCTTGACATTTGCTGTGAATGGGACAGTATTATTTTTTGTAGACGTGTAAATGAATAATAATAATAATAATAATGAGTAACTGGTTATGCACTTCAAGAAAAGTGGAGTGTGTTGTGTTAAGTTACAGGGGTAAAAGATTTAAGATCAGCTGGATAACAGTTTTAATTTGATGCATTTTGAAGCTCCTTTATAGTTCAGTTAGCAGACTCGATATTCTCATACCGTGTTGTTTGGTAGGAAGGAAAGGTTTAAATAGATTGAGAGAAGTTGATTGAACTACCTGGTTATGGGCACGTAGAATGTCTAACAAAGTTACTCTCTTTGTATAGCCATGGGGAAAATTTGTGACAGTAGGAATTAATTTCATATTGACAGAGACTTGAGCTAGCACCTTGAACAATGAGTGGTGTTGTGGTTTTATTTTTGTTTTTGTTTTTTTGGTTTTTGTTTTGCTTTGTTTTGTTTTTCTGTTGCTTTGTAAAAAGCACAAAATAAACATTTTAAAAATACTCTGAAGTTTCCCTCTACTCAGTCTCTAGTCATTGAAGGGAAATATCTGATTTTGTAGTTAACAGAAAGGAACAGGTTCTGTGGTTGAAAACAGAAACATAATATTTTAAGTTGGTAGCGAATACTGTCCCAGGCTGGCCCGAGAATGTACACAGTGCAAAGTGCCGCAGATAAGGTGGGAAAACAAGTACGTGATGAGTTCCAGAAATGAATCTAAATCCTTATGGACTCTTCTCAATATTTTGGTGCATTTGATGACACAGATGTCAACATCCAGTTTCACTTAGCATGATGTTTTTAGAAACTCCTCTGAGCTTAGGGACTGGTGAGATTCAGACTGTTTGCTCTGGAGGCTGATGTCATTGAACTATTTGTGCATTCCAATACACTTCAAACTTTGGTTTTAGTCCCATGGTCCCACTGAGCTCAAGAGATTATCCCAGGTGTAAAATGCCAAAAGAGACAACAGATTCCAATGGTCTTTTGTAAAGGGTATTTCAGAAATTTTGAATTTTTACAGGATTTCATTTAAGGTTCTGAATTCAAATGATATTTTATGGAGAATAATAATAGTGAGTATTTTCAGATTTAGATGAGGATAAGACTATTGATGATCTGACTAAATCAGAATAATCTCTCTAGGCTTCCCTGCAATCAGAAGAGGGAGTCCATCAGGGGATAGGTCAGAGTGCCTAATGTTGTTTCTTGGCTTAAACTGACCATTAGGGTTGCACCTTAAGTAAAGTGGTCTTTCATCTAACATAGGCTTTTTGGGAGTGGGAGAGAGAAAAAGAATCACAGACCCATTGTATGATCTTAGTCATTCACAGTACTTACTATTTATATTTTCCTTACTCTTGCATTTTCACTTGTTATTTTGGTGAGGAATGTTTGATATTAAGGACAACTGTGATCTACAGATTGAGCAATGCTGTTTTGGAAAGGTGTTTGTGTCTTCATTGACTATCAAGAGAAACTAGGGAGCCTCCTTCCACTGGAACAATGTCAACCTTTGTGCATCCTCCCTTATGATCCTCTAAAATATGATTCTAAAATCACATGGATAAAACCAGTTTATGCTTACTTTGGGGTTTGGGTGATTTTTCTGTAGCTTCCTACAGGAGTGAAGAAGACAGAGAGCATTATAAATAATGTACAATCAAAAAGAGTGTGCTGTAAATGTAATAGCTTTAAAGAATCAGATAGTTTATTATCATTCAGATTAGTTGTCATGTATTTGTTTTATCACGGTGGGTGAAAGTGAGGGTCTGTTGAGTGATACCTGACTTGTAAAATAGAATGGGTGCAATAGTTGAAATGACATTTTCTTGCCCCTGTGGCAAATAAACATTACACAGTTCATTATTTTATGTCCTGTCCCAGTTGTACATGTACCAGCTGGATGGCATCTGAGAATCATTTAAGCATTTTATCATTCTATAACCCTTTAATGGAAATGACATTTGGAAGAAAATTACTGATTTCTGTGTTCACTAAAGAGTAAACATGCATAGCTAATGGTTCTATTCACTACAGATCATACTTATGCATTTTTAATAAAAACTTGATTTTAATTCATACATAACTTATGAGAAATGTTTATCAGTTTGGAGACCTGCTGAACGTTTACATGTATCTGGATACCTTGAAAATATCTCTCACTGATGCTTGGATTAAGGTGGATCTTTACAGACAGCTTGCTTCTTTGCTGCCTACGTAATGACATAAAATTTTTAGGAAATGCTGATTATTATACTGATTGCTGAAAACAGTAAAAAATCCATTTATTTGACATAAATGAATCTCCTATTTTCCTATGCTGTTTGAACAAATAGGTTTTTAATATTAGTATTTGGGGCGGCAGTGTGT
Organism: Lonchura striata; assembly: GCF_050655825.1. Taxonomy (NCBI): domain Eukaryota; kingdom Metazoa; phylum Chordata; class Aves; order Passeriformes; family Estrildidae; genus Lonchura; species Lonchura striata. The sequence goes on from NC_140705.1 coordinate 51,113,432, forward strand.
ATTTGGGATGTTAGGCAGTATCTCTGGTGGAAAGTCACTAGTTACATGTAACTGGCAAGTTACCAGTTGTGTGAATGGGAATAAGTTTGTCATATTCTCTATTCATACTGTAACAGATTGAGTTCTGGTTTTCTCCTCACCCTTCTTTTCTTATAAAGGAATCCTCATTAGTGGAGTTTGTTACAGAAAGCAGCATGTGAGTTTAATTCTATTATTTCTAAGAGGTATATTGAAATGATAAACATGCCTGTCATGTTTACACATTACATCACCTTTCAGAAAGCAAAAAATGTGGCACCATTTGCAGATGGTGGAAGTGAGACTCATGCTATCTCATTCAAACCTGTAATGAATAGTCTCTGAAACACCTTCTGGAAGTGGATGCCTGTTTTCATCGACTGTATAGGCCTCTCTTCTGCATGCACCTTTATTAACCTCATTATAGAGTTAAGCCTGCTTATTTTTGATGATATCTTTGTACTAAAGAAGATTAGATAGACTGTCAAACTCTTTTTTTTTAGAATTCAAGCAGAACATAATTGAGTGATGCATAAAATTTCTGCTGGATGAATGGAAGTCATGCTAGAGGCCTAGAAAAAGGGTCAGAGGGTTGCCTCTGTTCACCTTGAGTAGCATTTACTGTCACTCTGAGTGATGTTGCAGTAGTGAATTAAATTGGTGTACAAGAACAAGATGGTATTAAAAGCTAGAGGGTTTTGAATCTAAGGTACTGACTAATATTTGTGTAAGAAAGCTTAACTGTCTTAGGAAATGATGTCCTTCCTCTCCAGGTGACTCATAGTATGGGTCAATTTACTAATTAAAAATTCCTTTAAACTTCTTCATAGATAGACTAGTAATTGGCCCTCAACAAGTATATTCTTGTTTGAAGATAAAAAGCTTTTGTGAGGAGAGGAAGATAGATGCTGCGATGCCTCTTTAGAACAATGCATGTCTCTTTGAAAAGCCGTTCTTCGGTAATTAAACAAAATGTAAAGTTTGCAAATTCTTGCCATGACAGACAATGGCTTAGCATTTTTCATTATATTCTGGTCACAGTCTTTGTGGCAGGATGTCCTATTACAGAGCACAGAAACAAAAGGAGAAAAAAAAACCTGTTGTGTGTCATTGCTGCCTTCACAAAGCCACAAATACATTAAACTCAAGATACTGTTCATTGTTCTCTTGAGCCACCAGTGACAAAGGTGCTGTGAGTACCACTGGATATGAGGGAGTCATATGTCATTACATCACTGTTCAATTTGGCAGAGGAAAGACAAATTAAAATGTTAGTGGCTAAAGGAATACAAAACAGTAAGAAGCTTGACTGAATAAAATACAATATAGAATTTAGATATTATTTTTGTCATAAGTAATAAAGTTGATTTTACTTTTTCCTTGTCTTTTCATTTTATTCTACCTTTAAGTTATTGTCCACACCCATTTCATGCCCTTGAGGCCAGTTAGCTTTTATTTTCTTTGAGACTTGCAGCAGTCACAGGCAGTGACAGCAGCTTGGTAACAAGCCAGATGATGGCACTGGTTGTGTTAACATAAGATATGGGCTTCGGTATCCTGAAAACAGAGTTCACTGTCTTGGATTTTATCAGGCGGGCTTTCCTGAGTGTAGAGCTGGCAGTAAATTTGGTACTTCTAGAAGGAAGCTCACAACAAATTGGAGTTGGATACAGTGTTTAGCAATATTCCTAATAATACCTATTTTTAGTCCTGGCAACTTTTCAGACTGTTTAGAGGGCCTAGTGTCTGGTACAATAGTTTTTTGTTTTTTCTTTGTTTTTTGTAAATGAAAGCCATAACACAGTGGTGGGGGTCATAGTGGCAGGTACAGAAGTAAAGTTATTGTCTTCAGCAACTGGAAGAAATGTCTGTTGTGCAACGTGCTAAATGTGCTGTTTTAGATGCATAATAAAAGTTATTTATGGACACCAATAAAGTGGTATTTGTTGTATAATATCACAGATCGGCATAAGGATAATAACAAAAGGCAGCTGGTTTAGTAAGCTCTATTTGCTGCAGAAATGTGCTGTTCTTTGTGAACTGAAATAAAAAAAAAAACATGGGAGAATGTTGGGGTTTTTTTCCTGCTTCCTGGCATTTGCAATCATTCTTGCTTTGCAGTGTGCTTTTAAAGAAAATTATGTGGGTCCCATATCAGTATTATGTTTGTCATGACTAGCAGCTTATTGGAGGACAGCTGCTCTTCTCTGCCCAGCACATGTATGTAACTACCACTGATGATAATAGAAGTTGTGAGTATAACCCTCCTCTTCATTTCACCATTTCATCACAGGGGATGCTGGAGCTCTCATGGTTTCAGTTAAATAACTTAGATATAAAGCCAGGAATGAAATGGTGACAGATCTGCAACTATTCAGTTGCTTGTTCATTGTCTTGTAAGCATTTTATGGTACCTCCTCAGTCTCTCTTTAATCCCATCACGATTAAAAGAAAAGGAGTGACCAGCAGGTTTTTTCAAAGTTTCTCAGATGATGTAATGATGCTTTGGCTACTGTCACTTCTGCTGAGAAATTGACTGAATTGGAACAAAGAACATAGCGATGGTGCAGTGCCATCATAATGTTGTTAAGAACTAATGTAAACTCAGCTGGAGAAAACCATTTGCAGTGAACAGCAAGGTTTATTGACCATGGCAAGCCCAAGAACATATTCTCAAGAACCAGCTCTTGGCATTTTAGCTGTTGTAATGTGCTGCATATGTAAATCTGTAAGCACTTGCTTCTCTCAGCTCAGAGCTGCCTGGTGGGCAACCCAGACTGGCCTAGGGAATGTTAACATATGCCTCTATGTTCATGCAAGTTTCTCTTTTGTTTTTTGTTTGCTTTTCAAAATTTGAGTAGATTGGAAATTCTGCACTACTTGGGGTGGCTAATTAGATTTCTTGGTGAGCACAAGCCCTGACTTTTTTTGGAAGGTGAAAATTATTCATCTTGAAACTGCAACATCTATTCCAGACAGTTTCCTTACTAATTTCAGACAAGATACAAAGCTACACTGATGAATGGATTGAACAGTTAATATTTGACATTTCCTTTTATACTTATGCCATTTAAAAATAGCTGACTTTTGACAAACTGCTAGTACCTTTTTATATGAATTAGAAAACCTAGACTTACAGTAAGATCATTGCTACCTTTCATTTTGAGCTCTCTGGAAAATGGCTGTGCTAAAGATTCCAGCTGCTTTGATGTTCAGCATGAGTACAATGATACTAAATTGGGTGAAGCTGTTGACTCCCTTGAAAGCAGAGGCCCTGCAGAGAGACCACAATGAATTAGAGGGGTGGGCACTCACCAACTGTATGAAGTTTAACAAGTACAAGTACCAGATTCTGAACCTGGGATGGGCCAACCCTGGATATATGTACAGGGTGGGGAATGAGGCATTGAAGAGCAGCCCCACAGAAAGGGGCCTGGGTGTCCTGGTAAGTGGCAAGTTGACCATAAGTCAGCAGTGCCGTGGCAGCCAGGAGGGCCAAGCATGTCCTGGGGTGTATCAGGCACAGCATCACCAGCCTGTCCAGGGTACAGATTGTCCCACTTTGCTCTGCACTGGGGTGGCCTCACCTTGAATATTGTATTTTTGGCACTACAGTATAAGAAGGATATAAATCAATTAGAGAGCATCCAAAGGAGGGCAACAAAGATGGTGAAGGGCCTTGAGGTGAGGCCGTGTGAGGAGCAACTGAGGTCACTTGGTGTGTTCAGCCTGGAGGAGACTGAGGGGAGACCTCACAGCAGCTTCCTTGTGAGGGGAGGAGGAGGAGCAGGTTCTGATCTCTCCCCTGTGGTGACCAATGACAGGACCAAAGGGAAAGGCACGGAGCTGTGTGTCGGTAGTAAACTTTAAAAACTTTATAATTTTTTTTTTTTTTGTGAGATATATTTAAGAGTGAAAGCTGGTGATACCAACAGGTGCCAAAGGAGCACTACCGAACAGCTCTCTCTGAGGCAGTTTGGAAGATGTGTCTCTCATAACAAAATGCCAACCTCACTTTTTTGCCTCTATGGATGTCATGAGAACATGACTCTAATCTCTGCACCCTAGGCCCACCTGCACAATTTAGGACAAGATTTTTTCTGCTCTCATAGATGTCTCCTTGTGTTGGTAGTGCCCTGTAGTGTGGACATATTCAGTGTCTTTCATGTAATCTGTGAATGGTGGCATTCATGGGACTGAGTCATGCTGGCACCCTTCGTACCTCAGTGCAACGATAGCCACTGAGCTGCATTCTTACAGTGTAAAAATTATTTCACCGTGAATTATATCCATCTTTTGCCCACATAACTCAAGCAGGAAAGTGATGGAGAAAGTTTGTGCTCTTGCAGAGACCTGAGACTACTGCACGGGATTGTCTTTGGTCTTCTTTAGCAGTGTTTTGTAGCTTAGAGCTTTTATCCCATTTATCTTGAAGATGTGAAATTTGTTAAGGAGTGTGCTGAGACATGCTTGCTGAGTGAAGGAATGATTAATCTTCCAGGACTGTTTCCATATAAAGTGTCAAATTACATTTATGAGGAACCTCTACATCATAGCCATCCTAGGACTTATATAAGGTCACTATACAAACACAGCCACCAAAATCTCTTTAGAGCATCAAATTTGATAGATATAAAATGTGCTTAGTGAATTTTTTTTGAAGGTCAAATAGGTAAAGATCATGTATTTACTTCAATTGAAATTCAGCAGGTCTTAGGTTAAAGTGAGGGATAACAAAATAAATCTCTAGAATTATGTTATACTTAGACAGAATATTGATCAATAATTGTCTCAACAGGAGCTGATTGTGAGCTGAAAATTTGTTTACAAATTTACGTAAATATTTCTGATTGGCACATCTTGTGCATAACTGTACCCTAGATTTTTGTTCCACACTTTGTCTCCACATGAATGCTTTAGGAATGTTAGACTATCCTTATTTTTGATTAAAAACTTGTTATATAATTCTGCAGTATAAAAAAATAAATATTTGCATGGACATTATTAGCTTACTAATTTTTTGAAGAAGAATGTTTTACACTGTAGTGGTTTTACTGGATACCCCACAGACTGAGTACTGCTACTGCAAGGATGTTGGCCTTGGAAAGGGAAGCATTTTCAAAATTATCGGTAGGAAGACATGTCTGTCGAGTCCTTCTAAGGAGGGTACTCATACTTGAAATATATCATACAGGTATCTTCTAAAACCTTTCTTGTTGTGTCTACACAGTCTCCTTATGCTTGTAGAAGTAATACAAGGTGCTTCCTTCCTCTTAAGGGTGGGTAGTCACAGTCTTTTACTAGTCAGCTAGTATAATAATAAAGTAAGTATTTCTAGTTCACCTTATTGGAGATCTGTGTCATTTTCTGTACTGCTTGCTTTATTTTGCTGCCGTACTCTCCCATGTGTGCAAGCACCTGAGAGGAATTCCCTCCAGGTACCTACTGCAGTGCCTAGGCTACCTTTCAGGATGATGGAGGCAGGCAGAGGCCTCTAGGGGGTGAATTCACTACTCTTTTTTAGCATATAGAAACTTAGGTGCTTTAAATCATGCTCTGAAAGAGGAAGTATTTCCATGAACTTGGTATAGAGTATTGAGTCATAAATTAGGTGTCTGGAATCCACAGAATACTTGTGCTTTTTTCTGCTCCCATGCGCATTTGATGTATACTTGGTGCTGAATATAAAATAAGTTAAAATATGGATAATTTTTTTCTTTTTCTTTCCCTTTTCTCTTTACCCCCTTTTATATTTCACAGAATCACAGAATGGTTGGGGTTGAAGGGATGTCTGGAGATGATCTCTCCATCTGCATAGTCCAACCCTCCTGCTAAAGTAGCCTCACCTAGAGCAGCTTGCACAGGATCATATTCAGGCGAGGTTTCATAATCTCTCTGGGCTGCCTGTTCCAGTGCTCTGACACCCTCAAAATAAAGAAGTGTTTCTTCATGTTCAGGTGGAACTTTGTATATTTAAGTTTGTTCATGTTTCCCTTTGTCCTATCACTGTGCACCACTAAAAGAGTCATGCCCCATCTTGACAAGCACATGCTCTGCCATAACCAGATTTTTTAGTTATGTTATTTCCTTATGGATCTGCAGAATGCATCAAGGAAAAACCAAACAAACAAGAGGCTATTTCACTTTTTCTCGAGGTTTACTCACGCAACAAGATGGATGTAAATTAATTGTAAAAAGGAAAACTGTAAAATAGAGTTAATAAAGTTCATTTCCTCATAATGGTGTCTGAGTCTCTGCTTTCCAAGAGCTGACATGCACTAATGGAGCATGTGACTGTGATTTTTTTTCATATCTTCTTGTCACCATTCATATCTTTTCACTACTCAAGTCCTACTTGTTTTACTTCCCTGAAATGTCTTGGAAGGAATAAAAGTTGCATGGAGCCACTTCTTAGTTGGTATTTTTTTATATTAGCTTGCCTTCTCCTGCTGCCATGAGCTATATAAACAGCAAGGATTGCTTACTTACTAGCTACTAATAAGCATGAAATATTTCTGGATGGAATCACTCTTTCTGGTTCTTTTATAGGTTACTGAGTCTGCATGCATTTTCTTGGTTGCAGTCAGTCAGTGATCTAGTTGGTGACAGGACAATGTGTCGCCATCTGTATTTCACTGGACTGTCATCTTTGTTCCCATAGGTATTCCCATTCCCAGTGTGAGGGAATATCAGTTCTGTTGCAGCATGACAGAAGAAAAAGAGGCAGAGCTGTTTCCCCCAAATACTGCACATCTTGAGGAAATATACCTTTAGTGAAAGAAGATCCCTTGATAATAACTGAATAAAATGACAGTAAGGCTTATTGAGTTCAAGAAGTGCAGGTAGGAAAATAAGAACTGGTTTCTGCTATAGTAATAGATACCATGGGATATGGGAGTGAGGGAATGGGGAGAAGAGAGAGAGGGAAGGGAATAGAAAGAAAATACATAATCGATGGGACTAGGTTTTAATTTGGGGAATTTGTTCTCAGAGGGGTTTCTTTTCTCTAGACTAACCTCTTTTTATACTGGTCTACAATCAAAAAAGACAACAGTTTTTCTGGGATTCATGGTTCAGATGAGATAAAGAGGTTGAAGGAAGCAAGTCAGTTTGAAATATTTATTCAATGTATGTATATATATACAGGAAATGTATGTTTTTGTGTTTATCTAACAGCGAAAAATGTGCAAGTCTCAGTGATGTGGGAAGATGTCATACTTGACATTGAATTAATGTTTTAAGCAGTGATGTGTCAGGTAATGCAGGTGTACTGCAGTGCATACATGATGACACTGAATGCGTCATAGAATTGGGGACTTAAAAAGAAAAATTCACAAAACTTTATCAATGGAGCTGGGAAATTTGGCTTCTGAGAAAAGTAGATGAAGCTTAGGCACAGGCAGAGTCTTAATATGTTGAATAGAGGGTGCATATAAGCAGTGGATTACATATCCATTTTCAGCTCAATGTTGCAACAAAGGAGACAGCAGCTTAAGAAAATATGCCTGAATGAAGTCACAGCTCTGAATGTGTGTGCTGTACGTTTTTAAAATAGAATCCTGTTGAATTGAATAGAATCATAATCTCCTACGCTGCATGGGTGGTACTCAAGACTTTAGGGGAATGGATGATAAGTCTGATACTAATGGGAGTCTATTAGAAAGAGATATGAATTTATCTTGCATGTGTCATGGGTGAATTTGTCTTTAGCAGACCTACAAGTTGAGAAAATGATAAATGTTTCATATTTATGTCATTGAATTAAATGGGAAAGGTCCTTCATGCAGCCACTTCCTACTATTATTATCAGTGCTGGACTGCTAATTTGGGAGAAAAAGGTAGGAGAGCAGAAGAAAAAAAATAACCTGGGTGATGAGTGAAGATGTCAAGACTCAGGGCCATTCTGGGAACACAGAAATATAGAACTGCTCTTCAGAAGTGATATAATCTCCAGGAGCAAACACAGATGGAGGTCTTCTGCTGCTGGATCTTGCTGACCTGGGATCTCTGGACACTCTTTAGAGGCATTAGGACTGCAGTCCAGGGAAAGGAGAGGTTTGTTGGTAGAGGGATGGACAAGCATGCCTACAGAGTTGGCTTTATTATGCCAGTAACCAGTATTGCTGTCCATCAAAAATTACATTCCTTTTGGTGGATAAATACCCTGCATTTCTGTTAATTCCAATCACCCATGGCTTATTTGCCTAACAGAGAAATCAGTTCAGGTATTTAAGCAGTGGGGGTAGAAAAACATACTTTTAGCTTATGTGTCCTATCAGCAAGGACACACAATTAAACTTCATTAAAAAAAAAAAAAAAACACCTTAAAAGTACTTAACACAGTAGTATAAATGTTGTGATAAAGTCTGTGGGTTATATTGAATGTATTTAGAAACTCTACTAAAACTTAAGCTTCAGCTCAGATTTTACAGTAAAGGAATCAACATAAGTTGGGCACCCTGTGTAAGGTCAATTAGACACTTTTATTCAAAAGTTGATTTTTAAAGCCTGCACAAAAAAGACACATGATAGAGGAAAGAATGCATTACAGTTCAACAACTGTGGTATTTTTAAAGGCTACCCACAGAGAGGGAGCATTTGGCTAAGACAAGGTAATAGTTTGCAGGTTTCTTCTACTTAGGAAACCTGCTCTTTTTTGCTTTTTCACTCACTTATCTTACAAAAACATAAAATAACTATCCTTTTCCATTTTTCCTTTCACTTTTTGTCAAGCAGTATTTGCTTTATAGTTGCTGAATGTATAATAATTAATGTTATTTTGATTTGAGGAGGGGGGGTAATTCTGGCTGATACAAGCTTTTTTGTTTTTTCCTAACTTGATTTCAGTACTCCTTTAAATATATTTGTGTTTGTTTCCTGGAGTTGATCAATCATTTCCGAAAAAAAATTTGATCAAAATTTAAGTATGTACTTAACTCCCTTGAAGCTTTACTGGTATCATACTGATGCATCTAGGCTAAATCTTTTCTCCTTAATTCTCTTTCCTATACTTGTCCTTACTTATTTTAGCTGCTACTCAGACCTAAGGATTGGATATTTCCTGCTTTAGCTACTGTGTAAGCTAAGAAATAGTCAGTTTAGAGGAAGCTGTTTAGATCAGTTCCATGGATGTGCCTTAGGTTGTAACATGGGCTGCTTGCTTGGTTTGTCTGCTGTGAACAGGGCATGCAAAGCAGGCAGAAGTACTCCTGGATCATTTTGAGGGTGTGGAAGGCTTCTCAATCCCCTTCCTGGCTGGGTTGAAGTGACCATCCACTGCACACATTAGGTGCCTACATGGGGTTAAGAGCCACACTTGCAACCTGTACTTGAGTAAGGAAATGAGGTTGCTCTGTCATCCCCAAGATGAGGCTTGGTCCACAGTATGTCTGGAAAAAGAATAGTGGTAGCTGTAGCACTGCCCGATTTCCACATAGTAAATGACTTGTTAGTTTGTCTGCACAAGAAAAAAACATCTGTTTGTTTGCCCCCTTGAGAAGTCAGGAGCTTAAGCCTTCATTTCTCAGCCCTTTTCAGAGCGAGTACCCTTGCCAGCAGCCCAGGACCAATGGGAACTATCCATCTCTTACTCAGTCTAGACCAAAAACAAGACAGGGAAAGAAGATGCCTGAGCTCCCTCTATGTAAAATAGAAAAGTTTGCTAAAGAAATGTACCTGGACTCAGCTCTTTGGACCACTCTGATTTTCTGTGATAGAGTTATAAGATGCATAAACAGTATTAAAAGCAGATGTCTACTGAGAATTTTTTGTAAGTGGTATAGAGTCAGGTAGAAGTAATCTTAGTCATTCACCCAGAGTCATGACATCAATGAGTGAGAACTGGATCTGAGTCCTTAACCCTTGATGCTTTCACTTTCAGGACTGATCTTACTTAATTTCTTCTTCAGTAAAGTGGTTCAAAGATTAGCTACATTAATCATCTCTGTTACCAAAAGAGTAGATTTAAGCTCCAGGACAAAAGCCTCTGTATGAAGCAAAAGGTTTTATTAAAATATCAGCTAAAGTCCTTGGAAGATACCTTATAAAGACTACTGTTGCTACAGCACCAAATTGCTTTGTCAGGGAAAGCAAGATTATGTTAAAAAGATCAAGCTTAACTGTTTTTCTTTTTTCTTTTCCTTACACTCTAAATTATGTATTTTTCTATCTTCATCAGTAGTTATCTAAAAAAAGCTTCACAAGGGAGAAATATCTTAAGCTTGCTTTCTTCTGCTTGGTTACATCTCATGATCTGATTTTATTCAGTGAGATATTAAGTCAGTTTCAACAACAATAACAATAAATGAGTATAAATGAGTATACTTTGAGTTCTGTGTGCCTAGGAGAAATACTGAATAGGTTTACACATGGACAGGCTGATAATTGTCATAACATTGCTTCTTTCTGCTCATTCTCTTAGCTTTGCACCCCCTGTGCAGGGCAGTGCCATGGGTGTGTCACCTGCCACAGACTGGTTGAGAGTCCTTCAGACGTGGAATGCCACACAGGAGGGGCCAGTGGCAGCACCCAGAGCACTGTCACTCCTTGCCAGAATATGGCCTTTTGCCTTTGAGTATCTCTCTATAGCTGTTTTATTTCTCCTTACAGCAATATCCAGACCTGATGAAAATTCTAATGTTGGAATTAGGATTTTTTTTTAGAGTAATCTTTCCTAGGTATTATTTTAAATGTGGCTAGACAATGTTTTGCACAGAATGGTGTTTTTGTTGTCCATTGTTCCATATTTTACATGATTCTTGTAGGTTCCTTCCAGCTTCAGGCATTCTATGATTCTATCCCTGGTATCCCACAGACAGAGCTGAGCTGTTCATTTGCTGACCCATCCTACTCTAGCTGCATTTTTCTTTGGGGTAGAGAAAGGGTGTGGTTTATTTCTTGCCTACCCATCTGATTGCTTTGTTCTAATCTTACTGCTGTCAGCCAGACAGAAAAGGGAAAAACCCAAAATACCACCAACATCACAAGAAATGCCCCAAACCCTTATAGTTGAAATGTATCTCTTTATGACCTACAGTCTTCTTAAGTACAGCTCTGATACTGTCAGATGGGTGTTGTGCTTTCAAGTCTTATCAATGGTCAGTGTTCTTCATGTTTCCTGTGTCTTAATCCTGGCAAGTGTGCTTTCAGCAGACCAGCTCTGAGTTTGTGAAAGCAAGAATCAAGTTTTTGAAAGCTGCCTCTGTTTTCAGTCACTCAAATCTGCTAAAATTTAAATATAAAATAGACACCTTTCTGCCTTTCTGACAGCTTTGAAAGTCTTTGCTTATGGAATCTCTATTGCAATTGCTAAAGTAACAGTCCATGAAGCCTGACAAGTGATTAAAGGAAATTACTGGTAGTCACCATTATGGTTTTGTTTTTGTTGGCAAAAACATTAGTGTGGTAGCTTTGCTGGCTTGCCTCAGTTTTTCATCCAAACTACCAGTAATAAAAAGTATGGTTACTTCATTGGAAATGTGCTGCTTGCTATAATTCCTGTAATCACGTCTGTTTTATTTTATTTTCATTGTCTTAGTTTTATTTCTCTTATTAGACAAATAAAAATTAATCAGAAAATGATGTTTGCCATTTGTGAAACTCAGCCTGCATCTTATTTTGGCAAGCAACTCAATGAGACATCTTTTCCAATTTTGATTTTTGTTTTACTTCCCATTGCTCACCTATATTAGCATTGGTAAATATTGTCAAAAAAAGAAGTAATATAGTAGAAAACAGTTTCCTGGCTATGTTTAAATTCCTTTCTTTTTTCTTCTATACCATCTCCCAATAAACTTTTGAAGCATTTATGCCTGACTTCCTTTTCTATATGAAGGGATTAAATATTATGTTAAATGTTATTTATAGAAACAGATGGGTAATTATATGTGTGATAGATGCTATCTCAGTATCTTTAAAATATATCCTTATAGGATTGTTTACTCATGTACTAGTTATTCTCTCTTTAAGGAACACTGATAAGTAATAATATGTGGATGGCAGCTGCCCACCAAAGTATCTCTTTCACTCTCTCTCCTTCCCTGGATAGGGGAGAGAAAATATAACAAAAGGCTTGTCAGTTGAGATCAGGACAGGATGAAATCACTCACCAGTTACTGTCATGAGCAAAACAGACTGGCTTGGGGAAATTAGTTCAATTTATTACCAATCAAATCAAAGTAGGATAATGAGAAATAAAAGCAAATCCTAAAACCACTTTCTTTTCCCACCCTTTGCTTCTTCCAAGACTCACAAATACTTTACTTAGTCCCTCCCTGTTGTGGCACAGTGGGACAGGGAATAGTGGCTGCATTTAGTTCATCACACATTGTCTCTGCAAGTCCTTCCTCTACAGGGAGAGGACTCCTCCCTCTTCTCCTGCTCCAGCGAGGGGTCCCTCCCATGGGAGGCAGTCCTCCACCTTCTCCAACATGAGTCCTTCCCACAGGCTACATTCTTCACAAACTGTACCAGTGGGTCCCTTCTGTGAGGTGCAGTCCTTCAAGGCCTCATGCCTCCTGCTCCAGTAGGGATGTCCTTTGGGGCCACAAGTCCCTCCAGCAAGCCTGCTCTCTTATGTGCTTCTCTCTTTGTGGGTCCACAAATCCTGCCAAGAGCCTGTTCCAGTACGGGTTTCCACAGTCACAGCTTCCTTTGGGCATTGCTGGGGTCCTCCAAGGACTGCTCCACTCCAGGGACTGCACTGTTCTGCTGCCCCATGGATCCATGGGCTGCAGGGGCACAGCTGCCTCACCTTATTATGCACCATGGGCTGCAGGGGAATCTCTGCTTTGGTGCTTGGAGCACCTCCTTCCTCTTCTTCATACATCCTGGAGTCTGCAAGAGATTTGCTGGCCTCACATATTCTATCTCTCTCTCTCTAGTCAAAGTTGCTCAGGGTCGGTTTTTTGTTTGTTTGTTTTTTTTTTTTTTTTTCCATTCTTAAGTACAGTATCTCAGAGGCACCACCCCTGCTACTGATAACTGGTTGGAAAGCAAAAGGATCCTTTGCCCTTCATGGTGCCCTTATCTTTTTGCAGCCTACTACATGAAAGGTTTGTGGCAAACAATCAAGTATTAAGGACATGCTTTTATAGATTTGAAAATTTTCTTAAGCACTGTAGTTTGCTGCCAGTGATGATGCCTGCTGAGATGGAAGTTCAGATGATAATCAGTCTTGAAAACAGAGTTGAGAAGGTGACTTGGCTTTGAAGTGGTCATCCTTTAACTAAAGGTTGAGAGAGCAAGTCACCATGCCTGTTCATTTTAGAAATCTGTTCATGAGGGCCAGCTTGTTATCACTAAGCTCTATGATAGTGTAAAATGCCTTTGTTTTACTACCATTTATGTGATGTTGTAACTGACATGTAGAGTTTAACCTCTCAGGGCCAATCTAGAAAAGTATAAGTTTCTGTTGCTCACAAACACTCTCGCTCTTGTTGTATATGTATGCTCTCACAGTGCATTGCATCTTCAGACTATTTTACAATGCTAATCTAACTCATTACAATATTTAAAGGACAGACGTCTCTCTGCATTTTATATGAACTGAAAATCTGAAGTTGCAGCATTGATTAAGCTGTAATAAATAATTGTACTGAAGTATGGTGTCAATTGATTTCTAAATGCAAAATATTCGTCTGAGAATTTTTTTCTTCAACATTATTTTCAAGGAGCAGAAATAAATATTGTTGGAATGATCAAAGTGAATCACACAAGTATTTTGAAATGCTCATTACTAAGCTATATGTGAATTTGTCCTGGTGTATTAACTTTCAAAAAACATACAGGCATGTTTAACCTAGAGCAACAGTGATCAAATCTGTAGCTATTCTGGTAGTGAAACACAGTCTGAGTTAACACCTTTATTTTGGGCTAATCAGTCTATCTATTTCAAGGAATCTCTCAGAGGATAGTGTTCAGATTTTAATTAAAGATAAAAATTGCAGTTGGTAGAATTAATTTTGATATTTACTTTCTTTTTCACCACCTAATATATATGTTTGCTTCACTTAAATGTATGCTTAGCTTCAAATATTTTTGGTGTTTTATTTATTCTTTGACTTTGAACTAGAAATTGTAGCACATACTATAAAAATTTTAATTGATTAATATTGTATTAATTTAAATTACAACTCTCCTTTAATATACATAGATATTTTTACCAAATTATTATATACTATTCTTAAAATATTTACCTTTTTTCAATGGTTGAACTTTAAATATAAAATTTAAGGTCACTTATAAATTATATCTCTGACTTAAAAAATGGCAGAAGAGAGGACAAAAAGAATAGAAAAATGATTCCTCAATTTTGCTCCTCTATTGAAGGTACCTTGCAAATTTATTATTAACAAGTGCTCAACTGTGCAAAAAAATTTAGATTTTTTTTATTACTTTTATTTTCCCTAACAAGATTCTGACTTGAAAAGGTAGCCAGAGCTTTTGATAAACAAGGATACAAGAATAACAGACTTCTGAAGCAATTATCCAGAATTCTGTCTGATTATTTTGGCTCTCATTATTTTTTAAAGACAATTTTTATCCACCTACTTCTAGTATGTTCTAAATATGTGCTGTGAACTGTGTGATCATATGTTAAAGACTGTATCATTATGCATATCTTAATGGTATATCATAATCTCTGAATATTAAATCTGCAGAGGATGCCTTTTGACATTTTTCTAAAATTTGCATGTGTATTTTCTTCAGACTTTCCTATCAAATTTTTAGATTTCTTAAGTTATTATTATTATTGTTATTATTAAGTGCACACTACATATTTATGCACTGACCACTGACATGAAATTCCTTCATTTCGACTCTGGTTAGCTGTTAGTGGGGTGTGCAGAGTCTGTGATAGCTGTTGTGTGCTGTTTGTCTTTCCCCACGTCAGTCATTTGTAGTGTCTAGTGCCTGCAGAGTGCTCTGAGGATGGGTTTCACAGCTGTGTGCTGGCAGCTGAGGAGCACTGAGACATGCAAGATGTATGGTTTAATTGATTCTGGGTTATGCAGAGATGTCCATCCCAAGCCAAACGATGCTTCCTGTGAAACATAGAGCTTGACTATGGAGCTGTAAGTCTTCAGCATTACCTGCTCTAAGCAGGCACTTAAGGGTCCTTTTGTCAAAATGTCCTACCTCCAGAAACAGCTGCTCAAAATAGCAAGTTCTTGCCACTGATGACATGCTCTGTTCATTCTTCTGGCTGTCATATGATCTGCTATTAGTAACCTTATAACTTCTCATATGAACTGAGGGGTTTAGCGGAAACTTGGGATGGGAAAGAAAGCTTCCATTTCCTGGATAGTCTTTAATATTATTTCAATTTCCTGAGTTTTCAGCATCTTTGGGGTCTAAAACAGCACTCAGTGTATTTCAAACATGCTGGAGGACAGCAGGACTTCAACACCAGCATCTCCTGTGACATGATGAGACTTACAGTATCTGTACCATGTATCCTGCCTCATACTGCACCAAATGTCTCCCTCCTTCATCTCTCTGTGCTGCACAGGGTGTCATTTTCCCCTTCCCACTTCTGTACTAGGTTTGTCCACGTCCCATCTGTTGTATCCTTGCAACCCACCTACTCTTAACTCACTCGCTTTCCTAATTTGGCCCCCTTAAAATAAAAAGGCAAAGATCTCTGCTCCAGTATATGGTTCAGTATTAGAAGTGATAAAGTATGATGTCTCTCTTTCCTAGTATCAATTTATTCTATCTGGACCACATAATCTGAGTCCTTTTTCATACCTCACTGTATCTGTTCTTCTTTTTCTACTTTCCCCATTTCCACCCACCATGATCCTTCCCATTCTTCCAGGCCTCCTTCTTCATTTCAATCCTGCCTCATTTTTCTTCTTACAGCCTTTTTTCTTCTCTGTTCCTTGTTCTGCTTTGTGGGTGTCAGGCTGCCTCTTCCTTCATTTGGTATCATTTGGCATGACTGAAAGCAAGTTAAAACAACATTTTATTGCATTGACACAGAAAAAAACCCAAGTGGATTGAAGTCAGGTGGTGCTGTCATCTGTCAACCTCTTCTGGATATTGCTCTTCTACCTCAGAGACACATTTGAAGCAGTTCCTGATATTCATTGTACGTAGGCACATCAGGTGGGATGTGTGTTGTAAAGATCCTGGTACTGTTTCAAGTGAGGTCTGACATCCTCCCTAGATTGCCAGCTCATGTATGGAAGAAAGATGTGGCTATTGGAGCAGAAACCATGTCAGGAGTCCAACTTTTCCTCATAAATCAACAGCCTTGGAGTGAAAAATGCCTGATGTCTAACCTGATAATGCTGTTGTAAATGAAGAAGGTTTGACTGGTGAGACCAATGGTGATTTGGAAGCAAGAGTAATTTCTCAGGTGTACTTGTAATCTCTGGCATGTAATTTTGTTCAGTATATAGATGTGGTTCTTTAAAATATGAAACAAACATGAACTTAAGCTGTTAAACTTCTAATTGCATAATTAAATTTTGGAGAAAAATGTAATTATTGGAATATATTTTCATCTGACTTTACAAACTGTTAGGCAACATTCCAGTCCACATTTTGAAATTAAGATTACTTTGTCACTTTCTAAATAAGACAAATGTAAATTTTTAAAGAGTGTGTATTGAATTTTGGTACTTCCTGTGTTCCTGACAGAGTGATTAATAAAACCACTGTGTGATGTTACATCACACAGGATGGGATAACATATTTTGGAATATGTTACTCAAATTGAAAATACCTCTGTATGCCTTAATGTACACCTTATTCAGAAAACCTCATACTATTTGTTCTATTTATTCTTGACTGCAAAAACCTCTGTTTGCACTAAAGAAATGGGAATAACACTGGATTTTCTAAGATACTGGCAGTCAGACCAACAGGATCTGTTAATGGATGGGAGTGATAACATAACAAGTATTTGTCATGGCCCCTGGCAGTTTCCAAGTCAGAGGGGGAAGTGCTTAAATGCTGCTGAGGCCACAGAAAATAACAAGTGATGTGTCTGTAGTGGGGTGAGCCATATGCTATGGGATCCCCATTTGACTGGAGCTTCACTGATACTGGTGGAATTAGGGTTGATTCATGAGGCAGCTACTGATTTCTGAGGGTGCTGTCCTGACATTGTCTGGGTACCTCCCCAATAGCCTAGCAGATACACAAAGGTAGTTCAGTCTCACTGTTAAAGTGATTGGTTTAAATTCTGGGCGAAGAAGATCCTGAGTCTAAAAGTTCATCAACAAGCCCAAGGTCTGCAGTCATGCTTCCTTCCATGAGTCACTCAGGGGTTTAAGCAGCTGTGGAATTACAGAGCAATGGCCACAGGCAATATTGCAGCTGTTACTCTACCTGAATATCATGTATTCATTAATCACAAAGTTTGTCGTAATGTTATTGTCCCTGATCGGGAGATGTGTAGCTGCCTGCAAGATTGTCAGGACTGCACTTTGACTCCCCATGGAAATAGTTTTTATTTACTGTATAATTAATTGGTAAGTTAAACAGCTGAATAATACAAGGCCTGACATTAAGTTTGATGCTGGTTTTCTGGCAGCCCTTCAGGGCAATGCTCTTCCTCTGAGCCTTCCTAGAGTAATTAAATATCACTAATCCTTTGAAGAACTTTCCAGGTGGGAAGGAAAGGACAGAGAACAGTGGGAGCAGGGAAGATTCAGGAGAAACAGAGCAGAGGGAGTGTCCTTAGTGTGGGGGAAAGGGGGAAGTGGGGACAGGATAGGGACAGTATTTGGGGCAGCTGGAGGTAGTTAACACAGCTTTTTCACAAGCAGCTGAGAGCAGCTGAAGATTTCAAGTGATTCAAAAGCACAAACAAGTTCTGGTGTCAGCTGATGTATTATAGTATGCTCTGTATATTTAAAATCACATCCCTTTGTCTTTCTGGTACCCTTTTTTGGTAGATATACTTGTAAGCATTAGAAAAATGTTTTAGGAGCATGCATGACCATGTTTTCAGATGTGGCCATTGCTTTCAGATAGCTCAGTTTTAAATGTATGACTTTAAATACACCAGGATGTAATTTCACTGGGGTTTATAGCCAGTGTTTCTGTTTTCTGTTCTCTGTATTTTGGATGCAATAATTGATTTTAAACCATAGATCTACTTGGTGAGATCCATGAGGTTATTGTTCCCTTGTAAAAATACTGGTCCAAAATGAACTTCCAGTCGCCATATGATGGCATTAGGAAAAAACACTAGTTTTTGAATGAATGCAATATGTAAATTTTATTCAATTCGGAGAGAAAGTAAAAGAAATATCCTGCAAGAAGAGGATATGATGCTAATTTGCATCACTGAAAATTTGCTAGTGGAAGTTACAAGTTGATTATGAGACTGTTGTTTACAGAAATTTAAAAGGATTTTGTAACTTATGAAGTAAGTTAACAGCTTTGCAATTTTCATTGAGAGTCATTGATAATAACAAGAGAAGAAATTTACTCTTCACTGAGTGTCTATGTAATTCAGGCTTTTTTCCCCTCTCAGCAGGGATAAAAAGGAAGGCAATGGGTTACACAGGATGTATTGAATTAAGAAGTTAAAAATATAGAATTGAGTGTAGAATGGACCATAGGGCAACAATCAGAAAGCATTCAAAGAACAAGTATGTTGATGAGTTTATATCTAAAAGGTAGGTATTTGTAGATAGATTAGATGAGGGATCAGATACTGAAGCTCATGGATTTACGCTAGGTAATTTTCAGCACAGAGGGCTTGCTATTCCTTTGGGGGTCTGTTTTGCTGCTGTTCTCCAATGCTACCTCTGATCATTTACAGTGAATATTGGCAACATGTGGCAATCCTGACAAGGATCTGGTTATAATTTTATGATAATGTGCATTTTCTGTAGCTTGTTGTCATCCTTCATATGTCTGTTTAAAGTGCCTGATTTTTGCTGCGAGCGTTAAGTGCTTGAAGCTAAATTGGGGCTGACTGCTGCCACTGCTGAGGGTGGGAGGGCCACAGAGCAGAACATTTCTGCTTTTGACCTGAAAATGTGCGGAGCATGATCTCCTCAGGGAGCCACAGTTAAAGGTCTAAGATGCCCTGAGCCCAGAGTGCCGCAGCTCTGGCATATATGTCTTTGTGCCTTGCTAGGTGTGATCCAGAGTAGGGGGTGGAAGGACCCTTTACTACATCTTGCTTTTTTTAACTTTGTTACCTTCTTTTTGCTGCTCTGATGGAACATCAGTGAAATGCTGTACCATTTATTTACAATGCTGTATGTATTCATTAGATGTGCAGAATAAAGTAGATATACAGTGAGTCTGCAGGGAAAAAAAATAATCAGGGAATCAATAGCTGGAGAAGCACTGTTATTAGGCTGTCAGCTGTTCTCAGTAGAGTATGGCAAAACAAACTTCAGCCAAGTGACCTAGAAAGACGGATGCTTTATCAAGGATTCAGCCTGCTTCTCAGGCGATAAAGTATTGCAAGTGAACGGTCAGTGGCTGTGTTGCTGACCTGTGTGCTTGCCTGCCCTGTTGCAGATTCTGCTCTTGCCCTGCCTTTGCTAAAAAAACCACACAAACTCTTACAGCTCACATGCACAGAAAAGAAGTTACTTCACTGGAACAATTTTTATTTAAGTTGGGTTTTTCCATATCTTTCCATAAAACCATCAAGGCTTTTGCTAGTGCCAGCAGGTAGGCTGAGGCTGCAGTCTGCTGTGCTGACCAGGGTTATAGCTGTCTGATTCACTGAGGTATCTTGACTGTCTGTATCCTTCTGCTACTTTCCTTACATGCCATATGCTCTTTGCTTAATTTACTATCATGTATTGTGTTTTCATTGTGATGAGTCCTGAGATCTAACATGTATTTTACATACTACAAAAACACCGCTATTACCATGCTCTTCCTTATATTGGAGTTGTAATCATCTTTCTGTCTGAATCAAAATTTTCAAAGCAACACTGTAGTATTTAATGCTTTGAAATTAGGTTGCTTTCAAATCTCTTACATCATACATTCACTAATCCTGAAGCATTGCTGACACTAAAAATGGGAAGGAAAATATTTCCGGTATCTTTATTAGGCTATGGATTCTCCTAACTCATCACTTCTGTTGATTGTCAAGCACAATAGCAATCCTTTAGAAATTCAGACATGGAGCTAATTCCAGCAAGAGAATAAACTTTTCACAATATAAGACATTACCAGTCAAAATGCTTTGATGATGTAAGAATTGGAGCCTGCTTTATCCCCAGCATACTGGCTGGTGCTCTCAGGATCTCAGTGGCACCTGCAGTCTTCTGAACACATACATTCTTTTCCAAAATATATTATTGTGTTCAAAAATACACAAATGCCATGCCACACTCTTTTCTACTGACCTGCTTTGAGGCATGGTTTATCTTGAACACTCCAGAGGCCTGCTTGAAGGACAATAATGCAATTAGTTAACTAAAAGAAGTATCAGGATGAGTAAAGAACAAGATGTTGCACGTGCATCTCCTCCTTCATAATGTGGGCAATCTGAGTTAAAAAAGGCATTTAATGTATTTTTTAACTTGGTATTTAATTTTCCCTATTTCTCCACCTGGCTCCAGAAAGCTCATAACTGAGAAACATAAGGAGGCCCACATGTTCATCCAGTATACTACTGAAGATGCATGATTTATAGCAGGAGAAAGGAGTTATGCTAAGTGCAGATCAACTGCTGTTGGTCACCAGGGTTTTGGAGATACAGCATCAACGATACAAAGGGACTCAGAATTCACTTTCATGCTTTTCAAGTAGCACTTGAACAGTAAGAAAACTAACTGGTGAAACATTTTTGCTCTGTAGAACAAGAGTGTAATCAATAGTGTAATGCACACATATAGATGTATAGGTGCATAGAAACACCTATCTGTGGGCACATGGATCTGGGAAGTTCCAATATCAAAGCAAACTAAAAGGGACAGAATAAATTTTGACATGAAACCATTGCACATTGCTTTCATTGGCTTTTCAGAACCTGGCTTATTATTTCTGCTCTGACTGGTTTGTGATAACTCCTCACCAGATTGCATATGTCAGACCTTCAACCCAGGCTCTTTGATCAGTTTATGATGATATTCTCCTCCTCCCCACCTACCCTTATGCTTCTGGATATCAGTGAGTCTGTAATATTTTTCTTTTAAATTTGTCATTTGAGCATTTTCACATTGACAGTTTGTTTTTATGTTGCAAGAATGGATGTTTTGCCTCCTTTTTGGCTTTTTTTTTTTTTTTAATTACCACCCTTGACTAGCATAGCCAGCTTGTTTCTAGCAGATTAGTTCCTTATCTGCCAAGATAAAGGCAATCAAAAGTATGCAGAACTTCTCTGTACAAACTGGATTATTATTACATCAATCTCTAGCTTTCTGTTTTATAAAAGATTTCCTTCCATAGCTGATTTACTTCCACAGCCTTTTGCTTCCTTCCCTCCCTCCTCCTGCATTCCCAATCTTGTTTGTGGGACAGACAGGCTTACTGGGGAATAAAAAAACCAATCCTGTCCTTCATTGCCCTTTCAAATTAATTCTCTGTTGTCTACAAATGGCTGAAGCAAATAGTACTTATATTAAAATCTGTAGCCCTGTGGGTTCTGATGATTTTAGAAATCTGTTCGATGCACAATCCTGGGAAACCATTGTATCATCCTCTTGGGCATCAACCTTTTACAGATTTGTTTACTACTTTTCAGAGTGAAAACTTAAACAAGGATCAAGTGAAGTCCTTAGAAAGTTGGTGATCTCTTCCATAAAACACTTAAAGCCTTTAGGCTGGCCTACATAGTTATCTGTTCTACTCATGTGTTTGCAATTTCAGAGAAATTTTGTGAAATTTCTAAATGAGGAAGATTATATTACTAATATGTTGGGGTTTTGTTCAGTTTGGTTTGTTTGTTTGTTTATTTGTTTTTCATGGAAGCTTTTAGTTCTGTAGAATGTCGCCTGGTTTATTAGCTTCTGTGGAGTTGCGTGGCAAGCTTCTGGTAAAATAACTGCAAATATCTCTGTTTTTCAGTCTCTCTTATTCTTTATTCTTCCTCTGATTCCTGAATCTGGTGTGCAAATGTTTGATTTTCATATAGTTTTCAGGCACTTGTTCTTTTAAATTATTTTAAAACTGTATTTCCACATTGTCTTTTCTGGATATTTATTTAAACTCTTATTCCAGTAGAATTTCACATTGTTTTACCTGAAGCCAAGTAGCATGTTTTGCGGTTGTTTGGGGGTTTTGCTGATTTGTTTGGTTGGTTTACGGGGCAGGTGAGATTGTTGGATCTTGTGCTCTTACTACTGTTTGTGATGATACTCCTATCACTGGACTAAAATAAAGTCTTTAAGCAGGCTTACAGTGGAAGGATTTTTTGTTGTTGTCTGTCCTCATGTACTACAGACAAGAAGAGATGCTATGATTTGTTCTGTCTTCTCTTTGCAAAGAGACGCTAGAATGAAGGATTACATTCAGGGTAATATCAATTTCCTGGCTGTTTAGTAACAAGATTAAGGGAAGGGGTGGGGGAAGACCAATCTACCTACTCCAACTAATGACTATCTCATGCCCACTGTTAGTGGAAAAGAACGAAACACGGAGAGCAGCGGTTGAGCAGAAGAGCAAACTTTGTTGACCGGTATTGTTGGGAAGTTGTTCGATTTTTGAAGAGCTCCCCCATGAAGAAGACCAAAGGCAAATGATTGTTCTCATAATATGAAATTTATGGTATAGGAAATTGTTTTGCCACTCAGTGTTTCACTGATGGAGTATTTCGCTTTCATCTTGGTTGTTTACCCCTTCAGTGCCATGGCACAGGATTGTGTGTGTGACTCCCATGGCCTGTGATTTGTAGAGGCTCTGAAGCTGCTCTGTGATGCTGTCCCCTGGTCCAGGCCCTTATGTGTGACCTGGTCACCCGAAAGCAGAGCTGCACAAAGAAGCTGACTTACCCCAAGGTGCCATTTGTACCTCACAGAGAAGCAGAGATGTGGCAGCGGCGATAAGGGTTATCCACATCTTACAAACCATTTCCTTTGGCTCCCTGAGGTGTAAGGTCTGACTGTTATCTCCTGCCTGGATAGCTATTTTGATATGAGTCTTGAAGGCAGGGGGCTTGGAGCTCCTTCTTAAATGTGTATCATATCTAGCACCATTTGAGTCTGTAATTTTCCCCTAGCTGCAACTTTTCAAAAGGCACAACTTTTTGATCAGACCAACCAATTGCCAGAAATAAACCAGGTCAACACCTTATTTTTTGTCCTTAATTAAGATAAAATCCTCAGACCCTGAGTGATTTGAAACATCAAGAACAAAGGAGTCAGAAAAGTTAGTTACCAAGAAGGGCATGCATAGAGTAAGATGAGAGACAGATTGTGTGTGTATGTATGTATTATTTTTTTCTTCTCTCTAATGAAGGTAATAAAGAAGCTAAGATGAAGTTTAGTAGCTGATAGGATGAGTAAGGAAAAGTGTGGATTTTGTCACTTCTGTTTTAAGGTTGAGCTCTAGGAGAAAGGTAACTGACAAGTCACAAAATGTTAGCATCTCAGTGTAAAGTGGTTGATAATTTAAACATACACATTTAAAAGTTCTGATCCATAATAAAGTTGAAATATGAAAATGTGAAGTTTGGCACTTTCTCCCTGTTAGATTTTCTCTTGAGGGATTATATTTTAGAAAGCAAAGGTGTAATTATAACATCAAATTTATTATACTAGATTCCATACTTAAATTATTTGTCATTCCAAAGTAAATGGCTATCACAGAGAATTCTGTATTGAACTCATGTGTTTTAGGTTTAATGAAACTTTTGTTATGTTTTGGCTTCTACTTTTGATTGTGGTCATTTATAATTTATTTGCTCTATGATAATCCATGAGATAATCCACTAAGAATAATATTCTTCTTAATTAAATGTGGATGGATGGATGGATGGATGGATGGATGGATGGATGGATGGATGGATGGATGGATGGATGGATGAATAGATGGATGGTGCTTTCTTACTTCTCAGTGAGATCACCTGTAGGATATGTCTGAAATGCAGATGCCTTTAAAATACAGCTAAACATAATTTAACTGATGAAGTTACTAGCTACTCCTAACACCTGTGAAAATAATCTCCCTCCAGACTGTTTTAATGTCAGCTTGCTCTTTGGGACTAATTGTGAACATGTGATTATCATCATATATTATGTAGTATAAGAAAGCAAGGACAAGGTATACAAGGTTGATTGAGTTGATAGCCTGAAATTACTTACTCTTCAATTTTGCTTTGTCACTTTCTTTTTTCATATATTTACAATTTCTATAAATAACTATGTCTGTGTTTTCTTTGGCTTAGTATTCCAGAGAGAAAAAGAGAACATAAAATCTTTGTATGAGAGGAATAATTTTCTTTTCCAGAGAAAAATAACTTGGTTAAAGTGGATAACATAGAACAGCCAATTTTCTGAAAAGACCATAGTTGCTTGCGAATGGCCCACAGGTATTCTACTTCTGTTAAGTATGAAGGGTATAAATGCTTCATTTGGTTTTGGGTGTATGTACATTTGTCAAACTGTGTGTCCAAGTCTTCACTGAACTTTGGATCCAGCACAAAGTGGTGGAGATAGTGTTGGCCATCTAAAAGTGTGATTCTTCCTCTAATATATGTGCAATTCTAGACACATGGTGTTACTGATGGTGGAAGAATGTACATAAAACTCATTGTTTAATAGCATGAATTGCATCTGGGATGGGGCAACCCTGCTTGTGTGTATAGACTGGGGAATGAGATGCTGGAAAGGGACCTGGGGGTTCTGCAAATTGAGCATGAGTTAGCAGTACCCTGGCAATCAGGAGGGCCAAGCATGTCCTGGGGTGTGTCAGGCACAGCATCACCAGCCAGGCAAGGGAGGGGATTGTCCCACTCTGCTCTGTGCTGGGGTGGCCTCACCTTGAGTATTATATTTTTGGCACCGTAGTATAAGAAGCACATAAACCTATTAGAGAGCATCCAAAGGAGGACAACAAAGGGAAGGCTGTTTGAGGACAGTCAGAGGTCACTGGGTGTGTTTGGCCTGGAGAAGGAGGCTGAGGGGAGACCTCATTTCATCTACAACTTCCTTGTGAGGGGAAGAGGTGGGGCAGGCACTGATCTCTGCTCTGTGGTGACCAGTGACAGGACCCAAGGAAATGGCTTTAAGATGTGTCAGGGGAGGTTTAGATGG
The DNA here is from genome assembly GCF_050655825.1 of Lonchura striata. Classification (NCBI taxonomy): domain Eukaryota; kingdom Metazoa; phylum Chordata; class Aves; order Passeriformes; family Estrildidae; genus Lonchura; species Lonchura striata. Next base: position 51,138,640 of record NC_140705.1, read on the forward strand.
AATATTTGAAAAACGTTTTTCACCCAGAAGGTGGTTGAACACTGGAACCAGCTCTCCAGGGAAGTGATCACAGCCTGACAGAGTTAAGAGTTTGGACAGCGCTCTCAGGCACATGGTGTGATTATTGGTGGTGGTGCTGTGCAGGGCTAAGCGTTGGACTTGATGATTCTTGTGGGTCCCTTCCAACTCAAAATATTCAATGATTCTATGATTCTATGAATAAGACCATCTCTTTATTGACAGTCAAACTACTTTCTGAAATAACTATAATAAAACAAAGTATAAAACCTCTTCTCTGTGTTACTTCTAGCCTTCCTGTGCTGTGAGTGATGAATTTTATGTAGTTCTCACTTGAAAAGCAATTCTCTGAAAATTACATAACAAGGTTCCATTTTGTATGATCTCTTTGCCTCTCATAAGTGCACACTTTACAAGTAAAGCAGTATTTTTTTAATGCTTCTTTAACTGTCTCCCAGCATATCTGGATTGAGGACTGAGATTCTGACCACTAGTTGATATTACTAGGAGGTTTTCCAGGTGAATCATGTTCAGGGCCTTTATATTTGCACCAGATCAGTTAGCAAGCTGTTCTATTGACTCAGGAATGAAAAGCTCCAGTTTGTGCTGTCTGTGTTAGCTTGGGAGGTTTCATAGGACTAAAGTGCAGCTTTCATTTTCATATTGGTTGACTATATACTGCACTAGTGCATGTGATATGTAATACTATGCTTCAGCTTGCTTCTGCAGTACTATTTAACAATTCCCAGTGGAGAGCTGTGGCCTGCCTTATGGCCAGTTTTCTGCCAAAAACTGGGCTGGGGTCATTGCAACTGATTCCTATGTGAAAAAGGCCTCAAGAAGCATGAAGATATTGGTAGAATGATTGTGTTGGAAGAGTTTAGTAAAGAGACCGCAGAAAATAAGATGAAGAGAAAGACGGAGTAAAGGCAGATTTCTTTCCAGAATTCATGGGGCTGAACTGTGGTGCAGACTGCAGTTTGTTCCTAGAGAGAGATGTCATGATGCTGACTACTTAAGCAGAATGGACCTGTTGACAACTTTCTCACAATCAGTTTTAAAGGTATTTAAATGCTGACCTACTACTGATTTCACTGAGTTAAATGCTTAAACAATACATCTCTATTTTTTAACACACATTGATATCTTTGCTGTCTTGTGTGCTACTGTTATCTGCAAAAGCATCTAAATGGTAGGAAGAGCTGTGCAAATAAAAGATATATTGAAAGAGAATATCCTCATTAATTATAAAAATGACCTTTGGAAAATACATAATGTCTTAAAAAAATTTGCTGTCAATGTAGAATGACCTACTATATCCATGTTAGATACCAATTTAAACAGAAATTCTGGTTAAATTGCATTTTAATGCCAACGTAAATTTTAGTCCAACTTCTGTGTATTTGTCAAGCCGGGATGTACAACCGACAGTATTACTCAATGACAGAGAATTTTGTTGTTAAGTATAAATGTCCTGGCTAGAATTCTACATTGTCCATCACTCTTTGTTTTCAGGATATTACAGATTATCTGTGGTTGTTACAGGGTTCTGTTATTTAATGGCGTATGGTAATTATAACACACTACCTGATGTGGCAGTAGGCACATGCATGTGTGTTGTGCATTAAGCATCACTACTGCCTGAAATTTTAGGGCTCTCAGCATCTGGGATGCACATGTTGCTATTCAATGTCTTAAATTAATGTGATGCTATCCTAAGTAGATTTTCATTTGAGTGTCATTACTTTAATTGGTCTGCATAGACTTCTGTCAAAATTATTAAGGCTATTTAAATGTTGCAGAGGAGCAGTAGGTTGAATGTGCTGCTTGTAACCTGTGACTGTAAAGGTATTCCTAAGCAATTTCCAAAGACATTGTGTTGGAAGTTTATATAGAAGTATACTATGATCACCAAAGTACCTGGATTATTGTAAGACCAAATGACCCATAATTTAATCATTAATTGTTGTTAAGAAAAAAGTGGGGAAATCTTTTTTTTACTCATATGAAGATTAAATGGAATTATCCCCAGAATGTGTGGTCGTATTTGCAAGTTAAAAGGACATCTTTGATCCCAAACCACAGTTCTAGGAGCATGTCACTCATGTTTTCTTCAGGATTTTTTTGTGTTCCTATAAAGCATGAAATGTTCTCTTCAGCTGGTAAACAGGCTTTTGTTGTTTTGTTTTATGAATATGAAGAATGATCATTTAATTAGAATACAAAATATGAAGAAACAGAAATGCTGTTTATTTTATTTATATTTAATATATATTAAATTATTCTTAACTGAATAGTTTGTCACTTTTACAGCATGAAATATACAAGCATGTATAAGAAGCATTTTGTCTGATGTAAATTATTTGCAAATGGTTTTCTGAAGGCATGTGAGTGATGAGTATCAACTCTAAATTGCTTATCTGCCCTATATGTCTTCAGAATATGAAGAATACATGGTCAGTCCCATTCTTAATGGATGTCCTTTTTTTTACTCTGTGTTTTACCCATGGACCACTGTGTCAAGCTAATACAAATTCAGTTTCAGGGCATATTCCATATATATGATACAGTTTACTAAATCCTCAAATTCTAATTTCTACAAAAGGCATGGATTAAGCAGGCTGGTTTTGCAGCCAAAGTTTCTGTTTGACCAAGGTAGAGCAGCTGTATCTCTGGACATGGAAATGTGCTTCACAGACAGGGAAATGAGTCCAAGACACAGGTCTCCATGAATACAAATAATGGGGTTCCCGTTGACTCAGCTAAAAGCATCAAACTATTTAATTCTTTACTGATTCTTTACCATTTGGCACATCTGAAATGCAGAATGTGTTTATCTTAAAATATTAGACTTTAATATCTAAAATATTCAACTGACATCTTACTATGTCATCACTGCATGTAAACAGAGACTGTAACTGTGATTTTTTTAAGTCTGTCTGTTCTGTAGCTGGTAGTCTTTAGTGGCTGTAAAGGAGTTATAATAATGTAAAAAATTTTGATTAAGGATTTTTTTTTGAAAACTACATGTACTTTTTTATATTGCCCATAATGGCTCCAGTGTGTAAACATGTAATTATGGAGTTTTCTTAAATGCTTACTATTTACTCAATAGGCCGTGAGGGCTACAGAAGAAGCTCTTTATTGCTTTGCAGATCATTGAACTTATAGACTGCATAATAGCTCCTTTGAAGCCAACATGTGCTGTTTTAATGTGGGTGCTGTGTGGAGTCCACATGCCCAGATCTCATTTTAAAGAAAGAATAGTAAAATTATCTTCTCTTAATAGAAAAAGCAGTTGCTTCACACTATGGGAGGCTTCAAATGTTGTTTTGGATTACAGAAACCCTTACTGATTTAGGCAGATAGGGTTTTTGTTAGGTATTTTGTGATTTTTTTTTCAGGCTGTATGACCCCAGTTCGACATTTTTGCAGTTAAATATGACTAACTGAATATAGAACTTAATGAAAGAAAAGAGTTACATGATTTAACATTTGGAACATGAATAAAGCCCTGCAGAGAGACCTTGACAAGGTAGAGAGCTAGGCAATCACCAACCATATGAAGTTTAACAAGGGAGAAGTGCTGGGTTCTGCCCTTGGGATGGGTCAACCCTGCGTGTGTTTATGGACTGGGGAATGAGAGGCTGGAGAGCAGCCCATGGAAAGGGACCTGGGGGTCCTTCTCAGTGGCAAGTAGAACATGAGCCAGCAGTGCCTCGGCAGCCAGGAGGCCCAAGCGTGTCCTGGGGTGCATCAGGCTCAGCACTGCAGCTAGAAAAGGGAGGGGATTGTCCTGCTCTGCTCTGCACTGGGGCACCCTCATCTAAAGTTCTGTGTGCAGTTTTGGGTGCCACAATATGAAAAAAACATTAAGCTATTGGAGAGTGTCCAAAAGAGGGTCATCCAGCTGTTGAAGGGTCTGGAGGAGAAGCCTTATGAGGTGTGGCTGAGGACACCCTTCATCTTGGAGGAGGTTGAGGGGAGACATCATTACAGTCTTCAACATTCTCATGAGGGGAAGCAGAGGGCAGGTGCCAATTTCTTCATTCCCATGACCAGTGACAGCACTTGAGGAAATAGCATGAAGCTGAGGTGGGGGAGGTATAGGTTGGATGTCAGGGAAAGGTTTTTCACCCAGAAGGTGGTTGGGCACTGGAACAGACTCCCCAGGGAAGTGATCACAGCACCAAGCCTGACAGAGTTCAACAAGCTTTTGCACAATGCCCTCAGACACTCTTGAGGTGTCCTGTGCAGAGCCAGGAGTTGGACTGTGATGATCCTTGTGGGTCCCTTCAAACTCAGCATATTTTATAATTTTATTATAAACTTTAGGAATCTGGTGCTATTAAGCTTTCAAGTGCTGATAGGGAAAGTTGCCAAGCTGGGGATCAGAAAGGACAGGAATGGTATTGGCAGGGAGTCTGTTTTGCCTGCAATTACTAGTAATAGTCAACACTGTTTTTCTTCTGTTTAACTTCCCAGTTTAAGTTCTGGACCTGATCACTGAGGTGCCTGACATGCAAACAACTAGGACCGTGTTCTTGATAAGCCTCCTTCATCTCTTTCTAGTCCAGAGGTGAACTGGGAGAGGGCAGGACCAATTTTCTTAATTAATAGGGGAGAGAGATGCTGTGTAGATATGCGAAAAAAGCTAGGCATCAAGAAGAAGGACTATGTTTGAAGCACTTGCCCAAGTGGAGGGTAAATCTAGCTGGTAGTCCATGCTGGGGAAGAAAAGCATCTGGCAGGTGATGTGGAGGCAAGAATGGGAGAAATGTTTTGTTAATTCTTCAGAAGTCACAGTATGGTTTCTGTGTTCTAAAAGCTGGCAGCAAATAGAAGTTAGTTTAAAGAAGTTATTTCTCCAGTAAAAAGGGGAGAAAATGCACAATATTGTGAAGACCTCAGTAGTGCTCCTGAGCAGTGTGAGAGCAGAAGATCAAAGCTTCCATTTATATTGTTTCCTTTAACTTATCTTATATTTAATTAGCTACATCCAGATGTACAAGAAATTATGTCTGAAGAGTAAAAGTGATAAAAATTCTGAGTCTTACAAGACTAATGAACTAAAAACCAGCATATATTCTGGTGATTGAGAATAGGGTATTGTTCTGTTCTTTAATAAGAACTTATGTCTACCAAGTGCCTGAAAGCAAAATCAAACTCCATCACAAACCAAATCTTTTTGCAAGGGAAAAGACGCTCATTTCAATGAGCGTATTGCAAATATCTGAATTTCATGTGCGAGTGCAAAGAAAAATGTTTCTCACAAATGATGAATGGACGAATTTGGTGAGTTACTGTGGCTAAATAAGAAAGCTAGCATTCATGTTGGAGAATTTAATTAAGAGTTCTTGAACAGCAACAATCTGTTAAGATATTTGAGATGAGTGTGTTGCATATGAAGAGTTTGCTGTAATTTCAGCATGGATGTCAAAGTTAGATACAGCACCATCAACTGGGAATAACAACACTGTCAGACTTTATGTATGCCTTTCATTTTGCTTTTACGATGTAATGATGTTTCGTTAGCTGACTAATTTGATGATGTTCCATTGTATAAAAAAAGACCATTAGATGCACCAACATAAAAACCTTTTCTATCAGTCATTCACAGAAGAGTTTATTAAAAGGCAACATTGTAAATATCTGATTGGTTTCTAATCCAGTTTGTAGTTTGTTACTAGTGGCACTAATGGGCATTGACTTGGTAGAGAGGAATAATGTTCTGTCTCTGCACAGCCCTTGAACAGGCCTTTTCCAGAACCGTCAAAACAGCCACAGGCTGCACTGATTGAAACCTTTATTGAAACTGTTGCATTACATCAGTCTCTTACAGTCTAGAGCTTTACAGAATTACCCTCTTTAAAAATATGTAACATAATCATCTATGCAAAAAAATAGAAAGAAAATAAATAAAAGAAGACAGATCCTCATATATTCAGCTTGGGGGTTTTCTCCCCTAAAATGAAATGAAAGTCACTGAAAGAGGTAAAAAAAATGACATTTTAGTGATCAGAATTCTAACTCTATATCTCACAGGGACAGGTGGGTAGACAAATTCATATCTTTCAAGATGATACCTTCATTCGGAAGAGCATTGTTACAAAGATTTTGTGAAGAGAGGATAGAGAAAAACAAAATACCCCTTTCCCTAAGAAGTGGCATGTGAAATAGGGCTGCATATTTAAAGATGACCCATCAAAATAAAATTGCTTACAGGTCCAATGGAGGATGAAAAAGCCAATGGTTCTTTGGAAGTGTCTGTCCAGTTCAGGTTTCTGAATTACATTGAAATGAATTGTCCACAGAATGAACCTGTTTGTTTCCACTCACCATAGGCAGCATGGAATTTCTAGTTCAGATGTGACCAAATTATTTATAGGGTTTTGAAATCAGATGACACAGTTTTCACTGTGTTGACTTTGTTGACTATGAAAGCCCTTGTGCATCACTTTCATTCATTGTATATTGAATGTATTGCTCAGAAATCTCCATAATCTTGTGCACAGCAACTTTTAGAAGTTAATTCTATTGCTCTTTTTAAGGCAAACAAAGTCGTTGTGTGTTCAGTATGAAGCCTACTGTGTCAAAGTAAGCAACATTTCAAAATGCCTCTCAGTAGAACACACATCGGTAGAAAGTGCATGGAAAACTTTTCATCCTAGCAACGTACATTTTACGAATCTGTTGCTCATTCCAACACTGATTCTTCCTTCAACTGAATGGATAAAATCATACTCTATACCCCATGTCCCAACTCTGTTAATCCCCTACTGTTTTGTAAACACCTCCAATAAAATAGATAGTATAATTTATCTATATAATATTATATATTATATATTATATATTTTATATTTTATATTTTATATTTTATATTTATTATATATTCATTATATATTATATATTAATTATATATTATATATTATATACATATAATTTATATATATAATTTACCAGTATAATTTAAATCAATCCCTCTTTAGAATGTCTGTTTGAGGATTCTCTGTTAAAAAATTCAGCAAAAAAATAACCTGTGCATGAAGCTCGCATTCAAAGTCCTTAGGGTGCACCTAATTTCAAAATACTTTTTATTGTGTACTCCTGTGGCATATGAAGACACCAAAACTACCTCTAAATTCTTCAGCTGTGAAGTTTTTGTGTCATTTTACTAAATGAATATTTTTTTTTCAGAGGCAAAAAAACTTCTCTTAGACATAATCTTTGCTATCTACAGCTTTAGAAGCAGACAGATGAAACACCCTTTGCAGTGCACTTCTTAAAGTTATGCCATGGGGAAGGTTCATTGATCAGGGAACACAGGTGGCCTGGAAAGTGCCAGGACATTGGACAACACCCAGAGGAGAGCTGGGACTGGAGCCCTCCTTGGAACAGGTCATCATCCTAGGCCACAGGGAACCGCAGGAAAATGCTGGAGATATGTGGGTGGAGCTGCGCATGTTGAGAGTGTGAGAGTCAGACGGACTGACATGGTGGGGATCGGGACTGTCATTAAGCATGCCAAATGGTCAGAGCTGTGTAAGCTGGAGACATTACTCACATTCCTGCTTCCTGTTCATACATTCCCCTGCCTCCACTCTGTATCTCTTCATCCATTCCTCTCCTACTGTAGTCAAGTGGAGAATAGTTTGGAAGAAGTGGTTGAGGAGAGTCAGTAATTTCACAGAGTTGAGATTCAGCACCACAATGAGTCACTACATTTTATACAAGTGAAGTCTAGAAAAATGTTCTTTGGGCTGTGCACAACGATTTGCTGAGGTGATTCTGCTTCCATTTTGCCACGAGCCCAAACTTGTGGACTTTGTATAATACAGGGTAGTTTGTGTTCATTCTTATTTTACTTTAAGAATTATTGATCATTACTTTATTATTTCTCTGATTCATCCTTGCCTTTCCAGACCTATTGATTTTGAAAATGGCAGCATACTACTGAGCTCCAGCCATACATCAGACTTGTTTCTATCTGTTCATGAATTACAATCGTATGACTCACCCAGAGCTGCCAAAAAGATAATTGAATCAAGTCACCATTAGCTTCTGGAGTATAATTCTCATCAGCACATATTGGCAGTTTTATGAACTTACTTAAAATGCAAGACAAAGAAATCTAAACCTGTTCACAAAATACTGAGATTAAACGCAGTCCCCAGTAAATTTGAAAAAAAAATTAATCAGCATCTTCATGTGCTTTGAGAGTCTTGAGGGAAAAGACATGAAGTATGGATTGGTTAAAAAGGAGGAAGAACTGGGCTTCCAGTCACATTTGGAAGGCATTTTGGAATTGCCATTAATGGTATCAGTGTGTCTCAGGATCACCTGCAAAACTAACAATGCAATTTTCTACACTGGGGAAAAAATAGTGATGAAGACATTAGGGACAATAGTTAGTCCCTTCTCTGAGTACTTGTCTAGGAATAAAAAAGGGAGATATTTGCAAAATGTTACTTTATAAGCCAGACTATGTGAGTGAATGTTTGTGAATTCCTGCAATGTGTCCAGCAGCTCTGACTATGTAATAAGTTGTGGCTTGGGAGTATATCACCAATAAATCTGTGCAGACCTTTTCTGTCAAAATGGTTTTTCAGAAAAAAAAAAAACCTTTTTGTTTTTCTGACAAAAAAGCTTTGTCATAATTACATTTTTATTGAAATTTGTAGAGTGACTCATATACAAGCATCCATACTGTATTACCAAGATACATCTTCCTGAGGTAGCTTGTGGTGAAACATTTCCATAGGAGATGGAACTCAGGTTAGTGTCTCTGCTGTACTTAATTTAAAGCTTGGACTCACAGATGTCAAGAAGGTGTGGAGGTCTCAAGATTATTTTCTGCTCAGTATTTTTGCCTTAGTTTATTTTAAGATTTTAGGTTAGTTCCCATGCTGGTAGAAAGATTTTGAAACCTTGATATTCTTGTGGAGTAAAGCTCTGCTTCTCTCTCAATCTATATTTGCCAGCTGGTGTACAGCAGAGTGATCCCAAAGCTGTACATGCAATTTGCCAGTTGAAAAGACACATTTCAGCAGTCCTTCCCTTCTCCTGTGCCACCTGGAACCAAGGGACTGCACAGTATCTGCCAACACTTGTGTTAATGCTCTTGAAGAGGCATGCAATTTTGTTAATTGTGTTTTGAGATTGTATGAGACTGAAAGAAGGTGTAAATACTACTGAAGTGAAGAAAATGATTATTAAAAAGACGAGCAAGGGGTGGTGATATCATTCAATCTGACAGTGGAATAGCAATTTGCTTTTGAGCAATGTACCTAGAATGGTTGTAACATTTTGGCTCAGGGAGGTGATAGTTCAGTTCCATATATGGTGTATTGGGGCATGGGCACATTTGAAAATGTTGCTTAATTTCTTGGTATGCTTTAACAAGCTTGTCAGGAAGCTCCAGAGCTTGGAGTAGGGAAGAGTTGCTAAATAGTGAACTTTTAACAGAAAAGCTTGCACAATATTGCTGAGCAGCACACAGAACCCTATCTTCATATTTTCCACCTGAAAAATTTTTAAATATTCTGGGGCAGCTACAGTGTTCTGGTTGAGGTTTGTTTCTTTTCTAAAAGTGATCTGTGAAAACAGGATAGAAAAGTTGAATGTTGTGGCCTTAATCTTCCACTAGGAATATGTAGAAATGGAACTATTACAATTAACAAGGCACATAAATTTAACACTAATGTGCATTCTGGTCTGCATTATCTTACCAAAATTCCCGTCATTAAACTGGAATGAGTTTTGTCCTTACACTGTTTCAAGTAGGACTTGAGTGACTCATAAGCTTTTTAGTGATTCTCTGCAAGATTTGCTTGTGCCTCCAGCAGAGAACAGAGCACAAAGATAGATAGAGATAGATAGATAGATAGATAGATAGATAGATAGATAGATAGATAGATAGATAGATAACCTAAACAGGAACATATGGAAATGCTATTTGTATGTTTTATGTTGGGTTCTTAGTCTTCAGGTTGGCAGAGATCAGATTATCATATGTGCAAGATATCTAGAGAAAGAACTAGTTGACTTCTCACTAATCATGCCAGAATGTATTTCTTTAGGACCCTTGTTCAGTTTCATCTCATCTATTTTCTCTATCTTTGTTATATCTGTAGTAGGATTTATTCAGAAGTCAACAATTTTTTACTTTTTCTTTTCTCTTTGTTTTTGTGGCACATTCAAACATGAATCCTTTTAAAATAAAAAATAAATTATATTATTCCAGTGAAAGATGAAATTTTCTATTATTTTCTTTAGTTTTAAAGTTTACATTTCTTTTACTTCGTATATCTCTTATCCTTTCAAACCTTTCAGAATTTGACAATAAAACATTTATGTACAGAGAAAGGAAAACACCCAAGCTCCCAAAACTTCAATAAAACTTTACAGAAGGTTCAATTACCATCACCCAAGCTCTACTTTAATAGGCTTCAGTTAATCCATGCTATCCAAAAGACATTAGTGTGCCCAGTGTCTGTAAAAAACATCTTCTGCTTTTGGGAAGGTTGTTGTACCATTCATTAAGCATTTTCTATTGAAATAAAAGCATCATGTTTTAAAATCTCATAGTCTGAACATGCTGCCAGTAGTCATAATAGGATTTCACCCTCTTCCTCAACTACTTATGTCTGTAATTAGGACTGGGTTTTAAAACTAAATTATTTGGTTTGGCATTTGTGTCAAATCATAGGAGCTGTAAGGTCAAATAACTTTATCCTGCTGGGAAAACATTGTATCAAAACCAATAGACAGCCATCCAAGTGCTAGTTAGACTGCTCACGTGGGTATTCAGGTGAAATTGTTGAGGCACATAAAATCACATCTGATGAGTGCTGAGCTTAACACTGCTGTGGGAGTTATGGCACAAACCTCAGCAAGAGGGTCAGATGGGCACTAGTACAGCAGCCTGCGAGTCAGGCGAGGAGATGTGTTAAAACAGGATCTCTGTGGAACAAATACAGACTTCTGAAAAAACACAAGATTATGTGTCCAAACAGATGATGGCTATTACAGAAGACACAGCTGGGACAAAACCTGTACCTTATTACAGATACTGATTATCCTATGAGAAAATGCTGCTCTGTTAAAAGATAATTAGGAGCAAACACTTTAAGCTGCTGTATTACTCAGAGCTAAAATGATCTAGTAAGATATCATATATATTATGCAAGGAGTTTAATAAAAATTTCATAAAAATTTGTGTAACTTGGCAAGAGAATTTTTCCCAAATGGAAGGAAAGATTATCCTCTAATCATTATTAAAAAAAATAAAATTGAAATAAACGCAAGATATGTTCAGGAACTGTGCAGCATATCTTAATGGACTATTACAAGGGAGAAGTTATATGTTATTCCTAAGAAAACAAAGGAATGCCTTTCTGGCTCATATTTCAGAAATTTTCATCTGTTCTGGGTAAAACCTGACTAGTATTTGTGAATTCCTTTAAGCACAAGAGGGACTAATGGCTTTAAGCAGAAAGAGGGTAGATTTTTATTGGATTTTAGGAAGAAATTCTTGACTGTGAGCAGGCTGAGGCACTGGAAATGTTGCTCAGAGAAGTAGTGAATGCCCATCCTAGAAATGTTCAAGGTCAGGCTGGATGGGTCTCTAAGCATCCTGGACAAATAGATCACCCTACCCTTTTCAGGGGTGTTGAAATTAGACTGTGTTTAAAAGTCCCTCCTAAACCAAACCAAACTTTTCTATGATTCTGTGTATCTATGATTCTAAGGGTCATTTCTGGGGAATACTAAAACCAGAATGAGTTAAATTGAAAACAGACCACAAAAGCATTTGCATTAGGAAAATAAGATGATGAAAAATCTTGTGAAGATGGCAGAGGTGAATTTGGCATATACAGTGAGCTGCTTCTGATTCCCAAAAATAGTGGTTCTTCTCTTAAGAGTGTACCCTCCATTTGCAGAGTGATTTTATACCACCAAGGAACTAAAAAAGGGTCAAATCCATGAACCATAAAGAGAACACTAAAATGATGTTATTCATTAAGACTGTATTTTTTTTCTCTGTACATATTTCAAATAATTGCTTGGAATTTATTTCCTTAAGAGACCAATAAATTATATATAACCCACCTACACCATAATGGCATAAAAATATGACACAAACATAACATGATATAAATTCCTCTTGTTAGTGTATCTCATCATATTGTCTAAAAGCAACAAAAATACAAAAGATAAATGTAGGGTGTGTCAAACATTGAATGGTTCAATAACCATTCAATATTGCATGCATATACCAAAAGAACATATATTCTTCACTGTTTGTGATATGTATATTTGAGAGCATGCTCTTGATATATTTGTAAAAGTTCCAATATACTTTTGTCAGATTAAAAACTTTATTGTGTGGACATTTCCCTGGGAATTTTGTTACATTAAAAAAAAAAAAAAACAAACAAACTGGGATGTCCAGCTGGTATTTCAGCAGTAGCTAATGAAACAGGCATAAAGTATCAAGATACAACCAAACTGTTAATGATCACCTGTGTAGTCAATAACTCTTCCTGCTATCTTCTTGTCAGGAAAAAAATAATAATACAGAAATGCTAATTTTTTTTTTCCAGTTTTGCAGTAGTTTGTTTTGTTCAATTATTCTGTCCATTACACTAACACAGGATGTCAGTTATTTTTCTTGGTTAATTACTGCTTCAGAATGGACAAGTGGTTAGCAAAAAACATATGCTTGATCCAGAGAGGTGATTTAGCAATAAATCTGATTTTTTTTTTTCAGTGACAGAACAATCGGTATCTTTCAAAAGCTACTGTGATAAATACTTTCTATGGCCTTTCCAGAAGTGCTGCTTCTTTCAATTTTTGGAAATATTTTCCAGGACTGATTTAAACAGAACTTTAACTACCAAGCAGAACATGTTCATTTGAAAGCTCCCAGAGCTGTCTGTGAGTCTGTATTTTCTCTGCAAAATACTTTGCTTGAAATCCCTACAGATTCTTTAGCTTTTCTACTTCTGAAGTGAACAGGAATGATATATTCTGGTTTTCAGGACATATCAGCATCTCTGCAGCTCCATACAGACACCTGAGATTATCTCATGCTTTTCTAACCATGTTGCATGGCTTGCAGCAGGATATAACTAATTTTTGGTCACTATTACACTGGAAGTAGATAAATGCAGATGTTGAAACAGAAGTCACTCCACAGCAGCACACTGCTATAAGTATATAACAAAGCTGCATTTTTGTCATACCCATCTTGACTGTTTTAATTGCTGTGACTCTCCTCCTTCCCCCAGTAACTTCCCTTAGATTCATGCACAGAAATAAATCTCTACTGTTAATATGCTCTTCACATCTGTGTTCAACTGTTTGTGCATATGTGAATTTGAGAGTTTGACTTTCATAAAATTCTGCTAGTAATGTGCATTAGCAATCCATTAGCCTTAATCATCTGTTTAGCCCAATATGGGTTTCCATTAGCACCCTTATGGAAACTAAAATGGAAAAAATATTTGCTCATGAAAGACAGAAAAGGAAAGATTCAGAGAGATGAGTTTTTCCATGATCTGTATATCTCTTTGATCAGCCAGCTGGAAAGTTATGGTCATTGAAAAAGTTAGGATTGCAGACTAGTCACACTGTTTTCCCACAGGACTCTGTAGGTGTTTCATTCCTTGATTCCAAAGTGTTTTTTCATAGATACTCATTACATGAGGATATTATTAGTAACATGTCAGCCACTAGCTTAATTCTCTAAATTCTTTCATAGTTAATCACCAAGTTATGATGGTTGAAGGTGAATCAGAAATTTCCTGCAAGAGAAGAATTTACCAGTTTTTCAAAGGGCTTGGATATTTTTTCCTTTTCATGCTCAGATAGTGCTTTTTTTCCCTTTAATTTCTTAAGTATTTTAAGTTTCTTCTGTGTATTCTTACTATTGTTAATCTTTCCTGTGCAGATTATAACTCTCCATGATATTGCAGGCTATTAGTAAGGAGAAAGACTGCTGGGCTGTAGCATTAAATCTGCTGGTACTAGTGTTTGCCCTCCTTTAAGTCATTCTAATTTTTCTCTCATTTGGCTTTCAATAATGTTCTTAACATCTCTACTATAGGCTACAACTAAGAGTCAAGAAAATTGCACTTGAGGATTGGGTGTACTGTGGGCCTCATGATTGCTCTATGTGGCTGTTTATGAATCTCTGAGAGAAAAAAAAAAATTCCCAAATTTAGTTAATTTTGAGATATATACATTAAAGTGCAGACAAAACCTTGATGTCACAACTAGTCACTTTCAGTCACTTTGTTGAATGTATTATTCTCTGTGTAAGAAGAAACATGACATACATATAGATACATATATATAAGAAGATGACATTTTATAGAATCCTGAGTAAATACAAAATATTTTTAAAAATCAGGAAATGTAGGCAATTTACTACATGGCTTTATTTATCTCACTTCTCTAATTTTTAGTTTTTCCTCTTCAGTGAGGATAGATTAGGGAAATTATGTAGTCAGTTCTGGTATGGCTTCAAAGAGTAATACCAAACATTAGCATCATGATAAAAATGTCTGGAAAGGGATTAGTACTTTGCTAGAAGAAATACAAGTAGATGCTTCTTGGTCATTAGGCTTTAGTTCCAAGGGAGAGAGTACTATGTAGGTAGTAACAATATAAACTTTGTCATCTATCTGTGGATTGCTCTGGGTGTGTTTGCATTTGGATATATTTTACTCCTTGGGGTTTTTCTATGCATACTTTATGAAATTAATAGAATAACCTAACATACATCAAATTAATAGCATAATTTAACATACATCCTTGCCTTTATCTCCGTGGGGAAGTTGGAACTCACTGGAAATGTTACATAGACAATGCCGAAATAAAGCAACTGATGCTGGGGGAAACAAAAGCAATCTTTTATTTTCTTTTTTTTTTTCCCCAGGTGAAATTACAGATACTGAAATAACATTTCAGCAATAAAACATAAAAGTGATATACAGTGGGAGATCATTAAAAAATATCCTGTCACTTGAATCAGACCATGTATTGTAATGCAGATTATATTGATTTGCTGCAACTTTCACATTAAAACTAGACTTTCTGTCAACTGAGAACAAGTACTAAAACTCTTTGAATTACAGTGGCAAGCAGCAGGATAGTTGGTACAACGTGTCTCTTACCAAAACTTGAGATCATAAGGATATTAGCAGGAGGTTTTCAGACTTTTTACTGAAAGCTCAATAAATTATTAACCAAGTCTATTTCTACTATTTGCACTATTGCTGCTGGATAGTTTTCTTAAAAAGAGCAGTGAGGTGCTGTGCTTTTAGTTTTGTTGTAAAGTAGAATATTATTCATGTTGTTCTTTTCCAAGATTAAGAGATATTATCTGAGGTAGAGGCAAGATAGCTTTTCCCAAGATCTAAATTCAAATCTTCCATGTTATGCTTCCCTGCAATTACCAAGGCTGTAAGAACATTCCTTGTTGCTTTTTGAAAATGTCCTAACTTTATCAACTTTCCCTTTGGTAGATACTGAATTCCCCATCCCTTGAGGATATGAGCAAGAAGAGGAAAAGCCATTACAGAAGTCATGCTAGGACTGTAGATGAGGCTCCTGGAAATATTCTCTCAAATCATCTGTGGTGACATTTGAAAGTACCAAACAAAATAATGAACTTTTAAAAGTTAGTCTGATTGGTCTGAGTCATGCAAAATAGAGATTTCCTCCCCTTTAGGTGCTGTGATTCCTCATTTATGAACTGAGACCTGTAGAAGTACAGCCCATCCCTTTTTTCATGATGAGTCAGAAAATGTTTTGGGAACATCTGTGGTGGTTAATGTCCTGCTTTAGGGAGCTGAGGGACAAATAACTAAATAAATTTACTTCTGAAAAAGGTAAGTAGCAAGAAGCCATCATGATTCAGTTATGTTAAAGTTTCTTTAGGTTGCCTTTCTAGAATAAAGGAACCTGATGGTCACAGAAACAATGTCTGTGTGCAAGAAGTAGCCTTGAGCAAGAGCAGAGAGTACAATACTGTGTGAATCTGCTTACAGCCCCTAAAGTGTGAGCTACATCAAAGACTCAGCTTAGGGAAGCAGAGACAAGTAAAGAGATAATGAATTGAGGGCTGTACTGGGCACCACTTTGGCAGCCTTTGGCAAGGAGAGATCCATTGTTGAGGACCACAGGAAGCAGAGCTTCAGGCAGAGCAGGCACAGCCCCCACTGGCTTTTACAGCTGAGGACATGATCTCACCCTGTGTGAGAGTGCTGGAGTACAAAGTACTGGTGATTCAATGCTCATCTTGTCTTGTCATCTCTTCCTCTGTCACAAAAATCACATATCTCAGAGCTGGGACCAGGAAATGGAAAAAGACCAGAATTTCTTGGTAGCTGCTTGTGATACCTATGAGGATCAACCACTACCACTAAAAACTGATGTACATTTTCATCAGTTTTCAAAGAAATTTAGTTTCTACTTTGCCTTGAGTTACCATTTCAGATCTGTCAGATTCTGTTTCATATTAGATCTGGCTTTGATAATATTATTTCACCATTACTTTTCCTGACTTTTCAACTAAAGAAAAGGAAAGTGTTGTGATTTCATTTTTTGCTTGATTTCATACTCTAGATCAGGCTTGCTGTGTATTCATGTATTCTTATTGTTATGGAGTTTAACCCTAAGAGAAGAGTAGCCTTTTAGGCTGCATGTCCCTATAGGAGAAGAGATACAAAATGAACAACTGCTTTCCTTCCCTTGCTTTACTTTGTCAGCATACTTACCTTCTAGCTCAAGGAGCCCTATTTAATAATGGTAAATAGCTCTTTCTCAAAGATTTGTTTCACCTTGGGTGATTTTGCTGTGCCTGTTGTGATGGTACAAAGTTGTAGAGATGGGATTTTTTGTGATGTTTTCTTAAGTGGGTTTTGGACCCAGTTTGCCTATCTTCTGTCAAATAAACTTATGTATAGAAAACATGATGCAGGCACTTCAAATCACCCTACAGCCTTAAGTACCAATTTCTGTCAGCTCCTGTCAAAATTTTACCTTTTGTGAATTTCGAAGGATTTCTTATACTAAAAATGTAGCTGAGCTCTACCCCCATATTGTGCCAGACCTTCAGCTGGATGTGTATTGCTTTATACTCAGATGGTGATTTTGCATAATTTTGTGGATTTCTAAAGAGGAGGTGGGGAGATTTCTGACCAGGTGCAAGTCTGAGAGCCTTTCAACGTTGTTAAATTACTGATATTTCTGTACAGGATACTGAACACTAAAAAGTGTTGAAATTGAAAGACAGTTCAAAAAGGTTACAGGAAATGCATAGTCTAAATTGCAGACCTCAGGGTAAGAGGCTTGTTCTTTAGTGGGGTTGGATTTTGTGACTATAATGACATCCATGATTTTATGTATTTTATAAGTCTTTTCACCTGAAGTGCCTTTCTTTTTAAATAATGCAGTTTCCTACAGACAAAAAGAGAGAATTAATACTATTTAGAAATTTTTGATTTTGACTTGTCTTCTCATATGTGATATTCTGTGTCTCTGTTTCACATTGGTTATATTTTTTCTGATGTTTGAAATTGCTAAATAAATGTTGTAACTCTTGCCTGGTTTTAGTATGTTGGTGTCTTTTGCAAATGTTAGATTTTCAGCACAATATGGGATCATGCCAAAAGTAATCATTGCCTTTTTCAGTGTTAAGATCACAGATTTGAATTAAATGCTGTTATGTTATTTATTACTGTCTTTTAGAAGACTTAGTAATATATTTGTATCGTGTCATAGCACTTCTGGAGTAGAGCTAAATTAATGGCAAATTTGTGCAAGAGAGCTAACTGGCAAGAGATATAGCTGGCAGGAGAAACCACTGAAGGTATCAGAGTTACAGCTTAGCGTGATTGTGATCTGTTCATTCACAGAAGACTTCAATGTGCCAGTACCACAAGTGACATTAGTGGTTTTTGTTCAGTAATTCTTTGATATTCAAAAAGGATAACTTGATCTGTACAGTTACAAGTTATAAATTAATTTTTAATCAATGTAATCTGTATTTCAACTCTCACCTCTGAACAGTATTGAGGAAGAAGCTCATATTTTAGATTCAGGTTTTCTTGCACAATATTTCTATCAGCTGGGGTCACACTTTCCATCTTTTCAGATATGTAAATGGAGATTCTTTTCACCCACCAATTGCTAAAAGCTAATCATCTAATCCCAAGAGGCTCACTCACTTCTTTTACGAAATGGAGAGAAGCATCAAGTAATGGCAAACATCTCATGTCCTTATGATGAAATGAAACACATTTCATATGTGCCTATTTCTCTCATTGATTAGGGAAGATTAACTAGACTAGAGCTCAGCTAGTCTTAGCTAACCTATCACTGATTAATTTAGGCAGAATCATTATATTCTTGATCCCTACTTCCAAGTTCATAATTTGTCACTGAAGATTTTTAGAAGAGTTGAACCAAATTGCAGGAATGCTTATTTTAAAAAACCCCAAAAATATAATCTGACCAAGAATTGAAAAATATTTCCTTAGCTGCAGGACAGGAGGCCCAACATTAGAACTCCTCCTTAAAAACGTATGATTAAGCAGTGTTGGACCAATCTTGAAATTGCAAGAACTTCACCATATTACTGTAAGATCATGTTACTAAAGTGAGAGAACTGAAAGGAAGGGTTAAAGGAGAATCAAAATACTTAATGTTGGTTAGCTGTTGGGATGCCTTAGATTCAAAAGAGATTTCAGGATCCTGCGTAGGGTGGAAACACACCCAATAAGAAAGAAGGATGAGAACCATATGTGACCAATATCTCACTTATTAATTATCCTTTAATAAAAGATTCTGAAAGAGATTTTGTACTTCTTTTATTCTTTCAAGGAGCTAACTGTCAAAGCATGTGAAGATAAAGAGCTTTGTCAAAAGATTAATCACCAAACAGTAGATTTGCTCATGTGGTGGCCTCCAAAATATTTCTAATTAATAAAGTGAAGTATACAACTTAGCAGCTAAGGGTAAAGGCACTAAAGGTTTCTACAGATAAAACCTATACTGAGAAAAAAATTAAGCAGCTTGTTGTAAATTTGTACATATTTTTGAAAAGGTAGAGGTATGATAAGTGTGAAAGTCACAGTACCTTTCCTAAATTATTCTGACAGTTAAAAATGATGGACCCTAAGAAATCCAGGCTTGCTTATTTGTTGACTAGCTAAGCTTAGGATGTTCTTTTACTTGGGAGTCATAAAACAATCTGCACATTGATAAATGGGTAGTGCATTTTCACAGTTGCTTTCTATAAATAAACAAGCAAAGTCGTGTTAAAATATGGCAATAGCAGCACCAAAGTTTTACAATGACTTTTTTTCCCCGCATTCCACAGTTCTTTTCTTTCAGTAATTGCATACCACATTGCTTAGTTACATGGAGAGGAAAATCTTTGTTTTTTTTATATCTTAAGTAGACATAATTTCATTTGATATTCCACCTGTACTAGAAAGTTGCCTTTCAAGCATTAACCGAAGGAAGCTTTCCTAATTCTGTCATATTGGAGTTCCTTCTTCAGCTTTTTTCTATGTAGAATATACTTTTGACATAAACCCAACTGCAAAAAGGTTCTCACCTTCAATTCCGAAAAAAAAACCCTGAACCCCTGAACCCCAAAACAAACAACACACAAAGAACAACCTAAAACATCAATTGAACAAAACCATAGCAAACCATTGATGTTTAAAAGGTTTTCATGTCCTAACTTCTGGATTGCTTGTCAAGAGACTGGCATATTCTCCTGGGGATTTCAGTAGGCAGCCACAACCAAAAATTTAACTGACAGCCAAAGAATCAATCCTGTCAGCTTCATTTGTGTTTAAAGGAGTTGATATAGAAGATACCTGTACAAGCTTAGGGAATCCTACAACTTCCCTTGTTTTTTATCAATCATGTAAATACTTTGTAGGTCATCTTCCTTGTCTTGCCAGTGGTGCCTTGTTAGTGTCAGTAGTAAGGTCAACCTGAACTGAAAGTTCAACAGAAAAATATGTGAACAAAAGCGTAAGAATTCCTGCCTAGGAAAACAACCCAGCACAAGCATATTGGCAAGCTCTGCGTGACATGAGTTGGGATGAAGCTTCATGCAAGGCTGAAGTATGTCTCTTTTGGTGAGTGGCAGTAGTTCTTTATTGTCTCAGTTGCTGAAAGTGTTTTGAAGTGCAGCCTTAATCATAAAAGCAATATTAATGTTTTGTGACAAATGTGGAGTTGATTAAATGTTTATTTACTTTTCAGGACACACAAAGAAGCTGTGTAAGTGGCTATTATTTATCCCAAAGATCTCAAAAGGTACAGCAATCACAGGAAAGCAAAAACTAGGAAATGCTAGATGAATAAGGCAGAGGCAGTTTCAACATTCCTCTAGTATTTCCTATCCTTCCTTTTCGTTCTGTGTTGCTTTCTTTTTTAGCCTCTTTCAGCTTTTCAGTGATATCTCTATACCTGTTAATTTCTAGCAATATTTCCTCATTCTTTCGCTTTCAATATGCCCTTTTTCAGTAGAGACAGTACAGATTGCTTAGTTTTGGGATGGAACTTTAAGCATGACAACTGGCACAATTTAAACTTTATTATTGAACAGCCTCCTTTATGAAGGATATCACCTATAAAAGAGCTAAAGAATATATGAGAGGGTACTGATTATTATTATTATTTATTCACTTGGTTTATTATTTCATAGGCACCCTTCTGTGCCATTCAGAAAGCAGCTGTCAAACTAAATAAAAATACATGATAAGGAAGCTCTCATCTTTTTAATTGATATTAATCTAGTTGCATCCAGCCATAAAATGCTCACCATTGGTGATATGACAAATAATGTGACTGCAATTAGTTAGCAATTCAATGTGCCTTTCAGAAAACAGTCTCCAAACCTTCCTGAAAATAACTCTTTTCTGCCAAAAATATTTTTTTTTTTTGAGACATATGCAGCTACTAGGTTTTAGAGTCTCTTCAGATCTGTATTCTGAAATTTTTTATTCTCTTTCTGAAGTTAATGCAGAAGCCTTGGTAAGTGAGGCAATGGATGCTGTTTTCAAAGGGAAATAAATAACAGTGACTATAGATAAATATCCTGGCTCATAGAAGCTCTTCTGGAAACATTACTGAGTGGAATGCTTATACCCTTTATTTTTATCTTTTGCCAGTCTGACAAATGGATTGTCCTGAAGAGTGGTATTCACTGTAGAACTGAGTAACTTGTTTGACATCATTTTAAATGTAACATTACCATGATTTTAAGATGGTCTTCTGTTTGTGTTTCTATTTTTTTTTTTTTTTTGTGTTAAAAGGAACATTTTATTACAATTATTCACTAAATTTTAAGCCACAAGAGATAATCTGGCCATTAGTGCACCACATGACATACCTAAGTGATTCTGGCGCATCCTTTGGTAAAGTCTTCTCTGCTTTTGGCTAAAGATGTCAGATTGTTCTTCCAGCACTAGATCCATTACAGTCAGGATTTAAGTATCCTCAGACACTGTGAAACCTTACAGAAGTTATTTGATCTGGATGAACACAGATTATTTGGTGCATGTTTTGCTATATTCAGGAGAAGGAAATAAAAAAAACCCAAAACAAAACAAAAAAACCCCTAGAATATAGCAACAAAACTGAGATTAAAAGCTACAACTGAGGAGAGCCCTGAGGTAGGTAGAGTGTGACTACCTCTGGTTAGCTTTCTTCTGTTTCGCCACCAGCCCACCACCTACCTTTCTGTGGTGCAAATAGCATTGTCATTGCTGTTGACATGGTAAACAGCAGTTTACAATTTCCAAGCTGGTGCATCTGGATTTAGATTGTTGCATGACTATCATTACCCTTATTCCTTTTTTTTTCACCTGAGTCACTTTGACTGATGGGAATCATAGTGAAACATGAAGGCAAAACTGTCATTCACCTGTTGTGGTAGCAGATGGGCCCCTCCCAAGTTCTTACTGAAGGATCAAATGAAATTGTTCCCTTTTCCCTTAAAATTTTAATTTTACTGTGTTTGAGGTACTAGTGTGAAATAAGGCATTCCACAAAATGACTCAGACATGCACTTCTCAGTGCATGTAAAGACGAACAGCTGGTTCCCTATCTTCCATCAGGTTCTAACAGACCGGCTGCAGCTGATTCCCCTGGTGGGTAAAAGCCTGATACATTTTAAGCTGGTAGAGGAGCTTGGCTTCTGGTTATCTCATGGCTTTTGTGCATGTTCAAGGTACTTGCCTTGTCCAGTATGTTCCAGGGCAGTCTGGCGCTTGAAGTAGCTGAAATTTAGTTGCTTCATTGACTGGTGTACTTGAAAATCTGCTTATTTACTGATTCTGCCTTGACTGAGGATGATTTCTTCCCTGCTCTCATAAGGGGGAAATACCATTTGATTACTGTTTAATCTCAGTTAATTTATGTGGTAGTATATCTCTACTACAACAAGATTTGGAAATTTTACTGGGAAACTCTAGGGTCTTTTTTCGTCAATAAGCTTTTGCAGCAGAATGAATAAATTTCACATTCCCAGCACCCTCTAAGATTTCTTGAGCTCCTGGTTTCTGGTTCCTCTAGAATCATGTAATGGTGAATCAACTAAACATGGTTTGGTCTATGTATTTCTTCTTAGTTGTCATTAACTTAATTGTGGTTATGTGTGTAAGAGAATATAAGACTTCCCTTGATTTGCTAAATTTATCTTTATGGAGAAGTGAATGACCTTTATTAATGTGGTGCTATTACACATTTTTACTTTTCAATAAGTTTCTTTGAAAGTAAAGTTACAGGTGTATTATATTATTGTGACTAGGCATAAGGAGATATTACTTTAAGAAAAAATTATTTTTAGTTGTCACCTAATGCTCCATACCTTTAATTTAAGTACTTGATATGGAATAACATGAGAATATTTTTGCCTGAAGGCTATTTCTTTTAGGCATATTAAAATTATGCGTAATTTATATGTTAGCTTCTCTCTTTAATAACTATTTTTGCCTATAGGACTTTCAGCACTTTTACATACTTCTTAAATTTATTGATTCATTTGATCAATCCTGATCAATTCCTCTGAATCCTCTGTAAGTCAGAGATAATTAAAAATATTTGAAAGTGTTTGTTTGCTTCAATGATCTTTTGAACTGTATAATGAATACAGTGCTTATGCAAGAAAAAAAATCAGATGATGAATCTAATGAGGATTAAGAGCTTCTAAAAGGCAAGTAATGGATATCCACAGTATGACTTCTTAACACCAATGGATGAGTGTAGCCAACAGCTTCATTTCTCTGTTTTCAGTGGTTGAAAGCAATGAGATACTTTCCATCTTTTGTGTTGTACAGTGTCCTTGGGCGGAAAAAAGGAAACATGAAAATGGAAGATATTTTAAATCTAAAAGCATGAGTCTTCACTAGGTCAGTGAAACTGTAGCACAAAATTGACTGCAGTGACTTCATATAGAGTGCATTTAAAGGCTCAAACATGTGAAACCTTACTGGTTTTTTTTTTGTTTGGTTGGTTTTTTTTGAGATATAAATAAAAGCTATTCTCTAATTCATTTGGGCATTGTTTTTTGTTTAGTCTTGTTTTGGGTTTCTTTAGTATATTGGGGGATTCTAGGTGGGGAGAGTTGGGGTTTTTTCCTCTGTAGGAATTGTAATAGATGTGAAAGAGTAGTATTTATTTTGTAAAGCAGAGCTCCTTCCCTGTTCTGAATGACCCTTAGTGTCAATTCAATGACCTATTTTGTGTTACTTATGTGGACTAAGAATGTGAGGAAAGAAGCTACAATATAAGATTTACATTAGAATGTTTCCTTTTCAGCTAATTTCCCACATTTGCACAGATGAAAAAAAATATCTTTCTGAGAACGAGTGAAAGGACCAGAATGTTGATTTTATTGGAGTAACTGCTCTAGCTGAAGTCAAATGTATTTGGTTTTTTACATTTTTTTTTTTTGTGATTCCAGTAGTGTGTATTTATTTTAGATTTATTTGACACTTTAAAGAGCACCCATCTGGGGTTGGAAATGCCTTTGACATTTATGGAAAATACAACTGTATTTTAAGCAATTGTTAATTTTTTTTTCCATAATTATAGAGGCTAGGACTCAGCAAAGCATGTATATAACTAAAATCACACACTTAAATGCTCTGATGAATAGGACAGCTCGGCTGTGTCATGGCAGTGAGGAAGAATGGAATGGAAAGGTCATGGTCTCTTCTCTGTTTGAGTCAATCTGCCTGGGCAGAAATTGGATACAGTTTGCTATGTTGATGTGGGGCTAGGAGAGCCAGATTTTCCCTCTCTTAGAACACCACCAGAGAAATGTGAAGAGATACATGGCAGAAACACATCAGCCTGCAGCAGATCCTGGGACACTATGGTATCTGGTGAAAATGAGAGGACAGAAAGCGGAGGTGAAGACCTAATGTGATTTGTCAGAGCTAAGCATCTGCCACTAACCAGGGAATGGCAAAGATTATCCTTATCCTTACCTTAAGCATTGCTCAAAAAAATGCATAGTTAGAGTATTCAAAGGTAAGAAAATGAGTGTCAATTTTTTTTCTTCCCTGTTTTATTCTTCATTGGGAAGAGACTGTGCCCTCCAGTTGAATTGATGGATTCTTGAGACTAGTTTACTGCTTCAACAGCCTTTGTTCCAGTAGTCATACTTAGATGAATGGCCTAATAAAAAAGGGGAGAAAAATATTTCCCAGTAATATTCCCTGTTGGTCTTGGATTTTCATAGTGACCTACATATCTTTTTCCACTACTTTATGCTTATATTCTATATATATAAACATGGGAATTCTGATTTCTTCCTAAATAAGAAACAAAAGAGTAAATGTACTAAGTATCATGTTGCAGCTGTGTGAGGGATTAAAGTGAGGTATAGGATCATCTAAATTATAATTTTTAAAGAGGAAAGCACAAGTAGCACTGTTTTAAATTGCAGCTTAAAACAGTGACCTGAAGTTCTTAAAACTAGCAGCTCTGTATTCACTTCAAGCTTTAGATTATGAAAAGCACGTCTGAGTTGTCAGTAACAATCCCCAAATAAAGCTTGTCATCTGAAAAGTGAGGAATCCACAGACTAATCTCACACTTGTGAGGTAATGGAGCCTTCCAGTATATGCTGTCCAAACAGGTGCTGTGTCCCAGATCTGACCACTTTTAGTCTAGGTGAGATCAGGGCTGAAGCAGATGGCTTCTGCTGAATAACTCAGCTAAGCACCGGATGTGTCACAGTGACCCTAAGATTACAGATAAATATGCATCCATGTGGGAGGCTGACATTTGGTTTAGTGCCTCTAACCAGTCTCTGTAGAAAAATAAATAGCTTTACAATTAAAGAAGGGAAAAGAAAAAGCGACTATAGGATTATGTTCTCATTTTGTTGAGAAATTTTTAGGTCACAGAATCATACAGTAGAGCTGTAGTTTTCCTTGACAGGAAGGAACCCTTTTCAATTTTGTATCTTTTGAAGGGATGTTTTTAGTACAAAGTTTTACAGGCTTTCAATAATATATTCAGCTTTAGCTTTTTCAAGGAAGAGGAAATAGTGCAGGGTATCCTCAGTTTATGACATCTACAAAGAAAGAAGAACCAAAAGAAGGAAGTGCCTGTCAGCGATCCTTAATATAATTTTCTGTGGGAATATCATGACTGAAGATTGCATTAGAGCTGATCAGTTCCTATTGTATAATTCTAACTATCCTTCATGTGTGCAGAAACACAAATTGATATTGAAATTTCAGCCTGATTCACAGAAGTTCATTAAAATGGAGTAACCAATACCTCTAAAATGATAGTTCAAGTAGTTTGTGTTAATCTGTCACATTGCCAGAAATGTTTCTTAGGAATTAACATAGTGTGTGCCACTATAGGCTGAAGCAGACAATAAGGATATATAGTCATGGTGGGAAACAAAGATATATTACTAAGTATTGGAAATAATAAAACAAGAAATTAAAAGAATTATATTGCCTTCACTGTCATTTTGATAAGGGACAGCCACAGATAATATTGAGGTTTGGTCATTATCTACTCATCCAAAAATATAATATAAGAAAGGATTTGAGAAATGGGACTGGGAACCCTTCCAAGATTCTATAGCTAGAGAAAAATATGTATGAAAAATAATTATTTGATCTTCTAAAAACAGAAGTGCACTAAAAATAATAAAGTAAAATAATAAAAATTCAGAATTTTTTAGTCTTTTACACAATATTAGTGTTCTTAGTTTTAAATAGAATGAAATAATTCTATAATATTGTTTCAGTTTTCTGTATTATTGCATTGCTATAGATAAATTCCCCCACCCGCCAAATGATATTTTAAATCAAAAATGGAACTCTTCAGTCTAAAAAATTAGAAGATTCTTAGTTACTTACTGGAGTTTTGAATGTCAAAAGCTGTCTTCAAAAAACAGCCCTTTTCTTTGAAATAAAAGGTTTTATAAAAATATTATGTAGCATCCTAGCTAGATTTGCAAACTTTAGTGTTTTGGAATTAAGCTTTTCTACCTTCATCTTAAAGGACACAGTAAACTGGCTTTATCAGGAAACTCTGCCTTAGGTATTAGTACAACACATTAATTTGTTAGAAAGCTTAAGGGAACAGGTAACAACTCAAGCAAAGAATCTGAGAAGCAGAGAAGTAAATACTGTATACCAAGAAACAAATTCTGAAAATGAATTAGAGAGATAAGAATTCTTGTACTAGATATTTTGTATCTCCAGGCTTTTTCAGTTCAATAAATATAGACAGATGCAGCTTCAATAGTATTGATATTAATAAATGAAGACAACTGTATTCAAGTACACTGAAAGCCTGAAAGTCATTCCCTTCCTTAAAGAAGATATTGACAAGGAAGAAGAAAAGCCTGCAGTTTTTAAATACCTTGAAATGTTGAGGAGACTCCAGGCACTGCACTTCCATTGTTCATTTAATGAAATAAGCTATTGCCTACACATCCATTAGAACATAAAATAGAAATAACATCTTAATTGTTAGGCAGAGTACTAAATAGCATAGTAGAAGCTGGAACAAAGTGAGAGGTTGACTTAGGAGTTTCATACTTATGTCAACACTTAATGCCACATGGGGTATCTTAACACAAAACTATTCCTTAGCAGTGTTTATGCTTGCATTATTTTTACCCTTTTTCTTCATCTGGCTGGTTCTGTTTTTTGGGTTTTTTCTGACAATGCTGTAAGTACTCTTTTGCATGGCTTCATCACTTTCCTGCTGACATTATCTGCTGTTGGAAGTTCGTATGGTGGGAATTATGCATATTTTCAAGGAGTCACATTGTATAGTATTTATCTAAAGATGTGGAAGATGTAAGCTAATCCCTCCCTGAAAATGTAGCTCTTTAGGTCCCTAAAATAGTCCGCATAACAGACAGCTGCAAATCCTCCAGAGAGGAGGAAAAAAGAAGAGTAGAATTATGTCATTCCATTATATAGACTTGACAGTGGGTACTATCTAATTTTTTGCAAAGAATGTGTTTGTGAAAGTTGCTAAATGGGAAATTAACTAAGCCCAAGCAGAGGAAGACATTTATAATGAACAGTCTGAAGTGAGACTGACATTTCCTCTATTTTATGACAACTTAGTCTCAATTGTTTTGTTCATGGAGATCTCGCCACACCTATTCTTCCAAGTGAACAACCGAAAACTACTAAAGGTGAAAAGCTCTTGAAACAGAGAAAATTCAAGGCTTATTGGTCATATCTCTTACCCCTCGCAGCCTACTGCGATGAGTGAATTCTGTCCTGCTGTGATTCCAGCAAATTTCATCACCTCTCTGAGGAGCAGCAAATTCTGTATTGCCTCTTCTGAATCTTTGTGAAACCTCTCTGTATCTTTTTTATCATCATCTCTGAGGTTTGGCTTTGAGGCTGTTCCCTGCTTGTTTTAGGACCCTCTTAATCGCTGTTTTTGCTGGATGCCCCTCTCTTACTGTGCATTCTGCCTGCTCTGTGCTGCAGTCAAACACATCCACTTCAGGATCATCATCTACTCCCAGCTGAGAGGCCCCACACCCCTTCTCAGCAGAGAATATCCAGTGTACATGCTGCAACTGGCAAATGCATAAATCAGGATGGGTGCCTTTAATCAGCCTCCCATTGGCCACCTCAGCAATGGGTTAACATGACAACACTGCAGGCAGCTGTACTGTGAGTTTGAGAAGCCAGGTGATACCAGGAGTCAAAATGGTTGTGAGGAGAACTCTGAAGTGGAATTACAACCTCTTGTTCAGCCCAGAATTTAAGAAGAGGTGGAAAGACAGAGATAATAACAAAATTTTAAGGAGAGACATTTGACCTTATGAAAGTCTGTTTCCCCTTTGTAATACAAATATAATATTGTTTGTTTTAAAGGGTTTTGACAGTCATTCCTGTGGCTTTATTGAGTAGGGGAGGCAAAGCCTCCTGTTTTAGGAAATGGTGGATGATGAATGGATGCTTCCAGGTAAAATCTTCAGACCTCAGATGACAGCAGAAAAAACCAGAATGATGTGCAGAATCCATCATATGGTGATATGCTTCTATTAAATCAACAGAATAGTTCACCTCTCCTTTGAAACATAGCATCTAATAAAATAACTGAAAAGCATCTAAATGTTTCTAAGCTTGATTGCTCATTAATACTGATAAAAGCTTGAGATTAAAGAAGAATAAAACACTGAAAAAGAGTAGAGCAAACCATTTCAGAATAAAGCAAAGTGTGATGAAAAAGAGATTTGGAGTGAACAAATTTACAGGTGACCAAAGTATGGCTGCCATCTGTCCTTCAAATAAAGGAGAATGCATCTTCTCAGTGATGTTACATTAGACTAATGTACCAAGGACTACAAGACTAAATGATGACATCTGAATTATTTGCCATATATAAAATAGACATTGAAATAAGTTACTGTCTTGGAGCAAATATATCTTTGAAAACAAATTATTCTGGCTCAGCATTTATTCTTGTTTAGTCCCCTTGTGCCCACCTCTGTTCTGTAGCTGGTTATAAAAAGGCACGAGTGTGTGTGCCCCACACATGCTGTGTAGATAAAGCAGAGGCACATGATTCACGAAACAGCAAAGGGATTTAGTGACTTAGTAAAAATCAATGTGAAAGTGAGTGGGTCATTTTTAGCCATTTGACAGTTCTGACTTTGTAAGTAGGTCACAGCATTGTAATATTAACGTATTACAATGAACTTAATTACATGCAAGAGCAGGATTTTAAGGAAAGGATTTTAACTGTAGCTTGAGGATGTGCAGAGTTCTATGAGCAGAAAAGCAGATGATTGATTTCCTTTCCTTTTTTCTTTTGTAAAGGAGCCAGAATCATTTTATCTGAAGTTGTTTTACTTGGATGTATAGACTGCAGCTACCATTTTATAATGCTTAATCTTAATGGTTAAGTGGAGGGTGTCTTGTTGAGTTTGTACATGTATAGTTGGCTTTGCTTTCTGAAAAGCAGATGGAAGTAATTTGAGAGAAAGAAGATTACAGAAAGAACCTGACCTGGACTTTGCTCAAAACCACAAACCTTGTGGAGAAGATAAAATCTGTGCTTTGAAAGATCTTGCTTTAAAATACAAATCTTTCTCCCACATTGATGTCAGCAGTGAAGAGCTTATTTCACAGAGGTTTCTGCTTTTAATTGTAGAGCACTACATCAATTCCAGAAGATAAATGAACATGGAATGAATTTGTACTGGCTCTGTCAATAACTAATCTGACATCAGCATTTTAGCTTGTGGACAAAGGCAGCTTTGAGATCAGGAGAAGATTGCGTAATACTCTTTTCTTTGTGTTTAATTTAAATGTTAAATGTCTATCAGCTCAAGCACTGTTATTAGTTTAAAAAAAAAAAAGAAAAGAAAGGAAGAAGAAAAGAAGCTGATGTTTGCTTATTTTCCAGAATGTGCACACATGCTGTTTTACTGAGACCTTTACAAGCTGCTGTTGGCTAGCCATACACTCCCGAGGCTGTTTTATTATCGTTCACTCTTTCTACAGAAAACAAAATACAGCAACTTATGCCATGACATTTTGTGACATTTCCAGATATGAACATCTGGGAAGTTTAGTGTGACAGTGAC
This sequence comes from Lonchura striata, assembly GCF_050655825.1. NCBI lineage: Eukaryota > Metazoa > Chordata > Aves > Passeriformes > Estrildidae > Lonchura > Lonchura striata. The sequence goes on from NC_140705.1 coordinate 51,168,800, forward strand.
AGCAAAGCTGACAATGATTTTCCAGTGCCATATACAGCCTGGGTGTCTGCAGTCATTGCCTTTTCATTTTATTTTCCTCTCCTTCCCTCCCTCTCTCTCTCCTTCTCCCACCTAAATGCTTAATGCAGCCTTTCTCTGCTTTGGCCTTGAAGATAGAATAATATCCCACATTTATTTCAAAGCTGTACATAGAACATTGTACATCAAGTACCTCACAAATCAGTTCAGAGCAAAAGGGAAGAGCTTTCCATCTAGCAAGAGGAAACACAGCTGCACAAGTTGCTCTAATTGCAGACATTGGGTGGATTTGATCATCAGATGTCTACTCTGCATAAAATTGAAGTTAAACAGTTAAACATTGATTACTTCTATTATTACATTTATATATTGAGATAAAAGGGGGGAACCCAACAACCAACACATTTGGGGACAAAGAAAGAAAAAAAAAATTGCTGAATAGTTGCTGCATTTGAAATTAAAAATATCTTGTTTGTGTGACAAAAGGTGCACTGGAAGAAGGTAACATTTTTTAAATGACCCAAAATACACCACTAATATGGTTAGTAAAATAATGCAAAACAAATAAAGGTACATTGTAACTATCTAAAGGAATTGCTGTGACCTCATGGTGTGAGGCACAAACACTTAGTCAACATGTTTTTATGTAAACTTCATTTTCAATTTATTCTATTTATTTGTTTTTTTCTGGTCTCTTAGACATCTACAGAAATTGTGTTTTCTAAGGAATATTCTCTCTGTTGCTTTGAGAGACAATACTGAGTAGCATTACTAAGAGCAAGAATTACATCATCTATCTATTGTGTTGCAACATTTTCAGCCACAAGACCCTGTTAAAGCCTCAAAAAATTGTAACAACAAGCCTTTAAAATTGTGTACTATCTTTTAAAGATAATTTCAAAGAGTAATAGCTCAAATAAATAACTTCCTAATCTTACAAAATATTCAAATGGAAGAGTTTGTATCCACCGAGACTTTTATGCTGTACAAAGCTGTACTTCAGTACAGGGCAACAGCAAAATAATTTCCCTGTAATTATTGACACTGTTCCTGGAGGTGGATGTCGCACTTAGTGTCATGGTCTAGTGGTGTTGGGTCATAGGTTGGACTCAATGATCTCAAAGATCAAACCAGTTGATTGTGTGATTCTGTGATTTTTGTTTGGATTTACTGCAAACTAAATCTATGTTTGGCTGTGTTTAGACACAAAAACCTTACTTTTTTTCTGTAATTTGTAGCCTTCAAATATTCATAATGTTACTTTAACAAAAAGGACTATGATGAAGAAAAATGTTAGGTACTAAGGGCACCAAGTAATTTTCTTCACTGAGCACTTCATTCATATGCTCTAGGAAAATTTGTACTCACTCTTTTTCAGAATTTCTTTATTGGAAGAATAGAAACACGGTACTGAGTCCAGTCCACATTTCTGTCGTAGACTGGATAGTATTCCTAGAAAGGGTATCAGCTTTTTTGGATGGAAAATTGTCTTCCTAGCCTTTATTAACAGATTCCCCCTGAAACACAAAGTTTTACCTTCCTTGAAAGATACTCTTTTTGTGAAAATCTTCCTAATAAACTCATTCATTAGAGTATATCCTGAAGGAAAATGCTGACATGCAAAGGCTATAACTTGTCAATTAAAAGCCAGAGAATTGAGATATTGGACCCATGGAGTAATTCCTTGCTCAGAGCAGGGGCTCCTGAAAGATGTTTCCATGCTGCTTGCTGGTGAATGTTTGCCTTGCCAAGAGACAGCAATGACTTCCAATAGATAGATAATTTTCTACTTTCCCCTAAAAATATATATAATGAGTCAGGGAGAATGTCTGGGTTTTATAGACTGCCATTAGCAGTTGTCATTTCAGCCTGAGACAATTCTGATTGAAATAAAGTAATTTCCTGAATATATTAAAATAAAGGAGATTGTTATAACCTTAACAGGAAAATAGTGTGATGAATCAGATTCCACAAAAGGTTTCTTTTTCACGTATTCTCCCTTTCCATCCTCTCCTCTTCCCCCAGGTTTCTCTTCATTGTAAACTCTCAGACATCTTCCATTTACTTTTCAGGATCTTTGTTTTATTTTGCCTTGCCCCTTTTTATCCTCCTAAAAACCTTAGCAAATTGATAGAGCAAAGCACAAATACAGTGCCAACGGCTTACAGAGAGCTTTCCTTAGAAAACAGCAGGCACTAGACTTGTATTTTCTGCTTCACAGTACAGGGATGCAGCAAATACAACCAGCTGTTCCATGGAGAGAGTTTTGGCTCAGTGAAACCATTTTGTATGGTGATGCTCTGGCCTGGCCCCAAACTTTCTGTCTCCTAAGCTGCCTTATGCAGCGCACTGGAGAGGTCAGTTGGCCGAGGGATGCAGTGTCCCACTTCCCCCTGACCCCAGCTACAGGCGTCTCCTCTGCAGTTTGAGCCACCTGTGGAGAAGAAATATTCTTTCTGTTGCTTTTGGCCCCTGTGCATCAATATCAGCAAACACAAAGTTCTTTGTGTCCTCTTCCTTTCCTAGTGGTTGGTTTACAGTGTTGCATCATCTAAAACACCTACTCTGCATTTTTGGCTTGGTTAAGTGACCCCCTGTTCACACTGACCTTTCATTCCTTCTCTTGTGGCAGGAATAGCAAATTTAGTCCTGTTCATAGCAGCTCTTTTTTTCTCCATTCTTAAGCATTTATCTTTTTTCTCTATTCTTAAGCATTTATCAAAATTTTCACCTTTTTGAACTGGCAACTTCTTTTCAGCTTCCCTAAATATGTTACTGCTCTTACATCTTTTCTCATCTGCATTAATAGCAAAAATCTGTCCATATATATATTTTTTTTTAAGTTAAACTCTCAATTAGTTCTCAAATTGTTTCTTAGGTTTTTGTGTGAATGTTGCTACAAAAACTCAGCTGTCTTCCATGTTGACTCCTGTGCTATAGTCTGGCTGCAGACTAGTTTGTGAATGTACATTGCTGGAAATTTTAAAAATCCTAATTAATTATTCATGCATTGAATATTGCCATAGTCTTTTGTGGGTATTATTGATACCCATGGGTGATCAGGCTGTAGAGCCACTGGCATAGACACAGTTTAAAATCACTTTATTTGCTCTGTAGGAAGTTTCTGAAAGTAGAAAATCTTGTGAAATAGGAAGTACCTCAAGCAATCTGGTGATGGAATCCCAGCTAATCTGCCACAAATGCACCATGGAAATTTTCAGGGTTAACCAAAATCTAAAGCTTAGAGGATATTTTGGCATCTGATGGAGTCTGAAAGAGAGAAAGTTCACTTGTCACCTGTTTACTACCCCTTCAGGATGCTGGACACAGTATTTTACATTTTACTTCAACTCTCTTTCTGTGCTTCACTTTTGAGAGAGATTCCCATAGACTTGTGGATTTAGCTTGGTTCTCCCTCCCTACCCCAAATAATAAAACCCACACAGACTGGTACTAGAAGTGGGAATTGCATCACATTGCTTATAAACCTACATAGATTGTGAAGGCTATATTAAGATAGTTTAGTTAAAAACTTGAATGTGAATTTTTCAAGCAATTTAAAAAAATACTTGATAAGAACATATGAATATTACAAAAATCATGGAAAGTTAAGAAAAACCATCTGTGGTTTTTCAGGCCATAGCACAAGGGACAACATGTTGGTTTTGGTTTGTATGCCTGATCTGTCAATATATTTATTAGGTGTCTGAGCTGCCTTATGAAGCCCCTGCTTGGGACTGTACACATACTGTTACACTCTGATTTTCCCTCTGACATGATGCTAGCTTCCACCCTGAAGCTCAGTATTATTTTATGCCATGTGTTAATTTCCTGCATGAATGCCTTATTTACCTTCATTTAGAGTATGCTGCAGGTGGAAACAGAGCAGTACTTACTGGCAATATTTTTGGTGGCAAAACACTGAAGGACAGCTCAGGGTCTTGCATAGCTCCAGGGTATCACCACTGTGAAAGCAATTTGGAGGTGTGATTTGTCATTAAGGAGGACTGGTTTCTTAAATACTGGTTCTTCATAGGACTAACCATAAATATGAAGTTTTGCAGTCTCTTCAAAGAGAACAGATCTAATAATTTCTGTTCTCCATTCAACAGCTACTCAAGTCAATGGGAGTATTTCCTGGAATTTCAGCCAGTGTTTGATATGGCTCTCAGGAACATTTTGTTTTGTTTGAAAGTGTCTGGTGAGAACAACTGAACTCTTGGGGATAAAGTTACAGATTTATGTAGTAATTGAGCAGGGTTCTCTTACTAAATTGTTATTATTAGTACTGTTACAGCTATTTTTTTCTTTCCTTGTAAGATATAATAGTTACTGAACTTTACTCTGTTTTGTGACTATGTTACATGTATCTATACAATTTATATTAGTTTTCCTATAAATCCGGTGCACTGACTTCAGTACTTGTATTTTAATGTGTATTCAACAGGGACAGCTTAATAAGCAAATTCATTAAGACAACTTTACCCAAGGCATCAACCTTTGTAAAATATCTGTTCAGTACTGTAACATATAGAAGGATCATTCCTTTGCAGTTTCTAGTCTTTTTCCTTTGTTACTTGGGTAGGGTTTGATTTTCAATGTTGTCTTCTAGGGACTTGCACTGAATATATGACATTTTGGTTGTTTTGTAGGTTTTCTATTTGCTTTGCTCTGCAGTCAATGGATCCTCTGTTAGTGAGCTTCCAAACAACTGAGTTGGTGTTTTTGAAGTTGCAAGGTCCACATTTCTTCAGTTGCATTTAATGACTGAATATTTGGCTAAATTTGTTAGGCTGTTTCGGCAATGTACATTAAATTTTTTATTTTTCCATTTTCTCCTTCACTATTCTCTTCAAGGGCTAATGAAACTGCTTTTCTATGTTTAAAACTGAATTCAGCAATGGAGAGGGCTTAACATTTATGTCCATGTGAGTTTATGCACTTGTGGTATTGGCTGGTTATTAGAAAAAATATTCACATGTATATGAAGGCATGTATACCACAACTGTAATAGAGTAGAAAAGGGATGTAGCTAGATGTAAAGTATTTTTTAAGCCTTTATGTTATGTTCTTCTCTTCACTTCTCCTTCTAGGAGCACAGAAACATGGTTTGTATTTGCTTTGAGTGCAAATACGGGAGCTGCTTAAATTACAGCCACAAAAACTTCTTATTACCTTTTGCATTTCCAGAGCAAAAGTGCAAGAAAATTAAAAGCAGAAGGAAATACTTTTGAAATTAAGCTTATACAATAACAGTACAGTAATACCTTTGAGCCGCTGAGAACTTGCTGCCATAAGAAACCATATGAGTCAGAAGTTTAGCACAATTTCTATGGACACTCAAGTTTCAGGGCACTTCACTTCTAAATTCAGATATAAGAAGCAACTTTACCTCTTGAAAGATAATTCCATAATTGCCAATTTCATGGTTTCTTGCCCTTTTCTCTGATGCTGGTCGCTGTCAGAAAGAGGGTATTGGACTCGGTGAATTGGTCTGAATCACTATGACAATGGCTGTTATTGTGAGGAAATAATGATTTCTGCTCATGTCTTACCAATAAGAGCACTTCTAACATGTATACACTAGACTGAGAAACATTGTGTGAAAACTGAAAAACACTGTGTTCATCTTAGAATTTACAACTTTAACATGCAAACTGATCAGTCTGGTTTTGATTGGAGAAAATTAAATATTGCTTTGTACATTTAAAAAAAAAAAAAAAACACGATTCAGACTTCTTCTCAAGATAAAGAAAGTTCAGGGTTAGTAAATAATGTAGAATACAGGATGGATTAAGCATTTTAGATGAGCAGTTTATGACCTTTTCAGAAAAACAAACGTGAAACTTCTCCCAAACTTCCAATTTTTATCACAATGATTTTGGGTCTATAACTTTGGCTTCTAGGCCATATGGTAATACAAATAAATAAACTGTAATAAAACCAGTAAATATTATATTTTTTCCTGTTGTTTGCTCTTTTCCTAGCTTCAGTAGTAGCAGCAGAACTCAAACTTACAGTCCTTTTAAAGTAGTGACTAGTGCACCAGAGGTGAGTAGATATGCTTCACAGGAAACTTTCCTGAAGCAGGCTACACACATAGAACTTTGGCTGCTTTTTTTTTTTTTTTTTTTTTTTGTATTGTCTTCTTCTTTAAAAACATTTTCCACCAGGTGTCCCAAGTACAAGGAATTAATGATTCTTAATTATTAAGAATTAAGACAAAGCTAATATCTTCTGGTTAATGTCTTAAAACTTCTACTATTTTCTCCAAGTCAAGCATTCTTCATACAGTAATTTTTTCTTATATTTTAAGGATTCCTGGATAAGTACTTCTAGAAAATAGATAGCAAAAGATGAAAAGGACTCAACATACTTTAAGAAATCTTCTTGATTCCTGCCTCATATCCACTTAAAATTGATCTCCAGGATATCACCAAGGCATCTATAAACAGCTGCAGAAAGAATTTTGTTAGGGCTGTTCTTGAGACTTAAGAAAAAAAACATTCAAACCTTATTTTAGAATACAAGCTGATCCCTCTAGTACACTTGAATCCAAGATAATTCTTAGAGTTTCCAGAAATTTGTGAGAAAGAGAACCAAATTTTTCAAAATTTTCAATGAGAATGTGCATCAAACCTGTAGATTGTTGAACATACTGCACACTTCTCTGCTGTGTAAAGAGCTTTCATGAATGAGGCAACATTTTGGAATCTGTAAAAATATCTGGCAAGGACCTTGAATTGTCATTGCAGATTCAAAGGCAGGAAGCAACAAAATATATACATATACTGTGTGCCATTTGTAGGGACAGAACAGACTGATGCAAACTCCTGCTGAGAGGGAGCCAAGATGCTCAGATCTGCTTGGTCGTAACATTTATTCATTGGCAAGCTTGCAGGTTAGAATGTCAAATGATTAGGTCCTTCTGGCATGTTATGATTTTCTTAATTATAAGTTTACAGATTTTGTTGATGAGGTCACCACAGGAGCATAGAAAAGAATTTAAATCCTTAATTGCTGAGGGACAGTGACCAGCAAGAGCACCCTTACAAACAGCTCTAGATGCTGCAGTTACTCTGTTATAGTCAATGGAAATCTGTGTGGTAATGAGCCACTCTCTTCTTGGCTCTGGATTTCTGAGATCCCAGGAGCAGTGTAGTCATCAGAGAAGGATCTTCTGTTTGGATGATGCAGATTAGTTCTGCATGGAAAAGGGCAATGTCCTTCACACTTTGGAGGACTTACTTGCTATTTTTTTCCTTTCCATGTGCATATGACTGCAGAAAAAAATAACAGAATTTTCTGAAAGCTGGTCCATGTACAGTGTAGGAAAAAAAATAGAGAAATTTATTATTGGGAAGGCAGAAGACCCTAGTACCTGCTCAAGGTATAATGAAATACTCAATTTCTTATTGATTTAGTCTAGTAACAATCCTGAGAAGTCTGTTTTCAGTTACCATTTTGCCATGTTTGTGGATTTGAGTCACTTTTCCTTGCATTACAAGCTACCTTTTCTCAATCTTGGTATTGATATACTCAAGAACATAGACTTCAAGGTCAGAGAATGTTGTAGGTTGCCTCATATCTGTCCCCAGCTGTTTTATCTTCCCCTTAGAATCCACTTTTCCCAGAATTTGTCTCTAAAGGAAGTGGATCTTCTCTGTGATATTGAAGAGGGGAGGAAATTACTCATGAATGAGGAAGAGTTTCTGTTCACACTGTTTCATGATTATCCCACACAAGGGAGGGCTTAAGAGCCTTCCCTCCCTTCATTACACTGTTCTAATTCAGAAAGACCTCCAACACTTTGTTATATTTTCAGATGATAGTAAGTACTTGACAACACCTACAGATCCATTTGCATTTTTTTGTATGGCAGGTCTTCCTAACTGTGTCTATGCTAGATAAGCAACATTGCCTGAAAACATCCTACAGACACAATTTAGAGAGTTAACAGTTCTTTTATTTACTTCTGATACAAAGGTCCTGGCAAAGTAAAGACAAAGAGGATACATTTTTTTTTACAAAGATCATGATGATTTGTGTGGTTTAGGAGATAAAAACCTTCATGAGACTGTCTTTTTATATAATTGATATGAGAACATAACGTCTGTAGAAAGACAGACCTAAACTCTAAGTAGCCTATAATGCTTTTTCCAACACCTTAACGGTGGGAATAGTGCAGTTAAAGGCCACTCATGTAGTGATACTTCCCCAGAATATTTGCTTCCAGAAGTTGACCCTGAGACTACCTCAGTTGTTTAGAGCATGGTGACAGTAGCACCAGAGTTGTGAGTTCAAGTCCTTTGCAGGCCATTCAGTTAAGAGTTGGACTTGATAATCCTTATGAGTCTCCTCCAGCTGAGAATATTCTGTCATCTCAGTTATAAATCAGAGACAGCTTCTTTATAGTTAGTAAGTCTACAGAGATTTCTTGAACTGGTAAAGGCTTTCCTGGAATTCCTGGAACTTTTGTCATTCATCTTGTTTTTCTTATCCAGATCTTGAGATCTTGTTAAAAAATGCATCCCTATAGATCTCATTTGTTTGCATAATTTCACTAATCATCTGTTTAGGGAGACCCTAATCTCAGTGTTTAGATGTTCCAATCTTTTTATGTTAAAAATAACAAAAAACAAAAAAAAAACCCTTCTAGATTTTCCATCAGACTCCTAATTATTTTGTTATGAAGTTTATCTAAAGATTACCTAGAAAGTTTTGAGAGATTATAGAGCTATGTGCTAAGGCAACTGGGATAGAACCTGGGGTGATACAGTTCCATCAAGTTGGAATAAAAGATTTTATTACCTCTTTAAGAGGCATCTTGCTCACTGGCAGATTTATTTAAAGTTTTATGGACTATTAATTAGAGGAGTCCTCCACGATACATACTCATTCTGTAAGAGTAGTATTTTGCAGTCTATTTTTAGGGTAGCTTCAAATCCCCACGGTGTTTAGCTAAGTCTCTGCATTTAAGTCATTAAGCAAGTATTACAAACTCTGAATGAGAATGAAAATCTACTTGCTTATACAGCATCAGGAGTTGTGCATTTGTTGTCCATGACTTTATAATAACGCATACAATATTGTGGCTAGCTTGTGTTTCTCTGTATTACAAACCATGGTGAAAATTTGTGTTCTGCAATAGACAAAGACCTGAATGTAGCTTTACCTGTCCTCTTCCAAGCACAGAGATCACGAAGCAACCTTTCCCAGGTACTGCAGCATATTCCCTTACTGACACTTTGTGACCTGGTAATACTTTATGGACTATTTCATCCTTGGGATGAAGAGCAAACTTGTCAAGAAGCTGTATTCATATTTTCTATTAATCACTAATGTCTATTTTGCATTCAGTTCTGGGCATTTCATTAGTGCTTACCAGGTCAGCTACTTTTGTGATTCTTTTGAATGTGTTTACACTTTGTTTGACTTTGAGAAAAGTGTGATTGTTTTCTCAGTTCTGGAAATCACTTATGGCTTCACATACAGAGGAGTAAGCAAAACCAATGATATGTAAATTAAATGCTTGTTTTACCCCAAAGAAACCATATTTGGATGAAATATAATTCCAAGAATTCTCATTTTGCTTAATGCTCTGCTGCAGTGGTTGGGAGAGTTAAATGGTATAATCTTCAGTACTCATCAGAAGCTCTGGGCGAGGAATGAACATTTTATGGCTTATCAATCAGTGACTGCCAGAGACCTTGCAAAGAAAGACAAGTTTTGATTGGTTAATGCATTCATTTAATGAGAATTCTAACTCTCTGAGCATAATATATGCTACTGAACAGGTAAGCAAAGTACCAGCTACCACATTAAGACAGATCTGACACTGCACAATCTACATTTTTTGAAGAAACTATTTAGAGCTTTTTTATAAGTAAGCTGCATAGACCATCTGTATGAAGAATAGCTCTAAAGTACTCCTGTGCAAATATGTGTCTCTGTCTAGCTAGGTCCTGATGTCAGAATGACTGGGATATGTTGGACTGGCTTTCTCATCATTAATAGCAACATTTAAATATCTCCTTAAAGCCTGTGAATGAGTAGAGGTAACTTTCAGAGCTGGCTTCTGCAGCCACTGCAATTCATGCCAAGACATTGGTGCTTTGGGGCTGGGTTCACTGGCACTGCCTTCAGCCTCCTATCAAAGGCTTCTGATTTCTACTGGATCCTCCTATTTGATTTCTCTGAATCCAAACAGATCTGTCTTAAGAGCTTTGTCACTATCATTTATAGGTGGAACTATCAAAATGGCAATGTGTGGATCAGTTGCACCAAGTGCCTGCACAGTGTGGCAAAGAACATCACGCTGCTTGTCTTTACAAGCACCAGCATCTGCTCAAGTTAGAGAAGTCAAGTGAATTGTCTCTACAACTGAGTGTATTGTCCCTTTACTAGGAGTGTCCTGGTTTAGAAATGGTACTCTCCAATTCAAGGCCCCCACGTCACTCACTGGAAACAGCAATGAGAAAAGGAAACAAACAGTAACAGCAATGATGCTAATGACAGAGAGTACAAGAAAACAAATTATTTACATGGGGGAAAAAACCCTGATGATACACAATGGTGGGCTAGCTAAATGCTATATGCAAAGATAACTTTCTCCTTGCAATTCTTTAATATGAGAGGGATAATCAACTGGTAAAATTTAGATAGTCTCCAGTATCTTCACTGCACCAAAATGATAAAAAGTAAGGTTGCATGAGAATATTTGATCCCATCGATCAAATCCAATACAAATCCTGAACTTATTAAAAAAAAAATTAATAAAACATTTTTCTAAAGAAATGGTCAACATGTGCATGTTCTTTAACACAAAAGTTTTAGAAGATGAGCCTGGTGATTATAACAGCCATCATCAAAGCATAAGGAGCTCTAACATGGAAGTACATTAGCTAGAATTTTTGAAAAATTAAACTATTGTATTGAATTTCAGCATAAAATACCTTGTAATAAAGTAAAACCTATTACTCAATTTCACCTATTAAGTGATTTACTTTATACAGATAAAGTATCACTGGAAAAACATTCATACATTTAAAAAATTAATGAGAAGTTATGCCTCCCTAAATCATTGTGTTTATAGTTAATTTCTTCATTTTCCTATCTTATTCTGATTAATTTCAGAACTTATACCAGGTAAGGTAAGCCAGAGGTCATTGGAGACAGAAAACTCTTCTGAGTGTGGACATAGGTAATCAAGAACTCCAACTCATTCCAAGATTTTCCTTAGGAGAGAAGGATGGTGCAGTTGTGTATCTCATTCAGCTGCTGTTATTTTGGAACTAACCATCCAAGACAAGTGGAATAAAATAGCTACTTCCACAGGGATGTGAAGACAAGATCATTTGGAACAAAGATTTATCAGCTTTCAAGGGAGGTAAATAGTTGAAAAACAAGGTGGGGAAAAGGCTAGGTTGAGATAATCTTGTTGAAAATATTAGGAACAATAAAGCTGTGTTAAAAGATTGAATCTGATGTGTTAAGAAACCTAGAGCCAGATATATGCACATCTTCACTTTCACAGTCCTGTTATCTTTGATTGCAGCTACCCCTTTCCTCAATGGAAAATGCATGTTGGTAATTGTAAATCCATATGTGATATTATTGTGAAGAAAGACAAAGCTGGAAAAATTTAGTGCCATAAATCCACTGACTTGCCTTCAGTCTTATTTTCAGGAAATAAGTCTTAAAACTTTACATAAAGCTCTCTTGCTGTATATTGATATTGTTCCTGATTAATTAAACACTTTTTTGCTAAAATCAAACTTGTGGATTTGTGCAATGGTTGCTGTAGTATTGGAGAGATATAATTGTGTGAGTCAGTAAGCCCATAAATATAAACTGTAACCTTATGGCTGTTCCATGAGAAGAACACCTAATTACAGGTGAAGCAAGTAAGTGATTAGAAGCTTTTCTTCTACTTTGATTTAGGATTAATTTTCCTTGGTTGGTTTTGGTGTGTCTTCACCCCATATTAGCCTAAGTAATTTGTAGCCAAACGTGAAGGCTTTAACTCACCTTTGTTCAGTGCCAGCAGGGGTCATAAGGAGTTATGGTTGGTAGGTGAACTGCTTGTGTTCACCTGGAGAGTTGTTGCTTGGGTTATTTTGTACAGCTGTTAGCTCAGGTGTTTTGTGGAGAATCATTTGACGATTTCAAGAAGAGCTAGTTCATGCTCCTGAATCTGGAAAAAAAAAAAAAAAAGTGTTTTGGAGACCTCAAATGTTTTCAATCCATCAGTGATTTAATTTCATCATCACCACAGAACCTAGATTGGTTACCAATCTGAGTGACAATAGAATCTAAAGGCTATGAGATGCTTCCAGATGGACATGACTAAAGGCTTCAGCAAACTCAGGTTAGTATTTTTCTATGAGGAAATGAGAAATGTGAGATTCTACATGTATGGAAGGCTAGCACTGCAATGGTTGTAATGTCATAGCTTTATAAAGATGTTTCAGTGGCCAAGGGTTTAAAAAAGTTCAGGTAGTTCTTCACCTCTGGTAAGGGTGAGTGGTTTGTGTGGGTGGGTGAATTAAATTAAATTCCATTGTGAGTTATTCTTCTATCCCTCTTTGGAAGGTCTCTCTTATTATCTCAGGTCTGTTACTCAGAGTGTGTGGGATGATGGCTGGAGTAAAATTGCATTTTTTTTTTTTTTTAATCTGGATGTAGGAGGTTTACCATTGGATGTGGTTATTTTATGTGACTTTTTTAATGGTAGAGAGTTGATGCATGGGAACAAAGAGAAACCTGTTGAAACTTAAGGTAAATAGAGGTTAAAGAACTTCAGTAGGTGTGAACTGCTATCTCTCCTATAGACTTATAGGGCTGATTTGCCACAGGGAGACTGTGTTAAATAGCCTGGGGTAACAAAACCAGGATGTGAGTGAAAATCCCCAGTAGTAATGGTTACTGGGGCTTTATCTTGTTACGGAAGTTGCTGTTTTGTTTGTATAAACTCTTAGTGATAAAGACTGGACTAGTACTCTGATCCCCTGAGCCAAACTAGTACTCTGATCTCTTGAGGCATGGAGATATAGCAGCTCATAGCCCACACTGTAGTGGGAAATCATGAATAATGGTTCTTGGAGTCTCAATTGAAATACATTTGTTTCTCAGCAGAGTAGTAGAAAACAGATTAATATAGGGCAAGAGGATGTAGCAGTGAAGTAGTATGTCCTAAACAAAATTATAAATAATATATGTAAATGTGCGAGATTAGTGATCTTTTCCTCTTGAAATGCAGTCTTTTTATGTATATCTCTCTCTGTGTATGTATACACAGCATAATGGTGGCTTGTTTACTTACACAGGCTTAAAAACTGTCTCCCCTGAAGTCAAGGGAAATTTCTTTGACTAATAGAATTAAACCTTTGTCATGTTGCATGGTCTGTGCACACTCAAATATTTAAGCACTTTTGCATGAAGGTTTCTGTGTGATTTTTAATATAGGGGTGATGCATTTTGAGGTTTGCTTTCAAATAGTCTGGTGCATATTTAAAATTATACTACACTGATGAATTAAATTGTCAACTTGTTTTTGCAAATGTCTTGGCTATTAATGGTCAGAGTTCATCTATTGTGAGAAGTCAGAGTAGGCTTTGGATAAGCATAGACCAGATTTGTTGGGTGACTCAAACAATTTCTGCATATAGAAAAATAGGTAAGAAATAATAGACTATCCTGAGTTCAAAGGGATCAGCTAGGATTATCAGAGTCCAACTCCTGGCTCTTCAAAGACAGCCCTGAGAGTCACACCATGTACCTGTGAGTATTGTCCAAATGCTTCTTGAAATCTGTCAGGCTTGGTGCTGTGACCATTTCACTGGGGAGCCTGTTCCAGTACCCAGCCACACTCTGGGTGAAGAACTTTTTTCTGATGTCCAATCTAAATCTCCCCAGATACAGCTTCAGGCCATTCCCTCAGGTCACCACAGAGAAGAGATCAGTTTCTGTTTCTACACTTGCCCTCAACCAGGACCCCTTTCAATGGGGCTGCTGTCTGGTTTTCTGTTCCCCAATCTGTAAGTACATCCAGAGCCACCCCATCCCAGTTGCCACATCTGGCAGTTGTTTTAACATCTGTTAGTTCGAGTGTGCTTAAACAACAAGGTGTATTTTGTTGATGATTCTAGGGTAAAACATTTCTTGCTTTCCATGTGCATTTGTGAATATGCTGTACATCATCTTTGTTTCTGCAAATGAGCTGAAGAGGGGCAAAGGACCTTCTTTGCATCAGAAGAAATCTTGTTCCCTGTTACTGATTGGTTCTACCTTCAAGTGAAACACAGGGTAGGTTTAAGTGGTAGGGAAGAAGGGAAACATATATAGTTTGGCCTGAGATTTCATAGTGAGAGCAAGAATAGATCAATACAGAATTCCAGCTAGGGAATTCTAACTTGCGAAGATGTGACCATGATGTTAGTTATTTGATGTAAGATGATTTTTTTTTTTTTTCATTTTGACATTTTTCATTTGTGACAAACTCTACGTGTTCAGGAGAATAAAGAAATGATTCTGATCAGAGTTTTAGAAACAGTGGAATTTATTTCATTGACAGCAGAAAAAATCAATTAAAATTTTTTATTCTGTACACTTAGTCCTTGACTTAATGCTCTCCATCAAGAAAAGTAGGGTTTTTTTCCCCTAAATTATCTCACTGATGAAAGGAAAATTATTATCTCTCCAAAATGCAAGCTAGTGTTAGAAAACATTAGCAGTCAGCTACTGAAGAACAGCTGTCGAACAAAGAAAATGGGATCAATTGTGGTTGGAAAGATGGTCTTGGTTAAGAAATTTTTCTTTCTATCTTGCTTAACTTTGTGAAGTAGAAGCAGATCTGCAAAATACAGATTTATAGCATGATCTGTAAATTTGAGAAATGGAGAGTGCTGCATTTTGAGAACTTATTTTTGTGTGCTGGAACACAAAATTAAAATATGAGATGGCTCATCTGCTGATCAGTCATTGTAATGTGGCTCCACTAAAATCAACTCATGAAAATCAGTCTCCTGTTAATTTTTCTGGTTGGGAAATTACTGTTTTTTGTTTTTGTTTTTCGTTTTTTTGTTTCGTTTTTTGGTATGTTTTTGTTTTGTTTTATGTATATTGCAATATTTTTGAGAATGTACTGGTTACAGCTGGAGAATATTTTGCATAACTCTGGAGTTTGTGTTCAATTTAAAAGATATATTACACATAAGAAACATTTTAGATTAAAAGGTTTTATTTTGGCCAACTAAATTACTGTAGCACCATTTAAATCTGTAACAGTGTTTACAATATAAAATAAAAATCTTTAGAGTTTTTTGTGCTTCAGGAGACCAAAGCTTCAGGAGGCTTTACAGGAATACAACAATTTTCTAAGATGTAATATAGCAGTATAGCAATTTTCCAAGATAAAACTACTTTTATAGCTAAATTCCCAGAGTGGGTGCTGCTTAACCCTACGAATTAATGCTGTAGCTAAAGAACTGTAAGAGACGGGAAGAATAAAGTTCTTGGAAAATGAGGATGATTAACAGAGCTACCCTTCATGTGTGCGCAGTCTTTAATCAGCCTTAGGATACATGCACTTTACAGTGTTACTCAGCCCATAATAATATACATTAGTATTTATAATCTGACAATAATGGAAGATTAGCTGTAACTGAGAACCATTCATTTTAATTGTGACTCCATTCAGATGAGGGGAAAAGCATCTACCCTTCAGTACTGGACCATGCTAGGTAGTGGTGTGAGCAGTTTCCCTTACACTGTGGTTGTGGCTTTCTGTTTTCCATCCAATTGCTTCATCCTACTCTTTGTACTTTGCTGTAGTCATAAAGTGATTGCACATAAAAAGAGGCAAACAGGCAACATATTTTCTCTTTTTTTTTTTTTTTCTTCTCTTTGCTTTCTGTGTAGGACCAGTTGAATAACTGTTGTCAGCACTTCGGTGCAGGCTAGGAGGATGTGCTTTCTGATGTCTGAAAAGAGGAAACCCTTGTGCACTTTCGGGCTGATTGGAGATGCCAGAAATACCAGAGAACTGATACTCAAATGTATTTAGGAAGCTAAAACCTAGTAAATATGATTACAAGTGCTTAAGCTCTTCGTGAAAATCTCAGCTTTGTGATTTGTGACATGTTCTTCTCTCCCAAACACTGTGTATGTGTGGTGGAAGAGGAGGTATCGTGCTTGATATGAATAGGGAAATTGGCAAAATGGGAGCCTCTCTGATAACAACATGGTGAATTGAAGAGGCCATCCATCAACAGATGGAAGTAGAATTTGGGAGGTGGCAGCCAGCAGAAGAGGGCAAGAAAGCAAAACTGCTTTAATACTTGATGTTTAAAGCTTGAATTCCAGCATCAGCTGGAATTCTATGTATTGTCTTGTTCCAGCTCTCTCCTCTAGTTAATTGCTTGAGGGGGAGACACCCAAAAGCAAATTAGCTCTCAGGATGAAAAATTTAGACAGTGTAGATTGTTTCATTCAAATTATTGGAAGTGAAAAACAAAACAGAAAACTATGTCAATTTCAGTGCTGCTGTATTTCCCATATCATCTAAAGTTTCATATGTTTTTAGAATTCCTACTTCAGCTGCCTTTTCAGAGGCAGTTGTGAGAAGAACAGGCAGTCAAGATTAAAAATGAGAACACCAGTGTTTGTAGGATTAGGGTTTGGGGAAAATAGAATTAATTTCAGCCATAATATTTGTATTTGCTTGGACCATTTCTATTTACCAAACTATTAAATCTGTGTGTTTCTGTCTGTTTCTACTTGGAGCGATGGTTGCAAAAGAATGTCTGAATGAGATCCCTCACAATTTTTTGCCCTATTTTCTACTTTGATAGTTAAAAACACAAATATCCCTTTTTCTTCTGCTGCTATCAGACTATACTCATCCTGTTTCCTGGCTATATGGGAATTTTCAGTTGCAGTTGGGAGGAAGTTATGGCCTATTGTGGGCACCAAAAACATCAGATAAAAGAACTGTGGAAAAAAAAATCATTGAAGTTTCCTCAACATCCCTGACATCAATTTTAATTTCTCATATTTGTTGCCTGCAAGCCTCTTACTGGCTGAGAAAAAGAGGGTATTGTCTCTCATCAACAGAGGATTGTTTGCCAGCCCTCTGACTCAACAGGGGGAATTTTGAGCTTTTGCAAAATTTGCAGTTGAGCAGATGGACAGCACACAGGAGGCCAAAATGACACAAAGGGAGCCCTTAGTTTTTAGAGCACAGTCTGGATCTGTCTCTAGATTATCAGCTTTGTGCCCTCTGCAAACAAGGCTGATAAAAAAAAAAAAAAAGAGCAAAGGACTGAGGCTGAAAGAAAATGCTGTGATGTATAAGAGCACAAAATGTGGGTCAAGGCTTTTAACCATCCTCCCTAGTTCTTCTAGCTGGATAGGGAATGTGAAAATTGGAAGACTTATACACAAGAAGCTTTGCTGTGCTTTCTTACTCAGCACATGCCTTGCAGTTAGCAAACACACAGATAGCCTTTGAATTTTTTCCACCAAAAAATGTCGAGGCACATCACTGTGACCTTGCAAGACATAGGGTTTCTTACCAATACAGCTTCACTTAAGATTTTCTGAGCATAAAACCCTAGCATTTGGAATCTGGCTCAGCCTTCACAGTGACCTTGAAAAAACTATTAATGCAAAAGGATAGCCTTTCCTTTTCAGAATTAGGAATAGAGAAGAAGTTAGTTCATGGGAAAGGGAGAGAAGAAAAAAAAAGAAGAAAAGAAAAAGAATTCAGAAGCACACTGAGCTTAAGAACTCATTTGGTCATCTCCCTCCTCAAAGGCTTCTTCCTTTGTTGGAGGCTGAGGTATTGGCACTTGACCCACAGGACTTTAAAGGTGAAACTCATGACAGATTGTTCCCAAAGGACTTCTTTGATACTTTAGTCAAATAGTCATAAAAATTCCAGAGCTGCTGCTGGAAAAGCAGTGGGGCAGGGTAAGAAATAAGCTGAAAAAGGAGAAAAGCTAATAGTCAAAAAGAGTCTGATCCTTTCCCCCTAGGACAAGACCAGTAGATAAATTCAGAGGTCCTTGAAGGAAAACTTTGAAATGTCAATGATGCAGCATTGGAAAAAACCCCACCCAACCAGATCTACTGATTTTACTAGAGCATTGCTCTTCTGGTATAATATATTAAAAATAAATTTATAAAATGTAAGGATTCAATTGACAGTATATTCTATCTCTCCCTAGCAGCAACTTCTTACTTGATATTCTTCTGGAGAGAAGACATTAGGAGTGGCTTTGGCAGTGAAGAATTAACCCTAACCCCTGGTTTCTGTAGCCCTAGAAAGTCAAGGTCAATGGGGAAATTTATATGTCAGAAAAAAACAAAAAGTTTTATGTAACAATAAAAGAATATCTAAAAAAATATTGTCTTTCTTTCAGCCAAATCATGTAAGACATGATTACTGAGACACCAGGCAGATATGAGCCCCAAGGGGACTAGGAAATTCAGTCATCTTTTTTCCCCCTTTCTGTTTTATGGAAAGGCTCCCCAGGAGTAGAAATTGGCCTGCCTTAAGTCAACATGATATGTCATTTTTACTCAGCAAAAGGAAAGCCTGCCCAAAACTGGAATGAGATTGACTACACAGAAATCAATGAACTTTGTTTTAACATGATATGCAAAAGAGACTTCACCAGTGAAACGACCTACCATTATGACATCATCAATTGAATCAGATCTGGCAGTAAAATTTCTAGATCACATATAGATGGCACTCAAGTGTCTGCCCAGAGGCCTCAAAAAAGGATTAATCTTAACTAATTCTAGATACCTACAATGTGGAGATGTGTCTGCAACACCTGATTTATTAAAAGATTATATAATAAAAATAATAAATTGGAATGCAATTTATATATTTGATGATTGTATTTTTATTTGTACTTTATTGTATTTTAATTGTATTTGATTGTAATTTGATAAAATGGATTGTTGCCAGATAGTATCTGTTTCTCTGATCTCAAAAAACCCCAAACTCGAAACAGCAAACCAACTCAAAACCTATTGTGAGCATCTTAAATGTAGTCAACTACAATAGCCTACAAATAGACTTGTTAAATTGATGTGTTTCTGGGATTGAAGACAGTTATGTTCCTTACTGATGCAGAGTAAAAGCTGCCCCCAAGTTTGTTTTGAGGAACATAAACTTTCATTTTGGGCACCACAAGGACTGGCAGTCAAGGTTCAGCATGGGTAAAATTAAAACTCTGTGCCTTGATGTACTTGCAGTGTTAGACAGCAGTTCTGTCTATGCATACCCAGCTTGGTATTTTATATTGTTGGGATTTAGTGGATGTTTTACTGGTTTGGTCAGCAAAACTTTTCTTAAGATCTTCTTTCCAAGCTGAGCTGAATCTCCATAAATGTGCTGAATCTCCATAAATGTATTGAATCTCTATAAACATTTTCTGAGTCTGTTCCATTCTGAGACACATTCAGTAATTTGGCTGGCCTCTTGATATCATGGCCACATGTTTCTCAAGCAGGTGTTTGTATGCTGGAAATTTAAATTGATTATCAAATCACTTATCCTTCACAGAATATTGGGTACAAGTGTGACTCTTCCAGGCAATTAGTCAACATTTGAGTTGAAGGACCTGAAGTAGTGTTTTAACATGTACTGTTAAACCCTCAGCAGCAGTATTAATGCATTATTTGGCACTTGCAACGTTTGGGTCAGGGCCAATTTCTGATTGTGATATGTACAATACATTCTACATCCTAGAAGTTATAGGAAGAAAGACTGCACAATCTATAATTATTTCTAAAAATATTTGTGAAAGCTTAGTAAAATACCACAGCAATTAGCTGTAGGTTTACTAGTTGAAATTAAGTTTATGTGAATTAGGGTTCCATTCCAAACTTCTGCTTTGTTGCTCATGAACTTCTGTAATATTTTCCTTCTTCCTCTGACTTTTTCCAGTCATCTTTCTTGCCTGAATGTGGTTTTGGTGGTGTTTTATTGTGGATTTTTAGCAACATTAACAGTTCTACCATTTATAGTCTATGAAAGCTAAAGGAAAATAGCCTTTCCTCTTCAGTGAATCTGGATTTGTGCTTAAATGTTCCTCTAGGTAGTGAGGTGGGGGATAGAAAGCTGAAATTCCTCCTACTGTGAAAAAGCAAATTCTTTTTTTTTTCTGGTGAAAACTGGATTTAGTTTGAGCAAATGAGGGGGAAACTGCAAAAAGTACACACATGCAGTTTTTGTGTATTTAAAATAATCATTTAGATGTGATTTTTATCACAGAATATACTCAAATAACTGGGGATATTAACCAAGGATTTTGCAATAGAAAAACTGTCAGTTTTTTATCCCAAATAGCACACACAAATACTGAGCAATAACTTTTTGCTTACAGTGTTTCCGTAGGTTTTATTTATCAGTGTCAAATAGATCACTTCATTTTCAATACATAGCTGTTCCACGCTAACCCTGGATGTAATCAGGCAACTAAACTTTGTACAAGAGGGAAAGCTAATATCCATGACAACATATCTAATTTTCATGTGAGTTTACATGTACGTAGTTCTTGTGCTAGAAAATAATCTTTATTTCATTTTTGTAAGCTTCAAATGCAACTTTTTGTTTGATTTTCTCCAGAAAAATATTGCAGGTTTCACAGCATCTCTAAATCATAGAGTGGCTTGGGTTGGAGGGGACCTTGGAGATCATCCAGTACCACCCCTGTGCTATGGGCAGGGAGAGCTTTCTCTAGATCAGGTTTCTTGGAGCTCCATCCAACCTGGCCTTAAACAATCAGGGTTGAGAAATCTACAGCTTGTCTGGGCAACCTGTTCCAGTGTTTTACTAACCCCACGGTAAAGAATTTCCTTCTAACACCTAATCTAAACTTATGCTAAGTTTGAACCCATTCATCCTTGTCCTGTCACTAAATGCTTTTGTAATTACTCTCCATCTTTCAGGTATTGGAAGGAATTAAGTCACCCCATAGCCTTTTCCAGACACAACAGCCACAGCTCCTTCCTCAAAGGAGAGGTGCTCCATGCCTCTGATTGACTTGGTGGCCCCCTTCTGAAATCTCCAACAGGTCCATATCCTTCCTGTGTTGAGGACCCCAGAACTGGACACAGCACTCTGCTTAGAGTCTAAAGAGTAGAATGGAGGGGCAGAATTGCAACCTGCTGGTCATGCTATTCTTGATGCAGCCCGGGATGCTGATGGCAACAAGGCTGTAGAAATTCATATAATTGATGTGAATTCAATCCCTGTGCCAATGCTCTTTAAATTTTAGCTCTTTGGTGTCATGGGGATTGTAGTGGAAGGGTTAGTCAGTTGTGGAAATGAACATGCTGCTCCTATAAGGTACACTGATGTTCTGACAGTTGTGTTTTCTTTTGTGCAGTACATGGATAAAAAATTTAATTTTTATGGATTTAAAAATCAGTGTTCTGAAAAGTTAGAGTTTCAAAGTGAGTTTTGTACAACCGTGGTTAAAGTTCTGTGTTTCAGGTTCCTGGTCTGTGATCAATCGTGTCTATTTGAAACTGAGATATAAAAGCAGAATTAGTGAAAGAAGCATTGTTTATCATCTATCTTTTGGGCTTCTGATGATGTCCTGGGGTTTCTGATAACACCTATGTGAGCAACATGATTAGTTCTTTTTAAAATGCAATATATTTCTATAAATCACATTGATAATTGTGTTTGATGTAAAAACAAAATGGTAAAACACTTTTTTTAGCTATTACCCAGACCTTTTAATGAAAAGTTTGTTCTTGTTTTAAGAATGGGAGGAGGGAAGGCAATGGAAGTGGAAAAGGCCCAAAATATTCTGTAGAAAGAGATAGGTGTATCATATGGCAACATCCATCTTTATTGACCTACAATTGAATACCCCTTGTCTCTCATTAACTTCAAGAGGAAATTGAAACATTTCCCAAATGCCACCAGAAATAAAGAATATGAATTGTTTGATACAGTATTTTGAATAATAGAGTGCAAAGCTGTTAATGAGCTGTTGTGGCTCCCTTCTCTAAGAAAGACAAGTTGCTTTAATCAGAAAGGTCATGCATGTCAGATAGCATTATTGTTTCCTGTGTTCACTTGACTCTACTTCAGTCTGGGGGAATTAAGCTTTCAATGAACATTATTAATAGTTAAGACACATGTCTGGAGATGTGGACACTTCTGCATTCAGCTCTGCTGAAATTTCACTTTTGATTTATTGTCATTGCTGTTAAGTACTGCTTAAATAGAGCCAGCTTATATATGTCACCAAAACCCCTAGAGTCATGCAAGTGTTAAATTTATAGCACAGAAAATACCTTAGGGATCAGTGAAACACAGCTAGTTCTACCTTGATCTTGAACACAAGGAGTACTTTCATCATCCCTAAGGTTTAAGTAATATAGTAATATTTCTTAGATATGCTGGAAAGAGAATGGAAGAGTTGTGATTTCCTTGGGTTGAGACTCAATTAGTTTGGGGATTATCTGTAGATAGCAATTCCCTGCAGGTGGTCAGGCTGTCCTAGAGTTTGTATTTGTTTGTGATCCTGGCACCTGTTTGGAGGGGGTGCTCCAAAGATACTCTAAATACAGACTTTAGTCCTTCCCCGCCTCTCCCTGCCCCATTACATTCATCATTTTTGTGGATCTGCAGGCTGTGTTGGGCTGGCCAGTATTAGTCACTGCATAAAAAATTATTAGAAATTTTAAGAAAATTATGAAATTAAAAAAAAATTGTTTTGAATGGTATTTCATAATAGGATCTCTCAAATAAGAGAAAGCTGTATGTGGGGTAATTTCAGAAAATATCTTTATTTTTTTGCCATATTTGGGAGGAGTTTTTAATGCTTTTAATTTTATTATATATGTGCATGAAGAAAAAATTTGTTCATCCTTTAGGAGCTCACAAAACTAGTTTTGCCCTCAGAATGGCAAAAACTGAAGTGTGAGAAAAACCTCATCACTGTTCATTGATCCTGAAAATGTTTGGTGAATTGTATCCTGATGAGTGTTTCACCAGTGCAGGCAGATGATCTTCCTGCAAACTCCTCTAGCCAAAGCAGGAGCTCTGTCAGGTTCCACAGGAATCCCTGTCCTAGCAGAAGCTGTGGTGTTGCTGTCTGAGTTCTCTTGATCAGCAGTGAGCCTAGACTGTGTAAAAAGTCCTTTATCACAGCTTGAGTGGAAAGGAAGGAGAGTCATCTTCTGTCTGTTATTTCTATACAGGTACAGGGAAGAAAAAAGGAACAGAAAAATGAAGTGGGAATATATTTAGCTCATTGTTATTAGTGTAAGCCTTTTTACTGGACTGATGAAACGGTTCTGCTACAGGAAAGGTTGATAAAGCCTATCATGGGAAATTATTGCTTTCAGAAATTACATGGCAATGTTGCCATATTGCTTCTTTTAATTATCTGGGAAAGGCTGTATTTTGGGTCATTTTTTTTGTTTTTCCCTTAACATTTACATCGACTATGTTTTGCCTCTTTGGTTCACTTCAATAAAAACTGGAGGTTTCTTTGCTTTTTTTATTTATTTCTTCTTAATCCTAAAGTTTATTCTTTATTTTTTTTAGGTGCTCCCCCACCTAAGCCCCTTTTATAGCCCTTTAGTGTAGTGAAAGTTTTTTGTTTTGGTTTTTTTTTTTTTTTTTTGACTCGGTTCCTTGAAAACAACATCATATTGGTGGTTTAGAAAAGTAGATGAATGTGCATAAACCCAAGTTTAGAACAGGGTCAGTGCATCTGTGTAGGAGTGTATGGATGAGCACTTAGAGCTTATTAGGAGAGATAATATAAAATCTTTACCTGTTGGAACTATTGTGCCAAAGTGAGGTGTGCACCTAGAAATCACTGAACTACCATTCAACATCCCTGTTTAATAAAAAAAAAAAAAAACCACATTAGTCAGCTTTTTTTTTTTTTTTTTTTGCTGTAGCATTGCCTGTGCAAAGGCTGTGAAGAATAAGAAGATCTTCAGAGGTAGGGCTGTCCCAGCAAGATTAGTTGGGCAGGCCAGAAGTACAGCATATTTTCCATCAAGGACTATGATATCCTAGAGGAAGGCCACGAATCCTTTTTTCTTGGTGTGAACTCTTGTCCACATCCATTTTAAGGTATTCTCAAATAGGTTAGGATACACAGTGAAGATGATTCGCCTCCTTTTAAAATTCTCTGAGCAGTTTGGATCTGTAATGAAGATTTATATTCTCTATACAAATTTTCATCTCTTTTCATCTTCACCAAGAAGGATGGGGAAGTAACTGTGCAGCCACTAATTGCTGAGAGATTAAAACAGTCTTTTTGATAAGAAAAGAACCTCAGTACTATTTTTTCAAGCCAAAACTCATAAAGAAGCTAGCAACAAATACTCATTTTTTGGTGGCCAAGAGGTAACACCATAATTGAATGTGCTACTATCTCAACACAAGGGCAGCTATAGCATCTGACAACTCTGATTATGTTGAAAAGCCAACAGGGTTTTAGCATCTGCCAGCTCATTCCTGTTTGTGATGTGACAAATATCTTTCCCAAAGGAAAGCTGGAAATACCTACATTAACAGTACCCAATTTTCTCTCTCCCTAATTGATTTTTGATGCTGAGGAAGAGGAGCCATAGCAGCAATGATGCCTATAGGTTAGCTTTTGGAAGATGAACCTTTATATTATACTGGCAGAATGAAAACTTTTGAGTTTCCCAGTATAAATGTCTTATATGATGGAGGAAAAAATAAAAATTATAAACTTCTTTCTCATGATGTCTTATGCAAGTGTGGCCTGGCTTTAATGCTTAATGAAGGAGAAGACTGAAGATGAAAAATAGTAAAACTTTTCTTCTCTTTTTTCTTTTTTTTTCATTTTCCTTTACTTGCACTGTTTTTTATATATAGTTAAATGAGTTATAGTTAAATGAGGGCATACTATCCAATAGAATTTCAAACCTTTGGGAGACAGATGCCAAAATGCCACTATAAAATCTCTGTAGCCTTCCATCGTGGCAAGACAGACAGAAGCAAAGGCAGCATTTTACAAGTAGCCTAAGAACATCCCTCAGGGCAACTGAGGTGCTACAAATCAGATTAGTCTTGCCCCAGAAATCAAAACTCTGAACTTGAATGGGTGTTCACACAAGTTTCAATCTTGTACCTGTAGAACAGAAGAAGGAATGTGAAAATTTAAAATATAATTGTACTCTCATGTTCTTTGTCTTCAGTGCAGCTACTATGAATAATATACAGGTGGTTATTCTATTCAACTATGTTCCACTAGATTCAAAGCTTAAATAGTTACTGTTTCAGGTTTCCTCTGATGTAATTGTATGTGTTGTACTTTATTACAGAAAACAAGTAATAATAATAACAACAATAATAATTCCGTAAACAAAAGCCTTAATAATATTTCCTTACCGAATCAGCCTTAGGCTACATTTGCATCTGTCTTGTTGCTCTTATCCCTCTGACGTGTTCAGATCAGCTTTAGTGTAGGTGTGGTGCCAAGGCTGCTGCTGGACACCTGAGCATCGGGAGCTCTTTGCTTGCCCTCTAGTGGCATTGGAAGGGCTGGGGGTGGCCCAGGGGTTACACTGCTGGCTGGCATCCCTAATCCTGGGGGTGCTCACCAATGAAGAGGCAAACCCAAGCAGTTTCTTAGTAAAGCATCTTCTTTCTGCCTTGTGTTTGAAATTGGAATCAGTTAAGTACAGGAAATAGTTTGAATGCAAAGAGCTTTCTTCTCTTGCATGCCTTCAAGAACATTCTTTGACTGTAAGGCAGAAAGCTGTTCTTCCAAATGAAGTTACTGTTTACAGGGATGCTTAACACGTTAGAGAGAGAAAATTGCAATTGAAAGAGATACAAGCATTGTCTCATTCTTGTGTTACTAGAATGTTACTTTAATTTTATAAGTGACACAATTTTTTTTTGGACATTTTTGCTTCTGTGATTTCTGTAGAATAATGTCTATTGCAATTCATTAGCTCTTTTAATTTAAAGACACGATGAAATTGCAATTGCATCTCTGTAAATTTCCTTAGCTGAGTCACAGAAGAGATAAACATTTGTTGATTTGCCTTGACATAGTATCTTTTTTTTTCTAAATTGTATTTTGATACATTTGATAGCTATAAGTATCTTCTGCCACCCACAATTAAAACTTTCTGTCTACAGTGAAATGGTTGCACTCTGATTTCTAGAAAAATGATGAAAATATCAATGTGATTATGCAGGAAAGTCAGCTGCAGAAAAATGCCTTCCATTCATTGCTCTTTGGAACTAGATGCAATTTGTCACTGCTACAGATACTGCTAACTATTGTAATCCTTCACTTTTTTTTTTAAATTCAGTCCTTATAAAATGGACAATGTGCAGGTTGTCATTTCTTGGACCAGCACAGATTGTGGTCTGTGCATGTGTAAGTCATACTCTTAAGGACCTTTTTTGAAACAAGTACATCTCAATTTCAAGGTATTTTCAGCCCATTCTCTCTCTGTAAGTACAAAACTCTCAGCTGTACCAAGCTTGTTTGTAGCCACTCAGGTTGTTTTTTTAGGATGGATGCTGATAGTGCCTATATTCAAAATAATTTCTCAGTCTTTGGAATGAAAAATGTATTTCATTAAAATGTTTACACAGTTTCAGGTGCTACTTTTGCCCAACAGCTAGAATTCTCAAGTATTTGTGTTTATGTGTATGAAGAGATCAGGAGATGAGGTGCTTGGATGAATATTCCCAATAAACAGTTTGCATGCAGTCACCTGTTCAAGTAAGCTAGGATTTTATTTTTTTTTTTGGTAGGTTCCTCTGTGCCAATAATTCCTTGAATATTTATAACCAGGATGAGAAGTGACAGCAGACTGTCGACATTTACCTAGCAAAGAATTGTTGTGCCTGTGTTAAACACCAACAACAGACTACCTGGTTCTCCTGAACCTTGAAATGTGCAGTCACTTGTCAGCTTCTGTGTTAACATGAGGCTATACAGGCGTAGCTCCTTTGGATAACTTGTTCTAGCTAGGGAAATTATTTTTATCCTGAGTAAAGGTTGGGTTGTTCCTGGTGCATACACATGCAAAGCAGTACTCAACACTTTCTTTTTAGTTGTTTTCATCAGATCACCTCTCTTTCTGAGTATTAGGTGACATTACCTGTGAAATAGTGTTAACACAAAACCAGCTTCTCCTGTAATCTGGGGAACTAATATGGAAATTCAATGGATTTGGATGTTTTGTTTTGTTTTCCAAGTCTGCTGTATGCTTGATTCATTAATAAAAATTCATTTACATGCTGCACCATTAAATTAGTTTTTGGAAAGAACAGAAAAGTGTGGAAACATGCTTTATGGTATTGCATATCTTGAAGCTGTTTTGCCTCAGCAGTATATTACTCCCTTTTGTCACTGTTTTTCAGATAGTTTGCCGTTCTTTATGTGAGATATAATGCTGAGTAAGACTTAATACTGAGAAGAGTAAAGAGATTGGTATGTAGAAACTGAAAAGCCGACTAGAATTCTTCATAATGGCTCTATTACCACTCCTTTCATCATCTGAGGATTTTTTTTTCCTCAGAAAAGAAAAATTTGTCAGCTTACTTAAAGGGAACTGCCTCTTGGAAAGTTTTATTGCCAGCCCTAGTAGGCCTTTTCATGGCTGTGTTTGAACCATTGGCAGCATCTGCTCGCCTGCATAAGAGTTGGCATATCTCTATGAGCTGTAACTGCATATTCATTATTGTGTTGAAGTATTCTTGATCAGTCAGATCATTGGAAAATTACTTCTTGTTTTTGGAGCTACCGGTACAGAGGCTTCTCTGTCCTAGGAAAGTGTATGAAAAAGCATGCATTTTGCTATCAGCAAAAAATGTATAGCAGAGCTCCTGACCCAGTTTACTAGCTTCAAGCAAACTGTTTGCATGAAATGTTGAATATGGCATCCTGGCCGTTATCAAAAATTGTGTAGTCATCAGGTCTAGAGAAGTGCCCCGGTGAGGCTACATCTTGGTTATTGTGCCCTGTTCTGGGCCCCTTAGTACAAGAAACATTGAGGTGCTGGAGTGAGTCCAGAGAAGGGCAGAAGACAACTCTTCTCCCAGACAACTAGACAAATTGACAGGACAAGAAATGGTCTCAAGGTGTGCCAGGGAAGGTTTAGGTTCAACACTGTGAAGAATTTCTTCACTGAAAGGGCTGTCAAGCATCAGAACAAGCTGCCCAGCAAAGCGGTGAAGTCACCATTCTTGAATGTGTTCAAGGAAGTGCCACATTCAAGGATGTGGCATTTAGCACCTTTGTTGGTTGACATGGCAGAGTTCACACAAAGGATGGACTCAATTTTCCAACCTTAATGTTTCTATATAAAGCTTCTTTACTGGAAGCTTTGGAGTTGGCATGTATGGATTCACTGGTATCCATATATAATTTATGTGGGTTTTTTATACAGTACAAATGTCATTCTCTTAGATAAATTTTTCTGCTTATGAGTTGACCTCTTTAATGTCAGTAGTAGATATATTAATAGAATCATGGTGATCCTAGGGTATGTACATCTTTTCATACAATTCTTTCAGAGCAAATCAATTCCAACTGGCAACAGAACCTCAAATCAGAATGACAGGAGAAAGGTAACGATAGACTGAGTCTGCCTGGAATAGATATCCCAGCCATAAAAATATGCACACAATTCAAGAAACTAATCATGCTCTCTCAAAGGAGAGCCTTGGAAGGAGGGCTGCATGCATGGCTGTGGAGAGACTGCTTAGAATCAAGTAATGGTTTATGAGAAATGTCAAACTGCACTTAGCTGTCAAAGCTCATAATTTCATCCTGCAGTGGACAGTGCTACTAGAGTTTGCACTTCTGGGGGGATAACAATTGTGCTATATCATTTGAAGAAATGTAGAAAAGCATCACATGCAGTGAAACTGAGCATTACAGGATGCATTTGACTGTCATCATGGTTATAAATAAAATACAGCCTAGAAGGTGGTAACCTGTTATTACTCAAATATCATGAAAAGTTGTGCTGGAGATGCTCAGGAGGATGGTCAGAAGGAGTAAGCTCAGCCTAATGAGCTCAATTTCTCCAGACTGACCATTTATTGCAATTTTATTGGTAGGCAAAAGACACTCTTCTGTGATTATCATCCATCTTGTCTGGGAAGCCTTTAACAGATAACACAGAGAAACCAAGAAAGGAGATAATGGTAAACTGTATTAACATGGACAGCTTCCAGTGCTGCTGCTTGGGCATCAAAACTCTTCAAGGATCTCCAGCCAGGGCCTCTGGCAGACAATGGGTAACAAACACATTTCCTGCAGAAACAAGTTGTTTTTTCATTATGCCCTGGGAGCTGCCTTTCATACCTTGCTGGCGTTACCATCATACATTGCCACTGCAAAGCAGCAGATTTGAAGGTAAATGGACAAGAAGTAAGTTACCAAAAAAAACCCCAGAGAAACATAACAAAACAAAACAAAAACAACCAAAAAAACCCAAACAAAAAAACCCTACAAAAAACTCCAAAACAAACCAAAAAAAACCCCTCAAGTCTGTCATTATAATATCTACTGTGTAGTGTGATTTGGTGGGAGGAAGATCCTATTTGTGTTGTATCCAGTAGTCATTTTACAGAATTCAGATGCATAAAGAACTCTTTGTTATAAAGAATATTAATGAATGCATATATTGACAGATGGAGAATTTTCTGAGAAGTAAAATAGTTATTTAAAATATTTCAAGCAGACAAGGAAATTAAGTAAAGCATGTATTCAGCCGTGTGGGAAGTCCTGTTGACCCTTTAGGTTAAACTTAGAGTGTCTGTTATTTCTCTGTCAGTTTATATGGCATGGCACCTGACCGCTTTACAAGTTTGAAATAATTTTAAATATTTCTGTGAACAGGTTTCTTTAGATTTTTACAGCTTTAGTCTCAGTGTGTGTTCTGAACACAATGAAGTAGAGAAGTAGAGAGAATTTTGTTTTTATAAGTGGTCTGCACAAACTGTTATTAAAAAATGCTTTACAGAATGGCTTTTAATATTTTTTTTCTTTGCAGGGAAAAATAGATTTAATTTATGGCTATATATTTACATCACATCTTAAAATCTGCATAGTAAGATGGGTTTCTTGTTTGTGTTTTACTGCTGGGATTGAGAGTTTAGTCACTTTTAAGACTTGAAAGCATTTCAGTTTGTGAGACCTAAATGATATTAGTGTTTTCACACCCTCTACATTTAAATAGGTTTAGCAGCCACACCATCGAAACTGCAGATACTTAATAATGAGGCTCCACGTGAGGTTTTTTTCAATTTTCTGATAAAAAATTATCTTTGTCTATCATCTGATTCTGCATTACCAAGGAAGTCTTGTTTTGTTCCCTCAAGAAAGACGATGTGGGGTTTGAGCATTTATTTTGATATGTTAGACTAAATTCTCCAGCCATCAGAGTTAGTGCGGGACTTGGCATCTCACAGGATTTATTAACATAAACCAAAGGAGAGAGGTGAAGATGCGTTTCTTATTTTGATAACTCCTTTTAAAATAACAAATGAAACAACACTTCCAAGAAGTGGAAAACCAGTGCTGAAGTGACTTAAGGCTGGACAGTTCACAGAAATTGCTAGCTGGTAGTCTGAGCCATTAAGAGTTCACCAGATTGAAAATGTCCATCATGTACAAATTCCATTTGTAGGCGCAAAGTTTGAAAGCCTGCAAACCAAAATAGCAACCTCTTCTTGATGGTAGTGGAATTCATTAGGGAAATACTACTACATCTACATTTCCTTCACATTTCTTTAGAAGGTAACAGCTTCCACGTTTGCTTTTTTCCTCTTATCCATATTTGAGTAAGAATTGAAGTATACTTCAATGTGCTTTAAAAAAACAAAATCAACAACGAAGACTTCCTAGGAAATAATAATAGAATTGATGCTGGCATTTGTTGTCCTCTCCAAATGTCAAGATATTCAATAATACACTCCCTGAGAAATCAGAAAGTATAAACTGGGGAAAAATAACAGAACAGAGAGTTTCTACAAGACATTAAGGACAAACCCACTAAAAGGCCTAACTGAGGTGGGAATATAAATGTCCTCTGAACAAAGTATCTGCAACAGCTTTTGAAAGCCAGCTAGTATATCTGAGCTCTAGCAGGCCATTAGCTGAAAGGACAACTGCATGCATTTTTAATGTGTTTTATTTGGATCTTTCACATCCTGACCAGTGTTTGTGACTCCTTGAAAACACTTTGTAAAGCTATTACGGTATTTTGTTTAAGAACATAATTTCTGTTTGGAGAAAAGCGCTGAATAGAATGTGAATGTTGTTCAGACCTTTTTAACATGTTGCAGATAATGGAAGGAGTCCAAACTGGCATCTTCAAAAGGTATGCAGATACCTCTGCTTGAACCTTACCTGGAAAATAATGCCTTTCATGATGCAGCTTGCAAATGTTTATGTGTATGCAGAAGTAAACATTCTGGAGTTTTTTTCTGAATGCCTTTGTAATTGACATTATGTTATTTTATAAGACATTGCAGTGGTGGGGCTGGGCAGGAACATAAGTGCAACCCATTTTTTATTATCTCTGTACATCATTAGAAATGAGAAAACAGCAATATCTGAATATATTTATAGTAGTATGACAGAATCTCAGCCCTGCTGAAGTAAATAGGAATTTATTAAGATTACTGTAGTATCAGGATTTGATTATTAATTATCAGTACTTACAGTTTGTTCACACAATGCTTTCCCTGCATAGATTACTAAGTGCTTGCTGCCTCAAAAGTTTTGTTCAATTATATCTAGGAGAGAGGAGTTCCCTAGAGCAGCTATGTGAAGAGCTCTGTTATAGAAGCTGACCAGTGATGCCAAGGATTTCACTTATGCTGTCAGGTCTGATTTTTAAAAGTGATCAGAACCCAGTGTGATAATCATGTTAATATTTGGTGTTGAAATGAAGCAGAATATATCTGAGAATCTTGGCTCAGGCTTGAGTTGCAAACTGTCTTGTGAATTGTTCAGGTGAGAAAACTACCAAGTGAGAGGAATGATCTTTGTAAACTAATGAAATGAAACATTCAGTATGAAGCAAAAATATCTCTACTGCCCAATTAAAAGGTTTTACTTAAAATTAATCCTTTTCCACTTGAAGTTAGTCTTAAGAACATATAAAAATTCTTCACAAGAGACAATATTTAGTATTAGTTGTTAGCATTTAGTTTAATAATAGCATTTAGTTTAATAATATTCTTATTTTCATAAAGGTGAGAGACGTGAAATCCCATCCTGATAAAGTGAAAGGGAACCTTGTTAAGGTTTTACAGGATACTGGGATATTTTGATTTCTGTCTTCATCTTGGACTTTGTTGAAAATTAGAGGGAGGAGATTGCTTGGTGTTTTTTTTGTTTTGTTTTGTTTTTTAAAGCTTTTATGTCCTGGAATGTGTAATATAAGGAGAAATCAACGATGTCAGAAAGGTAAAATATAAAATTGTTTTTGATCTATTCCAATAACAACTTTCTTTTTCAGGAAATTACATGCTCTTGAATGTTGAAATTACATGTTCTTGAATCAATGAAACCTAAACATGTATGGATAACTGTATATTCACTCAAATTACTTGAGTGGTTACTCAGGTACTAAATGAAAAAGGGAACATAAAATATTCCAGGCTGGAATGTTAAAGTATTAATGAATCATGAGTTTCAACATCATGGGAGGTCTAAAAATATCTTTTATATATCTTTTATTCAGGTTCTGTTAAAAGGATTTTTGGTAGAAAGTCAATTTCTCTCTAGCCTTTGGTGCTGTCAAAGTAACTGAACATACATGTAATTTTATACTGTCATCACAAAGGAGCATCATAATTAAACCAATAAAGAATCTTTGCTTTAAGTTTCTGTTCCAAATATCTGAGTAACTGTGGAAACTTCCACAGTATAAAGTGTACTTGGGTGTGATGAGTTGGACATATAGTGTTGAAACTTTTGTTATTACTTAGGGTATTGGTTTTGCAAGAAGCACAACTGTTGTGAGAGAACAGAGGAATAACACTAAGGATATGTCTTGGAAAGGGTTGACAGCCCCTGCAGTTTTATACTGAATATGAATTCACAAACCCACTGCAGATGAGAAGGTGCATTGAGTTGGATTATAAATAGACTGTAGTTAGCTTTGAAATGCATCCATTTTATTCTGAGCTTCCAGAAAAGTCCTACTGATATGTAGCTACAGTGAGAGCTCTAATGTTGGTAATAAAGAGACAATGACAGGAGTTTTATTTGGAGTCTTCTGACAGCTGTAGAAGAAAAAGAAATCCATATGTTGTTGTGGTGCCTTTTTTTTTCCTCTACAAACAATGAAGGAGTAGATTAAAAAACTTTCCATTCTCAGAAAACAGATATTTTATTTTTCCCAGAGAAATGTGCTCGGTGTGACTGGAAATGTATATGGTTCTTGGGTCCTTTTCTTCACTCTTCCTTTCTTGTGCTCAAATGCAGCAATCCCAATGTAATCCAGAAGAAACCAGGTGCTGTTCTTTCTTGTGGTCTAAGGGAGGTGGAAAGGCAAGGCCTACACTTCTGGTTTTGTCAGAAGAGCTCTCAAGTACCTCGAGGTGGTACTCACCTGAATACACTGCACCATTTTTGTGACGCCAGCAGTAAAGTCAGTGCTATGTTCTGCCCAGCTCAAATTAGTAAATTTTGTCTTGTAGAGGATGACTAGAATGACTTGGATCTAAAAGTCAGCTAAGTCTGTTTAGAATACCTGTGGAGTTGCTATCAAAAGAATACTGAACAGTGTATCCCTGTCCTAGGTAGAACAGTAGTGTATCAAATTAAGGCATGTTACTCTTTCTGTATTCATTAATAATTTTGTGTAATCTCCCCTGCTTGCCACCTGGAGCAGACAAACGTTTCTTCTGCCTCATTTAAGTACATATTTACTGACTGAATAAATACATATCTCAAACGTGGGAAGTTTTGAATTCAGGTGGTCATTTTTAGCTTTTTAGGATGTGACTGATACAGTCCCCTCACAAAACATGAGAAATGGTAATGTGTGTGTTTTGCTACTAAACAAAATCCGAGCAGAGCACTGTTGATTCTCCAAGTAATTTGATGTTGCTTCAGAAGACAGATGGCAATGATAAACCAGTGGAGAGCTGAGAGCCTTCAGCTTGTGTCAGCAGCATGTTGGTCTCCAGTTTTGGACTCCATCTAACCATGAACTATTTTTAGAGGTAGCATAAGGATCCAAGGCAGTGCAATTACTGCCTTTGCACGGAGTACAGAGGCCTTCGGCATTTGCACAATTTATTTTCTACACAGCATGATAGGTTTCCTCAACATCCATGCATGACTTTTTGTACACTCTGGGATCTGTCTTTGCAAAGTTAAGAGAGAAAATGGACACAATGTACAGTCTGGTGTTGCAGATAGTTTGCAATGGAACAGAGAAAGGATCAGTTTGTGCCAATCTGGTGGTCAGCCCAGGTCCTTCAGCATGTGGAGGACTTTCAGGTAGTAGGTGAGCTGGTGTATTCCTAGGTAGACACTGCCTGATAAACTCTGAATCTTGTGGGCTTTCTGCAGCACTGATATAACCACTTAGGCATAAAGTAAAAACAGTTGTGCTTAATCTGTAAAAAGGAGAGACTAGTGGTATTCCTTCTAAGAACATACATGCTGTTTAACTGAAGCCATGAGAGCTATCTACCCCTTGACATGATTGTTTTTATAGCTTTCATGCTGCTAGGGTTTCCATCATAAAGCAACTAAATAAGCTATTTAATTTGTTGTAAATTCTTTTGTGTTCATGCTCCTTTTTGTTTGTCCAAAGCAAACTGCAAAATTTGCAGTTCTCTTGGTCATAAGATCTCACATCACTATATGAATCCAATTATTAATATTGTTAGAAACAAACTAACATGAAGCATTACAAAACTAACACCAAACAAAACCTATCAATAATTATCTGTGTTCTTTCACCTCACACTGCATTCTGAGCAATTTTCTTACTCTTCCTCAAGCTTCCAGGCAAGCTTCAAGCTTGTTTTTCTCCTAGTTGGATGTTCATTCTTGCTGGAATATTTATCAGTTTCTGTTCTGATACCTGTCCTCTGTCTTGTTCATAACAGATGCCAGAGCTGTGAATTTTTAAAGGCGACTGCAGCCATTGTAGTTGACAAAATGTTTTGGGGCAATATCAGGTCTCTCATACTAAAATAAGAATATGGTCTTCAGTTTTGTTATCTCAAAACACTGAAAACCAAAACATACTGTTATTGCAAAATATTCTACCAGTCTGTACAAAAGGTCATATTACCTTGAGAGCATGTTTCTTGTGATTGTGTCCTGAAATTAACATTTTCTTTTACATACCCATCTTCCAGTGTAACTGTTCTAATGCCATTGTGCCACCGCTGAGTGTAGTGCACATTTATATAACAACCTCTCTTGTAGAGTTTACTTTGGAAGTTAGACAAAAATATAATGCATGTATATCAAGCACATTTGGTCATTGAGGTACAATGAGCATAGACCATAATGATACCACTTTTGTGGCCACATTTGAAAACACAAGTACACTTCATCCTCTTTGATCCCTTTGTTCTAATGTTCAAAATAAATGTTAGCCACTGAATAAGATTTTATAATGCCACATGTAAAGTTTTGTTTGTTTTTTTTTTTTTAGCCAAGGACCTAAGAATCTTGTTCCACTAAATAAAAAATAGTAACAATTTGACAAAGAGGATGGAGCTTTGAGATTTTTTTTTCCACTGTTGCAATAATTAATTGTTGTGGGGCATCAAATTCTATTGTGCAGTTTGCAAATAGCACAGTTGTCACTCAAAACAAGTAATGAATTAATATATTTACATTACAATAGCTAACATGTCATGATAATACATATTTTCTCTGTAAAAGTGTTTGCTTAGCTTTAGAAAACCTTCTCTCCTTCTAGGAAAAAGACCCTCTATTTTGGTGGTC
Organism: Lonchura striata; assembly: GCF_050655825.1. Classification (NCBI taxonomy): domain Eukaryota; kingdom Metazoa; phylum Chordata; class Aves; order Passeriformes; family Estrildidae; genus Lonchura; species Lonchura striata. The sequence continues at coordinate 51,204,817 of NC_140705.1, forward strand.
TTTCTTCAATAGCATGCACAGCAAGATATTTAAAAGGTAGTGGATATCCAGGGTGGGAATAAGAGTCAACAGTTCTAGTAGTGAGGTGTTTTTACTGGGATCCTGGGGCTTGTGCTAATGAACCTTAGACACTTTCTATATTATCCAAACACTGGATAGTGGAAAATCCAACTGCTTTGACTACTTGGAGTATTTCTGTTCTCAGTGTGGGACTTTTAGAGAATATTTTGTATTTCCTATAATCTCCTCACCCCTGCTTGAACTTCTTTTTGCTTGTACAAGTTAAGCGACAGCTGACTTGAGTCCACTCAAGCACTTTTTTTGGCCTTTTCAAGCAAACAATCTCTCATCACATCTGTAGAGAAACTTCAGGAAGGAGTCTGTAAAACTGAGAAAAGCCAAACCAAAACTTTAAGTGTGGAGTAACTTGTTTTAGTATGCTACATCAGAAATAGCATTTAAATTAAAGGCTGGCTTATAGATGCATTGACTCTACTTAGCATCTATCATGAGCTATTTGTCTATTCAATATGTATAGATGCATATTTCTTACATAGGTCCTATACTTAGTTTTATTTTAGTGGCACTAATTCTCAAAATATCTCCATTTAAAACAGAAAGACATATTTTTGAAGTTTCTTTTCTTTATTTTACACCTCTGCGCACACTTTTCCACACAGTCCAGCCCCCAACCAAGCAAATCTAACATGGGCAAGGCTCATGAAGGTTTCTCTTAGATTAGGGATTCTTTTGTTTCCTGCTTCTCTTCTTTTAAAGAAGGAAAACTGAGATATGGAGACAAGTTGAGCTGGTTGGTCAGCAGGGAAAAATACAGAGCAATGCTGCACTGAATTTTGCACGGCAGTGTTGCATGATTTGACAGTGTCATTACCTATTGGGTAGTCAAGGCATCATCAACAGCCCTTGATAAAAGGCTGGAATCTGGTTGGGCTTTTTTCCACTCTCTCCATTCATTGACCCAAACATGCCCTCCAGAACATTGGTTACCCTTTCTTTGGCTTAGGAAAAGTATAACAGCAGGAAGCTGAAGCACTCCTGAAGTACCTATTGATAGAAACTTTTAAATTTTCATATGTTTATTTACTCCTGAGCATGTTTATCTTTAAACATGCAAGTTGCGTAAAGTGATGTTTCCTTTCAAGAGGGCTATTTCTGAAATTTGTCCATTTTATACTGTTTATTGTATCATCTGTCCTCTGCCTTTGCCTCATAATCTGTTGTGATTCCTATAATTACTATGACTAGCCTAGGAAGGTATGACTTCCTTGAATATTTTTACAAGCTTTATGAGTTTTTAAAGACAGACAATTTTAACTTCCTTTGCTTGCTTTGTATTTTATCTGGCAGAATTCATGTATAAGGAAAAAAGCTAGGTGAGCCAATCTGTTCACTGTCTCTTCCTTGTGCTCTGTATCAGAGGACAATTTTATGCTATATTAATGTACAATTAATCCAACTGTACTTTCTCAAAAAACAATTATGTTATTTTTAACCCAGAATTCTTTTATATTATAAACATTGAGTTATCTGAGACTATGACAGAAATGCCTGATCAAAGCATTAGGGATGTGTTTAGGAATTTTTTTTTTATTTTCAAGTAATAGGAATGTTTTTTCTATTTTTTAAGTAATAAGGATTCTTCTGATAGAAAGAGCCCAGCCAGAACTTCCTTACACAGAAATGGCTGGTACTTAGAAGCAGGATCTGATTTATGTTGGGAACCCAATTTTGTGTGAAGTCACTAAAGAGAAATGAAAACCCCTTCCCTTTCTCCAACCCCTGCTGTGCTTTCTGCGAAGTTAAGAGTAATAAAATATTTTAAAGCTGTCCTCAGACACCCTCATTTGCCTTGGAAAGCTTTTATTGGGAAGTGCCTGCTGGTGGAGACTGTAGTTTTGCAGGCTGAGTTCACTGTACCACAGCAGACTGAGCAGCGCCCTGCATGTGTGATACATCACCTTGATGCTCGTCAGCCTGTCTCATAAGCTGAAGCGTTTTACTGGTTGATTTCATAGTTCATTAAAACACTTGCATTTTCCTCCAACAACTGAGTGGCAAATAAAAATACCACTGGGTTGCAGAGACTGTGCTACTAAGTAATTCTAGCCTAACTGGCCATGCCTCTAGTAAGCAGTAAAATTTTTAACTGTGACAGCAACATTACTAGTAATGTCTCATTCATCTTGTATCCACGTTCCTTAAATTGAACTGCTCTTTCCTTTGCTTGTTATTTAACATTATTTTAAATTATTACCTAAAAAATAAAAAGGAATGGATTTAATTCATCTCCTTATGAAAAAGTTTGATGCTTTATCTTCAAAGAATTACATCCTCAAAATGTAGATGGAAAATAAAACTGAATTATTTACTTATTTCTGAAAGGGATTCTTATGCAAGGCTTGATTTACCTTGATTAATAGCAATTTACCACACGTTCCAAAATGTGTTGCTAGTATTTTTAGCTCAAAATAGAGATACCTTAGAATTCCCTACTGCATTGAAAACTTTATTGAAGGCTGCAGTTGCTGTTTAATTTTTGAAGATGCAATAAGATTTCATTTCAAATAGGTTTTGATAATAAATAACCAGTGAAGTGATTTAGTTTTAAACCTATATTTAGTCTTTTCATTTTTTATAATCACTTCCTTGGCTAACACCTTCAAAACACATTTTTTATCAAAGTAGTGTGAGGCTTATGAAGTAAATATAATTTCCTTCTTTTTCCTGGAAAGGGTTAGGTTTAAACACAAATAGTATAAGCAAAATGTTGGCTTCATGGTGTTAACTAAAAGCATAAAATGCTTTTTAAAAAACCTGAAAGCACAAGTGACAGTCTAAAGCAAACCTTTTTGGTATGTTATTCTATAAGAATCAGGGGGATTTGGTTTTATTTTTTGTTGTCTTTCTTGGAAAAACACCTCCTGAAATGTCTTCCAGAGATCATAAAAACAAATGTTGATGGTATACATGTGTAGAATTAAATAGCAAGGATGTTTTTTTCTTCTTTTTTAATAATTCTACTTCTCCATCTAGCACTTATGAAAGATTAACCAGAAGAATGATTGCAGTGAACCATGCCTGTAGTAAATGCCATCTCACTTTAAGGTTTTGAAAATTTCTTCTGCGAATATGAAGGATCTTTGTGTCTGTTGTCAAGAACAAGACATTGGCCATCCCTGGAAGTTGTGCAAGGCACTCAAGCTATAGTGAGATTCTGAGTACAGCAAGGGTTGAGTTTTTTACATATTCTTAGGGAATTAGTTAGTTATGTCCTAGGGGTACCGTCTTTTCTGAACTTCTTCCTTTTACTAAACAAAATTTTGTAGAATAGGTATGTATGAACTGATGAAAACTTTGCTAGGCAGGTTAGGACATAGTGGCAGAAAATGTGGTGGTAATTCCTCTGCTTTCCTACCCCAACAGCCACCCTCCCATCAACACAAAAAAGAAAACAAACTAACAAAAAACCCCAAAAACAAAAAACAAAGCAACAAAAACCAAACAAAACACCAAAAAAGAAACCCAAACAAAAACAAACCTACCCAAACCCACCAAAACCCTCTAAAAAACCAAACAAAAAAACGAAACAATACAGCCAAAAAACCCCAACCTAGTAACCAAACAAAAGATCCACTTAATAGATAAAAATTAAGATATTAATTTTGAGGCCTAAAAGGAACAGAAGAAAGAAGCAGCAGACACACCTGAAACCTTGTTTCCCAATATTTTGCCTTTTTTTTCCTTTTTTTTTTTTGGCTGTTTTGTTTTTGAGAGAGTATAGAAACATCTTGATTAGAAACACAAGCTGTCATGCCACTAGGTACATTTTAGTGGGTCATTCATTTTCAGAGGCACCAGTCCCTCCACTGTGTATGTGACTGCCATAGAAATAAGGTAGCCTGCTAAGCTGCCAGGTGCCAGGAAGATTTCATGCAGTAAAAGTAGGGGCTGGGTGTGTTTTAGGACCAAGTTATCTGTATGTACATGGGCAGGAATAATGATTAGCTGCCAAAAAAAACCCTACTTGATCTCTGCTTTTTCCTCCTTAGCATTCGTTTGCTTAATAATTTCTACTCCACAAACTTCCATAGAGGCAAAAGAGTGAGATTGATACAACCGCCTTGTTATCTATAATATGCTTTACAACAGGTTAATCTGTGAGCAGTCTATCAGGTTTTTCTGGGTAAAACATAGTGGCAACCAATGAAACAACTTTTACAGGAATTAAAAATTGACTTAACATAGGAGTTGAAGCACAGTTCCTAAAAGCAGGTACAAGACTGAAATATAAGAGAGTTCTATAGGAGAATGAATTGTATTAGCAGCAGGATAACTTCAGCCATTCTCTTTTTTTTGTTTGTTTTCTTCCCCCTCCCCTCCCCTCCCCAATGTTTACAGTGTTATGGACAAAATCTGTGAAGCAAAGCTTAACTGTGTGGTTTAAGGCTGGATACAGAAGTGTCCATTTACAGCCTGTAATGTTTTTAAGATTAAACAACCCTTTAAAATGTGTAAGACCCAGCCTAGCAAGAATTGCAGCTGGGTGCTTGGGGTAGTGCCAAGATCAGGGTGCTCTTGTGAGATCTGAAAGATAAGCCAGGAGGAAGCCAGCATCCAACCAGAACATGAAAGCAGAAAAATGAAATGGCAAACTGCCATAACTTTTATTGCTTAGAAAAGATAACACAGCATAAAGATTCTGTAAGTAATTGGTACACACACATGGTTCTAATGAATAAATAGTTAAAAAAATATGGGTGATGCACTGTTTCTTAGGTGTTCTTGGACTTTTTTTTTTGTTGTTGTTTCTTTCTACTGTTGCATAGAATGAACTTGATTTTTTCAGATTAGATAAGAAAATATGCTTTTAAAGTATCCAGGCCACTGCCACTGTTTCAAGAGTCTATGTAGAATTAGAGGTTTTGTGTTCATGTTTTTCTTTAAAATGCTTTATTGAAATATATGGATTTTATGATAGAGGATAAAACATCTTGTCTAAGACCTTTTTATGGACTGCAATTGTCTTATGAAGCTTCTTGCTGCTTCAGTGTATGCTGGATCAGGCTCACAGTAAATAAACTTGGAAAAAGATCTATAAAATCAGTCAAACACATAATTTTTCTTTTTAAAAAGAAAAAAAATATTTTAAAATGCTGATATTTTTTGTTTAGGCTTCAGTTGTTTTGTTTCTTTTTTTTTTACTTCAATATTAACCAGGTATTAGCATACATTCCCTTGAATGAAGAACTTAGAAAAAAAAATCCCTCCAAAAACTGCTGCCCTGTTCTATTTTTATTCTATAGTTTGCTACTTACACTTTAATTAATCTAATTTTATTACCCTATTGAATATTAAAAATAGGTTTTTATAGTTCCATCCTGATTCATTGAACTGCATCTCATAGTTCACTGTCAATACAGAAAACATAAAGCTCTTCCTGGGGTTATTATGTCTTTTCATATGCTCTTAAAATTGTCTGTCTGCACTTAAGAGTTTTTCTTCTAGAGCTCAGTTGGAACCACCTGCCTGGGAGATAAAGTGCATTTCCTTAGGCTCAAAGTCAGCTTCTGATAGACTGCAGCCAGACCTCATTTTTTACCATTTTTTCAACTTAATTTTTCCTGATGTTTCTCCAGATCATGATTTTTCTTATTAACTCCTCTCCTAATGGTACCACAACCACCTGGGGTGCTTCAACACTTCATTTCTACTTGGGCTGTGTATTCTGGTTCAGTGATGCAGGTTGATTCCCATTCATCAGTAGCACAGTATAATGCTTTCCTGAACAAATCCCCTACTTTCCTAATGTACCAAATTACTGAAGCCAATTTTGGCTGCCTCTTCACATTTCTTAGGCTGATCAGTGACTCTTGAAACCTTTTTTTAGCTTTATGGAGCAGCAGACCTTCCTACCTGTCTTATTTTTATACAGACAAACTAAACTGAAAAGGAACAACCCAGGTGCCTAAGCAGGGGCATCAGAGGAATACACAACATATAATCTAAGACATAACAGAGGCTGGGCAGCTAGCTCTGTGATTAATGGGAGACACTTCAGGACTGGCAGCTGGAGAACACTCAGGATACTTTAAAGCACAAGATACATGTTTTTAGGCTCTCAAATGGCTCTGCATAATTCCTGCTCTGAAAGAAAGTGTTATTGCAGCTAAATAAAAATAAAACCACTTGGTCCAAAACACACATTTGATTTTTTTTTTTAATTCAGTTATTTTAATGGTCATAGTTGCAATGCCTATACTAATTGCATTGTGTAAACTTGACAAAATGTGTCTGTTTACGGTTAGGTCTTCTGAAAAATCACAAGAAATATTTGAAGTATTGTGAAAGAATTTAAGGCACAGAAAATCAGAAAAGAGCCCATTGGTTCTAGTTAACATGGAAGAAAAACTTTTAATGCAGTCATTCTTTCTGAATATGCTGTGATCTTGCACTGGAGGGAGGTAAGGAAATATTATTAAAATATACAGACTTATGCACTTTAAGCTTTACTTCTCTTTAAGGTCCCTTCAGCCAGAGCAGTTAAATAGCACTGTACTATTATTAGAGAATTTAATTTTCTAGTCTTTGTACTGCTAAGCTATTTTAATTTCCTGATAGTACCAAAATATAGACACTTTGAAATTTCAGGTTTCACTTTCTTGAAGTTGTGAAAGTATTTTTTGTAGAATCCATGGTTTCAGAGGATGTCCTTTTTTCATAAAAGAAGATCCCAATCTTGAAGGGAGACTGCTGGGGGAATGAATATTGACTTGTATTAATGTTGGAAATAAAGTAAGGCTGAAGCATAATTTTCTTTCAGTGAAGCAATGAAAACGAGAAGAGATGCTTAAAAAATGCTAATGAAGGACTCAATTATGAAGAAACTTCAAGACTCAAAGCACCCAGGAAATTGCCACTTATTCATATTGCAGTGAAACACATTTGGTCCTATTGGGTATTTTTTTTTTTTTCCATGAGCTAAAGATTTCATTATTTCAACTATTTCATAGCCTTGACTCCCACACACAGCTGCGCTGGTATTTGGGGTTGGATGTGCAGGAATAAGCAACACTTTGGCAAATATCTCATCTTTGCCAAACATGGTTAGAAAAGGAGAAGAACCTGGTGTATCTAGGAGAACGAGGAAAATAAGTTGGAAAAGTTGGACGCATGGTGACTTCTGTGCTCAAGGGTCTGTTTAGGAGTGCTGTCTACCCTCCTAAGTTGTTTCATCTGTTCTGCTCAACAGAGAGATTACACACAAAAAAAAATTGTGAAGCCTTATGCTCCTTGGAATAAGGTTTTTGTCTGTGAAGTGACATGTCTGTTTTAGACAAAGCCTAGTAACAGAAACAATTAGCTGATAACTCTATTCTGAGTATTTTAAAATCTTAGTTTGAGATAAAACTGCATTTAAAAAGGATGAAGCTACTAATGGTAACTCTAGGTATGTTCATGTCATATCCTTGATGAGAGCAGATCTCTGTTCCTTTGTTTTTACTATGGTTCCAGGCAAATACATCTGAAAAGGTTTGGCTAATTTAGTGACTGATGTTACCTCATACTTGTTCCATTTATAGACTAGATGAAGAACTGTTTGATAGTGGCTCTATCATTAATGACAAACACAAACCCACAGGAGAAAGAAACTTCTAAATTATTAACTGCCTGATCAGCAACTCAGTTGGGAATTTCACTGGGTCATGGATGCTGACAGGTTGTCAGGGAAACAGGAATAACTTAGACAATAGCCTAGGTTAGAAGATGAAATATTTTTGCATAGTTTTGGTGTCTATTAGCTGAGCTGTGTTTGCAACTGGAAAGCACAGTAATTTTTTTTATTCAATACAGGCAAGTTGAAGAATCACAGAATGTTTGGGGTTGGAAGTAACCTCTGGAGACCATCTAGTCCAAATCCCTGCTCAAGCAGGTTCACCTAGAGCAGGTTGCACAGGATCACATCCAGGCAAGTTTTTAATATCTCCAGAGAAGTAGACTCTACAACCACTCTTTGCAGCCTTGAACAATTTAGGTTTTGATTTAGAATCTTGATCTATAGGTTCTGGTTTGATTAATGAAAAACTCCTTGGATTTTCATTATTCTCCCCCTCCCTCATCTTTTTTTCCTGTTCTACCCATTCATTAAAATATTCCTTTGATATCTTGGCGATTTGCAAGCAAGTAATAGTGTTATGAAGTTCGCTTTAACTTCCAAGTATGATGATCCAAAATTCAAGGTGGTTCAGGTATCATCATTTCTGCTTAGACTTTTATTTAGTCTGTCTCCTTTGCTAGCCATATGCTCTTCAGGACCAGTAATAGGTACTTCTAACAGCTGAGGCAGCTTGCTTTTGTTATGGGTCATAAAACAACCACCTGGAAGAGCAAGTTGAGAATCATAGGCAGGAAAAAAAAATGCTGTGTTTGACTGGGAGTAAGATTCAGTTTAGGATTTTGAGAAATGGGGTTGTGATTGGCGGGGCGACTTTCCTGTCTGCATTAGCACTTAGGTTGTAGAAAGCTGTGAAATGGATTCTATGGCTCTGAAGCTCTCAAAACTCTCAGTGACATGCTCATTAGAATGATTGCTGGTTCATAAAGCTTACCTGTTTTTCTGAGTATTTGCTTATCTGGAAACCATCCTTCTGGAAGAGGGCTAAAACAACTGTTACAAAAGAATATTTGTATTTCAAAACTATCTGCTAGGATAACTGGTCACTCTTCATCTGTTTTTTTCCTGGTTCTTAATGTGTATGCTAGCACTAGTTAGGAAGATGAGGCAAAAGTTTTTCACTCACTGTTTTTTCACTCATTTGACTGGTCATGTAGAGAGTAGGACAGTATAGGATCATCAGTGACTATAAATCAGTAGTCACCAAATATTAAAGGATCTGTTATTTAGCAACCAACTCTTGATTTTTTTTTTTGTGTGTGTTAAATAAGAGCAATCCACTCAGTACCACTGAACACTTATTAATACAGGTATAGTCCTCAAATCTCAAATAGAATAATCTAGATTTTCTGTGACAGTTTGCAAAGAAATAAAACTGATGGGAAGACTGGGATCAGAGAGCCTGCAATAACCTTTGACCAGCAAAATATCAAAGATGAGGTTTTAAAGTTTTAGCTTTCTTCAGAATTTCAGATTTAACCACGTTACATTTACACAGCAGGCTCTTATGGTACCCGAAGCCAGGTTTTCCTGAATTGTCATCATTGTAGATAGAATGCTTACCAAAGTATTTTTCATCTTTTCCTTATTCTTGTATAAAATTTTGTACCAGTCTGATATTCTTGGAGTGGACAAATTAAAAAACATGGGAAAATGATGTCCTTAGTGCTGATCTTTATCACTCAAATGTACAACAGAAAAAAAAAAAATAGATTGCTGTTGTGACTATTCCAAGTCTTTCTCACCCCTTTATGTACTTTACAGTGTGTGAATAGCTGAACTTTCCATCAGCGCAATTCTGCTGTATTTCTATGTCTTAGTGTTGCCCTAACAATGGAGAAAAACTTGACTTATTTCACTCAACTGGTTGTCTAGAGTCCCTCTATACTTACTGGAGGGAAACAAGCACAAGGAAGTGGTTTGCTCCATCCCACAATGTAAATACCTGCTTTTGGAGCAAGTCTGCTCACTTCATGGAAATGCACATTTCCTTCTGTTAATTCATATAACTGGAGTGTTTAAATCTATGTCTGGGCAGATTAAATACAGCAAAATGACAAAGTATAGATAAAATTATAGCTTTTAACTGGATAGGAAAATAAAGCGTTGCTCAATCAGACTTTCTCAGATCCCAGAGAATTTTCTTGTGGGTTAGAAAGCTTGAATAAAATTAATGTTCCAGGTAGAAATCTACTTTTATTATGTGTTGTGATATGTACATTACTGGATTATCCTTCAGCTGGGTTTATTTTCTGTTAATATTTTAGGGGTTTTTTTGTTTGCTTGTTTAAATTCTAAACAACCTTATCCCACTTTTGGTCAGTAGAAAAAAATTCACTTTCTTCCCTAGACTTCGCGAATCCTCTTCTAGAAAAAACTCTACTTCCTCATCTTTCTTAAATGTAGGAACAAATTCACTTTTACATTTATTAGAAGGTAAAAAAAAAAAGCTGCAGCTCCTTTTGATTATATTTTTGTTTGATTATTTTACAAGCAAACCTTTTACAAATGTAACACCAATAAAATAAACTCTCTACGTTGCCTATTAGTAAAGTGGGGAAGCAAAACTATACCCCATAGTATTCAGGATCTTCAAATTCATTTTTTCTCTATTTCAAAGTAGTGGTTTTTAACTGCTAATGAAAGCATTATAAAGACTAGCTTCTGAAGGGGGGAATAAAGCTTTAATTTTTTTCCGCTCATATTCTCTCTGCCATCAGTTTATGGTTCAGAAACACAACCATTTTGCTTTTCAGGACTAAATTAATTTGATGCGCTATCACAGTGCATTCAAATTATCAAAGTCTCATTCTTGCCCTAAAATATGGTATTGAAGTGAGAATACTGATCTGCTTGCATTTTTGCATTTATCCATATTTGCATGGATAGCTCAAAAATACTGAGCTACAAAATTGTGGATTAAATCTCTCAGTTTCTTCTTGCAGGTGATTATCTTTTTTCCCTTCCTACCATGTATTAAAGTATTATTTCCCTGTAGGTTGGTTGTTTTCCTTCTTGCTATCTAGTCAAAAGCTTCAATGTTTTATTCTCCATAGTGATCACTTAAACTTGGGGCCCTGGAGGTTTCACAGCTGAAGAACTTCTTTAATATCATATACAGTTAGAGGAAGCTACAAAAGCCTTGCGTACAATGGGGACGCAAAGAAGAATGCAAATATATTTATTAGTGGCTTTTAATGGGGCCTCTTTTGGTAAATGAAGATCAGATTATCAAATGGACGTTGATATCTTTTATTTTTTCAGAGTAGTACTATCACTGAAATATAACACATGCCATTCATGCCAGCCCATAGCTCTGGTGACCTTCATAACAAAATTGTGGATTAAAGGGAGCTAGACTATATATGCATGTGAGAACAGTGCATATATACAATGTATACACGGGTCATCAACTTCTGATGTTTTTCTGAAATCTTCATTATTGTCTACTCCCTCAAGTTTTCTGTGCCCTGCAGAGGTATTCCTCAGCACTTAGTGTGACTCAGGGGGTAGCCTAGTGTTACTAGGTACAATAACAATGATTTATTTTAATGCGTATACACAATATCATTTCATACTTCAGCTTGCCTCCAGTAGTGTCTAAATGGTGAAATGTTTTTTACCTGTGTAAAATAACAACTTGCATGACTTCAGTGCCCTTCATGTTTTGTTTCCAGCACTCAATCTCTGTTACTGAAGAATGGCACCTCATTGAAAAGAGAAGAACTCAGTATCTAATTAGAACTATTGATTTTCAAAGCTGATAAACACCTACTAAGGATCAGGAACTGCAGAGGTCTTCAGGCAACTTAATATAATTAATATACCCACTTATATGCAGTCAACAATAAGTGCTCTTGTATCAATTGTATCTGCGTGTGTGTCTCTGAACCTCTTGGTGGTGTTGGTTGGTTGGGATGTGTGCTCAAAACCAATGATCTTTTTGTCCAAGAAGGTTAAAGTGGCTTATTCTTCATCAGTGGTGGCTTATATCCCTTTGCAAAGATACTTTTGTTGTGTCAGCTGATACCAACTACTCAAGAGTAACCTGAGTGATAGAAAAACATGGTAATAGAAAAAGACCATTAAATAAGAGAAACCTTTAAACATTACTTTAAACAGTAATTTAAAGTGTCAGTTTATATGCATTACTAGGCCTTGGTGGATGATTATTGGAGAAACATTTTCTCATTTGTTTCTGTTTGGACATTTGCTGCACAAGAAGGAAAAGAAACTATGAAGTACAAACTGATGATTGTGGGTCTTGCAAGGTCTGCATGAAAGGCATGATGTGTAATTAGCGCAAGAATTCTTTACATAAGGCACAAACGTGAATGTCTGAATTTTGTGTGGCAAAGACTACAAAGTTGCACAGAAGAGAGATAACATGAGGAAGGAATGTTTTCTGCACCAGCATTTAATAGTTACGAGTGCTTGCAATATAGAAAACTTTTCAGGAACAGGCAGTATCACTTTTCTAATACTGCAAAAGCAAATGGTGCTATTAGTTCATAGCTCAAAAGCTGGTTCATCAGCAGCTGGAAGATTTCAAGGGAAAGCAGTGGTGTCTGACAAATATTTGGATTGAGGGGCCATTGGTGCCTTGATCCATGTGTGCTTTAGGAGCAAAGGCTCCTAAAAGCTTTTTTTTGTACTTACAAAACTGCTGAAAATACTTTTATTTCTATATCATACTGCTTAGGCAAAATAGAAAAATAGGAGTTTTTCCAGTTTTATGAGTTATAATTTCCATATTTACAGATGAAACTCAATAATTTTGTATTTATATCATCATCAGTAATTAATTTTTGTCTGCCTAGCATAGTAAAATGTTCAAGCTTGGCATGTTTAATGTCTTTTACTTATGATTAATTATCAAAGTGACAATATTCACCTATTTCAGTTTTATGCAGGGAAGTGCCATTATGGCAAAATGCTCATTTATCATTAATATGGGTAGTTGAGGAGGCTGTTTCTTCATTTTATAATCCTTTCAAATTACATATTGCATCATATTAACAGCATGTTACACTGCTATTCTTATGGCTACTTTTGGGCAGTCAGGAGACATCCCAGTTTCTAGTCCATACACTCTTTAATCCTTGGCACTCACTGAATGACTGCTTCTCTTCCTGGAACTAATTTGGAGGGTTAAAAGGATCAGGATCTTTGCCATCATTTGTTCTACTATATTAAAGGATAAATAAGTGAATAAAACTGTGCTCTGGTAGTTTTCAATTCAGACCCCTATGAAAATGACATGTTCCTTGCTTCTGTCAAAGTTTGGAAGTTTTTCTTTATCTGCTGGAGTTCCTTAACTGCAATACACACTAGGCCAATAGTAAGAAGCTTTTGGACTGAGGCCTGTAACAAAATTTGCTGTTTCTTTCCACTTTTTTTCTCACTTTATTGTATAGAAAATACTATTGTGTATTTGTTGAAGACTTTGGGAAAACTTTTTGACTTCCACTGAGAAAAAGGATTTTTACTTTTGACTAAAGAGGCATTTCTTGGTGCTATGTCTTTACTTTTTTTTTTTTTAATTTTCTTTTTGAAGTTCTAAGAGAGCTTAGCAACCATCAGACTCTGAGTATGTATCCTACTGGGCAGTCATACTTGCTTTTAAATTTGAATAGTTAAGGGGGGTTTTGTTTGTTTATTTGTTTGCTTTTTCCCCTAGGAGTGACATTCACACATTACATTGTGCTGCCTTTAGAAAAGCTTCAGTTGGCCTTCAGTTTGGCTCTAGTCCATACAGCCAAGCTCTTTAACATCTGAGAGGAACAGCCTCAGGATATCTCTCTGTAGGATACAGTTTGCCTCCTAATCTTCCTTTTTGTCTATAGATGCCCCTTCAGGAAGCTTCTCATATCTGAAATCAACTAAATAAGGATAAAGTGGAGTAAAAAAATTAACATACTTGTTTTGCCATGCCAGAATGGCAATACTGAATGGCAATTTGCAGAATTAAAATATTCTTTTAGGGCCTAGAGCCATGTTCCATGGACACACATTAAATGGTAAAGCTCTGACCTATGAGCTTTCTCTGTTCAACAGAAAACCAGGCTTGGTTCTTGGTGGTGGTTCCAGTGAGATATGGACCCAGGAAATACACTACAGTGCTAATTGTTTATTGCAGTCATGACAGAAAAATTAAATAATATTGGCAATGAAATTCATACTTTGAGTTGTATCTTTTTGGACAAAATGGATCAGTTTCTACTTTTTATTATCATATATGTTTGTTCTTGTCTGAACAACCGCTGCAAACCTCAGGCATAAGATCTTAATTCTTTACTGATAAAAGCCAGGAATGGTAACCTAGTAACTTTTGTCTCAAAGGCTTAAAAATGAGGCTAAGTGGTTCTTTTATGGTAGTAGTGATTATAGTATTTCAGCTTATTCTTTTTAAATTGCATTTAACTCATTTTAAGGAGTCAGAATTTATATCATGCAATACTCAAAATAACTAAACTAAGATAAGGGTTGCTTCACAAATTCCTTTCCTTTTTTGCCTGTTTCTCCCCACCCAATATGCAAATAGTATTTAAAATGTTAGCATTGTCATGAAAATCCAGCGTGTGCCTGTTTTGTTTATCTCATTGCAAATGCAACAGAAGACAATATTTAGCCAGTGAGTACTCTCCTTTCTTTCTGGCTGTGTCTTGTGTATTAAAATTGTTCTGCTAAGTGTGGTGTCCTACAGTAAGGCAAAAATATGCATCTTTATATACTTTACTGAGAAAACAGCCATTTCTAGGAAAAGATTAAAATCTTCCAGCAGTTACCTTCACCTAATTATTTTGTTGTGTCATGTTGGAAGCACTTTTGGGAGATGCAAAGGGAAAAGAGAAGAGAAAAACCCTTTTGAATACTCAAATTTGGGTTTTTTTTTCCCCTTTGCCCATTGATTCTTAGACACCAAATTTTCTTCATAAAAATTATATGTTTTTGCCTTATTTACATGACTAAATTAACATCATCTAGGAATTAATTAATAGTACTAAATAGAAGGACTGTTGAAGGGCAGCCATTCATCTGTCTTTTGGAGCTCATGCCTTGTTTTATTTACGAGTGATGATGTACAAGTACTACCCAACAGATTGTCGTGATTTAGGAATGCTACTCCCTAGTTTAATGGTCCCACAAAGATGCTCCAAACCACCAGAGCATACCACTTCCTGGCTTCCCCACCATCCCCTCCCTCTGCAGGGGGTTGGAGAAGAGAATTGTAGGCACAAAAGATAAACATAATGGATTAAGATAAGAATGATTTACTGGAACAGCAAAAGTATTGATGAGGAAGGGTACAAGGAACAATTTAGGAGGGAACAAAGGAACAATTTACACCAAAACCCCCCCAGAAACCAACAACACCCAATGGCTCAGCCTGCCAGGCTCACTCAAAAAGAAAGAACCTCTTCTCTCCACGCCTGACAATGATGTGAGGTGGGGTAGAATAACGTCCAAGCCATTCACCGTGGCTGCTGCAAAAATGAACCCAGTCCTGGCTAGACCCAGAACAGAGATAAACCAAAGAATTTTTTCTTATAGACAAGAAAATAACTTTTTAAAAGATGTTTTGGCCACTCATTCATTATCTATCTTATTTAGAAATTATTAAAGGTTAATTCCTCACACCTTCCTGCCCTGATAACTTAGTGACATTAAAAATGCTATTTTTGTAGTGTGTAAAGCACCATAAGAGTAATAGATTTTCATTACAGTATAATTCCGAAAGTGATTAGAGAACTCTAAGGAAACTTTATTGCATGGTCAAAATAATAACTCTAATTTATATGTGTCCTTATAAAAGTGCTGGGAAAAGTCTCTGCTTATAGGTAAATAACTTGCCTTTCTAGGCTTGAATGAATAATAGAAGCTGCTGTGACTATGAATAAAATTAAACAAAGATGTTCATTAACACATGGAAGATAGGGAGCAAAAGTAATTCATCTAGGTCATAAAGGAGATAACCATATGTGGAGAACACTAAGAATGCTAAGGCCAGTAGCCTGATTTTACTTGTGAGACAAGTAGTGTCATAAAAACTAGCAGAGCATTAAGTGCATAGACATGAGAAATATTGAGTTTAAAGCAGTGTGAGATGTTTCATTTTTAGAGGGAACAAACCCTTAAAAATCTACTTGCTTTTTTTCTCCTACTTGAGCAAAACTGTGAAGACTTGAAGAAACAATATTTTGGTAAAATAATCCAACATTGAACAATGTCAATGTTCAGTGTGAATTACTACACAAACCTAGTGATGTAACAGTAATTCTAAAAGAGACTTATTTTTTTTATTTTAGATATAATACAAAGCTAGTAAATTTTCCAGTAACTTTACATTTTACTGATGTTATCCACATTTTGCTTATTGGTTTTATGATAGCCCAGAAAACAATAAAGGAAAATAGATGATGGCTATTAGCCAGCCTTTGTGTCCTTAAAAATAAAACAAAGACAATCAAAAAATACTAGAACAAACGCAAAAACAAATCTAAAACCCTCTAAAAATTATTGTTTTGAGTTTTGTTTTGTTTTTTTTTTACTAGAAATTAGTATCTTCAATCCATTCTCCAATAGAAATTGGACATATCACTTCACTGTAGATTGAATGTCATTCTGGGCAGTAAAAATATTTTTGAATTAAGTCCTTCTGTCAAATTTTAATAAATGAACCAGTAGCCTAATCTTCCAGGTCCTGCAGAGCTCTGAGTCCAAAAGAAGTTCTGGCAAATAGCCGGGAATCATGGATAGTTTAACGGTTTTGGTAGAGGTTGAGCTTTTTAATATATTTTTAATGATTCCATAGTTCTGTCTATGCATTTTTGAATTTACTAATTCTTGGAAATTTGAGACAATGACAGTGATTAACATGTTTGTGTAATTGTAATTTCTGTTTGGGTCTAGAAAAACAGCGCATACAGTGTGTCTTTTTGAGAGGTACCTTTTCTGAGGTATATAAGATTATTTCTGAGAAAAAATCTTAAATACTAGTTATCAAGAGGACAATACAAAGAGTGTTTTCTGTCAAAAACGTTTAGATTTTTGCTTAGTCATATTTGAACTGTGTTCAGAAGGCATGATGCTGGTTAGTTTCATGAAATTCTAGAGCATAGAGAATTTATTTTGGCATGCATATGTAGTGAAATTTCAGGTTTTTACTTTCTACTGATACATTGAACCTACTGGATGAAATGGAAATACAGCAATGACTTCCATGTCATTAAATAGAGCAAATTAACAAGTATGTGCTATTCTGTCCTTATTTTCCAAGCAAATCACTCTTGAGTGGTGTCACCTTGACTGGTCCACAAGCATAGCTGTCATCAGGCTTTGGGCTCTGAACATTTGTAATATTCATATGACAATGAACAACCAAAGATTTTTTTATTCTACACAATGAGTGTGATAAAAGAGGTTTGTGTGCATATACCAAACAGCTGCTGAGGTGGGATTCTCAGGTACTAACATAAATAAGCAAATTTAAATTTACTTATCTAGTGAGGGTATAGGACCCCTGACTGTGTAGTATGAAGAAACAGGGCTGCTGAGATCAGAAATAGAAACAGGTAATTTCATACATTTTTTAAAAATCTGAACTACAGAATATTTGAAAATTTCTATAAACTGCACAGGTGAAAGGATCTTTGTAAGGGACAGATGTCAGTAATAATAGCAACACCAGCAACACTGCATCTGTATGGGAACTCTCTCTGAAACATCAAGCTAATATGACTGTACTTGATTCAATCACACTATTTCCACTGACTTTAGTGGTTTCTGGATGTAGCCTTCTATATCTGCCTTAATCTCCGCATTGAATTAATTTCCAATTTTTCTAATTATCTTAACTTTCTTCATTTCAGAAGGGCAGTTCACCTTGGACCTCATGAAGTAATGATTTTGTTACAGATCAAATTAACATTTCCTGGCACATAGCTTGTTTGCTGAAAAAGGAAAAGTTCTTCTAGGATGAATAAGATCATGTGTCCATCTAGCTTACTTTATGGGCAGAAATCTCCTATCCTCAGGCACATTGTGGCTCTTAAAATATCTCCAGATATTAATTGTTTCCCTTTGTATGGGTATGGTATATTTAAGCAACATGCCTTTAGTATTTCTCAGTTTAAAATTCATTTGCCACATAGAAATTGACATTTAATATTGAAAACCTTGCCTAGCCTCTCCCACATGAAGTTGAGCTGGGTAGTCAGCATATCCATATAGATCCCTATAAGGAACACTGATCATACTTCTTCATACAGAATAGGCTCAGTTTGTCGTGCATTCAGAAAGTGTATTTGGGTGAAAAGGTAAAGGACTGTAAATGTCTATAAGCCATTTGTGCATCTCAGCAATTCATACAGAAGATATTAAAATATATCAAATAGCTTTTGCTCCCAGGGTCTCATGGCTTCTTGCACTGTGTGAGGCTTATTCCACCCCGTGGTCAGGGCTGTGTGACAGCACTGCTGACAACCCAGAAAAGCACATTTGTGGTCCTGGTGCCTTTATCTAAGGGAACTTGTCTTCTTCAGGTTACGTACAGTTAGGATCTGTCCCTGGGTGAAAGAAAGATCAGAAAATCCTGCTGCTTGCAAAATTTTTAATCCATTAAATACATAAAACAGTTTTCTTTTTCTTTCAGCTCGGAATGTGCTATGTCTAACACAGGCAAATAATAACTGTATCATTAATCATTAATAGGCCAGTAGCAAAACACAGGATCAACTTAATCCTTTTGGACATTGATGAGTGCACACTGCCACTTTAAATAATGGCATAAAAGGCATCATTACTACCCAATATGGATTTACCACAGTAAATGAGTTTGACTTACTGTATATATTTTGCACTCCATACCCTGTTATCAATAATAGTCCTCATGCCTTACAAAGGGCAACGTGAGCAGGAAAAGAATAATTGCCATTCTGCATGGAGGCAGTTTATTGATGAGGTGGACAGAAGTAATATTTTTAGCCTGCTGGGTGTCCATCTGTAAGCAGTTTCCTGGAGCTGCCACTTTTCCTTTCTCTGGAAACTGTTATGGCTTTTTCTGTCCAATGAAAATAATGAGATCCATCTATCAAACAGAGAACAAACAATAAACTCTATACCTTCCAATTAATATGTTTTTTACCTCTGTTTACCAATGTGCATGCAGTTAACTATCCATCGTATTATATGCATGTAAAGACTACGTTTCTCAAAAGGTTGAATCTATTAACCGTTTTGCTAGCAAAACATATCTGCATGCCCTCCAGCTAAACAGGAGACTTGAAAAAAAAAAAAATCAATCCATTTGAAGTGCCAGAATGTAACAACATAGTGTGCTATAAAATCATACCATCCAATCTAAAGTCTGTATCCTCTGTTATTTTCATAACTTATAGTCCATAAAAAACCTTTTCATGACAAAAGAATAATGCATTTCAGTCAAAATATGCAGTAGTGAGTAATTTCAGGATATAGTATGTTTACATTAAATGTAGAGATTCCTCAAAAATACATGTGTCTGGTACTTGAAGTCAGAGTGGCTTCTCACCACATTGTAGCAATTTTCTTTGTCCTAGCTGTATTTCCCTCTCTTAGATAGCTTTCCACTGTTTTTGCACAGGGATTTTCAAAGACTGTGGGATTGGCTATACCCATGATGACCAAGCTGTATACTCCTTTTGGCCACTGGTGTGGTAATTGTGTTGTTTCTGTCAGTGTGGTTTTTGGATTTGGGCTTTTTTCAGACCATTGCTTTTTATGGGGCTTTGCTTTTGTGTATATTTTGTATCATTAAGAGGTGCTTGAATCTGGATGTTATTCATTTCCTTGAACATGTTTGTGTTCTATTTCCATGTGTAAAACATGTGAGTTCAGCTTATCAGGACACAGATGGCACACAAAAAAAACAAACTAAAAAGCCAACTAGACAGAAACACTGGTTTGTCTACCACCACACAAGAGTATACACACACACAAAGCAACTGAGGAAATCAGCTTCAAGGTGCCAAATTTTTGTGCCTAAAAGCCTGGAACAATGAAGATGACTCACAACAGTACAGTCAGCCTTCTGAGACTATGCCTGAGGAAATTCTTAGTACAAAAGCTAGAAAAGGAGTTGTGCTTGAGATCTTGGGAACCTGGCTGGTTTTGTATTAATGGCTTAAACACTGTATCATTGCTATTAGCCACTCTCAAATACAGTAAAAATACACTAGGGAAGAACTTGCTTGCTTTTTGAAAAAGAGAGGATCTGTTGTGAAGGAAAGAGTTAGTAGGCTTTAGAATTGATGTGACAAAAGAAAAATAAGATGAGAAAGAAAGAAAGCCAAGAAGAAAATGTCTTTCTATGTATTTCTGTCTAAATCAAAGCAATTTCTAGCTGCCCTAAGTTAAACAATTGGTAGATGACATTTTATGCAGATGAATCAATGTGTTCCCAATTATAGTTGTATATTCAATATCTATGATGCAGTCAGCATCTTAACTAGTGTTTTTTATCAAGCTGCTCTGAGCTCACCCACAAATATGTTATAGAGAGAAGTGTGTACTTTTTGAATAACTGTGAATTAGAAAGGTAGATGTATAACCTGAGAAAACTTGTAGATTCTTCTTTCTTAAAAATGGATGCGTTCAGCATTGGCTACACTGATCAGGATTGTTCTTTGTGCCACAAGCCATCATCAGCATGACAATAATTCAGAAATGAGCCCAGGTTCACTAGAATATTATGTGTCTAACTGGTCCTGGCCTCAGCTGTTGGAATTGGTACATACTTAAGAAGGAATGTCTGATCTGGTGCTCTTCTGCTATTTCTGCCTTGATATTGGACACATATGCTCAGCTAGTATAAATTGGCACAGATCTATTCAATTGAATGCTTTCTTAATGATCTACATTTAAAAAGAATTACAACCAAAAAAATTAAAACAAAAAAAAAAAAAAAAGAAACCAACAACCCTCTACAATACAGAATGTCTATTAATCATGAATATGTTATTGAACATCTGATTTATGAAAAGTTTTCCACTTACCTGCACTCTTGGATTTTTTTCTCCAATCTGGTTGAGGCTTTAACTTCTATTATTTACTAATACATTGGTCACTACTATCACTCTGCCTTTTTCTCTGATCAAGTTATTATATATAAAGCTGGTACAACAGTTCTGGAACCCAGTGTATTTCGTGTATTTCATTCAGTCTGAATTTCAGCACAGTTCCATTAAAGCCCATCCATACAAAATCCTTTCCAGTAGGATCACACTTATTTCAGTAGGGCTGGAAGTGTTTGATGATGTTGATGTGTACATACAACTTCACTGAGCCATTGCAATGTATGTAATGTGCCACAGAGGATTTTAACATTCTTTGCTATTGTGTTTTTGTGATATCTCCCTGGGTAAAGGTTGCTAGTAACACAAAGTGCATGAATACTCTCATCTGGCAAAAGGCTCACTAAGACTGCCATGGAAAGGTATGTTTTCATGCAATATTCTTGGAGCATTCAAGTGCTTGGGTCCTAGCGTTTCAGTGTCAAATGGGGGGATGCAATTTACTGAATTTGCTTGTATAAATTTTATATGATTTGTGAGTTCTCATAAAATGAAAGCTAGAAAGTAAATGTTGATAGGACTCTTTTGCTCATATAAAAGACCACAGCTGAATTAGGTAAATTTATTGAAAATCTTGTTCAAAGGAAAAGGATTTTAAGACCCAATTCTTAGCTGAAATAACTGAAAGAACTTTAGTGAGGCCTACAGAAGATACATGAATTTATACTTTCCTGAAATATGTATTACCTTTTGTAAAGGCTTAGAATAGGATCTGGTGAAATAAGAATTTGACTAAAAGATATTTCTACAAGATAAATATATTTCATATGGTCAGCCACTTTAAAGCCAGAGTGTTTAACAATTCTGTTCTCTTACTATTTATAGTTCACTTCAGACCATGAGCCATCAAGTAAGGACAATAATTTTTTTCTTGAGTTGCTCTGAACTGACTGGTTGCCATGATATGAAGAGGTTTGTGGCACTTGAAATTTAAACATGACGTTTTATATCCTCTACTCAAGAGTCTGACTAAACATGCATGCATCTACTGTTGGAATGTAAAATTACAAGCACTAGATATATATTGCCACAAAGAAAATAATATTTAGTGTGATTTGTTTGGGGTTTCTTTGTAATTCAAGATAATTTAAAGAAATAGTGCTTAATAAGGCAGAAGTGCTTCACTGCTGCCTAGAGACAGTATGTAAAAGCACAGTATTTGTGTAAGGGTTCTCTAAGGAGAGAAATGCATTAATTTGAGGAATTGTTGCTTGTTTCTGCAAGATTATTATGGTAAAGGCTTTGCAGAGAATTTTAATATGTGTCACAGGCGTTCCAAAAGAAGGCAAACTATCATTGACTGGAATAGTTTGGTGTCTCCCAGTACTGTAATGTTATGCTGTGGGTTTTTGTTTGTTGGCTTTTTTCCCCCCCAAGTGCATCCAATGGTTTGTAATTGAATAATATGGCTGATAAACTTCAGCAAGGAAATGTGTAAAAGAAATGTTTTCAAATAGAATGTAGACTCTTCAAAATGTGCAGGAGATCAGCTGCCTGGACACAGACCATTAAGGCACTTAGACTGCTTCATACACCTGGCAGTTCCCTCACCTGGTGTTTTAGGTATGAAATCACTTGCATCAGGAGAACTACTTGGAACTTAACTTTATTAACTTAACATGCTTGTTTTCTATACTGGCATAAGTTTTAGGAACCAAGACCAAAAAAGTGGTTTCTTTAGGGAGAGACTGCTCCACTTTGGTAGGGGGATATGACCACATATTGATCATTTGTCTTCAGAATGAAATAGAAGTTTTCTGTGGATGCAACAGAAAGAATTTCTGTATGAAAAACAGATCAACCATTAAAAATTGATTTATGGATGTACCTGCTGTTTTTATTTTAGTTTGATCTTTTTATAGTTTTAATTAGTTGCTCTAAAGAATACCTTAAAAATGTGTCATGAATGATCCTTAAGCAATATCTATTCACTGTTGCATGATTAATAGATTAATCTAGAAGGTTTAAACTAGAAGATTAGATGTGGTATTCAATGTGTGATGAACTGTGAATTGTCAAGAAAGAGTATTTTAAAATTAAAAATGCAAAAAAGAGCATAATTTTGTTATGAATAAAATTCTGATGTGTTTTAGATAATATCATGGTATATTAAGAAGAAATAGATGTACAACCATCTGCACTGACTGTTTCTTTCTTTTCAAGTTTGTTTCTTGGAAAGGGAATATATTAACCTGTTGGATAAATGCTTTCATAGAAAAAATAGATTCTTCTATTAACATTTTTCTCCTTTTTAGTGATGGTAATTGTAAAATGCTTTACCCAAGTGTGGACTGTCAAGAGACACTGGAGAGCCATGGTCCACAGCATATTTGCAGGAAACTGAGGAAATCTAGTGAAAAACACAGTAACTAGATAAAAGTTTAGTTTAGTGAAGAAAATCTTTAAACATTTTTTGAAAATATGTAGATATGTAAAAAGTGTGACTTTTAGGAGATGGGAAAAATTCAGGCATCAGATAAGGTGGTAACAAGATAGTCATTGCAAGATGGAAGAAAATCTGAAAAGAGCGACATCTTTGTTGTCTTTGTAGTGCTTTGTGTTTCCATGTAGGTTGATACTTGTACATCTGGGAAACAAAATCCAAAGATTGTAAAGAATAAAAAAGCACTTTAAACATACTAACCCTGAGGTAAGTCATATGTATTTGACTTAATAAACAAGGTCAATAATAAACTAGGAGCTGTTACATACCTACATATGTCGACTTTTGGGTATTGAATTGCTTTTCAAACCATATAAAAAATCATTACATGCAAGTGCTCACAAAAGAATATGTGAACATATGTAAGTATAGAACTGAAATTCACATTTTGCTGATACAACTTTGTCAGGTAGATAAGCTCTGGCTAACTTTATAGTAGATGTTAACATGACATGGTGGGACAAGTTGTGTAGCTGTAACTTCATCACCTTTTAAGCAACAGAATTTATTTTCAAATCAGTCCAAGCTGATACAGAATGATTAGCTCATTTTAAGAAAAAGTCACAGGAGAAATGACAATGCTTAGCAGACAAGTGGAAAGTAAGAGGTCATAAATGCACAGACAAAAGAACATGTATTTTGTTAAAGACATTAAAAGCAGGAGAGCAAGGAGAAGGGCTCTGGTTAACAGCTGTGCAGTGTCCTTATTTTTTGTGCTTCATCATTATATCTTGGAGTAGTCAAGGCTGTACCTTACTGGTGATGATTCACCATTATGTCAAAAGAAATTGGTTAGAAGGAATGAAGAAAATAAAGTGCTATAAAAATCTGCCCCTAACGACAGTTTTCTGCATTACTTAAATGGTAATAAGGAGCTACAAGTTGCACATAATATTTTAATTTTTTTAGACATTGAAACTTAACCTAGGAATTAAGTTATTTTAAGTTTACTTCTGTTTTTATGAAGGTGTTAGCAAAATAAAAATAAGCCAAAACATGATTTAAATAAGAAGAGAGTAAAATTATTGAGTAATGGAACTATGATGCATAAAATTTACCCTATTCAGATTAATTTAAGGCAAGTATATTTATCCAAGTTACACTGAAAAAAAATAATTATGGTGTGAGTATGACCAATACTCGCTGCAATAATTTCTGTCAAAAACAGTCGAAGCAAAATAATTCTGTACTTAAAGTTGAAAATGCAAGTGTGTAACTTCCTGCAAGGGAGACCAGGTCTAGTTTCCACAGCTGTGGTCCACAGATATTAAAATAAACAGAGCTTGGTTTATGGGCATAATATTTGTATTTATTAAAGAACATATAAATGAAAGTTTTCCTTTGGAGGTGTTAAACTTGGCTGCTTGTTTAACAAAAGTGAATGTCCCTGCTATTCCCACCAGGGCTCAGGCTCCTTCTAGTCACCTCTTAAAGTAATTAGTTTCTCACATTTACAACTGAGACCTCATCTGAGTTGGATTTATCCCTGCAACATCTCTGTTGAGATCTGGTGATGCAGACCTGAGTTTACCCCCAAATAATTTTAAAAGTTGTTAATCTGCAGGAGCCCTGAGAGACTAATCCTCCCTTCCTGCATAGAGGAATCACACTGCTTTTTTTGCCTGTTAGGTTTTATGCATGAGAAATATGGCGAGTTTTACCTGTAGGGTTTGCTTTTTTTACTTTTCAGAAAAGATGAAAACTTGTTACAGAGCACATTTTAAAGTCATCCTTGTATCTAAGGTAGACTTTTCCTGTAAAAAGCGAGGGGTAATAAACATTTTATTTTGAAAAAATGAATGCTATAGATGTGAAACTGCCAATAATGTCAGTATGGTGTTATAAGGTTTTGAAAAATGAAATAATATACTCAAAGCAATTAACAAACATCAGATTTTTATTCTAGATGCTGGAAGTGATTAGAAACTGTAAATGAATAATTTTTCATTCCAGCTGTTCTGGGAGCAGGTTTTCATGCACCATAGCCACCCTAAGCATAACTTTATTGCTATTTATTTGCACAGCCCATCAAAACAGCATTTTGATTAATAGGCTTTACTCTGTTAGAGAATCACCATTATAAACTATGGGTCTTTTTTAATAAAACAGAGAAGTCTAAATCTCTAATGTATGGTAAAAGCTGTAGTGATTCTTCTGGCACCAAAAAAAAGTCTTTGGACAAAATTCTTATTAAGGTTTTATTTAGAAATAATGTTTCAAGGTGCATTTTGGTATTTTTTTTTTTTCATGGAATAGACGATTTTATATGTATAGTTTGCAGCGGTAACTGCAAGAGGAGCTAAAGTTTATTGCCTTTCAATTCTCCAGCGCAGTGTGGTTTCATTTATTTAAAAGTGGTTTGTTTATTGTTAGAAGGTTTTTTTGTTTGTTTGCTTTTGAGTTTTTAAAATAAGTTTCAAGCCCTACTAAAAGAAAAAAAACAGCTTCTGACTTTTTTTTTTTCATGGTGAAGAGTCTGTGCTGACAGTACACTGGAGAAACTGTTTTTAGTGGGAAATTGAGGAATGTAGCAGTCTTCGCCTTGCCTGAGATATTTCAGGTTTTAGTGCTAATCTACTGGGAATCTACTGAGTCTGTTAATCACTAGTCACACCCAAGTGACAAAGTCATGGTAGTTTTTTTTGTGCTGTTTTATTTCCTTTTTATTATGTGGTACTTAAACTACCAAAAACTATATTCCTATTTAAAGTAGTGCTATCAGTTTGGAGACAGGAATTTAAGGTTTTACACAGAATTTTTCTCCATGTACCTTTTCTTCATGTTAACTGTATAAAAGAGCTTTGGTGTGAATGTGCTTTTAGGATTTTAATCATTCATAGACTTGCTTGGAAGCAGCAGCCTCTCACTTGATCATGTATTATCCAAGTGACATGAAGTAATTTCCATATTAGCTTTTCCATTTGCTTACAATAGTTTTATGAATGACTGTTGTGTTGATTCTCCCCTACTCCTTCTCTCCTTTCTCCCAAACCATCTTTTCTTTATGCACAGAGGTTAACTGAAAGCCTGCCTCCTAACACATTTGTGCTGCTCCAGATAGAAAGCTAGAGCTTCCCTTGGAAGCTAAAGTTTTATGCCATTAACTGTTTCTGCTCATTGATAGATGCAATGAGTAGAGAATTGCAAATGTGTTGGGATATCTACATCCCTTTGTGCTTTGTACTAGGTTTATTCTTTGTTGTTTCCTTTGTCATCTGTTGTATCACACTGCAAATAGAAAAGATGTACCATACAACTGAAAAAAAAAAAATATTTAAATGTGTAAAGTCATAGAAAAATACATGATTGACACTCATCAAGTAAATCATTCTGTCTCTGGAAGGCATCATATCTTCATCCATCTTACTTGCAAGATCTTGAAAGCCTCTGATGTTGGAGGCAATTACAACTTTTCCATGCAATCTGTTACAGTACTTCAGTGTGTTTGTCAGCAGGACATACACACAGGTATCTATTTATATCTGAGTATGATTATATATCCAGGCAACTTAAAACTCCTTCACAGGATTTACAAGCCCATTTGCTACGTGTCCACAGTGGATTGAGAGAGCAGTTTATTCTCCTGAGTGATGCAGCCTTTTTACATGTTTAAATCTGTGGTTGTATTTCCAGTTGACATCTTATGAACTGGCTAGCCCCTCTCCCTCATGTAATTTTATCACAGAGATGGAAACACCAGGCCATATTAGGTTTAAAATTGTGAGGTTTGTTTGTGTTTTAATCATTATTATCACAAAGCTGGGGGGATTAGCCAATCCCCAGGGGCTATACAGTCCTTCAGAAGGATTGCAACAGGTCAGAGAGATGAGCAGAGAATAACTGTTTGAAATTTCGTAAAGGCAAATGCAGGGTCCTGCACTTTAGGATGAATAATTCCAAGCACCAGGACACGCTGGGGGCTGATCTGCTGGAAAGCAATTCTGCAGAGAAGGACCTGGGAGGGTCTTACGGCAACAAACCATCCATGTGGCAGCAGTGTGCCCATGTGGCCTAAAAGGTATCCTGGGGTGCACTAAAAGAGAATTCCCAGCAGGTCAGAGGAGGTGATCCTGCCCCTGTACTCAGCCCTGGAACAGATTGCCCAGAGAGATTGTGGAGTTTCTGTCTCCACAACTGGAGATATTCAGAAGCTGCTGATACAGTCCTGTGCAATGTGCTCTAGGATGACCCTGCCTGAGCAGGGAGGTTGGACCAGATGACCCACCATGGTTCCTTCTAACCTGACCCATTCTGTGATTATTTCAGTACTGCTTTAAAAATGTTATGATAATTTGATTATTATAATAATGTTATAATAATTTGATTATTATTAAAGCATTGTCATGCTATTTGTAAAATTTGACTTCAGAAGTAGCAATATAGAGCCTAATCTCATTGATCAAAGATCTTGGGGTTTCTTTAAGAGATTTTGCTTGACTTGGTTATTATAATTATATTTGTAAAAATTAGACTTTTAGCACAGAGAAAAATATGTGCTTCTTGGCATTTATTTATGCATACACACATACATACAATATGGTTCACATTGCTTCATTTTCATATTGAGTTGGACAATTAGTGAGTCTGAAAAGAGAGAAGCATGACCTATGTGCTCCTTTCTCCAAAAGTAATTTATATCATTAAATGCTGGCTCCTTGTTCCAGTGGTGTCTTGGGTGAGTGCAGCAGATGAGGCACCAGGCACTTTATGGATGTGCTCATTTAAAGCATCTGGCTTCCTCATCATGCCCCTTCTCCTCCTGGGCTTCCCAGCTCCCCTGTGTCTGGGAGCCAACAGCAGCAGAGCGAGGGGGTGTCAGTGGTGCTGGGGAACCATGTCTGGGAGGTGGAGGAACAGAGCACAGGCACATCACTGCTGTGTTTGTACACCTCAGCACCCACCTCTCCCCAGATGACAACCTTTCACTGTATGAAAAATTATTCTTTAGAGGCTTGCCTTTCTTATGCTAATCAACAGAGCTGATGTTATATTCTCTCCTTTTTGCTTTTATCATCATCTGCTTAGCTTATTTTCCTCTAGCATCAAACTCTCTCCAGCTTTAATTCTTTTCTCACACAGATAAATTGAAAGCTGCAATTATTTACAGAGTGAGAGGAGGGAGGAAGCACATTAATTTATAAATCATTTTAAATTTACTATTCATTGAAGGTGGAGTAGGAAGAGCTCTGGCCTCTATCCACTCAGCATGACCAGAAAACAACAGACCTGTTTAGTCAGAAATAGTGCCAACTATTCCAATCTCTTACAGCAGCCTTGTTCTGCAGGGACCATCTGAAAGATGAGGTCTGCCTTTCCCTGACCCTGCACAGTTTGTGGCTTTGCTGCTAGAAAAGTCAATACCTCTTCTGGTTCTTACATTTATGCATTTTCTTTCTAGGGGACTGGGTTACCACTGTCAGTGTGTTTTACCTAGATCAGAGAATCCTCTCAGTGTTGCTTTTGGAGTGGAAGGCTAAGGAGTGGTGGCCAGGAGACAGATATTGGAATATTTTTATATGGTATTAAAACTGCCTGGGGCTGCTCAGTGGAACTGAGAGGTGGGGGGAAGAAATTAGCACATGTTCTTAGACTGTATACCATCAAATTATAGAAGACCAGATGAGTAATTTATAATGAGTAATAAGCAATGTGTAATGAACATGTGTGGAAGGGAGAACATGCGAGTACTACCAAGGCTGTGGTTAAGGTATGAACCAAGGAGCACAATGGTAGGAATGGTTACTGAAAATATTTGTTAAGAGTGGGTAAAAGAACTACTTCAAAATTGCAAGCAAATTTCCTTGTATTCGGTTTGTGTGGCAAAGTTTTAGTAGAGGGAGTGCTACAGGGTTGGATTCTCTGAGAAGCTGCCAGAAACTTCTACAGGGACAGAGACAATACCAACAAGCTCCAAGATGGACCCTGTGCTGGTCAAGGCTGAGCTTGTCACCAACAGCTAGAGTTCTTCAGGGTCAGGGAAGGAGGGGGAGGAAGCACTCTAGACTCTGAAGCAGAGATCCACCTGCAGCCCATGAAGGACTTCACACCAGATCAAGTGGATGTTCAAAGAAGGCTGTGGCCCAGGAGAAGTCTGTGGAGCCCATGGAGAGAGGCCTTCACACGGGAGCAGGCTTTTTGGCAGGAATTGTGACCCCATGGGGAACCCACGCTGGAGCAGTCTGTGAAAAACTGCAGCCTGTGGACATGAATCACACTGAATAAGTTAGTGGAGCACTATCTCATCTATTAGGGGCCCCATGCTGGCATGAGAGAAGCATGTGAGGGGTCCTGCTGCTGAGGAGGAAGGAGTGCCAGAGACAACACGTGATAGTGACTGCAACCCACATTCCCATCGCCCTGCATGGCTAGTGGGGAGGAGGTACTGAACCAGCAGTGAGGTTGAGCCTAGGAAGAAGGAAGAGGTGGAGGAAAGGTGTTGCATGATTTAGTTTTTATTTCTCATTTTCCTGCTCAGGTTTGATTGGTAATAAATTAATTTCCCCAAGTTGAGTCTGATTTGCCCATGATGGTAACTGCTGAGTGGTCTTTCCCTGTTCCTACCGTGTCCTGTGAACATTTCTTTATAGTTTTCTCTTCCTTGTCCAGCTGAGGAGAGCAGCTTTGGTGTTCACCTGGCATTCAGCTGGAGTCAACCCACCACAGTCCTGTAACATATGGAATAAAATTAGAAATATATGGCTTGCATGTGTAAGGAGCGTAGGTGGATTGAAGTGAACAGCTTTTTTCCTTCTGGGTTTCACACAAACCCCAGAAGACATTAAGAAAGATACAGCAGAAATTATCATCAGCCTTGGGATATGCAGTATGCTTATATCCAGATAGTTGTGTGGCCCTGTGCAAAGATCAAAGACTTGCATGCCACTTTCAGAGAAAATGCCAGGAGCCTGTGCCCTTTTGGCAGCTTTCTTAGACTGGGTCCTGGTTCTGGCAGCAGCTGGTGGTGGAGGCAGGGAGATATCTGCCAGCCCCGGCACCCCTGCGTGAGCACATGTTGTGTAGTCAAATTGCAAGCATGAAACATGACAATGCATGATAACAGCTCTGGTGTTACTCATGCTGGTGATCACTGTGACAATCTGGTTCCTTCTTCCCACCTTTAGGTCTATGCCAAAATGAGTTCTAATTATTGTATTTGCTTTGGGATAGCCTCTTTGATGGCAATACACCAGAATCCAGGCTACCAATGCCTATCCAGTTTTCCAAGCTGTACCTTAAATGATTTTTTTTCTGTCCCAGCCTTTCATGTAGGTGATGGTGAGTGATGGCCAGGACCATGCTCTGTAGCAGTTAAAGCTAATTTTTAAATTACTTGGATTTGCAACATTTAATCTCTAAATAAGCTTAGAAATTAATACAGGGACAGGTGCAGTCTTCAAAATTCAGCTGTGTTCACTGCAGACAATACTCCCCAACTGCTGGTTGATATTGAGTGCCTAACTTTTACCACCCTTGGAGGTCTACAGTTTAAAATTAGCTGATCTGGTTCATTTGTGTCTGCTGATAAAGTAGATGAGGCATGCTGGTGAGATTTCTCCCTGCAGAGTTGTGAGCTACATAAAGGACGTCTAGAAATGAGATAAACATGCAAGAACCCTTCTCCTTCTTTAGTCCTCATGTCCTTATGTTCTGCCCCTCAGACGTGGCTCTTGGTAAGCAGGGAATTGTTGTTGTGTAACTGAGGGTTGCTACACATTTGTGTCATGTGGTTTTGAAACTGGTCCTTTTTGGACTGCCTGGAAGGTGTGCAGAAGTCTTTTAGGAAAAGAAGTGTAAAATGGGGATCATCTGATGCTGAGACTTGCTGATACTACTCCCACTGAATCAGTTCTATGAAAATTAATTTATGTGGTATTTCATTACAGGAGCCTGCTTTGCAGCTGTACTTTAATAACTATTCTCCACTCTTCCCACCAACAAGAACAAAATACATAGATAATGCTCTGGAAAATAAAGCAGTGGATTTTGTGGGAGTTTTAAGCCTGGATATTTAGTGCAGGAAGAGAGCTTTGCAACTCAGACAGTGCACCACACTTTTCTAGATGGGTCCCTGTAGTATCATAATAGGAAAAGAATGACCTGCAGTGGACAGCAGGGGTTTTCCATGAGGTTTAAGTACTGCAACTTGTAACTAGTAGTATTTTTAGAATGCTGTTGACCTCTGTGAAAACATTTGCATGCTTTAAGTACAGGACTTAAATATCTTGCAAGAGAAATGTAGAAATTTCAAATCTTGGATCAGTACTAATAGTATACAAATCCTTTTGTTTGGCTTGACTATTTTGAATTCCAGACTATTTCTTTGAGGATATGAATGGAAAGTAGTTTTCAGCCTATATTTTGGGAATTGTGGATTTGTTTTAATAACATGAGTGCTGGGGTGCAAAAATACTCACTTGGAAATAAGTAAAGTCATGGGGGAGTTTGGAGTATTTTTGGAAAGTGATGCTTTATGGTGCAAACATTTAGGTAAAAAACAGCTAATTCCCAGCTGATCAGATTAGAATTTCTATAGAAAAATGTGTATTAGAGGGTGTATTAGATTGTAGTTTTGCAGCATCTTACTTTATTATTAAATTACTAATTCTGGTCATCTTATAAATGCTATTAGAGAATTGGTGTAGAAGCATTATTGCTATTTTCTTTCTTTTAGATGGCAATCTACACAGAACAAATTATCAGCCATAGTCTCCATTAGAGACTATGAATTTGGGGGAGGCTGCTATTTTCATGTACCAAATGGGCTTTAAAATTTACTATATTAGTTCTCATTTTAGCTAGTTCACCTGGACCTGGAAGTTAATTATGCCAACACAACTGATCTTATAAGTATGCAGTGATGCTTCCTGGCAGGAACCTCTGGACCAAAAGCTGGAACATTCTTTTCCATTGTAAAGGAAAATACTTCCTATGGTTTTACATAAAAACTGAAAATCTGATGACAAATGTGAATATATTATGTTTTATACTTAATTTTACTGGAAACATCAGTTGTACTGAAGTGTATTGACAGAAATCACTAATTGTCTGTGCTGATAGAAAGCAAATTATAACATTTTTAAATATCATGAAATTCAAAACAGAAATCTAATTGACAGCCAACAGCAGAAAGTTCAGTTTTAAAACACTAAACTATAAATTCTGAAGAAAAATTGTTTACTATAGGAACTAATATAGAGAATATGTCTTGTAAGAGTTGCCCATTAATGCCAGTTTTTTATGAGTTCTGCATTCCGTTTCCACAATCTAATAATAGATAAAATAGTAAATATTCACCATCCAAAAGTATCCAAATTTTAAAAGAAATTATTAGAATGAAACTACATTTTTAAAAGTGCTTTTTAATCATATTCTCTAAAGGTTTTGTTAAATCATAACTTTTAAATTACCATTTTGTTTATTCAGGCAAAACCAATAGATCTCTTCCAGAGTGAATGCTAACCATTACAAATTATTTAATATAACAATTTAAACCTACTTAAGGGGCAGGCAAAGCTTCTCTCTCCGTCTCAGTCTTACACCTTGTGGACTTTCCCTTTGCTTGTCTAGATCTTATCATTGGCGTAAAGCAATGATAAGAGCTGGGTGCAATTCAGCTCACTAATTTGTTTTTCAGTTTTTGTGTTCAATATTATTACTAGACAAGCTTTAAAGCTTTGTTTCAATACAAACCATTCTGTGATCCTATGAAATTCTGAACTTTAAGAAGCTGTATTTTAGGGGGTTGCCCTACTTGTTCCCTCTACCTTTATTCTTCTACCCTTTCTTTTTTACTACTGTATAGGTGCCTAACTGTAAGTGCTGCTGTCTGCAGTACAACTCCTTGGTCTTCTGAAGAATACCTGAATTTGAGGCACCAACCTATATTCCTTCTGTAAGCTTCCTTGATCTACTGTGGCTGTTCTGTCCCTTGAGCTGCAGTGTTTTAATCTGATGAGCATAAATAGCATTTAGAAGATCATCTCTGAGTTTTGAGACTCCTTCCTGAGGAGCATAGGCTCCACATGGAAGGGTTTCATGAGACACTGATCTGGCACCAGCTCACATGTTGCTCAGCTGACTGAGTGACTGGCTGCCAACAGAAGAAAGAACTTTCTCTTCCCACTCCTGTCAGAGCTGTCCTACCTAGTGGGCTATGCAAATCCCACTTGAAGTAAAGAAAGCAGAAGTTCACCCAAGGGATTGTGATAAATTTTGAGGGTAGATGGATACACAGAATTCAACCACTTTGTTAAAAAAATAATAGATAAAAGCAAGCATCAGTAAGCAAGAAAATTTGTTGAGGTATAAGGAGTAGAGTGGGCAGGTGAAAACCAGTCAAGGTTTCCATGATACAGTGGCATTAGCTCAACTTCAGAAGACACTACAGCTGAATGTTCATGCTCTTGCATCTCCAAAGTAACATTTTGCAAGGTAGAGTGCTAACTCTAGCAGGAGGCAAGAAACAAAAAAAAAAGAAAGAAAATCCTGTAAATTAAATATTTCCTCTATGTTAACCACTCTGACACAATCATAATAATATTTTTTCAGTGTTTGCAAATACTGACTCTATAGTCTTCTTATTCATGCCTCACATTCCCTGTCTGTACAATGTTCTCTGTGTAGAACTTGTACTTCAAGTAGTAAAAAATTATTTTTGGTTATTATCTTATCTGAAAATCTCACTAATTATGGGGACTTATTTTAGTAAAAGTATGAGGAAACGGCTGGGAGTATTTGTGTGTTCATTTTCCATTCCTCTCAACTCTCTCTTTTTCTTCCTTTTTTAAAAAGTTTTGATGATCATCTACTGCTTTAAGCTCATTCACATTAGCCAAGATTTATATGGATTGTGCTGTCCCTCTGTTAGTATTTTCCTTACTTGAGAGTGTGACCATCTGGTGAATCATGTCCATTGTTCTATCTTGGGAGACAATGGAGCACAAGATATTTTGAAATTTGGGTAATAAAATACTGCCAAAAGTGACCCTTGAAATTGAGGTGACATTTAGAAATAAAAATGGAGTTGGCAATTTTATTTTATATGTATATACGTACATTTCTTCATGCATGTACATGTGTGTTTACACATCTACACAGCTTTTTAAAAGTTATAGACATGAGCATCATACATGTAGACACAGGGCTGATAATTTGTAACAAGCCTTAATGAACTGGCATGTTAGCAGCTCTGAATATAACCTCCAAATCACACAGGCTTACTTTCTGACCTTGCTCTTCAAGTAAAACAAAGAAAAGCATGTTTAGAATAGAAGGTGGTGTTTTCAAAGGAGCTTTGGATGAGTACCTCTGAAATTTAGAGACTGGATCTACTTATGCTTTTCTAATGATATGTTTGAATTAGTTTATTTTAGGCATTTGAATTGGAATATTTGTCTTAGTCTTCCTTTATCTGTCCAAGATATATGCTAGCACATTTTTCAATTAAAAAGAAAACTCTTGGGCTGAGTTACTAAATTTCAGCATAAATTTTTATTCTGAAATTATAATCCCCCAAAAATAGCAAGGGGAAAAATTATAGCTATCTGACACTACCTTATCTGTATAGCTGACAGCAGCATCACTACAATGAAAGAAGATAGCAGTGTCTCCCATTGATTGTTGTTTGATGAATGTAAAGCAATTTACTGGAATGCAATTAGCATTTGCAATGGCATTACCGTGGGGATTTTTTTATGCTGGCTCTGAATTGAAAAATCTATACATTTTCTGTCCATGAGTCACTTCTTAGGAAGCTTCTTTTCACTTGTAAGGCTGTGTATTGCTGTGGAATAAGTTTTTTCAGTGTTTTTATAAGAAGAAATATATGTCTTGGGAAAAAAATAGCTTCTAAATGGGAATATCTTAGCAACTTTAAAATACTGTAATAAACGTGTAAATTAAGAGGCTTGAAGTACAAGGATTAAATAAGCACAGCAGTGTCCTGAAACCATAAGAGCGTATGATGGCAGAGTAACAATAGTGCTAAAAACATTCAGATTGCCAGTAAGAAATGTGCATGCATGCAAGTGCTCAGTTAGACACACTGTTCTATCTACACTTTAAATGGGTGTAAATTTAGTTATCTTTACATCATGCAAAGTATAGAGAGATTTTTGAAAAAAAAAAAAAAACACAAATATGTTGATTCCTAGTTTGGATATTCTGTGGGTATGTAAGTGAATGATTTTCAGTGCTTCAGGAGAAATCAATCCCAGCTGATATGGAGAGGGTATAAACAAAAAAATGTGTGTGTGTATGCTGAAAGGGGTAGTCAACATCCTCCTGATGTTGACACATGCATGCAATAGCAAATATGATCTCTAGAGTGCTTTTTAATGGTTTCTGTATGTTATGGACCAAGGACTGTTATTTTATTTCAAAGACAAACATAGGGAATTATTTCTATAAAGATCTATCTGAGAATGTCTGTTGCTTTAAAAACACACTTATTTTTAACACTATCAGCTAAAGTATTCTTCCTGTAATTGTATATAGTGCACCATAACCACTTTAGGAGAAGCTTCTCTCTTATGTGTTTGACCTTAGAGATCTTACAAGGTCCCATTGTCTACTGCATCTTGTATACCTTAATTTCTATGAGGTATTAGAAAGAATTGCTACTGAATTCCTGGAGACTATATTAGCTTTACCAATAGGATATTATCTTCTGAGTTTTCTAAGGATTCCTGTTTTTTTTTAAATAAAAACCTTGAAAGAAAGGAGAAACCCTTTTGTTCCTGTTCTTGTTATGTCTTTAAACATATAATAAAATGCTAGACCTAGTCAGTTTCTTTTTTTTCCACTGAAAACTTCCTTCAATTTTAATGGGTACAATGGCATTTTTAACTGAGGTTGGCATTAATATTTTAGTGGAATTGGAATTGTCTATGTGCCCTGTTGCTACTTTGCTTCAGAAAAAAAAGTTGTTATCCCCATTTATCCACATTCACTGCTGGGTTCATGCTGTGCACTGGCATGCACATTTAAGGAGAGGGGGGAGGTTTTGGGACACATTTTATGCTGGTAATAAGCAAAGCACTGCATTTCCACCCTTCACTGGGGTGGCAATTGCCGTGCCCACTTCCTTCAGGTTTTACACTGCTGCACTTTAATTTAGCATCAACAATCATTTAAATACTTCATTGTTTCACATTTTGTCCTTGAGAAAAAAAGACTAGATACTTTTGCCACACTGATACAGCCTCAAGTTTTCTGTTATTTTTATTAAGACCTAAATTGACTAATATGAAATGCAAAATGTGAGGAACAAGGTAATATTTTGACTGTATGAACAGAAGTATTATCATTTTCTAAAAATTATAAAAAAATAGATTTTCTGTTTCTCTGGCTGAAGTACCAGAGACTTAGTATTGCTGTGTTTGAAGGCTGGATATGTTCTTAATAAGATAATTATTATAGTTTTCCTGAGAAGGGAGATTTGTATTTTTTATATATTAACTTCTGAAGTTAACCTGTTTATGCCTCTCCTCCTCGTATTTCAGTTTTCTTCAGGTTGCATTGCTGTACCCTTGTTTGCCTAATCAAAGAATGCTAAGGCTAAAAGCAGACAGTGACTTTGTCCAGTATGGGGCAAAATGCTGTTCTTAAGTGCTGTTTTGTGTTCGTAAGGCTGGTCTGTCACTTTCAAATATATTAATCTAAATTCTGTCAATATTATCTGCCATTCTTTTGGTACATGAGTATTTCCTGGGCTTTAGCAGAGTTCAGCATTTGAGAAAGAAACTACTGGGACTGGTCTGTGTATAATACTGGTAATTTAGTGCTGGGTGATATCTACCCAGTTTCCAGATTAGGGCAGATTCTATGCCCCTGTTTTTTCTATTCTATAAGCAGTGACATGTTGTGGCAAGAGTGTTTCAGGCAGCTGTTGGAGTTACTCTGCTCCTGTGGGATCAATGCCTCCTGGTTCCTGTTAACTGACTTTACAGGAGCCAGTGCACCGCAGGAGATAGGAGCCACTGTTTGTTGTGATATTGATTATTTGATTACTGTTGTCTTGTCACTGTGAAGGCAACAGTTCATGTTCCATGAAAGGATGAGGCTTGTGGCTTCACACAGAGCCTTCTCACTGGGGCAGAGGCTGGTCTGTGGCACTGTGCACAAGCTTGCCAACGTTTTGGGAGCCTCTAGATGCCTTGAAGGAAGTCAATTATCAGTGGAAGCCCAGAGTCATTGTTTCACATGGAGGCAAGAGTGTAAAGCTCATATGGGAGGGAGTATGACAGGCAAGCGGGAAGCAGGAGATCCTTCATGGTAGAATTTAAATGACTCCAGGAGGTTATAAAATACCTTTCCACTTTCCTGTGAGGCAGGCATCCTAATTTATAAGGCCTAGTGTCACTTTCCTTCCACCCACCCCATGCTCTTGAATCATGGTGTACAAGGATCATTTTGACGTTTTTGGGTTTTAATCCTTTTAAGGATGTTTACTGGACATTAAAGGGTGGTAGCTTGCAGTGCCCTTGTAAGAAAGTAAGTCCATGCTGACACAAGGCAAGCTCTCTGCAGCATTTTGATTTCATTTTGACTCTGGTTTTAAAGTCATTGGAAATTACTCAGAGGAAAGAATGCATTGTGGAGATCTTACCCCTCTCTACCAAATACTTCCTGCTTAAGCCAGGGAAGGTTGTTACACAAGCATTACCAGATCAGAGGTATTTAATGTGGAAGCTGGAGGATTTTCATTCAGACTAACTGCTCAAAACAGGCTAATGAGTTTGGATGTTTTAAGAAAAGATAGCAGCTAGAAAAGTTTGATTTTATTACATATACAAACAAGACATTTAAAAGATAGTGGATAGAAGAATCCTAATGGGTAGAAGAATTGCTTTGTCTGCAACTTTGAAAGTATATTTGGTTTACATAGCCAGGCTTTGGTAGCCAGGGAGCTACAAGGGCGGCTTCTGTTAGAATCTCCCAGAAGCTTCTCTGTCCAACAGAGGCAGTGCCAGCTGCTTCCAAGATGGACCTGGCAGTGCCAACCCCAATATCAGTGGTGGTTGTGCCTCAGGGAAAACACACTGTAGAAAGGGGAAAGTCATTATACTGCATGGGCAGTTGGAGAGAGGACTGACAATACATGAGAGAAGCAACCCCTCAGATCCTTTGGTCAGTGAAAAAGGACGAGAAGTGTACCAGGCGCTGGAGCAGAGGTTCCCCTGCAGCCCTGGTGCAGACCATGGTGAGGCAGCTGTGCCCCCGCAGCACAGGGAGGTCCATGGGGAAGCACAGATCCACCACAGCCCATGGAGGACCCCAGGGCAGAGCAGGTGGGTGCCCAAAGGAGGCTGTGACCCTGTGGGAAGCCTGTGCTGGAGCAGGCTCCTGTAAGGATCTGTGGCCCCACGGAGAGAGGAGCCCACACCAGAGCAGGTTTGCTGGCAGGACTTGTGACCCTGAGGGGGCACCCGCTGGAGCATCTGGTCCTGAAGGATTGTGCCTGTGGAAAGGACCCAAGCTGGAGCAGTTCATGAGTGGATGAAGCCTGTAGGAAGGACTCACATTTAAGTGGGTTGATCTCCTGTGGGAGGGATACCATGCAGGAGCAGGGAAAGAGTCTGAAGAGTCCTCCTCCCTCTGTGGAGGAAGGAGCAGCAAAGACAATGCATGATGAACTTATCACAATCCCCATTGCCCAAAACAGAAGGAGAATTGCCATCTTCTAAAGGATCATAGAACACATGGAAATCTCTTAAGGAATGTTAAAGTAAACAGTAATGCTAAAACAATACTGCACAGACATGAAGGGGAGGCAGTGGCACAGCAGAATGCTGCAACTGTATTTAGTCTTAACACATTAGGTGTCTGCAGAAGACGTAGAAGGAAACTCACAGTATGCTCCAAGAAATTCAGGAATATTTTTAAGAAATTAGTTGCACTGAGACTTCCTTGAATACTTTTATTTTGATACAAAATCAATGAAATCACTATTGGCCACTCCTCTGAAAAAAAGCTGAATGTTTGCTTGAGATTGCTAATGAATTATTTGTGAGCATGGAAAGATGCAGTAGTAGAAACATATGATGGCTCTTGAATGCGATGTCATTTCAGAGGGTTTAGGATTGAGTGTCATTAAGAATAAAGGATGACTGATACCGTCTTTGTCACAGTACTGATTTTCTTATGGTTTCCAAGGTAGAAGTTTCCAATAAAAATAAAATAATGAACAGAACAATATAATCAGTTTGTCTTATTTGAACTTGAAAATATGCTTAATTCTCAGTTTGCATTGGGTTCAGGTTTTTGTTTGTTTTTGCTAGGGGTTTTTTATATCTCGAAAGCTTTTCACAGTTTCAAAGATTTTAGAGTTTACTTTTGTTTATTGTAAGGGTTACTGCTTTAATTCCAGTTTGAGCTGTATTTCATATCTTAATGACTAAAAAGACACATGCCTTAGTTGTTCTTGGTCTGAGTGAAATGAATCATATGAATATGTAATATGAATATCATATGAATTGCAGTAATATGAAAACATCCATATCATTATCATATACAAAAAGATTTATCACTTTGTAGCAAAGAAATGCAAAACATGCTTTAAAGTCCATTTTCTTGAGCTTCTACATAGCTTAAAAATAATTTCTACCTTGATTACAAACTAGAATATGCTGATTCCTTTGGGGTTTTATACTTCATTAAACATAATCTATTTCTTCAAGAGTACAAGTCACACCACTTGAATTGTGTTTGGTTTTGTTCAAGTTTTTTTTCTGTAATATTAAAATTGTGTTTGGGTTTCTTGGGTTGTTTTGGGGGTTTTTAATTTTTTATTTTGTTTCTTGATTGGTTTTTACTGTTGTTGTGCTGGGTTTTTTTGTTGTTGCTAATATTAAAAAAAAAATCTTTGTTCCCAGGAGAAAGAATATGTTTAAAAGAAAATGTTTAACATGTGGAAACTCTTTTGCATGCAGAAGGTGCTATGAAACTGTTTAGTGATTTGAAATGTTAAAACATCTCTCATGGGAATGAGTGAATGAATGAGCAGTTGATTTTATCAGGCAGGTAGGATACAAAAATTGTACAGATGTGGTTAATTGTTCTAAATACACCCATATCCTCAAGCATCTACTATCTTGTTATTGCCTCTTCTTGTAAATTTGCACTCTATTGTTTAAGAATATCTACATATTTTACTGAACATTCCTTCTTCTGTAAGAGTAGTATGAGAAGCCTTCGGTCTGGCAGTATGCAAGAAACAGATGTTAAGAACTCCAATTTTATGCTCTTCCTTTTGGAAAAAGAGTAGGAAGTGATCAGGTTCTTCAGCAATCTGCTTTGTATTAAACATCAAATTCAGGAGTTCCCAGGGGTGCTGTTAGATGTACTGTGATAATGGCTGCTGTGCCATTGGAAATAGCAGTTGGTGAAGCTGCAGCATGTACACGGTAATGTGAGCGTTCCTCTTTGTGTGACTGCTGCACATTCATACCTGTGCGCGAGCATTTTTCAAATCTCTGCTTGTCCTTTGAGCGTATTGTTTTCACGGGTAGTTCGTGAACTACACAAGATCATTTGTAGGAGCTGGGAAGGCTTAGTTTAGGAAACACAAAAGAAAAAGGAACACCATCACCTGTGCCAATCTCACCCCCCCCCCCCCAGAAAAAATCAAAACCAAATGCAAACCAAAACAAAACCACCAATAAACAAGTAAATGGTTAGCTAATGAAGTAAACAAA
The DNA here is from genome assembly GCF_050655825.1 of Lonchura striata. NCBI lineage: Eukaryota > Metazoa > Chordata > Aves > Passeriformes > Estrildidae > Lonchura > Lonchura striata. The sequence goes on from NC_140705.1 coordinate 51,245,761, forward strand.
GATTTTTGCATGAATAAGTCATTGCTCTGTCTATTTGTTAAACTAATTGACAGAGGTAATGAAAGTGATACACTAGAGTTTGAAACTTCCTACTACCTCTGATATCTTGCAGTACTATGTATTAGATAATGATGGATTGTAATGTTGTCTTTACAAACTATAACTCTTTGTGAAGTTGCTGAGGTTGTTGTCTGGATTTAAACAAATTAGGATACAGAAGAAGAAGTAACTGTGTAGCCCCACCTGTCAGTTTTTTCAATTAAAAAATAATCCTGATGACTAGGCAAAGAGCTCATGCTGGCATACATTCATAGTTATTTTTTAATGGAAAATTAATTCATTAATTAATTAGTTTCTTGTTCTATGAACTTATGTGTACGTTTTCTTTTTCATCCAGGATTGCACCATTAAATTAAGAAGAATGTCCCACCAGTGATATTTTTGCACATTTCTTTAAGTTCCTAAACTGTAGCAAAAATAGCAATTATTTAAGATCCCTAGAAGTGCTTTCCCTAAGCACTTCTAGGGATCTTATGGGGCTTCTTTATAACATGGACGGAGATTAAATGTTCATTTTCAGATGCACCCTTGAAGATGGGAGAAAATTGAGAAGTATAGGAATAAAGCATAATTCCATTGGCCTAGATAAAGGACAGTTTTCCTACCCAATTTCTATTGCATGTGTAATTTTTGCAGTTCTGTAAAGCCTTTCATTGGAGGAAAAAATCTGACCTTTTAATAAGTGGGTACTGACCAGCAGTGTGTGAAGTTTATCAAGGGCTTTTATGATAATCAGACACAAATTTTCATACTTGTTAAGTATAAAATGAAAGAGCATCAATCCATTTAAATCTGTCAAATATTTCTCTAAGTAATCTGAGTGTTTAGAAAGATAAAGTTGTTTCTAGACAACTTTATCATGTCTCATTTCAAGACAACTTTGCCTAGGTACAAAGAATTTTGGAATTTGCAAAAAATTCCTGAATTGGCCCTAGGCTGAGAATGGAAGCACCTGGCTTGGTTTCACAGAGAGCAAGCTGAAAGATACCAAAAGGCTCCCAAGTCTTCAATAGTGTTCCATAAAAGGGAAATAAACTTGTAGGTAGATCATAAGTAATTTGTCATACTGACTTGCTGTCTGATTGAGACCTACTGAAAACAAAGCCCTGCAGATCCTTTCTGCACCCAGCTCATTTTCCAATTGATCCCAGATCCCTTGCTTTCTGTCCATTCTCAGGGCCATCTCACCACTTCAGGAAACCTTTTACTTCTCAGAGCAGTGTCCCAACAGCATGTTGTCTGCCTCCTTTTCCTTTCTGCTCAACAGGCCCATCAGCTCTGCAGAAGTTTCTCCCAGTCAGACATGCTCAGTTTCCTTCAGAAAAAAAGGCGTTTTCTTTCTCCCACTAGGAATGTCAGCCTAACAAAGAGAGATGGGAACAAGGTAAAAAGATGGCTGCACAGTTACATTGTTTTAAATAATATATAGCTAATCAAATACTTGTAAATTTTGCACTGGATATGAAACAAATTTATATCGCACCAAATTTTAGCTAAATGTTGACAACATGTTATTGTTTCTTACCTGGCTGTCTTTATCATTGATCTACTGTTCTTGGTGGTGATGTTCAAAATCCTTTGACAACTTCCTTAAGCCTGCTGTGTTCTGAGAACAGCATGTTTTACAGTAGTAGTGCAATCTTGTTTTATATAAATAATTTCTCTATATTGTGCATATCTTCTTCAAATAGAGACCATCACAATCATTACAGTGTACTATTTGGTGCAGCGTTTCTGGAAAGCATCAGTGGTTTTAGTCTTATTTCCTATTTAATGACCATTTTATATGCCACCTAATTTGTCATTTTTTTCCCATCTGCAGTTGAATTTGTTTACCTTCATATGCTTTACAAATGTCATTTGTACGTACAAGTGTCATTATCTTATTTTAATCATTAATTGAATGGTTAACCTATAACTGATTTTTTCTTCAGAGTATTTGAGGTTTTCATGCTGATTTCTTCTAGATACAATTCATAATCACAGGACCACTGAGGAGTTTGGGTTGAAAAGATAATCTAATTCCAACCTTCCACTAGACCAGTTTGCTCTAACCCAATTGGTCTTGAATATTTCCAGGGATGGGACATCAACAACTGGAAACGAAAGTTGATACATTTCTTTAAAAAGTACATGAACATGGTGCTTCTTCTCTTAATCTGCACAAACTGCAGTTGTGATGTGGTATCACTCCATAATCTGTCCTGTCAGTTGTGCTGATTTAGTGTTCTCCTGCACCATACTGGGATTGCACCAGCAGTGGTGGTGTAGCAGAATCTACAAGCAGCAGGCAAACCAAGTCTCAGTGCTGGTAACTCCAGCTCTAGCATATATGTTCTGTGCTGTACATCTTAGTCTCACTCATGTTTTCTTGGTATGGTGACTGTCTGATGATTATAATTAGTGACTTGAATTTGAAATTATAAATGCTGTATCATGGAAGGGCATTTTCATTTTCAGGTAACAGGGTTACCTTTGAGGTGTCTCTGGTGGTTGAAGTGGCTGTAACAGCCCCTGACAGCCTGCCTTGCTCAGTGCTTTCCCTGGAGCAACAGCTGTGCTGCTGCTGTCATCCTCAATGAAGAGGCAGGTTTTTTGTGCTGATTGAGGACCTGTTTTTGCAAAGAAAATGCACTAAAAATCTAAAAGCTGTTTGTCTCTTTTCTGCACCTGGTGTTTTAGACTTTCACTGTGTAAATTACACACTTTTTTTGCTATGTCATTATTTTTTTCCCTCCAAAGGCCAAAGACTTAGCCTTTTGATTTTGAATAACAAAAATCATAGAACCAATTTGCCAGTGTCAGAAAAAAATAGTAAACTCTATAGAATATCTGTATTCTGTATATGTCACCTCTAATTGCATAAATTAAAATGAGCATTAGTACTGGTAGTTGTACTAGCAAAACAGTAATTTTGCTATAGTTAGATTGTTATTTTGAATATTTGAGAGTTGTGTTTTCTTTCAAGTTTGCTCTTTGTGGGGATATTAATGCTATACTTAAAGAGTAGTACCTATAATAACTACCATGGATTCACAGCCAGCTTCTCTGTAGTTTCAGAGATTAGGTTAGAAGAAGACGTCAGTGTACTTTCAAGTTTCAATGAAAAACCTATGCTCCTCCTGTTTCAAAAAGGAACGAAATTAATCTAAAGAACTCCAAATCTATATCTAATCATTACATTATCCTTGAAGATTACAGGGAAAGGCTAATTTTCAGCTGGCCTACACAATTTTTCCCAGATATCCTATGTTCTTCATAAATAATACAGAAACACTCCCTGATTTCTGTGTAGAGTTACTCCCAATGATAGTTGTACTTTGGTTTTGTTTTTTTTTTTCCTAGCACAGACCTATGATCCTTGTAAAGTAACAGAGATACAGTGAAATCTGTGAGCAACTGGAAATTCTGAGTGAGTTCATTTGTACTTTCTAGGAACTTCTTTTACAACTAGACTAGTGCTTTTGTAACTTATTTAAATTATGCTTCATAGTTTATTTGGGCAATTTTTTAGTGATGAGAAAGCTTTTCTAGGTGATCTGGATATAGTACTGCACTAATATGATTTCATGGAGCCTCTAACTAGATAAAGAAAATGCAGTCATTTAATTAAACCAACAGAATTTCAACTATGATGAAGTTTTGAGAAAAAGTAAAAAAAGCTTCTCTCACCCAAAGCATTCAAGTAGTTTAAAATGTTGGCATAAATATCTACTAGAGGACAAAATGCATGATACACTAGAGCCATCAAAGAATGGACATTTGAACAGATGAAGAGAAAGAGTAAATGTCACCGAAATAGAACAGATAATGGCTTTTTGCTGCTGCATAAAGGCTGAGGCCACAAGGTGAATCAGAAGAAATTTCAAAACAGGCAGCATTGATCCCATGATAACAGTCCCATTACCATGATTTCATTTCTGTGACACTGCTTGATGGATACAGATACAATCATTTTATTTTTGATTTGCTGGTGCAACCGAAGAGTGTTTCCTTAATATGTGCACAGTACCCCTTTCCTTGTACAGTCAAAGCTCCCACTGCTATCTCTGTACCAAGGATAGCACAGCAGGACACAGCCTGATGAAAGAATTAATCTGTATTTTGCTTTGAGGCAACCATGTGTAATTGTGTGTTGTATTTTTATTGCATATTTTTGCAGCCAACCTAGATGCTTCCTGAAGTTTCATAATCCTTAAGTTGTACTGTTAGTAAATTATGGATGTTCATCTACCAGTATGACAAGTCGTAAATACTGAAACTGCTAAGAAACATAATGCAGTCATTTTGTCAAAGCCAAACCTAAAAAGGAATGAAGGATCAGTTTTCAAATGGAGGAAGCAAGTTAAACCAGAGAATTCACACCAAGGTATTTGCTTCATCAAAAGAAATTGTGTTTGGGGGATATTTTATGTTTATATTTTATCTTCAGAAGTCCAAAAGTAAGTATTTTCTTTCTAAGAAATGTTATTTTTCATCATGAAAGCAATAATTAAACATCTGACAAACATTTTATTGAAACATGGATTGTGTATGTGTTATGTTTTTTTGTGGAGTGAGTAATGATTGTATAGCTGTGATTGTTTAATGATGTAAGTAGGGAAATGCTAGTAAGGAATCTATATTTTATTAGAGCAGCTGATAGAGTTGGTGGAGGGAGTCAGAGAAGATTTCTGGCACACAAACCCTTTTTCCTGCATATGTTTCTTCTGTCACTGAGAAGTGTGGTTCGAAGACTAAAAAAATATGCCATACATCTTTGCCAAAGTGGTTAGAGTTTTTATTTAAATTTTATTTCTCTAGATTTTAAAAATATTTCAATTTCTGAAGATGTTCAAAGTATAAAAAAACCTTTTCAGTCTTAACATAATTTATTTCCTATTTTGGCTTATCAAAATAACTAGTAAATATTATTTAAATATATATATATATACTGCATTTGTGCAATTATTCTGGAGCGCTTGTTCATGTAGTAGTATTTCTCTGCACAGTCTTGCTGGTACTGCACTGGAACAGGACTTGGAGAAAGAGATCACCTATTTTGCCTCAGTATAACTAAGATACAATTCTGACATCTCTGGATGGCATCTTAGGACCAATGAAATTACTCAGAAGAGACTCCCAAGTAGTTTGATAGATACAAAATCAGAATAAATAACTAAAGAATATGAACCACTAGTTTATAGGTGATGTTAAGTATACCTAGTTGTCCACACTTCCATTATTATAAATAAAAAAAGGCATTAGACAATTAGAATTCTACACTTTTTCTCTTTTTTCCCCTTGCAGTGGGGAAATGCTTAATTCTTGCATCAAAGCTATTTTCTGGATTAATTAGTTAGTGATTATTCAGTTCTACAAAGACTATTATTGATACTAGCCAAGCATGAGACTGAGGTTATTTAGCATATCTGTTCACTAGAACATTTACAGAGAGGATTTATCGTGAGCACACACATATGGTCACTTTGAATTATTTCTCATTCATTCTGGACAAACCAATCAATAAATGGAAGATTAAGGAATTTGATGTGTCAGAAATTTTGTTGATGCTTTCACACAGGAAAGTTGAAGCTAAATCAGTCTGGATTTTGATGTCCGTCTGTTCTGGATGTTTGGCATCTCAAGGACTATCTATATCTCAATATATTACTGGAATTCTTGTAAAAGAGAAGGCATTTTTGCTGTTCAGGAAATGCTTACACCATGGTTTTAATTTCATGTGAGGCCTCGTTTGCTCTTGTCTTTTTGCACATCCTTGATATCTGAACTTTACTTTTTTATACAAATGCCAATCTGACCTCAAAATTAAATATGACATCTTGAAGATAGTCTGCATTATTTTGTCACTGAATAAAGCATCTGTTTACTGTATACACATGTATATAAACCACTGACCATACCCTAAATTGCAATGCCATAGTCACTTTATGCCATCATCTTCCCCCTCTGCTTTTTTCTCTTTTTTTTTCCTTTTCTCCTCTACATTTTTGTAGCTTATTAGAAAGAAAATTTCCTTTTTTTCCACCTTTCTCAAATATTTTTCTTCCTTGAATAAGACTTCTTCCATCACTACAGATCCTTAGTAATTAGGGGGCATTTACAGATGCCCAAACCAAAGCAAAAATATTCTGACTACCCTCAGTTCTTCCAATTGTTATATTTTCCCTACATCTGTGTCAAGTGCCCTAATCTCATTCAAGACTGTGTATGGTCACAGAAATTTTACTTCCATTTAATTATCACTCTCCACAATCTCATTAGTTATAGTGTGAGTGAAGTGGGGACAAATCTCCTTGCCTTGCAGCTGTGCCCATTGCCTATGATCAGTTTTATGGAAGAGCATTTGAGGTTTGGCCTTATCTGAGATAGCTGAATTACTGATACCTGCTGAAATTATCAGTGGTGAAGTTTGTTTTTCTCCCTGTTCCATAACATACATTTTATTTAAAATCTCGTTAAGATGCACCATGTAATTAATACATATTAAAGAAAGGCTCTAACAAGAAAGTGAAATAAACCATAGCACCTCTTTTTGCCTCCTATCATAATCAATAAACTTTCTTTTAGTTGAGCTAAAGATTATTATGGCCTTCTACAGTAAACATGCTACCTACAAAAAACCTATTCCAGATTCACTTTTCATTGAAACTGAATTCTTAGTTTTGTTGTATTCACTTTTGGAATTCAATGTAGTAGCAACCTCAAAACTAATTCATTGTTGATTGTGGGAGGGAAAAATCTGAAATACTTTAGCTGAATCTACCACAACAAATCAATTAAAAAGACATGTAGCATCAATTTTCCTTCAATTTACACTTTTTAGTAGATATAGTGAAGCATTAAGTTAAATTTGTGTTCTCTGTTTTTCTTCTGGTGGAATCCTGAATTTATCCTTCATCTAACTGAAAATTTGAATAGGTTCTGAGGCATTTTCCTCAAGGCCACCATGTCCTAAAATGCCCTTTGCATCATTGTTGCTATGGCATATCATGGGCTGACATTAAGTCTTTCAGCAGAAGTCACTGGAGCATATTTTTAAAAGGCACTTTATACAGATAAGAACATTGTATAGTGTTGAATTGGATATACATTTTCAAAAACATTGTTTCTGTTTTCTAGAAATAAAAAGTAATAATAATTATTTGCAGCATACTTGTAAGAAAAGTCACTGCATTCCCAGTTAGTGTTTTGGAAAATTCCTGTTACCATTTTCATAGAAACATAGTAGTCATGGACCTGTTGCTTTGAGGTTTACATAAAATGTGAGATTATTTTCACTAATATTAATGGCAATTATAAAGAGCAAACACCTACATTATTTGGAGATAAGACTTTAAGTATAAAGTAGGACTTGCAGGCTTAGAGTTAATGAAGTATGTACATCTGTATGTTGCACACCATAAACTGAATGTGATGAAGAACTTGCTGAGGTTTTATCTCATCAACAGAAGAATTTTTGGAAAGAGATGAAGCTTTGAACTAATATCAGAGTATGGTTTGTATGATCTAATAGAGAGGGTTAAAGAAAAAAAACAAAAAACTACCATTAAAAGTTAAAATATTTCTGAGGTACAGAAATAGAAATGCACCAAATATATTTCTGGTTTTAATGACTTTCAGTATATTTTCTGCCTAATTTTTAAGACTGATGCTGTGTTTTAGCAGATGACAAGCAAAACAGATATTTTGCAGAGCATTATTACAGAAAAGAATGAAAAATATGTTGCCAGGACTGCTATAGTTTGAGATAACTTTTCTATATGAGATTTAAATTTTCTCCTGACCCCTTAGCCTCATATGCTGCTCAAATACATAATAAATGGAAGGAAAGAAAAATCACTAAATTCATGGTATCTCAGTAGCAAAGCTGTTTGAACTTCTAGGCCATTGTTTCATGAAAACAAATATAGTGGGGAAATAAGCAATAATTTTCTCATAACTGCAATATTTCAGAGAACTGGTAATGCTTAATTTGTTTTGCCTGTTTTATGACAAAATCTGAGGACAAAGAAGTCACTGGTAAACTGGTAGAGAAATCAGTGTTAAGGCAGACACAGTGGCAAGACTGCACATGGATGCTATAGACAAAAGTCATTGGAATAAAACCTGCACCTCCTCAGCTCACTGTGTTTTATTTGTAGTAGTCTCTGAGAAGAATTTTTAATATTTTTCTGTAGTTTTAGTAATGTTAATGAAATAATAAAAATAATTAACTCAAGAAAAGGGTTAAATTTTCAACAATGCAAGAAATTTTTCCCACTAGTCATCATAATACTGTATTTAACAAGAATATATAAAATATGTTTTATGCTGAATATGTTGTACTAGGACTTTATTAGGATGCAAAACACGATCCCTGTTCTGCAGATATTTTTCCTTTTATAATGTGACCTGTTGCACTGGTTAAGAACTCGGGTTGACAGGAGCCTTTTTTTTTTATTGATTCCAGGTTTGTAAGTTATTATTTACATAGGATGTACTAAATGGATGTAGATGCAAATCCAACTAACTAATGAGGCATGCATATATTCTTCTTAATAATCTATATTTAAGATCTCCTTTCCTTCATGAAGGCAGGTTGCTGTATTGCTATTTATAGTGGGGTTGAAAACCTATGAATATTCATGATATCTAATATGTCTTTTATCTGATTATTGTGAAAGAAGTACAGTTTCCATAAATAAATATTTAAATAAGCAGGTGAACTGCAGTAGAAGTATAATGCATATCTGTGTTCTCCAAATAACAATGAAGCAGGCACATCTAGTGAAAGATAGACCTCTGAACAAAACTTCTTTTTTACACATCAATTATTTTCTGAACAGGATTATGATTATGACATGTCTAATTAAAATGTGAATATAGAAAAGTAGTCTAGAAACACATAAACAGAAAGAACACGGATATTTCCTGAAAAGCCCTAAACTTGTTCTTTTAAAAGTCTATATTCACTGTAATCTCTATTATGCTTCAAACTGCATCATAGTTCATGTCATAAAAAGGAGTTACATGGCTTTTTTGTACCTTAATAGGCCCTAAATGCAAATATTCAGGACTGAGTGGGAGATGATATCTGAGACCATAAACTGAAAGCAGTGAATATTTTGAAGTGTAGTCACAAATAAAAATAAAAGGAACTACCTCTATTGTTCTCCCATTCCAAAGTAGTATAGAAAGCCATTTAGGAACAATTTAAACAGTCAATTTGTAAACCAAGATTCAAACATTGAAAAGAAAAATTAATCGCGAAAAGCTGAATAAAGCAATTATGTTCTTGTGGCTGTTCTGGCTACTTTGGGTGCACTACAAATTCAACTTCAATGTAGTTCCTATAGATGCTTTCAGATCAAACAAACTTGAACTAATGGAAACTTCAAGTTACTTTCAAAATCCTTTCAGTGATAACCATGCACACCACACTTAAAATAGAAAAAATTCTCTCCTTCTCAATACTTGCTTAAAAGGAGTGTTTGGAAAAAACTTATGGTTTGATTTTTTGCTTCCAGTGACCTAAGCAGAGTTACATTCCTTTTTGCTGTAATGACTGCAGAATGAAGCGCTACAGTAACTTTAAGTGTTTGGGGTGTTTTGTTTATTATTATTTGTGTTGAGTTTGGACTGTAATGCTCCTTAACATTCTGTTGCACATTTCTGCTGGCAGTGATAAGAGGAAACTAGAGACTCCGGGGATAGATGCCCACCAAACAGCTGGCTTGGCAGCTCCTGCAGTGAATGCACTCTTCCAACATCCCTTTCCGTCTGGGAAGCAAAGTGCTCCTTTCTCAGCTTGGGAAGTTAGGGTGCTTGTAGGAAATTTGCTAAGAGTCCTCTTGTCTCTAGCTCATTTGACCCAACACTTTGTGAGCCTCCAGCAGACACCTTCTCTGCAACTACCTGTTCAGAGTGCTTAGGGCACATCCTGAGCAAAAGCCCTGGATATGTACAAAAGTAAATTTAATGAGTTAGTTTTTTGGAAAAAATCCTTGCTACTGCTGGCCAGATTGGGCTATTGGCTGATGTGACATCTACTTGAATCTTCTTTTACTGTTAGCTTGACACAATTTACCTAGCATCAACTTAATTACTTCTGCCAAATTTAATAAACAAAAAAAAAAATTCAGAAAAACTAGTACAGTGGCATACTATTTTAGGAAAACAAAAATTTATTTATGTTAAGAGTAGCTAAAGGACTTGTTTGTTAATTTGAAAGAACAATAACTTTCAATATAAGTTTCAGGCAAGTTTTATGAGAACAGTATTATGCAATGGAAGAAGTGATAACTGAACTTCTGATGCCAATAAAAGCATTAGTTTCTTTGTCCATCTCTCCTGCTCTGTTGCTGCTCTCTGCATTGTACCAACTTTTTTGGTAATATGAAAAGCAGCATTTTTTAGATTTTATGTCTAATTTGTTTTGTTAATGGTAAAGTCCTTGATTTATCCATGGTGGTTCAGCAAACATATTTCAGGATCATATGAAACAAGAGTCACTTCCTTGTGTTTTCTCTGAAAATATTCCAACTAGGATTCACTCATCTGACCTTTAACAAGTACCCCAACCTAGTCCTCTAGGCTGGAACATTTTGTCCTTTTTGGGTACAGAGGGAGTCCAGAGGTCAGGATGGGATTAAAAGGGATGCCTCTCTAGGAGAGCTTAATTTAAGATCAATCTCTTATTTTTCTTCAGTACTCACTCTTTCCTGATGAATCTGACTTGTAGTGTAAAATACTGACATGTAGGGGTTAAGGGCACTTCATTTTTATTCATGGAGATGCTCTTAGGAATCAGGCTTCTCTCCTACATTTGAAGTCTCAGTAAGGCAACTGTTTGAAGAACACCATCCTTCCCTGTAGACTTTCACACTTATGTGTATTGTTATTGTTAACAGCAGAAATCTAATTGTTCTTTTAGCTATGGTCCCCAAGTGCTGCTACTGCTGTAACATCACTCTAGTTACTTTTTAACATTTAATTGTTAATTACTTGTCTCTCTTATTTGTGCATTTCTTTTTTCTCACCACAACTTGCCTTTTCTACTCCCTGTTTGCTTACATCTGTTTTAAACATGGCCACAGTATTTTGTCTTTTTTGGTCTTTGTTTTGGTCTTTTTTAATGCATTTGCATTTAAAAAGTAATATTAAAGGGTCTTAAACATAAGTGTAAAAAGAAAAAAAAGAAACAACTTAGAATATATTTCTTCTTTTGCTTAGGATTTTTTGTTAGCACTTGATTATGTGTTTTTTTGATATATTATTTTCTTCTTGCTTTTTAAAGATAAATGCAGCTGTCTAATAGACGATGTTGCCTTCTCTTAGTACTTTAATTGGTATTATGCCTCCTTGACCCAGAAGAACAAGGGCACTTTTTCTAAAGCAAGCAAATTATATACTTCAGGTTGTGTAGCAACATGGTGCTGATGAGCAACTACTTTAAAGCAGTTCTGCAGAAAGCACTTTGAAATTACAATAAACTGGGATAGTAAAATCTACATTTTTAGCATGTTATTCTTATGTTGCTGTTAACAAAGGAAATCTAATCCCATTTTTAAAGTCATTGTATACAATTTTCTATTCTTAAAATCAGATCTATAACATTTCAAATAATTTCCAAAATACTGTAATGAAATTAATTATTATTAATCTGTTATTTCCATTATTTAAAATCTTCGGGTATATTAAGAAAGTGCAAGATAATACAAGATAATAATAATAAAACAAGACAATTAAGTATAGGGACAAAGATAGCTGCATAGTACATTTTATAGAAATTATCAAGCAAAAGCTCTAAACGTGCATTTGGGAGTGGAAATTAATGTAAATTAATGCTTCTTATTTTTGGAACAAAAACAATGTTGGTTAATCCCAAAATTTTGAGGTGGCTTAGCAGCAGCATGAGAGTTCAAACCATCTCTTAAATTCCCTTGGGATCAGGGCAGTAATTAAAGTCGCCTTCCATCCCTCTGAGGTCTAACCATTAATTCCTCTTTCATTCTTGCAAAAGCAAGATTCTCCTTCATGTTGCTCGTAGCCAAAGACCAGCAGAGCTTATGGTCTCTGTAACCAGGGCACGGGATGTGGGAAAACAAGGGCTTTGGCAACGGGAATAAATTGCCTGCCAGCATGGGACTGTAATTGAAGCACAAAGCTAGACAAGGCTCACCTTCCCTCTGCCCAGCAGAGTAATTTGCAATGCTTCGTGTCAACTAGCACAGGCGTGGAAGAAGATGTCAGCTTCACCTTTGTTAATTAGGTGCTGAAGGCTAAAAATATTCTCCTTGTATGCGATGGAAAGACAAGATAAGGTACACATTCTGACTCCCACGTGCTGCAAAACTAGTAAGGTTGCATTTGCTGAATGGCAATTGAGTTAAAAGTAGAAAAATTTAGCTTCAATGCAAGCTTCAGAAAGGAAAGCCGGAAAGAACCCTGCATTTTACTTGCATACAGAAAAATTCACCTCCCACACAATGAGCTTTAATGGCAGCAGCGTGTCCTGGTCCAAACCTACAGACAGGGTCATAGGGTTCTCTTTAGCTCTCTCCAACTGCACACCATTGAGAGAGATGAATAATACCACAAATGAAAGAGAGCTATAGTTCTGTTAGCAAAGGCTTTCTGTCACCATTTGAAACTATGTGTTCTTGTAGCAATTCAGAGACACTTGAAGCTGGGAAATGGTATGTGTATTTTGGAAGGAATTAAACTTTCTAAAGATGTATAGCATTAGGCAGCTAGCAAAATCTCCTATATTTCAGATTTTTAGAAAAGACCAAAATAATTGTGCCATGGAAAGTGACTTGGCAGAAACGCATTTAGCACTTTCTGTTCTTGCTGATTTTTGTCTAGTTTAAAATAATCTCAGCTACTCTGTTTTGAAAAGCACTACTATGGTTTAAATTTGAATATTGCTTTATTTGCATTCTATTCAAAAACAGCCTAAATCAAAAACAGTGGGGAAAATACTGAACAGAGTAATTTAAAAAACCCAAAACCCAAGCCTCCTTCCCCCATCTCTCTCCAGTTATTGATTCCTATGGGAGACTTAAGGAAATTTATGAAAAATTTAATGTGTTGATGGTGATCTTTTCTCTTTTCTGACACCAGCTGTCTGGTTACATCAGTGTAGCTACTCTGTCAGAAGGATGCTGAAGTGTGTGAACTTTCAGGTCAGCTTTCCAGCACATAAGTGATGACATTAGCTTCACATGGTCCTTTTCTTTAATATTATAAAACATTAATATTTTATTTACATACAAGCATCTGTGTTTGACCAGAGGTAGCCCATCAGGATGCGAGGCAATAGCCTCATCTAATACACCCACATTATGTTAAATAGCCATGGACACTAAAGCTAATAATAAATTCTGGTTTTGATATATCTCTTCCATGCAGGACAGCATATAACCCAGCTAAAAACCAGCGCATGCTTTCACTTCAAAGAGGAAACGACAAAGCTATCAAGCAAATCAAACTAGTTATCTTCATATAGTGTCACATCCCAGATCAAATGTTAAGGCCAGTGTCTCATGGGAATGGCTACAATATTCCATCCCTGATGTATTTTCGACCTTTAACACTTAGTAAAGAAAAATTTTCCGGGAGAAATATGCTTTTCAGGCATAGAGGTAGAAGAGTTATTTGAAACTGGCTTTATGCTGATGATGATCCTGATGTTGGTTTTGTTTTGAAAGGCTTTTTTTCAAAGGTGTGGTAGGGTCCAGAGTTGGATGGATTAGCACAGGAAGTTCCAAAGTTTACAGCTAAATAGGAAATGAAAAGCAATGTAATCAGTTATCAAATGTTTCATATTAGAGGAAAATCTCTCTCTTAGGGCTCAGCATTGGCTTATTCATGTGAACTGCTGTTTCTGTCTGTTTTCATTAAAATCTTGAGTGACTTAAAATCTCTATCTTGTCCATGTACTTAACTAAACAGATTTGGTTTTTTCCTACGTCACTACAAGTTCAAACTATAAGGTACTTGAATCTACCTGTGGTGACAAATTCTAAATACATTCTAAACCCTTTCCAATATTGATAGTTCCACCTGGTCTGAATAAAAAAATGCTTTTGAAAGCATCTTTAGCTGATTCTGTTGTCAGTGATGGTCACCCATATATATGACAGTAGGATTAAGCCCTTCAAAGTGCCTGCACAAGGTTTTCTAATTGTGTGTAACTTTCAGCATCCATTAGAGATATAACCAGTTGCACAGTCAACATTTTTTGCTACATCACCTATATGTCCTTGTGCCATGGAGTCCTTCATACATAATAATTAAATATTTTCCTTGCTGGTAATCTAAATACTTACTCTCTTTTCACTCAAGCCTTCTTTGACTATGTGATTTTTTACAACAAAAGTAAGAATGTATTTAAAATTTTAAAAGAGATCCATAGTTATGAGGAAGAAAACAGCATTACAAAAAATAATAAAAGACCATGTTTTATTTAGAAGATTTCTTTATATACAGATTAACAATAGTACTTAGGGTTTAAAATGAGTCCTTCAGGAACAAGAGAAATTTAGTTTAAGTTATCTAAGAAATGGAAATAATATTAATAAAGGCGTTGCTGTTAGTAAAGGGCTAAAGTGAGGATGTACAATGCCTCCTCATTTATTCAACACACAGAGAGAAAGGAAAAAAGGTGCTGGAAGGATTTAGAGATCCTTCAAGATGAACAATAGATTTTCCAGTAATTGGAGGTACATGAATTATAAAAAATTCATATACTTCATAAGATGATGAATGAAAGATTGTAGTTGAACAAAAGGATGCATATCATAGGAAAATAGTATAGATTTGCACTCAATAGCCAAAACAAAGCAGACAAAAAGAAAGAAGCAGGAATCTGATGGAGAGGGAGAGTGTTCTATTCATATTGAAAGTTTGGTATATAGGCTAAGTGCAGTATAGAAAGCCCTGGCAGGTTTATCGAGGACTGTTCAACTTCAATGTAAAATTTATCTTTTGGAGTCAGAGTGCAGCACCACCAGATTTTTAAAAATTTCATTTTAGTTTTTTAATAGGCGCTTGAAACTAGGTCTTACAGAGAATTGTTCAGAGGTGTACGGCCACTGAAAAAGTCTACTGGATGGGTCAGTTTTCATAAAAAGAATTGTGTAACAGAAAACTGTATCAACTAGAAATCAAGTCAGTAAACTGAGATTTGTGATGAGATGAAAAAGACAATCAGTCAAGGGTACCTGGATAAAGAAGAGTACAAGTGCAAATGAAGAGGAGTTAATGAAATTGATCACCTGTCACTCAGAAAGAGTAGCGATAATTAAACTATTGTCATGAAAACTGATTTATCACAGTGGAAAATCTCAGAGAAGTTATGTTTAGTGATCAAAATAATAGTTAACAAAAGTAATGTTTACCTTTAGGAAATTATTGCCATAAATTATATAATGACCCTCTTGCTGCTTGATGCAGCCTTGCATGTCCTATATTCCATCATGCCAACATCCTTACATTGTGTCTCTAATAGTGGCTGCCACATCCTCGAGAAAGGACAATGTTGATTTATCATGTTCTGATACTGTTCTAGGACTGTATATCTGTATTTTCTGTTTGCTGCCAATGAATGTGTTGCTAGTTGCTAGTCTTAGCTACAGAAGATGAATCTGCATCCAGATGATGCAAAGTAGATTTTATGCAGCCCTCCCAGATGACTGTCCCCATTGCACTTGCTGTTACTAAAAGAAATCATGCATATGTATTGAGTGCACTGCTGGAAAATCTCTGAGAGGATGTGTTTTTCTCCTGAGGAAGGCATCATCTTGTTTCCTAGCCTGTGGGAATCATTCTGCCCTGGCATATCACCTCAGCCTTGGTTCCACCTCAGGAGGAAGTATTTCAAGGGCATTTCAAGATGCAGTTAAGTCCATACCACAGGACTGAAATCCAGATATAACGCAATGCATTTCTGTCACTGAACAAGTGAAAAGAATGGTTCTAGTGTACTGAGTTATGTAGATGCATCCTGTCCTGCACCATCACTTTCTTTGTCTATTTGCCAGACCTGCCAGACAGATTAAGCTCTGATTAAATTTTGGCTTTAGAAAATGTTGTGATTTCTTACAGAATGCAAGTTTTATTATTTTTCTGACAGGTCAATTCCCAGTTTTACATAGGTTATCTGCAATATTCTGTATTCTACTTTTTCTACATTTTACCATAGAAGTCCATCCAGTGAAGTGTCAACACAAGATGTAGGACAGATTTATTCTTGGTACACTAAACCAGATTGTATCTACAGAGATATGTAGATAAGGGGTGGATTCTCTTTGGCACATACAATATTTAGATCAGGATAGCTGTGAATGGCAACTTGAGCATATAAACATCTTATCTATGATCATTTCCATCTATGTATAACATGACACAGTTTTCAAAAAAAGCAGTACATATTACCAAAGTCTTAAGTATATAACTGTCTTCCTTCATTTCTTGGATGAAATCTTTTAAAGGATGTGTATTTATCTTGACTGTTCCACCTTTTCCAGGACATAATTCATATTTTGAAAATAGCACTGGGCAGAGGCAGAATCTCGTAGGAATGCATATATTTAATCTGGGGAGTAAGTTCATTTGTATCAGGTTTATTTTTCCCCATGGTGTCTATCCACCATCAGTGATTTGTTTAATGAATGCATTTTAGCTGTTACAAATCTCACAGGATTAGAGTTCTTAAATATTTTAATGTCATTTGCTGCTACTGGAAATCACAGTGTAATTCTGAATAAGATAGTTGTACCAAGGTGTTCAGTATTCTTTTCAGTCATATATATTTTTCCTTAATATGCATTTTAAGGGGAGTTTGACTTCTCCTACATACACATGAGAAGCTTGATGGCTTTCTCCTCAACTGAGTAACCTTCCTGAAGATAAAAGATAGTAAAGGCTTGTTGCAATTATCCTTCTATGGTTTATTCTGTATTCATGTGTCCTTTCTGTGAGTTTTTGGGTTTTCTTACTCTATGGAGAAAAAATTATTCTTGATCTAATATTTTATGGGTTTTAATGTGAAGATTTTTTTTTTTATATGTAGGCCTTTACAAGATTTTTTGCCTTAAAGAGTACAACATAGCACTGCCCATGATATTCCTATGTTTGGCAGCACACAGCTTATGAGATGATTTGTTTCACTGAAGGAATCCAGTCAGTGTCTTTGAGAACAGTTAAGAGTATCCACACCAAGGAGATCTCTCTGACACAAAGAGATACTTGCACTGGCATCTGTGCAGGTTGATACTGTTGGTCATCTTCCCAAAGGCTTTATTTTCCAGTTCTACTAGGTTTGAAGATAGTAGTCTTTCTCCAAATAAGTAGAAAAAAAGGTTGGAAACAGCTGTAGTTTCAAGAAGCAGGAATAATGTCTCTATTAATAAATCTTTAACCATGGAGATAATATTCTGTATCTACTTGAGGGGCTGAACCGGTCCAGGGGATGATTTTTTGCGTTTCACAGATGCTGTGATGGGAGTCATTGGGTTTTCTGTCTTTTTCTTGGGGTATTTTTGGTTTTTTTGTTTTGTTTTGGTTTTTTGGGGGGTTTTTTTTGTTTTTTTTTTTTGGAGGGGGGTTGTTTGTTTGTTTCCTTTTGGTTTGGTTTTTTGTTTGTTTGTTTTTGTGTTGGGATTGGGGTTTTTTTTGGTTGTTTTTTTTCTTTAGTTGATTCAGCCAAGAATTTGTGGAGAAAGAGTGTTTGCTTTCCTTGACTTTTAAATACCAGATAAGTTTTCATGGCAAACTGTGCTCCTTTGACTTAAGAGATTAGACATCCTGGTAGAAGTACTCTTCAGGTTCTTTTTGTCTCATAGCGTAAGTTCTTCAGACCTGTAAAGACTAGAAATCTCTCTTCTAACTTCATTAATGGCAGGAAATAGAAGAGGGAGGGGAAAAAATCAATATAATTAAAAAAACCCCATAAACATAGTACTTGACTATATCGTTCTTTCTTGCTCTTGCTCTCCCTCTTTCAATTATAATATATATAATGAAAGTAGGAGTAACTTTCACTTTGACTTTTGTGAGAATAATTGATCAGGACTGAATGTAATATTCATCATTTAGTCCAGCCAGTGCCTTGTTGACTGCCTTTAATATTTCCTTTACCAGAGCCAGAGTAGGGTTTAATTTCCAATCTTTGTGCCCACATGAAATTTATCGCTTATAATTTACTAGTCCAACAAATTTTATCATCTTGTATTTTTCTTAGATCTTGGATTTGTCATATTAATTTTGTTAGTCATTAGTTGATCTTATTCAGATTGTCATTTCTATTACTCCTGCTTTTGGCTCAAATGATTCGTCTCTTCTGATACTGAAATTCTCCTCTGAATGTTGTTCTTATTGTAATTTTTACCAAAACTGGAGTTCTGGGAGAAGAAAAACAAAAAAAGAACAAGAAACCAAGTGACTCCAGATATTCTCTATCCTGTCCTCTCTGAGTTAGTGTCTATATTTTGGTGAAGAGGATTTGAGGAATGGTTTCTGCCATCTAGAGAGCTTTTTTGATAATGCACAGTCTAATATATGGTAGTTGCTTAAAGTGCTAAATACTTTTATTTTCCCACAAGGCAAAAGAAAATAATGAGTGAAGAGAAAATCCTTGCTGTAGCCTTCTAAATTCTCATTTTAAAGTCTTACTTGAAAAATGATACGATTTTTTAAACTGATCATGTTGTAGCTGATGAAGATTACTTGGCATCTGACAAATTCAATGCACTTGTATGAACTTAATATTTCATTTATGGATTAATTTGTTTTATTTAATTAGCTATGCTCTTGTATTCATACCCCTGAATCAGTACAATGTAATGTTTATGGAAGTGCATGTGACCTCGGAGATTTACTTCTAGTCATTGTCTTGTCTTCTGAGAATACAAAATACATATGATGCTATCCAAAAGGAAAAGTGTTTATGCTGCTTTAATATCAAATTAGTTGTCATTACATTTGAGTAAAAGGTGAACAGATTGAGGTAAAACTTACTATAATCTATTGCTGCTTATATTCTTTGTGCAAATTAGACATTTACATTTTTTAATAGCAATGAAGAAGATCAAAGTACATATTTGTTAATTTTGCTTATTATTGCCATCTATGCTGGTGTCATAAACTCTGGTACTGACAGACTGACTGCAAAAATAGCTAGGGAGCTAGTTGCTTGAAATAGGCTTCATGAAACTTATTAGGTGGTGTTGTAGTTACCACATATGAAAACAGGAAGAGGGTCCAAAGTGGTATTGGACCACTTTGTTTTTATTGAAAACTTTGTTTCTTTTAAAGAATAAACACAACCTGACAGACTATTTACAAATTTTTAAGGAATTTATAATTTAAAATAATTAATTGAGATAGTGGATAGCTTACATATAGTGAAGGAAATATTTTCAAAATGCACTTTTAAAATGATCAAATTTATTCTCAAAAATCTATTCTTAAACTGAATACAATATTTGATTCCCAAGTAGGCAAATTTTGTTTGATACAAACTGGTTGCTTGAACAAGCACAATTATTTCAACTTGATGTAAAAAAAAATCCTCCTCCTTTTAAACCTACTCAATTAAAACAATATCACTAGAATAGAATTATATTTCATAGGCTATGATGTTCATGGAAGAAATATTAACATTTAAGAATGCATTTGAACAGTAGTTATAAAACTAATATGAAAATTGGTAGGAACAGAAGGCCATTGGAGATTGCTAAGGTGGTCTTTATGTTCAGTACTGTACAACAGCAGGCAGGCAGCAAGCAGCTACACACACCATGATGGTCCACAAAACGTCTGCCCCTACAAAACTGGCCACAAAGCATTTTCCACTATCTTATATCAACTCCAAGGCTTAAAGGATTGAAGATAGAAATTAAATCAAAAGCAAAACCAAACCAATTGAAAAAAACCCACCCAAACAAACAAACACAACCCCAACTAGTGTGCCACACTAAAAGAAGTGTAAAGAAGAGAATAACGGGGTTGCTAGTGTCATAACTGCCTCCCTGCACGCCTGCAAGTGTGCTGTCCTCATCATGCTTGGACTTTGGAGACAGCTACTGACATTAAAATTCCATCCAATCCTCAAATCTGGAGATCAAAAACCCTAAGCAAGTGCTCTATACATTGACCAGATAACTCTAAGAGCTGAAATCTTGTGCTCTTTGTTTTATGTATCTGTTTGACTGACAATCCTGGAGTGCTTGATGCAAGTCTCCAGTCCCACAGTGTATAACTGAAACAAAAAAAATCTCAGATTATGAGAATCCTTTCTGATCAGGCTGGTAGTCTTAAATATTTGGGAGAAGCAAAAGGATGCAGTGGAGTTTAGTGTACTTCAAGATTCAGATAGGTATTTGTGAATTTTTTTCTGTTCTTGACCCCTCTCTGGCCAAAAGAAAATTATTTTCATTGATATTTGAAAGAATTCATTCAAAAGAATCCTGGGTCACATTTCTAGGCTCTCAATGTCCATTTGTGGGTCACAGAGCTTGAAAAAGTTAAATTCCAGTTTTCAATTTCAAAAGTGTGGCCCATGGTGACACTGATGACCAAGCTTTTTCAGAGGTCAGCTGACATGCTGATTTTTTCTCTTGAAAATCCTCTTTTGAGTGTGGCAGTCAGAAAATTCTGATGATGGTGCATTCCACAGGATATATGTGCTGAAGCTTCCAAGCAGAATCAGTTTGAGTTTTTTACTTGTAACTGGGCTCCATCAGAAGATTTCTAGAGTGTGTTGTGATCACAGATGGTTTCATCAACATTAGTGATGAGTAAACTTGATAACCTGTTTATGTGTGCTTTTGCATTAGGACAACATATTTCTGGAGAGGAGTATGGCTGGACCTCACTGTTTTCAAGGAGCTAAGGAAATTTTCAAGCTGAGCATATTTTGTATGAACGCCAAATAGTCAGCTGCCAAGTAATGACACTTTAACTTGTAAAACATAAATAAGTCTGCAAATAAAAACAGAATATTCTTGATAATATTATATAGCTACTATCTTGCTTGACTTCCTGAAAGCCAAATTAATATCTTTTACTTGTAAAATATGTGATTGGATTCATACTTAATATCTCAAATACAACCTTGTAATTTAAATGGATTTTTTAATATGTATTAATTTTAATGAATGACTGGGAGGTTTATTGGAGGGAGGTAAAGTAGTGTCTCTGAAGCCTCACTGGTTAATCAAATTACTATAAATAACCTTTGATAGTCTAAGGCTCTATTCCTAGATGATTTCTCTCATCATTATCCAAGATGTTAAAGAACTGGCACCTGCAGAGGTTTGTTTTCAGACGCTGGTAAAGGTCATGAACATAAATCTTCCCCCCACCCTACCCCCCAAAAAAATTCCTCTTGTGTAACTACTGTGTAGTATGTCAAATCTGTGCTCTGTGTGCATTTGGCAGCGAAAAGTCATCATGGTCCCACTTCAGTATCTACTGGTCATGGAAGGAAGACTGAGGGGAAAAAATGTGTGACCTTATTCAGAGGCCTGCTTCTTCCATGAGCAAAAATAGAGAAACTTTCATACAATTATCACAGGAATTCAAATGGAATGAAGCTAAAGATGGGATATTTCAAAAGCAAATCAGAGGTATGTGGAATAGGAGACTTCTTTCATCCATTTCTTGCCGGAAATGGTTATAAGCCTCTTTACGTCAACTCCAAACTCTTTCTTCTTTAAACTTTATCAGTACTGTAGTTCAGTTTTTCAGAAAAAAATCCTAGATAAATGTACTGCAAACCACTGCAGTTGTAGTTTCCATTTTAAAAGCATGAGTTTAATACCAAGAAGTTCATTCAGTTTTCCAAATTAATGAGAATAAAAAACCCAAAACAGCATGAAAGCTGTCTAGGAGCAGGAATCATTCAATCCTAGGCCCTACACATTCTAAACAACCATCTAAATTTCACTCCTAGTTTCTATATCCTTTTCTTGGATCATTCTGACAGACTACAGCCTGGTCCTGTTAGATTATGCATTGTTCATATCTCATTTGTGGAAGTCCATGACTTAACCCTACTTTGTGTTTTTTGAACAACTTTGTGTTATTTGTGTTATATGAACAACTAACTACTTTATATTATTTATATGTTCATGCTTTCTTGAAAATCTAACTAAGCATATTAAATATGTGTGTGCATTTATATGTACACGTGTCCATTCACATTTTTGTGCAAGTAGAGACTATTGGGAACTTTGGAGGGATTGCAGCAAATTCAGAGTGGGTCGAATTAAGTTCATATTTTGTATTAGTATGACATTTGGGTATTTGATCTTTCAAATTTTGCTAGTTCAGGACCAGTCACAAAACTCACTCTCATTTTCCACCTTTTTTGCTTGTAGTCTTGGCTGAGAAATTGCATATCAAGTGGGATACAGAACATAAATTATCCATGCCTACTAGAAATACCAATTTAAAGTTTGAGATATTTTGTACTGGTGAACAAATATGAGCTGATTGGCAGCAGGAAGGCATGTAAAGGCTGTTCTGCAGTTTGCACACCATCTTAGTATAAACTGAGGTCTTAATGGTCTTATCTTAAAGATAGAAAACAGTGTCATTGTATATACGACAGCTGTATCTGTCTTAATGAGAGAGGGAAAATGCAAACCTGTTTTGTAGTTGTCTTTGTGACAGCCTTGGGGTTGAAACTTTGAAATCCACAGTTCCCTCTGGTCAATATGAACACTGCATTTCCAAAAAAAATGGTTTTGAGAGTAGGTTTTCCCTGGTGTACTTAGTTAAATACCTTCCTTCTCATCTTGCTTTGTTGTGCTCTGGGCTGCACACCAAATTGGCTGTATTTCAGTGCCACCAAATGTGTACAGTTTGATAAGCATGTTGTAGCAAATCTTCAGGACGAAAGTCACTGTATAAACGTCAAATTATTTACCCATTTTAAAGCATTTTATCCTCCAGTGCTGTAAATCCAACACCATTTGCTAACACAAAATTAGCTTTTTAATGCTGTAGGACCCTATAACACTAACACATATAACAACATCCACATCCTTGCTAGGGGGGAGGAGGGGAAAGTGAACATTGATGTGTCTAGGTGAAGCTTCAGCAATTCAAGTGCTTTATTCACACTGGATTTAGAATCAGATTAACAGGCCATACTAGGTCTCAGTTCAGCAATTCTGTCATCCTGCCTTCTCTTATGAGCAGCAGAGACCAAATATTCTCCATGTACATATACTCACCACTCACAGAAATCAGCAGGAGCAGCAAGCAGGCAAGAAAGGGAAGAATGGGGCACATATTGTTTGTGTGTATTATTATATTTGTTTCACAAAAGATTTATGACTTCTTTTTTTGGCAATTAGTTGTGGTCACCTGAAAACTTGAAATAATTGTGGAAAGCCTACTTGTGTATTTCCAGACTGGTGATGTATTACACACTTTGTGTTTTCACTTTTATGGTGTTCCACTGTAAATTACTTTTTTCTTTTTTCTGACTATTGCCTTTAGCTTTCTGTTGCCTAAATTTTTCTTACTACTTTCACATCCTTTTCTTAGAAGAAAAAAAAAAAATCAATAGGAAGTACTTTTAGCACTGGCACAGCATAGTAGTTTACTGCAGTGTAGGTGCTGGTGGTGCCAAGACTGCTGACCTATATATTGGGATTTTGGTTAAGCAGCAGATAATCGTATGGTGTTCCTTTAATATGTGTCTATCTGGACATGTTTGGAGCTGAGCTTTGTTAATACATGTTTGCATTAGGCTCTAAAAGACGATCTAAGACAGAATTTTGTTAACCATTTTTCAAATGCTTCTCAAAGACTATTTTTTAACATATAAATTTATATTAACAAGATAATGCTGAAAAACTGGGGACAGAAATATCAAAAATACATTCTGTCTTTAATGGATTTTTACTGATAGTGAGGTAGGATATTACTGCATATTCCTCATTTTAGACCAGTAAATATACTTCATTATTTGGGAGAGGGCCCATTTCCCATTCAAGCTAATATGCATGAGATCTAAAATTGTAAGATGGAAATTCCAGCAAGATCTTAGGATGAATTCAGAACTCCCCCAACAAGTCATAGTCAAAAATGCATCCTTGTTTGTCTATAGCCCTGCTATTTCTACCCCACATTAAGTGCAGTTTGGCAGAAAATAATGAGAGCCTCAGTCACACTGGGGGAGATAAGGGAGATTTCTATGTCAGTTGGAAGAGCTCAGCTGTGTACTTTGCATAGCACTCGCTGTCCTGAAGCAGCAAACATTGTCTCCTTGCATCTTTTTAATTACTTCTCCACTGCAGAGTTAGACAAATTCTTGGCTTCCTTAGAGACACCCAAGAGGACTTCAGAATGAGAAAAGAGGTCTGAACTAATGTGACAGTTAATATCCGATTTTAAATTGGTTTGCTTGATTGATGATGGCTTTCATTACCTGCCTTGAAAAATATTTAGGAATGTGGACTGCAGATGGAAGGTAAGGTAAGATGCTCTGCTCAGCATTGAAACTCAATGAGTCAGGCTGGGTTTTCTTGTTGTAGTGAGAATCTCATTTTTCTCTGCTCTTCATTCTCTGCTATTACACCTTTTTATATTTTTTTTTCTTTCACTATAATTATAGCAGCCAAATATCTTTTGTCTTCCTTTAGTGTTGTAATGTCTAACTGAAATTAGATGTCAGTTTCCAGATGGTTTGAGATTTTCACAGGCCTACGTTAAGTTGTAAGAGAAAGAAATTCTAAAAATTCTTGTTGTAGAAACACAAAACAGTGCTGTATTATTACGCCAGATAGAATTCTTGCTCTGTAAGGAAGACATAGCTTGTCACAAAGCTGTGAGAAAAAGCCTCACAAATTCTAGAACCTTCATGTTCAATCTTTTTAATTGCTGAAGTTCCCTGGGATTGATGGGTGCAGAGGCCAACAGATGCTGAATGGTAACTGGGGTGTTTCAGGGAGGTTCCCTGACGAAAACTACACTCTATTTCTGGAACAAATAAATCACAGTAATTCAAATAAAAATGGCTACCCAAAGTGTTCTTTTAAATACACTTGATAATGAATGTGAAGCCATTTGGGAGATTTTTAAAATTTACTTATTATTATAATTTTGCCTTTTTAATTCCCACCTATTGAAGATACTTTGACTTTGGACATTTTATTAAGTGCTTTCTTATTTATTAAGTTTATTATTTATTAACTTTATTAAGTGCTTGCAGATTTATGGGAATACAAAGAATTTGAAGACATAAGAGAAAGCTATACTAATGAAATGGCTAATATAGATAAATGCAGAAAGCAGTGTTTTGCATTTTGCCTGCTTATTTATTGTTCACAGAGACAAGTAAAGGTCATGATTTGCTATGCCATTATAACCTTGGCCTCCTTGGTATCAAAATGTTAAATATCGTAAAGAAATGTTTCTGTGTGATGAGGATTTTAATTATAATACATTTTTATGTTTTCATTTTAGCACCAGTCCATTTTCTTTCCATGCTGAAGTTTTCAGTAATTTATTCATGACCTTTAACTGCTTTAAAGAAGTATAGATTGGGAATTATTGCTTTCCTTGCTATTAGAAGTGCCAAGGCAGAAATGCCTTGAGAAGCTTCACAGGATTTTATTAATGAGATACACATCTCCATTAGAATAAAACATCTGAAGCTGCTGGTTTGTTCATCCTGGTGTTATGTGGAGGATCAGTGTTTAAAATCACTTGGAGACTTTTAATCTCAAGAAACAAGTGATCAGACCACATAAGGGTATGCAATTTATGATGAATAATCTGGTTTGTTTAGGATTAATTTTTATCTTTGTGATTCTGACTTCTTTTGCCCCTAAAAGGTGAGCTAGTACAACAGAACAGCTGAGTTCAAAGCCTGAGTAAGAGAAGGAAGAAATCTGCACATATATGAATGTATGGGTAGGATTATAATGCATATCTACTCTTGTATATATAATGTATGTTCAGAAACACATATTTTAAATTTATTTCTTCCCAAAATTTAGTTCTTCCCAAAGCCTTTGTCATAGTGACCACTGCAGACACAAACTTCAAAGAAAGATTTAGAAAGTCAATATGTAAGACCTGTTAAGAATTCTACATAATTAATTTTATTACTACACAAAGCTGGACAACCTGGTGGCCTGACTCAAATGGAAAGATCAAGAACCCTGTCTCCTTTATGTTTGTATTACTTCCCATACCCTCATCTACTCTGGGTAGCTCCACAATCCTCCAATGGAGTAACTTGGATAAAAGGGGAAAAAAGGAGCAGAGGAAAGAGATTGATGCCCACTGTCTATATGAAGACAGAGGTTGTGAGAGGAGAGAGGGAGATTGAGAAGCTGGTGTTCTGTTCATGGGCCAAGACTAGAGGAACAAGCACTCAAGTTTTCAGAAATGTGAATTTGCTTATATCGGATTCTTTGCCATTTCAATCGGTGTTGAAAGCACCTTCACAAAAATCTGCAACAGCTGTGCACTCCCTACAACTGCAACTCTTGTCATGTGTGGAAGTTCTGGGGGCACAGGAACTGAAACACTGGGATTCGTGTCCCTTAGTGTTCTCTGCAAGCTTTCAGTCTGCATACATCAGGAAACAACTTTACTAGGATATTGCAGAATATACCAGATTGTGGTTATAAACTTGTTTTGAAATAATGAATTCAGATTAGGAAGAATCTAAGTTTACATCTGTGCCTCTGGTAGAGAGAATGGCAGTAGGAGGATTCCAAAGTTAGGGTCCCAGAGAAGAATGCTGGAACAAAAAGTGAGAAAGAGAGCAGGAGGGCTAAGCAAAGCACATGCTATCTCAAACCCCTTATGTTAGCAAATAGCTGTGAAATATTGATAGTCGGCACATTTCTCAGTGAAAATGGTAGAAGATGGCAACCTCTTGGTATACTTTGTTCCACCAGAGCATTCTCTTGTGGATATGTACTAGATAACCACTTTGGTGACCTGTACTTCATATTGATGATTTGAGTTTGTGAACTTAATACTTTATCTTTGGAGATCATAGTAGCCTTTAGGTTAGACAAGACCTGTAAGATCATCAAGTTCAACTGTTAACCTGACGCTGACAACTTCACCACTAAACCATGTCCCCAAATGGCATGTCTAAATATTTTTTAAATACCTGCAGGGATGGTTACACTACCAAATCCCTGAGCAGATGAAAGGAAGGAATTATTTTAATTATTGCCAAATATAAGTTCAGATCTCTAGTGTTTAACACATTCTATAACTGTTAACCGTATTTAATATATTTGTTTTAATAAATGTTTTTTAACATAATTTGATATCTGCATTTTGTATAGACAAATCAGTTAACCTTCCTTTTAAATTTATTCTATTTACTCTTTTTCTCTACCTACTTGCTACTCTGCAGTAAAGTATAAAATAATGTTTCAGAAACCTCTTCAAGTCATTTCAAGTCTTGTACAAAAATTTACTTAGGTCCTGAATTTAATTTACTGCTGAAAGAAGAATGTATTTTTAGGAAGGATTAATTTAGACTTACAATAAACTCAGTTGCAACCTTTTTTAGGGCAGTGGCAGTTTTTGGCCTGTTGAGTTACAGGTCATGAGAAATTCATGTCCTATTTATTTTTTAGTGGCTAGGGGATATGCTCCTTGAAAGCAGTAGAAATATTTTTTTAGTATAATGTCTTGTGGCTCAAGTAGAGATTTATTACTTTTTTAATGTGTGATACAATGGAACTGAAGGATATGATTTTGGTCTTAGCAGTATAAATTAATTAATGTACTGTAGAAAGTAATTTACTGTGGTGTGCTTTATTCCCTAAATATATATATATTGCTTCTCTCCACTCACAGATTATTTTAACAACAGGATTACCTTAATATCATACTAGTTCTTGAACAGTAAGAGGCCCATGTGATGCATGATATCACTAAATTTTAGATATAGTTGCAAAATTTAGCTTGAACTTCCAGATTGTAACACTTTACAGGTATGCCCAAATCCAAACTTACATCATTGAATTGTGTTTACACAATCAGTTTTTACTGTATTAAATCTATGACCAGTAAACATTTACAACTAGATACCTGGCAGTTTTAGACCTTACCTCAAAGAAGATCTCATAACAAGTCAATTGAACTTGACCCCTACCTACAGCCTCCTTGCAGGTAGTTATAGAGAATTCAGCCGCTGCCAACCAACATCCCCAGGTCCTTTTTCTCTGGGCTGATTTCCAACAACTCCACACCCAGGCTGTAGCACTGAAGGGGGTTATTGAGCTCAAGGTGCAGACCCCATCACTTGGTCTTGTTGAGTATCATGCTGTTGGTCTCAGCCTGTCAAACCAGCCTGTCCATGTCCCTCTGCAGAGCTTCCCTACTCTTCAGCAGACCAACACCCTCACCCAGCTTGGTGTAGTCTGCAAGTTTACTAAGGCTTCACTCAGTCCTCTCATCCAGATTGTCAGTAAAGGTATTGAACAGCTCTGCCCCACACAGATCCCTGGGGGATACCACTACTGAGCAAACATGAAGTGTCTTCACCATTCACCACCTCTCTCTGGGCCTGGCCGCTCAGACATTCTTGATCCAGTGAACAGCACACCTGTCCAAGTCATGGGCTGACAGAAGAGCTGGTTCTAAAAAGAAGGGAAGGAAATATCAGGCCTGTGAAGATCAGGCAGAAGGGTTTGTTCCCTAGATGGTCAGTGCCTTGAGATGGCCTACAGAGACTGAACACAGTTGTTCTGGTAGCTGTAAATTTTTCTATAAATCTCCAGCAGATTCTGGACTGATGTTTCAGTTGCTGGTGACCAGCAGTCATCTGTCCACTACTGCTGCTACTTGCTCTGCTGCCTTAACCAGAAAACTATGTGAGAGATCTAAAAGTTCCCCAAATAGCTGATACTGGAACAAAAATTTGAGTTAAATATCGGGTAATGGGGTATTGTTTTGCACTCTGCTTTTAAAATCAAACTAGACAACTGAGAAATCAGTTGCAGAAAAAAGACTACAACTAAAGTGAGAAAGCAGAGCTTATAATTTATAAATTAGAATGCTCTAGATGCTTCTGCAATGTCAGTGTCCTCCCATTCTAACACACCAGTTAGGTTTTTTCTTGTTCACACTTTGGGCAAAGAGAAGGATGGGCCTACTCCGGGAATTCATGCATACTGGGTAATGAAACCAAAGTATATATATTTTTAACTGACTTCTGCATCACTTGTTGCAAAAGTTGGAAAGCCTAGGCTAAGTAGGCAAAGGAATGCAAAAAAAATGGGGTTCACTTCAGGATAGGAGGAGATGTCACTCACTCTGAGAAATTGTATTCTAAACTGTCACTAACACCAAGTTCCTATCTTATGCCTGACAAGAGATGAAAGCAGATTTTTCTTAGATATGATTGTATGTTCCTCATTTTAAGATTCCTAATCTATAATACAGATTTGCAGATGTGGAAAATGGGCTTAAATGTATGAAATGTTGTATGTGCTGAGACCTTGAAAATCAAGTTATAAGTATCTCATCCTGACCTCCAGAAAAGAAAGGAAGCCTTGACATTGATCTCTCTGTGCTAAAATTGTAGCTGCCAGTAGTGTAAAGGCTACTGTGAAAATAAATTAATGAGTTTTTTTTTAAATCTCATGTGGAAAAAAGCAGCAGGAACATAGCTATGAGAAAATTAATAACTCTAAGAATAAATTAAAAACTATGCTTTCAGAGCAGGATGTGAATAGTGTGCTGTTGGTAATGAATGGAGAACATGTGTTGAAAATCAAAAAGAAAGGAAAACATTGAATTATTACTTATTCAGGTGTGTACTGTCCATCAGGAGTCCCAAATAAAGTGGAGATTATGTGGAAAAAAAACAGCCTGCAGTCAAAGACATAATCATGTTCATATGCAGAAGGGTCTATGGAAAATACAGCCCCTGGAATTGCCTTATATTTGAGTACTCAACCTTGCAACTACTTTAATGTCCTTTGATGAGAATTTTGTTTCATAAAACTCAATGTGTGCATAAATCTGTGTATATTTCTGCACAAGCGTTTATTACACTGATTCTAATTGGGTGATTACATTCTGTTTCAGTAACAAACTGGATTTTTTCCTATTCAAGCTTTAGTTTTAGTAGACCCCTGGGGCTTAATCCAGGCTTGAATCTTACTAGTCGAGCATGATTATAACAGCAGTTTCACCACAAGTGTTAATACTGTTATAAATTATTTGAGGCTAACTTTCAGTGCATTTTGTATTAAGTTTCGTAATGAACTAAGTTTGCTTTCTTAGTGTTTTGGCTGTTAAGGTTTTGTCCTGACACTGGAGATAACATTGTGTATGTCAGATGACCTTTTCTAGACATTCTGAAGTCTCTAGTTTTCAGGTTATTATTATTATTCCCCCCTTTGACATGTACAAGTTAAAAAAAAAGAGCTGTAAATTGTCAAGGTAAGTGTAGATTCAATGCTATTGCCATTTTTATCTGTGGATTTTGCCCAAAAAGTGATTCACACAAAGTGCTAAATGATTTTAAAAGCCACACTAAAAGCTCACACAAGATTTGAATATAGATTGGCTTGCAGCAGAACAGCAGCTCTCTGCAGTTTGAAATAGTGTCAAAGACAGAAAACTGAAAGTTGCTCTTATCTGTGTGTGTGTGCACATGTCTCCAGGGTGTTAGCCTGCCTTTTCTAAGTGCAGTAGACTTAGAAAGAGCTTAATTTGTGAAGATGATGCAGAAGAAAGTTTGGGCACCAATGTTGCAAAAATTAATTCAGAGCTGGACAAAAAATTTTAAATGGCTGCTGCTGGAGGTGCTTTTGCCAGAGGAAGGGCACATCCTGCCCTTATTTTGAAAACATTGCAATCCCGTCTTTTGCCAAGTAGTCATAACTGCCATTTATTGCAGAGCCTACCAGAAATGCATGAAGGCTTTTCATCTAAGTCAGAGAAAGGTTAGCAATCAGTATTTCCACCCATTTTTATTCCCAGTGTACGAGAACTCCCAGCCAATACGGCTTGTAAAAATGTATAATAGCAATACCATGTTTTGATGCTTAGAAGATAAGATTGTTTGCAGTAACTGCAGTCTCCTCTTGAAACAGGTACTGAAGAACCTGAAAATCAACTCTGACTAGAATTGTAACAAACTAAAATTTCAGTTTTGCATAGTATTCTGCAAAGTCTAAACTGGCAAGCTTCAAAGGCAGAAAATTGAAACTAAAATTGTAATAAAAAATTCAAAACATAATTAACCTTTAAAAATATATTTTGCTGTAACATAGGAATGTGCTGAAACAAGAAGCTTACTGTGAACTTAAAAACAGATGTTCCATTCCCGAAAGGAAATTTGATATGAAAGTTTACACTGGTGTAATAAGTTTCATTATTGACATTATACCTTTTTATGTAGTTTTTTACAATCATATATATTTTCTGGTGGGAAATTTTTCTGTCCAAAATTTTCTTATCTTTATCTAAGACATAGAATAAAAGTATTTATTTGATACAGAAATTAATTTTTAACAAGGAATAGGAAGTCTCTTTTTGAGCATATAAACTTTTATCAAAAGATATGCAGGTGTAGCAGTTGTACTGGTTATGTATTTGAGCACAGTTTTCTCAGTCCTGTCAAAATGTATGACAAGATTATGAGATAAAATGTATAGGAAGCTCTGTTTTCATCAGAAATATTCAATTTACTTGTAAAGTTGAAGTAGAAATGTACAGTAAAGAATTTGGGTTTTAAAAATAGAGTTCATTATATCTAATGAAATATTAGAATAAATAAATTCTGGATGCCTGAAAGCAGAATTACACATTTCAGAATCACAAGACACAGAAAATGCAAAAGTGGTGGCTTCCACCCAGGCTTGAAGTATTGAGATTGTTCAGAATCCAGAGCTTCTGCATTCACCAAAACTCATCCTTGGATTTTACCTAGGCTATGGGATAATTTAGAGCTTTTGAGACAGCTCTTAGTGTCTCAGCTCTTGTCTTCTTTTCTGCCTACTGAAAAGAACAACTCTTGTCTTCTTTCCTGCCTACAGTACAGTGTAAGACCTGGAAGATCAAGATATTCAGTTGAGTATTGAAAGCTGGCAGTTGGAATTGGAAAACATTGGTGTTCCAGTAAATTGGCAAAAACTGAATAATCTCCACTAAGCAGTTTCAGTGAACCAGAATTCTTCTACAGGAGAGCACAGACAGTAGGACCTCTTTTATGGCATGAATGTTTTGACAAAGATGTCTCCTGAAGCCCTTTTACAGCAGGTGAGCTATAATCAGCCAAAAGTGTCAGTGCTCTAACTGCATCTCCTTGGCTCTCTCAGATGTGACTGACTAGAAAAAGATAGGACCAGTTTTATAAAATTGCAAACCAGTGGTGGCTGGAAAAGAGTATGGAGAGGCCTGTCAGCGCCAGTTGAGTGATTATCTCAGTGTTTACATCATCATAGTTGACAAGTGAAAGTTAGGGCTCATTGAGAGGCATAATTTGATCTAGCTATACCTAAGCAGTGAAGACTTGATGTTGTCAAAGATTGTTCAATGACTTCAGCAGGAAGTGAAAAAGCAAACAGGGTGTTTAAACAGACAGATAATAGTGCTATGTTACACATGAATCAATTATAACTCAGGTAGAATAAGACAAATAAGTTCTGGTCAAAGAAGATACCTTAGAAAAGGGAGTAGGTATATAATAGAATCATAGAATGTCTTGGGTTGGAAGGGGCATTAAAGACCATCTAGTTCCAATCCCCATACCATAGGTATGGATGCCTTCCACTAGACCAACTTGCTCAGAGCTGCATCCAGTCTGGCTTTGAACACTTCTAGGGATGAGCCTGCACAACTTCTCTGGGCAATCTGTTCCAGTGCCTCACAGTAATTTTTTTTTTTTTTTTAATACCTAATCTAAACTTCTACTCTCAATTTGAATCTATTCTCTCTTGTCTGTTGGAAATAGTCTCTCTCCATCTTTCTTGTAGGCTTCCTTCAGGTACTGTAGGACCACAGTTAGGTCACACTGAAGCCTTCTCTTTCCCAGGTTGAACAATTTCAATTCTTTCAGCCATTCCTCATATGGGAGGTGCTCCATACCTCTAATCATCTTGGTAGCCCTCCTCTGTACTCTCTCAAACACATCAATGTCCTTCATGTTCTGGGACCCTAAAACTGAATGAAATACTCCAGGTGTGATCTCACCAGTCACCAGAGCAGAGCAGAAGAGAAGAATCACCTTGTTCAACCTGCTGGTCATTCCCCTTTTGATGCAGCCTGGGGTATGGTTGGTTTTCTGAGCTGCAAGCACATGTTGCCAGCTCATGTCCAGGCTCTCATCCACCTCCACCAACATCCCCAAGTGCTTCTGGGAATTGCTGCTCTTCATCTGTTCGTCCCCAGCCTGTGTTGATACTGGGATTGCCCTAAATCAGGTGCAACACTGCCACTGGTCTAGTTAAACCACATGAGATTCCCATGAGCCCACTTCTCAGCCTTGCCCAGGTGCTTCTGGAGGATACCTGATCCTTCAGGTGTGTCAGTGGCAACACTCTTATTGTTGTCATCTGCAAGTTTGCTGAGTGCACTTTATCCCATCATTTATGTTAGTAATGAAGATAGTAAATAACAGTGGTCCCAGTACAGACCCCTGAGGGACACCACTAGTCACTGATGTCCATTGTGACTCTGAGCCATTGACCACTGCTCTCTGGATGCAGCCATCCAATTGATTTCTTATCCATCTAACAGTCCATCAGCTGATCCGATTTCTCTCCAATTCAGAAAGATGTTTTTGCCCTTCCCTTGTCTACTGATGTAGTTACTCCATCAGAGAAGGCTGGTTTATATGAGAAAGGCCACTAAGTTGGTTATTGAAGGGAGACTGAATATAAAGACTTCTATACAAAGATTCAAGGTTTTATTTTTATTTAGAAAGGATTAAAGAAAATGAATTATATAATATAGATACCCACAAGGAAGATAAAGTACTCTCTCATACCTAAATTTGTTATGGTATAAAAGGAATGGATAACTAAAATAAACTAAAGAACAAAAATATACTTTACTAAAATACAAATTTTGTAAGCACAATCTATGTGTAAATCTCATTTTCACAGGCCCAGTAAAATTGAGGCCAAGATCTTAATACAGTTTGTAAATGAATTAGACATTTACATACTTCTTTTGACTTTGTATTATATCAAATAAAGATTTTGCAAGCAATATGCCTTCAGGCTTAAGAGTTAAGAAGAAACATTCCCAATAGGCAGATTATTCTATAGCTGTTCATTACTTTCCATAAGGCATCTTATTATGCTCTCTGAGACAGGTTTCTGGAATTAACCAGTGTTACAACTTTTTAATAAAAGTACACTGTGCAGTGTTTTGAATGTAACATTTTTAATGGCATTAGGGCTGACTATGTTAAAGCACTTTTCAGACGCTGTAACTTAAGCTTTGAGACAGGTATTCCTACAAATTCTTGCCTTGCTTCCTATCAAATGGAGTTTTGCTCTAGTTCACTTGCTGTATATCAGTGATACAGATAACTGAAAATAGAGACAAGAAGCAATACAGAAAGCAAGAAAAAGGTTCTACAGCCAAAGAAAATACAACTCAATATACAATAAAAGGACTGTCTGACTTCCCATTTTTGAATCTTCTTCAACTCACATTATTTTTAATTCAAAAAGAAGCTCTCAAATATTTCACAAAATTAAAAGGTCATTTAAAAAATGCTGTTGTTTTAGCACTTCTTTTTCTTTAAAAATTGGCTGGGAAAATAAAAATATTATTCACCTGAAATATAAAGACAACCAAAATATTCAAAATCATAGTGAAGCTTTTAAGATACTTGTAATTAATTATCCAATCTATTGATGAGAGACTGAAGAGCAGTCAGAAATATTTGAAGTGTGTTTAATTAATAGATTTTATGATCCCTTCTTTATTCAGTGTTATTTCAGAATTTGAAATCAAAGCTTTATAAACTTGCCCTTTGCTTATTGGATTCTGCAACTGTTGATGTGGGCTGCTACACAAGAACAGAAACTCTGGTGGTCTGTGGCCCCTTACAGGAACAATTTCTCATGTTACTTCAGTACTCAGGAAAATAAGGTCTCAATTTTGTTCATGCTCTAATACTAGATATAACATAGACAGTTTGGAAGGTCATCCTGCCTCCCTGAATTCAGTTGAGTGTCATGTTTTTTGATTACTTCTATGGAATCAAGATTAGAAAAGAGGTACTTTAACTTATTAGACTCTAGTGGTTATCAAATGTAAATGGACAGAGTCAGAAGAAGCAAGTCAAAACAATTCTTCAGAATAATATCAGCCATTATACTATCCCAGATTGAAAGGCAAGATGTATTCCATTTGCCATCTGTATGGCAGTTGTCTTCTGTTAAGGGAGCAGTTTTCCTTCTGTCTTCCACAACCAATCCTCTCAGGGGAGACATGACTGATAATGGGCTACTGAATTTCACTGCATGACTGATAAGAAATGTAACATCCTATTGTGAGATGCTCCGCCCAGAGGGAGGAGCCAAGCATTTCTACCTAGATATAATCTTGAGTTTCTGGAACACCAGCATGGCTTTTTCTGCACTGGATTTCCCAGAGGAACAGCTGCTTCTTCCACTGCAGGAAGACTACACCCTTTTCTACAGGATCGCTGCTCCAAGAGAACCACACCTGACACTCCAGGGGGACTGCAGCTATAATTCCCAATTGGACTGCTGCCAACACCCTAATAGGGTGTCAGGTTGTATTCTGTCTCTGTCAGTGTTGTTTTTGTTCACTGCAGTGTTTATTTTATCTTTTTATTTTCTTCCCTAATAAAGAACTGTTATTTCTGCTCCCATATTTTTGCCTGAGAGCCTCCCTTAATTTCAAATTTATAAAAATTCAGAGGGAAGGCATCTACATTTTTTCCATTTCAGGGAAGGCTCCTGCCTTCTTCAGCAGACACCTGTCTTTCCAAACCAAGACATATGTTTAAGAGACTGCCTTTCTATTTACTAGATCTGACAGTCATTTCTCTCTTTAACTTGTATAGTCTTCCTTTTTATTTATCTAACTATTTATCATGTATTTACTTCTGAAAAAGTATTTCCATGGACTAACTACACATTTCATCAGAATTTTCCCTTGGCTTGCTACTTTTTAGCTTTCATTTGTTACTTCCTAGTTCCTGTATTTGAAAAGAGGGTGAATGACATAATGCTTCCTGTTAGGGTGAGGCACACAGCAAATTAACCACCACACTCTTTTTTTTTTTTTCTGACAGAAGGGGTAGTTCTTAATGGAAAGGTGCAAGTTATTTCACTAGTTCTGATCTGAAACTATCACTGCAACAGACTGTTAGTGATGTGATGGGACCTTGTAACTTCCTTTATTTAAAAAATTGGTCTTAAAGTCTCCAAAGTACTTTATAATGCAGGGCTT
The DNA here is from genome assembly GCF_050655825.1 of Lonchura striata. NCBI lineage: Eukaryota > Metazoa > Chordata > Aves > Passeriformes > Estrildidae > Lonchura > Lonchura striata. The sequence goes on from NC_140705.1 coordinate 51,282,259, forward strand.
TTCTTTAGGGGGAAATTATAAAATCAAAAATACATTTATTGAATTGCATTTGAGCCTGGGCAGGAGTTCTGCTGCACCCTTAGAACTTGTTACTGGTTTGTTTGTGCTCCTCTGTCACCCTACTGGTTCTACCTCACTACTTACCTGGAAGGCTCCAATTTTCCTTAAGTTTTGCAAAGGCCAAAGAGGCAGCTGATGCTGTCTTTAACATTTCATTTGGATGAGCAGGGGAATAAATTTAAATACTGAAGCACCTTTAATATCAAGGCGATTGTAGTCAGTTGATACCTTCCACTGGTGCAGTCAGATCACCCACTGTGGGACCTGGCAGAGGGTGGTGGGACAATGGAGAAGAGACAGGTTAGGGACAAAATGCAACTGCCTTGCCAGCTCTCCAGTGTGTGAGAAATAGATAAAGGTGCAATGACATCATATTATGCCTGACCAATAACAGTGGGATACAGATGCATAATGCACAACAAGATGTGGGGTTTAAGACTTGGATATTGTCAGAATTGAGTGGGAACCCTTCCATCAACTTTAATGAAAAGTAAATGAGACTGCTATTCAGCAAGTTGTTAAGAACAAGCCCAGTTTTCAGGCACAAGTGGTTGATTTCAGAGGAACCTAGTACATGTATTAAGTACCTTAGAGAATTGAGATTATATTGAATCATATACTGTCAGGATTAAGTAGCATGCAAGCACCATAAAATCTAATCAAAACAGCAATATGAAAGTAGCAGACATTAGTTTCATTACATTTTTTACTAACATGGTGTGTTTATTATCACCATTTCCATCCAGCCAAATCTTCCTTAGAACTCTTTTTCTAGTACCCAAATGTATCATGAAATGGTTAATATTATTTTGACAGAATTAAATATTCTCTAAGAGGTTCAAGAGGAAGCATGTTCCAAAGCCAAAATACAAACGATACAGAACCTAATCTTTACTTCCCCAAAAAAATATATGCTGGATTTTATGTTAGGCTTATTTTGACCTGGTAAGAAATGTCAGAAAAGATAAGCTTTGTAAAACTAAGTGGGGGGAGGTGTTGGGTGTTGTTTAGTGTCTGTTTCTATGCTGCCTGCATTCATCTCTGTTGTAACTAAACAATGGAATACAGTATCTGTAATTATTCAAATAGGCACATTTGCAGTTATAATGTATTCTTTCACAAGCAAAGCTATTATTTAAAAATTAAAGGGAAGAAATGAGCTCTTTATGGCTTTAAATTAAAAATACCACATAATATGATAGAGCAATTTGCAATTGTCAGAAAAATTAAAGGTTTTTCTTTGATTTTGCTGGTTTTAGGTTGATCCAAAAGTATCAGCTAACTTGCAGCAACTTAAGACAGTAGTGGTGATTTTGTTATTCTGTCTTTTTTTTTTTTTTTTAATAAGGATTTTGGAATTGAAATTACTTCTATTAGTTGATTTATAATGATGTCTAGCTCATACTATGTTCAAGACTTACTGGTCAGAGCTTTTAGACATTTGCCATATCTGTAATGCCTTCAGCTAGCAGAAATGTGCAATTTCTATTCCATCAGGGTTTTTTTGTCTGTCATCGCATGCCGGTGTATTAGTTTAAATGTTCTGGTTGAGCTTTCACTTGATTCTGTATTAGAGAAGCTCCAAAACTCTACTAAAATGCATAGCCTCATACTGTTTGTTAGAGAAATTCAAGTGCTAGAAGCTTAATAATTTCTAGTTTTACAATGGTGTAATTTTATGTGGTGACAGAAACATAAAACTTGAACAACACAGCAGTGGTTCAAGACTTCCTCATTATTAAATTTGCATGACATAGATTCTGAGTAAACGGGAGTTCATTTACTGTTTATTCAGTTTAAAGTAATAATTTCCGTTGACTTTAACTTTCCATAGGTAGCTATTAACCGTAGCTGGAATAAATTTTTAGAGTTATTTTACAAAAAGCCTGAAATGGACACACTCATTCCTAGGTCCTGTTTAATCACAGTGGTATATTGTTTACTAACCATCTGGGCATTTGATTAGATGCTATAACCATCATTTGATTTGAGCTTCTTTACTTGCACTAACTGCTAGTTATAAAAGATAATTACTTGGAAGTGAAAATATGCAGCTCACATGGGTAGCACAAGAAATTGTCTTAGCTAGCCTTGCTGTTCTTTGTATTCTGATCCTTGGTGTTCAGAAGAAGAACAAATCCTCAAAGTCTCATACTCCACAAAGAACCTGGTGTAGGTTATGTGAAGTTTTACTGGGGCTTGTGCACTCTTTATGACCAAATCTGCAAGAGAAAAACAAAGATAAAAGCTTTATTTTCTCCTGAGCATTTTCTGTTCATAGAGACTAATAGCCAATTAAGATAAAAGGAAATATTTGATGGCTAAAATCCAGTAATATTATCTGTCCCAGGTCAATTTGACATTTCATATGTTGTTTCCTCTTCAGCAATTTTGCTACAAGGGAAAATTCAAGCATTTAAAGAGAAGGACTGATATATTCTATCTATTCTATCATGTGTAGTTTTTGATTTTGTTTAGCTTAGATGAGGCTTTATCATTACAGCAGTGAGTTATTTGCTTACATGGATGCTCCATAAAACAATTCATCTGTATAGTAAGAGCATTATTAAGATTGATGATGACCTCCTGAAGAATTATAATTATATAAATAATTTAAGACTATTGAATTGTTGGATTCTTCTTTCCAGAACTATCATCAAAATAAGAGGGCAAAGCAGTTATACCTTTTTTTGTATGTAAATGTATTTTAGTATTTTAATGCAGGATTATTGAATAGCTTTGTAAATTAGGTAAGAATACCTAAGGTGTCAGAAATATATCTAAGTTGTCAGCACCAGTAATGATGTAGACTCATGAGCAATCAATAACTGCTCAAAGCTTTGATTTTTACTGAAATAGTTTCTCTGAATCAATGCCAATACTTGCATGGACCAGTCATAAGTATTTTCTTGATGGACCCGTGTACTAAAAAGGAAAAATAAATGTTAGTAATTAATGATTTTTTTCTTCTTTTGAACTGGTAAATAGAGAGTAAATGCAAAACTGACCTGACCTGAGGTATTTATCATGAACTTTTTCCAGCTGAAATAGCAAATGTGCTTCTTTAAGTACCTTCATATAACAAGCCACTGTCATTTAAGGTATTCATTAGACTGTGATAAATAACTGGTTTGTCTGTAGGGTATGGAAAATTGCTGCTTTTAAAATCTTTTTATAGCTCACCAAAAAATTGTTTGTGTCCTGTACCTTGAGTTTTTATTAGTTGAGAGAAGACTATGGAAGACTGTGACATGGTTTTGCATTTTCTTTTTGTTTTTTTACTTTTTTTTTCTAGCACACTTTTCTTGGTTTCAAAAAACACTTGCAAGTTATCATGGTGAAAAAGAATTAGAATCATATTAGCTTCTGTGTTTTCCATTGCATGTCAAGTTCCCTGGCTTAAGAGTTCAGGTCTGATTTACAAGGGCACCTCTACTGTTTCCTACTACAGACCAAAAAAGAAGATGTATTCAGATAATGTTTTGTAAATATAACAAGTAAGTAATTCATATGTATATATATAAAATCTATGAATTGGGAACTCTGTCTTCTCTCCTGTAAATGCAGATGTCATCTCAGATGCATGCCTTTTGTTTGTTATGCTTTCATAATTTCATTCCTGTTGCAAGAGATTTCTTCATCAGGGACAATGAAAGACTCAGTGCTTCTGTCTAATTTTCTAGCCAGTATAAATTAATTACTTCGGGAATATTCTTTCAGTTCTACTACTTGTGCTTATTAATACTGACTTATGAGAGCAGAGACTCTAAACAAGGTACTGGCAACATCTGTGTCTTGCCCACCTACAACAAAGGAAATTTTACACATTTCCTTCTAAGTAACTCCTTTTGATAAAGTAGGATGGATAAATATTTTGTTTCTCTTCCAATTTTGAAGGACAGATCCTCATGCAAACTTAGCGTACCTCTGTGTCAGAATGACTGTGGTAATTTTTCCCTCCTGTACTAAGGAAATTCCTTTCCACAGTGGCAATGGAATGAACACATTCAATTTGGTGCCAGTGGGCTCTTGTGGGTACAGATTAGCAATTCTTGAGGCAAGGAAAGCATATTAATGCACCATTGGTTAAGTTCTCTGCATTTTCTGTGGGTCTGATGATAATGAGTTCTGTAAGCCCTACCTGAGAAAAATTCCTCTCTCTTCCCAGTTCTATACAGAGTATAACCACACTTTATGTTAAGCCCACAGTCCCCAGAGAACAGTGACATTTTACAGCCAGACTTGCTTCCATTCGCTCTGCAGTGCTGAACATTTTGCTTTAATTAGAAAACAGAAGCTTAACTCAAAACCACATAACTTTTTATTTACATATATTTTTTTTATGAATGTTCTGTCAGTACTTGATCAAACTTATATTTTCACTCATGCATCAGAATCCCATTGCACCAGGTAGTATATCAACATGGCATGAAAATGTCACTCTGATAGGTTTAGAAGACAAGAGATGGCAGGTTGGTGCAGCCAGTGGGCAAGGGTGAAACAAGGTGGACTTGCTTAGATGGAGGGGTGGCATTACCAGACTTCCAGCAACTCATTCACTGTCTGGCACCACTGTTTCAAGGTATAACTTAAATAAGGTTAAAGAGAAATCTTTGTGAATGCTTACAGTAAGGTTCTGTTAGACATTAGAGACAATTATGAAGACTTTGTATGTTTGAAAATACATCTATTACCAATACTGGTTTAATAATTTGGTCAGGGATAGAAACTGTGACAAATGAAAACAATACATAGGAAAGGAATTGCATAGGTAGTGCTTTGAAAATTGAATGAAGACAAGTCTAATAGAGTTTATGCTTGAATGGAGTGCATAGTGATCAACCCAGCAGTGATCTATGCAGTGTCTTGGGAAAATAATCATGGCAAAACCAGTGGATATTTGGAGGATGCAATTGATTTTGTTCAAGCAAGCCTTTAGTTCCTTGCTGGATAGCTCTTCATTGTTGTGCAAAGGGTCTCTGATAAATCATGGATGAAATGTAGGAAAAAATCTGCATACAATTTTTAATTAAAAGTACAATTCAAATAATTGTTCTTATTTCTGTTTTCTTTCAAATCAAACATCAGCTATTTTCTTGTGTTACTTGAAAATGTCAAATTAATTAATTTATATTTTCCCTTCATAATAGTACTGCATTATGACTAAGGCTATAATGGAGACATTCTTATCACTCAACTGTTCCTCCAATATCAGCATGAATACTTTCATAAAGCTCCTTCTGGCATATTTTATAGGAGAAGTAAATTTCTGACATTCCACTTTCCAAAGAGGTGTGGTGCTCCATTTTATTGAGGTAAACAATTCATATTGAATTTAGAAAATTGGTTTCACAGGATTTGAAAAAATGAAAACATAAAAACTATATGTCTTGAAAAGGGCTATTCCCATTTATCATATCAAAATACTTTTTTCTAAAAAATCATTATTTCTCAAGTTTTTGACAAAAAAAAAATTAGTTTCAGATAAAATCAATTGAAATATGTTCTTAACTTTTTTTAATTCTAATTTTTTTTCCTAATTTGTCTGTTAAGTTTTTTTGTTTTCAAAATTTATTATAAAATAGAATATTTATCTGCCAAACAGTGTGATCATGGCTCAATTTACATTGCATGAAGAATTGATACGTCTATTACTTAGATTCCTACTGTATCAAATATATTTGGATATTACACTTTAATGAAGATGAGTAAAATGCTTCTCTAATATTCATATGCTCCTTTAATTAAGGTCTTTTACATACTGTATTTTGGGTGACCTAGAAGTTTTATAAAGAAATGAAAAGCACTTGCATATCAACTACTTATTTTTTTCTTCTTGTGCTTATTTTTATCTTCTTCTCTTTCTGTCATTAGAATTCCTTTGCTACTTTCAACAGTGAGAGTGCTCCATAGTTTTTAAACTTCATTCACCACCATATGGGATATATATTAGCCTAAACTGTCAATCGAAAAAGTGTTAATTTATTGCAAGACTGATTTTGTAAGCATTAAACATATTTAAGAATATCTGTCAAGGATCCACAAATCTACTTTTATGGAATTAAGGGTTTTGTAAATGCTATGAAAAATTTTAAGCAGTGTACACCCTAGTACTATTTCTCATACTGTAGCCCACACACTAATATCTATGTTAAAAACTATTCACTCATGATAAAAGTCCACCTCAGAATTCTGCAACAAGAAAAACAGAACTGTTCTCTTACTTTGTTTTTAAAGCATCCACATTAATTCCAAGTTTGTTTTTTTTTTTATGTGCCAAATACCGTATTGCTGCAAAAGCATATTGAAATAACAGTTTTGCCTTCTTTGCTTTTTTTTGCTATATGTGAAGATAGTTCTGCCTCTTCTAAGCAGTGCACAGGAGTAGAGTTGATGTAGTGGGAATAAAGAATGCCATGTCTGATTCATTAGTTGCAATTACTTATCATTATTCATTATTTATTTTGATTTATAATGGATAAAAAGAACCTACCCAGGGCCATTTTAACATGAATGATAAATGCAGTCTCATAAAACGATTAAACTGGCAACTGCTGCTTGTCTCTTAAATGGACAATAATTGATGTAAGATTGAAAAATTCCAACCAATGCTTGCCTAAGTCCTTTTTTTCATACAATTCTTATTACAAAAGATGGCAAATCTTCCCCAAAGCCAGGAAAATTTTCAGAAATTTTTAGCAAATGATGAAAAAGCAAGTTAAGGCCTCATGTAAAATCAGTCACTTTTCTCAACATAGACAACAAAACTTATTCTGAAGATCAGCAGTAAATTCAGTTTAGAGTCTGTAGAAGACTAAAAAAGTGTCAGGGAATAGTTTGAGAGAAATACACATTTGTTCTTGTTCAGGATATTGATCAGAAGATCCAGAACTTCTTCTAGAAGCTGGAAGTCATCCTTCATGATATTAATGTAGTACAGCTACTCTTTGAATAGTTAAAATACTCCACCAAGAACAGAAAAGTACATCAGCTATTAGGATGTCAGGAACATTGTTAAATACAATGAAATAGAATACCAATCATTTTAGTGTTCCTAAAGCAGTTGTATTAGAAAGAAAAAAAAATGTATATATACACACACTTGTATTTTTCAGCAGTTCATAACAAATTTATACTGGAAAGGGGCAGAATGTTCATAGTACATATACTTTGACTGATTCTACCTTTTTGCCATTGACTACTAATGCTATTGACTTTGCTATCCTTTGTAAAAGGAAACCTTAGTGCCTAGGAAAGCCTTTCAAATTTAAACATAATTGAACATAATTAGTCTTGCAGTCACCAAGAAAACAATTCTAAATATTTTTGTTTCCAAGATAAAAAAAAGTTTAATTTACTTATTATTATGCAAGTATTCTTTCTCTGTTAAGAACAAGAAGAATATATTGAAAAGGGTTGCCCACCTGTCCTGTGGCAAGAATGCCTTTATGACATGCCTGAAGGAAGTTAGCTGATTATTGTTTGCTGCAGTGATTTGTGAGCACAGCAGTTATCTGTATTGTGACTCCCAGTGTATCTAAATGTGAAGCACAAGTTACTCATGGCAGACAGTCTCCAATGAAGCCAGGTCTCAGTATTTTGTGCAATTTTAAGAGCTGGAGATCTTCATGTTTCTTCCTTGAAGAGAAATTAAATTTAGTGACCAGTCATCAATTCTGTAGCAGGATCTGCACCATGGAGTCAGTTGAGCTGTAGGTAACAGGAGTATGAGTATTGTTGTTTAGTAAATCTTGCAAGGGACAACAAAGCCCTTTGTGCTTCTTTGAGTCTTTTCTGTTGTCCGATGAGGTCTTCAAATGAGAACTGTAGGAATGCCTCTCAGTTTGAGGAAACCTCATGTGTCCTTCTGTGGCAGCCACATAAGTAGAAATGCTGTGATTATCTGTCACATCATCTATGACACACATCACCTATGACAGGCTGTTAAATGGTTTCTACTCAGACACCTAGGAAGGTGTCTTAAGCATTCTACTGAATATGCTACTGAGTGTTCTTACTAGCTGTTGTATCAGCTGTAGAGCTAATGACAGTGCCTGGTTTCCTACTGACTTTTGTCCTTTAATCACTCAGATCTGTGTTCCATGGAAATAACATCTGTTCCTTCCTGAATCTATCTGTGACACCCCTGCAGATAAAACATTTTGTCATTAGTCTGCAACTAGATATGTCCAGATTGCCTGGCCCAGATGCCTTCAGATAGGGTGTGTAGCTGTTACATTCTGTCTACCTTCCTCCCAGGCTATTGTATCTTAGGATGTATCTGTGTCCACAGTTATCTTCTATCTCCCAGTTTTCCGGTTTCCAAATTTATATCATTTTTAGACACTTTTTAGAATGTCAAGTTCTTTTTGAGCCTTTTCCTGTTTGCTAAATCTACCTAAAACTGGCCCACTCAAAACTTATTTGGGGATTGACAGGGAAGAAGAAGTAGTTACTATAAACCTTCTGTCTTGAGACATTTTAAAATGAGAACTATTTCTTCAAAATCTACCTTAACATGTGTATTTGAAATATCTTAAAATTATTTGATAAAATGTGGTAATATTTCTCTAATGTATAAAATGAAACTTATTGATATTCAGTACATTAACAAATACATGTAGAATTCATTATATACTATGCAATCTTCATCATATTAATCACATAAGTAAATTTATGAAGTTCATTTTCTCAAAAGAAGTAGCATAATATTTGAAACTTTTTTAAGCAGTGTTTTGGATATTTTTACTCACATTTATGGAACAAAATACAGGATTTTGGTTATTATTCACTTTGATATGATTTGCACAAATTTTATATAAGATAATGTGTGATGTTTATATAAGTGTGATGAATAGTGTCCTAGAATAATTTTAGAATAGGCACTCAGACCTCTGCATTTTTTGTAGCTTCCTGTATTGTTTTCACACTTTGCATACTCTAGGATTCTTCTGTGCAAAGGCTGGTGTTATAGACTTCTCAGTCACTGATTTTGCTGTCTAGGGTATAAATTGAAAAGCTGCAAGGCTTCTATTACACATACCTAACAGCACAGATCATAGAAGAGGTAAAAAAAACACTGATGCACTGTATTTATGCTTTTCCAGCTTCTGAATTAAGAGTTAAATTATTCTTAGACAACATAAAAGATTACTCCCCTCTGTGCCCTGACACTTCATCACTTAATGAATAGATAGGTGGAACTTCAGAAAAGAATTATTACCATTAAAAAAAAAAAAATCAGCTATAAAAACTTGATTACCACTGCAAGACTTGTCCTAATATTAAGTTTGCCTCATGTGCTGCATAAAAATGCCAGGTTTATGTGGTAAAGGGCAAGATGGACAGCTCTGCAACCATGTGCTTGCTAATTAACCAGCACTGAAAATAGCCTTGTCATGAGAGAACAGCCATCTCCTGTACAACTAGGAAGCAAATGATTTTGCTGCTTAGACCAGAAGATGAATACAGAAGCAGGCCACTGGAACAAAAGGAAAGCAACTCACAGAAGACTGTGAGAATTCAGGTACTATAAAATTACTAGACTTACAGTTTTTTGGTTTTTTTTTTTGTTTGTTTTGTTTTGTTTTGTTTTGTTTTTTACTAGTAGCCCTAAACTGAATAACAATGAAAAAGTGAAGCAGAAAAAAAAGAGGGATTACCCAGACAGGGCTGCCAAGGTTCATTAGCTTTATTCTATGTGATCAATTTTATGCTATTCTTCAAGCACCTTATTTAATTTTTCCAACCCTTGCAAAAACTTTTGTTTCTGCCTTCTCTTAAAATGCATCTATTTATATGCAACACTGAAAATAAATTAGGGAATTGTTAGAAAATTAGGAGTTTATGATTGGTTGTGATAGTTCTCTCTTGTTTTATTTTATGAGAAAATCCTTAGCTGAAAATCAGAAAAATCTAATACAATTCCCTCAGTGTCATTTTCTTTTCTGCCTTAATAACATATTTGTGTGTACACACCTGTTTTTAATAAATAATTGAAGCTGCTGAACTTTGGCTTTTCAGAAGTGTCACACTAAGATAATTGATATTGGAAGTGTACTGTGAAGCAACCTTTCGATTTTAAAAAGCCAGCTATTATAATAAATTTTAATAAGAATCATTGAAGCTAAAGGAAATTAGCTATCCATTGTTGATGGCATGAATTTGGGAGTGCTACAGTTGTCTGTATTATGAGTCTCAGTACATACAACTCCATTTCTCAGTTTCTATCTCAACCAGTTGATAAGGCTTAATAATTGAAAATTAAATAATACCATACACTTCTACTTGTGGAAGATATAAATAATTATTCTCTTTTAAATATTAAAAAGTATTAGAAATTACAATAATTTACCCCATGAGGATGCAGATTGTAATGATAATTTCTAGAAAAACTGTTGTTTTTTAGGTAAAGGGTATGGATGTCTCAAGCAATGAAATAAAGAAGCTTTATTGTTTTCAGGTTTTTTCATGACAGTAAAAACAAGTCCTTTTTTTAGAATTATAATTCAGTTATTGACAGTTCAATGTCTGCACCACCCCATCAGAAACTCATGGTTTCTTACAGAACAAATATACCATATGAAGCTCTGCTTATATTAGTGACATCTCCACTAATACTGGGATGTACTGTTGGGCAGCTCCTTCCAGCCTAGTGGGTTTGATTCAGGTGAATTTGTGCTCAGTATTCAATGAACACTTAAAAAGAGTCTTTGATAAAGTGTAATATTTTAATCTAAATAGGGAAAGGATAAATGTGCTTAGGTCTAGGATTATATTTATTTTTACTTGTGTAGCAGTATGGGGAAAATTTTTGGCAGTAGGAGAATTACTTACTAACTATGCCTACAGTGTAAAGTAGCATGTGCTCTTCCTATGAACTCTCTCTGTCTCTTTGCTGTCACAATTAAATATCACACTCTTTTATCTTTTACAATGGATTTCAATGCTTGTTGTATTGAGATATTCCTGTTTTACCCTGCCCTGGCTTTGTACAGCTGCTATAAGAGTTAGTAAAGCTGCGTGTCCACAGCAAAAAGATCTGTGCAATATGTCCTTCCTGTAACTTGACTTCCAGCCAAGGTGGGATCAACATAGTATCAAAAACAGACAGAAGATTTCAGTTCATCAGCCATAAAGGAGCCATGGTGGAGTTTACAGCTCCAACAATTAAGGGACCAGAGGAGAGAATCACTTTCAGAACACACATCTGAATCTTTAGATAGAGCCTTGGAGAATTTTCACCTGTTGCTGTTGTATTCATTACCTTTTAAAATACTTCTCTGCTCAAAACAAAAGTGATGGAATGGCCATAGACATTAATGTTAAACAGTGATTAAAATTCTCCTGCAATTTACAGTGGAAGCACAATAACTCCATTATTATCTTTGAGTAAAGTTTATAATTATTACAGGAATTCTAGATAGCTAAGTTATGAAATAGTAAGCACACAAGTATTTCAGGTGCAGATTTCATGTCATATAAATATTTTTTAAATCCTGAGAAATAGCCAACATAAGAAGGGAAAAAATAAACTACATACAATAACCTTATGAATTGAGTCATAAAAATGCTCCTACTCCTGAGGACATGCAGTTCATGCAGTTCAGGCAATAGGAAGAGGCAGTCCAGTCTTTTTTAAGTCAGATGACTATCTCAAGTATAGAAAGCCAGGACTCAGTGTTTTGTTCATGTGTCCTTGAGTTTTATTTGGCAGAACCTTCTACTATGAATGTGCACCCATTGGGGTCTGGTACTACCTTACTGCTGCTACTTCTGACCACCTTCACTGTCTGGAAGGAGAAGCCCCACTTACCTGGAGTAGTCTCTTGGCACTATTCATTTCAAGAAAGATTGAACTCATGACCTTATGTCCTAATCCCTATTCTGAATGAACATGTGCTTCTCTCTCCACTTTATGCCACAGAAGCGCAGAAGCAATGACTGACAGCTCATTGGAGAGGGGAGATTCTTTCCTTATGACCATAGACACTACTGGATTCCTGGTCTGTCCCATGAACAGGAACATTCTCCACTGAGGAATGCTTTAGACAAAGAAATAGTACTGCAGAAATATCCAGGAGCCAGTTCAGTGCCAAACACTTTGCTAGAATTATGTTTTTTCTTGATAATTCTGATAGTCTGGCTCTTGTCTTGTCCACAGTCTGGCTCAAAGAGGGAGAGTGAAAAACACACTCACCCTAAGTTAGAAAGTGGAGTGTTATTGGTGTTGACCCAAGATGGATCATAGGTACTTAAACAGCAATTTAGATAGCTGGTCTGGTTTGTTAAATGAGCATGGGATGATGACTTCTCTCCTACACCTGAAAATGCATCTACCTGAATGGCATTACAGCAAGTAGGTGCTGCCCACACTCTCTCCCATCATTGTCAATGATAAGGAATTCTTTAGTCTTGAGCAGATAGTCTAATGCCTTGATGAATTGCTGAATTAATATTTACCTGAATATTTAACTGCTTTTTTAATGTCACCAATATTTTCTATTGTGTCCTGTATTAGAAACAAAACAAACATATTAGCACATTAAGATTAGATTAGTAGAAAAAGGATTTTTTTATAGAAATTTAACAGGAATTCATAGAAGCTGTAAGAAATAAGAAGTGCTAGTGATGGATTGAAAAAAATCTTGATATGAATGAAATCAGAAAACACAATAGTTAGAAGAAATTTAATGCATGGATATATTTTGCATCACTTTTTTTCAGTTATTTGTATATATGAAACAACCTTTTTGTAATGGAAGACACAGTAAATATTGTAAGTTTTAAAAATACTTTTATATCCGTTCCTTCATTTTAATGCATTTGTCATGGTTTGACACTGGCACAATGCCAGTGCCTCCATGAAAATGTGATCCTTACCTTGAATGCTGTGAAGTGGAATCTAGAATAGAGCAAAGCAGGCCCAAGCTTAATAACAGGAAAAAAACTTTATTAAACTACTACTACTAAAGAAAAGAGAAAACTAAAGAAGGGGGGAAAAAAACTACACAAAGATCAAATGAAAATCTTGCAAAACATTCCTCTCTCCCCACCACTCAACTTCAACAAACCACAGTGAGACACAATCTGGACTCTAATCAGGTTTCCACCCTCTAAGCAATCGATACTCAGTCCATCGAGGGAACAGAGTCTCTTCTGTGCCACAGACCCCCCAAGAAACACAGCTTCACATTCTGTGTTTCCATGTCACACATGGCACCGCCCGGAGAAAAAGTTTGCCATGGTGACCCTTCTCCTTTCCATGCACAGTGCTCTCACCACCAATGCATGGATGGTCAGACTGCCTTTAGGATTTTTCCTTTCAAGGATGTCCTGCCAAGAGGGGAGAAAACAACAGTTCAGTTTTTCATTGTTTGGGACCACAGTCCCCCCCATTTTCCCCTGGGGCCGAGGGTTCAAGAACAGGGATCTTCTTCTCTTTTCTTTTCCTTTCCAGGGCAAGGGGGCGCTACCACAAACCCCCTAAGCTTTTCTCTGTTCACTCTACTTTTGTCTTTTTCCCAGCTGAAGCAGGTCTCTTGACTTACTGGCATCTTCTCAAAACACAGTCCTTCTTGACGGAGAAGATTTGGTTTAGGTTGTGGCTAACACGGAAAAGTCCAGCCAAAAGCCACTCTTTGTCTTCCTCCCATCCAGAATTCTTCCTTTCAACATCCCAGGGTCCAAGGTGTCCCTCTTCTTCTCTTTTAAACCGAGGAGGGGAAAGGAAAATTCACAAAGCTTTCATTTCTCAAGAAAGGGTTAAAAGTCCGAACTCTCAGGATGGCTTGATGCCCGGACATCCAGCAACTCCCACGCAACTGGGCACCTTGCAGCAGCTCCCCCCGCTCCTCCTTCCTTGCGGCTTTCTCTCTCCCTCTCGGGAGAGGAACTCTGGGGGGGGAAATGGAGACATCCTAGATTTCTTCCACCCTTCCATCTGCAGGGGCCAGCCCGGTTCCAGTCCTTCCACCACTCTTGGGGCTTTTGGCCTACCTTTCTCAGGCCATGGGGCTTCCCCTCCCCACCCAGCTCGTGGCTGGGGGGGGAAGGTCTGCACTGCACGCTGACCGGAACCAAAGAGAGCGAGTTCCCCTGGGAATTCTGCTTTCAACCCCTCTGTGTTCTCAGAGGCGTGTCTACTTTCAATTGGTCAATATCTAAATTGACCTCTTCCTTCCGGGAAAAATTATCTTTCCGTGTCAAACCACGACAGCATTCTAGATAAATATTGCATATTTTTTTATTTTATTGCCTTACACAGTTGCCAGGATAACATAATAGGGAATCAAATATGTGACTCCATGTGTGCCAGACAAAGCCACCAGCAGCTAAAACACATCCCTTTTCTTTGACATTCTTAAATTTGCAGCAGATAATATTAACATTAGGTATTTATCATTCATTTCTGAAAAAGTCCGGCAAATGTCAGTTTTGGCTTAGGCATTAACATTTATTACTATTGCTGTCATTTCAAGCCATTGTTTCTAGAAATCTGAGAATTGTGTCTCCTCAGTGTATGTCTGGTGGTTACAACTGAAAGGAAAATCTGGGTGAACTGACAACTCAGTGGGTGCACCTGGGTATTGTAGTGAAGCTCCACACCTGTTGAAAGAGTTTGCTTACAAATCCATTTTTTATATTATTCCCTGTGGTTATCTTGAAAAAATAATGAACAACCTTCCCTTTAAATTAATTGGGATGTTTTGTTTGTAATTTGTACTAAATTCCTTTCCTTTGAGCCTGTATGAAAGCTCCACAAGATAAGAAAAATATGTAGAAAAATTGTGTAGTAAAAAGCTGTGAGTAAAGGTGCTTACTAATTATGGTGACAGTTATCAGAATTATAGATTAGTGCAAAATAGAACTGAGGCACCTGGCAGAGATGAACACTAGTAGGTCACTCTGTTGGATTTTCTCATAGATTAGTCTGATAGTTACTAGAAATATTTTTCATATTTGTCAAGCTAAAATTCTGTGGAGTTTATTTTTAGAGTGTTCATGGTTTATTTAAAATTAAGGTCTATAATTTCCAGCAGCTGTCAGTCTTAGTATAAGGATGCCCATGCTTTTGCCCATGCTTTTGGCAGTCTCATTAACAAATGCTCTGTTAATTTGCATATCAGCATAAATATACTATAAATCGTCTTTTGCTGTTGTGTAGATAATATTTTTAAAAGACTGTTACTATCTTGGGTGGAGAAGAAAATTCTTAAAGAATGGTCTGTTGGGACCTGTAACCATGGTAACTAGAGATCCGACTTGCTATAATTTGTTGCGCGTTAAAAGATCTAACACTGATTTACTTTTTACTTCACAAAATGTAACAGATTCTCCAATAAAAAATCCACACAAATAAGTGTTATGCTTCTATGTGCTGTTGAAATTCACTAAAACCATATTTTGGGAAAATAATATGCAGTTTAAAAAAGACTTTGTTTTCAGTTGAGAGTCAGAGGATTGTAACATGTTGATACTACCTCTGAAGCTGTTACATTATATAGGTCTTTCTCCTTCCTTGTGGTTATCTATGAAATATTTGTGTAGGGCAATTTTAGTAGTACTCTAATGACAGTTCTGAGTGTATTTGCTTGTATGTTCTCCTTCCATCATTGACAGTGCTGCATTCTTCCATGTTGTTGCTGTATTTCCACTCTGTGTTTTTGTTTTGCACCAGTACCTGAAGCCCACAGCTAGAAAGGGTAAAAACTAAATCTAACACACATGTAGCCCTACCTGCCTAAGCACTGTTCAAGGAGCTAAATGGCAGGGAGGGATTCCTGCAAATCAAGTTTCTTTTGGAAGCAGGGAAAGAAAGGAAAAAGAAATGTTAAGTCAACGCTTCCCAGACTGGAAGAATGAGTTGCTCCCTTTAATTACATTTTAGATTTGGGGGTCTTTGAAGTCAAGGATTAACAACCTTCCTACTTTGAGATTAAAATAAAATAGCTAATTAGCCCCTAAGAGAGAAAATAAGTCCCACAAAGTTGTGCTTTTGGCTTTGTTTTATGTTTCAATGACCTCTGAGGATTATCAAGGTTTTGTTTTTAGAAGTAAAGGCCCATTTTGTGGGAAACTGTAACTCAAGGGGATTCCTGCATGAGCTGATTAGGACCTGTGGAGTCTTTGTACAGATTCTCCAAGTCCTATTTCTAAGAATTAAGGCCCAGATACCAAAAGAAAATTACTTCTGTCAAATTCTTTGGCTCTCAGTGCTTTCTGAAGGAAATATATTTTTTCCATATACTTTTCAGCTATACTAATTTCCTCATTCAAGTAAAGACATCTTTATATTTTGCTCATAATTCCAAGCAAGAATGAAATTTACTGTTAATTCTTGAGGGAAAGACAGATTACAGTCTCTTCTTATGCTACTCCTTTCTTTAATATTTTTGTAGGATATGTCTTCTACATCAGTTGTGAAACAATAGCCTTTTTAGGTATTGAAAGCTGACAGGTGGGTTTAAACAGCATGTGTACATCCCACAATTTGAATATTTGCAAATTTAGCAGAAAAAGATTTCAAATATGCTGAAATAAAAAAGGGTGAACTTCATATCACTATTTGTCACGTCTGCACCGGTTATTGGCTGTTTCAGAAGCTGCCATTAACTTAGAATATTACAAATGAAATGAAGTTTGCAATATCAATCAAAATTTGAATATAGAAATAGATTAAATAGTTTCTGTGTTAAAGCCTATTCATTTGAAGAATCACCCAAAGGCAAGCTGTCTTTTTATAGAATTTATGTGCTTTCTTTCTATCAAGAGTGAATATATGATATAAACTCATGAAGATCAGTTTCTGTAAAATGAATCTAGATTTTATGAAAGAGTCATAATGGAAGAAAACAAAGTGATGCAATTAGTGCAAATCAATCAGCCTGAAGCAAGAAGAACTAAGAATATCTTCTACCCATATTTCTACTCTTCAAAATTTAGCACTTTCTCCAACACAGCTTCATTTGGGATCTCCTTACAAATTATCTTTGAAGTGTAGCTCAATCTCATATATGACATTTTGTCAATAAATATATTTGAAAATCAGTATGTTTGTGAGTGAAAATGCCAGCAGGCTTTCTCCTGCAGGTGCATATCTACCATTTTGCTAAGTAATGGCTCTTCTTGGAGTTCCACTTGGAGTTTCTGTTTTATTATATTATTTCTAGGGAAAAGGCTTTCTTCTATGGGAATTATAATATTAAGACTGCTCAAAATATTTAATTGGTTTAAAAATAACATTCCCTTAATAAAGAGAGACCTGAGTAAAAGGGTAGTATATCATTATGTAATTAAAGGTACATAAAATATTCATATGCTCAAGAGATAAGAAGTTCAAATTTAACTTTCGCATCTCTGATTTTTGATGAAGGAAAATTAATTTTACATGAATTTAATCTCTTACTTGACCCTTAAAAAGGATGAGAAATAATCTCCATTATATTTCTTACAATAATTACTGGAGTTCCAGTTTTGGGGTGCCTTGGAGGTTTTTGGGGGTGGTTTTGGGTTGGTTTTTTTTGTTTGCTTGCTTATTTTATTTTAACCATCTTATTCTACTTTTATGCTATTATTATCTCCTCTCTGACTGCATAGTTAAAGTTAAATTGTTCTAATTTAAGGTCAAGTCACCCTTCTTTTCTCTGTTATGATACGGCCTCTGTTGCACATAAGCTTTCTCTGGAAGAAGGCTTTACATTACTGAGTGTGAATGGTGGGTCTGGCTTCATACAAACACATAACTTGAAACAGCAACAACCAGAAGTTTCATAAACTGCTGAAAGTAGTGATTCTTCAACAATGAAAGAGGGAAAGCTAGTCATATCTATCATTTGGCTTGGTCCTGACAGTATTGCATCTGAAACAAAATACAATTGGAGAATACAAGGTTTTACCATAATTAATTTCATGAATAATTGCCAATTTAATGTTCAGTCATCCAATTTTCACTTTTTATCAAAGTCTGCATGAGTGTATTGTGTTTGAAAAGCTAATTGTATCTCCACAGGGTACTGTCTTTGCTCCTGTGTATTTAAACCAAAGCACCATCCTCTCTTCCTTCCTGATTCCCTCCCTTCTTTTTTCCCTTTTCCCTCCCTCCCTCCATCTCTCCCTCCCAGTTTTCAGGTGCCAATACCACACAAAATCTTGGATATGTTATCGTAGGCTAAATATCAGAAATAATTCAGGTGGGATAAATATGGAGAGTATGAAAGGAAGGTTTTATAGCAACACTGTTTTTTGTAGTATAGGTAAGGTATGTAGGAAAGGCTAGATAGCATGGACCAAGTGAACTTGACAAGAGGACTGCTGTCAGGAGAAATGTAGATACCAGAGGGCACATGAAGATGGTGTGAAGCAAAAGGTAAAAAGAAAGAGAAGTAAAAAATCAAAATCAGCAACAGCCAGGAGTGATTAGATTCTAATCAAATCTACAGATGAAGTCAGATGCCTCTACACTGGGTACAATAGTTGAAATCATGGAGGAAAGGTCTGCCATACAGGAGGACCTCAGCAAATTAGAGGAATGGATTCTTCTTCTAATCTCACCAAAACTCAACAAAAATAAATGTAAATACTTGCTTCTGAGATAGAATAACCCATGAAGAAGTATTGTCTGGGGACTGAGTAGATAGGAGCAGCTCTGAAGAAAAGGATCTGGGCATTCTGGTGGTCCAAACTAAGCATGTTTTAGCAATGTGACTTTGTGGTAATGAAAACACCATATCAGTAGCCCCGTCCAATAACAGTCTATATTAGCAAGAGTGGAGCCCTCTGGTCAAGGAACATGATTATTCTTTCAACAAAGGCCTGATATAATTACATCTTGAATACTGGTTCATGTTTTGGGAAAGTAGAAACATTGACAGGTTTGAAAGAGTCTGAAGGAGGATCACTAAGGCTGTCAGGTAACTGCAGCACAAGACACACAGAAAGAGCTGAAGGAGCTGTGCCTGTTTAGCCTGAGGAGGAAAAGGGAAGGGGGAATATAACTCCACTCTTCCATTTCAAATGCAGATTGCAGACAGAAACAGACTCTTTATCAGTGCAGAAAAAGAGCAGTTGCAGGTTGCATTAATGGAAATTATGGTGAATTATGAGAAAAATGTGTCTTTCTGAGAGTGGTTTGACAGTAGAGAAAATATTCAGAGAAGCTGAGGAATCTTCACCCTTAGAAATTTCCAAATTTCAGCCCAAGACCCTGCTCTGTGCAACTTATGTAATTTTAAAGTTCACCCAGACATGAGCAGGAATTTGGACTAGAGCACTTTCAGTGATCCCTTGCAAATTCCTATATTTCTATATTTCTGTCTAAAGAAAAAAAAAAAAGAAAAAAGTGCGAAAATTTTTTTGGGTTTTTTTTTTCTTTTTATCAATTGTGATTGCAAGCTGTAACTCCATATATACAAAAATTCCATATCTCTTTCAAATCAGGTGTTAAGACTTTAGCGTGTGCCTTTGCACATGCTAAAAAGCAGTAATTGGAAAACTTGATTTGTTTTAGAAAGCTGCTATAGAAAAGCTGAATTTTTTTTTTAATATGTGTAAATTGTTGCTCATTTAGTATTGTGCAAGTATTTCTGATTTACTCACATTCTCAGTATGTGCCATATTTGTTCTCTACTGAGCCAAGCTATTATCAACCCAGGGCAGGGACACTTTTCACTAGACCCAGTTTGCTTGTAGTTCCATCCAGCCCAGCCTTGAACATCTGCAGGGATGGGGCATCCTAAATTTTTCTGGGCAACCTGTTCACCCCTCACAGGAAAAAAGTTCTTCCTATTATCTAATGTTTTCCTTAGTCTTTGGTAGTATGTTTTCCTAGAATAATGCCATTTGAATGGGAGCTGTTAAGGTTTTATTATTCCTGGTCCAGGACACCCATGGCATTGCCTTGATATCATATACTCTAAGGCATTTAATGATGTAGAAACTTCAAACCCCAATTAGAATTCTACTTGAATATAGAGAGATTTTCTGAATTATTACATCCTCAAATCACATCTCCTGTGTTACATAAATGAAGTGTAAAAATGGCTTACAACTCCTGCAAGATGCACTGCTGTACAAAGAACCGCTCATAAAATTACCGGATAAAATGAATGGATTAAGAACGTTCATGCTGTTATCTTCAGTGGATTAAATATCCATGCTTTTTATTTCAAGTTAATCAGTCCTCTGTACTGCAGGATGGGAAAAAAAAAAATCCCAACCCTGTCCAGTAAGCCTCAGCAACAAGAATCATTGTAAAAACCTTCATTGCCATGAAGGAATTGCTGAAATTTTGAGATCCCAAATTGCACTTCCTAAGTATGTACTATGCCAGTTCTTTTTAAACTGAGTATAAAGGTTTATTAAATGATGTATTCAAAAAGTTGAAAGTTGAGTTGAAAAAGTTTCACAAATATTCTAAGCCATGTTATTCATTTATTCATTCTGCCTAAATTGTAGCATGCACTACGTATAATACAACTTAAAGTACTCCCACACATGATACTAATTTTTGCTGAAGGGAAGTGGATGACATAAAGTAATTTTTTTTTCAAATTGCATGTCTTAACAAAGATTTTGCCATTGACATATTGAATGCACAAAAGCCATACACTACTCCGTGATTTACCCTAGACCAGTTAAGCAAGTAATGCATACTTTTCTTAAGGATAGAACACACAAAAATGGGAACACATAATAGAAACCCTTGTGTGACATGAACTTGAACATTCTATATGAAGTGCCTCTTGTAACTCTTATATTTATACAATTATAAATTTTCACTTGTAATCTGTATTGATGAACTTTAGGCAGTTTTGAAAAATAAATACCTGCTAGTTCTTGCTAGCAGGAGGAAGTATAACAGTGATGATGCCCTTTTTAAGAAAGCATAGTAAGCATCAATAATTTTCTCTAATAAAGGCTCACTAATATGCCACATCAATAGCAAAATATAAGAATTATAAATAGATGATGAAAAGGATGATTCTGAGCAAGTGTCATGTGTCTAATAGCAGTAGTATTAAACTTTGCCAGAACTTAACAGCGTACTGCTTGTTTTATCAAAATAATTTTTAAAAAAGGAATTAGGTCTTTTATAACTTTTAAGCCAACATATTTTTATGTCAGCTAATGTATTATGGAATTACTGTGGGAGTTGGCATCATTTTTGCCTCACCAGTGTGCCATATTCCCCTTCTCACCCCATTCTCCTAGAAATAATTTCCCTTGTCAGACATCTTGATGCTAAATCCCTGTTTGAGCACCCAAACAGGTCATGTTTCTTCTGTCAGTCTGTACCTTAAGTCACAACATGAAAGAGAGCAGGAAATTCTACAGCTGTTTCTCCTCCTCATGCATAAGTAGTTATCTCAAATGGGCAAAGTTTTGAGGAAATTGAGGAAATTGAGCCATCCCAAAACTCTCATTCAGCTATTACTAGTTACTTTTCCTAGGTGAGTCTTTCCTCTTTGCTCCTTAAAGTGAAATATTGCTTGTCAAAATTACCAGTTACCATAATTGCTTGTGTAGAGTTAAACTAACTTTTTTTACGGTTTCTAATATATTATATTTTATTTAGAATATTTTCTTAGCTTGAAAAATAACCTAGGCTGCAAAAATAATTTTTAAAAGTCTATGAATCTGAAATATTTTATGTATAATCCAAAGAAAGCTGTATACAGGTTCATAATTTAAAAATTATTTATCATTGCAAGCTTCTGTCAGTCAAAGTAAGGACTACTGTAATTTCATAATAATGGCATAGCTAGCTAAAAAATAATACCACGTAGTCTAACAGAAACTCCATACAAACTTCATATATTTGCTGTGTGAGACACTGCATGAGACTACTGGATTGAGGTCACATTCAGCAGCGTCAAGAATTCTCTAAATTCTCAGTTCAGACTGGATATTAGCTTCCTCATGCAACACTAAAAGCTAGGACTAATATGAGGCAATGGTGATCAGCCCTTTAACCCCAGCTTACCCTCAACAAACCTCCTTATGGAAGTAGAAATAGCTTCCAGGATAGGTAGGGAGAGAATGCATTCTTCTGGCTTACAGATCAGTGTGATTCCCCTAGGAAAGACATTAATTTTGTCCTGAATAGTAAAACAATAGGCAGTGGGATTTGATTGAAGACCTGATACTTCAAATTGTGAAAGCCTTGATGTATGTTTTCCTTGTAATCTTTAAGCACTTATGCTGAATAAAGCACAATTAAGCTCTCAAGTTTTTTGTCTTCATCTGTGTTTGATGTTGTATTCTGCTAAACATTTCCATTTTGGATAGGAAATAAAGATCAATTTTTTCCCCTTTTATTTTATTTTATACAAAGTATTTTTTCCTCTATTGTTCTTTCCCTAGCATGTCTCAAAGGATACAGTATAGCTGATTTTACAGGGTGAATATCTACTTGATTTTAACTTGTGTTCCTGAGTACAACTGTTGTTAAAGCCATGACAGAAAACTCCATTATATTACCAAATCTGTGGAAGGTCAAAACTGCCCTGGAATTCTTTATCACCCTATCACAAGTCATAGTGTCAACCTGACTGAAAGGTGGTTAGTCAAAAAGTCAGTCTTGCTTTTCCTGATTTTAGCAGCTATATCTGAAGGTGGGATAATTCTTGACCCTACATCTCGCTGCTTTCCAGAAGCTTGCTTGCTTTTATATCTGACAGCATAACGAAATAGGTTGCTGCTCTCTAACCCATTTCTATCAAGAAGAGACAGCATTAACACTAGGACCACACTGAACTTGGCCATCTGGCCAATTGAAGAACAACTTATAGACTTAGAGCTACAAATCCATGCTGTGTTGTGTTTGTGACAAAGGGCATTTGGGCCTGGATCCCTTTAATCCATGCTCTAGGCAGCATGTAACATCGATGATTGCAATGTTTCTTTGCGTGTGTGCTGGTTTTGGCTGGGGTAGGATTAGTTTTCTTCACAGTGTCTGGTATGGAGCTGTGTTTTGGATTTGTGCTGGACAAAGCTGATAATATAAAGATGTTTTTGTTATTGCTGAGCAGGGCTTGCACAGAGCCACAGCCTTTTCTGCTTCTTATACTGCCATGGCTGACAAAGGAAGTTGGAGGTTCATGGCAGCTGGGAGGAGACACAGGCTGGACAGGTGACCCCAACTGACCAAAGGGATACTCCAGACTATATGACATCATATTCGGTATATTAAGTGTAGAGGAAAAAGAGGAAGAGGGGAGACATTTGGAGTGATGGCATTTTTCTTCCAAGTAACCATTACAGGTGATGGGGCCCTGCTCTCCTGGAGATGGATGAACCACTACCTGGCCATGGGAAGTGTGAATCAAATCCTTGTTTTGCTTTGCTTGCATGTGCATCTTCTGCTTTCTCTATTAAACTGTTTTTTTCTCAATGCTCATTTTTTTAATTTTACCCTTCTAATTCTATTCCCAATCTTACTGGTGGGGGAGTGAGTGGCTCTGTGGAATTTGGTTGCTGGCTGGCCTTAAACCATGACAACTTGTGTGCTTAAAAGGTGACCTTGTACTTGTGGTGTGTATTACGATAAGTCAAGCAATGCTTAATTGCATTGCTTTTGCATCAGTTCTTCAGTCACTTGATAGGTCTGATGGTTCTTTACCAAAATGTCCAAACTTGTCTGTATTTGAGAACAGGAGCTCTAGGACATCATCTAAAAGCCATTAGGTCATGAAGATCCTGTTTAATTCAAGCCTGAATAGGTCTCTAACAGGACATGTCATTTTAGTGCCATGGTGTTGATGAGGTAGAGAAAGAAGC
This sequence comes from Lonchura striata, assembly GCF_050655825.1. Lineage (NCBI taxonomy): Eukaryota > Metazoa > Chordata > Aves > Passeriformes > Estrildidae > Lonchura > Lonchura striata. Next base: position 51,306,097 of record NC_140705.1, read on the forward strand.
TGAGCTGTTGCAGATTAGTCAGGGCAGCTTATGGCCTTTATGCTTCAAAGCGTGTGTGCAGTTGCCAAATCAGCAGGACAACTCTCTTTTTTTCTTTCCTTGCCAATGGTCAAGCTTCCAGAAACAAATAGTGATGTAAGTTGAGAATGAGAAAGTTGTTACCACAAATACTTTGAGGAATAAGCTGATATCAATCTTTCAAAAAACCCCAAAAAAACTAATATTCATAAAAGAGTTATTTTTTGATACTTAATATCAAAAACAAAGCTTGGTTAGTGTCTGCAATAAATCTCTCCTTTCAATGCTAAGTACCTGAGTGACTGCTTACTCCAATAAAAGTCGGACGAATTGCAGTGCAAGTAACCTCAAGCAGATACCATCTGAACCGCATCCTTATTAGTCAGAAAGTGGCAATACTTTCTTCCTGAGATGGGACATTTCCATACTGCTTATAGCTGAATGGGCAATTTATTTAAATTATTTGGAAAAATAGACTTCTCAGATGATAAAGTAATTCCTTGAAATGTATTGTCATGAACATAATTGCTTTGTTTTAAAGTCTTCTTTTGCGTGCCACCCAGCAGAATTAGCACTTGCATTCATCCATATTTCCCATGCTTTGCTGTTAAGGATGGCTCATGTGGCAGGAACTGATCAACCCTCTGCTGAACTCAGCAAATGCTCTGTGCAGGACTCCAGCAGATGGATGTATTATCTTCTGAAGACACATGTTTCTCTTATGGACCATTTTATAGCTTGTGCTTGTTCAGTTTGTACTTTAATAGATACACTAATAAAGAGATTATCCGTGCAGTTCAGCTCTTCACTTTAAAAAGGTGAAAGGTATCATGAAAAATAAATAACGGAAAAGATGAGGACAAATGCCTTGATTTCAGTGAGCCCATGAGCCTTTTAGGCCTGCTGATGTGCACCCTTTGTCTATAGTAACCCCAATTAAAGAATGGTATGTATTCTTTTAAAAATAAAACCCACGGTTTTCTATTCTATTTAAATACCTTTTCTTGGTGTGATTTATAGTCCTAAGCTGTAGTCAAATCTCTTTCCTGGATATACTGAATTCCATTCTAACAGTCCTTTTTTGAGGAATCTCTGAGATGGGGATTAAGCTCACCATGACACAAAGATCTTGATTAAAAAAAGTGTTGCTTAAAAAATTCCATGTATAAGACCTAGTCAGGATGTGATTTAAACTGTAGTTGGTGTGCTTGCTTCTGTGGTCAAATGTAAGTGCACTTTGCAAGGAAAGGATGATAATGCTAGGGAAATTTGTACAGTAGATCTAAAACAAAGATATTTAGAAGACAGTAGTACTTTGCATGTATCTCTGTCACTCAGAATATTTTGATGTATTTAAAGCAGCTTTCCCCTGTTTGAAAACAGAAAAAACTCCATGTAAGTGTCTGAACAATCCAAAAACTATTGTTTGAAATAATGTCTTTGAGAATTCAGCATAAAAAAGGATTAGACATCTCTTAATTAAAGGAAATTTTGGGTAAAATTATGTTTTGACTCTGGCTTTGTGGTAGTGGGGCTGTGGGCCAGGATAGAGGTTTGGGAGCTTAGTAGTTTTGACAGCTCAGTAGTAGTTACTGTAAACTCTGATTCATTCTGCTTTGCTAGTAGGGATGTACTTTCATTACTTAACTTGATGTTAAAGAAGCAGTCCTAAAATTGGTAGTATCAGTTGTCTGGGGACTAAAAGGGAGAAATTTTAAATACCAATTAATGCTTTAGCATGCATCCTTCATGCTAAAAGGATACTCTATGTTTATTCAGTTTTAATAGAAATACACTTACAGGCACATTTATTCTAATGTTGTAGGAAAAAAGAAAATTTTTTAATATGCTTATTTTTGAAGATTCAGAATATCTAAGCTCTGAACTAAAAGCTTACAGTCTTAATTACCATCAGATATTCTGCTTCTGCTTCTGTGGGAATTTATGAGGCTGAGACTTACAAGTATGTAAGTATGTATTGCCTTTCGAATAAGGTAATATTTTTTGCTCATATTTAACACCTATAGTCATGCAGCCTAGTGTTTTAAAGTCAGGGAGTGGAAGACACACAGAGGGAAAAGCCTTTGGTTTTTTCAGAGAAGCCTTCTGAATATTGCATGGTTGAGAGAAACAGCGTTTATTGTCAACCAGCTTCTCAGGGCTCCTCACTGTGCTGTGTGGCTGCAGCAGCAGCAGGAGAGAGGACCTGGCATCCTCTCCCTTTCTCCCAACTATCAAAATCCTCCTACATCCTGATGTTTACACCAGAATTCTCTACCATATACTCACCCATCACTCGGCCTCTGCAGCATATGTCCTTCTGTGAATTATGGAGTTTTCTTGGCTTACAAGACCTTTTCATGTTTGAAGCAGAAATACCAGTTTTCTACCTTTCTAGAATAATTTTGACATCTGTAAAATTCTATTGACTGCATAAATACAAAATATAATCTGACATGAATCAGTAAGAATCCCTGTGTGTACACAGAAAGAAAAAATAGGCCTGTTTAAATATTGAAATCTTTGCTAAAATGATGTGAAGGGGCAGTTTGAAGAAAAAAAAGGTTAATAATATAATGCAAAAGGCTTTCTGTATTTCACATGACAACATGACTATGACAGTGATGTAATTCAAAAACCAAGTGATTTAGTCAGAAATGTAGTAACCGATCTTTCAATTATTTCAAATTCTTATTTTTATGTTCTGAAGAAAAATAAAGAAATTACATGAGAAGAAAATAGTTTTCAAATCAAGTTGGCTGCACATTTTAGAATATTTTTTACTCTCTCATGATGAATTTAGTTCTGTATTTATTCTAAATTTAAAATTATATCTAGAAAAAATTGTATGAAGTGCAACTACATATATCAGTTATGAAAATGATTAGAAATTATTAGAAGACTCTTCATATATAGGTGGTTCTGAATTTCTTTTTTTTTTTTTTTTTTTTGGACAGGTTAAAAATCTAGGTAGCCCTTTTTCTTCTTTTCCCAAAATCTGCAACTGACTTTACATTGAAATTCAATATTGATCAAATAGGGAGGTAAAGATAACAAGAGAGTAAGACATGTCAGGAATGGGGACTATTGGATTACTAGATTCCCTAATACACCACACAGATAGGGATGTTTGCATAACACTCTTCAAACCACTAAACCAAATAACCAGTAAGGAGTTGGTCTTATCATGGTTTATTGGCTAAGCTTCAGTGTGCCCATAAAGGAAGGGGGCAGAAAAGTTCCAAAGGCAGAGAAATTGACAGAATGATTCAGAAAAATCTTTGCTTGGTTTCATTAGTCCTAGAAAATTGTCTCTGTACCTGAAAAAGGTTAGTGTTAGTTTGAGACCTTTATTTCTATGAATTTGAACCAAAAATAATTTGAATGGGTTATTTGGGGATACACAGCAATCTTCTGGACCCAGTGTTGCCAGTTATTCATCCAGGAGTTGCACAGGTATTTATGCTTTCAGGATACTCAACTTGAATCACTGGCTGCATTGAAGTTTATCTTGCTTATCTCACTGGCTTAGCTAAATACACCATGTAAAACTTAGGTTTTTAAATACTATGTGTTTAATGTGATAGCTTTATGATCTATTCCTTCAACAATTTCCTAGTGAAATTTAAACTTTAGATTAGCATTCAATGCCACAAAACTTAAAATTTGTCCAGTTGCAATAGGATACAGGGTTTTCCATTGTTTCACGTCAAACATGCACTCTCTAAAGGTAAAAAGTGCTATTCAAAGAAATACCATGAAAAATATTTTCATAGGTAAGTTCTCATGGTGAGGGCAAAATTTTTTTTCTGGCAAATTATCTACATAAGCACCACTATTTATCAGTTTGTGATAAATACTGTGCCTCCAGTATTTGCTATTTCCAGTCCATGACTACCATGCTAAGTCATATGATAATTTCTTTTAATTTAGAATTTTTGTGAAAGCAAAAGATTGGACACAGCATCTATTCACTGGAAAAAACATACTGCAAGGCTTCTTATTGGCTGGAAGAGGAATACTCTTAGGCGGGTTAACTACTAGCTATAAGATTTAAAAAATATAATGGCAATAAAAATCAAGTGAAGGAAACTCCTGAGGTTTCTTGTGTGTCTGTGTGTGTCTATTTTGCTGGGATTATTTGTTTATTGTTTTTAATATTTTGTAGAAAACTCTATCATGGCTTAGGACCCTATGTATGAATACCAAACAAAATGACATTTGGTGCCTTAAAGGTCTGATTGTGTGTCAGGAAACTGCCCTATGAGAGATGAAAGAGGCAAAGGTGCTGAGTATGATAGGTAGTATATTAACAATCTAACTTTGTGATGGCTTCAAGGAAAAGAAAATAAAATTATAAAAGAGCATGAAGGAGAATAATGAGGTAGTTCTGCCTGTGTTTACAAGGAAATCTTCCAAAATCTGAAAAGCAAAACAGGGAGAAGAAAAACAGATTTTTTTTAAACATAGTAACTGGATGAAGGCTTGGATCATGAGCTAATCAGTGGCAGAATTCAGTCTTTATGGCTGATGAGAGAGAGATGGTCTTGATAATTGAGGCTGGTACTTGAGCCAACAGTGAAGGAAAAGACAAGTGTGATGGAGGGTAAAGGATGTCCCTCAGCAACTCAAGGGATACTGTAATTGAAACTTCAGATGTCAGAGACTTTTATACTTTTTATATATGCATGTGCAGGTGAAAAGGTACAAAATATCTAAGATATTATGCAGTGAGAATCTGCAAGGGTAAAGATAAGTACTTGGGTTCTTGCACAGCACTCTCTGATTTAAAATCCAAATTAATGATTTCAAAGAACTAGATGACATGTAAGTGAAATTCATAGATAACTAAAATTGACAGGAAATTAAAATATATTTAGCAGAGAGAAGGCATCCAAAAACTGGCGGAACTGGTTAATAAGAGAATATGTAAATGCAAAGATACTAAAGCAGGACTGTTTACAAAGTGCTGGAGTAATGAAGGCCAGTGATCATTAAAAATTGAATATCTGTAGGTCAAGATATGTGACAGACATGTGGAAAAGTCACAGAGGTCTAATTTGAGAATTGTTACAGATTGCCAGTGTTAGGTTGTAAAAGGTTTGGTGCAATACTGTTAGTATTACAGGAATAAATTTCCTTTGGGAATTTGAAGTTGCCTAATTAAAGAAAAACTGCTGTAAATTATAGTAGGTTTTATGTACTTTTACACCACATAATCAATTTACCAACAAAAAAGTGCTCTATATCTTACATTGACCAGTCATTCTATAAAACCTGTTGCTTTAAAACAACTCTGCATGTGAGTGCTCCTAGAATGGATCAATTTCTTGGATTATGTAAAGAATATATACAATGTACTTAATTTTAAAAGAGGAAATGTGAATAATTATGTAGACTGTCTAGTAAAACTAAGTGGACCAAATAGTTCAGAGTTTAAAAATTAAGAAGAGTTAGAATTTCCTTAAGCATGAATGCAAAAAATACTTAAGGGAATATGTTTGATTAGGAATAGTTTAAGTTCACAACAGATAAATAAAGAACTCCTCGTTTTATATACTTTTTTTTTAATGATCATAATAAGACAGCTCTTTTTTTAACTTAATATGAACCCTACATATTAGAACCTGGCACACACTAGGAGTGTGAGAATTGTCAAAATCCAAGCCAAGCTGCAGCATACAAAAGATAATCAAAACAATCTTTAACCATGTAAAATTAAGGAAAAAAAAAAGGAAGAAAAAGGGCTTTTATTCTAGGATTAAACAGATGGTAAAATGGTTAATTTTGCCCCAAATTCTAAATTAAAATACTATCAAAGCTTTATCTAAAGTCAAAGGTGCTTAATATGGAGAAAATTATGAAAATGAGGACCTGGAAATGTGACTCACTGTTTCACAGAAGAAAAACAGCTTTAAAAATTCCATATGATGTAGACAGGAAGGATTAGAAAGTCTTCATTCCAGAATTTTGAAAAAAACATGTTTAAAACCACAGATCTATTAATTTAACCTATTCTTAGTGAAACCTTTCCCAGCAGATATCATATACTCAGAGAACAATGCTAAAGCCTATTCTTTAAATTTAGTGAGGGTCTTGCATTGAATTTAGAGATTTGGGATAGTGGATTCATCTGGCCCTTATCACATGCAAAGTTTTAGAAAAAAATCTAAATGGCAATTATAATGAAATGTATGAAGGTAATTAGAAATAGGACAAAATAGGACACGTTTTTAACTACAATGTTTCTTTGATAAATAATTTTCTAGGCAGATGACATGCAGTAAAACTCATCTATTTGGACTTCAGTTAAATATTTGAATCAGTGCCAAAGAGTAAATTAAAAATAGGATTGTTATAAGAATTTTAATGTCTTGTAAGCAAATGACTAAAGGGGAGAAAATCATGTGTGATATTAAAATTGATAAGATACACTGAAGGGGAAGGGGGTTATTGCAGGTGATTTTTAGCATTTTTGTTGTGTTCTCATTTAGTATTTTCCTTCATGTCCTCGGTCTAAAAGGTAAAATTATGTAATTGGTTTTGTCTCCAGTACATATGGTCAATTAAAAAAAAAAAAAAAACTGCCATAGGGAGAAGAAACCATTTTAAAAATCTGAAAGCTTAAATAATAAAAATGGGTACATGGAATTAAATTCATCAGTGCAATGGATAGTAATATATTTAGGGACTGTTACAAATTTTTGCAGTAAGAGATGTTCAGTAGGTGAAGGGGAAAACAATTGGGTGTATTACATGATTGAATCTTCAAAATCATTCAGACAAGAAGAAAGCAAATTTAGTTGAAGGGTTGGTTCTGAAAATTCAAAAATGCTAATGTAATTGTGTAAAGAAGTATTAAGGCCTCCTCTGAAAAGCTTTGTAAAATTGAGGTTACTAAATCTAATAAAAAATGAATTCACAGTGTAACTGATGAATGAAAACATCCCAAAAGAATCAATATGGGGAAAGAGGCAACAAAGTAGAAGATTCCAAGAAGCTGGAAAAAACTTAAAGCTGAAAGCATACATGATTATTTTCTATAAATCCACAAAAAAGGTAAATACAGTAAAGGAGAATATTACAAAGTTAGAAATTAGTTTTACCGAGAAAATTAGTTGAATACAAACTGTCAGTTAATTATTTCAACCTGAAAATTAATAGATTTCTAACCATGACAAGTTTGTGTTTAAAGCTTTCTATCGGAAGTAGAAAAGCCAGAAACTACCTGCTTTGAAGATAACAATAATAATACATATTTACTTCACAAAATAAATTACCTGAACTAGCACTATATTAAAGTCAGTGAGCCATAAATTCTTACAATGTTCTTTTCATAACCAAAGGAAAACATGGCATAAGTATCTGAAAGACATTTAATTTTTCTTTTTTATTATTGTTTTTGATGTGGTGCATACTGGTAACATTATTGTAAGAGTGCTGGTATACAATATAAAAAAGGATAAAATTCATCTCCTCCTTTTGACTTAGAGATAGCTCTTTAGAGAAAAGGTGGTAGCTTCATCTATTGGGACATTTAAAACCAGATACAGCGTGCTACTGAGGAAAATTACTGTAAGGAACAAACTGACAGTGAAAGGAAGAGATTTAATAAGCATTTTTCCCCTCCCTGCTTCTTGGAGTGCCAGCCCTTCTGCTGTTCTTTTCTCTGGTATAGCATCTTCAGGTCTATAAACAGTGTGGCTGCCCTTCTGAATGCATGGATTAGCAAAGTAGCTAGTGAAAATGTTCAGTAGCTATTTTCAGATTTAAGCCACTTTCTATTCCACTTTTTTCTTTTAATTACAACAACCACTCGCCCGTAAATTGTGCATACCCTTTGATTGTTAATGGGAGATTTAATTTTATGGTTGAATATTCTGTTGAATATTCATTCTGATTGAATATTTGACTCAAAGAAATTAGCAGTTTCTTGAAACTAGTAGCATATATTCAAGAACTTTTGAGAAAAAATATAGAACTAGAGAAGTATTTTCTTTTTTTGGTACAATCCCAAAAAATAGACAAACTTGTCTGTGAAAAATAGGTACATTCAATTTTCTGTTAGAAACTTTACTCGCAAATAAAATCAAGGCATCTTCTGTGACTTTTATGAATGTAAAGAGTCAGTGTTACTTTGGGAGTAGAACAGAAAAATCTCCAGACCGTTGCATCAGAAATACGTGTATTTGCTTTCATGGAGAAATCAGTATTTAAATAATAAAATATACCAGGACTGTAGACTTGTGGATTTATTGTCTTTTAGGTAGAGTTTTGCAAGAGATTACATGCAAGCAGACCATTCAAAATTCACAGAACTTTTTAGAATTAACAGTGTTTCACAGAAGCCAAGCACTCCATATGTACATTTTAGCTTTCAGAAATATTTATTACTTTTTTAAGCAATTCTGCACTGGGATGGAAAAGCAAGTAAATGGTAACCTAATAATATTTTTTATCATCCGACAGTTTTTCTGAATTTGCACCAAGCCTTTGGCTGAAGGTTTTACAATTGTTACTTATATAAGTATATGCATATGTGTGTGTGTGTGTGTGTGTGTGTGTGTTTAGATTAGCCAAATTAAGAGTTTGCACTAGGATGATTAAATTCTCATTTTGAGGACCCAATTTTGAAAGAGGAAATAAATTAATTGTGAACTTTTGCTAGTACAAGTAGGGGTAAGAGGAAAAAATTGTTTCTTAGGTTCAGCACCAAACAACTGAAATTGCCTAGTTTAATTTCAATAAATTTAATAATTTACTAATCTGGCACAAAATTAAAGCAAAACTTAACTCTTGCTTTTACTCCACGTGTTGCAAAGGCAATATTCCTTCCTAGCATGAAGAGAGTGTTGCAGTTTTAAGACAATGCTTACTCTAGACTTGTGTTTAAAGTGTATGTTTTTCTTTAGAGAAGTGCAGTAGCACAATGTGAAGTTTTACATTCTTTACAGAGCACTAAGGAGTTTGTTGAGGTCAACAGGAAATAGAGCTGCTGTTATTTAGTGACACCATTTTCAGTGAGACTGAGTTGCTAGGCAAAGTATTGTTAGATGTACAATAAATTTAACAATAACATGTTATTACATGTGTAAATTGGCCAGAAATCCTCCATTTAATAAGTACATCTTGTTAGTTGACACACAATTATGATAATGCAATGGAATTGGAGAGTAATTTAAATGTAATTATCATTTTAGAACTTAAGAGATAAATCATACAGAACATGGAAATTGTTCTTATAGACTATGTCTGAAATACCAAGTATATCTGAAATACTGTCTTACTGTTTTACTTTTAAAATTCATTTTTCTGGAGTAGAATAAGAGCAATTTGTAAATCAAAATACAATTGTGCTGCTCAGTGGTTCAGTTCCAAGTTTAGACTTGCACAATTAAGACAATCAGAAATCATATCATTAACTGAGGCTCAGTGTAATCACGTATGTTATCATGCTTTCAGTTTTTCTGTTTTACTAATGTATAGTCTAATAATGAATTATAGATAATTTATCTGCATTTGTAATGCTACATTAAATTTCTTATCAAGTTCTCTTCAGTATTTAGCTATCTGTCTATGTATGCATATTCATGTTATAAAGGTTAATTTTCTGACATCAATGTGTTCTAACATCAGTTTAAGAAAAAAATCGTAATAATAATTTTGTATTAATGTATTGATTTCACTAGACCCTTATTTTTTTAATGTTGGTATTTAGAACTTTTTGTGGATTTAATTATTATGAGATATGTTTTAATTTGCTATATTTCATGTGTTTGTTTTAATTAAAAACTCATTTGTTCCCTATTAAAATATTCTAATAATCTTTTCTATTTTTCCATATGGATTTTTATCAGATATAGTATGTCTAAGCTTAAGGTGCTGTAAGTCTTAATTTTTCTTCTTTATTTTATGTGTAATTGCATAAATTCTCAACTCTAGCACCACATGAGTCCTAGTTCTTTTATCACATAAATAGTTAACTAATTATGATAATTCTCCAAAAGCCACTTTTATTCCATTTGATAATGTTGTTAGTAGTTCACTAGTGAAAAGTTTGAATAGTTGTTGAACATAGACAAACTTTTTGTCATGCCTGTTTTCCTTGAGGAATCTATTTCTTTTCCATAGTATTCTTGGGAAGGCATTATTTTGTGCTTTGCTTAATTCCTTTTTTTTTTAGCAACAACAGGCTGTTACTCCTCCTTCCTGTGTTCACATACCCATATACTTATATTATTATCCTGAATGTATTTATAGATTGAAATAATGATTTATCTTTTCATGGATTATAAATTTAAGCTTTTTGCTCTCAGCTCCTTTTTCTTGTTCTCTTCACTCCCTAATTTTTCTTCCCTGTTTCTCTTCATATTTTCTCATGTTTTTCTGTGTCTTCCTTACACCAAAAAACCAAGAATACAAGATTTATGAAGGGAGAGTGGACAAGGAAAAATACACACAGTTATAGTTATGAAGACACACCCTCTGTCAGTGAGGACCTAAAACTTAATTCTTTTTATGGAAGCCATATCATTACCTACCTGCTGTATATTAGAAATCAAATCCTTTACATGGCTGGGATACAAGCATGTTCTTCCCACCTTTTCTGTCTCATCATCATGAGTCACATTTCCTGGATTAGTGATTAATGGTCACTGGGCTGTTATATCTTGAGGTGAGGTCTGCCTCCAAGTCTAGTTATTTTATTATTCCTACCTTTTTTTTTTTTTACTATAAGTGGCTTAAATGCTGTAGTTTGTATACCCTCAATTCTCGTACCACACGCAGTTCATGGGATTGGGCACCTGGTTGGAAGTTAGAAAGGACTAGATAAAGAGAGAGGCATGGATTAGCTTGCCTCTGCAAAGGTCATTATGGAACTCATTATGCATCACAGTAGAAATTCAGCTGTCTGGTCAATTTTATTCAAGAAAGTGTAAAAACTTTAAGACATGATTTTATTTTTTTAACTTGTGTTTTTCTTCTTTTTTTTTTTTTCCCTATTATGCATTTTAAATTTAGAGCACAACCTTATCTAGTCTTTAAGAAGCCCAACATCAACTTCCACTGTACATCAAAAGTTTGTCTCTGTCTTTCTCAGGTGTCAGTATACTCTAAAGCTGACTAGCATCTCTAGCTGCCATTCTGACTACCTAAAATTCTTGAAAAGAAAGTGGTAACAGGCAACTGAAGACCTGCAGTGTGGGTATGGATGCTTTAGCCCGCCTAGTGTGAGCGCTTTGGTTCTGCACCTGACTAGGACTTCTTACATGGCCCTGCTCCATGTAATGCACTTTTGGGGAACACCAGAGGCTGTGTGCAGCTTAGAATGGATGCTGGCTGCTTTCTGGAGCTGTGCTTAACTACTAAGCTGTTAAACAGGTGATAAACTCCATTTTAATCTAATTTAAATATTGCTAGTTGCTTGATTCTAGACTATGTGGAGTCTTTGATAAGAAATGCCATCTCCCATACCTTTTGAGGCAGTTTTGAGCATGCACAGATGAATAAGCAGGATAAGCAAACCTGGTTACTTTAGCCACCTATAGAATTTGTCTGCTGGAAAAATGAGTTGTTGGAACTTGGTTTGGGGACCACATTTGAGTTTAGGCAAAATAATCAAACCTTTGCTGCCAATGCAGCAAAGTGTCATCCTAAACATTTTTTTCCTGGTTACTCCGCAAATATTTCTAAATCCAAAGATTTTACTTTCTCCTACTACACATTGAAAAAGTAAAAGAGCAGTGCAAGGGCCACCCCACAGTTTTGAGAAAGCTGCACACAGTAGAGGAATACCAATATTATTGTTCTGGAATCTTTGGAATATTAAGCAAAGTCTTCTTAATTTAGAAAAAATATTTATAACTGTGTAAAGATGTACTATGACAAGACTTTCAAAAACCTGGAAACATTGGTCAATATCCTCAGCCTGATGTTAAGGCTGTTCTGCTCTATTTTCTTTAGAAAGTCATTTGCATCACATGTTGTTTGTCAAATGGAGACATTGTTTTATGTGTTACATTCTTGTACAGTTTTTTAAGCAGCAGGGATCTCTGGATGTCAGAATGGTCTATAAGCATAAGAGTTCTTCACTAAGGGCACTGGAATTATTCCAGCCATCTGTTCTAGAATAAATTTTATCCAGTATGAGTTTTTAAAATCAGTATGCTTTTTGCTGTTTTGGTTATGTTTTACTGAATATTTTATTGAAAATTGTACATCAGTAAGTATTGGTCAAATAACCCAAGCTGCCATTCTTCTCTGCAAAGCTTGGTTTTATTCAGGTCTTGTGCTGGAGTAGATTTAAAATTAAGTTTAAGTCTGAACTTTTACAGAATCAGGAATGTATTCTGAATTTGTTACCAAGGAGGTAAGAGGAGGGAAAGTGCAAAACAAAAAACCTAAGAGCAATTTAATAATCCTAATTGTTTTGAACAAGCTCATTCAAATGACAGAGCATCTTTTAAAGGATATAAATTAACATTGCACATGAAATTTTGAATTCTGTTTTCAGGTGCATCTCTTGTCTTGATCTTCTAAGTATTGCTTCCTGCCTCCTTGGTGGCACTAATTCAGCAGTACTCATTACGTGTACCTTCATATGCACCTTTTAGTGCCAGTATAACTCAGAACACCACAGTGTAATCTTGTCTTTTCCTCAGGTCATTGCTGGGAGCCCTGGGAAGGGACATACAGAGTGCTTTTGGAGACTCTAGGTTGACATTAGTACCTGGACTTATTGCTAGACAATCAGAAGGTCATAAAGGGCAGAACAAGGATCAAGGCTATCGTGACAGTGATGGTTTAAGGACAGTGATTTAGATGGTTTGCCCATCACTACAGTTGGTCAGGTTTAATGTCTAGATATCAATCCTTTTTCTTCAGGTCAGGGAAATTGTATTGAAACCAAGGTAGCAATGTGTACAGCACAAAGAAATCCGTCCTGTAAATGTCAATGCAGCAATGGCTTCAAGGATGTTTCAATTAATCTTCTGTGCTTGCTAAAGGTGTGAGTTAGGCCTGCTTTAGAAAACTCTGAGATGGGCATGTTTTGGTTACCCTTTTTCAACCCTATGAAGTCCAAAAGAAAAAAAAAAAAAAAAAAGAAAAAAAAAAAAGGAGAGAGAGAGATATTTTACCAAAGATTCACTGACAACAAAGTATAATTAATTATACAATGAACTTATTTCAACAAAGATTATTAAAAAGTTGCCATTTTTACACAACACAAAGTACATACAAAAGAAAAACACAATCCTGTATATGTTGATCTCAGGAAGAATTCAGAACTGAAAACTGTTTTCATGCTGTGCCACTCTAAGGTATTAATACTTTGTTTTTTTTGTAAGGTAAAAAGTAAAGGGAAAAAAGGTCACAAAATCTGTTGTCTTCACAAGAAGAGAAAGACAATAGGCTTTTTTTTGTTCCCATTTCAGATGTTAGATTAATTTTTTGATTCATTTTCAGGAATAGCAGAGACAATAATCCGCTGTATGAGAATTACGATTATCCTCACTCTTGCAGTTCTGAAAGTTGTTAGAGTGATCTGTATCCAGAAAACTAATCTATAAAACCCATTCAGGAAATTTTTTTTCCAAAATAACTATTTCAAATCCAGAAACTTCCATCTATCAAGAAAGGCACTGCTAAATTTTCTAATTGTTATGCCACAGACTTCTTTCTATCTCAGCTCTTTCATCAGTTTGTGATTTTGCTTTTTCTTTTGCTTTGTAAAAGAACATTTTCAATCTCTTCTTGTCTTTTCTCCTTGAAGAATTATACTCATCTACTGTTTGACCTTTTGCCAAAGAGCTTTGTAAACCCTTTTCTCACCTTCCTACTTTCTCCAAAGTGATAGATCTCTGGGAAATGTATTGCTTCCTTCCCAAGCTATTAGGACTAATCCAGTCAGAGACCCCCACTCCTTACTAAGACATAGGGAAGGTGCTGTAGGCATTTAAAGTGGAGTGTGCCTCACCCTATTGACAGTTTCTTGGTTTGGCATGTGGGAATGATCATTGATTTATCTCAAAGTCCTGCCTCTGGCAGTGGCTTATAACACAGTGCCAAAAAAGACATCATACACATGTCAGCTGAACAACTGGATTATTCTGAGTGAATCAGGATAATTTGATTCTTTCAACTTGACTGTGAATATTTTTTAAAATTATTTTTGTAACTGGTGCAACTTTGACTGCAGCATGTCTGAGAGCCCGTTGTCTGGATTTCCTTTGTCTGAGGCAGAAAAGATGAAGAGCTGGTGTTATGTGGTAACTTAGGATATTGTGGAGAAAGCCAGATACATCACAGAGGATAGCTTCCAACAGAATCTGTCCTCCATGCAAGGTGCAGCGACTGCAGCATCTTTGATAGAGTACTTTGCAATCACAGTATTGACATAAAAAGCACTTTCGGCCAATTACATTGGAGAGATCTAATATGTTGAAATAAATTATAGTAGGGAAGTTTAAATAGAGGGGATATTCAAATTCTTCTTTCTTTTTGTTTAAAGATGCAGGGCTTTATCTGTAACAAAATATCTGACCAGAAAAAAAAGAAAATGCTGTTAGCTGTGTGTATTTGAGAACATTTCATGATTTCATACAGCTATATTTAAAAATATATTCAAAACCAGACTAATAATTTGTGAACGTCTACTGGAGTAATCACTTATGGATTTTTCTGATTGCAAATTGAAAGTTTTTTGTTTACATACAAGTCAAGTTTTGATTTTGGCTTTTTTTTCTGTTATTTATTCTTGTCATTTGGGCCTTTAGGAAATAGCATGGCATCATGTTTCCAAATGTCAGAGCCAGAGGTATTTTATTTAAGTTGATTTTTCTTTTCCTTTGTTTTGTTTTGTTTTGTTTTGTTTTGTTTTGTTTTTTCTGGTGTTGGGGAGAGATGGGCTTAGGACTTAACTAATTAAAAGTGATTTGTTTTCATGATCTGGATGAAATGTTTTTGCCAGCTGCCTAACATACCTCTGAGATTCAGGCAGAAATTTGTCACATCAACCAGGAAATCCTTATCAAAACACAGCTTGGATCTCTGGTGGCACTGAGTGTATCGTTTGATAAGTGAGTCCTATTTTCTTGTCTGCACACTAGTCCTTTGTAGCAAAGGGCATTTATTAAGGAAACAGATGGGGAAACATCAGTTATCTTTTGTGCCTTCTGTTTTCTATAAAGGCCAGCAAGACAAGGCAAGCTCAACCAAAATAATTGAAGGCTTCAGAGAATAAGTCAGGTAAGTCAGGGTAGAATAGATTCACTATGGCTCCAGCAGCACTATAGTTCCTGATTTTAAAAATGAGTTTGTCATGCAGGTTGGTAAAACAGCTCAAATTTTGAAAAATTATCTTTCAAAGACATTTTGATCAATGCTATTACTTTTACTAATACAAGCTGTTGTGCTATGTATATATGTAATTGGTATAAACCATTTATGAAAAAAAATTTTTTGTAATTTGAGAGCCGTGGAGGTGCTGAACCACTAGCTACAGTTTTTATGGGCTTCTACAGAAATAGTGAACCATTATAAAAATCCTAAGATATCTTTAATCAGAATCATAGCTATTAAGAGCAGTATTTTTTGTCCTGGTTTTAAGTTGTTCACAGCCATGTGGTGGGCTGACCTTGGCCAGCTACCATGTGCTCACTGCATTGTTCTCACTCCTCTTCCTCAACAGAACCAGGGCAAAAATATTAGATTAAAAAGTTCATGGGCCAAGATAAAGGCAAGGAGATCACTCACCAAATATTGTCAAAGAGAAATAATTTGGGGAAATTTGGGGAATTTGGGGAAAAAATAATCTAAATTTATTGCAAATTAAAGTTGATTTTGATGGTGGGAAACAAAAACAAAACACCCTTTGCCTGACTTTTTTTCCCAGTCTCAACTTCATTCTGTCATTCCCAACTCCTCTACCTCCCCACTCGGACTGGTGCTTGGGGATGAAGAATAAGGGATTAGGATCAGTCCATGACAGATCCTCTCCCCTCTCCTGCCTTACGCTGTTTCTGTGCTCCAGCCTGGCCCCTCCGGGGACTGCAGGGAACTCGGTCCAGGCACATGGAACATCTCCTCCTCCCCACCTCCATCCTGGACCTCAGAGGTTGTTTCTCACACCTTTTTCCCCTCATTAATTGCTCATGTGTTGTGTTCTGCCCATCCCTACACTCACTTCCCCCGAGGCACTGCCATCATGTCTGGGGGGCTCAGCCTTGCCCCAGGATGGGTGAGTTGGAGCCCACTGGAACTGGCCATGTCTGGCACAGGGCAGGTCCCCCACTGCCTAGGCATCCAGTGCAAGTTTATAAGTAAAATGTGAGTTAATTAACTGTACTTGAATAAAAACAGTGTGAGCTATATAAAATTTCTTTCATCTGATTTTTCTTTTTTTTTTTTTTTTTTTTTTTTTTTTTTTTGTGGCTAGGCTTCATACTTCTCATAACTACGAGGCTTTTAATTTTGTTCACTAATGGGATATTTCTTAATTTATAGGGGTAAGTTCAATAAATTAAAAGGTAATCACCAAAACCTGAGGAATTTCTCATAAAAATTCTCCTGAAGAAAGCATATAGAGAGTGAATAGTACCAGTTTAGTATGATTTCTGGTTTTTATGACAATGTCTGTTTTTGCAACAATGGGATTACAATAGTTTAATCAGATTTAGTGATGAAATGCTGCCCTAGCAGTATTGCAGAGTCACACAAACTTGTGTTAGGCAATATCCCATAAAACACACTCTGGAAGGACAGCATGGGATTCCTCAATGCTACATAGTTTTTCCAGTGAAGGACAGAAAGAGGAGCACAGGGACATGGTGGAACAGCAGAAGTTAAAAACCATATTGGAAATTAAAACTATCATGTTAACGTTTACCATAAGATCATAAGCCTCTCTGTGTCTTAAGACTTTCTCAAGTATTCATGAAAAAAAAATTGTGATTTTTTTCTACAGTGTAGTGTATTGTTTCATATTTGATTCTGTTGGCATGTCTGATGATGTTATCCCTCAGGCAATATTAATAGCTTGCCTATTATGGTAGTCTTAATATCTAGATACAAGTAGAATTATATTTCCCATTGCCTAGATTAATGAACCAAATGGGTAAAAAATCACAATCATAAGCACGGATTTGTAAGCCCAATTATACATATACACAAGTCACTTTTTTTTGCAAATTCTGACTGTCAGCCTAGTTCATCTTAAATCCATGTTTCCTGCCTTTAGATAGCAGGAAAAGAAGTTTGATTCCCTATCTTGTCCAGATTTGTATCCCGATTTGTGTTGTTATTAATCATTACCTGTTTACCATTGATATAACTGCTGCTTTCCAAAGCAATGAAATTGTTGTATTATTGCCACAATAATGCAGTTTTTCTATAGACTTTTGATACCAACTGTGTTTTCTACTATCTTTAGTACTTTCTATTTGTGGATTCACAAGAAGAAAGAGCTGTATTTGTGATTTG
Source organism: Lonchura striata (assembly GCF_050655825.1). Taxonomy (NCBI): domain Eukaryota; kingdom Metazoa; phylum Chordata; class Aves; order Passeriformes; family Estrildidae; genus Lonchura; species Lonchura striata. The sequence continues at coordinate 51,323,596 of NC_140705.1, forward strand.
GAACTCTCTTAAAATAACCATTTTCATTTTAATGTTTCTGTTCTTCTAAGAGATATGTATTATGTAGCATAACAAAATGTAATTTTACAAAGCCAGGGAGTCTAAAACTCTTAGCTACCTGCATCTCAAGGAAACTGCGCAAAGTCCTAGGAAACTCCCTTATCCAACAAACTTATGAGTTTTTGTTCTTTTATGTTCTTTGGCCCAAAGCAAATGGATTGCTAGTTTAGGTATGAAAAGCTTCAAATTTAAGATTAGTTGTATAGAAAGACTTAAAAGGATGGTTATCTGCAGTGTTTTGTGTGCCTTGCCCCAAACTTATTATTTCAGTTATGTCTGCTCTTTTCAAAACAGAACTTGAATTTCTTTTGTTTAGAGGCAACTATTCATTAAATTCACCAAAATTACTGTGTTTCTGCACTAGTGCCAAATTCACCTTCCCCTTTATAAATTAATAAGGTGTACCTTTTATACTGGCCAACATTCAGTGGCTGGTGGTTGGCTCATGAATCATGGAGTGGAGTTTTCTATCTGCCATTCTTTTCTTCCTATCCAGACTTAATAGTATATATTTTCTCTTCAAAATATTTCACTTTAAGCTTGCAAAAGACTTTTTCTGTTTTGTGCTCCAGCTTGCATGTATGGCACTAATCTGCCATATCTGAGAGATATTTTTTCATTTCAAAATACACTGACTGGTTCGTTCTTATTGCAGTGTCAGTATTGAGTGGGAGTGTTTCCCGTAGCAGCTACCAGATGTGCCACCTCTTAGTGCCATGCTAGCTATTTTGATATGAAGAGGCTCATTAAAATAAGGAATTGTTCATATTTTGTATGCTTTTAAATCTTCAGTATTACCATCAATTTATTGTTAATATACCTGACAATCTTGCATTTTTTCATGACATATATTATTAGATCCAGATGTTTAGAAACAGTTTATTACAAATGGATAGATGTCTCTCTTCAGGTTCTTGATAAAAATAAGTGTCACCTAACAGTTGTCTTCAGTGCAAGCAGAGACTGCATACTTCACTGTCAGCTTCATGGTGGTGTATTCAGCTGGGTGAATTTTGGTAGATCTGTAGCCTACTTGTTCTTCTAGTCCTTATTTTTAAAATTAAGATGGTGGTGTATTGTTTTCTTTTATAAGAGTCTTTGGATAAAACAAATAGTTACAGAGTTCCAAATTTATTTAATTATATATGTAGGCTTCCTAATGACCACAGAGCATGTGAATAATTGAAGAGGAGTAGGATCAGTGCTGCAATACCTATCCCAGGATAGACAAGAGTTAACCATCACAAAGGATTATGAAATCCAAGGTTGAAGCTGATTTCTTGTAGTCTCATTTTATCCACAAATAAAATGAGTTGTTCCTCAGCTTTGTCTTCTCTCTTTGCTCCCCCTGTATCTTGATGTCTAAGTAGATGGAGCCTTTTACAGTGTTATTCAAAATTTTTAAATAGTGCTGTTCAATATCATGGCTATGTATGTGTGCAATAAGCTAAAAATGAAAACAAATGGATGAGGATTTGTAAATAAAGGAAGTGACTTCATTTTATACTCTCCCAATTCTTGGTCTTTCCCATTAGCCACTAGAGAGCAGCTTTCTACAGGACCTGAAAGAGATGACCTTCCTGCAGAGTTCCTGAAATGTAAAACAGGGAATGTCACCAAAATTATCATGTTTGAAAGTAATTTTATAAATAAATTCAGGCAGTATGATTGTAGATCGTATTGAGTTTGTTCCTGACCCAATTTAAATCTTAACACTTCCGACTTCATGTCTGATAGAATAATGTTCTGTGACTTAAGTATACATATTATCATATGACATCAATGGGCATAATTTTAATAAGGTTTGTGATTTTGCAGTCATGTCATTGCAGTTTAAATTGAAAAAAAACAAAAAAAAAACCAAAAAAACTAATCAAACTAGAACCTGTAAGCTGTTTCAAATGGAAGATAAAAAAGCTATGTTAGATGAGAACAAAAGATCACCTAAGCACAGAAATCTGCCTCAAGCAGCAGACAGTTGCAGTTGCCTAGTGAACAGTGCAGGACCCTGTAGAGCATGGTCATTCCTTCAATTTACCCTCTCAGCTTTCAGCAGTTGATAATTATGAGACTTCTTAAACCAAAGGCTGTAGCTAGACCATCATTTTTATCTGCTATCAATGGACTAATTTTCCATGAAATTATCTGCATTTTTTCTGTCTAAAATACAAAAGCCTGTGAAAATATATTTCCCAGGTTCATTATTAACCCTGTAAAAGTATATTTCTTTTTTCTCTTCAGTTTTTCTCACTTCATTGCAGCCAACTGCCTCTATGACTAGTGCTAGAAAAAGTAATAAAACTTGCTCCTTACCTATTTACTCTATGTAATCCTTGATTTTTAAGAGTTTTCCATATTCCCCTACAGCTCTCTCTTTTCTAACTTCAAGAGTCCTAATTGGTTTTGTCTGTCCTCAGTAGAAATCTTCCACTATTCTGATAATCCCTGTTATATTCCTTTGTACTTTTCCAGCTTCACTGTATCTACTGTTGCAAGTGTGGTGCTCTCTTCAATAGTGCAGTTTTCTGTTTCATTTCCCACTCTTTCCTAATGATTTCTAAAATTTGGGGTTTGTTTATCACCAAGCTGACATTTTATGCTAATTTTCTGGAATAATTTTATATTTTCCTGAGTAGTGATTGTTAATTTAGAATCATCCACTGTGTATGGTAAATATTCTTTCCCGTGGAGGTACATAATTTTGCATTTATCAGAACTTTATTTCATCCATCATTTTGATGCCTACTCATTCACTGTTCTAATATCCTTTCCAACAATATTCGGGCAATTTTAATATTGTCTACCTTGCAGATTTGGATAGACCTAAAGTTTCTGCACTTTCCCAGATAACTTCCTATTAAAACATACTTCCTTCAAGTGTTCAGTGTTGCTGAAGCTTTATGAAAGAGGTTATACTGGGAAGGTTCAGTCACTGATTCTTAACATCTTTTAGCAAAAATAATGTTAATTCTCCCATAACAAAGTGCATTTATCAATTTTTTTCACCAATCTAACCTGTAATCTTCCACACAGGAAGAGAAGAAACTGGTCAAATAGTATTTGAGCAAATTTATACTTCATCACACTGATTGTTGACAAGACATTTGTTGGTCTCACATCTGACTCCTGGTGTATTTTTACAAGAGTGGAAGAGGAAGTCCATGCTGAAAGTTAATAATTGCTTTTGAACAGCTTTCACCTTATAGATTAAGCAAAATAAAATATTCACAATTACTTAACTAAACTAGGAACTTAATAGAGAAACTCAGTGAAATCTACAGTTCCATATAGCTCCATTTTGAGATCAGGATTTAAATACTGCCTAACTGTGTAACCTTGAAGCTAAAAGATTTTGTCTGAATCCCATAGGGAATCTGTGTCAGTCCCTGGAACAGAATAGACCCTAGTAGTCTATTCCTGGACTATCACATGTATTGATTAATTTAGTAATAATTACGGTTCTTTTAGATAAAATGGATGGATCATATTCATTTTGTCTTGCTTAGGTGCCTGCACTTAGTCAGAATGGATTTGCCTCTGGAGGCCTACAGTGACACACACTTTAATTTAGTATACCAGAAATTTGGTAGAAATTCAATACCTAAAATGTGGGTAGAAGCTAGAGATCTATATTAGGTAGATTGGACCTCACCTCTGCTTTGTAAAGAGAAGTTATGATTGGGATGGGCCAGTGGCTTCTTTTCTAAGATAATATCCCTACAGGAAGAAGGTGTATTTGCTTAGCTCAAAGGGTTTTACAGCCATATGTGGGGTGAAACCTGCTAGGTAGGGGATGAAGAAAGAGACTTTCAGTTTAGCAGCAGTGCCCAGAGCAGGGACAACAGTTCCATCTAGAGGAGAGCAGCTATGCAGGAGCCAATGGTTCCTATCTAAGCGTCTCACAAAGCAAGGACATGAACATCCCTAAAAACATTATTGGTGCTGACAGCCATTGTCAGTTCTCAACAGAAAGATAAGAAATCTTTGATTAGTTTCCCAGACTACAAAGTTGTCTTTAACCTAAAGTTTTATTTTTCACCATAATTTCATTTGTATAGTGAGATATGTTACTGGAAAATTTGATGACTCCTGTTTTTAACTCCTAATATTCTCAGATGTGCACAAGCTTTATCTATTCCTTCTTCTCTCCAGTGTAGGAGAGAATAAGGAATAGATGTCAATATCAGGGCAGCTGTCAATATCAGGGCATCTTGAATGGACATTGATCCTTTATTTTCTTGGCTGAGGTAACAGAGCAGGAGGGGTGAAAGAGTTTGATTCTGTTTCAGTTACTTTTTCCTGCTTAGAAAGAAGGCAGCTCTCACTAACCAAAGTTCCTTATCCACATAACTGCATTGTTTGCCAGGGACAGCAGTTTCCCATATCTTTACTGTAAATGGAATTCCAATCAGAATGTCATCAGGCTAGAGGCAAACCACTGGGTAAACTATTACCACAGTCAAAGCAGTGCCATACAGCACAAAGCAGGAACCAGCAGGTGCTGCATTCCTTGCATAAAGCCTTAGCAGAGAGGCAGCAAGCACAATATTTTCAAATTATCTTTTCCATGAGTTAAAAATACTCTTTCCAGAGTGGTTACCTATACCACTAAGAAACGCTCAGGCATTTGGTTTTATGTAAATGTTATTTTTTTTTCCTATTTTTCCATTTATAATAGGAATTTGCTTTGGAAAAGATGTTGTAGTTACCTTCAAATAATTGTATTAAAATCTGCTGTCTAGCAGGGATTAGAAAGTCATAGACACGCATCATTTAAAACATTGACTAATAGGTTTATAGGAAGAAAGGTTCGCTATCCGACTTTTTACAATTTTCTGCAAGGTATCATGTGATATCAAATTAAAGTGAACTCCCTTAGCCTTCCCCTCATAGTGTAACATACACAAAATTGGCCAAAATCAATTATAAACACCTCTTTTTTGACAGGTCATGACTAGATAGAAGATTGGGGTTTTTTTTGTAAATTCAAGGCAGTAATTTACTGACAAGCCAGGGCATTTAAAAGGCTAGATTTAAGCAGCTAAAGCAAAATTGTCATGTTCGGTTTTGCTTCTGGGATTTGCTGTTGTTGTTTTGGGGGTTTTTTGGGTTTTGTTGTTTGCTTTTTTTTATATTTTTTCTAGGCACTGTAGAAGGCTCTGGCTCAGGCAATGTAATTTGCCTTTCATAGTCTATCACAAGGCTCATGATTATTTCGTACAACAAAATATTCAGTGCAACAAATGAGTAGATTCTGCTGTGTTGGTTGGGCTGCATTCCAATTCCTACCTTAGTGATGCTGGCTGCCTTCAGCACTGCCAGCACAATAATTATTGCTGCGTTTTCTAGACCTCATGAAACCAGCAAGGTGATCACCCCCTTGGAACAGCTGGGGATATGAGGTATGAAAAAGTGGAAAGAAATTGCTGCAACTCTGTGCTACCTTGCCAACAAGTGCCACTTGAATGATGACAGCTATTGGCAGGGATAGGCCTCTGCTGGGGGAGAGCTTACAGCAGTGCTAGATTATAGCTTTTGCTGCTTCCAAGAGGAACTGCTGTGGGCACCGAATTAAAGAAAGCAAATTGGGAGGTGGGGAAAACAAAGATTTGATGGCAAATGCAGAAGGGTGGAGGATAAAATCTGACAAGGAACCAATTTTTGGTTTACTGTATATGATTGTCTCTCCTTATGAAGAAAAAAACCTGCCACAAACACTGTCATGTCAGCCATGCAGATTTGTTAGGCAGCCCTCTCCAGCCTTCCTTACAATGTTAAGGTACCAATTGGTGCCAGCAAATGCATACTATTCTTTCAATACAGAGAAGTATAATATTTTTTGTCAGGATTTACCATATGAAGAATAGAAGGGAAGTTTAAAAAGTCTTATTTTGGTTATTTAACACTATTGCCATCTTTAACATAGCTTCTGAGAATGTGCCACTGTGCTTGAGTGCATAGTTTGGGTAAACAGATAAGTTTAATCCAGGACACAACACTAGCCTTCAATACATGGAATAAACACCCAGTAAAAATCTGACTTTAGTCTCAAGAAGTTGATGTAAATTTTACTCAGATAAATGTTTTTGACTTCTTTGACTGTTTTTGATCTCCTTTAATTTTGAAACTTTTAATTTTATTCCAAATACATTTTTTCTGGACAATCTACTTGCATGGAAGTGTATATTTTTACACCATTCTCATCACTATTAACACCTCTTAGCTCTATATAATATATCAAGCATTCATCTTGTGTGTTTATTCTTTTGTTAGAGCTTTGCATCTATCCTTTTCTGCGTCACTCACATTTTAACTTTCCCATATAACAGACTTGGAGGAGAGCTTTGCATCTGACCAAGTTGTAACTTTATTATAGCTCTCCCTTTTTCTGTATTTGTTAGTTTTTAAGTTGATAAAGCCTGGATGCAAATAGACAGTATTTCAGAAAGAATGTATTAAGAGAAGGAAATATTTGTATCCATATATGAATTGGCTACTAAAAAGGAGTTCAGCACACCTAATTAGTACATTACTCATTACAGACTAACTTTATATTCATTGCATTTGTAATAGGGGCTAGGGAAAAGGAATAATAAGACTGCTTCTTATTTTTATTAAAATGTTAATGTTGGAAAAGGCTAGAGAATGAGACTATAATCTGTACTGCTTACTTATATTACAGAGGTTGTGTTTCCAGGGGCAGGTGATAGGTTTTGTGTTTTTTTTTCAAAACAGAAAGTTTAGGGTCCCACTCATTTAAACATATTGTTTCACAAAATCAGGAAAAACCCACCTCTTTGTGTTTTCCTTGAAATATTCAATGGGAGCAGTGTCTGAATGATTCACTCTAGCTGTTTGTGGGAGTTAGAATGACCTAGAGTTTTCCTATAATGACAATGACAGCACAGAGTGCTTCATATGCTGCCTTTTCCCCCTTATAATCATGTTCCAAAAAAGATTGAATATAAATGATGTACTATTGCAATACGACACAAATTAGCCAGTTCCAAGCAAAAATTCTTGAGTTGAATTACGTGTTGAACTAGCCTATGAGAATACTACATTTGCTTTATTAACAAAACAAAACAAAAAAAGTCACAAAAACTTTGATGCTTTGGATAGAACTGTATGTTTGTAGAACTGGGTTGTAGACAATAATTGGTATTCCCCAGCTGCCATTGAATTTAAAGGCTCTGGACCTGGGAATTGAGAACACTGGACATCTGGAAGATGAGATCTGAGACCTTGTTCTTCCTTCTTAGACTCTGTGTAGGGACTAGATGACAAGTCTGACTCTAAGGTAGCCATGCTGCAGATAAGATGCCTTCATTCCTTCCAAAGTACTTGGAGCTCCCTAAGGATAGATGGCTTTTACACAGGTAATAGGCAAAGTTCAGCAAGTAGAAACTTTTCTGTCTATAACTGATGTCAATTATATTTCTTCCATAAAGTGATTTGCATAGTTTAAATATCAGTTTTCAGGTGATGCCAAGGCACAAAAATGTAGCAGGTGCTTCAAATATTCTGTGTGTAATAATGATTACTCCAATAGAAGAATCATGAGAGAGAGATTTCTATAAGGACAATAAAGTCAGCATTCTGCTTATCCAGGTTTACTTGTGGAATGAGAAATTACAAAGGAGTTCTCTGTGCCTTACAGCTCTGATATGGACTACTTGACATTCTCTCATCATGTCATTCTCTCTTTTGCTTTGTGGACACTTATATGCCTGCATACAAATAAAACCACCAGGACACAACAACTAGTGACTCTAGATTGGCTATTTTCACTTGATTTTCACTCTGATACTAAATGCCTGGTTCTTATTATTATGATGAGACTCAGACCTGATGAGATAATGAGTGATCCCTGCCAACTCCACTCAAAATAATTTGGCTAATGAGGTTTCTAACAGGTGTGTTAGAACAGTTTGTTCTGGTCTGAGAATCACACACAGAAGATAGGTTCATTACCTGAAGACACCTGAGATACTTCCTTCTGTAAATCCCATGACAGTATTATCACATCTTTCTTGAGTTTGAAGATGTAATATAGTATAATATGAACCAATGTGTGGAAACTAGTTGTATCTTTCTTTGAATGAAACCAAGAATTATTTTATTGATAAATATCTCCATAAAGACAAAAACTATTTGAAAATATTTGATCAGGCTAATCTTTCACAATGATCTCTGCATGCTAGATTTTGCCTTCAGGCTTTACTGCAGGCCAATTCAGATTATTCAATTATAAATTATTATTAGATCTTAATTCAAAAGCATTTTGACATTTATAATTGGGTCAAGCTTTCTCAGCAGTGTCAGTAAAATTGAATTTTTCCACCTTAAAGCAAGGTGTGGGTGCCAGTGCTCCAATAGTCTTGCTAGAAGAATGTGGACAGGGAAGAGCTACAGAAAGAGTTAGAGAGAGATGGAGGGAGAAATAAGGGTCAGCCAAAGAGATGGAAGGAAACTCCTATGTTGGCAGTGTTTAAACTAATTCCCACTGGTGGTCACTAACCCATTTGTCACGATCCCTCCTTTGGCCATGGTCACAGTTAGCCTTCTTGTTGGCATTTGGCAGCTGAGTATTTTGTATTCTAACATTATCTTGGTTTTAAGGTAAAACAGAACCTCATAACTTGACCCAATTTATCAGTTTGAGAGCAAACCACTTTTATGCACCTCTCCCTGGGTTTGGTGGCATGTAAATATGCCATATTAAATAATTCACAAATTGTTATTACTTGTGTTCATGAGCAGGAAATAAAATACACTACACGGACTAAAACTTTTAGCTCCTGTTGCTAAAGTTCATCTTGTAGCTGAACTCCCAACTTCTTGATAGTGTCATGGGTAGAAGAGTTTACATGAGATGGATTTTTTAAGTTTTCTTTCAGACACACAAAAGAATGTGTTCTGACACATCTCTAAGTCTTGGTACTGGTGGCCAACCAGACACAAGAAATTCTGTTGACTTAAAGCATACACATATGCACACACACACACAATTTGCTGTTTGTGATCTGATTTTGCTATTTGTGATCTTAATTGTGGCATGAACTTGAGGCTCTAACCCATCTAAGCAAGTTATTGGGATTGAGTGTGCAATTGTATATAAAACTTAGTAACGAATAAATGAACTGAAATACTCTCCTGGTTCCTAGAGTATTGAAATCTGGATTTTTGTTGTTTTAAATATTAGCAAAAGTCAATTTGGCCATGTACAGGAAAAAAATATAGCCATTTGAGGCACAATTATCTGTACAATACTGTGTAGATATGCTTCCCACTACTACATATCAGCAAACCTACTATAGAAAACTTGTACTTGCCATTTTTTTATTATTGATGTGCTCAGGGAAGACAACAGCTGAGACAAAGAATGCACTCTGTACCTGAGGAGAGATTTGTTGTCCTTAGTAGGTCACAGCAGAAATCCACTTATGCACAGGACAATGCAGGAATGTGGTCCTTCATAGGATTTTTAAAAACTATTATTAGCTTCTTATCAAGAGCAGTGAAGACTTATTCCTTTTCTAAGCAACGTCAAACAGATTAAGGATGGTGGCTTAGTATTATATATGTGATTCATCTGAGGAACAAATGGACAAGTGGAATCTAATTCCTTCTTGATTTTAACTTAAATTACCTGTTCTTGCTATGGTTTTGATGGTTTATATTAGATGTGCCAAGAACACCATTGTGTCTGCAGCTCTTCACAGGATTTCATTTGTGTTGCCTTTTTTTGCTTTTCTTCTTACCAAAAATATAAGTTTTTATCTACCCTGCTGTCTTTCAGTAGAGGATTTGATTCACATGCACATGCACACTTGCAGATGTGTATTTCATATAGATTTGACTTTCAAAATATTAATCTGTTTTTCTGCTGGGTGACTGTGGAGAATTTTCTGAGTAACTGGGCCCTCTATCTCAGGATACTATCTGAAATTTTGATGAAAAATTAAATTAACCTCTCTAAGGAATGACACAAATAAATGCATTCTGCTTCAAAATTATGGAAGTGCTGGAGGAGTGTTAGCTGGGGATATTGTACTCATTCAGGCAGGCTTTAGAATTAGAAATCATTCATAAGCCAAAGGCCAAAAAGTACTTGTATTTATTTGACTCTTTTTAATTTTCTATGCCATAGAGCAAGAACTGCAAGTGTTTAAAAAGCTTAAAAACTGACATAAAAACAGAACTGAATTATTAGATGGTGTGGGCATCTGATACAACATAGTTTTGCTGGGGGGACTTAATGAGTTAGTGATTAGAGCTTAATTTCTTTAGCTCATTCTTAGTGTGAGCCATTCAATGATGTAAACCATGGTTGCTTAATTCTCCTGCACTGTAATTTAAGCTAATACTCTTCTTATTTTGGAGTTTGCTGAGAGCCTGTTACCACCATTCAGTCAGCTGTGTGACCCTGCCCCAGCCATGGTGTGCTGTGTTTGCTGTCCAAGGACCTTGGCTGGCAGGGGCTGTACATATCCTCTTGTGTGTCTCTGCCTATGTGAACTTTAATTTATATCAGTGCAAAGTTTAGATTCTATATCATTGTAAAGTAGTTGTGGTTGAGTTTTTTCTCAAGGAGCTTTCTGAGAAAAGGCACTTAGTCATTTTCAATTTTGGAGTTTGTGTTATAAATCATCTTTTGACTAGTTTCTTCTTTGTGGTTCCTGTCTGAAATTCTAGTCCAATCATATACTTTAAGAATCATCTCCAAATATTTTTCATTTTCCTCTGGAAATTCAATTCATAGATCCCTCAAGGTCAGTAACACTGTTAATCTATTAACAAACAACCTCTGACAAGAATCTGGAAATAGTTTTTGAGCTATGCCAATTTGACACTGTATGGGTTCATTTTATTTAGTATTTATTTTTACAACAGTTTACAACAATAGCTCCTTTAAATAAAGTCTTCTGCAATTTTATCAGGGAATACATCTAATAATCTGCCTAAGAAGACAGTGTGGTCGGTGTTTATCTTCTAACATTAGAACCTGACTGTCCATAACACTGCTTTCTGAGTTCACTGCATTATTAGAGTGGAATTGAATTAAAACATGGGGTTTTTTTCCAACCATATTATACTTTTGCATCCAAAGCATCCATTTTCCCTTTTTGCTTTTCTCAGTTTAAACTCTTTCCCAGACTCATAGAATCACAGGATGGTTTAGGTTGGAAGGGACCTTAAAGATTATCTTGTTCCAACACCCCTATCATGGGCAGGGTATCTTGCACTAGACCACATTTCCCAAAGCCCCATCCAGCCTGGTCTTGAACACTTCTGGAGACTGAGGAGTCCACAACTGCTCTTGGCCACCTGTTCCAATACCTTGTCACCCTCACAAGAAAGAGTTTCTCAGAGCTCCTAATATCTTATCTAAACCTACCCTCTTTCAGCTTAAAGCCATTTCCCCTTGTCATGTCATTACATGCCCTTGTTAAAAAAATCCCTCTCCAGGTTTCTTGTAAGCCCCTCTTTGCTACTGGGATGCTGCTATAAAGCCTCCCTGAAGCCTCCTCTTCTCCAGGCTTGAGAGTCCCAACTCTCTCAGCCTGTCTTCACAGGAGAAATTCCTGAAAGATTTTGCTTCCTGTGTTCCAGCCCTGTGAGTGGTCTTAGTGAACTTGTTCCAGCCAATGTCTTTCCTGCATTGAGGACCCCAGAGCTGGATGCAGCACTCCAACTGGAGTTTCCCAGAGCAGAGTAGAAGGACAGAATCCCTCCCCTTGCCCTGCAGGCCATACTGTTTTTTTGATGCAGCCTAGGATGGGGCTGGCTTTCTGGGCTGCAAGTGCACTTTGCCAGTTTGTGTTTTGCTTCTTGTCCACAAGCAACCCCCAATCTGTCTACCCAGGGCTGCTCTCAATCCATTCTCTGCACAGCCTGTATTTGGGCTTGGAATTGCCCGAATCCAGGTGGAGGACCTTGAACTTGGCCTTGTTGAACTTTATGAGGTTCACACAAATGGACTCTGAAGCCTGTCAAGGTCCTTCTGGATGACATCCCCTCCCTCCAGCGTGTCAAACGCACCAAAGAGCTGGGTGTCATCAGCAAACTCGCTGAAGGTGCGCGAAACCCCACTGCCCACGCCAATAACAAAACTGTTGAAAGTGCCAACATCAACCCCAGTGGAGGAAGAAAGAAAATTCTTTTACTTTAAAAATTAATATTGCTTTGTTAGTTCTTTCCTTTCTGTAATATCCTTGAAGCACATTAAACATTTGAAGTTAGCAGGTGTGATGTGAAAAAGTGCAGTTGTTTAACCAAAAATTTTGAAGTAAAGGGATAAAATGCTTTCAAAATCAGATCTATATTTTCTCTTGCTATGTGAGGAAGTCCCTTATGATTCTGATATCTGTGGAAGAGAAGGAAGCTACATAATACTATTTTAATAGTCTTTGTTACTACTTTGTCCTACTTTCCACTTTTCTCCTTTTAGAAACACAGACAAAGTGAGACTTTTGAAAAAGTAACTCATGTAGAAAGTCTGTATTATATCTATGTTTGTTTGTGGATAAGTTTTAGTTTCTCTCCACCTTCATCTCATTAGGAAGTCAGAATAAAGATCCAGTTCTGTCCTGTAATTTTCATTACATAAATCCACAATGCACTTTGCCATGTTAGTGTGATCTTCTAAGGAAGAGTTGCATTTCCACAGCTTTTCATCTGTGCATACCTGACCAGAGTGCTGCCATTTCACATATCCAGCAGCTCCTGCACACAGCTGATTCCTTGAAGTGACGTGAGAAAATCTAATAGCAAGTCTGCCTGTGGCAAATGAGAGGTAGATATACATGGACAGAAGTGGTGCAGACTTGTCTTTTTCTTCTGTATTTACCCCCTGTCTTGCATGCCCTGCTTTCTGGTATTGACTCACCCCAAATTCAACATGACCACAAAATCTGAGAGTGGTTGCTTGATACTGAAGGAATTGCTAGTAATGGGAAAAAAACAAAGAGTACATTGGTGCATGAAAAGGAAATATTTTCACAGAACAGCCATTTGTCCTATGCAGTCCCATATGCAAGTGTTGGTGGAACTGCATCTTTCACCAAGACAAGCAAAACAAAACATGTTGATGCATGGTAGCACAGTTTCATTTTTGACTAGAAGTCATGTCAGGGATATGAGGTTTTCTACTTTTTATACAATTAACTAGCATGCTGCAATTTCCCTCTATAATTGGCATACTTAACTGGATGATCTCCTGCTGTTTGAATGATTTGCATCTTCCCATGTATTGTTTTTTGCTTGCTGAATCTCTACTGTGACTAAACTAGAAGCAGTCTAGTGTACAGTCTATACTCTTTTTGCTACTGCTTTGCTATTCTCATTTACTCTTTGTTTAGCTGATAAAAATGAGTGCTCTGCTCAGAGGGAATATTGGAATATTTTCTCTCTAATACCTGTTTAGCAGCACTTAGGTGTAACAGGTTGTTTTTTTTTTTTTGCTGATACACCTAATAGACTTCACATTGACCTATGTAATACTGCTTCATGCCACATGCTGGCCTTTTTTTAATATAAATTACTGTGTCTGTAATCAAGGACATATTTCTTAATGATAAACTTAGAAGCACAGACAATGTGAGTTTTTATGAAGTTCCCAATTCAGCTTGATCTTCCTTTTATTTCTTCTTTATTTCTTCATCCCATTGTCACCATTAGACATGTCTAATTAGACTTTTCTCTACTAGGGAGAGTTGAAGGATAGCACAAATAGTTCAGAAATGTTTGGATAATGTAGGAACATATTTTTTTTCAGTAAATATATAAAATAAAATGGCAGTCAAAATACGAAGACTGGTTATAAGAAGGTTGCATTGTGTGAAAGGAGTCTTTGTTGAAAAGAGAAATTCAATGTTTGACATGAAACCTGAACACTCAAATTTGAAATTACATGGCTGGCAAACTTTCCCAGGATTATTTTGGCAGTCTCCATCTCAAAGGTCAACAAGCGTCAGTACATAGCATATTATTAACAGCCTTTTTACATTTGCAATGCTGATGTGAATGTAGTCTGTCTTTTAATGAAAAGTTTTCTTATTTAATTTCAAAAAGAAAGTGTTCATGTGATAGTCGACTGTGGCACAAAAAATGAAGAATTCTCTGATAGCTGTATCATACAAAAGCAGCTGTTAATTACTCATTTAGTACTTGATCTCAAAAGGTGTTATTTTTAAATAAGCAGAGTGGTTGGCACATAAACCTAATTCAGTTCATGCACAGCATAACATAAACTCAGTAAATAGTCGCCAGTTATTTAATGAAACTTAATCAAGAAACAACCACCTGCTCTCCTTTTCTTTCTCTTCCTCTTTCTTTCTTTCTTTCTTTCTTTCTTTCTTTCTGTTTCTTCCCTTCCTTATTTCTTCCTTTCTTCCTTTCTTTTCTTTCTTTCTCCTTCTCTTTTATTGTGTGTGTGGTTCTACATTGCTGTTATCTTAATTAGTATTATTCATAATTTTTAAAAAATTTTATTTTCACTATTCACATTTTCATAAAGTTCATCAATTCACTGTTCCAGTTAGCAAAATTGTTGGAATGCTGTCAAAGAAGCTCCTTTATCTTTCTGTCTAAATTCACTTTACCATTATATTGTCTTCTAATATTAACATAAATACAATTTTTGTCAAAACATGTCATTCTACCTATGGGTTGGGCTACAGTAGTGTATTTAGTGTATTTTTACATAATGTTAGAACACCAGTAAAGGGACACCTGCTATTGGAATTGTGAAATTATTTATATGTTAGCAAGGCATTTTTTTCTTATATCTGATCTGTCTGTTTGGAATGGTATTGCTTATAAACAGTAATCATCAGCCTGGGATGGTTCCTCAATTGATTTATAATATTATTTATCTAGAGTCCTGGGGAAGTTTATACTTCAGCTGATGTTTGTGACAATGGAAAAAAGTAAACTATAGTCATTATCAGTAGAACCAGGTCAAAAAGTTATATGTATTTGGTTACAGGTAAAAGCCCACTGACAGAATAGCTGGGGTAGAGAGAAGAGATAAAAATCAAAATGCAGTGAAATCATGGAAGGGATAGGACCAGGCTAAAGGATGATGTTGTAAATGGAAATAATGTAGCTGAGAAGATGTCATAAACCTATCAGATGTTTTCAGCACTGATACCCTAAAACATTTGCTGGTGTATAAAAGAGTGATTTGTGTTTCTTCCCCTGCAAACATACCATTCTAGGTGAACAGTTTTGTATCTTGGTAGAATATAATTCAATAACCAGTGAGAAGTACAGCTTTCATTGAAACTAGAAGTTGAAACATTTGAAACTCATCTTATTTTACTTCTCACAAGTGTTTTTTTAACTCAGAGCAATTGTCTTGGATATGGGAAGGGGAAATACCTTTATATATGTTTTCTGGTTTGTTCTAATCTATTTTTGCTCTTGCTTTTTATTCATAGGTTTCTGTGCTCGAGAGGCAGATATTTGACTTCCTTGGTTATCAGTGGGCACCCATCCTCGCAAATTTTATACACATTATTATAGTCATACTTGGCTTATTTGGAACCATCCAGTATAGACCTCGTTACATAACAGGAGTGAGTATTTTATTTTATTTACTTACTTTGATGTGCATGTGAAAAAAAAAACAAACAGAAAAACACTCCACACTGCATCATTCTTAAAGCAAATAGAAATCTTATCTTGGTTTAATTTTTCTTCTGTAACATTTTTACATTTACTTACTGTCTCTAAAATTTAAAAGTCAATATGGTCATTAAGTGCATGACAATATGAACATGGAGTCATCTTAAGGAATTACAACATCTTCAATATTAGGGGAATTTAGAGCTATTCTAAATGTTAGCCATAATTTTCCTGGATACATTGGACCTCCTCAATAGAGGCATGATTCATTTTAGTTACTCATTATTGTTATTAACTTATGTTGCTAGAGTGCTTATCTGTTATGTACATGCCTCCTAGAATTTATAATCCAACCTGAAAGTCAGATACGGTGTTATGGTAAGAAATAATGGACTGAGGGCTCCAGTATGAAAATAAGGATTTGGACCTTAATTAATATTTTTAATCCATTTCTTTCCTTATAAAGAGACTTAGTATGTCTGTACTCTCTGGCATAATGCAGTATTAATTAAATCCTCTTTTCATACTCTGGGTTTGTGGGGTTTTTGCCATTTGTACTTCTACAAAGAAAGAATAACAGTAACTCCAAAAACCATAATTCATAATACCTTTTGTTAGATTTTCATAACAATATTGCTGTTAAAATTTATTATGAATTCATGTAAAGCTTGTATACATTTGAGAGATAGGATTTAAAAAATTTTCCTATACATAACCATATTTTTGTGTCAGATGAAAACAAGGGGATCTTAAAATGATAGAGTGGTTTGTATTGGAAGCAAGCTTAAAGATCACCTGGTTCCAGCCTGGCAGGGGCACTTTTCAGTAGACCAGATTACTTTAAACTCCACTGCAACCTGTTCTTGAAGCCTTCTGGGAATGGGGAATCCACAACTTCTCTGGACAATGTGTTCTAGTGTCTCACCAGCCTCACAGTGAAGATTTCCTAATTTCTAATCTAAACCTACTCTCAGTTTACTCTTTCAGTTTAAAGCCCTAACCCCTTGTCTCTGTTAACTCCAGTGAATCTGTACCCTCTTCTGCAAAGTCTCTCTCTTAATTGTTCCCTCATATACTCAGAGTATAGAAAGATTTTGCTTTCACCCCTGTGCTACCATCCATATTGCATTATTGTTATGCTGGGAGAAATACATTAACATTTGTGTCTGTGTTTCTGTCTCTGTGATCTCCTGTATGCAGAAAATTTGCATCCACATGTGTGATGCCTTTATGCATACACACAATTTAATATATTCAAAAAAAAATTTACTGTCAACATTGACAAGTATTTTGAAAGCATTAAATATTTAGTTTTCCTTCAAGTTACAACACTGGGAGACATTTGAACTGGAGTTTCCTTTAATTTCTGGTACTTTGACCAGTACAAGAGACTTGAAAATAAAAATGCAAAATCCAAGCATCCATTAAAGAAAAAGGGTTAAATGTTCCATCTGAAGACTATTCTGTGGCATAAAATGAAGCATGAGCATAAATTGGTTAGCTGAACTAAACAAAAAATTATACTTAAATGGCCTGCTACTATGATAAGTGCATTGTGAATGGAGAAGAACACCAGCTTTATAAACTGAGTGCATTCACATGAGTTTCTGAATGATATGGTTGGTGCATACTGTTCTAACTAATTTTTGCACACATTTTTCTTAGAGCTCACCCCAACTGTGGAGCCCATCTGGCTTTGTGAGTTTGCCTCTCTGCATCATCTCATTGATTTTGATAGAACCAATATAAGATTGAGCTGTCTTGTTCAGAGTTTATAAAAAACACCTGAATGTGCCAGTTATCACAGACTGAATAAGAAAACAGTGATAAAGTGATCCTTTATTTAGTTGGATCAACAGAGGAGCTCTGTGGCCCAGAGTAAAAGAAAGACATGAACCTGTTAGAGCAGGTCCAGAGGAGGACCATGAAAACAGTCAATGAAGTAGAACATCTCTCCTCTGGAGGCAGGCTGCGAGAGTTGGAATTGTTCAGCCTGGAGAAGAGAAAGCTCTGGGCAAAGCTTATTGTAGCCTTTCAATATATAAAGGGGACTTAAAGAGAGAGAAGGTCTTTTCACCAGGGCCTGTAGTGACAGAAAAAGGAACAATAGATCTAAACTGAAAGAAGGCAGGGTTAGATTGAACATAAGGAAGAAAATATTTACAATGAGGATGGCAAGACACTGAAAGAGATCAGAGAATTTGTGTATGCCCCACCCTTGGAAGTGTTCAAGGCCATGTTGGATAGGTCTTTGAAAAATCTAATCTAGAGAAAAATATCCATGCTGATGGCAGGGGATATTTTTAAAAGCCCCTTCCAAGCTTATACCTGTCACATTAAGTCTGTGAGAAAAGGATTATTAGTAGTAAGTACATTACTTAACACATAATTGCTGATATACATGTGAAAAAAAAAAACCACAAAAAAGCAACAACAAAAAAAAAACCAAAACCAAACCAAACCAAAAAAAAAACCAAAAACCAACAAAAAACCAACAAAAAACCCAACAATAAAACCCCAAACAAACAAACAAAAAGAACAAAAAACCCACCAAAACCAAAAACAAACAAACAAACAAACAAACAAAAAACCCAAAGAGAAAGAGGCAATTACCTTATGTCTGAGCATCTTGCAGCATCATCAGTCTACCAAACCATTAGGCCCCAGTGAGTACAGTTAAGTTAATCCATGTCTTTTAAAAATTAGACATGGTCAATTGGGATCTACTTAATGTCTCATATGACTCTACCAATTCAGGTTTGGAATAATTCTGTTGTAAATTGAAATTTATTTTCTTGCTTTTTTAAAAAAAAGTTTAAAGTAGTACATGAAAATGTGCAGCATTTAATCTCCCATATGTGCATACCAGGATACTATCCAACAACTGTAATCATGCCATGGGAAATTGTAAAACCTCTGAGCTACCTTTCTGAAATTTAAAGATACTAAGACAGTCTCCATATGGTGAATTATTTGACCAAGATTTTTGGTGAGAAAAAAATTCAGAACACTGTTTTGCTAAATCTTGTTAAGAGAACCAATTTTCAGATAAAACAGTTATTTATAATAAAAGGATTCTTATGCTTAATATTTTTAAAAAGTGAGTTCTGGCATTAATACATCTTATTGACATAATTTGATTTATCTTCCAGATAATGGTTTTATTTATAATAAGAAAGTGTGTGTACTCAACTTCAACACAGAAATTGTTAAAAAATATATTTTCACAGAATACAGGAATGTGTAAGGTTAGAAGGGACCACAGTGGATCATCTGGTCCAACTTCTTTGCTCAAGCAGGGTCATCCTAGAGTACATGGCACAGGATTGCATCCAGATGGTTTCTTAATATCTCCAGTGAGGGTGACTGCAACCTCTTTGAGCAACTTTTTCTACTGCTCATTCATTTTCACAGTAAACAAGTTTTTCCTCTTATTTTACTTCTGCTTTCTTTATAGCTGTTAGGGAAAAAATTATATGTAAAACCATTTAATAAAAAGGATGATGGAATAAAATAGAATTGTCATTGGGCATTCTTGTCAGCCTGCAAGACACAAAATTTTTAAGTCTACGAAATCAGATTCCTACCTGAATCTGCTCTCTGTAAAAGGTTTTCTAGGAAGTATTTTTCCATTCTGAGACAAACCATTCAGTCCTTCAGCTTAATTGTACTTGCTGTGTTGCAACTGAAATGTAGACATTTATTTATAGAAGGGGGCACACAGACATGGAAATTACTTCTCTGTTCTACACAACTTTTCAGAGCAAATGATAATTTGGGAACATAAGCAATAATTTTCTGCATAATCATTTTGAGCTAATGCCCAATAATATTATAAGTACAATTAAGTAAATGACCTTGAACATTTTTGTAGCTCTGTCTGGTGGCTGTCACAGGAGGCTGTGAATCAAGATACTGATTCTGTTTCCAACTGTGCCATTGGAAAGATGATTTGTTTGTTCAAGTTTGTTCAAGCATGCATAATAATATTCTTCAGTTTTTCCCTTGATTCAGTAGTTTGTCATGGATAATAATGAATGGGAATATTTTTTCTGTTGTTCTTAGAATCATAGAACCATAGAATGTGCTGAGTTGGAAGGAACTTGTCAGGATCATTGAGTTCAATTTTTGGCCCTAGGTAAGACATCCCAAGACGTACAACATTTTCCTGAGAGCATTGTCCAAGTGCTTCCTGAACTCAGACAAACTCGTGTTGTAACCATTTCTTTGGGGAGCCTGTTCCAGTGCTCAACTGCCCTCTGGGTGAAAAACCTTTTTCTGATATCCAGTCTGAACTTCCCCTGTCTCAGCTTTATGCCATTTCCTTAAGTCCTGTCACAGGTTTACCAAAGAGATGAGTGCCTATCCTTCCACTTCCCCTTGTGACGATGTTGAAGACCAAAATGAGGTCTCCCCTCAGTTTCCTCTTCTCTAGACTGAACAAACCAAGTGACCTCAGCCCCTCTTCATAAGTGGCTCCAGACCCTTCCCCTTTTTTCTGTTACTCCTTTGGATGTTGTTTAATAACTCAATGTCTCTTTTATATTGTGGCACCTGAAACTGTGCACAGGGTGAAGCTGCCCCAGCACAGAGCAGAGCGGGACAATCCCCTCCCTTGCCCAGCTGGTGATGCTGTGCCTGATGCATCCCAGGATAGAACTGGCTCCTTGCCAGTGCTGATTCATGTTCAACTTGCCATCGACCAGGACCCCCAGGTCCCTTTCCAAGGCACTGCTCTCCAGCCTCTCATTCCCCAGTCAATAATCACAACCAGCATTCCTGATGCAGAATCTGGCACTTGCCCTTCTTAAGTTTCATATGGCTGCTGATTGCCCATCTCTCGAATTTGCAGAGTCTCTCTGCAGGAACTCTCTGCCCTTGAGGGAGTGGCTCCTCCAAGTCTGGTGTTCTTGCCAAACTTACTTACTATTCCTTTGAGTCCTGCATCCAAGTAATAAATGAAGATATTGAAGAGCACAGGGCTGAGGATGGATCCCTATGGAAACCCACTAGTGACAAGACACCAGCTGATGTCACCTCATTCACTATAATCCATTGTTCCCAACTCAAGAGGGTGTTGCTCCTCCATCATAAAGCACAGTTATCCAGCTGTTATCTGGACATTTTGTCCAGAAGGTTGCTGTGGGAGACAGTATCAAAAGCTTTGCTGAAGTCCAAAAATAATACATTTCCTTGCATTTCTAGATCAACAAGGTAGGTTACCCTGTTGTAGAAGGAAATCTGGTTTGACAAGCAGGATTTGCCCTTCATGAAGCCATGGTGGCTGTAACTAATGACTGTGTTGTCCTCCAGGCATTTTTCAATATCTCCCAGAATAATATTTTCCATGATTTTACCAGACACTGAAGTGAGACTGACAGACATATAGTCATGTAGTTTCCAGGGTCCTCCTTCTTGCCATTTTGAAGACTGGGACAATGTTAGCTAGCTTGCAGTTAGCTGGAAGTCAACCTCTCTGGATTCCCAAGACCACTCAAAAATCATCCAGAGAGGCTTTGCAGACATCAGGTAGCTCTTTGAGGAATCTGGATTAATCCCATCAGGTCCCATAGAATTGTAGGTATCCTGCTGAAGCACCAGATCCCACAGAAGTTCAGGATCAACTGGGAATTGATTATTCTCACAGTCGTGGTCCTCCAGGTCAGAGCACTGAGACCCCCTTGGTCCATCTTCTATGTTGAAGACAGGGGGAGTGAATGTATGGCCTGTATTATCATTAAGTCCAACCATTAACCTAATATGGCATAACCCACCACTGAACCATATCCCTAAACACCATATTTACATGTTTTCTTTGAACACTTTCAGGGATGAGGGAATAGAGTATTGCTTTAGGGTCCCTATAAACTCCTAAATTAAAGAGGGGACAAAGCAAGGGAGAAACAGCACTCTTGTATAGCTAGTTAGTAGAAATAGTTAATTATAATAAACATTTCTGTGTCTGATGAAGTAAATGGAGATATAAAATAGCTAAAAATATAATTCAGCATAGGATTGCATTGAAGTAAATAAAAGCTTTGAAGTGCAAAATATGTGACCAAGAGGATGAGGACAAAGAAAAAATACAAACTAAAACTAGAAAGCGTAAAAGAGCACTAGTAAACCTTACAAAAACATGCTTGGGACACTGGTAAAACTCCCTTACATGAATTAAGACTTTTACAGTGCTGGAGAATCCACCTCAGCCCTGAATTAGTTTTGCTTCATTCATGGCTTAATTTTTGTTATGCCAGATAAATTGATGCTAATGAAGCACTGGTATTTTATGGTGCACTAGTTTTTGCATAGGGGCCTTTTCTTGAAATGCTTTCCATGCCATGAATAGCAGCATAAATTCTCCAAAGCATTTTCCATGATAAGTATTCAATATGATAGCATTCTTTTCATTCCAGAATTTATCTTTAATATGTTGGTTGAGAAATGCTTGCTCATTAATATATTTCTCAAAAAAATGTTTGTCAAAGCTCTTCTTAAAAAATATCTTTTATTCTGGTCACCTTTTCAGTAGTTCTTTATCAAGTCTTGTCAATGTTTTCTGAAATATTTCCATGTTCAGAAATACCTGGAACGAGAGCACTTGCAATTATTGCAAGTTTTTTCTCTTAAAAATTCTCAGAAAAGATTAGTGACAATATGGATGCCAAGGAAGAATAGAGTTTGTGATTCTTTTTTATAGTCTGTCCTTTTACTACTGATGCTACCTCAATACAAATGACCTTTGTAAACTTGACTAACTGTTATTTTGTTGGAGGGTTTTCCTCACGTCTGGGAGATGCTGTGAAAAATCAGTAGGGATGTAAGTAGAAAATTGCCCTTTGGACTTTGAACAACATATGCTGAAAGGGATTTTGATTCACAGGGAAGTATGCTGTTTAATACAGTGCTTCTGCTGCTGTTGGGTCAAAAGACTAGATTTTAGTATGCTGTGGATTCAAATGTACTTTAATTTATATTTAAAAGGAGAGGCTTAGCAGTTTACTTTTGTAACTGAATCTAGCCTGCTTTGGGTAGGGATGAGAATGTGAAGGAAGTAGAAATTTGTGAATTGCTGGCTGGTCAGTGTCATAGGACTAATCCAAATTTTGAGTCTGATGGCTAACACATACAGACCTTGATCAAACAAAAGCTTAACTATTCCAGTGTTCAAAAAGTAATTATTTCTGTATGGTTATCAGTTAGTTTATTGGGGGACTATTAAATACAAGTTTAAAACAATTTGTTTTTTACAGAAAGTTGGTCTAAGATTTGATGACCCTGGGCTTTTGACCTCTCCTTTTAGATATATTTTGATAACTTGCAAGACATCTCAATGTATTTCAAATTCTTAAGCCCTGGAGATTCAGCTAAGCCTTGAATAAATATGTTTAAGAATCACTTCCAGTATAATATTATACAGAGTACATCTGTCTTGACTGTATGGAAGCTGATGAAAGAAGATAGTCTACAGTAAATTTCTCTTCATTTTCTGTCATTTTTTGGCTCTTGATTTTAAATGTTTCTTATTATTTAGGATAGAGTATATTTTTTTCCCTATAATTGTCTGCATGAAGTTTGACTACTTTCATCTGCTCTCTTCACTGAGACTTATTTAGGTGCGAGGCATTGAGGGTACAAATAATTAATCTAAAGGAAATTATGTAAAGGATGGCTCTTCTTTTAAAAGTGTAACATAGTCTTTGAAGATTAAAAAGTACTCAGACAGTTAAACTGCCAGCTCTAGGAAAGCACAATGGGGAAAAAAAACCAAAACATAAACCCCCTGCTGATCAGAGAACTAGTCAAGACATAAAAAGGAAAGGATCCCATACAGGATCTCCTTAGTCTCTAATTCCTCTAAGTTTTGAGTAGGACATTACTTTCTCAGAAGTTCCTGCTGTCAGAAAACAGTTCTAAAGAGCAAAAGAGAAATTGCCAGACTCCAAGAGGCTTTTAGAACAGCAAGCATTTTAAAAACACAATATACTCTTTTCCCTTATTTGAACATGAAATCTATTAGATTCTTAGAGCCACTGATTCCTGAAAATTAATTGGATACATTTTTAGAAAGTATCACTAAAAGCAATTCGGACAAGACTCCAGTACAGCATTTACTTTAACAGTTCTGCATGGAGTTTTGTTTTCTTTCAGACTGAGATGGGTTTTCACTAATTTTCAGAGTGTGTTTTAAGTCTTCCATTATAAAAATGTCCTTTTAAAGACACTTAGCTAATACTGTTTTTTAAAGTGATTAAAATGCTGATTATTAGAAGATGAAAGATTATAATTTGCATCATAAATGCAACTTTGGTTCCCAAGAAATTTTATGCAGAACATGTTTGGTGCAGGAAAATGACTGATACTTTTAATTAAATCCACATTTATTAGTGTCATGGTAGGTTAGACTGGTGTAGAATACAGCTACATTAATCCTTCCCTAGAGCTTTTACTCCCTTACAATGAACTGTGTTCACATTTAAAAAGTAGCCATTCAAAATGGCTCACCCTCTCCCATTCCACAGAAAAGGAAGATGATTTTCCAGGAAGACACCACTGAGGAGTAAAGTTACATGTAGAACTGAAAACAACGTATGATGATTATTGCATTTTATTTGAGTTCAAACCAGACAGCTCACCATGGAAAGTTGAAAAAATAAAGTTCTTCTGCATTTCATTTCTTTAGAATAGATCCTCTGTTTTGTCACTGTAATAACTTGTGGGTTTTTTTCTACAGTGGAGTCTGTGCTTTGTTTTTTGGTTTTGTTTTTTTTTTTCTTTGTTTTGTTTTGTTTTGTTTTTGGATTTATTTTTTTCATCTTTAGAAGAGGTAGCAACCCATTCTGTTAAAATAGTGTCTAATTGGCACTTAGTTGAAATACTACAAAGAGCATGGAGAATGAATGATTTAGCTGATGAAGTCTTTAAACAGATATGTAGAGGAAGAGATTAGAGATTAAATCCATGGGGTTTGCTACCTCAATCTAAACTGCAATGGAAAGCATTAAAATTCTCTTAAGCACCCAATAGCCCTGGCTAGTTAGATATAATTAAAAATCAAGCAAGGATAAAGCAATGTTTCCACTGCTCTGAGATGACCTCTGTAGTTCAGTGCTGAATATTTCTCTTCAGCATAATCAGGTTTCCTTGTATTTTCCAGACTTACACCTGCATTTGTTACTGTGGAATTTCACGTTGTTTATTTAGTATTTTTAGTATTTTTTTTCTACTTGCTGTATATCAATTATGCTGACATTTGCTTGTCTAAAAGGTTATAGCTCTATCTTTTTATCTTTTATGTGTTTATAGCAGGCATTCATGGAGATATCTTTCCACCTCCAAGCTTTTAATGTCTCTGCCCTTGTGTCACACTACTAGAGTAGGGAAGTATTTCCCCACATTACTTTAAAACGTGGGAGCTGACACATTAAAGGTCTGAGGCATTTTCTCATTATCAGATGAAAGGCTGTGACAGATAATCATGTGAATCCATTTTTCTCAAGTTACAAGCCAGTGCTTTACCCAGTGCATCCAGCAAACATAGGGATGCCACAAACTGTCTATAAAGTCTAGGAACAAAGACTGGAATCACAACTACCTAACAGTGTGGAATACTTCTGTGAGGAAAAAAAAAAAAAAAAAGAAAAGAAAAAAAGAAAAAAAAAAAAGAGTCTTTGAACAGTATCTCTCTGTCCCAGCTGTCAGCTATGCCCCATTGTCCCATACAGCCACTCCTCTCTGCTGGGATGGGGAAGAGAATTGAAAGGGTAAAAGTGAGAAAACTCGTGGGTTGTGATGAAGTCATTTAAGAGATTAAAAAAAATCTGCACTTGCAAATAAAGAGAATTTCATTCATTTGCTGGTTCCCATGGACAGGGAGGAGCTCAGCCATTCCCAGGAAAGCAAAGCTCCATCATGCCTAACAACATCCCTCTCTTCCTTTCTTCCCCCCAGTTTATATACTGATCATGATGTCCTATGGCATGGAATGTCCCCAGGGTCAGCTGGGGTTGTCTGTCCTGGCTGTGTCCCTTCCCAGCTTCTTATGAACTCCCAGCCTCCGTGCTGGTGAGCTGGGGTGAGAAAAGACATTGATGGGCTGCAAGCTCTGCTCAGCAACAATGAAATCATCTTTATATTATAAACACTGTTTTCAGCACCAACCCAAAACATAGCTTTATACCAGCTGCTCTGAAGAAAACTATCTAAGACAAAGCTGGAACATTCTTTAAGTAAGGGAAAAGCTGCTGATGTCTGAACCTGGCTTTGTGATAACTCTTTTGTCAGACTCTGTGGCTGTTGCAATGTCTACTGGTAACCCATGTTGTGCTTCTTCCAAGGGATTAATATATTTTAATTAACAGTTTATAGCACAGTGAAATATACATAAGAAAAAAAAAAACCAGGAAACATTGCCTTTAGTCCAAACTACCTGCTTAAATCTCACATTCCCCGGTTCTGCTGCCTCTCCTTTGTAACTGGCTCCTGGCTCTGGGCTTCTTGTGGAATACCATCACAGAACAAAAGCTCTGCTGCTGCTTTTCTTTCTATTCCAGCTCCTTCTGTACTTCTATGTATTCACCTTGATTCAGTTGCTAATCTCTACATGTATATTTGAAATGGCATTGTACTGAGTATAGCTAAAATGAAATTTTATCTTTAAATTAAATGAAGTCTGAGTAGCCCTGCTTACCAGTGCTGTACTGAAACCAAGTTCTTCTGGCAACTGATTAAGATTTATGCAAGTTTAGTAATTTGAGTAATTTGAGTAAAGCTGACTTTAGTCATAGTTGTCTTTTATCTCTGCACAGAATGACCTGACAATACCTGGAGTCCACCCTCATATTTTTTTCAAGAGGTTTTTTTTTTCTAGGAAATGTGGCTGGTTCTTTTTTGTGAGCTTCATCGTCACCCTGAAGTTATGCTACAAGAAAGGTTCATTCAGAATCACACAAAGCTATACTACTCTATTCATTTACAAATCCCCATTTCCAATTCTGAAAGACAGAGATGCTTTTCTTCAGTTATATTCCAAATGTGGCCTTTTTTTTTCCCACCTGAACAAGAACTTACATAAAAATAATTTGTAAACCTTGTCACAAATCTTCATTTCACAGCTTCAGAGATGCTTTTCTCTACCCATCTGTACTTACCTTTTAAATTTTTTTGTTTTCATTATTGTTTTCAATTCCCAAAGCTCCACTAGAAACATGGTACTTCTTTCAAGTTTTACCTGTTGCTGTGAGAACATTACCAATAAAAATACATTTTCTGAATGACACAGAAAGGCAGGATAAACAATGAGTAGAGCTGTAAAATGCACTATTAAGCATGTTCCAAATTTCCAATGCTTCCTACCTCTATAATTTAGCTGTCAAGGCCACTATTTATTTGCATTTTGTTTTATGGGTTATTATGTATATTAGGCATAGTTAGTGCTACATACAGTCATGTTGGTTATCATAGTGAAGCAGCATTTTACATGCTATGTACTCAGCAGGTAAGATTTGAATTATAAATGCCTCTAAGGACAGAATTTTGCATATCAATATTAATTTTACTTCTATACAAGTCTAGTAAAGTAACATTTTAGTTCTACAATTAAATGGTGTGATTCCCCCAATGCCAGTTTGAGCTACCAATAGTGCTGTTGCTCAGTTTTGTTCCTAGCTGTAATTTCTTAACTATTGTCAATCATCCTTTTTGTTAGATTTCCATTTATTTATTATATTATATTATATTAAGCTCTGCAGCTGTTTTCATTGATTTCAGTATCAGTTTTGGGTGAATGAGACATAAATAATTTTGGGTTTCATGCTGTTTTTTATCAGCTAACAGGCCTGTTAAAGCTTCTGTGCTTATTGTGCCCTGAAACAGTGAATGTTTTTCCTTTCATTTATGGCTCACAAAATTAAACATTTAGCTGGTGGGTTTACTGTCCAACTGGAAAAAGGCAGAACTCATTAGAAATATCTGCAGGAATTTGCAAGTTTATTAAAACACCATCTTTTGGAAGAGCATATATGTTGTTCCTTGGATAACAATTTTTTTAAAGGATAGCATTATGGAGGTAATGCATAAACAAGCAAAACTATCGCAGCCATGTGTCCTTTGCTAAATAGTTTGAATAGGTGATAAGTTTGAAAACAAAATAATGAATTTTAAATTGGCATCATTTATTTTATCAGCTCACTCTTAATCAGTTTTGCTTTTTTAGTCTAGATCTAAAGTAATCTTTAAAATGTTTCTGTTGCAAGTAAAAACCAAAAAGTTATTCATAGCCTATGGCACTGAGCACTCTATATATTTAATTTTGCATCCGCCTGAAGAGCAAATTCCTGTTTGAAATTTAATGTTGAAACAAGCCTGTCACTGATTTTATTTATGAGTTTTGTTTTACCTAGTTACTACTTCTACATTCTGTGAAACAAGAAGCACTCTCCTGTCTTTAGTCTTGTTGAAATACGTATTCATAGACTTGAAATATTTTTAGTGACATAAATGGTACAAAGATTTTGGGTCCTACACCTCTTAGTTGTCTTGTTAAGCCAATTTTTTATTTCATATTGATACTCTGAATTCTGTAGCAAAATTAGATCCTATTTCTGTCTTGAGAGACTTACCCTTATAATAAATTTAATTACTACCAATATTAATGCATTTGTCTGCATGTCTTAGGGTGATTGACAGTGCTTTTCTCTCATAACAATGTCATTGTTAAATTCACATAGGTGTAGACACGGTGTGAATAAGCAGCCTTTTGTCATGTGTCTGTTTCTAAAATATGTTGCTGTTTCTGCGTGAGAAGTGTCTTTGACGACTTAATTGACATTGTCTCTTTACCATTTGATATTTGAGTTCTAGGATAACAGATTCTAAAAATGGCCAGTTTTATTTATGGCCACAAAAGGCCTGAAAACAGGCACTGATCATGGAATGAGGTAAAAAAGTTTTGATCCTTATATGCTGTGATTTGCACTCAATTGTACTTTAAAAGATGTGCACAGTAGGAGGATTCCTGAACAAGCCACATCGCAGAGAGTCTGTGGTTAAGTCAGGGAAGTGTTGTGTATGTTCATGCATGACAATGACTTGGAATTTTAAATACAATGTTGCCTTTCCTATAAAACTAGTCTTCATTCACTAGTAGGAGAGATGATGAGACTCGCAGATTTATCCCTTTCTGTCATCTGGGAAACAGAACTGCCAAGTTCTGGCATTAAAAATCATGAGGACTGAAACTCATTGAAATACATGAGGATTTTTTTATTTTTTATTGCCTTAAAAGAGTGTGTATCACCAGAGTGATCCTGAGAGTAAAATCAAATAAATAGAATATGGACTTGGTTACACTGTATTACTCTTGGCCCTTTTCTCTATAGAAAACCTTCATTTAGTAGTTGAAAAATTTAATGGATGTTTTCTTTTCACCTTTCAATATCTTAGGTCACTGTATTAGATCTTGTGCTCCTTAATGTAGGCAATAATGAGATACTCTGCCATCTTTGCTCTCCTGGACTTCACTGTGGTGCAAATTCTCTGCTCACTTCCCATTCTCAAAAATGGAGTCTACGCAGTTCTGCTGCCTATGGACCAGTGCTGTAGTTAGCCTGTCTGTAAAAATTATTATTTCAAGGTTCAACTCTGTGAGTTTTTTGTGCCTTCTGTTTTTCCATTTCTTTTAATCCCCTTATCGACCTTTGTGTCTCCGTTGAACTTTCTTACAAGTTTCTATGATAAAGTATTATAGCTTTTCATCATCTCTCAGCATCAGTTGTGTTTTGGAAATTCAAGTTTTCCTTCCTATCTCTACAAACCAAATGGGATAGCAGTTTTTTTGTTTGATTGCTTTTGGGTTTTTTTTTTTTGTTTGTTTGACTGCCTCCTTGGCATAATTTCTACTTTTTATGACTGGGTTATTCCCCACTAATTTCCTCTGAGTTTAGTTCAAATATGGTGTTGTACATGTTGAACATAACTGACTTCAATTCCACATTTGAATTTTGACTTATACATATATATTACAGAAAAAGTGTTAGACTCCTTGAGTTTCGCATTTTTTTATTCATCAGGTCATTAAAACAATTCTGATGAGATGAGCTGCAAAATATTGTCTTATGATCAGAAATCTAGAGTGCTCCAGTCACATATTCCCAGGGAGTTTGGCGTACATTGGAGAAGAGTAGGCTGGACAGACAATATTTTTAAATTAGTTGCCAAATAGTAACTAAGTATTTTGACATTATTTGTATGGCAAAATATTTCATTATGTTTATGGGCTTTCAAAACACTAACTCAGATATCCCATATCAGCTTTGACATATAGCAACTATGCAGGTTTAACCCAACAAATACTGCAATTTGCTTTTATTACCAGTAGTGTACATTTTCACAGAAAATGGCATGTATTGATCTTAATGGTTAGGATTTGCTTTCATCAGTCTCTCTCTATGAAATCTGGGTGGAAATAGGAATGCTTTAAGCTGCATTTGTTTGCTAATTGAACTATGAGTTTACCTCATGACAGAAGCAAAACTGCTCTCATTCACTAGCATTTTTCATTTGGTTTTGTTATTGCTTGAAGCCTAATTTTATTGCAATTTAAATTTGGAATAGTAACATATTTGTTTTGACAATGAATTACTTTCTACCAAAACAATTCAAATCTAGCCATGTGAGGCTAGTAGTGGAAAGTAGAACTACTCAATGCAATAATGACTGTTCAGCTGAGATATGAGGGAAAAAGATCTAAGGCTTTGAATTGCTCCTACACATCCTGAGCTCATGCTGTATTATAAGTCCAGTCTCTTGATGGCTTCTGTTTCGTTATCTTTCTACATTTTTTGTGTTTAGTTTGTTGGATTGTTTTTTTTTTTTTTTCTTTCTTCAATACACCTTGAAAACAAACCTAAAATGTAAAGTCTCATTTTGCCTAATTGGAAAGGGTTGTGTTTGTTGTTTTCCTTTTTTGGGGGGTGGGAGGGCAGCTTTGGTATTATCCTGTGGGGAATTGTTTGCAAGTTTGAGTTTGGACTTTTGAATGAGGTTTTAGACTAACTGTAGCATTTGTTGCTTCCCATTTAATTTAAATCTATCAAGTTGTTTACAGATGGATCCTGCCTTTAGTTGAATGGGAGGACAGTTTCCATTTCTTTACAGTGTAACCTTTATCCTGAGGGAGTACAAAAATCAGAGAAATGTTAGCCCTCTTCCTGTAGGGCTTGACTCTCAATAAATAATCTATCTTCTGTCTCTCCATCGTTTTTATGTAATCTATTTGAAGCTGCATGGTGAGTGCTGAGTGCTGAATGTCAATGACAACTGTTAAGACAGCCAGAAATATTCATTAATATGCTTGTGCATAGTTTGCTATTTCATTTCATTGATACTTGGAACTATTTCTTCTCACTTATTAGAAAGTATTTACACTTATCAATGTTTTTTTTGATAACTTACATATGGAAATTCATGGCTTAGTAGAATATATTTATTTATATTCTTCAAATATCTACTGCCTGTTAGGACTTGTTAGCTGATCAGTATAGCATAGATAGGGAATCACATTACTTTTTAAAAATCTTTTATACCAAAAGTAAAAACTCTTTTCAAAGTATTCAAAATTATTGAGGTTTGCACCAACTCTTGTGAAAAGAGGGTTACTCCCATACCTTTAAGGACAGGATTATGGCAGGACCTTGATAAGGGATTTGCCAAGAAGACCAGTGACATCCTGGCTTGTATCAAGAACAGTGTGGCCAGCAGGACCAGGGAAGTGATTGATTCTCTGTATTCAGCACTGGAGAGGCCACACCTCCAGTACCATGTCCAGTTCTGGGGCCCTCACTTCAAGAAAGACATTGAGGTGTCAAAATGTGTCCAGAGAAGGGCAGTGGAGCTGATGAAAGGTCTGGATCACAAGACTTATGAGGAGCAGCTGGGACAGCTAGGGTTGTTCATCCTGGAAGCTCAGGGTGACCTTATTGCCCTCCACAACTGCCTGCAAGGAGGTTGTAGCAAGGTGGGGGTTGATATTTTCTTCAAGACAATTAGTGATGTGACAAGAAGACATGGCCTCAAGCTACACTGGGGGTAGCTTTCAAGTAGGATGTCAAATAGGAGGAATTCCTTCACAGAAAGGGCTGTTAAACATTGGAATAGACTGCCCAGAGAGGTCGTGGAGTGACTATCCCTGGAGGATTTCAAGAAACAACTGGGAGTGGTACTTAGTACCATGGTCTAGTTGACAAAATGGTGACCAGTCAAAGGTTGTACTCGATGATCTTGGAGGCTTTTGCCCACATAAATTATTCTGTGCCTCTCTGATAAGAGAGCCATGCTGAGTTCTGTCTTACTATGTCTCCCTTTGAAGTTAGACTACACTGCTTTCAGTTATACTTCTAATTACCTAACCCAAGAAAACCACATGACAAGGGGAAATTTAAAAAGCATATAATGACTATGCTGCACTGAAATCTTATTCTCACCTGTCTAAGGCTTCCCTGCTGTAAAGCTTCTGTGAGAAATAGCATGGTAAGAGAATGGAGAATGACATCATTAATGGTTTAACTATTTGAAGTTTTCCTGAGCTATAGATGAAATATTTATACCTACCAGAAGAAGAAATACTATTAATCCACTCCTTAGGAAAGGCTTTTAGTCAATAGCTGTGTGTATGCTGTGGTTGTCACCAGTGAAAATGGAAACCTTTTAATATACATACCAGATAACACTTGTAATTGAAATTCTTTTTTTTTCCTTTCACTAATCCAGGGAATAAACAACATTTTAAATAATAAATAGCTGCAGTTTTGCTAGCTACTTATTTTAAAATGCTTCTCAAATTTTAAGTTGTCTCTCTATGTATTAAAAATGCGGGAGTTAAAAGGTGGGTGCTGCTGAGTATTACCTGGTCCCAACAAACCTCTCCTGTAGAAAAGCAGGTTGGGTTAACATCCAGGCAATGCAGTCAGACCCACACACAACTCTCACCACAGCTGGCTGAGTGAGAGAGGCTGGAAGGTTCCTTCTTGCAAAGTTTTCTTTTAGTGAAGTATCACATGTGGCACCTGAAGGGAACCTGTCAGGAAGGAGAAAAACCACTCGGTGTGGGCAGCTTAAAAAGGGGAAGGGGTGTGTGTGTGGGCTAAGGGCTGGGAGAAGGGGATTTGTCTCCAGGGGAGGGGGTGGCCACCAGGGGTACCAAACCAGGGAAAGGGGAAAGCATGGGAAGTTTTAGAGCAGAAATCCACGTCGGAGTCTTGTGGGGTTTTGTGGGGTATTTTTGTTTTGTTTTGTTTTTGGAAGCGTTTTTTGGGTTTTTTTTTTGTTTGTTTGTTTTTAGTTTTTTTGTTTGTTTGTTTTTTGGTTTTGTTTTTGTTTTGTTTTGTTTGGTTTGATTGTTTTTTTTTGGGTTTTTTTTGGTTTTTGTTTTGTTTTGTTTTGTTTTGTTTTGTTTTGTTTTTTCCCATGTATGGTAGGTAGAGTCACTGCCCTTTCCAGGGCAGTAGGCTTGGGAACTAGCTAAGGGGAGAGAGTTCATGGGATGCTACAATGTATGTCCTTCCAGAATAAACACTTAGCCAAAAATTTGCCTCTGCTTTAACTAAATGAGGAGAATTTTGCTGTAACTAAATTATATGTGACCTCAACCTGATTCTAGTAAAAATTGCAATCCTCAAAATGCCAGGCATAACTTGAATATTTACTTCTACCTTTTCCTTCAAAAGTTTAAGGACCTTTTTGAAGAATAAAATGGGTACAGCATATCACTATTTTACTAGTTTCCACAGCCTTTAGCAAGTATCACAAGTATTGTGACAAGCTACTAAGTATGTTAAAAGGTACAAAAGATTAGTCTTGATGCTAACACAAGATTTAATTAGAAGTTTTTAATTTCACTTATTTATGAATGTAGTTGAACTACCTATTCTTTAATTTTCTGTGAATAGACAGCTGTGTGGAGTCATGAGATGCTTGCTGAGGTGAACAAAGATATTCAGACATCTAAGGAATCAATCCTACACACACCTACGTGCACATTTTAACTTTTTATTTTTCAGCAAAACACTGAACTTAACAGGATTACTTAGGTATAAAGATAAGCATGACCACATTTAGAGAATTGTGGTTATAAATTCTGATCCACAATATGATTGGCTGAAAAGAGAATTTCTGCTGGAATTTAATATGCAACTAACACAGAACAGAAAAAACAACTTCTCTTTTTAAATAAAATCAAATTTAAATGCAAATCTACAATGTGAGAGGATTTTTTGCCTACTGAGCTTTCTAACCCTCATAAGAGGAATGATGACTTTGCATTTCAGGTATATGGAAGATGTGCACTCGTAGCAGGAATTTTGAAGAGACCTTACCAAACCAATATATATGGTCAATCTTGCTAAAAAACTTTTGATACTATTTATGCAACATATCAAATAATTTACATTGCTCTCCATATCTTCCCTTCCTGGGAATATTCCTTTAAATGACCTTAATAAGCATGAAACTTCAATACTGAGAGACAAAACAATCTGATTATTATAATCCTGTACATTTGAATATTAGTTGAAGTTGAAAGCAATCCTGCTTTTATGTGGAATATTCTTAGTTCACTGTATTGATTGTTCA
This sequence comes from Lonchura striata, assembly GCF_050655825.1. NCBI lineage: Eukaryota > Metazoa > Chordata > Aves > Passeriformes > Estrildidae > Lonchura > Lonchura striata. The sequence goes on from NC_140705.1 coordinate 51,357,913, forward strand.
CATAAGTAAAGCAGCTTTGCTTTCATGTAAGTTCTGAAACAACCTGAACTACAGGACTAGGTACTCTCTTCACCAAAAGTACAGAGAGGAATAAAGTATTACTGTTAAGTTTAGTATCTAGTAACCAATGTATCAAGAAATTGTCTTATATGAGAATACAAAAGTATCTTTTGATTAATTGTGATGTAAAAATATCCAGCATACAAAATTTTGTTTCTATGCGTTTTCAATTTTGAAAAAGCATTTCTGAACATTATCACCTACTTATATGAGTAATAAATTATACATTCTATGGGAAATTGCAGACTAATTTCACACTTTTTAGTTTAACTAAGCTTTCTTGTCAGAATGCTGGGATTTGAATTATCACACAGTAAAATGCATGGTCTGTAAAGTTGCTCCTGTTAATATCATTATTAATCACTTTTGTTGCATTAAATTCTAAGCACTAACCAAGAAGGTGCTCTGTTGTGCTAACAGTGTATAAATACAGCAATGGTGGGATAAGATAGTCACTTGGAGAGAAAAGTTGAAAGTTAGAGAACATAGCAATCACAGAGCCAAAGGCAGAAGCAAACCTGAATGAGGAGACACCTGTGTTTTATGGCAGTCATAAACCAGACTTCCATTTTGCAAAGGGATCCCCTGGTTTGGATCCTAACACCTAATAACCATGCACTAGGTGAGACTGGATTTTTGCTGTGGTTTCCTGTGATTGTCAAACCCCCTGGAGACTCTGGAAGTGGGAGCATCACCCCATGCATATTCTCAGTGTGCAGGGAGATGCTGCTGGAACAGAAGAGAAGAACATTGAGATGCAGAGGCTCAGCACAGCAGATTCTAGACATAACTGCAGAAAGGTCTCAGGCTCTGATGTTCCTTGTCTGGCTTCTTTCTGTGATTGTAAAGGCAGGAGAGTCCCTCTGAAGTTTTACCTCATTTGCCTGGGGATCAGAAAGGGATCACTGTGACTCTGTCCAGTGTCTGCTGTTTGAAGCCTGCTGGGATATAATTATTATGGAAGAGTTTATTGATTATCTTAAATATAAGAGTTTGCAGATAAGTGTCTTTACAGCTTTGTCTCCTTTTCTAACAAGATGACATGTTAGATGTGGTATACATTATTAAACGTCTAGCCTGTATCAGATACAGGATGTCACAAAGAGATGACACAGTTATCACAGGCCAACAGACACAAGGATTTAAAATCCTTGTCTGGATTATAGCCCTGGTGTAAATACATGGGAAGCTATTGCTTTCACTGGAACTTAACTGAATGTTCTAGCTAAGAATTTGTTGTTAAGGGCTAAAAGTAATGCTGATAAGAAGGGTTTTTTTTCCCCTGTGGGTTTTTTTCCCTATGGTAAATGAAAAGATAACACCACCACCACCACCAAATAACAACATCACCATCAAATTAGCAGCATAACTGTAGGAGTACTTGTATTAGAGCCTGAAAATAACCAGTATCTATTTTGTCAACACCGTCATCCCTTTCAAAATCTCATGATATTGCAGGTATAGAATTTAGTTCAGGACCTGCTTTTTATTTTTGTTACATTAATTTAATTATCATGGAAAGAGGCAAATTTATAGTATTAAAAATTAAGTCATGTTTTTTTTTATTCTCTGAACAGCAATGAACATACTGTAATTGACATCAGTGTTAGCATCTGCATTATAACCTGACAGGAAGCTCATCCTAGGCCAATAGGTGCAAGAGTGGATTAGTTCCAATAGTAATGTATGGAAATTTTCCATGACAGAATCATTGGCCTGTCTGTCACATATAATCTGATCAAAAATTATATTTTTACAGCACTCAATACTGTAGTTTTTAAGTGATTCATGAATACTTCACATTATCAGCATTTTAAAACTGAGAAAATTAGGTCATAGTTCTGAAAAAGAAATATATAGATAGAAGCATAACATCTTTCTTCCAGCATAATCTGCTGCTTTAGGAAAATATTTAATATATATTTTTCTTTGTTTTTGTTTTTTCTTTTCTGTTTTCTTCTTCTTATACTTTTTTTTTTTTTTTGTATAGATATTTCATAACATCATTGCAAACACTGGTAAAGTAATTAAGTTTTGATATGTAGTGTCTGTTAGACAGCCACTGAATTTAATAAAACACAAAGTTCATTCTTCAATAGTATAACAGTTAGCATTATGTTTTGTTCCACCAGCTATCTCATGCTTAGTGAGTACTTAAGTTCCAATTATTCCAATGGGCTTTGCGTGAAGTTAATAATTTATATTTACTTGTATTTTCAAATGAGGATTAAGTTTCTCATGCTCATTTAAAGCATTAGATAACAAAAAAGTGTTGAGGATCTTTGCCCATGCAGTAGATATTACCTGATGATGATCCCAGAATTCCTTCATTTATTACTGCTAACAGAAGCTGTTTGATCCTTCCATAGAAGAGAAATGGTTAAGAAATCTTTGATTTGTCCTCTTTATATGTTTGGACCTACATTTAGGATCCAGTGTGAAATTCCAGAGCATGCTGTGTAAATGTTTTCAGTGCCAGCTTAATATTTTTCCACTTTTCTTATCACACAGAAAAATGTACTGCTAAATTTTGCACTTTGTGGAGCTTGCTGAAGGGGAAACACAAATGGACATGCAGGAATGACATATGGCACACACATGCACAGAGTATAAACACAAGTAAACAGCTCCACAGCAGCTCCACTCTGGGTCACTAATAAATGGGAACTTTGCAAAGAAGTTCTGATAAATTGCAGTATTGTGTCTCTGATTTTTAGCTCTTGAAACCAGTGAACTGTGAGTCAGGTTTTATCATTAACTCATTTGGGCAGCAAAAGGGCGACAAGAAATGAAACCAAACAAGTGAATGCTTGTGTGGGTGGTGGGAAACACAAGGGTTCTGTTATGAAGGTAGAAACCATCATCATTTGAACCTTTGCTGTTTTAGAAAAGGCTTGAAGAATTTCTGCCAGGAATCATAATAAGATGAGGTTGTTGTTTGTTTGCTTGCTTTTTTTTTTAATTTATGAAATCTCTTTGAAAATATGGTAACATTTTTTTCTGGTTCTTGTTCTTGAAAATGAGTCAATAAAGCCATCAATGCGCCTCACATTCTTTGTCACAAAGCAACTGAAGTTTCAAGATAAAACTTTAGACTTTTGGGGGAGGCAATTGTTGGATTTTTTTGATAAGGAAATTACAAGAAGAAAATAAGATGGCATTGTTATGGAAATAAAAAAAAATAAGTAGTTACTAAGACAGGGAAAACATTGAAGACTGCTTACCTGATCTTTCTTAGGATAGCAACACAAAGCAGGAAATCTCATATGGCTGGGAAATCTCTAAATATGCCAGAAGCAACTGACAAGTGTAAAATTATTCTTGGAGTTCAGCAAAACTAAAAACAAACTAAAAAATATTTCAACATCATGTCTGACAACAGAATAAAAAAATTAAAAACCAGTTGTAAACTTAGTGCTGGAAAGAAAAGGTGTTAGGTGATATTTGAATGTTACTGTCTGCACAGGTGATGTTTGGAGTCCTTGCTCTTTATATTTGCACTGTGTTATCATGTCATTTAAAATGAAATTGAACTAAACCAGAAATATCCTTATAGATAACAATGGACTAGGAGATTCGTATATATATATTTTTTGATATATATATATATTTAAATCCCATTAATGGAAAGGAGCATAGCATCATAAAGAAGCAGCATTTATATATATATATATTTATCTATAATCAAGGCTGGTTTTAATAAAACTGTTCTTTACTAAGTGTTAATCTACAGAAATGCCACAACACTTGTGATAAATATTTCAAAGTATAGCTATATATCTTATAGTCTTGTTATCTTTCTGTGTGAAACTAAATGAACCAAAGCCTTGCCTTCTGCTTAGAATTAATATATTAAATTATTAAATTATATATTAAAATTAACCATAATTCTATACTTTACCTATCCACTTTAGCATCCATTTCTTAATTGCTTTCACACATGTAGAAAACAAAGGTAGCAAACTAATTATATAAAAATTTTCAAATTTGCTGGACAATATATTGTCTCTTTCCATTTAATTCCTGAAAGTTCTTTACTGCTACATTTGATCCACAAGGTTGAGTGTTAAAAAATATATGGAAAGGAGCTTGCCACACCAAACAGATCTTCTCACTTGATCTGTCATATCAGTGATTTATACATGCTGGCTACATATTATTTTGAGGAAGAATTCTTAGCACTGCAATTAATGTCAGGATCAATAATTTAGGGGACTAGCATGTTTGTATAAGTTAAAATTCGGGACTTTTCTTTGTTTAGGTAGATGTCCCCATATCTTTCTTTTACAATAATAAAATTTCAATTTTCAATCATAATAAAAATTCAACATTTCAATCAAATGTTACACTGGAGGCTTTTTAAGGCCTAATTTCTGCAGGCTTATATATATGGCAGTCATTTATTTTCCACAGCAAAATAATATATTAAAGCAGAAATCCCTGCTGAATCAAAAGAATTGTATAAACCAATATGGTTTTCACTGAAAGTTAGGGGATCACATCTGCAATCTGCACTTGACACCTTCTCTAAGACTTGCCATCTATTAGTTTGAATGTTCTGCAAGTATATCCCATGGGATAACTAGAGAAAGATCCACTTCATTGCTTCCTAATACATGTTCAGTAGGCAAAATCTTCAACACACTTAGAGGAGTGCTTAGAGGAAAATAGGGAATGTAAGTTAGAATTTGAGGCTACACAGCAGCCCCTAATGCTGCTTCATCTGCTTTCTGCAGAATTTTGTTCAAAAATTAGTGCCATGGGACTGTCACCACAATGACAGGTTCTCACTTAAACTGGGAGTAGACAAGGTGGCCACAGAATTAATTCAGCCAAAGACACTGCAAGTGTGAGAGCTCAGCAGAGTACCAGGGAGCACTAATTATAATTTTCTTCCCATCCATGCACCTCCAGGCAAGTGCGATCTGAGGCTGGGTGAGACAAGAAAGTGTTTAGTAATGGAAAGGACAGAGATTTCTAAGCATTTTCCTCTTTCTAGGTCTACATCTGTTAAACGACCAGTTAATACATTGAGCATTTACATAAGTCCCCAGATGAATCCATATTTATACTGCTCAATAAAGACTTTCTGATTCCTTTGGACCAATTCTGTCTGGTAGGGGAGAGTTTTCTAATTTTATAACTAGATGTATGTGACAAGTCTACAGTTGTTCTAGATATCTTTCTTTTCATTTTAATGCCAAACTGCTTTGCTGTTGATTCCACTGCCTTTCTGTTGGAAGGGTGATCCTGCAGCTGACATTGCAAATATTACCTAACTGCTCTTTTATCTCTCTTGCCATTTAATTAGTGTTTTGGGACAGAATCCTGCCACCATGGAAGTTTTCTTAATCTTTTTGATCTAGTTTCTTGCTGATCACTACTGACCTGATAGTGGTACTCTGGCAATTCTTTTTCTCTTTTTTTTTTTTTTTTTTTTTTTTTTTTTTTCCTTTCTTTTTACCCCTTGGAGTTTTGGAGTTTTATACTTATCTTTCTGGCTTTTGTTCCCAAGTGCTTACGTGACACACAGATCCTGTCTACATTTTAGAATTATCTTTTTCTTCTGAGAGTAAAATTACACTTTTTATGCTTTTATTCTTTAAAATGTGACCATACTCTCCAATAACCTCTTGTGGCTTATATATTGGGTTTCTTTTTGTTTTCAATATGTCCTTTAAACAATATAGAAGTATTTATACCTATGTATTAACAGAAGACTCATCTGGAAACTATTATCAGCTCACGTGGAAGACACTGCTCATCACACATTATTAACTGTGGCTACTTGACTGTGTAACACCCACTATCCACAGTACAAGTGCAGTTAAGAAAATGCTTGCACATACACTTTTTCAAGCACTGGAAGAAGAATCTATTAAAGCTGCGAATGGGGCATCCAAGACCAAGAAACTTCCAAAACTGATGCTGCCTCTGTGACCTTTATTAAGCCACCTGTGTTTTTGAATTATGCTGCAATCCTTAATTGTGTGATCAAAGTGAGCATCTCCTTATTAGTGGACAACATGGTTTTCTGGCACTGGTAGTGAATAATGTGGTTGCCTTCAGCACCCCAGACTTGTTTGTGGCAGAAATTTCTCATCTCTCACATGGGACTAATAACTATTATCCTGCCCAGCCAGTGCTTTAGGAAGGTAATCCATGCTTAAGATGCACTCAGCAGCTACAGGAAGTCACATAGCCTAAGAAAATCCAACAAACAGGTGAATTTGGATGATATTCAGTAAATAAAGCACAAGCATGGACTGGGAGATGAAGGCAAAAAGAAATGTTTAAAAGCAACATCCAGTGAACCTCTATTGTAATACATGAAAAAACTTTAGATGTTGATGTAAATTATAAAGGGGAATTTTCATTCTTTTCTATTTTTTCCAGGACTTTACTTAAACTTGCCTTTGTATGCTTAGAAATATCTGTAAATATCTTCTTTTTTTTTCCTTTTCTTTATTTTTGTCTTTGATAGAATACATTTTGTGCTTGGACAGAAAAATACTTTTGAAATATCCAAGCAATCAGGCCAGCAGAATATTCTAATTTAATTCAAGCACAAAATATAAGCCTGAACTTTAGCTTGCATATATACAAGATTTTTCAGTAGTCATAAAATTATCTTGGCAATTTTGAGGCATCAGCAATTAGAAAATGGCATTATTTTCCTACTGGGTGTTTCAGTACTTATTTCCACGTACCTGGTGGAGTATGCACTCTTTCTGGCACTTGGAAATGAAATTGGAGAGCAGGAGAAACCCGTTCAATTTTCATTATGCCATCCAGAATTTGGAATAATTCAGTCTGGTCGCTTAAAAACCCAATGCTTTTCCAAGCACATTTATCAGTTTGTCATGCTCTTGTCTCCTGTCATAAAACTGTCATCACAGTCACTCTGATGTGGCAGTGCTAGGGGCACTGGCAAGGCTTCTTGGCTCAGCTGTGCTCAGATTTTGCATGGCAAGTTGGGCTGCTCCAGTGAAATTCACGTGGCTATTCTGCCTCAATGTGGAAGCTACTGTGCCTTTCATTGCTAATGTCATCAAATGCCATCTTGACATCTGGATATATTCCCACCCCATTTGAAGTATCAGCTCTTTATTCCTCCTCACTGTTGACCTTTCTTACCTCCTTATAGTTTTTTGAGCTATCTCCTTTCAACAACCTGCTATTTTTATTTTTTCTGAAAAGTGCTGGGAAAGGCTCTTTGTAGCACTGAGTGTTTATCAAAATAATATGTATACTTTTCCATATGAGCTGTGCATAGGTCATAATGCCAAGAAAGATATGTAAGAATCAAATAATCGGAAGAAAAGCTAGGTTGGGAAAAACCCTGATAATCATTTTACCAAATATCCATCTAAAAGTGAGGAAAAGTTCTGTAATCTGGTGTTTCAAGGAAAATTATGGATCCAGAGTCCCACTATTAGTTTTCTTGACTATATTTGCTGTATCTCATAATGTTCTTACATCAAAAATTATGCTGCAATTGATTGTATATGTGACTAGTTCATATGCATCTTGTACACTGAAAGTCAATTTAATTCCCTCATCGTGTTTTTCTCAAGAATTTTTTTAAAGACTTGTGTAGTTTAAAGCTTTGATAATCTTCTTAGATTCCAATTTGCTGAGTTAGGAGTGTTATAAGAAGAATATGAGGTCTAGCCTTAGATTGAAATAATATCTACTTTGGACAATGGTCCTGAAAACAAAACCAACAAATGATGCTTAAATTTCTGTTGGAATTGTGTGCCATATCTTTAGGACAATGAAGATTATTTTTCTAGCTCAGCTCTATGATGTCATATAATAATTTGTTTGCTTTCCTCTCGATCTAATCCAATTCATTTGCAAAGCTTTCCTGGTTTCAAATTTTGTAAAATGGGGTGAGTATATATTTTTACCTTAGTTTTTTCCTTTGAATTAGAGGCATATGGTGTACAATACTTGAACGATACTCATAACCTCTCCTATTCTCATTTTATTTCATAGTGACTTTGTTCATCAATGTCTTATTTTATTCTGTTTCACTCCCAGTACCATATTTTTCTTTGTAAAAGAGATACAAAAATGGTGATGGCAAGACCCATTTTCAGTAAGTGAAAAAAAAAAAAAAAAAAGAAAAAAGCACAAAGACAGTTTATTAGTATCTCAGTTCTAGCATTTCTTCCTACAAAAGAAATAGCACTTTTGTGGCTATACAGGCTACCCATGTAAAACCTTTTTTTGGCACCTCTGTGTACTGAAATCGTCCAACTAGCTGATAAGCAGGCACCATGCCACTGAAGCAGATGGGCATAGCTGCAGAGAGCCAAAAGACAATGTATGTGCATCAAGTGTGGATGTTGGTGGCAGGCTTCCCAGTCAGTGATGTCTTAACGATTAAATGTCTCAAGATTTTTGCATCTGTAGTTACAGAGATGCCAGCCTTACTGCTGAATGGGGTTTGAAATTTTCTCCTGGTTTGTTTGTAAATTATAGGGATATTTTTTTGTGAATGCTTGACCTAAAAAATACTTGGAACAAAAGGGTTAGCAGTAGAGGAAATAGTAGCAATATTTTTCCCAGCCCTAAACAGGTGCATGTTCTCTCCCAAAACTAAGCAAACAAAAATTCCAGAAAGTGATTGTATTTTTCAGGGTATTTGAGATATCCAGAGGAGAGAAGCAACAGGTACTTTAAGAGAAAGAAAATCAAATACAATCAGAGATATACATTTACCATAGTATTACCAATAAAAGGATTTGGATGAGACACCATGAAAGAAACACTCTTAAAGCCATGAATAAAGAACATTATGCTATTCTTTGATTGTATCACATTTAGGGAAATAGGATTTGACCAGTCTATGTATATTAAGAGGGCTGGACCACAAAATTATCTGATTTCATCTCTAATTTCTTCTCAGAACTGCAAAAATCTAGGGCATGGAATATTTTTAGCTAATGTTTTTTTGATGCCAGTTGAAAGAGAAGGGAAAAACAGTTTCCCTAGTATCATCTAAGACAAGGAACTTTCTTTGTTTCCTGGGTGATACAGAGCAAACTTGCACACAGAGTCAGATATAAACCTCCTTGAGGAAGGCCCTAATGCATCCAATGAGCAAACAAAATGTAATGTGTTTTGGTGATTTGAGAAAAAATCAGAGATTGATTGACTGATTGATAAAGAAAATGCTTTTAAAATAATTGAATAGAATAGAAATATTCATTTCATTTGAATAGATGCAGTCTGGTTTCAACACAATTTTTTTTTTTTTTTAAACAGAGTCCTAAATCTCCCTGAAGAAACTAGAAAATTAAGTCCATTTTATATTTTATCCTCTTTTTAAAGTGATATTTGTATATCTACATTCATTGTTAAAGCTGACAATTTTATTTAGTTCAACACCTTCAGGACTGAAAAAGATTTTAAAAAGCCATGTTGTATTAAAACATACTGATCTTGTCAATCAGGCAGTCTTGCCCACCAGATTTATAAGGGAATTGGAAGAGTATTCTTTGTGTTCTCTCCCTTGGCTGTGGCTCATTAGAGTCACGCCCAGAGTCCTCTCACAGGTAAGCACCCCCTCCACAAGGGAAATGTGTCTAACCCTGCACTCCCCATGCAGTTTCACGAGGCTGGGTTTTGTGCCTCTGGAATTTGGCTCCCTTCCCTCCAGCTACCTTAACCTCCTGAACAAAATTCTGTCTGGCTCCATTGTATGGCTGGCTGTAAGCACTCTGCAGATCCAGGTTCTATGTGTTATCTCCAAAGAATGGGAAGTGACCTTTGCCATTCATTGGTAATCTCAAAACAGCTACTAACCTCCCAAAACAAAGCTGCTAGCCAGTGACTTTGAAGGTCTGTGTGCTCTATTCTGCAACTCAGAAACACAAAGTCTCCTACTATCTTAGTCACATCCCAAATTTTATTCCAAAATTTTGGAGTGGTCTAAGGAATTTCTTAAAAATTGTGCTGTAAAAAAGCACCATTTTTGCCTTGGAGAGAGGCAAGAAAGAATTTGGTGGTCCTAATTTATTTTTCCTGTGGTAAATCTTTAGTTAATATTATATACCTTTGGAATATGAACATTAAACACCCCACTCAAAGCTCTGTGGACACAACCACCAGGCTCCTCATGAGTCTGTTAAGCCATTAAGACAAAGAAAACTGAAGGAGGAAAAAAATACCTGGGAAGCTGAATAAAACCATCTCCATTTATCAAAAAGATATGATTATAAATGGCTTAGTTTTAGTTTTAGCAAGCATTTCAGTATATTCTCTGAGGGTGATGGATTCCCTTTATAAATAGTTGTAGTTGGCACTCAAATACTGAGGCATCAATAAAAGAATCTAAATAAATGTCAGTAGACTTCTGTTCCTAGCAACAGTAGCTATTGATTTTATTTTTTGCACTCTGTTAAAAATGAACATTGAAAGAATTCTGATTGTCCTGATTTGTATTTTTAATAGAGAATTCAAATGGGAACAGCTGCTAAACGTTCCATTAAAATAAACTGTTTAATGACTGAATTATAATCAAGATTTTTCTTTTTGGGTGTTTCTGAAAAGCCCAGAGACACCAAGGAAACAGTCAATACATGTCTAGCTCCATCAATTGTTAACGTCTGAAGTAGATTACATCTTCCCATTTTTTCAGTGAGAAGTTCTTCTCATTAGATTACAGTGAGGATATGAAGAACACATAGCTGACAAGAACACCTTTCTTTCCTCACTGCATGTTGTCCAGTTCAAACTGGTGGAAGTGAAAATACTACTACAGAGGGCTGGCTACTCAGCAGAATGGGCAGATTCTACCTAAGGCTAGCTCAGAATGGGCAGATTCCACCTAAGGCTACCTCAGACTGAAAAGGGCTCGGAGAAGTGGTCCCCAGCTGGTGAGCCTGGTTTACCCTGGGTGGGATGCAAGCGTGTGGCAAGGTGAGCACAGCACAGAGCCCACATGGAGGACCACTGCTGGGGGGCTGGGCCATCCATGTGGCCTCTTGAGCTGGCACCATCAGCAGAGCCTCTTAGCAGAGTGATCCCTGGACTGGACAATGGCAAGTAGCGAGCAACCTCAATTCTTGGCAAGGGAGTATTCACATATTCTGCAGAAAAGCAATTACATAATCCTCTTGATCATGTTTTCAAGTATTTCTTAACTAATGAAGCAAACTTGTACATAAAAAAAAACATTCCGCCACCTCTCCCTTTCATGCTATATTTGTAGAATTTTATTTTATTAATTATTTTTTCTATTTTGCAATGTGGAATTCCACAGTAGTATTGACTCTTAGATGAAGCCTTTGATAAAGCAGTTTATAATATCTAATGATCTTGCTCAATTTTCTTTTTAATTGGTAATTAATTGATAAAATGTTCTGGGGAGCCACAACTTGCAGTGAAATTTTACCACAAAAAATCCTGCAATCTTCCCATAAGATTACTTACAAAAATATATCCATCAGAGGCAGTTTGGATTCCTGTGAATGCAATTTCTGAACTGATAACTATGTATTATCTCTGAGGAAATCCAGGTCTTGAAATTCTTAGTATTTTAGGAGTGACCTAGAAGGTAGGGTTGGAAAAAAATTCTTTCAAAATATTTTTAGCCCTGTAATTTAAGAATCAAATAATAAAATCACAAATCACATCATTTTGGTTTCTAATTTTTTTCCTATGCTAACTTTACTATAAATTTAACAGCTAATTAGAACTAGTCAAAAAATAATGTCATTTCAAAGCCATTATTTCAAGTTTTTATATCTTGAACAGCATTGATTTCTACTGCTAGTAATATCTCTCAAAGTAGGTCCTGGTAGATTAATATTGGAATTGAATGAGAAAGGTTAAAATAGGTTCAAAACCGTGCTATCTTAAGGTTAACTACGGTGTAACCAGCTCAAGTTATGTCTTGAAATACAGAGATATAACAAAAATTTTCTTATAAAGAAAGCCTTCTGAGTTCTATTTAAATGAGAATTATCATTTTCCTGTTACTTACATTTAATTACATCAAATTTCTAATTTGTGAGACTTTATAATCTGTTCTACAAACAAAAGAAAGAGTACTTTAAAAGTATGGAAATAATAAGAGGAAAAATATCAGTCCATCTGTGAATGTGTGTATGTATATTCATGTGTCTGCAGATGATTGGATATATACTGTGTTGCAGTACATAGAATTTTCAGATATTTGAAGTTACTTCCTGCAGATAAATGTTTCACAGCAAAGACGTGATCAAAAGATATACAGGAATTGAATGATGAGTGAAGCCAAACCAATTAAATTTCTACTGCTATGTCAAAAGATAAAATAAATATGTCCTGTTAAAATCGCTGCCTTACCTTACTTCATACATAAAATACACTTTTGTTAAAAAGCTCAAGAATTGTAACATACTGTTGCAGACGAAACCTACATCCTTGCCAAACTGCCCCCCAAACCAAACAAAGAAATAAACAAGAACCAAAACAACAAACAAAAAAAATCCCCTAACCAAGACAAGAAGAAAATATCTTGATGAAAAGAAGAAAATTTCATGGCTCCTCTTTTGGAAGAAGAATGGAAGAAATATTGTCTTTTTAAAGAAAACTTTTTTTAAAAGTTAGTCCTCTGTTCTGGAATACTTTCACTGGGGGATCCAGACTATTTGTAACTCCCTATTGTAACTAGTAGATTTGACTGAACAGTGAGACAGTGCTACAATGTAAACTAAGTTGTACATTTTGGCCATTCACCCTTCTAACATCATATTGAAATAAATTATTATTATTATCGTTTGTAAGAATAGAGAAAATGTTATGTATCTTCCTTAGGAAAGCTGTATGAGTGGGCTGATGTATCTCCAGAGTTGTTTGTGGTTTCTTGGAATGGAAGTTTGTCATTTCATGCTGTGGGTCATATCTTCAGTGGTAGAGTTGGACACTGATTTAAAAGCTGAAGAACAAATGCATGTCATGCAATACCAAAACCCACTTTTTTCCATCTTTTGCACTAAAACCTAAAGAGCTGGGAACCCAAGAAACAGGAAATGAACAAATGAATTATTCAAGCTTAAGCATTAATGGACCATCAGGAATTGTAGGATATAAGCAACAGTACTTCTCAGAACATGTCTCTTCAGCAGTCCATCAGAGATATTTCACCCTATTGATGTTTTAATTACTTTTATTTTTTTTTGTTTACATGGGAGAAAAAAGGAGTATATATCTGCATAGTGCAGTATTACTATATTATTCTTTATGTCACCAGTACAAGATTTTTGGGCTGTGTGACACTGGGAATTTTTCCTTTGAGAAGTTTGGCTTTCCAAACAGCAAGGATAGAGTGATCTGTGTCAGACACTGGGAAATGAACCGAGCTCTCAATGTGCCTTTCCTCTGAATTGAGTGTAATGGGAATCTAGATGCTGCTCAGAGAGGACATCTGCATTGCAGGCATCTAAATGTGGGCAGATGGATAGTACTGTGACAGTAATGTGCTCTGTAGAAATTCAACTTATTTTATGCAAAAGGAGTTGGAGCCATATCTTCTGAACAAAAAGAAAATCTCTGCTGTGCTTCCTGTTCCCATAAAAATTCTGGCACAAGGAGGAGGGAACAAAACAGAAGAAGCCAAAAGAAAGAAGCCCAGTGAGTCCCACTCAAGCTAGAGGTCCCTGGCTATGAGTAGATTGCGGGCTGACTGCACATCATATCAATGTACTTGGCTCTGGGCCGTGCCTTTATCCATTTATGACCTGGCCAGAATGTGAATCAACTTTCCTCCTGCCGTTTATGCTCATGAATCCTTCTCATGAAGATTGAGGGGGAAATAGAGTTAATAAATAATATAAAATCAGGGCTTATAACTGAGTTCAAGGAGGCTGAAAGTTTGTACATAGCCATGGGCTGTATGGAAGCCTCTGGAAAGAAATTTTAAGCAGCATTTGCCCTATATCTGTAGGCACTGATTGCTCAAGAGGAAAAAAAAATCATTCCAACAGCAATTTTCTGTTTGGTAGTGACCAATTCTGATGTATGTGACAGTTCAGCATCTTTCAGTCAGTCTTGGAAGACGACACTAATTATTAAAGTGTAATGACAAGGAAATAAAATATCAGGCAGATTCTTTTTTTTCTGAGGGGACAAAGGAAAAGAGAAAAAAATACATAAATATGTGACTGATGAAAGACTGAAGAGTCAAGGAATCACAATGCCAATGGGTTAAAAAATTTCCTGATAAACAGAGGCAGAAAACTAGACTGTCATTGCAATTTGAGACACAAAACTACAGCAACCCAAAATGGATGCTACAGAATCAATTCATATTTGCTTAGAAGCAGATGCTCACAAGAATGGACAGTGCTCTGATCCTATAGCCATGATTAAAAATAAATGAAAAAAAATAAAACCCAGCAAAAAATATCTAAGTCTTAATGATAGGAATTAAGACTTAGATATTGTCTAAATATCTTAAGATATTAAGACTAAGATATAATGATAAGAATTCAGCCAAGCAAAACTAGTGGAAGCTGCATGCTGTGACAATTAACAAGCAATGAAAAAAATCCAGAGAACTATGTCATTCTGCCAGAGCTTCCCAGTACATTCAGGAACGTCGATGAACATTTATTGAAGTTGAACTGGTTGCACAAAGTCCTCTGCTGCCAGGATTATTTCTTGTCAAGACTAGTGTTTTTGGCCCTGAGCTCTCTTCCAGTGAGGCCTCTAGATAACTGCTGGGCACAGAAGACTTTCATCTGAATCATTAAAAGCAGAACATGGTCGCTCTTTTTGTTAGGTTCCTGAGAGCAGCAGTTCAGCTTAAAATACAGTTTAAAATCTGGTCCTCATGCATTCTAGCACCGATCACTTCAGATTTCTCTTTGGAGTCAGACTGTCGTTTCTGATCCTGCTCTGCACTGGAAGCTTCCCACTGATATGTGGCTGCTGCTGGGCTCTAGAACTGGACTCTCCACCATGTTGTGCTGCCCATTTGCTCATCAGCTCTCCAGGAAAAGATGCCTACTAAAGGGCTATGTGAAGTCCCGCTGTAGATGGATGTCCTTTCTGCTTCAGATGGACTTTTCACAGGGGAATCTAGATGATTCCATCAGTTCAGCCATATGGAAACAAGAGGCACAGATGCCAAGTATTCAGAATTTCACTTTATATGATATTAGATGGGAGATAGGTCTGAAACTTGCATTTCTAAGTGATATATCTTCATAGACTGGGGAAATTAGAGGAAACAACTTCAGAAGCAAAGATAATTTTATTGTGGACTGTTCTTACTGCATTACTGGAAAGACATGCTGGACTCTAGATATTGAACAACTCGAGTATTATTCTCCAGATAGCATAAATAATCACATGTTTAATTACTGTGATAGATGTAATAATTATAATTTTAGAAATTCCTTCAGTTTCTTTTTCCTGAATGCAGCAGGATCTTGGGGAATATTTTCAGATTTGGAAGAATCTGAAAGTAAAATTGTGTAGATTTATAAAAATAAAATAAATAGCAAATCATTACTGACAAGAACAATTCAATCGCTTTGAACTCCACAATGTAGGTCTCAGCCCTTGTATCCCCCAGATAAATGTGTTTGTAACTGATTCACATATCAGAAAAGATTTGGAAGCAATAGAAATGACATATAAAATTCTTTGGAAAAAAATAATTCTTTAATTTAAAATACTCATAGCTATCACATTTCCTGACTATTTATGCTTGAAAGGTATGGGACATATTTCTCCTTTGGCAAAGTGTGACAAGAGTATTAGATGAGATTTCTGTTGACCATGTTTATATCAAAGGCAGTGGCCTACCTGAACCTGCTTTTTGTGCCCTTGTGATCATTTTTCCATTTGGCTTAGGTATTAAGTGAAGTGATTTAATTTCTTTGACCTCCAATTTCACTATTAGTGGAACTTTGACAGAAGTGTGAAGAGAAATGTACAGCTTCTCAGTACTGGTACAGGTATTTTAATATCTCAGTTTTCCATTCCCCAAGAAAAAAATACATCCTATATTAATTTTTGATGGTTCATAGTGAATGTAACTACACAGTATCAATAAATCATGAAATACCTAATACTTCTCAAAAGTCTTTGCAGAGGGTTATAAATTCATGTTTACTATTCAAGGCTTTAGTCTTAACCTTCTTGTTATACTTCTTTCCATAAAAATAATAAGCTTCATTGTCACTGCTGTGCCCCTTCTTAGTATCTCCTGCTTGGTCAAGTGTGTATTCATCAAAGTTCTTGTCTTGCTGTTATGTAATTTCTGTAATGTGATGGCTTCTGTCAGATAATGCAGCTGCCTTGAACTCCCACATATGAGAAAGAAATACAGCTATAGCCCTTTGAAGAATACTTATAAAATGTGTTTCTAATTAGATACGTATAATGGAGAGTGTCAGAGGGATTTGTTCACTGTCACAGACCTTCAGTGCTGAATTTCTTCAACAATTTGCTGAAGCACATAGAAAACAAGAGGCATTTATGACTATGTGTGATGCAGAGATAAGAGATGAGCTACATCTGAAGCCTCTGAAATAAGAAGCAATGGGAAGCAGAAACACCCTTTTATTTCAAGGCAACTAAGTGTTTATCCACCGAATTCTGGCAACAAGCACTTAATACAACATTTCAAACAAAAAAAGTTTAAAACATACTTTTAAAAGATATTTTTAGCTTTATCTGTAGTCCAATAACAAGATTCTTGTTGAGTGTATCTAAATGGCAGATAAATGTGTCAGTTTTTCAGTGATAAACATGGCAGTACGAAAAAGTTTTGTTTTTTCATGTAATAAGATTCTTTGCTAGCACAAGCAGTTCCAAAGTTCCTTGGTGTGTTCTGTTGACTGTCCTATGCACATTGAGCTTTTTAATTGCTGCTGCTTACGTCCAATGGGATATGTTGTGCTATGAACAGCCGATCCAATGAGACCTGGTTTCCAGTGTCTCTCTCCCATATTTTTCCCCTTTCATGTTGGCTGATAAATGATGACCTTGTAAGCCTTTTTCTGTATAAGGACTTATTGTGTCTATTCCCATTTGTATGCCCATTTTTCTGAAACTTTTGTGCATAAAGTATCTTCAAATCTTCTTGTATTCTTTTGTCCAATTAAAAAAAAATTTAAATTTATGTGGAGCACAAAAATTTTTTAAAGGGAACAGAAATTGCACATTTCATATCTTTGAGAAACCAGTCTAAATGTAGTATTTAGAATTTTCATTAAAAGAAATCCAGTTATCTTCATGTGTCAGAAGAAGTGTTTTTATTTTCTACATAAGAATTTCAGAATTACAATAATTGGCAAAAACCAACAAGTTAAAATGCTGCAAAGTTGGTTAATAAAGCCAAATTAAGGTTACTGAATCTAAATTGATGTTTTCTTCTCTTTTTTGTAATTATAAAGCTTCATGCTACATGTGAAGAGGGGTGTACTCTGACAAAGCTACAGGAAAATTAAATGCTTAATATGTTTAATATCTCCAAGTATTGTTTAAAAGAAATTGAATTTGTTAAGATTCGGCAGCTGAACTAAGTTCCTATTTTCCAGTTTTATTAGCAGCCTTCATTCAAAGTGTGGATGTGGATTAGCTGGGTCATCTCTGGAGAGATTCTGACCTCAACTGGATAAATTCCTGCAAAATTTGTGCTATGCTGGTTGTGCTTTGAGCAGAGATTGGACCAGGTGATCTCCAGAGAGTTCTCCTGACCTAAATAAATCTGTCATCTGTGACCAGAAAGAGCTGACCTATAAAGTATATGTAATCTGTATGCTTTAAATGACCTGCAATTACTTCTGTATATAGCAATTCAATCATTTATAGCTGTGTTAGCTTCCATTAAATCAAAACTATATTGCTTAAATCTGAAGTATTGAAAAAAATCCAGGGCTAGTTCAATTAGGCTGTTATTTAGTAAGTTATAATTGAATAATCAGCTCTGCACTTCTAATATAATTAATACAATTATATAATAACTGCTAATAATAACTAATATAATTGATATTACACACCTCTTTATTGTAGCATTACCCATTTGAACAAAGAAAGAGATACAGATTAGTCTCAAATTAAAACGTCAGATTTATCAATTGTTTCCTGAGATGCAGGTTTTCTTATGTGACAGTACTCACTAGGTCACTAGACACTGTGTCAGGGAAAGGGAAGAATGTATTTGTAATTCTCTCTTAGGTGTAACATTTTTTTCATGGGCACCATACTTATAATCTGGTTTTATCTTGGATTGAGCTAATGTACTAAATTTAACTCAGTTGAGAGTGAAATTGTTAATTCCATGTTTCTCTCTTCCTCCCTATAGTATGCTGTCTGGCTGGTCCTTTGGGTTACATGGAACGTGTTTGTTATCTGCTTCTATTTGGAGGCTGGAGATCTTTCAAAGGTAATTTACCACTGGATACATTTAAGCCATCAACTCTTTGTTAACATATCCCAGGCTGTGCTTTGCTTTACTCATTCTTTTAGTGTTACCTAAATGAATGTCATAGTATGATGTAAATTTGGAATATTCTGGGTATGTTAGAAACTTTTAAACCAGGCAGTAATGAGTGTATACATTCTGATGCCCACAATAATAATTGTATATATGTTTATAAGGAAATTACCTGTTTTTGTCCCTCTCAGTAGCCCTGCAATGCAAATTCCACCCATTATATTAATTAATATCATTAATTAATTATATCATGAATACAAAACATTGCTGTCCAAGGAGCAAAGAAATATTTGTTGTACCTTTTAGCTTGCTGTTACTTAACTGGATTTCTTTCAGGGATAATAGTATAATAGTTGTAAAACAAGAGATCTTTCATTAAATTAAGATGTAAACTGAGGTGCCAGAACAGATTGTCATTTGGATTCATCAGTGTTTTTTAAGTTTATGCTTCTGGTAGGAATTTTTTCCATGAACACTTATACATAGTAAAAATCTATAGGAAAAATATGTTTTCCTAAGAATGTAATATGTATAGAGTTTTATTGACAGTGTGATAATGCATAAAGTGGCAGTTGGTAATGGCATCATACCAACACTCCTACTTTCCAAGGGGTTCCCAGAAAGCTGGCAATTTGTGGGATAAAAGATTAGCAGTGGCAACAATTTTTTTAGGATAATATGCTTCAGTTGGGTCTAGTTACTGCTGAATTATGCTCCCAGTGCTGTGAAGTGACCACCAAGGAGAATTCCTTGTGTCAAACACATCACATCATCTTCTTGACTCAGATTTTAATTTTTTTACCTGATTATAGGGAGTTTAGCCCAACTGTAAGTTACAGGTGTAATCCTCTGATCCTTTGTGAGTTGCTGATACCTTTTTATGCAGAAGGTTAAACACAATTATAGGAAGAATAAATGAGGCAGAGATATTTCCTTGCATGTTGTTTCTTTCAAATCACCCCTAAAGTACAAAAACTACAAGAGACAAGGTACTTCATCCCCATGTATTCTGTTTGCCAAAAATGCTGATTTCAAAATGATCAGAATTTCATTTTCTGAGGGCACAAAGTAATTTTCTGCAGGTAAAACGTTACCCTTTCCTGGTTTTATACTTTCAGACAGACCAAATCTCATTAAAAGCTTGGCAAAAACATAGCAAATAAAAGAACTTGCATATATTATCTTTTATTTGGTCAAAATTCTTTCTTTGTTGCCAGGAGAACTAAGATATATAACAAACCCAGCACCTGTTGTACAATTATTCTCAACCCAATCCACCCTCTTTCCACCTGTTTGTTTCAGCCACCTGCATTCCTAAACTTGTAAATGTTGGGATGCTTATCTTGCCTCGGGAAGTGAATGGGGGTGAGAAAGACGGAGAAAGGAGAAGTAGCTGTTTGGACATTGAGTATAAAAACAGTGTAAGAACACTAGTAAGTGCAAGTTGGAAATAAAATGGGCCACGAGCAGTACCTAAACCTTGAAATTATTTTTTTCTCAAGTATAGAAATCATCATCTAGAATGTTTCCCAAACACCTATAGGGTTCATGTCTATATTTGAATGCAGTTTAATTTTTTATTTGTTCTGTAGAGGTATTATTAGCTCCAGTGATATGATCTGCCTTGAAATACCCAGTAGAGTATATTCTTTCCACTTCAATTGGCTTTCAGAACACCAAGGCTGGTAAAAGAGAGGGAGAAAAGGAAAAGTTCAGAGAAACATGGATTAAAAAATTTGGTAGAGATCAATTCATTATCTACAAAAGATCTAATTCACATGTGGGGCATCATTCTCCTCTCCTTTTGAACTAAAATGCTATGTCAAGATTTACCCACATGGGAAATATCCTAGAAGATCTAGTGCTTGGAAATATACATCTAATGCAAAGATACCAACTGTTCAGGTTAAAATAACATACCCCTCCATTCTAGATCCTTCAGAGGCTCTGGCTGTTTTACACATGTAAGTATCTTACAGTATAGATAATTTCTAGTGTAATGTTTCTCAGGCATATTCATAAATCTTGCACTGAATCTTCTGTATTATTTATATTTTCATCTGGGAATAACTGCAATTTTAAATCTGTGGTGATAAACCTGGGTATTTTCTTTGTTTGAAACGGCATGTAGAAACTTGAGGAAAGCTCTGGGTCTGAACTAGAGAATAAAAAACAAGCTTTAGGCAAGTACCAGGGGGATGCCTCTGAGGTTGTAAACCATGAGAAAGGATCCTGTGCAACATGGCTTTAAGAATTGATAGGTTAAAATTACAGCCTAATAATAGTTTTGATTGGTATAGTTTATTATATATGTAGTATTTATAGCTTGCTATAGAATAAAATAAAAATAAGGCTGGGTTTTTTTCCAAAGTTTTAAGATCTTATTCTGTGTGTAAAACAATTGCACACATAGAATAAGATGTGTACATCATCACCTGCTGAGAAAATTGAGAGGACATATTTCAATTGTTAATATACTTATTTTACTTGTGGGAGTGGAGGTTGTGACATTTTTACAGCTTCTCCTTATTACATTGAAACAGGTCCGTAGAGACTAAGAAATTTTCAGAACAATGAGATAATCATCTCTAAAGAGACTGAGGAGATTCAAGGACTATTTTTGAACATCCATGTAAATCTGTTTGCATTATACACCTTTACAATCATAGATATCTTGTGGAAAATGGTGTCACACCAAGTATTTTCTGTCCTTGAGGCACAGTTATCTTTGCTGAAACTCTATCACAGCAAGATAGAATATTTATGGCTTTGTAAGAATGATTTGTAACAAAGAGGAAGTACAATCGCTTGTTCTTAACCTTGATTTTTATGTGAATCTGTGAATAAATGCCTAGAAAAGCCACTTCACAGACTTACTTTTCAGTATTATTCTTCAAAAATATCTAATTAATCTGTGTGTTGTTTTGCCTACTGGTGACTGCCATACTCTCTATAAGTAGGACTTTAAGGTGTCAGGACTGGCAATATTTATTTTGGCCTGTGGCTAACCAAATATAGCACATGAAAAGCATAACCTCTTATCTTGAATGAGGCACATCTGTAGTACACTAGTTAAACAAAAAAAAAAAAAAAAAAAAAGAAAGAAAACATAATAGAAAGCATTTCTGAGAAAATGTAATATTTCTATGATTTTTTTAAACCCAGGAAAGTACACAAGGAGATAAATTCAGCTATCTCAGAACAACAGCAGAAAATACTCATGTGATTAAGAACTGCACTCTTGATTCAAGGCATTTGAAAGCTTCCCCTAATGATGTCTAATGATATCACAAGCAGAAAATAAGCAGAATAAGAATTATACTCCCCTTTTTAGTTTTGAAATGAGTAAGCACTTTTTGCTGAAAGAAACCCTTTTCTGAGGTTGCACTGGTGCCATCGCAAGCGTGGGAGTGGAGACTTTCACTGTCAGCTGCTGGAACTCAAGGCAGGGGCTGGGTTAGGAGTGCTGGACTGGGGGACCAGCTGGGCCTCAGGGTCCAAAGCAGCCCTAGCTACTCAGGGTCCCATCCTTGAGTCAGTACTTCTGGTTCTCTTTGCATTCAACTCTATTTGTGTGATCAGATACAAGAATTCTCCTTTCACTGTCGCCTGGCTGAGCTCTGGAATCACTTTACTGCATCCCCAAAGTACTATGTGAATATGACCAAGAGTACACGTCTGAAAAGCTCATTTTAAATGTCAAAGTTGACTTAGTTTCTATTTTTATGGCATTCTTGATGTCTTCCTTATTTACAGAAAAAAACTTACATTTACTATATTAAATCATTATTAGATTGTACTTATATATTGTTTACAGAAAAATTAGATGTTTGAAAGTCAAACAGTCCGATATATCAAGAAATCCTAGAATTAAGATTTCTTAAATAAGCATTATTGATCTCTCTTCTACATTCACTTTTACATACTATTAACGATGAAGTCAGAACTGTATATTTTTCTTTAATCTCTGTACCACATGGCCTATTTCAGAGATGAAGTTTTGGCGGTGGAGGCTGCCATACTTCATCTTACTCAGTATACTGCAGCTGTCAGAAGAAGCTTATTAGCAATATGAATGTAAATCCTGTACTTCAGTTCTGATCCTAAAACATGTAGAATAAGAATATGAAAGGTTAGGTACAGAATGCTGGCAACTAAGATCTCTAAACACAGAAGTGATATTTTGTACATAGATCACTGGGTGTAGTCAAACTGTGATTCCTCATTATTCATTATACAGGTTAAAGCATCTGTTCTTAATAAAAAGGAAAAAGAAAAGGAATT
Source organism: Lonchura striata (assembly GCF_050655825.1). Taxonomy (NCBI): domain Eukaryota; kingdom Metazoa; phylum Chordata; class Aves; order Passeriformes; family Estrildidae; genus Lonchura; species Lonchura striata. The sequence continues at coordinate 51,380,705 of NC_140705.1, forward strand.
TCTATTTCTATTCAAATCATGTTACTTCCTTTCCTATATTGCCCTGTACTGCAACAGAGGGAACTTGAAAGAATAAGTTTAAAATATGTACTTATTTAAAATTGAAATTGTTAAATATAATGCAAAGAACTGAATTTTCTGTAGTACTAAAATGAAAACTTAAAGGAAAATATGTAATTAGGTTGTTTTCTGCTATAAGTTTTAAGGGAAATTAAAGGTTTCTGAACACTTTCTCTCCTACCCACCACAAATAACTGGAAATATAAGATAACTTAGACTTACAAAATCACAGACTTATTCATGCTGGAAGAGCCCTCTCAAGGTCACTTAATCCGGTCTCCTGCCAGAGCAGCACCAATTTAAAAGTTCTGTCATGTTGCCCAAAGTTTTAGCCAGTCAAGTTTTAGAAGTCTTCAAGGACAGAAGTTTCATAACTTCCCTATTTCTGAACCCTCCTCATTGTAAAAAATATTCTCCTGATATGCAGCTGAAATTTCCATTGCTGCAATCTGTGGCATTGCCTCTTGTTAAAGAACACTGTGTGCTCCTGAGAAGAGTCATGCTCCACCTTTTCTAGAATTCCCTTTAGGCTTTTAAGTGAAGCCAAGTATTTAGGTTTTCATTTGTTCTTTCTGTAGTTGACTTCCTATTTTCTAACCACAAGTAGTTTGTTGCACCTCACAAGAAAAGCACTAATTATCTTGTAATAAAAAATCAGTTCACTTCTCACACTTTAGCTTTACTATGGTAGATAAATGAAGGGTCTTCACACATATGTAAAGCTATATAGTATCTTATGTATATAGGTTGTCCCTGTTTGGAAAAAGTAGTAACACATTCAAAAAGAATTAGAGTCCTTTAGTTCAAAGAAAATTCAACTTATACTAATATTTAAGTTTCCTTTTATTGTATTTAACAAACTACTGAAAATCTTGTGTATAAAACCTGCAGTCTAGTAAAATGCTGCAAAATGTAACTCTTCCCTATTCCTGCTTAGGTTATCAGGGGGGTTAACCAAAACTTGGTGAAGAAGTCTCCTGAGTAACTGCTAGGGAGCAGTAGGAAGACACTATCATGTCATTGTTGGGGAATACCCTTGGAGGGAGAGTCAGCTCTGCAAAGCTGGAGGAATGAAGATTTAGGAAGAGTTTGCTGCTGTTTCATTATCTGCAAGTACTGCCCACTCTGTAGCTGGAGTGGAAGGTAGTCTGTTTTCCCTATCATGAAATCAGTGGAATAAAGAGAAATGTAAGAAATCATGTCCAGCTGCCAATGTGCACTGTTTATAGTCAGTGTTTATATACTCATGGTCATGGTTCATAGTAAAGTGAAGCCAGAAGGGACTTCAGGATGCAAACAAACATCAGCTCTCCTGCCTCCGGCCAGACCCAGCCAGCAACCTGCACTATGGGAGAGCAGCTGATGCAAATGACCTCAAGGAAGAAATGAGCACTTTAGAAATCCACCTACAAATGATGCTCATCCATTAGCAACTTTTCATGACTAAGAAATCCTCCTTTCCCTTGTTGATCTGAGATGTTAGTCCAGGATTAGACAGATATAGCTGACTTTTAGTGGCTGTAGGGCAGCCCATTCTTTCTCTTTTCCTTTTCCATTGGGCTACTCTAATGAGAAGAGGAAGAGGAAGCAATGGTCGTAGCACCTCCTGTCAACAAATTAGCTCCAGTCCTGCATTGCTGGTGGAAATAAATGGAAAAGGTGGGAGGATTATGGAGCCTATTTTTCCTCCAACTGTTCCCACTTGTCCCTGCCGTCTTATTGCACAAAATTATAAGGACCAGCCAGAAATAGGCCCATTGTAGTAAATAGTATTTTTCCATTTGAATATCCCAACCTTGGCAAGCACATATCCACCTATGTGTCTGACTTTCATATACCACTGCTTGGATTGATACCTAGTTGCTCTGAAATCCAGTTGATATCCATATGCAAATTAACTGCAATAATGCAAATTACTTCAGGATATGATTTGCATAGCTTGTCACTCATGCTGCTTAAAAAACATGCTGGCTATGACTGCTGAACACTTTATGCAGCTAATATGCTCTGATTTTAAAGGGAGGGCTCCATACATAGATGAAGCTGAGGAAAGAACTAAAAAAAGAAAATGGATATTTAATCTTCAGCATAACTCAGTTGTAACAAAGGAATTAACTTGGCAAAAAAGATGGAACTTACACCAGTTACACATTCATTCTACATTACTATGTGTCCATTGGTATAATCATTATATTGCTTTGATTCCATATTTGCTAATTATTTTTATAAAGCAGTGGCCATTAGCAGTTAAATGTCAATGTCATACATACTCTGATAAAACATCCTGCGGAATGGTTAATTTTGAGCATATTACCTTCCTTGGATGTTGTTTTAACAGATGTCCTGTTAAGATAACAGAGAAATTAAATTAGTTTTCAACTCAAAGCATCTGGTTAACTTTGTAGGTAAATGCCTTTGAGCAATAAATCTGACCAGGGTTTTCAGATAAATAGCTATCAGAATGTTTTAAGTAAATGACTTTATTTTTTCACTTCTATTACTTAGGGCACATTTGACATGCTTGATCATATATCTAACAGATGAAAATTGAAAATAGTTCTGGCAACCAGCAGTGTTAGGTTATTCAGGGGGTAGTTTCATGGGTAGTACTATTAAGCATGCTTATAGTTTCAGAAAATTTAGTTCTGCAGCAATTTTTAAACCTCAAGATCTTTACCAGCTGGAAAATAACTGATTATAAAATGTAATCTGTTTAATACTGTAGACATAGCATATGGTGGAATGCATTTAGATAACAGTGGAATTTTTCATCTTTTTAATGGCGAAGTAAATTGTGATAGCAAATCTGTCAAAGTATAGAAAAATATTAAATATGATTGCATATATTTTTCTAATTGTAACAGTTTTATTTTTTTAAATCCTGGTACATATTTTACATTAAGTTTATGAATAAACATACATCTTCTTGTTGATTTATATATGCTCACTTTTCCCACAATTCAATAGTTTTGCACTGAATACCAGAACACATGAAAATAAATATAGTGACTGGTTAGATGGTTTACTTATGTGTGTGTTTACATATATATTGAGTACCTTAGTTATGCTGTTAAGATTGGTGAGCATGCACTTTAGCATGCACCTTAAAGCTGCAATATTATACTTTCATGAAGGCTTTTCTTTATCTCTAAAGAGAGTACCATGAATATTTCTGCAAGTCTTTCAAATGTTACAGCGAAGACATTGCAGAAAAATATCCAAATATTTATTTATTATTTTACTTTTTAATATTTATTAATTATATTGTAGTACCATCTAGTGGCCCCATTTTGATATCAGGGAGCCCTAGATACACATAATATAAAGAAAGTTGTGAAAATCCAGACTTCATGAAGAATTCCAAAGATATGACACTGTTTTGGATTCTCACAGCAATCTACTATTTTTTTGTTAGAAATATTTTGTTCTAAATATGCAATGGCTAGAATATACTTTCCCCACATCTACTCTTCCTCTAAATATAATTGACCTTCTAGTTAGAATCTATCAAATAAAGTCCATCTTCTGAATGAGGGATCTACCAAAAATTTCAAGGCAGCACTAAATCTATGCATTTTCTGTTTTGTGCTATTTGGAATTTCTGAAGAAAGCCATTCTAATCCTTATGTCACTAAAAATTATGCCAGTGTAAATCCAGTAGGAAAATGAAATTCTGTATTGCCTTCAGCATCTTTTTACATATGGATAAGCATTTATTGAACCTGGGAAAGCAGTGTGAGCTGTGTGAGCACTGTGAAGTAGTCTCCATTTTTGATCCTGTTTAATATAGAAACCCCATACTCTTTTCTCACCACTGCAGTGGTAGCAACAGGCTCACAGGCCATTCACTGAAAACAGCTATGGTGACTAATCACCTCTTACAGCAGTTCATCATCTTATAGCACTCTATATTTGTAGATACCCTTCTGCTGGAGGTCCCCACTCCCATGGTCCTGCAACTTGAACATTCATGGTCTGTCTCTGGGCTGAAAATATGGGTGTGCCTTAAGGCACGGTGAGAAGCCACATAAAATTCATTCTTACACAGACACAACTTTGCACTGAAGCATTGTAGTAGCTCCTACAAAAGGTGCTACTAGAAAGCTAAGGAGACAGTAATGGGTTTAAACTGTCACAGATATTTCAAAGTAAATGTCTACCCTAGTCATAGAGCCATGCTATGCTTTCTGCACCACAAGAGAATTTATACTCACTAGATAAATTTCCTTGAACTTTTAAACTGGTATTTCAAATTTCAAGAAGCATGTTGGAATGCAGCTCTTCAAGACAAAACAAAAATTAATTTTCCTCTTGCAAAACTAGAAATATTTTAAATATTAGTAATCTTTTAATGTCATTTTCTTCCTTTCTCATTCACATGAAAAGAATGTCTCCAAAACTGGTACTGAATGGCAGTGATCTAGTAATTCTGATAATTGTCTGTAATAAACAGAAAAAATATTCTCTCCCATTGACTTCAGTGCTGTCACATGCAGTTGACAGCACACTCGCAATTGGTTTTATTTTGTTGATTCTGTACACTCAGAATGAAGCACTATATATGAAAAATATTTGATGTCCTTTCCTAATAACCCATTAAACTCAATGGTTGCCTTAGTGAATTTATCCCCAGAGGATAAATTTACTCTAGTGTTGTTTTCAAAAGTTGCTGCTGCTACTTCAATTACAGTAATTTCAAGGGGCATCCTATCTGTTCAGGAGTGCTGTAGTGTGGTGCCACATACCTCCTATCAGACTACCACAAATGCCTGTTTGTTTAGAAATTGGATTCCCTGTTTTGAGGGTAGGATTTGATTGATTGAGCAACCTTAGGAATTGAACTAAAGTGTGGTTTATTGTGGGTTTCACACTAAGAGCCTGTTCTTCAGCAGGCCACAGTATGACTAAGGCTATTTTTCTTCCATCCTACAACAGGTGGGTAATTCAGCAATAATGAGGTGATCAGTAATGTGCTGTGTCGAAGTAACTCACTGGTATCTTTAAACTGCCAATGAATCTTTTTATAGAAAAGCTGTTGTTTGCAATGCAGAAGGAGAATAAGATCAGAGTGTTAAAAAATAGCTAAAGAACCTCATCTATAGATAATTTGAGATATACCTCACTACTCAAATTAAAAAATTAAAGGGGTTACATTTGTCAAGCTTTTTCTGATATCATAAAAGTTAAGGGCTCTCCTTTCATAGGACAGCCTCATAAAAGGTGTACTTCTGTGACTTCCAATCAGATACATGGAGCACATCCTCTCTCTCTTTTCCTGGCAATTTTATACTTGTCACTTCTCTCTTTTCCTCTGTCAGCTTATTAAAGCTGACCACTTTTTATCTTGCCTTTGCTCACCTCTGTCACATTCCTCTGACGCTTAGCACATCCAGAGGTATTCTATCTTGGTTTGGCTAAACTGGCCAGGGATGATTTTTATTTGGGAGCACAGGGAAATGCTGTATTTCGGTGCATGTTCATTTAAGTGTTTCTCTTAACCACCATTTACAGAACACACTAACTGTAGTTGCTCTTGACTGCCCATTGTAACCAAATGCACTTGATTCAAAGTGTCCCACAGATGCTCTTAAATCACAAGACATTTGTCCTGCAGCTGCAATGATGGAGATTGATTTGTATTAGGTGAAGAAGTTAAGGAGTTGGAACATATTTATCTTAAAGTTTGACTTAAAGACATATTTTTCCCTCATTTGAATGTCAATATGAAGTTTATGTCATACTGTGTATGGCATAATGATAGAAATTGTAATGAAATATTGTTGACTATATTGCTGATATAATCAAAGTATTATACAGTATAAAAACTACTTGCACAATTATTCACATAAGAATTATGTAAAAATTTATATTGAGGGTTGTGCTAAGCTTATCCATGATTATTATCTACCCAATTGTACATAATCCTAGGTGTTCAAACAGCCATGTAAGAAACACTGACAAGAGCAATACTGAGAGGTTCCTCCACTAGAAAAGATTCTTCTTAAGCCTAGAGAACTAAACACTTGCTTTTATTGAAAAACAGACTTATACATACATGCATACATACATACATATTAGATCAGTGTTTTCCACTTCCTTTAAAGTATTTCAATCACAAAACTACATCCAACTCAGCACATAGCATAATTTGCACAGAATTAGAAATCTTTGCAGCTTCTAAATGTGAATTTCTCGTGGTTGATAAACAATGATGGGGTTAAAAGCATGAGATGTTTCCTAAAACTACAACTTCTGGCTGTTGTGTTTTCTTTCCTGAATTCTGTGGTTTTAATTTTTAATAAAGGAAAAAGTCATGAGCTCAGACAGCTGTTTGGAAGAAGAGGCTACAGGAGAGCTCAGTAACAACAGCCTATGATACTCTATAATTATGTTTTTTTTCTCTTCATTAGCATATACAACCTGCTACAGGAATGAGAATATAATGATAATTGCCAGACTCTTGGGTTTTCACACTTGGAAATAGTGTAAAGTACAAATCAAAAGTAATAGGGATTACTTCAAGAAATGTCTCTGAAAGTGAAAGCAGGAGCTTGTAGCAAACTAGGGATTTAATTTTGATGTTAAATTTCTGGCAAAACATATCCAGGAGATAGATAAAAGCATTTATTCTCATTCTAGTCTCAAAGTGAAGATGAGTGTAGCACTCATTCTTTAACTTGCCATTAAAGGATGTTTGTCTGTGTCACAGCATGTAGCATTAATGATAGATTCTGCGGAGAAAAGTTACTGCTATATGAAAAATCACTGAAGACTAAAGTGTATTGAAAAAGCTTATATGGGAAATGTCTTTGATTCCTGTACACATTTTATTTAGCTTTAGGCAATATTTTCATTTTTTCATTAGCACAGTAATGTCTCCATTAAAAACAATTTATAAAAATTATATCTTTTTTTTATACTGATATCTCTGTGTGCTCTATAAGACAGTACTCCTTTGTTTCCTTTCATAAGGAGTCATGCTTTCAAAGTTGGTAAGTCAAGTACCATCTCATAGAGGAAGTGCAAAATACTAAGAGAACTTGTGGCAATTGGTAATGAGTGTTGTTTCACATGTAACTTAGATCTTTGATAATCCTAAATCTAAAAATTATTTTCAAATACTCAAATAATTTTCCTTCTCAGCAGGACATGTTCTGGTGTCCTGCTAACCTCCCATACCCATATGACATGCCCCTTTCCCATGTGTAATACTTCACTCTCTCTTACTCCTTCTTTTTACATTTCCCTTGTTTTCCTGACACCAGCCTCATGCAGGTGGTGCTGGGCTGACACATTTCTTGGAGATCCCTGCTTCTTTGCCTAGACTGCCAACATAGCTCAGAGGAGATACCTGACTTCTAGGCAGCTGAAGTTAAATGAGCTGAATCCAACCTGAAGTGCTTATCACCTGCTGAATTCATGGTACTTAGGCACTAACAGGATATCTTCCTTTACAATGAGCTCCTAATATAGTTAAAAATCTGCTGGCATGGTGCCTAAATTTCATTTAAATAGAAATTTAAGTGTTTAGTCTGTTAGTAATTTCTGAAAATTAGGCTTGAGTTCTAGCAAAAAAATCCTTTTCCTTTCTTGAAAATCCTGCATTTATTGATTTGCCTTCAAGAAAAGGAGAAAGAATGGCAATGGTGGAGATTTCATTTATAGAAACACTGCAAACTGCTTCTTGTTTTCAGTTGGAATTACCTAGTTTATTTGATTCAACTCCTTCATTGATTATAATTTTGTTTCAGAGTAAGGCAGTGATGCCGCACATGAAATAAATTAAAAACCTGCCTACCATACCCATGAAACAATGGGAGTTAATTTTGAAAACCTCATAAAGACCATCATACTGACATGCATATGGATAATAAGCTTTTGGTTCAGAACATGAAATACTGAATTTCAAAACCTGAAATCCTTGAAAGGCAAATAAAGTTAAGTACATGCTTCAAAGCAAAGAGTAGTGTCAAGAATTTTTGTCTCTGTATTGATTGGACTATAGAAGACACTTATAACAAGAAAAATTGAAAGACTGCATGAAAATTCAAAGCACAGGATCTGATATGAAGATTCCCCAATACTGAGGAAGGGACATATATTCAGCATACTGAAAAATTTAAGACTACATTTTATTAATGTCTGTTTCTTTTCTGTAGTATTTCCTTTGTGACGGGCTACATGCTACATGTCAGATCAGGTAAAAAGGAGAAAAAGGCAGACTTTTGAATATGTAAGTCCTTGAGCAAATAGATATTTTATTTTTCCTTTTTAATTAATATCAAAGTGCAGAAATATAGAACTCCTGTATTTTGTACATGGAAAGTCACATGGAATTATGTTAAACTCCTTTGGGATTATTTACTTTATCATTAGAATGAAAAAGAAAAAAAAACCCAACAGATAACCAAATTACATATTCATGTGTTGTTCCTAAGTTTTGAAAAAACACCTATGAGCCCAAAATGTTCTGTCTCTTTTTCTCCCCTATTAAGGTGATGTTATGTTGTCCAAAAATAGAGTTATGGAAACATGAAGTTGAAGATATCTGCTTATAATATTTAAAATACCTCTTGGACATAGAAATTTATAATGCTATTTGACCTTTCTTTAACACTTGTTTAGCTGATTTCTTATAAACTAATAAAATGAATGTGTACATTACATAGTAATGTGTATCATTACCATGTAACCTGGTTTTGCATGCACGTAGTTCTTCCTAGTATTCAAGAAAAATTATTTTACTGACTATCTGGGACTTTTTCTTGATAAGCAGGATAAACATTCCTTTTATTTTACCATTTACATTTTAAAACATATTTATTTTGTTGATGCTTCATTTTTCTTCACTTCTGTTGACAAGGTGGATTTTTTTTGCATTTTCTTATTACTCATATTTTCTATGTATTTTATTCTTTCTGTAGTTCTCTGTATTCTTTCCATATACTCTGCTGTCTTTTTAGCATGGAGTATGTAAAGAAAAAAAAGCTGTTTCAGTTAAGACTTCCCCAGCACCAAGTAAAGCTTACCTATAGGACCTTTAGTATTTTATTATAAAACTTGCATTAAGTGTTACTGAAAAAGATTTTCTTGATTTTGCCCAATGCGACAGTGTTGGTTTTAATTTCTGAGTCACTACTACAATCTCCTGCAGTTCTCTACCATTTTTTCCTGCCTTGCCAAATGTTACTTGCCCCCATTCTGCCTGATTTTTCCTGCCTACAAGAAGCACTTTGATCTTTTCTTTATTTAATTCACCTTGTTGTTCTTCGGTTTGCTGAGATCTGCCCTCTGCAGTTTTTGCTATCATTTTTCTGCACTATATTAAGTGTTAAACCCTATCATTCAATAATTACTGAAAAAAATGAGTTCAATACAGAGTGGACACTCACCTTCCTCTTCAAACCTTTTCTCAGCTTAACGCCTGAACATTAATGAATTCATTTTTGTGAACAGTTTTTAAAGCAGCTGTGGAAGTTCTTCTTGTTATTTACATGCACTATGCAATTTCTTTGTATATAAGGGACATCACACAGCCCAGTGTCATAAGATGGAATAAATTATGTCCTATCTACTGTTCTGCCCCTCCAAAACCACATCCAAATTACCTGTCACAGAAGAAGGACAGTGATTTTAGGAAGAATTGCTCTTGATAACTCATATTTATTTTACAATTTCATAAATGCACAGGCATTGATGGATTAAAAATTTTGTTAGAGAACCTCAATTCACTTTTCTAAAACCATGAAAACAATGGCTGTCTCTACAGTTGCTTCATCAGCTTTTTTTTTAATTTGTTCAGCTTTTTTTCCCTTTTTGTTTAAGTCAGAAACTTCAGGTGAGATCATTGACTTCAACAGGAGTTGAAGTCAATCTATGGGGGGATTTTTATTCAATTTACTACAATGAGGCCAGTAGCAAACACAGATTCTTCAAGGGCTTCTCAAAGTGCCAAGTTTCATCCCTAAAAGCAGAATGATGTCTCGAGAATTCTACACATCAAAAACAATTTCATAATAGAAAAGAATATTTTCATTTCATTGATATGGAAATCATGTTATGGAGCATGCATCATGAAAGCATTCATTGTCTAAACTGACACCATGTAAGCCATTCATAGATAATTTCCATCCTCACCAAAATGTTGTTAATTTAGATTTTAGTGAAAATGATGTACTTATCGTCACAAAACACAGATAGATATATGAGTAATAGTATGAGTTCTGTTTTGATTTTTTGGTTTCATATTTCTATGAAACTGGAATATAAAAGATCATAAAATCTTAGAGGATCTGAATATTACATGAAGAAGCAAACTATTAAATATAATCTGCTCGCCAAATAAGCCAGTTATTTAACTGTGGAACTGGAGCACAACTTTGTAGTTCAAATCACTTTACTGAACTTTGGGAGATATAAGTCCACTTTTCAGCTGTGACTCAGATTTCCTGCAAATCACAGCTTTTGCCTCAGGTTTTGCTGCCAGTTCCTGCTACTGTAAAACAAGATGCTCACAGCTGCTTGCATGAAAAGGAAACCACCGTAGTGAGGTTAAATTAGTATTCCTCAAGTGCTTCACATTATTAGTGGAGACACCCCACTCTGCTGGTTCACCATGTCTAGTCCTGCTCATGAAAGTGGAATTACTTGAAGCCTTGATCATATAAATAGGTCCCTTTAAGTTTTCTCATCTATGCATTTTTCCCTTCCTCAGTATGTCTTCAGCCTACTGCTAATAAGAAAACTAGTCAACAATATAATTAATCACTCTCATGCTAATATTTGTTATGACTTTATCATAACTTCAAATTATTTATTGGACTTTATGGGAAAAACTCTTTTTTTTAAAAATTGTTCACCAAATGACTGACATTTGAGTTTGGCCCAAAATATTTTTTGTTTTTACTAATTTGATTATTATAATTGGATTACATGCGTCTATTTGGCGTATTGAGTTTACAAGAATGACAGTCAATGAAACTATACAGGTAGCAAATATGTGGCAGGGTCCTTGTAATGGTTTTTACTCTTTTGCCTGGGAAACTTTTGCCTGGGCAAAAGTTTTGGGTGGTCAGGTCTGGAAAACAGACTTGGAGAACAGACCAACATTTCAGTTTCGTTTATACAAGCATCTGTAACTGCACCTTTTTTTTTCCTTTTTACATTTGTGGTTTTGCTATAGAAATGATATGAACAATATTTTTCTGGAAACAGTATGCTTACCCAATCATGAAAAGATAAAAACTGGTTCACAATACAGTCTTCTGGATTAAATGAATCCTTATATCTATGTTTCATTTCTTTTTTGTGGCACAGAGGGAAAAAGAGGATGATAAATTGAACAAGATTCTTTTTGAATTTCAGTGACAGTTGCATAAAGCTATTAAATTATATTTACTTTAGTGATTATGCAACGTGAACATTTGTACAATATTCTAAGTTCTTAAAACAAATATTCTGTCTTAAATCATAAAGATCAGCAGCAATCAATTTAAATGAATACTCATTCCCTGAAAGTTTCTGTTTATCATTTTTAAGGTGTCATATTTTCCTACAGAAAAGGTGATTTCCCCTGATAAATAAAATGGAAAATCACTTTGAGTAAAGGAAGTTTAGTAGTCATTCCTATGACATTTTTAACAAGAATCTTAGGGGGGAAAAAGAAAGTCTGATCTATGTTTAGGCATAAGCATATTTTCTATTATGAATTATTGTAAACAGATATAGAAATCACATAATCTGCAGCTGAACCATAGCAGTATCTGAAGGCAGAGATATGAACAATCATTTTTAGATTAGAGAAGAAGAGGGACATCATCAGAAAAATAATTTAGATATGCAGATTATGATATATCCATATTAGATATGATTAAATATTTCTGGTCATCTACCTTGCTACAGAGGTCAATGCCTCTCTATAAAAATATGATGAGATCTTTAACAATCACAAACACTTAAGCATAAGACAATTTATCAAAACCATCAGTAAAGGGAAATCTATCAGAAAATTGATTATTTTTCAGCCCAGTGTGGCCTCCATCTACAACTACCCCTCCAGGAGACCTGAGGGTTTTCCATGGGAAAGAACACTTAGGGAGTAATGTCATTTCAGTGGTGCAAACGTTATGAGAGAGAAAGCCAGGGATTTTGCTTTTAATACTCTCCAAGTAAAATGCTATTATTTCCCTTTTAACTTATTTTCTAATTAAAATTTTATTTGGTAATCAAATAGCAGTTAGGACACAAAAAATAGAAAACAGAGAACTTCCACATGGGTTGAATTGGCTAATGTATCCTAGCAAGATCTGTACTAACCTTTTCTCCAGCAGAATGTTCAGTGCTGCTCAAGCAAAAATGATGAATAAAATAAGGTTACATAAATAGCTGAGTATATCAAGAACTTCAGGCTTGCAAAGTTAAGAGTCTAGGTAGAATTACAGAACAATCTCACAATCTTTGCATTTTGCAAAGTGGCTGATAGGACAAGTTGGCCCTGATGATAAATGCCTCTAAATTACCTGTTACTATTTATGAAGTAGATCTATCTTGTGACTAGTTCTTTGAAATCATCAATTCAACACTGAAAAAACAATCTTAAAACTTGCTAGGAAAGGAACAGATCACCAGGCAAGTAATGTTGTACTACTGACATAAACCACAGTGACCTTGTGTTAGGTAATGCAATCAATTCTGCTAGTTTGTAGCAGAAATAATGTATGAAATTGTCTAAGGAACAAGGATTCCAGATTGGTTTCATGGTGGATGAATGACTGTCAGAAGTTCTTTGAGTAAGGAATATTTTCCTGGAGTATTGTTTTTACACTTACATTGTTGGGGCTATAGTTTCAGCTTAGGCTATGGTTCTCATGTGTTTTGATTTTCAGGAAATAGAAACTGTTCTGATTTATTGCTTGCAAATATTGTCCTCTTAAAATAGCAATAAAAATATTCATCATAAAAAAATTGAAGGATAAAGACAGCTGAACCAAATTATTTAGGAATTTACTAGTAATTGGATTTTTGTTTGTAGCTGATGAATCACTCTGCCTGCCTACCCTCCCTCTCCTCTTCTGCTTCAGTAAAGCAGAGAGGAAGACAGTGGTGATAATCCTTCTGGATGGAAATATTTTACACTTGTTTGGTAGGTGATAAATACTTCAATCCAAGGGGATTAGCATAGTGAAGAATCACTGAAGGAGTGTTTCTGCATGCACAATAAACAATCAGAGCCTTGTTGAATCAACAGTAATAATACTTTTTCTGTAGGAACAGCTAATATAGGAGCAACAACAACATTAAGTTTTTTTTTTGTTGTTTTGTAAATTTTAATATTCTCCTGCAGCTATGGTATTGTGAACTTGTTAAATTGTGGTAGGGATTTTTCTTTCACTAGTTCACGCTAATCTTTTCAGTTAATTCTTAACAGAGTTGGCAAAAAATATTGCATTTTCTCAGGAAGCTAAGAAAATTTTAGGTAATTTAATGTTTGAAGCCAGATGAAGCATTTGTAATGATCAGCATTATAGCCACCATAAAATGTTAATAAATGTATATCCTAATACATGCAAAGGGCAAAATATTGCAAGGGAAATATATCTACTTTTTGTGGATTCCTAAAATTTCTCTAAATGTTACAGCTTCATTTAAACTTGCCACTGAAAGAACATGCTTAATTTTTAAGAAAGGCAACTGTAGGAGCATTCTGTATTTCTTATCTAATCAACACACATTCTAAAATACTGTTGACAACATTCAGATTTTTTCTTACATTAATGAAAATAGTGTAATAAGAACTGCATGCATAAAATGAGAAACTGATTTGATGACTATAAGCTTTTTAAACTCTTCCAGATATGTAAATTCTGTTGCTTGGAACTTCAGTCTGCATAGAATAACAAGGCAAATAATCTATACTAACATTGAATCGGAGCAATATGAGATATAAAGGACAGTATTAAAAGAGTAAAGTGGAAATTTTTTCTAATTTCTTGATTTTTAAGCACAGAATGTAATAAAAATTCTTATGAAAAAAATGTTAATTTATGGACATTTTATATTTTATTTTGCTTTTCCTATTCGGTCATGTATTATCCATAGTTATGTCCTAATGCACAATCAGAAGGCTGCAGTAGAACACCAGAAAAAAAAAAGAACCCATTAACCTATCCAGTGGTAGATATTTCTACTACCAGATGTTTTCACATGGATGTTTTTAAATTGTGAGCTTTCTGCTAGAGCTGAGTGCTCCATCTGTGACAGATTAGCTCCCCAAGTTGGAAATACTGCTTTCAGTCCATTTCCCTACTAGAGACTGAATGCATTACCTTTAAAAAAGCCGTGCTTTGAGCACAATTATCTTTACTGTGAAGCACCATTGTAAGAGAGTGTCCAGTGAATTCATGCTAACAGACTGAGCCACGCTTGCTCCTGCTTGAAGACTGCTTGTCTTGATAGTCTTTATACAGATTATTGCCATTCATGATCTGAGTACTGAAAGTGTTGGGGGAAGGGAGGATTTAAATTATTGTATTTTATTTCCCTCCCTTTAGTTCATGGAATTCTTTCTTCAACAACATAGGATTGCAAGCTAAGGAAATGGAGCCACCTTGCTGATATGTGATGTAGAAGAGAAGATGAAGGAATGATAGGCCAGAGTGATAGCATCAGTTTGTATGTGATATGAATTGCTGGGGAACTTAACACATCTCCCCTTTAATATTGAGATAACTTCCCTTCACCTTCCCTTTTGCAGCTTTTGTGCCTAATGTCTTAACATGTACAAAGCACTCAGGCTATAAATACACTGTAGGCTGGTTTAGAAGGAATCTCAATTTATTTTTATAACTTCATAGAAATGTTGAAAATACTCCAAACAAACTAATGAATGTAGAATTCTGAAAACATTGAATTAAGAGTCTTTTCTGTTTTCAGTACATTGACATTAATTGCACAGCTTAAATGATAGGCAATACATTTAAAGTAACTATTAAGCTATGAGAAGAAAATCCTAAGAAGTCACACTATGGTATTTTTCTGAAGAAAATGTCACTTTTGCTATTTGAAGAAAGGTACCAGTGATGACTACTTAGATCTCGAATTTAATGCTGAAATATTGTAATTTGTTTAAAGTCATCATATATAAAAGGCCATCAAAAACTACATTTACAGTACTTGGCTTATAATAGGTCATTTTATGGTTTTGTTTAGGCTTTCCAATATGCAGTGCACTTTTGATGGCAGAAGAGAAAATGATGCCTCCTCTGCAGATTTAGGTTATAACATTTAAATGCTGCAGTAACTGGAAAATCTATCTGCATCTTAGTGGTAATTGTTAGTAATTTGTTGGACTGCTAAAAATCTTTTTGACATATGCAAAATAGAGAAATAAAATTTTTTCTATGCTAATGGTGCAACACTAAAAATATCTAAATATTTTCAGAGAACCAAATTTTTTTTTTTCATGGAATATAAGGTTTTAGCACTGTAGACATAAATAACACTTGTGGCAATAAAAATGCACAGTATTGGCAAGTCCATTGAATATATTTTCATGTAGATGAAATATTATGTGAATTTTTACTTTCAGATTTCTGCTTCTGAAATGGCAATAATTTTTTTAACATTGGATGATATCTCACAGCCAAAAGTAGAACTTAATCATCAGCCTCAAGACAGGGGAAATATTTGGTGGAATTAGTCAAAATCTTCTTGGATAAGTTATGTAATAAAGAAGTTTACACGTTTCATCTTTGCTTAAGACACATTTCCAAATAGTTCAAATAATGGATTCTGGCTGGTTGGTTGTATGAGAATGATGATGGTTTTGCATGGGGTGACTTTTATGGTGTACATACTAGCACACAAAGTATGTAGGGGGCAGGTTTAAAATAATAAAAACTGATGCAGAAAAAAAAATTTTTCTTCAGTAGGTCTGATATTTTAGGGTATTCCTGTTTAATTGACAAAATTTTTGTATGTATGTTCTTCTTTTGTTGCCTCATCACACTGTTGGTACAAATAAATTAACAGGTTGAGGGATAAGTCTTTTCCTTGTCTATGGCATTATTTAGTGAATTGCACTTTTAAAATTCTGTGAACATTATTAGGCACCATTTTGGAGAAAACCTTTACTGACAGGTCTGACATGTAAAGGACATAAAATATCTCAAAAAATCTTTGCCTGGGTAGTGGCATGATAAAAGAAGGCACTGTTTATCTTCAGATTCTATACTGAATTTTGTGTTCTTTTATTTTTTATCTAGAAAACATTTAGAAAAATTAAAATTGGAGCCATGTAGTTAGTCTTTTGTAATTTTAGTATCAAATCTTGAGACTTGTTGTGGAAATGTACAGATCTGTTGTAAAACATCTTTTTGTTGAAATACATTAAGGTTCTCTTTTTAACTTAAAGATGTTACAAAACAATGATGTTTTGTCAGAATATGAGATAAAGTTTTTACTTCTGAAGACGTAGATTGTGATTATTAAGAAAATTAATTTAAAAACTTCTTGTTTTTCTTATTCTTTTCAAAGGCTGCAGACTTAAATTTAAATTTAGAAGTCTCAGTAATTATAATGTAATACGTGTAACAATACTGCAAGCAGTCACCTTCTTTTGAAAATTATATTATATAAAAAGAAAGGAAGTTAAGGAAAAAAGAGAGTTGAAAAGAATTACAGGAGATCTTCAATGCTGCACAAGAAGAGCTATGAAATTATTTTACATGACAGGGAAATAGATTTTTATTGTTACTGTAAAGATAACATAATTAAGTAACCTGGTTTAAAAATAATGGGACTTTTCTAGACAAAAATATTATATTCATGGATTTGTGGTGCTTTTTAATGGGAAAATCTTTTAATTTGGCCCTGCTTTGCCTCATTATATATATTGTCTGTCAGAAAAAGTCATTAGAATGGTAACTCATACTGAGGAAGAAAATAGACCCATATTTTGTGGGCAAATAGTAAAAGGGTCAAAATGCTCCTTGAAATGTTAGGGCAACTTTGCTTTTACACTTGCTACATACTCTTCTGTTTAAAATTACTGTAAGCAGTGCTGTAAGTAATCCGTTTTAAGACCGTGAGAGCCTGTTATGATCCTCTAGTTTGATCTTTTGAATAACACATTCCTTTGAAATTCACTGAGTAATTTTTCAGATTCAGATGGAGCTTCTCTTATCTTATGGAAAGAAACTCACTGTAGTCTCAAAAAGATTTAAAATTATGGAAAATCCATTGTTCTCTGTTTTACTGAGTAGGTATCTCTGGGATTAAAACAGTACTCCTATCTCATCTGAATTTATTTATCTTCTACTTTCATCCTGTGCATCTTGTTATACTTTTTTCTGCTAAACTCAGTGTCTTGTCAGAAATGTTATGTTCATATTTATATTGTCTTCTTTCTTGTACCACTTGTCCTGTATCATCTTTACCAAGTTTCAACTATAAAATTACTTCTATTAAATGACTTAGTGATATAGATTAAAATTCTTAAACTTCTCTCTGTAATTCAGAATTCCTAGAACCAGAATAACTTTTTGAGCTCTTCACAGAACTCTTTTATTTTTAAATTTCCATTCAAAAGTGAAATATGAGAGCTGTTTCTCAGTAATAGTCTCAGCAATGTAAAAAATGGGGTAAATAAAAATTCCAGTCCAAACATTCACATACTACATGTATTTTCAGGGATTTGTATTTTATTCTTCATTATTTGATTCTATGAATTCTAGTTAATTGGTCACTATAGATCTCAAGATCTTTCATGAATGATTTTCCTACTCTCTGTGTTTGAGAAAGACAGATTTTTTGAGTGGACTCTTAAATGGATAAAAAAATGGTTGGATGGTTGCACCCAGAGAGTAGTGACCAATGGCTCAAAGTAATGATGGACATCACTGACAACTGGTGACCCTCAGGGGTCTATATTGGGACCTGTGCTAATTAATATCTTCATTAATGACTTAGATGAAGGGATTGAGTGCACCCTCAACAAATTTGCAGATGACATCAAGCAGCGAGGTGTTGTCAATACATCTGAAGAACATGATGCTGTCCAGAAGGACCTAGGCATTCTGAAGAATTGGGTCCATGGGAATCTCATGGTTTAACAAGACCAAGTGCCAAGTGATG
Source organism: Lonchura striata (assembly GCF_050655825.1). Taxonomy (NCBI): domain Eukaryota; kingdom Metazoa; phylum Chordata; class Aves; order Passeriformes; family Estrildidae; genus Lonchura; species Lonchura striata. Next base: position 51,398,897 of record NC_140705.1, read on the forward strand.
TACCTGGGTTGAGGCAACCCTGGGTATCAACACAAGCTGGGAGATGAACAGACTGGGAGCAGTCCTGCTGAAGACTTGGGGGTGCTGGTGGATGAGAAGTTGGACATGACCCAGCCATGTGCACTCACTGCCCAGAAAGCCAAACACGTCCTGAGTTCCATCCAAAGCAGAATGGGCAGCAGGGCCAGGGAGGGGATTCTGCCCCTCTGCTCTGGTGAGACCCCACCTGCAGGGCTGCATCCAGCTCTAGGGTCCAAGGCACAGGAAAGACATGGACTTGTTGGAATGAGCCCAGAAGAGGCCACCAAGTTGATTAGAGGGGTGGAGCACCTCTCCTAAGAAGAAAAGCTGAGAGGATTGGGTTTGTTCAGCCTGGAAAAGAGACAGCTTTGGTGTGATCTAATTGCAGCCTTCCAGTACCTGAAGGGAGACTGCAAGAGAGATGGGAAAGACTTTAGAACATGCAGCGACAGAAAAACAGGGATTTGTTTCAAAGTGAAAGAGAGTAGGTTAAAGTCAATTTTAGGAAGAAATTATTTTGTGTGATGGTGATGAGACACTAGAACAGGTTGTCCAGAGAGGTTGTAGATGCCTCTTCCCTGGAAGTTTTCAAGGTCAGGTTGTATGGAGCTCTGAGCAATCAGGTCTAGTGGAGGTGTCTCTGCCTATGGGAGAGGTACTAGAACTGGGTGATCTTGTACATCCCTTCCAACTCTAACCATTCAATAATTTGTGGTTCTATGATTCCAAAATTCAGGCATCCATCAGAAAACCTGTGATGTGTGTTCCTTCTTCCTCATTCTAAGATATTTCAAAATGTATTATTTTGAAAATCTTCTTTACTCTGTATTGTAGGTATATGTGTAAAATATCTTCTCATGATTGTTCATCATTCCATCATTTTTTTGTTGACTGCAAGTTTTTGCTACCATGAATGTGCAAATTCTGGAATAATTAATATTACATAGTTCAAGTTCTTTGCACTAGCCCACTAAAAATTTCTTTTTGCATAATGGTTCCCAATTAACAGCTGTTTTCTGAGATTAGCCAGTGAACAAGTTTCAAAGGATTATCATGTGCTACAGGGAATTTTGTGTAGTGTTGATTTTTAATCTGAATGCTGTGCAGACAAGTGCCCTTACAGAACACCCTTTCCACTGTGAACTGAACTTGTAGCCTCATCAAAAGTTCTGATGAGATCTGTTTTCAATAAAACTGTGCTGATTGGCACTAATTATGCCACCAAGCTCTATTTCTTTAGTACTTTTATGTTGCATCAGCTTTTCTGCGATTTTGCCAAGAATGGAAGTTCATCTAAGCAGACCATAATTATATCGGTCATTTCATCTACCCTTTACAAAATACACTACAATAGACAATTGCAGCTCTTTTTCCTTTCCATTATGTTTTACAAATATAGCCTGACACCTCCATTCAGAATGGAAAGTACAGTTTTGTGTAGTATGTCCTTGAAAAGGACTCTGGTTGCAGGCCATGGAGCAGCTTGTCTGACACAGGGCAGAATATCTGCACTATATATGCAGAGGTTGAATATCACTTACTTTTGTCATGACAGAGTGCATACTGACAATGCCACTGGAAAGGTTACAACCTACTTTAACTCTTCTCTGCTCCATTAAGTTGTTCCATATCTCAGATAATCTCTTTCAGTGGTATGTTTTCAAAGCCTTTGTCACAGCTCAGTATCGTTGTCTTGTCTGTTTTGGCAGGACATCACAGAATGCATGTCCCAGAGACACCATGAAGATGGGTCAAGATCACTACAGCATGTGTTGCTTTCAGCGATGATGGTTCAGACAGACTTAATTGTATCTAGAAAATAGAATATTTATCTATTATGGATCTGTAGTTCTCAATCTCATGATCTTTTTGTAGTTATAATCTCAGGGCCAGATGCTCAACCGGGGTAAAGCAGCGTCAACAGACAATGCTCTTTTAAATTACATGATGTCATTATGATTTCTACAGCAGCTGAGAAGCCATAATTGTTCTGAAATGACATTAACACAATATTTTGCTTTTACTCCTGAAGTTTTTCCTGAGTTACCAGAGCTGCATGGCATTACCAAAAGCCTTTCTGACATATTTAAATATTTAGCATGCATTTGGACTATTTTCAATGTTTTTCAGATTAATACATCAAAAGGTTCCCTCTGAACTCTATTTCATACCAAAGAATAAAACCCAGAAAAGTAGCACAATCAGAAAAAGAACACTTCGGGGGAAAAAAAATCTAATATTTTCATGCCTGCTCTTGCCCTTTCAGAGGTGCACTTTAGGAAAAAAAAAAAGCTTAATTTTTCCACTTTACAAATCCAGTTTTCTCTTGTGCAATAAATGAGGTTGGCATATACAAAGGAAGTTATGATTTGTAATGTAATTTTGCTAGCAAATCAGATTCACATTTTGTTGCCATTTTGATCTTGGAAAATAATTGGAGGACTGAGTGTTTTTGAAATGTGCCAGCAAAAAATAGTATGCTGGAAGTCCTTTTATTTTGAGATGGCATTTCAATACATCAAACATCAGCAAAACTCTAGAGGGATTGAAAATACAGTGCAATAACCCTGGTTTCTGTGTGGAAGAAAAAAAAGTGTAAACAATATCTATTTGATTATGCATATTTATAAAAAGTGTATTAAAATGTATAAGAAGCATAAATAAATTTTAGAGAAAGTAAAATATCATCTGCATACTATGCCACAGTTGAGGACTTATAATAGATGTCACCTTGAGCAACTTCTATCAAATGTTCATGCTCATGTGCATGTACAAAGTTTAATCAATATATTTTTCCACACAAAAATACTGCTAATTATTTTTTTTTCTTTGGAATTATATGAAATAACAGCAAATATCTTATTTTTTAAATGTAGTTCACATTGCTCTGCAAGGAGTCTACAAAACATCTCTGATCCAGAATTCTCCTAAGGAGATTTTGTCTTAGGAAATTTCTAATGCAAATTGATTTTGGGAATCAAGCAAGTTACTTTCTTTGGATGTTTATGTAAGTTTGCTTCCAATAAGTGAAAAACAAAAACAAACAAACAAACCCAAACAAAAAGAAAAAAAACAAGAAAAAAACCTTCGCACTTATTTTAGAGGCAATATATTTAGGTTTGATTCCATGACCTGGGAAAGGCTCAGATATTGTGTTTTCAAAAATGTTACCTGAACAGGTTTGCAAATTCCTCAAAATAGGTTTGAGGTGTTTTCTTTTTAAGTGATTTCACTAAATAATAATTTATAATTGATAAATAATACATATATATATATATATATATATATATATATATATGGGGTTTGGTATGCATATAATTTTCTGGTCTTGAACACCATTGACTTGTTAGTAAAGAACATAGGTATTATCAGTGTGTTATAGTAGTATCTGTGAAAAAGATATGTGTTATCTGTGATCTGGACCAAAGTAACTTGAAGATTAATTAAGACTGATGACTGATAAATTTGAATCTTAATGACTCTCCTTCCAAGTTATTAAAATTTGTTATTGAAGAATTCTGCTCAGTTTCCTAAATCTGAGACACTAATTTTCTTTAGCCTATTCAAAACAACATAATACCTATGACGGAGAAATTCAGTTGCTAAATTACAAAATACCTAAAAGTCCTTGAATTTCACCTTTTTAAAAGTACGTTTTTACAGAAGTTCTAATTAACTCCTACCCTTAGCTGAGACCTAATTGCAGTTGCTCTGTTTATAGGTCGTGTTTACCTACTTCTACCAAGAATTAGTCTATACTTAGTAGTGCTTATTTGTAGCCAGAGGCTGTTGTGAGTCCTTAGTAGTAGATCTCAATGTGGTGTCTGACTTCCTGTAGGTGTGCTTTGTAATTCAATGGACAGTTTCACGTTTTGAAGACAATTATTTAATCTGGAAAGGCAAACACAGTCTCATCCTGGTTTCATCACCTGAAACTGTACCTCTCTTTCCCCATGGAAACTACATGCCACGAAAATCAGCTTTTATATCAGTACTATTAACATATTATCTTTTAATTATTATCTCATGAGAATGATAAAGTTTGTCTGCAAATAGTATCAAAAAAACCATCTCTCTATATTGCGATGAGGTGATAAATAAATTTTGGGAGGCTTTTTTTTTTTGAACCTTAGTTTTACTAATCTTTCTTTTACTATTTTCTTCATTTGATTATGCTGCAAACTTTGCAGGTTATTTTCCAAATTTTGGCTAAGATAGAGATACATTTTTTCTTAATAGCTGTAACAGTGCTGTTTTTTGGATTTATCATGAGAATAATGTTCATAACACACTGGTGTTGTGGTTGTTGCTGTGTAGTCCTTACTCTAAATTGAGGCCTTTTTAGTTTCCCAAGCTCTGCCATTGAACAGCCAGGCAGCTGATCCAAACTGTCCAAAGGTTTATTCTATATCATAGAATATCATGTCCAGGATATAAAATGAGGGCAGAGCATGCAGGACTGTTGTGGCTTAACCTCAGCAGGCAGCCAAATACTGTGCAGTCACTTAATCTCCCCAGCAGAATGAGGAGAGTCAGAAAAAAAGGAAAATTAATTGTTTGAGATAAGGAAAGTTTAATAATTGAAACAAAAATGTAGTACTAGTACTGCTACTACTATTAGTGATTATAATAATAATGAAAATAAGAGAGAAAGAAGAGAATAAACCCCCAAAAGACAAGGGATGCACAATGCAGTTTCTCACCACACACTGACTGATGTCCAGCTGAGCCCCAGGCAACAACCCCTCTCAGTTAACTTCCCCCAGTGCCATGGAAAATTCACCATGGATTAAGTATTGTATGTCAATGCAAAAAAGAGACAGAAGACTCTTGTACATTTTGCATTCTTTTCTGTAAGACTAGTTTTTCTCAATAGACTAGTTTTTCTCTAAGACTCATTTATTTTCATTAGTGGTGGTTGGAAAAACTGATGAAAAGCTTCATTAACAAAACTAATGGTATAAAAATTGCCCACAAAATATTAAAAATAAGGCCTAAAGTGGACTTGTTTTCATAAGCTACTGCGGTCATATATATTTTTAAATTATTAGTCCAGTTTCTATAGTTACACTTTTTGAAGAGAAAAAATGTTTGTGTTTGCTTTTTTACTGATAAAAATTAGGAATGCTTTTCCTCTCTATTTTCCTTTCTGTAGGAATGCAGTGTTTAGAAGGTATTTTAGAGATTTGACAGCATTATGACATACTAGGTTTGGAGAAGACTTAATTAATACAACGTGTTTTTTACATATTCAGATTTCAGTCATATCTACTTTTAAATTTCAGAGGAAAGGTGAAGACTAATCATGTCCCTTGGCTTCATAGCTAAGGGTAGGAAAGCATATCAGACAGTTTTGAGGGAAGAGAAAGTAAAACCACTGATAAAATAAAATAAAATAAAATAAAATAAATAAAATAAAATAAAATAAAATAAAATAAAATAAAATAAAATAAAATAAAATAATATACAGATTGTAAATAGTTGAGGAAAATGGTAGATGAGCAGGCAGTTTTTTCATTGATAAAAATTTGATTCATTTTTTTCCTTTTATTACTTCCCACATTTTATTGTTTGGGATTAGTTTTTAGGTGTTGGCATGTGGTTTACCATGTTTCTCTATATTTTTGTGTCATTGAATCAATTATTTTAATTTTTGGGAGGTATATAAGGGAAGTGCAAGGAAAGCAGGAGAAACAGCCTCAGTGCTCATTTTCAGTGAGACATCTTTATTCCTTCACTCATTTGGGATCCAGTTTCTGAAGAAAATTTAAATGGGTAAATGGAGACTTGTTACTTTTACTGAGTCTTCTAGACTAGAAAGAACTTCAGCTGCCTTAAATTTCTATCTTCACTGGAAAGCATGGGCGGAAAGAAAAGAAAGTCATGTCAGGGCAGAACTCCTCTTTTATAAGGTGTCTTGCCTTTCTTCACCTTTTGAGATGTAATTGCTCACATATGCAATTTCATTATGAATATGCAACTTAATGACTTGAAAATGTTACCATTCCAAATAGTTTTGGTATCAAGGAAAGTGTAATTTTTTCCTCTGCCTTTTTTTCTTTTATTTTAACAAGATGACTAATTTTGATTTCTTTTTCTGAAAGACAAGAATATTGATTTATTTAACAAGAAAAAATGGAAGGAGTAGAATGAGTTTTTTGAGGAACAGTCACAAATTTCATCAACTCTTTCTACGACTGTATGTCTCACATTATTCTTTCTTAATATAAATACAGAGCAACATCTATTTTGAGCATATGAACATATAACAATAATTTTCAAATATAAAAGCAATAATACCACCAAAAAAGATAGTTCATTGCACACTTATCTCTCATTTACCTCTTCCTTAGATCAAGGTGTTAAGAGAAACACAGGGAGTAGCTGTTAGTGGCTACTCCATGGCTTAGAGTATACTCAGAGAAAGAATCAAAAAGTATGGAAAGACTAAAATTATGTTTCATTTGCTTCCCCCTGAACATTTATTTCTGTAATACATGCATGTAATTTTGTTTTAAGAAAATAAAGTCCAGACAAATGGTGAAAGTATGTTGCTAATGATAATTCATATTTTAAATACCTGTCTTTTCCATGGATCACTTTTTCATACAGAAAACATGTACTCTTTGTTTTCAGTCTTTCCTTAAGAGTTGTGCTCACTGTGATGCTATCAAGTAAATGGTCGACTAAATGTTAAATCCAGGATAGATTATAATTCAGGATTACATTCAAAAATTTCAATTTCATGTAGGTTTGTGTATGTCCAGAACCAACCCTACCATATTGTTATTCATGTTATTGAATTATGAAGACTATTATTCAGGTATTTGGAAAGGGAAGCCCTAATTTATTGTCTTTTTTAAAAGTAATAATACACACAATGTGAATAAATTAGTATACACAACTTTTACATCAGGACTATGTTTATATATAAGTGCACAAAGTGCAGTCTAAAACAGAAGCATGTTATTTCTGTTTGTGAGATAACTTGTTTGTTACACATTTTGTGCTGGATATGGATTTAATATACATTTGCATATTACACACTTGACATTGGAATGGGCTGACTAAGGGAGTTGGTGGAGTCACCATTCCCAGAAGTTCCCCAAGAAATGACTGAATGTGGTGTTATGGTTTGGTTGGCATAGTGGTGCTGTCAGTCGAATGTTGGACTTGATGATCTTGGAAATCTTTTCCAACCTAACTGATTCTGAACTTTTCCAGTCTCTGCACTTGAAAGCTGCCTTTATAAACACAAACTTTTCTTACAGAATAGTCAGCCATTTTTTAAGAGTATGTACAGTGCTTAGCCATAATAAAGACACCTTTTTTTCCATGATAAACTTTTATTTGCAAGCAATACAGTAACTAACAATTAAAGCTCATTGTATATCAGAAACTAATGCATGCAAAGGTACCAACTGAAACATTACGTGAATAGATCAAAAATAGTTATGTAAACTGCATCCTGATAAGACAGTCCACTTTTCTTTGCAAATGGTTTGCCACAGACACAGTATTAACAGAACAGGAAGACAAATCAGACATTTCAGCTCCCTGGCTACTCCTTGATCTGACTTTTTATCTAAATTACTTATTTTAAGGGTGCCTAATAATCTAATTACACTGCATCTAAAAAAATCTGTCCTATCTTTCTAGGAAGAATGCAGGCAGTAGTAACTAGGAATTAATGCCTACAATAGTCCAAAGCAGTTTTCACAAATTGTGCCCAAATATTTCCTGGAAGTTTGTGTGTTAATGTTGTTCATTCCATGCACTAAAACAGGCTTTGCAATAGCATGTACCAAATCCTCCCAGCCATTTTAACACTTTACTGCACAAGCAAATCTTTGGTTTATATCCAAAAATGCCATTTTGTCTGCTCATATTGCAAGAAATACCCTAGATATTTTCTAACTGCAAGTCTTGTCTGCACTGATTATGTCCCCCCTCTGGAAACTGGCACACTGAGTTACCAAATGGTTTCTCAATATTATGCTGAGACAGTGGTCTGCTACTGAACAGAGGGAGGAGTGCCAAATACTGAATCATCGGTCATATTTTCCTTAGCACCTGGGATTTTCTTTGGAAAGGTCCCAGCCAATTATTATGCAGGTTGGAATCTGGTTACCTTATGAGATCTGACGAGATCACAACCTGAGGAGACACAGATGGTGAGGCATTCCCATCATTACCAACATCCACAAGCAAATGAACTATATTTTGTTTAGCTCTGCTTCCAAGGAAACTTAATATTTGATGTATATAATTAGGTTAAGTGAGCCAGAATCCATGACTAGATATGGAACTATATTTGCAGTGCATGGATAATAAATCCCAGTTATGGACACATGGCAGTCCTAATATCTAAAATTTGTGTAAACAGCAGAGGGATGTATAAGAACGCTGTAACTCATTATATGGTTGGCCATTGACTATAGGAAAAGAAAAAGAGCAAACCAAATAAAACTAAATTTAAAAAAAAAAGAAACAAAAACACAGTCCTACCAAATGAAAACCAAAACACCTTTTTTTGTGTGAGAGTTTTCATATTTTTGGATAATATGGAAAGAAGAGCATATATCTATGTATATATAAATCTATGCATATAAAATGTATGAAATCAAAGGCTTCAGACCTGAAAGAATCATGGGAGAGATACAGATCAGGAAAAAGAAAATTATCAGGAAAAAACCCCCAACCTTAAATCTCCCCTCTGAGACAACTGAACAAACAATAAAGCCCACAGGAGTGATTCCACTCAAAAGACAGAGGAGACTGTCTTAAGAGTAGATACACCCTAGGATTATAGGGGAAGACTAATCACAGGGTCATAGCAGTTATTCCCACTTTCTGACTCTGTGAATACCTTATCAGTTTACAAACTGGAATAACTCGCAACTGAAAACATTTCCAATTATGAATTTACAAAGTTCATTGTTATTAGATCTATGTGAAATTTCAGCCATCAAGTCTAAGACACTTGTGTTTCAACACACATTATAGCTGATAGGAGTCTGTATTTATCTGGGTGATGGGAGAGTCTAAAACAGGTCAAAGGGATTTCACATTCATTTTAAATCTTCTAATCATTATACTTTGAAATACAGAAAAAGAGGTAAAAACAATCTCTTCAATTTTGTAAGTGATATATCATAAGAGTACTCCTTGTTAGGCAATGCTGGAATCAGTTGCCTAAACATGCTTCTCATTTGATGTCCCACAAATATGGATTCTTGGATTCTGCAGCTAAGATAAAATTCAACAACAAAAAAAAGTGTATTAACAAAACTGAAGAAATAAAACATGCTACAAGTGAAATGTTACTGTCCAAATTGCATATACATAAAGGATTTGTACCATCTGCCTCCTCTGGTTTTTTTTGAACTCCAGAAATGCCCACATTTTCTGCCAGTTACTGCTTTTCAGTCTTATAATCTTTCCAAAATCTCTCTTGATTTTTCTTTTTTTGAAAGATCTATTTTTTCTTTCACAGAAGTCATTTTGTGATTCTTGTCTCCCTCCATATCTGAATGCCTTGCTCGTATAGTTGAATTGCAGTGCTTTGGCTCAGAAATGTTACAATCCTTTTCATTGATCACAACCCATGACCCTCATGGAACACCTGCAATTCATCTACAGAAATAAAAATGAGTCTGCCTTGATACCACTTACCTGCCTCCTTTTTTCACTAGCTTTGTTGTGTTTCTGGGCTATCATTTCAGCAGCAGTGCAGCTTTGCTTATAATATGCATACTTCTGTCTGGAATGTAGATGAAAGAATATCAGTCTGATTAATATGCTAAAAAATGTTATCTTTCTGACTCACTTTAGGGTGGGAGCAGACAAATGTCTGAAGAAAGATTTTTTTGTTTCTCTTGTGTGTTCTCCAATCCATAAATAAATACAGAAGAGAATATAAGCTACCCAAAGGAAGAAAACACTCTCATAAAATGCTAAGACAGGCTTGCTTGCATACCATTGTGAGATAGCCAGCATCTCAATCCTGTCTGCAATTATGATAACATTTTGCTTTACAAAACTGCTGCAATTAGCATATTTAAACATAGTCATTTCAAAGTACGCTGTTTAGCTCAAATTTATCAGCATTTTCATTGCATAAAATTTCGTCTTAATAATCCATGAAGGTCAAGCTATTAGCAAGACATACACAAGCTCACAAAAAACATGCCTGAAGCACAGTGGAAAATTCATGACACTTAAGTGACTTGGCTATAATTCCTTTTCATCTCAACAGCCTTAAAGCTCTCCACATGAAAACAGCAATAGCCTTATGACATTTGCAGGGCAGTGTGTTTTCTGGACATTTACTTTCTTGACTTTTTTTAACCTAAGGGTAGTGTTCAGTGTCAGCATATTTGCAGAAGTTAAAAACAGAAACAGAATTCAAAACTGTAATAATTTTTCATAAGAGCCTTACAATATTTTTTAAAAATATATGCCTACATAAATGCACTAAATTTGCATTTGCACAGTATTTTCTCTGGATAGACTGGATTTTTATAAACAGAAAAAAAATCTATTTCATTTTTAAGTCCTTTTTTATGCCCCACGATATTATTTCTTATACATATGTGTTCTGTTGACTTTCTGAAGTTGTTTCTGTGAAGTCTACATGAGGATATAAACTTTAGAATTTAATTTATCCAAGAAGAGTTCTATCAAGATTATTTTTACAATTTGAGCTTCAATAGTAAGATCAGAAATTAAAGCATTTGACCACTAGGGCTCCCTGTGTTTTGATTTTTGCAATGTAAAACAAACAAACAATGCCCCCAAACACTCAACAATTTTATATCTACTCTTCTTCTCCTACAAATGCACCATTGAGGATCCAATTGTATCCAAATTTCACTCACTCTTGGTTAAGCTTCATGTCATGGATATAAATGGCCTTCTCAATGCCTTTGGCATTGGATTTAATGAGAAACTTTTGAAACATTTCAAGATGTTCTATTTTTGGTCCTAATCTTGATCTCAGAAGCACCCCCATATTTATTTTTAGTTTACATTTAATTCAGATTCAGCTCAGATGTTTTGCTGAATACTGTGTGCACATTTTTTCTACCTTACTGATCCATCAGCTGTGCAAAATTCCATGTCGTTAGTAGAGTTAATGGGGCAAGCAAGTGTTCATTGTCTAATGATAGATGCAACCTGATACAAAAGCAAATGAAACAACATTTAGTGGAGTTTAATAAAGAAAGGTGGGGGAGGATTCTGCTGTACAAGTGAGTGTCAAGAATGACAGTCGCCAGTGCTAAGGGAGTAGAAAACAAGCAGCTGATGTCAATATTCAACCATTTATCATAATTAAGACACATGCTCATTACCTGCTGTGTTACAAGTATCGTAGAATCAGAGAATCATTTAGGTCGGAAAAGACCCCTAAGATCATTGAGTCCAGCCACTAATCTGACACTGACAAGTCCATCAAATTAAAATATCTTTTCCTTTGCAACTCTTGGTATTAACATGCCTTCTAAGGGGAAAGGGTTGGTGTTGTATGAGGTTTTTGCTCGTGTTGAACCAGCTCAGCTTAGGAATGCATTACACTGTGGCCTAATCATTAATCACAAAATGGTTTCAGTTTTGAGCCATGTCCTTTGCAGGGGTGATTTTAGGTTATTATTTAGTATAACGTATTCTGCTGTGAATTTTTTCACAGTAAGTGCAGTTGGTATGCAGGAAGAGATGCATTTTGACAAAATAAATGCAGAGAACAAGGAACATGTTAGATCACACAGCTTCATTGTGTCACCCAATAGTTTACATTCTTAAATACCTACCCACAGGGATCAAGAAAATAAAATTTTATGTATTACTTCTAAAGCTAAAAGTAATCATTTGGAGGAATTTGCTTGCTCTAAAGACCAAAAGAACCAAAAATTCAGTTATTTCAGTGTAGGTCATCATCTGTGTACTACTTCAGGGGTGCAAGAAAACAAGTTTTAGTTCAATGTAATCAAACAAAAAATCTGACTCCAAATAATTACTTGTGTTTCTAAAGGTTATTTATTATTATGATTTGTGTTCCTTTGGACAACAAATCTCTAAGTTTTCTTGAAGTTATAATGACCAAAGTCATAAGTTTAAGCATTGTATTTTACATGCTTACATATGTTTCTGTCTTCGTCTTTTGTTGCTTAATGCAGTGGGTCTGTGGGCCTAGCTTGATGTCTTTTACCTTTTTAACAGAGATGACTATTTGCTTAAGTACAGCAAGTTCTTTAGTCCTAGAATTAATTATTAATATTTACACAGTTGTCTTGGTTTGGGTCACCTCAGGACAATAGTATATATGAACTCACAGAGGATTTTTGAAAGAAGATAAATAATTAACTGGTTTTCGTGTGCTAACTAGTATCTTTGACTTTATGTAATTCTGATCCATGACAATTATCTTTCATTTTTTCTAGATAACAAATTCCTAAAAACAGTTTCTAGGTCAATCTATCTACATTTATCTTTAGTATACCCATCCTATTATTCTATTTTGTGCCTTACTAATAATGAAAGCAAACTAGAAGAGAAGGTTTCTTTTCCAGGGAAGTAGTATTGTGTTGAGAAGGGTTTTATTATTTTGCTGGTTACTGAATCTGTTAAGACACTTACAACTCAAAATAAGGAATTAACTTACCAAGAACCGAAAGTGATTGTAAATTTTAAGTTCACATGAGCCATAAGCTTAGATTATTTGCCCAGCAGAAGTGAGCCTGATTAACTTTCCCTTTCTGTCGCATGTCAAATATGTGTGTGCATGTGTATGCATGTGTATGGTTAGTGAAAGTCAAATTGCAATTTTTTGTGGAATTATTAAACCTTGCAAGATGCAGTGCCCTCCAACAACAAGATCGATTGTAAGTCTTATTTCTACCACCAGCCTCTATGACTTCATATAAAACTCCAGAATTCTGATAAACTGTCATGGGGAAAAATGATAAAGTGATTTATACTCAATTTTGCTGGAAGGGAGAAATGCAGAGGCTGTCAGTCTGGGTCTTCAGAACAAATGAGTTACAGTTCATGAGGCAGCTCAATAAGACTATCATTTCCCATCAGCTCCTATCACTGACAGCCACAGATTTACTGGATGGGGAAAGAGAAAATGGCTGAGTTTTTGTGCAAGGTGAGTCAACACTATTACTCCATCAACCAGACTTCTGTAGACAAGAGGCTACCATGAATATTTGATAGTAGCTTCTTCCCATAAGTGCCTGTAGAAAGTAGTAAAGCTGTTCTTTCATTTGTATAAAAACAGCCCTTCATCTCTCCTCTGTTTGGATCAAGTTGAAAATGTCCATTTGTAAACTGCTAAGGTTTTTGTGATTTATTTTGTAGGTGTGCATTTGTTTCACTCAGCAGTCTGTTTTGTGCCACATGCCTTATTTATAGCCTTAGCCGAAAAAACAAAAGAATCTTCAATCTTCTGGGATTTTGTATACAATGCATTTGTCACTATCCGTCTCACAAGACTGCAATACAAACACAGCCTCAGAGCCACCTGTGCATACCCAGAGGAAAGAGGACTTTCATCTGCCGCAATTACAAATTGTTAGAAATATCTGTGTTCCAGTTCCAGGAAGAAAAACATTCAAGTCAAAGCCGAAGTACTTGCTCTGTATGTGCTCATGTTAAAATAGATCAGCATAAATTACTTCTATAGTATCTCAGGTTTCTCTTGCACAGAACTTTCCTGGCAATTGTTGGTATCTGTACAAAAAGCTACTATGAGGATATTTGCACAGCCAAATTTCTTAACAGAAATCCAGATTTGCTTTACTGATTCATGCTAAAATATTTACATTTTCTGTGATCTTTATTTTCACTAATGGATTTGGTCCCTAGATGTCAGCATTAAACATTCTCTTAGGCTGTACTGTTGTGTTACAAGGGTGAGATAATAGAATTATAGAATAATAAAATATCCTGAGTTGGAAGGGACCAATCAGGATCATTGAATACAGCTCTTAGCTCTGTGCAGCACCAGCCCCAAGAGATGTGGGGATGTCCTGAGAGCATTGCCCAAACGCTTCTTGAACTCTGTCAGGCTGGTGCTGTGACCATTGCCCTGGGGAGCCTGTTCCAGTGCCCAACCACCCTCTGGGTGAAGAACCTCTTAATGATATTCAACCATAACCTCCCCCAAAACAACTTCAGGCCATTCCCTTGGGTCCTGTCACTGGTCAGCACAGGGTAGAGATCAGTGCCTGACCCTCCTCTTCCCCTCACAAGGAAGCTGTAACTGCAATGAGGTCTCCCCTCAGTCTCCACCAGGCTGAACAGACCAAGTGACCTCAGATGCTCCTCATACAACCTCACCTCAGGGTCCTTCCCCATCTTCGTGGCCCTCCTTTAGAAGCTTTCTTATAGTTTAATGTTCTTTATGTGGCACCCAAAACTCGCAGGTGTTATTGCCAGGCTGCTTTTTAAGATAGAGATATAATCCCAAAGGAGAATTTTATATGACAGTTGCAAACAATGCTGTGATGTTCTCACTCTCCCGGATATGTCTTGTTTACCTGATTCTATGTGCAAGTCTATGTTGTGAATCAAACATTACTATACCTGTATCAGTCAGCAGAAATATATCTCTGTCCCTTATTTATCTGCAGAAATGAGACAGTCTCCAAGTTTTTGCTTGTGTCCATAGATTAGACAAAACAAATTTAAATACCTATTCAATTACAGAAACTCCTTCAAACATGTTCACACTGAAAATAAAAGTTGAAAAGTTCACACTGAAAAAAAAAAAGAATTTAAATTATTACCAAATATGTCTTTCATTAGGTATTGGATCTGGCTGAGATGGTGTTTCATTTTGCAATCTAAGAAGACCATTGGAGGTGTGACTAACCTAGTGCCAAAAGAGTTACTGAATGACAGGCTTCATTTGATTTGATCCTGCTATGAAGATTTAGAATAACATAAAACCTTTCTACATTTCTGAAAAAGTACAGATAAGACAAATATTGGTAATGTTAAAATGATAACTTCAATTTTAAACCACTGCTAGCTGTTTTGTTTTGCCTAGGTTATTTTCCCACGTGCTTGAGCCATTCCTGCCATTACTAATAGGTACTATTTGTTTTTTCTAATACTGCTCTGCTTTCATTTGCTTAAATGACTGAAAGCTGTGTACCAGTTCTGTCTTTAATCTTTTTCTCTTAAGCTTTGAGAATCTCAGTAAATAAACTTTCAAAAATAGAAAAAAATATTCAAAGTCAGATCAGATAAACGGGTTTGTCATTTAATAGACCATTTTTCATCTAGCAATAATAAATACAAAGAAACATTTTCTGATTTGTGTTCCTCTCCTCTGGAGCCAGAGAGGACTGAAAAGCAAATTGTGTCATAAATGGATCAAACTCTGTGTAACAGAGCAAGGAAAGTAAAGGATGATTACAATCATAGAGTCCTTGTGTTTCATATCAGTCATCTGTCCTCTTAAACTCTAAAGAACATAGGGAACTACATATTAATCTAGTCTTGAGAAATCCTAACAAACCTATCACCACATATTTTTCCACTGCTTTTGATTTTTCATTTAGCTGAACAAAGGAGATAGAGATCCTATGGCAGAATCTTAAAATTCTCTATGCCAGAAGCAGGAACTCATAGGGATTCCTGCATCACTTCAGGTTTTGTCTTTTTAAGTTCACATAACTGACCATAAAAAGGGATAGCAAACTAGCATACCAAGGCACCATGAGTATTTTCTCACTGCAACTGTTTCCTGCTCTCTCCAGTGACTAAAGCATGGAGCATGCACTGGAACTGCATTTTTTCAGAATATCAGAAGATTTTTCACATTCTTAAAGATCTTATTCTGTGTGGGAATATTATGGCAAAAAAGCAAAGCAAGGAAATGGAGAAGAGGATGAGGAAAAAGGCAAAAGGCAAAAATAGAAAAAAGGAGGAAAGAACTGGAAGAGAAAAGGTATATAGAGAAGGTGGAAATGAAAAGAACAAGCCATACATGTCAGGTTTTTCAGCTAGCAGGTATTTCAGAAAGTTAATTATAACTGGAGTTGAGGTTATTGTTCAGGAGTGATTTCTCTTTGAATTTAATTCAAATTTAAAATTGGTTTGTGTTTCTTGTAGTCTCAGCTATGAAGCATGAACTACAAATCATAGGTTTATGAAGACTTCCAAAATTTGAGGTAGCAATAATTTCTCATTTGACCCAAGATTTTGTCTAATTTTATCCTGTTTTCCACTTCACTAAAGATGTGTCCATCTTCACTGAGAGTACTAGGAAAGTATTTTCCCATCTTGCCTAGCTATAACTGACTATCAGACACATTGAATTTGAAGAACGTTCTGAAATATTCTTTATAAAGCTATGATGGTAGCTGTTACACCTTTAGTCTTTTGTCATATTTCCCAAATTAACTATATCCTTTTTGACGTTCTGGATCTCAAATGATATTCCAGATCTGCAACGCAAGATGAAATGAATTTTCAGCTTTAGTCTACATTTCACATTTGAAAGATATTTGTGTCACAGAACTGATATGATAGCTGGCAAGACCAACAGCAGAAGCAAACCAGAACTGAGATAATCAGGCAGGATGCATGTATAGCTGAAGAGTATCACATGGACATTTCCACATTGCCTGCCTCAGTGCCTTCCCACGATTTCTGGCACTGTTTCTAGTGTTTTTTAACATCCTGTTGAATGAGAGTCTTATTCTTTGCCTCTAATTTTGTACTTGCAAGGACAAAAAACCACAAATATGTGGGGTTTTAACCAAAGCCTGTGGACAACCAAAGGATTTGAAGTCAGTGCAACAATGCTCTGACTTCTGTACATGAATCAGCCCTTCTGTACAAATATTAGATATTAAAATTTTCTTCAGAAAGAAGAAAGTATCTTGTGAGTCTCTCAGTTACAGAATTTCAGGTGAATATGTGCATGATTATATAACATTATCTCCATTTTGCTTTCTAGTAAAACAAAGTGCTCTTACAGGTTGAGAGCCTCTGTAAAAAAGATAAGAACTTACTAGAAAGTATTAATAGCTGTCACAGATACTCATGGATTAATTATATAAATTCTGCTGTACAACTGAGCTTGTAAGAATTCAGTTGAGCCATTTTCAGTCCCTGTGCAGTTGTACAACTAGTGATAGGTGAATCTGTCACCAAATTGTATCACTCCGGTTTTCTCACATGGACTAACATGAAAGTCCTTTACAGGGTGAGAAATTGTGTATCTTGCTCAGGGATCAAATAATTTACTTTCTAGTAGTTGAATCACTGCTAAGATTTCTTTATTATATTCTCTGTTTTTCAGTAATGGAGTGCTGTTTGTGTACAGCAGTTCAAGGTGTAACATGACAACTTATCCAATTTCGTGAAGTAAAATCATAATGGATAATATATAAGGAAGAAAATTGGACTCAATACATGGTGCAGCTAGATGAGAACCACAGTAGGCATTCTGTTGCTTTATTTATTTGAGTTAATAATCTAGATTTTCCAGCAGTGTTCAAGAATTAGAGTAGAATCAACAGTGAGGAGAGACTGAAGTGTTTATATTAAAGTTGAGGAAGTCTTTACAGCATACCATCCTGGTACCAGAAGAAGCTTTGAATGTTAACTATCTAATGATACTATGTTTATTCTCTTAACTTAAAAGGAGCCTATGAAAGTTTCTTTCTTTTCATCCATAATTAAAAAAAAAAATGAGGCCACAATTAACAACAGATAAATATTAAAGTCAAAGGCATGTTTTGACATGGAAGATTTCTTTAAGGCTGCCAACATGCTTATGGCAGAGAAAATTCCAGAGAAAATATAACTTTTGTTCTTTCTTTTCCATATCACTTGATAAATAAACTAAGGAAATTACAAAGAGCTAGATTTATTGAATTAGATTATATGAGCTTGAGTTGTGCATATGCACTACTCCTCAGACACAGTTCTGGCAACAACTTGATGGTGCAAACCATAATGAAATATCTACCTGTCTGTGAGTGTAATTCACTTGAACATCACAATGCTGTACATGCTACAAAGCCTAATGAATAAAAGTCAGGGCCAAAGTGGAGTCCACATCTCTCACTTAAATTTGCTGCTTAGGCTAACATATTTCTGGAGATTAAATAAAGGATGCTGATCATGAGCAGGAGGCAAGGGACAATTCCAGCTGTGTGTTTGTTTTAGCTAGTTTCAGAGATGCAGGTATAACAGGGGCAGAGGTAACAGCACTGTCTCCCTCCCACCCTGTCTCCAAACTCACAGCCCACAGTACCCTGTGGAGCTGGCTCATGGTCCCCTTTGCATAGCTCCACCATATCTTCTGCTTTCTTGTCTACAAGAACTTCTGCTTATTCAAACATTCAAACAATGACTCATTATGCTTGGGAAAAGATGTGAAATGCCTGGCAGTCCTCTGCCATTCCTATCAGTAGGGTTCTCAGAGCATGATCCAGATGCTATAAGGGCAGAAGTGAGGAGGATAACTGCTGTAATACTGATGATATATTAGAGGAGAGGCAATATGTCACTGCAGCTTTGATGTCATTTGCTTATTTGAAGCATATGCCACCCTGGGCAGTTCTCATTGGGTCAGGCAGAGAGCCAGTCCACAGGAACATTGGCTCTTCACTTAGCACAGAAACACTGTGGTAACAGGGTGATATGGCAGTCACCTGCCATGGGCAATATTTCAGATTTCCCTTCTCACTTGGAAAAGTCAACCCTAAACCTCCAGCCATGCTAGAAAGTGATTTAGCAGCAATATTCTCTTTTGAAGTAATAATACTCTTTATCCTTCAAGCATAACCTGTTATATACCATAAAATTCTTGATAATTTATACTTAAGGCATTGAAGATATGGCCCTATGATTCAGAACATAGGTACCAAGACGCCCGCAGGGATGTGAGGAGCATCATCTCCTTCCTTATCTTCAAAAGTCGTAGTAGAAATTGCGGTTTTGTATGAAATATCTTGATTTCTTCAAATTGATGTTTGCCAGTGGCAAACTTTTCATTTGGTGAATTTGCATCCAGCTCCCTTTTGCAAGATGTTGAGAAAAAACTGACAAGAGACCAAATTCATGTCAAACTTATTTTGTAAATGAAAATCTGTCACTTCTGTTGGCAACAAGAACTAATGATTTGATTGTCACATAGAATTTGTAGCAATCCAGTTCCAACAAGCTGGAAAATTCACTGACATGCAAGAACATTTTGTCTGCCTAAACATCCAGATACATCTAGAAATCATTGATGCACATTATATACCATTATTTTGATATGTCCAAAATGTGCATTTAAAAATAAAGAAGGATTGAGGGTCCCCCTTGTTCCACAAAATGACAATCTCCAGCCACATCTAATTATTTACTGACTGGTCAGTATTTAGCACGACTGATTTCCTTCCCACTTGTATCAAGAAATAAGTCTTTAACCATAACCAAACTATTCCTTTTTAGGAGTAGACTGTCTTAATCACTTTGATTTCAACAGTACCAGAGTGCCTCTGCACATGCTTGGCCATATTGATATGAACTACCAGGTCTATTGAAGGTCTTACCTGAAACACTCATAAATGTTCTTGCTTATAGCACTTAACTATTAAAAAAAAACCAAAACCCTTTTGGTCTTTATTAGTGGGATTATGGGTTCTTTAGTAGTTATGTCTATTCTTTCTTAGAAAGCTTGCTATGCATCGTATATATTACCAGAGCTATGAAGGACAGATTTTCATTGCTTTCACAAATACTACATTATTAATAGTTTGTTTCACTGGACACTGAATAAGAACACAAAGAATCTTTTTTTTTTCAGTTGAAAATTTGTTTCCTAATTCAACTTTTAAATTTTGTGTTAATGATTTACAATAGAAAATATCAGCTGTGTTTCAAATCAACTAAAAAAGAGATATTTTTATTTCTGTCTAAAGGAAGCTTGCCTAAGTCTACCAATGTTCTCATGGAACACTTTTATCATAGCAAATGAGTATATTTGTAACATAAAAGGTTTTAAAAATCTTGGTATATTTTAATTGCCTTTCTGCATTTCTGACTGTGTTACGGAATTTTGTGAAGTTCCTCCACTTTTCTCTGAGCTTTTGATGATCCCTTTATATTCTGTTTAGACTTTATTATCCTACACTTAGAAGAAATTAGTAAGGTAGAATTACACTCTTACTTATGCTGAGTTAATTCTGTGCACTTTCTACTGACATTTATTTCATTTATTTGTTTAGTTTGCAACAAATAATTTCTGTCATTATACTGAACTTATGTAGTTTCTTTGTGGTATGTATTTTGCTTTTGTATTTTTATTGTCATAGTGGCTTTATTATGCTTTGCTACCTTTACTAGCTTATCTTTCTTTAGCTTTGTTTTTCTATCTCAAATATTTTTTAAAAATTGTACATATCCTTTCATTCATTCATTTTCTTTAACTTTATTATTATTATTCCAGACATTTCACTTTTCTTAATTCATGACATTTCCTCATTAAGGGATAAAATTTGACTACTAATACTTGACAAGACAATTAATGCAGTGGTTTTGGGAAGATAAATTATGCTTCTTTAATATGCTTGGCTTGTAGTAGTTGGAGTTTTATTTCTCTGATTACATTGGCAGTGGAAAACAGTGAGTATTAAATCTTCAGTGTAATGTCAGATTTTACTTATCTTTTTATGATCTATATCTTGCTCTGCCCCTTATATAAGGAAAAAACAAACCTCAGTGAAGTTTATTGGACTGTGTTAAATTTTGAAGCTTTACACTCTTTCCTTTTAGTGTGATTTAAGCTATCAATGTAGGTGGTCTAGTTGCTCAGCTTACTGTTCTCTGACTCACATAGCAGGTGATTGACTGAAATGTTATGAATTTTCATCCCAGTGCTTATAGACTACTTCAACAGTGGTATAAAATGGCTTGTCTGCTCGGAGGAGACCCAAGAGTTATTTTTTCCACACAAGAATCAAACAGAAGCTGAAATAAAGCTTGTCCTTTTTTATTTTATTGATTCATGTTACTTTCTCCCCTGCGGGATGGAATAATTAATTTTGTTCCTTTCTTTAATGGAGAAAATTGTTTTGATTTCCCAATTGGAAATGAAGATTTCCATGAATGCCCATGCTTGTATGGGGCTGTGAATCTTGTTCTGAGAAACCTATTTCCCTGTTTTGATTTGACTTCAGGGAAAGGCATCAGGTTTCCTAAGAGTTACTTCAGTGCCCTTGAAATCAGAATCTGGATCATGTTGTTTTTTAGAATTGGGAGACTTCAGCTCATAGAATCACACTATCTCAGAAAAGGTGAAGTTGGGAGGGAACTCTGGAAATTGTCTAGTCCACACATCCCAAACACCACGCTCACCCTCCCCATTCAGGCAGGGTCAGCTGTAGTAGGATGTCCAGGATGATGCTGTTCCTGATGCACCCCAGGACACAGATGTCTCTCCTGGCTACCAGGACCCTACAGACACATATCCAATTCTGCATCAACCAGGACCTCCAAATCCCTTTCTGTGGCACTACTTCCCATCATCTCACTCCTCAGTCTGTGTATATCCAGAGTTCGTCCTTCCCAGGTGCAGAATCTGGCACTTTCCATTGTTGAAAATTGTCTTTCAGGTCCATTACCTCTTGGTCTTTCACTTGGTCCTACAGAAGGCTCCAGCTCTCTCATCTTCATCCCTTTCCATCAGTTAATTTCCTTTCCTTGCTTCATTGATGAGAAGTCTTTTCCTCCTTTCTCCTTTCTTTGCGCTGCTGTGGAAAGGATAGGATTCCACAAGTGCTTGAGCTCATCTGCCGCCAGGAATCAGATTTTAGGCAATTGTTAATGCATTGTGGGTAATTAGGAAGCTCCGGTCTTGTAACAAAGGCAGCGCCTCTTGGAAAGAACCTGGAAGAGAAAAGATAACACATGAATCCTTTTTTCTGAAATATAAGCAGGTTATAAATATTCTTAGTGTGCCACTGCTCTGTAACTCAGAAATTATAAACATTATTAGAAAGTAGATTTAAAGCCATGATAGTGCCTGCCTGTACATTACTCATTCTAAACTACCAGTATAAAGTTCCTGCTCTTTAAATTTAGTTTCAAATCACAAACTCAAAAACATGCCCTGAGCTTTAGAGACTGGAATTTCTCCTAAAAGTAGGTCACAGAAAAAAGGGTCTGAATCATTAAATGATGCTATCCATATCAGAAGAGGAAAGTCAGAATCTTATTATGTACTGTTCCAGACTCTTAAGCGCTGAAACCTAAAGCTGAATTTCAGCTCACTGAAAATACCTTTCAAATTTGGAGTAAACAATGAAAAAAATAAATCTGTCAGCAAAAAATATATGAATCTTTGATAAATCCGTCTATCAATCCCAATCATATTCCACACTCAATGCATGCATAGACTTATAGAACTGTCACACAAATATTAAAGGAGTAATAGAAATATAAATTTATTTTATGTCACTGAGTCCAATTCTTCAAATGCTGAATATTTTGATGCATATTTAGGATAAAGCATTTTATCAGAAAATATTCAGCTGAATGGTAAGATAAACTGAGGGATTTATTAATACAGATAGAACACCAGTTTCATGATGCAAAATGCTTTGGAGAAAACATGGGAGGTTTGTTAACAAATAAGAACTGACTGGTTAATGCATAGTGGGATGAAGAAATAATTAAAAGTTGTTTTTCTAGAACAGATTGTTAGAGGAAATAAAATATGTACGCTATTTATTTGATAATTTGATAATTTCCAGAATTTCATTCAGCCTTTTCCATAATGTAAAGGTATTTATAGCAAAATGTTTTTTTTAATTTAAACTTATTGAACTTTTTAGCAAAATCACTTTACTTCTTAAATGGTTTTATGGTGTTTGAGAGCTTCAGGTGTGTATGTTTCAAATTGCTTAAGAAATCTACCACTTAGGAGCACAAGAGTTCATAGTGATGCCTGAAAAATAGATGTAGCCCAGCTGTGAAGCAATAAAGAAGGCCTCTAAAATATATGTCACCAAAACTGTTAGTGAAAAAGCCAGTTAAAATCATGATAGCTACAATGAACCTGGATTGTTCTGTGTAGTAGTTTTACTGGGATTTTTCAAGATCCCTCTCCACATGTATGATCACTGAAATATGATCCAGGTATGTTTAAAATTAGAACATTTAGAGTTCTCCACAAATTATAGTATATATCTTCCTTTATATAGACAAATTCTTTTCATTAACACATATGCCATCTAAAGATGTTGGGGAACAAAACTCTGTTCTTTTTACCATTTTACTGTAGGTTGATTTTGGGAAAATCAGTTAACACTGGATGAAAATTTTGAAAAAATGTCTTTGAAGTTTGGCTCCTGTACATTGAAGTCTGTTGATATATTTTTCAAGCTACTGAATACATCTGGTTATTGTAGTATCATTTTTATCTCAATGGAAATATTTCACATAAACAATATATTTTCTAAAATTCATAGAGGAGTGTTTCATCTTCATAATGAAATACTGGTAATATGGCTTTTACAAACACTGGCTTTGGTGGAAAATTGGGAAATATTTCCAAGGAGTAATTTTATATATACACTTAATGTATTTGTTTGCCTAAAAGAAATTATTTTTCCAACTGGAAGGGTTTGAGTCTTTTTGGTTATTGTTTTTTTTTTGTTTTTGTTTTTGTTTTTTTTTTTTTGCCAGGTCTATGTATTGATCAGTGCAGGAAAGATTGGTCTTTCTTGGCTAGTTTTTTCTCTCATATGGAGGGAAGTTTATACTTGGATTTTTGTTCAAACTTCTTGCATATTTCAGAATGCTGTTTGCTACAGGGGTTGTTTTAAGGCAAGAAAAGGAGCATAAAATGCAGAGATGCAAAAGCATTTCCTGTCTCTCTGCCTTTCTTAACACAGATTCAGACCGAGTTGAAAGGAAAAGAGAATTCAAATGAAAACTCACAGTGTAGTCAAAAGTCTAGTCAGCCATACTGATGGCAAAAAATGTCTAACATTGCGCCAAAATTGTGTATGTAAATGAGAATACTGTAATAATGCTCTAGTACATGGAGCACTGGCGTGTCACATCTATGGTGATTTAAATCTAGCCTGAGGTTTTACCCACAATTAGAAGAGTGGTTTAGGGTTATTACCTGATAGACAGTAGTCCCCCATTATCCTTAATAAAAAGAATATAATTTATCACAATTAGGCTTAATTGGCAATTCTCAGTCTGTGTTCAGCAGAGTGTCAGGACTAAAACAGCATGGACAATTACTTTATTCCTTTCATACTCGAAGGTGATTCTCCTCAGCTCAGTGATAAACAGTATGAGCATCTCATTTAAAAAAAATAAAAATTATAAATTCAGAATCTGTCACATATTTCATTCAAGTTAGACATTCTAGTCAGTTCAGTTAGGAGACATGGCACTTAGAAGATACCTCAAATTATATTACATTATATACACAGAAATTGAAAATACATGCTTTACATTACTCACACTCATTATATTGGCAAGTGCTGCTGAATACTACAATGACAAGTCTTCATATGTTTAGAGAGAATAAATAAAACCTAACACCTCTGCAAACTCACCTGCCCCCTACTCAAACTATATATTTTGAAAAGCTGTACCCCCATTCAGGCTTTTCCCTCTCTTCTGTAAGGTTTGATATCCCATTCTACTGCTGCAAAGTGTTACAAAACTGCAAGTTATGCTTAAATTTAATTTGATTGTTTCAGGGGACATCATTCCTTATCAGCTTTTTTTTTTTTTGCAACAATCTCTATGAACAGCAGTGCCAAATGCAAAATGTACATAGGCAAAAAAACTTCGGGCACACATCTGCCATTTGTGCAGTGGCTTCATGGGAATGAGAAATGTGGGAAAATTTTAAAAAATCTAGGTTTCCTTCTTTTTATACATGTAGTTTTTGTTTTTGAAAATCCTCTCAAGTGTTGTAGTTTTAGATCAGCGTTAGGGTGAATTATGAAAGCATGGCTCTATTTCAGAAGTGACTAAATAAAAACCCAGCCTAGCCTGTGATTTGTTCAGGTCGAACTGATCTAAAAGCCAGTTACATTCCTAAGAATATGACACTAAATGTAGACAATTTCCTTTCTATTACTGTAAATATGGGAATTACTCTTATCTGGGAAAACTGATGTGAAGTGACTTCAAGATATACAGGGCTTTCTTACTGAATTTGGTGTTTAAGATACCACAATGATAATATGATATGAAGAAAAAGAGAATCTGTCAGCCTTCCTTCACAGTGTTCCCTCTTTAGCAAAGGCAATATTAAATCTCAAGATGTTTTTGTTCAAATCGTATGGTGTTGGGTTGTTGGGTTTTCTTTTCAAAACAATGAATGAACAGAACAGAGCTGAAGTGTTCATGGGGCGTTTTGTTCTTTAAGGACACATTGAGAAGTAACAATTTCTTCTCAGGGTTAAACACAGTATTCACTTGCAGATGCTGTTCTCACCAACAGTCCCTTTTCATTACACCAGCATCACCTCTTCAGCCTCTGTAAGGACACTTGTTCAGCATCAGAAGCTTATACTCAGTCTCTATGAAAAGTAAAAATAGATGCAGATATGGTGAATATAGCCACATATTTTGATAAGCATTGTTTATGCCAGAACTTATTGTTTTGTAAATTTATGGAATGGGAAAGGAATAATGTCCTTCAAAGCAACATACTGCAGCATCTGAAGAAATGTATGTAATGAAGAATCAAGATTTTGCTCTTCCACTTGAGATATAAGATCTGTGTCTCAAAATGTGCTGGTTTTGACCTAGGAGCAATGGAGAATTTAAGAAGTCTCTTCAGTGCAGTAACAATGCGATACATTTATAGAACATCTTTCCTGAGTTGCAAGGGGCCTATCTGTGATCTTTCAACATGTCAAGCATACTAGATCTCAATAATTTCTTATGTGCTGAAAGGAAAAATGGTTGTTGTTTAGGTCTCCTAGACAACAGACTATGCTTCAAAGGCACACTATGTAATAGGTATTTATCTGACTCAAATCTAAAATCCAATTTAGGAGTGAAATAACATGACCATCTGGCATTGTTTTACTGGGCTGCTTCAGAGGGACAAATAAAACTCAGCCAGGCTTCAGTACTATGTTCAAATGTTGTTCGGTTTGTGGGGGTTTTTTGTTTATTTGTTTTTGGGGGTTTATTTGTTTTTGTTTTGTTTGGAGGTTTTTTTGTGTTTTGGTGATATTTTTTTCTTTTAATAGCTATCTAGATAGAAATATTCCTCTTCCATTTTCTTAATAGAAAAAAATAGTTCCATTTTAGTGTATTTTTAGTGTGATTTTAGTGTATTCATCTTTCTTATAACAGTGATTTTCCTTTGTGTAAATTATATTTTCCAAATGAACAAAATCTTACTATAAACCAACAACTAGTAATGTGTTTAATTCTGGTTCTTTAAATATTATTTTCTAAAAAAAGTATTATTCCACTTTCAGGCCTTTATTTCCCCTTATGGATAGTTTACCTTTGCCAATAAATGTCTGCTATCCCCAATTGCGAACTCAGGCACCAAAGTAAAATGAATTAGACCGAAATTTTTGTAGCTGGATAAAGAAAGAGAAATATTCTTCACAGAAAAATTTTTAAAAAGTAATTAAATCAGCAAGTCTTTCATATCTACTGATGATGACATCTTTAAAACCACAACTATGAAAAAATCTGTGTGATTTCTCACATATATATTATCATATATAAACATTGGTTTGTTGTGTTGATTTGAGTAAAACCACATGGATTAAATAACTAAATGAACTAATTTTCAGCCACATCAGATTTCAGGTGAAAATCCAGTTAGCTGAGGAAAATTTAGCTTAATTTTTTTCTAGGGTTACTTCTTGAAGAAACTGAAAAAAAAAAAAAAAAGAATGAAAATACTTTGAATTATAAACAATGTGGACAATCATTTAGTAGTATTTTATCCCAAAGACATAAATTTTCTACAGGAATTGTTAAATTTTGGCATTGGAAACTCATTCAGATTCTCCATTCCTCCTATTAAATAATGCTAAAGTAGCATTAAAAAAATTAGTTTCTCTGAAAATTAATATTTGAGGTCCCCTGGATTAATAAAAATTGTATGGTTTTCCTCCCAAGTAATACTGCTTTTTTTATCTATCAGGAAATATAATGAGTTTGCTTCTTAATTCATTCATTGCTTTTAAAATTTGTCACAGCCACAGCCTCAAAAGCTTACAAATCAAATTATACCTTTATAAAATTAGATAGTCTTGCCAAATAATCTTTAATTTAAAGTACCATATGTGACTATATAAGTAGATATGCTGT
This sequence comes from Lonchura striata, assembly GCF_050655825.1. Classification (NCBI taxonomy): domain Eukaryota; kingdom Metazoa; phylum Chordata; class Aves; order Passeriformes; family Estrildidae; genus Lonchura; species Lonchura striata. Next base: position 51,426,254 of record NC_140705.1, read on the forward strand.
TATGTGAATTAAAATGTAACACAAATAGGCATTTTAGCAAGTAATCTAAATAGAAAACAGACCTCCTTTTACTGCCAGTTCTTATTTTCAGAAGCTGATACTTGCCATATATACATGTCTGAGACAATCCTGATGCAAAATAATAAGATAATTGTAATTAACACATATCTTTTTTTCTCTCATTAAAAAACTTGATATATCTTTCTAGAGCAGCTGTTTGGCTGTCAAAATCAGCCATGTAGCTTTTTCCTGTTAAGAAGTGCTTGCAAGAATCTTTTTACTGCTGAAAATAGTTTGAAAGTTTTTTCAGCTGTTTCATCTCAATGTTAACTGCACTGCAGTTATCCACATGAAATAAATGTAAATTATTTTGTTTATATCATTTTAATTGAAATGTTTGTGCACTTTAAGATGAGAAATGAAAAGATAAAGTCAGAAAAAGAGATAAAATTTAAGTCCAGTAATCTTGCAACTATAAATTGCTAGTAATTTTTAGATGAGATTTCTTTGGGATGTACGTATAAAATGGACATTTTTTTCTTCCCTCATACTGGTTTTCATAGTAGTGGATTTTAAGGATTTTTATAAAAGCATATCTCAAGCTTCTGCACCATAAACCCCTGACATGATGAAACGAAAATGCGGATAACTTCCGTGGGACTCTCTCCTGGTATTCTGATACGAGATTGCATTTGTGCAGGAAGGGGTGGGGAAGGGTGGGATATGGCATCAGTGTCTAGGTAAGGAGATCCCAGTGAGTTAAGGATTGTAAGGGGTGACAGACTGTCACGTCACTGACAGTTGCCCCCACCTGTTATGATCCAATTACTAAAAGATGCCTCTGCCTGAATTAAGGTGCAAACAATATCATAGGCTGAAGTCAATAGTATGGATTTTATTTAACAGCAAATTTGAGGTAGAGAAATAGAAAGAAGTGGGAAAAAGAAGGGGGCCAGAGGGGTGAGGGAGGGAGAGAGAGAGAAATGGAAAGATCAAGCAGAAGATAATTACCTCCCATGGATGCAGTGGAATCCTGCTGGTCCTCCTCCCTCCTGGTCTTCTCAGTGGTCGTGGTCTCATAGTCATTCTTCTGGTGATACCACCTTTACACAGTTCAAGTTCTGGATATCCTCAGTGTGGTCGCAGATGTTCCTACAATATGGGGTCACATGGGTGTAAGCGTTTGTTTCCTTTCTCACAATCTGCACAGTAGGAATTTTTGTCCAGTGTGCTAATCAAGTCTTCACCTCCATTAGGCCAGGAATTAGAACCTTCCTGATGTTGCTATCTGTGCTTATCTCAAGTTTCTGCTGTTGTGGTTTATCTTGTAGCTCCTTCTGTGGCCTCGACTGTTCCTTGAGACAGACAACTGCATGCTTTAAATCCTTACCCCATCCCATGGGAGAGCTGTTGCTTGACCTGGACTGTAAAAATGCTCTGCATTCTTCTCCAAGTTTCACAGTTGTGTGACAGAGGCTCTTGAGGCACAGAGCAGATCAGGCTGTAATCTACTCAGTGTTCAAAGCTGGAAAAATGCACCAGAGAATTACTGGATATATGTGTGCACATATTCTCCTCTGAAGCTTCTGAAACTGCTCTATGTCATAAAAAAAGACACCGGATGTTCTTATGGTTGAGTGTTGTATAGATGGAAAGAATTTGTTTTTACTCTCTGGAAACTGAGAGCTCAGAGCTATAATGTATATTTAGTTTCCCAAATGCTATTAAAGGCTTTTTCAAGGTAAAAGGCTTTGCAGTAACACAGTCTTCATCTCATATTGACATGACTTAAATTTTGTCAGGTTATTCTTAATGACAGACTGCTGGAAAAACTTCAGAGTACACACGGTTTAAGTATTGACATTTGGCCACAGATGCCACTATGAGATCTCAACTTGCTATTGCAGATAGCTAGAATATTAATGGAGAATTAAATCTCTATACAAGTAAAAGATGGAGAGAGCATCTTCTTTTCTGCTTCCCTGCCCTGTCTGAAATACTTCTCTCATAACAGCTGCATTTCTGCCAACTGCCTCTTATTTCCGGCAAAGAACTATAAAAGCAAACTGTCCTTGCCATTTAGGAAAGATGTTGACAAGAGGCAGATGCAGTGATCCCCTGCATACTTATGGCATCAATTCGTTCCCATCAGCATCACACATGAATAAGTGACTAACTGCCAAATGCCACTCTTAAGAATGGAGATATTTAGACAGCTCTGGAGAGTCTAGTCTGGATCCTTAAAACAACAAAACTCAAGGTTTCATCTCTGCATAAGAATGAGCTTAAATAATATCAAACCTGAATTTATTACTAAAGGAAGTAAATGGATTTAGATAAGGCAGTAGAATGAATGAACTTCTGTCACAGGTGTTCCTGTTCCTTAGTAAAAGAGGTGATCATGCGTAGACCTCATAAATACCATGTACCAAGTGAAAGCTGTCTTTTCTCAGTGCTAAGTTTGGGTGTGACCTGTGTATGTAACTGTAATTCTTGGCACACCAAGCAGGTGGCCCAAGAAAGCTCTGCAGATGTCAACATATGAAACATACAGTGGTGGTGGAGCTAAACAGCCAAGAGCTCCTGCAATACACAGGCAGTGAAGCAGCACCTGAGTTTTCAGGCCATTGTACTTGGAATGCTGTAGTATGTTTTCAAATTAATAATGAATTGCTCTGCATGAATAAGAGTAATGTGAATGATAATAGCTGAAAAGCTACAATGTAATGTAGGCACAGTTTCCATGGATGTCCTTGAAGCTGGTATGCTATCTGCTAGGAGTTATTGGATAGCACGTGCCAGACCGGGCTATGTAGCCATGAGGCTCTTCAAATGACACTGCAGAGACAGCTGTTGGAGAAAAAAGATAATGGTACCCTTAACCCACCCCCCAGACAAGATGGTTGTCCACTGGAAGCAAATATACTCCCCTTACAGAAATTTGTGTAGCTTCTCTTTCTGCATAGTGTTGTACAGTGTCAAAGCTAAAAATCCTCCCTGTTCTCACTTTCTACATAGCCTGTGTTGCCTCTTAAACAACTGTAACTTTTCAGTGAAGAGAGAAACAACTCCTTAGAAGATGGGTTTTAGAAATAAAAATGGCAAACATTTCACACTGTGTAGAGGTGTGATATGTTGCAAGTAATCTTGGAAGAAATGCAGTAGTGGGCAGAGTGCAGGTGGAGTGTTCAGAGCTGCATGTGTAATTCACACTTAGTGTGGTGGATGCTATAAAAAAATCAATACATAAACTGGAAGGCGGATGGAATTCATCACATATCTATGCTGTTTGTCACCTGAATATCCCCAGTGAGTTTAGAATGCATGCGTATAATTTAATCTTATTTTCCTTCTTAAAATACATGCTAAATGCATGTATAATTTCTATACACAGAACTAGAAGTGTTTAGTGTAAAATATGCCTAGGATGCTGGGAAGTTTGTTTTAATTGGAGATAACTCACACAGTGCCAGAAAATGCATCTTTTCCAGTATCACATTTGCTCCTTACCTGTTATATCAGTGCTTCATTTTGGGTAGCTCATTCTGTTGAAATGTATAATAATTACTTAACCTGTAACAAAAAAACCAAATACATTAAAACAAAACCTATTAATAGTAGCTATCATTATCACATCCTTTTTAAATATATTATCCTTCCTTTTCATAGCTAGGCCAAATGTAAATTTCTGACAAGTAAATATTCTGGTTTTGCCAATTGATTGATATCTGCAGTAGAGTCCTAAAAGTATGAGGAATGATTGACGTATGTATGTATGTTCTTGCTATGGTAAATAAAAAGTGGCTTTTGGGCCTTTGATATGATATTGAAAAATTATTTATGAAAGGGGAACAGTAGGAATTTGAATTGCAATATAGAATTTTCAGTTTTCTGAGAGGTACCTTCCTGCTAGTTTAAATTGTAAACATCTGAAAATCCAGTGTAAATTGATGTTATATTTACTGTGCAGCAGTCACTTCAATATGCTTGCCTTGAAGCCTCAAAAGCAAAATCCTGTGTATTAATCCTATGGCTTCAGAAAAGCAGGGAGAAAAATAACCATTGATGCTTATAAATATGAAGCCTGCAGAGTACAGGTAAAAGAAATTTATAGAGAAAACCTTGAACAATTCCTGCTGCAACATCAGCCAAGTTTCATTTTGAGTTGTTGAGCCAGAAATGTGAGAAAATGAAGTGACTGAAGCCTGTCAGAAAAGAAAAACAGCTAGTGGAGTGATGATATGAATCCACAGACGAAAGCATTGAATCCACTATCTTCACTGCATTGATTAAAGACTGTTACTATTCAGGTGAATTGAAACCTTCACAGAAGCCATGGTGCAGATGAGCACAGTAAAAAGTTGTTTTTCATCTGTAATTCAGTAACACTCTGAAGTAAGGAACTGATTTCTTTTTTTATTTTTTTTCTTCAACCAGGTTATATTAGATGGCTTACAGAAAGGAATATATATCATGCACGTTTCTTCCAGTAAACACCTTGGTTTACAGAACATGTTAGCAATCAGATTAGGCAAAACCTACAACACAGATAAACTGTCCAAATATAGCTCTACCTTACTGGTATAGCTTATATCTTGACTTCATTCAGTTTGCATAAAACATGCATCACATTTAGCCTCATTTGAAGATGAAGCTGAACTTTGAAAATACCACAGATTTCAACACACTTTGATCTCTCCTGATCCAAATGAATACTGTTATTTCATCCCAATTGTGACACAAAACAATTCTTTTTCATGAAAAGAAAAAAAATCAATTTTTTTTCAGGATTTTGAACTTTGTGGTTTTGTTTATGTTGTGGCTTTTTAGTTTGTTTTTTGGATTATTTGGATTTTATTTTTTGAGTTTTTGTTTTGTTTTAGTTTAGTTTGGTTTTTTGTAATTAGAAAGCAGTTTTTATTATATCTTCATCTTTATAGCATTTTACAGCTTGTGAACAGATTAACTGATTAAAGCCAGAAACATCACCCCTGGAATACTCCTGAGGCACAGATGACTGCCAGGGAGGAGACATTTACATGAAGCTTTTTTATCCTTACTCAGAACTGAGTACTTAATCTGAGTCTCCCACATTTCAGTCACACCTCCCATAGACAGTCGCTTGGTGCTTGTGAGGTCTTCCCAGAAACGTGAATGGGAACTTCTCCACTTCAAATAAATAATTCAGGGAAGTTATTTCAAATGTTAGATTTTTTCCTGGTCTGCCTTTATTACAATGAAGATAGTATTTTTGCCATAAAAATCTTGTCATAACATTACTAAATACATTAGTCATGGCAGGCCAGGGCCTGTAAATATCAGGTATGTGGAAAATGCTCAAACACACTAAAGGAATTATCCAAAATTGGAGGCTTGTCAAGAATTTGACATACATTTAAGTGAGATTCACCAAAACACTGTAATAAATCTTTCTACTTCCTTAATATGAAATAAGGCCTGCATTTTACAGCATTCCACAAAGAATGACTTGGCTACACTCTCCAGAACACATCAAAGCAAACCTCTGTTCTGTCACTCATGTATGCATAGTAGCAGAAATCATGTACTGAAGTTTGTGTCAAATCATTATTTATTCCAACAGTTCTTAAATTGACTTGACACTATTTCAAATCCATGAAGTTAAATTAATTCAGAATCCTTTCTGTCTCTCAGACAGTTATAAAACAAAATATAGATTTTATTCCTTATACATCAAAAAATATGAAAATGAGAAAAAAGCCCCTTCTAATTTATGTGAAACTGATTTGATATGTGACTTGTAGTTGTAGCATTCAACAAATTATCCTTAGCCTGAAAAAATAAAAAAAGCCACTATATTCTGCTCTGTTGCTGTCTTGTTTCTACTGAAAAGCTTTCAAAAATCAGGGGAGAAATCCCTGGTGATTTTAACAGTAGAGAACTCAGCTTTTTTTATATGCTTTATCCTCTTTCAGTACTCTTTAGACATCACTGCAGAGAAGACAAAACTTTCAGGAGATATTTCTTAAATTATTAGAATAGGAACTGTGTTTTGAGTTTGCAATATAAATATATAAAAGTCAATAACTGTTCAGGGCTTTGCATAGAAGGAGTTTTTATTTCAAATGACATCAATTAACAGTTCCATGTGATTTCAGTAAGTAATCTTTATGGAATAAGATTGAACTCAACATTCTCTGATATAAGTTTTTTAATTAAACGAATTTATTAACTTTTTGATAAAGAAAGGTCTCTCTAGCATTTTAGGTTGTTGATAGTTCCTTTCTTTTACTGCTTAAAATTGTTTGCATCATTTCAAATAACTCTATCCATCCTTACACAAAGTTATTCAAGAATAGCAGAAAAAAGTCAATTCTCCTAAAGCAAATTCATATATCAGACATAAAGCCAAAACAAATTTGCTGTTGCATATTTGTAGTTTATATCTGTTGCACCTGAACGTAATGAAATGCAAATTGTTAGTTAAAACCAAAGTAATAAAAGAATATCCCTTCAATGTAATTTTCTTACTTGCAAAATTTGGCAGGTTTTTCCAAGACCTTAAAGATTAAAAATAGCCAAAAAGAATGAATGCCTGATCAGGAACTTGAATCCTGTTGATTCTCTCCTCATGAGCTGACCTTGCTTCAGCAATTTAAGAAACTCGTTACCACAATGAGTTATTCCCATGATAGTAACAGATAACATAAACTAGATTGCTTGCCTTCACAGACTCTGGAATGCCAGCCATATACTTAAGTGGTGCTGTTTCTTTTCTTTTCCAAGTACCAATTAACCTGAGGGGAAATTCAAGGTGTTTGTACATAGCCCTAACTGTTTAAAATCTGATTTTCTGCCACCATCTCTGAGTGCTCATGCAACATACTGACATCTATAGGCACAGAAAACTATTTGTCTGGTTGAGCTCTTCTCATTAATCTAAAAAAAAAAAAAAAAAAAAAAGGGAGTTTTCAAACTTTGATGCATTTACAAAGTCTTTTTCACATTTTCTTTTTGGCCTGTGTTGTCGTGCTTTTGCATTTAAATTCTCAGATATTATATTGTTTATTTTCTTCCAGTCTGAATGCAAATTACAATTTTTTAATTGTAAGATAACTTTTATTGAAGATGGAGTCTTTTTTTCTTTTTCTGTTCAAAATCTTAATGATGAATGTTCATTGTGCAATAATATTCTTTGAGGCTGTACACAGTCACTTGAATTTGTAGACATCAGAGAGCAAGCCAAGAATAAATTACACCACAGGCCCTGGACTGATGCACTACACCACAATTTAATGGCTAACATAGATATTCCTATTGTTTACTTTGAATCTCCTTCCTATGATTTGAGCACTTCCCATGATAACATCAAGCATTTTGTGTCTTAGGTTTTACCTTTTAATTTGCTTTTATAAATGACCCTTACTTTCTCTTTTGGAAATTCTTACCCAGTAGGCTTTATGCTTTTAATGCGTTCCTTCAAGGATGTAGATAATGCATATTTTACCATGACTATTATGAAATGGCTCTTATAGCCATTATGCCTGAAATCAGATTCTTCACGGCTGTATCATGTACCACAAAAAGCTAAATAGAGTATTTATCTATATGTAAACTTATATATATTATAAGAATATAATTAAATGGAAAAAAATAATTTACCTAGCAATGGAATATATCAAAGACTGAGGATTCCACATTAAAAATAAGGTATAAAGTCTGCTAAAATGGTAGAACACCTTCAAAGCAAAACATTTTTAATAAAAGCAGTTTCGCATTCATGTACTACAGGCAAAGTCTTAAATCTATCATAAATATAACTGCTATTATTGTATGATGGAACAGTGAAAAGCAGATGGACCTTATTTGCAATAATGTAGCTGGGCTGAAGGTATTTTTCCACTTCTCTTCCTGCATTAATAATGACAGGTGGTGTTGAAGATAATTTTAACCAGATTATGATGAGCTGTAGTTCAAATTCAAAGACTTTTTTTTTTTTTGGCTTCACATGCTTGGTATATGAGTGAACATACTTTTAAATGCAATTCTTCAAAAACAACATTTGAAGATTTGTGTGTGTGGGAGCTGATGAGGTTCTTGCCTTTTCTGAAAAGAATTCTTTGAAAAACTTAAAAAAGGCGTATTTCAAAAAAAGATTCTTCTGACTTTCATGTGAAGATACTTATTTTGATATGAAAATGCTTGTAAATGGAATTTCCAAATAGCAGATTCCCTCCATCTGAAAAAAGGATCACAAACTAGGTGGAGAACAAAAAAGAATTCTGTGCTTAGTTTAGACCTTGCAAGCTGACAAGGTACTGTGTTAATTGCAATCTGCTTGAGAGGCAGATTCTCTTTTTAGGAGAATAAGTGTATACATTTATGTGGTACTTGGTTTTCCTCACAGCTCTGTGAGTTACCTTCAAAGATAGCACAGCCCTTGAAGAGAATTTCAGTTTCTTACTCACATTCTTTGAGTTTCACCTTCTGTGTTATGTGTATTTATTCATATGAATGTATGCAGATATATGCAAATGACTGCATAAGCTGGAAGTTTCTAGAGTTGTTTAACTCTATGTAGGGGGAAAACAAAGCACTATGGTGCTTAGTTTATAACTTAAGTAGGCAAAAATATGCTTTGGGAAAGGGTTAATACTTTTAGCAGCCCTATTCAGCTGAATGAAAATATATATTAGTGAAATATTAAATAGAGAATTCATACTTTCTATCATTCCTTTGTGATGAAAAGTTTCATTTTATGAAAAGCTAAGTATGTTTTTAAACTGCAAATATAAATAAAGAAAAAAATGCATTGAGTCTAGTCACAAATTGGTTTTGAGTGACATCTGAATTACCAGGCTTCAGTAGTTGAAAAAAGGTAGCTACAGGTATTATTTGATTATTTCAAAAGACTGCTTGGGAAAAACACTATAAAGAACAGTGGCAATTGACCATATAACCACTCATAGTGTTTGAATAATTATATTTTCTGTGAATGTTTATTCAGAATGTAGAATGAAGAATGCCTGGTAAAGCTAAAATTCTATGCAGTTTGATTATGCTATCTGATGTCCCTCTGCAAAAGTATCAGAGTATCTCTGATACTCTGAAAAAATATCTCTGCAAATGCATCAGAGTAATAACAAGGTGCTGCCTCAGAATGTGCTTGAATTCATTTTTGTCATCAAGAACCTGAGGGAAAGCTGGTGGCAGATTCCATGGGAGCCCAGATTCCAGGGAGCCCTAAGGTCAGGGGCTTCTATCTCCTCTTTGTAATCAGCTGACTTTCTTTGCTAGCTGTTTTGCCCAGCTGAATCCTCACCCATACTTTCAGTAAGCTTTCAGTCTAGTTAAAAATGAAGTTTAAGCAACAATGAGTCACATCAGTAGTGAGTTTTTATCACCTGGGCTAGGGTTATACATAACCATAACTTCAGAAAATCCTTAGAAGATTCAAAATAATGCTTGTCCTTTTCAATGTGAGCTCACTGCGACCAATGAAAAAGTTATTCAGAAGACAAAGATGTATTTCCCAAATCAATTCCTTATCACAAAGATGATCTCTATAAGATTCAGTTTTTTCTTTAAAACACCTCATAGATTTGAGGATTGTTGAGTATTTCAACTTGATAAGAAGTATTTGGTAGATCCTTGTAGCATGCTGTTAGGTCTCACATGCATAGTGCAATTGCTTTGCACAGTAATCATTTTCAGACTTGGGCTTTGTTACTTACTGCCCAAAGCAGCCAGGAAATTGGCAATACTGGGAGATATCTGCTGCTGAAATTGCAAAATTTGTCAGCTGACAGGCTACAAGTTAGACTAAAATTTCATCCTTGATTCTATGATACTTTTATCTTGGTTCAGTCAAATGCAATAAATCCAATTAATTTAACTAAACCACTAAATGAAGTTGTTCAGCTACTTCTATTGCAGTTTAAATGAGGTATTTTTCAATGTAATATAAATTGGGGTCTGTTTAAGCTAAACTGAAACAAACTGCTTTTAAACTGAGTTATACATACACAATGAAGTTTAACTAATTCACTTTATGAAAAAAAACTTAATAACCCACAAATCTCTTGTGTGAACAAAACTTTATTCTTCCTAAACCAAACTGGCAAAAGATCATTAAATATGGTTTCCACGTCTTAGTAGAAAAATACAGAACAAGTTGCATTTGACACATGGTAATCAGAGCACATCTGTACTTCACTGATATATATCAGATAGAAAGTAAAGTTATGAAAGAAAAATTTGGTTTTGTTAGAATACAAGAGCAAGGGTAAACACTGAAAAATTATTTTGTGAGAAAATATAAATAAATTAATCAGGTCTCTAAAAAGCAAGTCCTTGTATCATTAGGGAGAGGTAAGAATAAAATGCGCAAAATATCTTGGTTCAGGTGATAAGTTCTTCACTATAATGAAGATGGTGGAACTGCGATGATATATTTATATTATATAATGATCTACCTTCTTCTAACATACTACTGAAATGTGATTCTTTCATACACAAACGTGAATGAAGACTAACAAAACTTCAGAGAAAAATATTAAAGATAAACCATTAATATTCTTCAAGCATGTGCCTCGCTTCTATCAAACTCCTGAATAAAGAGAGACTTAAGCTCATACTTGTAGATTTACTCCCACTGAGACTCTGCACCATTATTATCTCTAACCATGTAAGTACAGGTTCTCCTGTGTTGTAGTGGAGTATGACTGAAAAAAGAAATTGCTTTTGACTTCAGAATAACAGAGTACCTTGGAAATATTTTTATTTCAGCAACTTGAGGCCTCTTCATGGACAAGAGGCATTTTGAGTAGTATAGCTCTGTTGCAAAAGAAGAATATTTTTACTGGTATAGATATCATTCATGGATCATACTTAATGGGAAATTTTATTGAAGATCACTTTCATCAGATTTTGATATAGTTTTTTATATTTGACTTCACGGAATTCTTCCCCAGCAAACAGTAAACATGTTTATTGTAGGCAGCTCAACAGCACTCCCACATGTGCTAAATGTAGCAGGATAGATGTCCTTATTGTGACATCAGGAAAGGATAAAGGAAGAGGTGCTTCACAAAAATATCACAAACACTTCATTTCTGAGGCCCTGGAGTTGTTCAGGCACATTCATGACTTAGAATTATATTGAAGCCTTTACTTGAGAAGCCCTGTGTTTGATATTGTGTTGCCAAACCATCTTCTGGTCTTACACAAGAAAAGCCTGGAGAAAAAATGTTGAACAGCTTCTCAGCAAGATGAGAGCCTCCCCTTCTAAAAGAGGAGCCTGCCCTAGAAGAAGCATGAAGCTGGAGATTATACCAGGGCAGGGCTGTAGTTGTATGTTATGATTGCCCTATAACACTGTCAGACATTTGGGTGGAAAGAGCCTGAGACCATAAGTTAGATCACTGAGAAATTTATGATTTCTCATCATTCATTGGTGATGAGAAAACATTAAAAAAAGGGATAAAGATCCATCTTAAATAGGTACTGTATTTTCATAGCAGAGGGCTGACATGGACTGTCTAACTCTTTTTTAACTGTATGTTTTATTCAGGATAAAATGCTGCCAGAATTCAGTTATTTAAAAATAAATAAGCAGCAGCTTGAATGCAGATAAAGGTACCCAACTCCATTAGGAAGGATTTTTTTCTGCAAGTCTGAAAGCAGGCATTATCCTTCTTTGATAGAAAAACACAGCTGTGCAGTGCTGAGATACTAATGTGTTCTGCATTCAGCAGATTGTAGGGAAAACAGACATTCTTATTTTGGATACAATTCAAACTTTTGGCAGAGTCTTACAGCTTCTGAGGTCATTTGCATCACTTCATTACAATGCACACACATTGTTCATACCTTGTTATATGCCAATTGAGTATAAGTAAGTATTTGCATATTATTGCTCCACAGCTTATTGAGAGGCATTTCATTTCAGAATTTTAAATATTTAGTGACCAGGTGTTTAACTGTCAAATAAAAATAATCATGTCTGTTTCTTATGAGGAAAAAGTCTAACCAATTCAGTAAGATATTCTCAATACCAAGCCAGTGAAGTGTGTCAAAATGTACTGAGCTAAATTATTTTCTCATTTAAAACAGCGTAAGTGTGCAATTATTCATCTGAAGCAAAATGCACACCACCAGATATATTTGATTTTAATTAAAATTAGAATGTGGACTCTAGCAATCACTATGTTAGTGATGTTTTATATTAAAACACAAATACAACGGACAAAATCATTAGTCATGCAAAGAATAAAGAAAACAGAAGAACAAACATAATTTAAGCTTCTTCGCCATTTTTATTTTAACTTTTTTTCCAATTATTCACATTTCATATTTTTTCTGCAATGTTTTCAGTGATTTTGTTTGTTTGTTTTTAATTGATTGCTGTTAGACTCTTTAGCATGCACCTAAATGAAAATAGATTGATTTTTCAAAGTCATAAAGCATCTTCTGTGCTCCTTGATTCAGTAGCTTTCATTATTTGACCATAGAATGACTATTAAGAATGTAATGGGATCATAAAAAAGACAGATGTTGCACTGGGTTATGTCAGGTAAGGTATCTCCACTAGAAGTAGGAAGATATTGAATCTGTTTTAGAAGGCATGGCTGAATTTTCATACAAAATGCAGAGTATAGTCCCAGTGTTTGCAGCCAAGAACCAAGTATTCAAAAACAAAGGATGTAAACAGAAGCTTTTGGGATGATCAAAGGTTTGGAGAGCTTGCAAGAAATGACAACGAGGATTCAAATTATTCAGTTGAATACAGAAAATTGTAAGAAAGATGGCTAGAGGAGGGTGTTATTTTCCTGATATCTCTTTGTGCCTCTGTGACTTACAGTATTAGAAACCTGCTGAGATATAGAAAGCTATGCCATACTACCAGCCATCCTTGCCACTTTATGTGTACTGTGAGTAGTATCATAACCATATGTCTGAGATAAGTGGCTTGAAGTGTGCACACAGTAATTGAGATTTCCATGCATTATGTATTTGTATAGTGGCATAATGATGTTTTCTAATTTGTCCTCTTTTTTTGGTTTCCTACTTTCTTTATTAGAAAATAATTCATCTTTTCTCTCTGTCTTTCCATTTTTGTTGACTTTTTTAGGTCTACAATCATTCCAAAGGCTCTTTTTTGACTAGTTACACCTAACTCATATATACTAATTTATATAAGCAGAGATTTATGTTTTTCTCTCTGTGCTTTACTTTGAAGCACTTAGCCCTGAATTTCTTTCACATATTATTTATTCAAATATGTAACTGGTTCTGGTCCTGGTGTGCAGCCTACATCTATATTACTAGACCTAAAAGAACTCAGACAGAGACTGAATCACTGGTTCAAGTCCATATTTGTACATTGTTCAGCTAAGTCCCTGACATGTTTTTGTCCTATGCCATCAAATCATTGCCTAGACAATTTACAAGCACCATTTTGGCCTTCAAAACAGGGCTTTTCAAATGCAGCTCCAAGGCAGGAAATAGTTTATTGCTCAAAGTTTATTAAATTAAGTTTATTTTTCAAATCATGACTGTATAGTTTACAATTAGAAAATATTTATTATATTAAAGGGAGATATTCTACTTAAATTTGCTAGGTTTGTCCTATTTTTACATAGAGGCAATAGGCCATTGCTTAGCAGCAATTTTTGCTATGCCCCCACTTAGATTTGCCTTTATGTTGCTGAAAGCCTTGAAATTTCTCCTCAGAATTTTGTGATTGCAGCTCTTCATCTCTGCTCTGTCGTGGGAATCTCTGCCAGCTCATGACTTTTTGGGGGCCTGGTGCTCAGAACAAGTGTTTGGAATGTGCCAGTTGTGTCATTTCCAGTGCTGTGATAAGAAAAGGATCGCCTTGCATGTCCTTCAGAAACTCTTTTTGCTTCTTAATATGCTAATTGCTAATTCCACGTCTGTTTAAGGAAAATATTTTCTAGTGTTCTTATGATTCTGAGACCTCCAGCACAGGTAACATATGTTTTGTTTGCTTCCTTTAAATATCCCAACAATTTAAAGGAGATTTTTCTGGTGTCAAGACTATAATTTATTTTGAGTATCTTATCAGATGCCAGTATTTCATTGCAGTGTATAGATATTTCTTCTTTATTCATGGACTTTGAAAGAGAATGATTGATGAATGGAGTTACTCCATCAGAGGTAATGATTAAAGCTTCAGCTTTGAATACTCACTCTAGATTATTTCTTTTACCATTTTAACTTAAAGCACTGAAATCATAAATGTTTCATTAGGCAAGTTTAGAGCCTTCAAACTAAGAAAGTATTCCGTTAAGTCATACAACAGATAAAAGTTTGAAAATTTTCTGATAGAAGTGCTGAGGGCAGGTTTATGAGCCTTTTGCTTCATGATACCTTATTTTCAGCCTATTTTTCACCTAAATAAAAAAAGAAATGAAAGTTTTAGTCTGAAAAACTTCTGCACACTTTCTTTCCTTTTGTGTAAATCATTGAGAAAAATAAAGAGGAGAGTGTGTACATAAAGGAGGAACTGAGTTCTTTGTAAAATAAGCAACCCCTCTATGAATTCACAGCCTTATAACTATGACCCCTAATATTCTCCTAAATCTTCAAAATATAAGTGAATAGATATTTTGTTATTATTAAAATAACTTTTCTACAGTGTTTTAATCTTTCCTTTCTGCATTTGATGTTCTCCTGCTTGGAAAAATAAGCATGTTTACATCTTCATCTGCTGACAAGGAATGGCCTCATCTGATATATAGGTCTAGACTGTATTGAGAGGATTGCCAGTTGTTTCTTGTTGGTTTATTTATATATGGGTTGGGTTTTTTTATTATCAGTATCACATTTAGAACTCTAAGTGTTCTATGCTTTTACATACCTGCAATGCCAAAACACTTTAACACTTAATATTTTTTTTTCAATTTAGAATTAGTATTAAGAGGTAACATCTTGATCATTGTTTAAGTGCGAAACAAACCTACACCAGTCCAGCAACAAGCAATTAAAACTGGATCTTAAGAAAAGTTTGATAAAGGATCCATAAGAAAGCCTGTAAAAAATATTTGATCACCAACATGCTATAACTAAACACATACTGAGAGTTATTATTTTCAGCATTTTTTCTGTTTCCTGTAGAAAAATTTTAAAATAAATTTTCCTTGTCCAATTTTCTTTATTTTTCAAATACACAGTAAACTATTTTAAAAATAGATGGAACTAGATTCATCTCCACATGTCCTGTTTTCCAAACATTTAGAAATCTGTGATGTGTACACTTTTACATACAGCACAGAAAGGGCAGCTCACTGGCCAATGGCAGTTTATTTGAACTTCCATAAAGTTTACACCTCTTCTATAAAAAGTCATTTAGAAATTAAAATTGAAACACTGCCTAAAGCTTGCTTCTTACCTTTTAATTTTAAAAATCCAAGATTCCAGCATTCTTTGGCCTCACAGGCAAAACTGAGGTTCCGTTTTAAACTAAAACTACAAGGGTGCAGTGCTGTAAATATCAGACTGTCAAAAGCATGACTATTTCCATACTAAACCTTTAATCTGTCTTGATTAAAATTATAACTCCTGTAAAATTATAATTTCTGTATATTGTGTTATAGTATCTAAATTACTGTACAGTACCCCATCTTCCAGCAGAGTTATGATAAAAGTTCCCAGAAAGTTTTCCTGTGACAACAAATACTGCACTTACATGTTGGACTTAACATGAGTCCTGCTTTGAGATGTTTGAAGTTTGATGGCTTTGGCAGCCATTCATGTCCAGAGAATGTTAGAACGTTGATTTGAAGAAACAGAAAGAGATGTTCACATTAGCTATTTTTCTACTTCTCTCTCTACAATGGAAAAAATACAAGGGAAAATAGAAATGTCAGGAGGTTTGCCTGGGTCTCTGGTAAATCCTTTGCCATGTTGTGCTACCATTTATGTCTATTTGATTGCCAAAATAAAGAGGATGCCCAAGTTAGGTTATGTGTTATTTTTATTTTATTAACTCCATCCTTGGTCTCTTGTTCCCTTTTTCTTGCTTAGTGCCATTACAGACATTTCATTTATGAGTACTATCAGCAGTTATGAAAGAGCAATAAAAATGATTGAGGGTCTGGAAGGGACTGATTTATGAGGAAAGGAGAAGAGCTAAATATGGAGCGCCTGTCTAAATAATGATTCATGAATGGCATGCTAAATATCTGTAAGTGCTTTAAGGGGGCAAATGAGAGAGGAATCAGGTAGGGTGGCACCAGGAGTGATTGAATGGAAGTGAAGGAAGGATTTAGGCACATTTTCTTGTATAGTCGTATTTTTCTAACAGTAAAACTGCATACAACAAGAAAAAGATCTCTTGGGGGTGCTTAAAGCAGTGCTGCCACATGACTGGATCAAGTGTACCACCAGGATGCTTAAAAAAAACAGTCTCTGAATTGGCCATAGCTATAGAAATTGCTTTTTTACACATATTTCAAGGTGTTCTGCAGCTAGTGCTTAACACCTTGGGATACCTTTTTGGTCAGGTGATGAGCATTAGGGAGCAAAATCAATATAGACACAGATGTTTACAAATTATGACATAAATCACAACCTTAATCTTCAATGCTTCCATTTGTAGCACAAAACTAAGAAAGAAATGCTTTGTCTTGCAGTATAGTTACAGGGATCAAAAAGTCTCAGTCCCTGGTTCCATCCTTTATTTATGGATATTTGAAACTATTTGCCAATCACCAACATTGAGATGTAATGACTGTGTAGTTTTTGAGGTTCATGATTCCATGGTCGGACTTGATGTGTATGTCAGGTTCCCCTGAGCAGAGCAGGAAGGAAAACTTCTGCTGATCATCTGATACTGACCATTCTGGTATATCACATGGATATTCTTAAATTGTGTAAAAGGAGCCAAGAGAAATAAAAAGTTTCATTCATTCCCAGCAACATTTTATTTTCTGTTATGCACATAAAATTTTATTCACTTTAATTTGCAATTTCATTAAGTTTGTCAGTTCAGCTCCTAAACAAAATAATCTGACTGACAGCTGCCAATCATGTGAAAAAATGCTTCCATTAATTTTAAATCCCAAATATCCACCTACCTGCAAAGCTAGATGACTTAAAAACATTCACCACACTAAGATTAGGGAGAGAAAGCCAACCACAAAATATCTCAGAAGAATAATAGTGAGACAAGCAGGAGAGGAGGACTTTTAATGCCAGGGAAGTTGCTCTCCTCTTTTTAGAAGATCCAGCATTCCCTTGTTTTTACTACGTGGAGTTAGAAAGACAACGATTAGTGACTGTTTCCCCTACTCTGACATTTTATAACCTTATTTCTCTATTAGAACATCCTGTTGGATGTGGAATGATTCAAAATGTAGTTCCATTTCAGCTCCTTCATAAGATGCATTCCTCAGGATGTGAAGGAATAGTACAGGATGGTGCATCTATAAAAGGATATGAAATAGAATTGCAGAAATGTAGAGTAGCTAAGGTTGAATGAGGATGTTAAAGGTCATCTGATCTACCAACCCGGCTCAAGCAGGTCTGCCCACAGCCAATTGCTTAGGACTCTATCTAGACAGTTTAAGAATATCTACAGGGATGGAGACTCCACAACCTTCCTGGGCAACCTGTGCCAGTGCTTGGTCACCCTCTTAGTGAAAAAGCATTTCCTGATGCCCAGAAAGAACCTCCTATGTTTTGGTGTGGGCCCATTGCCTCTGGTCCTGTCACTGGGCATCACTGAGATGCTTTTGCTCCTTTTTCAGACATCCTTTCCTCAGTTTACTCTTGAAGTTTGGTCATGCACTATTAACAAAGAAGTTCTCTTTTCACAGTTGGTCTCCTAACATACACCCATTCAAATCTTAGCATAGAACTTACCAATTCAGGCTAGAAAATATGCAGTACGATCTGTGAGCCAATCAAGAATCACTTCATTTGATGTGATTTTTTATGTCTTCAGAGAGATCTGTTAACTGATGGTCTTTGGATTCTTAGCATGCAAAGACTATTAACTTTCTTTATGATTGCTAATTTTGTGTCTTGCAGAAAAGACTCTCCACTAGCTTTCATATTTTTCTTCTTTTACATCATACTTCTTACAAGAACTAGAAGAATTGTTATTATCATAATAAATTATATCTAACAGTACCCATGAAACAACTTTCAGGAGAAGGATTTTTTCTAAATCATCCAGTCCTGAATCCTAAAAGCTATTTTGGACTTGCTTGGGTTTATGTGCTAGTGTTAATTACAGAACCAAGTAAAATACTAATATTTCCTTTCTAGAATACTGCAATAGGTGTAGAGGTTGCACCATATATAATCCGTGTTCATAGATAAGTATGACTAATGTTTAGTCATCATTAAGAAAAATGCATACATCAAAAAGAAATCTGTCCTAAGGCACTATGCATGAGTCACAGAAACCATAGTATTATATTCAGAATAATAATCAGACAAGAAATAAGAGACTCCTAAAATTTGATGAGGTCATTTAGTTAAAAAGTGCATTCTCAGTTTGTCTAAAGCTACAGACCAGGGCTACATGCACTTGGTTTTTTTTCTTTTAAATTCTATTAAACAACCACATGCAATGGAGCTATAGATTACCATAACATTAGTCCACAATCACAATGAGGTAATACAAAGTGTCTGCAGTTTCTGTTTAGTAATCATGTTGCCTGCATATTATGGGAATCATTGTGATGAAAACAAACATCTGTGTAATAGACTGCCTGCCTTATAGGTGAGTAATCCTTATTGTATCACTGTAGGTGATCGGGACACCATAAAAAAAACACTCAAAAAACACTGCTTCAAAGGTGGCTGAGTCCAGATACCCAAAAATAGGTAGGAGATTTACTTTTTAAGAAAGTTTAGGACTCAACAAAGCTGCACCACTTTTTTCTTCTGCTTGTAAGGGAAGGAATAATACAGGAACTGTTGTCATAAGTTCCTCACAAATCACACGGATTTCTTTTTCCTTTTTTTGGGAGTAGCATAGCTTCTGGAGAAAGGATGTTTTGAATTAGCTGCTTCTTTTTCATGCTGTCCCTTATATATATCTCAAAGAAATACCTTTTTTTCCTTTTTTAAAATTCTTTTTCTTTTCTCCTAAAGTGGTGGACTAACAATAAATGAATATAATTTTTTAGTATAGTCTGCAGCATCGTGTTCTTTCAGTTTGGTTTGTACCTACTGCTAATGTGAAGGAAAAGCAGCTACTGCAAAATCCTGGTGTCTTGAACTGTTGCTGAAATTTTATATGTAGTCTAGGTTTATTCAAGAACATGCTTGCTCAAACACAAATAATCTACTCTAAAAGTAAAGGAACTGTAAATTTTAATGTCATAATTTCTTTATACATTCCATAAATTTGAGAACTGCCAGGCAAGTTTCTTCTATACAAAGATAAAGATATTTCAACACAGGTTTTGAAGTAATAATGGAGAATCTTTTTCCACTTGTCCATTTGTGTCTTGCTTCTTGTTTTTCTGAGTTGTCTTTCAGCTATTGATAGCAAAACCATAAACACAGGGCAACATAAATTAATGATCCTAATATTTCGGTTCCAAATTACATTCTTCACTGCTCCAGTCCTGGAGCTAGCAGCCAGTCCTGAGTTAGTTGAAATTGTTGGCTATTATCTAACACTACAGAGCTGGAAAAATTGCTTTAAAAACAGCAAGTTAAGCACAACAAACAACTTGAAAGTGGAAAAGAGAAAAAAAAAAGCACAGTTTTTTTCTAGAAAGGTTTTCTATTTAGGCCATTAATCACCTCATAAAATAAATCTTAAGAAGTCACCTTTGTGATGTGGTGTTTGGCTATCCTTGACACTGGAGATGCAAAACAGGAGGTTAATTTGAAAATGTTTTGTTTAGGATGCTCTGTACTTCACACGGTATACTAGACATACAGAATTTGATTTTATCCTGTAACAGAAAATAAAATGTATTAACAAAGTACTTTGTTGATACTTATCTTATTGAAGAAGAAGACTTCGGACTGATGACAGCAGGTTTGGTGATTAACTGTGGTCAAAAAACACAATGCTGTTAAAGATTCAACTTCTTTATAATGCTGGTGTCTTTTTACACCCCACAGAGATAATGACTGGGTTGCTAGGAAACTTACTTGAGTTTAACAAAGGGTAATGTAGGCATCTTTTCGTTGGAAATGATTCATGAGCCAAAAGCTGTGTTCCTTAAGGAGCTACTTACCCTAAAATGCCTTTATTTTGTTTTACAATGAGTGGACAGGTGCACTTGTCTCTTCACAGAAACATTTTAATGTATTCTACTGTTGCTAGAGTGTATAAATGTACCTTAATCAAACTCCAAGGAGGATATTTCCTTAAGACTTGATGGGATCAATCTGTTTTCAGAAATACATAAATGTTCAAACTATATCAGTGGAAGAACCAAAGGACCTTACATTTCTTACCTGAGTCTGTCCCCAGCAAAGTAATTCTACAAATTTAACATCATGCAAGCAGGAGGTTGGAGGGGGAGAGAGTTATTCTTTGGTTTTGTTTTTATGAAGGAGAGCCTTAGCTCTGAATCCCCTTTCCTTAAGACAAGCCTGCTTTTGTGAGTTTTTTTGGTGCTGTCCCTTCACCTCTCCATCCTTTCTTCTACAGTTTCAAAATAGAATAGGCAGCTGCAAAAATGTTCTTGTGCTTTCTTCCTCTGAACTACCACAATGCCCAGGATCATTCAGACAACTCCAGGGGTAGGTGGCTCACCTAGGTGATGGCATGATGACTTAGATGTTCCCCCCTTTTCAGCACCATCCTCTAGACAGGGTTTAGAAAGAGTTGCCATTCAGGGATTAGCCTATATGAAGCCAGTGAAGCCACTAATATGCCTCTTTTCTTATTTTTAGGGGCATTTCCCACCAGGCCACAACTTTTCTCTGATTCATATTTATTGCCCACAAATTTAGACAGACTTTGCAACATTTTTGTGAAAATATTCTACATAGACATTCTATGTGTTGGTTGAATGCTATTGGTTTTATCCTTTTTGAATTGTATTAAAATTTGCTGCGAGCTTTCTTTTCTCAGAGTAACCATGGCAGCATAATTACCTATTCTGCTATTTCCTTCTTCCCCTGTTATCATTATTTTTTTCTAGGGGATCATAAGTATATATAAAAATAAACCCCCACATTGAAATAATATTAGGAGGCTTTGCTGATATTTTTATCCTCACAATTTTATGACCACTGAGAGTGGATTTGCTTTTCTCATTGGGAGTATGGTAGCTATCACTTGCACTGTACTGGCCACTTTAACATTGTTGAGATCATAGAAATTTCTTCAAAACTCATGTCTGATGCTCTTCAGTGGAACAATTTATATCTATTTCTTGCTGTCAAAAGAATAATGATATAAGTTTAAAATAGCAAGTCAAAGAGAAAATGAAAATAGATCTTATGGACTTCAGCCTATAATCACGGTTGCTGATTACAGTCAGTATCTGAAATAGTAGATATTCAGAATACTGAGCATGGGTTCCAAGTTTACTAGTGAATATAACTTTTTAGTTTTAAATATCATCTCATAAGCAAAATTATTTTTTTAAACATCAGTCAAAAGTTGTCACTTTATCTATGAAACAGATTATCCTAAAGACTCCAGAAATTCCTCTGTAGAACTCATATCACATGCTTCTTTATGGCTTTTTGTTTTGGGGTGGTTTTTTGTGTGGATTTTTTGTTGTTGTTGTTGTTGTTTTGTTTTAGTTTGATTTGGTTTTTGGATTTTTTTATTATTTTGTGGGGTTTTTTCCTATTTTTTTTTGTGCATGTGTAACTGCTAGCATTAAACCTATGTTAAAGCCAGGAATAGCTCAATTTAGAAAAATATTTATATTGTGAGCTAGATTAATCTAAAACAGTGGTAGGAAAGAAGTATTCCAGTCCTTGGACATCCCAGAAAAGGTAAAATAAGACTTAATCAGTTTTTAATCTATAAAAAAAATCAGCAATTAAAACTATGAAAGTAATGAGAAAAGCATTTTTATTGTTAAAAAAAAAATTGTAAAACTGGGATTTGATTAAGAAAATGAATGTAACTGTCCTGACTACAGTAGAAGGAAATTAAAAGGTGAGAGAAGGGAGACTTGTGAAATTTTGGAGAATTAAATCTCGTGAACTCAGCAAGGTAATCTGAAAAATAAGCAGTTTATATCACACCTCCTATCTCTATAAAATGCATGCTATTTTTCAGATTTTATATGTAAGTATGTAACAGTTCCAACTGTGAAAGCAAAAATCAATATTATAAATGTGATTATTGTGCAGAGATTATATAAGAATAATTTGTCAATTTATTCAATTCTGCATTACTGAGTTTGAAAGAAGGAGAAAGAATCAAGGGCTTGTTTTGAAGGAGAACTGAAGAAACACTGATCCTTCGTGAGATTGACTGAATTTGTGTTGAACACAAAAAGCCCGGAAAACTGCTCTCTTTGAATTCCACAAGATCAAATATGCCACTGACTGAAATTTTTGATGAGCAGAAAATTGACAGGTCTGATGATCCTGTGAGACACTTTTATTTCATTGTCTTTACTGAAATATAGTCACATGTTAATTAATGCTTCCTCTCAGACCTTTGAGCAACATTTTCACATCTGCTGTATTCAGTAGTAGTTTTTATTCATTTTTGCATCCAAAATGCTGCAGAGATCAGTCTGTGCTGTATGACATAAAAACAACTAGAAGGCAAAAGCTTCAATCAGATCAAAAAGTTAAAATTTCCTTTTATATTAATATTATAAATTGCCTTCAAGTGAACAAAATCAACATTAAAAATAGTGACTGGAAGGCTTACATTCACAGATTTGCTAACAAACTTGGCAAGCAGAATAAACATAAGCAGTGATAAAGGAAGAGCTGCAGCTTAGTTCTTGTGAAGATTGGGCTGATCTAGCAACAAAAGCACAAATTATGGCATTAAATAAAATATTCAGGTAATTATTAAGGTTATTATTATATTATTGTTCAATATATTATTCAGGTTCATCTGACCACAAAGATATCATCAGTCAGGTCAGTAACTTAAAAACTGTTTAGTACTCAGTGATCCTGTACAGGTCCAGAACTTCTAATTGTGGACATGTTATTTGAGGATCCTGCTTCACACCAAAGGTCTGTGTTTTGTGTGCCTGTATTTTACCTAGAAAGTAGGCCATCCAGATTCAGTTCTTTCCTTCCTGTAACAACATTCAAAACCAAAATGTCTGTTGGGAGATTGTACCTTAGTCAACAAAGTAAAAAATCTCCACCATTTTGAAGGATTGATTCTACAGTGAAAACCTCAACAGAGGAAATTTGTAGACAAGGATGCAAGAAACTACAGCCTTGCAAATGATGCATTCTTTTATAATAAAATATACTAATTCTGTTCTGTTTGTGCATTTTGTGTTTCAAAACCACTGCTAAAAGATTGAATAACATCTTTCAGAGAACATATCCAACACTGATCTCTCCAGATGGTCATCTTATTAATGAACTTCCCAAAGCCCTGTGGATCCATACCCCTTCCTGCAGTGATACAACTTCAGAAACTTATCTCTAGCATGAATAGCAAATAGTATAACACCTGGTGCTTTTGATGGAAATGCAAATTTTAGGTTGGACTCCCTCTCACTTTTACACTGAAGACCTGAGAAGGAGGTGGATATCAAAGGAAAAGAAATGCTTAACACAGGAGTCAATATAAGATTAACACAGGGTGGTTTCTAATAAACAGACTTTTTATTTTTTTTAACATGTGACCTAACTATGCTTGTTCATTGTGTGAGATTTTTAGGTTACAGTTCTAGTACTTAACGAAGCAAGTCTAATTTTAATTTATGATCAACATGGTTAAAATTCAAACACTTCCAACAACTTGTAGTTAGCCAAGTTGTTCATTAGACCTATCACTACATAACTCAATAACTAAAGAAATGCCAGATGGTTAATTAGGCATGACATCTGAACTAAAAATCCATACTGTGATCCATACAGTTAGCTGTTCTCACTCCTGAAATACTCCATGCAGAACTCAGTATCCAGATTTCCTAGGACCTATTTTGTAACACAGGGACAGCAGAATGAGCTCATTGCCAATTTGGCCCTACAATTCCATTAGCCAAAAATGCAGCCCAGTAGGAGTTTTTCAGAGCAAAGGTTTTGGTGCTGAGGACCTGACTCACACAGTATGGAGGGTTCAAGGTTAAACCTTGTAGCTTTAATGCCTGCAGCAGTGAGAAGACATTGGAATACTTCTAGAGCACATCTGGGTTTTTGTTGTTTTTTTGGTTTTTTTTTTCCACAAAAGGGCTCCTTTGCAGTATTTCCCCAGCTGGGTCAGGGAAACCCGACTAACCCCTGGACAAGGCCTTTAGTTCAATATCATGGCACCAGAATTTAGGCATCTTTTATAGAGAGGTGTCTTGTGTGCCATATTATGCTACTATGCTGGTGATATTGTTAAGAGTGTGGAGCCCCCCATGGGATCAGAGCAAGGCTTTTCCTCCAAAAGCAGATCTACATCCCCTAGTCTTCTACATCACTCCTTGGGCTCCACTGACTCTATTTCCATCAACTGTAGCAGAGCCTTATAGGCCCATACTGTGGGAATGTAGATATTTATCACACAAGCAGACATGAGACACAAAATTGGATGTCTTAATCTTGCACTGGATTTGTTTCTTCAAATCAGAACCTGGCCATGCTGAATCTCCCAAAGGGCTTTACAAGTGCCAGCAGAGTATTCTTGTTCAAATCATTCACATTACTATTATTCAGATCAATATAAACCTTTATAAACTGATCTTTTAAGAATGAGTATATTTTGAAAGGGCAAGTAACTTCAGCAAGAGAATGTCAGGGTCTTAGAATAGACTCAAAAATCTGGCTTCCTTTTGCAGGGAAACAAGATTACTTAACACTGTGTGTTACTGGCAGAATGTCAAGTTTTTAATTTACAACACAAATTTATTTTTGGTTTTGGAATAAATATCTTTATGGACTAAATTTAGGATTTTGACTTCTACAGGAATTATGCAGTAATATAGTAAATTTTAGAATTTAGCAATTTGCAGGGAAATCTTGAAGCCAATGAATAATTCTCTCTGCCTGTTATTAATTCCTCTCTTGCAGAAGAGCAGTAACTCATTTCTCCATGTGCTTGAGGGACAGATTTTTCTTCTTCTCATGCACAGACACAGACAGTACCTCACAGCTGAGGGCTGGGGTCATCTTGCTATATTTAAATCACTTCTGTTAGCTTTATAACCCTCATTTTACTCCATCCACTTTCTTTTACTTCTTTCTGCATCACTTATGGAAACTGAAGGACAAGATCTGCCTGCTTTACAGTGACAAGAGTCCCTCTGTAACAGGCAAAGAAAAAATTTAAAGATACAAATGGGAAAAGGCAGAAAGGCTGGAATATCATTAGCAGGTACATCTGTGTTTTAAGAGAGAAGTTACATTTAGGAGAATTGAACATCAACATGGATGTATTCAGCCCTCTGAGCCAGAAGGCAGGAATAGGGAGAAGAATGAAGCTCCCATAATCCAAGGGAAAATGATCAGTTGTCTGCTACACAGCTTAGACACACACACAGGTCTGTGGGGCTGGATGGGATTCATCCAAGGGTACTGAGGGATCTAGCAGAAGTGCTCCCTGAACCACTTTCAAAACAGAAAGTAAAAAATTTTGAAGAATAAATTTTTCCTGAATTAATATCTTAACACTTGAAGAGAGTCTAAATGTCTTTCAAAAGTTTTGGTTTTCTTCTCCTCAAGCCTTGATATAATTCTATGATCTGATACTCAGAAATCACTTTTACTTTGTATGGAAAATCTGTATTGCTGGAATGATGAGAACTCATTGCAGTGCCATTAAGGTCTTTGCATTTTTAACACAGAGTAATGTTGCAACTGAAAAAAGGACTTGTCATTTTTTCCTCTGCTGTTTTTATGAATTATGCAATTAGTAAGCCATGGCAGGCCACTGCAAGGGGTTTAGAGAACAAGGGCCTTCTCTGTTTTCCATTCCTGATGACCCAGACTTTGATTTATAGCAAATTGAAAACTAGAAATATCTGAGATAATTTTATGTTCAATTTGTTGGGATGACTGAGCTAAATTAAGTTTAGTATTGAGATTATAGCTGACTCATTTGGTGTGTTTCATTAATTTATATAATTTTGTTAAAAACTGCATTCTATGATCCAGACTTATTAAGAGGTGGATCAAAAAAATCAAATTGTTTTCATCAAATTATCACTTTTGAATTTATATTCTTAAGTTTTGGTTTGGTTTGGTTTTAGTTTTTATTACTTTCTGTTTAAAAAAAGATTCTGAAATATCTTTCCAGAAATGTTAATCAACCTTTCAATGTGAAACAAATGCTTTTGATTTGCATCCCATTAGTAAGCATAAACTAAGGTTTGATTCTTAATTCCATTTGTAGTGATGAAAATCAGATAAATTACTTTTGTACAATTTCAACTATTTTTAGTGGATGTTAATGTTTTGTCACTGATTTGAGAAGTACTTTTCAATTTATTTTTCCAACTGATCTCCATGTAGAAAATTCACATCTTCATTTTTCCAGATAAATATAGACAAAATATAATAGAATAGCTTAACTGGAAAAGAAAAAAGTTTATTTTCCAGAGTGCAATTACTTCAAGGTATCATTTTGCACTTTGCGTACATAATAGGAATGGCTTTCAGACACTTCATCTGTGCTTGATATGGAGAAAATGTCATTTATTATGTGGCTGCTAACACAGTTTTTGTTCATTGACCCCAATTATAGGAGCTATCACTGCTCAGGCTTAAGGAAGCACTTAGGCACACACTTGAATTCCATTAGAGGGACTTGTTGAATGGGCAAAGGCAGATCCAGGCTTGAGTGCCTGCTTGAGCAGGGCCCATCTCACAGCCTGGCCCTGCCAGCATCGATGTCTCGTAGCACAGCAGTAATCTCATCAATTCCAGCAGGGCAGCTCGTGCAAATAAAAGGTCAAAATTAAGTACACGTCTGAATATTGGCAGGACCAGAAGCTGGATGTCTTTGTAGTTACCTACAGGGGGCTGCAAGCAAGCCTCATCCACAGTGCAAACTGGCCTCACACATGCTGTCCTCAAAGCCTGAGTGTTGTGTCAAACTGTTGGACTATTCCTTGAGCAGCCACTGTGGCTGCACTGTGGGCCGTGGTACCCCACTGCACAACCATGGTGATGGATTTGGGGTTGGGATACGGGACAAAGAGAAGCCCTGGCAACAGAGATGTCCATGTCTCTGCATCAAGCAGCTGTATCTCAGTTACAGAGAAAACAAAGCAGTTAAAACATCATCCACTACTGCACAGTCCATATAGCGCTGCCAGAGCTAAGACATTGGAAACAGCTCCCAAGTCACACATTGGGCAGCCTGTCCCAGTTTCCCTCACATACCACTCACTGACAGGAAGGGCCAGGGACAGCAAGCTACTTTCTTATGAAACAGAGAAATGTTGTCTAGGTGTGATTAGGGAAATTAAACTATGTTATTGACTTTTTTTTTTCCTCCAGAGAAGTGAAGCTAAGAGTGAACATCTATGGTAAAAGAAAACCAGCTTGTGTCTGCACAGAGCACAAAGTTTTCAAACAGGTGAGGGACATAAAGGAAGATGGCATCTGTAATTCTACATCAAACCATAACCAAATGTACAGTATGTCATTCACTTCCCTTTGATTACTCTATGGTTTGCTTTTAGGGGTTTTTTTTGTTTGTTTGTTTGGTTTGGTTTGGTTTGATTTGGTTTGGTTTTTTTTTTTGAAGTGGTTTTTACTCTTACATGACAGTCCATTGAATTTAACAGAAACATCCAACTCCTGTCATTCTTGACAGACTTGCATGTCCTTGTAGATCAGATTATGAAAACAACCTTTCTGTCTATTATGCCACTAAGAAATCAATGCACTGATGCTTCAGGTGAATAAGTTCTTGTTAAAAATACAGCCTGCCAACAACGAAACAAATGTATAAATTACCTCTGGGCCAGACATCACATGTATTTTTTTTCTTAAACTGTATTACCTCCTAGGCACTTGCTGCAATAGTCTTGTATCAGAACAGACAATACAACATCACAATTTTTCAGAACAAAAATGCCACTTTTTATAATAAAGTTCAATAATATTCAGTCTTGGTTGTTCCAGCTGAGATATTAATGTCTTGCAGTTCTTTCTGGAATTCAATAACTGAGCAAAAAAGGTAGGGATTGGGTGGTTAAAAAATACTTGGCTGTGCTAAGCATATAAGGTCACTGGAATTATTGGTAGAAGTGATCTAACAGCAGTTGCTCTTTCAACATTTTTTGCAAGATTTTTCAAGTCAAGGGGAAGGGAACTCCTTACCTGCCTAAACCATAAAAATGGTAACTCATATTTTCTGCAATATTGAAGCTTTATCACACAGACACCAAAAAATGCTCTGAAATATTTGGAGTGAAACCTTTTTGTAAGACCATTGCCTGTACACAGGTACAATGATTGAATGCAACTGAACCTCAAAGTCATGGACTACTATTGGGAATGACCTGGTAGTCAGATATTGAAAAAAGCAGGTTTTTTTCATTCATGAGCCATTTTCTGCTTTAAGATCCTCTATTTGGCCTAAAAAAAACGCTGTAGAGACCTGCTGACTTCAGACCTGTTCTGCAGAGTTACGTGCCTAATGTAAAAAACACAAGCAGAAACATTCACTTTCATGCAGCTGTCCTGTGCATAAAATTAGTGCTCCAGATTTTGTCTCCTGGAGTGCTTTTAGCCTCCAGGAGACAAAATCCACTATTGTCATACATGTGTGATCAATAGAGATATTTCGATTAGGGACTTGGGTGTGAATTAGGAGAGCCTCAGCTGAGCATGATGCTTCGAATGGGGGGAACTGACTTCTTTTCACTACTTTCCCCTCAGTCTCAAATTCCTGAAGTAAGATTGCTGCATAAGTAGCAAATCCCCACATATCAGAAATAAACTATGGGTGGCACTGAAAGGGTTTTTGATAAAAATTTTAACATGCAGATATGCTAAATGTCCATATTTTTCCACTGAAGTCATGGTATTTTTGGTTTCTTCTTTTGTTTGCTTTTTTGTTAATGACAGTTTCAGATCTCTTGGGAAGATCAATGTTTTGTTTATTTTATTTTTTCCTTTTTAACTGCTATTGTGGCATACATTTTGATACTTAAAGGAAGAAAAGAGAAGAAAATAAAGAAAAAAGGAATAAAGGAAATGTTGACTGAAACATTTCATCCCAAGAAATGTTTTTTTGAACAAAAGACAAAATTACAGCGCTAGTATTTCACATATATCACTTTGTTTACAAAATTGTATCAGTTTAAAAACAAGTCCTAAATTTTAAAGTGTACATTTTATGTTTTTAAAATTAAAAAATTTGAGTTTTTTCTTTTGAGATTTTTTTTTCATGTTATACACTTCAATTTTAAAAGTAAAATTAAACAAACAATAAAATGTTTCAAGTTGTTTTAAAATCCAAAGGACCAAACAAAATCTTATACCAAAAATCATGGTAGCAAGTAAAAAAAAATCTGTTGAAAAGTAACTTTCTAATTCAGGCCTAAAAAATATATTCAAGCTAAATTGTACAGAATGTAGGTGAATGCCCAATAGACATTAATTTTTTTCATTCATTTTAAAAAGTCAACTGCTGGAAAAGAATATTTGGGTAATGATGATAGTCCTTATCTTTTACAAATAGTGTAATAATGAAAATATTTTCCTTGTTGAATCTGAGTAAAAGTTTTCTAATCAGATTTCCGGGTTTCAAATCCTCATCTGCTACTTTCATGGAAAATTTCTTTAGTAGATGGGGTACAGAACAGCTGGGAAATAAATGGGTAAACCAAAGCTGGGAAACAGAGCAGCAAAGTATACATGAGTCAAAAAAGGAACATAAAAGCATCAAACTGTTTAGTCAAAAGGTTAGCTTACTCCCCATGAGAGGGGAAGACCAATTCAAGCCCTTGTCCCCAAGCTGTTATATGTATTCTCACTAAAGAATTATTGCACAAAGGAAAACAATAGTGTGCATAAATTACTGCAAGATAGATAAGGTATTTTGAAAAACACCTACTATTTTCAGTTTTGTTTTGCTTTGATTTTTGGTTTTTTTTTTTTTTTTTTGAGGCAGGGAGAATTAAGATTGTTCTTTAGATTGACATTGTAGGATGACATGACATCAGTGTTGATGATACATTTGATCTCCACTCCTACTCTATTTCAAAGATAGTTATTATGTGGACAATCATTGTTTGGGGTTTACCTAAAGTTACATAAGCAGAAAGGTCTAAGCACAGAATTACTTAGTCTGAAAGGGACCTTTTGGAGATAATCTAGTCCATTCCCCTGGCTCCAAGTAGAATTGCCCAGAATGAGTTTTGAATAACTCTAAGGATGGAGGTTCTACAAACTCTCTGGATAGTCTGTGCCAGTACTCTGTAAATAACACAGTAAAAAGTGTTTTTTGATATTCAGAGGGAACATCCTCATTTCAGTTTGCAATCATTGTCTCAGCTCTCATAACTAAGCACCACTGAATAAAGCCTGTCTCAATCCTATTGCACCTTCCCTGCAGGTATTTGTGCACCCTTTTCCCCTTGAGCCTATTCTTACCCAGCCTGACCAATCCCAGCTCTCTCAGTCTCTCTTCACATGCCAGATGCTCC
This sequence comes from Lonchura striata, assembly GCF_050655825.1. Classification (NCBI taxonomy): domain Eukaryota; kingdom Metazoa; phylum Chordata; class Aves; order Passeriformes; family Estrildidae; genus Lonchura; species Lonchura striata. The sequence continues at coordinate 51,456,994 of NC_140705.1, forward strand.
AATCCCTTCTTCTTCATAGCACCCATATGTCCAAGCCTGTCTTGTGTAAGGGAGCCCAAAACTGGGCCCATAACTCCGGGTATGACTCCACCACTGCTGAGTAACTGGGAAAGGACCACCTTCCTGGAATGGCTGGCAGTGTCCTGCCTAATGCAGCCCAGGATTCCACTGGCCTTCTTTGGTGTGAGAATGTATTCATGGCAGGGCCTCAGGTCCTCTTCTGCAAAGGTTCCTTCCACATGCTCATCCTCCAGCCTGCACTGGTGCTTTGCTTTGTTCTTCCAGAGGTGCTGGGCTTTGCCCTTCACCTTGTTGCACTTCATCATCTGATCATTCCTTTGAACTTTATCCCTGATCATCCCTGTTGAACTTCATAAGCATCAACAACATCAACATCTGATCATCCCTTTTCTTAACCATATATACAAAATAAAATTATTCTCAAGTTATAGTACTCAATCTTATATGATTGCAATTTTCCAAGTGTTTTAAATAACGAGTGCTCTGGTGAATACCAGTGAACCCTTGCTGCAAAATAAAAACTGGTGTTTTATTTTTCTTATTCTGATCTCAGTTGTCAAAATACAGAAAATTGAACCACTGAAAGGTTTTGAGCTTTTCAAGTACAGTATAGTCTTATGAATCAGCCTCCTGTTGGCTGATTTAGAACTCATGGAAAAAAAGAATACCCGCTGCTGCTTTTTTATTGTTTTTTTTTTTTTTTTAACTGTCTCTTTTATCAAATGTAATAATAAATTGACTTGTCTGTAGCAGTGAAAATCGAGGATCAAACTGGAGTTCTTGTAATGATGACAAACAGGGTATCATTGAAGTAGAAAGGCTCCCCTGCTCCTTTGGAAATGTTTGTACCTAAATAGAACTATCACCCTCCTCAGGATTTCATATTCTAGTGCAAATAGTGATCCAGCTATGGTGGTTTAATCAATCCCATTTTGACATCAGTCTAGTTTTATAAGCTCAAATAAATGTATTTCAAAAACAAGTTCCTGAGCTGTAGGATTCTTCATCTGTAAGGTTCCTCAGCTTGTTATTCCCAATATCTAGGCCAGTGTCAGAAATGTACATGAGCAGTATGCTTGAAATGTGGGTAAAGAAACACTAATTGCAAAAGAAAGAAAGAGGTTTGGAAAAAGAGGCAGGACACCAGTCTGTGTGCACAGGGCTAGAATTCTTCATCTAATTTTACCACTTTTGTAAGTAGCTCTTATAAATAAACAAACAATTCAGAGTTATAAACAGTAGGTTCTGTAATGTAATAACATAGTGCACAATGCATGAAGAAAATTAGAAGCCCTCACAGCAAAGAAGAGAGGGTGATTAAAAGGAAAATAAAGCAACATATTGGAACAGAGCAGGAGGCATCCAGGAAAGACTCAGACTACCTCTAATCCTTATTTCCAGGAAAATAAAACAATATTGCATAAACAGGAAAGTGGTGGTAACAAAAATTAAATATGTTTGTAGGGATTATGGGGGATGAGGGTAAAAAATGAGAATATGGACATGAAGTTCATTACTATCCCTTTTAAAGGACAAATTAGGAAGTCAGTGAGACAGTGTGGTTAGACATAACTTTCTATCAAGTGGCTGGCAAACATTGGAGTGTTGCTACACAGGAGAGAATAAATTGGATATAAGCTGTTTTCTAAGGAAAATTGATCTGCTACTGATATTGGGTGCCCAGACTAAACCTAAATCCCTGCGGACTCCCTCTGTAGTGACTCAAGAGAAACAAAACTTCTCTCCAGAAGCAATTTATCTCATAATAAAAAAAAAAATTATGTCTTAAGAAATCATTAGTTAGTTCAATGTTAGTGAAACTAAAATGTTGGGTAGAAGAGATTTCATCAATAAAGGTCAAACTGCTAACATTAAAAAACAAAACAAATGTCCTTCTTTGGAACCAGAAATGGATCTCAGGAAGTTACTGATCCCTATAGCTGCCACAAGGCTGTACCTAGGAAATTTCTAACATTTGTCAAAGCTGTTTATTAGTTTTTCAAGTACCTCAATAGCTCTAGATATTTTCTCCTAATTTTCATTACTTTGAATGCAAAGAAATTGTTTTCATGGGGAATAAATTGAGCATATATACTCTACTGTGCTGGAAGAGTATTTTAGAAATTAAAGGCAATATGCTCTTCCCTTCTTATCTGGCTCCCAAGGCACTTGATTCTGGCCATTGACAGAGACAGGACACAAGTCAGGTTGCATTTTTTGTCTTACTCATTACAGCCATTCTGTCTTTCTAATAGTGCTCCTTAATATTCTTTTCTTAGTTAGGATACACTGCACCAGTCGCTGCAGAAGAATACAAAGTTTTCAAAAAGTCAGAATCAGATTTGTAACACCAATCTCTAGGAGGCAATTTTTTTTCAAAGCAACAAGTTTAGCTACAGTAAAGTGACTCCCAGACAAGAGTGACCAAGCTACAAAGGGTAAAATTTAAAAAGTGACAGTCCCTGTTGGAGATCAAGAGCTTCTGGCTAAGCTTCAAGAGCTCTAGCAGCAGGACAGAAAGACTGAGTGTTTAGTCATACAATGTCCACCACAGTTATCACTAAGATCAGCATGACTGGAAGGAAAACATTCACTTGCTATCCAGTGGTGGGAAGAGAGTGAGAAATAATCCTAGCCATCTCTTCAAGGCTTCTTGTATTTTGATGATCCCAGCAGGGCTGTGTGAGACCAGCACCAACAGCCGTGCTCCTTCCAGGCAGTGTCAAAGTTGGCCAGGCTTTTAGAGCACAGTATATATTTTTTTTCAGAATAAAAGAAGAGAAGAAATAGATCACAGAGCAATAAACAGCTTACAGTCACACCTTGCCTTCCTAACACTGCCTATTGCACCTCTAAGAACTAACTTTAGTCTGAGATTTTTTTGCTCTGATTTGATGTCCCCTAGCCTGTCAAAGCAATATGTATTATGGTAATCTTTACTGAAGTTATCAATATAGGAACAGATAACATCCATGTGCTGTAATATATGTGTCTCCACAAAAATACATATAACTCTTGTGGTACAGTGATGCAATAGTTTTTTGGATATTTCATCATGTGCCCTGCATCTATGTCAATAGAATATTTATCATTGCATTCTTCGAAAATATCTAATCTGTTACAAAGGATGAAATCCTTTCAACTACTGCTTTTTGCATCTATGCTATTAGATGAGTAAAAAATTGTATTCCAGCTGACTTGTGGAGGCAGATGTATTGTAACCCCTGGGACCACACTGAAAAGCAGCAGTACTGTGCTGAAGGAGCATGACCAAGTCATAGTGCTTTAGAATAAGAAAACATTATGATGCCAGTGGCAACATACAGTAATTTGATAAAAAATTCCTGAGAAAGTAAAGGTTTATAGATGTTTGCAAACATTAGTGGCACCAAGCTCTAGAGAGCTGGACAGAGAAATCCATTTATTTAATTTCAATGCAGCACCAAAATATTGTCAAACTGAAACAGAGTTATAAGGGCCTTGTAGAGTTTTCAAATAGAAAACAAAAGCATAGTGCTAGGAAATAACCACTAGGACAGTAAGAAAAATATGAAATAGATCCCACAGTGCCACACAAGATACAAAAATATGCAGTTCCTTATTGGTTTCAATGCACCTCAGAGGGAAGAAAATGGTAAATCAGTAAAGAAAAGGAAATGCTGGCCATGCTGGAACTTCTACAACCTTCTAGGAAACAGTAAAGAACTCACATGAAGTGAGTTATGCCCTGCATATAAACAGTATCTCAAAATGTGTAGAAGATATCAATGCGAGTCCAGTGATCCTGTTCACACCTGTCAGCCCCTTCAGGAGAAAGTGGTTTCTGTATGTGAACAAACAAGCTTATCTGGGTAGGTATAGTGTGCCAAGAAGGAGGAGAGAACCCCATAAACTCTGAAAAAGGAATATGGGAAACATTCAACAATGGCTGTCAGGAATGACCAAAAGGGCAAAACATTTTCTCATGCCAAATAGTCTTATGCAATATCCATTAGAGGAATCACAGACACTGCAAAGAAGCTGTTGAGATAAGGTCAGGCTAAGCAGGCATCCTTTAATGATAAAGGAGCCAAGGTTCTGAGACTGAGAAATCCTGACTGGTTCAGTCACATTTTGAGCTAAAACAAGTGAAAGACAACAGGCTGAGCCTCAAAGGCTTCTGATTGTGTTATACCACTACACATTAAAACATTAAAATAGGAAAAAACTGTCCTAGACTGGGAGCTGTCTCTCCTCAGTGGCAATAACACAAGAAAAAGGATATTATTTTGGCCAGTGCAGCAGAAGAATGGTTTTGGTTATTAAAAGAAAAAAAGTTGAGGATGAAGATGACTTTGCTAACTTTTCCCTATGGTTGTATATCTCATACCAACAGGTTAGTCCAGAAGTTTCAGAGCAGAACTCATTTTCATGAGGGAAGAGAAGCAGAAGGTAGGAAAAAGGATTGAAACTGGTACCTGGAAAACAGATTACATGTGCAAACAGCTGTAATGGTAGGCAATTGCAGTATCTTTGTAGACAGGTTTTATTTTATGAAACTTGTACTTTTGTCTTGTACATTCTTGTACAATGCAAGAAACAAACATCAAGATGGAGCTGAAAGCTTTCAAAACGTGAGCATGGAAAACATTCAGAAATTCTGTCAATCCTTTTCTTTCCCTTAGGCAGGCTGTGCTGTCCAAACTGTCATCTGGTACTGGCTGGAGAAGGGAGTAGCAAAAGCTGGGTTGCCCTGGCGTGGGAGGATGAGCTGAGGGGATCTGGGTGACCACAATACAAGCAGTGCCCTCAAGGACCTGGGCACAGCTCCAAGTAAGGTCCACCAGGCACCACTGAAAGGTCTTGTTGACGGACAAATGGTAAAGGGTTATGTCCAAGGTCCCTCCAGGTAGAACATGGCTACAGTCAGGGTTGAACGCAAGAATATCCAGTTCATAATCCTGCAAGCCAAAGGTTTAGATGTGCTCTGCCCTGCTGCTGTGTGTGGATCCAGTTTCTTACAGCTTAGGGTATTTTGCAATAGGGTTATGGTCATTACTCCAGAAATGTTTAGGTAAATGTTAGCAGTGCTCAGTTTTCTAAATGTACAGGACCACAGATTTCAGATTCAAGCTAATGGCAGATGGTTCTACCATGCTTTACTGAGTTTCTTGAACTGATGAGGATACATTATTTAGAAAAATGTAGTCAATAATTTATCACAAGTCATATGGTATTAAAAGGCCAGTGTTGCAATAGTGCACCAGAAAGCTTTGCTTTCCCTGGGTTAAAGTACACAAAAAGTATGTTTTATCAATATTTAAGGGCTGCTCTGTAACCGGCTAGACCAACTTCTTATTCATAAAGTGTAACAGTATCAGACATATGGGGTATGAGTCCTTAATGTATTCTGAAGTTTGTAATGTTGAAAAAATGGCTGTTCAGTTCTGTGAGACTTTAATTCAACAAAATTAATAATTTGAAAATTGTGTGTAAAAGCACAGATTTTATATTTTTTTTATGGTTGGTACAGATTAGTGAAGTGAAAATCAGAGAGGTTTCCACTTCATAAACTCGTTCCTTTGTGTAGGAAGAAAACACAGCCAAAGAGGCCTCTTGGGGGTTTGTGGCACTTCTGTTGAGTCAGTGGAAACCTCAGACTTTCCCAGAAGAGGGAGGGACTGTGGCATGGGGTGGTACAGTTGCCATTTCTGGAACAAGTGAATAGGAAGCTGACTGTTACGCATAGATGGATGTAAGGATTTGCCACTATAAATCTTTACATTTATCATACGAAATTTTATTTCTAGTTTGTTGTATAGCAGTCATGAAGGCTATATAACAAACCCTTTACATTTGGTTGCAAAATTATTGTCTCAAAAAAAGTATTTTTCTGATGCAGCAAACTGGAGTAGCATGTTTCCTTGCCAAAGTTTACACTGAAGCTGATAATATCTTCTTAAGATTTTTATTTCCTCTTTCTAAAGTACATTCTGAATTTTGCTTGAAGCCTGTATTTAACATCTCATTGAAAATTAAGAACACCTAGCAGCAATTTCTTACTTTGAAATCAAGATTCTCTGTCTGCATTAAATTATTTTCAAAGAAATTACTAGTGATTGTATAAATTACTTTAAAAGGAACATACTTGCAGTCACTAAATATAAGAATAGATTCTAGAAATGCACCTTAGCATCCCAGTGGAACCTAAAAATGGAATACAAAATTAGTACCAAGCTGGTCATTAGTTAAAGAATCATTTGGTTTCTTAACTTACTGAGCCTCACCTGCCTTCCCTTCACCACTAGAAATTTTTGTTCTCTTTCTCTTGCCTCCCCTGCCAGCCAAAAGAAGAATTATACTTATGTGCTTAGAAGTTGAAACCACCATGTGCTGCAGCACTATGGAAAACATTTATGATGTTAAAATATTTATACAGCTGGATTCAGTGAGATGCAGCATCTCCTTTTAGGTTAACAAGCTTGTCAACTGCTAGTTAGAAAAAATATAAAAGATACCTTTAGAGCCAAAAATCCTGAGACAATTTTTGTCACAATCTTATGAACTATGTGATTCACAACATAATTTAAAACCTTTTGCAGTGCCACATCCCAGGACATGCACATAAATACATATAGAATACACATATACTATTCTTAAGTCTCTGTGCCTGGAAAGATTCTACTTTAATTCTAACTCTGGGAAAGGAAAACAATTTCAAGAGAGAACAGAAAAACTGGGTTCTTGTCCAGGTGAAACCAAAATTACCTGTTTGTTGTTCTTTATAATCTGGTAAGATTGGAGAAAGCATTTTCCTCATAGTAGCAGTCAGAGCTGGATTGCTTTGATATGTCTTAAATAAAGCTGTTATGCCAGGAGTAAATTAAAGGTTAATTTAAAGTACAGTAAATTAATCAATATGTATTCCAGTCAGTCATATCATTATTTTTGAATGGAAAATAACTTCTGAAATTACTGATTTCAAATCACAAATTTAGAAAACAGGAAAAAAAAATCTATATGCATGACCTTGTTACTGCATAATATTGATGGCACATTTCAGCACAGAGAGAGTGGCAGCTCACTTAGAAAAGCTGAAAAAAATGATCACTGGAAGCTAGCAAACACCCTCATGATGTGTGCCTGTCTGTCAGACAGGTGCATATACATAAATCTCATGTTTTGGGGAACTTAATTTTCTGTTTGAGCAGTTGGGAGGAGACAGCCTTTCTGGACAGACCCCAGGCAAGCCACTGTTTGTGTTCCTTTCCCTCTCTGCCCTCTGTAAGACAGAGTCGAAACATCACAGTTTGTGCCTGATCATTGCTGCAAGCCCCTGGAAACACTTCATGCCCCAAGTTAGCTTCCTAAAAACAATTAGCACAAGACCCTCAAGATTACCTTTTCATTTTTAACTCTATTTTATGATTCTGGCAATGGGGTCTGGACAGTGTTTAGGGTCCATGAATTTGTTTGCAGGGAGATTTACCTATTCCACAGACAGCCAAGGGCAAGTACTTATGCAAGCTTTCTTCTCTGTGGATTTGGACATTGCTTCCTATTTTAAATGCTGAAAGGTTGTATAAATTTTGACTTTGGGATTTAGATATTATTTCACAAAAATGTAATATTATTAAACACTCCCTGAAATTAATAGAACATCTATTTCTATATTTTAAAATTGTAAGGATAACAAATAGGTGTACACTCAAGAAACTGACACTCCTGACAGTTCTACTGCAAACAAAGGTATGAAAAATATCTGTTGTACTAAAAAGCCATAAGGGGTCACTCGTGGGATCAGTGCCCTGAAGCAGACCTTCCAGTTTCATGTCTAATTTGGGCACAAGTTGGGATCTGATTAAGACTGAAGCCAAATTATAAGCAAACAAATACATTTTCCAGAGTCAAGCGAGCTTTATGGATTAATCTGGATTGCTTGGTGAAGAAGACTCATCTGAAAAATGCAAACAATACAAAATCCAAGGTCATGCATCCAAGAGAAACATATATAAGTTGTTCCTGTGAGATGAGAGAATATTTTGGATTGCATTGATGTTAGACAAAATTAGGAGGCACAAGAGATAAAAGAAAGTCTCAGTTGATACTATAGCTCTGAGGATAAAGACAACCTGTGGGTAGAGAACGCTGCAGCTGTAAATGGCTGCTGCTCTCCTGGATGCAGTTCTGCTGTTGACATTTTTAGAAGGGTAGCAAACAACAAGAGAGCAGTGGGAAAAGAGTGATTAATAAAACATAGCAAGAAGTATAGGAAACTCAATTTATTCAGTATGTTCACTCCAGTATATTGACCAGAAAAATCATAGCAGATAATTTTTTAATCTAGGAGAAACCAAAGCTGCAGTAAAAACTATGATTGAAAATTTTAGGTAGATAAATTCAAATGGCTTATTTATCAAATATAAGTAATTAACCTTCCCTAACGAACTGGAGGAGCCTTCATCACTTGAAGTGGTTAAACCATTTGTATGCTATTTTTAATTCTGTGCAGAATGTCACTGAGCAGTATCTTTGTACTTGGTACAGTCTGAAGTTCTTTGTCCTGTTATGCAGAAAATCCCATTAACACTCCCCTCTGACTTTAAAAACTACATTTAAAAATACATTTCTGGTAATGTTAAGGTATTTCTCCAAGGAGCAAATACTCTGCAACTTCCTGAAATACTAGTGGCATTTATCATCTCCTATTTCCCTTATATTCTGTTACCTATTGAATAGAAGAGTAACCAAGTTCCAAAGAAGAAACCTTGATTCTATGTGCATTCCTAGAGGGGCTTTTCTATAAATGTGTATGGCAAGTTAGATGTACAGCTGTTTTGATATCTTACCTAAACCCCTGAATCATTGTTCATTCTGCATATTGAGGTTTGGTCTGCAGCTATCTGAGTTCAGACAGGAAATAATTACATTTACATATGCAAACAAAATCATCTTCAGTAACCTAGGTCTTAGAAGCAAGGTCATTGTATTAAACTGATTACTTTTATCAAACTATCCTTAGGAGAAAAAAAAAAAAAGAAAGAAAGAAAGAAAGAGACAGACTTATACAGACATATCTGGGATCTGGGCTTCCATAACCCTTCAATAAGTGCTATATTTAGAAGCAGGGATCAAAAAGCTTGGGTGTGTTTTACGTGCTTGGTAGTGGAGTCTGATTCTAATTGCTTTTACTGTCTTTGGGGATATTTTCATAAAGTGAGACATCACTTCTCACAAATAATAGTGCCACAATTAATCCTTTCAACAACAGAGTCAGCAAGCAGAATTACTCATAGCCCAGAGTGAAAAGAACCTGCCTTTTTTAAAGAACTAGATGAACATAAAAATAAATAAATAAATAAATAAATAAATAAATAAATAAAAGGTCCTGAATTTCAGGTAATAATTTTGATCATAAAAGGGGTCATAAAAAATTGTTGTGCCAAATTTTACTATGATTAAAGCGCAGAAAGAAAAAGAAAAAAATATACTCAATTTTAAAATACTTCACAGATTAGCAATGTTTGTTTATTTATTTTATTAAGAAAAAAATAACAGGCTTTCTTTGATACTCTTGAACACAGAGATCCTTCACTGCATCTTTAACTGAGACATTGAACACAGCAGTGGTCTCAGGCATGTGACATTTTAACTTGTGTTCATTGAACAAAGTACCAGACTTCAAAAATGTAATTCTTCAGACATGTTAATAACTGATTTAATGTTAATGAAATGTTACAGTTTTCATGTCCTTTTTTATAAAGTTATAACATCCTGTCATGCTGTCCTCTAGGCATTAGAAGTTTAGAACTGAAAGCCACACTTACATTAAGCAGTCAGGCTCACAGCAAGGTGTTCAACTTGACATTTTGAGGAGCATGGATATTTCTATCCCCTGTTTTTTCAGCTTAATGCATGATAATTATGCATTTTAAAGCATTTTTATTCTAATTTATTGCTCTTTCCAAGCAGTATTCCTCTTGATTCTCATAGAGCATGTATTTCATGACAAGTATAATATTTTTTTTTCAGATTGAATCCTTTTTGTACACTCTGGTGTACCCACTGTTATTTCTCAGAATTTAATATAGGCCTTTTTTTTTTTAATACCCCTCAGATTCTTGTTTATCTCTTGCTTTATGCAGACAATAGGAACAGAAATCTGTTCTGCTCTAACAAGTAGCATCATACACTCTATATATACATTTTTCAAATGCAGTGTGTACTATAAGATACTCACAATGTGTGCTAATGAACAATGCCGGGCTGGGCTTCCTGTGTAACTTCAGCTGTGAAAAATTCCAATTCTTTCTGTCTTCATGGACTATTCAATGCTTTTGCTTTCCTACTTTTAAGAACTTCAGTTTGTCTAAAATAGCCAGCAGGATTAATCTCCCACTGTATTTGAACTGGTGGTGCATCAAGTAACAAGACATTTGCCTGTGTTTTGTGACTATATGAGCTGATTTATTTCAGTCATATTCACAGGGTTTTTATTCACAAACATTTGTACAAGGAAGACCTTATTCATGTGAATTGTCCAAGAAAGGGAATGAATTGTGAATACTAGAAATAATAGATTTATAGAATATTCACAGCTAGTGAAAAGCTTCATAGCCCTTTATTAAAGCCTCTTTTTTTGTCTTTATCACAAGAGCCATCAAAACCAGTGGATATTCATGTATAATTCATTAACAAACAAGGCAATTTTCCTGCTTATAATGCATAGGTCACTCACTCTTAGAGCAGAAATAAAACCATCTGATTTGGTGATTAATCAAAGTGCACAGACTAAACAGAAAATAATCATACTGACCAGTTATGAATAGATTCTACAAGAGATTTAAAACTGTGCATATAAACTACTACAAATACACAAATGCAGAGATTTAATTAACAGCTTGTTCGGGAATAATTGGCAGAATGACTGTACTCATTGAGAAAAGTTGTTCTCCATAGTTAGTAAACACAATAAATATTCACTTTTTATTGCATTGCTTGGAAATGAACGTATTTATGTTCATACACTCAATCCTCCATGAAGTTGGGAAAGCTTTATTTTATACTGATAGCTAAAAATGGGAACAGGTTATTTTGACTGTTTAGAATATAATCCTAGATGTAGAAAAACAAAGTACAAATGCAGTATCCAAAAAGGACAGAATATAAATGAGAAAATGCAAAAGAAGTTGTTACATAAGCAGAGTAATTCATAAGAATTGACTTCCTGTGATTTTGGTCCCCTTACAGTTTTTGCTGTGCCTGTCCTCTGCCTAAAAGTCTTTTTTTTACCACAATACTCTCATTTTTTCATTCAGTGGCCTCCAGGAATAACTCTGTCTCTTCCCCACATCATCCCTACTTCTCAACTGCAATAATACTTTATTTGCCAACACAAACCAAACAAACAAATAGAAAGCACACAAGAGCACCCGTAAAGAAAAGCACTTACGCAATGCTTAGCACCTTGTCACATATGCTGCCTACCTGGCTAGAGAAGAAAAGCTGGTTCTGCTGAGTTGCAAGCTCTGTTTGTGCTGCTTCTCTGGTGCATGGGCTACCTGGTGGGCCACCAAGCCAGCTCACAGAAAAAGCTTTAGACACATTTTAACCTTCCCTCTGTGGATGTAGTAATAGGTTGTTTCTCCTCATCTCTGTTTTCTCTGTTCATGAAATTTGTATGATTTTAATAACTAGACGTTTCTGTTAAATTTGATTAAAATCTGCCAGCAGGCTCAAAAATTGCATAGGAGAAAGAAAGGAGTTATACAGAAAGAGAATATATCAAGTCAGGCAGCTGTAACTATTTTTTTTCCTTGTTAAACTAATCTAAAGTTCCTGTAATACATAGTTAAGTACAGAGCTTGAAATATTTATTTACTGGGTAATTAATACACAAAATATAAGATTCAGAACACCCTCAGAGTTTCTGTAAAACACTATCTGTAATTCAAAATAGCAATTTTTCAGACAAATAATGCAGTGTAGGATCCTGGCAGGCCACAGCAGAGAGGTTGTAGGTATAAAGCATGAAAATCCTGCGAAAAGTTAGTAGTAATGGAACTCATGTCATCTTCAGACTGGTGGGAATGGCACATTTACCTCTGTTGGTTTTTCATTTCTTGGCAGCCAAGAAGCCCAGGAGAGACATGAGAAGCCCTGGCGATTGAAAGCAAATGTGGGCACAGTAAATCTATCAGATTCTCCATCTCTGTACTAAGATGTCCTTTGTACCAGTCAGCAAGGTGCCTGTTTGTGTTATAAATTTATGTGTATTTCCTGAAAGTAAAGAAAAATTGCTTGAACAAAAAGGAAAAAATTACAAAAAAAAAAAAAAAAAAAAAAAAAAAAAACCAAAACAAATCAAAACAAAACCCCAACCCTACACCAATATATTCTATTACTGGAATGACAAGTAAACTGTTATGATTCTTAAAAGAAATCACCTTCTGACTGATGGATATGCCTCCCAGTGTTCACACCTAGCATGCTGAGAACTCAGAGATTTTTTTTTTCCACCTGTGATAACACTTTTCAAGTTTCTTACTGTTAGAAGAACAAAAATACAAACAAATTTCCTCTTTGGTTCCCTCCAAAATACCCAAGAACTCAACCTGTTATGAATAATATGATATCCAGATGCTTTCTTTTTAATGATACCTCTTCTATGCATAAGCAAATTGCCTAGGAGTATCAGCCACCAGCTAAGTCTTTTTCTCTCTAGTGCTCTACAAACATATGACAGAAAGATAGTCCTATATAAAAGTGTTCACAATTTCAAGTATAAGACAAAACAAAAAAGCAAGGGAACATAACAGCAATGTCAGAAGTGTGGATCATTAACTTTATTTAGTATACTTTAACTCTGCAACTCTGCTACCTATTTATTCCATATTCCACTCTGGCTGGTTTTTTTTTTTTTTTTTTTTTTTGCCTACTTTTACCAATGTTTGTGGGTTTAAGGCCAGTACTTTATTTGATACCACTTGCTTTATAGATATGTATTTGCTATCACAGTCAATTTCAACAAAGAGTAGAGAGATAGAAGTGGTCCAAAAGTAGTATTTCCTTCTGGTTTGTGACTTGTATTTCTTACTCACTCCCAGCCTAAGAGAATTTTCTCCTCAGGCAACAATCCTTAATATCTTCTATACAAAAATACTGCACATCTGCAAGAGTACAGCATATCTAAGAATAAATATCCTGCACACAGGATTTAGTATAAAACCTCTTACCTTCTTACATCGTGTCTTGAAAGTACAGAAGCCCATTAACTTCAAATTGTGATACTGTTGCCTTTTTTGCTCCAGCAAGGACTGTAGCAAACACAGAACTGCTAAAGCTTCTACATTGGTTTTACTCACTCCAACTTTAGGTTTCCATACTTGTGTCTTTTGATCTAGTTTTTCTGCAACATACAAGGTGTTAATAACTCCAGTTTCTTCTACAGAGCTGGAAGAAAGGGTGGCTGCACTTTAATTGCCATACAGTATATTCTGTATTTGGTTTCCAGTGCAAGGAGTTACATTTGCTGATAACAAAATGCATTTATCTTCAGTGACATTTTAGATAGCTCCACAACCTGCTGCGTATTCTAATGAAACCAGTATCACTACCAATTAGACACCTGCAGAAGAAGTGGGCTATGCAAATGCCTTGCCCCCAAAATGCTATTTTCCTTCTCTCATTAAGTTTTCAGACTAAATTATATCACAGCTAATGGCTAAAGACTTGCCCCTCAAATTTCAGTGTTGTATGGAATTTAGCCACATATCTCACACAGACTTTAAGGAATTGTGTGACTACAAGCCTTTCAAAATGTATTTTCCCTGCTTCCCATATGCTTAGCCTAGCCCTGCACTTGTCCACCTTCCCTTTCTTTCACAGACACATAGGCAGAAATGCCCTCCCTCCCACCCTCCATCACTGTGACGAGGAATTCTGGTGGTCTTGGAAAGCTGTAGATTATTGCTTTGTTTTTCATATCTGGAGGTCCTTGAGTTCAAATGTATTAGATATAAGTCAGACTTCTGTAAACAAATTTGTTGATTGGATACACAAGATAGAGATTAAACAGAGGAAATCTTGTTTATGAGGTTATATATCCATCAAGGGTTTTCAATGACATCATAAACCATGACAGAAAAGTAAACATGATTTACAGAGTTGCCACAAATCCCAAGATAGAACAGTATCTTGGTAATTCACAGTTGCCAGTTTGTTTCATGCCAATCTTAGAACCTGTTCTAAGCCCTGTCGGGGATACAGTCCCCATCCTGTTCCCAGGAATGTTGCATTAACTTTTCATTTGCTCTGGGCTCCTGCTGTTGCTGCCCCATATTCCACTTTGTCTGGCTGCTGCTCTGGTTGCTTTCATCTACTTCTCCAGGGTGCTCTCTGGTGAATGTTTTGGCAGGAGCTGTAAGCATTACACCATATCTATTAATTACACATGCAAGCACATTTCTGAAAGCATGCAGTGTGTTCATAAGTCAAAATTGGATTATGAGATGCCTAAACTGTTTGTGCCCACAAGTGAGTAAAAATATGTGATTATCTCTGAAAACGTGGACTGCACAGATTTGGTAGTTGAAATTTTGTCCATAGCATTTCTAGAAGAAAAATGTATCAAGAACAGGAACACAGAAATGTTACAATCTTAAAACATGGAAGGAGAGTAATTATTACGTACCTTATTGGATCTTGACATATTATCACTTAAACAGGATCCTCTAAACATGTCAGTTATTGCAATTTACCTATGACTTACACTTTTTAATTGGGCAATTTCAGTGAGATGAATTGTTAGAACACCCTTGGTTTGTGTAAATCACATGGAAATCAATATCATTCTCTTTTCATGCTCATTCTTGTTTCTAAAACCAGAAGGTAGAGAACAGGCTGGATCTGGTGTTGAGCTTCACTTCATATGAACTTTATATTTTAAGTAATAGCCAAAGCTGGAATTAATTTAAGGCATTATACTTCAGTTTGGCTGACCATAAAACAATTATGTTGTGGATTAACCACAGTGAGCAACTCAAGTCCACATCCAGGTGAGCAAACACTTGCTCACCTCCTCTTCCCAGGGGCATGGGATAGATAATTAAGACTAAAAGTGAGAAAATTCCTGGGATAAAGACAATTTAATAGGTGAAGCAAAAACTTTGTCTTCAAGCAAAGCAAAATTAGCAAAAAATAAAGAAAACTAATTTTAAAAATTAAAATTCCAGTAGCTTTTAAAAATATAGGCAGAGGTTTGGAGAGAAATCTTACTCTAATAGAAATATCAGCAGCATTGTCTTTCTAGCTAGCTCAAAAACAGCAAGAAATTTGCACAGTAATGTTAGCTACAAATATTGCCTTTAGCACAGTTCAATATAGCTGGCTATAAAATAGCATTTACAATGTGAGCTTATCCTTATCACAGAGATCTTTGCTCAAGGGGCAAACTCTGTGAAAAGGGGTGTCAAATGACTATTTAGTGAGCAAGGCTTGTGTTTATTCTCTGGATGGTTTTTTTGGGTATTTCTTTTGTTAGCTAACAGTAACACTTTTCTCAGTGACAGAAAACATTTGAGTTTGCTTTGTTTGCTATTGCTCACAAAACCTCAGAGAACAGAAGTGTGTAATTATCCTGAGTCTCAAGAAAATGAAAATTTTAGATATTGCAAGGCACCCCATTGCTAACCTGCTTATCTGAAATATTTTTCTGACAGCACACAAGAATTTCTTGAATCACAAATATTATATATAAATATATTTCTTGAATCTGAAATATTATATATATTTAAGATTATATATATATATTTCTTGAATCTGAAATTTCTGTTTCAGAATTAAATATTAATTTTTTAGTCAAGATATATTTCTGTTGTTAACTCCTTGTTAAATAAGATATATTCCTTTTGTTTCCTACATAGTGTGCACAAGAAAGTGAGAGAAGTTTAAGGCATTATTCTGAGTGCACTGTTTTTTCTGTCATGGTCCTGGCCAAAACCACAGGGCAATGACTGGAAAGATTGATTGAGATAGTGTAAGGGAGTTCAGGACCCAGAATCCACAGAAAGAATTAAAATGTGCTGCTTCACAGCAATACCTTCAGCCTTTTTCAAGCATCGGTGTACAGTGCCTCAAATTCCTAAAAACTGCAAAAAGTTTGTAGTTTTAACAGTTATTTCTGTAATATTTTGTGTTTTGATTGAATTCCCATTCCTGCAGACAAGATTCACTATGCAAATACCCTTCTATCATAGGAATATCCTAATGAATGATCTAAAACATATTAAGTAAAAATGTTTTAATTACAACCCTTACATTCATTAAGAAATATTTTAAGTTTTGGCACATTACCCAAAAAGGTTCAGAAACCAAAAAAGGGAAACATTTTTTTTTTTAAATGCTCACATTTTTAAACTTAATGTCAGGATTCTCAGAGACAGGTTCATATGTTCGAGGTTGTAAACCAACCCAAATATATGGAGAGAAATTTGGATTAGACTCCTGTCTTAAATATTCTGTATTAGAGTGCATGAGTGGAGTGCTCTCTAGCAAGTCTTTCCATCCCGTACCACAAAAAATCTAGTAATACACAGGTTAATAGCTCTGTCAGGATCATTTCTGGGTTATCTTGGGTACCATGAGCTGGTAGCAACCATCAAACCCTGACTTCTATTGTTATTAAAAAGATATTGGCATCTATCACCAATCTGAAGAGGTTGTAGTGAGGTGGGCACAGACTCTTTTTTTCACTAGAAGAGTGGTTAGGCATTGGAATAAGTTGCCCAGGGAGGTGATTGGGTCACCTGTCCGAAAATGCTCAAGAGGCATCTGAATGTGGCACCTGGGGATGTGGTTTGGGGTGGTTACAGTGGAGCTGGGTTGACCTAGATGGCCTTGAAGGTCTCTTCCAACCTTGATGATGCTGTGATTTTGTGGTCTTCAGAAAGTTGTTAATTTAATCTTACCCTCAGGATAAGAAGGGAGTTTAAATTGACTGAAATCTGTCCTTTGGATGACTAAAATTAGGTGGACTACACTCCAGTCTTTTTTGGTAACATTACATAATGATGGCATAATTAAGAAGCATTTGGTGCTATTTCTGTACAGCAAATACTGATTTATCATTTTTTCTTTTGTTTTATGGAACTACTAAAGGATTGTTTTGACAATATGTTATTGAACTGAAGAATCACAATCAATAAGTATTATAGCTACTCAGTGACTAGATTATTAGAAAAATAAATTAAGAACTATCCTGCTTGCAAATAACCATTATTTCACATGATGGGTAAAAAAAAATTATACACATCATGGCATATTGTTCATTTGCCAGCACAGAGAGATCTTTTCTAATCATATAAATTTCACTTATTGATCAGAGATCATGATAAAATGGTTTCTCTTGGAGTGCTCTTTGTCCAAGCCTTCTTTTTTAAATTAAGGATCTATTTTACATTACCACAACCCAAAATAAAAGCTATGTGCCTGTGTATGTACAAACAAGTAACTTCTTTCTCTCCTGTTTCAACATAACTGTTAGTTTCATTATTAAAAAAAAAAAATCTGTTTTCTTTTTTCTCCAGCTGATTATTTTTGTTCAGGTATAGGAAATATGCTGCTTCCTATTGTGGCTTATGCTACAGGCAAATCTGACTTTTGTATTTGTCTATTGTGTGCATTTTGAAATAAAGAAGTGACAGCTGATCTTTATGTTGAAATCACCATGTTGCTATTGCTCTATAGTTTGTTGGTTTTCTTTGTTTTGCTTTGCATTGTTTCCTCTGGAAGACTTCAAATATGTGCTGTGAAGAAGTTGTGTGTTAAGAAGGAAAACAGAGGCATAAATCTCACAGAGGATGGTGCAGAGCAAAATTGTCACAAAGCACCAGACCACAGAGATTTAAGCCTTTGTGTCCTCAACAGTGAAAATACACCAAGGTAGCCATAGATTCCCTATGCGGGAATTTGTCCCTCCCAGGCACACCTCACACTTTTTTGTTGACCAAGGAATGACAAGGTATGAACATACAACTGCTCATCTTTAAGCAAAATAAAAAGGGATTGTAGTGGAGAAATACACAGAATTCAGTATTACCTCAGGAAAGAGGTTTCCAAACCATGATATGCACAGCTCCAGTCTCTTTTGTAAATAGCAATAATCAAAAGCATCTGGCTGCCTGTTTATGTGCTTTTGCCTTACTTGTTAAATGCCAGCTCACAGATAATCACATGAAAACAGCTGGGAGAATTGAAAGAAAGTGGATAGAGGCAACGAAATGAGGATGAGTTTGTGGGAAGAGGAGAAAATACAGAGGCTGTCAATGTGGTACAAAGGAGAAAGTCCTCAAGGACAAAATAATCTTTATGCTAATATTTTCATGAAGCCATTTTTAATGCAAAACTGTCTAGAAATTCAATTTCTATAAGGTAAATTTTGGAAGCCAAATCAATACAAATCGTTGCTGCCCAGGTCTGTCTCAGATTCTCACTGTATGATGAGTTGAAACATATCAGCTGCCTAAACATATTCACAGGGAAATACCAAGGCAGAGAACTAATCAATAAATCACAAAGTTTAATAGAAAAAGGATTAAAAATATTAGGCTAATCAATTCCAAAACTTATGATAATGCAGCCTTAAAAGTCAAATGGGTGCATGGGTGGTACAAAAAGGGGTTGAGGACTAAATGGGGTATGGAGAAGCACAGTTCCTGTACTGTTGTGAGCCTGCATGGCTCAAGCCCGTCATCCTGTGTTAAGCAGTGTCCTGATAAGCAGGTTTAGTTACCTTACACACTGTTTTTAGTTTTTCCTCCAGTTAGAGAATTGTCTCATACAAGGGCCTGGAAAAGGTTTATAAAGCACCAAAAGGTATTTGCAGATACTCTTTGAGGTAACAGAGATGACCTTGAGGCACTGAGAAAACCACACCATTGCATGGTCCCAGTGATCATCCTAGGGCGAGCCAGGGGAGCTGTGTTATCAGGGGGCCTGAGGACAGCATTCACACAAAACAAGAGCCAGCCCGCTGCAGTGATTGACAGCACTGTGATCATGACACCATGTTCAAAACCCCCCACAGTATATATATATGTTTTTCTTTTTCTTTGGGTGTTTTTCATTGCATAAATGCAGGATTTGCTATTTTTTCTCTCTTTATTACCTTAAATTCTAATGTATTAGTCTGCAGCACTAATGTATGTTGCAAAATATGCAATGTGGCTGATATAATAATCACATCAGCAATTTATTGATGATTTTTTAATCTTTAACTCCTGAAATTTAACACTACTTTAGTTCTCATTTTTGCATTTAAAAGACAAGGCCTTGTTGCGCAATATTTTCCTTGAAAATAATTGAATGTTTGGCTCTTGCAGTGGAATCAATGACACATTTTAATCTTTTTTAGGTGTTCTTACTGTATCATTCTTTATGAATTAAAATGAGTGTAGTACTCAGAAAATGTTCCATGTTTCTAATCTACAGAATAATGCAAGTAGTATCTACTCTTCAGAATAATGGAGGCAGTATCTCTTGTCCAGGCTACAAATTTCCTCCTCTGGGTTTTATGAAGGTACAGATTCTGAAGACCAGGGAAGTAATTCATTCCCTGTACTGATCCAGTCTCTGGCCTTGCATCAGATGTTTAAAGCAACAAAATATTTCTTCCTTCCTCTTATCTCTGAGAGATTCCATAAAACAAGTATGTGTGTAGTGGTAAAAAAACATTCATAAGGGACTAAAGAAAGAAATCATCTTCCCTTCTGTAGTAAATGTAAGCTACTCTTAAGAAAATGTAAGACTATTTAAATACTCTTTCCTAATGACTGAGTATTACAGAGGCCATCAACAGTGAGACTCTCTATGCCAAGAGACAAGAGCATGTCAGATGTTGTACAAAACACTAAATAAAGACACATCCAAAAGTGTATTGGATAAAGCTAGTTTTATAAACTAAATACCCTGCCAGAAAAGTTAAGCCAAGTCACCTTTTGTCTGTTGAGGTGACTGCCTTGAAAATCCTGTGAAAATGTCTTCAAATTTCCTAAAAATGCAGATCTTGCCAACTGAACACATGGACTACAGTTCTGCAATATTTATTTATAGCAGCAGAACTATAAACAAGCACTACACTCCATGTAATTTATTATGCTATCTGTATTTTCCTGTGATTAGAACAAATGGCCAGAGCAGTCATACTTCTTGTATTTACAAGGTAGCCTGATAGACAGTCAATACGGTACTTTTCTGTGAGGGATGAAAACAAACTGTGCAAAGCAGGCTTCTCCCAGCCCCTTTTCTCTTTTTGATCATTACCCTTCGTTTTAACATTTTCAGCCAAAGAAAAAGCACTGTCGGACCTCTGAGAAATGTCAGGAAAACATTATTTTCTCTGTGCCACTCCAGTTTGCAGGCATTGGGTACATCCTTACTGGAAGCCCAGCTCAGAGTAGCGTATATAAGACAAGTAGTGCTAAAATGCCTCTCACTGCACTCTTGGGGTTCCATACACCCCTCCTGACCTTCTCTGACTGCTAAATGTGGCTGTGGGAGTCTCGCTAATGAACAGCACTGCACCATCTGCTTGTCTCCCACTGCTGGACCTCCTTGGGGTGAGGGAGGAGCAGCGAGCAAATGCCAGTCCAATGCCTCTGTCTGACTCACAGAGCAGTACAGCTGCCGCTTCTGTGCTTTCTGCTCTTTTTTTCTCCCTTTCCAGAATGACTCAGATGCATCATATTTCAGAAATAATTCAAAAGTGTAGAAAACTTAAATGCGTAGAATAGAAATAAGTTCATCACAGTATATGTGATAGAAATAAACAAAGGACAAATCAGTTAAAAATTGTACCTGTTCTGCATGTATGACTGTGTGTACAGGTGTCTATGACTTAACAATATGAATTTCAAACTGAATAAAAGGTTATATGTGAATAATTGCAGAAGTACATGTTTTGGCTTTTTTATGATCCCACAAGTTTTGACAACTGAATCTAAAAAAATAAAAAAATCTTGGGCATAAATTTTGTATCAGGACTTTTACATTGCACTCATCTAGTAAAAAATTTTTTTTTAAAGGGAGGAATATTCCATTATTTTAATTGCAATTCCTTCCTTTTAAAAACATTGGGACAAATACTGTCTTCTGTATAGTTTCTA
This sequence comes from Lonchura striata, assembly GCF_050655825.1. Classification (NCBI taxonomy): domain Eukaryota; kingdom Metazoa; phylum Chordata; class Aves; order Passeriformes; family Estrildidae; genus Lonchura; species Lonchura striata. The sequence goes on from NC_140705.1 coordinate 51,478,155, forward strand.
GTACCTTTTTATGCAACTGTGTAATATAGATTTGTACATTGTATGATAGAAGGACAGAAGATGTAGACTAGTGTACTCAAGTTTTATTGTATAGTAAATAAGGTGTTGTCATTCTGTAACTATTTTAGTTGGTCCTTGGGCAAATGAAGGAAAATGTTCCCTTTCCATCTTTTTCAAAGTCTAGCTGAGGACTGGGCTGGGTGTCTTGGCCTTTCTGATGGACAGCAGTGTTGCTGCTCTCCTGGTTGAACAGCATGGATGTGATGTGAACACATTACTCAGATAGGATTGCCTGATATAAAATTCAACTTCTGTGGCCACAGCAAATCTTCAGACCTGGGTTAGGGCAGTCTTGTTTGAAACTCCTGCCTCTCTTCCTTGTTCACTGTCAACAATGCCTGTGTTGGCTTCATGTTGTGTTTGTGCAAAAGTGCACTGGGCTGGGGTCGATGAAGACCCACGCTGGTACCAGAGCTGAAGTCCCAATGGACAAAGCTCCCTCTCTTCTCCACTGGGTAGGGCAAGTCCTGGGCCAATCCTCTGCTGGCATCTAGGTCCTTCATCCAGCTACCCCTTGTCTTTGCCCTAGGAGCCCTGCTGTGTCCTACTGCAGCCTGTAGTCTTGCCCTACCAGTCTGGATGGTCTTTCTCTATTGCCACAGTCTCTGAGAAAAAAAAGAGCTGAGTTTTATCCCTCCTCAAAGCAGCATGACTGTTCCTGCAGAGCAGCATGGTGCAAAGAGACAGAGCAGGCAGAAATAAGTCTTTCTCATCCCAGCCTCTTCATGTCCCTTCTGTTCACAGTACACAGATAAATGTAAAATAGCAGCTATGTAGAGAGGTTTCCCTGCTCTCTGGGGAAAAGTAGGAGGCTGACAGTAATGAGCAAGCAAGTTTTTGCCTTTTTAGTAGGACCAGAGTCTGAACTGGATTAGATGGTATAGGAATATATTTTTCTTTGCTTTCTGCAGGTCTGTGCAGTTTAAAACCAGCAGAGCCATGGCCATAGTAAAAGAAAATACAAAATAAAAAACAAACCACAGTACTACAACCAAATAAAAATTGTGTGATTTTTGTGCCAGATACAGTCAGAGACATAAAAGAGATGTTAATTCGTTACGTGTTACTTGCTTTCTGCTCTGTATTTTGCAGTTCTTTATAGGGTTGAGTGTTGTGCAACAGAGTGGGAGCAGATGCTATGTTTCCTTTGTGAGCACCTATGCCAGTGACAGGATTGAGCATATCAGGCATATGTTTTATTCACTAAGGCTAAGAAGCCATTTTCTGTAAGGGTGAATATTGAATGATGGAAGAGATATCTTGCCTTAATTTTATACATTTTTTGGGGGGGTGCCAAAAACTGATCAAATATGTTTGGAACACGAGATACGAGAACAGCTGCATTTTGATAATAATGCAGAGAAAGAGATGACCTTATTAAATTGTATCTCCCCAAATCATCCAAAGCAAGAAGCACAATTACATTAAAACCCTCTGGAAATTCAGTAGATGTTTCTGGATTTTTATTCAGTCATATACTGTCCAGCTATCAAACCCTTGTCCAATGAACCTGACATTACATTATATACTTCAAAGCCCAGCTTTTATGTACTATCATGAAATTATTTATTTGGGAAAACAATAAAGGTAAAACACCATTTGCAGACTACCCACATGAAAATTCCTACATATGTGTCTTTGGGCTTAATGGGAGAGCCATGAAAAACTTATTATATTGTTCAGGCCTTGTGTGAAGAGAATTGACTATATGGAGGAACAAAGCAGGGGGGGTAGATAAAAAAATTTTAAAAAGGAATTGACTCACTGCTTTCCGACAAAGTCAGCATTTCATATAAAAAGGCAAAAATGTTTCATTTGTGGCATTATCTAGATTTTTTTGGTTTAATTTTTTTGCATTAATTAAAAACTGTTCACTGTTTTCTGGATTCATAGATTATCCAGGTGGAAAAAAAAAAGGATATGGTTTTGGTACTTACTGCACACAAGACAGGTAATTTAATCAATCCCCCTGTCACCTGTATTTGTCTATCTACAGGAAAAACACAGTGATACCATCAGCAATTTGAAATAGCTGTCATTTAAGTATGAGTATGATTCACCAAGGGCAAACCAGGCCTGACAAACCTGATCGCCCTCTATGACAAAGTAATGCACTCAGCTCCTGTAGAGCTCATGGTCTACCTGGATTTCTTCAAAGCTTTCAGCATTGTTTCCCACAGTCTCCTCCTGGAGAAACTGGTGGTTTATAGTCCACACAAGTGGTCTGTGCAGTGGGTGGGGAAGAGGCTGACCAGCTCACCCAGAACACCAGACGTGCTGGTAAATAGCTATTCCAAACTGGCAACCTGTCACAAGTGTGGATCCCCAGGGAGAGACCTTGTCCTCAATGCAGCTTGCTGCACTTGTAAATGATATGGAAGATAGGATAAAGGGTATTCTGATTACATTTGCCAATGAGACCAAACTGAAGGCTTTGGAAGGTTGGCAACCCTGCAGGAAAACCTGGACAGGCTGAAAGAGTGGGATAAAATCTTATCAAGACCAACAAGATCTTGCACCTGAGAAAATATAGTCCAGTAGTGTAGCACAGGCTGGGATCTACCCAGCTGGAGAGTACCTCTGTGGAAAGGGAACTGAAAGAATTAGAATAATCACCCCAGGGAAGTGGTGGATTGCCCAGTGTTGCACACTTTGGAAATTCAGGTGTACAGGGTGCTGAGCCATCTTGTCTAGACCACACTTTTGCCAAGAAATGATGGACCAGATGATCTTTAAGGTCCTCTTCCATCCTGGTGTTCTGTGATTCTGGGATGACAATCCATTTTATTGATTATGGAAGCCTAGTGTCTTACTGTTGCATTGACGGCAGTCTTAAATTTTGTTGTTGTTGCTTGGATTAAAAGAAGGAGCAGGAGCAGGTGTAAGTAAACCAGATCCCAGGACTCAGGATGCCCTCTTCCTCTCTGCCTGCACCATGCCTCTGGATTTGGCTTTCCCAGGACATGAATCTATGGTCCCAGACAGAAGACAGCAATGCATCTTTCTCACTATGACACCTAAAAGACCTGGTCTACAGGGCACCTCTTTAAATTGCTATGGTAAAATCCTATTTGTTGTTTCCAACTATAATAAAAAATCCGACCTCTAAGAACTCTGGCCCTGCAGTGGGGAGCTGAGCAGCACCCAAGAGGAAACACACACTTTCTCACTTGGGTGGGATTTATTGGGTTACCAGTAACTCAACAACAAGCTCTTTAAATTCCACTGTTTGCTTAAACAAGGTTTTTGAACATGCTGTAGTATGACACTAATAGGAGAAGAGACCACAAAAGTTACTTAAATAGATATATCAAATTTATGTAGCAAACAAGATGTACTAAATTCTCTTAGCTGAGTAAAGAGTTTTTGTAAAAAGTTCTCTATATGACAAATAAGATACAGAGCCAAAAATTACATTAAATCTTTATAAATTGTGGAGTCCTGTTTAAATAAAAGGATTTATACAGGTAATTCTATTAATGGTATTGATAGCTATCTGCATAAATCCCAGCCTTTCAAACAGGAAAATATGTTTTTGCATTCAAAATGCATCTGATAAAATGCATTATGTAGCACTGTAATCCTTGCTCTCAGTTAGGAAGATGAAGATGGTGTTCTGTATGTAATTATCATATACATTAACGAATAATGCAAGAAGACATTTTCAAGGGATTTTTTAATAGAGTGAAAAATAAGATGTTTGGTTATCTTTCAGAAAGACAGAGTAAATATGCCCTATGAGGTCTCATTTATTTTCTGTTCAAATCATCTGCAACACTTGGAAATTTAAAAATCTTTTTGACATGAGTTAATTTATTTTTATCAAACCAGAACAAGTTTGTATAGAAGATGTATTAAAAAAATTCCAGATACATTTCTTAAAGCAACCAACAGCTGAAATAACTGTGGATTTTGATAATTCCTGATGAGTGTACTAGACCTCTGACCAAATAATCAGTAGAGAATAGGATCAAATGCTAATATTTGATTAAGTTCCTCTAGAAGTTTGTCTTTCACTTAGGTCAGAATCCTACCCAGTTAAACCTGGATAAGGAACATGTTTTCAGAAAATTTGTAGGATGAGGGAGAGGGGACAGGTGAAGTAACATCCATTATTTTGTCCAAATGTCCTACCAAAAATATAAGGTTTGTAATTTGCAAGCTGTGGATCTGAACTCAAAATTAGGAGTGTGTGGGCCTTCACAAACCTTAATCCTGACTCTCGTAATTTAAACAATGTTTGTACTTCCAGAAAGAAGGGATGGATGTGTCCATAGCAGCACAGCTGTACTGGGAAGGGTGTATGTCTCCCCCACAGCCTCGTTTGGCTAAATGACCCCCACCAAGTACTGTGAGCTGCAGCTCAGTAGTTAGCCAAGCTGGCTGAGACCTGCTCAAATCTGTGCAGGCATTGCAGTTGTCTCTCTGAAGGAGCCTTGGAAGGCCTAGGAGTCCATCCAACAGCACTGTGTCCCATTGAAAATCCCATGGCGATGTCCTTGCAGAGACACTCATACCCACCCCACCTACTTTTCTCTTGGTGTCCCATCCTTGTGTCCTGCACAGATTGCATTTTGCCTTTTACACTGTATCAGTAAAATGGTTATGTTTGGTGGCCATCTGCCAGTAAGGAGACCTAGAGATGCCCTCCTCAGCATGATCTATTTCTCAGTGGTGGATGTCAGGTCTCTGCTGGGCAGGAAGCAGGAGCAGTGAGTCCTCCACTGAGGAGCCAAGCAGCAGCTAAGGCTCTGGGTGAAGCCCAGGAATGCAATAGGCCACAGAGCTCCTCACTGCCCTGGTGGGCATTTACACCTTTGCTGCTCTGCAGGGGTTTTTTTTTCCCTTTTGACTTCCAATCACCTAGATAAGGTCTCTTCAATACTCCTACACATATTTAGCCAGAGATTTGCAGCATTGTTTCAAGAGACATTTGAATCTTATTTCTGCTACATTTGTTACTTGATTATCTTGTGTTATGTGTTCAAATAGTATTTATTATATTCAGTGTGACCAGAACAATTTTATTGCCCTCTATTGCATGTTAACTTGGAGATAGTAATCTAAAAGTGTTGCAAATTACTCTTTGCTGAGGGAGTGCAAACTCTGGCTGTCTGCTACTAGAGGTAGGAAAAAGAAGCCTATAGGTACAGTATTTAGGACAAAGTATTCTGGAAAGGCTTATAGGCACTCTGAGAATCTTCTGGAAAGACTGAGCTGAAAAAGAACAAGCAGAATGGGAAAAAGATGATACTTTTATTGTTTGTCTCTTACAACTGACAGGAAAGAACTTTAAAAAGAAGTCTTTGAAAAGGGTTGTCTGGTTCTGATTATTTTATTGCAAGTCCATGCCACTTCTGTGTGTTTTGATATATGCCCCTTCTCTTAAATAGTTCAATCTGTTCTGAAGTAATCAATGCACCTGTTTTTGTATTCCTCAGGCTTACATACAATGTGCAATCATTAGTGAAGTCTGTGGCTGATATTTTACACTTCTCCACACCTAAAAGTAATGAGAAACTATTTTATAGCCAGGCATATCTTCTGACTGCTTATTTTATAAAAAGAAAAAATTTTAAGTGGCTGACATGCTCAATCAGAAAAAGTACTGAAACTACTGATAAGATTCGTATTTTTTCCCTTAGGATTATTTTTCAATGGTCATTTATTTCTAAAGATTTTTTTAAGTAATATGAAATATCTAAACAGAAATGTTGAAGCAACATCAATATTTGAAGTAGCAAAGGGTTTTCAAGATTACCTCTAAGACATCTGTTGTATTTCCCACTGAGGAGATTGTTGACTTCTGAAGAAATTGTGTTACTTCTCCACTAACACCAATGTGTAGAGCCATAGCAGAGAAAAAGAGGATTCTGAATTCCAGATGCTGGATTTCCAGGGATTCAATCATAACAGGGCTGATTTGTTCTTTTCAGAATGGGTGGAATTCACTCCTTCAGGCAGCCTGCACACAAAAGCCACTCTCCAATCTATTCCAATCTATCTTAAACTCCTAAATTTGTTTCTGTTATTGTAAGTAACATGGAGGGAGAATTTTGTTTCATTTACATGCAAATGGTTGTCTTCACAATACTCCAAGGAAGACTTTTGGAAAGGTGAAATACCAGACACAACCTTCAGAGGATGAAAACAAACATTGTACCCTACCTCCCATGAAGACCACTTGCAGAATAACAACTGTGCTGAACTGCATCCACTGCTGAGCAAACACATTTCAAAGCTTCACTTTCTGCACTCAGAATTACTTTGGGATTGTTCATTTGGGGTGGTTTTTTTTTTTGTTTGTTTTTTTTTGGTTTTTTTTTTGTTTGTTTGTTTCTTTTTCAATTGTTCTGCACTCTCAAATTACAACAGGATGCCTGAAAACCAACCCCAACCAAGATTTGTATCAAATTTCACATCAGGGTTTTATCTTATCTTGCAACAAAGGGAATCATTTCTGATGTGCTTTAATATATGCTGCTGTACCTGCTCAGAAAATGAGATAGTTCATATGAAATTTCACACAAAAATTATATGTAATTATCTCCCCTCTACAAGGGAATGTACTAGGCTGAATAGTATTTAATGCTATTTTAAAAGATAAAAATGTAGGCAGACAGATTTACATTTAAATCATATTTCAATCAACCTTAAAGGTTCAGTTTACACAGTAAGGATATAAAAAGTTAGCTTATTAAATATGCACTATGTTTTGCATTGCATGAAGGATGTGGATTGTACTTTCAATTTCCAAGCAAATTAAACCTGCTGTCAGTAAGTACACTGTAGCAGGATACAGTGGGCTCTGTGGAAACCAATTTAAACAATTTATGCTACTGCATATCAGTTGGGTGAATTGGATTTCAGATAAATCCTCAGTGACAAGCTGAGGTTCTTCTTGCAAGAGTAGGAAGAATCCTCATCTCATTTTCTGATCAAAGGTTTAGGACAATACTTCTACACTCCATACAAAGGAGTTGAAAGGGTTGTGGTGGGAGATCCTGCACAGAAGGCACAAAAAAATTATTATGCAGTCAGAGACAGTCTCTATGACTTAGCAGCAACTGTCTATGTTTTGCCATGTACACATTAGGGATTGATCAGGGAATTGTGTAACTTGAGACTAGCCCACTCATCCCTAGCCTTCTTCTGTGTGAGTGTAGTCAGTGACCCACAGTATCCTCCTTTCTCCCTTCAATTCACAGACGCTTAAGGATGCTTTTTTCCCAGCCTTTGAAGGCTGCATAAGGAGAAAGATTGTGTATTAATTCATACCAGTCAATCTACCTCATAATATGGTTTTCCTTAATCCCTGTGTTATAAAAAAGAGGAGGACAAATCCAGCCTATCCAGTGCCTCATGGCTTGGTTTTTTTTCATAAGGTGTAATTACTAAACCACACTTGAAATCAGGTTTTCAAATATCAACTTTCCACTCCTTCAAAGTGGTCTAATGAACAGCCAAGGACACATCATCATGTATATCTTCTTATGGTACTTACTGTGCTTAAAAAATATATTCTAAGAACTTTCCAAACATTGATTCATAATCCAGCTGAGAATTCTGAGAACTCATCTGTTGAGAAAAATGCTTATGATAAAGATGAGGCCATAAAGTAACTACCTGAATTTAATTGGAAAGTATTTCAAATACATGTATGTGCAACATAAACAAACACAAGTTTGAAGATAACCAATTGTACAAGGCAAGATAATTTTATTGAACAGGTACAAATCCTTAGCAAAAATGCATTTACATCTTTAGGTTAGAAGGTTCTAAAGCCCTTTACAGACTGCATGCACTGTTTTCAGTGTATTCATAAAAATAAGCAGAAAGTCCTGGATGACACTCTTAAAAATTAAATGACTCAGCAAAGTCCTTTTATGATTCTTTCTCAAAAAGACTCTGAGAGGCTTTATATTGTCATTATATCCTCCTAGTCAATATATTGTTAAATTTATGCCACTACTGAAGAAATTGGATTCTGTTGGTAGAAAAACCAGCCATATTTTCAGCAACCTTATCACTGGACAACAATCACAGCAAAACCAATTTCCAGCCATAAAGTCTGTTTTTCCAAAAGTGGCATCCATCTCCCAAAAGATTTCCAGACACATCTGTAAGCATCTTTCAAGTTTCCTCTGGATTAATCTGTCATGCAATTAGGTTATGGATGAGCTGCCGTGACAAATAGGTTGCCATTTGCCTTTTGATGTACTTTTGATTTTGATGTTTCAAATATTTCCTTCTTTTAAATGCTCTCTTCTGGGAGCTGTACACACTCTATTTTATGTTTTGGATAAAACACTTGCAGCAGCATCTTTTCTTTGTGAATCCAAAGAGCATGTTAAAATGTGTCATATTTTTCCCAGGAGTGAATATTATTTTGAATACTTACTGTATTGTGGAATAGCCCGCAGACTAAAGAGTGTATTTACTTACTGGTTTTCTCTGGCCTGAGAAATCTTTCAGTTGGTCAAATAAAATCATAGAAAAATAAAATGGCTTGGTTTAGAAGGGACCTTAAAGATCATCTAGTTCCAAGCCCCCTGCCTTGGGCAGGGACAGCTTCCTCTAGACCAGGTTGCTCAAAGCCCCATACAAGCTGGCCTTGAACACTTCCAGGGATGAAGCATTCACAACTTCTCTGGGCAACCTATGCCAGTGCCTCACCACCCTCACAGAAATTCATTCTTCTAGAATATCTAAATAGTAATGTTTTCTGTGAAGCCTTCCTTTGCCTCTGTTGCCTGTGGCATATGATACCATCTTTAATTATATTATGATTTACTATTTTTCCTCAATATCTCTGCCTTGTTCATGGCAGAGTGGAATAGATAAATCACCTGTGAGGAATGAAAGAGACTGCTGTCTGAGGGAATTCCTTTGCTGAGCTGGAATAGTAAGGCAGGAACCTGAAAGAGAGAGAAAAACTAAGACAGCTATTGCTGCTCTGAAGGAATAGGTTCTACTCCTCAGAAACCGCCTGAGTTTCTGAGTGGTGTTACTGTCCACTGCTAGAATAACCTTCATCTAATAACTGGGTTTTTCTTGTTCCCTTTTCTTTTTTCTTTTTTTTTTGCATTAAATTTGCACTGAAATATCTAAGAAAAAGAACAAATTGAATAGTATTTTAAAAATTTAGAAGATGGGAGATCAAATCTATCTTTGTATTATTTAAGTAATTATATTATTAAATCCACAACCTAATCCATACAGCTCTACTCCCACCTTCTCACTGATCAAATTTTCCAGTTTCTTCACACCTTATTTTTGCCTGGATTTCACCACACCACGATGGAATATTTCAGGTCAAAGAGACTTAATTAATTGTTAAAATTATTTATTTAAATTCCAGTCAGCATGAGCTTTTATAAAAAATAACTTCAAAACCTTGTGTATTCTTGCTTTTCATTGTTGTGTTTAATGAAGAAATTATGAATGCAGATTTTAATGTCATCAACGTAAGGATATTGCTTTTGAATTTTGCAGCACATCTAGAGGCCAAGAAATAAAATGGCCCTTTAAAAGCAATGTATTTTACTGCAAGTAGTTAGGCAACTCCTTAGTTCCTCTGCACACGAGCAGTGACAAGTTCTGTATTTCATTTGTGCAAACGTATAACACAATTCAGAATCTGCCCCTCTACCAGGTAACTGATCTGCAAATAAATTTGAGTTAGGAAGTGAAGAATATTGTTGTCTGAGGGCTCCAATTCCACTTTATTTGTATTTTTTTTTCTAAGTTGTCTAATGTCTTGTAGCTTAAAACCCAAATTGCCTTGCAGTTAATGAGGTGTAATTACTACCACTTTCTAGACACTAAGTATTTTCTTTCTTTATCCAAATTTATAAGGTCAAAACAATAACACTTAGAGAATAGACTACATTCATAATTTTCATTTGTCTGTTAAGGGATTGGTTTTCTCAAAGCAGTTAAGCAATTTAGGAAGGTATGTGCTACTAGTTTTATACACTAGTCAGCATAAGATAGCATAAATGATTCAAAGTTCTTGATAAACTAGCTGCCAAATCTACCAGAATATGTCCATAGGCCAGAATATCCAGGTTATAAAATAAGAAGAGATAAAGAATGGAAAGTAAAAAAACCAAAAAAAACCCCAAACAAGACAAAAACCAAAAAAACCAAACACACAAAAAAACACAAAAAAAAAATAAAACAAAAAACCCCATAAAATAAATTTTAAATTAAAAACCTTATCCATGTTAGCCTATATTTCAAATTCCTACTACAAGTCTTTCTTAATTGTCTGCTTCATTATTATGCTGCCATCCTTCTATTGCAGGTAATAATTAACTCTCCAAAAGATGAGTTTAACTTAAAAGAGCAAATACTTTAATTCAGGGGAGAAGACCCCTAAGTTTTTCATTTAAAAAATCAACTTCCCCATGAACTTGCCTCTACACTGAAACTGATGCCTATTTCATCGTAACGTTTCAATGTCTTCTGTTCAGTTTATGTTGTCATAATATTATTACTTTTATGAGATAAGGAGACATAGGTAATTATGCTATATACTACATAAAGTTTTTTCAGCTACAAGTAGTTGCAGACTTTGTGCATTAAGGATGTTTCCTTTGTACTGCATGCTAAGGAAAAGTACTAGAAATTATACGAACTAGAAATATACTTGTTCAAATATTAATATACTCCCCATATAGTCATTATAACTAAAAGGGAAAAATTGCTTTTGAGCACTTCACATTCATCAATAGTTCATGAAAATACATAACATGTTATGACACATCTAATAAAGATGAAAGGGATGAAAATACTTGTGAATTTTTAATATGGATAATAAAGGGCATTAATACAGCTTAATTATATTGATAAATAATTTAAATTACTTTTTAAACTATGTTTTATTTTTATTTGAAATAACTTTATATGGTATTCTTGGAGGAATTATAAACATGGCATTACACTGCCAGCCACTCTACAAGGGAAGTAAAAGTTGTTGTATTGATGATTTGAATAAATATGGCCATTTAAAATATTCTTAGAACATTTCCTCCAAAATGCTCTATCTTTTAAAGAATCCTTTTAAATCCAAAGTTTAGATAAATGTTAAATAAAAATAAAAAGCCTCAAAGATCCGTCCTGAGGTTAGATGTCTGATCAGCTCTCTTAAGGCAAATCAGTTTCTCCACACATTATCATACAAAGACATTATATGGCTGTCTTTTCAGGGGACACATTTGGTTTTCAGTCAGCTCTGGTACAGCTAAGTTAAAGGAAATGCAGGTATTTCATTTAAAACCAGGGGCTTAAAACAGAGTTCCAGATTAAGTCCCTAGATTTATCTCAGTGAAATATTCTGACTTTATTTTCTCAGCAAAGTAAGCCAACACTGCATAGGAGCTTTAACTACTTAGCAGTTCAGGGTTGACACACTTTTAGCAAGATCCATGTGCCCAGATAGAAATTTGTCTTTTTCGTATACCTCCCTTTCTCTCTTCCTTCATCTCTCTCTGTTCCCTGGCTGCAGCCTGCTGGCACTTACCTAGAGCCATAAAATTATAGAATATCATGGCACAGGATGGACTGTGTGCCTCGCAGGAGATGGAGGGGTTTGGTTACAGAGAGACACAGATCTGCTCCCAGATATGAGTGCAAGCAGGTGGCTATTGGTGGCTATTGGTCCGTGGGCTGGATTGTGGCCAATCAGGGTTGAATGTGGAGTCTTTTGGATAGCCTATAAAAAGAGATGGGTACACAAATAGTCTCCCTGCTGCATGCAAACCTCGATGTGTGTCATCTCTCCACCTCCCACAAACAGCGACAATAGAATATCTTCAATTCTAGGGGATCCATAAGAATGACTCAATCCAATTCCCTTCTTCTCACAGGACTACATAAAACTAAATCATATGACTACAGACATTGTCCAGACATTCCTTGAAGTCTATCAGCTTTGATCTCATGACCAATTCCTTAAAAAGCCTGTTCCAGTGACCAGTCACCCTCTCAGTGAAGAACTTTTTCCTGATGTCCATCAGAACTTATCTGAGCACAGTGTATTTCCATTCATATCCTATCACTGGTCACCAGAGACAGAGACAGCACCTCCCCATCTGTCTCCCTTGAGAAAGTAAAGGACAAACCCTTTGCCTTCTCCAAGCTCAGCAAACCAAATGACCTCAGCCTTTCCTCATAAATCTTGTCCTTGAGTCCTTCCACCATCTTCTCACTCTCCCCTGTGTACACTCTAACAACTTTATAGCCTCCTTATATTGTGGCACCCAAAACTCCCCCAGCGTTTGAGGTGGGGCCACCCCAGCACAGAGCAGAGTGGGACAATCCCCTCCCTTGCCTGGCTGGTGATGCTGTGCCTGATGCCCCCTAGGACACGCTTGGCCCTGCTGTCTGCTGCACTGAGAAGATACACTGGGCACACTCCAGGGCACACTGTTCAACTTGTCATCCACCCAAGCAGCCAGATCTCTTTCCACAGGGCCTCTCTACAGCCTCTTGTCCCACAGTTTGGCTATATAACCAGTACAACATGCTGTAGTAACTGCTTTGTTCTTACTAGCTAGCTGATTTTCTCCCATTCTGGTGCAGAGAGCCAGGGAAACAGTTATCACAGCCACCTGAATCAGTCAGTGCAGCACAATTTATACAGGGAAATATATATTTAGTTTCTTTAGAAAGACACAGATGCATTACTTGGCAGTTCAGTTCTGCCACCTGAGGACAGGTGTCTCCAGAGGTCCAAAGGAATTTTGTGTGCTAAACACGATTGAGTTTGATTTCTGCCTTCTCCACCTGAAAATTTTCATTAAAATCTGCCAGGGCTGTTCCTTAACATCTCTAGAGACCTTTACTCCTTCTCTTCAAAGTACTTGAGACCTTCTGGTCTCAATATGAATCAGAGTCACTAATTGTGTGCTGTCCTGTGCACAAAGGAATTGCAAATGCTCACTGTCAGGCGACTCTATTGAACATTCCACATCCTCCTGTTTGAAAGATCCCTACAGAGAAATACTAAAACTCCAACACTATGTCAATAAGCAAGCCAACATCTACATTAATAAAGCATTAAAATCTCTGCATATTTGTCACAACCACCACATATTTAATTTCTGAAATATTTATAAAGCACAAATAAAAATAAAAAATAAAGTTAAAAAATTCTCTGTCCTCTCCAAAAGTGGACGCTAATAGGAACTTTTGGTAGGAGCCAACCTACATCTTTGCAACAGCTCAGAAAAACACCTACTTTCCAGAGATAGAGTGTGACATGTTCTTGCACCCAGGGGAAAACCATCTCCATGGCCTCCCAGCAGAGTAAAATTAAGATTTTTTTTCTTCCTCTCTTTCTACATAAACCTGAGGGTAATCAAATGAGTTACCAAGATGGTAGAGAAGGAAAAACCTGCACTGTCCAATGATATTACAGGTTTTAAAAGAATCAAAACAACAACAACAAAAAAAAAATCCACCCAAACACCAACCATACAGTTGCCTAGAAAACAACAGCTGTACAGATATCCATAAACTATCCTCTCAGGTAAATATTCATCAAGGAAAGTATTTAGTCATGCATTAGAATAAAATAAGCCACTACAGCTGAGGTAAATTATTTAGGAGCAAAATTTAGTGATTTTATTTCACAAAATATTTATAAGTTTAAAAAAGTTGTCCTCTTCCAATTAAGAGGAAAAATATAAAAAAATGTCCCTAGGAATCATACAAGAAGAGAAGTAGAGCAAAACCTGTCCTAGCTTTTAGAAAATTGAAATCTTTCATCCAGAAAACACTCAAATTTGAAAGGAAGAAAGGTGACAGAGTGTGTCCACTTCAGTGAAAGTGGATCTTGCAATTTCAGCTTCCGTGCTGTCTCCCTTTGCAGCAGATGACATCCAGAGCTCCCTTGATTGGATGTGTTCCCTTGAACAAGGACACCTCTTGCCAGTCATTGGAAAGCAAGATGTCCCATGGGCCAGACCACCTGCAGAATTGGACCTGGGGACATGATTTATAAACCCCTCATAAAACAAGGTGCATGTCCACGTTTGGGCTGAGGGTGAGCCCAGGACTGCCTATAAAACCTTGTGTCAAAACATTTTGATTGTGATGCATTGTGATGCATTTCTACCTTAACATGACGTTTATCTAAGATTCAAAAATCTTAGTAGTCTTCCCACTGTCTTGAGTATTTAAATGAAAAATAAATTTCTCTTTTGATGAATTTGATCAAAACATAACTGCACGGTCATCACAATAAGGCATCTCCATCTAAGGCATGTCTGGGGTTTTCTCATGCACTTGCACTCCTGCTAAAAAATTCAGCTAGATAACAGTAATGCTACTGCTTATGGGAGAAGAGCATAATGACAATCGTATATGAAGGGATACTGCCAAAACAATAGAGGAAAACAATGTCAATAAATTATATAAACTTAGAACTGAAATTAAATTTTGGTTCTTCAGCAATGATATTCAGCACTAAAACACCTTAAACAAAAATTTATTTCTTGGTACACTAAAATTGAACCTTCTACCTTAACAAAAAATTCTTGATCTTATAAACAGCTACATAGAATAGAATAGTATTAAAATACATCTGCTGACATAGTGACCTTCATTATCTCTCCTTTCTTCTTCTGTATTGTTTTGCTTTTCATCTTGTCTGTAAGACCTGCATATCAGACCATAGATAAACAAAGAATTTAATGTGTTGTTCTCAATAATTTAGTGCAATCCAGATTTAAAGGTATTGTAATTTCCTTACTTCTATTTGCAGGATTTTAGGCTGAAGTGGGGAACCTAAAACTCTGGGAGAAGAATGTTTTTCAAAATTAAATGCCACAAGGGACATTCAAGTGACTTCTTCAGACTATTGAGATGCACTCCTGATTAGATGTATGTCAGCTAAAATCCATGCTTCTGAAAACAACGAGCAGCTATATCTTACTTATAGATTTGAAACATCTAATAATAAACATTCACCACAAAATACAAAAACCTTGCTTTTCTCTGCTCAAGATTACTAAAGCTGTGTTAACACTGCATAGGTGACCTGAGGTCAGAACTCCAGGCTCTCACCTGCCAAGTCAGCTGTCATGGTCAATTTATGTCCATAGCTTCATTCCCAGCTTGGTCTTGCCATTCAAGCAGCACAATTTTAGGGCAAATTCCACTTTACAATTTGTTGCTATTAGGGGATTTTGCAGAGTGCAAGTATGGCTGTTCTGAGACAGGAGCTTGTTTTTCAAAAGGAAAAGAGAAGTTCAAGGTGAAGGCTCAATTGTTTAACTTGCAACTGGTGCTGTGTGGTCAGATGTGAACTTTGGAGAAGGGCCAACATTACTGATTGTATTCACTATTCCTATCACTTCATAGTAGTTGGCTAAAGTTTTATTTCATTTACCTGTTTAAATAATATTTGTGGAATAACCTGGTTTACTTTTAGTGTAACAAAATTTTCATATATGCAGCTTGACATCCTGGGATTTGAGGGATTTTCCAGCTATTCTTTGAGTTGAATAAAGACTAGTGAGAATAGTCCACTGACGTATGCCAAAACTCAGGGGGTTTGTAGTCAAATTAGGTAAACTGGTAAATTGCAACTGACCCACTTATGCTACACATGCCCACAGAAACAAACCTAGGCTTTAATATTCAACTTAAACAGTATAAAATATATATCTGCAAAGAGGGGGGATTTTGAAACTTTCACATTATGAAAAAAAAATTTGCATCTTTAGTGTGCAATTGCTGGAAGGTTTCAGTTGAATGTCTTGATAGGACAGAAAACTATTTTGAGTAGTGCTTTATACAATGGAATTACACTCCCTAAGAGAAATTTGAGGAAATTCTGCTTTAGATTCTGGTAAAAATGAAACATTTCATCAGTGGTGGACATATTTTGGCATACCTCTGAGAAAATTGTTATAATTCAAAGCCTTTTAATATTCTTTTACATGTCAAGGATGACTTCTCTGTTTGTTCGATTAATGTAGGCAAGAAGAAAATCAAAACATGACCCAGGGAAAAAATGTGAATTTTGAACCTCCATGGCATCTGAGAGATTTTGAATTGTGATTTCAGTTGAAAAGATTTGAGCCCTCTTCCTCTCCTCACATGTACTATTTATGTGAGTAGGCAGACAGCTGAAAAGAATAAATTGGCAGATCCACAATTGCACACCACTCAGTAGAAAGCACAGCACCACAAAAAATGCACCATAACTTTCCAGATTCCATTGGACACTTTGAAACATTATACCTCTTGGGCAAGATGGCTTCTGCCAATAAAACTGGAAATTATTCATGGCAACAAATCCTTGTAAGACTTGTACCTACAATAAATGAACTCAAACAATAGTAATAATTCAAATGTCATAAGATTTCCCTTTACTACTTTTAAATAAGTCTAGTAAAGAAAATGCAAAGTTAGATTGTCTATCAATTAAGGTATTTTATGAAGGTTATTAATGTCTTATGTCTTTCCTAAGCAGAATTCATTTATTATGTCTTCCCGTTTCTCTCTGTCTAATCTCTATGTAGAAGGAAAAAGGAAATATCTTTTTTGGGAGTTTTGCCTACACCTGTTAATTGGTGAGAGGAACAGTGGGAACAATAAACTTCTGCAAATGTAGGCCAGTAGTAAGTTGCTAGCTTCTACAGAGAAAAATGAAAATATTAGGATAATCTTTCCTGTGGAGTGTTCCTAGAGAGGAAGAGTACCATAACATCTAATGGAGTAGACATTCTCATATGTCTAAAGAGTTGTTTAAGAAATACATTCAATCATAAAAGTACAAAAAACCTCCTAGATTTAGTCTAACCCTAGGCAAGCGTAACTCAAGCCTGTGACCCAGTGTGATGTGCAAGAAAGGCAGAAAGGCTTCTCTGAGCTGACCTACCTGAAGATGGTTTATATGTTCAACTGTGAAGTCTCTGAGTCAAAGCACAGCGTTGCTATTATGTGAAAGAAGCATCCTAAAATGTAACAGTCATTGAAAATATAAAATTCAAATGAAATTGTAATGGTATAAGAAGTGTAAACCTCTGAACAATGTTTCTAAGAAGAATCATGCGCAAACAGGTGTGCGCTGGGAACCATAGCTCTTCACAAGTGTTTATGGTTTCTTTCATTGTGTTTTTACACTTAACTGTTACTGATAAGAGAACAACACAACACTGAAATTTTATGAAGGAGAAAGAAAGCTTTATTTACCACAGATGAACATTTAAAACCAGAAAGTTAGAAGATATATGAGGAAACTTCTCCTATGAGCCTCTCCATTAAAGATTTCCTCATCTTTAATGATTACCTTCTGTATTCACAGTCTACTTCAGAGATTTGCATGCCATTTTATTCAAGATTACTTCTGTTAGACTGTTGTTTGCTGATAATCCTTTACTACTATTCATGTCCCGAGTGTTGTAGTAATATCCTATCTATCTCTATCAACATGAAGGCTGCATTTTTCCTGTGTGCTTTACAAACACACATAAAATGCAAATCCATACAAATATATCATGACTTTATCTTGCTGCTTAAAATAAAACAAACCTTTAAAAACATTTTATTTTTAATTATAGTTTTTGTCATTGTGAGCTTCTCATGTTTTTCCTTAGAGTCTATTCAAACATTTTCAAGTAATAAATTAGAGCAAACAAAACCCTAAAATATAGTGCTTATGCTCTGGTAGGTATACAAAACTGCACAATATATTTTAGCTAAGGTTTTTTTTTTTCTCTGGTCTCTATTTCCTCTTGAAGCTGAGGACACAGTCCAACTAGGGAATGGAAATATATGTTTTTATGCCATACTACATATTCTAGAAAAGCAATTTTCTGGATTACTGAATGCAGACAACTAAGATGGGGAAAAGATGATATTATATTTTACTGCTCTGTCTAAAGATATTTGTGATGTATTAAACTACAAAGTGAAGTTAAAATTCAAATTCCCTTTTCACATAATGCAGTTCTTGTTTACTGATTTAATGAGTCTCTAGAACTTAAATTTGAAGAGTTGTCATTAATTTTAAAAGCCCTGGTCTTGTAATTCTTTGCAAACTACCTGTGTAAAGGATGCAGGTTTACACACTATTTTTTTCTACTGATTTTGAACTTTTGCTGCCTGTAATGTCTTTCTTCCTCTGCACAGTCAGTTATTCATTTGACTTTATCTATTACAAGTTTGGTGTTACTTTTCCTGTAATTTCTAGCTGGATGTACTAGAAAGGTTTGTTGACCAGGGCAAGAAGCTCACCAGATTTAACAGGGCATGCAGGGTCAATGTTGTGTAGCAGAGTGGCCAAGAGAAGGTTTCTTACCAGGCACAAGAAGAAGGTTTCAGTGATCATGTGGATGATTATGATTAGCTTTGTTGCTAATAAAGTATATAAATATTGCCAGTGCAGTAACTAAACAGCTCATCATCTGCTATAATGGATCTTAGTATAATCCAGTTGTGGTCTCTCCTCTTGAGTCATGAGCTTTAGTGAGACCCACATGCTCCCTAAACATCTCAGGGAAATCTTGGTGTGGCTCAGTCCACTGAGTTTCAGATTTGGGCAACAGGCTGTGTCTAAAGGGTAATAATATAAGCAGGTTCAGCCAGAAATGTACAGGTTAACAGCCTCTGGCTTTGCAGAATTCAAAAATACAAAGCAACAAAGAACCTAGGTGGCCACAGCTTTATGTCTATATTTGACTGGACCTTAGTGCTTTATTCACCTGTCCAAAAGTGAGTGTTTCCCATCTTCAAGCTGGACATAGGAAGGGGATCTACCTGGAAGCTGCCTGAAATTTGCTAGACTAGGTGACCCAGTCTCTGGCAGCATTTTACACCCTTTTGCAAGTTGATGTGCATCAAAGTCAATCACAAACATCTCAGCTCCTCCATTTCTGAAATGCATTGATTATGTGAACATCCAGACAGTTCCTCCTGGTGTTCTTGCGTTAGGACAAACATCACCCACCAGAGAGCTGGAAAATGAAAGAGGTTATTGGAAGAGGAGGCACACAAAGATTCCACTATCTTTGGTCACCACACAGTGCCATGTTTCATCACTACAATTACAAGAATCCTGACCTGAAAAAACTTTGCTAACTGTATGTACTTTCTCATTTTTACATGGAATGAGAAAATGTTATGGTCCTCTACTCAACCTGTGGAGAGAAAAAAATCTGCATGAGACAAAAGACAGAACACATAAGGCAAAAGTGGAGTGTGCTGCTTCTCAGTTACCTCATGCTGGAATATTCCTCTTCCCCTTTGATTCTAAAGGGATTCCACACACCTTACTTAGCTTGTCTTTGCTAGTATTACATTTTGCATATCTAAAACTAGGTACCACAAATACCTCCCTCTGTGCCCAGAAAAAAGATCAAAGCAAACCTGCTCCTTACTTCTGTCTCAGTTACTACACTGAGTAAAAAAAGCCTGCTTAGATGAGATTCAGGTGGGATTCAACAGGTGGCAATGCATAACTCTGTGTTTAAATCAGTCAGCTTTCTGTCCTTTGACAGTTACCAGAATTATATTTAACAGAGTTAATATGCTCTAAAATACAATTCACCTCATCTAAAAAAATAATCTAATAATACAGGTCATATAAATCACAGTCAAAAGTGGATATTTGCCTCCCCTGGCTGTAAAATGGTGATGGAGGAGCCTAGAGACAGAATGAGAGAAACAGGCTTCTAAAATCCTGGGTCTCAGAGTACAGTTCACAGATTTTGGTTACAAACCAAACCTACACCTTAGGGTCAAGCACTAAATAGCATAGAAAATTATTTTTCCTGATGTCTTCTGTTGTCTTCACCCTCATTCATTCATTTAAGTTCAGTTATATTATCTCATAATTAATTGGACAAAAAACATGCTCCTGGATCCTTGCTCAGCTGACAGGAGGCAGCTTGTTAAATCACTGCAATTCAATTGTGTTTGATCGTACTACTGTAACCTGAAGCTTTGGCTTTCCTCTGCTGTGGGTTTAAATGACAAGTAACTTCCCTGAAGACATTAGATTTATTTCACAGAATAAAACCAACATGAGAAGAGAATCAGGGCCTTATACAACAGCTTATACAACAATAAAAGGAAAAGGGAAATTTATGGATGACATCATCAAAGAAGGTCATAAAACCAAATTTACATCTTGAAAGTGCTACACTAATTAAGAAAGTGTTGCCAAAGTTGGAGACTGTAATGTAGATAACAACATTGTAGAAAAACATAAAGATTTTTTTAAATAGAAATTTAGCTCCTGAACAATAGTTAAAACCTACAGAAGTCTTGAATCATGAGTACTTTAACTTGATCAGAGACATAGGAGTTATGTGCTGCATAATGGACATATAGAGCTTAGACAAATCACTGAAGTGAATATTAATCTTTAGATACTCAGAGTGAGTATTTCCTCACTCTGAGTTATTAATTTCACTTTATATTCATATAGCCATCTTTTCCATTTTATCACATACCACATACATTGCAGGTATGTGAGGCATGAACATTATTTGTTTATTCAGTTAAATACATTAAAAAGCAGAAGCAAAACCAACACACCATACAGTTCA
The DNA here is from genome assembly GCF_050655825.1 of Lonchura striata. NCBI lineage: Eukaryota > Metazoa > Chordata > Aves > Passeriformes > Estrildidae > Lonchura > Lonchura striata. The sequence goes on from NC_140705.1 coordinate 51,498,785, forward strand.
ACATTACAAAACAATTATTCTATTCAGTCAGTGCTTTAAAAACAAACCCATTCCAGAACAGCTGGAAGCCTGCAAGTGACATTTATAACAATTGCAAGTGGTAGTTAACATGATGTAGCAAAAGAAAAGCTTGGCTCTTTTGGTCTTTTTTTTCCATATATTTCATTTCTAAATTTACATTTGGTTTATGATTTTCATGTAATCTCTTGCCTATTCTTTTATCTCTCCTGAAAAGTTCTAATTAGCAATTCTCACTAGCTTTGGTGCACCTGTCACTGGAATCCCTCCTAATGCATTTTAATATGCCCAAAGCCTGCTCCAGAGTGCTTTTTTAACAGTATGTATATTTTGCTTGTTTGTTTCAAATTCAGATACATCCTGTGAGCACAGGTTTATCTGCCAAAATGAATAATGCCAGGTATGTTGGTATAATGGTACTCATAGCTGATGAATTCCTTCTAGATGTAGTAGAAATAAAGAAGCATTTTTATGTTTTTATTTTTAATCTTGACCATGGGTTTGTGTCATTTAGGGCAAATATCAGTAGAAAACATGGTAAACTGCACCAAAGAGATACACTGTGACTCATTCTTGAAGAAAGAGAAAATTAACTGGGAGCAGAATGTAAATGCTCAGTTTGAAAGGCACTAGCCTGTTCTATTTATGTCAGTGGAGATGAATCATTAGACTGACTAATACCAAGACAGATCAACTCAGACTTGGATTCCCAAATCCAGAAATGACCCACTGAACTCGATTTATGGTGCTAATACAGGGAGTCACAATGCTGACTATGAATGCTTCTGTAAATGGTGTGAGAGTATGAATGGGTATTTCACTTAAATGACCAATCAGGAGCTATAAAGTTAATCCAGTAAATAAAAACCATCCATTGATGAAAGACCAAAACAAATCATTGACACCTCATGTGTCTTTAGGCAAAATAAATCAGTTAGAAGCCTCTAAAGCATCCAATGGACTTGAGAAATGGAGAAGAACTGAAGATACTCTGCTGCACAGGAACAGCTCCACAGCCATAGTTTGTGGCCAGGTTCATCAACTGCAGAAGCAATCTTGTAAATGCTTTGGCACACCTGGGGAAAATTAAGGTAATGCTATTACAAAACACCTCGAGTTGTATTTACCTGCCTTGTGGGTCAGCACCAGACCTCATCCATCTCATCTGTTACAGGGCTTTTATGCATCCTATATCAAATGACCCAAAGGTGCCAGACCTTGTCCTCTGTTGTTTATTGCTGAAACACAGCCTTCTCCAAGGCTGCCTGCACAAAAATATGGGTGAAAACTCTTTGTTCTCATGAGTGCCCAGGATTTCAACTGCTCATACAGATGGCTTGGCTGCCTGTAAACACCTCCAGAAACTTTTCCATAGTGTAGTTGTATTACTTAAGTTAATCTCCTTCTCTGAGTGTCCATTAAGAGGTTTCAGCCACACTTGAATAACTACAGAAGTAGTGTGGGGAAAACAGACCTCAATTTAATTCTTCAGCCTGATTTTCTGGTGCTGGGCAATGGGCTCTAGCACCATGCTCATGCTGTCAGAATCCAAGCACCATAGAGCTACACAGGGCACTGGAATGAGCATCCACAACAGTTAAAAATGAGAATTTTAGCTGTTGCATACATACACAGAGTATTTTGGGGGGGGGGGGGGGGGGGGGGAGGAGTTTGAGCTTCATATTTGGAAGGAAGGGCATATTGGGTTATTTTATTTTTTTCATTTTCCACTGACTCCTTGCAGACTCTCAAAGACACATACCAGACTTGTTATTTCAAGACAGCAGAAGATCTGTTTGGACAGCTCTAAAGTATCATGCAATAGTACTTTTATTCCTCCCAGACACACTTATATTTCTACATGCAATTCAGCTCATCTGAACAAGAATTGATTAGAGTTTATGGTGCTCCATCCACATTCTATATGCAGGAATTTTCAGAGGGAAAAACTGTCAATGACATCATGTTGGAGAGCTCAATAAGCAGATGTTTTATAGAAATGTTCATCCCTAAGTAGATTAATACAAGCCTAATCTACTATTAAAATATATTCTGATATATTAAGAGATTCTTGCTTCTCAAGTTGTCAGACCAAGAGGTATTAATTGCTGTGGCTTCTCTGTTGTAGAATTTTATTTTGCTGATGGATCTGGTCTAATTCCTCTAACAGTCAAGAGAAATCCAACCACTAGCAGTGATTGAACAGTTCTTATACTGAAAAAAGTGTAGTCATTATTATAGCTGTTAATCAAGCATAGCCTGTATTTTATGATTTTTATTATTTTCTGTCATGTAATGCCAACTAATGCCATCAAAAGCTCTCCAACACAGAGAAAGTTAAAAATTAGTTTTCTAAATTTATATCAATAGAAAATATGCTATTTAACTGGTGATACAACCCCAGGTATGTAACAGTAAGGACAGGCATATCTATATCTTCATATTTGCTTTTGGGTGACAGAAAGGCCCAAAGATCATTTTTCAACGGAGTTTAGACAAAAGAGAGAATGAATGCACTATTTGACTTTCTGGCTTTGTTTTCTTTTTTTTGTGGCCTCTGCTAGGAAGACAGGCATGGCACAGCTTTTGATAAATCTTTGGGGGTAAATTTTAACCACAGAAATAATTCAGAATATCTTTCTTTGCCTTTTTATTTTCAAGGAGATTAATAATACAAAAAAAATAATAACTGAACTTTTTTCCCCTTGGATTTCAGGATGGTCTTCTTTAAAACAGGTTGGATTTTTTTTTCTCTGCTTCATGGTTAGAGTTGGGAACCTGTTTCTCTCCTTCTATTATATACTTGGCAGAGCAAATTATAGAAACTGCTACCAGTTCAGATTTTACTGTAGCCTAAACCTTATGTGTCTGTTTATCCAGAGCACAACTTTATCTTATGACAGCTTCTGAATCTGTATTGCCTGGGTTTTAATTCAGACATTTTGTGCTGTAAATCACTTCTCACTGAACCTTATCAAATTTAGTGTTGATGTCTCTAGTATTCAGAAAATGAAGGAAAGGTCATACCATTAATTCAGCTTCAACTGAAGTCATGCCATCCTCCAGGACAGATCCTCATGTAAGATATGATGACTCATCTCCTTGAAGAAACCTGCAGCATGGTTCATTTCTTACTTGTTATAGAATGATTTAGTCATCAAAGTCTGATGCTGCCAAAGAAAGGAAAATAAAGACTTGTGTAGCTCTCAACTTCAGTAAAAAATCTGGTTCATTTCTTCATCATCAGCCATCTGTACACCTGTCTGGCCACAAAGCAAGTGTTGTTTATTCAGGTCTTACCGAACACAAAAGCATTGTGCATTTTATAAGTATAGTCTTGCTCAGAGACAGTGCTATATACAATAAAATTGGGGAGGAGTACACAATCCCTCACCAACACAGTCTATAATCTGAAAGGTAATAAACATCCAGTGAATACAAAAGTGAAAAAGTAGAAAAAAAGTCAATGCAACTTTTTCATTTGATACATAGCCTTCTTTTCCATTTTATCTTTCACTCTTTTAGTAAAAGCTTCTGAGCAAAGCTACTGACTGCAGAAGCTATGACCCAGGGCATACAGAGCCCATCTTCACAGAGAATAGCCTGTACAGCAGTCCCTTCCACATAGTGACAGTCCTGAAAGCTGTGGGAAGGAAATGTCTGAAGGAAGCTTCAAATTCTAGGAATCGAAAGATCTGCTTCAAAAAATGTCTCAAAAAGTTTCAGTGTTGCTGTTGATTACCTTGTGTGTCTATAGTTAAGTAACCAGATTCAGTATGTCCCTTTATTCCAGGTTCTGTACAGATTTACAGAAAAATCTTTTCTTTTTGATTGAATTTGCAGGGCAGACTCAGATACTTAATAGAAAAGACTTATAGTTTAATGTAACCGTACAATATGTAAGAGTAGTAAATACTGGTTTAGTCCATACTGAATTAAATATATTCAAAACTATGATGTGAAAACTATTTCCTACTAATAAAATGAAACTTTATCAAGGACAAGTAAGGTCTAATGATTTAATATGTTTGGATCGTGTTTAAACACAGTAAAGCTTTAGAAGTCTGTAAAATAAGGCAAGACACATAGATAATGAAATCAGTAAGGAAGCAGCAATAGAGTACTGAGGAAGCTCTATTGATCATTTGGTTGCTGGTATTCTAACATTTACCAACATTTACCAACTATCTTTTGTTCACAGTCTGGAAAAGCTTCTCCTAAAAGAAGTTTTCCCTTTTGGAGGTTGTGATCATTCTGGAAGGATGAGAATGAGGCAGAAGGAACAGGGGAGATGGCCACCATATTGGCAGTAGGATCCCCAGACTGAGTCTGATCACTTGTGGCACAGGGACATCAAACAGGTGCCAAAGAGGGAAATCTCCTGTTTCCTTGTAACTTCTGTCTTTGGGTTTTCCCAAATAAGTAATTATTGCCTAAAATGCATGTAATCTCATCGTCTATTATAGTCTAAAGGTATGAAAGCATGGCTTTACTTTGAGTAGGAGTGATCAGCTGAAGCTGTCTGACAGTGAGTTGTCTAAAGCAAAGCTAATCACCTTAATATCCTAATCGCCTAATCCTGGATGAGGTACTCAGCTGGGTAGGTGAGATGATTCATCACTAGAGGTGGCCATTACTCCTCAACCCTGACAAAGGAACCTAAACAGCTAGCTTTGTCTAGAAACTTGACTAAGTTTGATTAATCAAGATAAGTGAGATGAATCTTAACCTCTGCAGATGAAATTGCTCCTATTTATTACGAAGTTGTCCTTGATCACAGAGTGCCTTAGGATGACAGATGCCAGCAAAGTAGGTGCAATAGTATTTCAGAGCAATAGTGGGTCAAGGTGGTGCCAGGGAAGGGTTAGATTTGGACATTAAGGGAACATTTCTTTCTCAAGAGAGTGGCTAACCATGGGAATAGGCTTCCTAGAAAGAAAGCTGATGCTCCATGCCTGTCAGTGCTAAGACATTTGGACAATGCCTTTAATATTATGCTTTAACTTTTAGTCAGCCCTAAACTGGTCAGGCAGCAGGACTAATATGTTCCTTCATAGTATGTCCCTTCCATGCAAAATATTCTATTCTATTCTATTCTATTCTATTCTATTCTATTCTATTCTATTCTATTCATTTTCATGATCTTTCTATGGTGTATTCTAGTATTTTATTGCTGAAGAACAGCAAGTTCAGGGTCTTCTTAGATGAACATTTTTTACAATAGTTACATTGGATTATCAATGATCATCCTTGAAAGATTTATAAATTAGGCTCCTGAAAGTCAAAATTTTTCCTACAATTTGTTCCTCTTGTGGTTTGGGAGAAAGTCCTTGTGCAGATTGTGTGAGGAAGCCCAAAGTTTTTAAATCCATAAATTTTTGTCTTTTGAGCATTTATCTTAAAATATAGATATATAGTAGTGATTTCTTTGCTCCATTTTGTACATAATATCCTCCCAGCAATGAAAAAAAAATGCATACAAGATAGGGGGTTTTTTTAAATCTATCATCAGTCTTTGACACCAGCTCTATCTTACTTCTTTGCTCTGGAATTTTCCCTCACATATGTTTAATAATTCTCAGCAAACTTAAGTGGGCTTTTATCCTGCTCTGTCTTGCTATATGAACTACATTGTCTGCCAAGATTTGGAGCAAAAAGTTGAGCTCTGCCATTAATTACAGTGTGTTGATAAGAGTAAATTCCATTTGTATCATTTATCTTGGAAGTGCAAGTGAATAATTTAACTGGTGTAAATGTCCAAGGTTCATGGGTAGTTTTACATTTCAAATAGAATTTTCTCAAATGATCCCTAGGAAAAATATTGGCTTTGGATATAGATCTGAAATCGAATCCCCTAAGATTTTCAATCTATTTTCATTATACTCCTTTTCCTCAATTGCTTTCTAGGATCAAAAAGGATGTGAGAACATGAAGTAAAATAATTTCTGTAATTTTTTCTGAAAACTCAAATTTATTTTCAAGCAGGTGTAGAAAAATTATATTTTTTAATTAGATTTAAAATATCTCATAAAAAGTGTATATTTTTAATAGTGAAAATAATTTTATTCTTTTTATTAATACTGATGTTTTGCAGCTTTTCTAAATCAGTCAAATGGTAGGAATTTTCAATGGTGAAAATTGCAGATGAAGGACTACATATTCTATTCGCAATAGAAGCTGATGTTCTTGCCATTGGTAGTTGATAAATTTTTCTGTCTGTTCTTCACCAAGCATCTGACCATGTGATTTCTTTTCCACAAACTTAAAAGTGTGCTGTGAATGCAGGCAGGTCAGAGCAACAGTCTCTTTTATTTTTCACATTATTATGTAGGTTGCACAAATCAACTGTTTGAGTATTTGCAATACTAACACTCCAAGGTTAAGGTTAAAAAAGCTGATTTCACAACAAAGAGAAGCATTATTAATTTTACAGAAGTATTAATTTCTCTCAGTATATTGGGCAGGAGCTAGATGCAAATAAGGTTTCCCTTTATGGTTGTGGGCATCTACATGTACTATGAAATTTCTGTGAATACTGAAGGTGTCTGTATGGGAAATGGTAAGAAGGAGCAGTGGAGTGGAGCTGAACTCTGCTTAAAGAAACCTTTCATGTCTTCCTACATTGATTTGTGGAACTGCAGAGCACTGCTTAGCTTTCACTGAGGTATCCAGAAAGACCTTTATTACAGCTCAAGGCAACTGAATGCAATTCAGTGTGTTTCCTTTTAGAGCATAAACTCTCCTGCACTTGGAGTTGTGAGAAAATATTGCAGCAGGAATAGTCAAATCTGCTTATATATGAAGAAGCTATCTATGTAACAGAGCTTTGTCATTTCCCTCAGTTTCCTAAGTAAAATACCACCTATATTACCTACCAGATAGCTAAACAGGTAAAACCTATTTTCAGAGGTCACTTTATTGGTCTTTTGAAACTTGCCAAAGCCATTAAATCTAGACCTGATATTAGAAATGTGAGCTTGGAGATAAACAGGGATCCTCCCAGTCTGGAATTGTATTGGAGCTCTCTGATTCTATTACATGCATCACAGACTTAGTGGTGTAGCCTTGCAGAAATCTTTTATAAAATGAGCCTCAAAGACCATGAAGAGATTGATCACTTATATAAAATAATGTTCTTTTCCTGGTTTATTCTATTTGTGCAGACACTGGAAAAACATTTCGTTTCTTGACAAAAGTGTTGTTCACATCCAGCCACTCCCATGAAGCTAAAAGAAATAATTTATTTTGCACCAATAAAAAATTTATTAAATACTTTGCCATTAAACAAAATATTAAGCAATGCCATTAAGCAATGTTCTGCATGCTTTTTGACTTCATTTTTTTTTTTTTCTTGCAAAAGTATAGTAATTGTACCTTTCTTTTCTGGTTTTTGGATACAACTTAATAGGAGGATTTATAAAAGCTGATTCTTTTGAATTCCATTGAACAGGGTTTGACGACTTAAGTTTACCAAAAAAAGAAAGCAAAAGTAAAAAATAGACAGAATTTCAGATAGATTGACTTCTGAAATACATAAAACCTTTGAGAAAATCTCAGGAACTAATTCTCTAAGTACAAGGGAAATTGCATAAATTGCATCCTGTATCACCTCATCCTCCTAGTAGTTGCTCTTACTTTTGTCTGCAATTTCAGAAACACAAAGATCATACTGGGAAGAAAAAAGATAAGTGTGTTTCATAAAAAGAAAACAATGGAGAATGTCATTCTTCTGACACTTATTCAGTGGGATGTTTAAGCTTAAGCCTAGCTTTTGCCATTTAAAAGCATTAGGCTACAGGCCAAGCTGAGGTTTGTTGGAGTCCTGAGTACCTTGCTTATCTGAGCCTCTGAAGAGAAAATATTTTTATAATAAAATATTTTTTTATAATGGAGTTCAAGGTAGGCCAGGTCCTTATTTATTGTTTTGATCTCCATTTCTGTGGAATCACCACTGACCATTGGCAAAGATGCTGGAGGAAGTTGCCAGAGAGTTCCTTAAAACGTTTGATATGTCAGCAAAATCACTGACAAATTAGTATTGCTTTTCTGATGCAGCTAATCCTTTTTTCTCCAGTGATACAGTTCCCTTTGATCTTTAGGTGAAGCATTTGCACAGTCACAAAAAACACATAGCAGGATGAATATTTGCCTGGGATAGCAGATGTGATTTGCACTTACTTTCTCTCATGGGTGATAATATTCTCACAAAAATAGTCTCTAACTCTTTAATAATTTGACTTTAAAAAATAATGTTACTATATTACGAGGTAGAGCTGTAATTGACTGTAAGTCCAATAAACAAATTAATGTCATTTTTTACTCTTATAACTGATGCTATCATGAGAAAGAATATCTTGACTCTAAAAAGGTCATTTCTCTTAGGCTGTAGGAGAACTAACAAGCTAATTATAAATCCAGCTGAAGGGAAGACTTATGGACTCAGTCCATAATTATGTCTGGAATTGGTTTATCCTGAACTCAGTGGAATCTTTTGGGATTTCAGGCACTGTACATAGACCATTGAAATAAATCCTTAACACTGTTTTAATTTCTTTTTTTCTAGACAGACCAAGTTATTACTCATGTAGAGCTTTTGTTCTAATTATTTCATTGTATCAAGCAGTCATATAGTTTTGCAATACAATGTATTCTAAGGATTATATATATTTCATTATATAAATGCATACAAAATTTGACCTACATTTAAGAGAAGACGTGAAAATATTTTGAGCCAAATAGGAAAAAAGGATGTGTTCAGCTATTTCCTGGACTAGAGCTCTAGTTGCAGCATAAATGAAGAATAATGGGAGTTGTAAAGGGGAATATTTCTCTCCTACTGCAAAGTGACTGGGAAAATTAAAGGATGAAAAAAATGAAGTCTCAGAGGTTTTTATAACAAACCTTAGGAGCAACATGGGAGATGGATGTGAAAGACTGCATTTTTAAAACTGTTTTACAAGTTCAAAAAATTATCTCTTTTCTCTCTTCATTTTAAGGAGAATTTTAGCATCAAATGAATGACCCTTTTATGTATAATCAATAGTCTTGAATATGTAAATAATGCATTGTAATCAATATATAGGAATAAACACTAAGGCAGAAATATTATCACTGACAAAAACATCCTTATATAGCTGAGAAAAAGCAGAGATGAAAATTTGTTTTTCTAAATATAACCTCATAGCAATTTTCCCCTTCAGTGTGAATTAGTGATTGGTTCTGGAGGGCAAACAAAAAAATAGATTTGAGATATAGTAATCATACTAAAATTAATATCAATATCAATATGAAAGGTACTAAAATATACTGAAAAAAACACTTCTTTTGAACCCCTTAGCTGCAATTCAAGGAACCTGCTATATTTATTGATTGATATGAGAGTACTACAGCAAAAGCTTTAAAAAATGAACATTTCCTGAGGAATATCATGTCATTGCCAGTAAACAGAGCTTAATGTTATAACTTCATCCTCAGCAGCATCTTCTTTTGAAAGAAATTTGTGCAATGTGACCCGTTTGTCAACCTGATCAAGACTGAGCTTTCCATTAGCATATGATAAAAAGAAGAACTCATATAAATAATCAGACATGTTGACAAAAGTGAGTGAAAATGTGCTTTATTTTGTTACTGAATGTGTAGAAATATCAAACAAAAAAAAATTGAAATTAAGATAATTTTAAATTGTTTCCAAATTTTGGAATAAATGTGAGAGAAAGCTTTGAGATATTAAAATTCACAATTCTGATTATATTAAAAAGTCTCAAATTCCCATTCAAAAATTCTTGTCCAAGGGAAATATCCCCTGATAATCAATAAAAAGCTTTATCTTTGCTCACACAGCTATGTGATGCACTTTCAGTATGTAGACTGACAAATACATTGAAAAGAACATTAAATTTGTTCTAGTTTCCCTGACCGAACAGGAAAGTTCAGAGGGTTTGGGATTAAAAAATATGTTTAACCTTGGATTATTAAGTAGGAAAAAAAAAGGGGTATATATTTTAAAAAATGTTTATTTTGATAGTCTTTCTGTTCTTCAGTCTGTCATCCAATAAAGCTGAAAATTTAAGTCTGACTATAAAGCAGCTTTAACTATTCTGTCAAGCGTGACTTTTTAAACCTGTCAAACAGTCATTCCTTTCCTATTGCAAAACATCTAACTGCAAGCTTAATAGTCTTACTACCAAACAAAAGTTTCAGAATAAACCCCCTTTTATAAAAGCCTTTTTTAAACTTACTGAATTCTGGAAGATTATCCAATTTCCATTTCCTATCAGAAGCTAAGTTTACTGATGTTTCTGCACTGAGGTCAAAGAAACTTCTGTAAACAACAGTTAAGTGGGGAACTTTATGAAGCAGCTAATATTTTTGCCCATTGGTTGCCACCTGTCAAGAATAATAGTGCTGTGGAATTTTGCTATCAAACTGTCAGCATTAGATTAGAAGTTGTATTTATCAGATATAACACAGGTTGTATAATAAAGTGCTGTCTTTCTGTACTGCTATCTCAGCAGGAAATTCTAATAAAAATTCTGTATCATTAATAAGCTACTGAAAGTAAATGAAAGTAGCACTGACACTGGATAGTATAAGAAATCTGTATTTGAGGCTGCATAATACCTTTCACTAAGAAATCACAGTTTTCAGTAGCTTATGCTTTGCCTTAGGTCAACTTTTCACACTAAAATTTTCCATACTTGTTCCATACTTCAGACTTTTCCTTTTAGGAAGATGGATGCTAAATTTCAGCAGACATTCAAGTACTTCAAAGAATGAGAGTAGATAGTAGTTTTACCAAATCAAATTCTCAGGTATTTGATGCATTCTGGACCATTTATACTTTAGAACAGAATTTTGGCAATAGTAGTGAAGACTGCTGTTGGAGGTACACATCTCTTCCCCATTTGAAAGTCAGATTTGGCCAAATTAGCAGAGTCTTAAAATCCTCTGGTGCACCTCTTCAGTCAGTACTGCCAGGGTTTGCCACAGATCCCCTGTGCTTAATCCAGGGACCTTCCTCCTGCTCTGGTCTCACAGTGTGCAAGCTGCCCTGAGCCCACTAGAGCTCCCCCAGGAGCAGAGAACACGTCCTTGAACTAGAGAGGCTTAGGATCAATAGATCCTTCCCATGTGGCTTGGGGCAAGAATGAGTTGAGACAGAACTCTCATTTGAATGATAATCTAGTTTTTCCAGGAATAATTGATTGTAGATCTATATCTTCAACTATCTTCTCAATTTTATAAGAATTTCTGTCAACTACTATGTTGTAAGCAGATAGCAAATATTTTTTCTATATCTCACCAAAAACCCCTGACAAATTTCACAAACTGTCTTCTGGACGATTCAAGGCTGTGACTCCATCATCCCTTGCCAAATTTTCTCTCTATTTATCCAATGAATCATAAGAAAAAGTGAACCCTTTTAAGATTCTTTTAAGAAAGAAGCAGCATTTTGAATGTGTTCCGTACTGGCCTAAATTCTTGCAAAACTCCCCAGATTTTTGTAAAACCACCATTCTCAGGCGAACAAGCAGAATATTGGCAATAATATGTATAAGTGTGCTTTAAAAAGTATATGCCTGTAATTCCAGAACTGCTGACAGTGGGTTTGGGTAGGGGTGCAGTTTCCTGCATCCACTATAAAACTGGGCAAAGCTTTCTGCTTTGTCCTGTTTGTCCATAATATCTTTTTAAGGTCTTCTTTTAGCAGAGTTTCTCAGAGTAATTAATGGAGCAGGATTGTCACCATTGCACAGAACAAAACATAGGAAAAAATTGCAGGTCATTTCAAAATGTGTGAAAACAGGACTGTTTTCCCTTGGAAAAAGCAGTATAGTGAGTTGTAAGGTTAAAAAATGAGCCAAGGTTAAAAAGTTTTACAGCTTCAGTCAGGCTTCCTAAAAGCAGTAAATACACACTATGTCTTATAATATGCAATTAAAGTTATTTATATACACAAATAGAAATCAAAAACTTACTTTGCACTGACCTCTTCTTCCTCCAAACAATAGGAAAGGAAACAACATGTCATAGACATGGGTCATTTTGTTTTAGTCACTACTGGAAACCAGCTGGAGATTACAATGACGAGATCAGTATAAGGCTGCTATATCAAATGAAATGGAATTGCTTAGCGACAGCAGACAGGCTGAATTTCTGACAGGAGTTCTGGAGCACAGAGCAAGGTAGCACAGAGCAAATGGTCATAAAAGCACTCACAGTCATGTTTTAGCTCCATAGCTTATATCAGTGGCTAATGGCTTTGTTTTGTTTTGGGTTAAACATATCATGATTCTTAAAAACTTCATGAAGCTGAATGAAAACATCAATCTATAAATGGACGACTTAGCAGAAGTCCATAAAAGCAAAGCTTCTGATTTTAGAAAATGAAAACATCTTTTTACTCTGTACTGAAATGCGCAACACAGAGATTCCCTAATGTTATAGAACATGTTACAGAGAGAAGAAAGAAGCTGTTAAAACACCAGAACAGTCTCACCAAGTCTCCTGGGCTAGTATGAAATTATTTACTGGCTTTACAATGCCTGATAGATTTTCATTCACAGTGAATGTCAGAATTTGCATATAATGGTTAATTCTTTGAATTCTCTTTGCAGCTTTTTCTTATTCTCTAATCCTCTACTTTCTAAGAATTTACAGGGGTCTTTGGTAAGCCATTTCCATGAGAGAGTTGCCTTTGCAGATATCTAGACTTTGTTGATTGGTGCATAATACTAGACTCATACAGAATCAAGCATCTCCAAAATGATAAAAAAACAATAGTAATCCATGTGCCTAGAATAGTTTCCTACTGAATTTCAAACCATTTCTGTGTAGGATCTTATTGAACATTTCATATTATTCATTAAGCTGAGCCCACAGTGCTATTGAAATTTATGTCGTTCATTCTTTTAATTTCTCTGTGGGGTAAAAAATACCACAGTACTATACTCAAAGAACAGACACATAGGAAATATGGAGCAAATGTTGTAATTAATTGTTCACAAGACAAGGTCCAGTTCATTACTTCTAAAGACATTCTAATAGGACCATTTATGAAGTACTGTTATATCACATAATAAAGTGGTACATTTTATATTTGGCTTTGGATAGAAAAAAAGAAGCCCTATGAATGGAAAAACACCTCACTATGAAAAACCTTGTACAAATATAGAACACATTTTAATACTGAAAATTTTAAGATAATAATTTAATTATTTCAAGATGCTTTATTCTGGAATGGAAAAAGTTAATATTTCATTCAGGTTAATTTAGGGCCAGATTCTATAATAAAGGATTGACCTAATTAATTTTGAATTTACACTAACAAGCTGAAGCTGTAAAAAGTGGCTTATATTCTTGTGGTAGAACAGTCTGCAGGCATTCAGGTGATGAATAACTGTCACACATTTTGAGAAAGTTCTGTATTACAGTATCTTATTAATACATTAATATACTTAATGGAGATATCAGGCATCTGGGATCTGGAAAATATTCATTTTTGAGATCTAAAAAAATCAAAGATTTTTCCTTGTTAGGTTTTGTTAAACTCAAAAAATTTTGAGGTAAATTTGAAAAAAAGTAATTTTCCAAATTCAGTGACTAAAGAGTAAAATAAGGTTACAATTCTAGGCATTTCTTTGGAAGTAATCAATATTGTGTGACAAATTTTCAAGTTACAAATCCTGGGGAACATTTTTTCCCCTCAACTCATTTGTGCATGCTTTCTCCCTAGCTTTAAGCAACAATTGATAGGCTTTTGAAAATTTTCTGTAGTACTTACAGTCTTAACTTCATCCTTATTTCCCCACTACTGTTATATCTCTGCAAATCTCTCCTAAGTAAGGAGAACTGCTTCTTAAACTATGTAGTAGTGCTACTTCCTTTTTCACAGAAGGATGATATGTGGCTTTTTATTATTTCATTGCTACAGTCTTTTTTGCTTTCATTCCTGTAGAAGGCATATAATTAAGCTTGATATAATGGCAGAGTTTATTCCTTACTAAAGTATTGGCATCAAATGAGTTATATGATGGAAAAAATTACAAATATTTAATTAGTTACAAATTTTAATAATATAACCTGGTAAATGTTGTGGGTTTTTTCAAGAATAAACCAGAAAATATGTTAATGGACATAATAATTTTTCTCTGTGCTTAGTGTGCTTATGCCACATGCTGTTCATCCTCACAGTAAGGGTACAGACAACCCTCAGTTCAGAAGGTGAGTTTGGAATCTTGAACCTTTTGCAAAATAGACTGTGAAGGCTGACTTTATTATCTGAATGCACACAACTGTATTGACAAAAAAAGAGTGAGAAAAGCAACAATTATGAAATTAGAACCAAGGAAGCACTGGGTCACTCAAACATAATTGCTACGTCAGACCACCTGCAAATGTGCCATGAAGTATTTTATTGCACCTCACATCCTCGTTCTGCCTGTGAGGTTTGTGCAGACAGCACCATTGCAGCAGGTTTTGTTACGCAAGTGCACTTTTGTGTCAGTAATTTGCTAATGCTGTCACCTTGCAGAATGAAGCAGCATTAATCTTAGGAGTAGCACAGTAATATTCCCCAAATGATCACAGAAGTTGGAGCACATGCATCTGGTCTCTGCCTGCTGCTAGCACTAAACCCTTGTCTCACAAAGATGCTCTGACTTTTTATTATCTTAGATTTGGTCAGAGAGAGAGAATTTGTCAGCAGCAGGGTGGCTCCAGCACAAGGCTTCTGGCTCCAACAGAACAAAACCTCCTTAGTGAATGAAACATAACTGTAAATCCTTAAAATGTCAGACTTCTTGTGTCCTTACAAATGCACTTAAGTTTCTTGTTTTATAATATATGTTGACACTTGTGGGAGCCTAAAGAGTGGTACTTATACTTAACAAGAGGAAATGTCATTAGCTCCAGCAGATTTCATGCATATTCCCATCAGTTGCAAAGTTTTTTGTTCCCATCCACATCTTGGGCTACATATAACTCTGTTAATCACTTATTTAAAATCTGATTCTTAAAGAGCTCCAATCAATCCTCAAGAGAGTCTAAGACCTATAGAAAATGGATTTTAGAGGTGAAGAGCAAAACTCCATATCTAAACATATGTTTATTCTTTAGGCAGGATTGACAGATTTTCTTCTTGGGTAGGTAGAAGAGCAATTAGAATGGAAAGAAGCATTGAAAAAAAGCCAAATTATCGCGTCTTTCTAACTTTTGCAACAGTGAGTTAATATGTTTTACCCATGTTATACAACTGGTGACGTGCCTCACTGCCATACAGCAAAAGTCTGGACTCCACAAGGACGTTCAAGATGGGGCTGGGACCAGCAAGGGGGTCAGCACACCTGATAGAGCCATGGAAAGAAGGAAGCTGTGCCTAGGTGGGAAACTACTTCCTGGATCAGGCAACACAAGTGTTCCTCACTTTCTATAAATTCAGGAAAAGATAGCATGTAATCATGATTCCATTTACCCCTTCCTAAATCTGGGATTTTATACTATGAGTTTAGAACTTTTCCCTTAGATCTCATTAATTCATCTCTGTAGCATGGAAAACCTATGAAAGTTGTCAGAAGCTGCATTTCATTTAATTTTTTTCTCTTTTTACATTTGTCACCAAAATTCATATAATTCTGAAAAATGCATAAGATTTTTTTAGCAGATGAAAATTCAGCAGCAGATGTCTGGCAATATCTATGCATACCAAAACAAGAACTGTGAGGTGTATTTCCATTAAAAAAAAAAATCAATTTCTTCATAGGGAATTAACTAATAATAGAAGACAGTTTAAAAAGGGAAAAAAAGAGGAAATTTTTAGGTTGCTGTGGTGTTGTGTAATTGAGAAAACTGTGTGCCACATGGAGGTTTCTTTAATAGTTTACATCTTGAGTGGGTTGTTAAATTTGCCTTGTAAATATAGCTAGTAATTGATCCAGAATGAGAAAACATTTTTTTTTATTTTTCTCATTTCCTCCATAGCAAGAGTTTTCATGCATTCTGTTAGAACTGGGAACAAACAAAATTCATTTGGTATTTGGTGCTATCGATGGAGCTGAACTGCTCACCAGGAAGGAGGGGTGGGAATTGCTTCTGGTGGTGATGCTACCACCAGAGGAGGAAGTTTTTATAAGCTCTGAGTATCTATCTCTTTGCAGTATTCAGTGTTGTGGTTTAGTTAGAGGAAAATGAATCTGGGTCTAGAAGCCTATGGGCTGACAACTGGCATTCATAGCCACAGACTGACAATATATTAAATTGATTAAAAGCAACATAGAGTATAAAATAGTCTTGATCTAGCAGAATTCTGTTCTTCTGAACAGTTCTATTGAAGGAACATCATTCTGCATATTGTACAGAAGAGTTTACAAAATCTGTGTATACTTGCAATGATGTTTTTCAAGTAATTTGACAGCTTGAAATGCAATGTGATTGTGTGGTATGGGTCTAAATGTGGTAACTCACAAATATATTAATGATAGTAAATTAGGCTGTGGTTTGAGGTTTTGTGTTATTTTCTTAAGAAAGATTTTCTCTGGAAAATATTTTGTCCAAAAATATTACAATAAATTCTAACTGTATTTTCCCTTTTGGAACCAACCTAATACCTCTATGATTAGCAGAGAAAACAATTTATTTACTTTTATGCCTGTCTACTCATTAGTGACAATAATTTAGAAATGTTCAATATTAAGTAATTATGCATTCACTGAAATTCTTGGAGGTGAGAATTTAAAAATAGGCCAAAATATCCTGTACCAAATGAACTTTCCTAAAAGCATTTCACTTACAGCACCATAAAAAGTGATCGAAATTGCATTAAAAGTTTAATTCCCAACTCAATCAGACTCATGGAAAAAAGGCTTCCAATTGACTAAAATATATTTTGGATCTGCTCCTTTTTCATTTGTATCTATTGTTAATATATGAAATGAATAAGTTATTCTCATCTTTGTCTTTTGAAGGGAACTTCTAGACTACTATTAACTAAAGCAAATTGTAATCTTGAATCCTCATTAAGCAAAATAAGGAAGATAGGATTTGGTCTAATGGCCCAAAAACAAAGTTGGAAAAGAATAACTTTCCAGTCCTAATTTGTCAGAATCAAATCACTTTCCTGTCTGGATTTCTCCACTTATCATGATTTTATTACCCCTGCTATATATCCCATGCTACTCATTAATTCTAAAGTTCTTTGAAAATATAAGGAGTCAAATGTTGTTGTTAAATCAATGAACAAAATAATTAAACTGTCTAAATAGAATTGCAAAGAATAATTAGCAATTAAACAGGATACTATTTTCTGTGCAGTGTGATGATGACAATAAAACTAAGACAATCAGAACCTATCTGAATACAGAAAAAGTAAGAACAGTGAAAAATTATTTAAGTTTCAGTTCATTAAAATGCACCTAAGTGACTTCCAAATATTTTAGGCTATTAAACGATCAGATCTAAGACTTTGAAAATAATTTTTTCTTCTATTTACAAATTAATTTTGTTATTCAACTTCAGCTCTACACAATCTAGCAGAATCTCCTTTCTGAAAGTATCAATGAAATGCAAGCCTCCAGCAATCTCATCAATGTCAACTATAGCTAGTTTAAAAAATAGAGGTAGTACCAGATCTGCAATATATACTTAATCTGTGTCTTCTTAAACCCAAATATTCCCTTTAGCTATGTGTGTTCAGATCTCAGTGGAAGTCACTAGTAATTATATGTGGCATGTCTGGGCATAACATGATTTTATTTTAGAAATATGTGCTTTGAAATTTTGTAAGTAGCAGGTAGATTGTCAAAGACCATGTCTTTGCAATGCTTGCATTGGCAGGGGAAGAAAACCCCCAAAGATATGACCTGCACTCTGAAAGAAAACCTAGCAACTGTCTTGGTTATTATTCCATTGAAATGAAAAAATTATTATCTTTCAATAAACAATGGGTGTGATTTTCTGCACAGGTGGAGTGACCTATTTAAATCTAAAGATAGTAGTAAAGCAATAACATGTAAATTTATAGAATCTGAGATTATTCCTGGGAAGTACCATTTGAGAGTAAAACCGATCAAATGGTTAAATCAGCAATCTGGATTATGGGAGGCTGGTTCAAATCTATTCTTTGTCACAAACCTAATCACTCAGTGTCTTTTTGATACAGATTTTTTAAAGTACTTAAATAACCACCAAAATGGAGTAGGCTTTTATATGTCATGGAAATCCTGCACAATTCTCTCTTCCTCACAAAGAAAAAAATGTGAAAATAATATTATTCTACTGAAACAGGAGACCTTGAACATAAGTAAATATCTTGATTTATTTATTCAGACAAAAAGCACTACTTAACGTAGATGAAGTTTCAGAATCATCTGCTCTTCTCTGCAGTAAATGTGAAAACACCACTATTTCTTGTGCTGCCCCAAACAATAGACATACCAGAGAGCTGCAGTATCAATAAAGAGATGCCAAATACTACACAATTTGCATATAGAATCAGACCACAGGAAATTTAACTTACTCACTTTATTCAGGCACCAATATGCTGACTTCTCACCAAAAATTAGGAAAGTGAAGGAGGTATTCAATAAATGTGTTTCCTGTTTCAGAAGGTTTTCCAGATTGTTATGTCATCATTAAACACATGAAAACAACCAACAAAAAAAATGTTTCTTCCTCTGAGTACAGTAGGAAATGGAGGCAATACAACAGGAAATCTATAGGACATGTTTTCATGTAGGTCAGCTTTAAAAATATTGAAAAGGAAAGTATTTGGGGAATAATCACCAAATGTGATTGATCACCAGCATGAGATTAAAATATTGTACAAAACAAAACTTGATGTAATTTTTAAAGCATAAACGCTAACCAGTTGAAGGCCTGTAAAAAAATTCAGTAATTTCACAGAAACACTTGTATGGTCTGCTGACAGGAGTCCAATTTCACAAGTTATGTACATTCTCTAAACACTTTCTCTGAGTTGCTCTAATAAAAGTTCTTGATAATTTAATTAAACAACCCACAGAATCTAAGAGAAGATTAAAAGAATGGTTAGATATGAGCACAAATGTGCTAATTTCCCATGAATCCCAGAAAACAAAAAAGGAATGTTAATGGGTTTTAATCAGAAAAGCCCATGATTTAATGAGAAATCTTAGCTGAATAACTGTCATATGAAGTGTCAATTTTGAGCAATTCACTAGTTACTCTAGAGACTATAGGAAAACACATACAGAGTAATTACCTCACTCTTTTAGAGTGTTTAAAACCATGCAGACATCAGATGGCACCAGCTTGGCTGGTGGGGACCAGTGAGCACACCAGCGAAGTGATGAGGCAGAGAGCTCCAGCCAGCGGAGCGAATCTCAACACTCTGCCCAAGGGAGATAATCAAAAGTAGGTGCAGGGCAGCCTAAAACTGTAAATGCCAGGTTGGCATCCTGGTGAAAAGATAAAACAGCAGACCTGTGAAGACCTGGGATTTGAGATATATCTAAGAGGAAGGCATGCAGTCCTAAGTGAGGTAGCATAAGGAAAAGCAAGAGCTGGAAGTAGGAATAGGTTGTTGGAAACCACCATAAGACCTCTCTAATTATCCATAAGAGGCAATAAATGAACACATGAAATAAACTCTCAATGGTCAAGCCAGGCCTCCAGGAAACTGATTGTCACTGCTGGTTGGTAGAAGCTGGTAAGTGGTCACAGCACTCTAGACTTGTTTATTTTCTATATAAGTGGTCACAGCACTCTAGACATGTTTATTTTCTATACAATGAAAGGACAGGTAGTGGTCAAGGCTGCATCCTTTTATTATTTGCCTGCCAGGCATAATGATGTTGACCAGCTTTGCTTAACCATACTTTTCAGATATGATTGTACCCCATGGATCTCAGCTGCTCAAATATGTTCCATCATCCAAGCATCTGCCAAAGTTTATTATATCCTTCTGAAGCCCTTAATCTCTTTGTTTTTCAATAGAGGCAGACAAGTTTAAATAATGCAACTAGTTATTCTTTGTTAAACTGACTGATTATGGTAGCATTGGTTTTGACTAAATGTCACATCCAAGAAAGTGGTAACTTCTAATACACTGTGGAAGTGAGGAGGTCTTCATCTAGTCCATAAACAGTGGGGAAAAGGTATTTCTGAAACCTATAATTTTCTTGTCTGTTTTGTTACTAGACTTGATATAACTGACTGAATTCAATTGATTGAATTATGTTCTATTTTTTAAGGTTTTCAGGTGCATGAAGATAAGCATTTTTAATTTCCATCTGGTAAAAAAACCCAATAAACCAAAAAAGAACAAACCAAACCTCCCAAAAACCCTGCCTCAAAAAAAAAAAAAAAAAAAAAAGTTAATGCAAGTAGAATTAAAATTCTTTATTAAGCTTCCATCTTGACAGGCAACTCCTGAAAAGCATTAGGACAAATTACAGTACAGCTTCAAGAAACACAATGACATCAAGTAATGCTACACAAATGAATGATCAAATGTACTGGCCGAAAGCATAAAGTCATAGTAAACCTTGCCAGCTCAGTCTTCTTGCACTGCGTCATTCTGTCTCAAACGTGCACACTCTGTAAAATACAAAACGATGGGCAAAAACAAAAGAATTTATTTTGTCCCATTTATTAGTCACCTCCTGGTTTTCTGGATACTGCTAAATAATAAGGGAATATTCTCACCTGCTATTATGAGTAACATTATCTCAGATTAATTTCACATGTTTCATTAAATTATGCCCAAAGAAAGAAGTATTAAATGCAATTCTGAACTGAATATTGCTATGCCATTAGCAATAAAGCTTAGGGGTTTAGATGACGAAGTATGCGAGGTCAGGACTCTGCAAACTAAGCCTTTTAGCATGTGTATGTTCAAGTCAAATTTATTATTATCTAATGAAAAAATAGCTCAAAGGCTTGGAGGATTTTCTAGCAAGTAAAAATAAATGAACACAGCACCTAAAGAAAGATCTAGTTGAAATCCCATAAAAGAACACTAGAAATAATCTGTCAGAGGGATCAAAAAATGTTTAAAAATAAATATAACAATGCATTTTAAGATCTTGATATACCAGAGAAGGCAAGTTTATAATCCATACCTGTAAACCAATTGGAAGAAAATAGTTGACCTGTGTAAAACTGCACAGGACTGCAAAGGACTTCTCTGCAACATTATCTGTAGCATCACTTTAGTCCCTGTAGTTGGCAATCAACCCAGAAAGTCTAGGATATGTTTGCAGAAGTTTATATGGTAAACACATAAGGCTATTCACAACCTCTATCCATTGCAAAAATACTTGGGAAGTTGAAGTGTTCCTTACTTGAAAACCCTGAAATCAGTTTCTTACACACCTGCAATTCATGCCTTGTTGTACATAAGCATTATCATGGTAACTTAGTGTTCCCCTCTTTCTTCCTTTTTTCTTTTCCCTCTTTGGTCACTGGTTAGTGAGGCTATTTCATGCTATTCATAATCTGGTACTTCTGCCTCAGTGGACGCCTATCAAAAAGAAGGACAATGAAAGAGAAATGACAAAACATGAGACCTTTTGTTTCCTCCCTGACAAGTATATTGGTTCAAATAATTAAAGTTGTTTCAGATGCTCTTTCTGCCAGGAAAAGAGTAGTATTATAATACAAACCAGAGCAAATGAAGTAGAAAATGAAATATGACCTAAAAATATCATTTTAATTGCAAGTAACATGTGAGATGGCATTTAATGTAATTTGATGTAGTCAGACCCATGATAGCTTTTTTTTTCGGTTAAATTTAGATAGCCATATTATATAGTCACAGTAATATGGATCCCACTGTCCAAAGTCCATCTAGGGTCTCTAAGCAAGTGTCTGAATTATTCTGTGCATCTTCTTAATGGATATTGCTAAGTAAAATTAGTTGAATTAAAGCTAACCAAGACATATACATCTAAACTGCAAACACACGCTGAATTTCAATGTCACAAGACAAATTCTTCCTCTTTGGGTAGTTTAGTTAATATGAGCCAACATGCTGGAATAATTCACATGTCAGTTTGTAACAGAATTATCATAATGACTAAAAGATAGAGGGAATTTCAGTAGCTGTTATAAAAATAAATATTCATTGGAGCAACTACAGTATGATTATCTAGGAAAGTTCAGGGTCTGGATCAGTTAAAATAGAATTAGAATTTACTTGTTTTTAATATACAATTTCCTGATTACAGAGGGATCTATAAGTTGTACTGTAGCTTTCTGAGAAAATACTGCAAACTTAGTACAGTGCTAATGGTGTTGGAAGGAGGGCTGAATGGTAAAGATTCTATTCTGAATTTACACGTGCTAAAGGAGACTGACTTTATATACCAATGTTGGGTTGTATTTTTGTATAGAGGTGGCTGGTCCTTCTACTCTTTGTTTCCACTGTACATATTGCATATGCAAGATTCTTTTCCATGTGATCTGTAACCTTCCTCTTCTTTGAGTTGTGACAGCTCACTTGTTTAGAACACAATACTAACAATGCCAAGGTTGATCCCTGTAGGGCCCACTCTCCTGAGAGCTGGACTCCATGATCCTTGTGTGTCCCTTCCTCCTCAGAATACTCTGTGACTGCAGAGTTTCCCAAGTGATTGCAATTTTGCCAGACCTGTAGTTTCCAGGCACACATATACTCCTACACTCAAATGTTACTAAAGTGAATGAAGCAAAATCAGAAATCCCATTTTAAAGAGATTTCCCATTAAATTGTAGTTTTCTTTTTAGTGATCCAATTGTGATGGTTTGAACAGCACATTAACATCAGGACTTTACTAATAAGTGTATTTAGCAAGCTTTATAATTTTCCTGCATCCTAAACTAAGGAAACAGGTTCATTATCTTGATGGATTAATTAAAAATAGATTTCTAACTCTGAGATCAGATAAATAAAGATAGCTTTGACTGTGGTTTGCCAAGAATAAGGAACACTTTTCACAGAATCCATACTGCTCATATTTTTCTATCAATTTTTTAAAAAGCTGTCACATAATTAATGAAAATATTTCAGATAACCCCTTGATGAAGAAAAATATTGTTCTGTTTTTATTAAAGGCAAATTAATATACACTGCTCTGCATTAATCAGAGAAATAATACACTTCTAAGAAAGTAATAGCTGAATTTCACTAGAAAATATAAGGTATGATTGTTCAATTCATCATTCAGTGGTAATATCAGAAACTCCATTACACAGAATTATATCCAGAGATCCCATGAAAGTGTTCATGACTACTGAGCAAACACTGCCACTAAAGACCAATTTAGAGAGTTGCATTATTGAACAGTACATGACCCTTGCACAAAGAACAGGAATCATAAACTTGAATCTGCTTGCTGTCAGGGGGACATATTGGGTGTTAGTCTAATGATTAAGATCTAATTTGAACTGAGAAATAGATGATATTTCAAAAGCATATGAACTCTGTACAGGGATCAAGAACCACTAGATCTAATGCAATCATTGGTATGTTACATGAATGTAGGCTGATAATTACAGCTGGCAGTGAAGGAAGTTGAAACTGGACTTATTCAAAATAAAGACAACTGGTAAGACAGCAGATAAGAAGTGAAATAATACTGAGTAGGAAATCAGGACTTAAGAGTTACGGAAATTTTCATCTGAAATTTGAAAATATTAAAATAACTTTCATATTTGTACAAAGAAAGATGAGCTTCTACACATGGTTACCTGTCTCACTTAGCACAGACTAAATTAATTACAGGTTGGCTCACCTTTGCAAAACATAGAGACTGCATCAAGGACCATTTCATTTGTAGGCAGATTTAAATTTAAAGATCCGAAATTAAGTGATATCATATTTTAAACTTCTGAATAATGCACAAACCTAATATGCTCCATAATACTGCAAGCTTTTTCTGATCCCAGAATTTTTGTGTTGCATTTTTTCTGGGACTTTTAATAAATGAGAACTCGTGACTTTGCTTTCTTTGTGGCAATTTAACATTTGCATTCAAGATAATGCTGTCAAAAAAGAAAATCCAACAAAAATCAGGTGCATTAAATTCCCATATTGTGTCCTTTTATTCAATCACTAGTTTGAGTTTGGAAACCAATTCCTCTTTAAAGAATTAGGTAAAAGTTAGCTGCCTGCAATTTTTTTGTTGGTTCCTTTATCAACTCTGTGGTGCAAGCAAAATTCCCATAGAAAGTTTTGATATTATTATGCACAGAGTATCTCTTGTCTTCTTTACAGTTTTGGGGTGGAATATCTTGATGGGATGTAAGATATCTATAAGAGATCTTGGTGTTCCAATGGAGAAGTTTTGAAGTTTGGATATTGAATCCAAAGCAGTACATTCATGGTGAAATGATGGCAGAATCCTGGGAACTGCCTACAGCACTGCCACAGTTTCTGGAGCTCATAGACACCTATAAATCAGCTATTTAGGTGATTAATCACCTAATCACTATTTAAGTGATTAATTCAGAAATCAATTTTCTAGTATTGCAGACCCCCCAAGAACTTTGTCTCAGAGTCCTCAAATTTCTCACACAGCATGAGTTCATAGCCATTTAAGGCCAAGTTTCCAAAAACCTTAATGCGTTTTGGTATCATACATAAATGTCAAAGTGAATAATCTTCTTAATTTTCAAGTAGAACTTCAGTATTCTTCCAAGTAAATTCCACATTATATATTTAAGTAAAACAATTTTTTTATTATTATTCATGAAGGAATTTCCAACTTATCAAGTATTTGCTCTAATACCACATATTTATAGTTGAAGTGCCTTTTTAAGCACATCTATCTGCAGAAAACCTGCATCTGGCTCACAGGTTTTATACAAATATATATATATATATATATATATATATATATATATATATATACACATAATTATTTATTTTTAATCTGATTTCTTTGTACTCCAGAATAGCCATACTTCTGGTTTTATTTCTTGAGTATATGGAGTGGAAAGGAATGCAGATATGTACCTTTGGATAAGTGTTTTGAGCTGCTCTAAAGCCAAAGAACTGTAAGGTATGATTCACCTCATGCTGAAGAAAACCTCCACACTTTTAAGATTACTCATACCCTCACAGAGCTCCACTGCTCCATAGGCAGCTAGCTCAGAAGTAGACAGCCAAAGCTAGGGAAATGCATTCCAGCTTTTACAGATCATACTCTGTTTCAAGACTTCCACTGCATGGACTGTGCAATATTGTATTGTATTGTGTCCTATCAAAACCTGGGAACCTAATAAAGAAGAAAATTTTTATAGTCATTCCCTTAAAATTACTTCTATAAACAAGGTTCCTTTTATTGCATTAAAACTGCTCATATCTCTTAGAAAGCTCCAGGGAAAAGTCTTATATTTAAATTCAGTTATGTTTATGCGTTACACGTTGGGTACTTCTAATTATTATATTAAATATATCAAATCTCAGTGGGATGACTGGTGATAAGTGTTACATATTTATAAATATTATGTATTCCCAGGACTGTTTTGGGTTATTAGAATCATAGATTCACACTGATGAATGGCTCAGAAGGTCAATTAGTACATGTCATCAGCCTAAATATGTATGAATACATGATAGAACTTAGTCTATTTTGTTCTTAAAATCCAGTAACAATGGATCACACAGACTCCCAAGTCAGGTCTCTCCAGTGTTTTCTCTCCCTTGGCTTCAGAAACTTTCTCCCCCAGGATCTAATTTTTTGCTATGTCTTTGCCACACAGTCGAGTTCCTGGGCCAGTGATGATGTACCTCCATTATAGGCAGGGAAAGAGGCCACTCACTTCATTCCAACAGCCAGTCATGCTCCCAGGCTTCTGAGCCAGGAAACTCCAATTCCTCCTATCTGTCTTCACAGGTCTCATTTTCAGACATCTGCTCATTCTAGTCCACAGCTTTTCTAGAAGCCCTTTGAGTTGAAACCCTGCCAATACTAGAGAGAGTTTGTGCTGTGATAATTTTCCCCTTCCTTGTAACAGAGTGACATCCAGAATTTTGTTACCTATACTGTGTTTGTATGTTTAGTTATTTCAACACAAATGTACTTTTCAACTTGTCCTTGCTGAATAGCACTTTACAGGAAAAATATGGGGTTTCTCAATATGATTTTGAATGCCAGTCCTTTCCTCAAATGTTCTTGCAATCTCTCAGTATCATATAGCAACAAGCCTTTCCTCTTTTTATTCACATAATTAATTAAAATTTGTCATCATTGGGCCAAGAATAGATGACAGTATAGCATAGTTTCATATTTCTTTTCAATATGACTGTTACCTACTGAAATTTCCCTCTGGACATAGTTTCTCCCTTTTTTTTTTTTTTTTTTTTTGCAGAATATCTAATGGGTAAGTCAGAATAAAAATTGTTTTGACATTGCTGAATTGTTTGAATTGTCAGTCTCATATGACATTCACCTCAGTGTGCTAAAGAATCACAGTATATTTATCGATATCGGAAGGAAAAGCAAACCCAGAATTAAAAAATACCCCTATCACTATCAACAAGGAAAGATAGATTAATGGGCCCAAATATATATAAGACACAGTAGTGACTTGGGAAGTGTTTCTCTGAATGTCTGGTGTCAGTTTAACAAATTTAATCTCACATGTGAAAATTCCATTAATTTAATGGAATTATTTCCAGTACCAAAAAAAAAGAAAAAAAGAAAAAATTCCTGACATTATTTTGGATTAAGCTGTAAGCTTCTACTGGGTAAAAGACTGAAAAATGCATGAGGGCTTAATGATGAAGTTTTACAGGATGCTGTGTGCTCAGCCTAGGCAATAAAAAATTGTATGTAATTAATACTCTATTGTAGTGCTGAAGCACACTAAGGCAGAACCAAGGAGTTTGTCATTTCCTAACCTTTGAGGACTTAACCATGTAATCTTTATTTTTATTTTTAACTCTGCCATTCATTTTTGATATTAGGTCCTTTTCTTTGTTGTTTAAGAGATGTATGCCTTTAATATAATTATACTTTATAGATTCATCTTTCAGATTAAATTGAAGCATTTATTTTAAATTGAAAGCATATAGAGGTTACTGCTGCATTGTCTGGGCAAATTGAACACCCAGTGAAATCAGAATTGCACTAACACACATGATAGAAAACTACTGTGATCCTGGGAATTCAGAGAAACATTAATACTTCCAATGCTTTTCTTCAGGAAAGAAAAAGTCAGTGATGCTGATGTAAAAATTAAGTGTCTTTGTGTAAACAAAAGACACGTCTCATAGTTATTTTATGAGTTTTACTCCAAATGAAAATACAAAGCACATTTGGTGTATTGCTGGCATTTCACTGTGAAGGGATTCTATAGATTCTGAAAAAACTAATTCTTTATTGAATTATATATTTTTCCATTGAGCAGATATACAGTCCCTTGAAAATATTTTTACCCAGTCTAAATTTAATAAATCAGATATATGTTTATTCCTTGACTAAAAAAAATGAACTCCTTTGAATTCACAGCATTTTTCAATATTCCTAAGCACCAGGAAATCAAAGACCTCTTTGTATCATTCTTCTCCCTGTGACTGTTCTATCGTTGTATCAACTTTCCAATTCCAAGTAATAAAAGCATTGATCTTCTAACATCTTGGCAGTGGAGTTCATCTAATTCTGCATTAGCACTAAACACAAACAAAAAATTTAGTATAAGCAGCCCCAAGAGACGCTTCAACAAGATTTCTCCATTTCCTTGGGCAAAATCAGCTCCTCAAAACTCAATTTAAGAAACTGACACAGACACTATAGTTAGAATGGCAAATCTACTCCCCATCAGTTTCTTAAATAAAGTTTTCAATCACTGATTTGGTCTACAGAGACAGAGCTATGTTTTCAGTACTCCTCTCAATCTATGCTCATTAAAGGCCATTGCTCCTAGTGTTTCATCTTAATCCTGGCTGGAAATTGGAGGGTCTTTGAGTACAGAGCTAGATACTGAAGAGATTTTCTTAAGTAAATTTTAGCTAGGCAGTAGGAAATGCTTGCAAGTAAAATATGAACACTGAAGAACTGTGATATGATTCAAAAAGAATGGAGGTAAAAGACAGAAAATATCTTGAAATAAACTTCCTCAATTTTTGCACGCTTTCATTTTTTTAATTCCTAAATACTGTGCTTTCACTAATACCATGGTCCCCAGTATGTTACAGTAAGATTTTGAGATACCCTATAGATATTCATGCTTCAGGAAGATAATCCATTCTATAACTGTGGGGATGGGGGGTGGGATTTTTTTGTTTGGTTGGTTGGTTGATTCATTGACTTCCTGGGTTTTTGTTTTTTAAAGAACTGCAACAACCTTTCTAAGCCTTCAAGGAAAGACACATTAAATCACAAAATTATTTAGGTTAGAAGGCCACTTTGTGTAACCCTCTTCTCAAAGGAGGCCAATTAAATGACATTTTTCATGTACTTTTTTTGGTCATATTTTGGATATTGCCAAAAATGGAGTTTTTACCTCATTTCTGAGCACTCATTCTAGTCTTTGGCAGTTTTCATGATTTTAAAAAATATTTTAAAATAATTAGAATTTATTGTGTTGCAGTTCATGTTTGCTGTCTCCTGTCCTCCTGCTGTGGACCTATGAGAGGAGGCTGCCTCTGCCTTCCCTAAGCTCTCCCTTTCAGTGGCTATGGGCAGTAGTAGCATCCTCACAAACCTTCAGCTGTTAACCCTGAACTGGCCTCACTCCTTCTCCCTCTCCTCCAATGTCCTGTGCTCCAGTCCATAACCAGCTTAGAAGCCTTTGTTGGACTGGTTCCACTCTGTTTGTCTCTCTCAGACTGGGAAGCCCAGAACTGGAGCAGCCCTCCAGGTGTTTTGTCACCAGTGCTGAGCAGGGATGAAGAACCACATTCCTCAGCCTGCTGGTGACACTCCCCCAACACAGCCCAGGAGTCTTTACCCACCAGCACTCCCAGGTTTCTTTCTGCAGAGCTGCTCCCATGCCAGTCAGTGTTCAGCCACAGAGAAGAGCTCCATTCTCTCTGAAAAGGGAGAAAACTACTGACAATCCTGCCTGAGAGCAGAGCCAGGGACCCCTCACAGTCATTCAAACACTCTTGGGTGCTCAATGTTAATATTAATTGAAAGCCAATCTTCCAATTTCCACAGCCCTGGGAGATGGAGCAAAGCACCCAAACATTAGCAAAGCATCCAAACATAACTTCAGTAACAGCACAGCCGACAGCTGACATGAACAGTCAGTGAACTGTCATTAAAACAGAGCTGATCTAGGAATTAATATTTAAGGATGCCTGCCAGGTACTAAATCCTACTCTTCCAATAACAGAGTTTGTTGTGCTGTCTTTTCTAAAATATCTCTTATACATTTGTTTTACACATGAAGTAAAAAGCAATTTGGTTAGATTCTAATCAGTCCATATAATTTATCTTTCTATAAAATTTAATTTATCTCTTAAAAATAGAATAAAGTTTCTGCAAGACCACCCTAGAAAATGCAAGACCAAACAGCATTTGCTTTGTCGTTAAGTAACATAGTTATCTGTTAACCACTATATCTTCTACAATATATCAAATGAGAATATTTGAATCTAATAGAAAAGAGTCTTAAATAATGGGAAACAGAAACAGATATAAAGAATTTCAGAGTGTGATATCTGGAAAATTACTTTTTGCTACCTATTAACACCATCAGTTCAAAACTGTAACCCCACACACTTAATCTGCATATTTTTTCTACATCTTATGTATACTGCATATATAGATATATATGGTGTGCAAACTGGTGCTAAGTATAAGATTAGGAAAATAATGGATTGATTTGTTGAGGTGATTTTGCCATCTTAATTTAGGTGTTCTTGCATTATATGTAAGAATATATATATTCTTATATGTATTCTTACATATAAGAGGGAGTCCTCTTAGGCTTTAGCAGCATTACATGCCACACAGACAACAGGCAAAAGAGAGACATGCTATTCATCTGTGGATTAATACTTAACTGGTTTAAATTGCTGCAGTTTCTTTTGCAGTACATGAGATGCTTTCCTGCATACTGGCAAAAAAATCTAGCATGGTATCATAAGATTATTCCTCAGGGGCTGATTTTGAAAATGTAATAAAACCCATACATTTATCCAGAGGTATGCACTGAGTCTTTTTAAATGGCTTTGAATTGTCCTTAGGAGGTTGTGGCTTACTACATAGCTGGAATTGTCACGTCATAGCAGCAGCTCACTAGAGGAAAGAACAACCACTTGAAAAGTTTTTCTATCAGCTTTTTGGAGATTATAGTTTGTTTATTAATGTAGGTGATTACGTTTCTTTTCATCTGTTTCCATGAGATTTTTAATGTCAAAGTAGAAGTTTATTAGTATCTTATTTTTAATTTCTGATTCAAGGATTTGAATGGTATCCCCTCCACTGGATATGTGGGACTGCTGACATTTTCCAATTTTCAAATGCAGCCTAAGCACCTCAAGTTTGGAAAACTGTAACATTTTCCAATGAAAATGTTGACACACATTTTCCACAGTATAGTTCATTTTCTTGTTCTTTTCATTTTGAAAGCCAAAACTAGCTAAAAATGGATTTCATCCATAGTAGTCTCATTAATCAAAATTTTTTCCAATGCACAAATTAATAACAAAACAAAACAAACAAAAAACAACAAAAAAAAAAAAAAAAAAAAAAAAAAAAAAACCTGAAAAATAATTATCAGCTTTAGGACAGAAGCAACTGTGTACTTTCTTTCCTAATAATTTTCAAACACAGGAAGCAGCCAATGTATGAAACAGCCATAATTATCTCTCTGTTCAAGATAATTTAGATCTTATTAATTCTGTACTTAAATGTCAGTATTGGATAGTCAAATTAGTTTTAATAAAACTAATCTGTGGTCCATTTTGAGTGACATGATATCACACCACAAAAAGAGAGAGCAATTTCACCTACTGCTAAATTAATTAGTTCATGTAAATTGAAAAGAGGTTGATTTATCAAATCTGATATAGCCTTAGGTATTCTAATAATAATCATCATCACCTACAAGGACATGAATAAACACTTTATGAACTGAAGTTTATCTGAGTTGTGTAACATGCTCCTGTGACAGATATCTTTCCATTTAAAAAATAAAATAGAATCTTTCAGACAGGAACTGAAGGTGGTTTTTAAAGTCTGTAGGGTAGGTATAACTCAGGCAAAAGTAGCTCTTGCCATACATTGAAAGCATTGAAAACTGTGACACAGGTTTTCCCATGTCATGTGATGGACTGTAGCTGTGCAATTCCTTAAAATTGGTGAAAGTCATACCGAGGAGTAAAATGTGCTAAACTAAAGGTGAGAAACCTTAGATATTCAGCAGTGTTGCAATAGAGACTGTTACATGCAGGTTTTGTGGACATCATGCTGGGCATGTATCAATGTTTTTGCAGAGATCTGATTCTTCTTTTACTGGCCCAAATTTGCAAGGTGCGTGAATGTTGCACAGCTTCAGATCTGAATCTTAACACTTGGATGATGGCATTGGTCAGCTGGGTCAGTAGTGGAATAAGTTATAGTGAAAGAGCCTGAAGTAGTTGATGCTGTACAGTTATTCCACATCATTTCTTGAACACTGCCCAAGGGCTATGTGGAGAGAGCCCACACTTCTCCTGTGCTTCCTGATAATCACTCTGTGGCTGCTGGGCTGCTCAGCATCTAGGTTTCCAAACAAGATTTTCAGACTCTGTCAGGAATATTTATCACTGTATTACAATTGGGTCCTTTCTACTCACTTCAGAGGAATTCTAGGCATTTAAATCTGGATATTTTATTCTGCACTGAGAATGCAAGTGGGTTGTGAGAACAAGCTATGCTTTTTAAACTGATACTTTAGCTCATTGCAACCTCCCCACAGAAGTAAATCCTTTTGAAATTATTCACATTGGAACAGAGGCAAATCAAACTGAGAAAGATTACTCCACATTTTTTTAGTAATTTTCTGACTTACCTAGGCTTCATTTTAATAATTCTGAGATCTTAATGCTTATAAAATCACCACTGACTAGAAATGCTTGGGCTTTAGAGCACAAGGTACACAACACATATTTCTCCTCAACCTGGTATTTCATGAACCCCACCTGTGTTACAATAACCTCAGGTTTCCTAACACTGCTTTTGGTATAGCAACAGCATTTTTGGGACAGCAACAGCATATTTGTGGTTTTAGAACTCTGTCCAAAGTCTTACTGTTTCCTGCACACACTACAGGCACTAGATAATTATTTACATTTTAAAAGACAATTAAAAAAATAGGAAACAGAAAACATAAATTTATCATTTTACACATGCATTTTGTTTTACGTACCTAACACTAAATAATAACCATCACCAGGGGATCCTGAACAAACTGCATCAGCTGGAATGTTTTTCTGCATACATTCTATAAATTTTCTGATGCATAAGTTCTATATACCTTGTAGTACTTTTCCTGCCCTTTCTCTCGCATTTTAGAACAATTAGCTAACCCTTTCTAAGACAGTCCAGAAATTCTGTTTAGTCTTATTCTCAAGAAGACAAATTCTAACAAGGACACTGTTTTGCACTAGAACTTAGAAGACATAACAAGAAATAGGGCAAAGAAGCCCCTGGAACAATTCCAAGGGGCAGACTCAGGGGTGTGTTGCCGGGGCAACTACTCTGTTATTGGATGTACTAATTAACCTTTTAAAAATTGCAGTATATCAAATGTATTCACATGCAGAACCATACTTGTGCACCTGAAATCTTGCTTAAAGATCTGCTTTTCACTTTAGCACTCTTAATAGTGTTTGGAAAGTTTTTACCATTAATTGGCAACACTTGTGCTTAGAGGGGTTTTATTTAGAATTAAGAGGTTATGTATATTTGTGTCTGAAAATTCTAAGTGCTATTGATCTGTGTATTTGCCTGGGTAAACCAAGAGAGAGACACACTTCCTTTACTGTAAAAACAAAGGGGAAAAAAAAAACAGTCCCAAGAGAATAATGAACTAAACATCTTTAGAAGCATTATGCCTAACTCTTAAAAAAACTGGTACTAATATATTGGGAAAACAGTGTAATCATGCATTTTTAGCTCAGTGTTAATAACTAAGGTTTGGAAACTTATCAGAACATTCACTTCACTTCTGAGAGAGACCCAGAACCATGTTGATTTTAGTTCAATTGTAAAATCCTTTTCCAGTTTCGTTTCATGGGACACAGATGAGATCTGGTAATCCCAAGGACAGAACCATGTAGATCCCCTGGAAAACTGTCTCCTGTACACTCACATTATCAGAGCTTGGGTATAAGATGTCTTTGTCAGAGAATGGCAATTTGTCAAAACAATGTATTATATTTAACTCAATTTTCTTAAACAATTTTCTCAATTCCAGAATGATATCCTTGATTACTGCACAGTGTGAAATAAATAAGATTTGACAGAGTTAGCTACTACTGTGGGTGTGAGTGCCTCTAGTTAGCTTTCCATTTCAGTGTGTTTTATCACTGCATAAGCTCACATCCTCCAGAAAGTAATTTTCCAAAAATTTACAAAAATTATACTTCTCAGGATCTTATATAAATATGTATAATAGCTAAATTAAAATTTACATTTGGCTGCTACTTCCTAGTCCTCTTGATAAATGACATTGGTCTACTGTGAAGGGCTAAATTCACATGTTCTGTGCAAGGAAAAAATCAATGGATCTTAGTCCAGTACTTTCTAAAAGTATTCCCTTTAAATATGAAAAAAATGTTCATGGAAGAGTAACATTCATGAAACAATAACAATCACGATAACTTTGCAATATAAACTGAAGTTTCTACTTACTTTTTCATTGTATTTTAATTGGAGAACTAGATAGATAGAAAATTTTTGAAGAATAATGTTATTATAAAATTTGATGCCACTGAAATAATTAAGTTAATATTCTGGTGCCTAGCAGGTGGGTTTTTGTTTTGTTTTGTTTTGGTTTTTTTTAATGAGTAGAAACAGAACAGATTAAAAATTTTAGGTTTTTCAATGTACAAATTAAACTACTAGAAAAATATGAAGATCTAAATTAATATAACATTAATTGTAGCTTTACTAATTTCAGAAGATAACTGACAGGTATGATATAACAAAGTAATAATTGACAATATCAAACTCTGTATAGCAGTGCCTGTGCTTTTTGAGGATTATTTATATTTTATTAATATAATATTCTAGTTTCATTTTAGAGAAGAAAATCAGGACATATGAGTCATCTCTTTCATGCTGGTAGCTTTATCATTAAATACTTCGGAAGTATATTGGTACACCAGGAATCACTTAAAATACATTTATAGCATTTTTAACTGAGAAATAGAATACTGAGAAAAGCTAACAAGGGGACAGTTTTTGCTAGTCTTCATTGATGAGCTTCAGAAGTATATCAGCTGGGTAGATTCAAAACTGGTTAAACCTTATCTGATTAATGGCACGTAAGTAAATCAGATTCTGTAACCAATTTTCAACTATACTGGTACGAAATGGTTTTACAAGAGGAAATTAAAAAAGCAAATTCCAGGTTACTGAAAAAAAATTCAAATTAAAGAAAAAACATCACACACATATAAAAATTAGGGAGGAAAAAACACAATTCAGAAGCAACTAAATAGAAAAATATTATCTTTAAATATCTGTTTTCCCTAAAGATTTATACAATAATTGTTTTCTATAGATCAACTTTGAATTTAAAAGCAGACAAAAAAAAACAAATAAAAAAAAATCCCCCCCAAAAAAAACCAAGGAAAAAAAACCCAAAACCAAAAAACCCCACAGCTGACAAGCTCTATTTTGGTTCTTCAGTGAGGAGAGTTTTTTTCTTTAGACAGGGAAAAGTCTGCTTGCATGAGGAAATGGCACTGCCTGGTGGGAGTTAGTTTTAGTGGAAAAGTGAGATAACAGAAGAAAAATAAAATCCTGTAGAGGCTCAGTGTATCCTAGGCATCCAAAACTACAAATGCTTTCAAACCCTGATCTTTTATCACTGAAACCTTTTGTGATTGTTCACTCTCCAAGCAGCCTGTGCTTGCTAGTTTGAGTTTGATAAATAGAACAAGTGGTTACACGGTTGTATTCAACAAAAGATGTGCAGAGACTTGGAAGGTTTGCACAGATTTTAGCAATTCCTAATTAAAAAAATAGAAGAAATCATTTCCCATGACAGCAAGCCACAACCATTGAAATCAGTACAATTCAACTTCCCTGAGTCTGCGAGATCTCCTGGGCTTTCAAGGAGAATCACCCTGCACAACTCTTGCCTCTTTTTTCTCATGGCACTGTTTGGAATTAGCTTCTCTGAGGTGCAACCAACAAAAATCATCGAAACAGTAATATATTGTGATTTCTGCAAAGAGACAGATCACTTACTAGCATGTGCTAGTACTAATACAATACACAAAGAGCTGTCTTTCCTTTCGAGCAGTGCTGTCCTCCTGCTGTGTCTGATTACAAAGAAGCTTTTATTCTTTTTCTGGCAGCTTTTACAAAGCATTATGTTGCCATGTTCTGTTATCAGCTGTCCTCAGCCAGAGAATGCTATGTACTGTGCAGTTGACCCCTGAGAAGGTTGCAATCTACTGTATTAAACATAGTCCCTAAACCATCAGAGGTCAAATTTTTTACCAAGCTGAAATAAAATTACAGATGTAATTTGAAGATGTCTCATATCCTAATCTCAGAAATCTGAATCTCTGAGACCTCCAAACTTCAAGATTTGTCTAATCTAGCAGTATTTTTCCTGACCACTACAAATATCAACACATCTTTAGAATGTCAGCAAAGATGTCCTACAAAATGTGTTCCTTTGGGTTTTTTTCTTGATGAGTATCAAAATCTACTTTAATGCACCAATTTTCACTAAAAAGCTTTACAAATACCAGCAGAATTTACAAAAACAGCACAGTGATAGGCAATAAAGCCCTTACAGATGTATTTCTATGTCCACAAAGGAAGCAGCTGTTTGTTGAATTTAGGATAATGAAATCTTCCTTGACATACAGACTTTGAACAACAACATATTGGCTTGCCCAATGTGTATCAACAATTCTCGTTAGTTTTCATAGCTTCGAGGCTTATCAGACCATTTCTCTGCATTTCCCTGAACAAAGTTTGAGCCACAGATGTTGGAAGGGAAACAGACGGCAAATACACTAGAGAGCATAATAAATCCCCAGCTTCCTTTGTAGACTTTGTCTATGTCCACTAAAACTGTATTCAAACAGTGAACAAAATAAATAGCAAGCAGAGTTTGTCCAAAAATAGCTCTAAATGCTGTCAGTAGAAGAGATGTTAATGATAGATAGATCATCCCCTTCTTGGCTTCCACAGTTCTAAAAGAAGATTCAATTCCTTAAGTGTTTTCTCACTAAGGGAAACTTTTTCATAAGCTGGGTGACCTTCAATACTGAGCAACAGGAGCTGCTCTACTAATATGGTTGTATGAAAGGGGGCATGGCTTGAAGGTTATAGGGAAGTTCAAAGCATATAACAACTTATACCTAAGATTTAACTGTGCAGCAGCTTTGTAGTTAATAGGCTCCTTCTATGTTTATTCTGAGCCCAGATATTTTGGGGATAGAAATTTGCAAAGTCTGACTTACATGTTGACTTCTCAAGATTTTATTTCATTGTTATTCTTAATCCATCCAAGTTGTACCTGAGACATGAATGGTGTCTAATCTCACAGAACCAGATTTCATGTTTTATTATTTTGCTTTCTGAAGTTGACCTTTTTGATTAACTGGCTCAGTATGTAACAACTGCTTTTTGAAAGCTTTCTCAATCATGTGATGAAAAGTTCTTTAATATTTGAAGCTGTGACTTTCAGTAGGATTATTATTTATTATTATTATTAAGAATTAAAGAATATAACATTTCTATGCTGGGTATCAGATCTATTTTAAGACCAAAAAAAAAAAAACAAAAAAAAAAAAAAACCAAAAAAAACAGAATAGTGTTTTACTGATTATTCTAAGAAAGAAATAGAATATAGGTCTGTTAGAGATCTATAACTTTTTCACTGGTAAGCACTCAAACACTCAAAGACTATTTCTGAACAAAACAAATCCTAATCACAACATTCAACTTAACTGCCAAAAGATTATTTGAATGCAAAGGAAATATGTAAATATTTTACAAAATCATCTGAGGATAAATTCAGGGATGGAAGGAAAATAGATTTTGTGAATGATTTTATTTACATATGTAATCTTAAATATTTTAATGTGCAATTATATTTCCCGTGTAACTTGGAAATTTACTTGTGGTTTTAACTAATAAAGTTTTTTATTATTGAATCTGTGGTAAGCAAAAATAGCTGCCCCTAGAGAAGTTATATTCTACACAGAGAGCCCAATTTTGATTTTTATGTTTAGCTCCTCTTGATCCATTTTCACTTCATCTGGCAAATGCATAACAAATACTCAGTTCCTGCAAACCGGTTTATCACTTTCTTTTTCAAGGAATACATTTTTCATCCCTAGTCTGCAGTTTGTAAAATATATTTAGTCCATCATGATTCTTCTCAAGGTATTGCAAAGCTAAAACAGAAATAGACAATGAGTCCTATTCATTTGTGCTGCATCTCTGATAAGAGAGTAGAGGTTTTGAATTTTCCATGGTAACTATAATGGTTGAAAGTTCTTTTGACAATAATATGATGGATTCCAGTTTCAGTAATTTAGGAATAAATCTATTACTTTAGGCAAAGTTACTCCAAAGATGTCTATTCTACAACTTCTTATTCTAAGTGAGAAGACCAGTGTTCTACTTGAGGGGCTGCAGCAGCCCTGCCTTCAAAAAGAAAAATAATCTTCTGGCTTGGGTGAAAGGTAAAAATTCCCATTTCCAAGGACCACGTGGCAGACACTTTCCAGTGTCTATGGCATTAGTAGGGAAAAATACAGAGAAAGGAGATGGTTTTTGGAGATGAAAACTTATAACCATACATCAATTTATATATTTGGGCACAATTTGCATAGTTTATATAAATGTTTGCTGTAGCTTTGATCAAAACTAACAAGTGCTTGAAATTAATTGTATGATTAAATACATATGAAGCATTTTAAATATTCTCATACAGCTCATTGTTTGCTGGATTGGACTGTTGTGGGAATGAAGGGTAATTATTCATTGCAAACATATTTAAGTCCTTCCTGCCATCTGATAGCTGTGTGTGCTCATGCAGGATAGTGACTTATTATTTTTTTAAATGTCAAAATTTTCCATACTTTTGGTACAAAGTGCAAATCAGAGAAAAAACATTAAGCTACACTGCAGCGTCAAGTGCAATCACAGATCGCTTGACATGTGACATTATCCAAAACCTCTCTGGATGGAGTTACCTCTTCATAAGTTAGTGCAAAAAAGTGAAATAAGTAGGACTGAAAAAACAGCTCTTTTGAAGAGAGGGAAATGTGAATACAACTTATCTGCTATAGAATAGCATTCTATTATCTTTGGCATGGTAAGCCTAATTAAATAGTTACATTTTAAAATCTTTATGAGAATCTTAATTATTAATGACATCAACAGGCTGAAAAATGTAGGTTAGGTGTGGGGAGAGTTCAGCTCTGCAAAGACATTACTTAAAAGCAATTTTTTTTGCATGATTGGGCACATGTGTGCAAAGACTAGATAGCCACACTTTACAATGAGGTTACAGTTATAAATTATTTATAAAATGTTGGTAAACACTGTAGGCTGTTACAGAATCCACAGAGTCCATAGTTTTGTTATAGCTATCTGTAACACCTTCAAGTAATGTGCAACCACATATAATTTATGAAAGCAATATCCGTAGTATTGTTTATGATGTGTATTAATAATTCATTAATCCTTTATGAACTATTTATAAATGCAATCCTAATGGAAGGCATGGCTGACTAGTTATTCCACTATCACACTAGCTGTGTGGGAGTTAAAGGTTGCACACCTCTGCCCCTCTTTTTAACTAGCCCAGTAGTCTTTAGACAAGGCAGCACTCACTATTTCCTTGCAGGATCCTAGGATATTAGCAATCAGACAGAGGCATTGTAAAGAGATTTTCCCACAAGCAAATGTACAGGATCCTTTTCTTCAATCATCTCCAGTATTCCAGTAGAGCTCTCCTTCACTGGGTCCATGAGGAAAACCTCCTTGCAGATGATGTGTGTATATTAAAGTGTATGAAGTCTTAATTCTGGGGGATGCTTTTATAGTTTGGTACATCAGGCCAACAAAACATGGGCCATCTATCCTTATGGTATCCACTGGAAAATGGCAATTACAGAAATGAGTGCTATGGTCTAGGCTGCCATGATGTCTAGGAACAGATTCTGGCTTGCAGGATTATTTTTCTGCTCCAAAGCATTACTGCCTGACAAGGTACAGCTACTTCTGCTTGCAGCAGGCAAGCTCCACTAACTTTCATGTGACAGCGCAGTTTTATTGCAGCTCTTTGCTTCTTTATGCATGCTGTGAAATCCCTTGCTGAGGCATTGGATACCACAGTACCATCCCCACACATTAATTCTTCTCTTGTTCTTCTGCAGGAAACAGATCTCATTCTGACCTTTAACATCTCAATGCACCGTTCCTGGTGGATGGAGAATGGGCCAGGCTGCACTGTGACCTCAGTAACCCCAGCACCAGAGTGGGCACCAGAGGATCATCGTTATATCACTGTCTCGGGGTGTTTCCTTGAATATCAGTACATAGAAGTGGCTCACAGTTCTCTTCAGATCTTCCTTGCAGTAAGTGTTTACAAATT
This sequence comes from Lonchura striata, assembly GCF_050655825.1. NCBI lineage: Eukaryota > Metazoa > Chordata > Aves > Passeriformes > Estrildidae > Lonchura > Lonchura striata. The sequence goes on from NC_140705.1 coordinate 51,538,556, forward strand.
ACTTCAATTCCACCACCTTTGCAGGATTTCTTCTTGTCTTTATTGGAATAGTGGATGATTGTGGCATTCACTCACAAACCCTGGATTTGTGTCTTAGTTTAGTTATGAAACTCAGTTGTCATTCAGCCACTTCAAGATAGCTGCATGCAAAAATTTCTAACATACATATTTATTATTGTACTAGGAACTACTGTACTAGGTACACTCTGTTTTCCTGATACTATAATATATAAGTTTTGACATAATAGCAAGTTACAGATATTGTTGTGAAAGCCAAATTACATATGAAACTAAATACAAAAGACAAACCAATGGTAAAAATAGATTCACAAATCAGTTCACAGGACTTAAATATCATCAGTTTGTCTTTAACTGTATTAATTGACACTAGACTACAATAGGAGAGGTTTTCCCTCCCCTCCCAAAAACGTTACACTTATATGAAAATCAAAACCCAAGATCTTAAATCTTTTTTAGGAGTACAAGAATCCAATGTTGCACTGCATAAAATTTATAAGGGATGAAAACTGTTCACTTGGGGGAAAAAATGTATAATGGAGCTGACAGCTATCCAAAAAGTGGGTAGCTTTTCCATCTATCTATTCCCCAACATTTTATATCACTCAAGTTTTACTCATGGAATTATAGCTTCATAGAATTATTTTGGTTGGAAAAGACCTCTAAAATCATCAAGCCCAACCCTTAACCCAGGACTTCCAAGTCCAACACTGAAGTCTGCACTTAAGTGCCACATCTACACATATTTTAAGCACTTCCAGGGAAGGAAACTCCACTATTGCCCTGGGCAGCCTGTTCAAGAGCTTGACAAACCTTTTGGTGAAGAATTTTTTCTTAATATCCAACATAAAATTTCCCTGGTGCAAGCTTGATTTCCCTTCATCCAGACCAGGATGCCATTTGCCTTGGCCACGTGGGCTCTCGCTGGCTCATGTTCAGTCACTGTTGACCAGCACCCCAGGTCCTTTTCCAAAGGGCAGCTTTCCAGACACTCTGTCCCCAGCCTGTGGCAGTGTCTATGGTTGTTGTGACCCAAGTGCAGGACCTGGCACTTGGCCTTGTGGAACTTCATCCAATTGGCTTTGGCCCATTGGTTCAGCCTGCCCAGATCCCTCTGCAGAGCCCTCCTACTCTCAAGCCTTCAAAAACAGATAACCAGGATATTTTTCCTGTCTTTTTTTTTTTTTTTAATTTAATGAATGAGGAACAAGAAATTCGAGGTATATGTAGTTCAAGCTCAGTTCTGTTCCTGATTCAACAAGTTTTTTTGTGTCTGTGTTTAAATAGAGCTGGTTTTGGATAAACTCATTCTTTTCAAGTTAAAGTAATGATTCAAAATAACAAGCCATTAGTAATCTGCTAACTGTAGCTAACTACATCTGTGTTATACACCCATTCATGTTACTCTAAATGTGATTATCACAGGTACAGAGCTGCACAAAGTATGGGTCAATTTTACAAACCTTGTGCTTGACTACTGTTTACATAAATTTCACATTTCCCTTTGTGGCTATTTTTTTCTAATAGTGTAAATTCACTCCCATATTAAATTTGATTAAATGGGAAACAGAGGAATTAACTAGTAAAACTCAGTGACATATAATACAAAGTTAGAAGAAAAGCACTGTTTGTGTCAGGAAAATTCATCCACAAACATCAGAGGTTTATGTCCAAAAAGGAGACAGAGGAGTCCCCTTTATTCAAATAAAGAGTTACTTTATTTGAATAAAGGGAGAGGTCATCGGCATTTCCCATGGGGTCTCTCTAATTGTTAGAGGACTCAGTCAGCCTCCTTTTTATCTGAATTTCCCAGCCACATTTCCCATTCTCTTTCCCCATTGGCTGAGGTACTTGAGAGGAACAGACTTTCCAAATTGCCTAAGACCCCCTTCTAATATATACCTCCCCCCTTTTCTTCCCCTTGTGTCAATCAGTGGAATTCTTAAGGAATTGCATTGTCAGTAGAGTTGAACTAGATGATTTCCAGAGGTCACTTCCTACTCTAACAATTCTGTGAATCTGTGATTCTGTATTTCCATGGCAAAAACTCCCTCATTTCCTGCCCTCCCCAATTCTTGATCAATATTGTAGCTGAATATGCAATTGTGAGATCTTAGCTTCATCGCACTTTGACAACACCTGTTTAAAGGTTTTCTGATAAATGCAGAAAAAATGCATAATTTTGGCCACAACTAATTCAATATTTTTGTTGGAAAGAACCAACCCTTAATGTAGCCTGTGCTCACGTACTCTCCACTAGGCACTTCTCTACCAGGAAAGTCTCATTTACAGAGTTCCCAAGTCTTGAGCATCTGGCCCATCCAATATTCTCTGCAAGGACCAAAACTCTGCCTGTCCTTATGTCTACAAATTACAAAAATGAACTGGTATAGTGATGGCATGACTCATATATGCTTCAGACAATAAAATGTCCTTGTGTGTTTAAAGGCTATTGATTCTTGTTGCTTGCATTAGAGAAGCTATTTCATTTTCAGGCCTACTGGGTTATCAAGGATAGATATACTTAAATGACTGATCTCTGGAGAGAATTTTTCCAGGTAAAGAATGAGGTCAGTCGTACTAATGGGGTTTTGATTTGCAACTATTTGAGTTGCATTCTATATAGTATCTGCAGAGTGGAGTCTGACTGAAACTTCCTACCTCTAAACAATAGGAAGCATAGCTGCCACTTCACCATGGGGAGGGCAGTGCTTGGGAGGGACACAGTGCAGGTTATACACCACTGTTGATCCTGGCATGCCCTATCAGGGCTTAAGGTAGTCATTGGCTCTGAGTATAAATGGCATTTGCATCCCAGCCTTTTGTCATACAGTTGAAAGTTTCTCGTAAGCTGGCAGTTTCTCAAGCACTCACACATATCAATGTCTAATTCTACCTACAGAGCCTATGTACAATTTTCTTCATTTCCACAGTTCATTGAACTCTTGTCTTCTAAGAGAAGGCGAAAAGCTTTTCAGTTCAGGCCCTGAGCTGCGGTTTAGGTCAGAGGGTTCTGCTTCCAGATCTATCACAATGTTCTTTTGAAAGTCCTTTCATCTTTCTGTGCCTCTTACCAAGTGCCAAAGAGAGACAAAAGCACGCCTACATTTTTCATGTTCATTTCATAAGACCCTGTACCATTTGCCTAGATCGAGATCTCTTGAATCTTTCAAAAATCCCCTACATATGCAGGACACCTAGTGCAGGAAGGTCTTTGTGTGGTCCAAGGAAATTATAATGTTAATTGTATTTCATACAGAAATTGAGCTCAGAGTGTCTGCATCTTTCTTTTGTCTTTGTTTTACTTTTTGATTATGCATGACCTGCCCTCACTCCCACAAGTCTGTTCTTGCAAAAGTCAACAAATTAAAACCCATTTGTAGATCAAAACTCTGAAAATATGCAAAGTAGAGATCAGCCTTAGAGATAAGTGTAACAGAATTACAAATCTATTTGCCAACACAGGATTAAAAGTATTTAGTATGCTTGTCTTTTACTTCTCGCACACTCAAAAATCTATTGATTTTAGTGGAGATAAGTGCCTGAGTTATGGGAATAAGACTAATGTGAAGGCATCATCTTATCCAGTTTGGGTTTTAGTTATATAGCCCTCAAAAAGATTAACTGTGTAATATTATTCCAGTAAAACAAGTGGAAGAAAGGCATTTCTTATGTACTGCATCTGCATTATTGATGGTAATTTACATACCAAATAAATAAAACCATAAATAAACTGTTACACAAAAGTATTGACCATTTTCAAAGTGATCCTGTCCATGGACTTTTATGTGCTATATATTAGTCTGAATTTCTTTTCGTTCCTTCCTGTATTTGTGCTTGAGTACATGCTTCATGCAATCATTAAAATTATTATTTCATGCTTCAAAATTTGTAATATGTAATTACCCATCCGTAGTATTTATGGTAAATGTATACTGTTTGGATTTCTGCAAAGTCTGCATTGTTCACAATACCTTTCAAGCCCTGATGCTGTCAGATTGATTTAAAACATCATGAAGCATAACTGTGTTATTAAGATGCACTAGTACAGCTATGAAGTTAGGACACCAGCATCAAAGTCTCTGCTCTGTTGCAGACTTAACATAAGACCATTGGCAAGGTGTTTAATTCATGCCAATTACTGTCCGTATTATACAAACAGTGGTTCTTAAATATTTGAGAAAGATGCTACCAGGACAATTCCATTAAACATTGCAGTAATCCAATATTATGGAAAGGTAGTCTGTGTATGTAGTTTAGCTCTTAGAGCAGTACAATAGCATTAATGTTCCCTGCTTCTCATAAGGATTAGTAATTAGAATAGGATAGTCTTAAAATCTTTAATGTTTGCATAGCACAGGTGGCATTAAATACTCTCATGCCCAGGTGGAGAGATAGGAGTACTCAGTAAAAGTGTACTTTTACGAGAATATATTTACTGAAATGTCTACCTGTGTTTCAGACCTCCATGCTGAAATATGTTAGAGTCTAACACTTAAAGGCCCTCAACATTGCTGAAGAAATATGACTGGGGAAAAAAAAAAAAAAAAAAAAGCAGTGATTCCCATCCAAAAGAACTAACCTTCAAATTATAAAACAAGCCAGCCAGCCCATATGGAAATGAAAGGAGGAAAAGACAGGAAGACAGAGAGTGAATACTAGTTTGAGGTTTCATTGGACTTCTTGTTTGACTATTGTCAGCTTTCCTGTAGGCATAATAAAAAAGGTCCTATGATTCAGAATGAGTAAATAAATTTTATTTGCTGGAAAATTATCCTAAAAAGCAGCAAAATAGAGAAGTGCGTGAAATTTAGGAATTAGCTGAGAAGAAGCTAATGTCTCAGTAGTGCACTCTCATACTGACAGGAGGGGACAAGCCAGGTGGGACAGGCCACAGGGAGCCTTGCAAGAGAATGAAGTAGATGAATTTCACTGGACAAAGCTAAGGAGAAGAAATGGAGGTTTTAAACCAAGAGATGGAAAATAATCTCAGCAGTGGGCATTTTCAGGAGTAAGGAGAAGTCATAGCAGAGGAGGAGAAGCAGGATGCTCCTCAGAAGCTGAGACTCACAGAGTGAGACATCAAGAGGGTATAAGTAGGACACCAAAGGTTAAAGACAGAGCTTGTAAAGCTCTGGAATTTAGAGCAGAAAGAGAAAACAAGCCTTCTGCAAGGGAAGTACATTTGATCTTTTTTTTCTCCTTGTAGTTTTAATTTTTAATTTTTATTTGGGAAGATATTGATAACACCTGAGCAGAGAAAAATGCCAGAAGTTCCTCCAGATATACCAGCAAATTATAGAGCAAGACTGAAAGAATCAGGCAGCAGATATATCAGTAGGACAGACTGCATGATACAAGGAGAGGCCAAACAACAAAGGCAGGAGAGATCTGGCAAGTAGTCCCAGGAATGCCTGGGAAATAAAGCTGCCTAACTAATAATGTCATTAAGAATGAGGCAAACAGCAAAAGAGTGTTTCTGTGTGTCCCAAAATATTCATGAGTGGAAACAACACAGGGGTTTGCCCTGGATAGTCCAAGCTGAAATTCTAAAATTAAACAGGCAGGTCCCTTTGACAGAGCTGCAAAAGAATATTCTAAGAGCTTGTACTGTAGTAACAGCCTTCACTGTGCTCAGGTGGATAATACTATCTTTTAGGAAGAGTGACCTATTTATGTAGCCCTTGCATTCTGCCAATAAACCAGCATATTCCATTCCTCTACTCAAAATACATACCGTGTGATATGCCGGGAAGAAACAAAATGCAGCAAAGCTCTTGCAAAACATTAAATGCAGCAGTAAAAGTAATGATGTGTTCTTAATTTTCTAGTCTTTTTAATCCAATATAAAGGTCTTCAATTGTGCACAAAGTACATCTTGCACATAAAAGCCCATTCTTAGATTTGTCCTTGATAACTTTGTTCCTGCACTTCCCTTCTGTCAGCAGCCTCTACCCCTTCTACTTGCTTGTACTCATACATGTACTTTGCACATCAGCTGTCTCTTCCTGTACTTTTAGAGTTGTGAGAATCTTTATGTGTGAGTAAGGAGACAAGAGCTCATGTAATTAAACTGTGACTCTTTGAATCTAATGGAGAAAAATAACATTACTTAGTTAAAGCAAAGTTCTTTTCTAGGGCAATACAACTGTTGAAAGAAAATTGATTCTTAATGATATAGACTGGTACTTCAGAAAGACTTTTTTTCACCGTGGAACTGGGCAAAATCAGCACAATATGAACAGGTTATGAATCATTGTAAAGTGTTAATAATACTGTCTTGCCATGTTAGTAGACAGGTATTAGGTTCAGGTATCTGACATTGGCTCAGAACACAGTATATTGCTGTTTCTGTGTTTGACAATAATGCTAAAGCACATCATTAGTATTTCGAAGAATTGCTATAAGAGATTTTTGTAATGTCTGTATGTATTATCTGTTATTGCTTCTATCAAATTTTACCTGTATTTCTTCACTTCTTGCAGAAAACTGAATTTTACACATCAAAGCATAAGCATTTTTCATAATGAGTAGGTTGCTTTGTCAGTAGATTTGTACTCATTCATTTCCATAAAAACTTCCCTTCTTAATGAGCTGTGTTTGTATAAAGCTAAGTTATATAATTGTCTCAAAACAAGTTTTCTCCAACTCAGAAGAGAGAAGTCAGCTTTAAACAGTCTTACCTAACCAAGGCAAAGAGAATTGTCTCTGAAGGGTTTATTTCCCTGGTGGAGAGAAAGACACCAGCACCTGCATGAGCTGAGGCTGGAATAAGCAGTTCTGCTTCTCACAGATGTTCTTGCACTAGCAAAGGCAAAGAGCATATGTGATTTTTTTTTTTTTAGTGGGATTGGAATTATGAAAACAAAGAGCTGAACATTGGCCTCATTACTTTGAGGCCTGAGGGAATTTTCCTGAGAATTTGTTTTGACCACCTCATATGAATCCCTTGACACAGGGACTCTGAATTCTGGCTGACCCCATGGTGATATGGCAGAGCAATGAGATTATGGATCCCCGGGTTCAGTCCTCATGGCTGTCCTGGGGCTGTGTGGTGTGGGTGGTGCTGTGCTGACTGCTGATGCTTTCTTTCTGACTTGCTTCCTCCCACATTTGGCATTTAAATTATTCCTCAGCTCTGGTATTGGCATAGTCCTGTTTTTATTTCACTGTCATAGCATGAGAGCTGCCTGTGAACATGTTCCAGCTATACACGGGTCAGGTGGCTTGGACTGGGGCCTGTTTACCTGATCTTGGTGAACCTTTCTCTTTGAAGAGGTTCTGGATAAAAAGCCTAGTTCGCTTGATTTTCTCTCTATTCAAATGAATTTACAAGGTCTAAACAGCTTATTACACTTATTTGAGATGTAAGAATAGTACTAAGAAGGACAGCAATAATAATAAGTAGGACAAGCTTCTGTAATCATAAGTATTCTTTTACAACATGTAGTTAAACAAAAAGCAATACCTCTTCATACTGAAAACTCATAGTTGAGTGCCAGGTTCACCAACCTGCTGAAGGTACAATAAAAATGAGGGCTGCTCCTTGGAAATATTGAAAACCCCATCCACAGCACAGCTATGCCTTAGTGTCACCACGTTTGGTATTCCTGCTGATATTACAGTACTGTCTTGTTCTGCTTTATACAGAAGTGACATTTGCCATTTTGCTTCATATCCCAGAAAAAGCCCCTCTAATTCTGGAAGTACTCAGTGTATGAGTTAAGGTGATTTTTTCCTGAATATAATATAGAGAGTCATAAAACATATAGAAAACTTCCTCACTTCATTATAGAGATAAACATATTAAAAAAAAATCAACAACCAGAAAAATATAGAAATATGATTGTTTCTTAAATCTGTGGTGAAACTTGAATGGCATACTTCATGTTTCATTTTTGTGTGCTGTTTGCACAACTTCCTGAGCAAAAGATGAACTGAGCACATAAAAACATAGTGTTACGAAAACATAGAATGAACTGTTTTGCAGCTTTAGTCATGACTACTCCGGTCACAATAGCATGGTTCTGAAAATCTGGTCTGTATAGTTCACTAAAGATAAGCAATGTCAGTAGCTGTAACTGCACCTGTATTGAAGGCACTGATCATTGATAGATTCCTGAAATTCTATAATCCAACTTGAGTGCTTCTGGTAGAGCTAACTACCCCATTAAAAATAATAACTATATCTAAGGAAAAAAAAAACAAAAACTAGGAACTATATCTAAACTATGTTTAGATATTCCTGATCTTTAGTGTGTGTACAATAAAAACAATTATATGACATTATGAATTCTGCAATTCTTCCTTCCATTTTCTAGCAAAGACAGCATAATAAGGCTTTTGCCTTCCAAAAAAAAAAAAATAAAAGTACCTTGCTTTCATGCAACTGTACCTTTGGAATGAGTGTATGAGTCAGGCTAAGTAATTTGGGTCAGAAAACTTCTCACAATATTTTTGATAACTTAAGTTTCTTTTGCAATCTCAGAATCAGAGCTAATTGGGGATTTTCTGAAGGAACATGGTTCTTTTGAAAAATGCATCAGCTCTGAAATGTTTTGTCTTAACATAACAGTGTCTGATGATCTTCACTTAAAGTGCAGGCAAGTGAGCTTTAACGTAGTACCCGGTTTTCTGGTAGATTTTTTGGCTGGATGCTTGGGCTCTGGACTTTCATAGTACATTTATACTTGTACAGGGCTCATCCTAAAAACTGCAGCATGATTATTCATAATGTTTGACTTTTGCCAAAGTCTCTGTCATGCATTCAGCCCAGACCAGTATCCCTGTCCCAGACTCTGTTGGGCCATGGGTACAGAGGTAGCACAAACCAGGGAGCATCTCTGATAGCCAGATTGGACCTTCTCATCTTGTTCTGAGGCAGAAAAAGAGCTTATTTGTGTGAACATAAGCTGTGCTATACCATTTGGCCTCTAGGTCAGAAGACAGTCTGTAGGTTATTTCAGTTGATACTATATCTATATACACACTTCTGTATGTTCACAAAGTCATGGCAATTGCACACTGAGAGTTGGTGTTCCCCGGACATTTAGCAGCACCAATGACATCTAGATCTCCAGCTTGTGTTTGAGTCATTCTGTGGACTCTGACCTTGCAGTTCAGGAAGGAAATGTGAATTGGAATCCTAGTTCTGGGAGAGGAAAGTTTATCATGTTTTAATTTTTTAGTGCTTATGTAGCATACAAAACAGTGCATGCAATGAAGAGCCTCTGTAGACATGCCCTAAGGATTCTTGGCTCTCTAACTTCTGCAGTGCTGAAGTTCTAAGGAAACTGGAGACTGAGATTGCAAATTGAGTCTTTTTGTTGAAATTTTTTTTTAATTAGCACTTGAAGCCTAGATTTTAAGTGGTAGGTAATATTCATTAATCAAAAATTCATTGTTCCATCTAACTGAAGAAAATTAATTTCCCTTGAAATCAGAGGTTATCTGTTCTTTGCTCATATTCTCAGTTGACATCAGCCAATTCTCACCACTTCTTTAATAGATGTTATCTTCATCACTGGTTGGGCAGGTAGAGAGCACATACATGCACTTCTGATGTTTCTGGAGGGCTGTCAAGGTGAGCCCTTAGCAGTACCTTTCACCTAATCTGCAGCACTACTGAGACATCAGTTTTGCAGTACCCAACTGCTTGAAACAGACTGGCATAAAGTGATCCATGTTTTCAAAACCATTGGAGCAGGTTTTTTCTCAGTAGGCATCATTCTTTTAACTCTACCTTTGAACTTTGTCAGCCTCTATTCTGGTCTGACCACAATAAAGGAAATAGTTACTTCTTAATGTATAACATTTAATAATTAAATGTTGTGACTTTTCCTCTGCTTTATTTTCGTTCTGTATGTCCATGTTTTCTGAAAACAGATCAGCTGTGTGTGAACAATCACAACCAGAGGAAAAAAAGGCATCTACAAAGCCACAGGAGCATTTGTCTTCTGGTAACAATTGTTTCCATAGATGGGAATTCAACATTGCCATGACAGAATTTATTTTTCCTTATATGTTCACAATGATCAAGTAGTGACATCTGGAATCTACCCCAGAGGTTCAAGTCAATAAAATATTAATATCTGCCATTTCCAGCGAGAAGGTTGTAAAAAGAACACAGTAGAAAAATCTCTGACATTTTTGCATTGTTGTTTTGCACCTAATTAGTTAACTGTTTCCTTTTCCACATACTCTTTTCACAAAGATAGGAAAAATAGACCTGGGATTAGGATGCAATTCCCTACCTTCCATTTAGGTCAGCTCTTGTTCAGACAGCCCTGTTTCCTGGGAGTGCTCTGGGAAGTGGCTACCAACAAGGGGCTGGATCCTCAGCACATCCTCCCCACTCCCATGGAAGAGCAGCTCTGGGAGGAGCTGAACTGACTGCACACATCTGATTCATAATTAAAACCAAGCACAGAAATCAAGGCAATGCTGGGCAGCCTCACCTGAAGAGCTCACCATTTCCCCAAGAGATTATCAAGGCTTTCCTTAGTAATTCAATTCAGTGTATTCAGTCACAAGGAGCAGAGAGAACTGGAGGAAGAGAAGCACTGTCAAGCCTTGCTTTAGACAACTCCATTATTCCCATTCCTCTCATTCAGTGAATAAGTATTAACAGTCATTTATGCATAAGAAAAAATAATGAGGTTTAATGAATCTCCAAAGATCAGCTACTTCATAAAAGCAAATGCCATGCTTTTATCAGTAAAAGTCCTCCAAGTCCAACATCAGCAGCAGAGGGAATTTCTATTTTAAAGCAAATTGCACCCAGTTTCAGTAAATTATCATAGAATGATTACTCAACTTTTATCCAGTCAATGTTATACCTCCCTAGTGAACCAGTTTATTGTCAGTATGTCTGTTTCAAAACATGTCTTCCCTGGAAAGCAGTCCTTCATTCAGCTTCTGCCGCTGGAAGCAGGCAACAGCTTGAAGCTAGCAGCTGCTCTCGAACAAAACAGGTAGAGAGGCAGAAAGGCTGCTGAATCCATAACAATAAGCACATCATAGCATAATTACAGTAAATCTCCAGAATGGTCTCTTCACACAAAATGGCATATGTTTTGGACAGAGGAAGTGTGTACTAGCAAAACCATAGTATAACATAAGCATTTTCCACAGAAGTCCTGTTAGCTTGAAATTGATTTTTCAATCTTGAAAATTATCATTGACAGAACAGAAGATAATATTTGAATGGTCAGCTAGTTAGCTTGAAGGGGATTTAATTGCTATCCTGAAGGGCAATAGCAGCTGATAGAAAGGTTTGGGATTTTTACAGTTGTAGTTGCACAATGTAATACTGGTGCATCCATTTAACCTTTCTTTCATATGCTCTTCTTTCACCGCTGCATGTAATAGCAGCTCTGTTTTCTAATGTCTTCATTTGACTTTGAACAGGTTAATAGGATTTATTGCTTCTGCAGCCTGCCTACACAAAACAGATTGTCAATATGGGCAATCCTTTGTGGTCTGCCAGGGAATAATAGAGTGCTTTCTCCATCCCTGCTTTTAGGAAGTGATTTAGTTTCCTGAAGATTTAGGTACAAAAGGGAGAAGGGGGCAGGTAGTTTTTCTGTGTGAGTCTATCGTGAGCTGGCACTGCTAAATGGCCACTTGGCATTTGCTGTATCAGCTGGTGGTGCTTGCTTCATTTTCAGATGGCAGCCTCCTGATTCTCTGTTAGAGGTGCCTGCAGAAAATTTGCCATGTCTAGGCAGCAATAGTACAAAATACATAACCCAGATACATTTCAAAGGTTGCAGAGGACTTTTGCAAACATTTTCTGTTACAAACTGCATTAATTGATCTCATCTTCAAAAATGTTATTCTGCTAAATCATTGTTTGTACCCTGTCTAAAACTAGGTTTTAGGTTTCAGTGGCATTGTAGTTTGTAAAGATCATTCTAAAATCACTGTGTATCATAAGAAAAGGATTTTTCCCCGGGCTGTTAGCTCTTTTTTGTCATGATTATTGCTTCCTGCTGCAACCATCAGAATACAGAGATGCAGCAAATTTTACAGAAATGTGAATTACATGAATGAAACAAATTGTCATTTTTAATGCATCAGATCTTTCCAAATGTCTTCTGCACATGATTTATGAAGCTCTGACTGAGTGGAAGAGGTTAGTTACATTAAAAATTATTATACAGATTATATCTGAGATATAGGTAAGCAATACATGCTGCATTTCCAGTCTCTTTTTGATTCTGGAAATAATACTGCTATGAGAGGTTCACTATGAAGGTCCTAAAAATTGCCAGAAGTAATAGTCATTTAATGCTATGATTTTTAAATATGAGGATGAACCAAATCCCTCCACAGTACATTGTATTTTCTATCCTGAAATACTCCTTTTGTGCAGCCGTTTAGCTTCCTTAAACTTTGTGACTTATTTTAATTAAAACAGTAAAAAAGAACATGAGAAACAAAAAGGAATGAGGTTGGTTTGTGGTTTTTTTGGTCGGTTTTTTAATTGTTTCCTTTAATTTTATGTAAACCAACCAACCAAACAAACAAAAAACTAACAAAAAAATGCCACCAAAAAATCCAACAGGTCCAACGGGTTTGTTTCCAAAGTCACATGAAGGTGTTATCCTTTTGTACACTTACTGGGAATTGCCTTGGATAGTGAGATCCATAACTAACAAGAATTCATGAAGTCCCAGAAAAACAAAATTAATCCCACCTATTTCCAGACAAGGGATTTCTAGAGAAGGGCAGACACAGATGATAGCTGATTTCAGTGGACTGAACAAGTACCAAGCACTTGAGCGAGGTTTGATCTGGGGATTTTGACCTCAGAACAGGTCTGAACTTGGAGCTGAACTTTGCACAGGTGTCTTCCTCAGCACTTACATGCTTAGGAGCAGCAGGCTCCATTTGATCCATAGCTCCTTAGAGAGCTCAGCTCAGCACACAGAGCTTTGAACAAGTCTCAGGGGGGATTTTGAAGGCAGTGTGAGCAGCATTAAGGCCATTAGCTGCCTCATGGAGGGATTTGGTGGCATTTTGGAGTCAACATATTCAGCTTCATAGACCATTCAGGAGGTTTATGATTCTTCCTCTAACTTCAGGTGTTTAAACAAAACTTCATTGAAATTAAAAAGTAACATTCTTCTGAAAGACTGTTTAAGGGTTTTTTTCTCTCCCAAACAGACTGTCAACTGGAAAAGAGCAAGGAATTTTAAACGGAGAGATTACAGATTAACTCCTGATTCGTGCATATAAACACAAAACTGTGTTTATCATCAATTTTGGAAAGCTAGCTCTTTTTAGAATTTTATTTTTGATATCTTAAGGGGGTGTACAAGAACCTTCCATTCTTTTCCAATATCTATCATTACCTTCAAAACCCATTCTTCTGATGAACTTCAAAATGGTTTCTAAGAGTCTCTTTGATTATAGAAGTAGAGGTTTTTTTATACGAATCCTAGGATCCAGTATTTTTCTATACAAAGCATTTAGCAAAAGAGAGACTCACATGGGGAGGAATATTCAGCTTTTTCAAAAGAATGTCTGAGAGATTTTCACATGAAAAAGACCTATTAGCTGGAGATGGTGAATGACTCAATTTTTAAACTATCCAGCATTCCTCCCTATAGCTTGTCTACCAAAATTTGAAAACATACCCTTAGTTCAGTTAGCATTTTCTTATTCTAATTTATACTTGTGTTGTTTGTTGCAGGTTTTTTTTGCTTGATTGTTGATGCTGTTGTTGTTGTAACTTGATTTTATCATGTAGAATTCTTGTCACTCAGTTTGATCACTTACACTATCAAACATCATTCAGGGTGAAATAAAAAACTAAGTATATTATCATGTCAGATTGTTTTTGCAGAACTGCCATCACACTCTAGAAATTTATGTTTGTTTACCAAAGCTACCTTAGTGTTCCAGATATGTGATGTGGTATTTATTGAGCATTACTGAGCTTTACATGAGTTGTTAGAATTCAGTGTATTTGTTTGATTTTTTTTCCTCTTCATTTAACATAAATGGTACTTGTCAAAATTGCAATCTGCTAACTTAAATTTGGGCATCATTCAGCCAACCTCCACACACAAAGGTACTTTGGCTTTACTTCATTCAATCTGGGACCTTAGTTTGCTCTCCTTCTTGACAAATGGCCTCACTAAAGCTACAGACACAGACAGGCTGACGTGGAAGAGCATACAGCAATTTGGAACATGCATGCCTTGGATTTTTTAATGCCATCTCAATAATAATACACCAGTGACTAAAGCAGGTGATTGGAAGTGGAGCAGATGCATACAGACAGATGGATTAAGACAGCAGTAATTGTGCTTTCACTTGATTATGATATTAACAGGCTCCAGGTGATTTCTATTTTTCACAGCGTCACTCATCTCAACAAATCCCAGCAGGCTTGGAAGCAGAGTAGAGATACATCCTGCTTTTCACATGAACCTGTTTCCAGTGTGAGCACTTAAGAGAGTTCTTCAGTCAAAAAGCAATTAGCTTCTGCAGTCTAAGGTGCCACTTAGAATATCCAGGCTCATGTGTTTCATCATAAAATTGACCTTTTAAATATTTTATGCTTGAGATTCCCACTAAAAGAGTAAGCATTAAAAAATACAACCCTAGAGAAAATACCGAAGGCATGTGTGGAATTTATTAAAGGATGTCGGGCCCTGAAGTGCGGCAGATAGGAACTCCATCTGAATATAATAAATATGAAGTATGCATTATTGTGTGCTTAATTTTTAAGTAATTGGTGTCATTATGTAGCATAATGATACCAATTACATAAAAAGCATAGGAAAGCAATGTGCTACATTTACAAGCTCACATTTTTCCAGTAATAATTGCTTTTCCATACAAATAATGTCTGCTTGTTGATACCTTTGAATAACTGTGCATAAATTATTCCAATGTTTCAGAGTTTGTTCTGCTTTTTTAGCAGCAGTGCCTGTCTTGGTAATTCACTTTTTGACAAAATTTTGCACCATTTTTGTGTAATGGAGACTTTCAATTGTCATTGACATTCAGGATAGGCAAAAAATACCTCTTTTGCCCAGGCAACTTGAGTAAAGCTATTGCCAGCAACAGTAACATCTTCCCTCCACTTCTGGGATCTATCAAGTCAGAGAGTTTCAATGGTGCAAGAGTACTCAAGATTTAAAGTACAAATAGATGTTAAGCTTTAGGACTATATGGCAGAAGCTGGCATAGTTTTAGAACAGTACTTCAGTATTTTGCTCTAAAATTTAGTAACAAATTCACTCACAGTTTAGACAGAAAGAGGACATGATAGCACCTTTAGCCCTGCTTGGAAGTAGCATGAGGTCAGCTAAGATGCTTGAAGCTGACATCTATTCCTTCTTATGAGCTAGTATGCAAGACCCCTACAAAAATGGTTCTCTAGGTAGAGACAGTGCAGAGAAGAGCAAATGTAGGAAGCAAGAATATGCATCCACGCAACATACATACACAACTCTGTGTGGTTGTGTATGAAATGAATGAAACAGAACTCACTGCAATCCATACAGAGGAGATCTATAGTCAATGTGCAATAGAACATTAGCATAATATGCAAAGAAATTGCCAAGATTTATGCCGTGTGTCACTCATTTGTTTGCATGCATCTTCAGATCCAGTGTCTGCTGTCTGGATAAGAAGTTGTAGAAAATCAGCAAAGATATTTTTTTAATAGATATCAGAATAATTCAGGGGTCCATCATGTTCAAAATGCAATCTCTCACACTGCCAATGAACAGTATGTCAGCATAAACTAGAAGATAACTCAGTTCCCTAATGAATTCATTGGGTTAATTCTGTATTCTCACCTGAATGAGAAATGAGACATTTCTGCTAAAGGATGGGTCATCCTTTAAGAAAGTATCAAATTGTTTCATTTTCCAGGAGAAAGGAAACAAAACAAAAATAATAAAAACAACTGAAAGCCACAAGAAAATCCACCCATCCTGTGCCCTTTAATCACTTGACAGTCTTCTTCTCACCTCTGAAACTTTTCCATGCACACTAGGCTACTTCTCTTTTTCCCTTTACTCACTGGGGATGCTCTAGCTCATTAAATTGTATGTCCTCTTTCTATAATTTCCCAAGAGTTCAGTTTTGCACTTCCAAAACTTTGTTTCTTTAGCCTTTCCCTTGTCTTCCTTGTCCTTTATACAAAATGGTGCAGTTTTCTTTCACCTTTTACCATCTTTGCTGAATCACTATAAAACCTCATGTTTTATCTTAAAGCTTTTGAAAAATTCAAATTTATGTAAGGGATTCTGACTATGACCACCTTAATCTTTTTTCTTGTCATACAACTTCCATTTGTTTTCTAACCATTTCACTCAATTTAGAAACTACTCTGTCCAAAATCCGCTTTGAAACTCTCTGCTCTCTCATTCTCATGGCAAATATTTTCTCAGATTTTGCTCCATGCTGTCTTTACTGTGCATGTTTGTCTTGTTATTCAGATGCTAAGTCCATTGGGATACATAATGTCAGTTTGTTTATGTTTATAATACACAGTGTAATATTATTGCCCTCTGTAAAGCAATAGTGAAGGCATATTAAGACTGATAAGTCAATTTGAAGGAAAGCCTCCAATGATTAATGAACTTGTCGAATCAACTAGGACACCTGCTAATCATTTTTGAGGTACTGACAAATGTAACAGCTGTTAATTATACCAGCTGTAGTCTGCTTAGTGCTCATGCAGTTTTACTACCATTAAAATAGAAAGAGTTTTCTGAAAGTTACTTTGTCATTGTTTCCTTCCCTTCACAATACCTGCTGGAATAAGAAATATAGTGTACTGGATTTTGCTTGTTAATGAGCTATTTAGGTTTAAGCTCCCACAAGCCACACTGTGAGGAGAAGAAGCACAGGAAGACGCAGAAGGCTGAAGCAGTCAACAGAAGAAAACACTGTACTTAGAAAACTAATTTTCCTTTAAGTATGGTAGATTGCAGCTCTCTGAAGCAGAGTCCTTGCTTTCAAAAAACCAATTTCTGGCAGATTGCAGAGGTTATTCCCCTTTGGTTTTCCAGCATCAGGCAGGAGATTGGAATGGTGGACCCTCTCTCAGGGGGCTGGCAGCTTCACAAAAAAACAGATGGGACCTGACAGGCTATTTCCAAGAGACGGAGTCTCTGAAGCAGGAAGCAGAGACGCCTGAAAGACTGTGGGGAAAGCTGCTATTAAGCTGGGTGAATCAAGGACTCTTTTGACAGGAGGCAGCATCCATTCACAGGCTACCAAATGTCCTCTTTGTTATGTGACAGTCTTACCAGTCAAAGGTTGTGCTATGAGCTGCGAATCATTTGGTTAGGGTAACGTCTGACCTGTGCAACACAAGCTGTCTCTCCATGACTTTGTCAAGAACCATTTGTTTTGCCTCGTCAGTGGGTGCCCCTCCCTCAGTCTTCAGCCCCACCGCACCGATCATATCATAACCTCCTCATTCTGAGCTGCCATTTAAGCTTCAGCCACAAATGACTTGAAACATCCCATTTTTTCTTATTTCCAACAAATTCTTTAAACTAAAAAGAAATTCTTTTCTGAAAATACTTTAAATTTAAACAGTTGCAGATTTACTTGTAGGAACCTTTGAAATTGAAATCTCTCATCTTGAAAATATAATTGAGTGTTTGCAGAAGATGCACATTGCATCTGCCAGTAAAAGGCTGTCCCTGAGGAGCTAGCTCTATGCTTTGCAGACATGCAAGCAGGTACTTCTCTCCAACAGCTGCAGGAAAGTGTGCCAGCTTTTTAGCAACTGATAAGAATAAGCTCATCTGTTAAAAATGAAAAATAACAAGAAGTCTGGATGGAAAGGGCCAATATGCAGGTCCTGATCTAGTTTGCTGAACAATGGTGTTAAGATTTTAGTTAAAGGTAGAAAGAAGGATACTCCAGAAGGTCACTCAGGTCTTAGCTATTCCTTCTACTTAAAATAGAAATGTACTGAAAATGCAGAGATAGGTTTGGGCAATGGTTCACCTGCAAGACAATGTTTGGGCTGTTTTTCAGTGCAGGAAAGGACCTGCAGAGATTGAGGTCTTGTCTACAAGGGAGGTGTGAAAATCCACATTGGAACAAGTGGTCATTTCAAACAATTCTCTTGGAGTAGATGTTTTCCATCCTTGAAAAAAGGGAGATGGAATTAAAACCTCACCAACACAGATGGATCTAAACATGGCCTGATCCCAAGAAGTGAAAGTTATAGCAGAGGCCATGAGGTGATTCTGCAGCTTTAAGTGTCCTCCTCTCTTCGTGGTCCTCCTGTCTTCATGGGCTGTGGCAGGGTCTGACATGACCCCCACGGATACACTGCTGATGCCTCTGAGAGCTGGTCTATGGGTGCAGCACTTAAACTCTGTGACTCATACTCTCTTACGGATTCTTAGAAAGCAACTTTATCATTGTGCCTTGCTGAGCTATTCCTGACAAAACCAAAAGTTGCAATTAGGGTCGGACAGCTTTATGTCTTGTCAGACAATATTATATCTTGTAGAGATTTTCAATATGTTTTTTAGCAGCTGTCTTCCAGGAAAGGCACTTCACCCTAATATAGTTAATAGAGTTATTGCTTGTTGCAATATTAGGAGCAGATTTCTAATATCTCCTGTCATCATTAACATGTATTTAAATGGATTTCAGATATGTAGGAAATTAAACCCAATGTAATGTAAACATTAAGTCAAGTTGGATTTTTGATGCAAATCAATGTATTTATAGCTGTGCACCCATTCGCGTAAGGGTATGCGTTTGTTCATTGAGTTTTAATTAATAGAATCCTTGCCAATTCCTCTTTAGACCTTTATTATCCCTTTCTTTTAATGCACTCCATTCATCACTTTTAAAAATTAGACCAATTTAGTTGCATAATTTGAATCCATAATTGAATCTGCTAGCTACTCTCAGACTTTACAAGTTAATCAAATGACATCGTTTTAAACACATTTTCAGTGCATGGGAAAAACTATGTTAGTGACTAAACCCCAGCCCATGTAAAATGGGAAATTTATTCTAAGCCAGGCTCTGTGCTGATTAAACATCTTCTCCAGACTAAATTTTTCCAATCCCTGATAAAAATTAATAACATAAGACTGTGTGGAAGGATGAATAAAGTATAATTCTAGTTAAGAATGGGAAATGGCAAATAAATGAAAAATCCTATCTGGGGTGGAAAAGAAATGTGTAATTGAACAGCATAGAACCATGTGTCAAATGCCTTCACAGAAAGAGGCAAGAAAAGAAAATCCCAACAGTATCTCCATGAAAACACCAGCACAACTTCTTCTCCTTACTAGAGTGCTATGGACTCACCAGGGACATCTTACCTGGTCTACCATTTGACAAGTCTCTGTTTATGTGTGCTGTCACCCAGACAATATTTTGTATTCCCCCATTCTTTATCTCTCTCAGGCTAAAAAAGCTGTGCATAAGCTACCAGAAAGCAACCCAAGTAAATTAGGCAGGACTGACTGCTATCAGAACTAGTGAATAACTATATCAGAAAGTTGTTTTTTTTAAGCCCTGATATGTTTGAATTCCATTAGACTAGCATGGATTTGTGTCAGAAATTATTTGAAAAGTATGGCAATCAAATAATGTTTCGTCTATATAGGTGATACTTTTCCAAGAATGGGAGCATGTGAAGTAGGAGAAAAGAATATGTGGATTTCCTTGGAATAAGGATATGAAAAGTCGTGGAATACCATTATGATATTCTGTGGTATAACCTTATTTTCCTGCTCCCAGCTGTATAACTTTACCACCAAAAACATAGATGTTTATGTTATTGTATTAAAATAAATCTGAAATTCAGTAGTGAAAATGACTTTAACTATAGCAGCAGAAAACTAGATTTGCCAATATATTCTACATCTCTTTTCGAAATCTTTGCTTGTGTGGCTGTATTGATTCTCAGTGCAGATATATGCTTCCCTTTTAATGTTATACCTCTGCTTTTTCCTTACTTTGTTGGCTTGTAGGCAAAAAATGTTGAGTATATGCTTCAGTTCAAGCAACACAATCCTTTGCCTTTCCACTCAACAAAAGAAACATTATTTTTAGAGCATAAAAATAAATATATTTTAGCAGCACTAGAATGTCCTGCAAATTACATTTTGTGACTTCATTGATATAATTACTATAAATAAAGCCATCCAACTAACAACCTGTAGGCAGCAGGATGCTACTTAAGACAATATGAAGTGAGCCCTAGGTGTCAGAAAAAAAGAATGGGGAAAGAAAAGTACTAGCAGTGGAATGAGCAAAATTTCTTTCTACTGCTCTTAGTTCCTTTCTTTGTTTTATCCTTTTGCTGTTATCATCACCCAAATCTTGACAGTTCCTCTTCACTTTCCTCTTGTTGACAATTTAACAGAAGAATACAACAGCTGCCTAACACGTGCAGTCAAATCTTCACCTCATTAATGTGAGAAAACATTCAACCTTTCATCAGCTTCAGAGCTGTAAGATTACCTCCCAGAGCATGAACTTCTCTCAGGTCTCCAATATTTATTTGATTCTGGAGTACATCACCTGTATAGTATTGATGAACAAGTGCTGGTCAAGGCTGTCTCCTCTAGGTTGTGTTTGTGGGCTTCCTCACCCGACTCAGAATTTTCATTAACTCAGGAATTCTGTTGCTGCGACTTCTGCAGAAAAGGAAATTATTACTGTATCACTGCACAGCGATGCTATACATTTCATTTCAATGCTTTTTTTCATTAGTAAAAGCCTAGAATAGTTCCAAACCACTGTACTGGTAATTTAATGGTTTATGTATATTTTTATCCTTCTCACCTCACCAGAATATGAAATTAATATATTAGATACAACAAAGGGTCTGAGAGCATTTGGTTGTTCTGAAAAAGACCATTTCTTTCTTACAGTTTCAATTAATATTTGGCTAAAAGCCGAAGAAAAATAACCAAAGATCTAAAATATACTTCTCAGATTGATTTTTTTTTTTCTGATAGATTTATACTTTTAAAAGTAAGTTTGACTAGACTCTAATTCCCCAAAACCTGGGCTCATTTCCAGATTTAAGCTTCAAGATTTATTGCATTTCCACCATCTATTCTGCTTTACAGGGACTATCTGCTTCTGGCAATTAATACAAATATTATGGGGTTTGATTTGCTTCACTGCAGCATGTGAACTCAATTTCTCTTCATTTGTAGTTTTGAAATAGCATAAGCCTATTTGTGACAGCCTTTCACATTGCACTGGTATTGCTTACTGAGCTGTGGGCACACACCATCAGAGCCAGCTGTACAGAATGCATCCCTTTTGTTTTAGCTTAGACACACTCACTTCATGCCACGTCAAGGCAGGAATTTAGGCAGACAAGTGTTACAGCTGGGTTGGAAATGGATTTATCAGCCACTTGACTAATGACACACATAGCTTTCCATGGGCTGAAAGGGCAGTGGAGGGAGCCCCACAGATGAGATTACATAACCGCACCAGAGACTAAAATTTAATTTATTTTTATTATGCAGAATGACATCACATATCTCAAGTTGTTCCCACATTCATTTGCCCATACACCCTCACTAACAGAGCAGTGCATTAGTACAGACTAATGTGTCCAAGCAAACCAAACTTTATAAAGATCATTTCCAACCAAACTTCCACCAGTGTCCACTGCCACTCTAAATCCTCTGTGAAATAGCTGGTATTTCTAACTGTGGCTGGAGCAGACATCAGCATCCAATTGCAGCTGGTATCAGTAAACCTTGTAAAGACACATTTCAGTCTTGTTCCTGTGTCAGAATATCTGCTCAGGAAGAAAAACATTGATTGGACACAGAAGACAAAAATGACTGATCAAACACATTTGAGAGTAAAGTCATCCCATGTACACAAGAATCTGTGTAACTCTTCTGTGGTCCAGAACCAGCGTGTTCCCAGCCCTAACTGAGACTGGAAAACCTGGCCACCAAGGTAGCTGTAGCAGCAACCGAGCACGGGGCCAGCTGGCTATCCCACAACCAAAGGATGAATCCTCCTGGATGGGCTGATGGAGTCTGACAGCCATTCTACCCTGCTCCAGCAGCCCAAATACAAGCACCAGATATGAAAAAATGAATATTGCACCCATTGTCCTTAAATTATTATTTCATTTCTCTCTGTGGCACTTTTGTGGGGGTGTAAGGGTGGGGCACGGGGTGGGCAGGCACTGATCTCTCTCACTGTGACCAGTGAGAGGACCTGAGGGAGTGGCCTGAAGTTGTATCAGGGGTGTTTTAGGCTGGATATTAAGAAAAGGTTCTTCACCCAGAGGGTGGCTGGGCACTAGAACAGACTCCACAGGTCTCCAGGGAAGTGGTCACAGCACCAGGCCTGACATAGGTCAGGTGAATATACAATACTTACAGGCACATGGTGTGACTCTTGGGGATGGTCCTATGCAGGACCAAGGGGTTGGATTCGATGATCCTTGAGGATCCATGCTAACTCATCTTATTCTGTGATTTTGTGATTCTCTGATTCCTGTTGTATTGCAGCATCTGTTGAGAATTTAGAAGATGACCATTATTCTTTCTTCATCATCAGAGTATTTCTTATTTGTACTGAACCTCAAAAGACTTTTTAACAGGGTGAACAAAAAACAACTAATGTTGCTTAAGTTAGATTAATGTACCTGCATCTCTTTTTATTCTCATTTTTAATAATACAGTGGTCATCAGTCCAGTGTTAAGGGAGCTGTAAGAAGGAAATGCGGGAATTTAGAGAAAAAGTACATCTACCTCACACAATAGAAACCTCCCAGAAAATACTGTGAGCAGCTGTTTTATAAGCTAGAAACATTGTGCTCTGTCTGAATTTATCTGCCTGTGAAATGATTTTTTAGTGCAGTTACAATGCACTTTAAATTGCACAGTTGTCAAACTCGAAGTATTACATGCTTGATATGTGCACCTGAGTTTATTGAGACCAATTAAAGATTTAACAATCCTATCAAAACACAACAATTGTTACTAGTCAAATTACAATGATAGTAATAGTCTAGTCTATCCAATTATTAGAAGAAGATCTGAATAACCATGCAGTTAAAATTGTTATGCAAAAACTTTCCAGTATGTACCCCTTTCTCTGGTGTTACATTCATCCTTTCATTCTTCTTCTAGACTTAAGGCTGTGATGTCAGTTTTACTTGTATGTTATCACAGTCTGAAAGACAGGTAACTGAAATGCAGCATTGCCTTCTCCTAGGCTATCCTCCTGTTGAAAAGAAAGGCTTTATATTTAAATACCTTGGAAATACTGAAAGATAACAGAAAGAGTTATGCTTATTCCCAATATACTTTCTTTTTTTCAGAGATACCCATTTCTCACAGCCTTTTTCACAGCCTACTAGAGGGAAAAACATTTCCTCTTATCCTATTTTCCTCTGATGAATGAAAAGACAGAAAAGGCAAGAATGAATAAAGCTGAGGAAAAAAGGTCATGACTAAAATATGTTATTTATATGAAAATATACGTGAAGAAAATTTGACATTCTTTAAAATTAAACAAAAAATGTTTACACTCCATTCATCTCTACCATTAGCATATATAGGTCTGGTACTAAGAAAGACATCTGAAGTTGTAAACTGTATCAAAACACAGTTATCAAATACCATAGAGAGTTATCAAAGATGTAGGTTGTTCACATATCTAATCTTGCGTTAGGTTTGCTCACACTAAAACATCTGCATTACAGACTTCCTCTCAGTCCTGTACTCTGGCTGTGCCCACTGACATCACCTGAGGGCTAATGGGTACACATCTTCAGATCATGGTAAAGATTTCTGCACTCACCTCACCAAGTGTTGTTGCTTACAAAACTTGCCCCCACACTGCAGGACTGGGATGTCCTTTAGATGTACCATTTTCAAACCATCACACACCTAGTTAGAAAATATGCCACGTGGTTTGCTTGCTGAATAAGTAAACACCTGCACACCCAAAAGCCGTAAGCATCACTGCAAACATGGAGGCAAGGTGTAGAGCCAGAAATATTGTCTTGTCCATGGAAGAGCCAGAACTGAAATACAGGATACTTACATTCTAGTCTTCATTAAAAATATATAAATAAAATGTCTATAGAAGCAATGTAAATGTGCACTTTTCAGGATTGTAAGATAGATCTCAGTTTGTGTCTAAACTTGTTGGGTAAGACTTACTTAGAAGAAACTCAGACTCTCTAATCTCTGTAGATTTTCTGAATACTCAGACTGCTAGAAAAATTAGTCTCAATGTCCAAAGAAGTGTGAGTAGGAGCCCTGCTGTGAAAATTTTATTATTGTAGGTTGGAACTGACATTTATAACAGCAGTAAAGCAATTGTAGGAGTTTAATAGCATGATGCATTCTCAATTACTGCTACATACACATGTCATCCAAGATAACCTCCACTATCAGCTGGTATCATCCAGTCCAGGTTAGCAGTCAAGAGACAATGATGTGTCATTTTGTCATGGTTAAAAATAATTCTGTAGAACTTAGAGTATCACACAGTTTGTCAAGTATACTTAATTGAGTTAAAGCAGCTCGGTCACTGATCATATCCTTATGGTATCACAGTGACATCATAGGCTACAACATGTGACAGTATGAATTATGAAGAGTCTTA
The DNA here is from genome assembly GCF_050655825.1 of Lonchura striata. Taxonomy (NCBI): domain Eukaryota; kingdom Metazoa; phylum Chordata; class Aves; order Passeriformes; family Estrildidae; genus Lonchura; species Lonchura striata. The sequence goes on from NC_140705.1 coordinate 51,563,201, forward strand.
AAGGATAGGTAAATAATTGGAATTACAAGGATGGAAGTGCATCAGGGGATGCTGGGAGTGCTACAATAAGCCCTACATGCAATGCTCCAATAGGGTCTCATCTGTGTCCATTCTTGATGTTCACAATTCCTTTTATGCAATGATGAGGTATACATGGAAGTACAGTTTCAAATGAGCCAGCTTGCTTTGTTCTGTTAAAATCTGAATTCACAATGGTGTGATTTCTGTCTGATGCCAATTTTCACTTTACCACAGGTAATTTATTATGTCTTATTTCTGTGTTACCTTTTTAATGAGACATATACCACACAGTGGTAAGCTGTGTATTGGCATTGTTTTCCAGGTTTTATTCAGGTTTTGAAAAAAATTCTGCTCTGATTTGCCCTGACTTGCTTTTGTAATGCCACTGTTTACTAATTCTCCATAGGGCTGACTGGAATATAATTACTTGTCACATCCTGCACTACAGCAGGTTCTTCTTGCATTGCATCTACTCTGAAAGGCACTTGTAAGACCAGACCAGAAAATAAGTGTCATCCATGTGAGTTGACGCTTTCCTGCAAGTTAGGAAGGAAAAGGAAAATAATCTGAAAAAATTATACTGAAATCCATATGAGTACAAAGGATGCCAGGCACATATCTGGTGGGAGAAAACAGTTCCTGAGCTGATTTTATTATTGGGTTATGCAATTTTTGGTAAGCTACTATTAATTGATTTCAAGTCAAAGTCATTCATTTTTTTTGACAACTTGGTCCAGCCCATGCATGGAGACATTTTACCTGGTGTCTGGTGCAGGTCATTAGTATCTGTATACCCAGTCCATGGCCTGGATATTTAAACCTTTAAAGAAGTTAGAGACTCTTCCTAATGTGTTCACAAACGAAGGTTCGTGGCAAAACAGCCTCAAGAATCTGCCATTTTTGTTTTTTTTCCTCCATGGATTTATAATGCTTTTCTAACCATGGGAAATCAAGTCTTGAAAAATTACACTCTTTAAGGAGGGCTGTCTTTTAAAACACAGAAAAATAATATGGGAAATTTCCTTATCACCAATGTGTGCTCTTATTTCAAGAAAACAAATGGTAACTAATGTGTTCTGTAAATATGCCACCTTTCAGTAATATTAAAAAAAAAAGATCTGCTTTCCAGTTCCAGTTGCCAATAGAGCACTGCTAGCTACTCCCATTTCACCCAGAGTGTAAAAAAAAAAAAAAAACCACCACAAACATCACAACCAACGAAACCAAAAAACAGAAGTTTCTGTTTTATATTAAAGAGTTTCTCAATGAGGTGATAAATCATCTGGGCACTCTGTAAGAGCCTTCTGTTGAAGGCCTCATAATTCCTCATCATCTTCAAAAAAAGTTTTACTTCTTTCATTTACTCTTAGTTTACAAAGTACAAAACTGAAATCTTATTTTCAGGTATAAGAGAGGATTTTTAATAGCACATACACCATAGGTTGTGATTCTCTACTTCTGTAGCTGGGCTCAGTTTAAAGTAGTAGTTCTTTTGATCTTTGAACAAGCTATCCTCCTGGAACAGCTGCATTTTTCTGTTTCTAGACTATCAAGTAGAATCAGGATGTACATCAATTGCACTTATTCCCAGGTTAGCTGTCCTCTAGCATAATTCAAAAAAAAAAAAAAAAGGGGAATAAAGGAAGCAGAGTAAGTAGCATAAAGGTAAGAGGATTTTTCTACTTGGGTTTTATCTTTAGTGTGCATGCAGTCACCTTTTGTGATGACTGGAAAGAACAAATAATATTTATCTGGTTCAGCAAGTGACCTCATGACATCATAGTTTGTATTTTTCATTTATTCTTCTAAGAAAGGGTTTTGTGACATTAATAAATTGCATAGCATGCAATAGCTTAGAAATCCAACAGCTTTGTGAGATACTCTTTATTGGAGTTACTCTTTATTGGTTCTCTATCATTTGCACTTTGCTTTGATTTTCATTAACCCATAAGGAAATTTATCTGAAAATTAAAAAATAATTGCAAAAAAGCTTGACTGATATCCCTGATTTTATCCTAGTTCTTGTGTTTTTAAATATAGCATGATTATCATGGCTAAAAAAATTCCTTCTGTCACATTTTCTAATAGGCTTTAAGTAGTGGTGCCTGCCACAATTTTTAATTTACAGCCTGCAAATCTAACACTCAGAAAAATCACTGTCAGACTTCACACCTCTTTCTTTAGTGTGTTAGAACGGCACAGTCTCAGAGAAAAATTAATATGAATCATGTGGAAAAATTATTATTTTTAACATTCCAAGCAAAAAGGTCTAAGGCACTCTAGACCCTCAGTAAAGTTCAGAGAGGAAATAATCTGCAATAACTAATTGTGAACAGCTGTTGATCAAGGAAACAAGTCATTATATCAGCACTTTAATCAGTGATAGCTAGTTTATAGTGGAGGAAAACAAGAGAAGACATGCCAAATATTGGGGCAGAAAGGCATATTTCCTTTTCAAAAATCTTGTGTTCACAAGGGTACTTGAGTACTCTTTAAATGTAATTCAATATTTTAGATTATATTGTAGGGTGATATCAGTATCTGCTACATTTTTCTATTCACATTCAGTTTATTCCCTCTGAGCTTAACTTTGCATCTTCATCCTCAATTGTTTAACATTTTCTTTTTTATATGTTTATCATGTAGAGCTGAAAACAGAAAAAAAAGTATATCCACAATATAATTGCAGATATAATGAAAAAATTAGATGATTATTTGCAAAACATATATAAGAAAAAAATACAAAAGTTGAAATCAAAAAGATAGTAAAATTCAGGTGAGTACATTATCATTCAAGCCTAAATGAAGCCTTTTGTTTACTTCACAGAGACAGGACAGGCTTCTGACAATTAAGTTAGATTTTCAACACATTCAAGAAATGTTAAGAACCAGAACATTGATTTGAGCCTTAACCAAATTACAACTACTGAAGCATATCAGAATGATTGCAGGCTCCCTCATCTACAATTTAATTGACACCAGTCCTTGGGCACCCGTGGCAAGCAATAGGAAAAAAAAAAAAAAAGAATTGCATGCTCTTGAGCCACATATTACAGAATACTGGTTTTCAGTAAACAGATTAAAATACTGATATTCTGTCTGTGCCATGCTCAAATCCTGCTGTACAGGTAATGCTGCACTTTGCTGTGCTGGGGAACAGTATTCATTAGAGATGGAGTGTTTCAGTAAATCTGTAAAATCCTTTAAACCAATCAGTTTTCTTTTTGCCTAACAGAATAGATTTGTAGTTGCCATCAGCAAGTCTGATAAACAACAACAATCAGCTACTCAATGAATTATTATGCAATGTATTCCACGAAACCATTTTGAAGTACAAATATGAATTCTGCAGTCAACAGCAAGCAAACAACAAAACAAAGAAGCATGAATTTCTGTTTGGCTGCTTTCACTATTACTGTTATTTTCATAGGACCAGCTCTGGCAGTTAGATCTACAAAGAGCCCAATCATCTAAAAGAGGGCTCTGGCAGAGTAGGGCTATTCACATTTGATTAGTGAGATTCAGGCTATGTCAAATGAAATGTAAAATCCTTTCTATAGTGTAGAGAAGACTCAGAGGTGATTCAGAGCATCAGGCAGATGTCCATTGCTAGATAGCACGATTAACTATTTGCTGCCTTTACTTGGCTGAGGCGCAAAGACATCTCACCCTGTGAGTGCCTGGAGCCTACTGAGTTTTCACCAGCAGACTTCCTTTAACATCTAATGTTTTGGATTGGCTCAGAAGTATCAGTCTCCCTTGTCACTGAACATTAGGTAACTGTAATAACTCTGTGCCCTCAATCTCTGATTTTGCAGTTGCTCTGATTTTACAGTTCACTGCAGGTGATGCCTGGATGTGAAACATGGCTCTGATGATCTACTGACCCCACAGTGCCCATGAGGGGCACTTAAGAGCCACACAGCTGAGAAACAAGACAGGGGCTGAAAACTGATCCTTCAAAGAGAAAATAGTCATGTGTTTGTTTCTGACTTCACAATTTCAGTGCTGGCTAAAGCTGGAGGCAAGGCTGCAACAAGCTTGATGATAGTCATGCTAGAGGCAGAGGATGCGAGCCCAGACCTAGCTAGAGGCCAGGACCTGCACTAGGGCCCTTGAAAACAGTTGCTTGAAGAGACTAGAAGTCTGGACTCTACTCTCTCCCACCTGCTTAGAAAATTCTTGTTTCAGAAATGAACACTAGGAAGGAAAACAGGAATACACTTCTCATCTTCTAGATTTTCTAGGGCAGCAAACCTTGGGTTTAAATTGCAATGAAGAAAATACAGAAGCAGCATACAAAGCTATGCTGTGCTGAGCATAGAAGTGGGGAGTTACTGATATGGATCAACTGGGCTAATCAAATGATTTTTTCCAGGAGAGGTTTTTGAGGCATTTTTCACTCATCCAGCAAAACATCTGTCAGGAAAAGCATAGGTAGAGCTAACTCTCTCTTGAGATTGGAAAAGTCAGATGTGCATAAATGTGCTTTTCTCCCTTCTTTCATATGATCCCAAGTGTTCTTTAAAAATGGATTATAATCCTGAGAAGTGTGATCCAGAAAGTAATTCTGTACACACATACACACACACGTGAAAGAGAAGGAAATGTATATATGATTAGACAAGGAAAAATCTTACATCACTATATCAGAGGGGATGGAAAAGGGTTTAATACAGTGGTTTCCATCCTTTTTTTAACACAGACCCTGAGTTCCTATTATTGTTTCACTGGACATTTTCTCCAAGCTTGTGATGTTGGACTTCCCTCCCACAACATTTTTGGACACGGCATGTTACCTTCAGGACAGTCAGCACTGGGATCTGGGCAGTGCATAAGTGAAAACACATAATGGAGCATAACTGTTCTAAGTCTTTTTGCCTGGTTTCTGTACCCCATTAATTCACTATTAATCAGGGGTTGTGGTGTGGGATAATAGACGAAGAGAGACTGAGACAAGAGAGGGGATTCACAGGGTGGATTTGGAGAGAGGCTGCCTGCAAGACAGATTATGCAACATGGCTGTACTCATTTCATGAACAGAATCTAGCTTGAGTTGAAGAGACTGAAAGGCTACTGAATGGACTTAATCCACTATGCAGCATTGCCGTTTGACCTGCAGTGTTGACTTGCATTAAAGAAAACATAAAGAAAAGCATTGGAAGTCACAAAGAGACAGATTTGCTACTAACAACTCTCCATATTTCCATGCTGCCAAACCATGAGTTGACAAACCTGTTCTAGAAAAAATATACTGCCTTTATGCTGAGGACAATGTAGAGTAAGGAGTAGAAATGCTTAAAGCTGTTATGGGAAAATGAGAAAATTATCTAGGCTGGAACTAAGAAAGGGAAGAGGAGTCCTTGCCTTTCAATGGAATATGTTGTCATACACCAGGATCTTCACAGAGCAGCCTGCCTATTTCCACAGGGAGGGAGTAGCCCTCACATATATTAAAAGGAAGGCTGAAGCTTCCTACAATTTAAATTGCACTAAATTAATCTAGAGCAAATCCTACATGAAGTAGTGCCTATGGTGAAAAGCCTAGGACTCCAAGCTCTTGCTACATGCTCCAACCTCCAAGTCCAAACAACAGCTGACAAGCTCCAAACCAACAAAAAGGAAATAAGGCACCATGACAACTTTCTGTCCTTTCCCTCCTCAGGGCTAGTGAATTCTCACCTGAGAGCTAGAAAACATATGAGAAAAATTATGTTATTTTATTCTAGCATAAACTAGTTATTGCTGTGTTGCGGGTACTTTCTAAAGGGAAAAGTTTTATCTTTCCCATTATTCAGAATTAGGTGCTTGGAAAGGAAGAATTGCTTGCTGTGATACTTTTGAGGGAAGCTCTAAGAAAAAAGCTTTCAAGAGTATGGATGTGAGACACATCCCATGCTAAAGGGAAAATATGGTGGTGTTGCAGTGTAGCTAGAATAGGAAATGGCATTTTGGCAATCAGATTCAGTGTGGAGCATATGCACTTAAAGACGTCATGACCTTCTTCCTCTGTGTTCACACATACGCACAAGAACTGCAACATGGCCCATTTATTTCAAAACACTGGTGCAGCTGACACTGATTCCAACTGCAGTGAAGAAATTTTAAGTAATAGTGTTGAGTTAGAGAGTATCACACAGAAAATATGTCCACAGGATTTATGTACAGAACTCCTCTGTACTTCTTTAAATACCCTTCTCTAAAGGGTATTTATTCTCAGCACTGCTTGTTTGGGGTTTGTGCAGCACAGACATTCCAAAAACCCCAACACTGCTAACATGTTTATCAAGTAGGGTGGCCAGATGTTCAAAAACACCAGCAAAGACCAAGGTTAAATATCTCCCTCAGGGGTTTATTTTCTGAAAATATTTTATGACTGTAAGTTGTTTTGAAAAGTATTGAATTGCCTTTTTCTGTTGCCTTCCCACAGCTTCACATAGAGCACAGGGAAACAGGCAGAATGGCAAACACAGTAACAGAAATATTGACAAAGCACAGTTCTGTACCTTTCGTAAACACCATATAATTTCTATTAATATAAAAGACTAGAATCCCAAACAGAGGGTAAAGATCAGTTTAACACACAATATTGACTTATTATGTAAACTGTCTCTTAAGCTCAATGTCTCAGTTATGATGTTCAGCTTAATGAGGTTTAGCATAAGTTAAAAAGAAATCAAGACAGCTAATGTGAATAAACACATTATTTCAGATGTCCTGTTATAAATTCAGGAGGAAAATCCACTAGATTTTTTAAGAATTAGAAGTTTTTTTAGTTTTGGAGGCTCTTTGTTAGATTGGTGGCTAGGTATGCATTTTCTGTCTTCATGTATTTCCCTTATATGCATCTTACTCTCTCTTTTCTGTGATTATTTACATCTTCACCATCAGGCATAGAGTGATAATTTTGGAGTGGCATAAACTTTCTGGCTGAAAGCAGTTTTAACCATGGTGAAAAAGCCATCCCTTAGGAAACTTCCTTCCTGGTGTTTTGCCTCTAAAATATTTCCAAAATTATCTTACTAGAAAAGAGGTTGGTGTCTTTTTCATTATTATTTTTTAACTCCTGTGCTCTGGGGTTTCTTCCAAGAAGGTATTTGCTGTTGTAATGAAGAAATATGTTAAGCCTTCTGTCAATTAGCCTAATTGATGTAAAACCGTGATTGAGTCCTCAGAGAGACGAGTTTTTCCAGCTGAACCTTATCAAGAAACAGCTAAGCACAAAATAAGGAAGAAACCAAAACATGCAAGACTGACAAGAAAAAAAAAAACCTATGGTGCTTTAAGACAAGGTGAAAGAAAAATTTAGTTGTTACAGCAGGTTGCTGTGTAGGTGTTATGAAAATAGGTCAAGTGTTTTCAAAATGCTTTCCTTTTAGTGCATAGATCTAGTGTAAAACCATTAAAGTAAGAGTAAAAATGAGGAAGAGATGTCTGTGAGATAAAAGATTTATCAGGAAATAATATCAGAATATGGAAAGGATACGGACTGTAAAAGGTAGTGGTTGACAGGCCAGAGAAGTGACTTGCTTTTTCATTTCTCATTCCTTCTGAAAATGGCTATTACAAAATACAATGAATACAGAGTCACAGGAGGTGTTATGCCATATGATGCTATGGCAGAACTGGGTAGTAAAAGTGGTAAAACACAGGTGTTGATGGTGGTGAGCATATGAAGCTCAAACCAGAATGAGAAAAAGCTGCTGCAAACTCTCTGTGCACATGTGCAGTGGAAAACTTGGCCAAGTAGTGGCATCAGTTGCCAAATTATTTCTAAAATATTCCAAGTTTTCCCTAGGAAAACCTTCTTTTCCTTCAGGTCTGATGAATTAAATATTGGCCAGGAGTCAAGTAGTAAGGAGTTCAAATTCGGCTTGTAAAGAAGTTTTATCTATACCTGAAATTGCACAGAAATTCAGCCTTTGAGTCAGGATTGAAGCCTGTGTTCTTAAATTCTGCTCTGAGTATAAATACACAGTGACCTCCTGGTAAACCATTTCATTGTTTTCTCCCATTCTGCACTTGAAAACAGAGGTAATAAGTTGCCTGCTACTTTGTTATAACATTGTAAATTCCTTGGCTTATGTGGAGGGAGAAAAAAAAAACTATATTGGAATTACTTGTTTTTGCTAGCTTTAAGGTGAATGTGGGAAAGACAGATTCATCAATTCTGGTGGAGAGATGGGCAAGTATAGCTACATGCTGAAAGCTTCTGCTGGGCAGGTTTTACTGTATTTAATCTAAATCTCAAAAATGGCTCAAGAAGCTGCAGTATTGAGTGTTCTGATTTCTGCTGGTGCACTCTTTCACTGCCATAAAATACAATGTCACAGCCATATGAATTTTTCTCATAGTAAGGACAGAAAGGTTAAGCAGACATGGCAGAATATATTATTTTTTATGCTATTGTCAGCTCTGAGCTTTCATTTACCCTGTATTTAATATTTACTTAAGCAGTTACTGAGCTAAAGCTGGACTTAAAGCCTAGATGACATTAATACTTGATGTCGGTATGCTATATGATATTAAAACCTTTGAAGAGTGATGCTGGGAGGCTGCCAGGCTGTGTTTTGCATGATATCTTTTTCACTGTGGTTAGTCTGAGGTACAAAATAAAATCCCTGCATTTAGAAACTCATAAACTGTAAGAAGTAGCTAGAATGGAGCAACAGGTACAGCCGATCCCTTTGCACCAAAATCTTTCCTCCCTCTTTGTCATATATGTCCTCATATGCATGTGTGCACAGAAGCATAAGTACATACCCATTGCAGAAAAATATTTTAAATCAGATAGTGTCTAGAAATTACTTTCATCATTTTTATATCCTTTATTAACAGAAGTCAGAGGGGAGGAAGGGAAGTCATGTTTGAAAGTAAATCTAAACATCCCAGAAAAAAAATTAAAATTAATAAGGTGCACCATTTTATGCACTGTACAAATGGGCAAACAACTCACAGAGTAAGGTGAATGCAAAAACTGGAGACCTAACTTCCAACTGAGAGATGTGGTACATTCCCACACAGATACAAGGAAGATCCTAAACGTGGTCAGTAGAAAAATATGAAGGGAAACTCAATTCTTAATCAGTCTGACAGGTTCCAGTTGTGAAGCTATTACTTGCACTAATTTGCATTAACATTCAAGAGACCATTAATCTTAGCAATGCTGTCTGAGGGAAGTAAATACTACTGTGACTGTGGAGATTTACAGAATAATAATAATTACATTAAAAATATGTGTTTCAAGTACTTTGGCAACCTTTTGGATCATAAATGTTGAAATGCTTAAAATGCAAGTGTCTTCAAAGGGAATATCTGTGTTGGTTGTGAGACAGGCCCAGAGAACTCAAGCACTGGCCTCCTGATAAATGACATAACTTATTTTTCAGCTTACACCCTGCCTCTGTTTGGAGTACTCCCACTAACATTTTCTAAATGTACAGTACATGAATACATTTCTGGAGATAGCTGCTTTCAGAGAACTCTCCCAGAAGGCAGGATGGATAAGACAGGACCATTCTTTGTTCCTTCAAGCTTACACAGTGTTATCCTAGATGCTTTGAAACCCCAAGCACCCCTACATACTCTCATATTACATCGAAGAGGTACGACACAATCCTCAGTCATGCTTACAAGAGTAGTTTACAGAGTTAAAGACAAAACTGAGGAACCACCTCAATGTAGACATCAATATCGAACAAGAATATTTTCTGCTGTCTCTCCTCTGTCTTGCCATGTTCAGTACAGCAACAGTAAACTAAGTGCAAAACCTTGCTCTGCTGAGCTGTGACCCAGCTCTCATTGTTTCAGACACTTTGAATGGGAAAAGTAACACCTCTGAGAAGATGGCATTGCCTCAGAGCTGTAAGTCTCTACCACTCTGGACTCACAGGGGTCTCAGTGAAGTGCTGGGCAGTCTGTGCATGGCCCTGTGCTTTAGCTAGAGCTGCACCAAAACAGTAGAGTCAAAAGCTGGTATTTGGCCTGGAAGCCAGAGATTGGCTCTTGGCCCTTTCCTATTTAGCAACAAAGCCATGTCCAGAATATCTTTCCCTGCAACATTAATATGCCAGGTCCCAAGAATGTACTCTGCTTTACAAAGATAAAATATTTCCAGTTCTGCAGTATTTCTGTGTCACGAGTGAGGCCCTATTCCATAATATACTTGATTTACGCAACTGCACAGCTCCCTGTCATTGCTGGCTCTACAGTTCACTTCTTTTAATATGTTTCATGAAGGCTACTTGCTGACAAGGGAGGGCTCCACCAGCCGTGGGCTGCCCCGGTGTTCTCATAGCCTTGAAGTTTCTGCACCTGATCACTTCCTAAGAAGAAATGTCTGACACTGTGGTTGTGTGGTGATCAGCAGAGAGGAGCTGTGTTTGCCTCAGGCAACCTCCTGCCAGTGGTGCAATGTCTATTTTGAAATTTTGTCCCTCTGCACATTTCATACTAATCCACAGCCCTCTGTAGAATAGACTAGTCAGAAATAATTGCTCCATAAAAAATGAAAAATTAAAAAAAGGCGAAGTGAAAGAGTGAGTCAAGGTGACATATTTCCTCAGTTTTCTCTTTGGCATATTCCCAAGCGGTCCTTACCTTCTTTAAATCCTCTGCATTTTTTTTGGGGTGAATATTTTAAGACACTACTTTCTTCCTTTATGGAAATTCACATGCAGTTCTTGACATAAGGGTTAAAGCTTTTAAGGTGTGGCCTCTTTCCCCACATTTCCATATTAAATATTAAGCTGAGATCTGGAGCAAGCTGGTTATCCTTCTCCTGAGATTCTTTGGATTTAATTCAGCACTTACATAAATAGCAATGTAAATTACATATCTAATGAATTAGGTGTTGTAATAATGGTATAATATGCACCGTGCTACTTATTACTGAATCTGCAAATTGAAGTTAATTTACTCAAGAAGAAAAAAGTAAAAGAAATCATAATACAGCTGAGGGTAATTGTACTCCACTATACCAGAGAGAGCTAGATAGTATTTGTAATACTAATTACAAATATTTTATTATCACTAAAAGTTTCTCTGTTATTCTTCCACTAAAGCAGTGCTCATTTTTCACAGTTTTTAAAATTAATTTCTTTCACAAAGACTCGTATATACTAAAATCCTTACATGCCAATATTACATACACCATATTATAGTAGAAAACAATGAAAGACAGAGGAAAATGCTGCGATTACCTTGTCTGATGTCCTACATTACACAGGGCATAGAGACTGCCTGTATTAACTTCTGTCTCAAGTTATAAAACATTTAACATTGATCTCAAAGTGTCCCACAATTGAAAGCTCACCTGAATTCTTGTTAAAATTTACCTTTAACTTGTCTAAATAACTAGCTTTCTGTCCAGGTGCTTACAATGAAGTCATCTGCAAAAGTACATCATCCTGTTATCAGGAATATTTCACTAGCTATTTTTATGATGACAGTTAATTTACTTTGAGCAATCAAACTGCTTTGTCTCCTCCTCCTAGCCCTCTAATCACTCTCAGAACTCTTCTCTGAACTTTCTCCATTGTTTCAAAATCTTTCCTTCAGTGTCGACTTAAAAATAATAATTTGAAAGCTAGCATGTATAGTACCGCTGTTAAGAACAGATAAAATATAGCATCCTTGTTTAGACTCGGATTTCTCTTTTAAATAACCACACAATCTGTTAGTGACTTTGCTAAGGGAATGTTCCTCTCTGACTATCCAGGAGCCACTCGGTGTTATCTTGCCTCAGACTCCAGCCCTACAGAGCTTAACCTGCACCTTACACTACAGCTCCACACCAAGCTAAAGGCACTAAATGTATTCCTCAACAGCTGTGTTAAACTGGGAATAATCCATATACTAATTCTAGTGCTAATTATGCATTATGAACCACGGGTCTGGAGTCACTGCTCCACAGACAACCCATCTGTGAGACAGGCTTTCCTGCCTCTATGTGTTCAAACAATTTATTTGCTTGTACTTGCAGTATCAAGATGTCCAGATTGTTCTGAAGGAGTGTCAGTCCTCCAGTCTGCATATTCTAAATTCAGCTGATTTTTAAGATTGTTGTAGGCATATAGAAACTCTGAACATCTTACTTTGCTCTGCTAGAATTGGTTTCATTCAAATCATCAGGCTTCAGTCTTCTAAAATCCGATATCTAGCTGAAGCTAGACAGCAATGGGGCTTTTTTCCCAGACATGAAACAAATCAGACATCTCTGCAGAGATTCATCCAGACCTACTCTGGATAATTTAGATACCTGAAACAGGTGAGAACTTTTCTTCTTTCTATAGCTGACTGACTCTCCAGTGACTATGAATGAAAGCTAGTTGGCATTTTTTTTCACATTTATGGGGTAAAAAGAGAGATAATTATATTTGTCACCAAGTATTCTTGAGGTGAAAACTTCAGAAGCTGCAAGGAAAGTAAAACTGAAGGCAAAACCCTAATTCTGACATTTTTATCATAGCCATTTTCCTATGTCACAAAGAGTAAAGCACCAAGCAAGAATTTTTGGCTCTTAGAAGAAGTATCAGTGTGTTGGTATTCCAATTATCTCTCACTAAGCACAGGGATTGCCTTAAAATTACCTTGTTCATTTTGGAAAAGTGAATAATTCATGACAAAGATGGTCTAACTGGAAAGTATTTCAAAGTTGATAAGCATACCCCAGTCATTACATTCAAAAATGTTACTCTAAGGTTAGCTTTAAATGCTGCTGCTAATCCAACATTACAGTGTACTTGTGACACCTTTCCATCTTTATTTGTATACCTGCATACAAGCGTACTTGTTTACATCTTTTCATGTGTGATATAGTGGCTGACTAGGAGAAAAACAGAGTTGATGGAAATATCACAAGAAATCACTAGATGGTTAATAGAAACTATAAGGCCACAATTTTTGTTTCTTGACAGCAGGAAACAGACTAGTTGACATATGGAAGACAAAAGACATTTTGTTAGAGTATAGAATCTCCCCATGATACACACAGTATCAGTGTGAAGAAGCCATAAATAATGAAAGCATGCAAAAGGGTGCATGTGAGAGATGCAAAAGATAACTCTAAATTGATTGAAAAAAATATTGTTATCAGTAATGAAAGTCTGCCTGACTGAAGCAGCAGCAAGGGCAATGAAAAAACTGCAGTACTTAGTGGGCTCAGTAAGAGCTCAAAATCAAGTAAATCAATATAAAAATGATGAAAAAAAATGCCATCATCAGGACCTTTATATTTGGTACAAAAACACAGTGACCTAAAAAGAATTTGGAAGGATATCTCCAAAAGAACACAGAAGAGTTTTAGGATGGCTCTGTCAGATATAAGTCAGATGGATGAGGGATCATTATCCACATTTTGTGTTGAAGTAGAATGAGGTGGCTTGGCTGAATGATCAGCATGAGAAGCTAAAGGATCCCAAGGCAGACTTTTGTGCTACATGCCATCCTCCAGATAAAATAGATGTCTTCATGAATTATGCAACTAACATGTCTCTGAATGCCAGTAGGGCTTCACATCTGTTTGCTGCCCACTTCTATAAAGTCTTCCTTCGTGTCTACATTGCTGCATGCTGAAGACCACTGTGAAATTCAGAGAAAAGCACCTACTAATTAGGCATATTAAGCATGAAGTCTAACACCTTGTTGTGGAATTATGTCTTCACTGACAATTTTGCAGAGTTTTCACAAAAAATTTGTGAGCACACAGATTTTCTGGGCACACAAGCAGCCACCTGCCTCTGCAAATCTCCTTTCCATTGCAGAAGAACAGCAGGCCTCTGCAAATCTGAACAAAGGACTGTGAAGTTTGTAAAAGATCTCCACTCTCACAAGCCCAGACTGAGCTCACATATCTCCTTCTTCCTGATCCAAAAGTTTCCACAGGAAAAATTATCTGGATACACATGCTAAGCAGGAGCGGTCCTTGTCCAAACCAGGCCCCCAGGAATTCAAGCAAAGGGACCAAGACCATCAGATAAGAGCTAAAGTTGTCATTTAGACACTACTTGCAACATTTTGGAAATTGGATTTTTCTGCCCTAATGAATTTTGTGTGTGAAGGCTTTTGGCATTTACAACTTAATTTTAACTTAATTCTTTAGTATTATTAATGTATGTGATATGTTTCAGGTTTTTGGGAAACAGAGACCTGCTTATTGGACCTGTATCTGCTCTGGTTCACAGACAACCAAGCAAAGGATCTATTTTATTTGGGTAGCATATTCATATGTCAAACCTTGCAAATCTTTTATCTCTAATAACTGCTGCCACTCCAATTCCTGTTCACTGAACTTTTGGCTGCTGTTTCTTTTGTCTTGGAATAAAATATTTGGAGGGATTTCAGACTCTGTTTTTCCTCCATTTTCTATAGTTCTGAATTTATTCTGCAATGTCTCTGGCTTTCCACTGGGCTTTAATACCTAATGTGTTATACCTGTACATTTCTGGGTTCATGCTGCAATCTTATGTTCCTACAGATTCATGATTTCTGCTCACTAATACTGTTATTCATTTTCCAAGAACTTCCAAGTATCTTCTATTCAGAAGACAGTACTAGTGTTTTACTGCCTTAAATGTGAAGAATCAAATAAATCTGAGTTTATGAAATTTTTTAGGGCACCAGGGGGAAATACCAATGAAAGGTAGGTCAGCACGCCTCTGTGCACTTGAGTACCTGGTCCCTCTTTCCATCTGGCGCTCTTCTTTCCCTCTGACAATGAACTCTAAGCAGCTCTCCAGCACATCATACTCCAAATAATATTTTTCTTCTTCCTTTGCAATGTTCTACTGATGTTTCCTAGTAGATACAACTTTGCTGCTGACTAGCATCATGTATATTGATATTTGAAAATAGGCTAGATCATAGAAAACATGACCTCTGACAACAGAATTTTTTTCCTTCTTTTGAGAAGTCTAACTCAATTTTATGCACACTTTCCCTAAAACTCTTCTAAAGATTTCAAATTAAATTAGCTTCTAAATATTTCAATTGAAATTTTCCCACTTATTTCAGGTATATGAGGAACCAGGGGGCAGAAAATCCCTCACTAAAACTTTACCCTATGTTTATTGCTGCTATGCAGCTACACAGCTCATTGGTCTGCAAAGACGGCTATGGATCTCATTGCACAGTGTTGCGCTGTGTTCTCTCATGTCTCTTCAATTAAATTATATTTCTACTCTTTATTCTGCCAAGTCAATACAGCCAGATGAACTATTTTTCCATTATGGCAATGAACTGGTGAAGCAGAGGAACCAAACATTTAAAAATAGTTTTTTCTCTAACCTTCAGTAGGAAATAACATCTTCTTTCATTTTTCAAAGACTTAGTGCATCTCTTCAAGTGAACACCAAATTTCTATCTACTAAACATATATTTTTGACAGAAAATTGGAAAAGAAGTGATGCTACAAAAATAAAGCATTAACGTTAAAAATAAAGCATTAATACATTGCTGATATTCTGCAGAATATTATTATAGTGCAGAGTATTATTATTATCTATAACAACATATAATAGTATATGTAGCTATAGCACTTTTCATGTCTTCCATGCAAAAACTGAAACCAAAAGTCATAACATTTACAGGAACTTTGCAATGCCCTGGAAAAACAGGCACCTTTATCTCAATGTTACAGATCTTGTGAGGGCAAAAAAAAAAAAAAAAAGACCAAACTGTGATTGATTGTGTTGTTTTGATATTCATGTTAGGGATCTGCATCACAGAAGCAGGACTTTCTGGAGGCAAGAAAAGCAGAGTATTTTCAGGGACAAAGAAACACAGCTGCTATACCAGCATGGTGACTGCCTGTGTGCACTTTCAGAGCAAAAGGAAAAGGTCTATGGCTTTTGCTCTCACTTCATGCAGTCCATTGCCAGTGTGCAGGCTCGATGGAGACTGGCCTTCTCTGTTTGTGCAGGAGCTTTCCCTCGCCTCTCCTGCTGGGGCCAAGGCAACCTAATCTGCCACTAGATGGGCTGACCTGAGTGACCCATGCCTGGAACAGGTGACAGAGCTGCAGCCTACACCACATGTGGCTTAAAGAAAACACAAACCTCGCATTTATCATAGAGACTAACATGTCAAAGTACTGCTGCCACTTGTGCTCTTCCTACCAAGCAGCTTCTGCATCAGCACGTTGAACAGCCTGTTACTGAAACCTAGGGAAGAGATGTGTGCTGTGTTACTGAGAGCCACACAGGTCTTCAGAGCTTCGAGTGGTGATCACTGCTTTAGAGACAAATGTGCCCAGTTCAGATGAAACATTTATTTTTAAATGGGCATCTGATGCCTGCCAATGGCAGAGGTCTAATTCAGACTCCTTGATCACCGTGGCTGGCACAGTCCCAGGTACTGCATTATATTAACAAGGTTCATAAACTGTCAGAGATATAACTCATCCACTAAACTCTCTGCAATGAGGCACAGACTCTGAGGACATGGCCTTTCCGAGAATGTTCTCTCTTTGTAATTCATCATTCCCCCGAAATGCCTCATGTGATATGATGTTACTGGAATCTTCAGCTAAAAGGTTCAAACTTTTTTTTTTGGTCACACATATTGCAGAATGTATTTCATATGTATTCTGCCACCCCAGGTGGTGACTGGGGTATCTACCATCAAACTATTTCCATTCAGAGCAAGGAGATCACTATTTTTCATGCTGAATAAACAAGAGAGTGATCCCCTGCCCTTAAGCAGAAGGTCTGTAAGGGGAAAGGTGCCTTTGACCACAGAATTCAATCTGTTGTTCTGCTTGGAGCCTCTAAAGCGTAATCTCTCTTTGTACCGGCCTAGGCTGCGTGGTGTGATATTCATTTAAACTCTCCAGTGGTTCTCCTTTTGCAGGAATGGTTTTCACAAAGCGCTTTGGCATTTGCTTTTTGAAACCTGCTTAGCTGATTTTGCTGAATGGAAAAGGTAGCCCTAAAACATGTCTTTTATTATAGTTTTCAAAGGTGGAAAAAGCCTGCAGTAGGCTAATGCTGAGAGGAAAAATAACATTGAAACATTAGCTGAGTTCAGTTACTTTAAACATTAGACACCACAGGAAGAGGTTTTATTGACTTTGAAACCCCCCTGACACTTGATGCTGTTATATTGTGCACCTGGAGCAAAAGGTTTGTGCTAAGAAATGCATTTGCTAGATGTATGGACACTAAGGAGATGGAATGATGTGGAGCACCCTGTGCATGCTGCTTTGTACCTTCCCGAGATACCTCTGTTTCTTTACTCCAGAGCAAAAGGCTTAAGGGAGTTATTCAGTTAAGATAAGTTCATTCATCCTCATCTTCCTTACATGTATTGCCGCAGACAGAGGCTGTCCTGTCAGATATCTCACTTTTTCATATTGTGCACAGGTACGAACAGCCAGGGGGCTCAGGCAAAGCCTGTGCCTGACAGTCACCTTCCTGGCAGCTCTGCTGCTGCTGGCACTGTCAAGGAGATCTGTCAATTCCTCTGCTGCTAGTCCACAATTCCCACTGAGCTGCTGAATAACTATTACTGTATTTTGATAATCCATCAGCGTTCAGGTTTCATAAGTTCAAGCCCTATTCATCTTGATCACACTCTCTAAAGCTGTTCCTGTGAATGCCTTATTTGTTTTTCTTTCTGTGTGTTAAAGTACTGAGCCTGACTATTCAGGCTGCTGAAGAGCTGCTTCAGCTGAGCTGTGCACTTTGCATACCGTGCATCCATCTGCCTCGTCAGCACCACCATCACCAGCTGTTGTAGGAACACTTTGATCAGAGCATTATTAGGCTGCTGCAGCATCACCACCACCATGAAGTCAGTGCGGTGCAAAAAGCTGTCACGTTCCATGAAGTTTCATGACTCCTGACCATCATCAGAGCCTTCAAATAAACAGCAGTTCATCACAGGGAAAAGAAATATCAGAGAAAGAGTTGGCTGTTACTGACAAGTCTCTTACCTCTGATGAAATGTTCTGGCTCTTGTCATTTATGTGGCAGCAATGATCTAATTTAATCTAATATGTTATATTGAAGAAAATTACCTGCACTTTCTTTCTGAACTTTTACTTTATACAGTTCTCATGGTGGCCACAGTCCTGAGAAACTGGCAGACACTACATATTATTCTCCTTCTCATCTTCTACTCACTGGCTTCTGAATGTTTCCCAGATCCAAAGGTCTGGTGTTCACATTCAAAGGATTGAATTTGCCATATGGGTGCCTCAACTTGGAGGGATGAATTTTCACTGAACAGAAACTCTCATATGTGTTTGTTTATAAGAAATTCGAAGCTCTCTTGCACCTTCAAATATTTTCCCCTATACAATCTGCACAAAATTTAATTTTTTTTCCCTAAAGCTCCTCAAAAGAGAGAGTAGCATTATAATCAACTATCTCTTCTAACAGAGTTCAATTTAAAATGCTAGACATTCATTTAGTGGGCTGCAAGGAGTCTGTGGCTTTGTTAGATCTGCAGCATAAAGAACCAATTTTTCTTATCCTAATCCTATGGCTGTCTGAAAAAGGTGACACACAGTTACACATAATGATAAGAAAAGCTACTGCTGCCAAAGGCAGGAAGATACCAAAGCCAGATGATTAAACCTTTCCAAAGCTTTCCCAGAAGACAAGAGGAGGCAAAGGTCCAAAGTTTTTTTTGTAGAAGTTATCATGCTATAAAACCTTCAGAGCATAGCCCATATAGAGACACATATACAATTTTGCTTTAATAACCCATTTTTATTATTTACAGAAAAAATTGGGTGATGTGTGTTTTAAAACCTTTAGTTTTTTGTTTGTTTGAGCTTCATTTTTTGTTGTTATTTTTTTCTGTTGCCAAGAGGACAGAGGCAGTTTTGTTTAAAAATAAATAGGATTGGTTTGCACAATCTACACAACTCTAATGGCTAAATAATTTTTAGAAGAGCAGGCACCATACACAACATACGCTTGACCCCTGTACAATCAAAACTCTGTTCTTACAATGACAAGTTGGGCTACAGAGCTACACCATGGAAAGAAACAGAGCAATAGATTTTTCCATCTTCAGGATTTCTCGTACACTTATATTGGATGGAATTAACAAAAATATGTAACCAAAAATCTCCTCTGTCTTAATGACGTCAGAAAATGTAAAGTAGAAACAATTCACAAGAGCAAAAAATATAAAATTAAAATTTAAAATCCAGGTTTAACATATTTTTGGCATCACTAATGCCTTCAGCCTGCACTGAACACTACACATTTGAGCTGCACCTAGTACCTGCTGGATGCTGGTGGGGATTTTGTTCCTGACCTCTCAGCCCCATCCTTGCTCTAAGCTGATCTGCACAGGTGAGCCTACCCTCTGTCCAATGAGATGTGCCTGCCTCAGCTTCTTCAGGGAATACAGCAGAATCCTGGCTGGGGCATTTCACTTGTGGGAGCAGGAACATGAAGTTCAGTGTTAAGCCTGAATCTACAAGATACTCCACAGTTCAGCTAATACAGAAGTCAGCATCCCCATGTCTACCTTATGTGAGCTGGTAGCCCCTGTATTTTAGGTTACCTTTCAAGTCTGAGGCAGGAAAAAAGGACATGCTACTCTTTAGCTGTGAGATGAAATCATGGAAAAGTGCCAAATATCATGTGGTTATCAAAAGCATAACTCACTCTGAAATACCTAGGAAGAATGAAGAGTTGAAGAAAGTTTTAGGTCAAAATTGCAGAAAACTCTTGCTAAAGTTTAAACTTTCTGGAAATTTGGGTCAAGCCAAATGTCTGTAATGCAGACACAAAACAGTAAGTATCTCTTGCTTTCTGCTGTTGTTAAAGGTTTGCACTGCTCTTTTGTGACAAGCCACAGTGCTGTGATTTTCAGTGCCCCTGTAGTCTCTTCAATTCATCAGGTGCAGAAGCTGGCCAGGGAAGATGCTCGGGGAACCCTGAACAAGACAGAACTGCTCTCAAGCACCCAGCAGCATTTCAAACAAAAGTTTTCTAGCAAGTCTTCATGGGGATCTTCAAATGCTTATACAAAAAGGGAATCTCTTGAAAACTGAAGAGTCCACTGAGAAATAAAGGAAGATTTTATGTTAAGCACCTTCTAGACAGCTGATATAAAAAAGATTATGATGTACTAGTTGAAATAAATGCAATTTTTATCACACTTCTCTTTTCCAATGTGCCTAGACTTATCTGAATTTATGATTCATGGTTTTACTGTGTCTGCTAAAAAGAAAAAACCAAAAACCTTTGGGGCTGAGTTTTCAGCTCAAAAGAGGAAAGAAAAGTAATTTGATGACTACACAGGCTAAGAAATTATCATTTTGGATTGCTTTTAAATTTCATAAGTGCCCACTAGATATTATTGTGGACATGTCAGTTTGACATTTGCTCTTTTAAGTAATTATTTTGTTGTACAGAATAAAGCTACTTGGCCATAGTAATGAAATCTTCTTTCTGGACAGTACATAGATAGTTAATTCTGTAAAAGAATGACAGCAAGGCCACACAGTCTACCTTTCCTATCAGGAATCTGTCCTTATACCAATAGTTTCCCTATTCTCTCCTATTATGATGAAAGAGATTTAAACTTGGAGGAATGACAGGGTTCTTATAATGTTAAATGTAAGCACAAATAAAAGCATACCTCAACAGAGTAGTTTCCATGGAACACAGCTTGAGTTTTATATTAAACTCCAGCAATGATGTTCACTCACTGGTGCAGCACTTCTGAAGGCAGTGAAATCAAGCTTGAAAGGGTTATTGCAGGGGGCAGCTTTAGAACCCCCATGACACAGACTTAAATCTACAGATATTGAGAGAAAGGTCTCTGCCTCACCTTTCCTGCTAAATAATGAGTATGATTCTTTTGAGAATCAATACACTGGAAGCTTTCTAGACTGTAATTTTCCAGTTCTTCAGTTGCTCATAATGGGTATGTGTGTGTATATATATATATAAATATATATATAAATATATATATATATATATATATATATATATATATAAATATATTTCCAGACTCCAAAAATCCATTTTAAAGAAACATTGCCCCTTAAATGCACATCACCACAAAGGTTTTATGTGTACAGACCACTGTAAGCTTAAGAAATATGATTAATTTGCACATGGCCCTGGACAGGTAACATCGCAGCTTTGCAACAGAGCATTCCCAGGTCCAGAATTACATCCATGTGTTTCTGCCATATTAGTGTTTGAATTAGCTTATATTTTGCTTAAGTCTTAAAAGCAGAGTGTTTACAGACACCTGCAAAAACCTAATAATGAAAAGCAAATGCAGAAGCCTTAGCTGTTTCAAAGATACTGAAATATTTTTCCATTAGAAAACACGATAGATTTGTGGGTTTTAAGTCTAAGGTCCATTTCACTAGACCAGGTATGGTTATAGAATAAAAACATATTCATTCAAAGAAACCAAGACTGTGTATTATTTCCACAACCCTTAACTCATTAATCCTCATCTCAAGCCTGCTCCTCACCACACTATCACAATTAGATCTCCTCCTAGTTTTTGTTTCCTCCTTGCTGTCACTCTTTTGTTTCAAGTTCCCAGATTAATAAACGTAACTTTTAGTAATTACCTATGTAGAAGAGGGAAGCGTGGGAACCTTGACCAGCAATTATGGGTTTTTTATATGATAGCCTTTTTCCAAGTCTGGTACTCTTTGCAGTATATAAAAACATTCATCTCCATGAAAGAAGTGAGAAAAAATAGCACAACAGGATTTTAATCAATACTGATTCTGATTAAGTTTGATCACAGCACTTGACATTTTGAGCAAGTCTGGAAGTACACTCACAGTGACTCAGGATCTGCCGAGAGTCTTTAGAGGTGTAACGGGACATCATTGACTTAGATGGGAATATTCTACTTTTTTTGTTTTCCTTATACAGCTATGATAAGGCAATAAAGTGCATTAACTATATTTTGTAGTCAATCTTCTTACCAAAGCTTCAGTAATGCTGTTTTATTGGTGATTTATTTTAGGCTTTGCTGGTCTTTTTTTTTTTTCTTGACGGAAGGAAAATGGTTTTATCAACATGCTTATAGATTAAAAAACCAAACAAACAAACAAAAACAAATTTTAAAAACATCCCAAAAAATTATTAAGTGTTTGAGATCATTGTTTCTAAAATTAAGGTCATCAGATGCTGTTAAAGTACACCCAGGGAGCTGGTGCAGGCATGGATAATGTGTCACTTTTAGAAAGAGAAATATTCATTTATACTCTCATATGGACATATCAGGAAAAGTTGTAAAGAGCAGGTTTTTCCAAGGTGCAGAAAATGAGGTTCATAAAAACATGCATTTACTAATCACTCTATGTATAAATGAGCAGGAATGTTTTTAATGGTTCCTTCTCCTCTAGAGGCCCATACTACAGCATTAAAATGTGAGTGGGACAGATGTAGACACCTAAGCTTGATGGGTCTGGGATCCAGAAATTATCTTCTGCTCATTACACCTATTTCTTTTTATCATTACATGGCTTATAAAAAAAAAAAAGCTCAGTTAATTAAAAAAAAAAAAAGTAGGGATGCAAAGCAACAAGATTTTTCAAGCAACTTTCCCAGTTTTAAAATTATTTTCTGAGACAGTCAGGCTCCTTCTCTTCTTTATCTCTGAGGACTCATTTCCTTCCTTCTTATGTATGACAAAAATCTTTTGGAGCTACTGAATCAGGAAGACTCTGCTCTGTGCAATTCTCATACTGCACTGAGCAATGCTGTGTTTGAGGACATCCCAGGAATATATTAAGAGATGTGACTAACTTCTATCATTTGCTTTGGTTTGGGTTTCTTCTCTCATATTCTTCTCCAGGATGAGGAGTTATTCAGTGTTTTGTTTGGATTTGATGGGGGTTTTGGGGTATTTTTTGTGATACAAAGGTATATTTTGGTATGCTTTTGTTAGAGAGAAAAGGTTAAAGAAGTGCATCTTGCACTATAACAAAGGTAGTAAATTTTGGGAAACCTATCAATCCATGTGGGAATTCATTAAAAAATTTAGTTGACTAAAGTCCCCAAAAAATCTCTGCTATCTGCATAGATGAGCTGTACCCTTCTTATGGAAGTCCTAGTCCACAGCGGGGGAAACATGTTCCTGATCTCTATCTTGGGGACCTCTGCAGTTGCCACAGGCTCAGGTCTTTGAGTATCATCAAAGTGAAAACTGCCACTTTTGCTTCTGAGCCTCACCTCGCAGTGTGTGCCCACTGCTGCTGATGCAATTAGAAGGTAAATATTTAATGATTATCTGTATCAGATCTGATAAACTACAAATTACTTGGTTAAAAAAAAAGAGAATGAGGAAAAAACTAATGTGAGATTCAAATAACAAAATGATTATGTTTACCAAGCAAAGGGTTGGATAAATGTGGGAGAAGGGGAGGTTTCTTTTATGAACTCTGATTATCTCATGGGAAAAAACCCTGACATTTGTACTTAGATCAGAACAATCTGAGCTTTAAGGCATT
Organism: Lonchura striata; assembly: GCF_050655825.1. NCBI lineage: Eukaryota > Metazoa > Chordata > Aves > Passeriformes > Estrildidae > Lonchura > Lonchura striata. The sequence continues at coordinate 51,586,677 of NC_140705.1, forward strand.
CTTTTAATCAACAAGCTCGTCTGATGAAATGCTGTAGGATTAGCTTATATATCGAAGGATTTCCCTAGAGATTTAAGCGATGTAACTGAATACAATTAAAAGATCAGTTGTAAACACCATTTGCGATACGGATTGTTTGCTGTACTTTGCAAGATAAGTTCAGTTAATAACACATGAACTTGTGGTGGTTTACAAGACAGTAAAGTATTGAACTGTAGTGCAAGAAAAGGATTACCAAAGGAGCCTGCTAGAGATGCAACTATTCAGCTATCTTGGATCTGATGGTCTGTAAAAAGAGAACAGAGAAACTATTAAGCCAAGGTTCACATCCAAGAATGGAATCATTTATGAACAACCTTTCTGGGCCTAATTCGTTGCTGAATTAAACCTCAAGTAATGTCATTGAAGTCAATGGGGTTGTGCAGGGCATAAGTCAGTGGAGCAAATTAGCCCTCTGTCTTGAAGCCAAGAAACAAAAGGGAAGAGTGATCCAATAAAGGAGAGATGAAATGCTGATATTAGCTGAATGCCACTTCTTGGTACAGCGCGTTCTTTGTGTCCAGCAGTGAATATTTCATCCTCCCCAGGTGTGAAATCTTCCCAGCAGCACTATAAGGCAGATTTATAATAAATGACAAAATTAATGGTTTAGTTCCGTTGTAATGCAGCTTCTGGGCTTCCAACAGGAATTTAAACTGTGAGCAGACAGCACCTATGCTGGCTTCAGTGTGATCTCCAAATCAAGTCTTGATTTCTTTAGGGAAGGCTTGAGGCTGCCCTTTTTTTTCCCCTTTTGCTATCTCTTACCCATACAGATATTAGAAGATAGCATTTGTGGGTATAGGTAGCTTTCTACATAGAAAACTGACAGAAATACCAGGAATATCTGTGTAAGAGCTGAAATAAACTAGGCATAGTCACTGCCTCAGGTATGAAGGCACAATGAAATAGAATGGATTTGTTTGCATTTAATTTATATATGGTAATATTAAGGGTTCTAAGAACCCACAATATTGTGGTGATTGTGCATATGCCTCGGACTAATGAAAAAAAAAATCCATTTTCATTACCAGCATTCATAATACATGGTTTCTCAAATTTCACTTCTTCTACTCTCCAACCCACTGATTGCTCAAACTGAAGTTAAGATCATCATCTCCCTCAGCCGGAGATTATGGGTTTTGCACCATTCACAGAGAGCTCAGTCCTGGGTGAAGCTACCAGGCATTTTTATTATCCATATAATCCATATAAAAAACAAATTCCCTAAGAGTACAGATGGTTTTGCAGCTCATACAAATATCTCTGTGAGGTGGCCTGTGCAGAATAACACATTTTGGCAGCACAGCTTACTTTCCACTACACAAAGATCAAATAACTGGAATTCTTTTGACGTCATACCATGCAAACTTCAGCGATGAGCTAAAGGATGAAAAATGATTTCTTGTAATGAAGTGGAGAAAACTCTCCAGACCTGCACGTAAGGAAGTTGTGTAAAGCGGGCAACATGTGACATGTGTTCCTGCTCCAGTATTTGTTCTTTTAATTCTGGTTTAGCTTAACAACAACAGAACTTGCTGGAGGGACCAGCAGCTGACTCACATGATACTTGGCCTGTTGCATGTGTGATATTGGAAATTTATTCCTTTTTTTATTATCATTTATTTCAGGTGGTACTTCAATAACTGCTCCAGATTTTCATTTTCTTTAAATCCCATTGTTCCAATTTACAATTAAATTCTGGGCATGCTCTTCAGAGAGGATTGAAGGGAACAAGATACAAATTTGCCAGCTGTTGTGTGAGATGTGTTGATGTAAACACATCCAGGACTATCCAAAGTGACTTGTAATAAAGCTTGGGGACTACTGCAGATATGGGAACAAGTTCCATTAATCCACAGCCCTAATTTCAACTGATAAAATATCATTATAAAGCTGGTTTACAAGTGCACTGAATTTGTCCTTGATTTAGTTGGCACAGTTCCGATTTTAAAAAAAGTTCTGCTAGAGAGTCAGGTTTTGTTGTATAGCAAATCTGATTTTGACAGAAATATTTACATTTTCAGTAGCTAAAATCTCAATCATCCAAATACTCATTCACTTTTCTATTTTTTTCAATAATTGAAAAGAAGTCAACTAGGTATTAGAAAAATTTCGGTCAATTTTGGGAAGTTTTATTGAAGGATGTGTTTTGCAAGAAAGATGCAAAATTCCCCTATTTCTAATTAAAATAATATAACTATTGTGGAGAGTTATCTTTAACTCCTAAAGAAAGTCTGTTAATTTTGTTGTTTCTATAGTCGCTTTTCTAAAGCCATCTCTTGTTTCTCTATGGTATCAGTCTTGCATCTAACACTATTACATTTTGTTTCAGCTGGCAGGCTTCATCTATGCCTGTTATGTTGTGAAGTGTATTACTGAAGAAGAGGACAGCTGTAAGTACTAAAGCTTTATTACATACAAAATGAATTCTTTTTTTTTTTTAATCACCTCTCCACTATGCTGACATCAACCTAAATGCCATGATGACATCAACCTAAATGCCTTATTATACTGTAGCCAGATCATATTTTCTGTCCATCCTTCTTGGTCTAAAATCTGGAAATATCTGAGAGACAAAGGAGGCAAGAAATACTGGTTTGAATTTACATACACCTTTCATCTGGAAAGATCACTGCAACTCTTTATGTCACAACTCAGCTTAAGACATAAAACGAGGAGGTTTTTTTTGTTTGGTTTTTTTTTTTTGGTTGGTTAGTTGGGTTTTTTTAAACAAAAAGAAAGAAAAAAATCCCAATTAGTAAATACAAGCTTTTTTTTCTTTTTTTCCTTGCTCCAGGCTGTTATTAACTATTTTCAGAGTAATTGGTTACAACTGAAGTCATAGCTCTTTTGTGTTGGCATGTATGTTGTCTTGTAAAAGCAATTCTGGCAAGAAAATAGCTTTAGATCATTGCAGGACTTTAATTTATGAGAGGTTAAACAGCGGAGTTCCTCTTTGGTCCTGCTGCTCCCAGGCTGCACTTACATGAAGTGAAATGATTTCATATAGATGTAGATTTGTGTTTCTTCTGCTTGTTTATATCAATTGAAGCCTGTTGAGCAAAATTTGCTCTTATTGCATACTGTAGAGTCAAGCCATTTCATTTTTTTCTCTACTCTAACCTGAATTTTTTTAAAAAGGTCCACTGCAGCTTTTCAGTACATCTTGGGATTCATACTAAAGCACTTTAGAAACAAGTATCAGAACTGCATGTAACTTTGATAAAATATACATGAATCCTAGGGAGAGCTCTGCAACAGGAAGCTAAAGAGTTTTTATTTGATTGAGAGCACTGCTAGGGCTGGCGGGGGTTCCTTTGTGTGTTCTCCTGCGTGGAAAATAGCTACAACCCTGTAATCTATTGGCAATACAGTGTCACTGTGAACCATCAAGGGGAGATTTAATGCTGAAATCAAACCACCACACTTTGGAGGTCGTTTCGACTATGCTCATTTCAGTGAGGAAGGTATAAAGAGTACAAAGGGTTTGGGAAGCTGTGTGGAGCAGGGGTATGTCACAAATAGACTTTTCTGTTTAAGGAAGTCATATGTATTGTCTCCTGCTTTCCCATTAAGTGCATTCATTACACACAGAGCTGGAGGAGAGTTATTCGTTGTCCCCCCAAAATGAAATCCCATTCAATACTGTTCTGCCCTCTCTTCTAAGGGCTTAAATATTTTTTTCACTATTCTGTAGTGCTTTAGGGCATGATATAAGTAAAAAGCAAAAAAGGGACTTGAGACTTGGCTCGCCAATCAAGTGCAGAAGTCAGAGAACATTTGAGAGATATCTCCCATTGTTCATAAAGTGGCATTCCTGGCAGCAAAGTGCCACGGCCAATATGGTATTGTTTTCTTCTCTCTGCACCAAGAGCTCCCTATTGTTCAGCAGCTACAGACTGTCATGTTTCTTTGAACATTTTTGTGCCATCACCTTGACTATTTTGTCATTACTTTTGTCATTTAGATTTCATTACTACTCTGTACACCCCAGCCAGGTCTCCTCATCCAGTCAAAGAGCATCTCACCCATCTGTCAGCACCTCTCTGAGGCACCGGGGTGAACTCCCACCCAGTGCAATGAATCCAGCACAAGTTCAGGTGCTGCAGCGTCCCCTCTGCTGAGGTTTGTAAGCTTGGTTGGCAAAAAAGGGAAAGGGAACTTCTCTGGCTGAGTTGTGCCAACAGTGTAATAATGCTCAGATTGGATCTGGCCCCTCAAGGTATCACAAAATTAAAACAGCTTTAGTTTCTACTGAGAGGCCTCATGAAGTAGCAAGAATGATTAAAGTTCTCTCTCTGCTCAGACATCTGCTCTGCCATGTACCACGTGTTCACTGCAACAGCCAGGGCCTGCAGTCTATACAAATACTTCCTGTTCAGGTGTAATTTAAAATTATTTTATTTTCATAGATACATTTTCTCACTTTTTCCATCCCTTTTGGTAGCACATACATCTATCACGCTCTTCTGAGAAGTGTATCCCTTATGGATGTCATGTTATTTAGCATTTATAAGGATAAACGTATTGGGTCATACCAAAGTTTCATTTAGCCACAAATCCCTTCTGATGAGACAGAACCAATAGAAAAAGTCTTTGCTTTTCATGATGGACAAAGTGAACACCCATACACTCAATCCCATTTCTTCTGCTTTGCAAATGGGCCATGGGAACAACAGCAGTCCAGAAGAGGAACAAAAGAGGCAGAAACACTGAACCCGGCAGAACTGAGCAGCAAGGTATAAGACTGGAGAAAAACCCATGCAACATCCAAGAGCCAAACCTGGGCATGTTCCAGATTTTAACCAGATGAAGATATTGACACTGCTCTGGAGTATAGAACATGTCTCATCTCCTGCTGGCATGGAATCTCAACTGTAAAAACACCGTCAAGTTGCTCTTAAGCTGCTTCAGCTGATTTAGCTTTGCTCTCAGACTAATTAGAACAAGATGAAAGAATTACTATTTCTCCATTCTTTATGCAGTATTAAGAGAATACATGAGGGTAGTATTAAGCAAACATTTCACTAAGATTAACCTGCTCTAACCTCACTAAAGGATTAGGAGTGGAACAATACAGTAATCAAATAATGGTCATAACTAGGACTGAATCAGCAAGTCTAGAGGTTTTAATTACCCACACATGAAATAAATCCAGGCACAGGCCCCCTAAATCAAAGCTCAAGTCTGTGCTACCTTTCATGAGAACAATGTGCTTTGGGTTAATTCTGCAGCAAGGATTAAAGAGGAAGTCGCTTTCTCTCCTGGTACAGTCCCAGAAGCGCTCTAACATCGGGTGCACCAGAGTCAAACTGCAGCACCCGTGTTTAAGGAGCAGATAAGAGCAGCTTTTCCATGGCTGCTTCTCTCAGTGGAGGTTTGCCACTCCCATTTTCCCTGTGGCTGCATAAGAAGGAGGAACTCTGAAGTGCCTCAGGTCTTTTTCTGGGAAAGACAAGAGAGGATGGGCCCCCAGTGGCACTGCTGCCAACTCCACACTCTCCTCTTCACCACTGCCATTGGAATGCCTAAGCCATTGCCATTTTAGCTCATTAGCATTATTAGATGCAGCAATTAAAAATAAACCATGAAAGTGTCAGCAACAACCATTACTTGGAGGCATTCAATGACTGTGAACTTACTGGAGCTCCTCATTTGTCTCCCAAAATCATGTTAAGCCTGCAATTTTGAAAGGCTGCACATTATTTTTAATAACATCGAAATGTTCCTTTAATGTGCATTTGCTCACTAGCAATTTGGCTCCCTGCTATAAGCTTCTACTGCCTTACTAAAAGAAAATTCAATGTATTTCTGAAAACTTCATTAGCTGTATAAACATTTTGTGGGGAACACTGGAATATAAGCAGTCAAGCAGCATCCTCCCAGGGCTTTTTATCTCTAAGCAATTAAGAAAGAAACCTGGGTTACTGAAATGAGAATTCTGCATTCACCTTACAGGTTCTGTTGAGAGTAAAGAGACCTGCTTGCTATTAGAGGGACAGCTTTGGCTAGGAATGAATCCCAGCTAAGAGAAAAATCTCTAATTTAGTCTGTGTCTCAGAGTAAAATCCTAACCTAGAAGGCTCTCTTGCTGACCCAGAGAGGGAGCAGAAATAGTGTTTACCTACTATTAGGCAATGTCAAGGCAATCAGAGAATAAGTATGGCCCCTTTGAATGTTCCCTTGTGAACCATGAGGTACAACCTTTGCACCATCTGATGTTAGCAGGGATCCAACCTGCACATACACTTTCTTCTTTTCTTCAGGCATTGTTTCCAGTTAAACTGCAAAGCAAAAGAAGTTGCAACTTTGTCTAGAAGATTTTTGCTGCATATTCCCTGGAACCCTGCTACTGGGGATGTCTTGGCACAGAAGTGAAGCTCAGTTTAACCCTTTAAAATTATTTCAATTCTCCCCTTCCAGTAAAAATTGGAATTAAAGATTCCATTTGAATTACTGAAAATGTTTAGCAAGACAGCAATACCCTAGATAGGAAATATCTTCTGGTGAGCAATACAGTATTATGTGCCAATAAACTTGGTGACAAACAGTCCACTCTGGGATCCTAGGCCTGGGAAGTACAAAAAGTAATGACAAAGATTTTATTTTAAAAGACAGTATTAAATTCATTATATGTGAGAGATGTGAAATTTTGACATGCATATGGGATAGATAGAAAAACAGCTTCTTTTTATATCTGTTACAGGCAACCTTCCACCTTTGGGCAGGTAGTTTAACATCTCCATACTTCTGTTTTCCATATTTAAAATGGCAAATAATTACAGGGACAAACTCACAGGTGTGTTGCTTCGTAACTTTGAGCATCTGGGATGAAAGGCACTATTGAAGTGCAGAATATGCTCAGGTATCACTTTATTTCTGTGCCAAATGCTTTTCGGCAATCTGCTTAGTGAGACATTACAGAGAAATAATACCTCAGCTTCCATTCCTGCTTAAAAAAAAGATCTCTAAAACAAAAAGAGAAACTGGTAGCAAATATTAAAGCATTAATTCTGCTTCTTTGTTTCCCATCCCAAGTTTGTGGTTCCCTGAAATTCTTGACAGTAATTTGCTTTTCATGGACTTCCTTAGCCACAAGAAGTCTAGCTCTATGTAGTTTCCCACAATGGTCTATTCTTCCTCTAAGTGTCCAACTATGTTTGAACCAAGAAAGGTTATATAAAACATTCTCCTGAGAAAAGGGGATCCAATAACTCAGCTACACACTTCACTAGTTTTGCACCTACCATTTGTGTAGTGTGTTCTGAGTCTTTCTCTGGAAAACACCAGTGATTCCATTTTCACCTTTTCCATGCTCTCATAGGTGGCATCCATTTCACACTCTTACATCCACATGTAAGTAGGCTTGCAGCTTAAATTAACAATCAAGATTTCCACCACAGGCAGTGAAGGCTTTGGGATGAAAACCTAAAGAGCAATCTGCCCTATCTGTGGTAGACACCTCTCTCACAACAGGGGGAATCACTGGTCTAACTTGCTTGTTTGGTGCTAGGGACAGCTTAGACAGCCTGCAGAGACAGCACAGCAACAAATAATAATAGGAACAAATAAAAGCCAATATTTAAAACACAGTTCTCCAAACTGTTAAACAGGTCATTGTGAATGAGAATGCAAGGAATACCCTACAGTTTTGAAGCTTCAGCTTGTTTTTGCTCAGCTGTGCTCGTCAGTCTGCAGCCTGCAGCTCAATTAGAAGCTTCTTACATTTACTCGTTTCATTTAGTGTGGTGACTGCTACATGATCTAAGTAAACCAGAGGGAAGAAAATGGGATGCCTTTGGCTGTCAGGACGCTGATAGAAGCATGGAGGCAAAGAAGCCTTTGAAATCCCAAGGCGCTATTTCATGTTTGTCATGTTTAGGACAGCTGCCTTGGAGAGCCATGGTGCCATCAGGAACGTTTAGGAAATTCCCTGACATGCCTGTACAACATCAATCTTTTGCACATATCAGTAGCTGGTTCCTGTGCTATTATTTCCAGTCATGTCCTGTCTTGGAGGGGGCCCCTGACAGAGCAGAAGGCTGGTGTTGAGCATCTCGCTCTCCCTGGCACAGAGCACAGGCAATCTTTGCCCCCTTAGGCATGCTCGCCGCTTCCGAGGCGCAGGCTGAAAACGTCTGAGCTGCCCAGTGCGAGCCTGAAGCACAGGGGAACACGCTCATGGCAGGAAGATATGACAAGTGAAACCCGCTGCATTTGAGATGCAAATGGACCTGAGCAGTCCAAGGTGTCACAGGGCTTGGCAGACATTACACAGCCTGCTCTATGATCATTTGGCACAGCACTGCAGAGGGAAACAAACTTAAAAGCTCAGAGGAGGTGCAGTTTGTTTAAATAATGGCAAGTAATTAGTCTGAAGACAAAATCAGTGATGGCATTTTATAATTACAATTAATTTAAAGGTTAATTTCCTTTGGTGCTAAAGTCTTATTTAAAACATTTACCAGGAAGGGAAATTAGGATGTTACTATCTAGATGCATAGAATGCTTCTGGGAATCCATGCCTATTATCACTAGAAAATTAGGTTAGACTCAAAGTGGGAATTTCAATTCATTTTAGTGTATAATAGATGGTGGTCAGGGCCTTGAGTCAGAAAGGTTGCTCAGGGTAGACTGTATGATTTGCATTTTCTTTGTTTGTGGGATTAATTGCAAATGTTTCCAACAAAAGGGCTGGGTTTATACATGAACAAGCTTGACATGAAAAGAAAATTGGTTATGGATTGCTGCCTTCGTAACTAATGAAGCTGATGTTCAAGGAATCCCTAGGAGATAGGGTTGTGGTATGAGACAAATATATAAATAAAATCACACGAGGGAAAATGGTGGCATTGCTAGCTTCATCTATGTTAATTTCTTTTCTCCCTCGCTTGTCTTCCCTGCCACTCCCCTTGCATCCATCACCATCTCCTGTGGGGATTGTCAACCCCAAGTTTAAAAATGTCTAAATAATGTAATGTAAAGCTTGAAGGAAGTAACATTTCCATTCCAGCAGCTTATCACAAGGCTGCTTAATAAAATCTGCTTAATAAAATCAATGCATTGTAATAGCCAGGGAAATATATTTACCTTGCCTAATTTTTTTTAACTATAGACCACATAATTTTTATATATTCAAGAATGATGCTGCAGAAGTGTTGGAGAAGATCTGCACGTGTCAATAGTGAATGAACTACTAATGTCTATTTTTTTTTTGAAGAAAGATGCATTTCATACCAAACCATTGGGAAAATATTACTCATCATTAATTATTTCTTTCAGGAGAGGAACACAAAGGCATTCAGACCATGAAACAATGTCCCAAGCAGTTGTGTCAAGCCAGTAGCAGAAATGAGGTAGTAACTAGTGATGGTTCTGATAACAAAAGCTACAGATCATTTGAAGCAATGCTCAGGTTGTTGATGCAGCTGGATAATGTGTGGTCTTCCTGGACATGGAAATATTGAAAAATAGACAAAGCTCATACTCAAAATCATGAAAAAATTAAGAAAACCTGAAACTCTCCACAAGCTGAAAATAGCATGAAAATACTTCCAGGAATGTTTTGTTCTGGTACTGTTGAAAGACTCCCTTTCAACATCAGTCCTTACCTGCTACTTTGCACTGAACATAAGGGGCTGTCTTTGAAAGACCCTCCAATGAGGAGCATCTCCTCTGTCATCCCCTGAGGCAGAGGAGAGGCAGCTTGGATTCTTTAGAGGAACAGTCTGTAAGTGGCCATGTGGGGCTGCTGGCTCTCTTCCCCACCCTGTTGTCCCACCCTTTGAGGGCAGCTGGCTGCCTTCTTAGAGTTTCAGCCAAAATTAGTGGGTGAACAGCAGGTCCTGGCCATCCCGGCTCACCCCAGGCTGATAGATAGCAGTTTTCAGAGGACTAGTGATGAGCTGCTGTGGGTGGACCAGACTAATTAATTATTTCCAGTGGCCCTGAGAAGGACACCTGACCACAACCTTAGTGTGCTTCCTGCTGAGACTGTCAGTGTGAGCTCTTTGGAGTTTCCTACATGCCATGAACATAGCTTTGTACTAAATTATTTTTATCAGCATGACTCCTGTTAAAGGTTTCCTTATTGCTTTTCCTTTCAAATATCTAGATAGGTCTTCATTAGCATTGGATTGTTAACTTTCATAGATTTGGGCCTTAATTCTCCCCTTTGTTGCACCTACTAATGACTCTTTTTCTCATTTATTAGTGTGGCAGTCACACTTGGAGGCCACTGCCCCAGGCATTTTCTTTTTTCTTCTTTTTTTCTTTTTCTTCTCTTTATTGCTTGCCCCTAGCAGTGATCTGGCTAAGAACAATTTTTCCTAACGACTCATTTGATAACTTCTACAATAATTCAGTCTACCACATATTTAATTCTTAGAATGATTTGTCAGTCAAAATCTATATTGCAAGGTGCTATTTTTTTGCACAGCACTTAGGGATGAAAATTTGAAAGCAAATGGCTATTGTCCAGCAATGTTCAGGTCTATCCAGTTTAGAAAAATATGTTGTTCAGACTATGATTGTTCTCTCAGCTTATTATTGTTCTCCTGTTCTCTTAGCTTATTATTGTTCTCTCATTCTCTTAGCTGAGTGGAGGTCTTTTATTGATTCTTTCTTTACTAAGCATCAGACAAGCCCCTCTGCAAGTTTATAGACAATCCTTGCAAAGCCTTGCATAGGTCAAGCAACAACCATGTTTCCAGGTGTACAGGTTGGCAGGTGGCTTGCTGTATTTGTCAGGTAGAAAAGGCAGTGCTGATCATTTCAGTCCAGCATTTCTCATTGCTGCAGCTACACTCCAGTTGTTTCCACCTGCCCTTTGGTCCTTATTCCTGCTTGCCTTATCTCTGATCCCAATTTCTGCCTTCAGCTACTGAAGACTTGCTCATGCCTCCCAGCCCTTGCTTGGTTATTCCTGACTACTTTCATCCTGGCTCCTTTCTGCACAGCAAGGACCTTGGTTCCCAGCCTCTCAACGTGGTTCCCACTGTTGGCTGGCCCTGCCTTGCAGAGGCCTTGCTCCAGACCATGGTCTTCCTCATATCATGGTCCAAGAATCTGCTACCAACCAGACACCTTCTCCACCTGAAAATCTGAGACAAATTGTGACTTCGGTCTAATTTTTTGGTCTAATTTCTGGACCCACAGCACCATTCATCTTGGTATTTTCTTCTGGGTACATCTGGAAAGCAATATCTGCATACCTGTTGCTCCCTAATTATAAGGAGCATCAAGCAGAGATCTCTGCCTGTATTTCTGTGAGGGTGGAAACACCAGATCATGTTTATCAGATTCAAAGACCTGAGTACCTCCCCACCTTATATCTTGTCTCAAAAGAGCTGATAAAAGACTCAGCCAGGAGATCAGCAGAAACAGACTAAGATGCTGCCTTACACCAACAAGAAACATGGTAAGAGGAGAAAAAAGTGGAGGACAAGGCCCTGTGAAGAAAAAAATTACTGAATAATTTTTTATTATTATACAAATAAACATCATGAAAATAGTGGCAGTGGAGCAAACTCTGATCTGAGAAACTCCATCAAAATTTGTGTAAGGGCTTCAGTTCCAGTGGCCATCATAGAGCTCACAAGTGCCATGAGGTTACAGTTTCAGAATCTGAGGTTTTATATTCACCTTGTAAATGGCTGAGCTGAGAGCACTCACAGGCCCTTCATTACTGACTGCTTGGCAGAAATGCTGCTCATTGCACCGCAAGAACTGGACCTCATGTCCAAGTCCTTGTGCCATTTCTGAATCCTCCTGTGACAGTAGAAAGGGCACAGCCTCATGTGCTGGCAGATGTCTCCTTCCCCATGTTTCCCTGGTGTTTGGCTCTGCTGTGGTTTGAGAGCCTAAATCACTGTGTACTCAGCACAAAGACCAATAATGTTTGATTATCATTGTAAACAAACTTTATGGAGATCACATTCAAGCAAATCTCCTCCTGTGTGCTATTGAGTGGAACAGCCACCAGACCATGCTCACAGCATAAAAAGGCAGCAACACTGAATTGTTTGGAAATGTCTTCACCAAACGGAGAGCTGGGTAGCAGGATACTGGCAAAGATGCAAGAGCAAAGGTGTCCCCATATGTTCTTTTATATTTTTGCCCTATATGTCATTTCCAAGGTATTAAAATGAAACTTAATTTTACTCCCCTCCATTTATATTTTTTTTCTCAATTTGGCCAGTTTTTAGCTACTGCTATTTGTGCACTGCTCTCTCTTGCCTCACGAACTCACTTCTGCACCAGCAGTGCTTTCAGTAATGTTATTAGCTGTACTTTGCCATTCTCTCCTTCCTTCCAGCTACACCTGGAGTGATGTGCCTTGCTGTGGCAGTGAACGAAGTTCAACTGCAGCACTTCAAAAACCTGAGTCCAGGAAGAGAAATCTTTGGCCTCTGGAGAGAGCAGATAAATTTAAGACCTTGCAGGTCAGATGCAGAATATGAGCACCATGTGTTGTCGCTCTGCTATACCACACAGGAAATACATCCAGTCATGACATGCACATGCAAGGAGCATCCATGTCATGACTGACCACAACTCCCATTCCTCATTCCCTGATGTCACTGGGGTGGGGAAGGCAGAGAGTCAGGACTTAAGCCTGGGAAGAAAGTTTAATATTTGGCTCTATTTCTCATTATACTGTTCTTCTTTGGATCTTGCCTGTGATGGTAATTGCTGAATGGTCTCTCCCTGTCTCTGTCTGGACCCATGAACCTTTTGTTATGTTTTCTCTTTCCTGTTCAGCTGAGGAGGGGAGAAACAGAGTGGCTTTAGTGGAAAACTGATGTTCATCCAGGGTCAGCCCACCACAAAAGGAATTGGATTATGTTTGTATGTTAATGTGTGCTTTTACTAAAGGGAAACACAACATGGGCCTCCTGTGATAACAGTGACATGTAAGATGTAATGTGCTACCATAAATGTAAGATAGAAGAGTCAAAAAAGTGTTTGATGTATGAGGCTAAGGATGGATGCCTTGGTACTGATTCAGCAAATGAGCCTTGTTTTATGCATCTGATGTTATGGCTGCCAGGAATGTATCAGTTGTATGACATTTTAGTGACCTTTCAGGCACAGCCAGGATAGAATGCCTGCAGAAAGGGCAGACTGCTGCATGCTTTAAGAAACTAGCTCAGAGTCCACAGGGAGCTTTTAGCACAGTCTGGACACCACAGGGTTTGCAGTGCTGAGAAGCAGCTGCCATGAAGAAACCTTGCTACAAACAAATTGATGAAATCCTTTTGTATTGGAGTTCACTCTCTATTACCTCCCTTCACCTACCTTGCAAAGCTTGTTGTTGCCTGTAAGAAGCCATTGTATGTCTCCAGTGAGGTCATGGTTGTACTCGCTGCCCTGCCATCATTTGGTTACACACATGGGAACTTCTATAGTGAGACGAACACAGAAATGTCTCTACGACCTTGCTTTGTTTGTAACTTGGCAATCTGGCTTACTAACACTCTGTGATTGCTCTGTACAGCAGGACAAAGCCACAATGTGTGAAGAGATATTCAGTATGCATCTTTCCCTCATGCTCACACAACATAATTTTGCTCAAAGAAATCTTTTTCTTAATCCATTGGTTTAGCTTTCTGAAAACAGCCCTGAAGACAAGCTTTTGCCCCACATCTGCAAAGCAGAGTGTCTATGCCTGCAGCCTACTAACAATGTTTTATAGGTTGCTTGAAAAAATCTAGGAAAGTACAGGAGAAATGCAAAGCTGGACAAATGAGTATAAGCAATATCCCTAACGTGGCATGCGTTGACAACAGTGAAGCACTTGATCCAACACAGGCATTTTCTGACTTGTGTTGTCAGGGGTCAAGAGTAACAAAAAGAAAATTGGGCAAGCAAACAATGAACCATACCTGCAGCAAACCATACGTCCATTGTTCTTTCTCCTGCAATCTCTGTATTTGAATAGAGGGAGGGGCTTCCTCCCAGCCTAGCATTTCAGTAAAAAGTATTCTTCATTTTCTGCCTGTAAAATCAGTATGTTTCCAAAGGCATTATAACATTTTGATAAAGGTATTCTGATGGTTACAGAAATTGATTAAATGGAAAGCAACAAATAGCATTTGTCTTGATTTTAGCAAGATTTTGACATTATAAAAGGTTTGTAAGAAGTTCAGGAAAGTATTGTCCATATGTAGTCAGCATAGGTGGAGTGCAGAACTGTTTAAAACTATTTGAAATGAAGTTATAAAGTAGATGGGGCATTTCAGATGGGATCCCACTGGAACCTCAGCTAGGGAAATAATTTTCTTCATTAGTTTTATTAACAACAATGAGGATAGAAAAGAGAATTTTGTAAAAAATTTAAGGTTAAACTAGACTGGGAAGGGTACAAGCACTTGTGAATATAGGATTAGAAGTCAAAATAATCTTGAGAAGTGGCTTGAAATCAAAAAGGTGAAGTTCAGTTCAGACAAGTACAAAATAACTCCTGTGGGGAAGAATCAATCATCTTCAAATAAAATATGGACTAGGCTAGACTATAGTTAGTGTCAAAACAACAAATAAAGACCTGATTATTAGAGCATTTGTATGAAGCTGTTGAAAAAAGAAATTGGAAACCAGACCCAAATGACACAAAACAAGAACAAAAAACAAGAACAAAAAATCCCAACCAAACATACAAAATTCTAAAGCCTACTGAATTATTTCAGGTAGTGAACAGAGGACTGTATAGCAATTGTTCCAGTTAGTCCTGCTTTGTACACCCACTGAAAGAAAAACATAAGTAAACTGAGGAAGGACCTTCAAAATATAGAGGCTTGGACAACATTACCTGTGAGAAAAATTTGAAATAACTAGGTTTGCTTAAGCCTGAAAACAATGGATATAATGAAATACTTCTTAAAAAGGTTTAAAAACAGTTATAAGAGAAAAAAAATGGCTCATTTTTCTTCATATCCATAGGGAGAAAAGGCCAAAATATAGATAAGTAGTTAATTTGCAGGAAATTACATTTAAATTAGACATTAGGAAATTAGGCACAGGGAAAAGCAACACAGAAAGGCTATAGAACCTCCTTCATTAGAGATGTCAGGGATTAATTTAGTAACATATCTTTCTGGGATAGGAATACACATAATGGTGCTACAGGGCACAGAATTGGCTAAATTATTTCTGCAGGGGCCATTCTTGCCAGCAAAGAATGACTTTATAACAGATTCAACATGTGTGCAGTTGCAATACAGACATACTGTACCCAGACAGTCCAGTGTTTTGGTAACTCTTTGCTTGCAGAGTGGTGTCGAGGCATACAAGAATTTGATTCTCTGGTAAATGTCTGGAATGGCTGAAAATGTATTGATAAGTGTGGCACAAATTGAGGGGTACCTTAGTATTAAAAAAACTTTATAAATGCAAGTGTTAAGGAGTCAAACCACTGTGGAAGTTTTCAAACCATGTAAATTTACTTTTTTTGTTGTTTGTAACTGTAACTGCATTTTAGGTCTACAAGTTGTTGTCTATCAAATAGCCTTTTGTTTTCTTTTTGCTTTCAATGTACACAGAATCAGTCTGTCAGTAGCAGTGATCAGACATGTGAAAAATGCACTTCCATACCTGAACTCTTTGGCCCTTTTCTATCCAAGTAAAGTCCAATTCAGATCTGCAGTGTAAGAGACAATATTTCAGGGACAAGAAATGCCCCCAAATAACCTCTATAAGCTGATAGTTGAGTCTCCTGGGACAAAGAAAGCAAAGGGCAACCTTTTACCTGTGCAAAGAAAGTGTTTTAGCAGAGATATAGGAGTCTTGGGCTCAGATGAGATTGAATTTTCCTGGAAATTGTTTAAAACAAACATAAGAAAGCCATCAGAAGCTGGCAATTGTGTGAATTAATAAATAACTTCCACCCTACAAGCTTCTCAAACTTCTTGCAAACCTTTAGCATCTTGAGAGAAATGCAGGTTTCCTTACATCTGAGAGGTTTCATTTCTGAAGCTCAGATAAATTGTTCCAACTCTCTGTTCATGCATTTCAACCCAAATGTCAAAACAGGGAGTCTGAGAAACTTCTGTCTCTCAGACAGAGTTGGATCAATGTACTCCCTCCTCTACATCCTCCACTGAGCCATGGTATGACAGCAAGCCAGACACAGTCAGAAGCAATGCATTCATGCCAATAAATAAATGGTTTTCAGCATTTGTAATGCCTAAATAGCATGTTGTTTTGTATTAGTGAGGTGGTATACTTGAAAAAGAGGGATGTCTACTTATTTCTGATGGAAAGATGGATGTTATACATTTTTTACTGTTTTTACATGGTTTTAAAATTGAATTGTTTTTAAAAGTAAAGGAAAAAAAGGAATACTTCACCTTTCTTTACTTTTTACTGTTTTTCTGTATCTTCCCAATTAGCTGGTGTAATACTAACAGATTATTAGAGGACCTGTAAAAAATAATCTGTGTACTAGGTGCTTCTTGAATGATAGTGCCTATCCGTTCTGAAAAGATGTTGCTAATGAAAGCAATTTTTCCCCTTTCAGTTGATTTCATAGGTGGATTTGACTCTTACGGCTATCAAGGCCCACAGAAGACATCTCATTTACAGCTACAGCCCATGTATATGTAAGTACTTCTAGCATATTCAGCAGAGTGGTAGCCTGATATTAAAGGATTATTAAGATGAAAGATAGCGTGACTTAAAAATTCAGAATAGTCAGAAGCCTTTTTTGATGGACCGAATTCAAGTTACACTTGGGAACCAACATTACTCTTGTGTTGAATTATAATGAGTTCTTAGGGCAGGATATCATGTGTCACAGTTGTTCAAACAGCATTCAACTCTCACCTGATCTTTCCCTATTTTCATTCAAGCAGGTGCCACTCAGAGACAGTGACAATTTGATGTAGAAAAAACACTAATCATATATACCAAACCTTGGCTATGAAAAAAAAAGTGGATTTTTATGAAGTTTTATTAAAATTTCAGCAACTTGCTAACTTAGTGAATGCATTTAGCATTTGTCTTACCAGAGCATCTGTTCACCAAGGCACCTCTGTACCTCATTTTCAGTTTCCATATTTAAAAAAGCCAAAACAAATGTAATAACATATGGCTTTTAAAACTAGTTTGGATAGAAGACAGTATTTTACCTAACCATTGAGTGACAACTCCATATTAGAGTGCAGTCTGATATATCTAGGAATTAAATGGATAAACAAATCTCAGCTCATACATGCAACTGGAGTATATTCACACTAGAGCTGACACACAACCATAGACCAGCCCAGGAACAATCATCTCCAAATATTTCTTGTATTGATGTCAACTGAAATGCAGAACAGTCCTGACTGCCCAGATAAATCTTACCTCACTGCTGCAGCCTTTGGAAATATTTTTTATTTGCTATCAATGCTCTACACACTAAAAGCACAGCACTACACAATTCATAAAGTTACGGTTTTTCCTTTGTTTCTCTTCTGAACATTTCTTTTGTGGCAAAGAACTAAGTTCAAGCAAACAGTAGCCATCCCAACACACAATTTCACTTGTCTTTGAATGCATTTTCATTTCTCCTGATCAGTGGAATCAAATCTACTAATGGATTTGTGTATTTTTGCTTGGAATCTTGCATTTACTCCTTTATCAGTGGTACAATCTGCTCTGTGGTGGCGTTTGGAACTGGGCCCTTCAGGAGGTTTGCTAGGAGCTTTTTAATAATCTCAAATTACAATAGTGCATATCACCAATGTCATCTTAACTTCAGCTTCCCATCTGTCTGTGCTCAAGTAAATATTTTTCACCTGCACTTTTGGCACAGTGCTGCGCATTTAGAAAACGTTATTTCCTTCATAGTATTATATGAGGTACATAGGTACTTAGAACAACTCTAATACTATCTCTTTCTCAGTATATATACCTTGTCATCAACATATGGAGCCCTCTAGCTATTATCTCATTCTCTTTATGCTTTCGGTGTTTCTTCCAGAACAGCAGATTGCATTTACTATGCATCTTCATACTGACTGTAAAGAAAGATAGACCTGTGAAAAAATAAAAAAAGGAAGGCAGTAGTTTTAAGCCTGTACCTTAGATGAAGAGATCGTTGATTAACCCATGTAAACTGTGTTCTCTCTTATTTCAGTGCTGCATGCACACTGGAGTATAGGTGATTTAGCTGTCTTAACCGAGAGACAGAAATCAGAATGTGAGTGGACATTTTGTGCAATCAACCTGCAAAAGTATTGCCATGTCCCAGCCACAGTCAAATAAAGACACTTCATGTTTCCCTGTGACTGTAGAGTGTTTGACAGGGTTCTCTAGGATTGCTACAGTCTGTCCTTAAGAAGCTTTTACAGCATTTAGTAATATCTTTCTTTATTTACAGCTGGGGCACACTAGGAACACATGCATATGTATTCACAATGCAGCTGCTCTGTAAACATAGGCAGCCCATTAGGTTGTGGAGTGACAAATTCGAATGTCAAGTTAATCAAGTCACGGTTTGATCTGCTTGTAGCATTATTTACAGCAATATTCTGTATTAGAAATCAAAACATGCTGATATGATAACAGCAGGCCATACTTGGTATTTTAAAGCTTTATTTATTGGGAGGAAAGATTTGGTTCTCTATGGAGTTTGTTCCCCAAACATCACCAATGTATGCCTTCAAAATATTCAAGGAGGGGAGGTGAGGGGAGCTGTAATCATGTCCATCCAGGATACAACTATGCCCATATATGTCCATATATCTGTATTCATAAAAACATTTCTAAAACTTTATCAGTTGCTACAAAATGTCTTTGGATTCATAGGCAACAGAACATATATTAAGCATCATCCCATCTAATTCCTTCAGATCAAGAAGATACAGAGATCACTTTTTGTCACTACTGCATCCTGTCCTATTCAGACTCACACTGGGCACATCTCATATGGAGCTCTGGATTTATTAGAGAAATTGAACAGGAGACAGGTGCCTTTAAATCATCTGATTGCTAAATATATGCAGAGGCGCAACAGCAGTTTGTTCTCTGCTTGTTCTCCTTTATACATTCACTATTTAACTATTCCTCTGAAGGAATGCTAACTGTTAAGACATACTGTTTTGTAACCAGTTTCTTCCTGTGTACTAAAGTTAGGACTTCATTTTGTTAATGTGGAGTTTATATTGAACCTACACCAACTTACATGTGAAATGATTTTGATTTATTCAGACTTCTCATATTTACATTTCTATTGTGTCAGGACTATTTAATCTAAAGATTTATTACTTTTATTTGTGATTTTCATCAATCAAGCTCTACTTTTAAGAATTCTATTCTAATTCAGTTTAAACACACATAGTCGCTTTGTGTGGTGTTGCATCAGTTATGAAAAACTACCCTAAATGAACAGGATATCCAAGGAAAAGAAAATCCTTGGTTTCTGAAAAAGAAATATCTTTAAGTAGTTAATTGAAGTGACTATCTCTGGCTACCTTTAATAGTCTAAAATTATAAAATTCAGGCTCACACTGAAGTTTTTTTTCTCTATGTTTTAGGCTTTAAATTCCAATCACAGTTTTCCTTATCACCTCTTCCAATTTAATATTTAACTTAAATCAGTTTACTTTTTAAAGTGAAAAATATATGCAATTTAAAACTATGTTTTAAATAAAACACTGATGTTTTGGGGAAGAATTCT
Organism: Lonchura striata; assembly: GCF_050655825.1. Classification (NCBI taxonomy): domain Eukaryota; kingdom Metazoa; phylum Chordata; class Aves; order Passeriformes; family Estrildidae; genus Lonchura; species Lonchura striata. The sequence goes on from NC_140705.1 coordinate 51,606,379, forward strand.
TATGGTGACATTTCTCTACCTGTTATAAATGGGATTTTTTTATTATTTAAGTGCCAACAGTGTGCTCTATGCTGTACAAGTCAAGAAGCCTAGACAGTCCCTTCAAAATGAATACGCTTTTTGAACAGAACGGGACAGAACCGATGCTCATGTACCTCCTTGCAGTGTGGCCACAGCTGATGTACTCAAAAGCAGCTTCCTGGCATTCTGTCCTGGAGATGCCAGTGCTCATTTCCAGACCATGGGAGAAGGACACAATAAGATGGCGGAAATCAATTGTCAAGACAAAATTCTCCTCTTGGGAGGTGACGGAGGAAGGTGACTAAACACTCCCTGACACTGATTCTGCTGCACATGAATAAAAACAGTTGTAGTTGTGGAACAAGACTGCACTGCATGATCACTCTTCTAAAAACAGTAGGAAGGAGGGAGGGGAGAGAGATCTTTATGTTCTTCACACTGAACTTGTTTGTTCAAGAAAAAAAGAAGTGAAGCAAAAAAAACCCATGCATGTCTGATGTTGATGCCTAATGCACTGGAGAAATTGCTCAAAAGCAGTGCAGCCCTGAAGTGAAGCATGCTTTCCTCCTATTGTGAAGTCTAAGAATATTTGCAGTATCTGTACTCCCATGCACACACACACACATAGGCACTTGTCTAGATAACTGCACCTATTGAAAGTGCTACCTACTTCACCATTCACTTAAAATATAAATGAAATACAAAAAAAAACCATTAAAACTAGCACCTTGAGTATAACCACCATGACACTCTGCAAATTCATGCAGTACAAATCTTCTGTGGGATTATCTCCTCATGTTTTGGGATTCATACACATTTAAATAAACTGCTACCTAAACTTTCACTATCAACAGACAGCATCTTGTCCATTTCAGACTGAAAGCTTTAGTTACAAAACATGGATTTGGGACAGCACTGCTAAGGTGCTCAGGCTGTGGCACTTGCACAGGGTCTCTGCTTTGTGAGTGAGCCATGGGCAGCTTTCCCCTGCACCTGCAATCCAGCCCTTCTGTCCTCATACCATGTCCCTTCTTGGTTTTACAAAGACAGCTACGTATCTGATGGATTATAGAAACCAGGTCATATTCCAGTTGACCCATGGACATACAGTTAAGATTATAATTAAATATAACTCCTGCCTAAGATTGTTTAGAAAACCTTTGCTGACTTCTCTGACAATGTTCCAGAGAGAGCCAGGCAGTTACTTGAGTAAACATTTTGTCTTTCTGTCCTCTTCATCCCATGTGTATCTGAACTGTTACTGGTTTGTGGATTACACTTGCTTGCAAAAGGGCAACAGAGCAGCAGGGCATGGATCAGAAAAGTATATGTTGGATTATAAGTATTGCTCTTTCTCTGTCTTTCTTCTAGGTCAAAGTAAATATGGGGACTACTCAAGGTGGGCTGGAGGACCTTTTGAAAAATCTCTTTCAGGATGGCCTGGTTCTTCAAAGAGAAGAGAAATCCAATTTTTCTGCTAAAAATAATGTATAAAAGCTGATTGAACAATGAGACAGAAAGCAACAGAGACCTTCAGCCTCTCTTTCTAACAGGTACTAAAGGAGATGCCCCAGATTCACTCCTTGAGCCTCCTGCCTCTCAGCACCCGAGGGACACAGCAGAGGCATTGGTGCCACCTTTGGTCCCTTTCTTTCCCTGGCCACCGCCAGCACTGCCCATCTGGATTAAGACATGAACCCAGCCCAGTCAGTACTGTGGGAGCCTCCTCCACACTGTGGGCCACGTTGAGTCTCCTCAGTCAACACAACATTGAAATACCAGGATGACCTTGCAGCAGAAGTCAACAGACAGCACATTGTTTGCCCTGAAGGCTGTACAGTTCATACTTGCCTTAACCCAACTGCGTTGCACATTAGAGAAACTACGTGCAAGCTTTCTGAAGTTAACATGCTGCTGTTAATTCTGAACAATTTCTAAGTCAGTGGTTTTCTTCTGTTTGGTTTTGCTTTGTTTTCATGTCAGGGAATAAGGCTCTGTTGCTCCATGGCTCCAGAGCAACCAAGTAGAAAACTGCCAGCTGTCTGATAAGTGCTTTACTTTTGGGGCTCCACAGTGGTCAAGAAGCAGTTTATAATGATTAAAAAGAAAAATAAATAAAGAAATAAATGACACCTTTTGGGGGTCAGGGTGGGAAAAGGGGTAACAAAAACTAATAATTGAACCTACTGGAAATAAGCAGCAGAAACAGTGCTTCTTAATCCCACTGGTTTTATTTATTGCACTATAAGTGCTTTTATAGCTATCTCTAAACATCTTGTACTAACTACAGACACATCTGCAGATTTCTATGAGCAAAGGCCAACTGAATATGTACTAGCTATGTTTACTCTTTTATATCTGATTTCAACTAAAAATTCTCTGTAAGTGAGCTTTTTTTTTCTAATTGCACCATAAGGGATCCACATATTTTGTTTCTCGTTTTTGGTTGGAGAGGGCAGGGAGGGACTAGTTGAGTTGAAGAAATACTGAAGACCTTTTTGTGGTATATTTGGGGGATCTGTTGTGTGTTAGAACGTGTATTTTATCTTCCTGTATTATTGTGGCTGAAAAAAACCTCTGTGCTGTTACGTAGTTGGCAACAAGATGCCTTTGGGAATTTTGCTAGTAGGTCAATGTGTATATGAAATACTCTGAACTCCTAGGAACATATGTTTTATTCTACATCTGATCTGTATTTTCAAGAACGTAGATGGCTTTCACTAGGAAAACCCAATATTTTGCTCAGGTTTTTCAGAAACTTGGATTGTCATTGTTTCTTTGCTCAGACCTTGCATAGACAAACGCACGCACCTACCACACCTGAGGTGACCACATAGCTTTTGAGGGCAAGAGGGAAGGTCAGCGCTTGGAAATGCCCAAGTCACCCCTGGGCAACTCCCTTTTCCCTGCTGGCCAAACCCTTGCTCCAGAGCCTGTGCACTCACACCACTCACCCATCCCTGTACAAGCCAGTGCCCTTTGCTGTGTCTGCATGGATGTACAGTGTCACAAGCAGCAACTCTGGACAATGACAGAGGAACAGGCATTCACCAGTGAAAACAAGATACAGGACATGGTCAGGAGCTATACCTACACTGATTCAGTGAGATTTATATAGATATAGCTAGATATATATATATGTGTGTGAAGGTGTGTGTATGTCTATGTATATAAAATACACAGGACTAACTATTTTTGAGGGCTGCATCACCCAGGAAGATTCTGATGCAGTGGACCAAGAGTTCCCATCTCAGATACTGCCGGGAATTTCATGCATGAAACATGAATGTTCCCTAGGCCTGATCCTGTAAAGCATTCATTGCTGATTTGGATCTCAAATTTTAATTTTCATACTTGAGTACCTGAAAATATGAGTTCCTACTGGGTAGAGATGCTTTTCACCCCCTGGAAACCCCATGCAACTTCCAAGTGACAGGCTGAAATTTCCCATAACTTGCAAAACTAAAAAAGTTTCTACTTTTATGTAGTATTAAATATAGCAGATGTATAGTATTAAACACAATGAAGAGGTTTAAATGGGATGAAAATGTCATAACAGGTTATTTTATCTTTCCCTGTATACCAGTTAATCAAAACCATATTTCTATAAAAATCATTTTTTAACATGAAAAGAAACCAGTTAAGGCACCTAAGCAGCAATCCAATTTTTAGAAGATAATTTTTCATACCTTTCAGTGATTTCCCATGGAACAGCAGCTACTGGTAGTTAGCAATTTTAGAAGTCAGACAATTTAATGAAGTGTCTACATGTAGCTTATAGGCCTGATTTTAATTTAGAAAATTTTGGCCTTAATTTCTCTGTGTCTTAGTCTTCCCATCCATAATACGGGAATAATATGTGCCTCACAGGTTTTTTGTGAGGTCTGAATTGTTAATGTTTGTAAAATGCTTAGGAAATAGGGAGCACATCTAACTACTATGGATTGCAATATAAATGTGTATTCATATATTACATATAGAGTAGATACACACACTCACATACACACAGTATATATATATATATATATATATATATATACACATACATACCTATATGAAGTTGGTATTCATAACCCTGCTTAAGTTGCAGTTAGAGCACCACCATTTAAAAAATTAGGACCGTTGACTACTCAACTAAATGATTAGTGGACAGATCTCTTCTGGAAGCAGTTTAGAGCACAGTAATGTGAGAATATCTGGATGCCATTTTTGATTTGTACAGCTGTATCCTCCTCAAAATCCAGTAAAGAATGTTATTTTTCTAGGCTGGGCTTTTGTTATAAACTAAACTATTCAGAAGGCAAGAGATACAATCCAAATGTGTCTTTTTTTTCTTTTCTTTTTGGCATTTGTTAATTCTGAATGTATTTTTAACAAAAGTGATTTTTTTGACTTACTAGTGTAATTTGCATTTAAAAAAAATAAATGGAAAAAATATAGGTTTCCAAGCTATTCATGGCCCCCTGCTGCTATTCAGAACTTACAGGAAACTCAGAATTACTCTTCCCAGCTGAGCAACAATGCAGGATAAAGAATCCTATTACATTTACATGATGACAATCCCGATCTGTGCAGTGCATGGATGTGACAGCACTGAATAGAAATTGCCAGGTCATGACACCATTTTAACGCTGTCATATGTACCAGGTATTTTCATTATCACTGACACTAAAAGGTTTCTTATACAAGGCTGACTGCAACAGATTCTTTACTTAGAAAACAGGGCTGGTTTTGCCCACTCATCAGGAATTTTAAGCCCATGATAGGTATAGAGCTGCCAACAGTGTTAAGTATTGCAAAAATAATACTTGTTAAGAAGGAGCTGTGTAACATGGATATTTCCTCTTTCATATTCTTTCATTTGCTATTCATTTTCCCTACACTGAAATGATGGAATCCCATCTTAGGCAAAATGTTTATAGAGCTCACATATATTGACAACTCACCTGAGGTCATTTAATAAAGGTGGAGCAGAATGATATATATTTTGAGCTACTCAGTCATGCTCTCTTAGGATGACTCCTTAGAAAGAGAGTTCTTTTGTTAGGATTTTTTAAGCCTTCATAATAGTGCAAGTGATACATTTTAGTCAGATATGGAGAAGTGGTTTGTGCTCCATTTTCTTAATCTAAGTACTGCTTACAATACTCCACTGCTGCACAGCATTTTGACAAAGTCTGGCACAGTTATTATAGTAAGCATTTACAATACAGTTACGTATTGATTGCTGGATGTCTCCAGATAGGAATGGCCATTAACTCAGTGTCTGAAGCCTTTCATCACTTGCATGCTCACCCTCCATTTGAGCAAATTGATAGTAGCCAAAGCAATACTCCACACTCCATGAATCACTCCACCTTGTAACATTTTCATTTCCAGTCCTCTGTTTTATTTTTAAATGCAAATACTAAGAGGAGAAGGACTTTTCTCACAAAGATGGAAAGCCCCATGAATAGTCTATGTGCATGTATTGCTCTCTGACTGTCTACTAATGAGTAGTTGAGATGAAAGTGATGGACTTCTTGAGTTTGTTTCTAGCTATTCTGAATCTGGCTTCCTCCCAGAATATCTGGATTGACAGCAGACACTAAAGGTAAGCCAGGTGTTGTTGAAGAACCAATGCACAGCAATACTGCAGACAGCACAGTGTCCACAGCTCCTTGGAGAAAGATTAAGACAGTTGTTAAGCTAATTTCTCTTCTTCAAGCTATGTGCAGTATTAAATGCAATTACAATACACAAATGAAACCACCCTTTAGACTGCAATTACTCATTCACATACAGAAGTGGCACAGCACAGAATCAACCAGTAAAAGGGATTTTCCTCCTGTAGTCACCAATATGCTTCATCTCCTGACATGGATTGGAGAAATCAGCTCTGTTTGATCTCAGGTCCTGGCAAGTCCCTCTGTTTAAACCTTCAACAAGAGAAGCAATTACAGCTAGTTAAAGCTGAGACCTTGGCATAGCTAAGTGGTTTAGAAAGATATTGTACCAAATGTGAAGTTCAAAGTAGCATCATACATGCATTTGTAGCAAATCTCTCTCCATATGTACAAAAGAAGGGTCTTTTAAAAATGCACTTTTCCTTTATCTCTCAGAAACCAATTGAAGCAGATTATGTCTTTTACAAGTCTTCCAAAATCCTGCCAAGATCATGAAAGACATTTTTTAATAAAAAATCCAATTAAAAAATCCAATCTTTCTGCTCTCTGTTGAGTAGAAGACTTAGCTCTTGGGACTTCAAAATGCCTTGGGATTATTATTTTGGATACACAGAAGCACTATGAAACATGAGAATTAAAAAATAAATGTTTGTGGTCATCTATGATTCAAAATTAAATCTCTACAAAAGCCCTGCTTCTCCATCCACCAATGGAAAAGGGTCTTTACTGCCATCTGGCACCTTATCATTTTCCCAGCTTTGCCTTTGTCCTGATGGGAAATAGGTTATGGGGAGTTTAAGGTGAAGAAGCATGTTCACATTCAGCATATGTTCTCCAACAGCCTCCAGTTCTGCCACCATCTTCTTGTCCCATTCTCACTGTCTCTCTTCCTGAACACAATCCCAAATACCCTCCCAAAATTACATACTGCTCTTTGTCACACCCATTGTTTCCAGCTCACATAAAGGTGATGATGGCAGTTGTGGAGGATAGTGTCACTAAGGATGTGTACAAAACAACAAGAGGAAGCACAAGGTTATGTACATTCTCAAAAAACCTCGGACAGGGAGACATTTAACTGAATGGTAAAGGTTGGCAGCATTACAGAAGCCATGAGACAGAGCAAGCCCTGGTAGGATCATTAGCACATGTGCAATTACATTTGCTAAAGCTATAGCTCACTGAGTACACAGAAAGTCATAAACATCCAGAGCTACAAAAGGCACAGGTGAATTAGAAGAAATTGATAAAAAATGTTTGCGAACACATTTACTGGATTAGATTCACATTTCATTTTCTTTAAGAATTTTCTCAGGATTGTGTTTTTTCCCCTTGCAAACATTTAGATAGTTGATTTCTATGCATGCAGGTGAATATTTTGCTCCTAGGAGAGCATGTGAGTATGTGCAATTGCTTTAATTTGCATAGGGTTCTCCATATTGATGCATCTGTGTGCATTTGTGCTAAATGTTGGCTCAGTTCACTCACTCACACATACATGCACACATACACACACCTGTTAGGTGGCTATATTTTATGGTGGAGATACATAACTACACACTGTCTCACTCCTTTTCTGCTTAGCTTTTCCTATCCCTCCTCTCAAGACATTCAAAGTCCTAAGTGTTTATTTTCTAGACAAGCATTTAGTACACAAAAATTATTATTTCTGATAATAACTGGATGTACAAGCATGGTCCAATCTATGAATAGAGTAAATAAGACAGTCCTTCCTACAAAGGGTTTATGTGATAAATAAAGTTAATGAGAACATTTCAATTAGGAAAAAAAAAAAAATATGATCTCACAGTCCCACTCTGCTGTTAAATTTTAGTTCGTTGAAGAAGTAGATGACAAAAAAAAATTCAGAAAAAGGAAAAGGTGATATGGTTATTTACAGCATTACATACAAGAATTAAATAAAAGAATCAGCCAATTATATCTTACTAGGGTATCCAGTTAATTTATGGTAGCTCCATATGGATACATTATATCTTATCTTACATTTTAAAGGCATTTAAAACAGTAGCTATGGAAGAAGAACAAACATCAAAGGGACTGCATATTGATGTAATCACAAAAGGTTGATGGATTGATTCAATTAATCAGTGACTCATTTCTAAGAGTTCTGCAGGGATTTATTTACCAAACACTTACATTGTTTATTTTGCTGTCTGGATGGTTTGTATACTGTCATTTTTCTTCATTATTCTACTTGTTTCATTCATCAGTTTCTGACAAATGTTTTCATGCTGATATGTGGCATGTTAGGCATGTAAATTATCCACATTTACTGATTTAAAGCAGTACACTCCAAACTCTCGGGAGCTGAGAATTTTGTTTGTTTCCCTCAGATCCTGAAAAATGCAAGCCATCTACAATTAATATAAAGATGTGTTTTCCATTTAATTTTTGCCTTTAGTGTCTGCTCAACATGGCAAAGATGTAAGTTCTTGTCTAGTGTAGCCTCCTGCTTAAACTTTAGACAGAAACTTACTATGGAAAACAATTTGAACAGTCTTGATGGTAAATAGAATAACTGTTCCCTCTTTGTTTTTTCCTTATATTTTGTAGTTCAAATCCAGGAAAGCAGTGCAAGAATGTTTTAAGGAGGTCAGGAGTTTCACAATGTTTTCCACAAGTTTAGATAAGTTTTTACAAGGGCAAGAAGTGATAGGGCAAGGAGGAATGGCTTTAAATCTTAAAGAGAGAAGCTTAGGTTAGATATTAGGAAAAAATGCTTTCCTTTGAGGATGATGAGGAACTGGGACAAGTTGCCTGGAGAAGTGATGGATTCCCCATTCCTGAAAGTGCTCAAGACCAGGTTGAATGGTGATCGAATCGGCACATACAGGAAACCAAAGGCAACCATCAAACCACAGCTGATATGCAAACTGCATTTATTTAATTGCCTTGCTCACAGTGCCAACCAGCAGAGACACACAGGGCACAGGCTCCATCTTGCTTAGTTCATCCCAGCAGGTAGCAGCAATCTGGTCTAGTGAAAAGTCTCCCTATTCATGGAAGGGGTTTTGGAACTAGATGATCTTTAAGGTCCCTTCAAACTCAAATCATTCCATGATTCTATGATTTTCTGTTTTAATACTGTCACAGTATGTGCTTCAAAGTCAATATATAGAAATGGACAAATTAGGACAAGTCACAGATTTCAAAATGGCAGATACTGGGCAAAACAGGGGTCTGTGAAAGATGAAGAATTGAAACCAAAAGGAAAACATTCTTTGAAAGTATTGAGTCTCATTTGGGCAAATATTTTTATTTTAAACTCTCAGGAACACTGAACAGCTATTTTTTTTTTTTTTTAACATATTCATTGGATAAACACATGCACCAAGGGTGTGATTTCCAGGCATCTTCAGCAGTGGTCAAATTCTTACTTCACTTTTAGGTGGCTAGGAACAACTTCTCGGGAAGAGTGAAAGTTCACAGACCCAGTGACAAGAGCCCTGGCAGTCTGCATCATGTGACAGCCTTCCCCAGTGGATTTAGAAAACTCCACCCTACCTATCAAACCTACTATAATAGACAGATGGAGACAGACATCTCTAAGTGATAGCAGGTGACACACATGGAAACACAGGACGTTCCCTCTGAACATCAGCAAACTGTTACTGTCAGAGTCACCAAGCACTGGCACAGATTGCCCAAGGAAGCTGTGGGGTCTCCATTCTTGGAGACTGTTAAATCATGACTAGACTTGGTCCTGGGCAACGTTCTGTAGGTGGCCCTGCATGAGTAGGGCTGCTGGACTCACCAATTACTAGATGCACCTTCCAGCCTCAATCATTCTCTGATTCTGTGATTTGCCTCTCATTTAAGCTATGTTTCCCCCATTGGAAATACTCCTAGCATCTTAAAATAATGCAAAAACCTTCTTTTTTGGTCTGAGGTAGTCACAGAATTAACCTTCGGAGTGAAAATAACAGGTCTGCATATTAAAAGAGAAAAAAACCACATCAGTTTCTAAAATGCATTGTTTATTTTTTTTCCCCTATTTGAATCTCCTATAGTTGGCCAGTTGGACAAAATCCCAGCCCCGTTAAGGTCAGTGAGAATCTTGTTGATTGTTTCAAGGAGATTTCAAGATCTCACACTTGTCATGAAGATGTCTGAATATTTGCTTTCCTTGAAAAACAAAAACTTACTACCATTATCCTCAATAATTTTAAATGCTCTATAAAAATTGAGATATTTTTTTCCCTTTTCATGCCCAGCATTTGTGAAATATATAGCTTGGTGATATAAAAATTTTATCTATACTCATTTGTGCTGACCCATATAACTTGCTCATTGCCACATTTGTGCCAGTAAAATCTTTCTATCATTCCCACTCCTGTGTGTATTTCATTTCATGTGAATGAATATCACCCAGGGTATTAACACCCTGCAAAATATGAGCATTAGGGAGAAATCAAAAGACATCTGCATAGCTATTTTGCCAATGTGATAGTAGGAATCTGCTACATAACCTCTTTTCCCTTTATAAATACATGTTAAATATTAGTTGTAACCCAGAATTCTCAGTATAAGTATTTCACATCCTTCTAGCTTCTTGCTCAGTTGCATAGAGCTCCTCAGACTTGATAAGATTTCCATTGAGCAAACTAATTCAGTAGCAGGGAAATTTTAGCACATAAACAGAAAGATAAAGCACCACCACAAAAGTCTAATAATATCCAGTACTTCTAGAAATCCAATACTTTTGCCAAAGGCATTTCTCAGTCTGGAGTTTCTTTTGTGCAAAAATGCTTCTTGTCCATTAACTTACAGCCTGAAATGTAGTTCCTGACAAAACTGTGTCTGAGTGAGACTCCCACCCTGGCAGTCACTGATGTGTACAACCCATATTATGCTCTGTGAAAGGATAGAGATGAGAAGCTAGCACTGCTCCGTCAGGCCTGTTCCCTTGAGCTTGTCTTTCTCACACCTCAGGTTGTTGCCCCCCAACAGTCTCAGTTGTCATGGCATGTTGAGTTATTGAGCTCAACCACTGGTGAAAGCCAATTAAAATTAAGCAGGGTCTCTATATCCTTAGTGGAAAAGCATCCAGTGTGCCAGTGGTGCTGTGCCACCTGAGCAGGGACAGATCTAGGCAAAAACGGTGTAGAGAATCCTTCAATTAGGGGCAATCAGGAAGGGCAGTAACATCTATGTCCCTGCTCCCAGCTTCTGCCAGAGCCCCAAGAACTCCCACTCTCTGTGTTAGCTTCATCACCAGTAGCACCCAGACCTGACCAATGGTATCATCCAAGAGGTTGCATCCTCCTGACACCAGCAGGAAGAGCAAGTCTGCATCTGTAGGAATCACTTCCAAAGTCTCTGTTTTAACTCAGATCATGTCTTTCTTATAAGAGAAGAAAGCAGACTTTTGTCTGGCTACAGTTTTTACATTTGAGGTGGCAAAGTCCTGCCTTGCTTCAATTTGGTAAAGAGCAAGTTCAGTTAGAGGAGGTAGTTTTGGCAAGTACAGACAATGCTCCTTTTTTTTTGCATTAGGAAAGCTATAGTTCAGGTATACTTCTGAAAAAATTATAGGTAAAAAAAGATAATTCGCTGTTTGAACTTGAACATATTCAAGCCTCCTTTATCAATGTAAAGACACCCGGAGTCATGTGCATGGTTATTTAATGTCATTATTTTTATGAATATTTATTGATTATATTAAAATTAATACATGTTACCTGTAGAAAAAAATCAAAGTAAATAGCAGGAAAAATTGACATGAAACTATTCTACAATACCAGCATACTGTTAAATTAACCATCAGGATCAATCTCAAAAACTATCTCCAAGCTCAGGCCTATAAATCACTTACACTACAGAAAAAGCTCCTCAGTCCTGGAAGTCATACAGTTATGGCCAGAAGCTCTGTTAATCTCAGGCTTTTAAATTATACTTAAATGACTGACTCGTCACTGTCCCAGATCATCTCCCAGTCCTATCGCCTTTACTCTCATTTGCATTCATAAGGGCCCCAGGTTCGTGAAATGGAAGTTCATAGTTCAGTTTTTGTCCCTGAATTATTTGCTTTCCATTTGTATAGTCCATAACAGAACCTGGAGAAAGAGCAGGTAGATTCCCAGAAAGACTTGCAGAAGAAATAGTGATGGTGGAGGGCCACTCAGGCTGAGCCTTCTCAAACATTCTGGGGCTGCTTGCAGTTGTAACGAACTGGACTCAGCAGCCCAAGCCATTCCTTCAGCCACTTCTTTTCTCTGGTGTTTGTGAGGAGAGTTACCCTTAGATCAGACCCCCCGTTTGATTGAAAGTCAGCAGATCTTAAACTCTTCTTGGGTATTTAGCTTCTTGGGCCTTTTTGAATGCCCACTAATGTTTATTTTTACTTTCAAATTCCTCTGAAGTGGAAGAAAAGGACCTTTGAAAATCAGTGCCTTATGATTAGACCCTGTGGACAGGTACGCTTTGCTCATCAGGCTAGATAAATTCAGTAATTTGATTCAGCCCTTGAGTTTCAGGTCTCCACATGTATTACCGCCTGCTAATTTCCCTGTGATTTTTCACAGCTTTTATGAACAAAGAAATATAAACTTCTTCCACATCTGCTCTGATACTGTTTGAGTTCCTGATATAACGGATGCATGTCAGTAATAACAAAAATAGCTGATCTGTGAAAGCCCACACTCTGTGACAGTTAGTACAATTTTTTACCCTCAAACTCCATCATTTCAGAATCCTTTCCTCTCCCATCTGTCCTAAACAAGTGGGAGAGGCTTTTTGCTAGAAAATGTACTTTTTTAAGTACCTCTCTGGAGGACAGCATAACAACTCTGCCTTAAGAAAAATGCTGTTAGTCCTTCCCGTGTGTCAGAATGGAAGCTGCTACTAATTATAACTAAGATCCTGTCAGTTATCTGAATTCACTGGCAATTCTCATAAGATTCTGAATAAAGTGAGTAAACACATTAACAGGAATGTGCCAGTAGCAAGACACCATAATTCCCTTCCCAGCTCTCTAAAACCTACAGCGGGCTCGAAGCAGCAGCAGCAGCTCAGTGCTGCAGCCCACGGAACACCTGGGGCCAGTGCAAGCAGCCTGACCCAGGCTAGCAGCTGTCTCCAAACAGGCACATCCATAGCAGGAGAGCAGTGCAATAGCTGACAATCTTCCTGACAGGTCTGGAATATACTGGAGATTTGGGCAACAGTGGGGAAAATCTGTCACTCAGACTCTTTTATCTGAGGAGCTAAGGGGGAAGAAAACCCCTTAAATAAAAAAGGGTGTGCATTTAAATGTGGCACCAGCCTCCCTGGCAGTTTGGGTATACTGGGTTATGCCATATTCTCTGTTGAATCCAAAAGAACAGAAATCTTTCTGCTGAAGTACCAGATGCTGTTAATATTTCCATAGAGCCAAGTCTTCCCTAGGGACCATTCCTGCTACCCTGGGTACACAGGACATTTGTGCAAACCAAAAAGGACTGCTTCTCATGAAATAATAACCACCTTTGCTGGTGGAGCCTCTTGTGCCTCTCTGGAAGTGTAAATAGCCCTTCACAGGAGGACTATTTACACACCCATCCGAAGATTCCTGCACTTGCTAAAGGAACACAAAGGCATCTTAGGGAAAACAAGAACCTGATCCAATTCTCAGTAGGAGAGCAAGTATCCACCTTCTTCAGGGCTTTTTATTATTATTCATAAATAACAACAGGTGCGGTAGCTGATTTCTTTTTTTCCAAAATACACAGCAATGCCCTTTTGGAGAAGGTTTGAAAGACAGGATTTTTCAAGCCAAATGCGACCATGGAACCACTCTGCTGGGTGACAGCACAGCAGCTCCCTTACCCTTTCTGGGGTTTGATACTGCTCACATTCCTGCGCAGAGGGCAGGAGAAGAGGAAGAGAGGGAGAAGAATAGAAAAGATTAACAGACATTGAAGAATGCAGTATATTCAGTAAAAGCTTAATGAGATAATCCCATGGTAACTGTCAGGTTTTGGCTTTTGTGCACAGCTATCTGCAGAAATGCTACCAGCACATGGCTTGTTTGCTGCTGACACTTTCTGTTAAAGAGGGAAAAATCAGTGAGGAGGTCTGGATTACCCACAGGCTTGGCAACAGGACCTAAATCCAGGGTCATGGTGTGTGCATGGTGTGCACTCTGGTGGCCTGGAGAAAATGGTCTCAAGGTGTCTGGAAGTATGTACTACAGCTGTAGCATGGTTTGGGGAGTTAAAAATTAAGATAGAGAGCCTAAACTGATTTTACAACAATAGGATTTCTTTTCTTTCTCAAAGAGGACCTGACAGCCTTTGCAGGGTCAAAATTTAAATAAGCAACTTCAGAATCCTTCAACATTTTTACAGCATTTATAGTATTTTTTTTCCCACATAGCAGGTACCATTTAATATCAGATACCAAGTCATTTAATAGCTGTCTGAGTGCAAATTCCAGAGTATTTTCGCTTTTATTTCTCATCTTGAACAGCCTAACTTCATTTTAACTTCCATCTAGATTAGTGTCAGTCTTTAGTCTTAACTTTCCTGAATATAATGGAAATCAACAGTGTTGCATAGGAACAAATTACAAATCCATGCAATGACAGACTTGGAACAAAGGTCCTCGTCCTATTTCTCTTCGTTGTGATGGCTGACAGTGCTGTCCTACTGCACTGGCATCTGGAACAAGTGATCTAGGATCAGATTAGCCTGAAAGAAGTGTAACAGGATTTCAAATTAATGAAAACTTAAAAAACCTTCTTTTAGTAGGAACGCTGGCTTGGCACATGCTGATAGTGACCAAGAAACATTATTTAAGGGTTACTCATAATTATTCTCCTGAAAAGGTAGTGTTACAGATATGTAATGTCTGGCATTGCTGCAGTACAACTGCATTCTGTCACACGAGGTTTGCAGATGCCAGCCCTCACATTGCTGTAGATGAACTCCAGTGGCACATATTAGCTGGGGAGTTGGAGAATCTTAATGCAGCACATGGGAGTTTGGGGCATTCTCTCCCTGAGGAATTTGCAGTCTTCACACATCCATGATGGGTTTGCAGGTCTGAGTCACAGCAGTGAGTCATGCTGTCAGCTGGTAATCAGGTGTCAGTCAGTACAGCACTCAGCTTCCAGGCCATCTATGCCTGTCCCCACTGCTTGATCTCCATTTGGCTGAGAGCAGGGGCTGTTTCTAGCCACCAGCTTGGTAGTCCTTGTTACCTGTTTTGATTGGTTAGCAGAGAAATGTCCTAGCTACAATCAGCATCTTCCAGGAACCTTTCAAAACCTGAAGAGGGAAATAGTTAATATTTATGAGGCCAGCCTAAAATAGCTTCTGAAATGGAAGAAAACTTCATGAGGAGACATTTTCCCTAAATTGACAGGAAAAAAAGTCAGGGAACTACTTATTGGCTTTGAAACTCAGTACAAAGAAATGAAATAGTAGCACACCTTAAAACTGCTTCATGTGCTGACTGAGTCTGGGCTGTGTTGCTTGGTTTGCTCAGCTGGCAAAGCTGACATGACAGTTTCACACTCATCAGAATTAGGGCCTAATTCCTTAGGCAGACCACCTCTCTTGGGTGTTGTCTTTCCAAATAAGACTGTAAGCTGATGTAAAAGAATCTGCTACAGTGTCTTTCTACTTGCAAAGGATCACTTGGACTGGAAGTGCATTGTTCTTTCATCCCATCATTTGCAATTTTGGTACTTAATTTAAAATAATAATAGCAGCCCTGAAGTTTCTTGTCAGTGAAAGGCTGTTTGTCACAATGTTGACCTCTGATATGTAAAGGCATTTCAGAAACCAAATGAGAAACAGCCCTGGGCAACCTGCTCAATGTCCCTGCTCAGCCATACGTTGGAGTAGCCAATCTCCAGAGGTGCCTTCCTACCTCAGCCATTCTGTAACTCAGGCAAATGTGGCTCCTCGCTGAGCTGCAGCAGCCATTCTTGTCAGACAGTAAACAGAACTTTTCACAGAAGGCAAGCATGGTCCTTCTTACAAACTCAGTGTCTCTATACTTCTCTGTTACATAAGATTAAGCATGCAAAATTGAAAAACATGCTGTTCCAGAATCACAGCTTGTAGAATACTGAAATCAGTATGCAGCTCAGTACCTGCCTTGAATGCATAAATGGTGATTGGAAATAATTCAAGATGTAGGACAGCAAGGTGTCTGGAATAGAGAGTACCCCAAATGCTGCCTGTGAGATTTGGAGGACCTTATCACAGTGAATTGCTAGATGTTGAGATCCTGTGTAGGATGAATTCTCCTAGACACCCTGAGGAGGTGGTTGGTGCTGTTCTTTCTTATGAAGGGTACCACAAGTTCGTTAAGACCTTAGACAGAAAGGCAAATATCAGGAACGAGATGTATGCATGGCAGAGGAAGAGCCCTAAAGAGTGAGGGAGCTTTAGATCAGGTGGAGATACAGGTGAGAATATTTCATATCAAGAAAAAAACAGGTCAGTTTATACAAGATCAAACCACAAGCTAGTTCCCCCCTCTTCTTGCCCAGATGCAGAGGGACACAGCTTCCACTTGAGTCTGTGTAATAATGCAGTGCACTCCTTCCATGGGGAGCACAAGCCCAGGCATTGGACATGCATTTAGGAAGCTTGCTGTGTAGAGTAAATATCTCATGTTGTTAGTGAATGCATCTTTGAGGGTCTCTGACCATAAGCTCTGTATAAATGTTTCCATAGGGAAGATGAAACTCAAGGAAACCACAGTATCTTAATCAGGATTAGGATGCTAAGAATCAATATGGTTAAACCAAGTAGGGAGACACCTCAGCATATGCTGTAGAAGTCCCCTAATTTTTAAGTTTTAATTTTTCCCACACCTTGGGAAAAATCTTCGTCTGTTCTACACATTCTTATATATAGTCACTAGGTTAAACAAGGCTGTGAGCTATGTTGCTTCTCCCAGAGGTAGGTGGCTTGATGGGAATCACCTTCCACACATAACAGAGCCTGTGTGGTCAACACCTACCATACTCATGCAGACACAAGTGGGTCTTAAGCTTCTTTGATTTCGCGCAGAGAGGAGCCCCTCCTTTGGCTCAGAAACACCCGTCCCAGGGTGTTCAGTTATCTCACTGGAGTGGCACTGTTTCTTATAATCTACTTTTGGAAGGAATTTTATATTCTGGCACTTATATCACCAGTAGCATTCCTACTTTTTTCCGTCTGTTCACTCAGCTGTTTTATTTCACCCTGGTGTGAGGTTTCAGGAAGGAAAACACAGGCTTTTCACAGGGGTTACAACTTTGCACTTTCTGCTTGCCTGTGAAGACGAAATGAAATGTTTGACTCCAGAAGTGTGTTTTAGCAGCTTAATAAAACAAAAGGTGTCGCACTCTTGACCACCTTGAACAGTTTCAGAATCTGCTGGCAGAGTTGTGTGCCCTTCAGCCAGCCCCAGGGAGGCTGAGGAGAGTCAGTGGCTGCCTCTGCCCTTCTTGGTCTGTGTGTGCCTGCACATAAACCAAGCACTAATGCTTGGAAATTTTTCAAATATACCCTGTGGCTCATTGTGTGAAGTGAGGCTGTTATTGCTGCTTTAGCTCATTAACATCGCCTTTGTGTCACCCAGTCCAGAGATCATCAGTATATTGTCTATTGGAGCTGCCTCAAACATATTTTTGCCATAATAATCAGTCTAAGGATATCCTCTAAATCAGTTATCCATTGCTCTTGGGCTCTCTAAAGTACATCATCTGTTAGTATGAGAGCCTCTGCTTCTGCCTCTAGCAGTTGTCATAATGGAAATATCTATTAATTGACTAATGCAGATGAACGTATTCAAATGTTTCAGATGCTGTTATACACATATTTTGCCATATGAAAAAAAATCTAAAAATCATCAGCAGTCCTAACCATGTCTTATCTTTCATGCACAATTCAAACTGGTAAAGTATTTCTGACCTCGTACCTTCCATAACATCATTGTCTGATCCATAAATCTTTGCAGATGCCTGGAAGAACCTTTCTTCAGTGCCACTGCTTTCTTTACATTCATATTCAAGCTTAACTTTGTTTTTTCACACTCTTGAGGTCCTGATAGGACAGGAGAATTTGGTTTTGGACAAAATCATGACATCCTGACCTATTCCTTTAAAAAATTAATCATATTAATGTTCTCTATTTTTCTTTAGCATTTCTGCAGCTTTTTTTTTTTTTTTTCAGACACCAGCTCATGTTGCTGCAGGAATTTCTCTTCTGGGCTTGTGCTTCACTTTGAAGTCATGCCTTTGTAGGTTTATGATCATGTGCACAGTCTAGATGGTTCAGAAGCTTAAGATTTGTCAAAAATATCCCCTAAGGTTTGTAATCTATTTCAGCTATACTGCACAGTATGTACTGACATCCAGTGCCAGTGGTAAATTCTTTTCTATTTGAGTATAATTTTCCTGTGATAGTTCTATGCTCTCAATCCTTATGCCCCCGAAGTGTCTTCTGTAAAATACTGTTTTGTCCACTATTTACAGCTTATCTACCTTTTCAGTGTTGTGACCTGAATTTCTAGGAACATACCCTGGAACACATCCAGTGAGTTTGTTGCTGCCATTTATTTGTTTGTTGTTGCAGTTTAAAAATGATGCAGCCCCTGTCTTCTCACAGTTCTCATCAAATTTTCCTAATAAGATGCTATTTCTATTTTGGGCTTCATATTAAGGATCTGTATAAATCTGTTAACAGATAAACTATCATGTTTGTTATAGATTCTAATTTTTCCAGCAAGAAGTTAGAGATTTGAGAATGCTTTATTGTCTTCATCTTGTTTGAACAGGTCCAGAGGTATTTTTTCCTAAGTTTTGGACAAAGCAACTCACACAACACCTACTTTTATTCTGCTGTGATTCAGTTTTAGATGGCACTCCATCTTAAGAGCTGGGCCATTAGGGTTTTTTTGAGTGTCTCTAAATACTAGGTTGTCAACAGCAAGGACTTCTATTCCACTTAATATTTCACTGTACCTTTTCTGGACTTGTGTCATATGAGTGTAGGAAAAGGTATATTCAGGGAGAGTTGTCTTCCAGACAGACAAAATACGTGTTTCAATTCCTTCCTCTTCAGATTGTCCAATCTGACACGGTCCCAAAGCAGACTTTAATGGCTGAAGTGGGCACATATGTGGTGTCCTTTAGGCTGGTTAGACTGTAGCTGGACTGTAGGGAAGAAGAAAGGAGAAATGGGACATTTGGCCCAAGGATGAAGTCTTGTAAAATCACATAATCTAGCAGAAAAAGGGAGAAGTCTGGGTGCTGCGCAGTAGCTCAGGCTCAGCAGAGACCCTTAGTTCTGATACTTGATTTTGGTAGCTACAGAAGGCCCATATTCCCTTATCTCACACCAGTGTTGGATATCCCAACTGCTGAGGTTCCCCATTTTTCACTTATGCTCAACCATATGTTGCTACTATCCCCTGTCTCACTGCATTTAGAAGTCTCTGAATCCCTGGAGCCAGGGGGCATCAGGCATCCCTTAAACAGATTCCTCAATCTTTTCCGCTGGAAGGCAAATTCTCAGGCATCCAATAGACTATTTTATATAGTTATCATTAATAATAGTTATCATTATTCCTGAAGCTAAGACAAATAATCTTAGGAATGGCTCTTTTATCACAGCTATCAGACAGGCATCAAGGCTTGTCCAAATGTTTCCATCTAAACCTGCATTTCCCCAGTAGGCCTTTATGACATTGTCAGCCTTGCTGACAAAAGCTATATGGATGTTGTGGCTTAGATTCAATATTCTGAGTTATTCTGCCCATTCTGGCAGGGCAGTTCAGGTTACAACCATGAGGCTTATGTACATTTTCTCATACTGCATTGCAGCAAAAGTGCAAGTGGCTGCACTGTTGCTAAATCTTCCATCCCCTCCTGCAAGGACCTGAACTGTGTTTTTCTCTCTGCCTATTCCGTGCAGAAGCCTTTGCTTCTGCACTGTATTTATTAATTTCCTTATCCAACAACAGACATTACTTGCTTCCTGTGACTGTGCTCTGCCAAATGCATTCATTCAACTGCTTTTTGTACCTTGCTGTTGCTTCCATACTTCTTTTTTTTTTCTTTCATTTATTTCTGGCTATATGGCTTTCCATCACATATATATAATTAATTATTATTTTGACCCAGGAAGTAATTTTTGTCTCCTTTCCTGTCTTTGTTCACCCTTATTGTGTCCTCCCTTGTCTGAAATTTCTCTCATTTTTCTCTTAGAGAGGTTTCATCTGACTACTGCAGCTGCTACATTTTGTTCCTTCTATTTATATTTCTTGATTTGAATTCATCTGATGCCCAAGAACCATTTATTTTGCATATATCTTTGCACCTGTCTCTAAAATTGTTCTATTAAGTCCCTCTGTATTACTTTCAGATTGTTTCCTATTTCCTATAGAAAATATCACCTTGCCTATGTCTGAGAAAAAAAATTGTCTCTTTTCCCACAGTTCAATTCTGCTCATCTGATGAACTCTGATTAGACTTTTCTCTAAGTAGCACCTTTCTACTTTCTTCCATACTAACCTCCAAGCTTTGCAGGGACAGCTGCAAACTTAGCATTAAGTAATTTATTTTCATCTACCAAATCCTGAAATACTTTTGTCCTAATCCTGAAGGACTAGTCATGCATCACTAATTAGTTTTTTCTTCCTGTTTTAGGGAAAAGAATTCTCCTTGGCTGTACTGCTTTTCATTTGTGCCAAGTTTAGTGTTTGTACTCTTTCACATCTTTCAAAACATTCCTGTAAGGAAGCAGTATGGTTTGAATTGCCAGATTATGAAAAAATAAAAACAACATACTTGTGTGCACATAGCATTTCCAAAAGAACACAATTTAGTGAAATCAAGATGTAGTTTAAGCAGCATTAAGCAAGTCAGTTCTCTTTTAACAGGACTCTTGGCTCCTTAAAAATTTCAGTTCTTAAAATAAGAGTAAAAGCAGCTCAAACTTAATCTCAAAACCAGTAGTCCCCAGTAAACTCATCACAGTTACACTGACAATGTATCACTAGTTTAAACAGTGATTAAGGGGCAGCTTTTTTTCCAGAGAGATGGATGAGACAAATTCCAAATTCTCTCAATGTAGCTTATTTAGGAAACATGAAAGTGTGAGCTGAGCAACTTCACTGTGGAGTATGATGCTTGCTGTTAAGATGATGTAATGGCAGGAAAATAGCTCAGATTTCCCTGTAGCTGTAGTAGTAGTCTGTACAGCTGATTTCCAGGTTGTCAACTTTAATGAAGTTGAAAACATGCTGACAATTCAGTAATGTTTTTTTTTTCGGCTGTGCAAATGCTGCGGCAACAGATTACAGCAGGATTGTAAGTACTTAACAAGAGCATTACAAAAGAAAATAATAATTGGGATGAGAGATGAAAAGAGAAAAAACATGGAAATAAATTAATGTAATGAAAGAAAACTTTCATTACTCTAAGATTTATAAGTACAATAGCAGAAAAAGTAGCCCATGGTGTATTCCCCTTAGTGTTTCATGTACAAGATTTAAAGCTATCTTTCTGCATTTTTTTGCATTAGGAAATAAAAAAGAAGCAAACAAATTAATTTCTGCTAATTGTAACTGTTAAACAGAATGACATACCAAACATTTCAGTGAATGCATTTTGAATATATGTCATTATTCTGAATTTCAGCATAGCCGATAGTTTGCTAATTTTCTGGGAATTATGTATGCCTTGGAGATCTACAAGTTTGTCTTGAGGTCAGAAATTATCATCATCCAAGCACAAACCTCAGCGTTGATTTGCAGTAGAATTTTAAAGCAAAATTTAGTTAAATCTATTTCTGGTTTCATGGAGGTATTTTCATTTCAGAAAGCTGAATAAAAAGTTCAGTGCAGGATTCAAATAACACATCTACACACAAAGATTTTGGAAATAGCTGCAGAAATTGTGCGAATGTGTGTTTGTCTGTTTGTGCATATGTATGTGTGTTGTGGGAGAGTCAATTCATTAAAGTATTGCAAATTATTTGTCTATCAAGAGTATAACTCATGTCTCACCTCAGTGCTGTCCAATACTCATTCAATTGTACAGATCTTTTGAAGGTTCGCAAAATGAAAAAACTTATCCTGAGCATGGATATAGATCCAGTGTCTCTCTTCTAGCTCCTGGAATAACAAGTAAAGTAGATTTTGTCTATAAGAAAACTTAGGATATCTACACCAGTTTACCAATACCTCTTTTCTTGGTCCCTTGATGATGCTACTGATGAGGTAGCAGGGACAGATACCTTCTCTCAGACCTTCCTAGACTACCTCTACCATTGTGGATCTGATTTGAAGATAGAAAGCATTCTTGGAAGCAGCTGAGTAGTCCAACAAAGAATATGTGGCATTATTTTCCACGTGCAGAAGATAGCTTTCATTCCAATTAATAAAATAAATGGCCTACAAAAAATTAGCTTTGCCTTTGTCTAAACTTCTCAAAAGAGCTGCCACCCTGCACCTAAGCAGTTTCTACAAGGACCCAAAAAAAATCAGAGCAGCTGTCCAGCCATGTATGCATCACATTAGTAGGTTTAATCAGATTCTACATCAACTGTGCAATGGCAAGTGCAGCAGAATCCTCCATTCATTTCTAGGCAGTTGCAGTGTAATGAATTATGAAGTAACTGGTTGTACATATTTCAAAATGTCCCAGATGTCTATCAATGACACCAAAATGGAATTCAAACAATTTTTAAAAATTCAGACCTATTTTAAAAAATAGGGAAGATGTTTTACAGAAAATGTTTTCTAAGATTAAAAGAATGGTCAATTTGGAACATAAGTGCAAGAAGAATACCATACAGAAGGCTCTTGATAAATGGTGTTTATATGAATGCTAACAGTTTTCTAAGCCGCATTTCCCATTTTCCATTTTAAGAGTGCTAATATTTACAGGAGAAAGCTAAATATTCTCCTTCCATCCAACCAAGCTACTACACAAGTCACCATGCAAGGAGAGTTTAAACTTCTGGCTGTAGTCATTTGCCATTAATTATACACAGCCATACTATCTGACGCCCTGTAAACAACTATTTTAAAAACAACATCAGCAGTAAATACATTTAAATCCCAGAAAACCTACAAATACTTTGCTTAGTGTCAAGGAGTTTGATTTGCAAAGGAAACAGTTGGTACTTATCTGTAAATCTGTTTAGCGGGAACAGGCAGGCCGCCATTTCAAGACTTGCTCAACAGTTTGATATTCAATTTATTTAACCACTTGGGATATTGTGGTAGGGAGAAGAGAGCTTTTCTGGGCTTTCTGAATCATCCATCCACACGGCAAGCACAGGTGAATGTGGGACATGCTGGTTCAATGCCACCATGTCATCAGCCTCTGGAGGAGCAGCTCCCATAATCTCTGCTCTCCCATAACCTCTGCAGCAGCCCATAATCTCTGCTCTCCCATAATCTCTGCAGCAGCTCATGGTCTGGAGCTCAACTCCAGTGAGGAAGATCTACAGCCTCCATTGTGTCCAGTGCCACCTCACAACCATCCTTAATCACCCAGTCTCCCCTCTTCCCTTGGTGAAAGGGAAGATACTTTGGGTCAGGGTACAGAGGCAAGCTCTGTACTTAGTCTGCTGGATTTACAGTGCAATGCCACATTTACTCTGGCCTGTGCATCTGCAAGTTGTAATATTATTGGAAGAAAATAATTGTTATTTTAGGAGTAATCCAAGAGCCTGCTTACAAATGCATCATGTTCAGATGCTCTGAAATTAGTACCTCCTGATACTCTGTCCTTGAATACATTTCCAAGCAATGGCTCCTCACTAGTTTATACATGATTATTCTACAGTTTATAGAGCCTTTGGAGAACTCATTTTTTAAAGGGCTTAGGCATACCTCAGTAGGAAAGAGCTGCCATGTCATGTTGCAGCTCAGGTTAAGTAATATAAATCAGTCAGGTTTCTGACCAAGTAGACCTCTGTCATATTCCTTGGCTCTGCATGAGTTCTGAATTTTCTGAGCAAAGACTACATAGTTGTGATCTACTTTTACTTCTGCCTTCTTATGAAAACTTCTGAATTTGTTTTAAATAAACTGGCCTGTTGGAAGAGATCACAGTTCTACTAGATTCTTGTCAAGTAGATAGGTGGGGTTTGGGTCGGAGGCATTTCTAGATAGACAGCTGACTAGGACTGAAAAGAAATTGAGGGAGTGGCTAACACCACCCTTCCATTTGGCATCTGCACTGAAGACAGACACTAAAACCAGGTTTCATCATTTCTCAGAGAGCAATGATCAACTCCCTGGGTGTCTGAGACACCAGACATTATGTAGTGCCTGAAAGATACCGCTGGAGACTGTTTCTGTGGCAGATCTCTGGATCTGGGCACTGTATTGTGATAAGCACAAGAGTGGTAAGCGCTCATTGTAAAATACATTATGTACGTTTTTTTATATTTCCATCATTTGCATGTTTATTTCAATAAAATATTATTGAGGACATTGTTGATGATTTGATGATTTGATTCCTCACAGCAACAGTATGACAAAATGCTTATAGAAACCCTCAGATCAGTACAGTTTTGCTGTCTGCCATCATCCATATTTCTCTTTCAGTTGTAGTGTTTCTACATTCCTCTGTTCCACTGAACATGCTTTTTTAATTGCACCTAGCCACTTCCTCAGTGTCTTATTCTGAATTCTATTCTGTTGTTTGGCTAACCTGATCCAAAAAAGGATATTACAAAAAAGAAAAAGAAAAAACCTAACAAATGTAGGTATTCCCCATGGATACCTCCTTTATTTTTCTGAGATTTGAGGTCAGATTGTTATTATTGTTTTTCATCTTCCTTTGTCTTCCTAGGTATTTACATTTATTCCCAGTATCTACATATCTCAACAGTATTTATGCTATCAATCCCATTGCTGCATGGGAGATAAAAAACTCCCCTGGTGCTTCAATTTGTGGAGCACAAAAGTTGTTTTCCAGCCCCAAACAACAGTTCAGTCTGTGTATCAATCTCAAGTTTTAGGAGCTCTGTTCCAGTCCTGAGTTTCCGCCAAGAGACAGTTACAACCTTTGCTTCTCACTTTAGATTATTCACTAAGTTGTTAAATGATATCAGTCTGCAGAATCACCATGAGCCTTTGGGTCTGAATGAGGTACATCCATATTTACTATCACCCTTTGATTATGGCATTGCAGTCAGCTTTCAGTCTGCATGATAAGTTTCCCTTTCCAACTCAATTTGAATTAATTTTGAGATTACAATTTTGTGCGACACTATAATTAAAGGTGTGAGTGCAATCCAAACACAGACATCTACAGATTTTTCCTTCACTCATGAATGTTGCAATTCTATTTTTAAAAGCGGTTAATGACTGTGGCAGAGTGAATTCCTTCCAGACTAAGTTTGCTTGTAGCTTGTCTCTTTTTTATAAAAGAAGAAGGCAGGAGCCAGACCCAGCAAGTATAAGCAAAAGACATTAAGAGTGCCCTGCAAAATAGTCTAATCAGCCCTTTGTACCTTGTGTATTAGGCACAAATAAAAGGATCTGCTCCTGTTGGTCTTCTTGTACCTTCTTTGGGGGGTTTGATGTATTTTATCTAAACTCCATCAAAAAATCTTAATCCTGATCCCTAATGGTTTTTTTTTTTAGAAGAGCTAAAAGTATCTTATCAGCTCTTCCCTTGCTTTTCTCTAACAATCACACAGTTACAAAGGGAATGAGACATGCAGCAGAGGGATTAACTACTTTGACCTGAGGGAAAAAGCTGTAGCATTACAGGTGAGATTGTAATACCTGCCTCTTCTCAAAAGAGATATCATGTCTGCTCACCTTCCTGATTGCATGTGATAGCTTCACATTATTCAGAGGATCAGTAATTCCTGGGATTCTCCCACTGTCACCTTTTCCTTTCCCCATCTCGTTCTTCATAAGGTATATTCCCATATACAGGATTAACCTAGAAAATGTATTCTGTCAATAGCCTCAATCAAGGTGTCCTTTTCAGCTGAGAATAGTGCTAAAGAGCTTGATCTGAAATTACGGTAATAAACAAAATCAAGGCAAATCATGATTGGATCAGAGTTTTCACAGAGAAAATTGACATTGCAGGCTATATTTATAATTTTAATTAAAGAATCTTAATGCCTACTATTACTGATGCTCTTTGTCAGATCTGCCAGTTTCTTGTTATATCATTCATTCTTTATAACTAAGAAAATATTGAATCTGTGAAAATGTGATCTTAAGACATAAAAAGTGCATAGCACTGAGTACAGAAACATTCTACTTACTGATCAAAAATGCCATAAACAGCTGTGGTTCTTGCTAACTGCTGAGTGCCATCTACTGCCGAGAGAGTAGAAGCTGAAGGCATTTCTTGCAAAATGTACACTTGCAACGACCTTCAGCTAGCCAGCACAAGAGAGAGAAACCACTGCAGAGCCTCTGTGGCACTTCTGCTGAGCTTGGGCTTTACGTCTGCCCCTCTTCCTGGACTCTGAGGATTTCTTGGGAGCTGCAAGAGGCAGGAGCTGTCCTTGTGCTCACCTTATGCCTTTGTTTAGGCTCATTCTCCACTCGATTCCTAGTAGCAGTTCTCCCTTATACTCAATGTCAATAGGGAATGGAGTGGTCCCCCAGGGTCCATGTCAGATGGCAGGAGGCTTTCCTCACCACACACTAGAAAGACCTATAGCCATCTATCTATGCCTAATTTCTCACCCAGTATTCTCATAGCCAGGAAGGCCACTTATGGGTATTAATCAGTTCCTGAAAACAGGAAACCTATTTAAACATCTGCATGTGAGCTGGCTTTCAGTGGAATTTAAGGGTTCAGTACTTTTGCTGAAATGCTCAAGCACAAGAGTCAAGAAATACAACCAGAAATGTCCCACTGGCCTCCAGTTATTCTTCCACAAGGGCATGGGCTTCTGCAGCTCATATGTCATATTTGCCAAACCACTGAGGGCATCTAAAGTGACATTAGATTCCTGTGATCTGACAGCTGAATCAAGGCACTAGACAATATCATGCATGGAGATTTTGGTTGACTTTTTTCCCCAAACAAAATACCTGTATTTGTTCTGTTCAATGGCAATCAGTATAACTCTGACAACAGTGAAAGTTGAGGCACCAAGCTCATGTGATATTGAATTTAGATGCCTCCATCAGGAGCTGAGCCTTAGCTCATGTGTCTATGCCATCCAGTCACTCAATGTAATGCCACCTGTTCAACACTTCCATTTAATTCTTTCCTTGACACCTCCATGTTATTGTTGCCCTGATTCTGATCAAAAACAATGAAAACCTCCATGAAGTTGTTAAAACTTCCCATCTGAAAGGTTTTATTTACCTAGAAACAAGAGAGAAAATAAAAGGTTTGCAAAAATAAACATAAAGGCTGTGGGATTTCTGGTTTACATTTGTAAAACATTGTTAGGAGCTGTTCAATTCACAGCTCTTCTTTTCTGTCTCCATCACATTGCAGGACCAGTTTACTGTTGCTGGAGGTAGTCATTAGTATCAGAAGGCTATAGACAGGTAAGCAGTTGTTTGACCTAAGTGAAGAGATCAAGGAACTGGTCTGGATTTTAAATTATAAATTTCAGAGCCAAGAGACTGTTTTGCCATTATGTAAGGAAGCATTCAGGGACTCAGTTCTTTGGAAAGTGTAAGTTGTAAACTGGGAGTGAATGTGCATGACTCTGTTGCTCTAATGTCTGTGCTTTTGTGCATAACTTTTCTTTCTGAAGCAAAGCTATTGCTCCCAGAGTGTTGTCAAATAAGTTAGACTACTCAGGTACCCACAGAGACACACAAGGCAGCAGTTCAGGGCAGAATCTGAAAGAGCACTGCAAGTCTCCTGTGAAAGAAAGATAGTGATAGACATTGAACAGGGAGTGCAGTCTGAGAGACCAAGAAAGATCAGAAGAACAGCTTAACCTGCAGCATCTAAATCCATGCAGAAAATCAGCATGGAGGCAGGAGAAACAAGGCAAGGGCACAGTCAGCTAAAACTCTGCAATAGCTAAACCAAGCATCCTCAGAGCAGGAACAGCGTAGTAGATGAGATCTCCTTGTCCTTCAATAACCCAAGTGATTAAAAAAACCTGGTCAGATTGTGTTGCTGCCAAAACATGCTGTCTCTGAACCTTTTCTCTCACAGTTAGACCTTTTCTACTAATTGAAAACTGTAATCTATTCATGGCTACCTTATTCCCACACAATCTGATTGTGTGCAGCAATAAAATACAACTGATACTTCTTTTCTGAGCTTTTAACCCTGCTCCTGTCTTTGAATCACATTAGAGATTCTCAGCAGGTATGAGAGTCCCGTTGAGACAGACACCCCACTGGGACCATACATAACAAAACCCTGTCTCCAAGGTATAGCTATGTGCTGCACACATTATATATTTTCTCAGGCCAGGGTCAAAACAAGCAGTTGCCAAAGCTGAATTAGTCTTGCTAATGAGGCTTTCATTCCAAGAAAATAAGTGAAAGTGATTCCTCATATCTCTCTTCCCATATAATAGCTACTTTTGTGTAATGATCAGAGTAAAATATTGTTAGTGATTCAGAAAAATGAAGTAATAAAAGGACTTGAGTAGCTTGGAGGGCAGAGAATGCATTGAACTTTGAAAAATACTTAATGCATCCATAAATAAGCCAAGAGAATATGTAGAGTCATGTAGACTCTCATAAGGAGCACTAAGAAGAGGAGAGTAATGACTCATAAGAAAATAAAAAAACAAGAAGGATAAAAATACATATTTGCTCTACCCTTCCCCTCCCCGTCCCAATCTCATAAATATCAGGAGGGGGTAGTAGAATTTTTACCCTCCACAAAAACCCTGCAGTACTTATTTGGCAAATGAAATAGTCTTTAAGATGTTCCTAATGTGACATTTCATTGTTATGCACTTTTTTCAATATGATGATTTTTAATTAATTTCATTAAGTAAAAAATATATAATGCATAAAATATCATTTTCTTTGAATACCTGAATTACGAGTTAAATTTGTTAGAAACATTTAAATGATACTGTAGTTTTTGAGTTTACAGTGTTTTTTCTCCCAAAAAGGGATATTTAAAAGCAGTATTTGAACAACTCCAGGCTCCCAAAATCTCGTGCCTTCACTAAAACTGAAATTTTTCTCCTATCTACTTTTTCTTCAGTTACAGCATAGAAAACAAGAAGAAAACATTGGGAAAAGAGAGGAAGGAAAACCATAAGAAATATGATAGGAATTGATATTGACAGGGGAATCCCTGAGTTCCTATCCTTCCTTTGAGCCATCTCTATTCATGTCATTCATGCCTGTATGTTACACAGTATGAAGTCAGTGAGCAGCCCTTGGAGCCAAGAAGGGAAAACATAGGGTTATCCCAGCTATTCTGCTACAAGAGTGCTCTCTTTATTTTCTGATTCTTGTGAAGCACTTTTTATTTCATGGGAAACAGAGTAATTTCAGCAGGAGGTATTTAGATTGTTATCACCATTATGCTACCACTCATGCCTGGGACAGATATTGATAGATGAGATGGGAAATTAAAAACTCCATTCCAGGAAACTCAAGAGTTCATGCCAAGTTTTTGTTTAAAAACTATTAATTTAAATCACATTCTCCAAAACACTTTCTACTCCAAATACTAACCATAACATCACCGAGCTCCAGACAGAATTCTCAGGGCACATGGTACAGAATAGGGCTGGGTCCTGGCAGGAAGCAGTAGGAGGATCCCCCATCTGGGAGACTTGTGGCTGGCAGACTGGCCAGCTACTCACCCAAACAGAGTGTGGGGACACTTCCACTGTTGCAAGCGGGCAGCAGAAGTGTCAGGTCACCTATCACAGCAACAGCTTCCAGTCATAGCAGCTTGCTTGTGGCGGGGCGCACTGGCCATTAGAATCAAATTATCTTTCATTTCAAATCAACCATTCGATTTGATTGTCACCATTGACACTCGGGACAATGCATGGGTCAGCAGCAGTGATAAACCAGTTACCAACAGGCAGTACATGACAACTTCTTCACAACCTCTACAGCTTCCTGAAAGGTCTCTTTGCAGCTTTTCGTACAGATCCACATGTGCTAATCATGGAGTCACTGGTGGACAAAATGGGACAGGACAGAGCCAGGATAGCTGACACCAGCTGACCAAAGGGATATTCCACACCATCTGGAATCACTCTCAGCAAAAAGCTATTGGGAAGGTTGGGTAGGGGAAACTCCCTGGGGACTTGCTGGGCATTAGTTGGTTATCTTTCCTATTTTACTTTCATTATTATTATTTTCCTATTTCACTATCATTATTTTTAATTTGCCACTATTAACCTCCTTTTATCTAAACTCACAGATTTTCTCCCTTTTAACTTTTTCTTTTTCCCCCAGCTTGCTGAGGGCTGGGGCAGGGGAGTGTGTGAGCAGCTGTGTGGTAGCTGAAATTAAACCATGACAGTTCTTTTGGTGCCCAACATAAGGCTCAAAGAGTTTGAGATAATAGCAGATTACCAGAGTGTATTAGAAAGGATTTCTATCTATTGGCAATTGCAGGTCACAACATTGATTCATATGTTCTCAATATTAGTTTATCAGATCTGTGCCATGCAATTTTTTGCTGTAGATATTAAAGCTTGGATTTGGCTTCTTCAATTTGCTGTGCTCTGTAGTAAGTAGTGATATTTTGACTTGAAGGTTTTTTTATTAAAACACTGGCCTGGAGCTTAATCTGATATTTTGGGCCCTGTAATGAAGTCATTACTGTACTTCGGGTACCATCTCCTGGAGACAATTAACAATTCTATTTTTTCCTGTAAGAGGCTTTTGTGAGGTAAATACAGAGAAGCACCTTCCCTGCCTTCTTCTGTGGTGTTTTATCTTTCATTGCAACAAATTGCCAGCATCTTGAACATCATTGGATAGTTAAAATAGTTCTACTGGCATTTCCTGGGAATATTGCTTTGGTTTTGTTTAAGATTAATGAGCAATTTAGAAGACTCAGTCTCCATGAGAGAATGATCATGAGGTGCATAGCATGTAGAAGAATATGGGCAGGTATCTAGAGAATTTGTCACCCCAATGGTCTGGAACTTCACTCCCAAACAATGACAGGATGATGGTGAATTGACAGAATTTTGGAAAACAAATATTGTGGCTATTCCATAGTGGCACAATTAACAACGCTATGATGGGCTCTGGCCAGGATCTGCAAAACTCTGCTTAATATCTGCAGCATTCTCTGGAAGAAGAAATAAAAACAAACAAACAAACAAACAAACATTATAGCAAACAGTTGGTAGTGACAATTTGTTTATGAGTATTAAAAATGTCTTTATAACTATCGAGACAGTAATGATGCTTACAGCTCAGGTGAAGACAGGTCTCAACATGCATCAACATCAAATTATCAACATTGATAATTTGTGTGAAAAATTCCTCCAAAAATGGTTAAATTATAAGACCATTACAAATTCACATGTACAGTAAAGACTATTTTAAACCAAATAATATGAATATTCCACCTGCAGCCGTTATGTCCTATCTTCTTGTGGCTTTTCCCTATTTACCAGATTATTTTAAAAATGTACTCAGAATGGAAACCCTTTTTTCCATTTTGAGCTATGGCAACAGAATTGTATTTCTCAGCAGTTTCTTTGCAGTTCCTCTACAAAGATTTTGTGATACATAAAAAACAAAAAGATGTTATTTCACATCTCTTTTCCATATACTTTCTTATACATTTGTTCTTCTTCCACTCTTTTGTTTCCTCAGTTCGGTATAAGGGACAGTGCTGTGAAGGGTAGGTGCCCCCCTTGTTAGGAGGAGCGTATGTAACTATAGAAGTCTATCAGTCTGGTTTGGGCTGAGTAGTATTGAAGCAAAGCTGAGGCTACCAAGCTAAGAGTTAAGGTAGTGCTGTAGCAGTAGCATATATTGTTAGTTCTAACAGTTGTTTGCAAGAGCTGAGAAGGCACATGGCACCAGCTCCTCTGCATGTATCTGTATGCCACACACGCATATCTCACAATACCAGTGGGACAATCAGTAGCGTAGCACACTGGGATGAAATGTGCACATAAGAAAATCTTCATCCAGGGAACAGAAGGCTCCACTGGTTATTGGCTGACCAGGATTTTGCCATGATTGTGCTGCTTCTTGCACTGCCTGGGTGAAGGAAGCCACATTGTCCATAGGTGACAGAGAGGGCAGAGGTGGCTTTTGAGGAAGAGCCATCAGTACAGTAAATGCAACCATTTCAGTTTCAGGTTTTACCTAAGGAATGATAGCTTCACTATTAAATCTCTGGTTTAATCGCTAATTCTACTAGGAAAGTTCTGAATAACCTTGGAGTGACACTGAGAAATTAAATCCTGATCTCAGCTATTTTAATGTTGCCACCACAGACAAGACATTCAGCTCTTCTCCAAGCAGACTTCCAAAGGTGTTTAGAAACCCCAGGGTGAATGCTGGCATTTGGTAGACAGACAAATAAGCATACACAGGTTCTAATAAACTCCCTTTTAAAATTAAGTACTGAGCTTGCTCAGGCATTTCTGAATAACACAGCAGGTGATGATCTGTATCTTCATAAGTATTTTAATAAATGTAGCTACTTCTGCCTCCTTTTTAGCTGCTCTCTTTAATAGTACTCCCCTAACACACAGAAGTGCAACAACTCTAAATTCACTACTAGCTACAAACTGTTCAAACCTGAAATACTGAGGAAACTTTTAAGTCCCTGCATAACTATGCAAGAAACAAATGTTATAGAGCTGACTAAATTGCTGAATTTCTTGCACTGATGATAAATGCACAGGAGAGGGGGCTGTAGGACTAGACTGATTTTCACTAAAGGAGACACGCAAAGCTGAACATAGGATGATGACTAGAGGATTATAAGAATAATGAGAAAATAGCTTTAATGTCAGCTATTTTTTAAATGTCTCTAAACAGTTTTGTAGCTAGCCTTACAGACCTCTAACACCAATGGATGCTCTTAATCTTACCTGTATATTCCAACTGCAGAAATATGTCTTACAAAGATTCTTGACTGCTTTGTGTAACATAAAATGCCTTCTGATTATGAGATCAGAATGGCATAAGTGTTAGTCCATGCAGAAGAAGAAGCCAGGTGGAAAACTGGAATTGCTGAGACATGTCAGCTTGAAAAACAGGAATTGGAGAGCAATCAGGATAATTTTACATTTGCTCAGGAGAAGCATGGAGTTTAGAGATAAAAAAGAAAAATATATTTCCTGCCTTAATATATCCTTGTCCCTTTATTGTGTGCACAAGGTTTGCTCCAGGTTGCTTCTCTTTAGACTTTCTACAACTTTACTTGCAAGTGGTGTAGCAGTAACGGCTGCATCCCCCAGAAGTTATCACTTTCTTAACACTACCCTCATCTGATTACAGTGACTCAAACTCTGCACCATGAGATAATTTCCTGAAATATATTCTAAAACCTGAACCAAAAAGATTACTTCTTCAGATTTAAACACAAAAATCCACTATAAAGTCTTCCTTGTGTATAAAAGAAAGTTCTCAATAATGTTTACCTGGAGTATTTATCATGTCTTTACACTTTTCCAAAACTGTAATATATGTGCTGATGTTTTGTTTCCCATATGCAGGGCACTTCATCTAGGTCAGACCATTTGTTTTCTTAAACTGAGCTTTGGGAGCCTGTGTCTTCTGCAGTGCACAACTTGGAGGCTAATGCAGCTATGGCAGAGCATTTCAGATGTCTCTGGTGCCATTACCAGAGTTAAAATCCATACTACAGATCCCTTTTGTCAATACTTATGATGTGTTTGGACCAGCATACTCCAAAGCAAAGACACTCTGTCTTTTAAATCAGAAAAGGAAGAAATGTATATTTCTTTTGCCCTAGGAAACCAACCGCACAGATTTTTTTTTTCAGATTTTATTGCTTTATCTTATATGGTAATGAGAAACTGGTGCTTTAGATTGAAGCAGGTGGCCAACAGCTAATTCATGGAAGTATTTTACATTTTTGTTCTAACTCAGAGCGAAAACTTAATTTTTTTTTACCTTTTTTCTTAGAGAACAGTATTGACTTATTGTTGCTTTTCAGCTGACCATTACATTTTTCAGCCTGTGCATACTTATAATACAAATGTGTAATTGTGAGACAGAGAAATGGATATTTAGCACCAGTAAAATTCTGTGCATGGCAAGGTAAACCTGGATTTGCTGTAGAGACCCAAAGAAGTGAAGAAAAGTGGGCTCCTCCTACTCCATCCCCAAAAATGGACTTAGAAGAGAGGGAATGACTTATCTTCCTCTTGAAAGGCACTTTCTCCATTGCTTGAAAGAAGGTCAGAACCTGACCAGATGCCTCCCTTTTAGGTGACCAATGTTAGATGAAATTAAATCCCTGGTCAAGGCTAAATCAAACCTCGTTTGGATTGAAAAATTCCCTACATACTGTTTCAATAACCTAGCTACATTTTGGCTCTTATTTTCTTCCCAGGCCCCACTATGAGATGAGACAAGCTATGCCCTGAAAGCCTGACTAAAGCAGATGTCACAGTTATTTTCATTTAAAAATACAGTGGGAGGAGGAACTATATCCAGGTTTTACACAGTAGGTGACTTATTAGATAGTTCACTCAAGAGGTGGGAGATCCACAGCAAAACAATTCAGTAGAGAAGCAGGTAGCTGAAGCTGCCACCCCTTACATTGTGATGACTGTGAGTACAGTTCTCTTGTGCTGCAATTTCAATGAGGCCAAGAGACCACAGAGCATGATTGAGACAATCGACCCCACCACAACAGGATACACACACAAAGATAAAGATCTTTTACCATTATTTTCTCTTGGACATAACTGAGGACTTTGGTGCCACTGTGAGCTGTGACTTGCCTTTTTACGTCAGGATAAGTAAATCCTTTGATTCTTCTGTCTGCATTCCTCAGTTTGCAAAGTGGTTTTGTAAATATGGCACCAGCCTGGCACACTTACACCACTTGAAAGAGTAAACTTCAGACAACTGAAGACACGACAAGCTGTGGCTCTTGCCACATTTTATCCTCACTTCCCAAGACAGCCAGCAGCACTGCTCATCCCAGGGGACTCCTAAAGGCACATGCTAGCTGTCCTGAGCCTGAGCTGGACAGGTGTCACTCTGAAGGGAAGTCTTCATAATCTATGACTGGCTACTGTATATACCAGAATTAGTTGTCAGTTGTCATCTCCAGTTCCTTATTCTTGATTTTAATAAAGTCCAATATAAACAGAAGATGTTTGCAAAAAAAAAAAAAAAAATCTAAATAGCCTTGCAGTATCCAAAAATGGTGCAGAAATCTCTGGCACCTCATCTGTGAGATCCCTAACAGATAGCAGCAAGTTAAGTGAGGCACGAGCTCCTGTATCAGGGCAGCTGGTAGTGTTACAGAAAACAAGGTTCTTTCTTCTCATCTCAGAGGACAGCTCCTGATTCAAGGTAAAGAAAGGCCTGTGTGTCCCAGACAGAGGGGGAAGGTTTGTGTGCCCAAAGTCACAGAGCATGTGCACCAGCACTGCCCAATAGCTTTTGCTGATGTGTCAGCCAGCCTAACTAAAGCTATTATTTCTTCTTCAAATATTGCTGCATCTACATCCTTAGACTATCACAATTACATCAGTGTTTCTATTTGTATAGGATAAAACCTTAAATCATTCCACAAAGAGGGAGAAATTTGTTCTCTGTCTTGGTCATCTTTTGTCTCTCAGTGAAGGCAACCCAGTTCCTTGCCTGCATCTGCATCCAATGGATGCTAAGAGAACATCATGAGAAATTAGAAAGTTTCCTTTTGGAAACACCTGGGTTTGTTTTCCTCCCTCCTGCAAAGAGCAGCTGCTGAAAATTTTAAAGGTCTGTTTAACTATCAGTATTTTGACATAATCCCTGCATTAGGGAGAGGAGGACAGTAAGGAAGTAAGAAGGCAGGAAGGAACAATAAGCACTATGCTACACTATGAGCTTATACTATGCTCATTGTTTATTTTGTATAATGTATGCTGTGTAAGAGTCCATCTAGCCCATTGTGCTCTTGCCAAAATTAGCCATAAAAAGTTGCTCAGCAAAGAGTAAGAACAGAACAAGCATATGCAATGCATACATTTAAAGCTCTTCCAGACATCAATTATTTCCAGCTTGGGGACTTTTAGGGCTAGGTACACCTTCTTTGCAATCTTCTATCAACTTGTTCCAGCTCCTCTTTTTACATCTACTTCCTTTGTTAGAGTAGTTGGGTTCATGTCTCACAGTGGAAAGAATCACCTTTTTACTTTAAACATACCAACTGTGAATTTCATTTGCCTTTTTGCTGCCAGCTCAGCCAGTCTCAGAATTCTTCCTGCAACCCACAATTAGCCCTACTTCCTTAAACAAATTAGGGTAATCTTTAATCTTTGACATTGTCTTAATTATGGTTGTTTATGAATATGTTAAACAGAACAGATATCTGGATGGATATGAACTACATTGGTCAAGTTTTTTGCCTTCAAGGACTGACTTGAAATTTATGTTTCCTACTCCTAAACAGGTTTTTACATCTTCACTTCTATGGTCACTACTTAATTAGTGCATTTTAGACATTTGGTCTGCTGCTAAATCAGATTATATATGATGGTCAAAGTAAAAGCAAATAGTATGCAACCAAGTTTGGAAACATGAGAGCAAGATGTGGCAAATATTATTTCCTAGGCTGTCTCTCCCACTGCTTTCTGCTGAAGAGTAACTTCTGCAACTTCTGACTGCTTCTAACCAGAGTCAGAGAAAGAACATTCTACCTTGATTACTTGGGGAAAACAACCCATAGGGTACCTAGATGTCCACCTACTGAGGTGGTCTGCACACTATCTAGGCTTAAGGAGACATAGAAAGCCCAGGTCTGTTGAAGGATCCACAAAGCAGCATAGCCTGACCGGCACTCACACTGCTTGCACACATGCACGTGCAGCCAGCCGAGTCCCAGTTCCCTGCCACATGCAGCTGCAGGAGAACAGCTGTGCAGAGGTGCCCTGCTGAGCCAACATGCTCTTCTCACCAGGGATGGGCTATGGCCAGAATCAAAAGATGACTCTCCCACACCACCATGGCAGTGACCTTCGGGGGTAGCATAGTCACAATGACTGGACTCTCCCATGGCTTCTTGCCTCACACTTACAACATCTCCCCTCCATTCTCCTTCCAGAGCTCTTCTCTCTTACTGGTGTCTATCAGCTGACAAAATCTTTCGGGCAGCCAGTTTCAGCAGAACTGGAAAAGCTCTAAATAATAACATCATGCCTCTCTGGCTGGCATCCCACAAGTGTATGTTTTTTACTCTAATTTTGTTCCCAGGCAGCTCCTTGTTTTCCTTTGCTTCCCACCCCAAGTGTAAAAGAAAACAAAAGTCATTGAAATTAATTCTAGGCCAGCTGGTCACTGTAAACAGACACCAGCTCTGCTCATAGCCGAGATGCATGAACACTTACACAGGAACAAGCCTAACATCCTTGTATTCTCTCTGGATAGAAAATTCTATCTGCCCAGTGCTCCACTCTACTGCAACCAGGAAAATGTGCCACCTACTATTAAGTGCTCTCTCCTCATCCTCACAGCCTTCCTCTTCCTCCATTGGCCTTTGGCATGGATCCTAGTCATGGTAAAGTCCCCTTTTTCTGGGACAATCATTAGACTGGAGAAGGGAGTCCTCACAGGAAATCTTCTGGAGTGCAAACATGTAAAGAAGATATACAGAGGATATGGGGGTTGCAGGGGAGTGTTTGGAATATGCTCAGTTGGAAGGGACCTATCAGGATCATCAAGTCCAATTCCTGGCTCTGCACAGGACACCCCAAGAATCATGCCATGTGCTTGAGATCATTGTTCAAGCACTTCTTGAACTCTGCCAGGCCTGGTGTTGTGATTATTTCCCTGGAGGGCCTGTTCCAGTGCAAAACCTTTTTCTGATACCCAATCTAAACCTCCCCTAACTCAGCTTCATGCCATTTCCTCAAGTTCTATCACTGGTCATGAAAGTGAAGAGATTGGCATCTGCCCATCTGCTTCCCCTCATGAGAAAGTTGAAGACCACAATGAGATCACCCTTCACTTTCCTGTTTTCCAGGCTGAACAGACCTCATAAGTTCAGTCCTCATAACTCTTCCCCTCAAGGCCCTTCACCATCCTCATGGCCCTCCTTTGGACACTCTCTAACAGCTTAATGTCTTTTTTATGTTGTGGCATCCAAACTGCCCCCAGCACCTGAGGTGAGACCACCCCAGCTCAGAGAAGAGCGGGACAATCCCTCCCTTTCCTGGCTGATGATGCTGTGCCTGAAGCACCCCAGGACAAGTTTGGTCCCCTGGCTGCCCAAACTGCTGATTCAAGTTCAACTTGCCATCAACCAGGACCAATAGGCCACTTTCCATGGGCTGCTCTCCAGCCTCTCATTCCCCAGTCTATAAACACAACCAGGGCTGCTCCGTGCAGAATCCAATACTCGCCCTTGTTCAACTTCATGCAGTTGGTGACTGTCCCTCTCTCTAATTTGTAGAGATCTCTCCACAGGGCCACTCTGCCCTTGAGAGAGTCTATAGTTGCTTCAAATTTCAAATTGTGTCATCAGCAAACTTACTTAGCTTTTTTTTTCTTCTGTAAACACTGCTGAAACAGAGAGCAAAACCCTTGCCTTCGTATCCCTCTAAACACTCTGTGCAACTGAGGGTTTAAAACTCCTACTGGACCAGAATAAAGACACAGCGGGTTGAGGAGGTCTTTAAGGAGGCAAAACAGCTGCTGGTTTTCTTAGCAGGCCCTGTGGTGCTGCTGGAGACAGCTGAGGGGGGTGGGTGCCAAGGCAGAGCCCACCCACACCCCCAGGGTGTGACTGGGTGAGGTGGAGAAGAGGATCACACTGTGCCTGCAGCTGAATGAGGCTTCTTCAGGGGCCAAAACCCAGAAACAGTGCTAAGCCTAAGGCCTGCTCTATTTTCTTGTGAAATCACGTGCTTCAGGCTATTCTAGAGTTACTCAGAAGCTCTTTCGTCAAAAGCAAAAGAGCTATGGGCACAGAGCCTGCAGGGAGGCTCCTCTCTGCAGCACTGGGGACATCTTCTTTACCTCAGCCTCTGTGGGAAAAAAGAAAAAGTTCATTTTGGGAACTGAGTAACAACAACAGGGAGTGAGTGAGTGGCTGTGTAGTGCTCAGTTGCTGGCTGGGGTTAAACCACGACAGTCTCTTGCCAGAAATAGTGCGCAGCCTTTGCACCCTGACTGGCTTTCTGAGAAGAGGACTTGTGCTCAGAGTCCCAGCCATCATATGCTTACCCTGCCCATAAACCCAAGGGAGGTGTTCACAGCCACATTCCTGGCTCTGGTCAGTTCTGCTGGTCCAAGAAGTTATATGCTTTTAGGTATGGTACGAGGTGGGGTTCCTGGGAAACAAAGAGGGACACCACAGTTCTCTGGTCCTTGGGTTTTGATGGGAGCACAAACCGTGTGGGAGCACAAACAAGCCCTGAGAAAAACTCCTGAGACCCCAGTTTTCTTCTACCCGTGCCAAGACAGGTGGGTACTGACAGAGGACAAGCAGAGCCAGTTCTGTAAGTGGCACATTCATGTATGGGCTGTTTTCAGTAAAGAAAAGAGTCTCCCAGTGCTAACAGGAATATTTTTAACCAGGTTGAGAGGAACAGCAGGTAGCCACAACAGCACTGTGATTCCAACTGGACATTTTAATGCACCATAAAGATTGCAGGACAGACACAGATGCTTGTGCCCAGATAGACATGGGACATGGATTGCTCCATCTGTCTAAGTTCATAAAATAATTTGGGATGTATTGATAGTGATTACATTCAAAGTCTTGGCAAAACTTTGAATTACAAATCCAATTTTGATTAATTTTTAAATAAAATAGCAGCATAGCTTAGCAAAAATTATTGGGGGCATTGGAACTAGTGTCCTTCAGATATTTGTACTACTGGTACAAATTGAAACATGGCACAACTACCTCTTGGACTCAATTAGTAAGTTAAGCTCTTTCAAATGCTTAAGTAATATAATGCAGGAGTGTACTATTATATCTCTTTCTTTCCAGGTTTTAAGACAAATTAGGACATATCTACTGGATAGCAATGAAAAATTAGATGAAACTAAGTTCTTTCCTTCCAGTGATGTAGTGATAAATTAGAAAGTTAATTTAAAAGGCACACTAGTTATTTGGTAAATAAAAACTTAGGCGAACATGCCTTTTTGATGGATAGCAAAAAAGAAATAATTTCTTTATTGTTCTGCAGAGTAGATAAAATCCATTTACCCATGTTTCTCCTTGACAACCCCATGGGTCTCCATCTTGGCCTTATATTCAAAATATATTCAGGCATATTTATTACTAACTTTTTATTTCTTATTCTGCGGATAGAACTACACAGTGCCTGAGTTTAAGAGCTTTACTGAATTTCTGAGGGGATGGAAAAACTGACAGAAAATACAGATTAATCACTGCTAGGTCTCTTCCAAATAATTTTGCAAAAGGGTTCAACATTTCTGTCACCAAATGAACACAGAAGCCAAATGATTTGAAGTATCAGTCACTCTGGGCGTCCACTAATGTCAGTGTTCCTGGAAAGTCATTTGACTAGCTCTTTTAAACTGGTTGTTTTCTTTGTCCCTGAATGGAGCTTCTCCTTTAAATAAAATAGTAAATAATAATCATGATGGTTCTTTATAAAATCTTCTAAAATGAAATATTTAGGTTTTGCTCTCTTGTGTACTTTTGGGGATGTTTTGCTGGATGTATGAAGTGGGAAATCCCCCACGAAGCAAAACACACATCAGGGCTAAAGAAATCCTGAGGATAAATGACTGAAAAACATCTACCTAATTGATACTTCATCATAAAATGCACTTATATCAGAAAAATAAAAATGGAAACCACCCCCATCTCTCTAGACCTGTAAAAACTCAGGGGAAACCCTCTTCAATTTTACCTGCAGCAGGACAAATAAGGTGCAGTACTTGTTGCCTGAGTCACATGAGCAGGAACTCAGGAGTGGATTTACCAGGGAGGCTCCAGAGCATCCACCATACAGGCACACATCAGAGCCCATGATGCCCATAGAATATCTTCCATTACATAGTAGAGAGAGTTGGTAGAGCCTTGCCCTGCTTCCCATTTAAATCCTGGCTCTCTCTGCCCTTCCCTGTACCGGGAAGGATGGTGCCTGCCAAGAGGAATGACCTAGAGGCTGACTCTTCAAAGTAGGAAGATGGAAATGTCCCCAATCAAGAAAAATATTAAAGGGAATCTAGAGTTGAAGAAAATGTTGAAGTTCCACTGAAAGCAAAAGGAAAGGAATTAAGAACATTTTTAAACCCCATTAGCTTCTATAAGACTTAAATATGTGATTAAAGGTAAGTGCATACTTTTATGAATAAGAATTCTTTAATGACTCTTAAATCTACAGCTGACTCTTAAATCTACAGCTGTCTCATTGACATTATCTAGAGTGGAACCAGAAATTGTTTCCAGTAATCTGAGGCTAAATTACTTGAAAATTAAATTCCATGATGAGCAAGGAACAATGATTCATGCTAGAAATCTAAGTTCTCTCTCTTTCTGTCAGTCAAAACTAAATCTACATCTTCACCTCACACAAAAAAAAACCTTAAGGGTTTTTACTATTGCTAAACTACTTGAAAATTAAACTTTATGAAGAACAAGGAACAATGATTCATCTTAGAAATCTACAGTTCCCTTTCTTTCTGTCAGTCAACTTCAAGCCTAAATCTTCACCTTGCATATACAAAATCTTTACGGGTTTTTATTATTGCCCATCTTTATTATTTTAT
This sequence comes from Lonchura striata, assembly GCF_050655825.1. NCBI lineage: Eukaryota > Metazoa > Chordata > Aves > Passeriformes > Estrildidae > Lonchura > Lonchura striata. The sequence goes on from NC_140705.1 coordinate 51,647,886, forward strand.
TTGCAGTTTTTATTTTCTTCTTAAAACTAGACAGAAGCTATCTAAAAACTATCTTTGCCCAGATCAAGACTTCATAAAACCCTCTTAAAAATCGATGGCCTCATAAAGTAGCAGTCAAAGATGCTGAAGTAGCATTTCAGCAAATCTTTACAAGAAATCCTACTTCAATTTAAAACATCAGCAGCACACACCATCAGCTTTCATGCCACTGCATGTAGGTGGTGTGTCCAGAGCAGGGCCAGTGCAGACACTGCTGTCCCACAGCATCGCTGAGCGAGCTGAGTGCCGCACGTGGGGCCGGTGCCACACAGACACTGCGGCTGCTCAGCCCTGGTCCCACAACCCAGGAGAATATGCCAAACCTCTCCAAACCACAGGCCCAATAGCCGAGCTATTTGTGGTCTTTATGAGTAGCCCTGGTGAACTTTTTCATAGTGCCACCTTCTCATTCGACTCAGGCCTTTTAAGGGTGGTCACCATTCCCTACACACTTGTTGAAAGAAAATTGCAAGGGGGAAATCCCTGATCTTATAGAAGTTGAAACTTGATATTCCATCATTATAGTGGTGTTTCCTCCCCTTTAAAAATCTAAGGCAGCACTAGAACTGTATCTCTTGTCTTTTAAAATTGTCACCTTGTCTCCAGGGTTCTTTCACCTTTTGAGATAAAGAGATTTTTTATCTGAGATAAAAAACTTGAAACAGGAATTGAAATTTATTGTGTTTTGTTGTGGTTTTTTCCCCAGTAAAATAGGGAAAACCCAAATAATATTTATACATTTAATATTTCTTGCCTTCTTCCTTGTACTCCACTTCTAAACTTTTTTACATTGCACTATGAAGAAGAGAGGTGAAAGAGCTGGACTTCAAAATGAGAGGTCTCTATATTTTTGTTCTTTGTAATGTGAGTAGTGCAATGCTTTTATTATTTTTATGGAAAATATTGCTTTTTCTCCTAACGTGTTTATTATATTCTACAGCTTTCTAATCCAAGAGTTGTATACTTCTGTACTGTGGAAGTCTGACTTGGGTATTGCTTGACAGTATTGTCCCAGTAGTACTTCTCTTAAACACAAGATGTCAGGTTTTCAACCCAAATACCTCTAAGAAGTAAAAAATGTTCTTGGCATCAGATAAATTCCAGTATCACTGGAAAGAAGAAAATCACTAAAAAAATAAGCAATGGTTGCACAGTCACTTTAACTGGTATTATAAGAACATTAGTTCCTGGTGTTTCTAAATTAGTGCCATGCTGGAGATGCCAGACTAGGGAACTGGATCTCACACTCCATATTACAAGAGTGGCAAAAGGCAAAACATACCACCATCATCTGATCTTGATCACTGAAGGCCTACTGTGTCTCTTCTATGTCCTTCTGAAAGACAGAAGACAGACCAAAATAAGTAAGCAGAATTATGGGGTTGGAATAAAACATAAAAATCTTTCTGTTTAGAAAATCTCCTCTCTGAAATCAGATATTTTTTTAAATAGTCTATGGTCTGCTGAACAAAAGTAGCAGTGGCTCTGAGGCATGAAGCGGGGAACATTTGGGTCCAGATCCAAATGTTCCCAAAGCTTAAAGCTTTTAATGGACAGCACTGTGGATCAAATCTAATGCTACCATGGGAAAGTGTTTTTGTTCTTAATCTCTGATCAGATCCAGCACACACACATGACCTGGCTGCCAGCTGAAGGCATAGTTAGCCCTTGAAGGAACATGTTCCTGGTCTGAAATGGCAGAATGATACTCACATCCATCACGCTCTCTCAACTATCACTCTGTAGCTTTTAGTGCCTCATGCATTTAATAAAATTGCTTTCCTGTGTATGCTCCATGTTGATTTTACACCAGGTCCTACATTCATGAAAGGTTTATCTTCTAGTCAACTGATGCATTTTACTGGTTTTTTGATTGCAGGTCTCAAAGTCAGTAGGAAAGGGAATTCAACCTTGGTGAATTTAGCCTAGGTGAAGGAAAGATCACACACTGAGTTTTCATATATTATTTAGAATATAATCTAGAAAATATTAACTATAGAACTCCATATGTACTAAATGCATTTTATAATAAAAACCCTTAATGTTTCCTCTAGGATACAGACAAAGCTATTTGAATGCTTTAGGATTTGAAATTACAATATCCTCCTGTACATAGTGAAGGCTTTTTCCCCCTAACCTGGAAGAGATCAGAATTAAAGCACTTACAGTGGTCCCTTACTTTGTGCAAAACTTTAGAGATAATTAGTGCAGGAACAATAAAAATACAAGTACTAAATGCAAAATCTGCAAAGCAAAAATCCATAGCAGATAATACCACAATCACTTAATATATGGCAAGTATCAGGCGGGAGAATAATGTCCTGGAAACATCCATGTACAAAAATGGAGAAAGCAAACTGAGAAACAAAGAGATCTGTACTGATAAAGCCACAGAAGTGGCTGTTCAGGAAGTAAACTTGTAGAGGAGTGGAGGCAGGACTTAAAAAAAAAAAAAAAAAAAAACCAAAAAATAAACAAACTGGCAACCTACTTGTTTCCCCTCCTGAATTCTCTGCAACAGGATTTCCTCATCACATCATGCGGAGCCATGTAAATATGCCCCCTTTGGCTACGTGACAGGAATCATTTCCTTCATCCTGCTTGCAAGGAAGGAAAGCAAAAAAGAAAGGTCAGACTCTTGGGGATTTGTATTAGCAGAAAGCACTTAGTAAGGAAAAGGATAAAGATTACAGGGGAAGTGGTGCTATTCATCTGTAATCCTTTTCTGTCACACACACTTTATATATTAATAATAAAAAATATGTGGAAAATATTAAGCTTTACTGTTGTGCTCTTTCAATTCTTCATTGGCATTTAATGAAGGTATAAAGATTTCAAAACATCCCAGAAGAAACTCATAAGCTGAAATTTTGTTAGCATCCACAAATGTGAAAGGAAACATTTTTCCCTGGTATAACTCCCAGGGGGAAAAAATTGCATGGCATGTGAAGTTATTAACCAGGAAAATGCTTCCTTAATTGTTTGTTTGCAGGAATTGCTGTGATTGGTCCCAGTAAGGCTTCTCTGTGTTCCAGTGCTCCAGCAGAGCTGGGACCCTAATTCGTGCTTAACACAGCTGCACAGAAAAATCCCAGACTCCTGCAGCAGCACTATACCTAAACACTCAGGTGACAATAAACAGCTGCTTTTACCAGGACTGATCAATGTGCAGGAGTTTTGCTGTTAACAAACAGATTCATAAAAACAACAACAACAAAAAAAGATTTTTTTCTAGTAGATTTTAGTCTCATTTTCTACTTATTCAATATATAGAGTACACTTAATATATCTTTGATGGAAAGATAATTTCTAGAAAAGCATCTTTTCTTGGAGACTAGGCACTACAAAGTCTGTTACAAACTAGATTTTTATGTTGAAACATACCAGTTTTTCTTCTATTAAGACATTTTATTGAAACACAACTAAAACAGTCAAGTTAAACTCTTCTGTAAAAATGTGCTGGCTTTTTTGCTATCACTCACTGGCTTTTAGTCACTCTATATATTTTCTGCCTGTTCATTAAATAATTGAGCAATGCCAGAACTCACAAAAATCCCCATTGAACTCTACTGGAAACAGCCCCACCTGATGATTCTTCCCTAGTGATAGTTACTTCTTGAATTAGTTTACCATTTTTTTTCCTCTATTTTACATGTATGCTACTTTTGTTGCAATGTAATGTGCTTTAAACAATAATATTACACTACAGTAAGATAAATGCGTTACCCATTTTTCAATGTGTGCATACTTAGTCAATTTTAGACATTTTAGACCAATTTGTTGTACTCTGACTAATAAAGAAGCTGAGAGGATGCTATCTAGAAGAACATTATGTTAACATACACTGCTAACTGATTTATTTAAACAAACACATCTCGGTTTAAATTTTTTTTCATTGGCATTGGTGCAAGCTAAACCCGTTTACCTTGTCTAGCTCTGAATTGCACCATTTTAATTTCACTAATCTAAAATCATGCTGTTAGTGCTATGTTCAGATCAGCTCCATTTATGTTATAGTTGTGTCCCAAAGGAACAACAGATAAATGTTTTCACTGGAAAATAAGAAGTACTCAATAAATGCACTCCATTAGTATCCTCAGAATAAAGCAAGCCTATAGCTGTTTCACATATTAATTGCTTAACCAGTAGACTTCTAGTATTAGACTTTTTCAGTTTATAGGCAACAAAAACTTAAAAGACAAATCTGATGGCAATTGCACAGTTGGCCTCTTTATTTTTATGCTCTCTCTTATAAGCAGATTAAATTACTCCAAGTAGCAGGTGAGATCATACTAAATAAAGGAATCATAAGTAGCCAGATATGGCCTGATCTAATTAATAGAAAGAACAATGTTGCAATTATATTTACTATTTCTTTATAAAATCTGCCACTGTTCATAGGAAAGTGAAACATATGAAGAAAATGATGGTGAGAATTTTCTCCACTAATCCACTTCAAGTTTGTCTGAGGTTTAATCAACACTTTTTATATTAGTGCTCCGCAGCTGTATCAACTAAATTAGGCTTGGTTCTCGTTCTCACAAACTCATGTAACAAGAACCCATCACAACAGCTGATTTCCCAGCAGACAGCCATGTGAGTGGCTCCTTGGGAAGGCTCCTGTGATAGCTTGGCATTTCTGACTTTTTTTTTTTTTAATGTTGCTGATAAGCATACCAGAACCACAAAGCAAAGTGCAAGGCTTTCAGCGCAGCTTTGGCTTGCCAGCAGTCTCAGATTCCACTCTGACAATTGAAGGATTTTGTTTTCTGCCCAGACAGTATCTTCAAATGTTACATTTTTTCCCCCAAGTCCGGCTTCCCTAGCATAAGAAGTTTACTGATGCCCTTTTATTACAGGGATTGCTCTGACATTTCCATCCAGGATTTAATCTGCAAACCACACAGCTAATCTTGTTGTTAGGGCATGATGTACCAACGCTGTGTCTAAAATGGCTACTAAGAAACAACTTCTGAAGGGAGAGTGCAAACCATTTTTCACATATATTTATCAGGTTCCTAGCTGAACTTTGCTTTCAAAACAGCTTTCCATTGCAGTCTGTAGATTGTTCTAGTTGGCCAGCACTCTCTAATAGTATCATTTGCGCCTGTTTTAAAACAAGACATGTTAGATAAGAGAATATAGGAAAATACTTCTAGGACCAGTTTTTGCAATGTTGCTGAGTACTATGTGCGATAAAGATCCACGAGGTTGTGTGTAGACTCATTACTCATGCATGTACAAGAGTGTGGTCTTCAGCTGTATACAACAATTCCTAAGGTAAAATACATGCTATTAACCAACAACTTTTTCAATGTATGCAATGAAGGCTTTAAGAATCAACCTTTAGATTAAAGTGTGGACAACAAGAATGCTCCATGAAAACAAACAGTCCACAGCAAAAATATTGAAATTACCTTTCAAGGAAATCATTTAACTGATTCCGTGTTAATTGCTGTGTCTGCGCATAAATTCAGAAAAGACATGGTTCCTGACATTGTGTTGTGTCACACACTGTATCTGTGTAGCAGCAAGTTCAGTATTAAGTTTGTTAAGGCAATTTGCTGTCTTGCCTGTTTCCATTTTTGATGCTTCTCAATCCCCACTGCAGTCAAGCTATCTATAGAATAATCAATTGAACATATAATCAATACATCACCACTTTAATTTTGCAGAGTCATAATTCAGACTTCTTTTTTCCATCTAGCTAAGAAAATTTTTTAATCATGGCACCTCTACAGTGAAGCCAGCTCTACAGGCTGGAAAGCACAGGGACTTGCAAATTAGGGAAAAAGTCATAAAATAAATCCATATTTTGACCTGTGATATTAGGAAGCCAGCAATATCTCACTCTGCAGAAAGACCTATTGAGTGTAGTCAGACATTACTTCTTGTTGCAGTAACAAAACGAATTTGTGGAGAGAAATTACAGTGTTTCTGTAGTATATCTTGCTAATGAATTAGGTTTTATTCTGGCCTTTCTCTCCTTGGTGTAATTGTCATGCATACCCTACTAAATACCTGTTTTGGTATACTAGATAAAATTCCATTGGAAATCTGGACACATGATCTGAGCAAGTGAAAATCTTTAGATCCCTGCATTCTTACACAAAGAGATCATGAGGCTGAAGGTGAGTTAAGTTCCTGGTTTTAGTTTATGCAAATACAACCCTCACAGTGCACACAGTGCTATTCAGTAATGACTGCAGCCCAGCAGAAAAAAATTCTTGTGACAGTGGTGTTCTACAGTCAAATTAATTAAAAATAGAGAGAAGTTTCTGAATAGATGTAATTTTACTTTTAACTATAAAATGTGCTATTAATGAGCTAATTTCATGTGGCACTCTGGATGAGGAAATGACTGTGTTTTGTCTATAATATAGTAGTAGTACCTCAAGCATCAGCCAAGACCAGGGGATTCACTGGGTCACACAGTGCTGCAGCTGCCAACACTCCTTGTCACACGTGGCTTATAGTCTAAATAATGGAGACAGACAAAGGGTAAAAGGGGAAACAGAGATATAGGAGTATCTCATCCAAGGTCACACGACTGGTCAGTAACAGAGCTGAGATTAGAAAAGGGGCCCCCCAGGTCCCCACTGCAGTGCCCTCACCACAAGACCTCACTGCCCATCCCTGGCCAGCAAAAGCAGCTCCACTCATTACAGCAGCTTCCTGTGCAGATGTGGTGAGTCTCCATGGAGTCACAAAGCGTGTAATGGGAGTCTCTGCTGATAACAGTGGGGGTTGTTGAATTACAGAGATGAACTTAAGGAGGTCTTCAAAAGCATTCTGAAATTTGGCTTTAAGAAGCAAAGCAGCATAATTTAAAAATAACTAATTTGAACTGCTCTATATCCCCAATGTCTGATCAGGTGAATTACTTAATTTCACTCTTTTTTTCTGAAATCCTTTTAAATCATTTGCATTGCAAAAATCCCCTCTAGTACAAAATGAGAAAAGCACAATTTGATAATCCATTAATAAGGGTAGACAATTGTTTTAACAAATGTTCAACTGCTTTTCAGGCCTGAAGCTAAGAAGGAAAAGATAGCAATTTGCACATCAGAGAACGACTCATAATATTTTCAAAAATGTAGCTGCTAAGTCTTCATTTTACAGAGCATTCTATTTGTGTGTCCTTCTGCATAGTTAATTAAAGCAATAACAGCTATAAAATATACTTGCCCTTCAGCAGAATTTACTCTCACTGTGCTGTTGTCAGGTAATCCTGTGGCAAACTACTATTACAAAAATAAATTCAAAGAAATACTAATAAAAATAATGCAGTGATGAAGGATTCTTTGGGAGAATCTTAAAATGCTGATGTAATTTAACATGGTCTCATGGCTGTACTGCTGCTGATGGTGGCAAATATATTACTCCTGCTTCCCCAAAATGACTGCACTGCAGGCTGTGCACCGAGGCATTTCATTCCAGATTAATGCTGATAAATGATTGGGGTGTTGCCTGTTGTTAAGGGAAAAAAACAGTGATTGTGGGACACATGGAGTGTAGCTTGAGTCTGGTGTGCTTCTGGGACTAATAGTGAATAAGTTCACCTGGGGAAGCAAGCCATGGTCATGAGATTCCTAGTTCAGTTCCCCAGTTTTAACCTCAAGAACTTGAAAATATATACTCCTGTTCTACAAAAAGTAAGTTTCCTGCTTCACTCAAATGGTTCATTGCGTTTGTTAAAGATGAAAGGTTCATGAAGATTTATGAACCCGGGTGACATAACGGACAAAATGTGGTCAAAAAATCTTGGAAAAATAAAAGATTTGAGTGATGAGGAGAGGGAAGTAATTTCCATATGCTTAAGGTTCTGGTTGGTCTAGTCTTCAGTGGGAAAGTGGATTCAGCAATATCCAGAACACAAAGAAAGGCATGAGTCTCTCTACTAAGCTGTTGGCTAAATACAGACCTTTGTGACAATTTTAGGAAGTGAAGATGTAATAGGAAAAAGGATAAACATACTAAAAATTAGTGATGCAGGCAGAAAACCAAGAAAATAAAAACAGTGTTGCAAGTGTAAAAAAGGACTTTGAAGAAGTGTGTAGAATAAATAATTCCAAAACAAGAGAAGAAATTAAGGAGGATGCATCAAGTTCTAAGTGCCCTTTAAATATGACTTGAGATATTGATAAGATCTGTTTGGAAAGATCCATAAATTCTAGAAAACATTTTCTCTCCTTAGCCCAGATGTGGGCAATAAGTACCATAGGTAGTACAAAGGGTTTGATCTGTTTAAGCTATGTGTAAGATACACAGTTATGTTTTGAAGGTTGTTTCCATAGTGCTAGATAAAAATAATGGCACAGACTGTTTTCAAAATAAATACTGTAACAATTAAACAAGGCACACAGTCATTCTTCCTGATCTAATTAGGATGCTCATCAGAAATTATTCTAGTGCATGCCTTTTTCTAATCTACACTTTCTGTAAAATATACATGAATCTTCCCCCTCACAAGATGAACAGAAGCCCAAGAATCTCCCTCAAAAAGTAAGTTCTGCACCCAATGACCAGTACTGCCAGTTGCTTACTTACTACATAGAAAAAGAAGGCTTCACATTTCCTCAGAGGCTATCAGCATAAACCCAGAAGAATGAATGTTAATTACTTCTCCTAAAAACATTAATTATTTTTAGTAAAAGTAATTTTCAAGAAGTGTCAGGAATTACAGCCCTGGGAAATGAAATCTTACTTTCACATATAAGCATACACACAGATAGATATATATGACACAAAGAACACAGACTGCTTTAGCTCTGTTGTATTGCTGAAAGTATCTAATCAGTTCTGTAATTCATTATAGAACTGTGTTCGTGACTGTGTGTAGCAATAAGTTCTGCAGTTTACCTATATGCTGCATAGCTCATTATTTCTATTGCTGAAATTTTATGTTATCTTGTGCTCTTTGATTAAAGGAAAGAAAGGAAGGTAGGAAAGAAGAAACTGAGAGGAAACAAGGATGGAGATTCTCAGGCAATACTCTGTAAAATCTTATAAATTTGGAAAAAATGTAATTAATTGATGCAATAGCCATCACAACTTCTTTGTTCAGTGTGAATAATTAATAAAAATAATAATAAAAACCACAAAAAATCCCAAATTTGGGCTTTACTAGATCACTGTCAGTCAATTACTTTGTTTGAAAATACAAGTGTCTTCCCTGGTTCTAAGATGTGGAACCTTAAAATCAGGCATGAGTAAAAGGACCAGCCATAAACATACCTATTCAAACCAAGCCCTCCAATGTTTTCAACAGAGAAGTATTATGGAATTTGCTACGTCCCCAGAGATAAGCAAATCCAGGTTCTGGTGGACAACATTGAATAGAGCTTTCCAAAACTAGGGATTTCTCACAAATAATTAATGCCCTGCTAGCTGCTTCTTCATACTTCATTTGCAGAGTTCAAATGTGTGAATCTCTGTGGAGTTTGACTTGGCAGTACATCACAAGGAGAAAAGTGATTTTTCAAGCAACTAGGCTCAGTTCTACACAACTGTGCTTAAACATAATGAAGGTCTTGTAAATCAAACAGTTTGGTGATAAAAAGGTTTATCTCTGTAGGATAATTTACCTTAATCTGCAATCTTATGCAAATCCAGCAGTGCTGCTATCTTTCAAATATCTTCCGTAAGGCTAGACATGCTCTACAGAGAGTGTAAAATGTGTGGCTCTAAAATCAGATTTTTAAACCAAGATTCATTCTGGATGCAAATCTGACTCATGGTTTCTCAAAACATGGGCAACAGCCAGCCTAGGACACATCATGCAGCCTCTCAACAGCAGCCTCTTTGGGATCCACGCATTCATCCCTGTACGGACTCCTGCTTCATGCACCCAGGCACCCGCCAGCAGTGCAACACAACCAGTCACTGACCACTCCTTCTCTCACCAGCTCCCCTGCAGAATAATCAAGGGCCATGCAACAAAAAATCCTATTTTGTCAGATTGTTGGGGGCTGGTGGGAAGCTAGGGTGGTCTTTTTGTAAAAATTCTCCCTTAATGTCACTCAAATATGAGTCTTTGTAAAGGCACAGTGGGAAAGGCTGTCAGCACATACTAGCAGGTCACATTATGTTTACCTTAAGCCTATATTTTTTTCTGTCTACTACTGTATAATTTCATTCTTTTTCAATATGCGTGAGAGAATATATACAGAATATGGCAAAGATTTGTTGCAAAGACTTGGTTGACATGTTTGTCAAGGAGTGGGAGAGTCCCCTTGGGGGCTGCTCACCAGCCAGGCCCGGGGCCGATCCCACAATCCCAGACAATTGGGGACCCTGGGAACAGCTGGGTTGGCATGTCTTCTCACTCTCCTCCACAAGAACCCATGGCTGGGGTCAGTGAACAGGCCACTGAACTACCCATCCTTAGACCACTGGCTGGTAGGGCACAGGCAATTCTGTAACTCCTATTTGCTTCATGCTTCCCCTCAGCTAAGTATGATTATCGTTGCCATCCTGAATTCCCAAAGGACCCCTTTCCAGTGCTGTGCTTTAGCACACACATTTCCAAATTAACAGTGGAGCACTCTGGTTCTTGCAATGATGCTATTTTACTAGCTTTTACTTTAAGTTCCAAGTTCTTAAGTGGTAGACCTGTAAGAAATTCTGTTTAGTCAATCATTAGAAGTTCTACACTTCCTATTTTCAAAGTAAGCTTTGGGATCATAATCTTTAAAGGCTCAAGTAAGAAAAGTTATACATATTGTTTAAAATAAATAATTCCTCTACATTGTTTTACTGGAGGAGTAACTGTAGTCTGACATTGCACAAATTCATACCCACTGAATTTCACATTTAATTGGGTCTGCAAGAAAGACAGCATTTTCAAAGCAAAGAGCCTCCCAAGCCAGCAGCTGCTGCCAGTTGCCACACAGAAACTGTGGTGCCTCCATAGCCAACCTTCAGCAGCCACCCTGTGTGGCTTTCTGGGAGGCTCAGCTCCTTCCCAGAGTGCACATATACTTCAGTGCCACACAGGAACCACAAGCTGGAGTGGCTGCATACAGTGTCCCCAATGCCCTGCACTCTGGGACACTGTGGCTGAGCAGCTGTGCCGCTGAGCTCAAACACAGAGCCAGGCAAAGGCACGGAGCTGCTCCCTGCATGAGCCTGAGCTCATGAGCTCACTGGGGTTGAGGGTACTGCATGCACATAGCCATGATGTCCCTGCAATCTCCCGACTTGCAGACCTCCTCTTCTCACTCTAGTTAAGCCAAACACCATGTCCTCTCAAGCAGAGCAACTAATTAACCTCTGAGTAACACAAAGACAAAAAGTTCAGGATGGAAACTGCACAATCCATATTATGGTACTCAGTTGCTGCAGCATCAGTTCCATGACATCTTCCCTACATAATGATGTTTTAAATGATGACACCAAGGCCTGGAGATACCATCTTCAAGCAGAAGCAGGGGCATACTGGCCAACTCTGGGAGCAGAATGTGTATACATCCCCCTAATCCCCTTGAATACCTGAAGAAGAAAACACTGTTTTGGACCTGTGTGGATACTCCTGTTGTTAACAGTTTCAATTGTTTTTGTGAATGTCACTCTATTGCCTTGATGCTAGCGAGCGGCTCCCACAGAAGAGTTGATGATGCTCACCACATTTTTTTTCCTTCAGGAATGATTTTTAATCGGACGCTCGCAATTTATTCAGAGGTCATTACTCTGCGGCCGGGCACACGGGCACACGGCGGAGGGAGCCTGGGGATCACGACAACGCCTCGCGGTGCCGGCGCCGGGCACTGGCGTGCGGGCAGCCACGCAGCGTTTACGGCTGAATGAGGGGCGCAGCCGAGGAGCTGCGTCAGCCGGGCGGGGGCGGGCCGGGGCGGGGAAGGCGGGCGCGCCCGGCGGAGCGGCCGCCGCGGGCGGGGGGCGGTGACGTGAGGGGCGGGCCGGGGCGGCTGCGGGGCGCGGCCGGGCGCGCTGCCCCGCGGCACCAGGGGAGGCTGCCCGCGTCCTCCCCGGCATGGGGGTCGGGGTCGGGCCGGCACCCCGCGGGCGGCCCTGACCGGAGCGGCACCCGCCGCTGCCGCCGCTCCCTCCCCCGCGCCCGCAGCCCCTCGGCGGGGAGGCCGGGCGGCGGCAGCCGGCGCCCGCGGACCGGCGGGCGGACGAGCGAGCGGGCGGCGCGGGGTTCGGCGCAGCGGGGCTCGGGACCCGGAAGCAGAAGCGGGGCCGGGAGGCGGCTGGATGGGAAGGAGCGGCGGCGGACGGCGATGGGGGAGCAGCAGAGCTCGTTGAGCACCCCGCGAGCGGCCGCCGCGCCGCCGAGCCCGGCCGGGGACCCGCGGGAGCCCGGCCCGGACGAGCCGCCTTCTCCGCGAGAGGCGGTCCCGGGCGGCGGGGCGGCCGGGGAGCCGCTGCCGGCCGCCGTCGGCCCCGAGCGGCGAGGAGCCGAAGAGGAGGCGGAGGCGGTGGCCGGGCCGGAGCAGCCGCCGGGCTCGGGGGAACCGGCGGCCCCGGCGGAGGAGGGGCCGGAGGGAGGCAGCGGTCGCCGCCGCCCCCCCCGGCGGCACGTGTACTGCACCGTCTACTGCGTGGAGAACGACCGGCCGGGGGCGGCCCCCGGCTCCCCCCGCGGCGGCCCGGGCGCGGGGCAGCCCCCCGCGCGGCGCGGGGTGGTGTCGGGCGACGACCCGCTGTCGTCCGGCGGCAGCATCGAGGTGGTGGACTTGTACCTGCTGCCCGAGCCCTTCTCCGGGCTGATCGCGGGCGAGTTCGGGCCGCTGCTGGTGCTGAGCTGCCGCGTGTGCTTGGAGGAGAAGCCCATCAAGCCCCTGTCCTGCTGCAAGAAGGCGGTGTGCGAGGAGTGCCTCCGGCGGTACCTCAGCTCCCAGGTACTTCCTAGAGGGAGCAGCCGGGGTGTGCTGGGGGGCTGTGGCCGCCGCATGCTCGGGCAGCCCGGTGGGCTGAGCGCTGCGCCGCGCCCGGCGAGCCGGGCAGGGCCCCGGGGTGCGGAGCTGCGGAACCTGTCCCGTCCCGCACGGAACGCGTTCGGCCGCCGCCTGCGTGCGGGCTGCGCGTTCAGCGACCGCCCGTTCCCCAGGCGCTGCTCTGCGCGTTCCTACGCGGCTGGTCGGGCTGGCCGCTAATGCGTCTTTAGGATCTTCAGTCTTTATAAGAATTTTCGCTTTGAAATCTCGAACTCTTGCTGTTACTTGACCGGCGGCACCAGTTTTCTTTTAAGAGGCCAAGGAGTGATAAGGAGCGGAGTCTGGGAGCATTGGCAGCCGCCTCCTGGAGCCGGGGTTTTTGCCCGCTGCCGCTTTATGTTCGGGCCCTTGGTGCAGCCGCTCGGCCTGCTCCTCTCAGAACACATGGCGTTTGGTTTTATGCCAGTTATGCTAGATTAAAATTGTGTGTGTGTGACTGTTGGTGAACAATTGCAGTTAACAGCATTAAACAATAACTTCTTCGGAGGAAAAAATTTGAAAACACAACTTTTCTATCTTGAGCAGGCAACTGCTCATCCTGGCAGATAGCTGGCATATACGGTGCTTATATGTTCATCCCTGTTTTGTCAGTCAGAGCTGCTGTTTCAAACCGAAATCAGCAGCTTGATAACTAAGCTCTGTCTTGGCTAATGTTATCTGTAGTTAGTTTAGCACCACAGAATATTTGTGTGTTTCTGCTGCCAGTGTAGTCATGCCCTAAACACGAAGAACAATGGGAGAAGTATGGTGTATGTGGGAAAAACAAAACCAACTAAACCCTTTGCTTACTTTTTATACTCTTATTCAGCATTAGCTTTTAGGATGTGCCTGGTGGAAATGTGCTAGTTTGGTGGTGGAATGATTTTTTACACCTGTTGGGGCTTGGTGCTGTGCTGGGGCAGTTTGTTCTCCTGCTGGGCTGTGTGTGTAGGGAAGGAATGGATGATTATAGCTACCCTTGCACTCCATAGATAGTTGACAGGCTTCTTCTGGCCAGAGTACATTTCACTGCTTGGAAATTGCATGTGCTACCAGAAGTTAAATACTTGCTCCTCTCTGGGCCCTGGTGGCCTATGTGGCATTTGCTGGTGCTGGTAGCATTTGCTCTGGCTAATAGTAAACTCAGTAGCATTTTTGTGATCTTGTTTGGATAGGTACGTTTAGATAATAGCGAAGGGCTTTACTTGGGAACTAACGGATTGGATGGTCAGAGTTAATGTTTTCCGTGTTTCCTGCAACACTGAAACTCAGGAACACTTAATAAGCCTTCTTGAGACTTCATGCACAGAATGATTTGATTTGTAGGCAAGTGGTAGACTGCAAATTCTCAGTAAGTTTTTAGATCATATTGTCAGTGCACATTTGTGCCGCTTTGATATCTGCCACTGAGGTCATATGTCAGAGTATTGATTTTCATTTAAGCTGGAAATTGACAAGTATTGTGATGTCAGGGTGATCTGCAGGTGCCTGCAGTTGGCAGTGATGTAGTGGAACTTACATGATCACGTATCTAAAGACATACTGAAGAACTCTTCCGTCTGGTTTAGGCTGAACCCTTTGAGAAGGAAGCAGCAGCTTGTTGGCTGAAATGGCTGGCCTAGGAAGCAGGTATATGTGCTATGAAGTGGATTTAGCATTGGCCACGTGTTGGATGTGTGTGCAGGGATGCCCTTCAAGGAAGCCACTACTATTGCTAAGCACCTGCAAAGCTGGTCTCAGCAGCTATTGAAAAGTACCTCTCTGGCATATAGCCATATGGATACTTAACTCCTGTCCTTTAAAGGTGGGCCAGGGATACTGATCATGAGGAGTGAGATTCACAGAGCACTTCTGTGGACATGTTGTTACAAATGCTTTTATGACCAGGCAGAATTTTAGCTGCTTGGTAAATTTGTTAGGGAAAAGTGAAACAAAATGCAACCAATAACAGTCCAATGTGTTCTTCCCTTATCTTCCTTTTTGAAAAGGACAAAAAAGTGGTATTTCTTCAAGAAGAACAACAACTGATCTGTCTTTCCTTTGTGCTTTGGAAGGACTCTGTGAGTCATCCTGGGGAGAGAGAAAGGCATCTCCGTGTCAGTTATATTAGGAGAATTTCTGGAAAGGATGAGTGAAAAGCCAGTATAGGTTAGAAATCAAGTTACCTTTCATCTTTGAGACTTCACATTTTTTGTAGAAAATAAAAAAGAAAATTTATGAGAAAGGTATAAATGCTGAAAAGCTGGTTTTGTTTGAAAATTTTAAAAGATCTTACTTTGTGATATGATCAACCTGATTTAAGAATGTACTTAAAATTGAAAACAAACAAAAAACGATTGAAAAACAAAACCCCAAGCAGCATTGTGAATAGTTTAGGTCTGGTTTTCTTGTCAGAGAACTAGTAATCTCTGCTCTGGCTGACTCTATATCTCTGGAGGAGTGGTTTCTCATGCTGAAAATGTGGAATATATTGGCAGAAGTATAGCACTTAAAAAAATTTGTGTGACCTTTGATGTCTGTGTGTGTTCTCTCCCTGAAGAAAGCTGTATTCTTCATGATAGCTTCATTGTGATTCCTGAAATGATGTTAAATGGAGTAGCAAAGCAAAAGCTCTGTTAATGCACCCTGCTTTCTTCTATGCAAATATATAAGAGCATCAGAACTTCTGCCTTCCATTCCTTTATAGATTGGAAAATCAACTGACATTTCAGGCATTCTTAAAAGGAATGCCAGATGAAAATACTCCAACTGCAGAGTTGTTGCTTATCATGCTGGAAAATGAGGGTAACATTTGAAGGTCCTTAGAGGTCAAGTCCAGTCTTTCTTATCACTGGCACCTTGCTGCATAATCCCTTTCAAAGATTTAGTGGCTGGAGGAGAAGTTTAGCAGGCGAGCCTGGACTGCCCAAGCTCATCTGGAGCCTGACTTTGGGAAATCGGGTAATGTTACTTCTGCCTCATTTAGCTATTCTATTTCACATCTGAGTCACAGAGTGCTCGGGGCTCTTCAGGGTCTGAGTCTAACCAGTTGATCTACCATTCACAAAAAAATTCTGACCATTTGTTTGGACTCAAAGAAATTGATGATACGGTAACTGATAGGTATGGGTGATGGGTTGTCATGGAAGAGGTTGTGGCTTTTGCAGCTCAGGATCTGGTGTGGATTCCACAGAGCCTGACTCAGGTCCCAGCAAGCCCTTTCTCCAGGAGTTGATGCAGCCCAGAAAGGTTGTTTGTTATGCTTAATGAGTGAGGCTGAAGAGTTTGATCCAGTGTTCTCCCTCCATGGTCTTTAAGGTATAAGGACTTTAACCCACTGGAAGATGTGACTTTCTGCACTGTCATCCAGGATACAGACTCCGGACAGGGAAGCAAGAACCAGGACACATCTCACAGGTGTGATATTACATCTGTATCTCCTTCACCTCCTTCACTTCCCATCTTTCTCTCCATTAAACATGGCACCAAACCCAGGTTATTTCAGAAACTGTGCATACTTTTGCTGAAAAAGTGATTCACTTCCTAACCATTCTGGGCTGCTTGTATTTTTATGTCAGAGGGAACATTTCACTTTTCCTATAAAATGGCTGCAAAAGTTTTATAGAAACCTCAGTGCCTGCTTTTTCTACATGCAAATAGGGAAACTTGATAATCCAGTTTTGATCCTGTGCTCATTAGTGATGCTTTATTTTGTAAATCTTGTAACTCTGTTACAGTAGTCATTCTTATAGTAAAAGACTTTGGGTGAGTTAATTTAAATGCCATACTGTATTCTTCATCAGATTTTATGGTGCTTTAATTATAGGAACTCTAATGAGATTAGTAGCCATGAGTAAATCAGAAGGAATGGTTGGGGGTGGGGAGGGACTGCATCTGACAGTGTTTTGTGCACGGTTAGCTTTGGTGGGACAAGAATTCTGCTTTCTTTTGAGCATGAAATGTGTAGATCATCCTCCCTCTTCTCAGGACCTCAGTCTTTCTCTCTCTGTGACCTGAGATTTTTTTTTGTTTTGATCCCTCTCTCTCTCGGTGCAGAATTTTTTTTCTGAAAGAACTGGAGAAAAAAAAGCTGCTGACAGTTACAGTCAGGATTTTTGTGGGGAATGTGGTTATAAACCTGCATAGTGAAGAGGAAAATTGAGTAGAAGTCTACATCACATAAAACTAATACTAGCTTGGAGCTGGAGGGCCTTGACACCTGTGTCTCGTCAGGTGTCTGATGGTATCATATAGATGATATATCTTCAAAGTGTAGTCTGCTGATGAAAACCAGCCAGCAGAAATGTAGGCACCAAGGGCTGAATCATCTGATGGTTAATGAGCTGCTTGTGCCCTGAGTCAAACCAGAGCTCAGAAAGGCCACTGTCATTCAGTGCAGAAGCAGCTCTGTGTTTACAAGGGTAATTAATCTAAAACCTTGCTCTAACACCAGCTCCCGAGTTGCTGGGACAGCTGCACACTGCCTACCAGGAGATGATGGCAGGGTGAGCAACCACCCCTCCAGAAAGAATGCAGAAGTTTCCAAAGGAGGAAGAGAGGTGCAGGAGGAGAAAAGAACCTAACCTGCTGGTTTAAAGGCTTTCTAAACCAAATCAGCAGCTTCAGCTGCTGTAAGCTGGCTGTGTTCCCGAGGAGACAAGGCAGATAGATTTGGTCCATCAGATGCAAGCAGCCTATAAGCTGCTGGAGCACCTAAACTACTTTTCTGACATTTTCAGCAAGTGACTTCTGAAAGTCTGTCATGTCTCCTGTTGTATGCAGTACCAGCATCAAAATGGTGCTGCATACGCAGATACCACAATGCAGGATGATACCCAAGTACGTCAAAGATTGTGAGAGTTAGTCTTTCAACTTGACAAGATACATGGCAGGCTTCAAGTCCATCTTTCATGAGTCTTGGTTAATCCAGTTTGTGCCGAAACTTAAGTTTGCAACAGTTTACAAAACCCAGCACTGATGAAGATGCTTTGAAAATCATTTTAAACAAAACTAGTTTTGAGCAATGATCTTGAATTATAATACTGCCTAGTTACCCCCCTGTGTGTAGGCCTAGGTACTCTGTCAGCATGAGCACTGCATGTGGTATGTTTGTTCCCTGTGCAGGAGTAGCTTCAAGCTCACTCTATGTGGCTAGCTATGACTTCCTCTTGTTTGGATAAGTCTTTGGCAGATGTAGAGGTGAAATTGTGGCTGTTGTTGCTTAGCCATGCAGTTATGAAGTGAAGCATTAGAGTGGCTCTTCGTATAGCTAAGAACATTTTCAGTAAAATTCTGAAAACTAAGATGCTGAGAATAGAAAAGATGGTGTCATGTTTGAACAGTTGCAGGAAGGGTTTTGCTGGTGGAAAAGGGCCCAAGTTCCTGAGGGGAGGATAAATGGCATGAAATTGTTGATGTTGGTAGCAAGTGGTAAGGGTAAATGGCACGTCCAGTGGTGATACTATGAGTTGGCTGATGTTGATAGTAAAGTTGATTGAGGTGTAAAGTTTTCCTATGAATGGGAAATTGCAGTGGGAGATGGAGAACCAGTTTTGGTGTAGCTGGGGCTGAGGCCTAATTATGAAAATGTGTAATTTCTATGAAGCAGAAGCCCTCCTTGTCAGCTGTCTCTCACAGCCAGTGTGTTGCACCTTGCTGGTCTGTGGGTGGTGTTGGCATTGGAGACCACAGACAGGCTGAGCCATAAGGAGATCATCTGCTGCATGCCCTCCCTCCCACTACTCCCACCAGCTGTTCAGAGGCACAGGTATGGAATCAGTCCAGGGAACATAAAATGAGTTGAAAACTGAACTGTTGGTGTGCAGTTGCTCAAACAAAAAGAAATGAAGGAGTTAAATGAGGGTTGTGAAGGCCTTCAGCTCACCTCTGCCCCATAACTACTTCTCCACCCAGAGCAACTGTTCTTCCAACTGCTCTGGGGCCTCTTGGCCCTTCATTCCTCTTTTCTTCTTGTACAAATATCTTGCTTCCTGCTGTCTAAACCAGCCAGGCTTTAAGAAAGTGTGTATTTTAAATGGCCAGGATGTCAGTACATTGTTAAAATGATTAAGAGGTGTAAGGGATGTAATTTCTTTAAAAGAATTCAAACTGGAGGCTTCCCTCTAAAGAAGTACATTACTTACCCACCCAGGATTATCTGTCTTTATGCCTTATCTGCTTGTGCTTATGTTTCTCTTGCTCCTTTTTTAAAGTACTTTCTTGATTAATTATATTTTAAAAGTAAAAAAGTTCTTGTCTATAGGATTTTATTAGCCAAATACTATTTCTACACTAGGAAAAGTGACAAATTTGCCTATTGGTGAAGAGCTTATTTAATTTTTGAGTCCATTTTTAAGTACTTGAAAAATTTTGGTAAGGCAAAGAAAATTAATTTTACTTGGAAGTTAAAAATTAGAGTGAAACATTAAAGAATTTACTCAGAAGAAAATTGTATGGATTTCAGTGTGGAAGGTCAGAAGTTTAACAGTAGTTTAGACTGGATTTGGAATTAAATCTGAAATGGCTTAGATTCCATGTTCAAATCGACATTTACCTTAGATGCTACCCCACTGCTTCAAATCGAGACTGATGTATATTTTAGTTGACAACCTTGTTGGGATGTGCTGTTACTCTTATTTAATTGTGAGAAAGGCTGTGCAGTTTCTACATTAGAATTCCATGAAAAGGTAAAGAAATTTCCAAGTCTATCACACTTCCATTTCCTTATGATCTTGCTAAGTAGACCACAGAGGACTAATTTTCCCCAGTGATGTTTTTATTAAGTACAGCACAAACAATATAAGACTTTGTACTGGAAAACAGAAGGGGCAAAGTTTTATTTTCTCAAACTTAGTCATTGTGATGCCATTATGTGTTGTTTTCTACCACTAACATGATATGGATGGCAGCAAAGGTGGGTGCCTCTCTGCTTTACTTGGTTTGGCTTCCTGATCTTGTAGGAATGGTGGTGTATCAGCTTGGGGGTGTGGGATGGGGATCTGAGTGACTCTATCCCTTTAGCTTGTAGGAAAGGGAAGTCCTATCCAAACTATTTCAGCTGTGACATGGCTCTTTGGGGTTGCTCACACAATACAAGGAAGGAACAAAAGGGAGAAGAAGATTACTGGGATGGGAAGGGCATGATGATCATGTAGGAATTGATTTGCTCCAGAAGGTGGACTTGCTCAGGGTAAGCTTTCATAGAACAAAAGGGAATTGTGAAGACTGATGGCCTCCATGTAGGGTGGATCCTTTGCCTCTGTTTAAAGCCGCAGCTGAATACTGGCCAGTTATTCTGGTAAATATTGGCCAGGAAGTGAAATAGGACTACATCTTTTTCTGGTTTCCTGTTGGATGGAGGTAGGCAGGAAATAAATCTAGCCTTAAAAAAGAAAAAATAGTAAGGATTCTAAATACAGTTTAAAGTATAGAACTTCCAGGAAAATAATGGATTAGTGTTTTACTGAGCTGCTGAAAGACTTGTATACCCAATTGACAGCAGGGTGGGTGAAGTAGGTAGGTAACACGTCCCATCTGTGACATGATTACAGAGTTCCTGTGAGGTGCCACTTCCCCGCAGAAGCAAAAAAAATAGTGTCTTTCACTGTAGTCAGTACCTACTGCTGCTGTAGGAGGACGGAGAATGTGGGGAAGGGCTTCTTAACCTTTCAGACATTTTAATCTTGTTCACTATGAGAATGTTTACTGGGGAGAGGGCATCTTATGTCTTTGCACTCCAGTGCGTCTGTGCAGTGCTGGGTAAAATTTGTCCACTTAGAAGCCTCACGGGAGCAAGCATGTAAATTCTTCAGTGCTTTTTTACATGTGTGTGCTGTTCAGTTGTGCAATAGCTTGGAAACTCTATTTAGTTAACTTTATGGCATTAGCCTGCAGGTTAAAAATGGGAAAGCATGTGCAACTTCGGACATTTTTGGAATGGATGGATCTGCAGAAGATAAAAGATAGCCCACAGTATGTAGATGCCTACTGTTGCATACCAAGTACAAAATGTACATGTTAATATGCTTTTTTGTGATTAATTAATCCATATGGAGGTTAGAAAATTATTTGTGAAACACTGGAGTTGAGTCTAAATGTTGTTTCTGTTAGACATTTATGCGTATTAACATATACAGATGCACCTAGACCTCAAAGTGGCCAAAATGAAATACAGTATTAAAATCTGGATATTTCAAAGTATGCACATATGTGGTGGTCCCCATTTGGCTTACATAAGGGAAGTGGAATTCAAGCAGACGCAGAAATATTCACTCATTTGTATAATGGAAAGTAAATTCAGCCTTACTTTTGTTGTATTTCTCAGTAATATTTAAAGAGTAATTTTCAAACTTCTGAAGATAGCAGTTTTTTCAAGACATTTTTTGGAGTTCTAACTTTATTTTAAATTATTAGCATCTTCCCAGTCAGTAAGATATAAATCTTCCTTGCAGTGAGTTGCAACTGTTGCTGATAGACATAGGCTGAGTGCTTTTGTCTCAGCAAAGTAGGTGTTTCATGTCAAGGCTTGATTTGTTGTTCTTTCAGTGAAAGCAACTCATCAAACCCTACCTGAATTATCCCAGTGTAATGCTTCATGAGAACCTCACCCAAGCCATGATAGGTAGTTAGACAAGGCCAGGGCCAGGCTATCACTTCTGGTAAATTAAGGATCTAAAATGAGTTCTGGGTCTCATTCATTCTATTTTCTCTCCATGACAAGAAAAGGAAACTTGTCTAAAGCTGATTGGTATACAGTGATTTTAGCTAGCAGTGCTGCTTACCCCAGTCTGCTACTTGTTCCCTACTATTTGTGCATCATTTGATCCATCATCAGATGAAAAAAGATCTGGTTTAAAAAGTAACCTTTCACAGTAATTTTTTGCTTCTTTTAGTCTTACCAAGTTTCTAATTGTGTTATGCACAATATACAAATGTTTATTTCACCATAAAGTGTGAATAAAGTGCTATGCTGAGCAGTTTATTTTGGCAATGGTGGCATCCTGTCAAACCAAGACTTTTGAAAATTACATGTTCACAAAGGTGGCAGATAGGAGTTTTCATTGGAGCTCGATGAAATCAAAACTGCAATTTGGTCCTTTTGCTGCATCATTTCCTCTTTCACAATCCAGACGGAAGTTACAGCTTATCCAGCGCCTGAAGGTGCATCTGCACCCACAGCTCTTGGACAGGCAGGGTCCAGGGAGTTACTCAAGCTGCTCACAGCTCTGAGGTGCCCAGTCAAGCCCAGGCTGGTACCCACTGGTCCTGTCTCCACTGCCTGTGGCATCATTACATATGAGCTTTCAACTAGCTGAATTCTAAAGCATCCTCATGTATTTTGTAACGTAGATTTTTCTGAAGATAGTCTTACAAGTGAAATTTTTAATGTGAATATCATTGCAAATGAGGAACCTCTCTCTTGATCTAGCTTGTTTCAACAGCTTTAGTTTGCTGCAGCCAAGCAATACCAAGTATGGTTGTTGTTTTCTTGAGAGAAATGTTTTTCTGCACCACAGCGCTCTCAAAGGAAGTTTCTTGTTGTTCCTAATCTATTTGAATAACAAGTGAAAAGATGCACAACTTAAAATTATAGAAGAATTTTGGGGTTTTATTGTGTGGGTTATGTTGTGGTTTGTTTGGATTTTTTCTTCTGCAAAGACACAAAATACATATTGGTATTGAATGACATTTAAAAATGTACAACAGAGCAAGGTATGGCATTGTCATGGAAGAACTAGTATGCGTAATTAGATTTTAATAGTGGAGGTTCTTCTGAGCTTGGTCATACAGTCTCTTGGTATTAGTAAATAACTTAATGTTTCTGTTGAAGAACACAACCAAAGTAATGACTATTCCACCATATTCTTTTCCACTCTAATTGGTTTTCTATGTTTCTGTAGGTGTACTCCTTTTGACCCATAAGGATTTTAAGAATATTTTTAATCTAGATTTTTAGAAAAGTTCTAGCATGTGCACTGGGCTGTGACTACAGCTTTCACAGGCTAGAACCATGTCTTTTAATAAACAACTTTGAGATGTTTGGAGAAAGGAGAAGAGTCCCATGTCATTGCATCAGTTATGAACTGGCACCAGAGGATAAGTTTTATGATACTAGCTTATAATTTTGCTTCTGTATTGAGTTTCCATGTAGGAGAATTTTATCTATCCTTATGTGAAAAGGAGCAAGGAAGAGGTCTTTGATTATTTTTATTTTTCAAGTACGAGCTTGTCCAGCTGTTGGAATGTGGGTAGGATACAGCAGATCTGGGTGAATAATGGCAGATAATGTACATGGCTGGTAATGATGAAATCACTAAAAATCTGAATGCTATTTGAGGCTCTAGTACAGAGAGGAGAGCAGTGAGGCACTTGTGTCTGGTGAGGCTTCATTTGGAGTCTCGGGTGTAGTTGGTTGATGCTGGCCGGATGCCAGACACCCACCAAAGCCTCTCTCTGTCTCACTTCCACAGCTGGACAGGAGAGAGAAAATGCTTGGGGTTCATGGGCTAAGATAAGGACAGAGAGATCGTTCACCAAATACCATTATGGGAAAAGCTGAATCAAATTAGAGGTATTCATTAAATTTATTGCTAACAAAATCGGAGCAGGATAATGAGAACTAAAATAAACCCTTAAAACACCATCTCCCCATCCCTCCCTCCTTCCTAGCTCCACCTCCTACCCCAGTGTGGTAGGAGAGATAGGAAATGGGGATTATGGTCAGTTCATCACATCAGGAGTTTCTCCTGCTGCTCAGGGTGAGGAGTCCTTCCGCTGCAGCACCGTGGGGTCCCCCCCACAGGAGACAGTTCTCTAAAAACTTCTCCAATATGAGTCCATCTCACAGGCAACAATCCTCCTCAAACTGCTGCAGCATGGGTCACACTTCCACAGGGTGTAGTCCCTCAAGGACAGGCTGCTGCAGCATGGGCCCCTCTCTCCATGGGTCTCCCATCAGGTCACAGCCTCCTCTCAGGCATCCCCCTGCTCCAGCGTGGATCTCCTCCATGGGCTGCAGGTGGATTTCTGCATCTCTGTGGAACTCCATGGGCTGCAGGGGCACAGCTGCCCCACCATGGTCTGCACTGTGGGCTGCAGAGAAATCCCAGCTCTGGTACCTGGCACACCTCCTGCCCCTCCTTCTGCACTGACCTTGGTGTCTGCAGGGCTGTTCTTCCCACATATTCTCACCCTGCTCTTCTCTGGTCACAGCTACACCTGCACAACAACTTTTTTTTTCTCTTATTTGAATCTGTTACCCCAGAGGTGTTTATCACCATTTCTGATGGGCCCAGCCTTGGCAAGCGGCACGTCTGTCCTTAGAGCCACCAGAGACTGGCTCTGCTGGACATGGAGGAGGGTTCTGGCAGCTTCTCACAGAGGCCACTCCTGTAATCCCGCCCCCACCCACCACCCTCACAAGCCAGGTGATGTAACCTGAATAAATTTGGTTTAAGAAAAATGGAACCAAGGAGGACTGCAAGGAGAAAAAAGCTGTTGTGCAGATGCAGAACTCTTTACTTGAGCATAAGCAGAACTGGGAGAAGAAATAACTTTTCTGTCTAAATGCAAAAGGTTGTAATTTGGGTAGGTGCTTGTGAAGAATTTTTGGCACAACACAAAACTAAAAATTGCAATGAATTGCTAGAAATCAGTATGAGCCTCTGTTGGGAGCATCTTTCCAGTCTCTAAAATCTGGAAGAAAAGTGCAGTATCAGAGTAGTTTTCAAAGCCAGCACCTTCAGTACTCTCAAAAGACGGCTTTCCGTGTGCCGCCACTGTGTGCTGAGTTTGGCCCAGGTAAGGCTGCCTGTGCTTCTCAGTGCACTTTGTTGAGAAGCTGGAGTCCAACGAGGAAACAGTAGAAGAGTTTTATTGTCTGGGACTACTTTTTTCTTGAACATTGAATACAGCAAATTGCTTTGTAATGCCCAATGGGTACCTGTTTGCAGCACTCTTCAGACAGTGCTCTGTATCTGGCATTGTTTTGTTTGTATGGAAGGTAAATTCAAGCATCTCACTCTGGTTTTAGGAGAAATAACTCTCAAATTTCAAACCTGACTTTTTGAGGCAGTTTCTGATTAGACTGTTCTGGCTGAATCAGAGCAATTTCCAAGCAATTCTTTCCCTCTGCTGGCAGAGGAGAGACTGCATTGGTGTTACCCGAGTTGACCTAGGCTGTAGAGGATGCCTTTGTGAAATAACTCTCCAAGGGAATGCATGCAGGCTGTTGTATAAAGAAACTTGTGAGAGAGAACATTCAGCAAAGACCAGTGATTGTTTTAGTTTCCACTGATTGCTTTTACATTAAAACAATGAACAGAACAGATGGTTAAGGTGGAGGAGCTATGTAACATTGAAAAACAATCTCTGAAGTCATGTGGTTTGGGTGTGGGGTGTATTTTGAAAAAGTATTTTTTTTGTGAAACTAACTGTTACCACCTGGGCAAATTTGCTGTAAATTACTGGAAGGAAATAGCTGGTTGTTGAATGTCCTTGTCTTTCTGTTAGTTAACTCTGTGCTTCAGTTGACAGGCTGCAGCATTATCATTCTGGATTTATCTCCTGGTATTTCATTGTTGTTTTCTCTTTTTATCTTTTTTTTTCTCCTTCTAATTTTTAATACCAATATCTGTCAAGTTTGGTGAAAAGATTTTGGCATTCTTAGAGTAACTTATCTTGGCTGCCAAGTAGTCCTTTGGAAGCTCGGGGTGCTTGCAGGTTGATTTATTGGGGATTATGGTGAATCTATCTTGGCTGCATGCCTGACCTGGTGTACATAGGGAGGGCTTTGCTGCTGAGATGCAATAAACATTGAGTTTCTGTACTTGTCATGAAATACATCTGCAAACTATCTAGATTAACTTGTTGAAGCTGTTGTGCTCTTTATAGCTGCTTTATGTAGAAGCTGGATCCACAGGGAAAATCAATAAATATTGTACAGAGTTAAAGACTCAGTAGCCATGCATACATTCCTTATGTTTTTAATGTTCTGTATGTTTGCACCTTTGAAGACTGTGCAGCATGAAAGAATTTTTTTATTTGGTTCTTGTTAAGTTAGGTTTACACTAGACTAAACTGGTCTCCAGCAGGGTTATATCACTTCATGTCTCCGAGTTTACCTGGGAAGTCTGTCTGGAAACACAAATTTAATGCAAGCACTGATAGATGCAAATTTTGACTCTCCAATCAATATGTGCACCAGTTGGATTACAACAAGCCTACTTCTGGATTTGAATGAAGCTTGCACAAACATGAAAACTGACATATGCTGACACCAACAGGCATTGAAACATTGAAAATATTTTTGAGAGTTGTATAGTTTTAATGGATTTCTTCATATGTGTAAGCCATGGTGGAAAAATTGATGGGAACTCTCTCTGGAATATATAGATCATAGTATATCTTGTGTAATGATCTACTGAAGTACCTGAAAAATGCAATGCTACTGCCCAAGTAGTAAGATGGATGAAAATAAGTAAATGCCTGGCTGGTACATATTTTGAGTGGGTTATAAAACCTTTATTTATGGCAGGAAGTTGAGCTTCTTCAAAGATAAATGCTTATCTAGTGAGTGCTGTAAAGATCCTGGAGAGTGACCTCTGTTCTCACCAGCTTCCAACTTTTGCTCGCTTTCCTCTTCCCTTTCCTGGATAAGTTTCCTTTCCCCTGTCAGGAGCTTTTTAAAATGCAGTTTCCTTTTCACAGCGATTCTTTAGCATACAGTGTTTGTAGTAGCACTCTGAAAAGGTTTACAGAATTGAAGACAAACTTGGTCACATTATAGATATAGATAGTTCATTAGTGCCATTCAAGTGAGAAATTATTCAATTGTCAACTTTTCTTATTTCCGTTGTCTTGAAGTGTTTTTGTTTTTCTTCCTGGCAGTGTTTAATTGACTAGGAGAGAGACTTCTGTGCAGGAGGATCTTTGTAGTTATCTGTCACATCCTTTTGTCTGATGATAGCTTTAGAGCAGGTAGTGGATTTCCCTGAGAGCTGTCCATACTTTGCACTGCTGTCATCACTCTGTTGTGTTTAGCTAAGACACTTAAGACAAGGTTGAACCTTCATGACACATCATTTACAGCTGGCTTCTCTGTTCCTTGCTATGGTGTACACTGCTGTGTTCAAAGCAGTAAATGGTCATGGGAAGTGTTGTTCCTTGTGGCTTGCAGAAGTTTGGGCTAGCCTGTGTTACTCTGTTACTCAGCTGTGATTCCAGCACACTGGTTTTGAAAGCAGAGCTCAATAGCTTTATGCTTCTATTGCACAAATAGTTTTGGTTGCAAAGTGGAACAATTGTGAAATTTGGAAGTAGAAAAGCATGTAGCAGTTATCTTACTGTCTCACTGGTTTTTACCATCTCCTTGAAGTAGCAGAAGATACATTTTGTTCTCCCTTTTCTTACCTGTCAAGCTCTGTAAGTAAGGAGAAGAGAATGGAATAACTATGAGATTAAGACTTCATTTATCTTCTTTTCCTTCCTTTTCTCCTCCTTCTCTCTTTCTCTTTGAACAGCATTTGGTTGGGGTGGGAGGGCTTTGGGATAAAAATCTAATCTTTCTGAAGCAGTAGAGTTCCTGTGTGTGATGTCACAAGAGACAGCTTTACTCCAATTGCACCTTTAATGTTTCAGTTAAACCTGTATTGTACTGTGTTGGATGGACTAAGAGGTGTTTTAATGCCATATAGGTGTCCAAATGTCCTTGTGCAGGAAGTGACTAATACAGCTAGGCAGGTAGGGCTGTACTAATGAGACAGAAAACAAAGGGGTTTTTTTAATAAGAGAGAAGCTCTCACTATCCAACTTACAGAACACATCACATGGCATCAAGAAACTTAGTGTTGTTTTGGCATACTGTTGCTTTCATTACTTATTCACAATTTGGAAAAATTTTGGGGGGTGTAGATTTTAGAGAAATTATCTGCATATATTATGTCTTAGGTTGTATAACAGATAAATTAGTTATGCTAATACTACATGGTGCAAACCCAAGCAAACAAGTGAGAGCAGTTCAGTCATACTTGTCCTGTGGTGACCTCAGTGAAAAATCCTTGGAATCATGCCTAATTGCGGGTCCAGTTCAAACTACTTTAAAAACCAGTTTTGCCTTAACTCTTTGGAAAAAACATGTTGCTTTTTGGTTCTGTTTCATGTGAAACTAGCTGCAAACTTATGAAATTCCAAGCTTTTTTTTTCCCCCCACAAAATTTGGGGAACTGGTACCTGATTGTTAAAATTTCCTTGAATCTGTAAACACGGTAATAATATGAATATGATGATAATTAAACTCTCATACTAAAGTTAAATTACATCTCATCTAATGAAAGTGGAAATATATACATCTTGTATAACTTCCTTTCTCCTTTCATGTTCTCTTTTGGATTTTTGTGTTTGAACCTCTGTTGTTAGGTCCTCTCTGCTCTCTGAATTTGCACACCTCAGTAACTGTAAAGTTTCTGTAATATAGGCAGAATTGTGGTGCTCCCATCTTTAGTGGGGTCTAAATAAAAGTTCTAGTCTACTCTTGTGGACTTTTTTTGTTGCTTTTTATTCCACTTTTCTGGTTATATGTCAACCAGTTTCTGCAGGTTGGCCAGGTTTTCTTGGCAGTATTGCACTCAGATTTGCAGTTTAATGGGTCTTTCCAAGGATCTCTTAAAAGTACTTCTGTTGTGTGGTATTCAGTACTGCATATATGCAGTTTGTCTAGTCTCGTGTAGGATGTGAATCCAAGGTCTTACATCCTAAGATACTTGTCTGCTGTCACAGCTAAGGAGGAAAATCATGTTAAATCCCTTGAGAATTCAGCAAGGGTATCTTTAAGTTACTAAAATTATCATTTTTGCATCACAGGTGCAATTTATTGTCTGCTGTTAGAATTGAAAAGTCCTAAGAGACTTCCAGATTTTCTTAGTTTCTTCCAGATGGAAATGTTCCATCCTACTTGAATCTAATTCTGAACATGAACTTTGGAGAAACCCACTTACCTGGTTGCTCCTGTGGCTAAAAAAAACAAAATAACAAAATCAACAAACCGAAAAAACTGCACACAACTCCCACTCCAGCAAATCACATTTAGGTTATTTCACTGAAAATCTTTACTGTTTCAGTGGCTGAGTGAGGAACTCGGTATTTCAGGCTGTCTTCATGTTTACAAATGTTGTACACAGGGAATGAAATATTTAACTGCAGCTTTTCACCATGAACTACCTGCAGATTTTTTCATTAGGTGACTTAACCCACTAATTCTTATAGAATGGAGGTATCCCAGTCTTGTGGGACTTAAACTAGATGCACTTTTTGTCCATGCTGGGAGTTTTACATCCCTGTAATAGGCTGTGGTGGATTAAATTGCATGGGACAGGGCTCCTTGTTTCTGGATGCTGTGCCACAGCATGGTCCCTGAAGGCAGCCAGTTCCAGTGGTCATCCAGTAAGGCTTCTGATGCAGAGGATGAAGGCTGTCTGGCTTGGTGAGGAATGAGACCAGTGTGGTGTGGGGAATCCCAGCACAGAGACAAGAAGAGATGTGAAGAACAGAGGCAGCAGAGCAGGGCAGAGGAGAGGCTGCATGCTTGCATGCTGCAGCTCAGGCTGCAGGGCTCTGCTTGCTCCCTTCATTTGCTCTGCCTGGGATGTGATCTCTCCTGGCACAAATCTGCCTAGCAGCTGCTCAGCATGAGGTAGCTGCCTGCTACTCCTAGTCGTTATTCCCTTTGATCAAGAGTTACGGTTTTTTTCCTCTGTATGCAATGGATTGATTTCCACCTTGCTGACAAAAGTATGTCGAAGCTGATAGTCTCCCACAGAAATGTTCTTGAGGAGTAGAGGATTGTTACAACTTTCATGAGTCTAGGAGCAATGAGATGAGAGAGAATAATGTAATAGTGAAGGTAGAAGAACTGTGTTGTTAGTTTCTCCCCTTCCTGGTACTATTAGAGCCCTCTAGAATGATCCCAGTGAAGTCCCTGGGAGTTTCTCACAGGTGAGCACTTAGTGCAGTGACTCAGTTTGTGAACTCACCTTTGGCGTTCAGAATCACTAGGAGCTGTGCTTTGAGGTCAATCAAGCTGGTGTTAGGAAAAATACATTTACTTACAAGACATTTATATTCTATTATGAGAAATTAATAATTTTCTTTAGAGGTTTCATGTGCAGAAATTGCTGAAGGGGCACATTAAAAAATGCTCTCATTATTTGTTTTATCTTTCTTTGTGTGGACTTGCTAGCCTGTTCTTTCTTACTGATTACAGTTTTGCAAACGAGAAATCAAACGGAGCTGTAATTTGCACTTTTAAGCGTAACTGTTTGTACTTTAGAGACACAAAATGTTGCAAGTGTATGGAAATTAGCACTCGTAAGGGGTTTATTTTTTTTTCCTGATTTGATGAACGTTTATTGCTTTATTGAGTTACATAGTTTTGTCAGACTTTCTCATATGTATTAAGTTGTTTACTGTGCAAAATTTGCATAATTATTCTGTGTATGAAAACATATGTAAGTGATCATTTGGAGGAATCATTGATCAGCTGAAAGGCTCAGGTACTTCTCTATTCCCCTTGAACTATATGTGAGTGTTTTCTTCAGTCTTCTATAATTCTTACCATAGTTACATTAAAATATTCTACTAGACAGGTATTTCAGTACAGTTGAAAGACAACTCCAAAGACCTCATAATTTAAAATGGCTTTATAATTAGGTTACTCCATGCATAAGAATACAGCTAATTATTACTTAAGTCACAAATACAAAAATTCCTGCCTTTATTTTGCACAGAAAGTCAGTGTGCTTTGGGGCAACAGTTTTCTGCATGGCAACAGCAGCAGCTTATGCTGTTTGGTGCCAGCTAAAAAGAGACTTTACAAGTGCAGAGTCATCACTGGATGAAAATGTGGAGCAACTGGAACAGTTCAGAGGTGAGTCAGCCTGTATGTGTATTATTAAAGTCAGGAAAAGTACGTGGATTCAGAAAATTTTGAAGACTAAATTTTTTTCCTCCATGAATGTCAGGTAAAAGGGTGTTATTTTCCAGGTGAAAACTGCAGGAGAGAAAAGATGGAAGTTATGGGAAAGGCAGGATTTCCTAAGAAAGGATGATGTGGGTCCCTCTTGTTTCTTTTTCCTGAATTTTCTGTTTTCTTTCTCCCCCCCAAACAAGCTATCAAAGCTGCAATTTCTTTCCCTTTCTGAGGTCAATCATTGCAGCTACCCAGACCTCTAGAGAAGCTTGTTTTGGTGGTAAGTGGTGGTCAATGATTGCTTAACCATAGGAAATAATCACATTGGGCAGATCTAGAAGAACTCTTTTTTCTAAAAAACAATAGTTCTTATCCCATTAAAAATCTGAAGTAAAACTAGTATTTTGGCTAGACAGGTCAGTATTTGACATCATGTGGGGTGTTCCCTTTTCAATGAAAATATCAATGAAATGTAAATCAGATAGTTTTGAGAAGTTTTCTTCTCCTTACTAACAATCATTCTGTTTATCTGCCTGTCTCTTTTTCACAAAATCTGGTGGTCATTTATTTTTGGTCTGACAAAATCTGATGTTGGACATGTATATCCTTGTGTAAAGACTCTTTTGTGTTCTGTTACTGTGTTTTGTCAGTTCTATTCCTGTGCTGCTTCAGTTCCTACTTAGTGGCTTTTCTCCCACTGAGGACTGTTTAGGACCATAAATTCTTTGGAAATAATTAATGAAACTAGAATTTCCTGAACTGGTATTGAATTCAATTACTACTAGAGTCTGTAGCTTCACAAGTGGAAATGCATATAGTTGACTTGATACCTTCTTCACCTCACTTCACCTGCCCATCTCCTACTCCCCAGTCTTTTCTGGTGGTGCTCTGAAAACTGTTATCTTTTGGTACTGCAAAAATGCTTCTATAAAAATTCAGTATGTCATACCCGTTTCTGCAGCCCCACAAAAGTTTAACACTGGCAGATGTCAAGTATCCAGGTGTCTAATGACCTTTTCATCATTTTTCAAACCTTTGTACTCAATAATCCTTGATTCTTCTGGTTTTGGGTTTTGGTTTATTGCAGGGAGTGATGTTGAGACAAGTTTGAATTACTTTTGTTTGTAAAGAGGTAGGCAGTACCTACAGAAATAAAAAGTAGTGGTTTTCTTCTGATTGTAAGCAGTTTCTCCTACCATAACCATTTTTAACTTGGGAGTCTCCAGAGCTAAAATATTTACTCTTGAAATGGAAAAGTGAAACGTATTTAGTAAAAACTTCTTGCAGTGTATACCAAGTTAATGAGGTGTCCTGTTCACAGTATATCTTTTAATAATCATTGTTTTGTTCTTCTGATCAGCTGCTTTGCCATGTTTTGTAGCATATGTGACAGTTGTTGGTAGAGTTCTTCTCTGCTTCTTGGTCCAAAGTTGTTCAGGTTACCTATTAACTTTAGTTGTTGCATTACAAGTCATGTATTTCTTAATCTTGAAAAACCTACTTACTTCTTAACAATTCCTCTTGCTCTAGTTTTACAGACAAGACTCTTGTATCCATCAGGGAGACAGTTGAGAGGAGAGCAGGAATTGTGCCTACTGAAGTGGAAAGTGTGAAAACCATGTGAAGGGCTGTGGGGTTGGTGTCAGGGCAGATGCTGAGGTGATACCTGAAGCTCAGTGAAGGATTCTCATGCATGTTGCTGAGCATATTAAGTACTTGTACAAAATGGGAAAATATACTTTAGTACTCATAAACCTAATAATCACCTAGCAATAACAAAATACAGGCTGCTTTCTGAAGAACAGAAATTCTGGCACCTGTGCAGAAAACACTGCTGCTTAGATTTGCATGGAGGCAGTGACCAAGTGCACTCCTCCAACCCTGGTGCTATAGTTGCCATTAGGTTTTTCTTTTTTACTGAGAGGAGCTGCTGATCTTGTAGCTTCCTAAAAGTAAACACAGTTAACAAGAGATATGTTTGGTACTTGATATGATGATAGGTAAGACAACTGGTCACCTGCTACCTCTGCAAGAGTCTCTCCTTATCTGTGTGCTTCCCACTTTCCTCTTGGGTTGTGAAGTAGTGATCATGTGTCACAGGGGGAATTAATTCAGCTGCTTCATCAATTAGAAAACTTAATTTAAAAACACTTCTGTCTCCTGTGTTAGCTGACTGAAACTTCTCTCCTTGCAGCCTTGCAATTGCTTCTAAAGGAGAGGGGAAGAAGGGAAAGCTTTTGACTTCTTCCATAAATTTTTATCCATTAGTCATGGTGGAGTCAAGAGATAATGTCAGTCTTGGCTGACTGTGACCTGATGGAGTGGCTGAAGGGGTGTGAGACCAGGGGAGGGATACTGGGAGCAGCTGGTATGGGAGAGGTCTTTCTGGACCTGCACTCCAAACCTTTCAGGTCCATGTAGGTGTTTGATCACTTAACTGGAGCCATTAGGTTAAACTAGTGATACAGGGTAAACTTGGCATACCATCCAGAAAGAGAAGTCTGTGTGGGTTAGGAGTCCTCTTTTTCCTTTCTATTCCAGGTCATGCTTTCTAACCAGCCAAAAAAGATGATTGCAGGGATCTGAACTCAGTGATAACAGTTATCCACCTTTCCATATTCATTCGCTGTCTGGGACTGCTGTTACTCTCGAACTGATTAAAAACTTAATGCAGGGAAAGGAAATTTCTTTTTATCTTGCATTGGTTTTGTTGTTTGTTTTTTTTTTTTTTCCCCGCATGCAAGTATTCCCACAGCCTCATCTGATCACAATGGTACTTTTGCACAAATCAAATCTCCTTCTAACTGTTAACACTGAGATTTTAGCCCTGAGTCTCCCAAGATATTGACTTACTCTACCTTTGTTCATTTTTGCCTCATCACAAAAGCAGGCAGTCGGAGCACAACACTACCTTGCAACATCTTTGTCAAATACATATCAATACTTTGAAATAGTGAAAGGTTTGTAGTAAAGGTCATGTTATGTTATCCTTTTCTGTTAAACATAGATTTACATATATAAACAGCAGCTGAGATAACTTGTAGTGGGTTTGCTTTGTCTTTCTAAAGAGATTTTGTGAAAAATAGGAAGTTGTAGTTTCTCCTCCTGTTGTAAACCTGATGCAAAAATGAGCATGTTAATTGCCTTGTCAGCTGATAGTACTGCCTTTAGGAATTTAAATGGACTTGCTTCATGTTTTCTCTGCTTTAGGAGAAAGTGGTAAGTGCAATATATTGTTCTAAACACAGTTACAGTTTGATTTTCCTAGTACACAACACCTGTATTGTCTGCTTCCCCCGTGTTTTGCTGTTTCTAATGGCTTTATGATATAAAGATTCTAGCTGCTTTTAACAAAAAAGGTCTGCAGCAATCAATATACAAACTGTCCTTTAATCAAGCTGAAGTTCCAGCTTTAGTGGGGACCCTGTTCTGTCAGATTCTTGGGTAGACTGACCTGACACAGTAACAACCCCAGAATTTCAGGCAGAATTTGATCATCAGGAGAATTAACTCTGACAGCTTGGCTGTTTAATAAGCTGTTTAAAAATTACTGTGCACCAGATGAGTGCAGCACTGTACAAGATTAGATCAATTATGGGGCAGAACTGTACTTTCAACTTTCTTAAGATGTTTTTTTTTTGTCTGTGCTATAGGTTTCTGCTGAGGTATCTTAGATAACAGTTTAACTCCTTGGTGATGGGTAATTTGCTCCTAGCTGGGGTGACACTTGACTTTAGTTCTGCTTCTCCAAGTATGGATCAGAATCACTGTTGAAGCTTTTGCCTCAGCTCCCTGGAGAAGGCTGTACTGTTTGCACTTGTTTATCTTGCATGTTTGCTCCCTGTGTGGCTATATCCATCATTGCACTAAATGTGAATTGAAATGTGGTTTCAAGTTAAAATGCACTGTGAGAAATAACTTGATGAATTAGTGTGACACTGGAGTTACAGCACAGTATCTACAGTTTGTCCAAGTGATGGCATGCAGGGAGAAGTTTGAAAGTTTGTTCTGCATTAGCCTTTCCTAGATTTCTGAAAATGGGTCAGCATGCGCATCCATCACTGAAGCCATGTAAAAGTTACCAATTTCTGTCACTTCATGGTACCTTTTATTAGCACAGCTTTTCATCAAAACCAGCTGTGTTTGGTACTCGTACAGTGAGATGGGTTACTTTTTGAAAAGGCAGAGCAAAATAATTATAAATCAAAATTTACCTCTTGATCATATAAAGCAGTTTATTTGGGTTACCTTGTTTGTAGGGGAAGACAAGTGATAGTATTTTATTATTACATTATACCTTCTCATACATTATAACTTCAATCTGAGAAATGTCTACTATTACTCCTGACAATGACCTGCCAGTTGAAAAATAGTTTTCAGGCTTTCTTCTGCTTTTGTTTGTACCTATGCAACTCTGCTATTTCTTTATTAAATTCATCATGTAAAGAGGACACAATTTGGCTTCAAGTCTGATAGTCATGCAAGAAAACACTGATTATTAATACATGCACAAGAAAACTCAAAAACTCAAAACTAGCAAAGGCATGGAAACTAGTTGAAGGAAAGCAGGACAGTTTAGGAACAGCTATAAAATGTGTGTCCTTTTTTCTATGGACTGGGGAATGTAGACGATCAGGTTGGTGAAGAGAATAGTTGAGACATTTGTGTTAAAATTTCTCACTGTTTTTAAGTATTCACCCACATCCATGCCAACTCTGTCAGGTTTTGTAGTTGTCTTTTGGGATGTAATAGTGAGATAAGCAAGAACATACTTCTCTTACTCCTTTACTTGATTGAGAGCTTTTCTTATTTTATGCTAAGTACCACTTTTTGTTGGAAGCATATCAAGCATCATGAAGTGTTTCTGTAGGTACAACAATAAAGCATAACAGCTGTTGTTGGGGAAACCAAGGCTTGACTGATTATTGCTGATGATATCAGTTGGGCTTATCTGTATTAGAGGTTCAGTAATGCAGGTTAGTGAATAAGTTGTGCAAATATACAGTGATTTGCCCTATTTTATTGGAAATAAATAAAATACTTCTTCGCAAATGGGAGCTCAGGAGCCTATTCCAGGTTTCATGTCTGGTGGGGGACCCGACTACTACATAGCAGAATAGGAGAAGAATGAACTTTTGATCTTGTATTTTTCAATATAAATAACTGTAGGATAAATTTTCACAGTTTATGGATTTTTCTTGTCTCCAGCTGAAGACCAAAGTGGTGATTCCAAGTGAAGCTTGGGACCATGTTTTTTCACTGTTCTATAACAGCTTATCATAGAATGGTTTGGATTGAGAGGGACGTTAAAGATCATCCAGTTCCAACCCCTCTGCTGTGGGCAAGGATGCCACTCACTAGACCAGTTGGTCCAACTTGGCCTTCCAAGACTTCCCGGGGTGGACCATTGACAACTTCTCTGGGCAAGCTGTGCCACTATCTCCCCACCCTCTCAGTAAAGAATTTCCTCCTAACATTCTTTCTGTTTCAAGGCCAATAACCCCTTGTCCTGTAATTCCATGAAGTTGTAGGAAATCTCTAGCTCTCTTATAGGCCCTTTTTAGGAACTATAAGGCTGCCCTAGGATCTCCCTAGAACCTTATTTTCTGCAGGCTGAACAACTTCCTCAGCCTGCCTTTATCAGAGAGGTGCTCCAGCCTGCTGGCCATCTTATGGATGTTAACTTTACGTCCATCTTAAGAAAGGCATGGGAGAAGTTTTGATTGTGATACTAATTATTGTTAGTCGTTAACAGTATTATTCCATTGGAATATATTTTAACCTGAGTTAATCCAGTTTGAACCTGATGGAGGTTGGAGTTTGACTGTAGATAATTTTCTGTTGTAAGCAAGACAAGGAAACAGCTATGTTCATTTTTAAGCATTGTTCCTGTGCGAGAGTGTCATACACGTAAAAACTACCTGCTGAAGTAACTAAGCATACTTAGGTTTAATCTCCTTGATTGAGAAAATTGGATTTTGATTTTTGGGGAATTAGGTTATTTTGTTTTCTTTCTAATTTATTTTCTGGGGTAAGTATTTGAATTTATTACAGTGAACATATCATGACTTTTATGCTTTGGGGAGCTCAGGCATGCTGAAAGTGAGGGTTGCTTCCCAGTGGCAGGGGGAAGACAAGTGGTCAGTGGCTGCTATGGTGTCTGTATCCCATTGTGTTCAAACTGTTCTCTCCTCACTTTCCCATTGTATAAGCATGGGCTCTTGCAGTTTATGCTTTAACAGAGAACTCAGATGAGCAGAATATACCTGGTTTAGGTTTGGCTGGTAGCAAATCCTAACACTGATGACAGTTTCTACAAGTCTTATGCTCGCTATAGGAGAACAAGCTGTCCTCCTCTGAGTTTAAGACTGTTAATTAAAAATGTAACTGATAGCTTTTTATCTTATTTTAAAAATCAGCTGTGAGACTTGGCTTGTTCTGGTTCTGTGTTATTTGGCTGTGATGTTTTTACACCCTTGCTGAAAACCTAACAAACCATTACCATTGCAACAAAGGTGTTGCTTCTTTGCTACTTGTATTTCCTAGTGCTACTGAGCTCCTCCAAGCAGGATCCTCCTGAGATGCCCAGGTTACTTTAATTTATCATGGATGGTTTCCTGGCCCTTGCTTCTATTCTGAAATCCATTCCTGCACCTGCTCAGTTTAATATGGCGTTTTTTGTTCTCCTAGGCAGGAGCAACTGCCTCTTTTTCAGCTGAGAAAGGGCAGGTATTTGGCTTGTTCTGCTGTCCTCAAAGCTCTTCTTTCAAGAGCATCTTTGGATCTTTTATAAAAGTGAATATGTGTTCTAAGGAATAGAAAAATTGGCATAAGCGTACGTATATTGGTAATATGCACACCTGGGGAAAATCAGAAAGCTTTTCTTCTTCACTTAATGAATGCTGAGAGGGCTGTGGGTTTGGGTTAGATTCCTCCAAGGTTTGCAGTTTCTGCCATTGTTGTTCCAAGGTTAACTTCCTCCACTGGGATTTCCCCCTCCCTCTGCCCTCACATGCTTGTGGGGAGGAGAGGTGAAAAATAACTTTCACAATCTCTGGGAGCCCTGGAGAGAGCAAGATGAAGCATTCTGCTAGTCAGTCTCTTAACTAGTTAGTCAGTCTAACTCTGGCATGCCTCTTTTCCAGAGAGTGACCCAGCTCAATGGGCAGCCATTCCAGGTGTACCAGTCCTGGTTTTGTCCAGGCATGGGACTAAGCTTTACCTCTGCTCTGGGTTTCAGCTCATTGTGGATTTCAGAACACCAGAACAGAAAGCAGATAACCTCCATGCTTGCTGGTGATGTGCACTAGGATTGATGAGTAGTATCAGGCAGAGGCATGATTTAATGCAGTGCAGTTTTCCTAAATGCCTTGCTAAGATAAAATTTTTTCCTTTTTTAATTCACACAGTGAAGTAACAGGAGATGAAAAGACAAAAAGGAGAGTTCTCCCATGTTGATAGTTGTTCACTTCTTGCAAAGGAGAATTTCAGTATTAGTTTGTTTTTCTATAAGTAATTTTCTGTAAATCCTATTCCTGTGCAGATAAGTAAAATCTGAATGTTTCTGTTGATATCAGATCCATGTGAGCAGGTAACATTAGTTCTGTGGAAGAAAAAGTGAGTAGAACTATGTGTCACCATATCATTAAATGAGAAAGCAAATTATGAGGCATTTAAGAAATAGGTTTAGTGGAGTTTAGGTCCATTTTGAAGAATATCTTTTTAGTTTATCCTCAGAGTTTTTTTAGGAGAGTTGTAGATGTGACTGTGGAGTGAAAAAGAAGTTTGAACAGGTAGCAAAGAAAATGGT
Source organism: Lonchura striata (assembly GCF_050655825.1). NCBI lineage: Eukaryota > Metazoa > Chordata > Aves > Passeriformes > Estrildidae > Lonchura > Lonchura striata. The sequence continues at coordinate 51,686,617 of NC_140705.1, forward strand.
GTGGGGTTTTGCTCCAGGCAGCGTAGGACAGTTTTGCCAGTTAAAGTTTTGGGTTGTTTTTGGGGCTAAAGCCACTCTGGTCTCTTCCCACACAGGTGGTGCTGGCTGTGACCCTCGCTGGTGTGTAGTTGCACCATTCCACAGTGCTCCTGGGGACATGGATGTGTGTAAGTGTGCTCCTGACAGCGGTCCTCAGAGTTATGAATGAAGCTGGAATCTCGGCCTCTGGCCAAAGTTGTGAAAACTGGATAACCTTTGAGAATTAAAGTTGATGCTGTGTTTAAATATGCTTCATAATGAAGACTTGCTTTTGGAGCAGAAAGGTCAAATCTTTGATGTGCTGGTGGTGGTTGGATGCAGTTATGTACATTTAGATTCTCTCCCAGCTTCTTGCTTTTGAGTGCCTTTCACCTGAAGGATGAGGGCCTAGCAAGTACTTCAAAGGCTCTGAGACTTTCCTTTTTGTGTCTTTTTACTGTTGACAATGTAATAAGTTATGCAGAACTCATTGAGAACAAATTGTTGTCAAAACTAGAAGAGGTGGTATCTGCTTAAACCTGCAGTGCCTTAGTGACACTCTCTCTGAATATTATGTGGAGCAGGAATCACCGTGTCATTGTCATGGCTGCATCCACAAGTGCTGTACTTGTGAAAGGAGAACAAAGACTTAGAGGACATGTGAAGGGGAGCATCCTCATGAACCTGAGCTGGTGACACAATAGAAAAGACTCTGGTTCAACTTTTATTAATAGTAAATAGCCTTTCGATGATCTTAATGACAGATCAAATATATTATTTTGAATGCCTTCTGGATCCTTTTGAGGTCAGTGATACATGCCCTGATAAAGGCTAGTAAAGCCTTTCCCTCCTGAGGAGAGGAGTGATGACTCTTGATTGATGTTACAGATGGTTGTCAGAGAAGGTGGTGGAGCAACTGAATGAGACAGGCATTCAGGAAGTAATTTATTGCAAGTCTGTTGAGAAGTGAATTAAAGAGGGAATAAAAGTGAAACACCCTACAGAGGTATGGTTTGTGAAGTAATGAACAACAGGCAAGAATTTGTGTGAAAATGTTCTGTGGAGGAGGTGACACAAAACAGAAGATGTTTTTCTATTTGGTAGTGATACAACCCAAGTAGTTGCTGATCTAATTACTCTAAGCTCTAGCTGTTTATTCTTGCTTGTCTTGCAGCACCACTGGGGATCTCTGTACCATTTGAGAGCAAGGAGGGAGGATGAATGAACTGAAAAAGAGAATGCATTTCACAGGATTTTTTTTTTTTTTTTAAAGAATTCTGATGGAGAATGCCAGGATATCACTGGCACAAATCAGGGATCCAGACTGATGAAGTTAGTACTAAAAACACTGAAATGCTTAAAGGCAAGTGCAAAATGTGCAGTAAAAGTTTGAACTGTCTTTGGTTTGCACTTCTTGAATCATGTCTACTTGGATTTCATTTGGTTAGCACCTACCGCTGTGGAGTTCTGAGTCATGGTGATTCCTTCAAGTATTTTCCAGAAACACCTACTGTATTTTTAAAGAAAATAAATCGATAATGACACACTTTCCAAATGTACAAGAAAAGTAATTCTTCACTGCTTTGTAACTTACCAATGAAAATGAAAGAAATGTTTCTAGTGAACTAAAAAGGAATAGGATTGTGCTTATAAATAAAGGGAATTTTAATCCAGCTGTTTCTTTACCTAGAGTATGAAAGTACTCTAGACTAGACTTCCTTGCATTTTCACATTTCCAAAATTTTTTTTTTAATGCATAACTTTCTTGGCAATTTACAGGGAACAATGTGGCGTGCTGGTAGAAATTAGATTTCTCTACAGAAGTGTGTATTTGGCATGGCCTTGTTCACTTATAGCTTTAAGAAGTAAGAGCAATTAAGCATGTGCATCTCTGAACTGAGAGTGAAGTTTCAGTTAGAAAATGCTTGTTTGTAGATATATATTTTTAAATAGAATGGCCCCTTATTTAAGGAATATAGCTGCAATACAGCAATGCAAGTACAGCCTGAAAATATCACATTGCATCCAGCCTGGGGCAGGCCAAATGACAGGTACAAATCAGTGCTTTCTGGTTTAGTTTGAACTTTGTTTTCTGTGCAAAATACGAAACAAAGGTTTCCTTTAAAAGAAGGCTCAGGTTGTGGAAATTATTTTCTGACTTAAAGTGTCATGCCATCTGTTTCTGTTTCCTGTTGGTGGTATGCTTGCTTTCTTGGGCAGTAAGTAAATCAGTGTAGAGTCCATGTGTGTGTCCTGTCTCTGTTCCCCCAGGCCTTTCTCCTCCCTACCATCTGCCAATAAAAACACTTTTAAAATAAAATGTCAGGAATTGGCAGGAGGAGGTACATACTTTTCTCCTGATAATTTAAATGTTATCTTTCTGTAGGATGAAAGGAGCTAGAGCCTGCTTTCTCCTTCTGAGCTGTAAGAAGAGTATCCCCTCCTGAGATGCTTTACAGAAGTGAAGCACAACTGAGTATAAGAGCTAGATGCTGCCTGACATTTAACACTGCTACAGCTCAGCTGCTCTTAGACATATGAGTCCTTCCTCATGCTGTGAAAGTACACCATGATATTCTGCATACTGAGGGTTCTAAAGTTCTTAATACATAATGGTTTTCTTAAACCTTGGGTGTTTGGCATTATGAGAAACTGATACTGAAGGGATAAGGCTCTGCAAAACAAAAAGAAAATGAAGGAAAATAATAAAACTAGTTATTTGTACCAGTGTCATAAGAGATTGTTTTATTTTGTTTCTCCTTTCTCATTCTGTAGCATGTCTTGAGTCCATGGCAGCAGGTAGACTGACAGGATACCTCTAAAGCTATACTTCCATCAATTGCTGATGTTAGTGCACAAAGATGGACTGTTTTGGTAGGACAAGGCTCCATTGAAATTACTGCTAATAAGCCAACTCTGTTCACTTCAGCCCCGTTCAAAACACAGGAAAAGGCTCAGTCTTTGCCAAATTTGAAAAGCTGAAACTATTACAGAGGTTAAAAATTATTTATTTCAAGTGGGTGTAAAACATATTTTCAAAATAAACACTGAAACCACACCTGACTCTTACCACATATATTAATCATATTCTGTGTGGGCATGAAGTACAGAAAATGTTGAGCTTTGTATTCTTTGGTTTTATAAATTTAGGTTTGTTCTAACTAGCATTTAATATATAAGCAATGCTTTAGTACTGTCAGATACCATGCATCTTCTCATTATGTAGTGCTACTCCATTGTAGATTACTCCTGGCAAAAAGATACGGCTCTTTTAATACCTCCCTAATGCTTAACTTTTTTTTTTTTTTTTTTTTTTTTTTTTTTTTTTTTTTTTGATGATGTAGTAGACATAGGTAGGATTAATTTGACTCTTTGATTCTAAAGTGTACCTATACTTGTCTAAACGAAAGCTGATGCTAATCCTAATGCAATAGCTTTTTGTGTTTCTGTAGCAAATTGTTCTTTGTTCAGCATGCTTGTGTTCTGTAGTGCTGTACTGATTGTTGTCTGCTTTTTAAGTACAGCTCCTTGATGCACTGGGTGATGCTTCTGAGAACAGGCCAGTGGTCCGTATGCTTGGTTTCAGTTTAGTATCCTGCTGCAGGTGAATCAGTGTCCTACAGGTATAAAATGCTGGCATTCCCCAGCATGTAGTATGTGAAGTTTGGGGGATTTTTTGGTTGGTTTTTTTTTAATTTCTTTGAGTACATATGCCTCTTGTATTCATCCGTGTAAAACCCAAACTGAGCCTGGCATTGTTTGCATGTTGCAGAGCTCTGCTCACCTTTTACAGCTGGAAATTAAATGTGGGGAATTTCCCTCCTAAGAATGGGTGTACTGCTGGGGAGCTGCCTCTCCTCCATACTGCAGACAGATTTGCCTCCATCCTGACCTGCCTGTGCCATGAGCCAAGGCTGCTCAAGGCACTAAGGCTTGCTGTGTTCTCCACCTTGCTCTGGTCTGAGACTCGCTGCCACCATCCACACCCTGCATTTCTATCTCTAACATGTATGTAATCTCTTTTTTCTCCTGAGTTTTAGCTGTGTTGCTGAGAGAACAGAGGTGGTGCAGTAGGGTTTTTTTTTTAATTAGTATAAACCTTAGATTTGATACCATATTATGACTCTTCTAATCCTCTGGCTTGTGACTGAATTATCATTCAGTAGAGTTCATGTGGCTCAATTGCTGAAGCAACAATGACCAGGTTGTGTTGTGTTACTTTTTTAGAGTTTTGCCCTCCTTTTTTAGATTAAATACTGCATTAGAGTCCTTGTGTCTTCTAGTACCACTATGCAGTGACAAGATCTGCATCCAAATCTGAGGTGTTTCTGTCTTATTTAGTGTATTGTTCAGCAGGTTTCTCTCATTGAGGATGTTAAAGAATAAGTAGTGTGGGGAAATCAAACTTGCCAACTTTCAAATAGTAATTCTTGGAAAGAGATGCTGGTTGCACCTTTTGTCTCTTCATGGAGGTACTCAGTAAGGAAGAAGTTGAATTGGTGGTCAGCTTCATTTGTGCAGTCAAAACTCACTTGTTCAAGATCACTTGTGGCAGACACAAACACGCCTCTAGCTGGGTCATTGCAGACTCTCAAAACCCAGCAGCGTTTATTAACTTGGGCTCACTGCCAAGCAAATGCAACTGTGGTGCTCCCAGACCGAGTAGGATCTGCTGTTTTGGCATGGAGTCCGAGCAGTTAAAGCCTGCCAAGCGTGAAGGGTGCAGATCTGGGTTCGGTGTGGTCTTGGATCCAGGAGCTCTAGAAACACGTTGTGGATATCTGAACATATGGATCAGCTTGGGACCATGGGGACTCATTAGATCAGCAACAGTTTCTGCCCTGTTAACCTCAAGCTTGTTTGTTTGTCTAGTCTTAGTTTGGTTTTTATTAAGGTTTTTAATGTTGTTGTTGCTGGGGTGCATGTTTTTTAAAACTTCAAACCCATGAGTTCTGGGGAAATGTATTAGCTTGATCAGCCCCAAGGTAACTAAAACTTTCTGCATGTGCAGTATGACATGTAAGGAGCTTCTTGAAAACAGGCTGCAGAGGCACCAAGTGTACTGAACAGGAACCAGCTCAGGGTTCTGGAGACAGAGCTGCTGATCCTAAATTGACTTTTAATTTCTCTGTGTTGTGATTCTCAGGTCGTTTTGCAGTGAAACAGTATGCAAATGTTTATCTTGTGTGCCTTCGCACAGCCTTTGTGAGCCTTGACTGTAGTGCACTTACCATTACACCCAAAGTATGGAGTGGACATCATTAGTTAGGACTTGTGTTTGGTTTTGTGGTGTATGTAGCTATGGTACATACACTGAGAGAATATGTTTAATAATTGCACTTGTCAGGGTAATTAGCTTTTCTGTTTGCATTTGAAAATGCTCTCTGGAAAAATTGCAGTGTGCTTGGTGTAACTCCACCAAGCACACATTAAATAATTTGAAGATGGTATGCTGGGTGGTCTCTGAATTGTTACAGTATTTGAAGTTAATTTTCCTCACAAAATTCACCAATGCGTGCTTAACTTTTCCATGCAAAAGGTCATACAGCTTTTTTTTTTTTTCATATGTAGGTGCAGCTGGGACAAGCGGATATAAAATGCCCTATCACAGAGTGCAGCGAGCACCTGGATGAAACAACTGTCCTCTATAACCTGCCCCATGACGACATCATCAAGTATAAATACTTCCTGGAGCTCAGCCGCATTGACTCCAGCACCAAGCCATGCCCTCAGTGCAAGCACTTTACAACCTTCCGGAGGAGAGGCCACATTCCTACCCCTGCCAAATTGGAGAACAAATACAAAGTGAGCATGCTTGCCGGGGCTGTGGGTTAGATGGCACTACAAAAGTAGGACAGCATTTGGTGAGCATTAAATGAACTTTCTTGTTTCACTGGAGCTGTGTGCAAGCTGTGATTAGGAATATGAACCTGTAGTACATCACTGATTAAGTTACTTAACTGAGTTTTAACAGTTCAAGTGGCTGAACTCTTCAGCCTGTATTTTTTTTTGGTAGGTGGCATAATTTTGTCCTGACATACGTTTTAATTTAAGGAGCGTTTCCTTTCTGACATGCAAACAATATGGTCACAGTCAGAAGAAGCTGGGAAAGGGGAATTACCACTACAACCAATAATTTTAGAGACACAACTTTTAAGTTTTCCCTGAAAGTCTGGGTGAGTGAATTCTGGGCATCTGTGATGTTAGGCTGTTAGCTTTGCTTCTTCCATAGTAATAGAGCTGTTGTCTTTGCTGCTTGTTGATTCTGATTTCTCCACTCCCTTACCAGAGGTTATACATTACTGTAGTCTCATAATTCACAATGCAGAATTTGGAGAAATAGATGCAGCATTTTTTTTCATAGAAGAGTTGCTTATACTGTGATTTTAATCAAAGATAAAAAGCAAGAATTTGGAATAAGCTTTGAGCTGCTGGAAGTTCATCTAAATTCCAGAAGACAACAGTGGTCTGCAGCACCATGTTCTGTGATAGTTTTCCATCCGGTTATTAGATTTGTTATGGTTAATTTCATGATTGAGCTGACCTTTCCTGGACAAACCAGTTCTTCTCAGTAGGAGTTTAGATGACTGTTTAGATAGCCCTAATTATACAGCGTAGGATTCAGCCCAGTATGAAGATTAAAAGGTGGAAGGTTGTGTATTCATTGGAGTTGAAAGGTTGGTAAAGCTAATTCTAAGTTATAAGCTATTTGTGCATATCTGTGTAGGGCATGAATTACATGCCACACTCTGTTGGACTCAACGTTTTCAAATTTTTGTCATCTCACATTGAGGTGAAAAAAAATCTGAACCTGCAAGTAAAATTCCTTCTGCCCAAAGCTATTCTCCTTCACCCAGCTTCATCATCAACACACATCAGATGTAACCCAGGGTAGATCAGAGCTTGTGATGCTTTGGCAGCCTCCTGTCTTAAGGTGTCAGAGGCTGTTAGTGTCCCACAAGTGTGCGTCATTGGTGGTGCAGCTGTTGTATTGCAGGCCTGCCAGATCTGAGAACATTCCTCAGGGCACAACCAGTGCTCTTTTATGAGTTAAAATGCTACAGTCAAAATGTTCCCAACTGCCCTACAAACCACAATGGGAAAGAATGGGAGACTGTGATGCATAGTGCATGCCAGGAGCAGTTCACTGGTCATGTGGTGGTTCAGTGTGTGTACCTGTGATCTCAAGAGCTTAACTCTCCTGGCAACAGACTCAGGCAAAATGTGTTCTTTGAGCTGAGCCCTGGTGTTGTGTGCAAGAATGTCTAGTTGATGCTAGTCAGAAATATAATTGGGAAAATGCTGGCAAGCAGTATGGATGATTATGGTCCACAGGGCTTCAGCATAGTCCTTGAACCTCAGCTGTTTTCTAATGTAGGCACAGTTTTAGTGATTTAAGATTAGCACAAGGGGAAGTTTTGTTTCAGGGAGGTTTAAAAAGATGACTGTATATGACATGGAGTATATGTAATTTACATACGTACATAGCTGTGGAACAATATTACCTGTTTTCTTAGGTTCTCTTGTGATTTCATGTACACATTGTGTCTTGTATTTTAGGCTGTTTGGAGGTGAAGATGCATTTTCTTTTGTGTTTAGCATAGGAGACATCTGACTGGAGGCTTTTGAGGCTGCTCTATTTATATGCAAGTAATAGAAACATCAGTTGCACCAGCACTGCCAGTGTTGGCTTCAGGAGAACTGAGTCGTGTGGGGAACACGTATGCACAAGCCTACTGATGGGATCACAGCACAGCCAGTATACTCACTCTTTTATACACTGCAAGGGGAAAGCACTCTAAAATCCAAGACTTTATTTGAACTGATGCTTTAAAAATGCTAGTGCCATTTCTAAAATTTTATACAGTATTTAAAATTATAAGTAACATGGAAATTTAAAGAGGCAGCAAAGTTGTAAATTAGTTTTTCTTACTATGGCTGATTTGTGTCAACTAAGCTGATCTAGGTACAGCAGTTCAATTGGCTGAGATTCAAGTCTTCGTGTACTAAGCCTAGAAAGTTAACATGCATGTTGAGGAAGAAGGAGGGGAAGAAAAGGAGAAGTTGCTTATCCCAACCTTTCTTTTACCATTAATGCCACTTAGGGCCACACAGAACAGCAAGAGAACTATTTAATTTTCTATATAAAATATTTTTATCACAAATGGATCCTGCATTAACTCTGAAAATTTCATTTCCCCCTCTCATATGTCCTGAATTGAGAGTGTAATGTGATTGCAGACAAGACCCTAACAAACCTTTGTTCAGAGCTGTTAAGCAAAAGAGCAGTGGAAATGGGAAAAAATTGAAAAATTGCTGGTTGAGTTCCTGTGTATGGAACAGGTAAAGGTTTCACAAGAGTGAGTAAGAAGACTTGTTTTGTGAAGGAGCTCTGGCTTTTGCCTGTTAAAGTTAGTTTTTTGACCTGTTACTTGCTGTGGAGAAGCAATACTCTGCTCTGTGAGATTCATAATGAAGTTGTCTTGTTGACTTTTGTCAAGAGATACACGTTACATAAAAGGAGGACTTGAGTGCTTGGGTTTGCAAATGCAAATGTTTTTTCAATGCAGTTGTTACACAATCTATCTTTTTGGGGTTTTTTTAACTACTAAAGAGTTTCTGAAAGTTGCTCTAGAGCTAGCAGGAATTTGTATCAGCAGAGATTCTTTGATGTGTTAGCTCCCCACTTATGGATCAGATTTTAACTTTGAATGGCAGATGTCTTCATGGCTATACATTGCTTCAATTTACCTTGAGCCTCAGCTGCTGCTGATGTAGTGATTTTGCTGTACTCTCCCTTCTTCTCTCAGCAGTTCATTCCTGCCAGCCTGCTTTTGTTTATGTTGATGCTTTGGTGTCATACTGGGAGCTGGATCAAAGATCAGCCCTAATGGGGTACAAAATTTGTTTGGTTTGTTGCTTATTTTCAGCTGTTTCAATAGAGGGGATGGGTTGATGATGAGGAGAAGGAATATGTTTTGGCTGGAGCCCATATTTATTTTCAAATAAAGTGACAGTGTCTGCAGCTAGAGACTGTAATTCATGTAATCAGTTAATTGCATAATTAATTTGGCCATCCTGTTATATTACTACTGTTCCATCAAGCACTATAAAATCCCACTAAGCTTTCCATACCTTCAGGTTATAGGAATATTTTTATGAGCAGCCAGTTTTGCTATCATCAGGTCACATTGAGTAGTGTTCTGTGTTAAAATTATCTATCAGTTTTGAAGTCTTTTCCTGTGAGGTAAGGAAACTGATATATAAAGTAGCTTGCAGTAAAGAGGCTTGCTAAGAAAATGGAAAATGTTAACCTCAAAAGTCTGTGTTTAAGAAACCTGAGAACTAAAAAAGTTAGAACACAGAATTGTGCAATCTTTTGTATTTCAAGGGAGGCTGATCCCCAGGTGGCATAGAAGTCTGTAAATATGTCCATTCTCTCAATTTAAATCAACAGAAATAGAAATCATAAAATAAGTGGGAAAATGTTTGTGTGAGAAAAAACATATTTGAAAAAACACAAGGTTAATGTTTTATTTTGCATATACAGTTTGTCTGGCTTGCTGGACTAGAATATATTTTACGGGTTTAAAATCTTATGTAGATAGCTTTTCTGCATCCTTGCTATGATGATTTCATCCATAACTACTGAAATATGAATCAAATAAGATTTGACTTCCATTTCAGAAAAGCAGAGAAAAAGTGGAATAAGAAAGAGAGAGACTGCTTTAATTGCCCTGTTCTCTTTGTTTCTTAAAGGGCATCACATTGCATTCAAGTTTGAATGGTTTTAGGGGTTTGTTTTGCAGCTACTAGTTCCAAGAAAAATAACGTTCATACATACTTAAAGTACATAGTTTTCTTTGCTTGCTTCAGTTATGCTCAGGAAGCACTGAACCCACAGAGAAGTGAAATGGCCCATTTAAAATATAAAAACTATTTACAAGTTCAGTTTTGAGGGAAGTGCTGTCAGGGTGACAGGTGGAAGAGGAAACTGGTAATGAAACATAGAGTTCTCACTAGTTCAGTTAGAGCCATTTGTGGTAAGAAATGTTATTTTGAGTTCCTGTGGTTACAGCCTCATCCTGTATTTCAGTACTTTCTGATTAATGTATTTGGAAACACCTGATGTCAGTGTGTGTGTAAATTTAAATACATATCCTGATGGCTGCTGCATTGCTTTCACTTACGTACATGCTATAATAGAAAGATGGAGTATGCAAATAATTTGTCAGATAGTCATCAAAAAACAAATGAAACAAAAAACAAACCCACAGAACTTGTGTTTTAAATTATGTTGCCTTTTTTTTACGGAAGAAGCTTTAACTTCTTGACCTGTTGATTTGGGTTTGTACTTGTTAACAACCGTGTTCTTATTTTGTGTTGCTTTTGTTTAATGTAGCCTTGGACGAGTTTTCAGGTAAAAACTAACAGTGTTTGCAATCTACATGTTTCAGCCCTAATGTGTCATTTCTCTTTAAACAAGATGTAGTGATTGCATGTGTAAATAATTTTGGCTAGCCTCAGCAAAGTATGTAAGGGAGATCAGAGCACCTACTTTGGACTCTTAATTGTAGTCAAGGAAACATAACACCAGTTGTCATGACTCAACAGGAGGGCACAGCACCTGGTGGGAGTGAGAACTTGAGAAATATGTTTTGGGGACTTCACATCTGACTACACTCTAGGATGTAGTTTCCTGAGAAGCACCCCCATACCGTGCATGGTCAGCACAGATATTTCTGTGGTTTGGTGGTTTGGTTTGGTGTTTCTGTGGTTTTGGTTATATCTGGTCTGGACACAGATATAACCAAAAACTCTTGGTTTGGCTGATTGAATTCCTCAGACCCATCCATCAGCTGGGTACAAAGCCAGGGCAGTACCAGACATGGACTGCAGCTGGAGATGGTGGACAGGACTCAGCAGTCACTTGAGTGACTGAGATATTTTGCTGCTGAACACAGCAGAAGTGAACATAATGCAGGAGTCTGGATGTGCCTGAGTCTAAGATGTCTTCTAGTTCTTGCTGTCCTAAGTTATGATCCAGGTTGGAGGCCTGTCTTTCATCAGATAAGCAGCTGCAATGTGCCTCTTTTTATTACTCCTGCAAACACAGCAGCTGCTGGCCTTAGCTTTTCATAAAAAAAATAAGCCGGTGTGGAAGAAGACATGATGATGATGGTACCTATTTGACACAATTATTTAAAATTGAGGGAGTTGAAAGAATAGATCCTTTCTCAGTTTGAGTATGGCTTGTGGGTTTTGCCATTAGGTGTGGTCTGTAACAAAGTGGGCTGTTTGGCACAGGCTCAGCTTGCCTTGACGCAATCAAGAGCAAAAGGAGATGCCTGACTTCCCTTTGGTAGTTGTGGCTCTTGGATGAGAGCCTTGCTCAGGACTCCTTTTCTCAGGACCATTTCTAATATAAGTATCATAACCTGTGCTGAGGTCTGCAGTGCCCCTTCAGAAAACCAAGTACTTTCTGTAATAGTCTTGGCAGTGCAGTTTATTCCTAGAGAAAGACAGATCCACTGCACTGAAAACTGTTGGCTAATTTTCAGGTGCTCTCACAAATGTTTTGGAGGCAATTGAATAAGCTTTCTGGACTCTGCCTTTTGTCAGTCGACCCACACAATCACTTTGGGAAGTAGTGCCTGTGATTAATCCAAGCTGCTTGTGCTTCATTTGATGGAGGCCTTTCCCAGCTTTAGCAATTACTTCTTTATTTTATCTGTTTTAAAAAGGAGAAGAACAAGCTAGCTTCCACAACTTCTTGTGTTTTTAAAACAGCCTCCAGAACATCTTAGATCTTTGCTGGGCAGCTGCTCTCTTAATTGAAAAGCAGTGGTTTTAAAACAGGCCTTCTAGTTGTATCAGCACCCAGCTTGCAAACGTGTGGTGTTTTCTCATTCATACAGATCCAGTGTCCATCTTGCCAATTTGTCTGGTGTTTCAAGTGCCACTCTCCCTGGCATGAAGGCGTTAACTGCAAAGAATACAAGAAGGGAGACAAGCTGTTACGTCACTGGGCCAACGAAATCGAACACGGGCAGAGGAATGCCCAGAAGTGTCCAAAATGCAAGGTGAGCTTCTCTCCCTTGGCTTGCAGGTAGTGGCTTCAAACTGTTCAAATATACATTTAAAATAAATACTTATAGCTTCTGCTCAGCATTGGAAATGAAATTCACATTTGCTGTGCAGTTTCTTGTTAATGACCCATTGAGAAAAACAGGTCAAATTTCTTTGCTGGTTCCTGCACTGATTCTGCAGAGTGTCTGCATATAAAGAAACATTATGGAAATTATTAAGAGGGGGCTTTGATGAATCATAGAAATGTTTGGGTTAATTAATTACAAAATAAATTAATCCTAAAATAAAGCTTTAAAGAAATTGAAAGCTTTAGGGAAATTCAGTGCCCTTTGTCAGGTTTTCCAGAGAGTTTGAGTGTATTCAATGTCTGAGTAAGGCTGGAAATACTCTGTCAACAAGTTAACTAAGGGAAACTAAGACTTGGAAAAACTGTAAGTTTTGTAGGATTGAATGTTACTACTTCATAAACTGTACCTTGAGGTGGGACTTCACAGGCCACACATCAAGTGCTGTGTCCAGTTCTGGGCCCTTCACTTCAAGAAGGACATTGGAGGTGCTAGAGTGAGTCCAGAGAAGGGCAGCAGAGCTGGTGAGGGGACTGGAGCATAAGTCCTGTAAGGAGTAGCTGAGCATTCTTTTTAACCTGAAGAAAAGGAATCTCAGGGGGCACCTCTTCATTCTCTACAACTGCCTAAAAGGGGGATGTAGGCAGGTGGGGGCTGGCCTCTTCTCCTGGGCAGCCAGTGACAGGACAAGAGGACATAGCATCAGACTGCAGGTGAGGTTCAGACTGGACATCAGGAGGAATTTCCTTTCAGAAAGGATTGTTAAACACTGGAATGGGCTGCCAGGGAGGTGATGGAGTCACCAGCCCTGGAGGTGTTCAAGAAATGACTGGATGTGACAGTGTCATGATCAGGTGACAAGGTGGTGATCGAAGGTTGGAGGTGATGATCTCAGGGGTCTTTTCCAGTGTGGATCCTGCCCTGAAGTGTTTCTTGTTACTAATTTTTAACACTTTAATGCAGTTCCACACCCTAAAAATGCCATTTATCCCTTTGAGGATGAGAAGTATTTCCCACTACTTAGATGAGATGCAACAGCCCTGTATATCCCTGCCCCAGTTGCCTTTAATGAAGGCCTCTCTTAAATTTGTTCATTATTTTTTTCACAGCTACCAACAGAGTAGTAAGTCAAAGCTGGACTGTTTCAGAGAAAATTAATATTGAATGGGAAGATTTACTTATAAACATACAAAGAATATGTAACACTTTGAGGCTTACGCTGTGCAAATAAGAAAATGTTCATCAGTTCACTCAGTATCATATTTTGGTCTTTGAAAAGAAAATGCCTGTGTTACCATAGCTTAAAATTGAAAGATTTCAAAAGAGAGAAATTGTAAAGCTCTGAAATCAGCAGCTGGTTGTTTAACCTTCGTCCTGAACACGTGTGACCTTTTTAACAAAGTTTTTGCTGCTTGCTTTTTGGTAAGAGTTGATAGATTTGAGTCAGTTCTAAAAATAGTAACTTTCTGGGAAGTCTTAAAGTAAAATACTTACTTCTTCCCACTCTGAAAGAAGCAATCTGTTTTAATTTGTTTGACTTGTGAAAGATTTTATGACAATGGGAATGATGTAACTTAAATAAATTGTCCAAAAGATTAAGAAAGTGGACCAAGCAAAAACATATATGAATGTGGAAAACCAGGGGTGGTAAGAAGGGTGATAGCTGGAAAGAGAAAGGAACTAAAACTGCTAAGTCTAACATTTGGCATGAATAAGTTAAAATTTAAAATGCCATGTTTAAATATTCAACTCTTTTCACCATCTTCAGAAGAAAAGGCTGGGCACTTGAAACTTACAAGGCTTGTTACTAATTCTGAAGCATGAGGTTGCATGAATTTGACTGCTAAATTGAAAAATACACGAGATTTCTTTTCTTAATCACAGGAAAATAAAACCTCCTACATGGTGGGAAGCAGTATGGAAACTTACAAAATTAGCACAGAAAAAGAACCTCTGCTAAGTCCTTCCTGGTAATGTGGCACTGTAAATGAATATTGAAGAGGCAATTCAACCTTGTATTAAATTGTGCTGTTACCCCAAACCTTGATACTTTTTTCTTCAGAAGAAAAGTTCTTCCTGCCTACAATGTCCAAAATGTTTCTCTCAGCATACTCTTTATTTTGAAATCAAATCTATAACCTGCAAGTAATCAAAAGTACCACTTAGCTGGCATTTAGTTAAAAAAATACATCTTTGGATAGTTAAAAAAAACCAAAAACATGTTAAGCAGTATATTCATCAAATCTTTAGTAAGTGTCTGGGCATGTAGGGAAAAGCATTCTGACAGTTAACAATTTGAAGTCAGGGAGATTAGATATAATACTTCTCTGCCTCTCTTTCCCATCCATCCCTCCCTCCCTCCCTCCAAAACCTGTATATAAAATAACATTGAATCAGATGAGAAACCTATTTCCAAATAAAATAAAGAGTGACAAAAAAAATTTCTAACACACCATTTGATTTATTTGTGTTCTAGGTCCACAGAAGCAATGTTTCTGGTGAACACATATTTTTAGCATCTTTCATATTCTGGTTGAAAACTTGCAGCGGCCAAAATTGGCAAACAGATTGAGGAAAGTCAATATTAAATTGTGTCTAAAAGATACTAGTATTTTATCTCTACATTAAAACTGAAATTAATAGAAATCAGTGGTAGAAACTTAAGTAGAGGTAGTTTCTTTACTGAAGTAGTATGTAATATTACTAGTAACTTCCCAAGTGTGATACTGATTACAGTGTAAATTGTGACCATATTTTGCAGATAGCTTCTGGAGATAATTATTTATACCTACAGATACATACACACACTGACTCTTTTTAGCTGTACCATGGAGAAATTGAATGCATTATCTTCTCTGGGCATGCAGGTGAGAAAATCAAAACACATTTGGGGGTATGTGTATACAGAGGCAGATCCTCAGGCAAATATGAGCATTTCAGTGGTTTGAGTAAGTAATTTGAAAGAACATAATCCTTTGTAATGTCAATATAGCAGGGACTATTAGCTTAAACTTGATTACTTTTTCCTGTAGTAGGATACAGCTTTTAGCACATCTAATAGGAATCACTTCTATTTACCTGGTCTCTCCAAGATGTGTTTATGTAAGATAATCAAAATGTTACATACAGTCCAAATGCTTAATTGTAGATTCATGTTGTGACTGTGTGTCAGTATGGAAATATTGAAAAAATGCTAGTTTTTAAACTGTATCCTAATTTCTTTTGACTTTTTTTTCTTAATACAGGCTTTTCCAAATTTATTATACACTATTTTGAGAGTCAGTATAGACCATTTTTCTCAACAAGACTTGTCCAAAAAGTGCTGGTTTTGTTCTAGAGTAAGTTGGCTAATAAGTGCAAATTTACTACATTATTGGATGTCATTTGCCAAAATTTATAACATTATTTGTCTTTCCCCAGTACTGTTTTAAGGGCTTATTTTTTATAACTTCTTGGTATGTTTGCAACAAAATGCTTTTGTTTACACAAGTGTTTTTACAGTACAGCAAACCAAGGAAATACTCCATGCTGGTGTTATCTTACCACAGATTTCAAAAGCAGCACTATCTCAGGAAGCACCTCATAGCAGCTCTAGGTTAGAAGGCTTTGAACAGCAGCAGAAATTTAAGAACAAGCATGTCAATGGAAATAAAGGAGCATGTATTTCTTATCTGTTTTGATTCCTGTAAGCATTATCAAATAATTCAGGGCATAGTTTTGGAAACACTCTGTAAAGTAATTCTCTTCTGGAGGGAGGAGAGTCCTTATTTGTATACAAAGTGATAAAGCTATGCAGGTTTCTTTTCAGAGGTGGAGGAGATGTGGCCACTCATCCTCAGAACTCTTGGAAGTGATTTCCCTAGAAGTTTTCTATGAGAGGACATGTAACACGCAGAGGGGGTAAAATCAGGGTCTGAAATAGCCACTGTGCTACTTCAGTTGTCCTTCTTAAGACTCTGAACTGGATGTGTCTGCCCTTGATGTGCAGTTTTTTCCCCTGTTGTTCTGGAAGCTATTTTTGGGTTTCTGAATGGCTAACCTTACCCTGTAAGGTGAGCGTACGTCTTTGGTTTTGAGCAGGGTGTGGGTGCAGGATGAAGTCTGTAGCTTTGACTGAATGCATGGAGGCAGAAACTGGGCTTGCAGCGGCCACGCTGCACGGGAGCCCGCAGTCCCACAGCGCTGGGCCCCGCACGGCCGCAGCTTCCCGCAGCCAGCCGCATTCCTGGCCCCACGCGTTCCCCGGCTGCCTCCTGTGCACCGTGCTGCTGTCAGTGGGGCAGGAACACTCGTGAGATCTGAGCCAGCGGTGACTGTTTGCTCAGCCTATAGGTTTGTAACCCATCCCCGTCAGTGGATTATCTGGAGGGCACGGAGGCATGCCCGTGTGAACCAGAGATGAAGCTGATCTGCTGAGATGTCATGTCTTAGGCTTGAAAGCAGCCTGACCAAATGATACAAAGTTCACCTGGCATTGTCAGTTGCAAAGCATGTGATAGGGAGTTCAAGCCCTTTTACTTTGTTTTTTTCCAATCAAGTTTTTATTCACTGGAAAGAAGGAAAGTTTTTGCAATAAAAAGATCTAGGCGAGTACAGCTGGTTGTTCCAGATTCACAGCATTTGAAGACAGTTATACGTGCAGATGAGGATTGACTAAAATGTCTTCATGGTTTGCTTTTTGAAGAAGCAAATATGAAGTGCATATAGTTGCAATATTTGTCTGTAAGATGATAAATCCTTATCAGCTTCTTTCATGTTTCAAGAGGACAGTATGTCTGGAGAATTTGGGGCAGGAACAGGTAGATGGACAAATGATTCAGGAGTAAGGCATGACTTAGCTGGAGCTGGGAGGCTTCTAGGAAAGCATGGGTAGAAGGATAATAGGCAGTTTCTAAGATGTGGATATTTCTGATAGGAATGGTAGAACATAAAAGGCTATTGCTAGCATCTCTTTGAAGTTCTTACTACCAAAAAAATTAACTAATTTTTGGAACGTGAAGTAATTTTGGTTTGAATCTAGGATTTTTATAGGTTCCATGATTCTACAGAATTACAATTAGGATGAATGATAACTTAAGTGAGCTAGTAAATTAGAGAAGAGAGAGCAGAATTCAACAGTCTTGATTAAAAAAAAAAAAAATAAAGCAACCAGTTAATTCTCATTAGTCACAAAATCTAGTTCCTTCATTTACATTTTTAAGATAGAATCAGCAGATAAGGGAAATTACCCTTTAAGTTACAAAAGTCTCTATCGTTGCTGTCTGAGTTGGTCCCCTGAAAAATTAATTTGAATTAAATTTTAAAGTTAATTTGTCAAAATACTTTGTCACTATTAAAATACCTTTGTTTCAGCTCAAGTTAATCTGAGGAATGACAGTAAATAAACTATGGCTCCAGAACTGGATTCAACATCTTTTTTCACATGTAACCTGAGAAGTAAGAATTCAAACTGACAATATAATGTCCCTTTTAGAAAAAAGTGTATGTCTTCTTAAGTTAATATAATATTAGGTGGAGTTCTCTTTCTGCTTTGCCTGCTGTCAGTGCTTAACTGTGAAAGTTTTGAAGTCAAGTGGCTTATAAAGCTCATCAGCAATGGTGTTTTTTCAGATGATTCTGAAAAACAGGACACCTGTAATACAGGAGAATTCCTTGGAGTAAAGGGGTATGTTTGCTCAGTCAGACAAATCTACTAGAATACTTGCCCACTAGAAAGCTTTTATTTTTTAATAGCCCAGTTCTCTCTTTTGTGAATATTTGCCCGTCTTTTGTATGAAAAGTGTTTGAAAGTATAGAAAACCAAATCCTGAGATCACTACTGTGGCACAGGGATGCTGGCAGGTGTATCTGGAACTACTTTTACCTTGTAACCTTTACCATGAGTGTTGCAGGTGGAAGGCATCACTTTGTTATGTGGATAAGTTGCCAGTGTAGATAGATGTTTGGGCAAGCAGGGTAAGCCCAGATCAACAGCAAAGAACAAATGCATTTGACCCTCTCAAGAATGTCAGATGCCCCAGGAGTCACAAGCTTCTCTGGAGCTTGCTGAGCTTTCAGTGTCTCTGATTCTTTCAGGGCCACTGAGTGGTCATGTCATGTCTTTGCTTGTGCTTCCCTGCAAAATAAATACATGTAGGTAAGTATAGAAGTTTTCAGGAGGCATTGATTTATCTGTTACAAGTTTCAACAGGTGAAATTCAAATTGGGTGTAATGGAAAAAAGTATTCCCCCATGGATGGTGAAGCATGGTATAGAATGCTCGGAGGCAGCAACATACCCATGCTTGGAAATTTTTTAAGTCTAATGAGATGAGACCTGGAGCAATGTGATCTGTCTGGAGTTATCCCAGCTTGGAGTTAGGGGTTAAAATAGATGACCCTGAGCATCACTTTCAACCTCAATTATTAGACTATCTACAATTCCACTGTGGAACGTGATCTTAGAATGCTGGATGGGGAACTATTTGTGCAGGCAATCAGTAGAAAGATAGCTATAGAACTAGGGCAGCCCTGTGTCATGCTGTGCTGTGGGTATCATGAAAGATTGGTATAAGTTTTTATTCCACATATAGTTTGTGGATATTTTTTTTTTGTTTTTTTTTAAGAAGGAGAAAGCATCCATACTTCTCAAATCATGTACTGTAACAGCAGTGTCTTTCTGGTGTTTATTACAAAATGCCAAATCAATTTGTGATGGAAAAGGGAGTAGAGCCACAGGTGGCCTAAGAGGGAAACCCATCTGGGGAGAGGTCAAACAGAGTTCGTAACTATATTCACTGTGTTGCTTTTATTTTTAATGAAGTTTGGTGCTAAAATATCTACTTCAGCAATAAAACCAAAATATCAGTAAGGGCAAAATTCTCATCTGATATGAAGAAAATTTAAACAAAAAAGAGGGTTATGTAGGAAGTGGTAGTCTGGAAACAATAGTTTCACTCACATTGAATGCTCTGAAACATGCCTCAGAAAACCATTATTGTCTTAAGCCAGCTGCAGTATAAATTAATGCAAGTACTGACTTAGCAGGGGGTTGCTTGCAGCTTCTTTTCATCTGGCACACGAACTGCCCTGGGTAGTGCCCGCTTTCCTGTGCTTGAGAAGGGGGGAAAAATATTCCTTTTTTCCTTTTGCTCATACAGATCCACATCCAGAGAACCGAAGGGTGTGACCACATGACCTGTTCACAGTGTAACACTAATTTCTGTTACCGTTGTGGGGAGAGATACCGCCAGCTCCGCTTCTTTGGAGACCACACGTCAAACCTCAGTATCTTTGGATGCAAATACCGCTACCTCCCCGAGAGACCACATTTAAGGAGATTAGTCCGAGGCTCTGTCTGTGGTGAGTGGATTAATGCTCCTTGTGGAGAGCTGCACAATGAAGTGATGGGGGGATAGGGCAATTGCAGTCAAATTAAAACTAGTGGTTTAAAGGATTGGCTGGACTGGATGTTTTTCACTTATTCAAAAGATGGCTTATTAAATATATTTAAATATATGGCACTTGCCCTCCCTTTTTAGATGGACTGTGTAAGATTAAGTATTGTGTACTCTTCTGATAGCTTGTTTCCTAATTTTTTTTTTTATAATACATAAGCAAACTGTGAAAGTGCTGTCAATATGCATGTCACTGGCTGTGTTCATTATTCTCAAGGTATATTGGAGAAGTGGGTCAGAGAAGAAACCTTATTTAAATTAGCCTTGGTATAAGTCTGTTTGAATAAAATGCTCTTTGGATTTGAACCTGATCTGAGTAGAAAAACTCAAGGTTTTTCCATATAAGTAGGAGGACACTTTTAACTAGTAGCTTTAGTTCAGATAAAATCAGCTTGAAACAAAATACAACTTATATACATTAATTTTGCTCACAAAAGAATGATGCTGAAAATGTATTTTTATTAAACCAAAAGGCACTCATAATTTGCTTTTGAGCCAGATATGTCTCAACCTATAGAAGCACAAGATAATAGACTCGTATATTTTGTGATGTCTTTCATATATGTGAAGTTCAGTCATTGTAGTGAGTTTACAGCATATAAGGCAACCTATAATGTTACAAGAAATGGATGTATTAACTGTCAAAAAACAGGTACCTGTCAAGGAAAATAGAACTTTCCATACTTTGAATTAAGACATAAAAATTGGAGATGACTTGTAGCTCACCTAGAATGAGGATATGTTTTGAGCTTGATTGTAGAGGTAAAGGCAAGAGGCAGAACATGTGGGGAAAAGCAAACCTGAGTGTCCTGAGCCAGACATGTTCCAGTAAGAAAACTAGGTGGTTTCTAGAGTAACATAAGATCTGACACACAAGCTTGTAGACCTGGGAATGAAAATGCCAGTCTTGCTGCTCTGCATTGTGGGAGATTTGCAAACCTAGAATGCTTGTTTTAAAAAAGTGGCAATATGTCATCCAAGCCCATTAGTTTGACCTTAGGAGCTTGCAAGGCTTTGTAACAAACTTTGAGAGAAGTGATTTAAAGATACAGAAATAACTAGAAAGGAGATAAAAATTGAAGATGATTGGAGGTGCCTACTCTGAACATTTTGTAGAGATGAATTGCAACACACCAGAAGATCTAGTCTAGATGAAAGACATTGCTGGCATTAGGGCACATAAATATAAATGTTTATTAAAAATTTGGGCTTAAACTTCAAGAACTGTTTCAAAGCACTTAGTAAGATTTCAGAAGAGCATTCAGCAATAGCCACAATGGCAAACAATGTAAGCTTTTTTTTAAATAGATCTTGTTATATTTGGTGTAATCAGTATCTGCTGTAGCAACAGATTGTACTCATAGACATTACCAAGTCAGTGCTGTTCACATGCAGAATCATGGGTAACCTTATTAGAATCATAGAATAGTTTGGGCTGAGAGTGACCTTTAAAGGCCCCCTGCAATGAGCAGAGGCATCCTCAACTAAATCAGGTTGCTAAGAGCCCTATTCAGCCTGGTCTTTGGATATTAAAACTCCATGGTAAATATGTGTATGCTCATACTTACAGGATCACACATAGTTAAGGTATAAGATAATTTTATTTTCATCTCCTATTTGCAAGTGTACTTGTGGTTTGCATTAATTAATAAACCAAGAAAGATTAGCAAAGCTCAAAGCCTCAGATTACATTTCTCATAGGGTTTTCTGTTAAAAAATTCTCTCCAAAACTCCAAAATGATGTATTTTCTTACAAGAATGGTCATCTGAATAGAGATAAAGGTATTTGAATCTGTCAGCACATGTAGTAAGTGCCCATGTTTTTACAATAGCTTGTTAACACTCAAGTTGACAAGAATTCAGAAAATTCTTCATCAGTACTTATGACCTTAAATTGCCGTCATTTCTACAGCTCTAGATTTGAATATTGATCCTGATACTCTATTAATAACTACCAAAATACTCCAGAGACCTAACAGAACTTATACATGAAAATAAAAAATGAAAATATTTAGAAATTTGCCTCAGATTTGAATTTGGGAATCGACCTCACAGGTCTTCTTCCATTGCAGTAAGTTTTGGCTGTGACTTGCGTGTGTGAGCCAGTCTAGGTTTTTGTACTCTTTTCCACACAAGTGTATGTTTGGGTTTTCACATTGGTTTTTAAAAATATGTTATATTGCTATAAGATTGTACCTCCTGACCTTTTTCCTGACCTTTTGGAGAAGATATAATCCTAAACTATGATACAGTTTGCTTGTGGATTATGCCATTTGCAATGCTGGAAATTTGCTAGGATCATCTTATCTTTGTAAAACAATTCAACAGAATTGATCTGTGGCTGTTAATTTGGCTTGTATAAAGGTCTGCCTAATGGATCTGTCCCCAGCAGTGGACAGTTAGAAATAAAATCTCACTCCCTGTTTGTTTCCAGTAATCAATGCTTTAGACACTTTCTTAGTTAAGGTTTGTATCTGAACCTTTGCATTACAGCCCTCAGTGGATGGATTCTTCACTAGTTTTAACAGTACTTAAATTTAATTTTTCCACAACATTTCTGGTAGAGGCTCTAGGATTTCACTATGTGAAATTGTCATGTGGACAATGTCCTGGATTTTTTTGATTCCTGATAATTTCATCGTCTACTTTTGTTATCATAGTATTGAGCAAATAATAATAGCTTGCTGGCCTTTTCATATAGTTCTTTTATGGACTGTCCATCAGATTCTACTTTGTCATGATATTTGAATTATTTTTTTTGTTTTATTTGTGTTGAGATGAAGCTTACTAGTCTTAATCACTTAAGATCAAATTTAAAACCCAAAAATGTTGAATTCCAGTTAGGGATCACACCCAGGCTCAGGAAGATCCCAGTAGCTAGAACTGAAAATACAAATATGTAAATCCTTTATCAGGCAAAAGAGGAGCATTATCATCAGTAGGTATTACTGCACAAGCCTGGGTTTTGGTTCTGTTCTTCTGAAAGTCAGCAGAAGAAGAGATGGTATCAGAGATGCCATTAAAAGTATTTTAGTAACATGTACTGAGAAACAAAGGTTGGATTTCCTGTGGAAAAATGCTTCTGCTAGTTAGCTAAGTAGTGGAAACGAAAGGAATGTTACTTGGCTATGTGGGAGACTGGTGAGGAGTTGTTAGATATGTGGGGGTTTTGTATGACTTTTTACTTTATTGCTGTGAAGAAGAAATACTTTAATAAATGTGTTTTTGTAGCTATGTGGAATGATTTTTTTTTTTTTTTTGGTTGTTTCTAAAATCTGGCTAGGTGGAGTGTGCAGAAAGATCACTGAATGGCAGGCTGGCATGCTGCTATGATTTCTGTTGAGGAGCATGTGTATACGGTTACAAACTGCTCTGCAGTAAAAAATAAGGGAAAAGTATCTATGGCAGCATAATTTTAAACTTGCTTTTCTTCATAAAACAGCTGTTATGTTAAGGTGATAGTAATCATGGGGAGAAGAAAACCTGAGAGCAAAAGTGATTTCTGACATTTCTTTCCCTTCTTTAGCCAGCATGGTTTTTAGAGAAACTGTCCTGTGACCAGTACAGTGGATATATTACCCTAAAACCTGTAACTAAACCCAATGTTACGCAAGGGAAAAGTATTCCCTCATGTTTCCTGAAATACTTCATTATTTTGCAGAAAAATGTGGTTCTCTGTATCACAAATAAGGCAACCCCTCTGAGACACCTGCAAATACGGTTGTGTTACCACAAATGTCTGCCTATTCATGCTGGGCCACCCAGTAGGGAAATTGTTTACAATTAATTTGAGTGCAATTGTACAAAAGTTCTGTTTCAATTGTTTTTTGTTAAGTTACCCTTAAAAGCTAGCCTGGGACAACAACAAACTGGCTGTCATAGCCTACTGCTGACATGACCACATGGGCTAATGACCCAAGATTTTATTCAGCTTTGAGACAGGCATTACATTTGCTCTCTGTCTCTCAGTCTCAGAGCTAACAGACATAGGAGGCTTAGTGCCTGCAGCAAACAGCCTTAGTTTCAGTGACATTTCTTGGTGTGTCATGATTCCCTCTATGATAAAGAGCCTCATAATCTTTTACACTATGACAAATTATGTTTACCAAACTAAAATTAGATATAAAATAGTTTTCAATTCTGACATGTAAAACTTGAGTATTTTGTAATTGTTTCATAGAATGCAGATAAAAACCATTGGAGCAAATAGTACATACCCACTGCTTTGCCAGTGATTGCTGCTGTTTGTACTCTTCCTGATGGCAACATTTGCAAGCCTAGCTCACCCTTCTGTTGTTTGTTAATTTTAGTTTACAAAGGCAGAGACATATTAAGGATTTGAATGTGATGGATATTTAAGTAGAAAAAGTATTTGTTTTGAAATTTGGGCTTTAGAAATGTTAACTAAAAGAAGATACGGTCTCACAATGATGAAGTAATTATAAGATAAATTATAAAATACAACTTCACAGTACTCGTAACTTCATAATCACAGGCAGAAGGAAAGACACTACTCATGCTTTATTTCAGCTCTTTGTCAAATGTCAGTGAACAAGTTCTTGAATTAGCTCAGGAACTGTTCTGTGTGTCTGAAAAGAAGTTATTCCAATTGAAGGCTAGCTTAGCCCTTCCCATAGACTGTTTCTGTGTAATTAGTCACCAGCTCAGTGATGTAAGTTTTTAATAATTTTGGTACCAAACATAATCTTCTATCGTTCTAATTACATGGCTATTAATGAAGTAAGAAGTTCATACCTTAAGCTCTAATATTTTACAAGCTTTACTTGTAAAGCTTGTAAATTGCTGAAGACTCTGATAATGTTTTAAAATGTTTTTTATTTCTTATTTTTGTCCTTTCTTGAGTTTTTCCACCACTTTATATTCATTCTTCTGACTACACTTGAATAATGTGTTTGACAAATTCTGTGTGTATAGAACACAGCTCAGTGGAGTCCCAGGAAGGTATTCCATTAGGATCCCTAGCAACTAGAGTAATACAAATATTTGCCAGGTTTTTTTTTCTTCTAGGAATTAATATTTCCCACCCACTACACTCCCATGAAATTTAAAAGCTATCAAAACAGAGCAAGAAAAGGACCAGTTCATTTAACTGCTGTAAATATTTCCAAAATATTTCATTTTTCCTTCAGACTGCTCAAATTAGTTCTCAGGTTATGGAAAGGTTTACCTCATTATTGAATGCAGTAATCCACTTACTGAAATCTGGTATGAGTGACTTGAGGGAGGGAAGAGAGAGGTAACAAACTCAATTTTTCTCCCATTCTAGAGGTGACCTTTCAAACACATACCTAACTTAGAGATTTGCAGAATTTCAAGTCCCTGCTCAGACTGCTGGTGTATCAGTAAAAGTGCCTGCCCTCCTGCATTTTCATACAGCTCAGTTAAGGGATGTCTTTGACCCAACTGCTCAGCAAACAGAGCCAGGGAGATGCTTCCATTGAAAGTGTGCAGTGCAAGGAAGATAGCTTGGGTTCTGGTTCAGTTTCAAATTCACTTTTTCAGCAAGACCCCTGCCTTCACTATGTGAACTTCTACAAATCATGAACTCATCAGAAAGTAAAGAATATGAACATGATTTATTTGTTCTTGGTCTTCTGCTCTAGCAAGTATGCTGCTCAGCATCACTGCCCTACTCATGTAAGAGCCACAAAATATCCTTATAAATGTAGATCCAAAATAGACTTGTCTGTGGTTTGACTTAGACCTAAATCACAGCTGTACATGAGCACTTCACTGTAACCTTTTAAAGTGAGCAGAAATGTATTTAAAGGTGATGGTCTCATCACCTTGAGCTAACCTAAACTTTCCAAGATGCTAGTTTGCTTGGCATCTCTCCAGGCTGATTGCTGTGCAGTAGGATTCCGGAGAAGCCAAATTATAGTAGCTTTATAGCTATCATGTTCCTGTCGATGCTTGAGGGATTTCAGAATGGAAACAGAAATAAATGCAAGCTGTTAATGTATGAAATAAGCTGTGCTCAGAGAGTTGTTGTGGGTGAAGAGGGCAAACAGAAATGCGTATAGGGAGCTGACTGCATGGTGATAGTTCCTGGGTGAATTTGTAGGATGAAATTACAAATAGGAATCCTATTTCTAGAGGTAAAAATATTATTTTTAAAATAATTAAAATATTTTCTGATATTGAAACATTTATGAATTGTTAGAAAGGAAAAAAGAAAACCTTCTTTGAACTATTTAATGAATTTTGCATTTCAGCTGGAAAACTACTTATTACACCCCTAATATTGGTTCTGGGACTGGCACTGGGAGCCGTAGCTGTTGTAATAGGTAAGAGTTACATATGTGAATGAAACTAATCCTGATTATGCAGTTACTTTCTCTAGATAACATCTCAAAGACATGGTGACAAAGTACAGATTTCAGATGCTGTTTTAGTATTAAGCACATTACTTTTTTCTAAAAAAAGGTGGGTTTTTTTTAATTTATGCTTACTATCTCTATTTTTGTTCCCAATTATTTAATTTTCCAAATAAATGTCTTTAACTGCTGTAGATAAACTAGCAAAAAGTCCAGAGTAATTTAAACATAATCCTGGGGGCTGACTGACTTGGACCCAGCCTTATAATCGCCCTATTGAATCACAATTTTATAATCTTGGTCATGTGTATGATGAGATTTTTAGGGAACTAAGGCTTAGTCCCAAGAACTCAGCTTGAAAATGCAACAGCAACAAAGCAGCAAATTGGGATGAGTCAGTCTCAAAACATGATCCAGTGTGAAGCCTGCCAAATTGTATTCCATAACAAAAACTGGTACTCTGAACTCACTTGATTACAGTATCAGAGCTCTGTTAATGTGGTTGTGTTAACGTGGACAGATATTTTAGCAAAGCTGCTCTTTGCCTGGCTCAGCTGAGTTTTCCCACAGGAAGGAGATTAGCTGTGACAACAAGGTATAATTTTGCTCATGTGAGTGCATATCCACTCTTTATATTGGCAGCAATATGTCATTGAGGGATCATGCTGCTTCACAGCTTTTCATCAAACTGCTTATTCCACTGAGAACTTGCAGTGCATGCCCAGCCCTGAGGTGTGTTGGGATGTGGCTCCTTTATTTTGATGTAATAAAGCCAAAATACACCAGGATAGCTATATTAATAAGATTGGAAGTAACCAACCTGTAACCAAAATACTGTTACAGCTTTTCTTGACTACATCTGGCCAAATAAGGAATATATATATTGCTGCAATTTCTGTATTTAGACCAACCATCTTCACTGAAGAGTGAGCAGTGCTTATCTTAAATATCTATTCAATAGCATTTTAATGCCAAAATTTTAAACAATAAAGGCTTCTTAGTGCCAGTAAATCTTATTCTGGTCTGCAATCTGGTATAATCTATGGTGAGTGAAAAAATCCACTTTTTTATATACTAAAAATCAAGAGGGTTTTGCAGTAATATAGTAACAACATTTGCAATAATAATCAGAATGCCATTGAAGTCTCATCCTAGGCTTGGCTGTGTAAGATATGATCAAGGCCAGCAGTTTGAACAGTTCCAAAAACATTGATTATTTATAGGAAAGTTTTTGTTTTGAGGTAATTAGAGCAACATTTGCTGCCAACCACTATTAGAGTAATTTTAGTTACATAGCTGAAAGCCATACTGCACCATTTACAAGGCTATTGAGCAAAGCAACAACCCTGTGATTGTAGTAGTCTTTTGGTCTATACTGTTACTGTAGTGTTGTTTGAAAAGAAAATCTTTGGCCATTTCAGTCACCTGGTGGCAAGAGAAAAAGGAAGATTCTTCTTATTTGGGTTTGAAAGAGTATAGACTATTTGACAAACTTTTTTTCACCTGAATGATTGTGATGTATTTATTTATTTTTGTTTCTACAGCTTTCTCTCAAAAGACCTAAGAATAAATAGTACTCTGTCCAGGCAAGGATAAACACTTGATATTATTAAAGATAAACATTTGGTACTACTTCACAGTAGATGAGGATGCTTGTAAAAATAAATAAAAAGTAAAACTATAATGTGCTGTCTCTATTGCATGTGAATTTGATTGAAAACTAGCTTACTTACATCAGCTTTAAGTTTAGATCTAAGAATTTCCAGAGTGCTCTTAACAGTTTTGTGTTTGTAACATATAGCAAACAGCATGATTCAAAATTAATTTGTCAGAGGTGAGTGTAGGGTTAGCAGGAATTTGTTGTAATGGAAAGAGTAAGTGTAGTTTAACTCATTATCAAAGACACTGGTTGTTGCAAGCTAGTATTTTATTCTGCTTATCCAAATGCCTGGTCTAAATTCTCCCGAGAAATGAAAAGCTCTCTGATTACATATATCTAAAGAATATAACACATGCACAAAGGATTGCATTTAATTATGTATTTTTTCATGTTTCCTTCTTTTGGCAGGTTTATTTGTGTTTCCTATCTATTGCCTTTGTAAAAAGCAGAGGAAAAGGTCACGGACAGGTATGCCCTGGTGAGGATGGACATTACTCGCCTGAACTGAGGTGGTCCTGCAAGGGCTATCCGTGTTTTGTGCAACCGAGCAATACAGTGCTGGTTACAGCATCAAAGCCACCGCCCTGGAAGAAGGATGGGGGCTCTCCTGCCATCTTCCCTCAGCTGAAAACACTACTGCAGACCAGAAAGCCTCTTTGCTCCGGTGCACTCTCAACCAGATGGGATCCCTGGCTGCTGCTTTTTAAATGTTTTTGGTTGTGGTTTTTTTGAGTTATTACTTTGGGGGGGGTTTTGAGTCTAAGTTTCTGAACCAGACAATCCAAGTCTGTATTGTAGCCACAACTCTACTACCGATTTGGCCTGTGAAGAAAGCATTTAACTGCTAACATGTGCTCGTTTAACTTCAATGTCGGCCTTTAAGGTGGAAATGCTTAGAAGTGTTTGGACTCTTACTGTATACTGAGCATACTACTTTTGGTATTAAAAACTACTTCTGTAAATAACTTCCATCACACAGCATTCTGTTCAGCATACCGAAACCCCATCACATGCCAGAGCACGACAGCTGGTTATCTTCTGAGTCCTCCTGCTAGTGGAGTGCACATTGCCACTGCCAAACTGCAGTGCCTCAGAGGGAAATACCCTTAGTACTGCATGCCGAGATACTTAAGAATATGGTGATTGGTTTCACTTCAGTAATTTATTTATGACAGTCTATTAATATTAATGGCAGAGGGTGTGACAAGATTTCTTACAACAGGACTTCATTTTTAAATTCTCACAGTACAGAAAAATCTGAAGGGTTTAGATAACAAGATGTGTCAGTGGCCTGATCTGTCCCAAGATATCCCTGAAATGTGTCTTCAGGGAAGCTGGAAACCTGCTCTTTTTTTTTTTTCTGACTTGGAGTATGATAACACATGCTACACACTACCTGTGTGAGGATTGACTTGATGAAATTTTATAACATAAATACCACATTTTATTTGTTTGTTCCCTTGAGTAGGCTATTACTACATAAGTCTTGGAGTATCCACTGATGTCTTATGAGGAAAATCTGTGAATCCAGGGTAAGGGAAGCAATCATAAATTCTTAGGAGACCACTTCATTCTTATTTTCTGCTTCCAGCATTTCTCTTCCTGTCACGTGACAGAAGAGAATAGCTATCTTTGCTCTTTTTTCTTAAGTTCAACTGTTTGCTGCCAAACCTCTTTCTCAGTGCATCATGACAAAAACAATGTAATTCAGCATAAGGAGTCAATTAGTGAGAATTTTTACACTTCTAATTTTAATCCAAATCTATCATACAAGTATCACTTAAAAAGCTAGAATAAATTTGTTGAGACAGAACACTGAAACAATAAAGAAAGGAGCTGAATTTTAAAAAATCTATTTCATTCAGTAAAAATACAAGCTAATCTTAAAGAAGATTGGATTTGTACTGTGAAGGTACTTTTCGGTTTGTGTGTTTGAAGATACACATATATTTTTATATATATGTTTGTGTATATATGGGGAAAGGGGAAGCAGGAAGATGGAAAATGTCCTTAAGAGTCTACTGACTTCAAAATTTAGGCTTGCAAAAGACATACCACTTAAGGGGATGTACTTTGTACCACTTTCTTTGAAAATTGTTGTTAAATCTGAATCCAGTTGTATTTTTTAAGCAAATAATGTTCTGCCCCACCAACATAATACTGTTACAAGATACTTTTGACTTTGAAGCCTCAGTGGAAGAAGCTGATAACTTTTGTTTACCTGGAAACAGAAATATCAGTTTACCATAGTTGGCTAGTATGCTTGTTTTCTGTCAGCTTCTGGTTTTGTTTTCTTGCATTTTTTTTTTTCTTCAAGCACACCATAGAAGTCAATAACTATTTAATAATTTCCATTTGAATTTAAGGGCATGTTTACCCTGTTATCCTAAGAGTAGAAATAGTACTTTTCAAAGATTTTCAAATTAAGAAGGGAAAAATGATGTCTAGAAATAAAATTCAAAAGCTTATTGTCAATGCAAATTCACATGTTATTTAGACTTATTTTCTTCTGAGACACATCAGTTTTCTATTTGTGTTCTGTATGAAGCTGGAAGCTGCCTTAAATTGGTCTTGGGTTTGAGTGGTTTTTGAGGCTATACATATCAGTTGTCTTTGGCTTACTCAGGGATTTTTATTCCTCTCTTTAAATGTCAAATAATGAAGATATTTTTGTATTATTTAGAAAAACCTTCAGACCTCAGAGAGCAAGATATATATAGATAGATTTGGGTTTGCAATGCAGTCTATAATTTGTTGTCAAACTATTCCCCTTGAGAATATTTTAGTACCTGAGATTATCTTTACTTAACTACACAGTGGATTAATTTCCTTTCTTTTCCTGGTTCTGTATAAATGTGAGAGATATTCTTACAGTCTTTGTAGCTGTTTTCACTCTGCCATGTTTGCCTTTTTCAGTTTTTAACTAGAGTTCAGTAAGATCTGAAACTAAGATACTAGAATAAAAAACATAAAACAGAAGATAAAAGGGAAGATAATAGATCTGCACTTATTTCTATTCAGACAGTACGTCCTTGTGGGTGGAGAAAAGGAACATACAACTCAGCTTGTACATTATCATTATATCTAGGCCATTTTGATTTTGTCAGAACAGATTAAATCAAAGGGAAATGGTTCTATACGGAGCAGAAAGAGACATCTTTGACCTTGTAAAGATGAGCGAGTCTGTGAGTTTTCTGTAGAGAAAAAGGAATTACAATACTTTTTGCAATTAATTATTTTGTAATTGCAAGGAATTACAATAATTTGTTCTGTAGAACAGGATAAATGTTCAAGAACCAGTCATAATAGGGATATGGAAGTCTTTTTCTGTCTGTATAAAAATACTACCACTTGAAAAGTACATAAATACAATTTTTATAAATCTATAATGTAACCTACTAAAGCACGAGAAGTAGCTCAGTACAAAGCTTTATATAGTTAAACATTAGCCTTTAAGCAACTCATCACAGCAAACTTACATGTATCAAAGTCACGTCATTTGTTTTAAAACCATTAATTTATTCATTTGAAAGAAACTGAATGAACTTTATAAGGAAATTATGTAAGTGTATTGCGTTTTC
The DNA here is from genome assembly GCF_050655825.1 of Lonchura striata. Taxonomy (NCBI): domain Eukaryota; kingdom Metazoa; phylum Chordata; class Aves; order Passeriformes; family Estrildidae; genus Lonchura; species Lonchura striata. The sequence goes on from NC_140705.1 coordinate 51,717,804, forward strand.
TGTAACTACTCAAAAGAAACCATTGGGCTGTTTTACTCCATGTTTATTAGCAGAAAACTTCATCAGGCAGCTATATTAACCTGCTAAGGCAGATTCCACACTACTGTATGCTGATGGTTGTGGTCATTGTGTTTGCTTTTGCGACAGTTGATATTTAAGATTGTTTATCTTCGTGCAAGGATGTTGCTTATCAGTGCCTGTGTTCAGACTAGGAAATGCTTAAATCCATTCCACACCAGCCTTCTGTTTCAGGCTGCCTGGGGCTGGATTTGGCTGTGTGCTCAGTCCTGTGTGCAGGCACGCAGTCAGAGCTGGGGCTCTCCCCATGGTGCCATGGCTGTGTGTTCCCCATCCTGCTCCTGCTGGAGGGCTGGCTGGACACACCACCCCCCAGGAGCTGTTCTCCCTTTCTCCACTCTGCAGAATTTAGTTGTATTTCGGTAGTGGGGTCAAGTCCCAGGGCCTTATCAGCAGCAGGATTGTTTTCTGACCTGTGGCATCTCAGAGCATAGTTAGGTATATGTACACAGTTTATCCAGGAGCTTGTGACTAGAAAATAATTGTGCTTTTCCTTATGTAAGTCTATTAGCCAGTGAGGGTAATAGGCTGAGTAGGAACACAAGCAAGAAGCAGAAAAACAATTACAAGTAGCTTTGTGCTGAGCTGACCCATCAGGCTCATTTCTATACAAAAAAGTCAGTGAGTCTTCAGTTCTTATCACCTTTATAATAAACAGCATATTCCTACCTGTTCAGTGTCACCAAAGTACAGTGCACTTTGAGTGATCTATTATCTTCCTTTGAGGCAGTGCAAATGTGTAAGGGAAGATTTTGTGTTTGGTTTTGATGCTTCTAATGCTGACTTCGTAACTCTTCCTGGTGTGTTAAGGGTTTTTGTAATTTACACCTATTTATTAATTATAAAAGTTTTACTTTATTAAAAATACTAATTTGCAGGGACTACTGTCAATTTTAACTAGAAAGCATTTTGGATCACCGTCAGGTATTCTTTTTAGCCAAGAGGCTTTTGGCTCTTCTAAAGACTGTCACAGTTTGTGTGATGTTAAATGGTGTGTAGGTGGGGCAGTAATTCTGCCAGAGGATACAAATTCACCAGTGGTGGAATGGTTTCTTATGCCAGTTAGATTTGAGAAACTGTTTAATATTCAGTGGCCAAATGGATTGCCATGTAAATTCTTGGTTGGTTTGTTAGATTTTTTTTTTTTTTAATTCAATTGTGTTATTTTGTTTCTTGAGCAAACCTTACAATCATAATTTTTGGTATGCTAATTGTACAGGTTCAAGTTGTGGATAAGAACCACAGATTGCTGTTACTATTATAATCTATATTAGATCTCTGCTGATGGAAAGAATCCTACATGAGGAAACTATTACATAATTTCTTACTTTCTTTTAATTTTTAAGCCTTATAGTTGTAGTGAGTCAGCTTCATTCCTGACATCAGTCACAGCCCCATTAAACCAGAGAAAACTATTTTTATGCCAGTGTGGAATTTGGTCACAAATACTCTTATAAAAACATCTGGAAGCGTGTTGATAGCCATGGAAAACCTGGTTCACTTCTTAAATAATGTGAGCTACTATGGAGCTACTCCTATCATTACAGAATGATGCTAATGGGTTTAGTCAGCACAGGAGAGGGAAGAAGTTGGGAAGAATTTCCAAACAACATTCTCATTAGAGCAGATTGTCAGGAGAGGAGATACTAGCTTCTAATATAATAAAGAAACCTTAATGCTTTCAGTCACTAATAAAATTAGGAACAAAACCCAAAGACAGTGTTAAATAGCATTTCTTCAAATTCTGCTTTCTTCAGTGTAACAAATAGCAGCACACTGCAAGAAATGGAATTGCAGCTGTTCAGTATTTTTGGGACTTAACACTCAAACTTGAGGGTGCACAACATCTAAAAAGTTATCTTGCTAATCTGTTGGGTAGTTTATCTTGCTATTGTTAATTGAAAAGCCAGCTGAGCCTTGATTCTATTGAAAGTGTTTTCACTGTTGTTACAGCTTGAGTACTTAGCACTCCAAAACATTTTTGTAATAAAACTAACAAATGCATTTGCTTGCAGACTGAAGCTTCCTCTCTGATTCTTCCTTACCTTTGTGTGCATACGAGTTCAGGAACCATATGTTCTCTCTGCAGTAAGGAGCAGACTGCACATATTAGGCAGTTATTCACTGATGCTTCTCTTCTCTTGGCCTAGTAGTGAAGTGCCATAAGGTAGGGAAGTGAAAACTGATCTCAGAGTGCATGCTCTGATTTCAAAGTTTAAAATACGTAATAAGTTTTAATTACTCCATAACAAAAAATAAATGCATACATTCTGAAACATAATTCCAACTGTTAATTTATAAATCTGTCTGTATAACACAATAGCCATAATAGTGATGCATTTATTAAAATACGCATATCATGCAAAAGAAAACCTTTTTAGGTGCTTATTTGGCTTATCAAAACATGAAAAATTAATCTGAAGTGTTTGGATAGGTTAAAGTCAGAAGCGAAGCTTATTGTGTAAAAGTATTTGTTTAGCATTAATATGAATTTTGCACGTCTTAAACACAATTGCATGCCAACCCCATTCAGTTCTCACCTTGTTGAAAATTTGTCAGACTGAAAACAGTATTTTTCACAATTTTAACTTACTGTCACAGAGCATGACGTTATTAACACAATGCCACATTTACCTCATTTTTAGAAGGAAATATATTTACAGAATTCAGAGAAGCTGTTCAGGTCTTTTAAACCTGTCCTGTAAAACTATGATGCAGTCAGAAAACATCTTCATGCCTTATGCAAGCTCTGGGTGAGCAGATGGATTCAATCTTTAGTCATGGGCTGTGTTTTTGCATAAAAAATGGACTCTTAAGAGTTTTACATATCAATTTGCATCCTGCTGCTTTGTGTCAGAAATTGCAAGGACAGGGATAGATTTACATTTCACTGTTTACCATCTCATAATAAATTGTTTACCATGTTTCCATTGTTACACACTTTGTTTCTATGTGCTCCTTCTCGTTCTAAATTTCATAATTTGAAACTGACTCGTGAAAATGGTGGATGATCAAATTTGCCCTGTAAAATGTGATCTCATAAGAAGTTGCTTCATTAATGCTTTGCTGAGATATAAGCAAAATAATAATTTTGTTGTATTTACTCAAAAGCAAGATGCTGAAATCTATTTTTCTTCAGGGCTTTTAATTTTGAATTTTTTAAAAATTTACTTAAACAGCACAGTCTTTGTTACATAACTAACCATCTGAGTACAAAATAACATTTTCGGGTATTTGTTAATTTGTTAATTCTTGTCACTATGGTAGAGATGAGAATAGTGTTGAAAAAAAAAAAAAAAATCTCCGAGGAGTACAAGCTGAATTTAATTCCATGACAGTTCAATGAGATGTCTTCTCTTGCCCCCATCTCTTGTTTTGTGTATTTTAGGGTGAAGGGTTCCCTTTAAAAGAGGTTTAATTTGAATGGCAAGGAATGAGGGTAGTGAGATAATAGATCACACCCTTTTTAGAGTACAGGCACAACTAGGGTGCTGGCCAGACACTGTGGATTCATTTAAAAAGCAATTTCTAATTCTGCATTTGGGCAGCATGCAAGCTAGATGCATCAGTGATGGGAGCTTTTTGTGGTCTTTTATGGGATGACTAATAATTTTAAAAACTGGAGGAATGCAATGCCCATGAAATCAACACTTGAATTCCAGTATTTAGTGTTTTGTATAATGAGGGATTTTAAATGTGTAAGTGCCTTATTGCATGAAACAAATGAAAGGGGTTCATACCCCTGAACACAGCAATGTGGGAATTCCTGTTCTGTGGACTCCTACAGTTACATTAAGCCAAACTAATGAGTATTGGTTTATTGAGAAAGTTGACAAATATTGTATTAGGGAAGAAGTTAGCCTATCATAAAAGTAATATGGCATACTTATTTTAATTCTGATTATCTCATTTTTGTGGTTTTTTTTAACTTGCTCTTTGCCCCCATCCCTCCTCCTGACTGCTGTCTTCCTTCAGACTTCTGCAGAAATTCATCATAGGTTGTTAGAGTAAGTCTGGCTCCTCCAACATAAGAAGCCATGAGTTTTCAACCACTGAAAGAAATGCAGCCTGTTGGAGAGGAGAATTAAGCACAGCCTGTTGTGGCTGTACCTGCCAGCTCAGGGGCTCACTCCTGCCTTGTTCACAGTAATTGTTGGAGGTGGAAGCACCAAGGAATATGGCACATGGAGGTACACTGCAACTTAAAACAGGTTGAGAGCATTTCACTGTTACCCAGCTGGAACTATCGTGTCCTGTTAATACAAGTTTGTAACTCCTCTGGGGTGGGTATCTCAGTGGACAAAACCATCAATCAAGATGGTGGCGCAGCTCTGGGATCTCTGCCCAGCCCTTCACTGCAGGGTGGGAGGTGTGATCTGGAAAAGTACTACTCATTTTGCCATCTTCTGATAGCTTCAAAATGGGTGTTGTGGGGTTTATTTCTTCTTACTTCCTTTTCCAGAAGACAGTGGAATTTACCCTTTAGGTTCTAAACTTACTAAAGGATCTGTTTGTTCTTACTAACATTGATGCCACTATTATTGAAATCAGGAATAAGCTAATTTCTAAAACTACCTTGAATTTCATGAGCTTATGGTAGCAATTATCTGTCAAAAAATGAAGTATAAAAGGTAATTATCAGAAGGAAATCAAGTTAATGGGGGGGTAAGAAGAAAAATTATGCTTGGAAGGTCTTATTTTTTACAGATTCATGATCACAAGATGGTTTTAATATGTTCCATTTCCTCCACTGAGCATTTATAAAGGAAAACAGGAGAAATTAAGATGAGTATCCCTTTGAACCTTTTTTTTCATGAAACTCTTGAGTTTTTCAGAACTGTAGAGGGGGCTTTTTCTCTACCCTAGAGTTACTAATTGGTAATATAGCTGTCACATACTGTGAACACTTAACTGTAACTGTTTAGTCAGGATTGAGCTTGCATATCTAAAGGTTTTGGTGTTAGGGAATTTGATTTAGAGCCATACTGCAATAAAATTTTAAGTGACTTACTACATATCTTAATGACTTCTATTTCAGCATTATCTCAAGATTTAAAAATGTGATCCATCTATAATTTATTACGTAGAACATGCCATGAGTCAAAATACTCCTTTCACCTTAAGAATTAGTTTATTTTTACTAGTTATTTCTTTAAATTTTTTTCTCTCCTAGAACCAGCATTCACACAACCAAAATGCTGATAAGATTTCCCCAATACCTTTGTCTTGCATTTAGCTAAAACGATATTTTCTGTTGCCTAGTATTGCAACAATGGTATTTTTGCTGTAATATCACATATGCTACCTATGTGGCTGCTTTAGTTCATGTCAATGTTTTGTAAGGATTATTTCTTGCTGCCCTCTTCAGAGTGCCTTTAGGAGATCTAGAAAGATGGTTCATTGAAGTCTTCTGTTGAATCTACCATAGTAATGTCTGATCTTTAAACTTGTCCTGATGAATGTATAACTAAAATTTTGTTCTTTAAAAAGCTATAGTAGACACAGGTTGCATATGCACATGTTCATGCATGGATACAGGGGAAGGTATTCTGCCAATGTTTGTCCTGCTGGACAGGACCTTTCGAAAGTAAGTGAATTTTTTAACAGTTTTATTTTCAAAATGTTACCTCACTAGTATTCAGTAGTAGGTATGTCTCTGTATTGCTTCACTTTGCTAAATACAATCACGGTAGGCAGTTTAATTTTTAAAAGACTCTGATGAATCTGGTGTTCGTATGAGACTGAATTTCATAAGACAAAACTTATGGTACTTTGTTTCCTTTAAAGGCATTCCTTTCACTTACACTGACATCCCAAGCCCCTGTTAGCAACAGACTAAAAAAGTGCTTCCCCATGATGAAATGGAAGAATGTAAAGTAGTATTTGAATGCACTCCACCCATCTTAGAATCAATATTCAGAAATGGGGGTGGGGGGGCAGTGGATTTGATTTATTGTGGGGAGACATGCATTGTAGAATTCGTTCACTTGCACACAAGGGGTTTTACAATGTCATCTAGTAATGTCTACCTAATAAAGTTTTGAAAAAGAAAAATTAAATTGCCTGAATGTTTAACTCTTTCTTTAAGCAATTCTATGCATGAAGGATAGTTGACAATCTACAGGGAGTCTTGCTTAAATTTGTAATACTTTTTGTGATATTTATATAATCTTTAAAAAAAAATCACACTAAATAATTTAAACTTCAGCATCTTTGTGTTCTCAAACCCTCTACATTGTATTAGAGTCACTTCACTCTTTGGGTGCTGTAACACTGAAAATGAAAGCAGAGGTAAAAAAGCCAGTTTACTGTGGTGAATTTTTAAATATAAAATATTCCCTGTTGTGTGGTGTCATCTCTGGCTACTTCTTTCAGTTTTAAAAGTATCCTAATATGCAACACAGAATTTTGCCTTCTCATGAAATGTTAAAATGTTAGCTTAAAATAACCAAACACAAAATGAGGAGAAAATTGCTGGAATCCAATTCTCCCGTTCCCTTTTTTTGACTACTTCATATATCACTTTCAAAGGGTTTCAGAGAAAGCAGTCTGTAGCTGTAAACTTGAAATTGGTAGCCCATTAATTGAAGCAGTTACCTCTTTTCTCTGGAAAGGAACCGGGTTCAGTTTCCTTACTAGATGAGCTGTCAGTATTGATAGAAAGTGTTTTCTGCTGTGTTGGGGATTTTTGCACATTCATGAACAGCCACGCAAGGTATCACCATTCCCTACACTTTGTTTCTGTAGGAAATCAAGCTGAAAACCAATTCCCAGTGGAGAAATACTCAGCAAAAATCTTGAGGCTTTGTCCCTCTGGTGGAGAAAAAACCTTTCAGCCCTCTCCTCAGGCCCCTCCAAAATAGTCAAGATTTGCAACAAAATGTCAAGGACATCATTCCAGAAATTCCTTATCTGCAAGATTTGTAGTGTGCAGTGTGCAGCAATGGAAGGATAGTCCATAGGCCAAAGAAATCTATAGCCCTAGAGCTGAAAATCAAGTTAAACTAACTTCTCAAATGCAATCTCAAACTGTTTGACAAAAGACAGACAGCAGACTTTGATTATAAGCATGGTATTTCCCCAAGTAAATTGACTAATGTGCTCCACAGGGATTACAGATACAGAATCGTAGTCTCTAGATGCTCCCCTTCAGCTGATTGACGTGTCCTTTTGAGGTTTTAATGGTTTGCTTAGTAGTTTGGCTTGAGCAGTGAAATGAATCACTGTGGAGTATGTGAAATACTGAATTAGATTTAGCAACCATGTAAACCTGTTATGCTTTTAAAAGGTCAATAGAGCTTTTATGAAGGAGTCCTGTCTTATCAACCACTAAGTTTATTGGCAGGTCAGCAAGTTCTGTAATTCCTTGCAATAGTCTCAAATTGTCCTAAACACGGGCTAAGAAAGAGGAACTCACATGGACAAGGTGGGTATAGTGTGATCAGAACATACAAATTGATTGTAGTAAATAGCTTTTGGCATGAAGGGAGGATGTTATTTGAATTCTGCAGAAATTTGTGTTTGGCTTTGCTCTTGAACATATTTGCAAATTATGTAAGAAAAAGCTAAGCAATGGGGTAATAAACAATCTTGAGTTACCTGGGAGTGTAGAGATAAGAGTTGGTTACTGTAATCAAATAAATGGGGTTTGGACAACAACAGAACAGAAGTAGGTAGATTCTTTGCATGGAATGATCCAACTGATGGATATTGGTTATTGTGCTTATACCAAAGGTATACAGGAAAGACAAAATAGTCATCAGATGGGATCTGTAACAAAAAAGAAGGTTGAATCTTCATGAAACAATGCAAGACTGGTGAAGTCTCGTGCCAAAGGATATTGTAAATGCAGAGAGCTGCCATGAAAACTGGAGCAATTACAGGAGAGAAAGTGGTGGCAAGTCACTTAATGTATAGAATACATAATAAAATTGAGTCAAAAATCTTTGGAAGCCTGAACTGTAGTAGATGACAGTATTTGTTTGCAGTATTTTGTATTCTCCCCCAGATACTTGGTTTTATTTACTGTCAAAGAGACTATTGGGTTCCCTGAAGCATTGCTTTGTCCCAGTATTTTTAGGTCATTTTCTTTTAATTGGAATTCCCTAGGTAGGGATAATATTGTAGTGGATCCCAGCAGTGATCCAGTGAGAATGGAGGGGTATGGCCTTTTCCATCCTACTTCACCACAGAAAACACTCTACCATGGATGAGATGCTGATGGGTAAAGACAGGGGTTTGCAAAGTAGTGAAGTGGTGCAAATGTGTCCCCTTTGTGTACTGCTCTCACCATCAGCTAATTTTTTCCCACCTCTTCTGAGCAATGTTCTTGCCTCAACCTAATTTCCACCTAGCTTGTCCTCTTACTCTCTCTGGGATGTTTTCACAATCATCTCATCCTTTCCCAGGTTGTTTTCCTCTTTCTTAATAGTTGTCATACTGGAATACTGAATTAATCTGAAGCTAAGATTTGCCTTTGTGATCCTCTAAGAGTGTTGTTTGCATCCAAATATGTGTTCTATGCTGACCCAGACTTTGACTCCTTGACCAATTTTGACATAAATTAATAACACTGCCTCTCTAGAAATATTTCTTTCTAAATGGCATGCCATTTTGTGTCCCTTACCCATTTTTGTCTGCCTTCTATTTCGTTAGTCCCATTTTATTTTGTAAATTATGTTTTCTCTTTTGTTCTCTTTTATACTAAAGAACTGTTGCAGTCTTTCAAAACTCCAAGTAGGTAAGAGAAAAAGTGCAGTAAATCAAAATAAAATTATAATGTCAGAAAATCAGCACTCTGTGATTAAATGGGACTCTGTAGAGATTCCCCTGCCTGATAATTGTACACTCCTCATTTTGATTTTTTAATTTTTTTGTTTAGCATTTGCATGATGCCTCTGAAACGTTACCTGTGAACCTGTTTTGGGTGTTTGGTTTTGGTTTGGTGTTTTATTTTTTTTGGGGGGGGGATGAAGGGACCATGGGGCTGGGGTGGTTTCTTGTTTGGTTTTTGAAGGAATCTATGCACCTACTGGCTGATGGGGGATCACCCTTCCCCCAGGCTGAAGACAGCTGAGAGAGGGTTTTGATGATCCCCGTGATGCACGGCTTCCCAAGTCACACAGAGTCTGATGGATCAATCATCATTCCAGTGCCCTGGCACCCTTTGCTGCCTTCATTCCCTGGGGCAGGAGAATGGCCAGTTCATGTCCCTGACTGTCCAGCCCTTTCCTGCCTAGGAACTGCCTTGTAGATTCTCTTCTTTTAACCCATACCTTGTCAAATAAGAGTAATGTCAGGCTCCAGTCATTGGTACATCACCCCAGAACTTTTCACGGAGCAGAAAATGGTGTCTGGGAGGAGTGGTGGGCAGGACACATGTCTGCAGGGGCAGTGTGTTGTGGCACCTGTCCCACTCTGCCCCAGCCTGCTCCATGCATCCCTCCACAGCTCTCCCTGCTTCTTGCTTTTAACTTTCTTATTTTCAAACCATGTCTATTTTTAATTTGATCATATGTTTATTATTTATTAAGAAATACTTTCAAAGACACGGCTTCATTTTAATTTCATTTGACTTTTATGAGGTGATGGACAAGTGAGAGCTAATAATAAATGGCTTAGTGACAAACCTTTGCCAAATCAAACAAACTTTAATTCAACAGAGATTTCCAATAACACCTTCAGTGTTTCAGACTTTGTCTGTTTTTTGCCTTTTTCTCAAATTCGTTTACAACAAGCACTCCATGTCACCACTTTTGATGCTATTTTTAACAAACATTACTTAGATTTCAGTCAACATTGAGCCTCCATTTAGCTATCATTTATTTATGTATTGTAATCTTGAGTTAGCTCTTTTATGGCTTTGAACCTTAGAGATGATTGTAGCGATGTTATCCCTCCCGTAGCAGTAAAAGGAGACAAGATAGACAAAGGCTGACTTTTCTTCTCCCACAAAGGAGTATTCAAGGACTAAACATGGCTGTCATAATTGGACTTCATAAAAAATCAACCTTTGTGGGGACGCCTTGTCAGGCTGATGGTGGATAAGTGGAGCAGCTGTCTCTGTTCATCCATCTGACAGCCTGTCAGATGAGTTCTCCTCAGAAAATAGTGGCTGAATGAGAACTGTGGTTGTTGCTTTGGTGGCAGCCTGTCCTGAGCTGCCATTTTCTCCAGCTGTTTGGGTAAGTGTAGGGTGTGTGCATGGGAACTTCAGCAGGACCCAGGGCCCTGGATTTGGTGTGTAGGGTGCTGGCTCTTCTGAGCAACTGGTCCAGCCAAGTCTTAACAGAGCCCTGCACATCCCAGTCTTGCTACTGGAAGACATTACAGGACCCAGTCCTGTCAATGTGCATAAAGGTAACCTGTTACTAAGTATAATTTTTTAAACTATCATATTTTCATAGACCTATCAACATCCTTCAGCACAGAGTTTCTCTGCCTACTGTAAATTCAGGCAACAAATATTTCGTGTGGTACGACACAGCATTTAGAAAAATACGTATACATATTTCAGTTTATTATGTGTATGCATATGGTATGAAAATTTTGCTCTCTTACTTTTTTTTAAGTATGTACATAATATGTAACAATATATGTTGTAATGTAATAATATATAAAATTAATGTATAAATAATAATATAATAATAGTAGTATTAATAATATAATATTATTATTAGTAGTGATAATATATAAAATTATATATAATTATAATATATATTTAACCATCTGAAATTCAACAATAGTGAATGCAAGGTCCTGCACCTGGGGAGGAATAACCCCAGACACCAGTATAGGCTGAGGGCTGACCTGATGGGAAAGCAGCTCTGCAAAGAAGGACCTGGATGTCCTGGTGGACAACAAGCTGCCCATGAACCAGCACTGTTCCCACATGGTCAGTGGTATCCTGGAGTGCATTAAGCAGAGCATTCCCAGCAGGCTGAGGCTGATGATCCCCCGCTCTGCTCAGCCCTGGTGAGGCCACATCTGGTGTGCTGTGTGCAATTCTGGCCTCCTCAGCACAAGCTGAGGAGCTGAAGCTCCTGAAGCAAGTCAAGCTGAGGGCTACAAAGGGGATAAAGGGACTTATGAGGACAGGCTGGGGGAATTGGGCCTGTTCAGCCTTGAGAAGAGACAACTGAGAAGAGGGGACTTCATCAATGTCTGTTAGTATCTGAAGGGAGCATGCCAAGAGAATGGAACCAAGCTCTTGGTGGTGCCAAGCAATGGGGCAAGAGATAATGGGTAAAAACAGATTCATAGGAACTTCCACTTAAATATGAGGAAGACAGGACATGATCCTGTACCGTGGTGGCCAGGATGACCCTGCTTTAGAAGGTAGGTTGGACTGGATGATGCGTTGTGATCCCTTCCAATCTGACCCATTATGTTATATCTTCTCATCTATGGGTAGATAATAACAGCAAACCAACAGCATTATTCATTCCTTGCTGATTTGTCATGCTGCATAACAAAAGAACTGCAGTAAAATAATTTACCTGCCTGTTTTGTTGTTCTTGTACACCTCTAGGGCTTTTTTATTATTACTCTTTTGCTAATTTGCTTATCTCGATGGCATTCTTTGGCACTGAATTATCTGCATTCCAATGTGCAAATGTATTTCTTTGCTTTAGTACTTGCCTTTTTATATAATGATTGTCTACCTCCCTTAAGATAAGAACAAGGTCCTGTAAGATGGTTGTTGATTTGAATTTGTGTATATTAAAAAGTGAAACGAGAACTAAAAAAAGTTTTCTCATTTCTAAAGACGATAGCAAAATAGGAGTGCCAGATAAAGGAAAACTGCTGACAGGAAGGCACATCTGATGAAAAATGTACATTGCTTAGGTTAGAGATTGATGTACCCAAAAACTTTTATACGACTCAGTGATTAAAAGCAGAGTCCTTGTCATTGTTTCTGTTGGCTACTGAGCTTGTTAGGTATACCATATTTAAAATTAACTGTTCCATGAATGGGAAAACTAAAAGTCTGTTTCCTTATGAATCTATTTTCTGTGCCCTTCTATTCTAACCTGTCTTCACCTGGTACAGCCTATATGAACCTACCTCTCCCTGTTAAATGTCTGTGCTCTGCCTGGTGTTGCCTAAATTCTCACACAGTGTCTTCTCCCCATCTGTATCTAAGCAAGAATTATCACGTGCTCCACCTTTTTCCAAAGCACATAGGTGCCAGTTGGTCATCTACTAGAACTGTGATGGTTGCCACACCAATTTCCAGGAGCAGTCAGGAAAGCTGGCTGCCCATCAAGAACTGGTGACTGGGTGCTTCACTCTTTTTCCCAACTGAAGCACTCCTACTTCAGTTGCCTTTGCCCAGGTACTGATTTTCAGAAATCCTATTTAAGCATGGTTGCTCTAGGCCATCACACTATGTAGTGTTCTAAGCCTCATTTCTTTAGAATCCCAGGAAAAAATGGAGATTTTCATATGTGCAGATGTAAGGTTTTCCCTTTAATTTCAATGTGAGATTTCATTTTTTGAACATTAGTATTAAAGTACAGCAATGGAAATTAGATCATGGAAAATGAGCGAGCTGTATGTTGGATAATGCTACTTGAAGCAGGTATGGAAAACGCATAAAGGTGAGAAGATGTGCATGGACAAATACAGAACAAATTCTGGAGCTAGGAAGAGAAATTAAAAATTACTGATACTGATATTTTGACCAGATATTTCCTGGCTATGGAGACTATTTATTTCTTCAAGCTTTGAGTCTGAATCTAAAATAAATTTCCAGTAAAAATTTCCTGTAACTGGAATTTTTGAATCTCTTTCTGGTATGGTGTATGCCACCAGCCAAACAATTGCTAGGGAATGGTATTGAAAACTGCTAATAAAAATAAATATTTATTTTCATTTTTTACTCAATGAAATAAATTTGCTTTATTTTTACATTTTAAAAAATGTGGCATTTTTATAACAAATGAAAAAATAATTAGCAAACTTAACTTTAAATCATCACAGTTGTGCAGAATAAAAAAGTCATGGATCTACTCTTTTATTGGTTAGATTTATTCTGTAAATGGTCTAGCCTAAAATATTTCAGAGTTGTGATGTTTTGGATATTTTTTTTTTCATAGTAAAAAAGCTGTTTTAAAAGGTGTCTAATTTTAAGCTAGTTAAAATAGTTTCAAGTTACTGCTTGTCTGCTAAGCTTAACTGTGTGCTTTTATCCTTCAGTTTATCATTTTGTTTAGGCCATGCAGTTCACCAAAATCTGTCTCCTTACCTAGATAGATGCTAAAACCAATAAGGTAAGAGTTCACTTTCAAAGCCCTTTTTCTGTATATAGGTACATTATATATTCCATATAAATTATTATTATTATCATTATCATGATCATTATCATTATATATTCCATATATTGTTGGTTATAAAGAAATGTGGGAAAAGCTTTCTTATTCAGTCTGGTTATATTGGTAAACATATGAAGCCTTAGGAGACAAAGCACTTCATTTTGCTAAATCTCTCATATTCATATCTGTATATTTTATTGACAACCACCATACCAGAAGAGGGACTTGATCAACTGGGTTAAGAGACGTGGCATTACATTTATTGTGGTTTACAATATTGTAGGACATGCTCTTCTGTGACCAGGCATTTAAGAAATTTTGCAGGAGTTAACAAAAGTTTAAAATGATCTTGGAGAAGAAGAGCACATCAAGCACATTCATTATTATAAATCAAATTAAGGCATTTTTGTGAGACTTTTTAAGGTAATGAAAAGGAAAGAATGCAGCAATTTCACTTAAGAATATTGTGCACTTTTCTCATTAACAGAAAACTAAATTGGACTACAGATGGTGGCTAGAGTGCTCTTCAGAAATGGGGTAGGGTCACTATATGACCGATCTCAGTGGATTTGATGGATGCAAGCTATTTTTGAAAAAGATGCCATGTACTTGGGAGCCTAGCATCAGCCTTATGTGTTTGAAAAATGCTGCCCAAACTTCTGTAATAAAGGGCAAGGAACCGTTTGAAAGTGGGTGGTAGACACACACAGCTTTGAAAGATTTTTGCAAAATAATGGGCTATAATTACATTTTCAAAATAGAGTTTAGCCTGATGCATACTCTCCAATTTATTGTTCATGAGTTCAAAGGTAGCTGAAGTTAGCATTACCTCCCGTGGAATGTAAATGAGTCCCAATCCAATTCACCCTGAATAATCAGGATCTTTCTAGAGGAACTACTAGGAGCTAGGAAAGGTTTTTAGATAGCAGTTATGTAGCACCAACTAGGAATAAACAAGCATAACAGTCAAGGCCAGCTGAAAATGGCCCAGCATTTATAGAAGGTGAAAAAGCAAACTATGTAGCATTCCATTATCCATTCTAAAAAATTGTCTTGGCAGACAGATTTTTTTGAGAGTGATAGTTCAGATGTTATGTCTAAAATTATATTTTTAGGTAAATTACACATGTCTGATGTAGATGATAACATGTCTGGACAGACTGCTTTCAGCAAGAAGATGACAGTAATTTGATGTTGACTTTGTGGAATGCTATCAGACACCGAGCGTGCAAATTTCTATTTGAATGCATACATAATCACTATTGTATAATTTTTTAAGATTATTAATAGATTGACCTGAGAGACAATAAGGGAGATGGCTGACTTCTTGCATGAAAACATTCAGTTAATGAGATGAATGAAACTTTCACCATAAAACACTAAATATTTTTTTCTAGGCACTCACTATGATCTCAAGATGACAATTTCCATTTGGAACTAAAGCAAACGGAGTGTGGTTTTCAGCATAAAAGCATTCACCAGGAAAAAAAAGAGTGTGTTAATAGCCAGGCTGAGATTGTAGATGAAAAATACTTTTTTCAGTCTCACAAATGCATTTTTTCATTATCTCTCTCTCCCAGTCTCACAATTTGACAGACCACTTACATTTTAGTAAACTGATCTCTCCACTGATCATAAATATCCTCTGTTTTGCTACCAGAGGGTAACATATTTGCTTCCAATTCTTGGTCTCTCATATGTCATTTGTCTAACAGATTTTCAGTCCCCTTCTACCATTCAGTTGGAAGTGTCAAATATTTCACACTAGACTGTGAATGTTAGGACAGTACAAAGAGAACAGCGACACAGATTTCAGATTCCCCAGACCCTGTAATGTTCTCCTAGTAGCTCACAACAGTGTTCCTGAATCAATACCTGGTCCTTGGGAACTTGTGACAGCAGCTGTGCTTGATCAGACAAAATCTGGTAACATACAACCTGAATAGTGTCAGGGCTTTTTAAGCACTCTTTGAGGCTCTGCAGGATCTGCTGGGGAAGAAGTGGTGTTTTTTGTGTTCTGTTGGCCTTACAGGTATTTTTAAATTAAATTTCCCAATAACTTTTTAACAAATGCAGATTTTCATTAATCACAATATTCCACAGCAAGGGAGGTGCAAAGGTAGCACACATTACCTGAATCAGCATTTTTTTAAATTTGGAATTACCACTAGAATCTAATATGCACTGTATTGGAAGAGACAGTGAACTATCAGCCCCTACCTCCATTTTGCGAGACTTGCGTGCCCCTGCTCTGTATAACATGTAAAATTCTCCCTGTTCTCCCTCACCCAACATTTCTTTTCCAAGCTAAAGAGCCTTAGCCTGTGAGCTGCTCACACAGCAGAAATGCTTCCAATACTTTGACTGTTCTCATTGCTGTTCTCTGGTCCTTTTCCAATTCTCCTTTTTTTTTTAGATAGGTGGTACAGTACAGAACAGATGAGACATACACAAAGTCCTGAATATCTGGGAAATTATGGAGTCTTATAATGGCTTTCTTGTTTTTCATGCATGGTTGGCTTTTTTGACTGCTACTCAGTAAGGAAGTGAAAGTTCTTTCAAAGTCCCACTCAAACACTGAGGTCTCCTTCCTGAGTCCTAGTTAGTCTGTACTGAATTGAGATCTGCATACGTTGCCAGACAGGGTGAAGAGACTGTAGAGTCTAGGAGATTGTTTCACTTTCTTTCTGAGTAACTTTTTTCTTCCTTCTGGAAAATAAATTCAGTTGTGATGCAATTTTCTTTTTTTCTATTTTTTAGACTATTTATTGCTCCATGTTTCCTCAAATATAGACTTTTCTTTCACTTTATAAGCCTATATATAGATATGTCTTGACTCCTCAATACAATAATCTGAGGAATAGCTCTAATTATAGCAGTTACTGTTTCTATTTTAGTCTACCATCTCCAGCAGTGAAGAGCCCTCTTGATTATTGCTTCCAAAAGAGTTGCAAGAAACTATGCACCAGGCAAAAGCTAAATATTCTGGTAAGAGAAAAGAATCTTCCCTCTAAATACCAAGAAGAGAACTTCTGATATATGCCCAGCTGGGAAAGGGCTTGGATCCTTCTTGGGCCTTTTTCACAGTTCTGGTATTCTCTGTTCAACCAGTTTTCAAATCCCACTTGTTAAAAGACTTAAAATGTTCTACTTTCACCCATGCACTGACTTCTCATGCACCTTAAGAACTAAAGGGCAGATTTTTTTCCACAAGGAAAATTCCTTGCATGTCATTTTCTCCACCCACACTAGTAAGGTAACTCATCAGAAAAATTTCAGCCTGCTTATTGACGTTGTGGACATATATGTATAGTCAAGCTTTTAGATTGAGTGGTTTGTTTCTCTTGGATGGTTATGTAAAACAGTAAAATAATCAAATAATGTATTTCTTATATGCAAATTATTATTTTCCCTCTAGCTTATATATATATATATACATAAAAACATAATCATTATTACAAATTACAGTATTAGTTATTATAATAAAGTATATGTTTCCATGTACATTTTATATGTGTATGTATATAATTTGAATCCTGTTAAGATTTTTAATCATGTTCATCTGATTGCAGTAGGCTCATGCATTAATTCTCACACACATTTAAGCAGCAGCACTGGCAACAGTGCTGTATTGACCTGTATGTGCAACTGTGGTGTGACAATGTATGCTAATAAATCCTTCCCACCATAGGTGACCTAAGATTAGGACATACCTGTTTATTAGCTGGGAATGCACGTTTACATGTCAGGGCGTGTCAGAAGTCCTAGGCTGAAAGCAGGAGCCCATCCCAGCTAAACAGCTGGGTGCTAAAAGAGAGAATTGGAAAGAGGAGCGGTAACAGTTTAGGTCTTGCCACAGAACAGACAGAAACTTTCTTTCAATAGAACAGTGTGAATTGAACTTTTAATTACTATGTGCTCTTTTCAGCACAATAGATGAAAAACTGGAACTGAGCAGCTGGAAGCATGAACTGTTTTCCAGGAAAAACCTGCCTTGAAAAGTGCTTTGTGAGCATGTTGGAGAGGCAGATGTGTGATTTTACAATTTGATTCTAATTGTGCTCTAACAAGCTTGTGTATTTAAGTTCTTGGGTTGGAGCACTGGCTGAGGACAGGCACTGTTTAATATGATTCAGACTTTTGTGAATCAATTTAAAAATACAAAAATAGCAGAGAGATGCCATGCAAAATAGTAATGCGATTATTATGCAAACATCTTTTGCAAATACTCTAAAAATTTGTATAAGTTTCTGGCACTTCTGACCATAGCTTCTAACACCAGTATCTCACTCTGATCAGAAGGTAAGTAGGAGATCAGAAATTAAGCAGGAGTGAAGATGATTGCAGAGACATGGCTGAGGCACTTCTACTGTAGCACAGATAGCAGAAAGTGTAGCTAAATCCCTTTGCCCAACTGCAGTGAGTCACACGGCATCTTTCACAGGACTGGTAGTAATTGCCCAAGTGCATGGAATGGTGCCCACTCAATACCTCAGCTTGCACCTGGGTGTAACTCTTACAGCTAAATGACTTCCTAACATCTTCAAGGTGTCCTTGAGAGAGGTGCCTGTGGTAGTCTGTTATTTTACAGTTTGTTCTTCTGCAGTATGTTTTCAAATTCTTTGTTATAAGTTTGTAGTGCTTCATTTTATGTACCCCATTTGGCTTCCCTAATGGTTCATTCCTGAGTTGTTTACCACAGTTTTCCCCGCCAAAATGTATGTCAATCCACAAATCAATCCACCTGTACACTTCCCTTGTTCCCTTGTCTCACCCCTGTCTGTCAAAGATAGCACACTCCTTTGGTTCTGGAGTGTTCCCTGTCTTTCATCCCTTCCTTGGAGCAGAATTGGGTTGTGAGGTTTGCTCCCTCCCCATTTTGGCTTCTATTGGGGAGCCCTTACCCTGCACCCCACCCCTAATGCCTCCCTATTGTGTCATCCCCATGTTCTCTCCATCCCTTAAAAGTAGCCCCTTCAGGTTCAGATGTGTCACTTGTTCTGCCCCCCTTGGAGATTAAATCATTGGAGACTCAGACAAGTGCCCTTCCCTTATTCCTGTGCCTTGGTTTCCCCATGCTCCATGCCCTGCTGCGCTCCCCACCCACAGCGATCCCCGCCACCCGCTCCAGTCTGGGCAGAGACTCGGGGCAGCCGCTCGGTGTCTGCCCTGGGCCAAGCGGGACAGCTGCCGGGAACTTCCATCCTGTGGCTGCTGCGAGACAGACTCAGATGCATTCTGCAGTTTCCCTCCATACATTTTTCATTCTGCATTTATCATATGTTTCAGTTTCCCTTTGCAAATCTACCTTGATACACAATTTTGTCCCTCTTTCATACTCTCGGAAGGAACCCACCGACCTTGTTAAGCATATAGTCCCTATAAGCATACAGCCCATCCCTGTGGACTGTAAAGGAGACCTGCACAGAATGCTTGCTGCAACTTCCTAATTAACTTCATTTCCCTTAGGGAAATTAGCATTCAAAAGGAGTTTGTAAATATACAGCATGTTGTTCCTGTCCATCCTGAAGCAGAGCAAGCCAGTGGAGATCTTTCCTCTGTACCCTAAAAAGTGCTATGTGCAAAAGGTTAGCAGTAACAGCACCTGGGCAGTCTCCTTCCTGTAACTTCTCCATGGTCAGCCACACTACACCAAAATGTCAACTTGCCTGTAAATTCTGCCTGCAGCCTCCTTGGCACAAGTACGTACCAGTGCCTTCTCTCACCCCACTGTTTCAATACATCCAAGTCCTAAGGAACAAGCACAGATGCTCACCCATATCCTTTCTAATTATTTTTCCTCTTCTGATGCTGAATTGCTGCTAAGCATTATCGTAGCTCACTGTCCTAAATATCAAATCAATCCTACCTAAATTCTCTGTGCAAACCAAAGCTAAGAGGCCCCCGGAACAATCTTGTGCTTGCTCTTGCCAAATTCTGCTCATGGTGATGTTATGCCAAGCACTATGAGTCAGTCACATTTCACTGCTGAGTCAACCTGCTCAGCTAATTTTATCCTGGACTCAAATATAAATGAGAGTTTTGCAAATGGTGAGGACATGATGGTGTGTTGTGAAAGGAGGTGACTGTGGAGTAGACACACTGTCAGGGATGTGTATGGGAAAAGGAGCACGCTGGAGATCTGTACATACCTAGTTGTACTCACCTAGAGGATGTAAACATCAAGTAGCTCAACGTCACAGAGACCAGAGGAATTGCTGGCAGACTGTGCTGATATTTAAGATATACACACACATACAAGATATACACATTTAAAAACAATTTTCCGTGCTGAAGTTACAGTAAGTGAATGATAATGCCTAATCTTCAAATAGCCCTGATATCAAATTATAAATGTATGTTTCCCATGAACAGCAAATACAATTCAAGCTTCTACTTAAACTCTTTTTCAGAAAATGACCTGGTTTTAAAGTGTTATTAGCTTTGATTGTGTAAAACACTTGGCACCATCAAGTGGTAAAACAGTGGACTGCTGCTTCATAGCAGTCTCAGTAATAAAAAAGGGAACAATGATGTAGTTGTGTATTAGAAAGGAGCCTAAAGAAACTTTTGAATATATTTTATCAAGGTTATTTGAAAAAGTTTACTCAAATAAATAATTTTGTTTCCAGCAAGTCAAGTTGGATCAGTCATTGTTTCCACTTGGATATATCATGGCAATCGATTTCAGTATTCTTCAGTCTAAATTACTGAAGTTGAGTCTATTTACATGTGATCAGCATAGAAATAATGTTCGCCTTAGCACAGAAGCCAGTATGAATTTTTTTTATTATTCTCCTTGGTGATGTCTGAAAACAATAGTTCTATAAAATGGAAGCAGAAGTAGTAACCTGCATTGTTATGAGACTTGCCTAACTTTTTCTTTCTGGCTATTGAATAGGCTTGAATGGGGCCAGCCAGTGTTAAAGGCAGTCTGCAAAAGAGGCAACTGTAGGCAGGTAAAATGAGTAGAAATCAAATACAGAATTTAAAAGAGCACAATTAATTTTGTTCTAAAATAGTAACAGCAACACAATTTTTTGCTAGGCCAAACCCAATTCTTGAAATCTGAAAAGATTTTAAATTATGCTGTAATCATGTATCATTTCAACTGGTACTAGCTTTGGTACAGATAAAACTTAATATATGCATAACTTGATCAAATAAATAATAGACTTACCTGTGGGGTAAAATGATCTATAATTATTCTGGTTGATTGTTACATAAATGTTTTTAATTTTGCCAGTGTGTGCTTATCAAATAAGGATTAAAAAAAGACCTTCTTCTTCTTAAGAAAAACCCAAATCAAACCAAACCAAACAACCAACCAAAGAACCCACAAACCAACCAAAAGCCCAAACCGGGATTCTCATAATGGGAAGGACAGAGCATTTAGAGACTGCAGCAGGCTCCTTGAAAATCAGGATGCCCAGCATCTTCCTGCATCCATAGCTTGTAACATTATGCTTTTTATATATGTCGTGGACTTCCAAAAAAGGGGAAGGTAAATTTGAAGGGCCTTTTGTGATATCTTGACCAAATTTTAGGACATTACATGCAGAAAATATTTTTTCAAATTGTCTTTTTTTTTTTTTTTTTTTATCATAGTAGCTTGTCCAGCTTCAGGAAATAATGTGCTCAAAGAGAAATAGGACAGTGATTCCAGCAGTATGCAGAAGTGCACAAAACCCTCTCACTGTCTATCCCAGTGTTAGGTCCTAGAATCCCAAGTACAAATGCAGAGAAATGTGCAGTAGTTAACAAAATGTTACTCCTTAATGATTAATCAGGGCCAAAATACACAAGTGCCGTGTCAAAGTACCATAGAAGAAAAAAAGACATTTATGAGGTAACAATGGGGAGAGGAACAAGGGAGATGCATTGAGTTTCATGAAGTCTCCAGTAATATTTTGGTGTAATTCCCTTGTAGAGGCTTTGCCACTACTCATAAGAGAGTGATTGATAGCAGCACTGTCCTGTCATCCTCCCAAACCCCATGTTTGGCAGGGAAGAGGAAGGATTGCTGCAGGCTTTGTTATCAACAAGGAAGATGATCTGAGGAATGGCAGCGCTGCTCTGCCAACAGTGGTGGCTCAGCTCCACCCAAACACCAGACTCCCAAGCAGGAGCCATGGATCCCCACGCTGCCCCAGCCCTGAGTCCAGGCTCATGTACCTTGCCTCCAGCTCAGCTGTTTGGCTGGGGCTCAGTGCAGCACTGGCAGGCTGCACTGAAATCTGCTGTTTGTGTGAGCCTCGGGAAGCTTTTGAAGGCAGGCTGAGTAATAGGGTGTTTCATTTCACACCTTTGAGAGGAATCTGTCCTGTAGATCACATATCCTTCAGCTTGATCATCTTGACTTTCCCTGAATTTAGGATTTGCCAAACCAAAAAAGCATGCAGGAATGCCACTTTATCACATGGATAAAGCCGTGGCTTAATGAGTGCTTTAAAAAAACCCCTGCAAAGTAAAAAGACACATCGAAAAAGAATATGCAGTCTGTGATTTAATTGTTTTAATAAATTAGGTAAAAAATAAGAAGCTATTCAGTATTTGCTCTGGTTCCCATCTCTCATTACTTAGCAAAAGATGAAGTCAGAATGTGTTGAAGATTTTCAATAAGCAAGCTACCTCTTATCCCAGAATAGTGGCATCCCAAATTAGTGGCATGGCTTACAGGTAAGCTGTCACTTAACAAAAATTTGAAACTTCATGTTGATGTTGTTCTGCTTTCTTATATGTATATGTTTACCAAGCTAAAGCAAAGTGCAGAGCAACAAACAGCTGTAGAGCAGCCACTTTCTAAAAAGAGGAGATTCTGAAATTGCAATGGCTGTACCTGACATGGAGGAGAACATTTTTTTAAATAGTGATGGCACAAGAGTAGATAACATGCAATGTCAAGTGATTTGTCTTATGGTAGTTGAGAATTCAAAGAGACAGGACTCAATTTTAAATGCATTCTAGTTTTGGGAATCAGTTGTGTTCTTATGGAGGTTGAAGTCTCTCTAACTGGGCATCCAATTCTCTGATATACTTTGCTCATTGTGATAGATTTATGGCAGTTCTTCCTTATTCACTTTTCTTCTTTAAGAGAAAAGGAAATTAAATTATTCTCATGTTTGCTGATTCTATGATTGATCCTCAAGATGTATCCTTTTTACTGTGAGCTCCTTTTAAAGAAATCTTAGGGGTTTTTTTCCATTTTTAGAAGGATCCATCTCAAGGGTTTTGTATGAATTGGAATTTTTTTTTAAAACTTAAATTTGCAGTGAAGTGTGATTCATATCTTTGCATCATGATGCTAAATGGATACCTATATAAGGACATTACAAGAGACTCCTTATTTGTTTCTTTCTGCTATTTTTAAAGAGATGTTACATTTTTCTCTTGGTGATATAGATAATAGTCAGGGATGTTGCCAGGTAGGTTCAGTCACTCCCAATCACATGGCAGGATGCACTTCCACGTCAGTCTGGAGATGTAGGATTTAAACCCCAGAAATGGGTATTGCATCCAGCAATGCAGCAATAATTCCATGTGCTAGACATTCCATCAGTATCAATAACATTTCAAAGAACCTCCTTTAAGAAGTTGAATTAAATGCTTTTCAGCAATAGCTTTTGTACCATATTCCCAATGCACATATACAGAAATGAATGCTTTCTAAACCAATAAAGAAATCTACTTCCGAGCTATGTGTGAAAAATAAATTCTGTCCTTACTTTTAGAATGGCTTCTTATCCTTTGGGTATAAAGAAAACATTCTAAGACAGGAGAAACCATATCAGTTCTGCTAAGTGAAAACTAAATCACATCTATCATGATTATTTTACCTGTATCAAAGATTAATTTTGACCCATTAAAAATGTAATTGTCATAATATAGATTCACCAAGTCAACTTGCTTAATATAGCATCATATTGCCAAACCTGGAAGTTTATTGTACAGTTTATTGTGCAGCAGGATTGGCACATCACTAGATCAATGGACAGAGAGGTGCATCCAAAACTGACTGGAAGACAAGGTTCAAAGAGAGTAGCCCAAGCCCAGCTGGAGGCCAGTTACTTGGGATGCACTGGTCTGCAACAGGTAGAGTGGTGCCAGCAAGCCAAGTGGGTTGATATTCCCTCTGCTTAGCACAGGTGAGGTCATGCATGGAGTGCTGAGTCCAGTTCTGGGCAAACATGGGCATATTGGAGCAAGTCCAGCAATGGATGATGAAGATGATTGAGAGATGGTTATTTGAGGAAAGGCTGAGAAGGCTGGGATTGTTCAGCTTGAAGGCTCATGAGGAATCTCATCACTGGGTATAAATACTTGATGCTTGCAGTATCACTGGGGCAGCCCCTGGGCTTTGTGTTGTGCTGGGGAACACAGGCAATGCTGTCTGAAAAAATGGAAAACCTGAACAAAATTTAACCAAAGGACATGTGCATGGGTACAATAAGAGGTGCTCCAAAAAGATTCCAAAAATAGACTATATGAACCAGAAGAATCAGGTGATGGGCCTCTGAATCAGAAATTGCACTCTTAAGTTTCACAGAGGGTGACTTGGGGAAGGACCTCCCTCTCCCACAGCCATGGGGGACTCACAGCTGCCTGTGAGTCTATTCCAGTGTGCAGGCTGGGGCAGTGTGGGTTTCCTTTTCCCCAGGTTAATGGCTTTGTACAAAGTTTTCATCTGCGTGAGTTAAACTGATTGCCCGGTGTTCAGTTTGTGACATGCATAGTAGCAATGTCTGTGCCCTACTTCTGGAGGAGATCTATTGACTATGTTCTTGGGGAGGTGGACAGCTTTAGGAGTATAAAACCAGCAAGTTTTACACTCCATTCACCACCAATGAAGTTGTTCAAGGTTAGCGGCTGATCTGAACAAAAGCTTAGTGGCAACCTGTCTTACAAGCCAGGATACTTAGAGCTTACATAAAGTGACAAGGATGTTCTTTGAAAGGAATGAGGTGATTCTGGCAGGGGTGGATGCACATTGTCAGGCAGACCTGCTGAAAGTGCAACAATTCTACAAACACAACATGACATTAAGTACATCTTAACAGGGATTCAACCTACAGACATTTAGCCCACACCTAGCTGCACAAAACAGGATTCAGTTTTATGAAAAGCACTTCAGATATCGCAAGGAGTCTCATCTGGTCTGGAGCTGCTGCTGTTCCAGAGAGTTCAGGGTTCACACTGGGGTTTGGCTGCACATCTCTGCTCTATCAAGGCATCCCAGGCTCTCCAGGAACTCCCAAGTGGCATTGGATGTTTGTCTGTAGGTAACTGAATGCCTTCTGTACTGAATATTTTAAGTTCTTAAAGTTAAATATCCACTAGTATTTTAGAAGTCCTAGGGTATCCTGACTGTCCCAATATGACATTTCAGAGAAATCCCACAGGTCTTGTGTGATAAATGCCAGCTCATGTGGGTATCTCAAGTCCTTTGGACATCTACAATGGTTCTATGTATGTATGTTTAGGCATTTAATTGCCTTCTTTCATTCAGGCAGCTAAGTTTAGTCGTGTGCCATCTGGTGTTGAAAGATGCCATGAGGGAATCAGCTCTGAGCTCTCACCATTGCAGTTCACTGAACCACTCTAAAGCTGTGTGTCAAGGTGACATGAACCTATGCCTAGAAATGCTGGGTTTATTTTGTATTTTAACATGACATCAACAAATTTACATTGACATTTACATCGACAAATAGAATATTTAATATCACAAGTTATAGGAATGAATGCTGAATTTTTTATGGCAGTATATATATATTTTAGAAAGTCCTGAAAGCCTAATGGCAACACATGCTCACACTGTGATATCCACAATCTGCAGGATATGTGTCAGCAGCTTGTGATCACTACATGCATAAATTCTAGTCGGAACCAACCTTCATTTTCAGTCTCTCTCTCCCTCTCTCTCTCTCTGTTTTATTGGATTGTGGTGAAGAGTTTGATGTACCTTCCCACTTGCTCCTCATCCTCCGTTTTTCACCTAACAGTATCCATTTTCATCCTAGTCAAAGTGAAAAAACATTCAAGAGAGGGGAAAAGACTCAATTGATAGGACAGACAGAAATCTGTTGAGTAACAGGGGAAGTAAGTATTTCACTTCTCAAAAAATATTGTAAATAATCTCTGTGAATTGTAACAACACAGAGTAATACTGTTACTGGTAGTCCTGTTACATAATTATCAAAGACAAGTGCAATGAGTGACCAGAACTTTATTGTTTTAATAGAGATGTTGGCATCAGGAAAGGATCTTGATTCAGAGTCTCTGACATTAGGAGCACAGTGATCAATGCTGGATCACTGATGCCAAGTTCAGTTCCACTAATCCCAGTTATGAGAAGTCAGGATGTTTGAAGGAAAACAGAGATGCCTAAGAATCAGGCAGGTATTTTTAATTCATATCAATAATAAAAAAATAATTTTCTGCTCAGGATTCTATCACAGAGCATGTTTCATACAAAGTTAAGCACACTCAAAAATACCATACAAGGTTTGTATGTTCATTCTTACATTCTGTTAGTTACAGCTGGAGAATAAAAATATTTCATGGTAGGAAAAGGAAAAATGAAACTACTTTATCATCAGATCATTAAGATAATTGGGAAATTAGTTTCAGAATCATTAGGACTAATGAAAATCTACTGATAAAAATGTAAATTTCAAATTTCAAATTCAGATTAAATCACTAAAGGGCAACCTGTTCAGCCTTTTTTTTTTTTTTTTTTTTTTTTTTTTTTTTTTTTGGTTAGACTTGTCTTCTGCTGCAGGCCTGGCATGACATCCAGTTATGGGTAGTATGACATACATGATGGTAAAAAAAAATACATGCTTAGATTGTATTCCAAATAAATATGCATGTTCTTAGTATATCCATCTTTACAGCCTGTAATAAGACTTAAGAATGTCTCCTAAATTGATACCAAAATTCTGTTTTGCTGATTTCATATAATCTTATGGATCAGATACATGTGTAAAGGAAAATATTATCTTATGGTAGACACATGATAAAATTAATGTAATGCTTCTTATTTCTATTATGTTTTCAGACCAAACCTTGTCCTCTGCTATGCATTATTTTTTTACCACAGTTTACCAAAGAAGGTAAAGGAGAGAGATTTTGGAAGAGATTCCAGGAGCAGTTTCATCTTGATATATGACATTTTTTGCAATGAGAGTAATTAATCACTGGAACAATCTCCTAAGGAATGTGGTTGAGTCCTTATCAGTTTATCTTCATGAGCCTATGGAATGCTTTAGGCACATTTCCTCTCACTCTAGCACCAGAGGAAAATGTAGTTAAAAGTTTTAGTTACTCTTAAGAGGTAAGGACTAGCGTGTGTAATATTGTTCTCTACTACTGTATTTGTATAATTTAGGTCAGTGTTACTTTTTATAGTGTTCCTAGTATCCTTTTAGTATTGTACTAGTACCTTTTGACCCATGGAGCCAGAACCCCAGTGTATGAAACTGCAGGCTAAACTACAATCCCTGTCTGTAAAATGCACAATGCAAGTAACATGTCACTGTTGTACACTGGAGTAACACTTCATTTCACACTTCATGTTCTAAATTGCAACATTGCCCTAGGCATTAAGTATATGAAGAATAAGAGAGGAAAATCAAAAGAACTTACTAAAGGTTAAAGACAAACTCTGAAAGAAGATTGAGCATATTCTATTTTAATTTTTAGTATTTCTTTAAAATATCAGAACCCACAATATTCTGAGAACTGAACATTTAGCATGGAGAATTTGGCAAAGAATTCAATGACATCTGAATTGAAGGAAATATATTGTAATGTCTTGTGTGAACACATGGTTTTTGAACCTTGTGGAAGAGGGCACAGAGCATATCCTTGGTTTTTCTATCCATGGCATATTCCTACAAAGATTTAACCTACTGCTGGAGATCTATCTTTTATCAGAACTGGAATGCTGTGCTTCACTGCAGCCTGCCTTTTCTCCAAATTGCATGTATGCACATACCATAGTTCACCCTGCTAAACAATCACTGGCCTTTAGGACCAACAAATTCCACTGGTATTTCACAGTCTTTAGATGGTTTCCACCTCTGTGAATTATTCAGTAGCTTTCCCCCATTATTTACCATGGAAAATCATTAAGAGTTTAGGATACTCAGTATCAATGCAGAATCCTGCCTTAATCTCCATCTCCAAAATGCATGTAATTACTCCCTCCAAGAAGAGAGACATCTCCTGAAGGCTGGCACGAGATTGGATGTTGTCACTTTTGTGTTAGAGGACAAGAACCAGTCAGTGCAATGACATAAACATGATACATTTATTTGAAGCCTATTGTGAAAATTGTGTAATCTGAAGTGTGTGATAATACATAATTGTTTTAAAAAAAAAAAAATCTAGCTTTTGTTTTATTCTGTCTGACCTCTTAAAAACAAAACAAAACCCAACTGTTTTTAATTTCAGCATGATGGGAGAGACAATGACCTTTCTCAAACAACAACTAAGCTTCTACAATTTGATTGAGCCCTTTCAACCCAGAAAACAAAGTGTGAATTATGCCAGTCTCTTCAAACATAGAACTGAAACAAAATATCTTGCAAGGCAAATTTGATGAGGAATCTCACTAAATCAGTGATATATGTGGGACAGCATGAAAATGCATCCTATTGTACTGTAGATAGAAAATGAATCAGCTATTTTACAATTAAATTGCATAATTTCAATGTGATAGTAATTTTCTAATAAAATCCACCTTTAAAATGCTGATTTCCTAGCTGCAG
The DNA here is from genome assembly GCF_050655825.1 of Lonchura striata. Taxonomy (NCBI): domain Eukaryota; kingdom Metazoa; phylum Chordata; class Aves; order Passeriformes; family Estrildidae; genus Lonchura; species Lonchura striata. The sequence continues at coordinate 51,745,969 of NC_140705.1, forward strand.
GTTGCAGGAGCATATTGTTAATGACTGGTTTCTTTTTCCTGTCAAACATGCCACGAGATGAACATATTACTGTGGAACTCAAGACTTACAGGTTTGTTTACCTATTTATAGCTTTCTTAAATGCAGGGCTGGTTTTGTTGCTCCCCATAACTTGTTAGATAAAACACTGGTTGGATTTTCTTTGCAGTAGAGGGCATTCCTGGTGTGGAAAAAGAAGTGATGTATCTAAATGTAAAGGATAAATCAAACTCAGCATATAAGCATCTGGTAAAATTTCCTGTTGTTCAGTAATATGAATAGAATGTGCTGCCTTAGGCTTGTACACAAACAGTATTGTTAATAATGTTGTAGCCCTGTAAGTAGATTGGCTACTGAGTTTTCATCATGCTTCCTAAGAACTGCTTAGGTTGCTTTAGAAAGCCCTTCCTATATTTGCAGAAAAGTACATTTTCTAATTATGCTGATAATTTCACAGTTTTTCCCTGAGAAATTTCTCAGGGATTTAATGCATTCATGGCTGGACTTGGCTTTGTGGTTTTTTTTCATGTAAAAGTTGCTAGCATTCCTGAGCTCAAATCTTGTCACGGAAAGATGTCTCTGCATTTGAAATGTCATGAGTGTAGGAATTTATTCTTCTGACAACCTCTGTTCTGCTTTTGTCAGTGGTAAATTCCAGCTCAAGGAGGTGTCAAATCACAATGAAGTGACGTTTGTCTAGGAAAAAAATAATGGTAATTCACGCCCTACAGAAATTAAAATTCAAACCCACAAGCGAGCGTGTATTAAAGGAAAACCTCATTAAATATCTATAAATTAAAGCTGCTTTGGGCTTAGTTTTCTAATTTTTTGTTTTTGTAAAAAAAAGGTGGGAAGTAAATAATTTTGATGCTTTGCTAGAGAATTTTAAGGAAAAAAGGAACTCTTATTTTCTAGCTAGTCTTTTTTCTTCGACCAAATCACATAATCATTTTCTTTCAGATAATTTTCTTCAATCAAAATATGACCCATTTGTATAATTTCACAAATAAATGCCCAATATTTCTTTCATCTGCCCTTACTCTCTAGCTTTGTAATTTTTAGTAGTACAGGCCTTGAGAAGCTGTGCGTCGTCAGTGTGTCTGGAGGCATTAATTAGTATCATACACTCAAATTAGATACAGTGTCTGACTGATAGATATATGGATAATCAGCCATGGAGAAGGCAGCCTTGCTAAAACAATATCCTGGATCCTTCCAGGAGTGAAGTTAATGTGGACTGGTAACAAAGTGTGGAAGTTATGCTGGCACGAGCAAACCTGGAGTAAATCAGTGCTGCAGTGCGAACTGTGTGTGGTCACAACACACTAATAGCAGGACACAGACTTATGTGCTGGGAAAAAATATAATTTTTACTTAAGCTGCTGAGTATACATGATAGTGTAGGCTCTGCCATTGTTTTGCATGCGTTTCCATGCTTCTGCCATAAGAAATAGTAGAACTTGCCATCCACGGGTACTCAATAAGCCATGAACTCGTTCACGTCAGGCACTTGACCACTGTGCCGCTGACACACCAGGCACGCCCGTGTCGGCTTCCCTCCCTCAGCGGGGCCGCCCGGAGGAGCTGTGCGGAGCGGGGGGCGAGGCACGGCGGGGCCCGGGGGCCGGAGCGAGGTGAGGCGAGGAACGGCGGAGGCACGGCGGGGCCCGGGGGCCGGAGCGAGGTGAGGCGAGGAACGGCGGAGGCACGGCGGGGCCCGGTGCGAGGTGAGGCGAGGAACGGCGGAGGCACGGCGGGGCCCGGGGGCCGGAGCGAGGTGAGGCGAGGAACGGCGGAGACACGGCGGGGCGCGGGGGCCGCGGGCTCCCGGCCGGGCCGGCAGCGGCGCCGCCCGGGCCTGGCCGCGAGGGGGCGCCGCGCGGCGGCGGCGGGGGCGGCGCGGGCGCGGCTGTCAGCGCCGCCCGGGCCGGGCTGCGAGCACGGCCGAGCCCCGCTGCCATGGAGCCGCAGGCACGCGGTGAGTCTCGCCGGGACGGAGCCCTCCGGGGCGGCGCGGGGTCCCGTCCCTGCCGCCCGGGGCTGCGCTCACCCCTCGGGGAGGGCCGAGCTGGGTGGGGGTGCCCGGGGCGGGGAGAGCCGAGGGAGCCGCGGGCCGGGCAGGGCGGTGAGAGGAGCGCGGCGAGCGGCGCCCGGGAGCGCTGCCCGCCGCCCGCGGCAGCCCCGGGCTCGGCCGGAGAGCGCGGCGTGCCCCGGCCCGTCCTCCATGCCCAGCCCGCACCCCCTTGGCTTTCCTTATGGCTGGGATGTTGGCGGCCGATCTCTCCTCCTGCTGGCTTTAGACCAGTCAGGTAGCTGTCTGACAACTCTGTGTTAAGTTAGTGCCGTCGAGGTTTGTTGGTTGGGTAAGGTGTTTTTGTGTGTCCTGCTCCGCTGGCCGTGCCCTTGCCCCGGTCGGGCTGCAGCCGCTGCCTCCCGGGGACGAGCGGGACGGTGCGAGCCGGACCAGCATCACCACCGCTGTCCTGGAGCCGCCTCCAGCATCGGAGACCCTGGGACTCGGCTTCCAGCAGAGCTCTGGATCCACCGAGAGCCGCTTAAAATCGGAGCCGCTGAAATACTTCTGCAGCTTTACAAACACGGCATTCATTCATCTTAAGTGAGCATATTCTATTGCAACAGTTATGGCTTACTTAGCTGATCATATCTCTCTCTGGATAAAGTTAAATGGCGTCCAAAGAAGAGAAGAAACTTTTCGTGCGAGTTAAAAATTATATTTGTGTGAGGCAAAGAGATTTAGCACAGACAGGTCTTGCTTACCTTTATAATCTTACTTCTGTTTTCTAAGGAACATAATGGCTTTGTCACACAGGACTAAGTAGGTGGTACAAAAATCAGAATGTTTAGTAAACATTTTACGTCATCTATATAACCTGGAGATGAAATAAGCAGGACATATATGCTCATTGAAACTAAGTGAAAAAATAGGCTTCCTAATTCCTAATAGGATAGTTAAAATCTGCCTTAAACAAATGCACTTAAAAGAGGCAATGTTGACTGCAGATGTGTTTGTATGTAAAGGAATACAGTAGGAAACTGGAGTTCATGATGCTTGTGAATGAGAGCCTTTCTGGCAAGTGTTGTGCATGGGCTGTCCCAATGGAGGCATGGCTGAAGCTGCTTGCTGAAATAAAGAGATCTGTGGCTCGGTTCTCAGGGTTTTTAGAAGTCAGTATTAAGACTACAGTATAAGACTGTTACTTAAACTAATTTTCTGGATACATCTGTATAGTTACTATGGTGGGAGCTCCTGTTTATTAAACAGGACCTCCATATGATACAGAATTTGGATAATTTCTTGTTTTGTAGAGCTGATGGAAAACAGTATCCAGGTTAGCTGGATAGTGATGTGTGTACATGTGACTCTTTCACCTTCTCTGACTAATAAGATGAGTAAACACACATGTTCATGGTGTATGTTAAAAATTTAGGTCAATATATGTGTTTTGCTAATGTATATTCAGGCCAGCAGCTCTGTTGTTTCCCAAAGTCTTGAATGAATACTTCTTCTGGATGACTATTGGCTAGTAAGAGAATTTAAAATTTTATCTGTATTCAATTCTTGAGTCACTTTTTTCTTCGGTTTCTCACCTGTGTGTTTTATTTCTGCAGTCTCTCAGATCAGTGTCCCTTTACTAAGAGAGAGAGAAAAAAAGAGCACTGCCTTGATAATCAAGAAGTACAATCCAGGAATTTTGTGGTAGGGTATTTCCATGCCAGCAAACCTTTGTTTTTACCCTCCCTTTCCTTCTAGACTTAATTTAGTGCATGCTCCTGCAGTTATGGAGTCTTGCTGGTAAAAAGAATTTGACCTGTATATGCTTAATGCTGTCAAATTCAGTTAAGTACATCTAAGCACTGGCCAGAAGTCTGAATTTTTCAATCCCAGTTACATATTTTCAGAGAACAGTTATAGCACTTTACTAACAAAACAGTGGTAATTTCCTTGAAAGACTGCTTTACTTCCAATATCTCCTTAAGCAGCAGGAGAAATGTGTATACATTTGAATGAGTTTATTAATTGCTTCTAAAGAACTTTCAGATGCCCACAGAGAAATGAATCCTGAATGATTTGTTCCAGGGTGCTCTGTTGGGGTATTGTATTCCAAGTGAAAGCATAAAGAAAAAGCTATGCATTTTAAAGCATAATTGTGTTGTTTGTGCCATTTTATATTGTCCTTAAGGCAGGCTATGCCTGAGTAGAGCAATTTTATGTTCAAGAAATGCATGCAAGTATAAAAAACAGATTTCTTCAGAGCAGAAAAATATTTTTGTCAGCATTTTTACATAGTAGCATAAGTTAACTTCATGAGTCTTAATGCAGCTGTGGACAAAAGAAAAGTATTACGTGTAAATGTATCAAGGTACTGGGTAGAGGTTACAGCTACATTCCATGAGTTTCTGGGTGGTTCAAGGTGCAACGTAGTATCTGAACATGCCCTGAAGACTAAGAAAATTAACTGCTGTGGTATTAACTTTAAAGTAGTAGAGGGAGTTCATGGACTGAAACAGAATTACTGTTAGACATATTGAATGTGTCTGGCACCATTCACAAGGGTGAACTAGGTAAGACAGACAATTAGAGTGTAATAATAATTAATTTAAAAATTATTTTCAAAATAAATAACTACATGTTTCATGTAAACAAATTCATATGTCAATTAAAAAAATTACTTTATATAAATTTATCTTGAAGCCTCTGGGTGTTTTTCTCTTTGATTACTTTGTTCTTAATGGAAAACCTTATCTGGGAACACACCAGCTAGGCTTGTACTAGGTGCTAAAAATTTCATAAGAGCATATTTGTTTTCCTTTCTATGGCTGCCAGTCATTTCTCAAGTGAAATGTTGGAAATATGAAGAACAGTGTTTCTCTTTGAATGGGAGGAAGAGCCAAGCTGTCTGTTTGCCTCTCATCATACCCATTCTACTCCAGATCCAGATTAACTGACTATCACATGTAGTCCTGCTTTCCAGTTTAAAACTGTGAATGTCCTGTAATAATGATAATACCATGGATGTCTTACTCTGTCTCTCATCTGAGAATCCCATGTGACTTTTTAATACTGGAACTTTGCTCCTTACACATTTCTCTTCTTTTACAATAATTCTCCATTTCTTCATGCATCCAGATGTAGTTATACCCTCTTTCCGTGTCACATCCTCTCTTGATTCTTACTCTGATAAAAAGATTTGATATGCAACTTTCTGCTCCCTTTTTATGTACACAGGTAGTTCAGCCAGCTGCTTGCACTCCTGGCTTCTGAAGGGTTTTTTGAGCCATGACTCTGTCCTAGCATTTCTCCTTAGAGCTATTCCTGACAGATGTTCTGCGTCCTCAGTCAGTTATTCATTGTAGCTATAACAGCTTGCAGTGGCTACACTCACCCCTGTCAGGTATTGTGGAGAGAGCTGTGGTTAGTTCAGATGTTGGATGACTCCTTCTCAAGGCCTTATCTTGTGGGCTTTCAGCACCTCACTTCTTCCCTCTCTGTGTGCAGCTGGCACACTCCTTCTGGGATCCTCAAGCCAGCTGCATCTGTCCTGTGTAACAGAGCAGAGAGGCAGCACCTTGGCATGTGCATTTGAGTGGAGCTTGTGATCAGAGGAATATCATCAGAAGTCACAGCATTAGCCCAGTGCCCCTCTCTCTGCCACAGTGACACCTGCCATTTGTGGCACCTGCCAGTCAGGTGGCCTGAAGTCTCCATGGTGGAAGGCAGTGGTGAGGAGGACTTGTGTTACCTTGATACAGTGTACAAGACTTGTCAAAATGGCATTGGCAGCTTGGTCAGCATTATCTCTCCTTGCTAGCTACTCATGTGGTTACTAACCCAGATAGGAATCTGGATAGAGTCAGTCTTGCAGTGGGAGGGTGGGGATAGAGAACACATGGTGATGCTACCTCACTGCAGAAACAGTGCTGTAGCCATCAACCAAAGTATGTCATGATGGAGAGGGCAGCATCTTCCCTATCCTTGTGTTTGAGTCTGGTGCTTTACCAAGGAGCACTGATTCTTTTGATCTACATTGTTCACCTTTTCCCTAAGGACAGAGTATAATTACTGGTTTGGAGCTGATTTAGTGTAACTGTTTTATGAGAAGTGCCTGTCCACCTGTGCTTTTTGAGGCATCAGGATTCACTCTAGTTATCCAGGGGTTTTTGCTGTCTCTGTACGGCCTTCTAGAACTCAGCATTGCCCCACTATGGAAAGCAGGAGAGAGGACTTTGCCAAGAGCCAGGGGGATATTGGAGTAATTGAACCAGCCAGTGATAACCTTTTTATTTCACTGCATGGTGGAACTTTTATCTGCTGTGCTAATAAGACCACATGTAGAGGAGGTCAAGTAAAAAAGGCAGGGTTGTAATTTATTATAGGATTCTTAAATATATAACATCAGTGCACAAAATTCAAAATAATAGCTCTTTCATGCTTTTTATACTACAAGGAGAGAAAATGCACATGTGGAATGAGTTATTTGGTAGATGGGATTTTAAGTAAGTAAATGTCTGAAATCAAATGCAGTGCTTCTCTTACATTTTTGTACCTGTATTGTTTTCAGCTTCATGACTCTTGTCACAGGTTGAAATTCTGTTTGCTGAGGCTGAGAAAATTTGAGTGGCTTATGCTACACCTGAGAACTGAAAATAGAGTACTGTGGGATTCAGAAATGAGATATAAAAAAGAGACCTCATCTAAAATCTAGGACCAGTCTTACAAGTGTTTTTAACTTTGACAGTTTTGCAGCTATGAGGACATAAAATGTAGAATATGCTAAAACAAAGACATCTAACCCAAAATAATGTTTTAAAATTCTTGCTCTATTTTTTTTCTCCTGTGTCTTATTTTCACAGGTCTGATGGTATGAGCTCTAGAAAGCAGCACAAGTATAATCTGAGTCTGCTTTCTGTACAAAAGTGCGTTAGTGGAAAGATGAGTATGCTGATGCTGTCCTGACATGCCTCACTGACTAGTACAGTAGAGAAACACGTGGAACTTTTGAGGTGCTTTGTTTAAGCCTCTTGCTGCTTGAAGAATGTGGCCCAACCTTGATTGAAGATTGCAGAGGGTTTGAAAGAATGTTTCCATATATAAAAATTTATATATCAATTGGTAGCTTGTTTTAGTGCAATCCTGGAATTTGGATTTAGAAAGAACATACTCAGCCCTTGACTCAAAAAGTGTTTTCAGGGTGGAATGAATTCATGCTTTCTAATTAGAAATTACCTCTTGAGGTAATAAACAAAAATGAGATCTGGGCAGGCTAGTTTTATCTGATTTTATTTGTATCTCATAGAAGTGCACAGTTGCAATGCCAAATTTTGTGTATGTAGTATGCTATAGTCATGTCACTGCTGTCTAAACTGGGCCTTTTGACTTCTGCATGCTCTAAACCCATTTTGTATGAGAAATGGTGAGAAGGGACTGACAAATGTATTTTGGAATCATGTTACACTGACCTTCTTCAAAACACTTCTAAACTATAAAAGTGGATTTGTTTCATTCTTTAGGACAGAAGTAATATTACTTAGCTGTCTTTGAGGTCCATGGATCAAAGTCATATCTATCATGATTATACTTCTGCATCCATTATGTAGTTAAGTGTTGCAGGTGAGTAATTGCAAACCACATATTTAGCATGTGTTTGTATTGTACTTTAGCAGTGAATCTCCCTTTTCTTTCTCTTGTGCTGTCTCTCAGTCCCTCTTTCATTTCATGCAAAGAAATAGAATGGCAGCAGTGAGGATCTTGTTGCAAATGTTCTTAGTGAAAAGTGTAAAACAAGTTTAAGAATGCAGCAACTACAAAGTGATACTTCCTGAAGTGCCATCCTACCATGATGATAAAGCTCTTGCAGTGTCTTCGATTTTCTCTCTCCCTCTTGGGTACATTTTACCTTTTCTGCACTTTTAGGATTTTGAATCACTAGATTATAAAAAAGGATCCTAAAAGGCTGCTCTTGTTAATTAATTCCTTTTGTGTAAGATTTCTTGAACTTTTTGATCCTTTGTTACTTATTCCAGCAAAATGTTATTGTGCATATATTAATGACATATGGTTAATGGCATGATGAAGTCAAGGACCCACTATTGGATCCCCAAGCAGACAAGAAAGATTCCACTGCAAATAGTTCATAAAATACTAGGAATTTCTGTATTCTCTTCACATTACCTGTCATTTTTTCTTATGCAAGCTGATTGTTGAAAAATATCTCATGCTTGTAGGTAAAGCCCCAGTCTTTTACAGCAACTAAATAATAATACAGTGGTAAAATTTATAAAGACATGTTTACAGAGAAAAGGAAAAATCATGGTTATGTGTGTGTATCCCAATAAAATAGCTTCTCTTATTTAGTCTGCTCTCCAGCTAACAGGCTTTCAGATGCTTAGGAGCTATGTAGTCAGGGATCCAGTTCTTGGATTTTTTTTTTTTTTACATCACTGCATATCTAGTCACTGAAGGAGAATCCAGGGAGCTCAGAGAACCAGGCTGGGGGGTATAAAGAACAGATGGAGGTCTAATGACTTGTGTCATTTCCAGAAATGGAAGGCAATTTCTTGAGCAGTCAGTCCTTCTGAAGCAAGGAGGGCTATCAGGAAGAATGCATACTTCTGTTTTTTGGGTTTATTTTTATTGGTCTTCTAGGGTTTGGTTTCTGTAAAGTTGTTCTGCTCTCACCACTAATGTACTTTAGCCAGCAATTATCCTTGCTGTCCACCAAGAACATAATAAAAGTACACAAAAACTAGAACACTAGTGGTGCTTTAGGCAGAGAGAGACCTAAAGTTGCATTCAGAAAATACTTTTGATATTCATACAAGTGTGAAGTGCCTATAGATATGGTGTTGATTTTCCCAGTGAAAAATGTTTGCACAAAATGTTTATGTAGTAGTAGGTACTTTATAGTCTTTCTCTGGTGCATGCTGGGCTGTTGCAGGATAAAATTTCATTTAAAAGTGATCAGAGATAGTTGTATTTAAACACATCCAGTCTTTCTTAGAGATGAGTAAAATATATGTACATTACAGAGCTAGAAGGGCAATTATGCCAGGAACAGAAGATTATCTTGTGCTCAAAGTATTTTAGGTAGATGGCAGCTATTAAATTATTATTGTGGGTGGAAGGAATCAAAGTCATAATCAGAGAAAATTATGTTTGCCATGTCATTACCTAACCAGTCCTGTGCACTATTATGTGCATATGAAGAACCAGTTAAGCCATGTGCTCTTGCAAGAGAAAATCCTTTAGTCATGTAGTGAGATAGGTGGTTCAGAACTCTTGATAGCAAAGAAAAGATGACGGTGAAAAAGGAGCAATTACTTGAATAGCCTGACTGATTTAAAAAAAAAGAAGGCTGCAGAATAATGTCATTCAGACATTCATATAAACTGAATCACAATGCAGACTTGAAGACTTAAATAAGGTCTTTGCAGAGCTAAATAACAGATTTTATCAGGAAACTAGAAGTCAAATACTACAGGTGGAGTAAAAACGTGTTCTCTTGGTTTTAAATTGCTTCAGAAAACAGAGAAGCATAGATAATCAGCAATATAGATGAAGCCTGCAGTAAGCACAAGGAATAAGGATGAGTATGTAATGATAATAGTTTTTACCTATTTAGGAGAGGCTCAAAGATAGGAACCAGATTTAGACCTGAATAGGAACCAGATTTAGATCCAGAATTAGAAGGTTTTTCAGTTGTGTCCAGTTCTGCACAGAAATATGGATCATGGACATGTTCTGAAAAAGGAGCAGCAGTATTTTGGTCATGGTTATGTGCTGTGTGTGGGAGTCAAGGATGGGGAGGGTAAGAAGAGAGAAAAAATTTTACATTTAAGTTGAGTAGGGATAAAGATGTGAATGAAAGCTATTAACAGAGATGTAAGCATTGGAGTTCTGGTTTATTTCAGAAAAGTGTGTTATGTTATGTCCCCCTTGCAACAAGTTCCTCAGTAAAATATTGCTACTTAAGGTAGTAGGAGAGTGAAGAGAAGACAAGGACTGTCTTGTACTCATTTTCTAGACTTTCTTGAAGTACTGAAGTTAAAATAAGCATTATTTCACACTGGGTGGTCTGTAAGATTCTAGATTGGAGTTTTGAATTATATTCTTGCCACTTGAGTGTGGTCTAATGCAACCTCAGTGGAATGGCAACTCATGCCATGTACTTAGCTAAACCCCATCCTTCTCTTGCCCGTTGTCTTGCCATTGCCTGTGCCCACAGCAGCTGTCACAGAAGCTCACCCTCTTTGGTTCAGGGCTTATCTTCTCAGCTGATCTTCAAGGAGAAAAAAAAATGGCAGCCCATGTGTCAGCTGCCATTTTCTGTTGGTATTTGAGGGTGAATTGGGAACCTCAAAGATTGAGGCTGTATGGTGCAGCTGGATGTGCCAGTCTCTGTCTCCTGGTCCAATCAATAGCCCCTCTTCCTGAAGCATGGTCTTTGTGTCACTAGGATGGCTGCATGGGGCATGCTGTCTGTTTCTACACAGATAGCCAGCGCCCTAAACCCCAGGGGCCTCCACTCAGAGGCCCACTAAACAAACACATTTATTTTTAAGGGTGTTTTACATAACACTGAGTGGGCAAAGCCACAAAGCTGACAATGCCAGAAACTCTGAAGGCCTTAACATGGAGCTTAACACTGGGAGCAGAATAGTAGGTGCTTCATTTCACACCTCAGGATGCTGGCAAAAAAAGCTTGTGGGAAAAACAAGTGAAACTTGGTAGTGGACAGGCCCAGATAGGTGGTGCTGTTCTGACTGAGAAGTGTTTTGTGTGGCCTGTGTGCAGAGAATCAGTGTTACACTAATTCCAAATTCCAGGTTTATCAGAGCAAACCACTGCAGCAAGACATCCTGTCTGAAAAGCAGTGTATCTGCAGGAGGTGGCATAGCACTCAAATGAGCTGTTTGTCAATATATTTGGAGTATTTCCTTTAAAAAATAAAAAAATAATTTCATCTTGAATAGAGGGCCTGTGCAACAGAACATAGCCATTGTGTCTATTAAAATGTGTTGTTTTCAAATAATATTCATATAAATGAGCTTTGTTTTTATTAGTTTTAAATAAATTGCATTGCAGGTAGATGCATCCAAGAGTAGGTCAAGTTTATTTAGGGAAGACTAGAGGAAGTTTCCACTGTCATACGACACAACCCTCCTTCCCCACTCCCCCCACCCTATTAGGAAGGAAAAAGTGCACTGGTACAAAGTAGCTAGTGTTAATTATGAAGGGATTAAAGAGTGAAACAGGTGGTGCTTAAAAAATGGGGGGCTGGGAGGGAGGAGGACAGAGCACATAAGACATGTCTGCTCTGAGAAGTGTTTGATTCAGTGCTTCATTTTGGTGGCCATGAGCTTTACATAATGCAACATAAAAAATTAAGAAAAACTGTGGGGAAAGGAACTGTGTCTTTGTCCCGTCTTAGGGAATTATGTCAGCTCTGGGGTCCCCACCTTAAGAAAGTCATGGAGGGCCATAGAGATAATGAGAGAGCTGGAGAACCTGTCCTAAGAAAACAGGTTGAGACAGTTAGTGTTGTTCAGCTTGGAGAAGAAAATGCTTTGAGAAGACCTTACAGCACCTTTCAATACCTGAAGGGGTCTACAAGAGAGCTGGAGGGACTTCTTTCAAGGATGTGTAGTGGCAGGACAAGGGGAAATGGCTTTAAATTGATGGAGTTGGTTTAGATTTAATACCACAAAGAAATTATTTACAGGAGGGTGGTGAGACAAAAGAACAGGTTGCCCAGAGAAATTGTGGATGCCCCATCCTTGGAGGTGCTCAAGGTCTGGTTGGATGGGGCTTTGAGCAACCTGGTCTAATGGAAGGTGTCCCTGCCCATGGCAGGGTGGTTGGAACTAGGTGATCTTTTAGGTCCCTTCCAACTCAAACTATTTATGATTTATTGTTGCTAATTTGTAATTATGCTGCCTACAAAGCTTAGTCACGGATCACGAATAATCTGTGCCAAACAGTATGCAATAAGGCAGTCCTGGCCCTTGTAAACTGTGATCTTTACTCTCTCTGTATGAGAGATTGATCACAGAGGGGAAAGATCATTTCTCCCTTTTCTCCCAGCATTCCTGAATGTGAACTTTGGTATATATAACAATATAGAGACATTTATTCTGTATTAAAACAATGGAAGTAATGAATTTGAGCCTGAAGAGGATACAGAATCAATAATGTACCCAAATATAATTGCTTCCTGTGTATTTTCCCTAGTACATTTACAGGACCAAAAGTGACACATCTGTCTTACATGTTGAAATAGCTGAAAGGGGGTGTGAGAAAAGCAGACAACCTGCTGGTTGCAGCACGATTTTGCTTATTTTTAAATTACACTTTTAAAGATCTTGTTAGTTATGTGTTTTGTGATCTAAAGGACACAAAATATGACTACATGAAGAATTTATTTTGTAATTACAAAATATAATTTTATTACTTCTTGCAGTACATTGTTGGAAGTTAATTGAGGAGGCTTTTGAGTTTAATTATACTGCAGTTAGATTGCTATCTAATTATATTCTTTTGCACCTGGCTTTAGAAAAGTACAATAAACTGATTCATTCTTAGGAGAGAAAGGTTATTAAATCCTGCCATTAAGTTTCAGTGATTTTGATTCAGTGAAGCAGATGCATGATCTTAATTATACAATTGATGGGATTTGCCGTCACTTCTACCAGCTGAGGATGGGACCCCAGGTGCTTCTCTGTTCAGAGATGAGAAAAATGTACTGTCATGTATTTTTAGTATGAAAGGTGGGTTTAAGAAATGTGACTGACAACTTCCACCTCTGACTACCCTCATTTCTCTGTCATAGTTCTTATCTTCCCCTACACTGCTTTTTCTCTAGTTTGATTATACATCCATTGTTCTTTCATTTGCTTTATTTGTGTTACAGTGTCTAGAGTACCTTATTTGTAGAGAACAAGTCCCTTTTGCGATGCAGTGTTATCCACTTTCTCATTCCCTATTATTCCGTTGTGACTTCATCTTTTTCCTTCTTTTTCACTGTTCTTCCTAAAGAAAAAGAGATTACAACTCTTCCACTTGAGGCATTTTTTCTTACCATTGACTTCACAGGAAGTTGTGCAGAATGATCAATATAAAGCACAGAACGTGGTACAGTGCTGTCATTACTTTCAGTTTGACATAATAGAAGAAACCTTCTACTGTCTAAACAATTATATTTTACAACAACTGCTTTGTTTTTCCATAGCTACAGCTTGAAAATGTTACCCTTGTCTTGTCCAGGCATTTAGGATTATTATTCTATACAGAGATCTTGCTATAGAGTAAAATGTGCAAGATCATCCTTGCATTCTTGGACATTTCAGATAATTATTTTGCTTGGAAGATCAGTTTCCAGGTTGAAATCTTAAGTTGAAGTAAGTGATACATATTTTTTTAACTGTTACTCTTATTCTCATTTTTATCCATCATGTTTCCATGATTATAAAACTTCTTATCAGTGTCTATGGTTTCTTGGTGCAGTGCTCAAGGTGTTGAGTCTCTTTTCTGCCAGTTTTTTGTGTGTAGATTGTCTCTTTTCACTGGCATAGATTGACAGCTGTGTCAGTGGTTTCTGGTGGAAAAAGAAGGTAGAGACATCCTCAAAGTATTATTAATTTCTTTTTTTTTTTTTTTTGTACTGAAACAGAGAAAAGAATCAGCACAGTAAAACTGGCTGTTTATCCAGGAGCTCCAAATAAGTTTTCCTTTGTTTGCAAATTTGCCAATCCATCTCATAGCTATGGATAGATTTTCTTACTGCTTGGGTTTGCAAGGGTTAAGAGATAGATGGCAAAGCTTTAACGAAGTCAGTAATAAGATGCTCTAGGATGACCAGAGACACCTACTCTGAGATTTTAGACTACATCCTAGAACTCTTGAATACCCACAAGTATTCTCTCCCTATCCTTGACACTACTGCCAGCCTAAAGCTCAGTTGAGGGAGGAAATGAAGACACTTGCCCATCCCTCTCTCTCTTCAAAGGAACATACTCAGAGCAAAAGGAAGACTGAGCCCACATGGTTGCAGAAAGTAGAACCTACATTTTTCTTTAATGCTTAAATTTTCAGTCTAAATCACCTGTGCATCTTGAGTATTTGCCTCTCTTAGCCAAGGTGAATCCAGCCTCTGAGTTTGTTTTTCAATTATAACTTCAAAATCAATCTTACCTTTAGGAGAGTGGCAGGCTGTATGTAATTGTTGGGCTCAAACCTAAGCAAGTTCAAGACAAGTTCAGAGTTGTCCACAGTTGGAGGCCGACACAGAAGGGAAAATCTTCCTTCTGTAGTTTGTTTTCTAGAAGAATTAAATGATAACATATTTTCCTATTTTGATCTTCCAGTAATAACTTTGTAGTGAAAAAAATGGTATGGAAATCCTTGCAACTTCTGATAGCTTTTTCTGATCAATTTATTTATTTAGTGCATATTTCTAGTCCCCCTTCTCCCCCCACCTTAATCTCTATATCTGGCATTAAGACTACATTATAAAGAAGATCAAAGACACTAATGCAGTGTCTGGACAGTTCCTTTGTTCTACTTACCATTTCATCCCTTTGAAGACTTAATTGCAATTTAAATTCGAGAACAAGTGTTTTCCAAGTTTAAATAAGGAACTTTAATGACATGGCAAAAGAAGCTGTAGCAAGTAATTTTGCTTACTAGAAGGGTTATGTAATTTGTTTTCTCGCTATTTGATGTGAATGCTAGATAACAAGGTAGATACGGCATTTTTAATTAGTTGGAAAACAAAAAAGCAGAGCAGTAAAAGCACTTAGATTCTTAAATGCTTTGTTAACACAAAGGATCATTTATATATTTCCTTGAATTAATGTTAGAAAATGTACACAAACAGAAATTTGATGGTTTTTACCTTAATTTTGTTGTCATTATGGTTAATTCAACAGATATCAGTACTTGTAGTGTAAGCTTTTTTTCTTTTGTTGGTTTTTTTTTGGGGGGGTTGGGGCTGTTTTTCTTTTTTCAACAGTCAACATGCAAGAAATAGTCTGATATGTACTACTCGAGAACATGGGTCTGAGATGAATACAGAGAAAATATATAAAAAGTGCTACCTAAAACATCTTTATGTAGTTAATCTTTAGATACCTGAGTAAGTAAAAAAATTCCGTCATGGATTTTAACATTGCATTATTTTGTTATTTTAAATTTTGTAGAATAGTTATAGATCTTCTAGATTTTAAGTGGTTTATTAAATTTGTCATCCCTACAATTCTACTGGCAAACATATGCACAGGTATTGATCAATGCTGAAACAGTTTCTTGCATTAAATCAGATTTAACAGCAGACTGTAGAATTAGGGTCACTAGTCTTAGCCAGAACTACCATGAACTTTGGGGGAAAAATCAAAAATGCCCATTTCAGCACACTGGAACTACTTGCATGGTTGCTGTATTATTTTGTCATATGAACCTTTCAGAAGAACACAATAAATGTGCTTCCCCAGCTATTCATCTCCTCCTACTTCTTTCTATATAAATCTCCTAATACAAAGGGTTTTCTGCTCATTTGTTTCAACTTGGGTCCTTCTATATGACTTGCAGCTTCTAATTACTGATAATCCCATACTTTTAATGTTTCATTCATATTTTATCTAATGATATATGTGACAGTAAGTACTTAAACTTTCTTTAAACTAGAAGCCAGTGTTTTACATTGATTCAAACCTATTATATGATTTCCCACACTTTATGTGGGCAAGGTTTTTTGCTATTTTGAAGTAACATCTGTCCTGGAAATCACTAGTTTACCAGTTTGTGGAGGATAAATATACATGATTATATTAGTGTAATTTGCTGTAGTAACAGGAGGTTTTTTGAGACTATAGGACCTACAGTCTTGTCTCCAGCAATCCTACACCACAAGACGAGGCTGTCTGGAAGAGATAATGAGGGAGGTGGGCTGGGTCTTGCATCTGTCTCTGGTCAGAGTCTTGTGACAGCATATCCCAGAGCTAATTGTTGATTGATTAAGCTTTGGATTTAGCTTCATTGCAAATGGAGAAGTGGAGAGAAGGTAATGAGAACTCCTTAGCTGACCATGGAGAATGAGGGAGGGGAAGTTCAAGGAACAGGTTCTAAGACAGCTTCTGTTCCATTGATTTCTCTTGTGTGATTTTTTTTTAATAGGGTAATAGAACTGCTGGGCAGGCAGCAACTGAAATTAAATTCAGGAGCAACAAAATTAAGTTCATCTGTATAAGACGTAGAAGAAAACAGATGTTAGTTAGTGGTAGTGTCTAGGCTCTATCCTCATGCCTTACCTGTTAGTGACCTGCTTGAATGAAACTTGGAAAACCTGTGCTTTAGATCAATATGTGGAGATCAATGCCTAAAATACTGTGCTGTTAGTAAAGGACATAAGAGATACAGGAGATCACCAATGCCACAGGTTCTTGTAAATGGCTGGTAAACTACTTGATGAGCTCCTAATTCATTCAGGGAAGCTTGTAACACCTATACTACAAGGTAAAGCAAAAGCTATTCAACCACCCAGTAACTGGGTTGCTCTTCTAAAAGGGTGCAAAGTTAATTTCCAATTCCATACCTGGATATTAGTGCAATTCGGAAATAAAAGCAGCCCTGCATCTGAACAATAAATAACAATTTAACCATAATCCCAGATATTCCAGATTTTGCCACAGTTGGAAGCAAGTTTCTGGGAGGAATGAGTAAGAGGAAAGGGAATGCAACTTGAAGGCAATTTTTTTTCCTGCTACCAATGACCTTATGTTAATCTTGAAAGCTCAGCTACTTGTACAATTCCCTTCCCAGAGTGATCAAGCCTTCATGGCTCATAATACCTATGCAACTTTAAGCAAAAATACTGTCTTTCCCCAGAGTAATTCTTGTGTGTTGTCAGGTTATGTAGCTGGGCAGGAGAGGAAAATGCCCCAGTGTTCTTCAATACTGAGAGGAGACCTCATAGGAGGCTACAACTTTCTCATGAGGGGAAGTGTAGCAGCTAGTACTGATCTCTTCTGTCATGACCAGTGGACAGGGCCTGAGGGAAGAGCCTGAAGCTGTTTCAGGGGAGGTTTAGGTTGGATATTAAGGAAAGATTTTTCACCCAGAGTGTGGTTGGACACTGAAGAAGTTTCCCGGGAAAGTGGCCACAGCTCTAAGCCTGACAAAGTTTATGAAGCGCTTGGACACTCTGAAACACATGATATGATTCTAGGGTTTAGCCTGTGCAGGGTCAGAAGCTGGGCCTGGATGATCCTTGTGGGTCTCCTCCAACTCAGAATATTCTATGATTTATGCTTCTATTCCATGCCCACCCAGGATTTTGAGACTGAATGAGATCAGAACTTGTAGGTGGGTTTATATCCCTTCAGTTGTACTGGAGGGTGCTAGGCTGCTCCATCTCCTGCATGATCAGGGAATCACAGAACTCCCTTCAGTCCGGAGACCAAAGTGTGAGAAATGGCGGTATCTAGAGAGAGAAAACAGTGACTGGAAGAAATGTTCTGCTGGCCTTGCAGTGTCACACAGTGCGGAGACACCCACAAATCTGAGCAGTAGGTACACCTGTCATCCAAAATACCCTTGAGTCCTAATTCAAGGCTCCAAAGCACTGTGTTAGGTTATCAGCACACCTGGGCTGATGAGCTCTGTAACTTCAGTGGAGAGCTAGTACAATACAAGTCTGAGCTGGTGGATCCTGACCTCTGCTGTGCTCCATTTCAAATATAATGTTCTAATTGTAACCACTCTGCTATTGTTGTTGCTAGAATCTAAGTATTCTCACATGAGGAAGTTTCAGAACTCAGACTGGCCTAAAGAAGGCAGTGACCCACAGTATGCTGAAGAGGTGTTCAGACTAGAACTGTGGGATGACCAAAGTGAAACATTTGCAGAGGGACAATGACTGTTATGGAGGACTCTCATAGCTTGAACAAGGGAGTAGAGACTGAAGGATCAGACTAGACTTTGGAGGACTTAAACAAGAAGAAAAGGACAAAAATTGGGAGAGAAACTAGATGAGTTTGCAAAGTATCATAGAGAAGATTGACATGTATTTGTTGTTTTGGAATGTAATTTCAGACCAGGCTTGAAGTTTAAATTTGGCCATTGGGCCAAGTGTTATGTGTTATTCAGTTGTTTATGGTGATTTTGTCCATGTTGGCTTCCATATCTTACCTAACCATTCCAAAACTAATTTTGTTCCTTGAGCATGGATCTGCCTTCTTTTTGTCTTAAGGATCAGTTGCTCTGAGATCACCTCATCTCAACATCTATCCCAAAGCTTCCCTTAAGGGTTTTCAACCCTGTTGCCCCTTAGATCCTTCCCAGCATTTCCAACAGCTGCCCTGTACCACTGCTTCTCCATCCATGAAAAAATAGACTGCTTTCAAGACTGCAGACTAAGTTTAGCTTGAGTCCCATAGCAACACTATTAATCCTCAAATACCAAATAACAATTGTGTTTAGAGATGTAGGGGTGTTAATAAAGGTGATTTGGGAGTGTTCCTACTGAATAAGTATGCTTTCCTTTGTCCTGATTTCAGCAATCTAGGTTTTCCTGGCAAGCTGCTTTTTGGGTAATAGCTAAGATTTCAACTATTTCTGTATGCTGTCATGTTTTAAAAAGGTTTTGTCCTAAGGGTGGTGATCTATTTCTGCATAAAGTACTAGGCAGGGGTTCAGCACCTGTGTTGCAGCTCTTTATCTTCCCACTCAGGGAAGATTGTAATTAACAAGGCTGAATTCACTCCATCGTGTTCCAGAGGAGTTGATGGTATGAATTGATTCAGTTCTGTTCTGTTAAATAGAAGGAAATTCAGGTACACTGGGGTGCTCTAGGTGAAGGAAATGGCAGAAGGCTGGAGGGAATTTAGTTTTCTGCATGAAAATGTAAAGTACTCAATTTCAACATACTTGTTCCTTGTAATCTCTGTTCTTTAATGCCCAAACTTAACTAGGCTGTATTTTAATCTCTGTATAATAGAGTGTACAGGCCTCTGTGGAGCTAGGAAAGAAATTGTTCTCTTGTATATTAAGCAGTATACAGGTCTCAGGAGTCAGCAGAGATGGCTTATTACCCTGCTAGAGAACCGAAATTAAGGGAAAAGTGCTTTCCCAGGTATAAGCTGGAGGAGATTTTTGTTCCACAACAGAAGAAGATCTAGAATTTAAAACGAGTTCCAAAGTAACTAGAATGTTTTCTATCATCTCATGGTTTGCATTGTTTTCTCTGCAGACCATAAAGAATGAGAGGTTCTTAGTGGCTGGAGCCCTAGCAATCTTCACTGAATGACTGGGAGATAGGAAATATTTTGTTTCATCAGTACCTATTATGCCAGGCAGGCCCTGGTCTTACAAGCATTTATGTATGCACTTATCTTGCTTATTATAGATACTGACCCTGATCTTGGGCATGCAGAAGAAGAAAGTAACAAGGTCCAGTGTATTTGTCCCACCTTCACAGGCTCAGATTGAGCAATCAAGGAGTGCTTCTCATTAACACTCAGAAAATTCAAACAACAGGTGTGGCATTTGCTTCTGCCAACTCTGTGCATCTGTAAGGTTTCAAGTTGCCACAATCAGAGGTACTTTTAGAGAAAACTTGGCTCTGTAATATACTTCCTTTTTTATTCAGTTACTATTGCTACTCTTCTCATCAGTGGTCCACATTAGGCAGCTTTCTTATTTTGAAGAAAAAGCTTTCTTTTTTTTCTTCTGTATTGGTAGAAGCACGAAAATGTCTTATCAGGGATTAGTAGGGTCCAAGGTGAAAGGATAATTTTTCTTTGTGTTTTTTTTTTTTTCCTAATGGGAAATACTATATCATTCTTAGATTTTATGGGAGGTCAGTACAATAATTGAAATAATTAATAATGGTTGTCTTGAACTTTTAACTTTTTAAGGCCTGTTAGAAACTCAGTCGTTCCATGAAGCAGATGAAGATGTGGTCACTGATGTTGATTTCACCAATATGATTTCTGAAGAAGAAAAAGAAGAGTTAAAGGTTGAGCTAGCCAAGGTAATGAATTTGAATTTCTGTGAGTATTACTTTTTCTACTTCTTTAAACTGGAAGCTGTTAATTTTAGGATGAAGTATACATCATAAAGTCATACCTTTCCTTTTTGGTAAAATTATTCTAGGCAACAATAATGTAGGGTAATTTTCTTATATACCTATTTTTTGAAGGTTAAATATCTTCTGCTTGATGATTGTACTGCGAAAGTCTGATGCACGTTCCCATCTTAGTCAAGACATGTCTGTATTTATAAATGTTCCTTGAAAAAGAATGAAAGGTGTTCTCATTAGACCTGTGGTATTGTTGTTACAGTGCTTGTGCCACCTGATAGAAAAATTTCTTTTTGTGGTGCTCAGAGGAAAAGGTAATGATGATGGTTGTAGAAGACGCTGATGATAACAAGCACAGTAATTTTGTCACATTTTTGTTTCTTTTGGCACTGATGTGTTTTGAGAAGGTAGTATCTTTTCTCAGGAGTCTGGAACTCAGGACATTGTGAAGAGGCTTAAAAATAATAAGGAGATGGGAGGAAAAAGATGTGAACTACATGATCTCTTTATTACAAAGATTAAAGAGATTGTCTATATTTCATCTACCATGGAAGGATGGATTCAGTTTTAATTATTGCTGCTGAATACTGCAGGAAAGTGAAATTCCAGAATGAAAAAAGGAGAACAGGAAAAACTGTGGGTTTATTTTTTTGAAATATGAGTCAAATAACAGAAATCACAGCCATATGAGTGTGAGGAGTTGGTTTTGCCTTAATTGGAATACTTAAATTGATATTAAGTTGTAGTACTTAAAGTACTTACAAAGTACTCTAAGAAGTAGCATCTGTAATGACTTTCAAGTAATTTACCTGCAGTGCTGATTTGGGATTTTCAAGTGAAACAGAAGACTGGTTTTTCACTTCAATATTTTATCAATCTTTGTGTTTCTGAATTACTAGTTAACTTTTACCTCTTTGCTGATCCTGTCACATCTGTAAATTATCAGAAGGAAGCTGAAAGTTTACATGTTCAGTTTATCAAATTAGTTAGGAGTTGGCATATTCATTGCTGGCTTTTTATGAGGACCAGAAACAGTGCACACACACTGAAACACAGTAAGTTCCCCCTGAACATCAGGAAGCATGTTTTTAATGTGTATATGATTAAGCAATGTACCCCAACACATTCTGGAGTCTCCATCCTTGAAGATATTTAAAAGCTGTCTGGGTGGAGTCCTGGGAAACATGCTCTAGGTAGGGCTTGAACCAGATGTCCTACAGTGGTCCCTCCAGCCTCAGCTGTTCTGTGATTCTCTTCTCTGGTGAAGGGGACTTCACAGGTAGGTAGAAGCAAGAAAGAAAAAAAGGCCAGAACTTCCTGGAATCATCTGAGAATTATATGCTTCTCTTAACAGAATTAATCTCAAATGTTTCTGGGTGACCCTTCTGCTTATTGATTGCCATAGGAGAGAGAATTCTCATTAGCTCATTCTGGAAATGCTTTAATTCCTGTACTAACATGCAAGTGAGAGATTGCCTGTCAAATATTATGATCTTGACTGACCTAGGAATTATTTTCCAAATTCCTCAGAGCAGTTTACTGGCATACAGCTGATGCTTAAAAGCAAAATAAAAATGATAATTATGCTAAGAAAGGTTTGGAAAACTTGAATGTAGAGTGAACAAAGTCTGAACAAGTCTAAAGATAAATGAGGCTTATGACTCTTATAAAAGACTGCAAAAAATGTGTGACATTGCCTCCTTTAGAAAGTAAAATTTGCTAGTGTGGGAATTGGGTAGTGTTTCCTTTTGAAAATCTGTTAATTTTGCTTACAAGCCCTTTCTTCTCCACCAATGATAGTTTTGTTTTATTTCATGTCCTTATGTGCTAAGTAATACCTGTTTGAGCCTGTAGGAACAAGAACCTTTCTTACTGTTCTGATGGGTAAAAATCATCTTTAATCCTTCTATCAATAGTTGATAAAATGGAGATCTGTTTTTGAGCACCTATTGTGCATTTATTTAAGCAGAAAATATGTGTTTTATCTCTGTGTTGTGTATCTAATATATATATTCTTTGTTTTATTCCTCCTTTTCACTCTGACAATAGGAGAGGAACAAGCACTACTGGATTTCTGGCAGGATTTTTTTGTATCCTCTATTCCTATTCTCCTGTTAATAATCTCTTTTTACTGGAAGCTTCTCAGAACATGGACTTGCTCTGTTCTTGTATTTGTAGCCTAGCTAACACAGCAGGTCTCTGACTCTAATCAAGCCTTAGGATTTCTACAGTGCAGCTAAAATGAGTAACTCTTACAGAAACTTCTAACAGTCATTTGAATTTCCAGAGGTCAGTCTGACTTTTCAGAATAAGAGCAGAAAATTGTAGCACAAAAGCTGTGCATAAGGCCAGAAGATAGTTAGCAGAACAGATTCCCCCTGCCCCCCCTCACTGTCAGGAGCATTGTACAATGACTCTTGAGTCATGCTGGGGGCTGAGATTTTGATCTACCTTGCTCACTGCTGTCAGTTGTCCTTGCATTACACTCATCAAAGTAGTCATTTACTCTTTGGTGTCTTCCCCTCCCACACCTTCCCAGAAGGAGCTATCCGGTTTGATCTAGCTGATGCACAGCATCAGCAGTGTGTGCTACTGTATGTTTGTTCCCACTTTGAGGAAGATTATAATAATACCTTTTTCTGCAAACTTACAGGAGAAGGGAACTTTGCCTCTGTATGATGTGCTTATATTTTTCCGACTCTGTTGCACTTTGAAAGAAAGGACGCATGAGAACTAGAAGCTTGTATTTCTGTTGACTGAAGCCTTAGTTTTATGATGGAGTTATAACTATTTACAAAAGTGGACTTAAAAAATTCCTAAACAAGTGATGCCTGACTTCCATGAGAGTTAGGTATGTTACATGCTTAAATGCTTTTCAAGATCCTACTGTAAGTCCCTAATCCTTTCTACCTACTTCAGAGTTGTCACTGATGCTTGAGCACTTGAGGGCGGCTTTGTATCTGTCATTATTTCAAAATGATGGAAGTTGAGGAGGATTTTGTCAGTTCAAAACTGATTGCTGTGTTATAAATAATAAATTACTTTTCTTTAATCAAAAATTTTACTCATACTTCTGCCATTGAGCACATGGCTAATGCTTGCTTAGGTTATTACAGCTTTAAGATGTCTATTCAATGGAACAGATGGAAAGTAATTTTAATAGGAGACCTGAAATGTTCATGCATCCAAGTACCTGATGATCAATCTAGTGCTGGCCCGTAAGTGTCCTGGCATCTGTTTAAGTAAAGTTCTTTAGCAGTGTTGCACAGGTAGTTGAGCACTAAGGGGTTTGCTTTTGGTGAGAAACAACCAAAACTCTGAACTGCTGCCTGAGGAATGCTGACATTTGTGCTTTCTTTCTATAAGCATGTAACCAGTTACCTTCTCAGAAGAGAGCCTCTTGACACCTGCCTCTTGACAGTATTCCATTTGCAGGTTAGGAATATAATGGAGCGTAAAGGACATGGGGAGGAACAAAGCAATTTGGATTGTCATGTATCTTACAGCAGTACTTGTGAGGTGTTGGCATCACAGGCATTGGTGAATACTAGTATCTGCTTCACGCAGGTCATGATTTTACTTTGTGTTCATAGTATGGCTGCTTAATTCCTGAGCTGCTTGTATATTGAAATAGCAGATAATGACAAAATAAACTGATAACTGGGGGATTCAAGGATGAGACTTTTCCAAGAACAGTGAGTTTTCAGCCAGTTTTACAGTGAGACAGAATGCATGAATGTGTAAGATAAAATAAAGCTGGTGCAGATATCCTAAATATAGCTTTGGAGGTCAATTCTGCTTCAGCTGGTGCTTGCATCATTCCCTGCAGCCAGTGTTGTGGAGTTAAATCAGAGGGAGACTGTGGTTCCAGGGAACTTAGCATATGGTAATCAGATAAGTTGCCATATGTTACCTTACTAACATATGGAGGAAGGAACACAGTCGGTAGGGGAATTTCTAAACCTGAAGTGAAAGGCAGCTGCTCTGGTGTCACTTCCCTTGTTAGCTTCAGTATCTCACAGCAGTGTGCTGCTTGTATAGATTGGCTTGGGAGGCTTCCAGGTGAAGAATGCAAACCTCTGCTCACTTGCAGGAGTGATGCTCAAGGAGAAGGATTCTGAGCCAGTGGCAGGACCATTCTGGACTCCCTCTTCTTACAGTCCTATCTTCTGTTTCTTGTCTTGATAAAACAGTGGCTTTGATTAAATGTTTCCAAAAAAATGTCTACTGCAGGGAGAATTATATTCCTCTGTTTGGGCTGGATGGTATCCTTACAGCTTGAAATTGCAGAGTTTGGTTAAATACTAGGATCTCTGGAAAGACTAATCTGCTCTGTCTTCTGAGTGCTTTTATGATTTAGGTACTGATCACTCATGATAATAGTTCAACTATAAATTTTTATGTTGCAATTTTGAAATATGTAGGGCCTAAAATACATAAATAAAACTCATATGACAAAGATATAACACTTGATGGTACTCTCAAGTTACATATTATCATGCAACTTTTTCTATTTTTTTTACTTGCTCCTAAGAGTTTGCATATGTTTTTTTTCAAGACCAGAAGACTAAAAGCTTGCAAGTATGAAGTTAAAAGCCTGTGCATTCAAAGAAAGATATTTGCTTGAATTTTCCAGTCTTCTCTTGTCCTGTCCATTCCCATTTTACTAGTGAATGAAAAGCTGGTATTTGAGACTCCTAATGCCCTAAGGCAGATTTGGATGAACTCACTTCCTTACTGGATAATTCTCTGTCTTATCAGATGCATGTGTGTGATGGTGAGCATAGATGACACAGAGGCATTAATTTAGCATAGTGTCAGCTCTGTTCTGGGCATGCCTTTGTGACCTCCAGAAGCACTTGACTCAGTCTCTCTAGGTACCTGCGAAAAGCACGAGTTTGTGAGATTCATTTAGCCTCTTAACGCTGCATGTGTGTATCATTCTGTGGGAACAGGCTAACTCCTTTCTCCTTTTTTTCCTCAGCTAGAGGATGAAATTTCAACTTTGCGGCAAGTGCTTGTAGCCAAAGAGAAGCACCTGGTTGAAGTTAAACAAAAACTTGGCATAAGTCTGATGAATGAACTGAAGCAGAACTTTAGCAAAAGCTGGCATGATATGCAGACAACTTCTGCGTGAGTACTGATCTTTATACTTACACATATGAACATACCATGTTTTTCTAAAAGTTTTTGGGCTGAATTAATAGCAACATTGTAGAAAGAACCACCCACCTTCATCAAGTGCTGTCTGAAAAGTCATTTGCTTTTTTTTTCCTCTTCATTTGACAACTGAATTTGGCACTTAAGGAGAAGGAAAAGTGAGCTTCTCCACAACTGAGCTGAGCTGGGAGTTGACAGCAACGATGGCAGAGGGCAGTGGCATGCATCATCCAATAAGGAGCAGTTTCACAATACCTGATCAAAGACAGCAGAGCAGGTCCAATGACGGTAAAGAGGGTCAAGCCAATAATTCAGATCTCCAAGTGCCTCCGTACTGATGAGCCAGGTCCAGGTCAAGCCAGAGAGTCAAATGTGTGAGTTCAAGATCTGTGAGATACCTGGCCAGAAGGTACCAGGCGTATCAGTAATATGACTTGACCTTAAATTCAGTTAGGCTTTAGTATAGGTCCCAAATGAAGGGAAGAGGTGCTTAACAAGGGTTCTCCCAACTCTTGCACAACATTTTTATCACAGTCTTACTCAAGGTTTCTGCAGTGCCAGATCTCACCTTGAGCTGCCAAGTTCAGGAGAGTGGGGGGAAAAAGCCCTAAGAGTTCCTCTTGGTGCATTCAATGTGCTGACAGAGACTTGGTCAGCATATGTTAAAATATGTTAATATGTACATTTTTTCATTAAAAGAACTATTCTATTTTCATGAGAAGTTAAGGCATAAAGCCCTTAATAAAAATACAGTTTGCATGTCTCCTGTCTCTCACTGTTGGACAGTTTCTCATCCTGGCCCTGCTTCCCATGACATGTCATTAGTAGGGGTGCCACTGTTGCCTTGGTGAGGCTGTCTGGCATGTGCGAGGAGAGAATAGTCTAGAGACACTAAGCTTTAGAAGAGAGGAGGGACACAAGACATCTGAACTAGAATTACTGGGAGACACTAGCAAAATTTTGAAGCAGAAAATTTGGTAGCAAGTTCCCAGATAGGTTTTCATTTTTCCTCCCCATTGATATTTTCCACAAGATAGACTTAGAAAACTTTTTCAGCATCATAGCTGCTACTTTTTATTTGAGATGAGTTTCAGAAACTACAGTCCATTAGGTGGTAAGTGACCAAAAACTGTTACGTGGAACTGAGCAGCAGGAGTCCCATTTGTGCCGCAGAAAATTCTCATGTTTATGGTCCAACTACTCTATAATTCTGATGGATTCTCATGCCAGAACACCAGTGCTGGTACAAATCATAATCCAGCATTCTGAAAATGGATGTTTGTTGGGTAATGGAGGTGATTAATCGTTGCTGTTCCAAAATAGCAGTGCTGTACCAAAACAGCATTATTCACCAAGATTCTCTGATTTAGGAAGGATGAAAAGCTTGTCTAAAAAAAAAAAAGTTCTAAATATTTACATACTTGTAGTTTAGGTTTCTAAACCTACAATTACTCATTTTAAATTTTAAAATTTCCTGGGTTTAAGAGGTGAAATTTTGTTTCACTTAGCTAGTGTGCTTTCCTGTAAGTTTAAAACTACTTTTCTTTAGCAGGGAACTTTTCAAACCCATAGAGCACCAAAGTTTTTGTCTACTTATTGTTAATGTTTTTAAGCTCTCAATTCAGGGATGCATTCTTAGCTTTAGAGTGGACTTAGAGGAAGAGGGGTGGACTTCTCTCAGTAACCATCCTGTAAACTGTGTTTGACCACTAGTTAAGAGTCATGACCTAACTTACAGGATGCATGCTACCTCTACGGACTAAATTTAAACTTGAGATTTTGACTATTTTAAAGCATTTATATTTTTAATGGTTGGCCACAAGCTCCTTGTTAATTTACTATTCTATTCAGTGCACTGATGTTTAGTATAATCTATTATATTGTAATATTATGTGGGGAAGGCAGAAGGCTCTGCTATAGAGGACATCAGTAACTAGTGAGCAAATGATTGCCTTGAGTTTGGTTTGGTTACATGGTGGTAAGGCATTCAACTGGAATTGCTTCCCCCACACACCTTTTTAATGGTTGGGTTTTCAGTGAATAGAGGTGCGTGGATATTCAACTTCTAGCAATGCAGGCTTTTAATATTTTAAAAATAGATAATTCATTCTTATTTAGATGCTAGAAGCAGGGTCATGCTGGTGGATTTTTGGTGATATTTATTTTAGGTTAAGAAATAATTGCAGATGTCTTTACATGGATATTTGTAAAGACCATATTTTAATTTTTTTAATTACTGTTCTCTTACAAAAGAAAGGTTTTATATAACCTGAATGCATTGTATTCGGTTGAAGCTTCTTGGTAGTGCTTCTGTAAAGTTCCCACAGCTCTCCTTACCTCCCATACTTCAGATTTTCACCATATAGAGGATTAAGGTAGAAGATAGTATTTATGAAAATTAACCTGGTTTTATACAGAATGACAGAATATTTGAGGTGTTAACAACAATGTCAGGAGACTGTCTAGTCCAACTAACTCGTTCAATCAGGACCAGCTAGAGCAGAGAGTTCAGGACTATGTTCAGTCAGGTTTTGAATATCTCCAAGGATGGAGATTCTACAGCTTCTCTGGGCAACCTGTTCCATGTTCAATTACTCTTGCTTTTTCTTAAATATTAAAATATCAATATATTTTACTATTTCTTGCACTGAATTTGTGCTGGTTGCCTCTTGCACTTTCACTAAATACCACTCAAAAGGGCTTCCGTCTATCTTCTTTCCTCTTTTCATTAGGTTGTTTATAGACATTGATGAGATCCTTCTGTGGTCCTTCCCTAAGGTGACCAGTCCCAGCTTTCCCAGCCTCCTCATATGAGAGGTGCTCCAGTCCTTTACCATCTTTTTGCACCTTTGCTGGACTTGTTCCAGTTTATCCATGTCTGCCTTGTACTGGGAAGCATGGAACAGGACCTAGCTGTGGCCATAACCAGGGCTGACAGGGGAAGGATCACTTCACACAACCTTTGTTGCAAAGGCACATTGCTGACTCATGTCCAGTTTGTTCTCTACCAGGATTCCAGGCCTTTTTCTGCAAGGCTGCTTTCATCTGGTAGATCCCTAGCCTCTATTGGGTTATTAATCCCAACCTGCAGGACTATTTCATTGCCCTTTGTTGAATTTACTGAGACTCCTGTTGCCTCATTTTTTTTCAGACCAAGTCCCAAGTAATTGTATTCTTCAATGCAATTACAGAACTGCATTTCATTATATATGGAGAAGGTTACAAGGCTTACTTTAGCCTTTCACGAGTCCCTCATATTAAGCACTAAAGACTTAGATCCACAAGATATCTTGCCCTTTGCTGAGCATTTATGTTGTAACCATGCTCAGCTTTGTCCCTCAGCTTTTCATTTTGTCTTTTCTGTAGTTCTTTGGAAAAAAACACATAAGACGTAGTTCTGTCGTCTTGGGAGATATTTCAATTCTACTGAGTTTCTAAGGAGCAGTTTTATCTGTAAAATTACCCACCAATAAACTCACTCCAGCCTAATAGCTCCCACTAACTTCTTTGCCATCTTTTCTTAAAATGTTATCAACTGTTATAAAACATAAACCTTCTCCGTTTTAAATGGTTAACCTTTCAACCCATGGACAGAATAATAACTATGGAGAGAGCTTCTAGGGAGATGAAAATACTTGGTTTGCTGCTAAACCTCTCCAAAAAAAGAAATACTCCAGACATTCAGACCACGGTAAGCATCAGTACTGCCATGGCAAATAAATTATTAGAAGAGCTAGAAAATTAGAGGAAACCCATTCTATCTTCAAGGGCTGCAGTAGTGAAATGATGTGAATTGTTTCAAAGTCAATATGCTTAGTGATTCCAACAGGGGGGCTGGGAAGCCTTTGGTGTGATGGAAAGTGGACCCCCACAAGGCTAATACTCAGGATAGAAATCTGAAAAAAGCTGTTTTCAAAATGGCTTTTCATCTTTTGACCTCTGACTGAAATTTTCACTTGTAGAAAGGGAAAAGCTCATGAATTACAGGCCAAAATCAAGAGAACTGTAAGTGCTGGCTCCCAACAGCATGTTTCCTAGACAGCGCCCTGGGCTTTTCTTAGATAGTTTCTGCCTTTTCAAGCCTTTTTAGGAAGGTTTCAGTGTTTCTCTGTTCTACCATGTGATATTTAATTAAGATTTGGGACAAGAACATTCAACATGGACTTGACCTTTTCCTCCAGAGATAGATCTATTCATTGAATACTGGCTGAACTATGTAAGTAAGCTTAGTTCTGCTGATAGGAAACCTGAAGACAATTGCACGGGTTTCAACAACCATTGGGAACTTACTGTTTTATAGTTCAAATTTCTGCCAGGTCATAGGAAAATAGAAGGTAATAGTTGCACTGCATGTGTTTTAGGCTTACAATCTATGGTACATGCAGTATTTGTTATTATAACTTTAAATATACAGTAATGTGTTCCAAAGTTTCAGAACTTTTTTCAGTAAGTCAGATATAATTTGTGGACAGCCACGGTCCTACTGTGACTGCTAGGAATTAAGTAAACTGTTCCCACACACATGCTTCTTGTGAGTGGTAGTAAAAGAAATGTGGGTGTTTCTGTTCATTGCAATATGTAATCACCTTTTGACATTTTCTTCTCTAAATTTGCAAGTAAATGTAACAGTTGTGTAAGTGAAGAAATTGTGTGTTGGCTTTAGCAAATACATTACCTGTGTGAGAGTCTGTGCTATATGGAAGTAAAAGGATACTCTCCTTTCCACTACCTTTGCTTCCTTTGAGTCAGATCAGGCAGCCTTTACGCTGTCTTCAAAGAAAATTATTTTGCTGCTTTTCCACATGTGTCTCTGGCCTTGAATTTTAAAGGGTAGAGTAATAAGGAGAAAAGACTTCAAGAAGTTAACTTAGTCTGTTCTCATTGCTCCTTGTCCAAAAGGTGTATGTCCATTTGTTTGCATGAGAACCTTCAGCTAATGGAAATTCCACAGCAAGGTCAGGTGATCTGTTCCAGACCTTAGTTTCTCAGGGAAAAACCTATTGTAATTATATTAGGGCACTGTAAAATATATACATGTATATTTTAGTGAACTTTATGTGTGTATATCTAACTGTAAGGATGGGAAGGGAGTCCTGAAGGTAAATTGAGATCTCTGAAATTAAAAGGATTTAAAAATATCCAGCAAAGAGTTAGTCAAAAAAAGGGGAAGAGGAAAGGGAAGGGAAAGGAAATTAAAGGGTGGAAAGGAGAAAGGGATGAGAAGAAAGGAAGAAAGAGAGACTGGTATGTGTTTAATCTTGCATATTTTTTTTAATCTAATGTACAGTGCATAGCCCACAGACAGTGTTACTGATACAATTTAAGGTGGGATGAACTGCCTCTAATGTCTTAAGATCATCTGTGCTTCAGCAAATGTAATTTGGCTTTTCTACCTGGAGCATTGCCGTAGCACTATTCTATGCTGCATTGCACAAATAATGCATTTCAAACAATTGTATCCCATATTTTTCCCACATGTTTGAAGATTACAGTGTAGTACAGCCCAGAATATTTGTCACCTTTGTCTGGCACCTTTCCTGATCTATGACTCTACCCAGCCTATTGAACAATCAAGCGTTCACCTTCCAAGTGCTGCACATAGATTTCTGCTGCAGCCTGCAGAGGTTCAGTTCCCTGAGTTCTCTCCTTCCTCTCTCTGTGGGCGAGGAGCTACCTGGGGCATACTTCCTTAGATTTAGGCGTATGTACCCATCCAAATGCTTGCACTGTTTCAGTTAATTCTTAACATCCCTGGCAATGGAAAGAATGACAAAAAATATGTCTGTCATTTGGTTTTGAAGTTGGAATGAATTTCAGGAGAGTACTAAAAAAACCTACCAAAACAAAAAGCCAACATAATGCACAACAGCTTAGAGTTAATTTGTGGCAAAAAAAAAACAAAAAAACAAAAAAAAAGACAATAAGAATGCTCGTAGAGAATGTTTTATGTACCTTTTATCTGTCATATATGCATTTATCTCACTTGAGCATTAGCATAATTTAGTTAATGCTGAGCCCTGTTTCTCCCAGAAAATCAACAGAATAAGAGTTTTGTAGCTGAGAGTTTCTCAGAGATCTAGATGCTTTAGATCAATTCCAGAAAAGTCATTCTTAAGATGACTAATGGTTAGAAAACTGAAAATAAGTAAGCTCCATAGGGCACAGGCTGTGCTATCAAGCTCTGTTCTACTGTATGGTTTTGCTGTTAATTGTTTACATTCTGTTGTATCTTCTGTGAGCCTTACCACAAGTGAGGGTTTCTCAAATGGATTAATTTTGCTAGCAAGCATTGATGGAGAGGCATAGTGCTGAATGAAGATGTACTAATTAGCAAATGTACTCATTTTTCAGAAGCTGAATTAAAATTCTATGTCTTTATTTACTGGAGTACATCAAATGTGCAGCATGACATGCAAAATATAAATATTATATGTGTAGCCTACTTCTGTCATTACGCTCTGTATTGCACCTGTGAATTTAACTCTGCCAGGTGAAGGGCAATTCTGTACTGAGATGAGATGAGATAATTGTCCTGTCATATCCTGCAGATAATGTTGGCCATTTAAATGTCTAGTTCTCTCTATATGGCTGCTGCTTGGCTGTTCTCTCTATAAAGCACTCATTCCTTCACATGTTGTGTTTTATGAAACAGTATCTCCTTATATTTCCTTTCACTGTCTGTAAAAATTACAGTGAGATATATATAGTGAGATCTGGTTGTCACAGGATAGCATAACCTAAATGTAGTATATGTCAAGTGAAAGTGCAGTCAAAATATGCTGCAAATCTGCTTTGTCTAAATAGTATTTTGCAGTACTGAAGATGTGAGTTGTCTTTAAAGCTCCTTTTAATTCTGTTAGGCATGTTATCAGAATATAACTGCAATATGAGCATGTTTTGTGATAACCTCTAATAATCACTTTTATAAATAATTGCTTCTGTTAAAGAAATACCCTATTTTAGTAGTTGATGGATTAAATTCTTAGGTTAATGTCATATATAAAGGTAATGTTCATATGTTCAGAGGTGAGTGTTATTTACAAGTTTACAAGCAGTTGATATAACTTACTAGTTTAATCCATCTTGTATATGAAATACATTATGAATATTGTTAAGTGCTGAGTGAAAGCACAGAATATGACCCTTGTTAACTATTACCAGCAATTCTTCTGTGCTACGGGGTATTTTCAGATGCCACAAAATCAGAGCAGGAATTCCTACTCTAACTGAATAAATTGAGTAGTCTGTTTCTACTTTTGCTGATGCTACTTGGTGTACTGCTAATGGTACCTTTATATGAGTGCAATGATCTATTTGTGTAAAAGCGCACTCAATGATTTGGATGGAAGGTGGTCTTTCTTGAATCCCTGTGTCCTAAATTATCCGTGTTTGTTTTTGCTGGAGCATTTCTGCCTGTAAGTTTTGGGGTCACTGGTTGACCTGAGCTGCTGGCTGACTGATTCCTAGGATGCTGTCAGCTGTATCGATGAGCTAGTGGTCAGCACCCACCTAAGGATTGTCAGCAGTGGCTGCTGAAAGGATGGGAGTGCCCAGGTGTTGTAGATGACTTAGCATGCAGAGCACTTGGTGGTGTATACATACATAGAACACTTTTTCCAGTTAATAACTGTTTTTACCTGGAATATCCAACTTCACTTCTGCAGGTAAGGGCTGTTCAGTGCATTAAAAGAAAAGTACAAACTGCTGTGTGTTACGTGAGGTGATGAAAACTGCTTGGTCAGAGATTAATGTGCAGTACAACTGAGCAGATTCCCAGTTGATAGAGAGAATATGTTGAAGAGATCATTGTTACCAGAGTGCTTGGTAAGATATCAAATAGATGCTGTAAATATGAAATAACTATGAGGATAAAAATATCTGAGCCAAAATACAGTGCATCATACATCCAAATATCAAAACAACACATAACTAACTACAGGGAGGCAATGTAATCTGTGGAAAGATTAGTGAAACTTAGTGAAACATGTAATGATGGAGAGGTGATAATGGGCAGGGGGTTTGATTTTTAAGCTTTTAGAGAGCTCTGTTGAGATCTTGTCTCTGCTGGCAGGTATTGCATGTTGTGCTCCATTTTCACTTTTGTTATTTTGTTGTTCCTTAAAGCTCTTCTTCAGCATTACTGAAGAGAGGAAGGGGCATGTCATAGGTCATTTTTGCTGAAGTTGGTTCTGAAAAAAGACTAGTTGTGTAACAGTTTTAGTTGGATTTATGCTTTTATGTAATGTCAAAAGTATTAGGAACACAAATGCAGTCTCCATGTCTTCCTCGCTAGTGGAAATACTGGAGGAAGTTTGGTTTATAGGATTTACAGAGAATTTTGCTGGATTGTCAAAATTAGTGTAGTTTCAGCCACTTCCCTGAAGATATGTTCTGACCAATGTAATGTTCAGAAATATGTAGGGGACTCTAATGTTTCTCAGTGAAATTTGGGTCTGTGCTGTAGGACGCATTTTGGACTGTTCTGTAAATAGTTTTACATTGTATGAAGAATTTGGAGTGCAAAGGTAAGATGTAGAGATATTTTATCATAAAGTTAAATGTGCCTATAAAAAGAACTAACTCCAAGGTGTCATTTCAAAAAAATAAATTTAGAGGGATATATGACAACTATTTTTACAATGTACATTCAACCTGTACATAAATAGGTTGTGCTACAAAGGACCTTTTAGTATTAGAAGTCAAATCTTGACAACCTTCATGTTGTCATCAGCAAAATTCCACTTGTGCTGAATAGCTTAGGAAGCTTTTCTGTTAGAAAATTCTTTAAGACTTAAATGCCACAGGCAACAGAATATTTGATTTTTTTTCTTTTTCATAGGCAACTCTTACCAAAAAATTATGTGCTTATAGTTTGACAGGAGCATCCTTATTTTAGGGCCTCATCCCATTCTAGTGTATGAGAATATATCTACTGTAAGCAAGAGACTGACATCCTCTGGTTAAGCTAGAGGATGAGGGCTCAGTGAAATAAAGAGTATTGCATTCTTGCCATGTCAAAGGACGACTGGCTAAGAAGAAAAGAGATTTGGTAAAAGACAATATTTTCCACCTTCTCTGTATTGTACTAGAATAAATAAAACAAGAATAAGCATTCTTCCTTTCTAATTATGATTTATGTTCCTTCTGTCAGTGTTGTCATTCAACACTGTGAATGTGTTTGGTTCAGCGTATCTAACTGGAAACTGCTAGAGATTCCATACCCTAGTCTTCAGTTGCTCCCTGTGGATTGCCTTGTTAGTCAGTGGAAACAAGACAAGCACCTTCATAGAGGAGCCCTTTCACTTGGCACTTTAAGAACTTGTTAGGTCAGTAGAATGTTGTGGCTTAGGAACATAGAATCAAAATATATCGTCTAAAAGGACATTTTGTGGCCTCTGCCATCAAACCGGTGATTTGTAAAACACAGTCCTGAACAGAGGACTTTCAGCAATAGGTCCTGCTGGGGATAAAACTAGGTGACATAAAATGTGATGTGCCATACTGCAAATGATAATCTTATTTCCCCTCCTTCCTCCACAGAGTTATTACTTTCATATACATAATAATAAGGAGAAAATACCCTGTTGTAAGGACTTAGGCAGTAGGATTTTTTTATCATTTGCCAGTGTATTTTGGTACACGCTCACAATCCTATAGTTTTTGTTCATAGGAAAATGAGAACCAGTGGAGTTTTACTTCTGAATTTTTCATGATCATTTCTTCTTGTTTGCCAACATACACCACAGAATGGAAGACTGATTATAGGTGCTCTCCTTTTGTTACTAGGTCAGTACTTCTAATTCTGAGCTTGTCTGCGTCATTGGGAGTATCAGTAATCAGAAGGAAGCTTCTGACATGCTCAGAATTAGTTTAGTCAGCAGAAAATCATCTGTGCAGAAAAGCTTACTGATTACTTTGAGAGTGCAAGCTACCTGTACTGAAGGGTCTGTATGGATTGGAGCGTGTATTCTGAATCAGTAAATTATGATGATTCTGTGTTTGAATCTGCATGCTATAAGTGAAATTAGTGACATCTTTTAAAAGAATTCAGTCCTACTAAGAATATACATTCACTCTCTAGGTTTCTTCATTTTTCTTTCTCTATCCTTCCCCAAACCTTCTTCCTTTAAAGAAATTTTAAAAAGTGAAAAAAAAAAAAAAGGAAAATTGTGGAATGTGGAAACAGATTTGATAATTTTTTTTTCTATTTTAAATATCACAGAATCATTTTGAAGTGTATCTGTTAAAGGTACCTAATATGATAATAATACATAGTATGCTTGAAAAGAGCAGAGCTGTATTTTACCTGATTCTTTTCCGTGCTTCAGATACCAGATTTTGCCAGAAGGTCAGTGTCTGGTGAAAGAATACTTACTTGATATAAATGTAATTTTCTGTAAACAGAAGTTGTATCAAGCAAGTATTCAACAAATCACTGCATTCTGCTTTTAACCAGCATCTGGGGGGATGTGATCTGCAAGGGGGGAAAAGAGGATTGCTAAGTTAAGGATTGCTCTGGAGAACACTGCACTTAGGAAGCTGAAATGGGCATCCTCACCCATGTTTATTTTGAGCCACAGTTACTATGCTTATTAACATTTCAGTGGATGGGATTTTGAGAGAAATTAGTTGCAGGGATTCTAGTCTCTCTTTTTTAATACTTATCACTATTTCTGTTCTATTTTTTGTTTCCAGTTACAAGAAAACACATGAGACCCTGAGCCATGCAGGGCAAAAAGCAACAGCAGCTATCAGCAATGTAGGAACAGCTATCAGCAAGAAGTTTGGAGATATGAGGTATTGGTATCTACTGCTTCTCTGGTCTTATTTAGAGGAATAAACATATAAATCATTTGTCAGTTCTTCATCCCCTTCTACATTAGTGTTTTAAAGGTTCAAGTAGTTTGTAGTTAGAGTATTTAATAGCATTCATGTTTTTTAAATGAAAGAAGGCATAGTGATAACCAAAGATAGAATTTTTATATACATCCTGTTTTTTCTAAAAAAAAAGTATATTCAGAAATCCTTATGTAATAAATTTACAAACTGAAGGAAATGTATAAGTAAAATGGGACAAAAAATTGCTATTAGATCATTATTAACCCAGTTTTATTCTTACGTGGATGCTGGAGAAAAATATCATCTGAAGAAAAGAAGCCTACCTAGGAGCTGCTTAGACAAAAGATATTTCAGCTTATTTTTAATTGTTTTTTATTGACGATATACTGCAAAGTTTTGTTCTGCAGTTTTATAAAAAATAGATACGATAGAAGTATAAAAATAGATATGATAGAAGTAACAGGAGTTGAGGTCAGTAGAACTGTCACTTAAAGGCAACTTCAGTGTCAGGTTTTATATTTTGATGTATCTTTTAAAGTGTTGGCTTTAAAGTTCCTCAGTATGAGAGCAGAAATTGTAAATTGTAAATTGTATACTGTAAACCATTACTCCAGTTTTCATTAGGTAGTAGAATTACAGAACTTCTTGAGTGCTTGAAGAAGTTGATTTTTTTGTTAGAAGTGGACATGGATAACTCTACAATTGTGTAAATAGAGTCTCAGTTATTAATAGTGCATATTATCCCATTGGTATGTACTCACTTTTTTTGTCATTTTGTAATGTATGAGGTAACCATATCCTAAGATATGTGTGTGCTGCAAATGCATGAAGCTTAGTTCATGGCAATAAAACTTTTTTATCCCCTTTTTATTCTGCATCTTAAGAGTCCCCCCCTTAATAACTACCTTTTGCATACAGCTTAATAAATCCTCTGAAGAAGTACTAATGTTTTTCTAGGTGAAACTAAAAAAGGAAAATCTTCATTACTGTATCATCTGCTTTGCAGTGTCTTTTTCTACACTGCAGTTCAAAATGGAAATTTAGTGAATGACTAGCAACCTTCATACATAACTTAGTTATGTATGAACCTAAGAATTTTTTACTTGATACAGTTAAACATTCATGAGTAGTGTATGCCTATCAAAGGATAGAAGAATAAGCAAGCATGCAATTATAGTTTCTTAGTGTATTTTTTTTAGTGTTCAGAAATCTAAGAGTTTCTTGAAGGCTTTCCTTCATAAATTTATCATTATTTAGAATTTATTTTAACTTATATGAGCTTTTGAAATTCATAACACCTCATATCTCCCCAGAGGAGTAGAAATTTATGTGGTAAAATCTGTGGTTTATTTGTTCATTCATTCATTCCCTATTTGGAGTCTCCCTGGTCTTCCCTTTGGTGCCTTCTGGCTCTTACATTATGAGAAGCAGTGAGTGACTTCTTCTTCTGACCTTTCTTTCACTCATTATTTCTTGTAGGTTTATTATAGTTCACTTCCATTCCCTCTTTTGAGGCTCCTGCTGGATGAGTCACTTTCACAAACCTTTTTGTTATCTTTCTTAATTCTTTCTTCCTTCCCTGCATTTGTAGTTGCATTCTGTGTTTTTGAGAAATGTATAAGATGTGTGTGATGCGTGTGGCAGCAACATATTCCCTGTTTCATTTTATGTTTTCTTAACACTTCCTCTTGCAAAAAAGACAAGCCCCACAGCTCAGCAAACAGGTCCATGCTTTAGATCAGTGACCGAAGAGTTTCAGCAGTGATTGAAGAGTTTCTGTGTGAATACCTTGAGTGCTGGCTATGGATTATAGAGGGAAGGATGACTTAGTGGTTCAGGATTTCTCAGGTCCTATTACTTGTGCTTTGCACATAGTGTGAGATTAACTGTAAAGGCAGAAATGTCTTCACGGAAATACAGCATGTTCAGCCTTTAATATTTCCCTTAATTAATCACTGTTACCAAATGCCTTTGTCTTACTTATGAGAATCAGCCCTCATGTCCATGACAGTCATGCTTCTGACATAGCAGATGGGAGGTGTTTATCCCATTAGCCCTTTAGCTAAGAGCTCAAAGCAGAGGCTAAGTCCGAACACATTTTAATTAATCAAAAAGAGGATTTCTAGTAGCTTTCTTTGATTTAAATTATTACCTTGAACCTGGTTGGGAAATTTTCAGGAAAATATGAACTACCAGTGCTGCCTTTTTTGTGGATACTTGCTGTTTTCAGTTAAGTTCTCAGTTAGGAGAGTTTTCTTGATGCTTGATGATGAAGCAGCAAGTGATCTAGCCAGGTTCCCATAGTTATAGAGAGAGTGGCGTGACTTGGACCTTCTGCATCTGCTGCACATCCTAAATCTGGAGTGATGGTCAGTATGCTTCCCTCAACAACAAAGCTGGCCTAAATTCTTGGCTCAGCTTAGCCAGGTGTAGTTCTCTGTGGGGTCACATTATAAACCTTATCACTTAAATAACCTATTTATTAAAAATCTTCCCCCTTCCTTTCCAATCTCACTTGTGTTTGGGGAAGTAAACTGTAAAGAGGCAGGAATTTTCTGTGTCATTGTTGGCTTGCTTTTTTTTACTAATCCAAATAGTTTTATTTCAGTGAGCTAGAGTATGGATTATCACCACCCCCTTCCATACTGCCGTTTTAAACAAACATCAGACTCTAGCTTAATTCTCTTGGTTAGGCATTAAGGCTGATAGTCACCAATGACATCCAGATGCAAATCCCTGTCCTGCTTTCAGTCAGAGCAGACACTTGAAACTGATTTCTAAAATCCAGATGTCATCATAATTCCCAGTATGTTCAGCAGCCCTATCCCCTGGAGATGGCGATTTTGAAAGGGTTTGTAGACAGACTGACTAAATACTGAAACCTTTATGAAACAAAATTCTGTTTTCCATGTTACCTGCTATGTCAACTGTACAGAGCACTACATGAAAAACATGTTTCTGTTCTGAAGTTGTTGAGTCTTAATTTTCATTTTGTTTTATCTCTAAAAATATTACTAAAATATCATATAAAAACAGGCCAAATAGACTCCCTCAAATGTGCTATTTTGCTATGTTAGTGTTCAAGAAGATAGTATCTGTAAGAAAAATGACAAAATTCTGTGTTTCTGAAAGAACAGATGCCACCCTTTTGGGACCAAGTGCTTTTCTTGCAGCTGCTGTGTTTCTCTTTCATCCCCACCCCATCTTCCCAGTGTTGCAACTCTCTAATTCATTTTGTGCATGAATAATCACTATCATTTTACATTTTCTGAATTTTGTGTTAATAAGCTTGTAAGGGCTCTTTATAGTCATAATGCATCCTATTTAATGTTGTTTTTCTAGAAATACAAGAAATGCATATAAAACCAGTGTACAGATACTTCTGCTTTAGGATACAAACCAGACATTAGCAATATAGCTAAGATAATAGATTCTTGTAGGCCTTGTGATTAATGATATGTCATCAAGATTTTTTTTTTTTTTGCTCCTCCATCTCCAGCTCACGTTGTCTCTTTTAATATTTATCTGGTACAGAAAGTTGAGAGGAAGGGGGTAGTCCCAGGTTACTCGCAGGGCATTGATCAGAGGCTCAGATCTCTCAATATTAGAGATTGCACTGACATTTTAACATGGCTCTTGCTAAGAAGAACACAGATGTGATAGAGTTGAGGGTCTTTATCCTTTTCTCCTTTGCTTTCTGCTAAAGTTTGAATATTTTCATGCTATACTGCTGGACTACTCTGGAGTTGTCTGTGTTTCATCCCTGCTGATGACCTTTTTAGAAACAAGTTGTGATACTAAATGAGAGATTTTCTGGATTTTGGGTTGCTTTAAAAAAAAAAGAGGAAAGAAAGAAAAAAATAATTATGTACACTACACTACTATATGCACACTGCCACATACATTGCTGCTACTCAAGTAAAGGTATTTAAAGAATAAGGTAACAAAGGCATGCATGCAAATTAGGATGTCAGCAGTTACATTTGTATAGCTCCTTCATTCAGCTGTCTGGGAAGTTTTCTTTAATTACATGATCACAGAGACCCCTTTCAAATTCAGTCTCTGGGATGAGCCAGCTCTCAAGATGAATGAAGGTAATATAATGCCTCATTTCTGCCAGGAGTTGGAAGGCACAGGTGGAAAGACACAAAAGACTGCAGGGAGGGACAGCCTGGGGGCAAGACTGTGGCAGTTGAATGTGTCCCTCAGAGATCAGCAGAAGGTATAGGCAGCACCAGAGGGGTGGAGGAAGGCAAAGTTAATTCCTCTTCGGAGATGCAAGGTGGGGGTTCTGGGAACTACAAAGCAGATACTGGAGGAATGCATTAATCTGTTATTTTCTAAGCATCTAGAAGATAGCATGATAGCAAAAACATAAAAGGGTTTGTCAAGAACAATTACCTTGAACTGACAGCACCTGTCATAGAGGATAGATGGAAGGTAGGAGATGTGATAGAGCTTGACTTTGATAAGGCTGTCTGTACTGTTTCTTGTAGAACTAGAGAAATGCAGCTTAGGTGTTATTGCTTTAGCAGGAAGAAAACATAGGGAATTGAAAATTGTATCCAAATAATAGGTCTCAGTAGCTGACCATAATGTAGGATTTTGCAGGCATCTGCCCTGAGTCTGTTACTCATCAGCATTTTCATTTCTGGGTTAGATGAAAGTGCCAGGATGGCATTGCTTAGCATTCCCATATGACTGCAGTGGCAGGGTATGCAAGCACTTTAGGCACCAGGATTAGAAATCCACGTTATTTTAAATGATAAAATAAAATTCAGTATAGGAAAGTGTAATGTGCTTTATTGCCAAATGGGGAAAAATTCAAAAGCAGAGATGAGGAGCACTGACCAGGCAGCTCTGCATAGAAGGGCTAGCAAGTCTAGCCTTGTGGTTCATGAGTACAACTGAACAGGGGTCATTTCTGAAGGCTGTGAAATCTCTGTCATTTAAGGTTTTTAGAAGCAGGTGGGGCCAAAATATTTTTGTGATGGTCCAGGTATGATTAATCTGCTTTACCACTTCAGGAGTTGATATTTGCTGGGCCTTTATTGTTATGCCTTTTGGGGTTTTTGTTGTTGTTGTTTGTGGTGACAGAGTTTTTGCACAGTCTTTTAGGATTTCTGTGATGTAGGGATGTTCTGGGCACTTAAAACTACTGTCAGATTAGAATTCCTTCAAATGCTGTAGCTGTCATGCCTGAAGCTACCACTTGTAAACCTTTCTGTCTTTTGATACCCCTATAAAGGAAATAGCAATACTACCTTGCTTCAGAATGTAATTTCATAAGCATTTATTTTGCTGATGGATGAGGAAGTTGTTTTCTCTCACTTCCATGGACATTTGCCCCTTAATTTGTGCTGTTTCTAGAGGTCTGCAGCAAGAGAGATTTCCTTATCCTGTGTCTGTGCAGGTATCTGTATTGGCATGAAGAAGGGGGTGGCTGTTTCTGGGAGCCAGCAGGTAGTAAAAGGAGGGCAACAGTATTGTTTAAACGTGTCTAAGCAGAAATGTGTTGTGAAGACAAACCATTGAATGTTTGAGAAGCACCAATATACATGATGATGTGTATAACCTTGTAAATAAACCTGAAGAAATCACTGCTTTCCTTTGGAGCAAAGTATGAACATTGCACAGTAAATAATGCATCACACCACACATGGAGAAAGGATGTGAAAAATAAGTATTTGAAGAGACGTTCATTAAGTGTGCACCACCTCTCTAGCTCACTGCATGAGGCAGATGTTCCCTTGAAGTGGTCTGTAATTAAAAACTACATCAGTAACACAGATGAAGGAGAGGCTTGTCTGCCTCATAATTTCTCACCTTTGGAACATTAATGGCATCCTTTGAATATCAGTG
Source organism: Lonchura striata (assembly GCF_050655825.1). Lineage (NCBI taxonomy): Eukaryota > Metazoa > Chordata > Aves > Passeriformes > Estrildidae > Lonchura > Lonchura striata. The sequence continues at coordinate 51,787,941 of NC_140705.1, forward strand.
TGTCTCTCCCAGTTCCGCCTTAATTAAGTTTCCTGTGAAACTTAATCCAGTGTCAAAGTGTTTCAAGTATTGTTTTCAACAAGGAACAAGTATTTTAGAAAATGTCATTTTAGGAATTAAAAACTTATTTTTTTCATAGCCTTTTTTAACTGAGAGATGATTAAGGAATTCAGAGGGGGAAAAATCATTTGCTCTTATGTACCTGTAAAATTCCAATTCACCTATACTTTCTCTTTAATGATATTAAGGGAGGCTATGAGAAGAGGAACCAGTTAGCATTTTTTAAATATGTTCTAACTAAGAGAACACAAAATTTAGTTTTTAAATATAAAACTTCTGTTTTTCGATGCATACAGAATAGGTGACTGCATAGTGAAGGATTGTGTGAAAATGTTTGCTTTGGAGGAATCTGGACTGATCCACATTCTACTGTGAATTCCAGCATCAAGATTTGAATGCAAATTATTTTATTTTTCTCCTTGGACAGTTTGACATGCTACAGATGTGTATGTCTATTTTTGTTACCTTTTCGTAATACTTTTAACTCTTGCTTTTCTTTCCTTGTGCATCCACCCCAGATCGCATTCAATTGGGTAAGACACATTACTCTCCTTGAATAATGCTTTTGTATTTGACAGGATTTGTTTTATGGGTTGTAATGCAGTTACCTCTTTCCTTTCAGCATCATTAAACTGTTATGTTTCATTTTTACAGCATGATAAGTGTAACAAGAAATGTGGACTAAGTGTTTGCCTTGAGTAGATTAGTCTTAAATTCAAGCAATGGACACATTCAAAAGACATTGGTCTTGGGAAAACCTGCTTTTATAGAATCTCACTCTTTCAACCATATTCTTTCTTTCAGAGGTTTGGATATGAGCAACAAACAGTAAAAATTCTATTTAGCTGAGTTTTGTAAAAGATTTTATGAAGTATTTAATTTCCTCATCTTCAATAGAGGAAAAGTATCTTAGTCATGATTCTATAAAAGTCTTGAGTCCTGCAGAAATTTCCAAGTTTTGAAGATGATAAAATAAGTCTTTATAATTAGATTTTGACTTTATTGATTCTGTAAAGCACTTGAATATATGATGAAAAAAAATGAAAACAATTTTATATGTTCTCAAAGATTCTATAAGCAGTCTGGCTTTATGTCAGTTCCCCCTGAAGAGAGGCTGAACACCCCTGAATGCCTTGCCAGTCCCTCTGGCCGTGTAGTATCTTCACTGAAAAGCTCAAGAGCATTTTTTTCCATTCTGCTTAGTTATCCTAACAAGGACTCTAATTCATTGAGTAAACTTCAAAGTACAGCATAGACTGAACTTCTAAATTCACTCTGACATGAAACTAAAATGTAATATTTACTGACCTCTGTCGTAGGATCCCTGTTCTCTGCAATGATCACTATCACGGTCATGCATGTCTTTAAAAAATGATTAATATTTTAGGCTTGTACTAAAAGAAGATTTTGCACTGCTTCTAAAACTTGCAATATTACATCTTTAGAGAAATTAAAATATGAACTCAAAAAAATAAGCATTTAATATTTTGATTGTCTGTCATGTGCCATCTCTTAGATATGTGAATTTAATCCTCTGATTTAAACCTTTATATTTGGAATGTTTTGCTATTAAAAGAGGAGCAGTCTATGCTGAAATACTTCCAAACTCTATTTTTGTCTATTTGTTGTAGGTTGCAAAACTAAAATGGCAAGGATGCTTGCTTAATTTAATGAGGACTAAAGATTTGCTTAAAGATTTGCTGCAGTTGTGAAATGTTAGGGCTAATCTCTCATAAATCTTAAAAATTGTGTGAAAATTTGAACATGGATCATTAGCATTGTCTGCTGTCAGTCCTTGTCTATCTGATCTTAGCAGAAGTCTTAAAATATATAAAACAGCAAACAGTTTGTATTATATCTCACTATTCCACACGCTTGCCAAATAGCTTTTCCCTCCCTTCCCCACCCCCATTTCTGAATCTCTAATCTGGAAAAACAAATCTGTATATAGACTCAGTGCTGCTCTGATTTTGTATAGTTTATAACAAACACGTGTGCTGTTTGTATGAGAGATTTCATTTTTTAATGCTATAATCATGCTTTGCCCGCAGGCAAACAAATCAAGTTGGTGATGCTTACAGTAAAGCTCTCACTGTTCCCAGTCAGACCAGGCTACAGCTGTCAGTCAATACTGAAAGTAGCAATGCAGGGATTTTTGGAAAAAGACGCCTTACTTAAAGTGCTCAGATCTAAATGTGCTTATGGAAAGTTCTTACGCTTCAAATAAAGATTCCTATTTGGACCAGGCATGATGCTTCCCAGCAGCAGGGAACAGGTGATGCTGTGAAAACAGTCGGTCTCTCAGGTGGGAGAATTTGGCTCATGTAAGTCAAGCAGTCAGTGTGGGTGGCATCTGGAGGTCTAAAGGTGTGCAGCATGATTTGGGGATCTTTGAGTAATGCAGAGGCACTATCCTCTGCTTACAACCTTCCAATACTCCTGCTTCTGGGAAGTCTCAGGAGGGAAGTGTCACAAAGAAAGCTGGATGAGAGCTGTGGAAAATAGCTCTGTACCTTTGGTAAAGTTGAGGAGTGAAGGGGGAAGTGAAATGTCCTGGAGGGGTGCAGATATGTGAGAATGCTGCCTCTATGGTTGAAGAAACCTGTTGTTTAGGTAAACAGCTGTGCAAGAGCCTTTTGAGATTGAGAGTCAGCTGAACCAGCTCAGCTGATGTGCACAAACCTGGGGTGTATCCCTCCTGCCCAACACAGAGCTCGACCTCTGTCACTGTAGGACATGGAGGTGGCTCTATGTGCCCCTCTTGTGTGTCTCTGTAGATAGCCAGGGTCTGCAGCATTTAAATGGATTCTGCCAGGAGCTGTTTTGCATCATTCTTTTGAGCCCCATTGCTGGTCAGTTGACATGAGAATGTGGCTTTAAGATCTTTAGTGCTGAGAGTTTGACAAGCCCTTGCCATCAGAAGGGGACTATGTGTATATGTACATTTATAGCTAAATTTAAAAAATACATTATAATCATATTGGAAATCAGATTTTACAGCTTTTTTTTCTTATGTTTTGCTTTCATCCCACAGCTATTCTATTCGCCATTCCATAAGCATGCCTGCAATGAGGTAATGTGCTACCCACATTCTATTCGCTATGGAGATGTTCAACAGAGTAATGAGGGGGGATTTGCATACTTTGATCCTGATCCTGCAGTTTTTAGTTGGATGAGAAGTCTCACTTCAATCAATTAAGGTTATTCATGTAGATGAGGGCTGCAGGACAGGCGAGCTGCGGTTTCAGGGTTTATTTTCATTTTAATTGTATTAACTGCTTAATCTCTTGTACAAGCCTTTGAGTAAATGAAGCAGTTCTGAGAGGTATTTGGGTTGCTGACTGTTATCAGGTTTGTATTACTGAATCTGAAATTCAGTTGTTTTGCTGTCTCTAGAACATCATCCAAAGCCCATTAATGTCAGAGATGCTTTCCACTCCAACAGGCTTTGGACCATGCTCCTGTAGAGGGATTTTACATGAGTGCTTTCATATTTTAATGGCTATAATCACACTTTACTTGACTGCAGCCAAATATTGACGTCTGTTCAAGTAAAGCTCTGACTGTTTTCAATAAAATTAGTATCCAGCTTTCTTTTTACTCCCTTGGCCTCTAAATACATGACTGTCCCCACTCTGTGCCAAGCATGCATGAAAAACAAACAACTAAATGATGGATACTAAGTCATTCAACTTCAGCAGGTGGGTAGTTTAAGGCAAGAATTCACCAATGTGACCTACGGGATCAAATATATGTTATAAAACTCAGTTTCTCCTTTGATCCTTTTTACCCTATGAAAAAATCTGTCATCTAAATAACAGAAACTAAATTTGCATTATTTTTTCAACTGGCTTCTGTTTGCCCTTCTCCCCTTAAATTGGAGTCATTTTAACTCGGCCTGATGGGGGATATTATATAAATGTATTTGCAGAATGAGGAACTGTGCTGGACAACAGTGCCTGAGCTTCAGAGTATTCACTAATAATGAAGCATAATGTATGCTTTAAATGAGCTGTCAGGTGCCAAGCAAGGAGCAGAGAAGAAGATCCCCTTCACCCACTGTAGACTTGTCCAAGTCTCCATTGTGTTGAGTGAACACAGAGAAAAGCTTAGCTTAATCAGAGTGGCACCTTAGGAACACAGTCTCTCTGAAGTCTTTGTCTTTGAAAGCAGCAGTCACAAAATCACAGGAAAAGGACGGTGGGATAGGATTCCTCAAAGACATTTGGGACCCACTTCCCATGTGGTTCTCATCTCCTTCTTCCCAACCTTAGGACATTAAACTTGCCATCTTTTTAATAATGTAGGTTACGAACTTGTTCAGAAAGTGAAAAAAATGTTTATTTCTTTACAGCAACAATACAAATGGATAAAGCCATAGAAAAGCAGCATTACAGGCAGCATTGTCTGGTTGTTCTTCTGAGAACGTGACAAATGTATCATAGAGTAGGCAGGCCAGTTATAATTTGGTTTCAATTACTAGGCAGGTTCTACTTTTGAAAATTTGTAGCTAAAAAGTACTCATCCGATTACCATAATTGGATTTGACTGACAGAGCACAAGTGAGTGTTCATAGCCTTGTGCTGCCAGCCAGCCTTCATTCTGTGCTGGCAGTGTTGCTTGGTAAGGACTACTCAAATTGTGGAATTATCCCATGATGTTGGCAACTCACTCTTTTTCTTCCCTTCAACAATTTTTTTCTCCTAGGAATTCTCCAACTTTCAAATCCTTTGAGGAGAAGGTTGAAACCACTGTCACAAGCCTTAAGGTAAAGGTTAGGGGCAGAGTTCACATGCCTGTGTGTGTTAAAGTGTGACTGCTTAGTTGTCTTTACCATTTCTACAGGAGACTGATTTGATTTGTTGTTCCATCAAGAATTTCATTGAGCACTTATGGAAAATGAAGGCAATATGCAAAAAAATTGTTTTCCTTTGCTTTGTTGCTAAGAAATTATTTCTGATGCCTGCCAAAGTAAGCAAATGGTCTCAGAAATGCCAAAAATAGTGGTGGTAAGGAGTCTCTGTTCCCTCATCTCAATGTGTCATTCAGAAATAGAAAAAGGTAATTCAAACTGCACAGCTCTGAAGACCGTTTCCGCTCACAGTGATCTGCTTGAGAAGCCTGATCTTATTTTGTTGATTAAGCAAAGGTGTTCTAGAGGAGAGTATTTGTCATGCCAGCTCAGCATGTTGTGTTCAGTGCACTCTTAGATCATCCTTTAAGAAATCTGTAATTAAGCAGGACAATACAGTAAGTTCTGAGTCTGAAATAATCCTCCATATCTCATGAAATATTTATTGTCTGTCTTTATTGACAAACTTACTGACATTTCTCAAAATATTTTCTTTCTGTATTCTCTTTCTTTCTTTCTTTCATTTCTTTATGCAAATTTCTTCCTTTCCTTTATGGGGAAAGGAAGCTGGAGTCATAGATCTAGGGTGCCACTAGGGTAGACTGCAGACAAATGGGAATGTTTCAGCATTGCTCCTCCTTTTTCCCACCTGTGTTCCAAGGCTTGCAAGATTAGGAAGACAGGGAATGGGGGGAGAAATCATGAAGTTACCCTTCAATTCTAGGGTTTTGTTGTGGTCTCAAAAATGGAGAGCTATCCAGTGAGACCCCTGAAAAAAGAACAGCAGTAGTCTTACCATCTTTCCAATCCCTGTATCAGCTACAAATCTTCAGTGATCCTAGTGTTCTGCAGTTTGCCAAAACTGATGATCAGGTTTCATAACATTTAGAAGCCAAATTTCAAATTAGATTTTATTTGCTCTTGGAGTCTGGACTTTGGGTTGCAGCTTTCTCAGGAGAGTATACTAGTTCATTTTCCCCTGGAAATCAAAGAGGACCAGGGTGCCTCATTCTTCTCAACTTTTCTGAAAATCTGAACTCTGATAAATTAAATGTTTTATTGGACTTTCAAGCTAGGTAAGCTGCTGTGCTAGCTAAAGAAACAGGATTACATAGGATTAACCCTTTGGAAACTTAGAACACAAGGTTCATTTAATTAAAATAATCTTCCTAAGTATTCAGTGGCTGAGAAGTTGAAAAATATCAGGTTGTCTTTGAGTTCTGCTGCAATTCTAGGATGGAGTAAAAGGTTTTGTCTTATTTTGAGACTTGAATCAACTTGGAGCAGGCATATCAGCAAGCAAAGCCACAAAAAAAGAATGTTCTCTTACCAAGACAACCTAGTCAAAACAGCATTGTCTCTTCATCATTTAGTCTTGATAATTTCCAAATCTTTAGACACAGCTCTTTGTTAGGAAACTTCTTTTTCAGAGATTCAGTCTTACTGATTTTTATTTTTAATACTTACTACAAATTCAGTGACCTGAAGCATTATGGAAGTAGATGTGCAAGCACATTGGATATGTTTGATTAATGTATTTTGCTATCTCTTCCCTGCCTTCCCCCATGAAAATGCCACTGGCAGTTTTATATTCCAATATCTCCGCAGCTACAAGTGCCTGAAGGGGATTCAGGTCCTTTGGTTACTACATTCCTTCTGCTGTCCAAAATCCCAGTATGGTTTATGAATTTTGCGAGCAGCTGTGTTGCTATAGCTGGCATGTGGGCCACACAGCAAATGAACCAGTTCATTTTAGTATCCATCTCTTATCTGGCCTGCATAGAATTGGAAAAAAAAGCAGTGAAACCAGTGTGAGCTACTCAGGTAAACAACCACATTGGGTTTACTGCTAGGGTCTAGGATCCTACCTGCGATCTACTTAGGGACTGTCTCCTTTAAGCATATGAGACGTGCCACTGTCAGATTTTATGATGGCAGCCTAGTTTAGAAATTGTGGAGTAAAGAAGTTACTTTATGTGACTGGTTTTACAGCTGTTGTTCTAAGGGACCATCCCTAAGCATTCTCTGCCTGAACAGTTCCCTGCTCTCCTTGGCCATGGGGTGGATTGGAAATGGGATTTGCTTCAGTGTGAGCAGACAATCTTGCTGTTCTGTTTGCCTTATTTCAGACCAAGGTTGGTGGGACAAACCACACAGGAGGAAGTTTTGAAGAAGTTCTCAGCTCTACAGCCCATGCTAGTGCTCAGAGCTCCCTTGCTGGCACCCGACTCCCTGAAAGTGAAGAAGAGCTTCAGTGTTAAACAGCAGGCCCTCCTGAGCCCCACATGCCTCTCTTTAGAGACTTGTCCAGACAATGATTTTCAGCTCTCCCTCACCACACAGCTTGCACAACAAGGTTTTGTCAGCTTTGGAAAATTGCCATCCTGGCTTTGTGTTGGAGAAATGTTTCCTCTCCCTTACTTCTATTTTAGATGGGCCATTTTATCATCATCAAAACCGCACATAAGTCATTGGCTATAATGCACTAAATTCTGTGTTAAGTGACTAAATAGTTTTCAGTTACGTGTAACTTCCCTCTAACAATCTCCCAGTCTCTGTTTCTTATTTATTTTGGTTTGCTTTTTTCTATCTGTTGGTTTCTGGCTTCCCTCTCAGTGCCCCATCAGACAGATGGACCTAGAGCTGTGCAGAGCATTCAGTTGCCAGCAATAGCCCATACACCAGCTGTCTACCATCCATACCAGGTGCCCTTTGCTCAGGAGTGTCTGTACATCATCTATTTCCTAACAGAATAAAAATCACTTACTGTCACAAAAATCTGTTTCTCCTTCAGTGGTGCGGTCTGGCATTGCCTTACACCCGTTAGGCAGCAGAGTTAAGGAGGGCATGAAGAGACACCTGGTTATTCATACAGAAACAACCTATCACAGCTGCTGATTTCAGATTGTCATTTTGGCTGGAAAGATTTCAGTTTCAAAATGTGCACCATTGCTTCCTCTCTTTCATTTGGTAAGACCTGGCAGCAAACTTAATTATAAAATCAAGTGGAGTGGCATATTTTTGCTTCCATATCTTCCCCTCAAAACCAAGGGAAAATATATTTATGAGCTTCTGTCAAGATACAGCTTTAAGTGAAAGACTACAAACCCAACATTTGGCTTCAGATGTGCCATAGGTGAGAGAGCCCATGCCTTCAGAGTTGCTAGCGTAGACCCTGTCACCTGACAATGCACAGGATGAGTAAGAACTTCACTTTTGGTGTCAAATTTTGTTGTGCTTCGCTCCAGCATATTAATTCCACCAACCACATTATCTCTGCTCAATCATCAAGAGCCAGACATCTCTCAACTTTGATTCAGCATGTTTTCTGAATTGCATTCTTTTAACATGTTTTCTAAGGAAAGAGCAGCACATTTGTGACACTATCTTGTTGTATAGTGAGCACTTGTCAGTCCGCATGTTGCGTTGCTCAGCTCACCACACACGGGGGCGGGCACGACGTTATGAGTAAACAGGATGGAAAAGAGCCTGGCTACTTTGAGAATGGGTGCATTTTTTGAGCGCACGCCAAAGCTTCAAATCAGTGTGAGTTTGACATTACAGACCGCTTAAAATTTTGTGAGAAAATATGGCTTTAAGTGATTTTTGGTTTTTCTTGTGTGGCTTTTGTTAGTTTTTACAAAGTTGAAAGTCCTTTTGTAATGTTCTACTGGGCATAGGCTAACTTTGGACATTTATATGAAATGCCTCTTTAGTGTGATTTTTAGCATGGAAGCAAATCTAATTGTTTTTCTAGTATTCTTGTGACAATTTTCTTGCTTATTTTATGTGGTTTTGTGCATAAATGTGGATTTATTTAAAATGGAAGATATTAATTGACAACTTAGTTTGTGTAAATGAACTTCTTGATATTCTTATTAAAAATATTTTTTTCTCTTTTACCCTTGGTGATGTTTTAATTCTGTTCACCAGTAGTACTGAGCAACCTAGTGGAAGGTGTCCCCACCACTGGCACAGGACAATCTTTAAAGTCCCTTCCAACTCAAACCACTCTTATGATTACTGTGCATGGGGTTCCATGCTGTCCCCTCAGTCCCCTGCAGAATGTGGAAGCTTCCTATGCTGCATGAATGGACTGTTCCTGCTTTGGACAATATTTGTGCTGTGTTTCTACCAAACATCTCTTCAAGGCCACTTTGCTGGTTTGTCAAGAATGTTCTCAATTCTGCCCTTCCATACATCTGTAGCTTTCACACTCAGCATTCAATGCAAACTAACAGACACTGTGATTTGTGTGCATCTACGTGGAATAAAAATGCTGACAAAAGCTCGGTGGGCCCCACTCCATCACCCTCTACAGTATGGCAATCTGTTGCAAAGAACCACTAATCAGCTCAGCAAAGTGCAACCTGTTTTTCCAGGGTTGCCACAGGGCATGACTGCTGCCCCAAGGGGTTCTTGAGCACAGCAGGCACCTCACAGACCAATACACTCCACAGATTTTGAGCACTGTGCCAGCCTTTGAGGCAAGAAGCTCCCAGCATCTCTACACAGCACTCTGCGCTCTAGGAAAGCCACCAGCCACAGAACACTTTGCGACCTTCAGTCAGGCCCCTGTGGTTTGCGTATAGAAAGCACTTCCTGAGTCACAGTGCCTGAAACTGTGTGCTCAGATACATTACCTACATTTAAAGGATATGATAATTGAATTTAGTTTTATGCTGCTTCATTTGACATGAGGTGGAAGACAGAGAACTCCAAGTCTCTACCATGTAATTTTTACAGGTGCAAATTTTGCTTATTTGGTAATCATGGCACTGGCCTCATTATGGCATTTACCACCACTACAGCTTTACTTCACAATCATTCTGTACTTGTACATTACTGCTCTGCTTCTGCCAGAAACTCATTTATGGCAGAACTGCTACCAGCATGTGACAGCCTGGAGAAGGAAGCCAGCTCTACATGGATGTACAGGCTTCTGCATTAGATTGCACAAACTGCAAAGGTCCGTCCCAACCTCAGATATTCTGTGATTATTAATTACTTGTAAAGGAGTCTGTACAACTGTCAGTCAGGGGGGTGAGGTGGAGTGAGGAATAGAGACCTTATGGAAATACTGGCACCATTCCCTGATACAACACATGAATAGGGGAAAAGCTGTATGAAACAAAGAAGATACTGAGAGAATATAATTAATGAGATTACTAGTTTTATGCACCATCACTTAAGGCTTATGCACTCCAAAGAAATCTCATCACTAAGCTCAGTCAAGAGCTCCTACAGACACATGCTTACTGGTCTCATTTCTGTGTAGCACTGAGTGGATATTAACCCATTCTGAAGGTACTTAAATCCATAAATATTTAGAAATTCACAGAACAAGACCACCTACCCCACACAGTGCATTACACAAACAGATAAGATTGCAATCAACTAATTTTTAGACATACACAGACTTCCCCAGTGGAGAATCTATTTGTAACTGAGACTGCATTAATCAGAGGCCGATTAAAAAGAAGCATATACTTATTCTATTCTATACTTATTTATATTCCCAAATATACTATTTCTTTGTTCCCTGACACAACCTCTGATCTGGGTGGCAACTACATTACCTGGTCCTCTCTAAGTGATCCTGGGATTCTCAACAGTGAATGCAAAGGAAAAAAAATCGGCTAGCATAATCAGTGATGTTAGAGGAGAAAAAATAATGTCCAGAATATAAACCAAAGTATTTATTATGGCTACAGGATTTCAGAACACTTCAGGAATGTGGATGAGATGCATCAGCTATTCTTTTTTCCCTTTCTGTGTTAATCAGAGATACAAGCTGGAGTATTTCTGGGTGAACAAACTTCCCTGCAAAACAAAAGAAAGGGAAGGTTAATGAAAAATGCGCTCATTTTGCCATGTGTGAAAGCCTGGAATTAGAACAATAGCAGAGATGTCACTTTAGGCTCAGAATAAATGTTGAATTATTCTTTTAAGAAAGTGAATGGTCCTAGTTCAATCCAACTATGGATTAAGTGTAGCTACATCCCTTCTTCACAAAAAGCTTGTATTTTTGTGCTCTATTAATGCACCCTGATACACCAAGATAAGGATACTATGTATAGTACTACAGGAAACCACTCTAGTTACAGGTGCATTTCGGGTATATGCTGCATGTTCTACTCAGGCACCAGCTCAATTTAAGTTATTGAATTCTGGTAGGGGAGCAAAGATGTCAGTTAGAAAATAAAGCATTATAAGCTTCGTTCACATTGTCTTTTTTTTTTTCCCTTTGCTAATCAAAGTCTTACAGAGAGATTATTATTTCCCTGGGGAATCACCAATGTATAAATGGGACTTGTCAGGGACTCTATTGGGTGACTGCTGGTCCTCTTATCCCTAGAGTTTGTCGATCCCTACTTTTTTTCCCCAGGACATGATGAGTCAGTTACAGTTTTCCTCTGGTGTTCAACCACCTTGCCAAAATGATAAAGATTATTATTTTACCTATCTCTGCTTTAAACTACCAGTGTATTTTGCAAAGGATGAAAAGCAGTGGAAAGAATAAAAAGTAACACAGTTGCAACTTAATCATTTCACTGAGGTGGTTTTCACAGGAACCTTAGGCTGGTCACTCAGCTCATTTGGGGATAACAAATTCTACTTTACTGGTTCCTGAAACATTGACAGAGTACAAACAAGCTGCTGTCAGAGCATGGGTGAACACTGAAGATTCCTTTATGAAGACTGATGTTTCAGGGAGATCCTTACACACATGCAAGTGTCATGAAAGCTGAGCTTCTCTCTAAGGTAAAAAGTGATGTAAAAGGAATTTGGAAAAAATTAAATTCCGGTTTAATACCTACAGGTAAATGTCAGGTATGTTCACAATGAATCAAGGTTCTCCAGAAATATTAGGGGACTTGAGCAATGAGTAAAATAACTAGTTCTCACTTGCTCTGAGTGTCTGTCAGGGAAAAAAAAAAAAAAAAAAGGAATTTATATATTTCATTTATGAAATTAATTTTTCATTTTTGAAAGAGGAAAAAAAAAAGTCCAAATATCATACCAGCAGTTGAATCAAAAAAATCCTGCAGTCTGCCAGGTGTCTTTTCCAATTCTTCATACTCAAATGCTTGCAGTATCATCTCACACTGATCCAACTGCTTTACAAATTTGGCCTCTGCACTAGACTGGTTTTCATATTCCTGAAAAGATTTGCAGTTGTAAGAAAAAAAATTTGTTACCCTAAAACAGAACATTAAAATCTCTTTATATATCTAGAATTTTCTTCATTAGTCACTCCAGAAATATTCAGTACAATTACATCTTTCACTTTGTGGTCAGCAAAACATTTGAAATATGTGCCAATTTTATATTAAATGCACTGGAATGTAAAATACAGTCTTTTGCATAATCTGATTCTAAATATACCAACTGTATTGGCTGAATCAGGGATGATATGGAGGCAACTCTGCATGACATACAAGTTAAACAATAGGTTTGATTTAACTGTATTTTACATAGAAAGATAATTTCAGGCCTGGCTAAGGCTATTAATTACCACAGTGTGTGCTTATGCACTATCACCACCTATTTTTAAGAACTATTTTGCACTTTTCTCATCACTTACTGTTTCTGTATGGAGTTGTTCTTTATATTTCCCCTGTCATTCCTGCCTAATCTTTTTGCTCTAATCTGTCTGAGCTGCTTATGTCCTTATGTCTCTCCTAGGAGATAGGGAGTGGTAAAGGGGTTTCCTCCCTTCAGAACTTAAGTCCTTTAATCTCTCTGCTATCTTTTCCCTCTCTACAATCATCATCAGTATGTATTTATGAGTGATTCACATTTCTACGCAACTTTTAACAATTTTGCTGTCATTTGCTTCCAGTGATGGCTGCAGACAGGTTTGGCATTGCATTTTCTCTTTTCTAAATCTACTGTGTTGTATGAGATGTCTCATGAGCAGGTCTTCCTGACTCGCCTGACTTCCAAAACCAACCCCCTAAAAAGGGGTTTTCTTCTGTGCAGGTTACCTTGATACCATTGGCAAGTCTGATCCTATTCATCATCCCCACCATCATTAATCACACCAAAGTACACAATGGGACGCATCTAAGCTCCCAGATCCACAGAACCTGTGGATCATAGCACTTCCACAGAGACGAGCAACACAAGTGCAGGAAGAGGTTTGCCTACTGACCACAGAAGCTGATACTCCTTTCTGCATCTTAAGACAACAACTGTGGTATGAGTGTCATTCACAGTGGAAAGACCCCAGCTTTGTAATTCCAGCACAACGATGCTCAGGTAAGTGTGACAGTCACTTCCTTGTCTTACATACCACTAGAAGCCTTTTCTTAGGCTTATTACTTTGCCTATGAAGTCAGAAATCCAGATTTCAATAGCCATGATTGAGAGGTTTACTATTCTATTTCGACTTCAATGGTACTTTAAATTTTCAGTTACATATTCATCATTCTTTTAATAATAAATTTAATTTCAGTGTTTTTATCTTGTTTTTCTCCATTCAACCTAAGCATTGCCTCATTTTAAAATTGTTTAAGTACTACTTATTTTCTTAAATCTATTTATTTCTGCTCTATTTTTTATAATCTCTTTTGCGGGGGGAGGGTCCCCCAAGGACAACAAACTGTTGACAGCATTACAAAGGAGAACTTCAAGAAAAGAAGTAGGGCTGTTCACCTGTAAAAGTCAGTCTCACCTCCAGCAATTACGTGGGAGTATCAATCTGTTGCCAACCTCTATGCTATATACCCAATGTTACTCACACCTCAGCTCACATTGCCCTCAAGAAACATAAGCTATTACATGTGCAACTGTGCACAGTGCTGAAACAAACACTTACTGTTTCCTCCCCACAGGTGGTTAAGACTCTGAAATAACAGTGTACTTTGGCAAAACACTAACTGGTCTCTCCAACACCACAGGTCGTCTTTTAAAAACCATTCCCATGCTTTTCCACTTGAGAATAAAAAAGCAGGACAGAGCTGAAACATGCTGACTCATTTACTTTACTGTTTTCTCAAACACATTTGGGATTAAGTTATAAAGTGAAAATACATCTGAGGCATCTTTCTGCTGCCTCTCCCCTACACGACACTTGCCAAGTACCCACCAACACCATCCAAGGCAGCAGCCCGTGTAAAGCTGAAAAGAGAGACAGAGACAAGAGCAGGGCAGAGCAGGAAGGACTTGCTAATAGTGTCAAGAAATCTTGTACTGCTCAGCACTGTTCATCCATAACCACTTTCACTCACAAAAAAAATCACAGGGAAATGTCTCTGGCTAGCTGAGAGCAGAGCAGCACACCAAGTTATCAGAGGCTTCTGATTTTCTTTATCTCTTTTTTCTTCTTTTTAAGGGGTAACTAGTTGTTCCACTTAAAACAACATTAGAGGGGACTACATGTGAATAGTAGATATTTAGGGTAGCCTCTCTTCCAGATGGATTGCACTCATGCTAATGAACTGCAGACACAGTGCCAATAAATAATCCTGAAGACAGAAACAAAGACCAGATTATCAAAAGTGTGCATATATTAATTATGGTTAATGAGAATGATGAAAAGCTAACATGCTAAAGAACTGACTCCATACTGAATCATCTCTTACAATGTCACTGGAGAAGACTGAGACCAGCAAAGAAAAAAAAATAATTATACAGAACTAACCTTATCTGTCAAAACCTCATTTTCCTCAATTATAACAGTTTCTCAAGGGAGAAGGAACCAATGCTCCCTAAAAAAATACACACATATTATTTCCTATATCTGATGATGTTGGTTTACCCCCTTTACCTTAAAATATAGCTCTGAGAGCCCATTCCCACTGCCTGTTCAACCACACAACTAAAACAGGGCAAAAAAACCCCAAAATAACCCTAAAACAAAACCACAAATAGGGTGTTGTAGCAAAAGACAGAAACTGGATGCAAATATTTGGAATTTAAATATAAGTAGAAAAGAATATGAACGTAAGATACAGATTCAGGTCATAGAGTCCAAGAAACATGGAGTGCTTGGACTAGAGTTTGTGGATACAATTTCCCCCATGTGACCATATGTCAGGAGGAGATAAAGCACAGTAATTATAAACCTGAATTCTTTGGAAATAATCTAATCATCCCTCATTTGCAAGTATAAAAGATCTTATCAATTAACAGCATGGGTTCACATTAAAATGATTAAATCACCTTCAAACACAAAATATACAAACTTTTAAAGAACCCAAGACCAGAAATCTACAGTGTTTGCAGTAAAGTGTGGGGTTTTTTTGTAACATTTAAGTTTAAACATTAGTTTAGTAAATCATTAAGTTACTACTAAATATCTTAGTCTAACGGACTTTATTAGAAAGAAATGAAAGCCACAGAAATTACTTCCATAAAAAATAGAAGATAAACCACAGCACCATCACCTTCCATTATTTTTTTTCCTGTATTAAAATCTGAAAATGGCCAAAAGATATGCATGAAAGTGATAATGTAATAAAAATCAGATTTATATCCAGAGGGCTGGATGTAGAGGACAAACCAAGCTGTACAAACCAAACCCTAGACAGGTTGATCTGGAACTCTGAGAGGCTAGGAGCAGAAAATGGTAATTTTACCGAAGCCCAGGATTTCTGTTTGAAAAGGACCCCAAAATGTCCTTGACTCATACTGTTAAGCTTTATTTTCTAAGCAAATAAATCTAACTTTCTTGAGGTCAAAATAAGAGATGGCACAATTTCACAGGTACATGGGAAGAAGAGAATGGGTCACCCTGAATTTCAACATAGGATTAAAAGAATGCAAACTTACTTCCCAGAGTTCATAGATCTCTCTTCTGAGGTCCTCTGATAGAAGGTGGGTCAGTTGTTGCATAGCTGTCTGAAAAAAAATAAGCTGTTTCCATTTATCTATTTTCTGAGCAACATATTTAGCATTATCTTTTCTGACTAAGTATCTAGTTGTTACCAAGCTAGCAGAAACATCCATTACACAAGATATTACTGTATTGTATTGGCATGAAGGTTTGGCTACAGCTCTGGCCAAGGCCAAGGGGGTATCACCTCTGGGATAACATATTTAAGGGGAGGGGAAATCCCTGTGCAACTCTACCCAGGATGAGGAGTAAGAAGAGAGAGGAAGAAGGTATATGTAGATACAAGGTTAGTGAAGGAGAAGGAAGAGGTGCTTTAGTGAGGCAGCTGTATCCATGCAGCCCTACAGAGGAGCAGAGGTCCACCTGCAGCCCCTGGAGGTCCATGATGGAGCAGATATCCACCTGGAGCCCATGGAGGATTCAAAGCAGGGAGATACCCAAAGGAGGCTGTGACCTTGTAGGAAGCCTCCACTGGAGCAGGCTCCTGGCAGAACTTGTGACTCCAGAAACGTGTTCTGCATGCTCTTTATGTTCTCCCAGTTATCAGACTCATTTTGTGCTGTCTCTACTGTTTGCCCAGTGACATGAAGGGCTGCTTCTAAAACAACCAACATCACAAGCAAGACAAAGGTTTCATGCCATGATTGTTTCTCCACTTCATATACAGGATATAGTGTCACAATATGGTTCCAAATTGCTTGCCACCACTCAAGCATCAAGGTCTCATTCCTTCTCACCTGTTTACAGCTCTGGAACTCAGATTTCCAGATGGTGGCTAAAATGACTTATCTGTCAAAAATCCCTACTCCAAACAACACCCTCTCTCCTCCAAAAAAAAAACCCCAAAACTTCTTTGTTTAATCACGCTGCCTTAGTGTTGGTGAGACTCACTGGTTAAAGTTACTGCACAAGGAGCCAGCTCAATGTCAGCTGTAAACAGAAAAAAGAGAACTCTGCAGTGGAAGCAGCGTATTGATAACTCACCTCAAGCCACCTCCTGAAGTGGCTACCCATGGTCTATTTTTACAACAAAGTATTTCAGAGTCATCCCAAATGTTTAATGCTTTACTCTCCTTCTCACAAAGTCAACAGAAAGTCCTCACTGACTGAAATGGGAGCAGAAGGAGCTGCAAATACTTAAGAAAACTTCTTAAACATACCTAGGCATCGAAATATCTTTTTCCTTGCCTAAATTAAAATGAGACCAAAGTTGAAGGCTGACTCTCAGTGACACAACAACCTTTAGAGGCTTCCAGTTAAAAAGGTTTCTTCTGTTCAGTGTTTTGAAGCTCTTTGAAGAGTGCAACAAACACTCCAGTGATTCTTCACCACCCATAAAAGGGGCCCCCTTTTATGCTTATCTGGTTAAAACTAGGGGCTGGGGGGCCATTACTAACTCTAGGAGTAAGCTCTTTGCTAAGAAAGTGGAAATTGAAGATCTAAGGTGCATTTGGCATTCTTGAAGTACTATCTTTACTGACTGTAATTTTGGTGTTTCTTTTTTAAATATACTTCCTAGTGTTCTTACATGAATGAAAAAAAGCCTCTGAAGAGTTTCTGAGGCATGACATTGCCCTCTAGCTGTGGCTACAGAAATGGTTTCCATTTTCTGCAAATAATGCCACAAACTAACAGTTTGATAAAAGTAGCAAAGAAATGCTACTTGCAAAGAAATGCAAGGCCATAAATAAAGTGACTCTAGTGCATGCTGCACTCAAAGAATCACAACAACAAAAGAGACACCTACATCTGAGGTTCTGTGCAGAAGGTTTAAATGAAATCTCTTGTCAACCTGGTGATCTGGCACCACACACACGATCTGACATGAACTGTCATCCATCCTACTCAGTGCACCTACTCCCTGCTCCTCACTTCTTGGTAAGGCTGCTGAACATGACTAATTCAGGCTTACCAAAACTGCAGCTACGTCAGGAATAAATGTCCAAGGTGAACATTATTTCAAAGGTTCTTCCATAACTTTGTACTTGGTAATGTTACAGGTACAAAAATCTCAATGAGTTGAAAACTCTACTTGGTTGTGGCAGGCTTGTCCAATGCCAATGGCAGTATTATATTGCTTGGAGTGTTCCTTCACCACCAGAGAACATTAAAACACACAGAATGCTCTGCAGCTGTGGCTTCACACCTTATGTTCATACCTCTTCTCTCCTGTGTTTCTCCTCTTTTGGGATATTATCTGCAGGAGCAATATCTCCAACAATGCATTCAGCCATATCATGAACCAAAGCTAATCGTATGCATCTGACAAGAAGGAGGGACAGAAAATTAGTTTTTCAGCATTTTAAATTGAAAACTTATACAAAAGGCTAACAGACTGCAGAATTTATCCCCCTTCACATAATCTAAAGGTTGGTTGGAGCCTTTCTTAAACTTTATATAACATTTTTCACTTTTTTGTTAAGGAAGTACTTTCCCCCTAGACATTACTTTGATTTTTGATTTCTAAACCCTACTGCTTGTAAATGTAGATTTAAGTATAAACACACTGTGCACCAGAGTAAAATATTCAAAAGTAATGTACTTAGTTTTTGTATACTTCACATTATTCCTGCAACAGGTGGAAGGTAATCTCATTGGCGCAATCCCAAATTCATCATATAATCTGTCACTCACAACTCTGCAGCTATGCAGCAGAATAGTCAAAAAGGCCTTCATGTCAGCTCCTAGAGCTTTCTTTGCTACCCTAGAGGACTTCTGTGGCTCCTTGCTGCTGCCGAGTGCTCCTTCAGTCTGTCAAAATTGACATGGTCTATGGCTCTGACATGGCTGTCTGTTGCTGGACATTGTTTTTACAAGGGTCTTCATTCTGTTTATTTACTGCTTGAAAGAAGACCAGCTTTGAGCATCTGCACTGAGGACTTGCCTCAACACTCACAGTTAAGCAATAAAGCTTTTAGCCCCTTTCAAATGACCAGGTAAACAGGACCTTCTCCAAATGATGGAGGAAAAAGAAGAGAAGAAAGGATTTCAAATTCCTTCAGTGTGATTTAAAAGCTCTTACTCGGGACGACAACCTTTAGCATTTTGTTTGCAGCTCTCCCACAACATTAACACGTGGTCGTGATAAGCAGAGGCAGTCTCACCTGTCCTTGTTAAGGCTCTTGTCTTCAGTCACCAAAGCCATCATCGCCATCCTGTACATGTGGTCGGAGACGCTCTCCGGCTCTGCCACGTTCCTGTACACCCATCCTGTCCGCGGTACTCTCTGCGCCCGCGCCACAGAACCACCGAATCAGCCAGGCTGCAAGGGGCCGCGGAGATCACCGCGGCGGCAGCACGGCGCCAGCCCATGCCACTGGAAAGGCTGATCCCCTCGGCTGGCAGGCCCTCGTTTCAGAGACACCGGCAGCAATTCCGCCCCACCATGGCCCCGCTCTCCGGAGATCTCCGACGCTCGCAGCGAGCGCCGCCCCAAAGCCCAGCCCGGCCCGCAGGGCTGCCCCCGGCCGCAGGCGAAGGCCGGGCCCGGCTGGCAGCCCCGGCCCCGCTGCCGGCCCCGGCCCCGCCGAGGGAACGCGGCCCGGCCCCTGCCCCGCGCCCACCTTGAGCTGCCCGAGCAGCCGCAGGAAGGGCAGCAGCCCGAGCCCGCCGCCCGCCGCCATCGGCCGCGGCTCCGCCTCCTCCGCTCCCGCGTCCGCAGCGGGGCCCGGGCTCAGGCGTGCGGGGAAAGCGTCGGTGGCGGAACCGCGGGCCCAAAGCTCTGGCTCCTCCGGGTTCATGAACAGCAAAAAGGAACGACAGCGGTTGCGACTGCAGCGGGAAGAGCGGCGAAAGAAGCCGGGCTGCTCACGGGCATGAGCGCTGCGGAGCGGGGACGGGAAGGGGGCAGGCGTGTCCTTTCCTCTCTTCCGCTGGGGACCAGCAGGGAGGAGCCAAAGGCAGCCTCGAGGTAGGAATAGCTCGTACTTCTGTCAAAACTGAGCATCTCGGTGACCTTTACCATGCAAAAAAAAACCCAACCTAACAAAAACCAAACAAGCAAACAAACAAACAAAAACCAACCAACCAAAAAAACACCCTGCAAACTCATTTACTGTTCAGAGAAGAATGAATAGTTATCAGAGTTGCTGAACACTTTTAAATTATTCTGTGGACTCCCGGCATCTTTCTACAAGCACATCGGTCACTTTTATGAGTTGAAAAAATAACACGGTGACTTACCTGACGGTGGATTTTCAAAGTACATTGCATTTCTTTGCTACTTTTATCTTGCCAACTGAAATAGCAGATAATGGTTTCAATGTGGTGATAGTTTCAGGAAAGAACATCTGCAGTTTTGCCAGCTGTCAATAGATGGGAGAGTATTTTACTTTTGTTTGTGCAAATATTTAAACTCTTAAATTAATAATAAAGCCCAGACAACATTTTAGTGACAATTTTAAGGCTGTTTTCCCACAATAAAAAACAATAAGGACCAGGAAATTCATGACTTTTACATCTGTGTACACAAACATAGATGCATTGGGTGTTGCAGTACAGCTTTCCTGGTTGAAGTGAATCATGCATCTGTTGCAGATTTGTCTTGACAGCTCTTAAAACTGTCCATAATAATAATTTCATACTTTGTGCAGGCTGTCTGCCTTCCATGTGAGTAATTTGTTTCATAATGTCCTCTTTGGACCTCCTTTAGAATGAACACTTGAGCAATAATCACGAGGCTGGACTCACAGGCATTGGCCTTGGTGTAATTTTTTGTAATATTTGTCAGTTTTGTAGCATTTATATGTATATAATTCCTCTGCATGCATTTTGTGTGCTGTTTTTGCGTATTGCTTATTGACACTGGTTTTCTACCCAATTGTTCTTCTTTTACAGTACTTAGAGGTACCATTTTATATGCTTTTCCAAGTACCTATCAAATGCATCATGTGTTGTGTTAAATGCATGGACTCTCAGTAGGCTGGAGGACCCAAGCATAGTACAAATATTAGCTCTGCCAGGATTTTACTCCTGTGTAAGTAGCCTGAAAACAGAAACAAATCAGGTCCATACAATTTTAAGAAGTTTTTTTATGTCATTCAGAAACTTCAGCAAGGATTAGAAAAGTCTCCCTACAGGATATTAAGGTAGTGCTAAGGCTTAAGCCTCAATCTTTCATCAGTCTCAGCTGGCTTTCTTCTCCATCTTTTGCCGGAGCAGATGGCAATTTCAAAAAAGAAATCCCAAATAAGCTGGTTACCACAGAGTAATTATGATTTATAAGCTGGAGATGGCGCTCTCTGCCCACAGACTTCTGCTTCAACCACATTTGCTGCTACCCAATGCCAGACTGAAATTGTGCTTCCATTTCTTTAAGAAATAGCGCTGGGTGAGAGGAGTTGCTGTGCACACTTGGTGCAGTAATGTAAAAATCACCTCCCTAAATGCCAGGTGGCTGGGAGCAGACCCGGTAATTACTCCTAAGGTGGATCATAATCAGTTTGTGGTTTATATAACATAGCACCAATGAGAACACACTGGATTCTGAAAACCCTTACGTGTTCTGCCATCACGGGCACAGTAAACCTTGTCTTGGCAAATATCTTCAGGAAACGTAATTAATTGATGGGAATCATTCATTACCCTCTGACAGGAAAAGAAAAAAAAATAAAATGTTGTGTGGTTCAGAGGACAGAGAAAAATGGTTGTGTATCACAGACCCATCAGGAAGAAATAGCAGCCTTGATGCCCTTCCCAATAACAAAACGATTGATGAGCACCTGCCAGCCACTATAAATGGTCATTTTAGCTCTCCGGACTGTGATATCTTCCTTTGTCTGAGGCAATCTTAGCAAGTATAAAGAGCTAACTAGTGAAAATCTGTTGCAAGAATTCTTCAGTAAGGGTACAGAAGTGCAAACCTCTAGGGTGAGAGTACATGTGTGCCATGTGGCTCCCTTCACTCTGCCATGCACCTCACAATGCTGGACTGTGTGTCTTATCCCCAGGACCCTCACTCTCCCCTGTGTGGGCTGTCAAAGCTGGTGAGAGGCACCTGGGAGAGGTACAGTGCACTGATATCTGTGCCAAGGGCTGGACATATCCTGCTGAGACTTCATAGAATCACAGAATGGTTTGGGTTGGAAAAGGCCTTAAAGATCATCTAGTTCCACCCCACTGCCACAGGTGGGGACTCAGAACTCATTCCATTTTAGCAGTTTTCTCAAAGCCCCATCCAACCCGGCCTGGAACACTTGCAGGGATGGGACATCCCCAGCTTTTCTGGGCAACCTGTTCCAGTGTCTCACCACACTCACAGGAGAGCATTTCTTCCTAATAGCTAATTTAAACATAGTCTCTTTCAGTTTCAAGCCTTTCCATCTTGCCCCTTCACTACGTGTCCTTGTAGAACATCCCTCTCCGTATCAGAAGACTCAGGAGAATGTACACTTATGGTGGCATTCCAGAAGTCAGCAATAACTGTCCAGTGTAGCTAACCAGTGGCATCACTACCCGAAAGAAAAATGTTCTTGCTGCTGTTGCATAACATCATGAGCTTTCTGTGATTCACAAGAGATTTTCTATCAGAACCTGTAGGATTAGCCTATCTAAACCTTCAAAATGAAGAAAAAGTTGTTTTATCTTATATATGTAATGGATCTGCAGGGCTAAGAGTAGAACTTTAGACTAGCACATTTTGGGGGGAAAAAGGTAAATTTAAGAGCAAATCAATCTTACTTGAGCAGAACATTTCTAATGTAAAAAGGCAGCTGAATTAGAGGATTAGGTCACACTGCCTGATTAACATCATTTGATCTTTTGCTATTGAAAAGCCACTGGTCTTCTCAGAGAATGGAAGCATTCAAACTTTAAATGACACCACAAGCCTGGCTTAGAAAAAAACCTGCTAAACTGAAAACAACTTGTCTTGCTTCAGTAATTGTTGGTTTGTCTCTGCTGTAGGGGGATGCATCCAAATCAGGATTTAGAAATCCCTCACATTTTGCTATAACAAAGAAGGACTGGAAAACTGAATGAGGCCATCTTGGGCATTATGTGGGAGAGGCTCACAGCATGTGAATCTTGCCTTGCTTTGCCATATCATATTTATTTCTTGTTTAAAGGTGGGAGACAGATACTCAAATATCTGTTTGATGTTTATTTTCTTTATTATGCCTTTCCTGTTGGTTTTGACCTTTTTAATTGTGCTAGGGTAGCAGGTAACAAAAAAAAAAAAAAAAAAAAAAAGAAGAAGCTAGCTCACTTTGGCCCACAGAGACCACTCAGAATCTGAGAGGTACCTGCTGATGACATTTAATAAGAGAAGTAAGCGAGCAAGAGAGGGAGTTCTGGTTACAATTTTTATTGTTTTTAAAACAGAATTTCTTTTAACTAAGGAACATGTTTAAACAAAGAAGCTTTCCTTAAAATTATACCTCTTTCTTGTAACAGGTCACCCTTGGTCTTCTAAATTTCTCTGAGGTAAGGCAAGAATGAGGGAACCATTCTACGGTATAATTAAACCTTTTGCCACTGGAAACACCAAGAACAAGAATAAATCCCATGTTAAAAAAATCCTCTGTCTACCTCTTGTATCTTTTCTGTTAAAAAGCTTATACTGTTTTCACTTAAATGAGTTGTACTTAAATGAGTTTTGAAGGAATTTTAACAATCCCCTGCCACTGTCAGCACTTAGTAAACAGCAAGCAGACAGAAATCAAAGAATTTATTTCCTATCTCTAATGATCTGATGATCAGTTTGCTCAAAGGATTTTTCTGTGCTTTTTGTAAAGTACTAACCAGGATTCACAAGCAGTGTATTTTTATTATCTTAAAAAATGCTCATTTAATAATCATCATATTACTTTCCATCCTAATGTTATTTCAGTTCCTAGAGATGGAGAAAAGCAGTATTTTAAGATACAGAAAAACTGAATATTCTTGTTATTCCCCCAGTCATGCTTTTAAGCATTACACATTCATATAATGAGCACACAGATCCTGCTCAGACTCTTGCTTTTCAGCCATCTCCCAAATGTCAGCCAAGTCAGACCCTGCTGAGCTTCCAAAATCAGATGTGATCAGACATGTAACAATGTAAAGAAAAATAAACCCTGAAAGGCACTCTGAATTATAATGTACATTTTTTTTCCCCTGACATGCAAGAAAGAACAAAATGGAAGTTTTATCACAAGTCTGCTTCCTTTTGGGTGCCCCCACCCTCCCTTATTACTGTGAGCAATGTTTTCTCAAAATAAAGGCACACTGATTTGTTTGTTATTTTAGGCTCTGAGAAGCAGGTCAGACTGGAACCCTGTCCAAATCTATGCCTCTAGTCCCATTAAGGACCTATGAATGTACTTATCTCCATCCGCTGCACACCAGTGCATTGTCTCCCAGAGAGAGCTCCTGACACTGCCCAGCTCTGTCCATCACTTTATGGCTGTGCGTGCTTTTGCAGCCTGGCGCAACCCGAAGCCGCTGTGCTCCTGTTGGTTCTCACACTGGGAGAGATGCCCGTAATCAGCTGCTTTAGCTTCCTGTCCCCTTCTTACACTGCTCAGCTATTATTCTGACCACTGCTGACAGGGCTTCGGAGCCTCCCTTCCCCTCTGTCACTCTGCCTGGCAGCCACAGCTGAGCAGCCCGATTTGTGCCCTGCACAAAGAGTTGGGGTTAGAATTAAGGGTTAGGGTTGTGGTTTAGGGTTAGGGTTAGGGTTAGGGTTTGGATTAGAGTCAGGGTTAAGGTTAGGGTTGGGGTTTAGGTTTAGTGTTAGGGTTCGGGTTTGGGTTAAGGGGAGCAGGGGAAAAACCCGGAGGTCACAGAGCTTCACTGCATGAGCTTCAAGGAGTCTTCTAAGGGCAGAGTTGGTGGCCACTGATGTGGGTGCTACTGCCTCATCTCTCATGCGACCAATACAGCTGCTACACTAATAAAAAAAACTCTGCTTTTCTCTTTTCATCCAAATATTTGAGCCCTTCACACATTGCTGAACAAAACACACCAGCCTTAGGCATGCTCTTTCTGATCCAAGGGAGCCTTTTGCATGGGCCTCTGCTTTCTAACCTGTGATTGACTTTAATTATCCATTATTTTGCCTTCCTCCCTGTGAGCCTCTTGCTGAATGCATTGTGCCACCCAGCATATTAGTCAATCATCAGAGCTTACAGAGCTCTATACTTCACATCTTGGCTTCGGTGTCATTCATGTGCACTGAGTGGAGACAGCAACCACTTTTAAGAAGCTGGGTAGATTTAAGCATGCTTGGGCCTGTCTTTCCCTGTAGTAAATAGCTTCGCTGACATTTAACTGCACATGGCTTGATGTTAGGTCAAACAAAAATGTCACACTATAATCACTTTTTAAATAGCTGTTTCCGGCTCAGTTAGTACTGTATAGTTCCAGAAGAGAAAGCACTTACAAGCTGACAGGCAGAAAGGGGAACCGTCTGTATAGGATGTTTGCCTAATCCCATCCCTGCCCTTGCCTGTCAGGCTTGGAGGCTTTGTTTGTATAAAAAAAAATTGTGTATACAATTTAATGCCACTGTACTTTTCAGCTGGGCAGACTCTAAAGAAAACTCAAAAATAAGTTCTGGTGAGAACTCACAGGTTTGATGTACCTGTGAGGGGATTGGGTGGTCCAGGGGGCATCTAGCTGTCAGCAGTTTTGGGCCTGATACTGTGTAGTGAGGCACTATGCTGCTGAGATTCCATTGCTGCGAGAAGGCATGTATGTAAAATCCTAATAATCTCTGACAGCAGAAAATGTGAGGGTGTTCATATTCCCTGATACCACTCCTTAAATTTGTTTCTGTGTCTGAACCAGCCTGTGGAGGACATGGACCATGGAGAAGTCATGCCAATCCATGCTTCTTCTCTCATACGCCTCAGTTTGTATGTTACAGTCTCCATCTAGAATCACAGAATGATTTGGGTTGGAAAAGACTTTGATATGGTTTCATTGAGACTCTGGCATCCTGCCCTACCCTAAGGAGGAACTGGAATCCCCACGGGGCACAGCAATGGCTTGCCAGAGAGCACAGCAGTATTCCTCAGGTCCCCCATTAGCACAGACAGCTCTGGTCAGAGCACCCTGTGATGAGGCTGAAGTGTTTATGTCTTTACCCTCCACCCCAAAAATGGCTGAAGGAAATACTTGCATCCCACCACTCAGACCCACTGTCCCAAAATCATCTACATGTGCAATGCTGCCCACCTGCAGTTTTGTCTTTGCCCCACAAGCTCTCCTGGGGATTATCACCAGTTTCTTTATGGCAAGGGACAGCTGTAATCAGGTGGATTGTGAAGCACTTGCAGAAGGCAACATATAAGAGATGTACAAAGACGAATAAGAGTGCATGATCTTTTGGAAGAACAGAAACTCATGAGGGAATGAAGCAGTTTGTCAGCATCAGTTTAGCAGGAAGGAGGAAGTCACCCTTTCTTTGCCTCCACTGTAGCCTTTTACATCTAATTTGATCTCTGGCTCTATTATTTCTAGAGTGACAGTCTGAGAAGGTGCTATAGATGTGGCTAGATGTCACCATGAGAACTGAGCCCAAGCCTTGAACACCCCTGGCTGTGGCTTCACAGAGGATGCTGACCCCTGCTTGTAGGTCTGTTGTAAGTCATTTCCTTTCCTGATTAGGTCAGAACAGTGGCACCAGCCTGAGTGTGTCAACATAGGGATTTCCTGCTATGTTGATTTTCCTCTCTCCCCAAACAAGTTGTATGCTATACTTTTTAAATTGAAAAGCAAATTTATTCCTGTAGCCTAGCTGCATTTAGACAGTGGGCAGTAAATCTTAAACACATTCCTCATTTCACATTATAGTTACAGCAGCTGGTTGCTACTGTCTGATCCCATAGTAATGAACATGATAGAACAACAAATCTCTTCCACATTCAGGCTGTGGAAGAAGCTTTTATCAAATACAGTTGCAAACTATGGGGTACTACGAAGGGAGTGTTGGGTAAAATACTACAGACTCCAAGAGGCAGGAAAAGTTAACCTTTTCTTTACAACCATCCAATATTCCTTAACCCAGATGTGACTTTTGTCACACCTCAAATTTGTATCAGCAACCCTTTTTCTTATAGGCACAATTTGCTGGGAATGACTGTGCTTTGCTCAACCACTAATGTGAGGGTGACTGGTTTCCATTGCATGCAAGCTGTGGGGAGTCACCCTGGGGATTTTGGAGACTTCTTTCTGGCCAGGAGATGGGCAAGGAAGAAACAGAGTGATGGAACATATACAGTGCACAGTAAATTTAGTAGGAATGACCACATATTCAAAATCTAGCCACTTGTTCCTGTTTTACACTCTTTGCCAGTTCAAAGAATGAAATGGAACTAGAGGAGCCAGGAGTGAGTGAACATTCCTGAGAAAGCACAAGAAATGGCATGCACTGAAAAACAAATACTGTGATTTGGGATCTTACACAGATTCACTAGTCAGGGAAAAGGAAAGGCCCCACTGATTATTGGGATAGAAACTTTCTAAACATGAGTTTACATCCTTGGGTTGTTGAGTTCTTCTTTGTAAAACACACAGAGCAGAGTAGGGGTGAGCAATGGCAATTTTGTTACTAGTTACATGTGAGATCATGTATGTCATTATAAACCATCAATTAAATGCAATGTTTAAAGATGTAAGCTACCACCTTTTGTTTTGTCTACTCATCATCAATAAAATTTTTTTAAAAAATATAATATAATATAATATAATATAATATAATATAATATAATATAATATAATATAATATAATATAATATAATATAATATAATATAATATAATATAATATAATATAATATAATATAATATAATATAATATAATATAATATAATATAATATAATATAATAACTTAGAGAACTAGGGGAGGAGAATATTTTCTTCAGTCTTACAACATTTAAAATACATTCAGGCATTCAGCTGAAAGACATTTCCTAGGAAATCAAAATTTAATAAGTAAATATTATATAAATATTTGCAATTATCTCTTTGAGGTTTTTTTCCCTTGTTAAAAATACTTAGATTCCTTTTTTATTGTACATCACATGCACAGTTTTCAGTTGTAAGTGATTAGTAGCACATTCTTGCAACATCACAAATCATTCTTTTTAGTGAAGATCACAGAATGACAGAATGGTTGAGGCTGGAAGGGACCTCTGCAGATCATTTGGTCCAGGACCATGTCCATACCACTTCTGACTGTCTCCAAGGATGAAGACTCTGCAACCTCTATTGGTCATCTTCAGATGACAAAATACTATCCTTTTGTGCCAGCCTTAAAAGTAGAGGAACTTCTCATCAGCAGCTGCTTAAGTGAAAAGAAAAGGATACACTAACATGAGAATTAAAAAGATGTTAACATTTCCGGTTTTTCCTTTGCTGACTCCACAATCTTTAGTTATATGAAAAATTTACACAAGGATTTTATTAAGTGACTCTTTACCCACAACTTTAGTGTTTCTTTGAAAATGGATCATAAATCCCCAAAAATTTTTGAAGCTAAAACGTGCATCCATATGCCTTCAAAGTTCCCATGGATTTTTCAGTATTACAAATTATCTTCTGAGGTACCACAGTTTTTCATATCCTGTGTTTTTCATATGGAAAATCTAATACAGCAATATTAACCTGAATTTCTTTTGTGCAGAAAAATAGTGATTTTAACTTACCTGCCTTTTAAATCATGTTTCTTTCGATTAGTCAACTATTTAGAGCATTTCTTTTTGTTTTGTTTTGGTTGGTTGGTTTGTTTTGTTTTTTGGGGTTTTTTTTGTTTGTTTGTTTTGGTTTTTTTTTGGAGAAATACTTCTTTTGGACACTTGATCTTGAATATATTTTATGTTTTAATGCAAATTTTTCATCTGTTTGTGTGTTGTGTGGGCATATCTGAACAAAAGACTCACATTTTTATGAAGTGGGTATCTCAGTTTGGCTCTCTGGCCAAGTGCATTGACAGACACCATCCATACATGCCTTCCCAGGTGGAGTAGTGTATCTGCTCTGTGAGAATTGAGTATTTCGTTTTTTATTGTTTTGCCAAGAGTAAAATGACTGAATGTTTTCACAAGCAGAGGAGTGAGATACCTGCCAGAGAGCTCTCAGAGTGTGAGAGTAGCACAGCACGCATACAAAGACTGAAGAAAGCATTTCAAGACTGCTGGAAGTTGCACCCCTGTGCAAGGCACCCTGACAAACTGCTGTGCAAAAGTGTTCCAGGGCACTGACAAGTCAGTGCAGTGACATTAGGAGGATGACAGCCATGCTGGAACGATGATTCCACAAGAAAAATACTCCCTGCTTTTTGACTGTTCAGTGTGTCGTTCAAATTAATGACACAAAAGAAGTGCATTATAAAATTGTTGAGGCAAAATTTGTGATTGTCTTGGATAAGGTATCTGGCTGGACTTTGTAAGCTGGTAAACCTGTAAACTGAGCAATTCACTATTCACAACAAAAGCTACCCCAATAAAACATTTGTCTGCTGGCTTCTTTGGCTGATTTTTTTTTTTTTCTGATTTGTTTTGTTTTGTTTTGTTTTGTTTTTTGGTTAAAATGTTTGATTTTTACAGAGTGGAGCTTGTCAGTAAGATTCTGGGTCTCTCAAAGTTCTGTATTTTCTTTTTCTGTATGAGCATTTCAATAAAACCAAATATGACTACTTAAAGACATGCAGATGGCTTTTGAGCTGGATAGAACTGGTTGTCTAAACTAACTGGTAGAAAGGGGAGTCTTGCACTTGGTTGACTGAAATTTGGCTCTGTTAATTTATTAATGACTTTTTCCTCAGCGTTTGCTCATATCTTAAAGGTTTTTATCCTTCCTGATATGGATCATGATTCTACTAATGGTAAGCATTTTTTTTCTTTTTGAAAGGATAGGTATAAATCCCTCTCAAATACCAAATTTCTTTTTTTCTTTCTTTTTTTTTTTTTTTTTTACACTGGAATGTGTCAATTATTCATCACTGTTACTTGACATTCTCTGGTGAACATTTTAAAAATAATAAGCATGTGCAGAAAGGTGAAAGAGAAATTCTTCCTTTCTCCCAAAGCCACAAAACTTATTTTCCATGATTGAACAGTTGTTTGATTTCTTTTTTATTTCTGTTTTTTCTTCAATTTTTTTTCATTTCAATTTTGTTTTTTCAATTTCCTGTTCCCTCATAACTTAGCTCCTGGCAGCTATGCTACAAGGTTAAGTAGTCTAAGTAGATATTAATCTGAAATAAAAAAGTGTTTTGCTCAACAAAAGCTGCAAGGCTCAGTTTGTTGGCAGAGGAAAAAGTGTTGGTCTCGCCCTTCCCTGTTCTTGCTAAGGAATGTTTTAATGTCCAAATTAGAAGACTAAAGTACTATCAAGTAATAATATTTCAGGTAATTGAATTTGGGATTTGTGAGGTTTTTTGTGGTCATTGCTTGGTAATTAAGGGCTGGTCTTGGATTTTAACTTCTCATTTTTGAAATATGAGCTCCTTTCTTTTAGGCAGATTAATCGGACATTTTGTGGCTGATGGCCAAGATGCTCAATTACAGATTTAGATATAAAGTTACAGCTCCATTTCGTGCAACTTTTTGCTTTGAATTTGTGACTTACCACACGCACATTAAAAGGGAAGACCAACAGTGAGCAGCTGCCACACGATGCCCTGTTTCACTTGCGAGCAGCGAAGTGCTCGCACGGCACTGTGCATCATCCCTGCGGGAAGCCCATTCCTGAGCAGGGAGTCCTGGGACCCAGCAGAATGTTTTGTTCACCTCTGAAAGCAGCTGTGAGCAACAGGCTGCACTGTACCAAGTACAGTTTGTTGGCATTGGCTTGAACTTTATTCTGCTGGGGTTTTTTTTCTCTTTTCTGCATTGAAACATTGCAGTAAACCTTTCTATTGGCTTCTTGGCTGCAGAATCCCTGGGGAAAAAAAAAATAAAAAATGAGAACTTTTGTGACCTACAAAACATGGAAATGGGAGTTTTAATGAGTGGTTGGAAGTGTGCTCCCAAAATCTTGTTTGCAGGTGTTTTTGGTCACCCAGCAGAGCACAGAAAATGCCACAGTCATACTGTATGTGAGGAACACAGCTGAGAACCAGGCTGGACAACACTCTAAGCTTCTCTTAAACAGCTTTCTGGCCAAAAAATATTTTGCTAAAGAGGTCACGAGTATTTTTTAATGCTATATATTTTCATGACCTGAACTTTTTGCAACAAGAAAATACAAATGCGTCACTTTTAAAATACACTAATTGGAAATCATTTGCAAATAAGCAAACTTGTCAAAAATAGCCTACCAAAATAATTATGAAAAGCACTTTTATTTAGAGAATTATATTTACTGTTCCAGTATCAGATATTCTCAAAAACATGTTGTAAAAAATGATCCCATGCCAAAATCTTTGGGATTCTTCCAGTCCCACTGGAGTTGTATGAGTTTAATTCAGTGCTGTTCTATTATCATAATAAATGTATTTTTGACAAGTGAAATAAAATATTTAAATGTTTTATCCAAAGTACTTTGATAAATATGTATATTCTTTATCTAATGCATTTCATGTATTTTGCTTTCTTCATAGGATGCCTCTGTTTAAATTTCTTCCTCATTCAGTCCTTAAAACCTTTTTATGTTCAGGACAGGATGGACAATGCAAGCATGTGCTATCATTTGCTTGTTATACTGAGTGTGAGTACTGGGAAAAATACTTATCTTCAAATCAACAGAGCAATCTAGACAAATCAGTCATTTGTTTTCATTTTTTATATTAAAATAGGAATACCAAGTCACAAATTATCATTCAAAATTTAAATAAATCTTCTGAAAATATTTTTTCTTAATTTTAGTTATATTTTTTCATCCAAAACTATTTTCAAATTTGACATAAATTCTTGCATTTCAACCTGCATCTCCTTCTACTGACAGATACATAAGTATTTACTACATAGGTAAAAAAATGTATTTGTTCCAAAGGTACTACTTGCAGATTGGATAAGTATCTGTTGCTTAAACAACAGCAATGGTTAAAATTACAATAAATTTATCTTCCAGTTCTATGAAAGAAAACTTTATCTTTTTAAAGAATAATATATGTTCTGCTGTTTGCTTTTGAATCACCCATGGCTGCTGCTTGATCACAAATTTGAATTATGGAGATAATCTTCCAGGCCCTGCTGGTAATTAATCGCTGTAACTTGTGTGTGCCTTTGTGAATCCAGCAGTGTGGCTGCAGATAAACAACTAATTAGCACTTTTATACACGTGAAATGGATTTCCAATTACTGCTATCTCCCCCTCCCCCTTCTTCTCCACATGCATTTTTCTTAGACATGAGGGATGTCTCATGGCTTACCAAACCAGATAGTCTTGTCTTTCTCCCTTTCTCTCTCCACCATTCAGCAAGGGTTTAATCCAAGCCAGCCTGCTGAGCTGCTGTGCCTGCCCCCACGCTGCTGGTGGGAGAAGCCTTTTGAAGGAAAGAATGAGCATTTTGGGTAAAACAAGAAAATGTAAAAAGCATTTGGGCAAGAACAGTGGTAGTAGTTTATAATCAGATGTAGCACTGCCAGAGAGTTGTACTGTGAAGAGGATCTAGAATTATCCCAGGTCCCTAGATTAGCTCAGGACTAAAGGGAAAAAAATGTGACCAGCAGTATGTAGAGTATATGGGCACAAACTAGGAAATCCAGAGGAATCTGTAACACGGTGTATTACAAGCAGCATAGAGGTGCAAACTAGTCCTGTGACCTGCTTATCTGCAGAAAGCTGGGAATGGATCCAGCTACTTTGATCCTCAGAGAAAGGAGGGAATGCAGCATCATGTACAGCTAATTTGGTAGAGTTCAGCTAGAGTACATCTCCAGCCCTAACAGAGGCCAGATGGCATGACCCCTGCTGCGCTGTCCGCCTGCCCAAAGCACAGCACTTCCCTTTGGCAGACAACTGCCTTTTCATCATGTGGGATTTCTGTCTTCAGAGCTGCTTTAAGAAAAACAAAATGCCTTGCACTTCTTTTGCTCCAAAGAGGGACCCACCTCATGAGCACAGTAGTCCTCTGTTTCCACCAATGTATTTGGAAATCTTTACAGCATTCCACTAGAGCCAATGCAACTTTGATGCTTTATTTCTCAGAGGCAGACCAAGTATGGAACATATTACCTTGCTGGGAAAATTCTGCCTTGGATTATTGCTTTGGCACTTTCCAAGTGGCCTTCTCATTCTGTATCCCAAAGTGTCTCGTAAGGTAATAAATTGCATTACCCACAACCAATATGACCTCAGTAAGATCTACCTATGGCCAAGAATAGCTCCATGTTGCTGTCAGTTAATTAGTGGTGTTATTCATTAACTGAGGAAGTGAGAGCCAGGAAGCAACCCTTTACTCTTTGTGGCCAGTGTCACAGCATGGCACAATAGCCATCTAACCAGCCACCATCAGCTGGCTGAAGGGAGGTTAGATATTAACAAGGAGTTTGTTCCTCTGGCCCATGGGAGAGACATGGCACACACAGAATCACTCTTGCATGCACACCCCGTCCATGTTCACATTTGGGGTTGTCATTCCACCTTCCTGCAAGCAAGGCCTGAGCTGCCATTGCCTTAAACTGTTCACTCCTCTGACCTTAAACCTTAATCCTGTGTAATCTGATGGGGCTGGTTTCCCAATCCTGCAGACTGGTGCCCTCTAAATTCAGGTTCTCTGATGCACAGAGACTGGTGTATCTAATCACACACAGCACACTGATATAGAATTAGGGGAACCCAATTAAGCTGCTTGCTGCTTCTCTTTGGCCTTCCAGGGTACCTTTCTGGGAATAAGGATCAAAGAGTCCATATTTGGACATGGAGTGAAAAAAGGCATCTCTACTTCTGCACCCTGGTGTGGTTAGTGCCTAACTTTGATTCTTGCAAGCCCAAGTGCTAAAATGAGGCACAAGCCCATGGAGAGCTGGAGGAGCAGAACACAGCTCCTTGTGCTCCAGAGGGAAAGATCCACAGTGCCCTGCAAGCTGGAAATGCTGGTGTGGATGCTGCTGGCAGCATGCAGAGAGGCTGATGCCGCTCACAGTTGCCCCGACAAGGGCACAAGCAGTGCCCAGCCCTGCCCTTCTCACTGAAGGCATCCTTCCCCTGCAAACAGAGCTGGAGGTGAGGCATTAGGGGGATTTTGATCCACATGAAAGGCAGGCAGAAAGCACTGCAGAGATGTGTATGAGCCTGAATGCATCTGTAGTCTCAAGATCTCACAGCTATATGATGGGCTTCTCCCTGCATGCTGGCATTCTTGGTCTTTCTGCTCCTTCACAGACACCTCTCTGACAGCCTACAGAGCTCTTTTGTATCACTCCTTATTCCATTCAGAGTTCATCCACCTCTCTTAACCCCCTTTACTCTGTCAGCAACCTTCCTCACGCTCCCACAGACAACAGACATCTAGTTCCCCCTTAGAACTTTTTTTTTTTTTTTTTTAACATAAGAAAAATTCCTGCTTGTTTTTCCCTCTCCTCCTCTGCTCTGCTCCACACCACATATTCTGGAAGTCACCTTCAGACCACACTGGAGTGTTACCTCTATTGCCCAGGGCTAGGATCATGTTACAGCTTTCCTCTTCTCACTAAAGATGTGTGCTCTGATTTGAACCTCACCAAAGTTCAGGGATGTTTGGAATCTGGACTTCTGGCTTGAACCTCTCTCAGTGCCTCGTGTCAGCATCTAGGAGTTGACAGAAGTTGTTTGCAGCTGAGGCAGCCAGATCTACAAGATGCAAATGACCAGGAATAAAAGAAAGAAACTCTAGCCCTCTAATTTAAGCTGGCCCCATGAGGAATTGCCTGGCCCCCGGAGATATACCAACATATCTTTCTTTCCACATAAGCCACAGGTCAGGCAGTGCTCACCTGGCTACTGGAAATCTCAACAAGCAAGGAGGTTCCACAAGTCTAGGGTCACACATCCTGGCCTGGATGCTACACACCTTCATATTCTTGCTTTCCTTTTAAGGGATTGGGCTAGGAGAAGTGATGGGAAAGATCTTTGCAGATGGATAACTCCATTTGGCACATGGCTGTTTTCCTTTTGCAATGGCTTTAGGGCAGAAGAGGCAACGGACAGAACAAGTGGGTTTCTTGCTTTTTATTTATTTTACTAGAGTAGGCTTGGCCAGCTTAGCTTTGACCCCATAACAGGACTCGATGTGCAAAGGATGGTGGGGAGATGAGACTTGTTTCAAAGCCCTTTTCAAAGTGTATGTCTCTGCTGGCACCTCATCTCAGCTGGGAGGTGTGAGAGGCATTCCAAGCCTGTGCTCTCCACATGCTCTCAGCTTGCCCCTCGGGGAGGGGATCTTACAGCACCCGCCAGGTGTCTGTGCAAGCCCAGGGGACCCTGCCCAGTGTCAAAACAAGCAGGGATGTCATTTTCTCTTCTTCTGTCTACAGGAACCGAAAATTTCCTTCCTGCCCTTTTCTCCTGGCAGAAAATAGGCAGCTGAGAGACAGGCCAGAGAGGCCAGGGAGGACAGTGGCCCACATTATCCTGGGATAGGAGGGAGCTGTTGCAGCCCAGGCTATTTTTAACCTGTTTTTGTTGCTCACTGGCAGTCGCGTCTCTCATTGCTTTCTTCCTTCTCTGTGTCTCTGTGTGTCTTTGCAGCTCCTTCCTGCTGCTCTGAGATGTGTGAACTATATATGGCCTGGGAAATCGGCAGCAGGCAGTATTTTTAAACCAGGCCTCCGCTTTGCAGGCTGCCGTGACGCAGTTCATCCGACTTGGCGAGTTTCTCATGGGAATGCAGGGTGCCCGGCAGCAGCCCGCGATACTTGGCTGTTGAGTTTTTGGCCTGCACAATGCAACCCTCGGGGCCCAGGCTAACATCTCAAGACTTGGGAAGCAGAAGACCTTGTGTGTGTGCAGGGGAGGGTTTGAGCCTGGCTGTCATCGCAGTGGATGTCAGCTGCAGATCTCCGAAGCGAGGTGACTTTTCCAGCTGGCCAGGTGTTGCTGCTGAATCTGGGTGCTGGGCACAGGGATGACCTCCCGAGGTACCTGCCCTCCTGCAGAGCATGTCTGTCTTCAAAGTCCCTGCTCATGCCCTCTTAGAAATGGATTCTGCAATATTTGGAACAGGTTTACAGTGAAGAAACCCTGGAAAATAGCCATCCAGTCTAGAAAAGACTAAATAAAGATCCATGAAGAAATATTTGGAGCAAATAATTTCATCTGCTTTCACATGCCAAATAAACCTTTGATCTTTCCTCTTCTTCCACAGATAAAATTCTAAGTGAAAAGGTGCTGCTGAGGACAAAAAGTTTCTTCTCAATTTAATTTCTGTTTTATATTCTCATTGCTACTTTTAATTTGTTTTATATTCAACAGAGGAAAAATAAAAGGTTGATTTGAGACTCTTTGCTGGAAACATTCTGTCCAAAAGCACTCTTTGAGCATTTTCACCCTGAGAAAAGACAGGGTGAGCCACTTTTATTGTCTACAGCCTGAACCTCCATTTTTCTCATGGTGCTAGCCTTTTACTGAAATTCTTGAAGAAAATAAAAAATATGTTTTAGTCACTCAGAATCTTGTAAATTAAAGGGTCTCTTAATCAGATTTTCTTCTGAGAGAAAATGGTTTGTTTCTTCTTATTTTAATATTTATGATGCATATAAGTTTAAATTAAATAACCACTATCTGAAGATTCTCTCATATGACTCTACTGCTTTTGTAGAATGAATCATAGAATCATAGAACTGTATAGGTTGTAAAAGACCTCAAAGATCATTGAGTCCAAGCCCTAACCCAGCACTGCCAAGTCCTCCACTAAATCATGTCCCTAGGTGCCATATCTACACGTTTTTAAAAATACTTCTGGGATGGTGACTCCAGCAGTTCCCCAAGCAGCCTGTTCCAATGCTTGACAACTCCTTTGATGGAGAAATTTCTTCAAATATACAATACAAACTTCCCCTGGTGCAACTTGAGGCCATTTCTAGTTATATTGCTCATTACTTGGGAGAAGAGGGTGACCCCCACCTGGCTACAGCCTCTTTCAGGCAGCCGTAGTGAGCAATAAGGTCTCCCTGACTCTCCTTTTCTCCAGACTAAACAACTCCAGCTCCCTCAGCTGCTCCTCACAGGACTTGTGCTCCAGACCCTTCACCATCTTCATTGCACTTCTCTGGGCTTACTTCAGTGCTTCAATGTCTCTCTAGCAACAAAGTGTTGAAAATTGAACACAGTATTCAAGGTGTGGCTTTGCCAGAACTGAGGAACATGGGGATGGTCATGGCCTTGGTCCTTCTGGACAAAGGATTTCTGATACAAGCCAACCTTTCTTGCACCAGCTCACTGGGCCACTTTGTCATAGAAGGAGATGAGGTTGGTCAAGCAGGACCTGCCTTTTACAAATCCACTCTGGTTGGGCTTGATCCCCTGGCTGGCCTGCACATGCCACAGGAATGCACTCAATCTGATCTGCTCCATGAGCTTCCCTGGCATTCAGTTCAGGCTGAGAGACCTGTAGTTCCCAGATCTTCCATCTGACCCTTCTTAGAGATGGGCATAATTGATGTACTTGCCTGCAAACATGTAATATATTTGCAAATACATTTGTGTTCCTATATAAATACATACTTTTATCTACTGTTGTTTGTATTCTTTTTCTTCAGTAAGAATCCCAACTCTAGCAGTGAAGTTATGTCTTTGAGATGCAGTTAATTTTTATAGATTTTTCTGTGTTTTGGGCCACACCCATCTATTTTTTTTAAAGTGCTTGACTCTAGAATCATGAAAACACCTGTAATTTATGAAGATGATTACTCTTTCAGACCTTAAGGTTTTACACAGTTTAGGGAATGCTGATCAGTGTTTATACAGTAATAATTTGTCCTTTACACCACTCCATTCAATTTATTTTAACTGCTAATGAGGCACATTATTTCAATTTCACAAAAAGTGAACGACTGCAGATATTATCAGAAAACCATGGGGTTTTGTACCATGACACTAGGCAGTATTATGGAAAAGACAATTTCTCATGTCCAACTGGACCAGTGTAGAGAAGTTTCTGTGCCCAGGAAACTGTTTTTCATGCATGGTTACTTCTTGGATTTATATTTAGGTAAAACCTAAGGATGTGAGTTTAGCAGTATTAAAAGAAAGCATGAGATATGTTTATTACTAATAGGTAAGGCAAAGGAGACAGATAACTCCTCATTACTCCACTGATGATAACCACCCCCAGTTATTTATTTAGGAATTATTTAGGAGCCCAGTGGCATCAGTAAAGATGCACTCCTATTTAGTAAAAAAATCTGGGATAAAATTCTGACAATCTGGAATATTAGATTAGGTGTAGCAAGGACTTTATCTTGCTTGGTGAATTTAATTTTCCAAGTAGATATTTGCTCATGAAAGCAGGGTTTATCTTTACATGGTATCATATCAAAACTTGGCTTTCATTGTCTTCTTTCTATCAGAAAAGCTCTTACTTTAAGCACACACATTATTTCAGGATCAAAATGGTTTTATCATTCCAGAGATGCTTTCCAAAATGTTCCCATGACATGAAGTGGTCAGTGGACTTTTAATTCTGCAGATACCAATTAGAATCCAAGGTCTAAGAGGAAGTTCATTTCTGGGCAGTGAGAGCACATTGTGGGTGGTCACAGACGCCACAAAGCCTATGACTTCAGCCACCTGAGAAATTAAATAATGAACCCTAACTGAGGAAGTTTGTGGGCATTACATCATTTGCACATAAAAAGAAAGAATAGATTTATAGGGCACATGGGTGGCTGTGAGCCAGCAGCCACTCTAGAAGTCTCAGCTATATCAAACAGACTAATGCCTTTTAATACCATTCTTTATAGAAAAGGATTCCACGAATCTACTCCTCCTCTACTTTGGGTTTCTGTTTCTCAGTTGTTGCTACAGATTGACTGTGACTCTCAGATATGTTGCCTAAACTGCAGCTGTACATGGTGTGCTTTGCACTGAAGGAACAGGATGTGTGCCAGGTGTTTTTTCAAACCAGTGTAGCCCTGGAGAGATGAACTGCTGCTGCAATTTTAATGGGGATTGGAAACCAATTTAAGGGGTTTCTAGAGACCTGATGTGTTTGAAAAATTTTATTGTGCTGGTACTGACTAATCAGAAGTGGGAATATGATTGTTCTAGTTCAGAAATTATTCTAAAGGGTTACTAACAGTCTGAAAAACAATTATTTGAAAAAAAAATTATTGCCTAATACAAAAGCTGGAGAACTAATAGCTTACAGTGGTAGCCAAGCACCAACATGGCTGCAGCCAGCAGTGTCAGAGGACATAGCTCTGGTGGGCTTTGTTGGGAATGGGGAGAGGAGGTCCTAAGACTGGCTTTAAAGGAAGGAAGAACCACAGGAAGGATTGAATGACTTTGCAAAGAGAAGGGCAATGAGGCTGATCAGCCATGGGAATAGCTGCTGGCAAAATGAGAAGGCACAGAGGAGGCAATGGTTGTTCCTTGGAGTCTGGGCCTCCATGTACACAAAGACAATGATAAGGTCTTTCTGAGTTTTAATGATCCCTGTTGCTTTAGGCTCTGCAACTCGTCCCTCACCCCAAAACACACCCAGAACCTCAGGGAGTGGGTTGGACCACGACAAGCTC
Organism: Lonchura striata; assembly: GCF_050655825.1. Classification (NCBI taxonomy): domain Eukaryota; kingdom Metazoa; phylum Chordata; class Aves; order Passeriformes; family Estrildidae; genus Lonchura; species Lonchura striata. The sequence continues at coordinate 51,827,283 of NC_140705.1, forward strand.
ATATCCCTGAGAAAGCACCCTCTGCACACTGACCCTGGGCAGGCTTGCTGAAAGCATCCCTGAGATTTCTTTAATTAAAACTTTGATTCGTGCTCAAGCAAGAAAAAACAAACATTGTCTGGTTCCAGTGTTCAGATTCCTCAATGGAAGCCAGATGTCACAGCTGGTTCCTACAACTGCTCTCAGTGTGGCAGCGTGACCTCCTGCCACACACCACACAAGGGCAGCAGGCAGATTCGAGCCCGATAGCTGCCCCAGTGTGTCTTGCTTTCATATTTAGTTTCAAAATGTTTCCTGGACTTTATATGCTCACTCTTCTCTCTCCTTTCTTTTCCCTTTTCTCCTTGTTCTTTGCTCCTACCTTGAGGCTTGGCACACAGTGCACTGTCTGAGTAGCACAACGAAGGAGAAAGAAGAAAGGAAAAGAAAGGAAGAAAGAACACAGGCCTATGTCTCTTTGTTTCTAAGGCAACAGGTAGGAGCTGCAGAGCACTGGCACTCCCCCAGCCGGGGCTGCTCAGTGCCCCATAGGGACTGGTGGGAGGCTGTCTGTCTGTCTGTCTGTCTGTCAGCACAGGCACTGGGGAAATGGTGTGAAACAAATAAGCCTCACTTGTGTTCCCATGTCAGCCCTTCGTGCGGGGCCACTGCTATGGCTGCCCCATCCCTGGCTCCTCTTGCCGGGTGACTGGAGACCAATGAGCAGGCAGGCAGGTGAAAAACATGGTCTCAGGTGGCCTCAGATGACGGCTGAGACACGTTTAAAACAACAGGGCTAGAAATAAATTACTTCCTCCTCCCAGGGTTACAGCCAGGTCATACAGGAAGGAGGACAGGATTATCACTTCAGGAAAGAGAAGATGCATTTGGCAGTTAAAAATTTTACTGAAATAGATAAAAGAGAAGGCTTTTTCATCTGTTTTCTTTGGTCTCTGGACTTCCTTCACCTGCCTCCATCCATCGTAAGCAACCATCATGGGACAACACATGAAGCTGGGGTCACAGTCCAGAAAGGGCAGGAGGACACTCAGGTCAAAGTGAGTCAGAAAAGAGCAATGCTGAACCCAGCTGAGCTGAGTGGGCACTGCCGAAAGCCATCCTGGAGACTCTCCAGAGCCTTGTGAATGCAGTTAGGGCCATGGGCTAAAGCAGAAAGCGGCTGGCAGAGGGGTTGGATTATAGCAGCCATTGGAGTAACATGGACAACAAATCAGTGTTGCAGTGGCTGGCACTAATGCTTTCCCTGCCTTTACACTGTGTAAGGGCTAGGAAACATTTTCAAATGGATTATTTGCTTTTAGCTAGGCTGCTGGGAAATACAGAGGCATGGCAGAGGAAGATAGAAGTTGTGATAAAAATGTAACAGATGTGTCTGAGACAAGAGGAGATTTACCAGAGGCAGGCTATGAGAGCTTGGCTCCTTCTATTCTTTTACATGCTCCTGCACCATGTGATGTGGGCCCCAGTCCTACAGACTGAGGATGGCACTGTGGTCTGTCTCCTATCCTGACTTTGTCAGAATGTTTTTGAAGGAATTTAACTTACCTGGAAAGGTTTCACTGAGATAACCTGTCTCCATTTGCTCAAAAATATCAAGCATTCAAGTTTGCATTGTCTTCGAAACTAAGAAGACTTGCAGAAAGCTCTGCAGAATTTATTTCTGAGGTTTTCTTAAATATCAAGTACTGACCTGTCTTTCTAACTGTTGCACTAAATTTCAGAAAAAGCCCAGCCCAGTATCCATTCTGGATACTTTTTAACAATAAAATTAATTTTATCTGACTTCAGTTAACGTCAACTGAACCACTGGTGCCTAAAAAACCATATGTTGTTTGTAGGATCCATGGAGAGTGCAGGAATAATATGACCAGCAGTAAATAATTAAAATTGCTGAATAATCTATGACAAAAGAAATTATGCCAGAGTTCAAGATGCCAGTCTCTGTACTTTCAGAAGTGACCATGGGAGTTTCTCTGAAGAAAGGTGTGTTGCAAAGCTAAAATTGTTGTCAGAAAAATCCAGAGCAACCCTGTTAAAAAGAATGACAACACTTCTTTCCTAGATTATGATGATTAAATTTAAATATGGAGCTAATAAATCACTTCTTGCTCAGTCTAGTTGAGCCTTCTGTATGTAGTAATGACCTTTCCAGTCAGGATAGGCTGGGTATTGGCAATGGTCTGTGGGCTGTACATTGCCTGTGTCTGTATCTGTGTGTGGCTATGGCTGTGTGTCTGGAGGGTGTGTGTGAATGCTGCAGGGGATGCTCTGTGAAAGAAGTGCCAATAGCAGCAAGAAGCAGAAATCGCCTCTCCCTGATGGTGGCAGAGATCCACCAGCATAGCTGCACATGCCTCCTGCTCTGAGAATTGTCTGGCATGTACATCATACCCAGGCTAGATTAATAAGATGGTTTTGCAGTTATATATCCAAATAACCTCAAGTGAATAGACAAAACAAGCAGGATTTCTTACTACACCTACTTACCACTTGTGATTCCTGTAGGATGGTTAATAAGTTATTTTTGGAGCAGTAAAACTTTGCTTGCTTCCTTTGAAAATTTTTCTTGTCTTGGAAAAGTAATGCCTTCTATTTCTAAATTAACACTAAAAAGACATGCATGAAAAGGTGTTTTGAAGCCCACCAAGTTCCTGGATTTAAAAATTCCAAGCAAGTAGACAATGTGACTTAATTTGAGCTCCAGGCAGGACTTAGGAAGCATCTTGAAAAAGATCAGAGTCTAGAACTTCTTTTCATTGATATATTAGCATAAAATATTTTGAGGATTTTTGTGGTTGTTTCTTTTCTACATTTGGAAGTTAATGTGTCCCCAATCTGTTGGACCTCATCTTTATATATATTCAAGTCTCTTTTTTCTGTGCAATTTTTATTTTTTAGTGTGGCTCCTTTTGAAAGAAGAATGATAAAAGAGAAAATTGAATAATAAAAAACAAAAGTGTCATTCAGCTTGTCAGAGCTAGAGAACTTTTATTTTACAACAGAGAGCATTATTACCTCAAAAAACACTTTATTTTACAGCTCTAAGCTTTTTTATATTCTTTATCTCTCTGTTTTTCACTTTCTATTACAGGATTTTTTTTCAAGATTTCCCATTCTATAAAAAAATCTGCATATTGCAGACATGAAACTGCCTACTAATGAAAAAAAATATGAAGATTAAATTTCTATGTACAAACATTTCTGGGACAGATGTGATGAGCGATTATAGCATCATGACAGTGGGGAGATGTGATGTTTCACATGGTAAGAGATAACCCAAACCATGCTCTTTGCCCTACAAAATGCACCCTAATGACACATGAAGAACCCCTGTGATTACAACTTGCTCACAGTTCAGGCAAAGAGGAATTCAGATCTGTGCCATCCCACACTTGAGAGACTCCAGTCTGATCAGGGCAGCACAAAGTTTATATTTTCTATGGCAGGAGGGGCTGTGGTAACTGCCTGTATGACACCAAACTCTGGAAAATGGTAAGGTGTGTCCCAGCCGAAGTACTTGTCTAATCACATGGCAAGTCAAATGTTCATATGGAGCTGTCAGGCTTCTAAGATAAATTAAAAATAACTTCTCCTGGTTCTCCTAACAGCACCAGGACTTATTCTATCAAAGAAAATATCATTTGTACATTACATATCTTTTCATTGCCCAAAAGTCCTGCATCCAGACATGCTGGTTCAAAATGCAGCTTCTTTTTCAAAAACAAGGAGATACAGGAGAGCTGCTTATGCATTCAGTGTGCAAGCACCACTGCATTTAGGTCAGTGCCTTTACAACAATTGTAATGGAAAAAGACTATTCCCCAAGGTTTGGGGAGAACAATTGCTTTCTAATTCCCCTGCAAAGGCAGTTGGAGTGAAAACCTGTCTGCTGGTCTTTCCACACCACCTAGGGGTGCTCAAAATTCTGCAAGAGCAGCCCAGGAGAGGTTTGTAGCATCTCTGCTGCTTTGGGAGTTGGCATTAGGGTTAGTGATGAGGGCCTTTTGGCAATGCACAGCTTAAACACCATTACTGATAGTGCTAGCTGTGATTCTGTGGAGACCCTGTGGCCAGCATGAAGGTTACTCCCCTAGGGATGCTTCAGCTAGGGCAGGGAGCCCAGAGGACTAATTATTTTTTTCCAAGGGAAGGCAGGGCCTTAGAGGCACAGTGCAGGCTATCACATGTAGAAGTCAACCCCAAGAACATTATTCCTCCGAAAACTGAGAGACCTTCAAAGCAAAATGAGTGCTTTTGACAGAGAACTCCCTGGCAAGTACCTGAACAAGCAGCCTGCTTTCACACCAGGCGCTGGCAGAAGGACAGCCTCTTCCTCCTACCCCCTGCACGTCCTGCTTTAGCAAAATACTTGTAACCTTTAAACTCTTGTAAGTGTTTAAAAAAATCCAGATCCTGATTATCTGATACTGACATTATCTGATCCATTATCTTATACTGACACCAGAGAATTGTAACTACGAGTACTGAAGCACCAGTATTTCCTTTATCCCCCTCTCTTGCACTTGTGGTTCCACCTGAAATGAAGGGGACACCTCTGTGAATTACAGCCCACTTCTGTTTATTACCAGCTGAGTTTTCTCTGAGGAGACAGGAGGAAGACAAAACTTCAGCTAGAATTACACTTCTTACAGGGATTTTCAGAAACTTCAATGGCAATTGCTTGATTTATACATTGCATTCCATTGCCAGCTTATAAATTATCAGCATATTGTACCTCTCCTTTCAACATTGCTCATACTCTTTGCCTGCTGAAGAAAAAGATGGAAAAATAGGAGGCACAAACACTACTTTCCAAGATTGGTTCTTATGTTCTCAGGATTTTGTGCCCAATAGCTTTCTAGTCAGGGAGGCATTGAAATACTGAGCTTTCAAGTCAGTAAATGGCAAAAATAAGCTGGTCCCCTTAGCACAGACATAAATCTGTTCAGCTGGACTGATTCTACATATGCTGTCAGGCAGAGAAAGATGTCCACCAATTGTCACCTCCTCCTTTGGCTTTGGAGGCGACTCTGCATAATTCACTGAGTGTGCATCGATGTTGCTGGCACGCACAGCAGCACAGGCAGCAGGGAAGAGGGCAGGACTACCAGAGGAAACAGAGCACAATGACAGCATAGTTTAGCCCCCCCCACATATGTGTAGGCACACACGCATACATACTCACATAGTGAAATATGAGAAAGAAGGGAGGAACTGGGGAGCAGTGAAGTGTAGCACGTGTCCAGGGAGAAGGGGCTTGGCTGTTGTGGCTTCTTTTCAACCGCAAGGATTTAATGCAACATTAATCTCTGGTGGTCTTGACATCCCTGATCAGTCTTCTGATTTCATGTGAGTTGGCATCTCCAGAACAAATGTCTACTTTTTGTGGGAGACTTGATTCCACAGGAAAAAAGAGACCCTACATCTCAGCTGGATACCAATTTTTATTCTCCAGTTAATTAAAATAGAAATGATGTGAAAGCAAAGAAGGTCAGGGATGGCTGAGGTTGTTTTTATTTCACTTAAGTTCTGGCATTTAAGAGGAAACATGAAAATGATCGACAAGTATATTTGAAAAGAGACATTATCTGAAAACAAGTCAGATATTTCAAGTGAATTATCAGCAGGTGCCTGAGAATCAAGTCCTTTGCTGTTGATACCAGTGGCAAAGCTGATTTGTCTCAATAGCAGTGGGCAGAAATCTCTGCATATGGCCATAACCTGATAGCAGCCACTGTGGTTACATCTTATTCCCACAGTTTACCCTGGGCTAAATAGAGCCAACTTTCAACAAAATCCACCAGTGACCCCTGAGGCTTCTCTCTCCCCTTGCCACACAGCCTGTCCCTGTTACCACCAGCAGCCAGCTTGACCTGTCAGGGCTGGAATTTGCACAAAGTGTCAGTGCTCCTATTTCAGAAGAGAAATTGGGGCACTTCTATGCTTGAAAACATGGGACAACCGTGGCAGCATATTTGCAGTTGCAAGGACACCAGCCCAGAGTGTGACCAAAATAGTATCTTGTGCTTTTTGAATTGTTTTCCAGAGCAACAGTGTAGGTCTGTAAGGTTGCCATTGACATTGAAATAAGCAGATCACTTGCGTCTAATTTAAGAGTGGGCAATGTGTGGATGTGCTGAGCTGCCAAAGGAACTGAGGGAGAACTGACCTCTGTGATTTCATCTACCATTTTTATGACTTTTCAGAGTCATAAGGCAAGGGGAGGGGGCTGTTTTTAGAAGTGATTTTGGAGCTTATATCTTTACCAAGAGATATAATGCGCTTCTACCCTGGTGTTTTGGGAATTTTCTCATGTTACATGGCTGCATACTCTTGGGCAACAAAAAATTTTTGCTGTATATGAAAACCAATGAGCAAACAATGCTTCATTGTCACCTCTGACACAAAATACCAATAAGGGGGAAAATTGTTTGGAATATTATATGCTAATAACAAAACACTTATGCTCATCTAAGCTGTAACATCTTTCTTTGGCCCCAAACCTACCAAATAAATATAGTCTGTCAATATGGTTGTCATGTCTGGTTGACAGTGGGAGTCTAACTGGTAGAAAATGTGCTCTGTGCATGCTAAGTGGCAGCTCTGTGTATGGTGAAAGTTTAGCTAAAAAGAGTCAGGGTGAAAAAACATGCCCCAATACAAATCTATTATCCAAACAACTGTATTTACTATTCCATAGTTGAAAGTAATTTTGGCTTGGCTCTGTGAGTAGGATTCAAATCCACATGGAAAGAAGTTCAAGACAAAAAATAGTGACTTTAGAGAATACATTGGGAGTGTAAAGTCATCATGTCTCCCTTGAAGCAGTGGTTTCTCATGGCCTTCTGAACAAACTAGTAACCTGAAAGCAAAAAAAATAAAAAAACTGTGTACTTGAAACACATGGCTGAACACTTGGGGTACGCCGTCCTTGGCGCCAAGAAGTTTTTTCACATGTGCTGTACATGAATTGATTGCCTTTGTGATTTTTATCCTAGCTGAAACAAATGCACATGTTGTTCTTATTTGTATGAATGGCTAATCCATTTTAATATGCTGTTTTGACACATGTACATGACTTTTGCAAGTTAATAGAGGTGATTCACATCTGTCATGCCTTCCCTTTTGTACATTTCCCTCTATCTTGGCTTATGTTAAAGATAAGAGGGAAATGTATCCTTGTGCCAAGGATAATGACATTAATTTTTTTAAGGGCTGATAGGCATCAACTTGGCGCAGTACCAGTAACCCCAACCAGCTTCCCTTTTGGAATGACCCTCTACAAAATCACCAGCATATGAAATTCCTGTAGGCATTTTGTGTCTCTTCCTCAGCTTGTCCCAAAATGCCTTATTTCTGGAACACTCTGTGTGCAGGTTAGCATGAGGACAACATTTTGGTACAAGGAACAGCCAGGGAGATTTGAGGTATTTTTGATATTTTTTCTTGCCAAAAGGCAGGGATCAATCAGGCATAAAGTGGCAATGAGGAATGGTACTTTCCAGCTTTATTTGTACATGTCTAAACCATTTATCTGGATATTAACTGTTATCTCTGAAAACAAGCAGATGCAAATCTCCTACAAGATGGCCCATTAGTCACCAGAAAGAACCAAAGGAAAGAATTCATTTGGCCTCACCTTACACACCTAATTTTGCTGTCATTGCCAGATTCAAAGTAGGAGCCAGAAGTGGGAGCTGTGAATCATTGGCTGGAGATTCTACTGATTGTAAGTGGAAGTCTGTGGAGAGTTCACTTTGGGCAAGACATGGGTTTTCTCCCTGAAGAAGTACACAGTTCTATTGAAGTCCAAAGTCCAAAACTTGTAATCAAGATGCCCTTAGGAGAAGAGGATAATCTTTTGCCGTAACAGATTGGCGAACATGAAAATAAGAGTAGTCAAATTCTAAGCTTTGAGGAAAAAAAATAAATCTCCTATGGAAACTGAATATTTTCCTGATTATTTCCATCTGTACTACACCCTGGCTATCCCATGCAATTTTAACTGATTAGCAGGGAGGAAGAAAATAATTTTCCAGAAATATTTTGCTGCACTCATGCAATAAGTACATTCCGGTTCACAATTACTTTGTATGTAAAAGCCAGGTCCTTTTACAGTATGTGTATGAAAAGAATTATCTAAACAGAGGCTGTGTACATTGTAGCTGCCAAGGTGCTGACCACATGCATACCCTGTGACATAGACTTGGCAAGAATGAGATTAATCTTGTTAACTTGGCCAAATTCCAGAATAAGTAACAAAATATGGATAAACCTAATTTTCTCTCAATTTTAGCAGAAAATACTGAACGTGATGCTCCTGCTTTGTATTTTAGGTAGTTGCTCTCTTTATAGAGGGGGGGGTGTAGAATATTGTCCTCTTGACATCATGTTTACCCCAGCACTCCAGAAGTAGAAAAGATAATCATACAAGGCAATCACATCTTTACTTGGCTCTTCTAACTCTTTCCTAATGCTACTTAATAGCTGCTTCCTCTGAGTCAGATGAGGGGAATATCCCCATACCCTCAACAGGTTTCAATCTGTAATACTTTCTTTTGATTTCAGTGAATTGTCTGTTTGCTTTGCTGAAAGAGTCTCAGGAAAGGCTTGTCCCAGGACCATTTAGTCAGAGAAGTAATGCGGAGTGTACTGAAACTCACAACTTTATAACACACTCTGCCCAATCAGTAGCCTCTGTTTAAATTTTTCTTGGTTCTTTTGGGAAGCATATGGCATCCTATCTTCTCATTGCAGAGTGAATTCTGAAGCAATGCTAAAACTAATGTCAAAAAGAGCTAAATAGCTTTGACTGACAAGAGTGACTGCTGTTGTCATGGTAGAAAGCCCTAGATGCCCACAAGAGAGATCTGGGGTCCTTTAGGCAATATGTCTGTTCCCAATGTACACCCTTCAGATGGCCTTTGTGCAGGCAAAGGCTCCATGCTAGCAGCACATGCTATTGACACTGTGAGCTGCTTTAAGAGAGCTGCTGGAGAAAGGGAGCTGGGCATGAATAAGGGAGACTCTGCGTTGGTCTCTGATTAGAATCAGGTCTTGAGACAATGCTGGTCTTGCAGAGAAGGCATTGGCATAGAGTTAGGATTCCTAGGAGATGGAAATGACTTTTTCTCCCAGGGCTAACATTCCCATTAACTGGAGACATGAGACCTCCCCCTTGCTACAAATTTGACTTGATATCAGACTCATTACTCAAGTTTTCTTCATTCAGGCAGTGTGGCAGGCAGCAGAATACTGGCCAAACATCAAGCAATGGGGTATAGCACCCTGCAGCTAAGATCCAGAACTCACTAGTCAATTTCTCTATGCAAAAATACTTCTAAGATATAGTATCAGTGTTTTTTAAAATGCTATGTAAATGGTGTAAACATTTTAGATGTGTATGTAGTAACCACTATGCTGCAAAAATAGCTGAATACCAAAATATCCCCATCATTGCTATTGAAGCTCTTCCTGCTTGTGGGCATTTCGAGCTAAAGTTACAGGTCTCTGTGGGCTAGCTAGGTTGTAGACCACTTGCTTTTGTTGGCCTGTCAACATTGACAGTACTTATATTATTCAGCATCTTTGCTTAATGCAGAGTTGATAACAGCTGACGGGTTCCCTGCTGGAAACCATGTACTGTTTTCCTGAGCAAGAAAGCCCCAGGTTATGTCCCAACTGGTGTCGTAACCAGCCGGGGGGTTCTGTGTAAACACACCCTAGCTGAAAACCCAAAGCCGTGCTGTTGGAAACCCGCGTTGCCATTTCACGCAGAGCTGGAGCATAGCACGGGACAGCCTCATTGCGCCGGGCATCCACCGCTGCTCTCTGCTGATGCCTCTGCCCTGGGGGACGTGCTCTCATCTCGGGGCGGGTCAGCAGCGCTTCTGCCGCCTCCTCCTGCTACCCCCACCTGCAGGGGAGCGCCGTGTTCCTGCCGAGCCTCCCGCGGGGCCGCAGCGGAGGGGACCCCGCAGCACGGCTGCCCTGCGCTGATGGCAGCCCGGAGCAGCAGCTGCGGAACCTGGGGGGAAGCTCAGCAAGCCGGGATCGTGCAAGAGTCACCGTTCTGAACGGCGCAGTGAAGCTTCAGGTTGACAGGGAACTGTTTTTTTCATATTACGAGTAAGAAGTACAGTGGTACATGTTTACATAACAAAGTGAATGAAAAAAAGGGGGTCCAGTTTTAGCTAATGATGATGTGTGACAATTTAGCAGGAAACTTTCCTAAAATCCCTCTGACATGAAACTAGGTATTGCAAAATAATCACTGTTTTAAATGCAGGTTTTAAAAACTTGAAAATGGCTCTAAACCAGTATGTTCTACATAGGCTTGCAGTAAAAATCTCCTGCCATTACTGTAGGCATTTCTTAATATTAATTCAGTCTACACTCAGTCAAGGCTTTCACTGATATCTGTGAGAGTTTTCCTGCAAAGTGATTTTGCAAAAAATTGTAAAGGCTTCTTTATGCGATTCATTTTTAGTTACACCCTCCCCCCCAAAAAATCAGTTAATTTTATCTTTGCCTCCATAAACCCTTAGTGCTGCTCAATGCTACTTAAACAGGGATCTAGATGAAAGTGCTTTGTGGAATACGGCTTTTGTCAGGGTAAGTAGAGCTGTTAAAATTCCATTATTTCCATTTTAAAAATGACATTACCTTGCAGGCTAGTATTAAGTACCAATACACACATGCAAGTATGTGGGGGAAAAAAAATGAAACAAACCCCCAGAACTCAAACCAAAAAACAATGCAGGGAAAATGAACTGGATTGAAGTGGCATTGAAAAATGCTACAGAGTAGCCCTGTCAGTTAATGCCCATTTATTTTCCCTTCCATTTTCATTCATGTATTTTATTCATTGTTCAGGCTCTCTATCTGCTTGTTCTATTTAATTAAATAGAATATTTTATTCCAAAATGTTCCATGTGCCAAAAGCTAATGAAAGCCAAGGATTTCTCAGCTATGGACAAAAAGACCCCATTTTCAATGGAAGAAACTCACCTTTTGTTGGAAAGCCATTACAACATCCTTTAAGTACTTAAAGGGGATCTGCAGGAAAGATGGGAAAAGACTCTTTATCAGGGAGTGTAGGGGTAAAATGAGGGGCAATGTCTTTAAGCTGAAAGAGCATGGATTAGATATTAGGAAGAAATTCCTTCCTGTGAGGATAATGAAGCATTGGGCTGTCCAACCTCCCTCAGCCTCTCCTCCAAAATCCTGTGCAACAGCCCACAGCCCGTTTGGTGCCCATTGCTGGGCTGGCTGTGGGGTGCTCCTGTCTCTCATGTAGAGGGGAGTCTGGAACTGGAGGGAGCACTCATCAGTGTTGAGCAGAAATGAAGAATTACCTCACTTGACCTGCTGGTGATGCTGCCTAAAGCAGGTCTGCATGAGGACAACACCTTTATGGGCACTATAGAAGGCAAAGAATCTTTTGTACTGTTTGCAGCAGAGGTGAAATAACTCAGGAAGGGCAGAAAAGGGCATGAAAGGATGAAAGATTACTTCAACAACAAGACAGGGTAGGATTTCTGGAAAAACATACAAAAATGCATTTTCATAAAAAATCCATTTGAAATATAGCACTTCAGAAAAAGAGTAGTGATGTATAAGAGGGATGCTGTGACAAGACTGAGACACTGATTTTATTCTGATTCAGCATGATATTGCAGGAGATGGGAGAGTGATACTCTAAGAAAACTGGGATGACAATTACTACAGCTGCAACATTTGTCAGTGTTTACAGTGTTTACGGCTAGCAACCGAGGGAGCAAAAATGTATAAAGCGAATAAAAGAAACAAGAAAAGCGTGGTTTTTCTACATACAAACAAGAAACATGCTTATCTTTCCTTGTGAGTTTTACATGGATGTATTTTTTTCTGTGTCTTTCCTGCTTCCATATAAAAACATCTTCTGGGTCATCCCATTCAACTGTTTATGGAGTGTTTGCACTGTAGAGATGTTCATAATAAATAAATATACACAGCTGATTTCTCAAACTGCTGAGCCTTTACTTAGAGAAACCTTATAATATTTATTCTCCATTCATACACATAAATCTTCAGGAAGAAAAATATAGTAATGTGAAAAATGGGCATATGCAAGCAAACATACTTAACAAACATTTCAACGTTGATTTAACTATGATTTTCTCTCTTTGCCTCAGACTGCATAGAGTAAAAGAAGATGACAAACCTCTTCATCTCACAACACAGTGATCACTTCCACATCTCTCTGATGTACTCCAAAAGAAGGCCAAATCCTATTAAGGCTTACATAACTGCAAATCAATTAGAAATGTATTGTAATTAATAAAATTGGTGGTAGAATCACCACACAAATTACAAAAGTTGAGTTTTCATAGGACACCTTGCCTACTTTCCATGAGATTTAACACTTTAACCAACTGTCTATGTCAATTATTTGCTATTGCAACAGTATAAAAATGCAAAAACAGTGTTTATGTGTAAGGCCACGGAGAAGTAAGGTCAGAAATTATACAGAAAATCTCCCTTATGAGGACAAAACTTCTGTAAAGGGAAGTGACTTGCCTGGGGTTAGGTAAAAAAAACAAGGACAGCCCAGCTTCACTGGTGGTTGGGCCTGTGTGCAAGCCTCAGACACATATTTCTTGCCGAAGCAGCTCCTCAGCTATGGTCTAGAGACTCTTGCAGACTTTTTGATTCAACCAGTATGGTTACCCATAACAATTTCATTAAACTATTTCTGTACAGTCTTTTGCTTGTTAGTCTTTCCCCTGGTAGAAGTCTGTATGTTCTGTGCTCCACTCCTAAAACAAACAACATGCAGATAAATATGGTGCAAAGCACTTACCACAACTGAAAAATAAACTTCTAACCACAGTGAGGGAGAGGAAAAGAGCTGGGTATTTTGTGGTCCCCAAAGGAAATTGAAATCTGCTTTTTGGTGGAGACATGCTTCAAAGGATGAAACCAACCAAATGGGGAAAATGTCTCTTTCTCTTGGGTATGTGCACAGCACATATTAATGGTTGCCAAAAGTTAAATGGGAAGCACTGTTGATATTATTGTCTGTTTGTTATTAAATAAAAATCATTCAAGCTTTGTTCCCTTCTCCAGTGGATTAATGAAAGACATCACCCTGAATCAAATGTGATCAAGTTTCCTTTTAGCATATCATGCCTTGCTGCCACACACTTCAGACAGTGGCTGCTGCAAAACATATTGTTTAGTACCTTGTTTATTATTGTTTTTGTAGTAGACAAATGGTCCCAAATGTAATTTTTTCCCTAAAATTCCAATGGTCCACTATACTTTGAAATAAAACAGATGGTAGAAGTTTCCTTTAAAATTTTATGTCTTCCTTTAGTGACTTCATAAGTAAATTGAAATTATTCTTTAAAAGGAAAGAAAGAAAGAAGAGAGGAGGGAAGAGAGAATAAGAGAAAGAATGAGCAAATGGGAAGGGAAGGGAAGGGAAGGGAAGGGAAGGGAAGGGAAGGGAAGGGAAGGGAAGGGAAGGGAAGGGAAGGGAAGGGAAGGGAAGGGAAGGGAAGGGAAGGGAAGGGAAGGGAAGGGAAGGGAAGGGAAGGGAAGGGAAGGGAAGGGAAGGGAAGGGAAGGGAAGGGAAGGGAAGGGAAGGGAAGGGAAGGGAAGGGAAGGGAAGGGAAGGGAAGGGAAGGGAAGGGAAGGGAAGGGAAGGGAAGGGAAGGGAAGGGAAGACTTATGTATATTTTATGTAGTTAATGGGTTGATTTGTTTTAAATAAAAATTACTAGTACTTTCTAGACTAGTATTTTTATAAACATTCAGAAAGTCACAGAATCACTGAATATACTGGATCCTGTGGGAAGGAACCCACAAGGATCATTAAGTCCAAGTCCTGGCACTGATTGTTCATCCCCAGAAGCATTCTAAGAAAATAATTTATGTATGTTATTGAACCAGACATTTTCATGTCTCCACAGACTCGGGAATGATTCATGTCCTTTCCCAATGACAATAATACAGTAGGCTTTTGACCACTAGTGAGCCGAGCTGGCTTGAGCTGGTGACCTGGAGATGAAATGTTTACTGCCAATCTCCTGGGCAACCATCTCCCCCTACAGGCACCTTTCAATAAATCTGCCCTTCCTTATTTTCAAAAGACACTTTGGAAACATGCCATTTGAATCTATTGAGAATACTTCCAAAAATCCTTTTGTTTAAGGCTTGTTTTTGTAAGTATTTTGTGTAAGACAGGCAAAGTTTTCTTTCCTCAAATTTTAAGTAACTTGCAAATTTTACATGGTTTTATTCCTTTCATTTCTCAATGTCTTATGCCATAGACTGTGGCATGGCACTTTGCTGGTGAGCATTCCCACATTAGGTGCTCCTTAGGCAAATCCCAGTTGTCATCTCTGCTCCTGGGAGGAACCAAAAATGGTCTACATGCTCCCTTCCAGCTTCCTCTCCCACACTGCCTTACAAACCCCAGGTACCTCCACTTCTGCAAACCTTTTATTAAAACTGAGTCCTAAGATAAAAAATAATTATGACATTACAGAACTGGTCCTGATCTAAACTACTAAGTACTATTTTAGATAAGGGAGTATGAGAGTAAATTATTTCATGGTAGCCCAACACACATTTGCAGAATTATGTGTAGAAACAGAGAAAATAGTACCTGACTTATAGCTGTGTTCTTGGAGATCAGCTTAAAATCTCCATGTTAAATATTCCTAGAAGGCAATGTTTATTATTCCCATTAGTTTCCCATTCAAAATCATGCCCATCTATTTGTGAAACTATCATATAAAAACAATGGTTCCTGTTCTCCATGCCTTACTCAGGCCTTTGTGAAACTGGTTACTGGAATTTTTATCTGGGTCAAGGAATTCAAAGCAGGACAAAATAAATTCAAATTTAATGTAATTAACCACTCAGAATGGAAGTTAAGTGTAGGGTTGTTTCATTATTTTTGTTACTCTAAGTACTAAGAGGATATGCCCACCATAAAGGTAAATGCTGTATTGTAATATTCACAATGGATAGTATCTTTCTTTAAATTTCCATATGTGCAGAGTAAATTCTGTCACTCTGCCTTCAGAATTTTACTAGTTTGCTTCTTTTAAAGGCATAGATTATATATATCATATATATGATACTTAACTGGGATGCAGACTCAGACACCTTGTTTTGAATTTCAGCTACAATTTTAGTAAGTCTGTATTCTGTAACAAATTCATTTTATACAACTGATCCACTCACAGCTTTTTCTCTTGAATCTTCTGTTCCACAGATGTCTAATATCAGACCACTGTAACTCAGCATGTCTATGCTGAGGGCAGCAGTAATGATCTTCCTTACATGTGAGCTCATCCCTTGGTGGAAGGGATAAGACACTTCCCCCTATGTTACAAACTTTCTCTCCCATTGCATTTCCTTTGCCAGTTTGGGACCTGTGGTCTGGTCTCATCATATCACTGCATCAGACTTACCCACAGCCACATCTCAGTGTCCTGGACAAGCTTTTCTGATGCAGCTCATCAGCCACTCATATACATGCCAGCTCCACACTTAGAGGATTTGGGCTTGGCTGATGCCTGAAAATCAAAAAAAATTATTTGACTTTCATTGCTAACAACCATTAGAGTGGGCTGTACACCCCTACTCCGAGGAAGGAAGTGTCTGATTTTGAGAATATTTAAACTGGAGGGAGATAAAAGATCTCACTTTTCCCTCACATTCCTGTTGAGATGGATGCAGCCTCCCATGGAAAGAGCATAGAGGTTCTGTTCTAAGCATCTTGGTAACCTGGTGCTCCTTCCTTGCATCTGGAGGCTAAAATTGCCACCCAAAGATAGCCAAACTCAAGAGATTTACCAACCAAAGTTAAGACCACTGTTGCTGCAACAGGCAAGGGTTTGTACCCTATGGTAAGTAGGAACTCAGAGGGACTCAGTAGCAAGGGAACCAAGAGGACTGAGAAGGGAAAGGATGAGCTAGAGCAAAGGGTACTTATTTTGTTGCCAGCAAGTGGAGACCAGGAGAGCGTCTGGTAAATGGGAAGTGATTTGGATGATCTGATCTTCCTGGAAAACTCTATTTTACTCTCCAGAAATTGAGCTGTGATCTCCACCAGCATTATTATATGCCAGGAACATATGGCATAATAGCTACCTTTGTGCCTTCCTTTGTTGAAAAAGATAGAAAAATATGATTGCCTGGCAAAATATTCACAATAGTACAGCCAGGATGAAAACAATCCCCACTACTGGCTGGACAATACCCTTACCTACAGAGAGGTCCAAAAGTCAAGTGGATTGTTCCATCTCAACCCCCAAAATATATGGTTCACCCCACACCTGCAACCCTCCCCTGTGACCCCATTGGCCCAAGTCTTGTTCCAGCCCACCTTGAAGCCCCTTTATAAGGCGTCTCTGAGGGGTCAGATGCCCTCTTAGATCTTCCCCTCTCTTGGAACCCCCACTCTCTTGGAACTTCCACCCTCTCCTGGAGCATCCTCTCTACCCCTTGTCTCTCCCCTCCCCCATCCCTCAGGCCTTGCCACGTGCTGCGTCTGGCAGCTCCAAGCAAGACCTTTCACCATCCCTAATAAACCAGATATCCTAAGAGCAGCCTTCAGAGATCTCTCGTCTCCATTCATCAAAAGCCGTCCTGGAACACAGCATTCCCTACATTCCTTCTGTTTCTCTTTGTGGCTTTCTTCCCCTGTAAGGGGAGCCATCAGTACAATAGGGGATCCTACTACAATTTGGGTGCTGCTTTCAAGAGGTTACAAGAGCCAGCAGTGCTCTGGAGCAGATGCTTTTTAGAATATGAGTTGGATTTCTGGTTTTTGGAATAAGCAAATGTACTTAATGCCTTTGATAATAAATATTGAAATGGAGATGAGTGGAATACATGCGAACAAAAACAGATAACAATTTTCATCATTGACTGCATAAGGATCATTGCTGTAGTTCCAGGTGACCAATTAGTGAGCAAACTGCAACTCCTGATCACGGTTCCGTTTTGAATGAAATGTGTCAAACTTGGAGGAGAGGATTTTAGCAGATACAATAAACTGAATGTTGCTGAAGAAGAGAGTAGGGGACAGAGAGCAAGGATGCAATGAAGAGCCCTGAACAGTGGAGAAGATTTACAAGGTGTTGATCAAGAAAACAAAGAGTAATATGGGAAGAAACTTCCACAGGGAAAGTGTGCAGAAATCTGAAGCACTAAAGATGAATGGGTGGGTTACAGGCAATTTTTCAGCTTGACATGCCCATTTTCATATATAACAACACACCCCAAGGAAAACAAAGAAAGAAAATCAAGGAGAACATGACTTGCTGTTACTGCGAGTAATTTTTTAGCTACAGTGAGATGGCAGTAAAACAGCAACACAATAAGAATTTTTAAAAATGAAATGTTTTAAATATAGCATGCCATGACAAAGAGCAACAAAATGCGCTGGGATGCCAGCTTTGAAGAAAAGCAATGAATTTTGCATTTGAGAGGAGAAGCAGGTATTTCATGGAACTGCCTGTGTATGTCGTGATCAGATGAGGAGTTGAGCAACATAAAGAGCTTGCTCCAAGCCAGATTTAAGAGGCTGGGGCAATGGCTCTTGTCTGGGGTTGTTAGAAATCACGTACTTGATTGCTCAACGATGCAGTTGTAATTAGAAGACTAAGGACAACTCTATGGAACAAGAAAAAATGTAAGAGTTTTATTCTCCCCAATGGGATGGTGAAAAGCAGAGCTTGCATTCCTTCTCACAGGGCATTCATATATGCTCTGCTACAGTGTGGGACTGCAGAGACTTTTGAGGCATCCTCAGAGTCCCATCAGTGGTGGCTTTCAAAGGTGGTGATGGAAAGGTGAGAAAGGGCTTAATTTTGAATAAGAAAGTTGGAATCAGTCACATTCACAAGGAATCTGAGGAACTTCTCTGATCAGGCAACTCAGCAGGGATCTCTAAGTATGGAAGAGAGCTGAAGGATTTTAAGAGATCTGCATTAGTCACAAACCATTTCTTTTCCACTTTTGCCTTTCTCTTTTTGAGCAGCATTACAATTGCTTTAGATTTACTAAGTACAGAACAGGTCTGATTTGAGAGGCTAATAGAACCAATGAATTCCTAGCAAGAAAAGGCACAGTTTTTAAGAGCCATCTTCATGTTCAACCCTCAGAATTTAGTAGACAATTTCTTTGGCTCCCAATTCAGGTGTTTCTAGCTGTGCAGTAAGCGGAGACACATAAGATTCCTCCTTTCTACAGGGCACTTCTGATGTTTTTTGGCAAGAAGACAAAGGATTGATAAGACAGTATAGAAAAGAAGCTGTAATTTTAGGCAGAAGCTTGGCAAAAAGCAGCAGGGAAATCTTTCTCTTCTAGTTGGACAAATCTGTTCAAGGCCTCGAGAACAATTGCTGAGGTTTCCAAGATGGAAAAGAGGGAGCATAACTTCGTTCTTAAATTGTGTCCAACCATGACATTTGTATATTAAAACTGTAAGGTTCTGGATGATTTTCTTGCTCTTCTATCCCCATGCAGTCTGTGGATTCTTTGTATGTAGCTTTTTTTAGGTGGTTGAACATAAGACAATACCAGGCTCTTCCAGGGTGGAGTATACTGGCTACCTATTAGCACTGTCTCTCTGCATCCAGCAAGCATAGGAAGATTCTGGGCAGTGGCCAAGATGGAAAAGGGTCTTTGATCCAGCACTGCATGTGCCATGGTTTTTCCAGAGAAGTGAGAAGGATGCTGAGCAGCTTTGGAAAGAGCAGTCTGCTGCTAGAAACTTTACATGTTTCAAAAAATGGATCCTAGAATCACAGAAGAATAAAGTTGCAAAGTACCACAGGGGATCATCTATGCCCTCTTTTTACTCAGAGGTGGGATGATATTTGCCAAGATGATCTGACTGGGAGAATTATCTATCTTCCAAAAATGTCCAGTGAAGGAAGACTTCTATTAACCCTAGGCTGCCTGCACCACCTGTTGCAATGTTTAATATGAATTGCTTTTTCCTAGGACACTAATACATAACTTAAATGCTGTTTTCTTAATCTGATTATTTCTTGTCCTAAGACTAGTGAACATAATGAAAAATAAATTAATCTTTTTTTTAACTGTTTACATATTAG
The DNA here is from genome assembly GCF_050655825.1 of Lonchura striata. NCBI lineage: Eukaryota > Metazoa > Chordata > Aves > Passeriformes > Estrildidae > Lonchura > Lonchura striata. The sequence continues at coordinate 51,846,410 of NC_140705.1, forward strand.
AAAATTGCCACCATGTCCTCCCTCATTTTCAAGCCTTTTAGACTAAACAAACTCACTTCCTCTGACCGTTCTCATCAGTCAAATTTCCCTACCCTCAGCTCCTTCTTCCTTCTATTCTTCTTAGTGCATACTTCCATGAGGTAGTGTCCTGGGGTCCCAAGGTCACTTTACTTCCCTAGGTAAGGCTTGGACTACTTCTCTTCAGAGGAAGAGGAGACAATAACCTCCTGCATTTTACAAATGAAAGTTTTGAAGCTGCACTCCAGAAGTCTTTCTTCTTTTCTGTTACACTGTTCATCTACAATAACTAAAAATAAAATGTAGGTGGGAATTCCAAGGTCCTCCTTCACCTTGCTGGTGGATGTAAGGATCTTGGTGGACTCTCCTCAAACTGAACTGTAGCTGTATAATATATACTGGTCAAATTAATTATTTTATGACTGATCTTCAGTTTTGTTTGATTAACAGAACTGTACGTTAAAAATATTTTTGCCTCCAGATGGGACAAAATGGTAGAAGGACAGAGATAACTTGTAGTACTTTGACAAAATCAGTCAGTCTTGTACTACTCAGAATCATAGAATCATTAAGGATAGAAAATATCTCCAAAATCATCAGATCCAATCTTTGAACAAATAGCACTGTGCCCACTGAACCATATCACACAGTGCCACTTCTGCTCAGTTTTTTAACACTTCCCAAAAGGCTGACTCCACCATTTCCTAGGAAAGCCTATTTCCATGCTTCTTATTATACTATCCTGTCCTATACACCACCATCATAAACCTGGATTTGCAGTGATTTTGAATTTTTTTCCTGTTCTCTCCATCAGTAAATTTAACAAAGAAAAATATAATTTATCTGTCAGTTAAGACAGGAATGACATACAGTGTGGACTTCAGTTTTCAGAAGGTCATATGTCAAAGATTAAGAAATGGCCACTGATCTTTCAGAGTAACTAAGTAGCACCATAAAAAAAAAAAAAAAAAAGGACTTCTGCAAAGAAAAGCCCATACAAAGTTTCTAGTCTTTATGCATCTCACACGGCTATTTTTACAGGTTTTCTTTTTTGATAGAGGTTTCTCTATTGGAAAAATTCAGGTAATTACACTCTACCACAGGAAGCAAGTTCAAGATATACCTACATGGAAAGGTCCTCATTAAATATTTTTCAAACATCATCAGGCGGTCTTATATCGCTTATATGGCTGTCTCAGCAGTGTACTTTGTGCATTTAGAATAAAAACATTCCCTGTAAGTGCAGGGATAATAATGACAGCCATTTTTAAGGCAAATTGTTTACCAGAAACAGCTTATGAGAAAAGCACATAATAGACAAAACTGCCCCTCAGGCAGTTGCTGTGGACTGAAAGAAACTCAAAAGTTTTGGGTGAGTTGTTTTTACTATTCTGTTCCTTTATTATCCAGGATGAAATGGAGAGATCCAAGACAAAAGTTGTAAATTTTGGACTTTTTGAGGCCTCAAAGGACACCTTGTCTTCCCACTCAATGAAAGATTTTTTTTGCCAAATAATTTTTTTCAGACCATCACAAATATTACAGAGGTTACCTTATTTATGGTCATGTTGTTACAATTCAAGGTGGTTGTTCAGTTACTCTCTGTCAAAGTCTAGCAAAATGACAACCCTGAAGCAGCTGGTAGACATAGAAGCAGAGGAAGAGAGAAGAAACTATTTTTAAGTCTTGGTGTAAAAACAGGAAGTGTTTGACATTCTGCCCTGGTATCTGTATAGTGTCCATAGCTGTTATTTTAATTTTGGACATTTTGGTTCAATGAATATGAAAAAGAGGGAGGGAAGGAGGGAAGGAGGGAAAGGAGAAAAATACTCTAAGCAGAGTATCTTAAAGTAGCAGGAAAGTACCCCACAAATGCCAGAAAAACCTGTTTCAATCGCAACATATTAAAATGCATAAGATGATGCCCACTTCTGCAGTTGATACTGGGTCTTGTCCTGAGCACACAGACACAGATTTTACCTAATGTGTGACCTACAAACTTTCAAACAACATGAACTAACTAATGCCAGCAACACATTGATGAAGGAAGAGGGGGGTTTACATCTTGTTCATGATTAGCTGCTTTGAAAACCTTCAGTAGTTTTGGTTTTATCTCTACAACACTGAAATGAGTAATAGCTTTGTCATTGCCATTAGTAATAAGAGAGGGGGAGAATGATTATTCCACAATTCTGAACTTGGGCAAAGCCCATGTGTAATAATAGGTACATTGAACAGGATGGAAAGAGGACGATCTGAAAGCTGTAAATTATTGAGTGCTATCTAATCCGGCACAATTGCTTTTCATTAGAAGCACTTCCTGGAAACTCAGGCATTTGTGACCTACTTCAGAAAGGCCTTCATTTAAAAGACATGAGAGTTGAGATACTAAAGATAAGGCATTCAAAGGAGGTTGCATCGTTTTGTCCTCTGTATAAGTTACTCTGTGAAAGCAAAACTCATGCAGTGTCATGAGCTGAGTCTTCATTTTGAAGTAAAAAACTTTTCCCACATTATTCTATGTTAGCCTTTTATATGTGCTATCATGATGTTTCTCATAAATATTATTTATTAGATAAGTTTCTCCCCGATGCTCTCCTAAAGAGGCCAGCACACTCAGCAGGAGCCCAGTAAATTCAGTTGCTGTTTGCTAGAACCCCACATATACATCATCACTGTTTTATCAGAAATTCACATTTTCATGTAGGATAGCAAAGGCATGAACCTGAGTTTCAATGCTATGTTCAGGTTTCCTTCCACACTCATTAAATTTGCACAAAGGAAACAGTGGTGTTCAGGCTTATGCAATTCTGTGTTACCACAGACACAATACAGTTACTAAGATTTAAGGTAATGTTATTGAGAAACATGTAACACCAACTGATTTAAAATAGGATATGAAGGTGATAGGATATGAAGGCTTTAATGTATTTTTAAAATGCAGTTCTTAGCCTTTTCTCTATGAAGAAAGACAATGAAAATATAAATTATTCCCCCAGGGAGAGATATAAACAAAGACATTGGACTAGAGTATTAATTACAATGGTAACATTAAAAGATAATTAGTGTTTATAAATCAAGGGTGAGGTTTCATGACTGGCTGTGCCCGGCCTGTGAGCAAGTCTGGCAACCTTCTGTTGGGCTGCTCTAGGGCTGTTCAGCCTGGAGAAGAGAAAGTTGTGTGGAGACCTCATAGCAACATTCCAGTATCTGAAGGGGGAAAGCAGAGAGGGACCCTTCATTGGGATCTGTAGTGACAGGACAAGGAGTAAGGGGTACAAACTGAAAGAGGAGGAATTTAGGTTAGAAATTAGGAAGAAATTTTTTACTGTGAGGGTGGTGGTGTGCTGGAACAGGTTGCCTGGGGAGGTTGTGCATGTCCCAACTCTGGAAGTGTTCAAAGCCAGGTTGGATAAGGCCTTGAACAACCTGGTCTAGTGGGAGGTGTCCCTGCCCTTGGCAAGGGGCTTGGGACTTGATGATCTTTACGGTCCATTCCAACCCCTTAACATTTTATGTTTCTATAAAATCCCTTTCGGGCTGCCAGTCTTCTCCATGTACCATGATTCTGATGTGCTTATTCTGAATGTCTTTCAGAACATCAAGATCATAAAGTCCAAAACACTGTGTTTGCCTTCCAAAAGATAGCAGTGGATTTCTGGGGTCTTTTTTGTGTTTTCCAAGGCAGTTAGGGTTTTTTTTTTTCAGTTGGTTGGTTGGCTTTGTTGCTTTGGTTTTGATTTCCAGTGCTGGTTTTTTTGTTTTTTGAAAGAGGTTTGTTAAAAAGAAGCTAGAAGATGCTGCTAAGAATGTGATAGGGACAACAGTGCAGAACTGAGTGCTGAAATCTTGCTATTGGTTCCTTATTTGTCATCTATTAGGTAAGCCTTGGAAAAGGTTAAAGGGAAGCTTGTGTGATTAAGTAGCAAAATTGGGCTCTTTGTTATAGACACAGGATATTCTGAGAAGATGAAGTTGTATCCAGGCAAGGGAAATACATTGTAATATGCATTCTAGCAAATCGAATACAAAAACTTCAGTCAAAAAGGAACTTTAAGGGAGACTTTAAAAGCCAAGAACAAAAAGCAAATACTGAAATACTCAAAACCAAATCTAAATTATTATAGCAAAATAGGAAGGTTAGGAAGGTGCAAAATGCCCTCTAGACAGTCCAGAAAGGAAATTCCATATCCGTGTGTGATGTACTAGTTTCCTTCTTTTGAAAAGGATATATAAAACCAGTGAAAGTGCAATAAAGATGAGAATTGTGCAAAACATCTTCTCCAAGAGGAACAACTAAGTAGCAGTAGTAGCCCTCAGATTCAAAAAGAGAAAACTTGAGTGAGATATGATAGATCTCTACAAAATCATGAGTGGTCTAAAGGAGGATTTAACTCTTATTGCCTACTCCCATGTATGAAGTAAGAACCATCATACAAAGGCTGTGAGATCCAGGGTTGGAGTAAACAAAAGGGGATGGTTCTTCATGGGACAAAGATATGCAGCTGTTCATATCTGAGGAAAGAGTTCATATGGGCACAAAGACAGACTGGAGAAGTAGTAGGAGCAAGGATCCTTTGAAGGCCGTTGAACAATAAAACTGCATCAGGTCCCCAGAAGTTCTTGCCACTCAAAAAAAGTTGGACATGGCAAAGGATCTAAAGAGGGAAGAATCACGCATTCTTGTCCTGTCCTTATTTACCTTCTATCATCCATATAAGGACACTTAGGGAGAAGGAAGACCAAGTAAAAGGGACATTTGCTCTCAGCTAGTACAGAAATTCCTGTGATTGCTCCTGCCTCCCATGCTTGCAAAGTCAGATGAATGTACTCCAGATAGACAAAGAATTTTTAGTTTTAATTTTTGATTTTACCACACTAGGTAAGGTGTCTGTTCTTAAATACATAAGATGCAGAGATCTGCTTAGCTTTCTTTCTTGTGATTCTTTATTGAAAAATGAGTTGACCCTTCTTCCATTTTCAAGCAGTTCATGGTGTCATGGGGTCTTAAACAAACACTGATCCCTATTTCTTCCTAAGTACTTTCCTCATGTTTTCTTGTCAGGCTTTTGGAGGGATTGGGGTGGGGAGTGGGTGTGGTGCATTGTTTTTGGATTTCTCAGGAGACCAATTTTCCATTTCCAAATTTTCCACTTCTACTTGAGACATAATATTTCATCCAGTATCTTTTTTACACATAAACCAGTCTAGTGTTGTAGGTTTCCTAGCAGTTAAGCCCTAAAGATCCTAACAGCGTAGTTCAAGTGGTATGCTTGTTTGAATATGTTCCTCCAGATGCAGAACCATCTGTACAAAATAATAAGGTTGTAGACTGTGAGATAACTCTCTGCCATTATATATTTTAAATATAAGTTATACACAAAATCCTGTGTATTAAAGACATTTTTCTCACAGGTTGTCTGAACAGAAAATACCAGCTGCTCAAACAGTGTCAGTCAGGACATGTGTTTTTTTAGGTTAGATTTGTCAACAGCCCATAAAATTTAATTCCTAACCCTGATGAACTATATGGTGGAAAAGCACCAGTGAGTTAACTTTGTACACGTGTGTAGGCAGAGTACTGTCAATGTACTTTAGGAAACCCTGCAAGTAGGTCATGAAGAATATGACATGACTATAGACGCAAATAAATGGAAAGAGCTTAAAATTTTTTAAAATTATTCCAACTTCACACAGTAGTTCAGGGGTTTTTCTTTCCTTTTCTCTTGTGTGTGTGCATATATGCATATTTCATCAGTACTGGAGGAAATTTTTGAAAACCGAACACTGCAAGTTGTCAATAAAATAACATGTATTTTCCAGGAAAAAAAAGAAAACATGCAGAGCATTAAATGAGGGTGCCCTCCCTTTCCTTCTATAGTGCTAAAGCCCTCCACCTTACTAAGAATGTCAGTTTTGCCACAAAGGCAATGACAGTATAAACTAGGTAGAGTCAGTAAAAGCCTATGCATGCAGTTAGTTGACATCAGCAAGAGCTATCATGCTCAAAATATGTGAAATAACATGTATAAGATTGCACAAACATCTTGTAGGGAGAAAATTTTTACTTAAATCCAGTACTGACACAGACACTAAGATTGCTGTCTTCAGAGCTATAAAAATGCACTCATATGGTTATGCTGAGCATGTGGTTGCTCAGGGAAGATGTTTCTTAAAGACTGTCAGGAAAGGGAAAACACAACCAGGACTGCTTTCGTATTTCCATGTTTAGTGGTTTACAGCAGTGGAATTCAGGGCCTGCGATCTATTATAGTGGGAGTGAATATGTAAGTCATGGCATCATCTGGTTTAAAGGCCCATAGCTGTTGTTCTTTTCCATCTAGGATCAGACAAAGCGGCATGAGGCTCCACATAATTAAGAGCAACTATCCCACAGCGGCAAGGAAAGCAGAAAAGATTTCATTGGGAAGGAGGACTGACTACAGTACTTTAAAGACATGATTGTAAACAGAAGAAGCAAACCAGAGAATGTTTAACAGGAAAATAGCACTCTGACCCTCCCTGGATTAAATGCTATCAATCAAGTTTAAATTTAGGTCCTACATGGTCCCACATGAAAAGAAGGCAGTACAGGCAAGGAAAGCTTAACGCCTGAGAATATTTGTATTGCGTGGCAAGGAAAACAAGCCTAAAGTCAACAAAGAGCAGCCTGTAAAAACAAATAGTCCTGATGAGAACAGCACTGCCACCCAAAAGCTCATTAGCAGCCAAAAACAGAAGAATTGTCTCTCTGCTCTTTCTTTGCTGGCTGCCCCCAGCCCAACGCTGCCGCAGCGCTTCTGACTCAGCTGCTGCCTCCCTCCTGGCGTAACCCCTGAGCACTTGCCAGCACCCACACAATGCATGCCCTCAGCATGAAGAGTGTTTCCCCAGGGTGGGCTGGGCTGGTCTATGGTGGGAGGCAGGAGTGGAAAAAGGGCAGGAAATATCTGAGGAGTTTTTCCAAATAATAATAATGTATACATACACATAGAGTAATTGTCTTTATCTGTTATAAGATAAACCAGTAGAGGGAAATTTTGGGTGTAAAATGATGAGAAGAAACACTGCCATGCCCACCAGCAAGCACATGGGATTTCAGAAATCATGTGTATTCCAAACCCAACGTCCCATCTGTCATCGCCTATTCACTGCTGGTGGAGTCACAGCTGTAGGGCAATGAGACGCTCCATTTCCTCCTGGTGCATGGGAAAGCACCACCATGCATTTGGACAGAGCTGAAATGTCTGGTGATCAGTAAAGAACACCAAACACATTTTTTAACCTTGAGAGCCAAGATGCAATTTTAACAAACTTGCATTTAGGTACCTGAAAAAAGCAGTTGGATAATATCAGAGCCCATTTACAGCACTCTGAGATTTTTTTGTGACTGTAGGTTTTACACCCACAAGATTCTGTTCTGTAGATTAAGTTAATCTTAATATGTGGTAGAGTCTAAGGTCTCCAAGGAGACAAAATTGTATGTAGCCCCTTTCAGACTTCCCATCCTGCTGCACTCTTTGACTCCTTTCCTCTTCCAAACCTGCAGATGCACACCAAGCAGCCAACACCTGGGCAGTGCCCTGGTGCCCTAACTACTGGTGTATTTGTGTACATGACCACACACAGTCTGTTTATGAGCTTTATGGGTTTGTCTTTTTGTCTTCGTGCAGTTTATGTATTTGTCTGTATATTTGTGGAAACTGAGGTTAGTAGATGCATTGCCTACACCAAATGCATTGGCCTAGTCACTATCTATTGCCCCATGATAAAAACCACTGGATTGTGTATAACTTGGAATATGTGGCAGAGCTAAATCTGTGCAGGAGGGTTCAGACATGTGGCTTTCAAAATCAGTGGCAAAATTCCAGTCAATTCAGCAGAAAAATCCTTGCTCCAAGGCTGATTCTTCAGTTCCTTACCTGTTACCATTCTCTCAGGATGCCATGGGAAGATGAAGTTCAAGACTAAAAATACTGTGTTTAAAGCCCCTGTATTTGTATAAGACACTAATACACAGCTTTGAATTGGCTTAATTTTCTGATGTATGAATCATTTTTTGTCCAATTACATGCACACAGAATAGAAAGGATATCCATCAAAGTAGAGGACCCATACACCATATACATGCATTTAGAAATAAATTTGAACACTGCATTTAAGAAAAAGCAGCTCAGAGTAGAATCTAACCTCTTTGAAAACACATTTAAAATGAAACAGTGAGAACATACTTCAATCTTCTATATTCAGTTTTCATTTTTTAAAAGACATTGAGCTACAGCAGTAAAATTACGATTATGCATGTATTTTTCTGACAAAAATAGGAATGCCTGATTTCCAAGAATTTTTAATTATAAACATATATCTATCACTTCAGATCTTTGATTTCATAAATTTCTAATCTCAAACTGGATTTTCTTAAGAGTAACTTTACCCTGTATATTCTGCAGTTAAACATGTTTCTTCCTCACTCTTTTCATGTCCTTTTGCGTTTTTGGTATTGCCCTCATTTGCAATGGGAACTGTAGTATAATTGCATTTTCTTTTGCAAGCAGAAGGGGGAAATTCAAAACTATTATGTTTCTTATATTGAGATGACTTTTAATACATAAGAAAGAAAAATCCTAAATCTACAATTATTAATTAATTTGTTCATGAAACAACCTGCCTCACAATATTTGCATACTCTTGCATCAGGTTTAGAACCACATTTCTATGAAAATGAATTTGAAGGTCTTCCACTAGAAAACATTACGATAATAAACATAAAATATGAAACTAACAGGGAAGAAAGTTTGAAGTTTCCCTATTTTGCTGTGAAGAATGTGGGAAAATCACAGACACATCTAAACTGACATATTCTTTTTCAGAGATATTTAAAATAAAGTCCTCTTTGAATCCCTTGAGAAATACCCTTGTCCTTGTTTAGTGGAAAGAATGCTGGCAAAAGCCTTTGAAAAGTCATACAAATTGCAAAATATCTATAGGTAAAAAAATTGTGAGTCCCAATAAATACCCTCCTTTCCAGCTCTGCAGCATAATAGGTATTTACTTTCAGAAAAGTGCTCTTCTGACTTGGTAAATATGAGCACGAGGAGGAAAGAAAAAAGTTCTATCTACAGTCTGAGTTTTCTTCAGCTTATGCAAGTGTTCATCCTTGATTTCTCAATAGAGACTGTGAGCAAACATGCTGGTTGATCTCCATGCTGGTGGCAAAAAAGGTGACAAATGCAGAAAAGCATCTCCATTTTTTCAGGATTGTGACCAAGCTCTGAGTGTCCCAGGTTGGTAGCAGGCACTGGAAGGTACGGTGTGGAACTGAGGAAGCACCCCCCATGTTCTCTGGTTGAGTGATATTGCAGGGTGCTCCCAAGACAGCTTTACTTTTCTCTCTGCCTGAAGACCTGAATGGAAACAGAGAAAAAAAATAAAAGGCAAAAGCCCCAGAAAACTGGTGGCAGGAATTCAGGATCTCACACTCTTTTACTTATGTTGACCAGCCTTCAGCCAGGCCTGTCAATAGAAGCATTTGAAGATCTGTATGGGTGGAGGTATGCCTCCATGGGGTGTCTGAGACCAGCTGCAGGAGCTGAGCGGGTGGGTCTTGACCTCCCTCTCCATCCTTCTCCCAAGGGCCTGACCAAGGCTGCCTGACTGTCCTTAGGAGCTGGGTGGCTTCGGGAGCGTTTCTGGTATTAAACCCTTGCCACAGGTCAGTTGCTTCCCCAGTTGTACTTCCTCTAAAAATACCCATGTCTTATGACTTCTGTAGACACATAACTTCATGTCTCCCTTACTCCTTCCCAAGAGGAATGAAGAATGTTGAGCTGCTGGCAGCTAAATTGTATTTAAAAACATTTTTATTTTCTGAATCATATTCAGTGTGATGCTTGTTTTAATTATATTTTATGCCAAGTGCTGTAAGATACATGCATGGAAGCCTGTCTTTAAAAGTCCTTATTTATTTTCCTTGAGTCAATTCCTGCTCCTTTCCTGAGGTGCACAAAAGCTGGGATATATGTTCTCCAAAGCCCAGCCATGGAACCCAGACACCACATGATGCAAAGAGCCACTTTGTACCACTTCTGTGTGGGATCGCCTGTGCTGTGGCACAGGGGGATGCTGCCTCCCTGATGGTTGTTCCAGAGGGCCCAAAATTGCCATGATTGCCTGGGAAAATCAGCTACTGTGCCTTCTGGAAATGTAAGCGGGCACTCCAAAAAACTGCACTCTCTTAGGGCAGTTGTGGGGTGAAAGACAAACATCTCACCAGGCAAACACACTGGGAACACCAGGCAAGCCCTAACAAGCTGCTCCTGTGCGGGAGGCAGAGCTCAGCCCTGAGCACAGGTCCCGGCGGAGGTGCCCTGACCTGGCTGTGCCCCTTGCCGGGGCTCGGAGCCCCTCAGGGCACCTGTGGGATGAGGGAATGTCACCTGCTCCTGGCAAAGAGCTGGCTCAGCAGCGGGGGATCAAACAGCGACGGCAGGCGTGGGCCTGCCCATCAAAGGAGCCTTTTGAGGCCGATAAAGAAAGGCTTGGCGTTCTGTTCCTGGCTGGATGCTGCGGCCGAGGCTGAGAACGGGCTGTGTGCCGCGGGGGCTGGAGCGCGGCCAGGGGAGGCGGTCCCGGCAGCTTTCACAGGACCTGCGCTGCCGCCGGCCCCCGGCGCTGCTCCCGCCGCCCGGCCGCGCACCCGCGCTGCCCGCGGAGCCGTCCCGGCTCAGCGCTGCCCAGCCAGCTGTCTCCTGACGGGAGAAGATAATCTGGGATCAAGGACAGGAAACTGGATCCGCACACACAGCCGAGATGAGAAACTCATGTTTTGTGGCAACCCCCCTCAAAGTGCTCCACCTCCCTCTCCTACCTCCAAGCAATGAGAAATGAAAATAAAAGGAATGGAATAAAAGTAGGTACACATCACTATTTTTTCCTAACCATTGTGTGGTGGAAAAAAAAAAAAAAAAAAAAAAGGAAAAGAAAGGAAAGGAAAGCATCAAATCACATTTTGTTTTCTGGCATCAGCATGCTCTCCTGCTCCCATTCCTGTGACAGCTCCTGTGCCTTCACCACAGACATGTGATGAGAATACCTAGGGTTTTTTGGAGAGGCGTCCCATATAGAAAGCCACTGGCAAACACCAAGCAAGGTAGGGCAGCAACCCTTTATGGCTGCAAGCCCTTTGCTCCTGCCCCTTGCACATCTGTGTTTCAACACTCCAGTGGTCCCTCATACTGCTACTGCAGCCCGCGCTGCCTGGAAATGTTTCGAGTGACTGAATGTGTTGCTTAGAAGAAGAAAATGTCCTTTGATACGTTTCTCGAAAAGAGGTAATTAAAGAAAAGCAGCCCACAAGCTTTCTGAACTGGCTGTCCTTCTGGAAAGCAGCTCCCAGTCAGCCCCGCACAGAGCAGTGGCCAACTGCTGGGAATGAGTGGAACCATCTGGTTCTGCTGCCCTCCGTCCCCATTGCCCTGGAGGGGTATTTAGCAGTGATGTGTTTGCTACACCACACCATTGCCTTAGCAACACAACCAAAGTGTTTGTCAGCATGCGAGCAACATGAATGATGGCGCCTTGTCCGAAGAGTCTGGGTTGCATGTGTGGCTCTTCTTCACAAAAGCCAGTCTCACCACTTGCCTCACAAAAGAGCCTGAGCGGGAAACTGGGAGCTGGGAGGGAAACTTTACTGGGAGTCAAAAGCATATTTTTCTTCTAATTGTGTAGGAACTGCCTTGGCCTTTTGGAATCAGTGGCGTCTGAACTAATAAATAGTACCCATCTAAAGCTGATGAGAAATAGCTACATTTTAACAAGTGTCTGCTATTTTTAAGCAGTAACAGATCTACTGCAGAAGTTCTGGAGGCCTGCTATGACCTGCCACCGGACGGCATCAGCCTTCTGAGAGCCTGTTTCCTTCAGCATTTACTGAATTAGGTCTAAGGAAACTGCTTATACCTCCCTATTGTACTGCTGTCAGTAGATTCAAATGAAAATCTATTCACTGAAATCCTTTTTCTCATCAGCCATTTCCCCCCAGATCAGATCAGATCAGATGTCAATACAGTCTTTATTGGGAAGGAGCAGGGTCATGCCTGAACAATGTTGTGTTCTTTTAATGAACAACACAGCTTACTTTTCATGTTCTCAGGAAAAAAAAAAAAAAAATCCTTACTGCTATTCCTCATTACACTTTCCTCTTTTTCTCTCCTTTTCCTGCTCTGGTTCATGTCAAAGTGCATGTTTTCCCATGACCAATTCTTCTCCATGCACCTCTCTTCAACTAACAGGGCAATTACTTTCCATAAAAGAGATTGCAGAAAAACTGTTCACCAAAAAGGGACAATTACCTGAAAGAAAAATGGCACAATGGATGAACTCTGCAAAAATTCATTCCCTCTGCAAGGCATATCACAGTCCTTCCTCATTCAGGTAACAAATCGAAAGCTGACAGATCTAGAGGAAGAAAATAAAAGTTGATAAAAAATTGATCAAATGGAAAGATAAAAAACGTGGGTTTGCACTTTCGACCTAATCCAGGGGACTCCTAAACTTAGAGAAACTTTATATCTTGAAAACAGGCAGCCAATTTCCAAGTGACTTCTAACCATGCTCAAGGTGTAGACATTTAGATCCTCAGAGATGTTCAATCAAAAAAATTTATTAGAAAAGTCTCAAATATCTGCTATGAACAAACTACTTTAAGACAGCATCACTGATTTTCAGGGTTTGTTTTCTTTGGTTTGGTTTGTATCAATCCCTTTAAATAATAACTTCCCTATTAGATTTTGCAGCTAGACAGAGGAGGACCTGAGCTTAGCTTTTTCCTTTCAAATCCCCACATCCTACGAGGCTGTTCTGACTGCCAGACTGTATTTTAGCGTGAAAGGGGCTGTTTCTGCCTTTATGTTGGTGCTGGATTCAAAAGGCAGGAAAAAAACAAAGAACAATTGGGGAACAGCTGCTGGTTGCTGCTTCAAAAATTATATTTTATGGAATGGATCTTACAAGGCAGGTCCTCTCTCCTCTAGTTACAGTTGCAGGCAAGGTTAGCATGCTAACTTTAGGTTGATCCTTTCTTTGGGTGCCACAGGGTGGGGAAGCCAAGGTACTACTCAAGTGTCTTGCTCCAAGGCTAATGCTGAATATGTACAGCACAGGGAGTCTGAGGCACCACACAGGGATTCTGAAATTCCTCTGTGTTGCAGAAAATATTGGCATTGTGAGGCTCAGATTTTTGTGTACGTAAGGACAGGACTCAGTTACAATGACCTAACCCAAAGGGCAGTTTAATATCTCCTGTGAGGATGGGTGACCCACCGGCATTGCCTGGTGTACTCTGTGGTTTTGTCATTCAGCCATGGAGCCTGCTTCCCTTACCTTCCTGACTGATACAGCCTTGTGGTTCCCACTGAAGGCACTGAAAACCAGAAATTTTGTGCATAAACACCTTTTCTGCAAAGAGCTTTGGGCTTCTGTGAGTCCTCTAAACACTCCTCCAGAAGTTTCTAGTGTCCCTGTAAACTCCCTATAGCAGAGCAGAGAGCTGAGCTGAATGCAGAGGGAGAGATGTCAGAAGAAGAGACTGTCATTAGTATTTTTCTGCAGCCATCAGAGTGCAACATGGGATGTTCCCCATACTGTCCACACTAACATCTGTGTATATGAAACAGAAAGAGTTGCAACCACAGAGGGATGAATGTTTTATGTGGTGTACTTCTGTTTGGAGTATGCTGTTCTGGATGACTTCAGTGCATTTTCACAAGCAAATTATGTTCTTCTGTTTGTATTAAAACATTAGTTCTTCTTTTTTAAGTTTTAAGCCACAGTTTTAAAGATCTATGAGAAAGACCTTGCCCCCTGCAGATGTGTATCAATCTACAAAAGCTGTAACATGACTTGCAATGCCAGTAGGGCTGGTGTAGATTCTTTGATGCTTAAGCATGAGAATTTAAGAAGTGTATTTAATGTTCTCCCATGTGGTCTGGTAGAAATAATGTCAAAAGAGGCATTGAAAATGGGGTTTCAGTAAACACAAGTACAAAAGGACAAGTTTTTAGGACCACCAGATTATATAAACATATCTCAAAAACAGAGACCTGCTACTGTTAGAAAGTACTATAGAAATATTGAAGGGAACTGTTGAAGGAAGGAAGAGCTGAGTATCTTGAATTGATGAGATTGACATAGGATGAAACAGGAAGAGTAACACAAAGTTTTTTGAGGCATCCAATTTATTTAGGCTGAAAAATAAAGTGCTGTCAAGGTGTGGAGAAAGAGTACAATTCCAAAAATGTTTTAACCTTCAAATCTAGGCTATCTAGAGGTTAGAAAGCAACTGGAAGTTTTCCATCATTATCTTTTAATTGAAAAATGGAATGATAAGTACAAAGCTGCACATAAAAAGTATATTATCCTAAAAATGTGACATTTTTTAAAGCAAAAACAAGGTAAAAACCCCAAGCTTTGTGATGGTTGGAACAACAATATTTGCTAATCAATACTTGAATATTTTTAATGCAAAAGTGCTATTTCACAGGAATAATGTTTTCTTTAAATTTTAAAGTTTTAAAATTTGGTGAATGCACTGCCAAGTTGCCACTAGATTCTATTAGACCTTGTGTAAAGTTCTAGGCCATATAGAAGGAGGTGACAATAACGAAAATGACATCATATTCTATTTCTCAGTCATGCTTTTAGCAGTATTTTTCAGTGGTGTATGTAAACTGACTACATCTGCATTTCTTGCTTTATTCAAGTGTTATTTCCACAGACAAGGTGAAAATTAATATCATACATTTGGATGAGTTGGCATGTGCTTTAGGAGCTTTTCTTCTGTGAGTTAAGCATTTTAAGAGAAGAACCAGATGATTAAAGGTTAATATAATTTTGTTTTCTGTGTGCGAAGGATGACTAGGGCTGACACTAGCCATGATCACCATGAGAAAGATAAAGAAGCACCTTGCACACTCTCTCAAGGGAAAGACAAGGAGAAGTAAAGCCTTAACTAGGAATGGAAATGCTGCCTGGATTTTCAGCTTCTCTGTGTACTTTATTTTTTTGAACAAAGTTATTTTCTCAGTAAAATTTTCAATCACCAATTGAAAAATCACCAATTTCAAGACACCAGTTCTGCTCTTTGTATCTCAGTTTTGACCTTCAGAAACTACAAACTATTTTAAAATATAGTAGAAAATCCTGTCTTAATATCCTTTTCTTAAAATATAATAAAAAATCTTTATCTGAATTTCTGATACTTTTTCTGAAATGTTACCAAGTTTCATCTCTGTAAAAATTCTTCTTGGTCACATCATAATTACTTCCTGCATCAGCTACTGTAACTCTCATTTTAATGGACTCCTGAAGCCATACTCACTGAACTTCAAAGTGCCTGGAAAACTGCAATCAGACCACATAGAGTTTGCTAAGAAGCTTCATCTCCCTTAACTTTATTCACTTACTATCTCTCTGCCCACAGAACTCAAATCAACTTCTAATTCTTTTAATTCACTTTTGCCTCACTCTGTATTCAGCCCTTGGCCTGAGCACAATTCAGTTCTCTTCTTCCAAATTTTGCCTTTATTATCATTCATACAGATCAATTTGTATGAAATCCCTACAAGCTAAAGTTAAGAAAGTGGAACTTTTCAAGAGTTTGCTGTGAATTTTCCCAGCCAAAGAGGCAGAAGTTAGCATTTGGCCTTTGAAGAATGACTTCCATCTTGAAAAGGCAGCTACCAAAATAGCCTACCTTTTTTAATTATTTTCTGAATTTTCTGTAAGTCCTAGGAGAAAAAAAAAAAAGAAAATCAGATAAAGATATCTGTTTGAATTCAAGCACTCCTGTGCCTATGTTTTCCCCTTTCTTTTACTGGGCCATTACCTTGTAGAAGCATAGGAATTAGATCTTATTTTCATCTTCCTTTTATTTCTTCCTTTTATTTTAATACTCACAAGCTTCTTAGACATCAGTATGCTTAGTTTAGGGTTGTCTCAAAAGTGCTGTCCACTTTTTGTGCTTCCAGAAGAAAGTCCTATCTTATCAAAATTGCACTACTCTTTTTCCAGATGTTAGTAAACCTGTATACAATCAAATTTGTCTTTTGTTTTCCATATGCTGTCTTAACTCTCTCATTTGTATCACACCTATTTTTGCACAATAATTACTGTCTCAGCTTCTAATCCATGGCATAATGAAGGCTGCCATAATCAATCAAATAATGTTATTTTTAACTAGTAAGCATCTATAATCAAGAGATTGATTTCTGGGTGAACCACTTAATAGTGGGCTCTTATGTCTGCCAGTGTTCATGAAATTACAGCACTAAATTCTTATTCTTGGTTTCATTGCTCCAGCACATCAACCATATGTGGTTGGAAAACTTTAAAATTAAACATCAGAAGAGTAAAGGAAAGAAAGTTTCCTTTTGCCCCTCAAGAAAACACATTGTTTAATCCTTTCAAATACAAATGGAATGCACATACTAATCCACTAGGATGTGCTTAATTTCTTAAAGATGTTTTTTCATGTGATGAAGTATCATCTGACCCAATAAACCAACTCTACAGTGGGTTTGAAGGTTCACAAAACATAAGCATTGCCCAACAAACTTCCCACTTCCTTTTCTTTTGGTTTTCTGTATGAAAGAATCCCTTTCAGAGGAAATGTTAGAATGACATTTTCTGATATCCAGACAATATAAGACCAGACCACAGAATTAAAGTATTTTCTTTGTCTTAAGATAGCTTTCTTCTCTGAGTATGAATAAACCTTTGGATCAGATAAATTGCTTCCTTTGAGTTATAGTAAAAGAGAAGTGGTTAAGCATACAGTTTACTGGTATTAAGTGAGAAACATTTTCATCTGATCACTCTTTAAACTTTATATTGATTAAAACAAATTCCAAAATTTAGTGCTTATAAGGAAGGTCACAATGTGTTTGGAGTTTTGTGCAAAATGTCAAATGAACTAAGAAAATGTCCTTTTATGTAGGCAGTGCAAATACTGTAATTTAAAAATAAAAAATCTAAAAATACACTATATTAAATTTTATGTAGAAAACAGAAAATTGTTCAAGTGACAAGAAGAAAAGGTTAAAATACACTTGTCACTACTCTCTCCTGGATGGTTCCACTCTCTTACAGCTTCAATCAGGGATGGCTGTGATTTGAGGCAATAACATCTACATTTTAATGTACTGGGACTGGACAAACAGCCCTTTCCTAACAATGTGGACAAGTGAAATTGCTTTGATGCATTCACTGTCATGTCACTCTTGTGTTATCAACCACGGAAATAATGAATACTCAAATGAATCTCACCACTTGCTTAGCATTTTTTTTTTTTTTTAATTGGACAAAGGTGCATCCCTGAGGAAAATGCCCAGGAGGTACTGGCTTGGGGAGACCAAAGGGATCCCAACATTTTAGAATTTTTCATTTATAAAAAAACTTATTTAATATAATTCACTCTCAAAACACAGGACCTAATTTATAATACCATCATACTTGTGTTTCAATCAGTTTGTGCCTGATTTAAATAGATAACAAGAAAGCAAGTGATCAAGGTATCTGAACCCAAAAAACATTTTTGAGATCTACATGGTGAGGCAACCTTTCTACTAATTTGTGCTACTCTGTATCATCAAACGTACTTTTATGCTGCCATCAACCTAAAAATCATATCATGTTAAAAATTACCTATAGAACTATATATCAGATCACATCACTTATTAATCATGACCCATATTGACCAATTTTTTGTTAAAAAATAAACGTCCGTTATTAGGAGCTTAGCCTCTGTCTGGAAGACTGTCTTTGACCATGGCCCTGTGCAAAACCCCACAGAAAATAAAAGAACCACCCCAGTGACAAGAACTGGGGTTACTTTTCTTCTTGTCACAGTGCTTTGTACGCAGGAAAATAGGGGGCTTTTAATAAAGCAGGAACTCCAGAACAGTAACAAGTATCCTACATTAAGTGTCTAAGTAGACCTAAAAAGGATAAAAAAAATCATAAGGCAGCCAGCGTTTGGGGGAATTTAGCCTTTATTTCACCTCCTTGCTTCCTCATCAGCCCTGGGAAGGAGAGGTGTGGGGCTGGGTGGGACTCCCAAAGGTCTCTCCTTCTCCCACCCTTACCCACACAACAAGAAAAGACAACTTGAATGGTCAGAAGCATAATGGCTACAATTGCCTTCCCTCAGGAAAAGCCTCTTGTCATCTCCTGCCTCTCTGCCTGTGCCTGGTTTGTTCTTCCTCTGGAGGCAGAAATAAAAGAGATGAACCATAACAAAGGGTTCTTCTTGGCCATCTTAGAACTGTTTTAGGTTTAAATCAAGAGTAAGACACCTCAGTTCCTCAGGAAAACTTATGTGCTTGGGTTTTTGGCAAAAGCTTCCATATGAGTAAGAGGTGCCTGCTCCAGCAGGGCTGACTGGGTCACATGCTATTGGTTTTCTGTGTTCATGAGGACCAAATGTTGCTTTAAAAGTGGCAGAGGAATGAACAGCATTTAAAATAAGCCAACTTAAAGCTTGGGCTTTTGCTGAGCTTTTATAATCTGTTATTTGCTGAAAATATCTCTGTGTGTGAGATCTTTTCCCCTAAGAACATATGTCCTTCCTGCTTGTTCAGACGCTGATCCTAATCTCAATTTTTTGATGTCATAATCTGTAGTATGGGAATGCAGAGAAATGCCTTCAAAAAAAACCCCAGTGCTAATTGAGAGATGGTGCCTTCTGGGGATTTTCTGTGTGCAATAGTTTCAGGAATGATTGAAAGAAAGCATATTAATCAATTTTGCAGATGATTTACAGTGGAAAAAGATCATAAACCACTTAAAGTCTGGGGATAATACAGAACACAGTTTTCATAAAACAAAGGAAAAATCTAACATCACTTGGAACATACTGGTCATTCAGTTCACTTCCCACAGCTACTCAGCAAACATTTTTGAAAACATTTTGAAAACCAATACACATGAGAGAATGAATCAATGATGATTAAGAAATACACTCATGCCTTAGCTATTGGAAGCACCAGGAAGAAACAGAAGTATTTTCAGTATCCAATCTTACTCTCCTAAACTCCAGAAAGGATAATACTAGTCTTTAGCAAAATTAGTGCTGTGGTATCATGTTGTTATTCTAGCAAACAGGATGTAATAACAATCTGATATCCTGTTCAAACACATTGTATTGTAAGTGCCACTGATGGTAACAATGAACATCTGTAGAGTACCTTTTAATATCAACCCCCATAGCAAGATTTAGTCTTCACCCTCAGAGAAGAGGATTTTTTTCTAACAAACTCAGAGCAGTTTTTCCTTATACTCACTAGCAATTCCAGCTATGTATACAAATCTCCGTGTGGCTGCAGAAAGGGAATTGCCCTGTGTATGTTGCAAAGATCAGTAATTTGAAGCTTCCAGCAAGTTACATCAAACATCATGGATCTTCATCAACATATAGATATTAAATACACTTGCTAATTTTGCTTGTAATCCATGAATTGCTTTAGATAGTATTAGCAATATCTTGTCAGAATGCTTAGAGTTGGAAGAGTCCAGGTTTAAGTGAGCACAGCAACAGGATTGGTAAAACATGTTTTGAGAAACCATCTCAGGCCTCCAGACAAGTCCATCTGAATATTTTTATATTGCCTTTGATTTACAAAACATATAATCTTTAATATAGCTTTTTTTTACAGTTTAATATTTTTATGCCATTATCTCATTATGGTTTTTTTCTTCTGATAGCTCACATTTCAGAAATTCATAAAGCATGGCTCCTGTAATTGCTGTGATTTGACTGTGGAAAATAGAAAACGTGCAATACACAGTATGCTTTACCCTGGTCTTTTGATTAGTAGTCTTATCATATGGGGGGATGAATAGATGAATGAGACTCAAATGATCTCATCCTATTACGGGGTCTCTGGTCAAGCTATTTTACATTTTTGCTTTAGTGTCCTGATTTGTAAAAATAGAATTAAAAACCTATTTGCATTAAACAGATATTATATGGGAATTAATTGATAATGTCCGTACACTGCTTTGAACTTCTAAAGAGCAATATGTGAATGGTAAGAGCTGCTTTCTCTTTCATTTTTTAGTCTGTCTCACACTCAGATTTAAATCTCTTCTCTAAATTCTTCCTACAGTTATTTTATATTTCTGTTATTGATAAATAAGTCAGCTTCTTGAGCCAGTCTTATTGAACCTGGAAAAATCTTTCTATGGGACCATGTTGCTTTTTCTTTTATATTCCTTGTGTTATACTGTCTGTTCTTTGTTAATTTTATATTTCCTCACACTATTAAAAAAACAGATGAAAACTTTGCCTCAAAATATTTATTTTCTTCATTCTTCTCTTTTCTCTGAATCATTTATTCTTATTTCTTTCCTGACTGAAAACAAGGGTTTTCAGAATATACATTATGTAGGACCACTCAAAAAAATCAAGTCAGTTCTAGCTTATGCATTTACAAAAGTCAGAGAATTTTGTATTCCTAGTGTGTAAGATGATTTTCCCATAACTTAATTATGGTAAACAAGAAGGAGAAGGACAAATGAAGAAAGATGGAATGTTTTGTTTTCTAATTAATTTCACACAGACCTAGCAGTTTCTCTCGTGCTGGCTTGAAACAAGAAGCACGCAAGTGGTATGAACAACACTGTCAGCAGCAACCTCATTTGTTTAACCTCAGTGCATTAAAAAAAAAGAGATGAAGTTTTTTGGAATGCAAATATTATTGTGAAATGGAGGGGGGGGGGAAGGAAAGGAAAAAATATAGGTTACACATGGCTGCTTTTAATGGAAATAGTATGATGTCGTTTCTCCCTTTCTTCATGGTTTGAAGTCAGCGATCCCCAGAGAGAAAAATTCTGAAGTTTTAATGAAAAGGGATCATTTCAGAACACATAACAGGCAGTTCCCTCTTCTTTTATGTTCTAGGGAGAGAGAATGTTTCCATTGTATGTGGCTTTTTGATATATGACTTTGAAAAGAATACTCAATCCTTCCATGAAAAGGTTGAATATTCTTCTTTGCTTAGTTCTCATTCCTGAATTACATTGAAATCCCACTCCCTGGTTATTCATAACTCGCTAAAGTTTTCCTGTGAGGCTTAAAATCGTAGTGGTCTAGCCTAGTGTAGGCATTTTAAAAAGAAATACCAAGCTAAAATAAATAATGCATTGCAGAATAAACAATATCTGAGACATAGCAGAGGGAGAATCAACACCATCCTTCCCTTTTTCTTTCCCTCGTGGTGACTACAGAAAAATTTATGCCAGTAAAAGGTTTTGCTTACATTAAATTGTGAGGCCATTTGTTGGTACAATGCATTTCAAGCTCAAAAAGTACTGGAAGGCTGAACTTGAGACATTCACACTATATAATAATTGCTCCACTTAACAATTAAATCTTAAGCAGTTTTGTTACTGGATTACTCTTCTGAAGCCTGGCTTGAAAACCAATCCAATAGTCCTATAACAGTGTCTAAAAGAAAACTGGAGCTTCAAGAAATCTGTGTTGGATATTTTTCACTGCTGTTCTTCCTGAGATGCCAGTGCAGTTAAATATTCTTCAGTATGAAGAATTTCTAAGGACAATTGGATTAAAAATAGATTTCAAACAACAAAAGATGTTGCAAACAGAGGTGTATGTCTGTGGAAGTAGGGCAATACAGTAACTTCTGTAAATATCAGCTGAAATTTTTAATCCTCTTTTAATTATATTTCTTAGAAATAGTTTCACATGTGAAAACTTGAAGTAAGGAGTCAGACATGGTGCTGCTGCACCCTTTCCAGCTGACTGATTAGATGTTTGCTTTGCAAGTGTTGTGTTCTACTAACCTGAAGAGTATTCTGTTTATCTTCCCTGACATTAGACTAACAAAAATGTTATTAACCTAAATATGTACCCCTGTATCCTTTGTAGAAAGAGCTAGCCAATTGTTTGTGTGCTTTTCTGGATAAGATGACTTTCACTGTGATTTTTTTTTCGATTGACGTGCAAAGGAAGTTAGGTGATCAGTCCAAACATCCCAATTATTTCAATGTTAATTCATGGAAGACTTGTATTGCATCAGATCTCATGGGACTTGGAATACTGCTTAAAAAGCGTACTCAAGTAATATTAAAAGAGTACAGACCTCACCAAAAAATCTGGGTATGGTGTGAACTCAATGTTTCATGGCAGGGATATGCATTTCAATCAACACCACCGGGGAGCACAGGGAGTCATGGGAATCACTGCTGACAAAAGTTCTAGTCCACAGGCTAGATGACTTTTATGAGCACACATCTCTTTTAATGGATCTGAGTAGTTTTGT
This sequence comes from Lonchura striata, assembly GCF_050655825.1. Lineage (NCBI taxonomy): Eukaryota > Metazoa > Chordata > Aves > Passeriformes > Estrildidae > Lonchura > Lonchura striata. The sequence goes on from NC_140705.1 coordinate 51,868,765, forward strand.
GAGCTTTAACTTGTCTTTTAAATCAAGTATGCAGGATTTAAAGTTTTAACTGACGTGCCTAGGCAACTTACATCTGCATTAAATATTTCGGGATTTTCCAGCAGTGTCTTGTGGCATTCATTTTCTATTTCTGTAATAGAAAAGAAAGTGATTTTTATGAAGTAAGGCACACAGGTTTAACTTATCCAGTGGGACTTCATTCAGGGTGACTTCTTAACTTTTTATTGTATGTGTTGAAAAATATTAATCTCATAGTAAATAGTTTTGTAAATTCCTGCTTAGAAATGAAAACCTCTTCTGTCCAACACACTCTGTAGCTTCTGTAATTAGTCTTTTGTGCAGGATTCAGCTGACCTAACCCAAGACATAAAAGGTTAGCACCTTGCCTTAGTAAATTGCCTATGCAACTTTGAGAGACACAGGTAATCCCATTTTAGAGCAGATGTTTCAGATATGTGCACTGAATTACTTGCCTCAGGTGTGGGTATGCCTTCTTCCAAAGGAGCAGAGATGGCAAATGTGGACAAGACACCTGACTTGAAGAGAGATCAAATGAACTCCAACACAATGAAGTCTATATTCTATATTTTCTTGAAGCAGAATCTTGTTCAAAGAAGTTTCATGGAAGATAGTAACTAGCTCTAGGATTTTTTGAGAAAAGCCCTTTCTACTGGAACAACACTGCTTCACAGAATAGAGATGATCTTTTCCTCTTACTCTTTATTTTGCTTCCATCTCATAAACCCCTCTGAATGCATTCTGATGGTTTCTAAAGTTCCCAAAAAGAGTTGAAGAAATGTGGTATGGGCACAGGCAGCCTGAGCAAAGAGCCTAACTCAGAGAGAAGAGCCAGGGATTCAAGTGAGGCTCACATGCTGTTGTGCAGCAAGGGCAACAGTGGGATGATGACATTTCACAGCTGAGACTGAGAATGACTGGGCCACCAGAATGACACTGAGTGATGGAGAGTGACAAGACCATAGTGGGAACAACTTGGGTTATCAGCTTAGAGGGGAAGAGTAGGACTTAGAGTAGGACCTGTGTAGGACTACTGCTTCCCTATACCACTTTACATTCTGGCCACAAACACATGAAATTCACGAATAGCACAGGTTTAGCTCATCCCCAGACAGTAAAATGGGATGTTTTGGCAAGACTCCACTTAGCCTGATATAATTCAGGGCTGGATTTGTACTTTATATAATATATCTGCTTGCATGGATTTTACAACCAGTTCATTTTGGTTACTGTGGTTTGAAGACAGATTTGACCAAATCCAAATCTGTGTTACAGCCAGTTATAGATTACAGCATTTTTGAATGGCCCATATTCACGACTAAAATCCAAAAGGCCCATACATGAAAATCTGCAGCAATCATGTGCTTAAGCATCATTCAACAATATCAGCTTGCAGTTGGGTAAGGAAAATTTGAATCAACACACTCTGGTAACCAGTAACCTTACACTGAGTGCCAACCGAACATTTAAACTGAAAATGCAAAGCAGAGAAGCACAACAACTCGATTACCAATTTCCTTTCTAGAAAGAAAATATTGCTTCAAGTGAGCTGTTCTAATGATCAAGTATACCACAAGAATGTGTCAGCAATTAGAGCATTCAACATAGCACTCTATTTTCAGCTTCTCCTTATCTAGCATCTTCTAAACACTAAGGAGAGATATATCTTTTGGCCCCAGACTATATGAACAAAAAATTCTGGAAACCAGCTTCAAATAATCAGTCCTTAAGGAATGCATATACTCACTGTTTGATCTCCCATCTCAAGCAATACTCGGTTTATGAAAATGTAGTGAGCTAAGGGACAGTGCTATCTGCTGATAAAGATGCAGAGACAACTGAAATAAATCATCCTTTTTGAGCTAAAACTTGAAGCTCATGACTACATAACAAGAATGAGTTCAAAACTCACCTGTAGTGTAGACAAAGTTGATGTCTGCTTCCCCAGACACAAGGGTTTTTGCTAGGCAGGGTCTGATTTTTTCACCCATGGTCAGAGAAAGAACAGAGATGTAGGAAGAGACCAGGAGAAGCAAGACAGGTACAGCTTCCAGGGGATGCTAGAATTGAAAGCAGAAACTGCCTTGCTCTTCAGCACCGTCTTCCTCCTGGCTTTCCAAGGCTCTGTCACTGGCAAAATTTTGCTGCCCTGTTACAAGCAAGATTTGTAGAAATTATTTTGAGGTATGTAGAAGTACTGGTTTAGTAGGGTGATATGAAGAAAGCAGAAAGGAAAGAGGAAGAAATAATTTCTTAGGAACAAAATACTCTGGGGCACCCTGTTAGCACAGTGCCTAATAAATGCTGCAAATTTATGCCAGGCTAGATAATGAGCACCTGTACATGCTGGAGGTGCTTCCTCTTTGTAAGCCCAATTGGAGTGCTAGAGAACATCATTGTTCTGAGACAGTGACTGCATCTTCAGCAGCTACAGATCAGAACTAGCCATCTATGGCAATTATTTAGTGCACTTATGACACATTGAATTGGAAATTTGGCATTATTCACTTGAAAGTTAATTAGGACTAGAAGGCAGTTTCAGTCAGAGGATGTTGTGTCACCTTCTATGCAATTTCTTAGGTATTTCCACAGCACATCTGTCTTCATAATTCATTGAGTAGCCTGGCACTCCAGTGACCATGCTCCTGAATTCTTTCAGTATAACACAACTTTAGCATAAGATTGCCCAGCTATAAAAAGTCTGGGACACTTTAAAATTATAGTTGGGATACTTGAACAGCACTAACTTCAGATTCTGAGTCAACCAAAAAGGTAACAATTCCATAATTCTCCCCTAAAGACAGAGATACAAAAGCAAATACTTGAACTCTACCAAAGGCAAGAAAATCTTAGTGCAAATGTTGTTATATAAGTAGGAAATATGTGTCTCATATTTCATGCCTTTATGAAGCTTAACAGTGTGCATGATTTTAGACATGAGAGGATTTTAATATGTGAATAGGCTTGCAGGTGAGACTACAAACAGATGGCAGGTATGCTATTGTAGCAACTGTGAACTGTGGGTATTTCAGATTTTTACCACAACATTGCTGAAGTGCTGGGAGATGTTCCAAATTACCTCACTAGCTCATCACAATTACATTTTTAAAAAGTTGGGGAAGATGACATGAGCCTGGGGCAGTAGGCAAGAAAGAGGGTAAAGACACAGATGGGAAGGGGGTGTGGAGACAGAGAGAGAGAAGAGAAAGAAAGAGAGAAAGAATGAAAGAAAGAAAGAAAGAAAGAGAGAAAGAAAAGAAAGAAAGAGAGAAAGAGAGAAAGAAAGAGAGAGAGAAAGAAAGAGAGAGAAAGAAAGAAAGAAAGAAAGAAAGAAAGAAAGAAAGAAAGAAAGAAAGAAAGAAAGAAAGAAAGAAAAAGAAAAGAAAGAAAGAGAGAAAGAAAGAAAGAGAGAGAGAAAGAAAGAGAGAAAGAAAGAAAGAAAGAAAGAAAGAAAGAAAGAAAGAAAGAAAGAGAGAGAAAGAGAGAAAGAAAGAGAGAGAAAGAAAGAAAGAAAGAAAGAAAGAGAGAAAGAGAGAAAGAGAGAGAAAGAGAGAAAGAAAGAGAGAGAGAGAGAGAAAGAAAGAAAGAAAGAAAGAAAGAAAGAAAGAAAGAAAGAAAGAAAAGAAAGAAAGAAAGAAAGAAAGAAAGAAAGAAAGAAAGAAAGAAAGAAAGAAAGAAAGAAAGAAAGAAAGAAAGAAAGAAAGAAAGAAAGAAAGAAAGGAAAAAGAAAAAGAAGCTTCAAAACTGTTCTTTCACTTTTCAAATGTTTTTCAAAAAGTATCAAGATGTATTGAGCCCTAAGGCAACAGCCTAAAAGCTCATCTAAGTTGTACGTGGAGAAAACAGGAATAATACCACAGGTTTCAACCATGATTTTACAATAACATGAATGAACGTTGACTCTGGCAGAGCTCCATCTACTTAATGAAAAACTTGTTGAAGAGGAAAAAAACAGCCTAAATAAAAGACTGATAGAAGATTAGCAAGAACTAGCATGAACATGATTACAGCATTTGCATATTTATCATTGAACACCATCCGATTAGTAACAAATATTTTGTTTCCAGTTTTTTTAATTGCAATATTCCCATTTTGAATCTGCAAAGCCATAATTATCTGCCAGTTCCTTGTAGATGTCCCAGCACATAAAAGTCTTGTACATGGATTCAAAAACTTCTGGTGTTATTCAAGGACAGTATCTGTGCACGGTGGTGTGGCAGAAAATATGAAGGTGGCAACATGGAAAGCAGACCCAAAGGGATACCAATAAACACTCTGCTTCTCAGCTCCTTGTAACTCTATCAGTGTTTGCCTTTAGCCCAGCCTCTCACTTCTGAACACTTCAAAGAAAGCATGCAAGGAAATCAGCTATTTGACTACGTCCTCTTTTGTATCATTCCTTCTGAGACTCAGGCCTCTGCTTAAGAAGGCAAATAGCAACACCATATCCTCAAAGGCATAGAAATAAGAGCTGAAAAGCCATCTCTTACATCACTTAACACAGACTCTGCCAAGAAGAATTGCTCCCTACAGTACATTCATAAGTGTTTCCTACTATGCAGCTCTAAATGACCAAAGTGATCGGGCTTCCGTTGTCTCCCTGGGGAGGTTTCACCACAGCCTATTCAGGCACACTGTTTGGAGAGGAAGAGACAGTGATTTCATTGTGTTTCACATCTCAGGATTTCTACAGAGAGGCTGGCTCCATGCTGCACCTGGAGTAATCTGAAACATCCTGATGACGCAGTGGTGAAATTTCCTGTTCACTTGTCATCGTGAACCTGATGGGCAACACCACCATCAGCCAAAATGCAAGTGAGCCAAATTCCTAGTCAGCTCTGCCTAAAATAGATTTCATGATAAGATATGACCCTCGGCTGAAAACATCTTGCAACTATGCTTGGCTTCAATTCATGTCCCTTGGAAGTCCATGGGCAAGGGTCTAAGCTCGTTTGGTAAGCTCTTTGGGACAGTGACTAGCAGTCTTAGCAGGCTGTGTGTGTGCTGATTATCATAAGTAAGCAACAACAACAACAACAACAGTTGTCAGAAGTCAATATGTACAGTTCTTCCAATAAATTGACATGATATATATCTGGGGACAGAACCAGGTAATGCTTAACTCCCTGATTATGAAAGAGGTGGAATTAGGGTACTAGCTATTTTCAAGAGATTAATGAATTACAGATTATGATACAAGGTCTGACTCTGATCTAACTCTTCTTATCTTCTGGGGTAACTCAACTGGCTCCTGTGGGGCTCTTCTTGACTAACATCAGTGCAGTGGAGCAAGCTTACTTCATTTGTAAGCTGTGAGTGTCTGGTAGCATATGCAGTGACTGTGACATTCCTTTCTGAGAAACAGTACAGATGTTGTTAGGATGCTGGCACCAGATATTACCACAGTGGTATAAAATATTTGAAACCACTAAGTGGCTCATCTTTCTTCAATTGAATTAAATATGGTCCAAAAAATTCTCTTTGTAATTTATTTAGGCTGCTACTTTTTGCCAGGCAAATAAAAGAATCTTAGCTTAATAACACATTTGTTATGACATTGGGGCTTTCTGAGAAGTACCTTAAGGAACATGGCACAGGGAGAAGACGTTATTTGGAGGTTATTTATTGGGGAATCAACCTCCCTGAACTCCTGGTAATGGTTTCTAAAGCATTTCTGGAGTTTCAAGGATTAAATGCTTAGCATTTTCATATGCTTCTTCCTAGTGCTAGTGAAACACTGGAGTCACATTAGCTGCAGCCTTCTGCATTTCTTAGAAGTACATATTTTCAGAAGAGCTTAGCATTGGCATGATTCTCCTTCCTGTGATGTAAATGAAGATTTCCTACAAACTTCAACAGCAGCAGGTAGAGGCAAATACTGAGCACAAAGTGACTTGCCCCTGTTGCAGCTAACTTTTAGGAAAGCCAATATCACAGCAAGTGTATTGGCTGTTTTAAAACTACTTTGCTTCTTTATGTAAGATCTATAAATGAATTCAGGCATTTTTGTTCCAATAAGCTCTATTCATAATGACACTGTCCTTAAATAGCAGGAAAGAACTATAGTAATATAATGAATTCTTTTCTGTGTTTTGTTTGCAAGCTGATTAAGTGCAATAACAGTGGCTTAGTTCAGAATTCTTCCTTTATGGAATACATTTAAAAATAAAACAAAACACAGTCACCCGTGAAGGACTTCATAAAATGTCCAGGCTGTGAAAGGCAGTCAACAATCTGTGCAAGTCACGTTCAAAACTTTTGTTTGACAAACTTTCCCAGAAGATTGGCAAAATGTTAAATAGCAACTGTACATGGAATTAGAAAATGAACAGAATCAGCTGACCTGAGAAAGATCTGAACTTGTAGTTCTTCCCACAGCCAACTCTATCATACAATTTTTTTCAGAAACATTATGCTGATAAAATCTCCCAGGCTCTGAATTTTTACTGCTCAGTCATTTATTGTCCTTTTTAATAAACAGGTCAGGGGAGGTATTTGTGAATACAGTATATTTTTTCCAAAATGATCAGGCAGCCAATATTTTTCAGCACAATAGCCTACTTGTCTTGGGCAACTTTTTCATTCTGAACAAGTGCATGAATGCTTCAAGATTAGCAGGACAAATGACTTATTTATGTTTATGCCTCTTTTTGTTGTACCATTTCTTTAAATACCCTTTCATTCTGTTCAGCTATCCTTACCTTCACTAGCTGTTGTAGATAGTCTGACTTGTGTATGGATTATTTTAGTTTTATTAAAGAATATCAGACTCTCAGGATCCCACTACTGTTAGACCACCTTAATGAGCAGATGTCTGCTTGTATCTCTTTTTTTATTGAAGAATAAAGTCTTTACAGATGACATGCAGATAATTCAAAGATAGTTGTCCTTGTTTTGACTGGGATAATTGTCTTCTTAGTAGTTGGTACAATGCTGTGTTTTGGATTTAGGATGAGAATAATGTTGATGACACACTGATGTTTTCGTTGTTGCTGAGCAGTGCTTGCACAGAGTCAAGGAAATTTCAGCTTCTCATACTGACAGAGAGGAAGCTGGGAGGGGACACAACCAGGACAGCTGACCCTTAGTGTCCAAAGGGAAATTCCATACTGCTTGGTATCATGTTCAGTACATAGAGCTTGGGGGTGCTGGCCAGGGAGTGGTTGCTCCTGCTTGGGGACCAGCTGGGCATTAATCAGCTGGTGAACGGCAATTTTGTTGTATATCACTTGTTTTGCATATTCATCTATCCTTCTTCTTTCTTATTATTATCCATTTATTTTCTGTTGTACTAAACTGTCTTTATCTCAAGACAGGAGTTCTACCTTTTTTTTTCCAGTTTTGTCCCCCAGCCCAATGAAGGGAGCGAGTGAATGGCTGTGTGGTGCTTAGCTGCTTGCTGGGTTATACCACAATAACTGCGTATTGGAGGCACAGAGAAAATACATACCAGATCCTAAAAAAATCATACAAAGACCAGAAGAAAGCAGGATGATGGCAACTCATTGAGGACGACCTCAGAGATCAGACGATCTCTCTGAGAAAACATCATTCGATCTGGAAGGTTAAATAGAATTCACCCAAAGGCAGGAATTTTGAAAAACTACTTGCAACAGACATGGATATGCACAATAAATCATTTTCCAAATGTGTTAGAAAGAGGCATCTTGCCAGACAACCTGTAGGGCAAGAGATTATTTAGTCATAAGGGCCAAAAACCATCCTCTTTAAGAAGACAAGTGCAAAATAACATTTCCACTGCAGCACTTTGAGAATGTTATTACACTAGTATCCTTCTTTACATGGGATGCAGCTGATGATTTGCTTCAAATCAGTGCTAAAAATTATGTGAAATTGCAGAAGGACCTTGTCATAGCCACTGGCAGGTGGAATACAACATATGTAAATGCAAACTCCTTTCCTTATAGTATCCTATTAGGATACGTTCCAAGTTGCTGTTAATGCTGAGGAATAAAGTAATTACCTCAGAACAAATAGATATGTGAAATGATCATCTCAGTGCTCAATACTGTTCTGCTGAGGCTTTTTTCTTTGTTCTGGCCTTTTTATGTCAGAAAAGACATAGAGAGGAGGAACAAAGATGATTAGCAGTGCAGAGTGGCTTCAAGACAAGACCCAAATAGTCTAGAAGCATTCTTATACCATAAAAAGGAATGCCTTACAACAGACATCACAAAGGACACAGAACTCAGGACGATGGTTGGAAAGGCTCTTCCAGTGCAGGAACCGGAAAGTGTCAAGTAAAGACAGAGTTTACAAAACAAAACAAAACACATAGCTGAGCTGTGGGTTCCTTTGACACAGGATGCTGTGGGCAATCAAAGTTTATACAGGTTCAAAACCAATTGAACAGAGTTCAGATGATTCTCTAAGCGTTTATTCAATGTAAAAATGCAACCTTTCCCTTGAGAACAACAAATCACTGGAAGCTAGGAGAACATCAGGTGATGTACCACTGCATATTTATTTTGATCTTATACTTTCCCTACGTACCTTCTACTGATGGCTGTCAAAGGCAAGACCCTGGGCAGGGCTGGCCTTTGATTCGGTTTGATTTGATCCTTACTTTCTCATTGCTTTTCAAGACAGTCTGTGTGCATAGGAGATCTCCCCACTGTGCTACTGCTGGGACAGCAGTTTATTTGCTGCAAGTGGTTTTCAAGGCTGTCTCCCCTCAGCGAAGAATTTCCTTTGCATGTTAACAAGAGGCTGGAACCTAAACACAGCCCAGGAGGGTGAGCCCTCCCTCCCCACCTCTGCCCTGCTGCTGTTTGACATGGCACACCTGTGTCAGTGGAGGAGATTTGGAAGACAAACAGCATGGGGAAAGGGCATTCATTTTTCAGTAGCTTAATACAGAGAGAGACCAAGATGGATGGAACTGGTTTCCAGTGTTACCCTGGAGAGGTAGAAAGCTTATAGGGACGATGATATAATGTTGATCTAGCTGCCTGTACAGTATAAGCACAACTATTGTTTTATGACTCAAAACAGTTAGGTTTCCATTAATTTATTTTTTATGTTTAAAAATCTCTTTAGGGAGGCCTCTGAAACAGAATACATGTGTTTTTTCAGTCTGTTGTGATATCTGAGTTTCTACAGCAGACTGTCACAGCATTTTTCTAAAAGTGCTTTTTTTTTCCACTCAGCTGAGAAAGATACAGGTTGGCTGCAATTAGTTACTCAGTCTGTCACCTATCCATTCAGTCATACCAAACTGGAAAGTTGGCTATTACACTAAATCAAAACATCAGACCTACCCCTGACAGGTGGCAGAACCTGTGCTAGGGGAAGGATGAGGGAGGAAAGTGGTACAAGTGTGTGCAATTTGAAAAATCAAAGAAGTAAGAACAGAGAAAGGATGGCCTTGAGTAGGGTGGCCAGATGCAAATTTCTAATCTAAGGGAATTAATGTTTTTACTTTTGTTGTTTTTTTTCACAAAGGTGGTATTTTCATTACAACTATAAAAGAGATCTGCCAGAGGTGGGGACCTCTGGAAACCTGTCTGAGCTAGTGCATGCATTGACAGAAGGATGGATAGAAGAAACCCACTGTGGGAAAACCTCCAGTGACTGATATATTTCCTAACAATCAGCAGGCTTGAAACAGGTAAGAAATACTGGATGTAGATACATCATGACACCACAGTTATCCAAATCACATAGCCAACAAAATAACTGTGCACAACAAAAGAGCCAAGAAAAAGGGCAGTGTTCTGCTGTGTTTTCTGCATTAACACCCTGCAGAGTAAATGGTAGGCTGAAATTTTGGATTATTGTATAAAATTTGTTGTCTTTTCTTCTATTCCTTCTGCAACCGGGACCTTTCAATTACTGTGTCTCACCATTATTCAAGGCTAAACTTCTTTCAGCAGATGATTGGTACAGTCTTTTTGTTAGATGAGTATACATCTTCTAGGATTATGAGGTCTGTTTATGAAGGACACAGCAGCACAAATAATAATACAGCTATAGGTATAAAAATTAATTATAAACAACTTTTTTAAATTAAATAATTATCTCAATGTATTCTGTAGTGATGAATTTTTATGAGAAAATATCATCTTGGAAATACACTACTGTATGTTAAATGAGGAAATGATAGAAAGAGGACAGTGATGCAAACAGACTGAATATCTTATATTGAACACTTACAGGGTCTGATTCCAGGCTTGAAAAGTAATTGCCTGTTAGAAGAAAAATACCTATTACTTTATTATTCAAGAAATTCACAAGTGGGATAGGCAGCCAATGAAGACATCTCAATGCAAGTAGAGTGTTTATAGGAAAAAGTAATATTACCTTAGCTGATTTGCAAACACCCTCATTTAAAATTCTCTGATATTCAGTGTTAACAGATTGGCCTTGATTGCAGTAATCAGCTCAGTTACAAAAGGCTTTTGCTATATATAACACAAATGGTACAGAAGGTGCTGTTCTCAGCAGGCAAAGGTAAAACCAGATAAAAGAGTAATGATCCAGGAGTACAGCCTGGGTGATCACAGCTAATAATGAAAGCATTCAACTTCAACCAAAGTTTTCAAGGGAAGAAACTTCTTACCAGTATAAATAGTGGTGATGCAGGTGGACCATATCTAATAGTTCTAACTGCAGAAAATTATTTTGATGCATCTGCACATGCCTGCCAGTTTGGCAATTCTTAGACCTGTGTGTGAGAAACAGAGAACCTGATTCCCCTTCAGCAATACAGTGAAATAAACACAGATGAGACTTTAGACCTGCTTAGGTCTAAAGACAGCAGGAAGCTGGTTCTGTGATGGACAAAGCACTTCCCTTTACAAACCTTTTTCTTTTTTGATAATTTGTAGTGAGCACTGCATAGTACACTGAGCATGCAGGTTGTCAGCACTGGAACAGACAAACACAAGCCAAATTAACTTCATTTGACTTGCGTGTGCATCCAGAGCTCTGCAAGAAGCAAGGCTTTCTGCTGCATTGACAAATATCAGCTTTATTGAAGTTCTCATTCTGCAGAAAGGGAACCACATGCAGCTTTGGGGATAGATTTCTCTCTTCTTATGAGGAGAGCTTGGTGACGTAACATAGTGAACAGGCATAAAAATTAAAATTAAAATGTTGCAAACATTTTCCTTGACATGTCAGTGGAAAGTTGCTGAGATGGTTTTAATCTGCAAAAAGCAGGAGAAAAGTGTGTTCCTGTTGTGGAGAGCTGTGACTGTTTTACAGCACACCTCCAGAAGCCTATCTACTCTCCTCATTTACAATGCAGCTCAGGTCACCTCCTACACATCATGAGAGAACAGACAAGTATTTATTCTTCTTATACTTGCTTAAAGTAGAGGAAATGGTACAATTTCATAAAGCTTTTTTTTTTTTTTAAATATGTATCAGATCAAAAAATAGACCCAGACCTTACTTTAAATGGATTTGTGTGTCAGCTTTTAATTTCCAGCAGAGATGTTAGTGGCAAAGCAGATTAGAAAACTGAAAAAGCAGTAAGTGGACAGGAGTTCATACAAAGAAGGTTGGGAAAATATCCAAGCAGTTGGCATCAGCAAGAGAGTTTATAATTTAATTAAATTATGAAAAGAGTAATGGGTCAAGTGATGAAAACAACAATACAGCCTTTCAAGGCAATAAGGATTAGAGAAGCCATCTTCCAACTCACAAAAAAATCAGTCCTTCAGCCCAGTAACATAAGAGCAATTGTAAATTCTGTTGATTAAGTTTGCATGCAGTGAGATATTAGATTTGCTCTAAGCTCTGCAATGCCTACTTTAGCAACTGTGCCACAAGTGCACAGTGAGTATTCTGAATCATTTTATGCCCGTAGGATGCCTATGGACCACAAGTGTGAGTTGAGGTCGCCATACAAAAAAAGAACTATGAAAATGTTAGGATTGTCTAAAAGTTTTATTTTTCTTTATCTTTTTGTATCACTAAGATACAGGCTGTCAAATTTAACACTGAATCCAATCATTGCTGTGTAGACACCACAGAAGCAAAACCATTCCTGATTTCTAATGGCCTCTCAGACTGAGCCTATTCTGTAGCTCTTCCTTTCCTGCCTCTTACCTTTGTTTTCACCTTTATTCCCCATGAGCAGATGGAGCCAGTTCCTGATTGTCCCATACAGAGTTTTAGGAGTACAATTTCTTTCGGTATTCAAAATATTTTTCCTGCTTCTGAGTAGCTTTATACCTGTTGTTTGTTTTGCTTTATATAGCTAAATTTCTTCACATCACAATAGCTTTGGAGAAAGTATGCAAGAAGAAAGCAAGTGAACTTTTAGTATACATGCAACAGCACTGCCTGATCTGAGGTTTTAAACTAGATCAAGTGCCATAGCCCTCTTCTGATGCCTTTTTAAAAAACTGCAAGTGGTCCAGAGATTCCTTGAAGCTTTATAATATTATCCTGATCACAGTAATAATACTATTACTGCAGTTTATGATTAATAGAATTACTCAGATATTTAGTTAATAAGCCTTTAGTCACTTACTTTGCCTGTTAGAAAGATGGAGTTGGCTGTCCAGGTCACCGAGCTATTTGTGATGTTTCCTGTTTCATTTCTTCATCTCTTTGGCACCACTTCTCAGGAGTTCAAAATCACTAATAAGCATTAGCAATTGCCTGCAGTTTGTATATGGGGTAGTAATAATAATAATACAATGGAATTAAGATTTTGAGCTTGGAAACTATTTTCAGAAGAAAGCAGCAGGACTGGTCTAATTAGACTGTGCCAAAAGAGGAAAGGGATAGGGGTACTAACAGAATATATCTTCTCCTGTACCACACTGACATGAAATCTGGTATTTAATTACGGAAGCCAACACACCATTGAATGAAGCGAATGAACATCCTACAGAAAATGAACTGGTTTAGTGTGCAATAGTTATGGGAGATAGTTTGTCTTGTGTCCACATGTAATCCTGGACCAAAAGCTTCCCTAAAGCTTCTTTGGGTTTTCAGTGCTCCTGCAGAGATATGAAAGAAGGATCTAACCCTGCACTGATCTTTCTTACAACTGCAGCCCTCTAAACCTTGTAGTGACCTTGTCTTCAGCAGCCCTTGATTAGTGACTACTTTACTAGTAATGAAAAGACTTGGAAGAATAGTTGTCTAACTACCTGATCAAACCATCTTAGCTAGATCTACCACTAAAATAATAATAATAATAATAATAATAATAATAATAATAATAATAATAATAATAAATCAGCAGTAGTGGTTTCATTTATATTATTCATTTTCTATGTTTTAGCTACCGTGCTAAAAAGGATATTTTGATCATGCAATGCAAGAGCTGCATTATGTTCTTCAAGTGTTGTAATAAGCTGAATTGTTAAAATCCTTCACATTTTTCCTGTATCTAGACTTCAGTGGTTGATAGAGAAAGCTGCTAACACAGAAGAACAAGACATTCCCACATGAAAAAATATGAACAACAAGTAGCAGAGGACTGTGTTTGATGCATGAAAGAGCTACAAATACTGAACAGATAAAGTGAGGCTTATTATCTCTTACTTTGTGCTTCAGGAGTTTGAATATGCTAAGAGACTCAAGAGTTGAAGTGCTGTAGCAGGAGTAATCTGGAGAGCAAGAAACATTGCCTAAGTGCCAGGACTGCCAGGCTGTCACATTCCTACCTGGGCTGGCTCTCTGACAGAAGCGTGGCCTGAGGTCTGCAAGTGTCTTGAATACTGTGCATACCACCAACAAACTCTGAAAATGTTAATGCTCCAAGGGTTAGGAAGATTTTTTTTCCCCTTGGTTTTTTGGGGGTTTTTTATTTTTCTCTTTTTTTTTTCTTTTTTCTTTTTTTTTTTTTTTTTTGTTAGTATTACGCTTTGTAAATAAAATTTCAATCTTTGTAGTTAATATCCAAGGTTTAGGGTCACTTCTTTTGCCTGTAATTATAAGATGTCCAGGCTGGGAATATATTACTTGAGGAATGGGGGTGGGGTAAAATATCTGGTTTTTCCTTTAAATTCGTAATCAAGTTTCCTGTTGCTTAATGCTAAATACTGAGCAAGGTGGGAGCCAGTATCTTCTGTAGTTCGATAACAAGGAACTTTTCTCATGGTAAAAGTCGCCACAGCTTTCCCATGAAAGCAAGCAAGCTTCTTGTTATGGGTAAATGGGTGAAATTCCTCTCAAGTCAATGAAAATCTGTCTTTACAGAATTGGTTAGCGAGTGGCTCTTGTTTTGAGTATTTTCCTTTTTTAGACCATTTGTCACTACTGGTCAGTCAAACACTTCCAGCAAGCCAGGAACACTCTGTTACGGAGCCACAGATACAAATACCCTTGTCCCAGCTAATGCAATATTAAATGCAAAAGAACTTTACAGTTCTGGGATATGTTTTCAAGTCTGAAAGAAGGCCATTTTTGTTAAGGAACATGCCAGGGGTCTGGAAACTGTTGTCATATGAAACTTAAAAATATGTTGTACAACAAGGATCTTGACTTTTCAGAGTTTGGGATGTTTTGGAGAGTGGCCTAGTACTTGCCTGGTTTTTTGTTTTGGGATCAACTACCCTTTGTTTAGTGGGCTTTCCTTCATTTCTAAAGCTACTTCCAGTTCCATAATTTTTTTCTTCAGATCTTCCCACGTTTCTAAGACCCCAAGATACATTATGTGCTCCTGACTAAATTTAGGATATATGTGTGGGGCCAAGCCTATTCTCTTATATGCTACTGTAAAAAAGTCAGCTTTTTGTCATTCACTTCTTCCTTTTCTTTTCTGTTTCTACATGAATCACTTCATTGGCAGGCTATAATTTGTAGTTTTCTCCCTGTAATATAAGGGCAAATGGTTCATTTTAATGACATAAATTATATGCAAAGGACATGCTTAAAGCTGATCGGGCTTACAAGCCTGCTCTTACAGCTTTAATTTGTACCTTATACAAGAAGAAAAATAATAAATTTAAAATCAATGGCATAAGGAAGTGTGACAATTAAAATGGGTGGGAAGAGAGAAGGGAGATCTCATTCTTGGAAACATTTTCCTTGGAAATGTGATTAACTCTAGATTAATCCCACACAAAATAATTTGTGATTTATCTCTCATTGTGTTAACTCTGTAATTTTGGTGAAATAGAAGAGAAATAAGTATATAGCCTTTAATAATTATATAACCACCCTTCTGGACATGAAATGAAAGAAGAGAAAAGAAAACCAGTCAAAAAACCCTAAACAAAAAGAAGTGGAGTTTATAAAATGAGAAGCACTGCGTATTGAAATTTGGGATAGGGAGCCAGCAGCAGTGCAGCAACATGTCTGGGTAAAGCAGGAAACCCCAAATCCAGTGAGCTGCTTTGTAATTTAAGATCTCGATCTCAGTGCCTGTAACACCAGTAATGTGTCATTTCTGGAAGCTAGGATGACACAAAACCTGTGTGGGAAGGAGGGAAAGCAACCTGCAGTGTGGGATTGTTTGCCTTTTAATGAAGGATAGCTGAGAAGTTAATTGCACCTACAGGTTTTTGATGAATGCAAGTAACCTGAGCCTGTGAAATCTGTGGATGAAGTTCACCCTCCAGCTTCCTGTGAAGCTTGGCATGGGGGCTGCTATTGTGCACAGAATCACAGGAGACACCAGTGCCTGGGAGGCAGCAGTCAGCCCTTGTTTGCTTTCATCAGTCAGTTCCAGAGCTGTGATTAGGGTTCTCCCCAAATCATTCATGCTTTCCATAGGAATAACCAGCATCACTACATGATACATCCTTCTGTTAGTAGACTAGCATTATTGAAATTCAATTATCTTATTTTAGGTATTGCTTGGAAGCTTCAACTCGTGCTTTAAGGAAAAGCAGCCACTGCAGTCCTCTACCAAAGTGAATGTACTGGTGTTAGATTTTGCTGTCTCCTTCAGTGACAATGTGAGTAACACCAGTAACATCAGTCCTCTTAGGACAAGGATCTTGGAGATCTTGGAGATCTAAGAATCATCACAGTGAAAAACACTAGGGACTACTTCTACCAAAAGCGTAATTTGCTTGACAACATCATCTGGTTTTGTTTGTTTTTTGGTTTTTTTTTTTTGTTGTTGTTGTTGTTGTTGTTTTTTTGTAACCTGACTGATTCCTTAATTAACTTAAAAATACCTCTGGCAACTCCTTCCTGGGTATTTTAAAACAGGGAGAAAAATCTTAATTGTCTAGCATAGTATGTTTTCCAAACATCAAATTGGAAAGTAGTGGGTAATTTGAAAAATAACTACCTTGACAATAAGAAAGAAATTAATGCTAATTATAAGCATTATATACAACAATTTTCTCTGAAATAATGCTCCCAAATATCTACTGGAAATCTAGCAGCTTCTCCAGACATAATGGACTCAGGTGCTCCCTGGTGCTCATACCCTTCTGTTCAGGTTGGTGGCCATGAGATTTATGACATGAAGGTACTCTGTCTTTTCCCATTATATCTCAGAACTAGGAAACTGCAGCAATGGAGAATATATTAAAAAAAGCACTCACATCAGAACCTGCCCACTTAGTTGCCAGAGTCAGAAAAACGCTCTCAGACCATCAGTTAGCACAGCATGTCTTGCAGCAGCCTGCATTTGAAAGACTACCATTAAATTGAGGAATCTGAAAAGGTTGACTTAAAGCTGTGGAAAACAAAGTCTTTTTTCTGCTCTTCAAGACTATACCTGTAGGACTATAGAAGCCAAATGGGGTTTCCTGTGAGCAGTTCCCTCCCAAGTGACCCCAGCCTTCTGACTGTGCCTGTTTTGCCCTAGAGCATGACGATGAAGCACAGTTTCTCTTTTCTGTAGAAACTCATTAAAATCCCACCTACTAATGCTGTTTAAACATGAAAACTGGACAGTTATTCTTCTGCAATTTCTAAAATTTCACAGTCCCAGCAACAGGTTCAACTCATCTGGGTTTCCAAAGGCTGGCTGACATTGGCGTGTCATGTCTATAAAGTAGATTATATAACTCCTGCTTAAAGGAGTAACTACCATTAAAATAGTAGGGATCTTCATCTTGTAATATCAGCACTGTAATGCTTTCCTTCATTTTTACTTCTGCAGCATGAATGAAGAAATTCCTGTGAATTTCTGATCTGTTTCAGAGCCACTGTAGACAGAACATCTGGATGAAATCTTGGACAGACCTCATCAGTAGAAAAACTCCCAAAACAGCACAATATTTAACTTAAGATCCTAGTTTCTATAATCTTATGAGCTCACTGTGGATGGAATATAGGTACTGTAGCTCTGAAGCCCTTTTGTCCTTTTTCAGTTTTGTTAGCATGGATCAAAGACAATCTTGACACAAGTTAGTTTTCTTTTGTCACCCATTGATCACTCATACCAGCACAATGATGTTGTGCTGTGAAGCCAAGGTCAAAAGGCAAAGAAGAATAAATTACAATCACTTATACTGTAAATTAATTCAAAAGCTCCTTTGTGACTCAGTGAGGTATACTGCTAAAGTTCACAGCCAACTTATTTTTTTAATTTTTTGAGATAATTCTATAAAAAGTAGCTTAAAATAGCTTTAAAAATTTCCAGCAAACAACCACATTCAAAGCACTGTTTTGGCTTAATATAATATTTTTAAAGGAAATTGAGATCTTTCCTTTACAAAAAATTTGAAGACAGTTTATTCAGGCTGAAACACAAATCTAGATTGAAGCTAACTGAACAAAAAAGATGAACTTAATAGAATCAGAGAGGGAGGATTCATACTGAAACAAGTTGACAACATAAATAATAATTCATTAAAGATCTTAGTTAACCTGAATGCACTTTTGTTTTAATCACAGATCATTGTTCGCTTCCATACTGATGTTTATATTCAGATTTATTTCAGTAGTCTCCATGGACAACTCCAAAAACAGCATGTTTCTTTTAGCCAAGGGTAGAATAACTGAGTGCAATCCTCTCTTGACTTACATGGAGCCACAACAGTGATGTTAGATTAAGTTAACTTGGAAATTTAACTTATTTAGTAGTGGTCAGCTATGTGCATTGCTCTGCTCCACTACACTGTTCATGATTCAAAGGAAATTTAAACCACTGGTTCAGTTGCATACTATTAAAAGATTAAGTTTCACCCTTCCTTCCACTAAACAAGTATTTTCAGTCAGTTCTTATTGGCAGTGAAATCATACCCTTTGCATTTTACCAAATAGCAAGTATTTTCAGTCAGTGTTTAATGTGCTTTCTGTTCTAACTGCTACAAACTGTCTCATTCAACCAGTCAAAAATAGCATTCAAATGATGCTATTTGCTTTCTCCAGTTAGCTCAGGAACTCTTTCTCATTATGGTGGGATGTTATGTGCAGCTACACCTACCCTTGTCACTTCTTAACATTGCCAGAGTAATAGCCAGGAACACAGGAAAGGACGTTCCAAGTAAAGCTTGTCCTACTGCCCTCTGGGAATGCCAGCCAGTCCTGGCTGTTAAAGCACAACCAGAAACACACCATGCCCATCCACTGGTGCTGGTCCCAGATTCCCACCAGAGCACACCTAAATGCACTCACATATGGCATTAAGTCTTCATGCCAACAGATCCAGTTCTTGGAACATGGGCAAGGCCACAAAACATACTGCTGATAGCTCTAGGCTGAAAACCTTCTCTTGTAACTGGGGTGCTCGTGGTCGTCCCAGTGCTCCACATGAAGAAGTCCCTCTAGGCTTCTGTGCTTTTGCAAATACACTCGTGACTCCCATGGCTTTCTTTCCATTCACATCACACTTTAAAGGTGAGAAAATTTCTTCCAGGAGTACCTCACATTATAATTTAACAGTTTAAAGACCACAGGTATGGCTCAGACCTGGACTTTGATTTTGATTTAATGTCTAGTGTGATCTTATCCCAAGACCAAAAATTGCCTGCCTCTGATAGTTATTTCTAATGTCATTTTACGTATATATGAAAAGTACTTGTTTATCTGAACCTACACCAAGCCAAATTCGCCCCACCACTGAAGTGGTGTCACATCCAAAAGCAAAAATCTCAGGGTATTATAGGGAAACTTTCTACTGACTTCATCCTGTGCTAGCCTGAGCCTTTATTTGGCAATTTTCCGGAATGATGAAAAAGGGACAAAAGGCATGTGTCTTCTCCTGGGAGACAGAAAGCATCTCGTCTGCTCTCATTCAAGGTTTCAAACAATAATTCTCCTTTATAACTATGTATTGTTTCTGGCAATAATTATGGATATAAAGCCAGATAAGTTTGGTGTAAATTAGCAGCACTCTGTGAAGTCACTGGACCTGTGCCAGTATATACCAATTGAAGGAATGGCACATAATGTGATGCTCTGGAGCTGTGCCAACATATACCAGCTAAAGGCATGGTCCATAATTCTCTACATCAGTATCTTTGTGCTGCACTCCTTTATCAACAGTTGCTACATATTCTAAAAACAGTGACTCCTGTCTCTCAAGGTTTGTGAAGCACAGGCAGTTTTCTTATTATAATTATTTTACAGGGTCTTTGAGAAACAGACACCATATGTGATTAAGATTTCTGGGCCCTTTCCCAGTGCACATAAAAAAAAAAATGCATTAGATCCATGCAGTGTTTTTGCATGTCAAAGGTGGTTTGGTCCAAGTGATCTGGTATCCTTCTAAATGCTAAAAGATGCAGAGAGCTGCTCCCTTCAGTTCCTCATACACAGGCATTTGGTACACAGGGAGTTCTGACCATTGTACTGCACACAAAAGGCACAAGAATCTCCTACCCACATCTGAGGTGCACTTGAAGACAAGTGCTTGGGCATAAGGCATGATTATATTTATTCAGGTATTAATATAATTTTGTATGTAAATTTTTGATGAATTTGTGTATGTATTAAGATGA
Organism: Lonchura striata; assembly: GCF_050655825.1. Taxonomy (NCBI): domain Eukaryota; kingdom Metazoa; phylum Chordata; class Aves; order Passeriformes; family Estrildidae; genus Lonchura; species Lonchura striata. The sequence goes on from NC_140705.1 coordinate 51,888,621, forward strand.
TTTAATGCGGTTTTTTTCTTGCTTAAAGGTAAACCACCAAATTTTAAGCTCCTGAAGGTATAATTAATAATATTTGCAGTCTGCAGTTATGGTGTTCTGCCCTGTATTCTAACACAGGACATGAGTTTTGCTCCAAGGTATTTGCAGCTTAATGTTGCAACAGGTAGTAAAATTTCCTTTTTTTTTTCTGTCCCTCATCTATTTTATTCTAGAGTCAGCTATATAGCTAAAGCCTATAGCTGCTACCCCCAGACTAGTACTTGAGCTAAACCACCTAAAAGCACTTCTCTTACACAAATACAAATGAGGACAATTGCTAAGGATCTGTGTTTCTCAGCAGACAATAGAGCCTTTGTTCAGTTGATATGTGCTTGGGTTTTGTTGGGTGGTTTTTTTTCACCAAAAGAGTGGTAGCAAAAGTACAGCCTTCCCATTTTTCCTTGGAGCCTGGGATCAGTAGACTGTTGAGTGCAATTTCTTGCCTTATCTAAAACTCTCAGTGATGGTCACTCGGGAGCAGACAGGCAATACCACAGACGTTCCCAGACAGGAAAAAGTGGCCCCAGAGGAAAAGATTGAGCAGGTCTCTGTTTAAATGGATGTGACAGCTTTGCTTAGGGAAAGATGTTTGTCCCTGGTTATGGACGTGTCCTTTTCCCCCGTTACGATTCCCAGGCCCGGCATTACATTTACTGTGTGTCTGACTGTCTGGTGTGGGAGCCGGAGGTCGTGTGTCCCACAGGCAGCGGGGATGGGTGAGAAATAAATCCACCAAGGCTGCTATTCGCAAGGGGCTTGAGTCTTTTCCATAACATTTCCACTATCCTATTTAAAATTTAATACCCCAGTGACGGAAATCTCTCTGTTCATGCCCGTGGAAGTACTCTCAGTGTCTGTCTTAACCTGCACATGTACATATATTTTCACACGAGCCCTGTATGTCAAAAATGTCAAAACCATTCTACTGGTATTTAAGTTACAAAATGAAATCTATTGGTAACCAACTGTTTGTACTGATTCACAAATTTGTTTTTCCAAGCTGAGTTTTATATTATTTTACTTGTCATATAAGATAAAGACTATTATTTTTAAACAAAAATATTCTATAGACTTTTTTTTTTGCTGTCAATATTTGCATTTTGAGGACATCTAACAGAAGTAAGAGAATCTTCAGCCAGAGTTTAATTTTAGAAAGGAAATATGGTATCATGCTTGAAGATTTTCTTAATCAGTCAGATTTGTCCTGACTTTCAACTTTAGATAAGAAAATGAACCATTTTGTCACAAGGTTTTAGTGTGTGTGAGGTTTAGTGCCAACCAAACATGGCTCCCAGTATCTTAGTTATTAAAGTCGCATTTGCTGGTGATTATAGCTATTTCCTGCATAAAATGAAGCTTCCACAAATACTTAATAAGTCAAAAGAAGTCAAATATATTACAGGCCTCTGGAAATATGAAATAAATTATTATTTTTCTGAGATTTGAATATCCCATCCACCAAGTTAAACATACACAGGAACTTACATTTATTCCTGATAATGTCTGAAACATCCTACATGCAATAAACTTCACCAAAGCATTGCTTTTATCTTCCAAGATGTTGAAGCTCTCTCTGTGCTCTTTCCTCTTTGGTGCAGAGGAGCCAGACACTTTCCACAACTAGACAGAGTTAAAAAATAGCCTTCTGCTGTGATCACGGTATGAACTCTGACCTTTCTTTAAAAACCCAGAGACTTTCATAATGTTTTCAGTTACTTTAGTCAGTGGTTTTGGTGAGATTTTTGCTAATAAACTTCGAGAGAAATATATGTATACATATATACATACATATATATATATATATCATAGGTAAGTTTTTTTAATGCTTCTCTAATAAGTTTTTTCTAAATTGTTATCTAAAAAGTACTATGTTTAATAATGTTGCTATTAATCAGAGAAATATGGCTACTGTAATATTATTGATATTGAATTCCATCCACATATTGAATGAATAATCTTTTGAAAGCACACTAGGCCCGTCAGAGATAAAAGGAACTTTAAAAAATGACAAAACAATACAAAACAAAGCAAAAAAAGTTGTTCCAATGCTTTTTCTCCTATTTCCCACAATCTTGTGTTTCTGAAATAATTGCCTGAGGAGCTTGATCCAAACCTCTCTGAAGATTAAGAGAAAATGTGCTGTGGAGCTTTTGTCTGAGCCCTGTAGGTGCTCCTGGTGCTCCAGGTTTCGCAGCCCACCGTGGCTGCCCACGCAGAGTGGCTACACTTGGTGTTTGCAAGGCATTGATTAGCACAGTGCATTGATTTGTGACCATTGGTCCTGATAGTCCTGTGCACTTCATCTTAAACTACTTCCATAAGCACAAAAGAGGGTGTCTTTCCTCTGACTTCAGTGAATGTGAGTAAAGTCAGATATAAGAAAAGTATTTTGAAATAGCCATAATGGCTGCCAAAGAAGGCACAAAATCTAGTAAGATGTGGCACCATTGCAGTTCACAGAATAACAGAGAATGGGAGGAAAGCCTAAAGTCCACAGTCAAAAAAATAAAAGCCTAATCCTTGATGCAGACAGAAATAATTATTTGCCTGTAGCTGTTCACTGGAAGGAGCCATGAACTTGTGAACACTGACAGCTCATGATCTATTTAGTCATTGGTGTACACACTCCACAAAATAATGGCAGGGTGCTAAACATATTCAACCATATACTAAGGTTCTAGTTAATTTTCAGCTCTGGAAAAGTGTCATGAAATTAATTAAAGGTAGAAACTGAAGGACTTGGTCTGTTTTAGCTTACAAGCAGGCCTCTACCACATAATTCTCTGGCCAAATGGGTTTGGGCAGCTGCAAATTAGAGTTTTGCTGGTTTGTTTTCCTTAATGAAAATCTCATTAAAAGCCCAGAGATACAAACTATTTTCAAAAGGCACCATAATCAAAGCCCTTAGTGTCCACCTGACTCATCTTTCACATCTGAAAAGTCTTTCTTCACAATTCAACCAAGCTTTCAGCAAATGCTACTGTACACAGTTCAGTTTGATGGTTACTCCCAGGAGTGCAACTAAACTGGACATCATCTTGTCTTGATGACAAGATGATGTCAAGATGATCACATGCTTGCCTTGAATATCAGTAGAAGGAATATAAAAGTTTCTTGTGGTCACCCCCAAATTCCAGCATTTTCACAGCTGCTTTCCTGCCCATATATAGTATCTTCACAGCACACATATCACTGCTTCTTGTTGACTGCAGGAAGAAGATAATGCCAGATGGATTTCCTGCACCAGGTTGCTCTCTACAGAGAATTCAGGGGTTGAGGGGGACTCCTAAAGAGTACAGGCAGGACTCTTTGCCCTTTGGCTACAGTTAACTTTTCAGCTGATCCAAGTATGATTCATCAGAAAATGCTGGACTACTAACTTTTTCCCTGACCTTTCATCCAGCAAATAATCTGAACGTTTGTCTCACGTTCACTCCTGGTGAAGAAATCCCGTATTTCTAAAATGCCTTGTACAAATGCAAACATACCTATTTGCAATGGTATCCTTCACCTCTGAAAATGGGAATGAGGCAGCTAAGCTCAGTTGCTCTCCTTTCTCCTCAGTGCAAGCCTTTGGACTATTGGGAAGGTAAGAGATCTTGAAGACCTCTGGCATTGTGACACTCAGTTTCCCTCCTCGTTTGCTCTCAAACACACCTTTAAGTTTCTGAATGGCATACCATTGCCTTCAGTGGGTGTTGGATTGGGCTTGCAGGTACAACTCCAAATCTATTCCCAGTGAGGGAGTGTTTCTGGCCCCTGTAAATTGGTAATTTGAGATTCTCTGCTTTTTTCCAAACCTAAGAGCTACAGCTATGGCAGACAAAGTGCTTGAGCCACACCAAGGAACCAACTAGAATAATTTTCTTCTTGAGAACTAATTAGGTTAAATTGGGTGCTCTGCTCTTAGGGATTCAATCACAGAGATGAGAGTGAGAGAAGCCTGGCGGGTTTGGCACAGGCGACACTAAGGGTTGTGATTGTGCTGGTCTGTGAGAAACCTGGGGCTGGCGAGCAGTTTTCATATGATGTCACCTTTCCCAGATATGTGAAAAGGTTGCAAGGACCTATGGCAATCCTCCCAGAAAGGCTCGGTCTCGTTGCTCCTGCATGCAGAGTGCGTGGCTGCCTGGGCACACACCTCATTAGGAAGATCCGTGAAAGGCAAACAAGCCCCACTCCAGAGGGTTTATCTCACGGCACAGAATGCCGCATGCCCCCGGATCAAAGCTGGTGGGAACAGATGCTGTTAGCAGAGCAGCAGCTGCACTCAGATCCTGTCCACACCCTTCCTGTTTGCAGTGGCCTACCCAGGGACTATTATGTTCCCAACAGGGCGATGATTGCCCCTCCTTCCCACCCCTGCTGCCACTCTCCAGGGAGGGTGTACTGGCGCTCGCCTCGCTGTCTGCCTTTGGGTTCTCATTGTTTCTCTCGGAAGGTGCAGATAGTGGGCTAGACACTCCTTGGCTGGTGCTCTGATAAGGGTCTGGAAATTGTTCTCATGTTCTGCACAGAAGCTCGCTTGAAAGAAGGAACTCTACCCAAAATAACAAAACTGACCTTAGGGCTCATTTTTTTTCTTTCAATTAAGGAGCTTGAGCCTGTCCAGACTGGAAAAAAAGAAAAGGTCAGTGTGGCCAGACTGTATCTTTGACTGGACTAAGTAAAGTGGCATGCAGTTAGTGATGTTACCATTCTTTCTTGCAAGTGCACTGGAGACTACATTCCAGCTCTGCATGCAAGGAAATCTCTATTTCCTCAATGCCCTGCAAAGACTTGATTGTTGTCCAAGTCATTTATATAAAATTCGGCTTAACCAAAAAAGCCCTAACTGTGAGCAGCAGTAGTGTAATGGTTCTTCAGTAGGGTGGAGAGAGCTGCACTCACAGTAAAAGGAGGTGACTGGAAAGCAGAGCTTCACCAAGAGGACCTGGGCAAGAAGGGAGCATGTTCCTTTTCATTCTGGCTGTCCCAATAACCTCTGATCCATCCATTAGTTTATGATGGGTTCAATGTGTAAAACACAGCAGATATGACTCTGATTTTCACTTGTGAAAAACAGGAATACTTGCTAAAGATAATAAATGGAATTTGGATTTTAAAATGCCTTCTGATTTGCATCTGTAGCAAAGAGAGAAATCCTCTGTCAGCTTTGGTCTGGCATTGTCAAGTAGTAACACAAATATTCCTACAGGTAAAACAGTTCCTGTCTTGTGTCCAGTGAAGCCTAATTAGTTCAGAAGAGTCATCATCTTCAAAGACCATTTAAAATACACTGCTTGCAGGTACCATTTGTGGTTTATTTTTCTGTGGTGCTTGCAAGTTCAACAGCAAATCTGATACATGTGGATATAATCTAAAGCCATTTCTCTCAGAACAAATATGATTTTTCCCCTTTACTGAGCCATAGTGAGGTCACATTTGGTCTCAACAGTTCAAGAAAGACAAGGAGCTACTGGAGAGGATCCAATGGAAGGTCACAAAACAGAGGTCCATAAAGATGATTAGGGTTCTGGACCTTGTCTCTTACAAGTAGACACTGAGTGAAATGGACCTGTGTAGTCTGGAGAAGACTGGAAGAGGATCTTATCAATTCATATAAACATCTCAAAGGTAGGTGCCAGGAGGATGATGCCAGTCTCTTCAGTGGTGTGCAGCAACAGGATGAGGAGTAATGGCCATAAACTGAAACACAAGAACTTAACATAAGGAAGAACTTTGCATTGAGGGTAGCAGAACACTGAAACAGGCTGCCCAGGGATGTCAGAGAATCTCTCTCTCTGGAGAAATTCAAAACCCACCTGGACTCGCTCCTGCATAACCTGCTCTAAATAACCCTGCTTTGGCATGGGTGTTGGATTAGATGATCTCCTTCCAACTCTAACTATTCCGTAAATCTGTGATTATACAAAAAAAATTAGATTGCCCACTAACTTAACTTCTTGAGACATCTTTGCTGTCTTGCTATATCACAGAGGTGGAAAGAAAGCAGTACCCACACTAATGACAAAAAAATCAATTGCACTCTCATCAAAGAGAATCACAGGATGCTCCAACTGACCCAGACAGTGAGTGAACAGACAAAATAATGATAAAAATACAATTAGCTGATAAATATTAAGATTTTTGCATTTTAGGATCTCTTTAAGGAAGAGGAGATATAAACAACTCTTTAAAAACCTGATTTGTAAGGTAACTCATTCAGAATTACAGAATTACAGTAGAAAGTGACAGACACTTGTGCACTCTCAGAACTTTATTGGTCCATGGGTCACCTATGCTCTTATAAGCTTGTCCAACCTCCTCTCAAAGTTCTGGCCTTTGCCTACTCTTTAGTACAGGATGTTGGATCAGAGAGAGAACTTTTGCCATTTCCCATGTCCCAAACATCTTTGCATCATACTTTTCCCAATTCAACTTCTGTCCTTGCAACCACCATCAAACCCTCTAGATGATGCTTCCAATGGGAGTGCAAAATGTATGGGCACCCATGACTGTATCTGTAATGACAAAACATGCTGAGATCTGGGAATGTATACTCAATCGTGAACATTTTTAACTTTCTGAAATGTTCCTGGCACAGTTTAGTCATGCCAATTAGCAATTCTCCCAAGGCATTCCTGGTCACAGCTCACATGGGGCCTGTTCCCAACAGGCAGCTTACCCTAGACACCCTGCTTTGGTGGTTAACAGAGTTCAATAACTACAGATGTGGCCAGGCTGTATCTCCAACTTTGGAGCCAGACAAAGGGCTGTTTAACTTACTGATATAGATGCAGCCAATGGCTTTAAAAAGCCTCTCAATGTTTCCCTGATTAACCTTTCCCTGAAATAATACTGCAGAGGGAAACTCCCCGCTTACAAATCCTAGATCAGGCTGTCTCTTTCCTGGGTGTTTTCTCTCAATTTGTTATGTTCCCTGACAGCTTATTTGTTTTCCCAGTTGTGCTTTCCTATCTGCCAATTTGTGCAAGTTGCACTGTCCTTTCCTACTTCCTCTGTCTCTGGTGTTTCGTCTCCCACCATCATTTTACACTATGGCACCTGTGGGAGGGGCTTTCCTGTCTTCTCATTGCAGTTCATAAGTGCTGAATTATGGCTCCACAAGTGGAAATGGGGAGGAAGGAAGGCACCTCTGCCTGGTGTTTGGTGTTGGTCCCCCTCCTGTGCAAGGATTGTCCCATGATGCTGCCACACTTAAGATGGGATAGATTTTGATCTCTGCTGTCAGCCTTTTTCTGGCTTTGTGTTTTTTCATCCAAAGTCTCTGTAAGGCAAGAAGCGAGTCTCTGTCCTTCCTTACATAGTTTGCTCCTCTGCACAGTCACAGCATTAGCAGGGCAGTGCAAAATATCTCCTGGGCACAAACACAACAGGCTGCCAGGATGGTATGTCCAGTTTCAAATGCCTTGAATCCCTTCCCACTGTGGAATGAGTCCCCTGGTTTCTTTTCTCTGAGCAGTCTGAGTAAGAGGATCACTTGAGCAATAGAATTGTCAGATCTAATGCAGCAGAAGCCACAATGTGCCCATCTAATTTTGATCATAGGAAATGTCCCACAAAGGGACAGATTGTCTCTCCTCTCTGGAGGAAGACATCTTTGCAACCTTAACCTTGTCTCTGATAGCTGGAACTGGACAGGGTTTCCAATGCAATTCCACATTTTTTGTTTTCTATTAGCTGACCATAGATGGCTTTACAGTCAGGGTAGGCAGGACACTTTGCTAAAGCAATAGAGGGATGTAACTCTGACCTTCAGATTACATTCTGGGGGCCAAGTACACAATTTGTAGTTGTGTTGTCTTTTTCTTGGATCTAGCTCCAAACAGCTACTTAACTGTGAAATACAATTCAGGGAGCTAAAAGTCACAGAAGGAAAGAAATAACACAGATATTAATGGAATTGCTGCCTTATGACTTCTGTCTCCACAGCTAGCCCAGGTCAAGAAACCAACAGGAAATAATGTGTTTACAATACAGCACAATCGAGCAGTAACATCAAGATATTTTGGAAGACAGGTGACCATTGTGTGCATGGCTGAACATGTATGCACAAGCAGCAACTACGGGCAGAAGAACACACACACTGCAGGAGGCATGAAGTGTCAGAGCACTGCAAAGTCCACCTGCAGAGAAGGTGCTTGGTTGTGTTTTCTGCCTAACAAATTTCTAAGTGTTTTTTTTTGTTGTTGTTGTTTTTTGGGGGTTTTTTGGTATTATTGTTTTCTTAAACATCTTTCAGGGCCCCAGCATAAGCCAAGAGCCATTACATATATGTAACTGTGTGTTTCATCTTGCAAAAAGCTCTTCCTGGCAGCTTGGCAGAGAATACTAAGGTGTACAAGAGCTCCATATTGCTCTTTTTTTCTTTTTTTCTTTTTTTTTTTTTAACAGTAAATAAGTGTTTCTGGATAACATACAATACTGAAGAAGTTAAATTTTATCCTAGTTCATGGCTATGCTGGGACCAATTTCTCCTAGATTTCCTAAGAACCACTGCTGCTTAGTCCGTAGATTCCAGTAAGTTCTGTATCCAAGGAATAAAGAGTTGGATACAAAAAGCACCTGTGTTTACCAGTCACAGTATTACTATCATGGGAAGTGATGCTGAGAAACTCCAAGACTGAGCTGATATTTGAAGACATTTCTGTGCTACTACAGGATGAAATAACAAGGAAAGCGGACCACAAGGCTCTCTTCATGACAAGAGAGCTGGATGCTCAGGGACCTCACCTTCTGCTTATCTGGATCCTTGACCCCGCCTGCAGCATTTAATCCACATGCCTACGACTGCTGGAGACTTATCTCTCGCAGGAGGAATTTGCCTGTCCCTCATGCACCCATCTTACAGCCCACTTACAAAGTGGATTATGGGACTAACACTTCAACGCTCACAAGTGGGAAACCTGAGAGCAGGTCATGGTCTCCATCACAGGCGAGGTGTAACAGAGTCAAGTGGGAGGTCAAGCAGACCTAACTGGGTGAGGCTCAGCATGTTTCATGGATCTCCCCAGCCACAGAGGCTCTAGGTGTTATCAGTGTAAAAGGAACAACAAAATAAAATTAGTAGCTAAATAATTACTTATTTCATTGAATGTAAGTAATTTTATCCTCCTGATCTCTTTCCCAAATTTGATCTTTTGAAAATAATTTTATATAGGTAATGGAATATTCCTTCCCAGGGCATCCTACAGCAAGCAACACTGCTTGCACTAGGGAAACCAGGAAGAAAAGCCTTCTCCCAAAACACTGGCAAGTTGCAGATGAGGAGGGAAGGGACACAGTGTAAAACTACAAGCTGTTTGAGAGGAGACATGTCTTCCATCCTAAGAGGAAATATGAGCTAGATGATAATTTTTTTTGTTTGTCCAATACACTGTATTTTGGTCCAAAATTATTTAGTCTTCTTCCTCTCCCATACTGGTATATTAGTAATTTTCTGTATATTCTATATGTGGCAGTTGTAGAATGGTATTTAGGATACATTCATTTTTCAGAACTCTTGTTGTACCTGAACATATTGATTCTTCCCACTGCCCCACTACACAGTATTCCATTATTCTAGGGAAAGCTGATAGTTTACTTTTGGTTATGACCTTCTGAGTTTTTTATGGAGCACACTTTCTTAAGGCTTGTGCTGGGCCAATTGTAACTTCCAGCCTCTTGGCGAACTGGCAGCCAGTGAATAACATTTCTTTAAAATGGTGGACTTTCCTGAGGAACTTCTCTAGCAACTTCTTGAGTCATTAAGTACTGCAGGGGAGAGAAGCAGGAGGCTGTGATCACTGCGAGCAAGCATTCGGTTTTGCCTGGTGACACATGGCTTTCTAAATTAGAGGGCTCTGAATAAAATAAAAAATATCAAAGCCATGTGTCTGCTTGTGGGTGCCACATTCTTTAGGATCACAGTGGCTGTCCTTCTGCACGAATGTCACAGAAACGGGTCGGTTTCATCCCACTTGAATGATGTGGCAATGTTGTGAAACAGAGTGGAAAAGTATCCCAAAAACCGTCAAGTGAAGAAGCTGCTGGAGAGCTGGAAAGCAGCTGTAGAGACCCAAGTGCTGTCACTTTAAAAGGGTGATCGGCCTGTGCGCCTTTGAAATCATTTATCACAGAAGCCGTAACATCTGCCACCATCTTGGATTCATTCGAGAAGTGCGTCTCAGTAGCCATTTTAAACATGTTTGTTTTCAATTCAAAACACATAATTAAATACAGGCTGGGGTAGAATATATGCCTTGAGCTGCTTTCTCTCACCCTGGTTCAAGCATGGCTTTTTCACAAATATGTGCTTTGAATTGAAAGCTTTTTAATTTTTTTTCCTTTTTTTCTTTTTTTTTTGGTTTTTTGTTGGGTTGTATGTTTGGTTTTTTTTTTTTTTTTCCCTGCAGGGCCTGTTGTTTCTCAAGAATAAATTGAAAGTAAAGCTGCAGATTTAAAGGAGCCCATCTGATAGGAGTTGGAGCATCCTGAGGCCACAGGGGCTGCCTGGTCTCCTGGGGCACTGAGCAGCTCCCTCCTCCAGCATGGATGGACCTTGGCCATCACAAGCTGCAGCTGAAGCCTTGCTGTTAGAAGATTAAGCTATGCCTTGTGTTTAATTTAGCCATTCCACTTCTCAGACAAGGGACTCTCAGATGATCTGTTGTGATGGAAGGAATGAGCAACCTTGTTACAAGTCTCCAGAGAGGCTACCAAAAAGGTAGTTATGTCCTTAACATACTGTCCTTAATAAACGATTCACATGCCTTTTCCCAGACTATTAGGAGGCACTTCAGAGGGACAGCATGAAGACAGTACTTGGCTGTTAACATTGCATTCAGTTCAGCTGACTTTTGTCACCATCACTGACACGTTGCAAACAAGCCTGGGGAAAAGACGAGCAAAAGCTCAGGAATGAGCCACTCCAGACAGGCAGGGTTGAACCTGCAGTTCTAATGTTATCTCCTAAAGAGACAGGAAGAAAAGCAAGTTGGTAATTCAGGAATGAGTCAGACATATAGGTAGTGCAATTCTTTGTCCACCCTCCCAAAGAAGAGGGTTTTGTGTGAGGCTGGGACAAATCCATCTATCTGAAAATTCAAGTCACATGAGTTTCCTGAATGACCAAGGTGCTCAGATATGTGCTGGTGCAACATCCCCTTTTCTCATTTCAGGCAGGCAAAAGAAAATAGGTGGGTACTTGGAGATTCTTAATAGAGACCTGCTCCCCACCTCTCTGCATACTGTGGTTCCTGCGTTGAGGAAAACCAGGTCTGAAAGTGAGCCAGGATGTGCAGCATGCTTTAACCACCAAATTTTGAACTGAGACGGCTTCTGAATGATGGGTGAACTGGGGCGTTGCAATGTATCATAGTAAGCAGGTATGTGCAGCTCACACTAAAGAAATACAGAAATAGATTTTCTCAGATTTCAGTAACTCCATGCTTTTGAACATGACACCTTAATTTTAAAACACAGTGTATCTGAGGCAGTTTTTCTTTCCTGAAGTTGCCTGTTAGTTCACCTGAATTCAGAACTATGCAATCAGAGAAGACCCTGTCATATGTCTGCAGTGAAACAAAGAAGCAGAGAGCATTTGCATAATTTATACTCCAAATTTCTATAGGAGATACCTATAACAAATATGTTCCTTGCATGATGAAATATATTCACTATTCTGTCAGTGTTTCAACTGAAAGAGAAAAAAAAAATGGAGGAACAAAGAGGAAACTAATGAGATTACTACTAATAATAGAGTCCCTGCAAGAGACTTCTGTCTATGGTCACATTCTTGTACAAAGGAGATGGGATGCATCTGTGTTGAAAGTATCTGCTTGGTATGCACTTCTAGTGTGTGTTTGGGAATAGATTATAAATCTGATGTGGGGAAACTGAGAGCAGAAAAAGCAAGATACCTGCTGCTACTTGAAACTAGTGCTTCCGAAACATGAAGCCAAAGCATGCTTTTAATTTTCTACTACACCCATCTTTTTGAAGTGTCTCATATCCATACAAGAGGTGGTGTTGTTATAGATTTCAAGGAGGAGGGGATTTTCTTTCTTTTTTCTCACTAATCTGTTTCTCATGGGCTTTCTCCTTTGGGCATGCATTCCAGCAGTACAGATGAGTGCTGAAATTACAGGGGTGAGAATTCAGCCAGGAATGAGTAACATGCAGCCATACGCACAAAACAGAAAACATCCTCTTTGACTAGGTGATAATTAGAAAGGCTGCCACATTGCAGTGTACACAAACAAAGCACATCCCCTTTGGGAATGTGTTTTCTTTCCTCTGATGTGAATTTTTTTTACTTGGTGAAGGACAGTTCTTCAGCCGCTCACTGACATACTTTTAAACATCTTGTTGCAGCAGCTGCTTCCACATTTACGCATATGACCACTACCTAAATGGGTCTAGCTGTGTGTTGGAGAACAGAGCTAGTGTCTGATTAGGAAGGGTTGATACCTTATCAGTGCACCGTGCTACCAGATGAAAGCCAATTAAAGGTATCTTGGGAATAAGCTATCTCCTCATCTTCAGCAGAAACACAAACTGATAACCCTGTAGCCACAGCTGGTGACTGACAGGCTGAGCCAACTGTGAGCAGCTGACTTTTTCTTCCACTAAAAGGCTCATCATCTTCTCCTAATCCACTTCCCTTGAATTCAGTCCAGAATGCAGGGGCTTTCCTCCAGATCTGACCCACCCTCTGCATTTCCTCATCATGGTCTGACTGTAACCCCAGCAGCCTAAAATGACCTTCCCAGAAAAGCCATATCTCCCCATGCAAGCTAAAAAGGAATAATTTATGAGTAGCAAACAGATGCAAACATGAACTTTTTGGACTAAAGGTATGACAGGCTTGGATATCTGCCAGTGACACATCACTGAAATCTTTCAGGGAAAGGAAGTAATATACTTTATCTGAAAAGGAGGGAGGGAGGGAGGGAGGGAGGGAGGGAGGGAGGGAGGAAGGAAGGAAGGAAGGAAGGAAGGAAGGAAGGAAGGAAGGAAGGAAGGAAGGAAGGAAGGAAGGAAGGAAGGAAGGAAGGAAGGAAGGAAGGAAGGAAGGAAGGAAGGAAGGAAGGAAGGAAGTACTGTTTTTAATAATATCCTTCCTGTTTGCATTGTCTGCTTGAAGAAGCATAACCACATTCAGAACCAGCCTCCTCTTGCCAGAGTGCCTCACAGGAAGGCTGATGGTGTTGACCCTCTCCAGCTAAGCTTGGCTACTCTTCTGGTCTACATGGAGGCAAAAATATCACAACAACACTTACAGTGTCAGGGAAATAATATCTAAATTAAGCTAAGAGATGTGTAAATAGTTGCAGTTCTTTCTGGTGGATAATTATTTCAAGTTCTGTGTGATCTTCAGGAAAAAGGAGTCATGTGAATTCAAAGCATTACTCATTAATTAGCATACAAAGGTTCATACAGTGAGGAGGATATTAAGGTCAAAGCTGAAACTTGATTTAGGTTTTATGTTTTTATTAAGACTTACTAGACATTCTGCCTTGTATTCTACAAAGAAAAAGACATAGCCCCATAAAAGTTAACAAGTCTTCTTATGGTTGCTATGATCAACCAGGGAAGAAACTGCAAGATATAATTTGTTTTCAAAGTACTTTCAATATTTGGGTGTGATTTTGTATTCAACTAAAACCAAAATAAAAGATTGTTTGATGAAAAGGTTCAACAGAATTTAAATGCAAATTGTGTAAGAGAGCAAAATGTTTTCTGGCTTCCATGTACAGTGATAGCAGCAGGCCAATACTGATGTGTTTAAATGTATTCAAAATGTGTAAATTACATTTTTATTCAAAGTTTTAGAATATATACACACAGCTTTCAAAAGGGGTTTTTGAATGAGATTTGAGTACTCACAAAAGCCACTCCTAAATGAGCGCAGTTGAAGAACTAAAAAAAATTGTGCACACATTTCCAAAGTGGCTGTAAGGCTCTAAATGCCATTATGTTCCAATGCCATTGCATGTAAAAATATTCATGTAGGAAGCAGGTGGCATCTTTTAAGATATAAGAAGGTGAAATAGAGGTCAGGTTTCCAACAGGTTTTATACTTTATAATGCACATATATGGTATATGCAGCAGCACTTCATATTTCTGCAGTGAGACAGTTTCAGCACGATCAGGTCCTGGTTCAACAAAATCTGTGATAATATACCCAAATTTTGGTATCTGGCAGAACCCACCAAGTCAAACTTCAGTCACACCACACTCAGTAGGTCTCCACCATATATTTAGAGTCAAGCTCAGGCTAAAGTGATGTATGCAGGATCAGAGACCCTTCCTCACCTTGTATGGCTGGGGTTGGAACTACCTCCCTGCCTGCCTGGCCCAGCTCTGCTGGCTGATGTAAGTCCTCAGGCAAAGGGCTGGGACCTCCTTTGGCTCACCATGGAAGGCAGTCAGGAGCACAGGGCAGCCCATGCCCTCTGCAGAGGCTGTCAGAGGCCATGGGGCAGCAGGGCAGGGAAGGTTGCCCTGCCCCTCATGCAGCCCCTCCATCTCAGACCCAGCTGCAATTGGCTTTAAAGGGCTGCAAGAGCACAGCGTTTTCCATAGATAGACAGGAACAAGGGAAACAAAGCATATGGTTTCATCTGAGTCAGAGCAAAATATGCCACAAAAATGCCAGACCTCTTTCATCTTAAATGTGTGTAAGTAAATTTTGGCTGATATCTGTGTGTGAAATAGAGTTCTTCCCATAGTAATGCCCCACAGTGGTAGTTTTAAGTCATAGAGAATCCAAGGGCTTTCAGGAGTTAAAAAAAAAAAAAAATCAAACAACAAAATAGAGGCAAAGCTGTGTCACTGAGCTGAAATTCCTTTGACAGATGCAAAGGTCTTGATGACAGTTATTTTCCAGGTCTGCAGCTCGGCAGCCCTGCCCTGAATGGTTTCCCACATGAAGTGTTTGAAGAAGCGGTCGACGTGTGACTGATCTCCAAGGCCCATTGCCTGGTCTTCTTTAAGGATGGGGCAGGGACAGAAGGAAAGGTGATGCTGATAAGGGAATCTGAACCAAATGTTGTCACATGCTAGATGCGATTAGATGCCCTTGCTGTGACTTATTACACAATCTGAAAGTGGAAAGGAAAAACCTGGGGTGAAATGCAGCCACAAGAGGGGGAGATGATTTTTCAGCAAAGAGCAAAAGCCAAGAAATAAATTGTTGTAGATACCTAAACCAGGTCAGATATCAGTTTCTTCTGCTCTATGGGATAGATGTGATGCTGCAGTAAATTTTCCCCCAATCAGGCCTACTGTCATTTGCATTTTTACTTTCACAAGCTGCTGATTATATTTTTTAAAAAAGGCTTGTCTTTAATAAAGAACAGGACAATCCTAAAGGCCATTTTTGATAAATCTGGGTTATTTCAGGTGTTGGTTTTTACTTGCATGCTTGGACAAATTAAAGCTTTGAAGCCTAATATATGTAATAGAATTAAGAGACTTAAAATTGGAATGCTCTTTAAAATTCCAGAAAATGTTTGTATATTTTCTTCTAAGAAAATTTATTTTCCTTATATACTTTCATAAGTTTCACATTCTTAATATTTGTCATGGCCTGTGAAATAACTAAATTATACTCAATTTTTCCCGAAACATTTTTTATCAAATATCAAGGCTTTGAGGCAAGGATTCCAGGATTTAATATGTTATCACTATGCATTTTTAGGTACATATTATTCGTACATATGCACTGTTTGTAAATATACATTATTGTATATGTTGATAAAAGAAATTGTTGTGCAAGTACAAGGGAAAGTGCAAATTTTCCTAGTCTAAAGAAGAACCTGTCAATCTCCTTCTTAACCAAGTGACACACTTCTCTCCAGCCTCAATAGTTATCACATATAGCCTGTGTTTGTTCAACTTCTGAATGTGACATGGTGACTACTAATTGTTCCCCGGCTTATTATTTAATTGTTGAAATCCTGACTGAGGATGTGAGGGAGGATTTTGTCTAAACTGGATTTTAAGTCCTGTTGACACCTATCTGGTCTGGTTTCCCATGTTCAAAATAGGCCTGATACAACACAAGTCTGCCCTGCTTGGTGAGGTACCTGGCTGCCCCTGAAGTTGAAGAGTAATCTGAAGAACAGCCCAGGGCCAGAAAGCAGGCCTGAGCAGGGACAGCAGCTCTGCTGTGACAGTCTCAGCATCCTGTTGTCTTTTCCTGATGTGTCTGAATAGCCATTTTAAATGCTAGCCTTTAACAGGCCTGCCTTTGCCTAAAGTAATATCCTGTGGTGATTCTAATGAACAGAAAAAGATTCATAGTCTGAGAAAGATTAAAGTATGGGCTCTTCCTTTTACCTCACTTTTATAGCTAAATAGGAGCCACAATGAGACTGAGGTCTTAACACAATGTAAATTATTGGTGTGGGTGTCCCAAAAAATGCATATCTGGAGGCAGCCAGGTGGTGAGCACTGCTTTGAAAGCAGCTGCAGGAGTTATCTGTGGAGCTGAGTTCAGCAGGAGTTTGGGTCGGAAGTGTGGCTGTGACAGAGAGACTCTGTGGCTCAAAGTTTCCCATCCCTCTGCCACATATTGTGACTCACTGTGTCAAGCAAGAGGTTGTAGGAAGGAAAAGAGCAACAAAGGGACAAAGAGAAAAAGAAATCCTTTCCCCCTGGTTCCTATCTCCCCCAGTGTTATACCTTAGCCATTTGAGAAATACATCTATTTTATCTCTTTCCTCAAGTTGTGGAATTTTAAAGGCTATCCATGTTCTACCTTCATACCTTCTTTTATTCTCCTATTTCCCTTCATCGCAAGCACTTGCCCTCAGATAACTCTGGCACATTTGTATTGCAGGCACTGGCAGAGGAGGACAGCTGCCTTCAGCATACCCTCATTTCATCCCCATTCTGCCCTTCACCAGGTCTTAACCCCTGCCTGACCATGTCTTTGCTGACAGTCTCACAGGGGTTTGAGTGTCTCATTGTTAACTTCAGGCCAAAATACACCTGGGACACAATGAAGGGTGCTGCCTTTTGTTTATTTTCTGTTCCACCAGTAATCAGGAGTCTTTACAATATAGCGTTGCAGCACAGATATTTAGTTTGCAAACTCTTGCCACATGTTCATAGAGTGTCTGCCAACTAAGAGTTCCAGATCATAATAATAACCATACCAAAGCCTGTATGGGCTTTTTCAAATATATCTAGATGCAGAATGAGAACACTGGACCTGCAGAAAATGTTATATTTCTTCAAAAGATGATTTGGGCAGCTTGCTTAGGTCTTTGTGTGATGAGAAGAGTGAGGCCCCTGTCCAGATGTCAGGAGGGCCTGGCCGAAGTCTGAGCCCAGCAAAAAGCTGAGAAGGACACAGCAACATGTGTCAGCAGGGTGCTGCAAAAGCTCTGCTCATAAATGCACTATAAGTGGGGTTTACCCTCTTTCTCTCAGCTGCCAGCTCATTTAGGTACATGGCGTCATCCTGCTTTATTAAATCAAGGTTTCAATCTTGCTTTGCCAAGAAGACTAGCTCAGCCCTGTTTTCCTCCTCAGACATGATATCCAGTTGTCTTTCTGATTACTTGACATAGTCTCATTTCTACAGACACTCTGTTTAGCAAGGAAGTCTCAATCCCATTTTACAAGTGTGAATGTGAGGCACAGACTGTGCTGAGAGACAACACCATGCAAGGAGCTTTCTTCTGTTTCACCAGCTCTCTTCCATCTGTTAGTTTGCTCTTCCTAAAAGCAAGAGGGAATGCTAAACTTAAACGGCAGTAGGCACAGGAGGAAGCAAGTAAAGAGGAGGGGAAAAAGGAAGATCTGGCATTGACTGAATGGTGATTTCTTGCCATGCTTTGCTGTATCTAAGCATAGGGGGAACAGCTGAAGGTCCCAGTCCAGGCTGTCAGAAAGTGATGGAAAAGAGTACATGATAATCTACAAGGGGAAAAAAAACTTGATCAGGTCATTGGTGAAATCACCCCAGGTAAACACATATGGTCTGCTCCATATCCCCCACAATTTGTGCCATAAACAGGTGCAGAAGTTTTCCCACACAAAAATCCCTTCAGCAGAGATGGTGGACAGGGACAGGAGAAACTCTTTTGCCTCTCTCTGTCTCTTGCAGCTTCCTTTCCTTTTTTATGCAACTAGGTACACCTTGCTAAAGGGTTAGAGCCTGCTCTGCCCTTCCAGCTGCTGGTTCAAGCCTCAATTTTGGGGTCACCCTATGCTGTAGTCTGGTCTACCTATGGAGATTATTTTTACTTCCAAGCTTGCAAAAGGCATACAGAGTGAGAATGTCAACAGCTCCTCTGATTGTTGCTGAAAGATGAGCTACATGGCCCCACAGATGTCAAGGCTGGGGAGGAGTGGGGAGAGATGAAAGATGAAAAGGTGGGAGGGAAGATTTGCTGTGTCTGAGGAAACTAGGACTTTACTCAAATTCAGGTTTTTGCATCCCTGACCCGAGAGTGACCTGCTGACCTCTCCTCCCTGCCTACCTCCATCCCAGCTGTTTCTCCTGAAGGAAAGAGGCCAGACTCACCTCCTGCACTCTGCTTGACAGCATGTCCAGGCAGACTGCTTCCTGCCAGAGTAAACACATTTACAGAGTGTCATGCACAGGGTTCAAGCCACCTAATACCAAAGAAGTCAACAGGATAGGTGCCCCAGAAAGCCCCAAAGTGGTAGTGCCATCACAACAAGTAAATACCTGCACATGTGCAACTCTTCTAAGTTTGTTGATTGCGTAGGTAAGAATTGTTGACGTTGCTCATTCTCCACACAGATGTAAAAAACTGTAAAATAAAGGTGAAGCAATCCATGAGGTTATGCATACAGCTTACAAAATATGTTAATTAATCACTTTCCTAGTCAATAGACCCTAATAAAAAAAGCAGTGGCAGCATGAAGCATGAAGACTACACCATCATGGACTAGTAAAGAATCAAGAGATGTGTAGCTAGCTCCTGAGAGAAAAATTATGTGAGAGGAAGACGCAATATTTAAAAAGCAGTCGAGAAATAACCTAGTCTACAACCAGGACAAAGCAACTACAATTATGTGTGCTTGTAATAGGAAGGAGCAGTGATTCCATTACTAAACTCCTTCCTCAGGCAAGAGATCAAAGGAAATTACACCCGTAAGAAAAATTTCTACAATGCCTCGCTAATTAAACAGCAGTTGTTTCATGTAATATTGAAAACAAAAACCATGTAAACAAACCTTGGGACAGGTCTGAATATTTTCCATTCAGGCATGAGCCTGAACAAACTCTATCTTGCACTATTCCTGACTTTTGGAGAAGTTTGAATCCAGAGATGGATGGATTCAATTTTTGTGATCTGGACTCATCTTCACTTAATATTAACAAAAGTCGAATCCTTAGCAAGGAATATACAGTAGCTGGAAAGAAAATGCCGAACACAACCAATGACTGATAAGAAAATGTCAAATGTATCCAACTTCAGTAATGTTTCAAACCTAAAAATGAGCCTGATATGTCACATATTAGATGCAAGTAAGACATTCAGTAATTTTTAAGTGGTTAAGAAAAGGAAAATTACAGTAACAAAGTAGCAGCACCTTTCAGTATGACTGAGAAAGTTCTCAGGCTGGTGGCAAAGCAGCAACAAAGATCAGCAGCAGCCTTCTTTCACACTTCCCCTCTGAGTCTGTTTACCTCTTGTAAAGTATATGAGTGCTGCAATGTAGGTGGTGCTGAGCTGGTCAGAAAGGCACAGAATAATAACCAGAGTCCATCACAGCTTGTTTATACCAAAATCTGTGAACCCTGGCTCTGTAGAACCTACAAATCAAACAGAAGTGTTTTGAAGGGGCTATCCCTACAACGGCACCTAAATTAAAAAACTGATACCTAAAACCAGACAGCTGTGGATTGACTGGCTCTCTTCCTTTCCATTACCATTTTCTTCTCATTGATTTAAGACTTATCTGCAACATTTCTGTCCATCAGAGTTCCAACTGGGAATACTGTGATTGTTTCTCCTCTTCATGACAGAGATCTGTCTTTTTCAAACTAGCTCCTGCATGCCAGTTTTTCTCTGGCTATGCCTGCTCCGGTGAATTCAGCAAGACAAGGCAAAAGGCTTAAGCACCAGCCCATGACTGCCTCTGACATTTGGCTGTCAGCAGGCTCCTGGGAGCCGTGCCCACAGCTGCCTCTGAGCCTGCTTGCATTGCTTGGGCATGGCTAGCAAATGCCAAGAACCATTTTCTCACACTAAAGGTAGCCCTGTAACCTCCCATCCCTCTAAGTCACTGCTCCTTCCCCATATTCAAGGACCACCGCACCTCATTCATGATCACTTTCACGTTAACACAGTGGTCTGTATAGGTCTGTACATATTCACACAGTGTAATACCACAGTCCACTGCTATTCCTGTTTTTTCCTTTGAATCATAACCCTGGAGCCCTGCAGCTCTAGGCAGCCAAGTTTCTTTCAGAAAGAAGATTTACAAAATGAGAATTTCCTTCTCAAGAGCTCATCTGTTTAGTCCCCACCTGCACTCCTAATCCTACCAGTGACATCAGTGGGAATGGGCAGACATTTGAATTTTCAGTAAAAGGCAAAAGTGAGTGGTCTTATATTCATTGTATCCACCCACACCCATTTGTTTTCAAAAAAAAAAAAAGCAGAGAATGAAGTTGTTAAAAAAGAGAATAAGTAGAAACAATAGCAAAAAGACATGCACACACAGAAAAATGGCAGAATCTAAAAGCAAACACTTCTGAATTTCCCGTAACAACAAACTGGATTCACAGTTCAAGCACCCTTTGGATGTGGTAACCAGGAGCTGGAACAAGCAGCCAAATGCTCAGTGCGGATGTGGCCTCTCGCCAAGGGCAGGGTAGGAGATTCACAAGAGCCACACTTTCTCTCTCTGAAGGCAGAGCACCAGGAACATCTCCCTCTTTGGGAGCCAGGGTGGCCACAGAGCTGGCCCAAGTTCATAGACAGACTCAAAAATCCTCCAGTCCTTTATGTTTCTACAGAAAGGATATTCCTTTCCCAGCTCACCTATGCCAAGTGCTTCTCTCTCGGGGCAGATCAGCGCCCTGCTGCCTGCCACAGACATCTGCAGAGGCTCCTCTGCAAACAGCTACTTCCAAACAGCTTAACCCGGGCAGATTTTTGCTTTGCTAGGAAAGGACATCGCGTTTAACTGCGCATTTGAAAAGACCTTGCACACGCAGGGACCCTCACACAAGCATTCACAAACGGTGGGGTTAACAGCTGCTGCCTGGGGAAAAGTACATTCAACACTGGCTTAAAGCATAAACCCACTGTATCCCCTCATTTGATGAAAAAACTGAATAGTGAAATGTCTCAGGAGAAGAAGCCACAGGCCTGTTATAGCTTTAACAGAGCCCGAGTGCTTATCTCAAGCTGAGAGAGTGATTTCATGGCAATAATTTGTTTAAAGTGTTGCTGATTGCTTCCTATTTCTTCCCAGCAAATGACTTTTACACCTTTCTACTGTCGCTTTTATACGAACTGCTATGGCAATTACACTGCAGGAGGCTGTGTAAACATCACACAGACTCTTTTATCTTCCTACCAAAGGCCATAGAAGACACTCCTGAGACCAGATTAAAAGTATTTTCATATCTTTACTCCTTCCTTGAAAAAAAATATTGTTATTAAGTTGCTAACAGAGTTTTCTCTTATTCTTACAGAACCCGTTCAAATGTACTTCCAACAAGACTGCTAGATCCCTGTATGTAGTCCCTTTGAAGGGACATTAAACAAAGTAAAAAATAAAATTACTGAGAGTTCATGGGGGCAAGGAACCACCCTTTCTCTGCTAAAAGAAAAACACCTCTGATAAAATGATTTCAAATTGAATTGACTCTTTCAGAAGATCTGTGGCTATACAGGAAATGATCAGGACTAATCTGATCATCTGAGGAATCTTTTTCTGGTATCTCTGGTGCATCCTCCTATTCTCCAGTGCCAGCCCTAGGTGTTAGCTGTCTGTTTCTCTCAGCCCTGCAAGGAACAGGTTCATGCAATGACTTTTGGAATCTGGCAAAGGCACTTTGCATGTTTGACCCAAGCTTTAGCCCAAGGATATGGTTTGGCCCATTAAAGTTTTCCTCTCAATCCAAACTTCAAATTTTCTGCATTCTGTGGTCAACAGTGCTCAGAGATATGCACACCATCAGATCACCTGTGAAGCCCAAGCTCCATCCCCATCTCTGTCCAATTAAGCAGAGCTCACTACAGAGTCTGTACCAGTTTTAGGCCTTTTCCTGCCTGTTTTGTTCTGACTTTAAGAGGACTTAAAATAGCTGAACCAGCACAAAGTTAGAGCAGCACAGAAGATAATACAAGATCTGGCATAAATCCTCCTGGTGCACAGTTGGGTGGCCAGTGGGTTTTGGCACACTTATGTTGATGATGTGAATTTCTTCTTACTCGGTGTTTTACATCATGTGACCATAGTGGTGGGTTTTTTCTTGTCAAGAAAATCCTTATATTATCCATGAAGTATAAGAAAGACACCCTGATGGTAATGACAGAGAATGACAGAGAATTAAAGCTTACAGAATAATTAACTCAATAATTCCCTATTTTAGCTAGGATTGTAATGCAATTTCCATTTTAATGCTTAATTTTTAGTTGTGTGGGGGATTTGATAGTTTCACTGCCACTTATATAAAAAGAGTGATTGAAGTTCTACATGCTTAGCAATATATTATCTTCCTTTCTATGATTTAATGCAACATAGTCTAATATGATATTTCTTTTTCTGATATTCTGTGTGAATGAGATGCTTCAAATGTCTTATGGGTGAAGTTCCAAAATCAAAAGGAAAACTTTTAACAATTACACAATCTCTGAAGTTGTATTTACTTTGAGACAAGGTAAATTTGAAAGCAATCACATCAATTTACTTTCAAAAGCTGCCACTGCCATTGTCTCAGAGATGAAGAACATGTACAGTGTTGTGAGGGGTCACTCTTAGTTTCATCTAGTTGTATTCTTTACCTTTTCTGAATTATGGGTCATATTGGTCTTTCAGAGCATTCACTGCTCTGCTGGTCCCTGTGCTGCTCATCCACCCCTACTGATACAGGCTTCTTACATTAGCCTCCCACAGCAAGTTTTGGGTGGAATTTTTTCAGTGTTTAAAATGTGTCATCAATATTATTAGAGAACAGGACTCCAGTAGATAAATTCATTCAAGAAAGGGAATAAAGTGTATTATGCACAGCCTTACTTTCAGACAGTTCACTTCTCATCTCTATTTGCACTTCTGGGCAGCAGAATAACTCATCAGCTTTAAGAAAAAAGCAGATACTCATCAATAGGCTCTACAACATCTGTTGAAAAACATGCTGTGTGCATCATGATGTCAAACAGGGGAGCATGAACTCATTAGGATAATAGGAAAGGAGTTTCCTTGCTCCTTGCACTGAAAGCCCATTGCTGTCTCCAGGTGGTAAAAACATTAAAATAAGACCAACTGTGAAACTCTGCTTATTTCACACAAGCATGAATTGGTCTGGTACAAGAACTGTCTGTCAAGTAAATGAAATGAGATAAGCAGGACTAACACAGTATTATGCCCTTGGCATAACAGTAACTCCTGTAACATTATCTAGATGGCTCCATAAATCGTTCTTAAGTACTCCAAGTGTTTTTACATACTTTTTTTTTTTCACAAACAGCCTTGGTAGTATTGTTCTTCCTGACCTTTGCACACCCCTGTACAATCCCCTTCAGCACTCAGAAAGGAGAACTCTAACTGTGTGAAACAAAAGCTGAAATGTTTATTTACAGCAGTACTAGTAGAAGTAAAGTCTTCTGAGATCTATTTGCTGCATATGCCCATGGTACATGAAAATTCAATGCAATACTGCCCCCTATTAAGTGAATATTCTTTTGCCCAACATGGAAAATCCTGGTTCAAGTCCCAAGATGTCTGCAAGAATACCACTTAGACCAAACAAAAAGGAAACTGCTGTACAGTATCTGATGATCTTTTACAAGCCAACACAGAGCTAACTAATTAGTTCCTTAATATTATCATATTCAGTCCAAAAGCCTGGATGATGGTTGGTGTGAATGGTGGCACTATTTCACCACAAGAACTTGTTTCAGATTAAAATAATACAGTGGCTGTATCTAGTCAAAGTTGCTTCCCAAATACAGTCCCTTCAAGGCACTTTATACAAATGAGACTATTTCTAAGCTGTTTAAGTGGAACAGGAGGAGTACTCAGAAAAACTCCCACTTTCCCAGCTACCTTTAGCAACTTAAATGCCACCTGGCATGATTACAGAACTCTGGGAGAGGTGCAGGGCCCCCAGGCTCCCTTACCCACTCTGGGTGTAAGGGACATTAGGGAGAAGATTTCTGTGAGGGATGCCCCTGGATGCCTGCCCACGAGCACAGAGAGATCTTGGAGTCCCCAGGACACTGAAGACAGAGTGGGAGGCAGGTGAGACCTGTGTGCTCTGGACCAGCAGTGTGAGCATTCCGGCTGTCACTGAACATCTTGTGCCATGCAGGAGGTCCCAGGGCAGTGTCTGGGCAGCATGGACAGGGACAAGAGGAAATGGCCTCAAGTTACCCCAGGGGAAGTTTAGATTAAATAGAAGGAAAAATTTCTTCACCAAAAAGTTCATCAAGCACTGGAACAGGCTCCCCAGGAAGGTGATTGAGTTACTAACTTCAAGGGCTGAAAGAAATCCCTGGTTCTTTTTGTTCACTGATGTAGGTGTAGCCCTGGGGGTTCATGAAGGCATTTCTTGAAGAACTTCACCCAAAGGGAGTGAAATAATAGATACCAAATTGTATCTTACTCTAATACACTAATGTAATTACAGCTTACTATAAAATAAATATCCAAATGTCAATTTTACAGCCTTCTTTAATCACATCTGACTAATCACAAATCTTGCCTTAAAACAGAAAAAGAAAGGAAAAAACAGAAAAAAAAAGAGCACACAGAGAATTCAATTTTGTCTAACATTTCTGTCTAAGATATTTCTAACAGTTCTCTGAGATGTTTAGGATTTTCTGTTCCTTGCTTGTCCCTCTCCAACTGTCCTTTCAGAAGCTCTGGGAATTGTGGGATGAAAACTCCTAACAGGTTATTGTCCCCAGGAACTCTCCACCCCTGCACTCAGACTCAGCTGCCATCTGCCTCACAGCCTAAACCAGTTCAGGTTAACAGGGTTGGCTGAGAGCAGCTAAAGAGGGGATTCTTCAGATTTCCTCACACCCCTGAAAGAAATGCAGTTGCTTGTTGCTTCTAACCCAAGGGTGGCCACAGGGAATGCTCATGGGACTTGGGCTCCTAAATCATTACTGTGAAGGCTTGACCCCAAATCTGGAGCATGATGTGTAGCCACTAACTGCACTGTGAAGAGACTTGGATCTCTCTATTCTTAGTGGTTTGACGGTGGTTCGTGCTGAAACAAACTTTGAAACAAACTTTTTAACAAATTTTTTCTGGAAGCCTTTGGATTTATTATCCTTGCAATGTTTGTTCTTAGAATGGCCTGTTGCAGGAAACAATATTTTTTTTTTTTTTTTTTTTTTTATCTAGTAACGCACAGACTTTAGGCATGTAATTCTATTCTTTGGAGTAATTGCAGATCATTACATCTTCTTTCTCACTTCCATTTCTCTATTACTGCTCAGATAACAATTGTTATAACCCACAATTTGTGAGGTGAAGTGCAGATGACAACAGCAGAACCAGCAACATTGCTCCTCATGCATCCTTCTAGTCTGTGCTCCTCTTCCATTTGGAAAGAAGCAGCTAGTTTTTTATATAGGTTATTTTGTTAGCTCCACCCAAATGATGCAGTGATTGCCTACCACATGTGAACACTTTCCTCTGAGACCCCATGGAACATATGGTCTCCAGAGAAGTTGTTCTAGGAGATATTTGCCTTACTGTCTACTTCTGCAGAAAACTACAAACCTGAGAATGGAAGAGGCAATAATGAACTGTATTCTTGTTTCCTGCTATCAAGAAAGATAGTCATGAATTCTCCAGTGTGGCAAATTATCCAACCTAAGAGCATCTCCTGTAACATTTTATATCACTTTCTACTAAGGTACTTTTCAATTTACTAGCTTCAATGCAAGGCTTTCTTTTCAGTTTAATAATAGAAATTTGCCATGTAAATTTATTTCCTATTATGTAAGAATTTTTATAACTAAAGCTTATTATCACAGGGTCAAAGAATCATTTAAGCTGGAAAAGATCTATAAGATCATGAACCAAGCACTGCCTGGTCCACTAATAAACTCTGAACCTAAATGCCTCCTCTACTCCTCTCTTAAATACCTCCAGGGCTGGCAACTCAAAAACTTCCCTGAGCAGTCTGTCCCAGTGCTTGAACACCGTTTTCATGAAGAAATATTTCCTAATAGTCAATCCAAACTTTCTTGGCAAAACTTGAGGTTGTTTCCTTTTCACCTATTGATGGTTACCTGTGGAAGGAGATTGACATCCTTAGTGTAACCATCTTCATCCTGGAGTGATTCTTGACACTGCATATTTCTAGTCCTTGGAGGCAAATCTATTAGCTCCCTGTCATCTTTAGTCACTTGATTTCTCACCACATAAATGTATAGCACAGCTGTCAAAATGGGAGCATTTTCTGTATTTCTATATTTACTTACATTCTCCTGTCCCAGTTTTTTCAGGAATTAATATCATGCTATAAATCTTTATCTATTGAATATCTTGAAGTCATCACATGCTTTTAAACTGGATCACAGCAAATGAAAAGTATGTGTAGCACAGCACGGCCAAGTTAGTGGCATTTCTTGATGATGCCTCATTCTAACTTAGGAAAAGAAAACACTGGAAATTATCCAATCTGCTTATCAATGAATATGGTAACATAATTCTTACCTTTATTAAATGAAGAAACTTCCTAATTTTATATTCAGTGCTGTTACTCTGCAGATTGGAAATAGATATCAGTTGAGAAAAAAGTTTTCTTTTAAAGGCACAAGCTCTAGAGGATTCAGACAATTTGGCAGTATATAACACAACAACTATTGTTCTTAAACCTCTTTGAAAGTGAATGAAATCCAACAGAGAGTTAGCAGCTCGACTGATTTCTCTCATCATGAGTGGTATCATATAACCCAGCAGCAGTCAAAGTCTGAATCCTGCTCCTGGAAGGAAATGCCAGCTACCTCGAGGCAATTCCATTCCTAGCAAAATGGAAAGCTCCCCCAGTTGCAGGGATGCAAGGTCACAGTGAGTGACTCTATGGAGAGCAGACAAAGACATTAGATCTTAACTGAAAGAAATGAAATAGGAATAAAGAAACAAAAACCAGGTGAAGGATTTCTTCTGCTACACAAGTTTCCCCTCATAGCTGCTGTTCTCCATGGAAAAAAAAGAGGTGGGGCTGAGCTGGAAGGGTTGGAAACCATATGTTAAGAATGAATGGATTATCAGCTTTGGCCAACACCTGACCAGCACAGTGATACTTATGGAATTGTTCTATCAGAGCAGACTGACTCTTGGCTGCTTTAAGTGACATCAGAAGCTGGAGTCTAAAGGCTTAGGGAAGCAGTAAGTTTCTGCAAAGCATCCTTGCATCCATGTTTGCTCTCTAACTCTTCAGGAACCCAGCTCAATCTATAGCTGAAGTTTTTTTGTCTACTTCAACATGTTCTGACACATTCTGACTCTTACTCCTCTGGCATATTCAAGCAGGAGATCACAGTTATCACAGTAGCATGTGTCATTTTGGGATGGATTCCATCTTCATAGATCTTATTAATTAAATTATAGGCCCTCTCATCTGTTCAGAGATCAATTTAGAAAACATTTTCCAAGTGCAGAAACATATTACATTACTCATTCCACATGATACAGCAACTTTAGCATCCTACAGTAAAAGTTTCTCAGAGATGATCCGCAACTTATTGCCCAGAACATTAACTAAATATTTATAATTTGTATTTTATCACTATCTAGCTTTCTTTTTCACCTTTCCCTTTTGTGTCTTATACTTTTGGTAACCTAGGCCAGTAACATAATACTGAACCTTATATGCAGAGGAGCCTCCAGCATCCTGTGTCTAAATTTGGATGGGAGCAGAACTGATTTGCAATACAGTCCAGTTACACTGCCTTCATGTGCAGCTGGGGAAAAACAGGGAAGTTACTCTTTAGCAAGGGATCTCTAAGAGTTCTTTGCTGGAGTTTACCACTGACATCAGTTTTTAGAGTGTAAGAGTCAGTATCTCACAGAAAAAGGTGCCTTCTATTTTTTATATACTAGTATGGCATTTTCAAATGGGTTAATAACAAGTTACATCTGGCAGGACCTTCACCATAAGCTTTCTCTATGTTTCTGACTGCACAGCTCTGTTAATCAATTTTACACCACTAATGTGCCTGATCTACTACCCAAATGTGCCCTCAAGAGTTTCTGTGATCTGCTGTAAGTCTGATAGTATATTTTTTAAATTAGTTTGCCTTAGAGGAGAAAAGATTAAGGCCCTCTAGACCCTTGACTACCTACTTTTAGCTCTTTGCCAGAAGATGTATCTCTTTTATCTCTCTTGCAGAGAAAATTTCTCTGATTTTGTGTCACTGGAGGTAATACTTCAAAGCCACCCAGTATAAATTGAAGGACAGAAACCTGAATATCATTAGTTCATGGAAGCCATGTTATTGGCTCCCGGGGGGAGAACAAATTCTGATACAATCACAGGTGCAGCTTTTCTTTGCACTAAATCTGGGTTCGCCTCAGAGAATGTTTTTTAGTTACTTCCACTGCTATTACTTTTAGCATAATGTGCAACAGGTTTCATCTCCCAGAATGCTTAGTTATCTCTTTATCTCTGCCTTGAATTTTCAGTTTGCATGGAGATGCAAAATGCAAATGGTCACAGATATTTTCTATGGTCAATAAGTTAGAGAGAGCTCACAATGTATTGTGGTGCTTTCTGGAACAGGTTTTCTCCTGCAGGATAACCCCACTATTTTAAATAAATATTTCACTGAAGTCACATTAGCGTAAAGAGATGCAAAGCAGAAGTCAGCATTTATTTGACTGTATTTGTGCATAAAGGTCCTCATTGTCTCTTTCTCTTGCAGCTTAATACCTAAGTTCTCTGCAGAAAAGCAAGTATTTGTAATGCTTTTCATTGTATTGCTCTATTTTTTTTCATTGAGTTCTCTGCTGCAGTTCTATTCATGTAAATCTCCATACAGGCACTTCAGAGAAAACAATTGTCTGCACACAAATGAAAACAAAACAAAAGCACTGATCAAGAACTGTTTTTTCTGTCTGCATGACTTGAAAAACAGAAGAGTTTATCTCAAATATGAAGTCAAAACTACATCTTTAGTCTTAATTCATCAACTATGCCAGGCTGTTAACAAATTTACTAACTGTGGAAGCTACAAACATACAATTTGGAAATAAATAAAATTCATTTTAAACCATATTTGCAACTACCACAGAGTAAGAAAACAACATAGTTTTTGAAGGTTGATACATTGTTCTATGATATTAATTTTAGATTTATATATATTTCTGGTTTAATTTTTTTTAGACGGGAATTTACCTTTTGTTAATGACATCAGAATTTCATCTCTTCTACCAGGATGCCAATTATTTCCAGAAAATCTATTGGAAAGCTGACCCATCATGACTTAAAAAACTCAAGTGAAAAGCAAGAGTCTACCCCAGTAATGGACAGCCTATGATGTACACCCATTACATGCCCCCAGATTGTCAAGTAATGAGATGGCACCCTGCAATTATTAGTGGAAATATTATCAGTATTGCCTTGCTAACAACTTGGGACACTGAGAAAGCGAGGCCAAAATTCTGTCTGATGCAGGTCGGGCATCCTCTTCTTTCTGTAGTTGTTCTGTATTTCTGTAGTGTTTCTTCATGATCTGTCATGAAAAAATGCTCAGCTTGCAAGAATTAATATCATTAATTATTAACCCAAATAATTTAATGAAGCTTTCTAAAAAAAAATTATATATTCCATGCTCCATCTTATGTTCCTTTGAAATATCTATTATTATGAAGGAATTCCAGAATTCATCAATACATTATTATTCCACATTATATTTATTATTTCCCAGGGAAAAAAAAAAAACAGTATTGATTGCATAAATTTTGCTGCACAAAACACTGGTAAGATATCAGAAAGCCTTTTGGAATTTTTTTCTCAAAACTGTCCTGTGCCAGACTGGATGAGACAGCTGAAGGAAGTAAACTTTGTTCTGCTCCTGGTATGCCACAGTGACCCAAGAGTATTGCAAGAGTGACCCAAAGCCTTCACTTCTGTGTTTGCCACAGGGGTAGCTGAGCGGCATTTCAGGAGGAGACAGCAGCCAAAATAGTTTTATTCAGGGCTATTGAAGACTGGGGAAAAAGCATGTTTATAAATTAAACCAGAACACTTTACCTATTGATCTGTTTACATTTAAACTGTTTCTGATCACATTTAAACTGTTTCTGTTCATAAGCAGCTGTCAAAAGAAGTTATGTCTTTCTACTTCTGATGTTTAGATTGTATTTTCACTACAAATTTGACCCTAATACTTATGTTTAGTATCAAGAGCTAAAAAAAAAAAATCAATATGTTCAAGAATATATGAGATTAGATGAAGCAAGTAAATGCTCCCAGGCTTTAAACTTATTATTTATTCTTAGATAATAACTTTTTTTTTTATTTTACAGGTTCAGCTTATATATATACAAAATAGATATTGCTCTTCAATATTTTTCTAATCCTATACTTTGTTGGCATACAGCTCTTTTATCCAGAATTAGATGAGGATTTCTGGCATGCAGTTGTAGTAAGTAAGTAGAACTGTAGATGTGGTTTTGTCCACTGAGACCACAGACTCACTTAGATCAGTGACAAAAATACAGCACAGATCTACAGAAAAGTATTTTCAGTGAAAGTTTAGATACAAGGTTTTAGACTTGGGAAAGGATTCCAAGAGCTTTTTGAATGATAGGCCAGACCAGCATAGGAAAGCTTTTGAGATTCACCACCGATATATGAATGTTTGGGAGCAGTATTCATTAGCAGATATTTATTAGTCAGGATTGAGTCATTCACTACCTTACACGAGCCTAACAAATACATAGATGAATAGGAGCTGTCTACCTTGTGCTTCTCAGGGAATAGAAACCACAGCCTACTGTCTTCTCATTAATATCTCTATACTGCAGGCTTACGAAATAAAGAAAACCTCATAAGCAAATGCCCAGCCCACTTCCAAGCTCTTTTAGCAATCTCTCCCAAACACATCTCAGCTCGCTTTTCTGCCCAGTGTTGCCAGAACCTGACCAGGAATTTCCCTAGAGAGAAACACAAAGCTCTATACTCTGCTTTTTAAGCTAATTGTGCTTACTCAAACCTGTCTCAAATATCAATAATATTTACAGAGCTATCAAGAAAACAGCTCGGGCTGGGGCCAGCGCCATGTCATGCATGCATCCCTCACTGCAAGATGAGGGTGCATCCTTTGCGAGCCAGCATTGGCTCAAGAGCACTTTGATTCTCCTTTACCATTTCCTTGTCTCAAATTTATCTACTCAGTTGCTCTCCTCACTGTGAAGTAGAAAGGAAGGAAAAAAAACGTTTGCCCTTTTTCTCTATTCATTACAGTCATGGTTAATCTGTGTAATCTGTAGCGCTCCAGTGATCTACGAGGTTTTTAAGTGTAGAGGCTGAAGCATGACAGTATTAATGATGAGCAAAAGTCCTTCTCACCGTTCTCCCTGTGCCTACCAAGGTGGGAGACAGAGTAGTCTTTTTCTTTCCTTCCCAAAAGTTGTGTACTGGTAGGAGA
Source organism: Lonchura striata (assembly GCF_050655825.1). NCBI lineage: Eukaryota > Metazoa > Chordata > Aves > Passeriformes > Estrildidae > Lonchura > Lonchura striata. The sequence continues at coordinate 51,920,490 of NC_140705.1, forward strand.
GGAGAGGGAGGGAAGATGAAATGGACAGGGGGGAGGATAGAGCTAAATGGCAAGAGATAAACTGTGGAAGAGGGAGAAGGGCCTTGCATACCCTTAGGACTTGGTGCAGCCTAGTCACACTTTTTTCAGTTGCAAGCTTTGACAGCTTGCTAGACCATTCAGAAAATGCTCCCACAAAAAAGGGATTTAAACTTCTAAAAACCTCTTATTTTTACTCTTGTTATACCCTGATAATTTCTAGGATTTCTGGAATCAAGTTTCCATGGGAGACATAGAAAACCGTATAAGAAATTATTAAAATAAGAACATATATAAGAAATTAATAAAACACTTGATGTTTTGCCTCTTGCTTCCTCTGATAAAGGAGGTCATTAGCATCTTTCAGCTGAACAGCTTCCACCCAGTTCCTGTGTATGAGAGCACACATCATAACCATGTCCACGTGAGACTGATATGTTCCTCAAAACTCCCAAAGGACGCACAGTGCACCATTTGCTGGTACTGCAGGCTTCCAAGATTGCAGAGTGAAAACTAATTTTATGTAGTGAACAGTAAGCACACAATACAATAGTCTACATTATATAAATTAAATGGAAAAGTCCTGATCCTTTTTTGAAAAGAGAAGTCTACTCATTTCCCATGTATAAAACTCTACATCAAGAAAGTCGTGAGTCATGGATTAAAAATGGCATCTTTAAAATACTTCAATGCTTATGATTTGAGGACCTGTAGCCCACATCAAGCCACTAACATGTAGAAAAAATGCTTGTACCTCAACACTTGTATGGCACAGCCTCTAAAAATCAACCTCTGTCCTTCCTCGACAACATATTTTTTGTTTTTATAGAAATAAAAGCAAAGCCATGCTGGATTGTCTTTCCTATTCCAGCCCCCTCCCCATCTTTATTGTTCTCAATTATTGGTTAAAACATTCATATCTCTTGATCCAGAGCTTTAAGCATAAAGAGAGTGAAGCAGAAGGGAAGTGAAGAAGGGCATGGGAAGCCCCAGTGAGCAGACATCATCTTCTGTAGTCTGTGAGTTCTGTGAAGAAAAAAAGCAAAGATGGAGCCCAAGCACAACATGGCGTGCTCTCCCTGTTTACTCTAGAATATCCCCAATTTACTGACAGCACAAAGCAGTACCGTATTGTTTATAGTGTCATTTCTCAGGAATGCAATGTCCCACCCTCTCCCACTCAGCTTTAAACTTGTTTGATGAACACAGTTTTCCAGTAAAGACAACATGATATTTGGCCAGAGTGGTGGAATAAGAAACATGATTCTTTTCATGTTGGACACTTGTGTAATGTTTCTCAACATCCAAAGCTGGGTTTATGCAGGATTACAGCAATCCTTTTATTATTCATGAAAGATGACAGCATGCCGTGTGATAATGTTTAGGTTAGTCATCATGCAATTTTCAATAGCTTATGTGGAGGGAAATATGAAATTTTAGTTAGTAAAGTGAAATCTTTAATTAGTTTCATCTGTCCAACATTTGGTCTTTTATTTTTTTATTCAAGCAGTAAATATCTTTCAAAAGATTCACAGAGCAGAGACTTGTCTTCCAGCAACAGTTAGGAAAAGTGCTTATTAATGCCCTGAGCCTGCCATGTATGACACAGCCAGGTTTGTCACGCTGTGGATCTCAGACCTGTGTGAGAAAAACAGATTGCACACAACCCTTTGCTGCTCCTCCAGACCTGTGAAGGCTTGCATGTCCTATGCTGGAGAACAGCATTCCTCCAGTGGAAGAGGAAAGGAGACAACCCTCAGCCCATCACCACCACCTCCTCATGTAGGAATTGCTACTCCCTCCAACAGAGTAGGAGAGACATCTTTCCAGGAAGAGGTGAGGAAAAAGCAGGGAAAACCACATATGAGATTTGTTGAGATTAGCTTTTCCAAAAAGTCTCCATCTGACCCTCTGGGTGCTATCAATAATGTTAGTCGTAGATGATCTTCTAAAGGCAACGGTCTGAGGCATGGACGGCCTTTATTGCAGCACAGCAATAAATAATTAAAAACAATGTCATAAATGAACCTGTCAAAACCAGCTGGCATAAAGTTAGATTGACTAATCTGATCTGACTGCCAAAATCAGCACACAAGAAAATCTCCATCTGTGAGCTGAATGCCCAAGGTGCTCAGGGGGCCTATTGTGCATGCCTGTCTCAGCTACGCAGAGCGAAGATGATGCTCAGAGGTGCCCTGTGAGGACAGGCGGGTGTCCCATAGGACAGAGGAGTGGGAAGGACAGTACTTAATTGCTAGTGCACGTGTCATACACACAGCCTAGCACTGGATTGTTTTTTCTTTTTGAAGTAGGATAAAACACTTCAGGGAAAGCTGACCCTCCAGTGTAATCTTTTCTTGCATGTACGCACAATTTTACCTACATGAATTATATTAATAAAATGTCTCTGGTTGTGTGAAGATTTACTCAGAGCCAAGAAGTTAAAACTACACTCTTACAGAGAGGCTTGAGCATTTTTAAAATGTGACTTTTCTCCTCTTTTTATTGTGCTAAAAAAAAATTAGTAAAAAGGAAATTAATCTGCAGCTGACCAAAATGCACTTCAAAACACATGCATCATAAAAAAACTGGCATTTTTTGAAGATGACTGTTGGCCACATATTGGTGATGTTATTGGAGTTTTTCCTTTATGGTCAGACATTTAATCTAAGTATTATTAACACTTAAATAATTTGCCAATTTTTTTCCCTTACTAAGCTTTTTTTATTATGGTTATTTGGTTTGTTTCCTTTGAATTTGTGTTTCAAGTGTGATTTTTAATGTCATTTTAATAACAATATCCCTTTAAAGTGTCAAATACATTTTTGGGAAATGAAAAATATTTCAGAACAGAAACCTTACCATTTCAAATCAGCTTCAACACTTTCTATGCTGAACTCTCTTATTTATTGCTGACTGTCCATTTCATTGAAGCCAAAAAATCAGCCAGTGAGATACTTTTGCTGTGTCTGTACAAATATATATATATATGTAAAAACATATATAAATACACACACACGTATACTATTTGTCCAAGGCCAATTCAGATAAACAAAAAGTCAGAAATGCCTGAAAATGATCAGGTGATCTCTGGTGGAATAACTCAGTAGCTACAATAAGTATCAATGTTACCAGGAGTTTGCTTTCTCCATCTAAGTGCAATTAACATGCTAGCAGGACCTGGAGATGTTGTTGTAATTGCAATTATTTAGACTGGGACAATGATTTCTTGTTAGTCTCTTTGCTGGGGGAAACATAAACACTTTTTTAGTGTTTATTTATTTATTTGTTTGCAGTTCAGTATATTTTTGAGAGGATCCTCCACCCCATTACAAGACCAGAGCTAAAGGCAATGAAAAGCACTTCTGTGTTTGAATTTTTTTATTGTTGCTGTTGTTGACACACATCCTTGTCTGCATCTCTCTTCCACATCAGGACAATAAAGAGAAAGGGATATTATCCTTGCACGTACTGATACAACATAAATATTTTGAATTTACTCGCATAGATAAGATACAAATGTTGCTGTTTCTGCCTCCCTTTCTGCATCACATTTTGCCAACAGCTGCTTCATTGTCAGGCATGATGCACAAAAAAATGCGTATGCTCTGAGCGGAGCTTATGCCCGAGTGACGTTAGAGCAAAAAGCTGGCAGATCGGATGTGGGTACAGCGAAGCTGTGTCACTCTCTGCCACCCAAGGCCCTGCACGGAGTGCCGTCTAACCTTGCCGTCTAACCAGCGGCAGGAAGGCGTGCAGCTTTGCCTTAGAGCGGGCGCGGAGCAGGTGCCAGCCCACCGCCGCCGCCCTGCCCGCCTGGCGTGCTCCTAATCAGTCTTCCTGCAGGAGCGACGGGGCCGGGGCAGACGGCGGCACAATTTTGTGCTGGGTACCTGCCTCAGCGGAGGCCTTTTCCTTGGAATGGCAGCCCACAGGCAGCTGGCCAGAGTGGCGAAGGAGCTGTCGGGGCTCGGCGGGGAAGTCTGGGAGGAAGGCAGCCCCGTGCGGAGAATGGCAGGAAAGCCGGCCCGCTTCCCGGCGGCTCTGTCTGCTGGGAGGCAGCGCGGCGCCGGGAGCCCGCCCGCCCCGCAGGCGCGTCCCGGGATTTCCGAGCCGCAGCCGCGGCTCCTGCTAACAGCCAAATATTTCACTCTAGAGACATACTACACTTCCTGATATAGGATGCACTTGCATGTCTCCTGGTGACCTTAAACACTAATAAAGGAGTCATAATACGACCTAGACAGGCCTTGAGAGCCAGCCGACACACGGGTGACTGAACGGGAGGCTCGAGGGGTGGGAGCGCTTTTCTGCTCTTTGTTCGGCAGCTTTCGTGTCGTGTTCCTTCCCTTTTGATTATACAGAGGAAGGGATTTTAAAATACATTTGTGTTGCCCTTTTGCCAACAGCAGGAATTAATCCAATGTGCTGCGAGAAAAAAAGCTCCATGTGCTGATGGCTGGGGCTCTCCAGCGTCTCCCGGCAGTTTGCATCTGACCGAGGAACACTCTCGGCTCTTGCTGCCCCCAGCTGTGGCCCACCAAGGAAAAGGGCAACACAGTGCAAACCCTGATCCTCCTAAGGATCCTGCTCACTTATTTCTACTCCCTGGGCAGGCAAGAAGCTGTCATGCCTATGCATTGTGGACATTTTAAGGCTGCCTTGCAGTTGTAAACTCAGACATCCATTGCCTACCCAAATCACAGACCAAGGGAATGGTGAGGTTCTCAATGTTGTTGGGCAAGAATTTCTTCTGCTGACCACAGACTTACCTGAGTGGAGGATTTAACGCCTTCAGTGTAGGGAAATACAGAGGCTATTACACGCTGCCTCCTGCCGCATGTGGAGTTTTGTACTGCCTTGCCCTACAGCTCAGCAAAAATAAGCAAAGAGAGGTTAATTTTGGACCATGCTGGCAATACAGCTATCAACCATAAAATGTGCTCAGACTTGCTAAGTAATGAGTGAATGATGACTTTGTTACAGGCAAAATGGTACAGTGTCACAGTGTTAGAGATCAAATGCAAGCAGGGGAGAAACAAGAGACCACCAGGATAAGAGGCAGACTTTCTCATCAGCAGAGAAAACTATTTTATGCTTTTAATAGCTCTAAAAATACTCTATTTGACCACGAACCTATGTTATTTAGATCTGTTTATTTGTAAAAGGAAGGATAACAGTCTTCAACTCTATATTACATAAGATCAGCTGACATTTGCTATGATATCATAAACCAACAAAATGAAATAACTTGCAGAGAAAATATTGACTTTCTTTGTCTGAATTTAAGCCAGCAGACAGAAGAGAGATGAATATAAAATAAAAAAATATTACAGCAGTCATATCCAAACTAAATTTAGGTACAAGTGATGCATGTCCTAATTTAGGAAAGTGCAAGAAAAGATCTTAAGCATTATTATCTCTAATATAAAAGCTTTAAGTTGCAGAAATCAATCCTCAATAATATCATCCCACAACAATTTCACAGAATTCACACTGATTTTGGCAGGACCTATGCACACATTTTGGAGGCAGGCCTTCAGCTGCGTGGAGAAATAGGAGGCTGAACCTGTACACATGGCAATCCATAATGGTCATTTTCGCTACACTCCCAGTGACTCAAAACACTTTAAGTATGCTCTCAGCTAAGAGACTAATCAAATAACCTCACATCTGACATGCCCTTAGAGTATCAGTCTGCCTTCAAGACTCTTTCCCAGGATCTGACTGACAAGCACAATTAATCAGGGCTGGGTCCACTGTAGCCAACAATGTGACATCACTGCAAAGCTGGTGAGAAGTCCACACCAGAGCTCTTTTTTTGCATCAACTTTGTTCTTAACATAGTGCTGTTGCTCACTGACACCTCATTTTTTAAAATAAATGCACATTTTTGAAGCGTCTGGTAGAATACATTTCTCGACTTGACTCAATTCAGTTAACTTTAACAGAAATTTCTACAAAATCCTATTCACTCACATTCCACTTTTTGCAAAGAGGAACGAAGCAGTCACGACTGTCTGAATGTCTGTCACAGAGAGTTTTCTAACATTTCTTCTGTACATTGAGAACAGTTTCCTGCATAAATTTTCTAGGGTCTGATATGCTCACTTGTTTTTTTGTAATTCACCTTCATGTGCATGGAAAATATTCTCCTGATTTTTTCCAAATTCTTCCGTTTCAATCCAATGCATCTAAAAAGCAACTCTCTCCCTAGTACTAGGCTTGGAGGGGATTAAATGTTGTCTCCTGTGTGCTCTAGGGTTTTAGGACAGCAGAAGCTTTAAATGTCAATCTTTCTTTAATATTTATAGGAATTGATTCATTAACTACATCCTTGCTACCGAGTTTACACTTGTGTTCATAAATCACTCCAGGTCAAGAGCTGTATTGAGGACCTCATCCGTTCAGCATCTGGCCTTTATGTATCAAAATCAGATTTAGAAGACTTTGGAGACCTTGCCACTTCTTAGAGAATTCTGGTCTTTTGCATTACTTCTGTTTTCCTGTAGCCCCTTATTAAGCAATACTTCTATCTCCTGTTACCCCTTACCAGTTCTATGCTTGCAGGATTGTTAACATCCCCCTGCAATGCTAAAGGCTTCTCCACCTCTTTCCTTCTTCCTCTTGGCTTTTTGTCTGCTGTTTCCATCAAGAATTTCTGCACAGCATTTCAGTTTCTTTAAAGGCAACCCTATTGGTGCCTCAGCTGATCTCAATTTGTACGTTACACAAGAAAGAAAAAAAATAAAATAAAACCAGTCTGAAATCCCATTTGCTTTTTACTGCGTAAAATACACTATAAGTTCACCTCACGCCATGTGCGTGTTCCCGTTCTCCGCATCAATTTTTCCATGGAAACTTGCACCAGCGTCACACAGGACAGGAACTCCCCACACTGGGCTTGCCCTTGGTGAAAGGAGGGCACTGCTGGGAAGGTGAGTGTGACTGACAGACAAAGGGCCCGAGGCTCTTTGGCACATGTGTTTCTCAAGCTCCAGTTGTGAGTTGACATGTTTACATTGCAAACCACTCACAGATTGCAGTGGGTGCAAACAGGCATCTTCAATTATCCGTGTGGCCTCTTCCCCATAAATAAAGTATTAAGAAAGAAAGAAAATTGTCTGCTAGCCTGTTTACTGCCAGGATTTCTCCCATCTTGTGGTACTCAAGTAGAGTGCCTGGGACAAACTCCTTGGCTGTTGTAGAAACAAGAAATTATGACACATGAGCCCAGACAATGGTCAGGTGAAGGGCACTGTGATGATGGGATGGCTCTGCAGCAAGGCAGAGGTCAGGGGCCTGGCTGACATGCAGGCACACTTCAGCAATTCATCCCAGACCTGCTGTCCCCCCGTGGCAGGGAGCTGTTGGCCATATCAGTCCTGCTTGCCCTGGAGGTGGAAGCAGCCCTCTCAGCCTCCCCAGCTGCTGAAAAACTGTTATGTCACCAGAGTTACATAACAGTTTAACACAGGTGGCATCTCTGTCACATCCAGCTCCTATGTATCTCAGCAGGAGTCCAAATCAATGCCAAGGGAGCTTCTTTCGGGCCATAATGCATGTTCATGTGTTCATTCAGACTTTTTTCCAACATGGTAACATGGCACAAACAAAACCACAGGCAGATATGATGTCCCTCAAGAATCTCATGTAGATGTAGGAATAGCTTTGGTTTTGGTATATTTCAAGTGGCATTTTTTTCTAAAGAACCTGTTTGAGTTATAATCTAAACACCATTTTTCAAAATGACCTTACGGCTTGCCTCTCTCTAGCTCTTTGTCAGGCTAACAGCTTCTCCATGCTGGCAACTGGATCACTTCACATGTGGTGGGGCTTTGCATGTCTCGATCCATGGATATTCCTCCTGTTTGGCACATGGCAATGAAGACAGGAACACAAGGTCACGGGTACTGCAGGGCACTGCCTGAGTCCTGTGTCACTGCCTGGCTCACAGGAGAAAATAAGAGCTTCAGTTCATGCTGGGCATATAAGCAAAGAGTGCAGGATCAGTTTTGCCAGTATTTTATAACTAATGAAAAAGAAACTTATAAATAAATTAATTAATCGAAGCAGAGAAAATACACACATTTTGGAAAACCAGTCTCCAGCAACAATCTGTGAACAGTATGGTTCAGCAACACTTGGTTTTCTTTCCCACAATTTCCTAGGAGTCATATTCCTCCTGCCTTCAAGGATTGGTGCCCCTGCTTAATCAGATTTATAATAAGCCTAATATTTAGGTTCTCAAGAACAATTTGAGATTTCCTTGCAGTGAACATTAGAAAATGATACTGTGATTAGCCATGATATCTCTCTGACTGGGACTGTTAAACAAAACAAGCAGTTGGCACAACTATTTGATTTGGGAAGAAAGAGAAGCAAGAGTAATGACAGCCAGTTTCCAGGTTTTTAATAGAGGAAATGTTTTTGATACAGAAGTCCCATCCCAGTTGTATTTAAGTTCACATATGAAGTAACACAAGTTGTTTTTCGAACATGGAAAAGTACAGAAAAGCTGATAAAAAATATTTATTACAGCCTTCTATTCACCTTTTTCTTTATGCAGTACCTGAAAGTTAAAAGAGTTATGGCATGTAGGATAACCAAAGGGTCAATCCTTTTTAGTCAGTTAAGACGAGCATTTTACTCAGCTTTGCCTTTAGACCATAAGGACTTTGTTAGCATAAAAAGAGACATTATTTTTCAGAGAAATATGATGTCAATGGAGCTCTTGAAGAATAAACAAAATCTTTTTCTTCATTGTGCATTACAATCCTAGAAAAATAGTGAACTGACTTTCTTCTCACACTTTTTACCATGAGTGTTACACAAGGCAGAAAAAAAACTTCTCAATAGATTCTGAAATTTCAAGCTGAACCTAAAATTCTTGGAAAAAAATTTTAGATTTAACCACTGTGACATTGAAACAAGTGGCAGACCAGAACGCTGCAACTTTACATTTTTGTTTTCTATGATTCAGTCTAATTCCTTCCACAAGCAGAAGACTATACAAGGCATTGACTAGAGAGCTGTTTCTTTTTCTTCAAATTTCAAAGTGCTTTTTTCCCTGGTCTGAATATGTCTTAAAAGTAAACATCTGTCTTTCATCTGCTGGATGGCAATTTAAGAACATCTACCATTAACCCCACAGGCACCTCTGCAGATTTGAGGTCCCTCATAGCAAGGGATGCTTGGGGCTCTTAGCAGTCCTTGGCTGCAGAGCAACCCAGAGCATCTATATCTCTTGCTGGGAAGAAAGAATACAGCATCAGGGATCCCTTTCTGCAATACAGCTGGGGCATATGTAAAAAAGTCATAAAAAGGTCCTAAAACAAAACATTACTTACCCTATATGTCTGTTCCTACTTGTGTTCCCAATAGTGTCTTCAAGATAGACCTGCTTAAAAAAAAATAAAAAAGAGAAAGATTAACACCTATTACAACTGAAAAAAAATGCACCCTGTGGGATTTTTATGTCCAAAAACACAGTCTTTTGCTCTCAGCTTTAGCACCCAAGTCTATCTACTGCTCTCTTCTGGAGCAGCTTTAACAGTTCACCTCCTATCAAATACTTGTACACATCCAAGGTGCAGGTACTTGACACTCTAGAATATGTCTAATTTCTTAAATGGGAAGAAAATTCTTTGCCTCCTTTGTTTGAAATGCCACCTAATATATTTCAGGAAATATGAAGTCAGATTAAGCCTGAAATGCCATATCTCACCCAGTGACTCCTAAGTGGCATTTCCCGGTGCTTGGGATAAGCATTGGATACCATTTCCTGATAGACAAGCTGAGCTTTATCCCATCCCAAACTGGCTACACCAGGACTTGGAACAGGCCTCCTGAAATTCAAACTGTCGTGTGCCAAATGGCTGCTTAGCCACCAGAGCAGTGCTAGTCTGTTCTGGAGCTCCTCAGCCAGGACCTCTTTGACCAGGGAGTAAGAAAAAAAGTGATGGTGGCTGGGCTGGGGGAGACCCAGGTGCTGTGGCACACTGCTAGAACATTGTGTGTGTTGCCTCCAGCATTTAACACAAAGCATAAGTATTCAAGGGACTAATGCCTAAATATCATTCAGCTTTTCTGTTTTGTTTCATAGGGATTACTGTGCCTTGCATTTCACCACAGCCTCCAAGCAGTGTGCTTCCAGTGGTCTACAAGGCAGCCTACCACTAGACCTGTTTTTAAAAAATAGGATTTCACAAGACAGCTAGGCACTTTTGAAAATTACTCCCAGTCAGACTAAGCTCTTTGGGCTTCCCCCCAGAAAAGCTGCTGGGATGCCTGGGACCTACCAGCACAGAAGCAGTTAATTTCTATGAAGACTCTGAGGAAAAAAAAAGCCAGCCTAAGAACAGCCCTGTGTTGGGAGGAGAGCTGGAAAACGAAGCTGTTGCTGTTGTTTTCATTGTGTGCACTCTAATCAGAGAGAGTAAGAACAATAATGCATGTAATGCTGATTTTGGACCGTTTCCATGCAGCTTTTCCCAGGCTAGGCAGCCTTGGGAACCACTGATAGTGTGGCACACCAGGGGCACAGCCTCAATCACCAAGCACAGGGCAGGGCAGCCCTTTCTGCACATAAAATATGTGAGGGATGACAAGAATCTTCCCAGCATGGGAAGTGGCAATAACAAAAAAAAAAAATATACAAGGGGCTAAAGCTGAGTGCAACATCCACTGCAGAGTGTGCCTGCAGGCAACACTCAGATTTGAAAGGTAGACTGCTATTTTTCATTTCCTCCCCCATTTTGTGCTTGTTTGTTTGTTTGTTTGTTTTCCCTTCTTTCATTAGATGCCCCCCTCCCCCTCTCAGCACCACTTTGAAGCCAAGATGAAAGAATTACTGTGGCTGCTGGCACAGAGCACACACAGGGAGACTGACTGAAGTGTGCTTTAGTTTAAGATGGCATGGCTTTTTTTTTTTTTTTCCTCCTAAGTAGGGGAGGGGCAGGGGGAGGGGAGAAGACGAGAAGAAAGTTATTCAGCTAAAAACAATATATTACACTTCATTGAAAAGCATATTGTACAGCTTGGATTGAAACATGGTCCTAATTTTTCAAAGCTTTGCTCTTCAAGGACAGAGGGTTTTGGGTAGCTAAGATGTGGCATCCTCCCAGACAGCAACTGCCCATATTTTATTCATAAAACCTGCCACATCAGTATATGATGAGAATTGACACAACAAGCTGCATGACCTGTTTTGAATAAGTCGGTCAAATCAATGATGTTTGTCCCTTAGTAGCAGAAATTTATGTAGCCACTGAGGGGTGGAAAAAAGTCACTTGCTACCATTTTTGTTCATAAAACAAAGAGACGCTTTTGAACAGTAACAATAAAAGGATCAACTTGTTTTCTTTTCTTTTCTCTAGCAATTGATTTCTTCTGACATCCACTTTGAAAAAAGAAAAAAAGAAGAAAATTTGGCAGAAGAAGTGATAGAATTGACACACTTCTTTCTTGACACTGGAAGATGTGATTATCTGTGAGTAGCTGAAATATTCAGTTATTTGGGGAAATCCTGGTGTCAGTGACATCAGCAAGGGACTGTCAATGACTTCAGCACATCAACAAGTTCCAATCCCACCAAGTTCATCATGTGCTGTCCAAGCCTGCAAGGACAAGGCCCTTCCACCAACTCGGTTTTGTCCCGATGATGGGAAAGTTGTATAAAGATTCTGTAATATCCAGGGAAAAGGGAAGGTCACCATGGATGGTTGCAATATTTTCTCCTGCCTTCAACTCCCAGCCCTTGCCCCTATAAAAGTGTCATTCACCATCAAAATTTTATGCTTATTTAATATCTGTTAGTCACTGTTAAACTGCCAACAGCTAGCTAAATTCACACTAATGTTCTTTTAATATGCAGCAGTCCTACCATTTACAATCATTATGGAATTAAACTGTAGAATTAAACTCTCAGGTCAAATACCTTAACATATATCTAAACCAACATTAATTAGCATGTCCAAGGATTTTTTGGAAGCCCTTGAAGAGAGCAATTACAGCAATTGGTGAATATCCTTTGAAGGGTGGATTGCATGCAGCTTAGCAAGTTAGAACTTCTGACTATTAATTTATTTTGAACTAATTCTGACCCTGCTTCTGTCTGCTAACTGCAAGCCAACTTTCAAAGGCCAAATATACTGGTGTACAAAGTAAGCCAAGTTTTGTGGAGAATAGAGAGCAGCAAGCCAGCTTCTCAGAGGGATGGGTCTGATTCCGGATCAAAGATTAATAGAGAGACAAAAGAATCACCAAATAGGTGTTATCATGACCTGTTACACAGCAAAATAATTTTATAGCAATATGTTTTGTATATGAACAATCCAGGGCTGGTGTCAGGAAACAGCACAGCTATTGAAAGAATTTCTTGTCACAGCATTAACAGAGGGGACTTGTTACAAACTAAACCGTTTCCAAGCAAGTAGCAAACAGGATTTTTTGACAGTGGTATCACAAGAGAATCATGAAGAGATCTTTAAACAACTGACTATAGGACTTGAAAATTTTTCTGACTTGGCTCCAAGGACAGATCAGTTATGCCTAAACTATTCCAGGCATGTTTATGGAATCTTGCCTTTCAGATCTCAAATGATGGAGATTCCTCAGTTTCCCCAGGTAACATAATTCAGTGCGTAGCTGACTGCACGTTAAAAATCATTCCTAAGATCTTCCCCAATCTCCTTTATTACTGTTTGGCATGCATGCATCACATTCTTCTGGAAGGCAAAATGCATTACAGTTCAGCATTTTCATTTGGTCTGCCTTTATCCTTATCATGAATATGTCCAGTCAGGTCCATCTTCCCTCCTAATGGCTCCAGGATGGTGAGATTAAAGCTGGAATATGCTTCATTACTCGCAGCATTTTGCCTAGCCAAATTCTAATTGTAAGACTCCCTTTTGTGAGTGCTGTGATACACTTCCTATCACTATTGTTTTAAAAGAAATAGCCCTTTCCAAAGGGCAAGCAGGAGGGAGTTGGAAAAGGAAATGTCCAAAATTTATTTCAATTGCAACAACGGTAACAAGACAGTGGACAATGAATTTTGCATATCAGATAACCACATGGATCTCTCTCAGTCTGAACTGACAGATCAATAATAATCACAAAAAATTAATTTTAACTGAAAAATCAAAATAATCAAATAGAACAATTCTGCATATGGTTATTCTCCTGGTACTATACAAATCCAGTTACAAATTAAAAACTGCAGAGTGAGGAAAAATCTAAGATCCATAAAGAGTTACTTTTCAATGTCTTGGTATTAACAATATTCTACAAAATTCTGTCTTCTCAAATCGGTGGATTTGATGTTTCCTTGAGATAATTGCAAAGTAGTGACACAGGAAAGGCAGAAAAAATTTTAATTCTTACCTAGCATCCAAGAAATGCAACACTTATTTTAATGACCAGAAAGAAGATTCAGGTAAATTTTGGAAGACTTCAGTAAAAGTATCCATTTGATATTCCCCACAGACAGAAAATTCAAACTGTTAGTGCTATGAAAAAGAAATTGGACACCTATGTGAAGAATAAAAATATAAGAGAAAATGCTGAAAAAATCCAAAGGAAACATTAAACCTTTTACTTTAGGATTTAGATGGCTTTGAATATTGGTGGTAAGGAATACATCTGAAGAGGGGGGACACAAATGTATCTACCTGTGCAAGGCAAGGTTTTCTCACCAAGTGTCTACTGCTGACTGTGTTTTTTAAGGTAGAATATTGAACAGGATGAGCCACATACTGGTCTGAGGACAACCATGACCCTAAAAGGAAAAGATATTAGAATAATTCTAAAATTAGCCTCAGGGTAGCATCTTTTGCCTTTTCAACATCACATCTGGAACAAAAATATTTAGCAGGGCTGATCACTGCCAACCTTATTAACTTATTCTTTTTACTAGCTGAGCTGCAACACTTCAGCACTATATTTCTGGCTTTGGATTTTAATGACAGCATCCAACTCCTACTACATCTGTGTGCTCCCAAACCATGAGATTTTCCTGGTCAAATCTCTGACTATACATGACTCTCTTTGCAGGATCCCTTAGAAAAAAAAAATGCAGGACCCCTGCCTTTACCAATTCTAGGTAAACCACTACACTGTTCCCATAGTTACAGCAACCACAATTTCCTGGATCCTTGGGTTTTGTCTAGTTTATTTAGCCTAAAACACCATTTGTTCTGTCAGTGAACTGTGAGCTACATTTAGTATCCAGCAAATGTTTTTTTGTCTCTGCTCCATAACCAAGTCAGGAGCCAGACACAGCCCGCACACTTGTTCACTTGGGGATCACTCATTAATGAATACATGATTGAGTGTCTAAAAGGAAAATTTCAGTTGAAGACTTTTTTTTTTTGCATTAAATAATTAAATCTTTTTCCTGAGACACTAGGTTGACACTGACATACTAGGTTGATTTTTCAATCCTTATGAATGCCTTTGACAGGCATTACTGACTCCTGCAGTATAGGGCAGAGCCTTTTTGAAAGGTTACAGAGGAATCCTGATATTGGTTAACAAATTCATCCTCTCCCATGTGTGACTGGTATAATAAAGGGAAAATGTGCCATGAAATACCTGAAAGAAAAAGAGTAGGTGTGTTTCAAAGCACAAATAAATCTCTACCTTTGCAATCTCTCAGCAGATCACAGCAGGCAGATCAAGGTTTTGTGTCACTACTGGTGGGCCGCATGTAACAGGCTTGAAAACTTACTACCCTGACATTAGTCCCAAACTAAGGCTTATTAGCCAGACCAAAAGCAGCTGTGTTGCCATGACCCACAGCTTTTAAGGAAACAAAACAATTAGTATAGTTATAAATAACTGCTTTTGAAGAGCATAAGTCATATATTTCTGGTTTTCTTTTGTGTCCCTTATAAACAAACCCTTAAAATAATTGTGTTAAGAGCAAAGACATGTGAGATATATGACTGTGACAAGTAATAACCTCTTACAAAAATCTGGATGTTTGGGGCTTTTACACTCCTAGAATAATAAAGAAGATCGTAAGAGTTTTTTTTAAGGACTGTAATGACATCTGAGAGGAGAGTTTCAATTGCCATTGACATTTGAATCTCTCTGTCAATTATGTGCAGACATATTTCAAAGTAATGGCTACACTATCTTCTGATTTTGCCAGGAGCAGAGAGAAGCTTGGAAAGCAGGGTGGCTCAGCCTCTGGCCTCCTGAAGACAGGGTTTTTACTTCCAGCACGGCAGGAACAGCAGCAAGCAGGGGCAGGGAACAATGTGGACCTGATCAGAAGGAAAAAAGGTAGTGCCACCAATTTGGTCAAGAGGTCACATCCTTGCAGTCTTTCCCAACTGCTTCCACTCACTGTAAATTTTCTCTTCTTGTATTTTTCTTGTGTTGTTTAATTAGACCTGCTACGTCAGATGGAGTACTTATCTAAATGAAGGCTGCAATGCTTTCTGTCATGCTACTCTTCTTTGTCTGAAGCTCCCACTAAAATCACTAT
Source organism: Lonchura striata (assembly GCF_050655825.1). Lineage (NCBI taxonomy): Eukaryota > Metazoa > Chordata > Aves > Passeriformes > Estrildidae > Lonchura > Lonchura striata. The sequence goes on from NC_140705.1 coordinate 51,936,004, forward strand.
GTTACTCTGGAGAAAGTAAGAGGTTTAATAAAGAAAAAAGGGCTTCTCTTACCCCTGAGTCACAACATGGGCGTGATAGAGGTGGAATAGTGGTGCAAGAGACCAGAGACCAGACCCTTTTCCAGCAGCAAAACAGCAAAGATACTGAAAGGTTTCTTGAAACTGGCATCAAAGAGTTCCCTACATGTGCCCCAGCATTACTGAGAGGGGTGCTGTGTAACACCAGGTTTCTAGAGAATGGAAAACTTTCTTTTGGCTCTTTGGGTTTGTTGACTATGGGAATGAGAGACTCCTGAGCAGGTACTAAAAGATTAACACTGTACTTTCTAACATAACCTTGTAATAAAACTTTGGGCCTCACCTTACCTGTAGATGACACTGCTGCTGTGGGAAGCGTCCCAATCATAATCCAATATCAATCACATTTTTCTCTCTTCGCTGGGTTACCGCTATGGATTCCAGCATGGTGTGAGGCAGGGATGTTTTTTTGGGTTCCAGAAGGTGATTAATCCAAAGTGCAAGGCAAAATGTAACATTCTTGCTGCTTGAAAGCCACCAGGGCAGAGATGTTAATTTTAACAATCTGTCACAGATGTTAGAGATTGCTAAACTAGGGACTTGGCTATGAAGTCTATTTTTCAGTTCACAGAAATAATTTAGTTAGCTCATACAGCACTAATCAGCCTACTGCTCCTCTCCTCAGGAAGAAAGCATAACAGGGCGTAACAGTCTTAAACGTGGGGAGACATTTTCAGCTCCATCAGAGACGTCTGCTCTGAATTTGAACAGAGCATTTGGATGTGTGTTAGAATGACATGATGCTAAATATCTCAGCCCCCCAACCCAAGGCTGGTCATGAGATCAGTGACAAAAACATTTTGGGCCCAACTTTGCTCAAACATACGTTTCCCACTAGCTGTACATTCCCATTTCGGGGCAGCTGTAAACCCCTTGCAACCATGGCTAGCAGCCCTGGGAGGACTCAGCCAGGCTGGAGCCCTCTCTGCAAGACTAGAGGTGCCTTCTTCTGCTCAAGGGGCTGTTGGGATGATCCTAGGCTGATGTTAAACTGATCCATCCCCATGGCCTTTCATGTGGAAGGTGACAGGTTCTACGGCAGCACAGGAGCATCCCAGCAGCAGCATAATGGACTGCTCTGCTTGGACCATGTAATCTGTCCCTCCTATGCTCCTCCTCAGATTCTTACATGGACGCAGCAATGACAGTAGGGACAGTGGCAGATCCTGCTTGGCTCGCTGTCAGTCTGAGAACAGACAAAGCTTATCTAGTTTTATTACACCCTTTTGCCATAGTAGGTCATGGAACACATATGTGGAGTGGAAATTTTCATCCTAAAACTATACAGGCTATTGTCTTGCATAAGAGAACTCTGTTACTGCCTTTGCCTTCAGTTTGGACAGTCTCAAGAACAGGAGAGCATCCTCCTTTGCTGATGTGCTGGTGTGTGTTTAACTCTGTCTCCCTGGCATTCTTGCTATGAGCAAGAGAGACGGTGTAGGAGAGTCTGGGGCACAAAAGAGAAGAGGTTTTCTGATTCAGTGTCTCTGTGTCTGCCTTTGTTATCACACAGAGATTGAGTTACAGCAGTGCAAAGGAGGCTGTGAGAACATCTCCATCCACTGGCCATAGAACAGAGAGGCCCCTCCAACCAGAGCTGAAGTGATACAGATCAGCAAAGGAACCCTCTGCCTTTGCAAGCCCAGATAGGCTCTGTAGAAGCTGTTATACATGACATGCCATTAGTCCTGGCCTTCTTGCCTTCATGACCCTACCCCAGGAGATAAAAGTTTTGCCTTTTCTTCCTAATCTGGTTTCTCACATATCACTTCTTTCTGTGGCATGGCTTCAGTGGTCCACAGTTTTCTGGTATCTATGTCAAAATATATTAAAGTAGCCAGATTTTCAAGGAGGTTTTACTGAGGCCTGTCACTAGTGGTGTTCCTTAACGTTCAATACTAGGCCCAGTATTGCTTCATTTATTCATCAATGGCTTGGATGAAGGAGAGATGCCTCCTCAGCAAGTTTGATGATTACACTAATTTGGGAGGAGTGGCCAATCTCCCCAAGGGCTATGCAGCCCTTCAGAAGGACCACAACACGTCAGAGAGATGAGCTGCCTGAAATTCAACAAAGGTAAATGCAGGGTCCTGCACCTTAGGATGAATAATCCTGGGTACCTGTAGAGGCTGGGGACTGATCTGCTGGAAAACAATTCTGCAGAGAAGGACCTGTGGGTCCTGGGGACAGCAAGCATCTGTGAGTCAGCATTATGCCCTGGAGGCCAAGAAGGCCGGTGATATCCTGGCGTGCACTAAAAGAGCATTCCCAGCAGGTCGAGGGACATAATCCTGCCCCTCTACTCAGCCCTGGAAAAGGTTGCCCAGAGAGGTTGTGGAGTCTCCCTCACTGGATGCAATCCTGTGCCATGAGCTCTAGCATGAGTGTGCTTGAGCAGGGAGGCTGGACCAGGTGACCCACAGTGGTCCCTTTCCACCAGACCCATTCTGTGATTCTGTGATTTGCAGACTAAATAAATCAATTGCTTTTACATTTGTACTCAGTGTGTCAGGCAACCGTAAAAGCCAGACTGATGGCTAGTCTGGAAAAAGAGTGTATCTCAAACTCATAGGACCACTTCAGCAGAATGTAAACACCCTAAATTCCATTATGGTCACAACCTCAGAGGCATGTCTTCTGGATTCTATAGTGATCATGTAGCCAAAACAGAATAGGAGCCTGAGGGCTGTAGGTCCAGCAGCACTCTGTCCACCAGCGCTGAAAGTGGAGAAAGAGTGTATCTGATCCAGCCTTGGTGGTGCCTCGTGCTGGTAAGTAGTCCTGGAACATGGTGAGTTTTTAGGGTTAGACTGAAGAATACTTCAAGAGTTTGGGTATTTGGTAGTTCTACAGTCAAAAAACTATCAATTCACAAGGTTTTACATGGCAGTCCTATAACAAAAAACAAATACCAAACTAACAAAAAGAAGCAGTACTATAAAAACATAAACCATTTAGAAAGATGCTAGTTGTTCTTTTTTTTTTTTTTCAGTTCCCCTGTGATGAAAGGTCTGTCAGTTTGCAACCTGGCATAATATGCCTCTTGGCAGCTCTTACTCCTCTCACCTAGCTGCTCTGAATTCCTCCTACTTTTTCAATGTATGTGTTCTCCATTGGCTTCGTCATGGAGTCTCACCATCTGTATCAAGTCAGTAGCACTACAACCTTACAAACTGGAGAAAAGGCCTTTCTCCCAGCCTATAATTTCCTTACCCATTGCTAAGATTGCTCTTTTAAGACTCATTTAGGAAAACAAGAAAATAAAAGGGAAAAAAAGAAGAGAAGATGTGAGAGGAGGGGAGATAAGATAGGAGAGAAGAGCAAAAGGGAAATAAGTCCTTGTAGTATACCCATGAAACATATCTTCTGAGATCTGCTTATCTGTACATGTTACCAAGGGAAATTTCTCTCTGTGAACTTTGATGTATTGAAAAGAGGGGAAAAAAGAAAAGAGGAAAAGAAATAGGGGGGGGAAAAACCCTGTGGTGTAATCCCCATGAGAGGACCATGTCCAAGAGTGACATTCTTGAGGCTAATCTTCCCATATGTCCTCTCTAACAAGCACGGTAAGAAATAATTGCAACCATTCCTGCTCAAGTTGCATACGCTGGCAAAAATTATTTCACCAAAAGAGCATTCTTTTGTACAACTCCCCGAGTCCCTGCACGAGGCTTCAAGGCTCTTTCTCTCTCCCCCCAGCAGCATTCCTGCTCTCAAGAGTGTGGCATTCAAGTACGGTGCGGGTTGTGCTTTCGGGTATGGTGAGTAAAGGTGACTCTCACTGTTACTGTAAATTAACCTGTCAACACCAGCCTAAGAGCCGTGGCCAATAAAAATAATGGGCTTGTGAGTGAAGAGCTGTTGACACAGCATTTCAGAAAGACAAGTTCAGCACTTGGGGTTGCAAGGGCACCAAATGTTTTTGTTTTGGTTTTCGGTTTTTGTTTAGTTTTTTTCCCCCCCCCGTTTGCTTGGAAAATACAGAAAAGTGGAGAGCATTCAGCATCATTTCCATACTGCTAGTGTAAAGGGATGATGTGGATATCCTGAGGATTTTGAGCCCTGGAGGCCACTTGAGACTGTACACTTAGCTTGAATATCTATATTGCATGAGAAAATTGGTAGCCAGAGGGTTAAATGTGTTACTAAATAATTTTCATCCTTGATGCTCCTTAAAGTGAGCTGAAAATATAAAATTGAGTCCTCAGATTTCTTGGCCTTTGTAAAATCATCATATATATTCACACCATGTCCCTTGGGAGAGGCACTCATGTATCTTCATAAAGAACACACTGATATCTTCCTTTTCTCTTAAAACTACCTTTGCTACAGATCAGAAATACAGGTAGACTTGAATGTGGAAGAGCATAAACACTTCTTTGTTCAGAGTGGTTTTTAAGTAGGCACTGGTCTTCAAAGCTGTTTGAGTTCCAGCAAATTGAGTTACAACTACTGTGAAGTGATTTTGTAAGCATTGTTTCCAGTACTCAGGAACAATTCATGCTGTGATCCTTACCATTTTCAATTACACCAGTACATGCAGAGCTTGTCCCACCAGCTTGATCAGGGCAGTCCCTTAACCAAAGGGAGCAAGTACAAAGGAGCCTGTGAGCAAGCTGTGTGGTGGAGTGTGGGAGGGAGAGGAATAATCCCCTGTGCCCTGGTGGTTGGGACAGAAATTTTCTGTGGAGAGACTTTTCATTCAGTCATTCTTGCTATTCTGGTGTTCCTCCGAGTCTTCCTGACACATGGCTGCAAGTCAGAGCACTGATGCCCAGGTGCTTTAAACTCAGTCTCTGCCTCGGCTAGAGGCCAAGTGAAATGCTGGGTGAGACAAGAAATCTAACACAAGAGGAATGAAACCACCCGGTATCTGTGCTATTGTGTGTCATAGCTGTGGGTCCCCAGGCCAGGAGTGCCTCTTTCCCTACGTTTATGCAGTGCCTTCCCCAGGGACAGCATATCTGAAGGCTGTATGGGAGTCCAAAAAAAAAACAAAAACAGCCAGAGATATGCCCACATACAACTTACATATTTTGTCTTTTAACAATAACTGCTACCGAGCTCAGCACTATCACTGTGCTGCCATCCTCTCTGGACAATTGCTTGCTATGAGACAGCACTCTGTTGCTTCTTTTTGTTTGGTTTGGATTCCTTTGGTTTCCTCCACAGGAGTTTGGCAGACTCACCATCACAGGCAGAAGTACAGCTTTTTCCATAGGCCAGAAACATCCTCCACAACTCATTAAGGTTTTACAACTGTTTTACTGCAAAAGAGTTGCCCAGCACTCACACAGAGCTCTACACAAGTGAGGTGCCACCTGTTGTAGAGAGAAATGAAGTAACATTATTTTCATTTCAGAGAACCTGCTAGCTCATCCTTCATACAGTGCTAACCCTTGCCTCTGCTAGCCTGTAGTACAGCTTCCTTGGAAATTATTTTAAATTCAATGTTTGACTCAGAGCTATTTTGACTTTTTTTTTCCCCAGAAGCATTATTTGATTTTAAAGGACTTTAACATAAAGAAATTAGGAAATTTAAGGCTGGATTTACCAAACTAATTTAAAAATCTCGAGAACATGTTCCCTGAGCCTATATCCCTAATCAGCAAAGTTTTCTTGTTGCAGTATTTACCAAGGAGAAAAGAATTCAACACTCCTCCTTGTGACTCTACTGCAGAGAGCAACATGCTTGTATTTGGGCAGTTTACCTCTTAGGAACTTGTCTCAACACTCAGAAAAGGTGAACTGGAGTGCAGCTCACCCAGTATTCCTAACTGAAACTTCATACCAAATTATATAAAGCAATTAATTATCCACTCAGACAAGTGCTGTAAACACCAAAACATAGTTGCAAGGGAGGGATGAGCAACCTTCTCCCTCTTCTTTGCTAAATTGCTAAGTTGCCCCAAGGATCGAGCCTTCCAAAATTCAATGTTTCCTTCTGAAAATGTCAAAATGAACCAGTTGGGCATTTCCAGAACTAACTTTGTTCATTTTTGTTCAGCTGAAAGTAGCTGTCCTGCTTGACCCAGTGTCACAAGCCTGAACTTTTGGGTGATTGCTTGATTTATTGGGGAAAAGAGAACAATTGCAAAGTCCTGGTCTGTGGCAGTTCCTTCTAAGCCAGGTCGAGCAGCTGGGGAGCAGAGCCCATGCTCTGGGCACGGCGGGCAGCCTCTGACCGGCTGCAGGAGGTTAGCTACTTGTGTGGCAACATGTGGCATTTCTTTTTAATAAAAAAAGAAATCACCAAAGCAAAAACAGATGATAGAGAGTAGCCGTTGCTGAGATACTACAAATAAGTAAACAATCCTTGGGCTTTGTGCTGTTGTTATTTTTCTTTAATGAGGACTCTGGGTGGGAGGCCCTGGCACCTCTTCAGTGCACCCAGCCTAGAAAAAGAGCTCTCTCCTACCCTCATCAAGTTGACAATGCAACAGGAGTGGTACCTCCTGAGCAACTCAACCCACAGCTGGAGAGTAGTCCTCTACTTTGAAGGTTTCTGTTGCTGACATCAGAGTAAAATATGAAAACTCTGTCTCTTCCTCTTCATCAAATTGTGCAGTTCTGCTCCCACAAGAAGAAGCTGCTGTCAGGGACTTGGCAGGCTTCCCAAAGCTCAGTGGCTGAGTGACAAGGAACAGAGAAGGGCACTGTACCAGGGCTAGTTATGATTTTTTTTAGCTTATTATTAAGTATTAAAAACCATAGAGAAGATGTCCTCAGAGGTGCAAATCATCTCAATTGTAAGCTGATGGCAGAGTGCATAAAATCTCATTTTGAAGACAAACCAAACTGCACCACATCTGTCAAAAACCTTTTAGGCACACTTGCAAAATCTTTTTTTGCACTCTTCAAATATTATGTTTGTCCACAATGAGACATATTCATAAAAATATGAAGGTGCAAGTGGGCATGAGGTACAGGAGCTGTCCCTGGAAACATCTTCAGCCTTCAACTTCTATATTCAAGTATTCTCCTACTTCAAGAAAACTCATTCTATTTTTTTTTGCCAAATGCAATTGCACTTACACATGGATTTAACAATTCTTCCCTCTCTGGACCTCTATGTCTACTTTTTTGCCACAAAACTGGCCCTGTTACTGGAAAAGAAAAATGAGATGGTTATTTGAGATTCCAGCTGGACACCGGATGGATTGTTCTTCTCCATGATACAAGCCCAGCCTCATGGGAGCCCACAAAAAAAGAGGGCAGCATTTCTTTTCCATTCCTCCTGTACACTGGGGCACTGCTACTTCTTGTGTGTCTTTCTGCATGTATTGTCCTGATGTCTTATGGATTTTTTTCAAACTATCAATAATGCTGCTTACCCTCATGTGGTGAGAGACAGAGAATTTTGTGCCCCCTTCAGAAGAGGAACTGTGCTGTTTAAGACCTGCTTTCCTTGTCAAGCACGAGTTTGAATGTGAAGGTTTGTAGCTGCTCCTTTGGCATCCTGCATTACTTGCATTGATTTCTTCCTCTTCCTGATTTCTCAATAAAACCTGTTGCTGCTCTTATTCCTTTCCTAACAAGTAAATATACAAAAAGTACAAGCTGCAGACATTAATGAATAATGAATGTACCTTTATGTTCGAGGGAAAAGCAAGAACAATGTGGGCTGACCAAACCAGTCAGCTGCTCCCAGTCAGCTGCTGCCAAACAGGGGCAAGGGGAGAAAACTGAAGTGCCCACCAAATGCGTCACTCCAGGTGACAGCTCAAAGGGCGCATGGTTTCCCACAGAATTCTATTTCAAAGCCAGTGTCCTGAGAGGAGTAAAGTTTCTTCTTTGGAAAACTCTGTCTCCAGCGGATTCTCAAGTGTCTACTAGAGCTGTGTTTCCCCAGCAGTGTTTCTTTCAGCTGGTGTTATGCAACAGGCCTGTGTGATTTCATGAAGCTTGCAGGAATGTCATTAACACCTTGTGATTCCTACCAACTTAAGCTGGCCAATTGCCAGCTGGTCTGAAAATTATCAAGGGGTATGAATATGAACAAACACATGCACGCCACATTGAGTGGTATGGTGGGAGCCTTATTTCCTAGAAGACCCATCTAGTAAATAAAGCAAAATCACAAGTAATGTTGTTGGCAGTAGTGTCATGGTGCTAAGGTCACCCACAGGCCTTACTGTTCCCAACAAGCCTCTCTCAGGACTACCCCTACCCTGCACACAGCCCAGGACTCCATTTCAGTTCAGCCTGGGATGGTCAGTCCCTGCCCCAGTGGTGCCACAGCAATGCTGCTTCCAGCCCCATCTCCTGAGAGCTCTAGACCTATGCCATAAATAGCCTGTCTCCTGGAAGTGCGTGGCAGCTTGTCTCCAGTCCTGTCTCTGGGTCTGGATGGATTTGGGAGCCATGCATTAGGCCAGTTCCATCTCCTCTTGCTTCTGACAGAAGTGTCTGGATGGTTCCTGGCCTTGTTTTGTCACTTGCCATGTTGGGGTCTGTTGATGGGTGCTGTCACAGCCTCCGGACCTGCCCACCATGATCAGACACTGGGACAGCACCCACTGGTGAGGACATGACCCACGCTGGGGTCCCCTTCACTCCTCAGCTCATCCACCTACAGGAGCCAACTCTCTGCACACTGATGTTACCCACCAAACAATAGGGCACAGGGTGAAGTTCTTAAAGTTATTGAAAGACTCACATTAATTAGGCACCATAAAGCATGCCTAAGAGATAAAACTCAAGACAGTGAGGTGTACAGGAGTCTCATCAAAACCATCAAGATTATAAAATTACAGGACATGTTATAGGAGATAGGGAAACCTGACCATCTCAAGCCAGGAGAAAGAGCTCCACCCATTCTGTCAAAGGAGATTTCTACAGAGCCAGATGACATCCTTACATGTCTAATGTGGAATATTTAGCCAATTAAAGGTAGATCTGTAATATCACCTCTTGGAAGTGTAAAACTTTATGAAGTACATATATACAACCACTCAGTAGGTAATTTGGGACTTACAGGTTTGAGACTAATGTCACAAGCTTTGGGTGGAGGAGATAGAGGGCAAAAATGAACAACGATATCTCTGCTTGCAAAGAATTTGACACTTCACATGTTCAAAAAGTACAAATACTTTATATGACCTTATACAACAAGCTGATATTCCTTGGGGCATCTTCCCTAGTGAGGAACTACTGAAATTGATTTGTGTGATGGGTAGGAGCCTTTAACACTAGGATCTCCTATGAAAAAGGCTAAATAGTTTACAAGTAAAGTAATGACTCTATTTATACAAGTATTATCAAATTAATTCATAAACAATGAAATATTTTAGCAGAAAAAAAATTCAATAAGAACTACAGCATTGTGGCATGTGTTAGCAAAATAATTACAATATTAAATAACTCCTACAAGGCTTAAGGTCATGTAATAATCATCTTCTTTGAAATGGAGGCATTTTAAATGTGTTCCTCCTGCTGCAAGCAAGATCACAAACCCTGGAGTATTCCCAAGAGTATGTTTATAGTTAACTGCCTATATGATGCTTTAGCTTGGCTATTTGGAGCCATGAAGAAAAGGAGGAAAAGCTGAAGTCTACAGTTGATAGCAAAGAAAATGAAAGGACAAGATCTCAAAAGAATTGAGTATGGAAGGCAAAAGGTAACAAAGGATGTCATGAGGAAGTGTCAAGTGCCAGTGAGGAAGTATTTGATAATTCAGCCCTGTTATGAAAATTATGCAGAAGGACAAGTTGGAGCTCCAGTAGAAGTGTGCTTGGAAGTACAGTTCATAAGCTAAGATTTATAAGCTAAGGCTGCCACTACCCTGAGAAACCAGAGCAAGATTTTTTGCAAGGGTAAGAAACATGGTGTTCTTTATATGGTCAGAAGCCAAAATATGATGGGATCCTGCCGTGTGCTCATTCTCCAGTAAAGTGACAAACATCATATCCTATTTTGTTAAGACAAAATCAGTGAGTTAGTATTTGGTTTGTTTAATCATTGCACAAACATTTGCCTGAATGTCCTCAGTAGTGCTATTGTCATATTTTACTGTCTGTTCTTTGACATTTTGCAGACACATCCTTCAAAAACCCCTTGGTTTTGTTCTCTGCATCAAAACCCTCTGTAAGACCTATCAAGGTCACCTGTGGGGCAAGCTAGAGGGCAGCTGCTTTTTATGGCACCTTCTTTCCTGGGGACATTGGAGCTGTCAAGATCCACAAGTTCAAGCCTTGTGCCTGTCTAGCCTGCAACATCCAGGATTCAGCTGCAGCATGTGATTGTCAGCAACTGCAGAATGGCTCAAACATCAACATTCACACCTTTTGAGAAGAAAATGTAGAAATATGGTGCACCCTTAATACTACAGCTATTCAGAGCTCAGAATTAAAAACTCAAGAGAAAATTTCTCTAAAAAAACAGAGAAGGAGAAAGATGCCGAAATCTCCTTCTGTTCTTGGGGGATTCTTTTACAAGTTGATGAGCTCTTCAAAACTTGAGATGAATAGCATAGTAAAAGAAGCCAGGAAATGACTGTCAGGTTATTTTCACAAAAACACAATCAGATCCTGCCCTTCTTTTTGAAAAAGAATTTCTGCTGTCATTAGCTATAGATGATGAAGAAAATCTGTTCTGCAAACCCGTGAAAAAGGCTAGAAACAGTGTCATATTCCTTACTTGACATAATAGACTAAATAATAAAAGTCAATTCAAGCATGCAGCTTGCATTTATCCAACCAGCCAGGTACCTCATAATATATATCTAGATAGATCTAGTCCTTGATTCAACTTTTCTTTTAGTGATCTCAAGCTGTAAAAGTTGAACAATCTCCTTCATGCAGCAGGACTATCACAGAGACCCAACATTGTGTTGAACAGGCAACTGAAACCAGTGCCTAATGTGTGAGCACCCTGCTCTCTTTCCTCCTGGTGTAGTGTTAAATGACAAGTTCAAAGTACCTCTGGTTTATGCTGCAGAAACATTTTACCATTGTTCAGCCCAAATCAGTGCTTTATTGTGAATGTTTTTTTTGTCTTTTTCCAGCCAGAGCAAACTAGTGATGGCTTAAACCAGCTCTCTGTCCTGTAGAGTGTGGTGTGTCCTTTCAAACCAGCATGTCCGGAACATTAAATTAATTTGTGAAGCCTTCCACTCCAGTGCTTCTTCAGGTTTTTGGGGTTTTTTTATGTATGTGCTTGGCTATTGTCTGTGTAACATACAGGAACCATACATTCCAGTACTGCTTTGAGCAACCCATAGCCTTGAGACTGGAACTCTATAGGTACAATTGCAGCTCCCAGTTCAGGTCTAAGACCTGGTACTAAGGAAGGAAAGAATGCAATGATTGCTTTCAAATGTATGTACTCAAACACCCAGAGCAGCCAAACATGAATGCTTCAGCTTTCATGCTTTGCAGGCTTAAGCCACTCAGATCAGGACAGCATCTATGGATGTATTTAATTAGAAACACATGCTAGAAACATGGACATCAATTACACTAACTTCATTGCAACTTAATTGAAAATGTGCTTAAACATTTCCTGTTTGAGGCCTAAAAGAACAAGAACACAGCTCTTCAAAATACAGGACATTTCATTGTATGGAATTTTAAAGAACTCTATGTGCTGCATATGCTGGCAGTATTTACCCTGAAAAGCAGCTGTTTCTGAGGTGGAACATTTTGTGTGCTATGAGAACAAACAGCAACACTGCAACAATGATTATGTCATGCCCAATAAAACCAGTGTAGTAAAACAGACAACAAGAGCATAATATCTCAGTTTGAAATTTAGAGAAACTAAGTGTTACAAAAAGCTGTACTGAAGCTACATCAACAAGCGTGGAGATCTGGAACCCTGAGATTCATGCCAGGACACTGGCATTCCTCCCTTGCAGGGAAGAATGACCTCTTCCTTAATTAACTACCAGGAGAGTGTCATTCCTTATGTAGCATTTAGTCTTCCTGCAAGGGGTCCCATGCCAAAAGCCATGCTTAGCTTGCAAAAATGTCACAGCCTGGCTATCTTGGACATAGGGAAAAGGCTGCCTAGCAGTTAGAAAATGTCATAAAAAGTTTTGTCACTGTTATTACTCCTGTTGTTGCCTTCCACTTAGGACACTTAATCCTTTGCACTTATTTTTAAAAGCCATTCTGTGCCATCACTTCTTCAACAGTGTTTTAAAATTGATAGCACGATATGTTTCACAGTTATGTGCTTAGCCTCACACACAGCATCTGTCTCATTTGCTTTCAGCAGCACACGCAGCAGCTGCACAGACACGCAGCCCGATGCATGTGAGAGGTTCCTGGAAGTGCAAGGGGCACCGGCAGAACAAAGGACATGCGCTGCCTTCGTGCACACACAAGATACAGTACTTAAGCTGTTGTAGTTTGGTAAAACCTCCAGATACAACTCCATTAGCCAGAGAAGTATTTTTGGCAGTAGAACTTTCCTACATGGCTAGCATATGGTGATGTCAGTTGCCTTTATACTGCTTAGATATATATGCAGTAGATCCTGTATCACACCATTCATGTTATTTCTTTAAAGTCACTTTGTTAACTATCACCATACTGCAGTCCAAAAAATCACTTCTCTGAGATCTTTGGCTCAAAAAACCTGCTTGCATGATCACAACACAAATTTGTTCTGGAACATATATGCCAAAAAGTGTCAGTCTAGAAATATGGAAAAAATCTGTTAACACCATGTAATGTTAAGAAGAACCTAATTTCTTCTCAGTTCTGTCTCTGTTGTTTTTCTTCTTCTATTGCTTGATGCCCTCTTTGATGAGTGATACAAAAGACTTTTTAAAAGGACATTGGCAGAAGATTAGACTATGATGTGGATTAATCCCACTCTGTTGTTCGTAAAACATTCGTCATGTCAGAATTTACGAGGCAGCTATGCAATAATCATACAAAAGATTATTACATGGCTGAAATTACAATTCTACAGCATACACACACCAATAGACATAAAAGACAACAAAAATACATACTCCAGTTACATTATTAGTAAGAGGACATGAAAAGAGCTGGACTGCCATGCTGTGTGGAAGGAACTACATCATTTGACCACAAAAAGGCAAAGTATTGAACCTTTGCATCTTCCTTTGATTCAAATATTGGGTGCAATCAGGCAAATAACAAAAGCCACAACAGAATTCAGCTCTTAGGCTAAGAGCACAGCCCGATACTGGGTAGAGAATATTTAGAAAAGTTAGCTATTTAGTTTTGTTGTTTTCCAAATCAGCTTCCTAATTAATTTTATCCTCTGATATTTAAAGAATTAGCTGAAACTATCCTTGAACATCTACAAGGCTCAGATGGGCAAACACAGAATGGACATTCATGCCACCCAGTGAGGATCATCCAAAAGTCACACATCATTAACAACTTACATTGCACAGTCATTGGAGATAAACATCTTCTCCGGAATGCAATTTCCTCATCTTAAAATGGTTCCTAAAATGAGTCAATCGAGGCACTCATCTCTCCCATAATTGCAGAGGAATCCTTGACAACTATTTTAAACTGGACATTTTTAGATTGGACAGTATCCAGTGCTCCAATATCTCACATCATGTAACCTGAATTGCCTTTACACCTTCAGGAAATTGAAAAGTTATGGGATTGTAGGGAAATCACATTATCTTCATTGTAGGAAAACCACTAGAATGAAGAACCAAATAAGCTATCTGTGAGTCACTGCGGGGTAATGAGGAAAGGTGCACAGTCCATTTGGATTTCAAACCTATGCGGAGAGTACTGTGGCTGCTGGGTACAGCCTGCTGTGGGACAGGTTTTCTCAGCCCATCCTGGTATTCACTTTGCATCTATAGTAAGAGGCTAAGAACTATTATTTTCCACGTGCTCTAACTAAGGGCAATTTGTGAATGTAGCAGTGACAGCTGGATGTGCGAGCAGCCCTTGTGGTCCAAAGGACTCCCTGGTGTCTGCTTGAGCAGTCTTCTCTGTCCCCAGTGCCATACATTAGAGGTTAGGGGAAGATGGAGCAGTCAGCAGCTGGAGGGAGGACATTGCTGGTGGTCCTGGCTGCTGCAACACCTCCTCTCAGGCAGCCAGCTCTATTTCACCCCTGCTTGGTTTTTGGCTATAGAAATTTATCTCACTGTTTTGCTGCGTTGAGAGAGAGCTCAGGCACAGCAGTGGATGTGGCAAAGAGCTGAAAAAGAGGGAGTAAAAAGAGTGATGCTTCTGTCAGGGAACAGTATGAGTGGTGTCATAGGAAAGAAAAATTATACAGCAACCATACTGTCTCTTACTCAGACCTTTCTTGAGCAGCAGCTGCATTAAATGCCCATGATTGTTCACTTCATCCTAATGTTTTGATATGGTACCTATGTGAGCCACCTAATACTGTCATAGCTGTGTTAAAATTGCTCTGATAGTAGATAAAATTAGTGGCTGGCTTTATTTGACACCTTTTCTTCAAGCACTAACTTTGGAACTTAAATTACTTTTCTATTCCTTTTGCCTGTGCTTTCCAGATTATTTTATTTTCAGTCATATTTTGGCCAGGCATGCTGCTGTGCAGTTACAAAAGAAAATACTCCAAGTACATCAGAAGCAACCTGCTTCCAGCATGTTGTGTATTTTAATTTAGTTTTTTAGATCTTCTGTAAACCACATAATTTTCCCACAAGGTGAAACAGATGTAATAAATTTTCAGCATTTGCCTTTATGAAGGGATTTCAATCTCTTACATTTTGTGCAGTGTCAGGTCAAATATTCCCCAGAGAAAACAGGGCATAGATTACATTTAAAGCTATGAAAGGCACATGCCGACATACCTCCAGCATTCATTTTGAATATACAACACCTTGAACTTCAAAGAAAAGATCCTTGCAACAGATACAAGAACATACAGGGTAGTGAAATACAGCATTTACTTTTCCAGTTGTTATGTAAAAAGCCATCAGTGTTTCCACCACTGTTTAGTGGTGGAATATTTTTACAATATGACTATTGTAAAAAGGAAGTTTTTGTACACTTATAGGTGGTAGAGAAGCATAGTTATATCTCATTATACTGAAGAATGGAATAGATAACTTTTTCTATTAGCTGTGGGTTTTCTTCTACTAGAAACTGAGACTTTCCTTTTCTTTCCCAGAAAGTGGTCAAGTTAAAAAATAAATAGATGAGCAAATACAGATGTGTGAATAATTTTATATTAAAAAATCAATATAGTATATATATTATATATACTTTATGTATGAACTTCTACTTTAGTACCTTGCCATCACTGGAGAGGTACTCTGTGCTTTTGTATTCCAACTAAACCCTTCCCAACATTCTTTCTGGTATTTTGATGGAGAAAGCCAGAGCTTATTGAGATAATGCGTGTTTATATCCCACAAGCTGTGTTTCCTGCCCATTCAAAACTTTGGTGAAAGCTTCTCATCTAAAACAACTAGATCTTGTCAGTTCACTAGTATCTCCCATTCTTGAAAGTACTGCAGAACATCTTGGGTTTAAAAGAGAGAATAATAATACTTTAAAAATATTTTTTCACAGTTCTAATAGGGAGGTAACAATGTGATTGTATTGTTGGCAAAGGATTTCACAAATAAAATGCTGTAAAGATAGCCCAAAAGGGGTAGGCAAAGCCAACATAATGTGATTGGCACCAGGGATACAGGACATTGCACCAGTGAGACAAAAGATCCTTTAGAAGGGTATTTTAAGCCTCTAAGGTTGATTTAACAGAGACAAAGTTTACTGTGGCACAGAGAGCAGCCTTACTCCATGGAGGAAGCAGAAAGCAGTCATCAGGTCTCATCCGAGCTGCTGGTAGGAATGCAAGGAGAGGCAAAAACCAGAATCAGTATATTTCCTGAAATGCTCTCTCTTTCCACTTCTGGTCTTTAGTTAGTTTGTGAAGTTTCATGCCAAAAGAAGACAATGATTTAGAAGAGCTGCACTAAGCCTGGTGTCGCCAGTCCCTGAGATAAGCCCAGGGAAGCTGTCTGGGGACCGTGCCACGCTGAACAGCCTGGGAAGGGAAAGAGATGCCTGAGCGATCCCCAGCTGCACTACTACCAGTCTGCAGCTGGCCACACTCAGGCTCCCATGAGCCCTTTAGATGTTGGCACTTGTGGGGAGTTCTCCTGATACTTGTAGGCTTGAACTAATCCATAAATATGGGGAAATAGAGTTTTCCTCCCTTAGGACTATTCCCCACATCAATTCTCACATTCCAGTACACAAAGACTTAGAAACAAAGTCCTAAGAAGGTTATGGGGAATAAAATCATGAACTCAGGCCAAGAAAAAAACCAAACAGGCACCATACTGAAATACAGCAAGTACTCTCATACCTTTCTTACCTTTTTAATGCCCTTGGTAAGAACTTCTCTGACTCCCTTTTCCCTTGAGTTGAATATTGTCCCACAGCCATACCAGGGTCACCATCTCTCACAGAACGTGTCAAGGCAGGGCAGCAGCCCAGGTTCCTCTTGTCAAGTCTGTCTCTAATCCTTGGAAGACCATCTTGCTTAGACTACTTCATGAGCATTACTCCTTTGCTCAGTGTCCCAGCTTCCCTGAGGGGTGGAAGAGGTGAGGAAGCCTGTTTGCTACATCCCTCTGCAAGGTGGTTCCATCACCTACCCATAGTTCAGTCCATTGCAACAGAGACCCCAGAAGTGGGATCTCTGAAGCAACCTTGAGCAGAATGTCTTAGAGCACAGAAATGAAGTCTTTGCTACAAGAATACACTTCTGTTAAATTCCAAGCACGTGTACAACTATGAACAGTTACCTCTCAAATTTCTCTTCTGCCAATGAAGCTGTGCATGACAGAACTTTGCCCTTTTCATAAATCTTTTTCCACCCTAAAATCTCTGGCCATGGGGTCATAGTTAGTTTACTGAAAATAACATTATAGCAATCCCTAACACCACAATATAAAGATAGATTTGACATGTCAATCAAACCTGAAATTATCTTATGTTGTGCATCTTGCCAATCCTTTCATATCTGGCTTGACCAAAAGCTGTACCAGTACAAGGATCACAAGGATCACAAAGCCAGAGGTAAAACCTGTGGAGGGAATCCAGTGTTCACAAAAGCCATAATTTTTGCTCAGCCCTTCACAGCATAGCTCATAAAGCATGACCTAACTTCTTCATTATGGAGCAGCAATATTTAAAAGCACTTGGTACCTATTTTGTCATCCTATAGCAAGGAGTACTACTTTCATTTCCATCAATTCTTTATACTTCCAGAGAAAAGGAAAAGTGTCCTTGCTTTCATTGATGAGAACTATGCGGCATCCTGAATTCAGTCATATTAAGATGGAGCTCTGTTAAAGAAGAATGCGATGAGCCACATGCTGTGGCTGTACAGACACTCTTAAGCATCACCAGAAGACACCCGGGTGTTTCTTACTGTGAATGATACATAAAAATCTCTGTCAAACCAATGGGTAGATCCCAAAGCCAGGCAGCCATGCGGACCATCAGGAAACACTGTCATCAGCTTCTTAATTCAAAACCTCATATTGGTGGGACAGTTCCATAGGCCAGCTCCAGACAACAAGTAGTCACACTTGGTTTGTAAATCACTGGAATAAGAAAAATGTTAGCCTCCTCAGTACTCATAGCTTTTGCATTCTTTATTTTTTAATCCCAGAGTTTTGAAGACAGAAACTCTGTGGGACTGTCCTCATTAAACAAAACCACCAGCAGGTCTCCCCATGCAGCCAAAAGAGTGGAGTTCAGAAGAAATTCCATCCTTAATTACAGTTCTGCACATACTTATCTGTGAGACAAAGAAACAGATCTGCATTCCTCAAAAAATATGGGTATTTCAATGCTTTGCTGCTCATGTACAAATGCAACTATAACCTTATGCTTTTATACTTCTTCTTATCAGTTGTATCTTTTTTAGTTTCCTAAGCATTGAAAATAAAATTCTTTGGTCACAATTTGTTGTCTTTATTGCAGCCAAATACTCTTTGAAATATGAGAGATCTGAAGCACATTCAAACTTATTTTGACATTGTTTTTCCAAGCATGGCCCAAACTTTGCCATGACTCAAGCAAAGTTTAAAACATACTGGTGCTGAACAAAAAATAAGGCATCATCCAAGAGTCTGAGGTAAATATGAATATATGAGGTAAATATGAAATTAGATAGTGCAGGGATCAGTAAGAAAGATACAACCATAGCCAAAGTTTTGAGCAACTGACAGAGACCATCAGAGTTTTGCAATGGGGAATAGTCATGTGGTTTTCAGTGGTGTCAGAGATTAAAGAAATTGTTATGATTTTCAGCTGTTAGTAGTGGAAGCCATTTCACAAACTTATATCAGCTCAGGAAAGGATACAAACCTGTGCCAAATTATTCCATACAAATCTTCCTATGCAGTCTGTACATCTCTATATGTGTCTACCAGAAGCACAATGAGAGATTATCAGACAGATGGTGATTGCCTTTGCCACAGAATATCAGACTCCCTGAATGTGCTCTGTGTGTTTGGCCCAAACAGCCAAAGACAATATTTAATTCTGAGGATTTTTCTGTCATAGATGGTAAACAAAGCTGATGACCTTCAGCTTGGAGATGGGTATGGGAGGGGTAAGTCAAAGCAAAACAAAAGGTTGTATTAAACTTCAAAATGTTAAAGACAAAATTTTCTAAATATGGGAGGGGAAAATGCTAAAGTCACATGTCAAATCAAGATTTTGCATTCAGATATGATTCTTATCAATACATGTTGTTAATGCTTTCTTCATCTTCATTAAATATGTCCTAATTTTCTTCCCTAAAGCTCAGTAGCACTGTTTCATGCTGGTGTTTCCTTTGTCTTGATAGTCCCAAAATTACTCCATCTCTGCAGCAAGCCTCTCCCACTCTACATTATCCAGTGTTAGTAGTAATCCAAACAACTCCTAGACTTCAAATATTTCTGAAAAATTGGAAGAGCATTCATAGCTCCATTCTGCAGTGGGAAGGACTGCAGAGAGATAAAATCATCTGTCCTTGGCAGGAAGCCACCTACAGAATACTTGCTTTTTGTTCGTTTTTTACTCCTGCCTTTATAATCCAGATGCTTCTTAGATATTTTTGCTATTTTGTCTTGCTAGTATTCCATTTGATTTTCTTTTTTTTTAATCTACACGTCATTTATTGAGATGCCTGTATTTTTAATTACCTCTTCCACAGGCTATTTTGTAAGAGAAAACCTCCCCCGGCTGCATAAGTCTCTACTGAAACATCCAGTGGGACCAAGACTAAGCATACTTTCCTCAACTTTTGTCCCACTTTTCTCTGTCCCTTGGATCCATTTATCCCTAGTTCTTTCCATTTTGCACTACACTTCTAACTCTCCCCCGCATTCCCTGCTGCCGCCTTCCTATTTTCCTTCTGTCTTTCTCTCCTCTTTTCCCACCAGCTGGACATAAAGGGACCAGGATTTGAAATACCAAACAATAGCTTTTCAGATCTTGGTATGTTTCCTAAGGACTTCACAGGACTGAAGTCTATGGGAGGGGGAATAGCCTTTAAAAAAATAAGTAGATGTTCCTAATCATTGCCAGGAGATGCACTAAGGGGAGCCTACAAGGACTCAGTCACAAAAAGGGAGTGGTATTTTCCTTGCCATGAGCCCAGGATTGTGCTAGCCAGCACTCTGAGTCACTGGGGGGAGCTTTGCTGGGAGAGGTCATGCAGGAAGTTCAATCCAAGAAATCAATCTCAGAACAGCCATTGCCCTGGTTTGGAGAATATCAAAATATCAATGCAGAATTTCAGGAAGGTTGTTCAAAGTAAAGTTCTTGTTGTGTTGGAAAAGTGTCAGCTATGCCAAAGCAGAACAGTCCCCCTTAACAGTACCTCTCTGATGTCCCTCTGATGGTCATTGTGACCCAGGGTCATCTGCACACTAGTGATTAGTGGCATATGTTCAAAATGTCCATACATTCCTTTAAATACTTCAACAAATATTTCCCTAATCACTGTGCATTTTGGAGATACCAAGTTGGTAGTTTATGTTAGTTCCTTCCACATCTTTCCCAGCTCACAGCTGTTGCTGTTATGTGTAACACAGCATAGTTTATCCATTTCCACTAAAATTTCCTAACAACAATCAGTTAAACAGAAATACTCCCAGGTATCTCTCTATATCCTGCAGCCTGTAGCAGTGACACAGTTGGAAGCTTGAGAAAATAATATTTTTCTCAGAATGCTCCCTTCCACAGAAATAGAAAATAAGAGGATTATAGAAAATTTTGGGAGGGCTTTTAGCAAACTGGCACAAAAACTAAGAAACAAACTATGGATGTTTTCTAGTCTCAGATGTCTATAATGGATTTCAAATCAAGCATTAACCGTGGTGTATTTGTGTTGGAATAGATGTCCCACAGACATTTGAGACAGGTCCTTTGTTGCAAGAAATGCGGAAAATAAGAGCCAGCTTCCAAAAGACCTCTTTGATTTATATTTGTATATCTTGCATGGAAAATGAAATAATTTGGTACAGAGTCACCATTTGTCATTTAAAGTGTGATGTGCAAAGCAATTCACAGAAGAGTGACATAACAGTGACCATGGGCCAGCTTGTGACCTATTTACATAGGTATTGTTCCTCACTAGCCCTGCTAAAACATCACATTAGCTAATATATGTGATACAATGAGAAATAGCACAACAACCAAGGGCATCTTTTCATATGCCTAATCATGGTAAGAGTTTCTTTTTCTGAAATCCCTGTGTGGGTTTTCATCATGTAGCATGCAACATACAAAAATGAAGAGTGGGGAGACTGCATGCTTGGTCACACAAAGGAAAAAATATGGAAAAAAATCTCGATGTCAAATGTGACATTGATGAGTTCATTGCTTATCTGACTTTAATTCTAGATCTGGGGTTAAAGTTTCCTTAAGTCTTTCACCAGACCTGCTACAGTTTTGGGTAAAACAGCTGTTTTCTCTGTACTTCTGATGTTCCACCCTTAAAATGAACTGAACAAACTTAAACAAACAAATGATAAATTGACACTACCCACCGGTGAGAACTTGCATAGCACCAGGCTATGCTATTCGACCAGTCCCCCAGTACCAGCTCCATGCCTGAGGCAAGCCCACAGTTCTCACTCTGACTGTGGGGGCAGCCAAAACACGACTGAGAAACGGAGCCTCCTTTCCTCCCTCATGCCCCAAGTGCCAAGGTGAGGGAAGGCACATGCATTTGCACAAGACAGTTCCAGCATTTTCCAACAGATCCCATGTTTAATGAACTAGCAGACCGGGACAGAAAGGGAACAGAGATCATTCTGTACAGAGTCATCTCTCTCTTCAACAGTCATTTAAAAGAGACCACAAAAACGGCCCTATAATCCCATTGAAAAAAAAAAAAATCTCAGAATCTTAAAAGAAGGACCAGTAAGCAACCAAGATGATCTGACAAAATGTAGATGTACCTGATCATATGGCCCTGGACAGAAAGGAGGAAGGCATTTGAAAACCTTTTGTTTAGGGAGTGTTGTGCCCTTTTGAAATATCTCAAAAACAGCCTTGTGCAGGCTTCACAATTAGTAAGGAAAAAAGAGGATTGTGGGGGAAAAAAAAAACAAATTAAGGAAATGGAAGGAGAACACGAAGAGCATTTTAAGAGGTTGAAGGCAAACCCCCCACCACAGACAGTGGGCAAAAAGAGATCTAAAAATAGGCAGCATGAGACAAGACTCTCCGAAAGAGAGCGGGAAGAACACTGTGTTCTGGAAACTAGTGTGACCAACCACAAACAAATGTGCCAAGACTCTTGTACATTTTGTTGGCATTTTGCTCAAGGCTGGCACATAATCCATACCAGGAAAGGTATCACCAAGTAGTCAGTGGCCTTCTCTGGGGTTATGCATTTCCAGTTCAAACTCCTCAGAGAAACAAATGGCTCATCAGCCTGTGACATAAAACTGATAAAATAATGACTTTTCTGAATTCTCCCTTATCACCAGAGGAATTGACAGAAGTGTATTTTTATGTATTTATCTAACTCCAGGGAAAAAAAAGTTTGGCTTTTTTTTTTGCTACCTACTTACAGTAAGTTTATAGCCATTTGTTCTTATGCTTACATTGGTATTTAGTTTCTTTCTAAATTAGCTTTACTTAGCTTATCTTCTCCTCTCCCGTGTTTACAGAGAGTAACCATATCCCTCCCCACAAGCTAATACACCAGCCTCTGCTATTTTCTTATTGTATACAAGATTTTCTATTTTGTGATCATTCTCCTTTTACACTTCTGTATGTATTCTGGTCTATTCTAGTTTCTCTTGAAGTGGGGTAAACAGAGTGATAATGAAACTTCAAATACTATCTCACAAACACCTTGCAAAATAATACTTCTCTACCTCTACTGGAGTTGACAGACCTGATAAAACCTGTGAGCATAAGCATTTTTCACTTCCAAATTACATTCATGTTTCTAATTTCTATTACCTCTACAGAGATCCAGCTTATAGTAGATGTTTCAATGACTTCCTAAATGCAACGATTATCTATTTGTACTATTAAATTTTATCTCATTTCTGCTCAAGTAATTGACAAAGTAGTCTTCAGAGTCATATTCATGTAATGGTCTGATTTTCATCTATATTGACATGCTTCTCTTTTTATTTTTCACTGGTAATTTTCATCAACTTATTCCTGTATTTTATTCCAAACTCACAAAACAAACATATTGAATGGCACCAGTGCCAAGACAGGGTCTCAAGACACCTCCTTGCAGCCTGACAGGTTTCTTTTCAGCACAGCATGTTGTTCTGTCCCTTTTATGTGCAACTCAGGTTTCTCATATTAATCTCCGTTGTTTCAAATCTCACAGTTTCTCATCTGGTACAATATAAAATATTTCAGTACAGACCAGGAATAATCAAACTGTCTGCCCAGGAAAGTGTTGGGATTCACAGCCCTGGAAGTATTCAAAAGATGTGGAGTATTTAAAAGATGTGGAGACACGATTTAGTGATGGGCTTGGCAGCACTGGGTTAACATTGGACTCAGTGATTTAAAGAGCTTCTCCAACCAAAACTATTCTGTGATTTCACTATATTTTCTTCAGTTAGAAAATCACTTATTTATCACAAAGAAACATTTTGTGATGCTTTATTAAAGATAATTTTAATCATGCTTTCTATTTATCTCAATTTGCTTAATTATTCTGTTTGTCAGCAGTGTGCTGTGCTAAAAATCCTTGCTAATAGTACTAACACATCTCCAACTGGTCTCACGGGTGAAGATTGTCCAGTGCCTTAACTGGAGTACATGGAGAGGCTTTGGAGACCACATGTTTCTCACTGTGTCTTCCAATCTGAGGAGCAGGAGATACGTTCGAAACAAACACAAAAAGGTTGTACTTCAATCAAGCTGCAGGTAACCTCTGGAATTCCTTGTCATGAGATGTTGTGAATGGTTAAAGACAAAAACAGGGGAGGGGGTACATGAACAAGTAAATGAAAGAGGAAACACTGAAGGACAGCACCTATGACCCTCCCCACGTTTACACCAGGTACGTGAGTCCCTGGGCTACAAACTGCAGGGGGCTCAGAAACGAATACTGTATTGGGAAGCATGGTGAGATGGATTTTCAAACAAACCCAGTAAACTGACCCATATATCTATGTAATGTACTATATCTTATTTGACTGTCTTATTTCCTGACACTTTCTCTTTTCCTTATTTCCTGAGTCCTATTTCCACCACACTCACTCTATGATAACTACTCCCATTCACTTCCCTACTTTTTATCTCATGGCCAATATCATCACTATTGAGACAAAGTGTTTGTTTAGCTTTTACAGGATATACAGGTTATTGTAAACCTTGTAATATTCTTGGGGCACATTAGATAAACATTCTCTTTTTCTTGTTTTTTTCTTTACATTTTTTGCTTTAGCTGTCATCATTTTTTGTAATTTCTTTTTTTAAGAGTTCGATTTCTAGAAATTCTCACTTTGTCCCTACATTTTCTAAGATCAGTAAAAGGTTTATTTCACGATCAGTCTTTTTTCCATTCCTTTTAGCCCTCAAGTTTCATTCACAAGTTTTTGTTTGACACAACAAATCACTAGGCCACAAGTGGGACCCTTCCTGCAAGTTGCCCCTTGCCAAAGATTAAATAGGTTTTACATCTAGATTATATATGTTTTACACATATATATAAGTATGACACCTCTGAATTGAGAAATTCCAGCCCTCTGCTGCCTCTCAATTCTTTGTGTTGTCTAAGCAATGAAAGTAAGGAGAGCAGCTCAGGAGAGAATGGAATGTAGATTTTGGCATCTGAGGCTCCTTTCAAGAATGTAAGGTACTTACCTTCAACAATTGCAGCCATCTAGTGGACAAATACCAGAAACAGTCCCCCGTCAGTACAAATGTGGTCTTCCCTTGCTTGCAATTCTTCATGGAGTGGATTGGTATTTGGTGTTTCATGGTTAAACAGGCAATACAAAGTAAGTGTCCCAAAATCACTTTATCATGAGCTTGTATTGCAGCACAGTTGTCCTGGCCACTCTGCTAAGACCTTAGGAATGAGCACACCTTGCTACCACAGAACATGATAGTCTAGGGAGTCCCTTGGGAATACAGATTTATTCTCTTGCATTTCCAATACCTAAAAAAGTTATGACTGTGGTACACTGATAGTGATTATGAATACATAACCAGAATGGTTTCTACAGTGGGACACACCACTGACTCACTTGGATACTTGACAAGTGAGTGTGGAGGCAGCTTTTTGTGTGTCAAAGCCTTACCCTACAGCAGGGATTCCCAGCCTGTGCTACACCTGCCTGACTGATGTATTGATGACTCTGCCAAGGGGAGCATCAGCAGCTGCTGATTATCCTGGGTGTAAATGTTTGCCTCCACAGGAGACTACTTAGACAATTACCACTTTTGCAAGCTCAATTAGCTCAGTCAGCTAAGTAATGGCAATCCAACAGCATCTGCCTTTTGAAGTGTGGGACTTAAGGAAGAATTTTTTTCACAGAAAGGGAGATTGGGCTTTGAAATGGCTGTTCAGGAAGGTGGTGGAGTCACCACCCCTGAAGGTGTTTAAGAGTGGTGTGCCACTTGGTGCCATGGTCTAATTGATAAGGTGATATAAAGTCATAGGCTGGATTTGATGATCTCAAAGGTCTTTTCCAACCTATCTGACTCTCTGATTCTGTGATAGGTCATCTTTTAAACTGCTGATAACTTTAGGGCAAAGCATGACTATTCCATTTTGTTCGCTAGGAACTCACCAAAATCTTGATGACCACTGATACATATGTCTAAGGACCCTGAAGGAATGACTTGTTGGAAGCCTAGACATTTCATATTTTTTTAGGTATTGCCACAAAAACTTAATTGAACCCTAGCCAGTATTGCCAACAATGAACGCCTACCATTATTACCAATATACAGTGCAGGTACAATACAAAAATCCTGGCTTTTCCACATTCTGCACACATGCTGTGGGTGTTTCCAGGTGTCATCATTGTCATTGTATGTCTGTGGTATGCCTGGCTGTTAGGAATAAAAAATTGTAAACAGCATTTTTCTAGTGACATTTAGTTATTTTGCTTCCTGAAGATCACTGATGTGAAGCTGCATACAAAGGGAAGAGACAAGAAAGGAGAGGATCAGGCCACAGGAAATGCCATGGTCTACCCAGTCCTCCATTATGTTTAGCAAAGCTGCTGAAGATCGTGGAGCCAAACACTACAATAACTACCTGCCTGATTCAGCACCTGAGTTAAGCAAACTGTTTATAGCCAACACCATAACAATTCCAGCCATTTTTCCTATTCATAATTTAAGCTCTGCATTGTTTCTATTTTTTTTTCACTTGCAAGAAATTCACTGCAACACTTTATTGAGGAATATGCTATTTGTTTTATACCTAAGTCATAGGATATTATTTCTACAAGAAAATGAAACCATTCATCAACAGACAGTGGAACTGATTTCTAATTGAATCTTTGAGAAAAGACAGACTTACTCACACATACAAAAAACATCAGCCAATGTGTGCATGGCCTAGGGCAGCAGTTTTCAGTACTGAAACCCAATGAGATAGGACACAAGAGATAGGAAAACAGATGTGCCATGAAGCTCCCAGTATTAGCAGAGCATCCTCAGCTACACATTCTAATGATCAATTCGCCTCAAAGGGCTGACGTCAAACTGGTGTTATATTTATTTCACATTCCAGAACAGCAGCAATAATCCTAAAATGCAAAGATCTACATTGGACTTTAGCACCTGACAGTCACTTGTCAGCTGCAGTCTTGCTCTTCATGCACTCAGTCCCTGCATGTTGCCTTTTGGAAAGATTTGGGCACTGGACGCCCCCTGAGAAAGCCATGGGAAATACATATTGGTCTTATGGTTAATTTAACAAAGCTCTTGATGTCATCATTATATAGTAGAAATGTAGTCAAACACTTACTAAGCAGCCGAAATTTAAATAAATTCCCATTTTTTTAAGTGGTCATTTGAATGTTTGACATAAAATGTACATCTGTGTTTAAGACATGACATACACACATGAACTTACACATCACTGTGGGTTTTAACATGCTGAAACGATTTGCAAGTCTGCTTTTAAGTTATTGGCTTCCAAAACCAATGATAAGTAAAGTGAGATCTGGAACAAATTAATATATTTCCCAATAATCTGCGGGTTTCTTAGGGACAGCTCACAGTACTTAATCGCCAGCCAAGAGCTCCCCATGACAACAAAATGTAAAAGAAGAAAAATGCTATGAATATTGATAAGGTGCAAAGTCAGGTGCTTAAAATTTAGGAAGCATAAAACTATGATTCACCACACAATGCTGAGATTCTTGTATACATTTATTCTGATACAAACCTGATATTCAACTTTTTTCCACAGGATTTCTCTGTGGCTAGGGCAGACTGGCAAACCAGGAAGCAGAAGCAAAGTGCTGCTTTCCTAGCAGGACAGCTGGCTGTCAGCAAATGCCATGACAATGCCAGCTTCTCTGCCAGAGAAATAGAGGACTCCAGAGAAAATATAATGCCTGACCAAAGTGCCTGTGCTTGTGCAGAGGCATTGAGCATGCAGGAAACAAGTTACATCCTCTATTTCCCACCTCTTCGTTAGGCAGTTAGGAGCATATATAACCCAGCTGGGTTGCCCAAGAGAAGCAGTTTCACCCTGCTGCCTTCTTCTCTTCCCTCTAACACACAGCTGGATTTGTCACCCGAGTTGGGGGATAGACAGACCCATGCCTGAAGGGACTGCCAAGCAGTCCCTTGAAAACGGAGGCTAATCAGGAACAGATGGCCAGAATTGTTCCAGGAGTGCATACGTTTCCTTGGCCCTCATCTTCCCAGCCCAGGGATCTGTGGAGAAGCGCCAAGTTGACTGGGCTAGTTCTGCCCCCAGCTGCAGAACTGTGATGGGAAAGGAGCTGCTCTCAGTTGAGCTCTTCCCAGGAGCAAGGGTACAGACACAGGAAACGGGTATCCCAAGGCACAGCCTGCAGAGATCCTCAAAACACTTATAAGTTAGCTACTGCAGGGAGGGAGGTTTAGACTGGATATTAGGAAAAATTTCTTCATGGAAAGGGTTGTCAGGCACTGGCACAGGCTGCCCAGGGAAGGGTTTGAGTCAGCATCCCCAGAGGTACTTAAAAGACGTGTAGATATGGCACTTACAGACGTGGTTTAGTGATGGGTTTTGCAGTGCTGGGTAAATGGTTTGACTCAAAGATCTTAGAGGTCTTTCTTTTCCAGCCTAAATGATTCTATGATCTTATGATTAATGCCATACTGCACCCAGACTAATGAGCTCTACCTCTTAACCTTACAATTCCTTTCCCCTCCTGTTTTTCTCCATGTGTCTGTTATATATTGGCCTTTTTTTTTTACACCAATTTAAAATTGAGAGAAAAGGCTTTATAATTTGCACCTATTTTAGTCTTCTTTTTTTCTTCTTTACGGATGAACAAAAAAAAATGAAACCAAACAAAAATAAAAACCAACAAAAACTCCAACAAACAAGCCCCCCAAATCAAAACAAACAAATAAAACCCCAAACAAAACACATCAACAACAACAAAAAAGCCCAAACAAAACCACCCTCCAAACAAACAGAAAAAAAACCCCAAAGCCCAGCTCTGCCATTCAGTTTATCCAGTTTTGTACTTGGGCACTACAATGGCTCACATTTACAAGCGTAATATTTTTATTGGAGTTAACTGGAAGTTCAGAGACACTGAGCAACCTCTCCATGCAGGAATAAACCAAACCCTTTATTTCCAGCTTCCTATTCTAACAGCAAAGCTGCTCTCCCACACTTCCTACAGTTTACCAAAACTTGTCCCTTCTCTTTGAAATGTTTACTCCAAAATACCACAATGTGTTTTGGATTCCCACAAAGCTCAGAGCAGCAACACAACAGATCCCAAATCTGTCAACACAGCTTCACCTCAGTATTGTTGCTGTAGTTGAGATTTGGATTGAGGCACCTCAAGAATGAGGCACCACCTATATGGAGCACCCAGCCACTTGCAAAGGAGGCAACAGTTTGTTAGTTTGTTATGGATGACAAACTGGCATGTGGATTTAGGGACATGGGAGGACTAAGCTATAAAATCGCAACCTTGGGAGAGAAGAATGAAAAAAAAAAATTGAAATTACCCCATACCTAAAATGTCAGAGTATTTCTTTCAGAGTCTCATTCAAACAATACTGCTGCTTATGATTCAAATTTTCCACAGCCTCCACATTCCTAAGTACTTATCTGACTTCAGTATTTTTTAATGTAAAGCCAGATCAAGACTTCTCAGCAGCATAGGCAAGAAGCAGTTTTGGAAATGGTGGTAGAATATGTCTAGGACAGAGAAGACAAAGAAAAAAAAAAAAAAGGACTTTGATATATGCTGAACAGCAAACAGCAGAACAGCTGAACAAGAGCAAGCTTTTATTGCCCTGTGAGAAGTGTGAGTCAACTACTTTGAGTCTGCTCAGAGCCTGATGCCAGGAATGCCAGGAAAGCATTTTTAAAATCTTCCAGTTGCTGAAAAGGAAAGGGAGGATTTCTGCCTCTTGGAAGGGTGTACGTAAAAAGGGGTACAGAGAATGGTTCTCCATCTTGAAGAGGGTATTTGCCTAAGTGGGACTGGAGAGCACAGGTTTTAATCCCTTACTATGTTGAATTTCCTAGCCTTTTGCTAAAAGTGGCATCCAAGTAGCTGTGGCACACATCATCCCAATGCAGGGACAGTGTTGCCACTGCCCAGGATCCTCAGGGGTGACACGGGAGGCTCTGTCACTCCAGCTTCTCACAGGGTAGGAAATGGAAGCTCTGCCTCTTGGGGGAAATGGCTCACCAGGGCCAAATCTGCAAAACCAGCAACTCCATAGAGTGCTCTTGAGCACTGCATTCTGGTCAGAATTTTGGCTTTGTGCTGCGGAGGGTTTTCTGTGTTTTACAACAAAAGTTTTACAACTCAAATGAAATTATTTGGTTCACTTCATGAAAACTGCAAACTCAATTAATATTTGCTTGTAGTGGATATGCCTTGCCCTAGTGCCCCACCACTCATGTCCTGCCAAACATCATGTGGAAAGCAGGAAGGAACTTGGGCTCAAAGGCTGACTACTAGACCCTCTGCTGATACCCTAAGGGAGATTGCAGTGTCCCCTGGTTGGCAGAAAAAGCAAAGTTAGTCCATTTCCTTTGTCAAATGTGTTAGTAGTCCTTCTACTGCCCCAGGAAACTCAGTTTTCCAGGACTAGAAAGTGCTGAATGAATCATCATAGATCTACAAATCCATGGCTGCTTCTGAATAAAGGTGTCCTTCATGCATCGTGTGCATGGGGGACTCCTCCTCAAGAGGCTTATGCAACTCTCCAAGTAATTTGCTCATGTCACAGAGTTTCCATGAGGTTAAAAATCAGCTTTTGCATAGCACTAATACGAGCAAATATTTATCATTCTGAGCTGAACTAACATGTAACTGTGCCTACCCCAGTTCAACAAGGATTTTAACCTGCTGCCTGCTTAAGGTGAGACATAGGCTTAAACAGCTTGCTGAATAAAAGCAAGAAAGATAGATTTAAAAATTAGGCAGACATATATGATTGCATAGAATTTTCAAGCAAACTTTAAAATTGTTTCCCCTTTAATTCTGATGTTTTATTGGTATTGCTTTCCTGGTAGAATTTCAGGGCAGCTCTCATAGTTACAATAGAAAAGAAAAAAAACTTAAACAAAATTATATTTTTCCATTTAACTGAGTACCTGTTTTTCATGGGTGCAGTCAGGTCCAAATACAGACTTTCTCAGACAGACTCTGATTTTTTTATTTAAAAATAAAAACCTTCAAGTTGTTCTGAAAATGTTTTACCTTGTAGTAATTAAATAAAAATCAATAATTTCAATATAATTCAAATGATACATGGAACATATAGGCTTATTGTAAACACAGAAGAACATTACAACATCTGTTATTATTAATGCTCTTTACTTTCTGCCAAGTTTCCTGTCAAATGAGGAAATCCTTCTGCTGATGCAGGAATCAGGTGATCAGTTAGGCTCACCAGGGAAGAGAAGACACAAGGATTTTTGATGCATTTCAAAACAGTGTAAAGGTCTTGTTTATAGTCTTCTTATCAAAGTGTAAGAGTGAAGGAGGTGTTGCCTGTGAATAT
The DNA here is from genome assembly GCF_050655825.1 of Lonchura striata. NCBI lineage: Eukaryota > Metazoa > Chordata > Aves > Passeriformes > Estrildidae > Lonchura > Lonchura striata. The sequence continues at coordinate 51,966,738 of NC_140705.1, forward strand.
GACCAAAAGGACTGACTGCCATGTGAATCTCTTCACCAGCGTGTTGTGATCTCCTGGGTAGCCTTAACATTGGTGGATTTAATGTGATGCAGTGAATATTCATTAGTGATCCTCAGCGGCTTGTGAACAGAGGCAGTGTGTCCTGCATCACCCAGCTCCTGTTCATCCAAAATGCCACAATCACATATATTTATCCCAGAGACAGCACTGTTCAAGCACACTATCTATGATGATGCTTCAGACAAGAAAAGTATTTTTACAGTGTTGAATACCTGGAAGTGACAGGAACCAAATAAGGAATCATAGTAATGGTGCAAGATGAGACGAACAAGATATTTGCATGCCAGCATACAAAAAGCAGGGCTGTAACATGCCATGAAAATATCTACAGGAATGAACTGCAAGGTTTGAATCTCATGTTTCTGAAGGCTCAAATACATTTTCTGTAACATTGATAAAGATCAGAAGAAAAAAAATTGTCACTGAAATCTCCAGGAAAAATGCATTTAGTACACATACACACACACACACAAATTTTGCACAGTCTAAATCGGTTCAGACCTATTCCAGAGGGAGCTCCTCATCCTTTCTGCCTATTTCCACCCCATTTGTTTTATGCCATCTCTTTCTAATACAACCAGGGAAACTGATCAAACACATTCTATACATACCACCCAGCCCACAGTCTCAGCATCCCAGCTGTATTCCTAACCTCACAAATCCACAGTGAAACCATCTCCAGGGTTTCAAAAGCATAGCAGCTTTCATGAAGGGAGGCAGTGGGAGCTCTCTTAATTAGCTCAGCTTCTTTGTGCGTTTCTAGACATGTCTCCCTCTTTGTTCACCTTTAAGAGTTTCATGTCAGGGTAGAAAGAGATTTGTCCTCCATAAAGTAGCATCACATTCTTCAGGGTCTTCTTCTTTTCCTTACAAAAGTTCTAACACTTAGAAAAACAGTCAACGTGGGGCCAAATATCTAAACAGAAAGAGGTGAATTTCAACCAGTTTGTGCATTTAATGAGGACTAACAGAGGAAAATCTAGAAACACAGACAGTTAGGTGAGTATTTCATTAACAAAAAGTCCTTCACATGCTGTCCCTGCAACTCTACAAAGCAAAATTTACACATGAAACTGTCACTAATGTAATTCAATCCTTTCTGGAAGTACAAGAAAAATAAAGTCAGTCTTGATAGCTTTATTATTTTAATATTGCCACTGGATATATAACTTACCAACCTGACAGTCATTTCTAGAATGCAGGGAAGGCAGCAGAACCATGAATTTTCTCACAAGTACTTCAAATAATAAGTTTATACAGAAAAGAGTGTTGAGGACAAAGCCATGGAAAGATGGGTTCCAACTTTACTGTGTCCCTGATTTCATTATTCAAGATTTGCAACAAGGAAATCACATGATTCTCTAGAACATTCAGCATGGTCTGAGAGGCCCTGGGACAGCAAACCACTCAAGAATGTGTCTAAACTACACACAGTGAGTTTTTCTAAGGAGATACCACATAGATCAAGTTAGATAATAATTTAAATTGTTGTTAGCATTCCTCTCTAGCTACTTAAAAAAGGTTTGAAAACTGAGATTCCCCATTAAAATCTGCATGAATTCCAAAATCTGAATTAGTACACAGCTTAATAAGACGTAGCAGTCAATTAAATTTGTATCTTCTGAGAATTGTTTTGTCTTACACACTGCAATATCTCTATTATTAGGGGACTGAAACAAAAAAATTTAAAATCTCAGTATTGTCTCATTTTTACACATTACCATGATGGCTTAAAAGAAAATTGAAAACATTAATGAAATTGTGCCTTTAGAAGAACCCCAAAAATGCACCTCTTCCTGAAGTAAGGAGATTACATCATTTTGTCTCCAGAAGTTTACTCATTGCTATGAAGAGGCTATTCTTCCTACTAAGTAGGCTATAATTAAAGTATTTTGTACAAAACCACTTCAATATGAAGAAAAGTAAACTAATTCTAGTCTCAAAATAAATTAAAAAATAAATAAAGAATAAATAAAGAAAAAACCCTAACTCTACCTCAGTTCTACCTCTCCTTCAAACCTCCCTGGACTAATACAGGCAAAATATTCTGATCCATCTGACCAATATCCTCACCAATTTCCCTTTGAAGCTCTTGCAGATGTCTCCTGATAATTAAAACATTATTTTTCTGCAAAAGACGAGGCAATGATCTTACTAAAGACTACCTACCTTTTCAGTACATGCACATATGTACATTGTACCTGTGTACATTGTTCATCTTACTCCATCTTGTCCTCTGTTTTTCAGTGTAGTCTATCTCTTTTCTCAGAGTCAGCAAAGTTTAAAGGGGTGGGTGTTACCTAAAATTACATTAGAAAATACATCAGCATTGCTTAAAAAACCTATATTAATAAATTACTTCAATGTCTGGAACCACTGTACAACTCTCACTGCAAGGTCTTTGGTGGTTTTATTTTTCCCGTGTAAAAAAGGTCCTAGTTTTATACAAAAAACTTAAACAAGAGTTAAGTGTAACTTGCATACTGTACACAATTCTACTGGTTTATAATTCTACCATTTCAAAAGAGGCATTTTGTCTGTTTGGAGCTTTAATGGTCAGCAAACCACCTTAACAACTAGAAATACATACAGTTAATGCACAAAGTGAAGCATATATAACATATTCATACTCATTGAACCCAAGGGCTCTGCTCACCATCAAGATACCTACTTTTACAAATCAGCATATTCATCCACATTTTAAAATCATTATAGTAAATATTTAGCTATTAGAATGTTGCTGCATGGAACAGGATGAGAAAACGTCCACAGGAATATATCCACAGTCAAGTTTAGGCCACTAATCACATCTGCTCTGCCTGGATTCTGCCATTCATGGTAACTTAACATAGTCCCAAACCTCATCTCGCAACCATTCTGTTGAACAAAGGCCACACACTGCATTCACCATGGAAAAAATAGGTTCAATTGACTATTTGGCCATCTATTCATCCTTATTTCTTTTCCATTTAATATCTAATATATATTTAACAAAAATTGAATTAATTAATACATTAGTCAATATACCAATATTGTTTGTTTATTAATTTCTTGTGATTTTTCCCCAGTCATAAAGTGATCAAACTAAATCTCAAGGATTTTTTTCAATTGCTTTACATTCTCAGTGATTTTTTTAAACTATAATTTTTTGTAGGTAGTTGGGTTGAAGTCTTCTGTAATTTTTTTTTTTTTTGGATGGTATCTTTTATGTATTCTTACTAGACCATTTCTGCTGTTTGAAGAGACTGTGACCATCCCTTCTATTGAAGGGCAGTACTCAAACAAAACAATGAAAAACACAGTTCTACAACCACCATGTACAGACTTCTCTTTATTTGTCTGAATAGGGCTTGGTCTGTAGGATCCTGGAGGGTAATTTTATGACTTTTTGGACATAACTTCACTATCCTGCCTAAGCATAGCAGATTGTGGGGCACAGCTCAGCTACATTTGTGCTATCAGACAATGGCTCTGCTCCTGCTTCTAATGCAGTCACTGAGAATTTTGCCATGAACTCATATTACTGTAATTCAGATGTGCTACTGAAATAAATGTGATGTATATTTTCCATGATACGATTACTGGATTCAGTTCTGGTCAATTAAAGCTGCCTGCCCAGGGCTATCAACAGGGTAATGATTAATGTCAATAAGCAACCCTTGCTCACATCTGCTGGCTGCCTATTAAAAAACCCAAAACAAACAAACCAACATTAAAAATGGGCAGTGACATTAATTTGTTGCCTTCAGCCACGTTTAGACTAAGAATACCCAGCTGCGTGGAACTGAAGCATTGTGTCCATAAAGAAACTGGCAGAGGGAACATGTATTGCTAGGAAAGTGTCAGACCTGAATGACACTGTCAGTGAGGCCCTGGTTCACGATGGAGAGTTCAGCTGCAGCACTGCCCACATCACCTGTGACAGGCCATGCAGCAGCCACTTCACAAGCTAGACAAACTAGATGAAAGCCTCACAGCACAGCAAGAACAGACACAAAATGTAACAGGAATAAAAGTTTCTCTGTGTGTGTGTGTCTCTGTGTGTGTATGTGTGTGTGTGAGTCTTTGAATGAGCACAATTACGGCAAAACACCCCCAGTGCCACCCAGGACTTTGGGGTGTGTGCAGCAGGCCCTGAGTTCCAGCCCCACAGAGGACAGCATAAGAGCAGCTGGGCTTGGTCCCTCCTATGGAGCTAGAAATTCAGAACAGAAAAGCTCCTGGTGAACTTTTTGCGGGTCCCTGGTCCTCTCTGCTCTCCTTCCAGACAGAACCTGATACATTCACACTGACCCTCAATGCTCCAGACATGAGGGATCTCTGTTCCCATCCTAGCTGAGTTTTCATCCCATGGGTTTCATCTCTCAAACAAAGACACATCCTCACACTCCAGCTCCTCTCCTAGTTCGTTCTCCCATGGTTTTAATGCCACCCTAGGGACTGGGCTAAGCAGTTCGGGGAGCAAAGATGGGCATCTCTCATGCTCCATTGTTTTGAAGCGGGAAATGGCTGCAGAAAAGCCTCTTCTCAGAGCACACAGGCTGATGACATAGGACTGGTGGGATCCCTTCTGGTCAGAATGTAACCCTCACTGGAACAATCAGCAATTTGGACATCCGAAAATTATTTTATTAAACAACAGTTGTTAATCAGTAGGAGGTCTTTTTCCACAGCCATTCTTTAAAGCTGAAACATTTCCATGTTTCCTGTAATACTTGTGCTTAGTCATACGTTGACAAATACAAGGAAAAAAACCCAGATCTGTATGACAGATTTTTGGAACTGCCAAAATAATCTCTGAATTCTGCAGCCCCTTGACAGCAGGAGTCCAGGAGGAGAGCATTGAAAGCAAAAACTTGTATTTATTCACTGAATTTTTCTCCCAGAACAGGATACCTATCATATTCTGCAAAAAAACATTATCTAATGAACAGCCCACAGGCCCTGTTAAACTTTAAAACTTTCCAGGTTTACTTTTTGCTACCCATCCTGTAAGCCTGACAGGGATTGTACTTTACATTCCATGGGAATTAAACATGCTCAGCCAAAGGTTCTGCCAGAGGACATCTTCTGCAGAACATCCCACCATCTTGCAACTTGCATATTCAAATGTGCAAAAAGTCTGGCTGTGTCTGCTCTTCCCTGCTGTAATACATCAAAAGAAAAGAGATTCCTGGGTCAAAATTCCCTAAAATTTAAACACTTGAGAAGTATTAAGTACTCTAATTAAAAGTTATTACAATTACTTTCTAAATCCTGGAGAGGATGGATTGTGCTGGTTGGGCTCAAGGTCACAGTTCACTGCGTCATGAAATTTTCCTCCTCCATGCCACATGCCAGGCTGCTCTCATTCATGCTGTCCTTGCAAGACAAGGTCTGCTTTTATTTTTTTGGTCATCCCAAAAGGCCATTGCTTCAGTGGAAGTGCAACTGAATATCCTCTCCCACATCCATCAATTCTGAAGCATGGAAGGAACAAGCACTTCATCTCTAAGTAGATTTGTAGAGAAAGAGATAAGCCAGGGCTGGCTGCAGGACAGGGCTGGGGCTGCCATAAGCAGCTGAGAAGAGCCCTGGCCTGCAGAGGATGGCAGCACCTTGCTCTGCTCTGCTGGTGGCACGGGCCTGAGAAACTGGGTTTGCTCCTTTGCCTTGCATGACCAGCACCTGCTGCTGGGGCCCTTGCTCCTTACACCAGGTATCCACCCCTGAGCGAGAAGAGCAGGCTGGGCTCTATGGCAGTTCTCTGCCTCCTATTTGCACTTTCCTCCTCCTTCATCTTTTTCCGGGGCAAGCCCAGACTCTCCATCACTCACCTCAGACCAGGCTGGCTGTGTTGTTGAAAACTTTGAACATGGGGTGGTTTGGGGTCTGCCTTGAAGGGAGAGCTTCAGTATGTGTCCCACAGCAGCCCAGCTTCAGTATGTGTCCCACAGGAGCCCATCACCAGAGATCCAGAAAGGCCTGGAGCATGGATATCCCCATGGTGTGTCCTCCTAGCCTGCTAAGCAACACGTACACATCCTTTACACCCACTGCACATGACACTGCACATGCCAGAGTACAACTGCTGTTAGGGTGCTGTGCTCTCCCCATAACATGCTTGCATATCTTTGGGAGCCCAGTGCAAAGGCATGGGCTTTGCCAGCCAATGCTGAGAGCCAAAACTTCAGTGTCCCATTGTGAATCTATTCCTAAGGCCGGCCCATGCCCAGCTGTGTAATACAAATAACATTTTGCACCACAGAAAACATTTCTGCGTCTTGGAGGCATACAGTAAATAAAAAGCACATTAAAATACTTAATGTGCTTAACTCTTTGTGTCTTTGGGGCCATTTTATTATGATGGAGTTATAGGTGCTATACAGAAATGAGAATCCCTGCTGATCATCTTCACAGTGTACTCTCGGGTGGCCTTCATACATTAAATTAAAAACAACCTTCTCCAACAAATACAGACTGAGAATTGAAACTTCACAAAATCTAATCACTAAAATCACAAATAATCTCTCACAATAAAGACAGTGTTGGTGCTAAAAACTGTGTTTTAAATTAATTTTAGCCAGGAGAACATAGTGCTGGCCACAAAGTATAAAGCCATGGAAAGAAATCTCCTGGAGATCAAATAACTAAATGTGCATGGTGGTGAAGCTGGGCACCACTGAGCTTTCATGGTGACCTCAGCAGGATGAGTAAGCTCATCCAGCATTTTCCATGAAGCGGAGAACAATATTTTTCACTTTGTAGCTTTCTTCTGAGGCTCCCAAGAGAGCGATTCTTTTTTCCAGGCTGCTTGCAACTGCCATAGAGCTTCCCCCCAAAATCCTGTGACTCCTGCTTTATCAATACAAAAAAAGGAAGAAAACATGATGTGTACAGACAGAGTGACACGTTCAACCCTTTTTCTTCTTAACTAAAAATGTGGGAAATCGGTGGTGGTGGTAGTAGAAAGAGGTGAAAACACGTCAGTGTGGCAAGGTGACGTGTCTTTGCAAGCCTCCTGCGTCTCACTCCTCACCCTCTTCCATGGGCATAACCAACCATCAACACTGTGGCAGGTTCCCCAGCTCACCCCATTATATCTCCTGGTGGTTCCTCTTGATGCAGACCCCTTTGATCAGCGATACAGGGAAGATTAGATCTGAGCTGATAAAGAGCTCATTGTGGGACAAGGCACACGTGGCTCCTGCCGGTCAGCGTTGTGACGTTCCGTGTCCACGGGGATGCTGCACGTACGTAAGAGTGGCCATGCTGACCTCCCGCCATGCACAACACTCATGTACTGAATTTTCTCTCTTTGCCTCCAGCCATCCCTCTTCTGCCTCTTGCTAAGTCAATTGATATCTACCACACCAGCAGTAAAGGGCCCTTGGGAAAAAGGAAACCAGGGAGTAGGCTGGTTGTTCCTGATCTAGGCGTGCTCTCTGCCAATGCAGCATATTTTCTAGTGTGTTTTACAATTCAGTTTAAATGACTCAGCTAAGGGGTTTTGTATAACTTCTAACCACAGCCTAACAGTTCTCACAGGAGGTAATATTTCCTAGTGTTTGGCACGAGCTTTCCTCCTTTTCATCTAAGCTCTTGGGCTCCTTCAGCAATCCTTACCCACTTCTATCCTGTCCTCATGCTTACAGGCTACAACTTTGTAAGGGATTCCTGGATCCCTCTACTTCCACTAAGCCCTTCAACATGAAGCACTGTATACCACATCCATTACTGTTATGAAAGTATTTAGACAGGCAGACTTTATCTAGCTGTCCTAATCTTTCCCATTAACCAGTCTTTTAAGTCCAACAGTGGGTTGAGTTATTTTATGGGAATTCCCTCCCATTTGTCGACATCAATCTGCAAAGTTCTGATCTTTGAATCACTGGATTGTCGCAGTGCTGACAAGGCTCTTTTTTATAAGTTATCAACTGCTCATTTGTTGCATGTTACTAATTGCACTTAATTCTACCTCTGTTTTTTTCCCAGTTTCATTATACTCTCCATATTACAATGCTGTGGTAAGCAGCACCAGACACAACTGGATTCCTTAGCCTGTCAGCAGCAAAGGTAATTGACATAAATATTTAAAACACAGCAAACTGTGATATATGAAACAATTAAAACCCTTTCAGGAGCATCCTCTCTCTAACCTAGTATCCTGGTAAACTGAATTTAAGTGGCTGCAAAGCAAACAAACCAAAATATTGCCTTTCATTTCTATCAATGGGAAATATTCCTCCTCTCTGCTCTACATTCTTGTTCCTCACAGAGTGAGTAGATATTTGATTAGGTACAGATTTAAACACAAAAAAATTTTCCAAGCCTTGGATCCAGTTTCAAGCAATTACACATTGGCTGGGTCTAACTCAATGCAGGATCACCCAACCGGAGAGCAGAACAGAGAAGGCTCTCTACAAAGAAATAAAAATTATTCCAAGTGTTCCACCTCACACAGAATTCTTGAAAAATGTGTTTCTCCTCAGAGATCGGGGTTGTTTGTTTCATTTGAGGGTTGAGTATTTTCCTGTTGCTAGTAGATTGGCAAAGAAGTAGAGGGCTCAAGATGCAGGGTGAATGAAGAGCTGTCCTGAGCTGACACAAGAACTTCATGAGAACTCCTGAAGGCTGCACCTGTGCCACTGAATAGTGCTGTCTGCTGGACACTGGACCCTTGTGTATCACCTCAGCTATAGTAAGCAGGATGTACTCACCTGTCTGTTCTCCAGCAGCACTGGCAGCAAAATATCTCTGCAATCAGGGCAAAAGTCTCAGTCATGTGCCTCAGTCTGCCCCCAAAGCAGCCTTTCCAAGAGGCTACAGTTCTTAAAACTGGTAGTCTTCTGGTGATGCTGCAATGCTGTCTCTGAGGAGCTTACCTGAAAAGAATAAGAGCTGGTATTGGTCCTCTCAGTCTCAGATAAACAAGATTAAATGTGATTATTTTTTTAACACTAAAACCAAGTCTAGAACAAGAAACTAAGTAGCTCTGACTAGATGACACCAAGTGGTCACAGCAAAATTTGCATTTATTATTATTGGAACATTTTGCAAAGTTTTCACCCTTTGAACTGGAGTTTTGCAGCATTGCCATATGAACAATTTTATTTATTATATGGGAGCTATTAAGTCTGGATATTTTGAGTCTAGGAAGAGCACTCAGTCTGTTAAAAAGTGCAAAGGAAAGTTCAACATTAATTGCTACCATACTTAAAAACTGACTTACTGTATATTGACAAGACGCAGATTGTAAAGCACTAGTTATTCAGTTAATTAGTGATTGATGAAGTGATTAATAACTAGACTATGTCGTGGTGCTAATATAGAAACCAATGAAAATGTTCCTATTACCAAAATATCAGAGGTCTTTGTATAAGGCATTATATAGCCTTCTCAAACCTATTGAAATATAAAATAGCAACAGATTGTTTACACCAGTACTTCAGAACAAGTGTTCATCATGTCCTATGCTCTAAGGCTCATAATAGCTCTCACAAGAGGTATTTGAACATGTCTTTACTGAACAACATGCTTATTGATATAGGAAAAGAGATGCTAGTGCATTTTCTCATCCATTACAATTTTGTATGTGATGTAGGATTAGATAAGCAAGTACCAAAATATATTTTTAAAAGTTCGTCATCTGCTGGAATGTGTTCTGTTAGGATGTTTTCTTTTCTTCCTTAGATGACTCCATGAAATACTTACCTAGTCATTTTGTCAGCAACCATGAAACACCAGCAAAATATCACAAATCCAGCCAACCTAAGACTGAAAAAATGGCTTCACTGAAAGTTAACTCAATAGGTTCTCCCATTGTTTTTGAAGGGCTTGAATTTTTCCCAACTAAAGAGTCTTAACCTCTGCAAGCACACATGGAAATGGAGATGGGTGTGATAGGAAAGCAAACGCTCTCCATGCCCACAGGGAAGGAGAAGGTGAGAAACAGCTGTGTGGACTCAGGTGTGTTGTGGACATGTGTACTTTGTACTACCCCTGACCCTAGCAATGAAATTCTGTGGTCTTTCTACACAGAGTTATCATTCCTCTAAATATCTCCTGTATTGACTCTGATATCTGCACAAAGCATATTCTGAATTGAAAAGTTGTGACTTGAACAAGAAGGCAAGGACATAATGAAACACACCAACAAGGGCAACCAGTGCCAATCTCCTTCTTCCTGAGCTTTCTGACTGGGCTAAATGACCTGTCTCTGACACGACGGCATCTGGCTGCACCAGGAGGATTTATTCCCCTGTGCAGGCCTGCTCCACAAGTGCACAGCCATTTCATCAGCTGAGCTACTTTATAGACTTGCTATGCTAAAAATACTCTGTGCCCTCCTATTCACTGGAATGCACCACTCTTTCACACAATTCACCTTGCTTGGACTGTGTTTCCTGAGCTCCTCAGGTTGCTTTCTCTCATCCTCATGCCCTATCTGCTGTTGACAAATCTTCTACATTTTAAATAAATTTATATGCTCTATTTAGCATCAGTCCTGTAGTCTCCTTACTTCCCATTTAAGATCAATACAGGAGAAATCAATGAACTACACAACAATTCCCCCAGACACTCCTCTCTAGGCCATAATGCATTCCTGGCACCTCCTCTTTATAGCTGGTCTGTTAGCTGTCTTTCTCTTTTTAATGCAGTGCCTTTATCTGAGATTATTTTAATTAGAAAAAAGTTAAATTTCCTGAAGAAACTCTGCATGAAAGAATGGTCCTGGAAATCTAAATATGTGTTACTTGCAGTAGGTTATGCTTTACTGTGTGAAACAAATGAGAGGCTGTTTTGTTAATAACGCACCTCTTGGACTTTAGATGATGCCATGGACTTGCAGAATACAAGGACACTGGCCTTTCTGTAATCACAGCAAAAATCTCACTCAATATGAAACTGTGCCCTGAGTGCCTGAGCTCTGCAGGGTACCTGGTTTCAGAAGCAGAGCATACAAGTGACACAAGTGACACAGACCCATTGTGTGGGTACTTATCAAATTCAAATAGGCAGGTGCTTGGTAGTTGCCTCCAGCAGAGCAATTGCTCTGCATGACAATTCCCTCTTCTTACTCAATACCAGCAAGAACATTTTTCCTCCTTCTCCTCACTGTCAGACTCCCTCTTATGGCAGGAAGGTTTGTCCCCTCTGGCAGGAAGGGAGCAGCAGGGAGGTTTCTGTAGCTCATCCCTCTCACCTCTTTCTTCCCTGACAGAGCCAGTGGGCTGCTGTGCCAGCTTGGAATTCCTCTATCAGGGAAGAAAACTCCTCTCTGATTACAGGAACCCAAACCTCCCACAGAGATGGATGGGTGATGGAGTTTAAGTGCCACTTCTCTGACATGTCACCTCACAAGAAAAACTTCATGCACGCTGAAGTACATCAGTGTGCAGTCTCCAGACAGAAGGAGAACCAAGGCTGAGGGGAACATTTTGCCATTTTAGGGACATGGACATACCTAGTAATCCTGGGTGCACTTGGGGTTTACAGCACCCATGCTTAGGCCTAGGGACAATTTAAATGTAATACAGGAGACAAACTAGCAGTGCTATTGTAATATAACTTGGGAAAAAAATTGAGCTAATCTGTACTGGGGAGCACCTGCTGAGCCTGGAAAATCATTATGGTGAATCTGAGGATATGTCACAGACATTCACCTCAGCCCTCATGTTGGGAGCCCTGCACAGCCACTGCTAATCCTAAGTGTCTGGAAAACCCACCAAAAAGCTTCAGAGACTCTGCACACACAATATGGGGAAGGCAGGTAAATCTGGGTTGAGCAGACTACCAGAAGAAGGGAGAAGAGGATATGGTAAGAGAAAAGGCAGGGGCAAGGGAGGGCTGGAGAAGGGCAAAGATGTTAAAGGCAGGATGTCCCAGGCAGAGCAGGAATGAGTGGTCCTGAGGCAGTGACAGAAGCGATGTGGCCAGAGCTGTTAAACAGGAGGATGAACTGAACCACTTTTCTAAAAGCCCAGAAACACAGAGAGGAGATGTGCTTGGGAAGCTGGGCAGGAGCCTGAACAAAGTTTAGCCTACCTAGCAGAAACATCAGATTATCCTCTGCTTTTGCAGGCAGATCTGATTGCTGCACTTGGAAGCAACTTTCACATCTAAGCAAAAAAGAGGGTAGAGAAGACACCAGCATTAAAAACCTTTCTCTCCAAGTCTGAGAGAACTGATGTCCTCAGCCTCATTCAAGGAAGTGGAGAAGATGAGCTTTAAGAAGGAGGAAGTTCAATACTGACTGTGCAAAGGACAAAGATAGGAGAAGAATATATGAAGAGGGAGAGTTTATCAAAAGAGATATCACATAAAAGTCATTTTGTGGCTGGGAAGTCATTGCTAGAAAGTTCTGTGAGCTGCAATCCAGAAGACATCATCAGGTTGTTCTCAGAGAAGGAGCTAGCAAAAAGGAAGGGAGCATGTCTCATGAAGAGCAGTAGAAAATAAAGGAACAGTCAGAAATAAAGCTAAGGAGAAAGTCTTGCAGAAGGTCAGGGCAGCTTTCCAAGTAGGAGCAATGGCCCCAAAGAAGAGAAAGTTTCAGAGACCTGAGATTTGGCTCAGAAAATGAAGCTAAAATCTTCAGTTAAAGAAGTGTTCCATGGTCAAAAACAAGACAACAATGGCTAAACTCGGGGCTGAAGGGAGGATACATTAAATAGCAGCATCTGGTTTTATCCTTTACACCAGGATAAAAACACCCAGGCACCTCATGGTGTTTTGGCAGGGGGGGGTGTCCATTTTCTGTCATTCCGGAAGAGTTACAAAACCACAGAAAGGATAAGGTCAGGCAGGACCACTGCATGTCATCTATTCCAACCCCCTGGCACAGGCAGGGTCCCCTGGGGTGCATTACTTAGGATTGTGTCTGTTTTTGAATATATCCAGGGAAGGAGACTTCCCAGGCTGAAGGCCTGAGGAAGTGCTGCCAGCCACCTCAGGCCCTGTGATGGAGCTTGAAAAAGGAACAGCATGGGTCCGAAAACGGCACCTCTGCTCCTTGCAAAGGTGAGCACCAGCACTCACACAGAACCAGCAAGTACCAAAAACAAAATGCTCTCACAGTAATTTTAAGTGTTCTTTGGTTAACATCTGTCATATGTGGTAAGCACTTTTTTTTTCCTCTTAGGATTTTTTATAGAAGTATACAGAGAGAAAGAAAAAGAAAACAAATTTTATTTCTACTTTGGTTTTTCTTATGTGGAATGTGTTTAGAGAATTGTTTACTTAAGGTGATTGCTTGATTAGATTCTGGTGAGAATTGTTTGAGCTTAATAGCTAATCAAATCTACATGTGTCTAGACTCTCAAGAGAAGGTTACAAGTTGTGAGTTAAATATAATATGTAGAGAAGGTAGATAAGTAGTTTTAGTATCTTCCTTTCAACAGTATATTAATGTATTATAGTATCATCATAATAAAGAAATTATTCAGCCTTCTGAACTAGAGTCAGACATCATCACTTTTTCCCACCAAGCTCACCTACATATACAATAGCCATAAAAAAAGGAAACACAAGCTAAAAAACCTACCAAGCAAAGGAAAACATTTAGCATTTTGGAAAGCCTTCAGTCTGCACAGAATTTTTAATCTCTTTTACCAGAAAGAACAGTGAACACTTTTTAAGTCACTGGCAATGAACACTTTTATAAGTCTCACACATCCTCAGAGCTGCAGAGCTTTCTTCTCAAAGTCTGATCTACCTTTGCTGTAATAAGACATATTTATTTTCAACTATGTGTTACAAAAAATATAAACAGAATAAAATTAATTAGAAATATGTTAAAATAAAATACTACCAAAGTAATATAACATTTTGAAGGAGAGAAAAATGTTTATCACTATAAATCAAAAATACCTTCATGAAATTGTTTTCTTTTCAAAGTAAGAAGAAAATTGGAATTAGACCCAGTTCCTGCAGAGAGAGCTTTTCAATTTCCTTCTTGAAGCAAAAGACATATCCAGTCAACACAGGTTTTCCTGATTAGGCTCAGCAGGATCAAACACAATACTAACTAAAGAATCATGAAAATACTTGTTTTAGCACAGGCAGTTGTAAGACACAAGACTCATCAGAATGGAACAGAGACAACTTCTCTCCCTTGGACAGCAGTCAACAAAAGGGAACTTCCTGTAGTTTAGATGAACTGTTCTCTACATGGACATATATTCATGACAGTATGTAAAACCTACAGTCTGGGGAAAAACTCTTTCTCTTTGGCTGAAAATTCTGATCCAGACTTGGGCAGTGTAAGACCCTGGCTCTTGTCTGAATTTATGCCTGTTTAATTTGTGTACAAATTCTACCAGTTAAGTATTCATGTTGACCCTACATGCTTTATTTCAGAGACTTGGAAGTTGTTTCCATTTAAAATTTTTTTATTTCCAGAGATCATAACTTCTTCTACTGACAAGCAGATGTTTAGTGTGTCCTTTTACTTACCTAGCTTTGGAGGATCTCTAGTTACAAAGTCCCTTCCAAGTGCCAATAAGGACTACTGTTACTGAGGAAGTTTGCAAAAATACCATGGATCTATCCAGAATATCTGGGGTTGTTTATTTCTATCACATGAACAGTTTATATAAAGGAGTATTTTTAGAGCATTAGGTGAAGTGCTTTATTATAACAGCTCGGTTTGAAGCCTGGAGATGATACACTATTTTCTTTCACAAATAAATCTTGGATAAAACCTTAGCACTCCCTGAAAATTGGTTCCTTCTTAACTCTCTGGAAAGCATAGGGAGTTTTTATCTTAACAGAGCAACCAACAATAAAACTCAAATAATGACAATTCTCCAGTTTTTGGCATCCAGAAAGCAGAAATAAAAGTCCATTCAGTATGAAAAACATAAAAGAAATAAAGGAACATGCTGTAAAAAGCTTACAAGGAAGAAGGAACTGAAAAAAATGGAAAAAAAAAAAAGAAGATAGAAGTGCTTTAGTTCAAAACTAAATAATGTTTTTATTAAAAAAAATCAAGAAGGTCCCTATTTCTGACACGGGGTGTGTTTATCTAGATTTGCCACAGTTACTAGTGGATTAAAGCATGCTTCACCATGGTGAAAATTTATTTCAACAGAAATTAGTTTCAATGAGAAAACTGTGATTATGTGCTTATTTTTACAAGTACTCTATTTCCACTATAATAGGATAGGTTTATTCTTGATATAGATCTATGGATTTTAATAACACAAATGCTAAAATAGATTAAAGTTCATAATTCATGCTGTGCAAAAAACTGTGAGATTAGGTTCTGTATATTATTGTGAGGTAATTAAGTGGCCTGATTTCCACTAGAAAAGGAAGTGCCCTAGTTCCCTTTAAGACCATTGAAGCCGTTCATTAGGATGACTGAAGTTTGAGAGTTCTTAAATCTTGGCCCATAGTCTTCAAAGAAAACGGAGAGCCAAATCCCAGGAGATGTCCAGTGAAAGTCTAAAATCCACAATGATGCCCTAATTCTCCACTGCTGCATGTCTGCCCTGGTCATGTACAGCTGGGTACAGTTGTTGTAAAATATTACCTGGCAAGAACTTTGCACATGTATAGAAAATCAAGCCCTGGCTCATGTGTACTGAGTATCAGGCAAAATGCTGTCATTACCAAGATCCTTCACACAATGACTTTAAACTTTTGCAGGCAATTACTATTTCAATTTTAGTGATAGGAGCCTAAAATAGAGGCACAAAGCAAACTAGCCTAGATGGAAATGCCCAGGAAAATCAACAGACTTAATATTTAGAGTGGATTAGTTAAACCACTAACAATTCTATGTAGACATCCATTTAAAATTAAAGCTGCTTTTATTCTATTCAATGTTATTTTATTCTGAAAGTGAGTTAATTTAAATCAAATTGCAGCCAGTTCTGTTGTGAATAAGAGCATGCAAACTGAGTTTCAATACAGTTCACAGACATTTTTAATTTACAACTTTTGTTAATTTAATTAATTGTCCTGAATGCCTGAGCTCACATAGGAAGTGTGCCAAGGTGCAAAGAGTTAAGGATGAGGCTCTCAACTACAGCATTTGTCCTCTCCAGCTGCCCTTCCTTGGGGTGCTGTTCAATCACCCTTGTTATCACCAGACAGTGGGAGCCAGAGGAGGTGTTCCTGTCTTTCTGTGTCACCTACAAAGTAGTGACAGCTCTCAGGGAGAGCATTTCATGCTCTGGACAAACATGCAGCACCTATTGACTAGGGGCCAGGAGGAAGCACTCGACCCAGGAGGGTGCATTCATTGACCCCTGTAGGCACCGAAAACAGAGAAGTAGTATGACACACTACAGGAGATGCAGAGTTACATTTCTGTCATCAGCCTAAAATCCCAGTAATCAACTTCACTACTTGACCAAGATCAGATTTGTGGAGGTGTAGCTCAGTTATAAACATCATTAAAAGTTGTTACTTAGAAAGGTCTATAAATACCCACTGCATTTTCCTTCCTACTCTTTTCCTCCATCATCTTCAGCTTGAAATTCATTGTAGCAAGCTTTTCTGTGATTTTTATC
The DNA here is from genome assembly GCF_050655825.1 of Lonchura striata. Taxonomy (NCBI): domain Eukaryota; kingdom Metazoa; phylum Chordata; class Aves; order Passeriformes; family Estrildidae; genus Lonchura; species Lonchura striata. Next base: position 51,983,300 of record NC_140705.1, read on the forward strand.
CTTCCCAAAACTGAAGTGATCTACTGGAGTGATTGCATCCATCTCAGGGAATTGAAATTTTATCAGTATCTGTGGGGTTATTGTACTACCGCAGGAATCACCCACAGGTGATCAGGCCCTACTGTGATCCATTGGCAAAAATCCTACACCCCACCTAATAGTCAAATACTCCTCCACAATACAGACCTGCATGGAATGTCATGCATGCACTTCCACCCGTGTGTAGCCACTGTCTAGGCAAAGCCACGTTTTAAAGGCTCTCCTTGTTTTGGGGTTTTTTTTGGTTTTTTTTTGGTTTTTTTTTTTTTAGCATTATTTCCTTCAGCTGTCACACATGGTTTCCTCAGCTCTCTTCTCTTTCTTCAGTCTGTCAATCCCACCTTGGTATGAATATGGCCAGAAATAATTTTAAGCATCTATTTACAATCACATAAGAGGAAAAAAAAAAAAATCAAGAAGGCTTTTTCTCTTGTTTTCCTGGCAGTTAGCAATGAGACCATCAAGGAAAAAAAAAAAAAAAAAAAAAAACCCAAAAAACAACCACACACACAAACCACACTAAAAAACCAAAACCAGCGTCCCAGTCTATGAATGGGATGTGCATTTCGCTCCTGTTCTTAAGAGATTTCTTTCCTAATAGAGAAAGTTAACTCAAAAGTAGAACAGCTATCCCCAAGAGGCTGTTTACTGAGCGAAGGATATGAGATGCAAATGGCTTTTTAAGAAGGAGAGAGTAAAGTTAAAAAAAAAAAAAAAAGCTCAAAGACTTAGAGTCTGAGTACCTACCATGTTCAGTAAAGAAACTCGGGACAATCTTGAGTCCCCTTGGAGCGAGCTGCTGAGCAAAACTTCAGCTCCTTCAGAAGGCCATACACATTTTTTACATAGTTTTTAAACTCTCTAAGTATTTAATGCTAAGTGGCTCACAACGACGTCAAAACCCTGAAATCTCGGGGGACAGGAAATTTCATTCTAGGGAACGGAGCAGAAGAGAGTCGCTTCACGGGAGCCGGCTCTCTAGACGTAGCAATAAATGTACTGCTTTGCTTCTTTAGCAAGCGGGTTCTGGAGGCGCCCCACGGCTCAGCCGCGGGCGGCGGCGCGGGCGGCACCGCGTCCCGGAGCGCCGGGCTGGCCGCGTGGGACGCACCGGGCCCCGCGGCCACCGCGAGCACCGCGTTCGCCGAGAGTAAAAACAAACAAAACCCCCTAAACAACAAACCCACAACAAAGCAGAAAGGAGGGAGGGAGAGGGAGCTGCCTGGCCTCCCCCCGACGCCCCCCGGCCAGGACAGGAAGCCTGCGGGCCGGGGAGCCTCCACCACGGAGCCGCCGCCCGCCCGCCGGCCGGGACTGCCTCTCCCGGGAAAACGCTGCTCGGGGACTCCGGGGAGCGAGGGTCGCCCGCAGGGAGAGCTGCGTGGCGAGTGGCGTGGGTGGTGGGTGAAGGCTACCCGACCCGGGGGCTGTCCCGGGGCCTCCAGTCCGACAGGCTTTTTTCCCTTTGGAGGGAAAAGCAAGGGGGAACGGCGAAAGATGTATTTCTCTGGGCTTCGACTGCCTGGCTGTCAGCGCTGCGCGCTGCCAGCTGAGCGGGCAATCCCGCCGCAGCAAGTATTGCCGGGATCCGCGCTTTATGGGGCCACTGGAGAAAGAGACACGTGTGCCGTACAGCCAGGACCAAAGCACAGCTAGAGGCTTGGCCCCTGGGTCGCGGTGCTGGTGCCGCGCCCCGGAGCCCCTGCCTGTCGCAGCGCACCTGTCGCCTGAGACCTGGTAGAGGTGCAAGGGCTTGCTTGCCTCGGTGCGACCCGGGAAAGGCCGTAATTTCTCACCCAAGGAGCAGGTAGATCTCTCAAAAACAATTAAAACAAAACAAAACAAAATTAATTTAGGCAAGATGAAAACAGAAGTTTCCCGGAGGAGGGCCTTTAGCGAGGCTGCCAAGAGGATTTAGCAGCCGGATCGACGAAAAACGACGCTGACATAAGCTCTACTCGGGGAGGTAACCATAAGATAGCTCAGATTTCTGTAGGAAAACAGCATGCGGGAGTTGTGCCCCAGGGGAAAAAAATACCATAAAGCAGCAGGAGCTATTTCCAGAGTGAGCAGAAATTACAAATCCAGCGGCAGCGACGCGTGACATGAAAGATTTCTGTGCAAAACCCCGAGACAGCTCGGAAACGCACCAACATCCCCGGGTGATTCGCGTGCTTTAGCGGGAATTCGGACACCCACGCTCGACCCTGTGCGCCCACACACACCCTCTTCCCCCCGTATTTGCAGGCGTCTCTCGAGCAGCTGCAGCCCAGGCCGAGTAACACGGACCTAAACTCAGACCTACCAAAACTCGCCCTGCTTTGAAAGGCGATGTCTATGGCAGGGCAGCGTTTCCCGGCCGCTCTCCGGGCACCCAGCACAAGGGTCCCGGACGGGAGCAGGCCTGGCTGTCTCAGGCCTCTCCGTGTCGTTACGGCACAGACAACGACAAATAATTTGGTTTTTTTTTTTGTTGTTGTTGTTTTTTTGTTGTTTTTGTTTTTTTTTGTTTATTGAGATTTTTCAAATATTCTGGAAACCTCCACATCCAGCACAGAAACTACTGAGCCTAATCCCAGATTCCTAAAGCGTTTGTACTTCAAATTGCAGTCGGGCGTCACAGGCTGCTCCTGCTAGTCTGCTTCTCCAGAGAGATCCCGATACTTTTTTGGGTTGTTTGTTCATGGGGATATTTTTCGTGGTTTTGGTTTTCGTTTCCTTTTTTTTTTTTTTTTTTTTTTTTCTGAGGGGGGTGGGCGTGAAGGGGAGTTTGTATTTTGGTTTGGTTTGGTTTTTTGTTCAGCTCAAAGGGGCTATTGTGGGGAATGCGTCCCAAGTTCCCTGGAGCTGTCTTCGCCATGCCCGGGGACGCTCGCTTCTGTTGTGAGTGAGCAGCCGCGGAGCTTTTAGTAACTTTGCAAATACGGGCATGAAAAGGATGTCCCGGTAGGGCAATGAGGCATGAAATCCCGCTGTTCCTTTACATAGTAGCAACATCCACATGAAAGGGCAAACACCCGACGTGCCACCAAATATAATTGCAGAGATGGCGGATGTCGGCGTACAAAAGAGCTGGCGCCGGTTTCTCATTCGCAACGGCCCTTTGCCGCACGAACCAAACCACCTGTACCTTCCACGGGATTTAACCGAGTGGAAAACTGAGTCATTGGTATACCGTCGACTGCTAAATATAAAGCAGCCGGGGCAAACTCCGCCCGCAGGCAGAAGCGGCACCGGCGCTGCCGAGCGGGGCCGCGCCGGGAAGATGCCCGCTCCCTGCGGCCCATCGAGCTCGCAGCCTGCCCCGAAAGGAAAGCCGGAGTCATCGCCCCCCCGGCCCTTCTTTCGTCCCGACCCGCCGTGCCTCCCTCCCTCTGTCCGGAGCAGCATCGCGCTGTCGCCGCCTGGAAACCCGGAGAGGCGAGAGCAGTGCGGCCACGGTGAGGGTCGCGGGGCCACGCCGCGCTGAGCGGGAGACTCTTGGCCGCTCCGTCCTTTGCGGCGACGCCGGCAGCTGCTTCCCGCGTCTCTCTCCGGCAGGTGCTGCTAGCCGGAGACCGGGTCGGGCAGCCGCAGCCCGAGCGGCCAGGGGCGGTGAGGGGGCTGCCCCTGTCCCGACAAGGGACCGAGTCGTAGCAAGGGCAGCCCCCTCGCCGTGAGCCTTCAAGCCCTCCTGGCTGCTGAGCGACCGCGGCTCCGTGTGCCGCCGAGAGCCGGGATAAGGCGGAGGTGTCCAAGCTGGTGCCGAACCCTCCCCGTCCCGGCCCCTCTCGGCCAGCGTCCGACAGCAGGGGCGGGAGAAAAGCTTTCCTAGGAAGGTGGCAAAGGGGATGGAGGGCGAACCGGCAGACAGGGGCAGTCACCACAGTTAAAAGATTAAATTTCTGCGGAGAACATACCACTCTCAATGTATTTTGTCAGGAATCCGGAATTTGGAAACACAAACAAACGAGGTGGGGAAATCCCAAACAAAAGCAAAATAAAACCCGCCTGGTACAGATCCTCCGGTAAGCGAGACGCTAAACTTCAAGTCGTTCCCAGCAGGGATTATCGCTGTGCTTGGCTCCCGGCCCGGCAAGCGCCCGCTAGCCATCGGCGCGCCCGCGGAGCCCAGCGGGACCGGGCGGCCGGGGACGCGCCCGGCCGGGAGGGATTTATACATTTCCCGGGATTTACACAACTCTCCAACGCACGCTCATGTGCCCGATAACACAACTCGCGGCACCGAAAGAAAGGAGACCGGGGCTGCTGCCACCGCCCGGGGCTCTGGAGCACTGGGCAGGGAGCTGATCTGGCTCGTGTGTTACGGGCGGAGGGGAGCAAGATCTTCCCAAATGCCCGGCGAGAGATGGACAGCGGAGCGACCCCGGCCACCCCTCTTCGTCCGACAGCATCGGAGGGCTGGGGATACAGAACTGCTCCGTCTCCCCGGAGGGCGAGCCCTGAGGAAGCCCGTATCCCTCCCTCCCCGGCCCAGTGCCGGCTCCGCTGCCCGCCTGCCGTGAGCCGAGGGCGGCGGGGCCCCCGCCGGGCGGCCGCCCGCTCCTCCGCACGCCTCCGCGCCCCGGCGGTGGGCGGCCCCCGCCCGTCACCCCCGGCAGGGCGGGCCTTGCCGGGGGCGGGCCGTCGGGCTTGAGGCTGTGCCGCGGCGTGGGAAAGCTCCTCAGAGAGGGTTTGCTCTGCTGGCGGTGCAGAGTCGTGCTGTGCCGAGCTGTGCCGTGCCTGGAGCAACCCCCCACGGATTTATTTATCTTTGCCCCCGCGCCGTGCACACGATGAAGCGACCTTGCGAGGAAACTACCTCAGACAGCGATATGGACGAGACGATAGACGTGGGTAGCGAGAACAACTACTCGGGGTAAGTGGGGCAGCCCCGGGGCCGCCTTCTCCGTCGGTGGCGCGGGCCGGGTTGCGCCCCGGGCTGGAGCAGGGCGAGGGGGAGACCCGGACACTCCCTTGGGATGGGGGGTGGGGGATGCGGCGGCCCCCCGAGGTCAGAGGTGTTATGTCCCCCTCCAGGTCAGCTGGCAGCTCGCTCATAGGCCCCCAAAAATTAGCCCCGCTCTTGGACTGCCCGAGCCTCGAAATTACGCGCAGCACTCCGGTAGCTTTATGAGCCACCGGGCTGCGGTTCATTAGCTCCGCTTGATTTGCCATTTGCTATCAGACCTTTTCCAAAATCGCTCCTGATCAGGCCAAACAACCTAAGGGAACCGGCGCCAGTGGGAAATGAGCCGTGGAAAGTAAGCAGGGATCCTCAGCAGCTGAACTTCAGCAAACCCGCCGTGTGAACTGGGGGCGAGCAATGGTGTTTGCCCAGGGAGGGTCAGGCTGGGCACGCTGAGGGGCTTCAGGGCTCCTCCTGCCAATTTAGAGGTTCATGCGCCAGAGCCCTATCTTGTTCTCATAATAGGTAAATAAGTATTAAAACATACTGGGTTTTTTGGGGTGGTTTTGCACGCTTATGATGAAATAAGAGCAACTTTGTACTCATGGGTAGTATAGTTTTAAAAGCAGATTTTGAATTCTGCTCCTGCTACTGTACAATGCAACAGAGCCAGGCAGAGCACCCGGCATCATACTTGACCATCTACTGACTGTGTAGCAATGGGCAGCAACGTCAAAACCCAGCAGGCCTGGCAGAGGTTTTGTCATCGGGTATGTCCACTTACCACTGCTGTTGCCATATCGAGATGGTTCGTGTTGATTTGGGCCTGGTTCTTCAGCCTGTACTTGGTAGGCTGTAGAAGGCGGGACTTTATATGCAAAGAAAATTAAATCTGTGCTGGATAGTGAACTGTCTACAGAAAAGGACTTTATTTCCAACAGAGTGTTGGAAAATTCAAAATGTCAATTCAAAATGTATGCTGGGGTATTCAAAACTGAAATGCATTGCTGTCTTCAAAAACACTGTGCAATGCAAGGCACATCTTAAAAGCATTGAAAATGGCATTAGAGGGGCTATGCATATGTAATGTGGTGACCTAAGGTGTCTTCAAAGAGTGGTGTCAAGTTGTGCAACACCTGACATACTTTTATTGTTTCACAGGCAAAGTAATAGTTCTGTCATTCGATCAAATTCCCCAACAACAACATCTCAGATCATGGCCAGAAAAAAAAGAAGAGGGGTATGTTTCATTTAATTATTTTTGCATCTGACAGTTTGCATATGTGCTGTGATTTTGCCCTTCATGTATATAAACTTAATGTATTTTGGTTTTTTTGGGAATAGATTATAGAGAAAAGGCGCCGTGATCGTATAAATAACAGTTTATCAGAGCTGAGGCGGCTTGTGCCAACTGCTTTTGAAAAACAAGTAAGCTTTTTTTTTTATATATATATATAAATTCTATATCTCATCTGGCAATGTTAGTTCTCTTGTAAATCTCATTAAAATAATACTGTATGTGTCCTGATCTGGCACAAAGCAGACATTTCAATACAATGCTTTGTTGTGGCAAAACTTTTAGAAACATAATTCATTATAAGGCTGAAAAACATTTCCATTCTTTGGCTTGTTTTTCCCTTAAGGGTAACTGTGTTCATGTTGCTTCTGTTCTTTCGATGAATTCCAGTAGTGGTTTTGTTAAAAATGTGCTTTACTCCATATTAAATAAAAAAATAAAAATACACAAACCTAACACAATTCCCCAAACCTGTATGTAAATTAGCGTTCTGTCTAAATCTTTAAATATAATTTAATTTGCCGCTACTTTAACAGACCTTTTTTTTCCAATCTGTACTTTCTGTTGCAAGCAAATCAGTCCAGTTTCCTGAAAAGGGAGCAGACAGTATGGATTATTCATGTTTTAAGATTACTCCTCAGAACCAGTGCATTAGGAGGTGGAATAGGCCCGTATTTGTCAGCTAGCGAAGTCAGTGATATATGCAGACTTTCAGTGAGAAAGCATTTAGTAGGAAGTCTGGAAGGATCCAGTTAATTCTGGCTCCACTCCTTGGTCATGAAATTACAGACCAAGACCTTAGAATACAATGTTTTATTAAAAAAAAAAAAACTTAAAAAAAAAAAGGCATTTTGGTTTTTTCCATTCAAATTAATTTTTTTCCATATCTTGAATTTTATTTTTTGGTCTTTGATTCAATATTCAGCCTTGCTCCTGTTTTGCTAGAAGTGTCTGAATATCTATGGATATGTGCAACTGACACTATGTTTCAATAAAAATGAAACATTTGACAATAAATAACATTAATGCCTTGTAATAGTAAAATAAAATATCCAGAAAGTAAAGCCTGAGAGTGGGATTGGGAGGTGCTGAATATAAGTGGTAACTAACGTGGCAAACACTGCAGCATGTTAGGCCTGTTTCATCCCTGGCCTGGGCAAAAGCTGGCTGAAAAATATAAATTCCAAGTACTGGTTGAGAGCATCACTTGTGTCACCTGCAGTATGATTTTTAGTAACTGGTATGTGTCACTGTGCCCTTCCATTCCTTCTGGCAAAACAGTGACATGGATATTTTCAGCTAGATAAACAGGGGCAAGAGGCAACAGTTGTTTGTACCGTTTTATTGTTTATTTCTTGAAAACCACAAACATTATAAAACAAGTCCTACAGAGCCTTTGGAAATTACCCAGCACCATGCAGTTTTTAGCTATTAGTCACTCTCACTGAGATGGCTTGTACTGTGTCTATGGAAAAGATGAAGTCTGGGAAAACTACAGGATGTAGCTTCATGTAAAATGGGGAATTCTGACCAAAAATTCACACGCACATTAATGTTAGTACGTTGAAAGAAATAAGCAGATTGAAAAAAAATGCACTGCCATAAAAATGAGCATGTGCTGTATTTGAATCAGAAAGTCCCACCATTTTCCCACGATATGCCAAGGACAAAGTCATCAGTCCTTGCCCAGCTCCTTGACATTCAGATCACTGGAGTTTCCAAGTTGGAGGTTTAGTTTCGCTTCCTCCCCAAGCCACCGTGCTGCTCCCAAGTGTGGCAGAGATGGGCGCTCTGAAGCACTGCTGCACAGCACCCAATTCAAAAATGTGCAACCTGGGTGAAGCCGGCCGAGACAGTGAGGTGGCCCAAATGATAACTGAGAGAAAAAAAAGTGGCTCAGAGGATGTGAGCCACTGGTGGCCGCAGCTTGCGTGGCCCTGATTTTAACTGATGGCGAGGGATGATCTCTTGCACTGGAATAACATTTGTGTTGTTTGGGTGTGTTCCAGATATCCAAGGGAATGGTACCAAGCAAAATAGTTTTATTTATACATTGATATACTAATACTATCTTTTGAGTTCTATTTTGTACTTTTTCAAGTATCTCTTGTAGCTCTGTGAGCCACTCTTTGTTTCAGAAAAGATTTTAACTGACAGAGGAGCTACACTCTTTCACAGTATTTAGTCCTTGCAAAATAGCCCTCTCACTAACATAAAATACTGCAGACTGTGTGGCATTTTTTTCAGTCAAAAAATAAGACTGGAATATTCAGCAACCAAATGATACATTGCAAAGTAGCAGGCCACGAAGAGAGGGACAGTGCTGGGTGTATGTCTGCAGGGACACCTACCGGTAATAGCACAAAAAGTAACATTGCAACAGGGTCCTAATCTGTGGCCACAAAGATCTGTCCTGCCAGTTCTCCACTTGTGTTTGTTGTTAAAAAGGAAGTCCAAAAAGTTATGTATTTCTCTCATTTCTTGAAGCTGTCATCTCTACACTACCTTCAAGGCCAGAGCTGTGCTGAGGTATAGCCCTAATAAAGGGAAATTAGGGAAACGGTATTAGTCCTTAAACCAAGTCTGGGAAGCAGATGCTCACGAAAGAATTAAGCAGAATATGTCCTAATGACAGGGGAAATTGAAACCATAAGGCTGAGCTCAGTGGAAAGTATATCAAATTAAAGTTTCTAGTACTTGTAAGCCTTTATTTATATGTGTCTCTTATCTGAAAGGGATCTGCCAAATTAGAAAAAGCGGAAATACTGCAAATGACAGTGGATCATCTGAAGATGCTGCAGGCAACAGGAGGGAAAGGTAAGGAGCCAACAGTTTTTTTTTCTCATATTTGGGGAAATCTCATAAAAAAGAGTGCTTTGAGGAGCTGTGATAGGCGTTTCCAGATTAAAGGAGTGGAAATCAATGCTAATGGCAGGATTGAACTCGTGGGAAAGAGCTACTGGGACAAAAGAAGCACTTGACCCTGGGCTTGTGTTTGCTTTCATAACACTGTGGGAGTAAAGGCTTCATTCACAGGCAGCCCAGTGAGAGATTTGTTTGGGGTTTCCAAAGAGCACTGAAATCTGCACAGGGAGACAAAACAAATACACAAACACCAAACATAAACAGGAGGTTTGTGGCAACAATTGTGTAGCAAAAAACTTGATGCTAAACCTCATTATTGAGCTGCTATACCAAAGGAAGTGAACAGAGAAGAACTTTAATTTATGTTTAAATATTTTCTTTGTTCTGGAAAGACTTTTCAGTTCCAGGTTAGACCATCTCATTCACCAGAACAAAACTCAGCCTTGCTCTATGCAGCTCCAGGTATCTGATAAAGCAAGTGGGCAGGCAATGCTCTCTGCACTCACATTTCTATGCTATATTTGTGTGTCAGAGGCCAGCATATCTCCCTGTTAATGGGTGCTGGCGTGACGCAGTGGCTGCACTCGCTGACCCATTAGATCAGCCGAGCGCTGGGAGTCGAGCGTACCTCTCTTGTGCAAGCTGACAGTCCCAAGGCTGGAGGCCAAATGGTTTCAGCCACCCACGAGGTGTTCTGTGTAGTCATGATTTTGGAACTTATTTGGAGCTAAAAACTTGCTGGCATTCCATAAGCATGGTCCCATGTCCCGTGCCATCAACAGTGATCATGCCTTGAATTGTTGTAATGGGAACCAGCTGATTCTTCACTCACCCACTATGCCATATAGGTAAAGGCTGGAAAATAAACTCCTGCTTTCTCTCTCTTATTTTTATTTTGACCAAAGTTTTTAGTGCATGACTGAATTATGCTCCTCTCAGTACCTTGCAGCAATTAAAAAACTCAGCTTAGAATCAGTGCATGCCTAACAGCAGCTTGCCATAGGAAAGCATGTTAAAAGCTGGTGTTTTGTAAAATGTGAAAATTAACCCCAAGCTGACATACCTTTTTTTTAAGTGTTAAGGAGTTTTTTCTAGGAATCCATTTAGGCTTAAAATTTATGGGTAATTTGTTTGATAAGAGATGAAAAGAATTTTATTGCCCATCAGATAACAGACGTCTCTTGATTCCTCAGAAAATGTACAAAATTTTAAAAGAAAGTGAACATATATATATGTAAGAAGTCCTTGAGAAATCACTGTAGTTGCTAAAGATACACTCTTGAAGGTGAAACGCCAGAATTGATCATGGTTGTGCAGTCTGTATTCAGGTGATTCAAATCCTCTGTGTGTCTGAGTGATGGTGCCTTCTTTAAGAGTGTGGTTATGTGCTGGTGTTCCACAAGCTCTTTCTGCCTCGGTGCATGGAGCACACCGTGCTTGGCTGCTGAGGGAAATGGTGGCTGTTTTGCTTCATCCTCCCCACACAACGTGTGGCCCAGCCTGACCCCCACATTGTTCCATTGTTCCTCTGAGGAGCTGCAGCAGCTCCCACCCCTCCAATGTTTGCACCGACAGCAGAACGGCCAGGAGGTGAACCCAAATGGAGACCTAATTTATCAGGAAGCTTCCTTTCTCAGCTTCCCCGCCCAAAAAAAGTATGCAGGGGACTTTTTTAATAAATGGGTCAGGTCAGGTGGCCAAGTGGGGCAGGGGATGAAATGCCTGGGATGGGAGCTGTGGGACAGAGCTATATGTTGGTGGAGCCCAGTCGCTGGCTCCAGTTGGACAAACTAGATGTTGTTAGCAGTCCTATGTCTTGCAGTCTGTTGTTAGTCACTGCTGCTATGTTTCTCCTGCCCCAGCTGACACTAGCATGGCTGTGGCAGTGCAGGAAAGGATGAAGTGTTGTGGTGCGGGGAGAGGCAATGCAGGTTTATTCCTGCAACTTCCTTTTACACTATGATCCACAGTGGGTGGCCCATCACAATAATACCCGATCACAAATACTACAACTGTATCTGCTCCTTCGGTCCTAGAGATAAGAGTAATCTCACTGCACAGATTAAGAAACTGTAAGAAAAAGAGGTTTGAGAATTAGTACTGGGCAAAGTTTAAATCTGCATTTCCTGCTTGCTTTTATTTTGCAATTTAGCTAACAGTTTTAAATATAATTTCTTAGAGTATTTTTAAAGTAAATATTTGTTTTATTTGCATTTATTTCCCACTTTGTAATTAATCTTGTGAGACAGAGGGTTTTTTTGTATCAGAAAAAAAATGAGTTTAATAATTTTTACAAGGGGCAAACACTTATTACTGCAGAAAAGAGAAATGGGTCCTGAAACCCATATGCTCCCCTGCATTGAGGACTGTCCTCTTCCTCACACAGAAAGGAGGACATCTATGATGGGGAATGGGTGGGACTTGGCAAGTCAAGATGGGGTTGGCCACCACTCAGCACACTGATCCTGAAGCGGGCACTGCAGGGAAAGAAAACCGACACGGCTTCTGCCCCTTCTCTGCTTTTCAGAGCTGCCTCAGGCAGGCAGACGCCTCTCAGGTCCCGTGCAGACTCCGCGTTTCCGCCACCCTGACGTAGGTGTGGATAGTGGTCGCCTGTTCACATTGAGTTATTATTTTGGCCTCAGGCCAGGGCTTTCTGCTGATGGTGCAAGCAAGCACAGGGGAGGAGTGATTTGTCAACAGTGAGTTGCTTGCAGAGAACTGAGTGTATTTTATTGCAGTTACAAATGTATCTTGAGTGAGTGACGCCTGGGTCGGTGCATGGGTTCATGTAGCTTAAGTGACCTGTGTGCATCACAAGTGGGTTACCAGGACAAATGAGGTAAAACCAAGAGTCCCTGTTCACTACAAAACACTGGCTCATGGTGGAGGATGTTCTTGAGTTGGGAAAGAATAAGAATCAACATTTTTCAGTCTCTCTCAGAAGGGGTAAAGGGAAAACCAGGAAAAGATAACCATCAAAAGGTAATGGAGCCTGGGAGTCCCAGATCTCATCTAGCCTCTGTTTTAATGTCTCGGCCACCATAGGAGACTGAAAGGGAGCCAGGATCACCAGGGCTTTGGGTTGGCTTGTCACAGAGCCAGCAACTCAGACTCAGGGGAAGCTGGTGACAACCACATCCCCCACATCTCTTCCAGTCCGGCGGGAGGGAGGCCGGGAAGCCCTGGCTTGAGCCGAGTGCTCTCAGGACTCCCAGGCTGGCTGATGCATGGCCAGAGCTGGGAAGTGGTTCTGGCTGTGTGTCAGCCGCTCTGAAGCTGCTGGAGGTCCTGGAGCCTCCGGCACAGAAGCAGTCCCCACGCCAGGCTGACTGGCACCCGAGAAGGTGCCCTGCTATCTCACTGCTGGTGGCATGCCTGGCCTTTGTCTCTCAGGAGTTCACTCAAACCTTTGGTCACAGTGGACCTGGCAGGAAGAAAGCTGCGAGGAGTCAGCACTTATGGACAGGAGCCCTAAACTCCTCATGCTCATTGATCTGTTGGCTGAGCCAGAGTTTCACTCAGGTTCAGATGAGCAAGTAGGCCTGCAGCAAAAGTGCCATTGTGATTTGGCAAGCAGGCAGGGGATTTGGAGCAACATGGATAAATGTGCCTGAGTTAATTCTATAATGTGGGCATGTAGTGGTGGAAACACTTCTTTCTAGCCAGAAAATTGATTAAAATGAAAATAGCCATCTAAAGTGTAAGCATTTTTCAGAAAGGTCGAGATTATTTCATTACATGATACAAGGCATTGCTCCCACATTCCACTAAAAGAAGGGCTCTTGATCATTATATACTGACACACATCACAGTCAAGCATACCTAAAAATTTTCATTGAAAGTGAGTGGAAAAACACCATGCCAGCTTGGGAGTGGATAGGATATTACTCCCCCAAGAGACAACATTTAGACTAAAACTGGAATAGGTTTTTGCAACTTAAACACAAGATTTTATGCTCAACCCTTTTAGAAAGGGAGTATCTTTTCATGTGCATTTAATAAAACTTTTTTTTCAAATGCTTTTTTGTCCCAAGCCTATGGAGCTCCAGTTGCTGTTTGTTGAAATACCTCATGGGCCATATGACTGTCAGTCTTCCATCTCCAAATTAGCGATGGCATTACATAAAACGTTTTCTCGGTAAAGCTTTTTATTGTGTGTGTGCAGAGTCATCACAAGATGGTTTTTGTTTGTAGTTAAGCAACATCATATGTCATATTGTCTTAATGACTCTGTGAAGTAGATGGGACCCCAGCAGCAGCTACAGCTATCTCACAACGTGAAGAAATAGTTTGAAAGCATTAGGATGAATGCCAGTGTAGGGAAGAAAAGACAGGGTAGTACACGCAAGCTGTCTGATCTCCAGCCTGTTTCTTTGTGTGGATAAGCATCTCATTCACACGTACAAGGATCAACACTGCACTGTAGCAGCTTGCTGAGGAATTTCAGGAGAGGCATCACGTATCTTTTTAAGTGTCTTGTGGACTTATTTATTTTTATTTGTATACTGTCTGCATAAACAACTGAAGCCTATTACATTACAGGGATGGTCACAGAGATCATTTACAGACCAGAGAACAAATTTCTGTTGCACATCTTAACCAATAAATGGCAAACTGGAAAAGCAGTGGTTGAGCCAGGACTGGGCTGGCCAGCACCACATTCAACACGTATTTTGCCCTCCCCTTGCAGGTTATTTTGACGCTCATTCCCTGGCCATGGATTTCATGAGCATCGGCTTCCGGGAGTGCTTGACAGAAGTCGCGAGGTACCTGACTTCGGTGGAAGGTCTCGACACATCCGACCCCCTGCGCGTTAGACTCGTGTCTCACCTGAGCACCTGTGCCTCTCAGAGGGAAGCTGCTGCCATGACCTCCTCCATGGTCCACCACCACCACCACCCCTTGCACCCTCACCACTGGGCAGCCGCCTTCCACCACCTCCCGGCCGCTCTGCTGCAGCCGAATGGACTCCACGCCTCCGATGCTGCCCCGTGCAGACTCTCCTCGGACGTGCCCCCGCACGGCTCCGCCCTGCTCACGGCCACCTTCGCCCACGCCGATGCCGCCCTCAGAGTCCCCTCCGCTGGCAGCATCGCTCCCTGTGTCCCTCCTCTCTCTACCTCCCTCTTGTCCCTCTCGGCCACTGTTCACGCCGCGGCAGCAGCAGCCACAGCCGCAGCGCAGAGCTTCCCCCTCTCCTTCGGCGGCACCTTCCCCATGCTGCCCCCCAGCGCGGCCGCCGCCGCCGTCGCGGCGGCCACCGCCATCAGCCCTCCGCTGGCCGTGTCAGCCACTGCCAGCCCTCAGCAGGCTGGCGCCGGGGGCGGCACGAAGCCCTACCGACCCTGGGGGACTGAAGTTGGAGCCTTTTAAGAAGTCTCCCCGCCACACACACCTCTTCCCTCTCCAGCTCCCTCCTGTCCCTCTCGGCACACGCGCATGTGCTCACTCCCCGAGCCCACACATCCCGCACCCACTCCAGCCCCCGGGATGGATGTCCTCCCTTGCTCAGCCTTCACCCGAAGGGCCTGAGGGCTGCCGGCGAGCCCACCGAGGAGCGGCGCGATTATCCTCACTGCAGGCGTCGGAGAGGACATGGGGACACACCTTCTTCTTCTCCGTTTGTCTTGCTGGAGGCACCTTGAGGGAGCAGCAATGGCTTTCATAACAGCGTGACCGTATCGCCATTTCCTGCAACATACGTAGAAATACGTAGACATTAGAACTATTAGTTCTCCAGCTATGCATCCTTGTTTGGCAGAGAGGTGAGGGATTGCATCCACGAGGTCTCCCCAGGCTAGAAAAAGAGTTCCAGTTTCATAAGTGCCTGACATTGAAAAAAATTAATAAATAAATATATATGTGTGTGTGTGTTCTGCTAAAACAAATAACATTGCACAGGTATGGAAGTGGTATGGGAGAGAGGTGAAATTCTGCATTCAGCTTCAGAACTACGATACTTTTCCAGGGCAGATCGTGCTCTTGAAGGGGAGAGGTTTTTTTAGCCAAAAGATTGCCGAGGAAGAATGTTTAGTTTGACAGGCCTAGTTCTCGCTTAGTTCACTTTGTACAGACTTGCCAAATTGTGACGTCTAGCATAGCATTGGCAAAAGCAATTATCTTATCAGTGCTGGGATTAATGAACGTTTCAGCATTGCCTGTGAGCCCTGAGGCACCTATTTTTATGGCTTAAACATGGTGCTAGCTCCTATCTGCACAAACAGTGAATTTGTCATGCACCCAGAAGTAGCCACCTATTGAAAGTGTGCACACTTGGATACAGTTGATTCATGCCAATACAAGAGATTCAGTGTTGTAAGAGTTCAACTTAACTTATTTAGCTGTACTTGGACACTTACTTTTTGCCGATTCAGTGCAAGATCCCTCTTCTTTTCACTATCAAATTCTGGGAGAATGATCACTCTGGGTATGAATGAAGTTATGGTAGGACGATTTTTAAATTGGCTGTTAACATGCCAACATTGTAATGTGGGTTTGATTCCAAACCAAAATGAATGTATTAATGGGATGTGAGTAAATTATTTTGTCAATACCCAGATAACTAGTGCTGCATAAAATGGTTTGCTTTCATTTTTTATTACAGTGACTTAAAATAACCTAAGTATTTTAATACAACCAGTCAAGAACTAGAGATTTTATGTAAAAAAAAAAAAAATAAAACACAGCATGTATTATTATGCACTTGATTTCTCTGCTGTGTGGAGAAAGCAATAAGCATTGAAAATGTTAAACATTATGCAAAATATACTTTAAAATATTTGTTTTTAAAATACTGTTCCTTGTCGGTCTTTTATGCATTACTTTGTTAACCTTTTTTCTATGCAAAAGTCTTTACATATCACTAATTAAATGAAGTCCTTTTTGACTGCGTTTTATGGATGATTTGTTGCCGTATTTGTTTGCTTTTGAAGAATACTTGTGGACTCAGTTGTTTTCTACCCTGATAACAAGCCAGTTGGCTGCTCTGTACTCTTCTCCCCTTGCTCATCCAGGAAACCCATCTTCTCCAGTGTGCTCGGGAATAGGCAGGGAAAAATAGCAAAGCAACATTGCTTTTCAGGCTTGCAAACTGGCTATGCATTTATGGTATGCTTAAGCATATCTGTTCATCCTGGAGAGCCCCAAAAATCATTGAGGTTTCTAGGTTCAGCTTTCCATAGGGTTTAGAAAGTGAAAATGTTAACCCAATGACATCATTAATCCATAAATATATGGAATGAGAGGAGGTAGTTTTTACAAGTCTTGGTCTTCTAATTTGACAGTTCTCACTGAGGCAAGGGTTTGTTATTGTTTCATCAGACCTGCTAAGCCCCACTGTGGAAAGTGTGGAAAGCTCTGTTTATAAGGAAGAGGACAAAGTCTTACATGTCTGAATGCCGAAAAAACAGCTGTCAAGACTGAGGCACAGAAAAAGGGGATCCCACCACAGCCAGACAGACACTTCACCCATCATCAAAAGCCTCAGCAGCCTCAGCTCACTCTCCTATCATCCTTTCTCCCAAATATTAAACCTGGAACTCATCCCTGCCTCAGTTAGTTGGTCTCTGACACTTAAGTGAGGAGGGGTTGTCATTCACTAAAAAAATGGACAAAAGAGGGGTAAGAAGTCTTGTAACCCTAACACTGTTAATCAACCTTGATATTCTTTGAAATAGTGTTGTTTGGGGGGAATATGATTTTTTTTTTTTGTTAAGGGCAGAAATGCTGTGCTGCTGTTCCGGCATATTTAGAAGCATACAGATGAGGTATCACTCACTTTCTAAATGTGCATTTTCAAGAAGAAAAAGGACATTAATGGGTAGTAGACAAAAAGTGGGGTTTATTTGCATGAAAGGGCAGGTTGCAGCCCTACTTCACTGTAAGTTATTAACTATTAACCTGCCCTCAAAGAGCCTGGTAGGAGGTCTCTCAGGCACGTATCACCTTAAAAATAGGCACCCACTGACTTGGTTCCGCCTAAGGTCCTCAATCTAATTGATGTACCTCAAAACACCATTTGTTTCCCAAAATACAATATTCTGCCTTGTTCTAAAAAAATGGCAGTTTTAAAAGACACTGATTAGGTACACACCACTGATAGACTTGTGCAGCCTGCTTGTGTTTACCCCTTTTCACTTTCAAAAACAGGCCAGATCCATCAGTTGCTGACGTACCCTCTATTGCTTGTTGTGTTGGCTTTTGATCTCCACTATTTCTTCTTGTGTTGTCTTCTGTATTGGTTTGGTTTGAATCAAACCACCTAGAGGAAATGAGGAGCTCATCCTTCAAGCCTGCTTATTTGTAGGCTGTTTGGAATGTTAGCTCTCTGAGAGTGGATGAAGATTTTCCAAGTGAGAAATTAATGACAGACATACATTTCACATGTGCTGTTGGAAAGACATGAGAGGGTAATAGCTTCTGGTGGCTTTGGCCGTAGCTGTGCTAACAGGTCAGAGCTGAAGGCATCTATGCAGTCTTTAAAACAGAGCAAGGGAAAGCTGTTTCCCAAGATGCAAAAGTTAGGATTCATGGCTGTGCATGTGCAGCCTTACTTCATCTCTTTTCTATCTTTATTGTGCATTCAATGAGTAATGGACCTGGATAAAGAATAAAGTCAGTAATTTATATAATTTAAGAGTAGATCATGGCACATTCTACAAGAACACAAGTCAGGCTGCTTGTTCAACAGTTAGCAGCTGCCTTTGACTAACTTTTCAATGGGTGGGTTTACAACTTTAAATTCCAGTTATCAAGAGGATCAAAGCAGGTTATGCAATTTCTTAGAATGTTTTTCTTAAAAGGAAAAAACTAAAAACCAATTCTGTCAATCAGCATTAGCAGGCTTGAAACCTTAGCCCTCAGCAATGCAAATAAAAAGCACTTAGGCTGCTGAGAGAAGATTATTACCCTAGAGAGGAGACAGGCAACTGAGAGGCAGTGCTGTCTGTCCTCCTTCTCCTGTGATTGCAAGTGGAGGAAATCCGGCATTAGGTATTGCCTAGAAGAAAAACTGGCTACTGTGGCCGAGGGCTGAATGCATATATTCAAAGTAGAATAATCGGCTGTGACTACCTCTGCCTGAATAACTGCCAGGAGGTGCCAACTTATGCTGCTGCCTCCTTAGTGTGAATCTTCAAAATGTTTGCAGCTGTTTTGAAAGATGGTACTTCAATCAGGATGCCATGAGATAGGCCTGGTATATGGATTTTGGCAAAGTCACAGGGCTATTGTAAACAAGAAATCTCTTCTTTACAATAGAAGAAGGTCACAAGCATCATTTAGTCAAAAGATACAACGTAAGAAAATACTGATATGTGAAGTGGACTTTTACCAGCTCTGTAGTCACCAGCCTCATTACTCATCTGCTTCTGTAGGCACAAATAGCCTGAGGTCATACAGCTGAGGACCTGAGGGATTGAATTGGTAGTTTTGCTCAACTTTGAGAAAAGATGAAGGAATTGGTATAGCTTTGTTTGCAAGCTTCATGTGTCCAAGCTTCATTTGTGTGAGGCCACTGCATGAACCTGAGTTAATTTTACTTGACGCTGAACTTTCTACTTGTGCTCTGTTTCTCTGCTTCATCATTTTACACAGCAAATACTTGGACACTGGCATGTAAAAATCTCAAAGAAATGAGTGCAGCAACACATCTGATCATAACCAGAAATTATAAGCAGAGAAGCACCAGGCAGGTGCTAGAAATACTGAGATCTCCACTCAAGGGTAAACCAAGCCTCTCCTGATTTATAAATGAAATAACATTTTGACAGATAATTGACAGATAATTTCCATAAAATACACAGGATTTCCTTTTTTGGGAGAAGATGTGATTGGCTTTGATTTGTTTTTTCATCCTAATTGCTTTTACTGGAAGTTGTAAAGTGCTATGAATGTGCAAACACAATCAGTTAGTCATCATTCAGTTGTCTAAATGTTTGTCATGTCCTAAGTTGGGCTCCAACTATCACTTTGGACAGGGTAGGTCTCCCTTTTGTCCTGTGTCACCTCTTCCAGTCCTGTGCAGATGCCTGGGAAATCCAAGTTGCTTAAGAGGCACGATGTATATTAGGCCAGGCAAATGAATTTCTCCCTATCTTGCATCATCTTTGGAGATACAGAATTTGAAGCTTAATAATATTTTCACATATTATCTAAGATTTTCAAAGAATCAGACTCCTCACCAGAGGAAACAATAGAACAGTATCAAAATCATTTGGTGATAATGGATCATTTATCACTCCCATAGAACTAAGACCAGTCAACACCTCGATCAACACTAATTTTAGAAGTTCTCTTAATGCTCTTACTTCAGCAGTGGTGGTGATTATAAGATGACATCAATATAATTTGTTTTTAAATTGATATTTTTCTGCATTTATGGTGGCAATGTAAATCTGGGATATATTAATTAGTGTTGTACACTAGATACTCAAATGTCAGAAGCAAAAGGAAATGATTATGGGAAATAAGATGAAATATGTCTGGTTGAATTACTTTCAAGGTCTGAAGAGGCAGATTCCTTTTCCACAGATATACAACAGCCAATATTGAATTCAAGCAAAGCTAATTGTTTTAGACAATGTTTTAACAGTGCTATTACTTTTTCTACAGGAAAGTCCTTCTGAGTTAGTGACTGAATTTTGCTTTCTACTCAGTTCATTTTCAGGATTTTTCTCTTCTAGAGAGGAAGTTTTCAGGATGAAAAAATACCTTGATGCAACACTGAAATTGTGGTTGCTAGGAAATTTTGAACACTGCCTATGTGAACTGCAAGACCTCTGCACCCACTCCAGGAAACAGTGTCTCAATGGAAGGTGTAAAGAAAACTGTTTTACCTATAAAGAATACCCATAGATATTACTATGTGGTTAGTGAAAATCTAACAAATGAACACAAGGCACTATATAAACCCAAGGAGACAAAACTGTAGTTATGTAAAGGTCTACACTTTTCCCCCCTTGCTTTTGATTTAACTCAGAATGCTGTATTTTTTCATATCTCAGAGAGAAAAGTAACTTTAATTTTCTTGAGAAAAAGGACTTTCTCCCTCGACAAGTTTAAAACAAAAGTTAAACATTTAAGGTACTTTCACTTGATTAACAAGATTAACTTGATTAACAAGACAAGGTCTGTTGTGTGTGGATTGTTCCCATAGCTCTTAATGTCACTTTCCAGCACAACCCTTGGTTTTATTATACAAGTCCTAAAATAAAGTAACATTGTTTTTCTCCCCACCCCCTCTCCCTCTGTTGCTTTCTAAATGTATTTTGGTGGAGGATAAGGAAGTTTATTTTTCTTGGCTTTTCTGGGGTTTGTTTTTCTGAAGAGGCACCAGGGTGGCAAGGGGGAGCAGTGGAGGGCGCTGGCTCCTTGGGCACCAACAGCATCTCCTTCCCTCTGGGTAGGCAAAGCTGCTTCCTCTCATTTTCCCTCCCCTGCCTTCTTTTTGGGCAGCTGTCCCACTGGTTGTCCCCCTCCCTTCTTTCCCAGCAGAAAGGGGATGCAACCTTAGTGAACCAGGCAGCAACCCCAGCAGGGGCTGGTGGCGAGGACCAACTGCCAGCCTGCACTTTCATGAGGCTGTATCAGTCCCTCTTACCACACACACTTTTTCACGTTTTCTGATAATTATCTCAGACCTTCAGCCACAATCTACTGTGACCAATGTCTGTCTGCTTCCCTCCTCATGTTATCAAGAATACAATACCTGCCCAGCTACAATGACTTTGACCCTTCAAATTATTATTGCAGTTACTGAATTAAAATGCTCCAAACAGGAATCTCAAAACAAAATAAATAAAACCATTCCTTGATACTGCTGAAAACTGACCTTCATGTGCCACCCTGTCCTCCTTCAAGGCCTGCTAAACCAACAAGAAAGATTCCCATTAGTAAATCACTATTGGATCATTAAACCTTTTTAAGGCAGTGTGCGCCTTACCAAGAGAATGAGGATTACGACACAACAGTGGCTGCTGCCCACCGACAATCATGGGAACCGACCTCAGTAATAAATCCATTAATTATCTGGCTCACTTTGACCGGTTCTCACGCCAGAGCCGCTCCTTTGATGTGACCGTCAAAATCCAAGGATGCCCAATAGCAGTAGCCACCAACAGAACAAAAGAGAAGTAATAATTCAATATAAATATGTAAGACCTGCTTGTGCATATGCCCAGGTTTTGCAGTAGAGTGTTTCTGTGCCTGTGGTTCAAACAGGAGGCAAAAAAAGGGGAAATAAAGCTCTTTTTCTCCTGTATATAGCCTTTAAAGTGAAGAAGAACTAGGCATGTTAGAGATACTTTTTAGCTGTTGTTGACATGGGTGACTTTTTCAGTCCCTGTTGCTTTTCAAAATCAGTGTTATAGTTCAGCACCACTTAGAACTTGACCTGCAAAGGAACTAAGGATGTACTTCTGAGGGAAACAGAGGAACTATTCCTCTTCAGAGTGATTATTCATATAAACAAAATTCTTTATGCTTTTAAGCCCCCTGCAGGACCAAAACTTTAGAGGATGCATTTTTGTCTGATTTTTAAAAGTTTTGGGTGTCAAGCTACTTTTAAAGTGTTTAAATACATCAGAAATACAACTTGTTTTTTAATTTGCTTTTTGGCTACTCACCTGTAAAGTGGGAATAGCACTAATTACTACTTGTCCTTGGTCTTGTCTAATTAGACCACAGACCCCAGGGGAAAGATTAGTTCCTTACTCATCATCATCTTGGGAGCACTTTTTACTCAAGTTTCGATCCCCTACCATAAGCCTTTGGTTAATAGAAGATAGTAGTTCTCCTGAAGCCCAGATGCCACTGAGGGAGGCAAATTTCTGATGGCATAATGGATTACATGGAAGGAAAGCCCCTTTGAATGTATGACCAGAAGTAGAATTAATTAAATTACATTTAATAATTTGGCTTTTTTCTTTTAAAGGAGAATCAGCAAACTGTTATAAACAGCAGGTAAAGAGATTTTAAGCTATCTAGTTTATCTTTAAGATACCTGGATTTTGCCTTCATCCACAGCAGAACCACCAGCCACTCCTTTCTCACCAAAGACACGCTTAGGGGGATCATGATGGTAAACCCAAGAGAGACCACTTCAGAACTGGGTTTGGCATGAGCACAGAGGCTCCCTGTGAGCCTTGTAGCAGGCAGGGGTGTCATGGTGATAGAAGCTCAGGAGCTCATATTTGTCTTCTCACATGGCTCACACTGCTTCAGCCTGGCTGCTTAAGGGAAGATGAGCACATTGTGGTAGGGGGGAGGAAAGCCTTGCAGGCTATGGCAAGGAGCTCCATTTCGATTGAACCAAGGCCACAGTCCCAACAAATCTGAAACTGAGACTTACTACCAGGCTTGGGGTAGAGAATGAACAAACTGCAAAACTTCATCCTGATAGAATTAGGCAGGTGGTTTCTTATCTGAGCAGACAGGAAGATCATTCCTGTTTTTTCATTTATTTTACTGCATCTCTTGGGCAGAATGGGAGCTTACACAATGCAAATTATGCCAGTTATGGAATACAGAGTTGTAATTTCTGTAAAAAAAATCCCTTGCAAAAGATGCAGGGGCAGTTTGGGTGGACAGCCACAAAGGCACCCTGCTGTGGCTACCCTCCATCAGCCCAGCTGCCTTGTCCTTGTCTGGGTTGCTGCTATTCCCAGCTACGTGTAGCAGACAGCACTACCTGCCAGACCATGTGTGGTAATACCAATTTATAGTCTGTTATTATTTTCCTGCTTTGGGGTGAAAACTGGAATCTCCCAGCTCTGTTTTCCTGCTAGCAACACAAAAATTAGCCATAGCATAATAACATTGTCAATATAGTTTACTAAAGTGTGATTATTCAAAAGAGCACATGGGAAGCAAAGCATGGAAAGGCAGAAGGTAATGATTGACTGTAGCCACAAGGCAAAGGGATCTAGAAAGCAGATTTGCAGCATGCAAGACAAAAATTCAGACTTTTAAAAGGATCAGAGCTTTCATAATTTCATGATCAGAGTACTTCTTAATAGGACACGGCAACTGCTCCTGTAAAAGGACTTGCTGGAAAATAGTCCTTGGAAAGTATTATCTAGATTTGTGAGTGGTAATTAGATCTGTATTGGACTTTCAATAACATTACCTTAAATAAACTGCCTTGGTTTGCATAAAATAATTTATCTTAAAACACAATTCAGAGTAAATTTTCCAACTGTAGTTCTCAAAGAACAGTCCTGGCAGGATACACAGTGAGGTTGTCATATATTTTTTATCTTATTGTCCAGAAAGTGTTTCATAGTGAATCTGTAGCTCAGGAAGAATTTTACATTTATGTTTTATGACATCAATATCATATAGAAAGAAAATTGGGATAGATAATAGGAGGGGTAAAAAAAGCCTGGAAAAAGGATTGTTTGCCTGAAAGCATCTTTTGGGTTTGTTTTTCCTTCCACCTCACCAGTTTAATAAACACTTTGCCTTGTTTGTGTCCTTTGACTGCCGTGGTGACAGCACTAATGCCATAGCACAGACTGCTCCCATGGCTCACCAGCCTTGTGAATCCATGCAGAAGGGAAGGGAATGAAACCAGACCTTATCTTGTGTCCTTGGGCAGCTGATGCTCTGGTACCCTGACCTGGGATGCAGAAATTGTGGCCCCCTTCTTCACCTTGGCAAAAACTTTCTGCACCTTTCACCTTCTTTCACTGTCAGGTGAAAAGCAGATGTGCTGTGGACCCCAACAGAGTGTCTGTGGGGTGAACATGTTCAGGGACACATGGTTCTTTGTCACTCTGGTAATAGTATGTGTCCTCATTGTATTAATGCCACAGACATGATGACGTGATAGAGTCTGAGTCACACTCCTGATTATACTTTGTGACTTTTTTTTATTTTTATTTTTTAATGTTATATTAAGACAAGCTGTTTAAAGACAGCTTGTAAAGTTTCCATATACAGCGTTCAATTGAGAAGCTGTGCAGTGATTTACCTTAATAAAAGCTTCATTTGTACATGAAATTTGCTTTATCAGCAAATAACAAACCCTTCATTCCTCTATAGCTCATTGGAATGAAACGGGCACAACGTTAACTTAGGGAATTGAGTCTGAAACCTCCAGAGGAGGAGCTGCTCTGGGAACCGCGGGCGGGTGGTGGCAGACACAGGACCGGGATGCCACCTCGTGGCGTGTTCCCACAATAGTTATCAATAGGCAAAGGCTCGTTGCCTTGGGGAGGGTACCACGGAGTTGCACTTGTTTATATCCACAATAAAACAGACAAAAAGGCGATAAGTGGCCAGGAGAATATCCTGGGAACAGAATAAATCTAACGACTTCACGACTCTAACCCCTTCAAACAGAAGTGAAATATGATGGCAATTAGAAAATACGTCTATTAAAAAAACAAATTGGCAACTTCCATTTTCTAAAGAATTGCTGGTTGTAAAACTCATGCAAAATTTTATGTTCAGTCACAACCAAGATACTTCTTATAAGATTGGAAAAAAACTTACAAAGTGAAACTAATGCAGGGCTATAACTTAAAGGAGGCAGCAAGAAAGAAAAATTGACTCAACTGCTGGTTTAAATTGAACTACAGTTAAGGTATTGCCTTCCTTATCATTCTTACTTCTTCTGCAGCTCGTTTCCATACACCTTTGCTGTGACATGGAAAGCACTTGGTCACCCTTATAATGAAGAACAGAAATGAAAGTGAAAATACTTGTGAGCCAGTATCTCAACATCTACCACAGTGAGAAGATAATTCAGCTACACTTTGAAAATGTGTTATTAATAATCTTTTATTTGTTTGAAATACCTCTGCTCTAGCCAGATGACTTTTGTCATTTGCTTTTGATTGTACTACCAGTCCTGGGTAAAACAGCCCACCTTTTCTGGGGCTTCAGCATGCCAGCATCATGAGTTACTTTTTATGTAAACCAAAAATACCAACAAAAGCTCCAGGAAGGATAGTTCTTCTACCAGCTGAAAACAAGTACCCAGTTCATTCCTTCCATCTCTAAGATCCAGGAACAAGGAATCAGAAACTGCTGTAGCACTGTTCAACACATGCTCAAGGTGAATATTGATCTGGGCTCTTTACACCCCAGACCAGGACATCCTTAGTGACAGTGGGATCTGAAGTGTAAGGACATCAAGCCAAGAGGACTGGTGCCTACTCCTTGTTGGGTGAATAATTGCTGTCTATGCCAGGGCAAGTTTCAAGTCTGGCATTGGACTGAAAAGGGATTTGGAAAGCCATTTGATAGCTTCTTCAGAGATTATGCAGCATTCCTAACAAAATATTGGAAACTACTCTTTCTTTGTGTGCAAGAGCTATTCTGGCATTTTTTACATGTTTCTGAAATCTTACATGTGATTTTTTTTTTCTCAGGTGACTCTACAGCTGGACTTTGCTAAGAGCATGGAAATGTCCTACTACGAAATTAGTTAAAGCAAAAGGAAATGCTTATTTTGTTCCTATTCTGTAAAATCATATATATGCCTTTTCTGGGACGGTAGTCAACACCTGAAATTCATTTTAGCTGCTTCTAAAATCGCGCATAATTTTTTGACATAGAAAGCAGCAACTTCTTCCACCAAATTGGTAAGGCATTTCACTGAGATCAAAGAGGGGGAGAAGAATCTCAGAGCCCTACACAGTTCTAATTAAAAGGTAAACTGTTAATTATAGGGGAAAGTGCAGGATAAAATAATATAATTGTGACTTTCAGGATCTTAGGAGATCCACTGAGCCATTCCCCTTGCCCAGTCTGAGAGACTTGATAACTTGTCCAGCCCACTCTTAAGAACCTCCAGCCACAGGAATGCAATAATTCCTTGGGTGGCAACCTGTGGACCTGGTGTTTAACTATAATTTGGTGGCACCTTTTCTTTATATCTAAAGGGTGACAATAGCCCTTTTGACTGTTTGCTTTCTGCCTTAGAGCAGAGATGATCCCTTCCCTTTGAACCTCCTTGAATCTTCGTTTTCATAAAAAATATAGTGGAGGGCCTTTCCCAGGAGACACTCCCATCTGCAGTGGAGGGCAGCCTAGGCTCTGGCATGCCCTAGGAAGGGTAGCCAAAGCCATTATTTCCAGTTGTTCTTTTGCCTCAGGCACCACCAAGGAGACACTGGCACTATCCTCTAGGCACCTCACTTCAGGTACTTGTAGACATTGATGAGGTCTCCTCTCAGCTGACTCGTTCAAGGCTGAACAGGCCCAGTTTCCTCATCCTCATAAGAGAGATGCTCCATCCCCTACTGGGTCCCTATTGCCGTTGTTCAAAGATTCATGATAGCACTAAGTGACCATTCATCTGTTGGAGGAAAAGGAAGTTGTGGGAGCACCCCAAGCTGTTAGGGAAGCCAAAAAACCAAAAAAAACCCCATACGTTCTTTCTAACTGCATGTAGCCCTCTAGGCAGTCCTCTACTGACTTCTAGAATCCCTGTGGGTGGGCATGGGCTGTCTATAGGCAGTGCTGTGACTGAAAGATTTCTAGACGGATGCTACACCTGGCGAAGCTTCCCCTGCCCACACTACCACCTTCTTTACACAACACTACAGGGACATAGTAAAAATGTCTTTGCACTTAAAAATAGAGAAAACTATAAAATTAAATGGTAAATACTTGGTGTGCTGCACCTAATATCAGATAAATACACAAATGTAAGACAGGGAACAACTGTCTAGATTCTAACATGAATTAGTTAGGGTTACAGTAAGTGACAATCTTAACAAATACCAGATCATATTGTATGGTTGCAGCATCATCTATGAGACCTGGTGGTCATCTTCAATACATGTTATTCCCGAGCTAGAAAACTGGGCAAGTTTGCACAGTATTTAAGGAAAGGTGTAAAGCAGATGGACAGACACCATCATATAGCTACAAGAATTATCTTGAAAATCTCAGCACATGGCGCTGAGACGTTTTGCACCACCTTCATGCAGGATTTCTCCAAGAGCTCAGGTGTGTCTCACAACTCCTGCGTCTTGGGCTTGCAGAGCAGCCAGCCGATGGTCCAGAATTGTGAGAGCAGAAGTAGAGGGGCGGGGAGAATCCTAAAGTAAAAGAGATAAAAGAGGCAAACGTAGCCAGCTGAGCAGACGGCCGATGGTTCAGAATTGTGAGAGCAGAAATAGAGAGGGCCGGGGAGAATGCTGAAGCGAAACAGAGATAAAAGAGGTAAAGGTTAAAAAGCAAGTCTTCCCTGACCGGGAATCGAACCCGGGCCGCGGCGGTGAGAGCGCCGAATCCTAACCACTAGACCACCAGGGATCCTTGCTACAGCGGCCCCTCTTCTTCGTAAAGAAGAAATGACAGAGCACGTCCCTTCTCTCTTTTGATGGTGTTGGGCTGCTTTCTCCTTGTGCTCCCACTTTCCAGGCAGTACCAAGTCCTGGAAGCAGCTACGTGTGGAGAAGGACGTTGTATTCCACACTACGGAAGAGACTAGCGGCATCAGGCTGGGGAGGAGAGGGGGCCGCCCAGGCGAGGCTGGTGAAGGGACCCCGCCGTGTGCGGGAGGCGGGATGGCGGTGGGGGGCTGGCAGGACGGAGCCTCGATCGGGAAGGAGCGGCCAGCCCGGCGGGGCCGCAGCGGGAGCGGGGGTGGCTCCGACGGCGCCACAGGCAAGAGCGGCGCGGCCGCGGCAGGGCCGGGGGGGCTCGCAGGAGGGCGCCGGGGCTCCCCCTCTGCTTCCGCCAGCGCGCTTCCCGCCGCCCCCAGAAGGCGCGGGCTTCGCGCGGTTGTTTCCCTTCGTGTCGCGTTGCCTTTACAAGCCGGTCTGACACCGTCGTCTCTGCACGGGGCGTCGCTGTCACGGCTGCAGGCGGGGCCTCGGCAGCTGAGCGCTCTGCCCGCACATCCCGGGCGGCCGCCGGAGCGGAGCAACGCGGCGCTTGCCCCGCGCCCTCTGCACGAGCAGCCTGTGGGAACAGCTCGGCTTGTCCGCGTCCCGGGGCCCGGGGCGAGAGCGGGTCCAAAGGCCTCTCTAAGGTGGGAGCCAGGGGCTCCACAGAGGGGATCGAGGTCCGTGTTCCTGGCCTTGTGCTGCCGCGGCCTCCTCGCACGATAGATACTCGTTTGTGACCTTGTTTCTTTTGTAAGGTTTGTGTGAGCGGAACGAAAACGGCCAGTGCTGTGGATGACCTTTCTATAAAAGCTCTTTACTCTGGCATGTTGTTTTCCTGAGCATAGAAGGTCTGGGAGCTGTACTAGCAAAAATAATATTCCCTATTTAGGCAGTGTCCAATGATACAAGAGGGTTGGTTCTGCACAAGCAAATTTCCCTAGTTCTGAAGCCCTTCGCCTCTCTGTATTAAGATAGATAAGCTTCAGACTGTGTGCTTGTGCACTGTGCAAATACGGATTAGCTGATCTTCAAAAGCTTTAGAGTCTGAAAACAAACTTCAGGGAATAATTTTCTTCTGGGAGGAGTAAGGAGGTTCAAGGTGTTTGGTTTCCATCTGTTAAGCTGATGGTTCATTTAATCACAAAACGTACTGTAGCAGTCTAGAACAAAATGTGTGTCTTGATTGTGATGAACCTTTCTTTGGTCTAGATTCAGCAATTTTACTGTGAGTGAGAGAGATAACAAAATATGAGGTAAAAATCAGCCCCTCTTAGATATGATCTAATGTCTTCTACATGCAGGAGCAGCTTTTCACATGTGTAGGATCGACAGCATCCCCTTTGGTAAGATGAAGGCATTTCAGGCCTCGAGGAGCCAAAGCTGTGTGTGGCTGTAGGCTGAGGTATCACTGTGGCCTGAGGCGACTGCAAAGGGGTGGGTCTGCTAAGGTGACAGAGGTCAGTCAGCTGGTCCCAGCTGGTAATCTGTGCCCATTGTTGAAGGGAAAGGCGAAGTTGGATGGACCTGGTTTCCTACAGAGTGGAACCTTCAAGGAGCACTAGCCGGATATTGAGGCAGTTATACTGCAGAAACTGAGCTAGCCTTAAGAGTTTGTATACTCCACTAGGCCCACTGTGTTGTGTTTAATAGCATAGGCTTCTCCACTCTAGGTGCTTCTCAGATGAGCTTTGGAGGGGTACTTCTGTGGCTGTGATGTTTGCGGCGCTGGAGACATCTAGGTTAGAACAAGGCTAGGCCCACAGCAGGTCCATTAGCAGGATTGAAGATACATGTTACAGAATGGTCATTGCCACCCTTAAGAGTGTCTCTGTTATGTGACACCACAGAGGATGGCAGGGGTGGTCCCCTTAGTTCTTAAGCTTCCTCAGTGGTGGAGACAAAATATTCCCCCTGACAATTTCAGAAAAGTAGCTGAGCCTATGAAAAATCTGATGGCAGGGGGTGCAAATGTATTTTGTCCATACCCTAGGTAGCTGTTAGATGTAGAAGCAAGGCAATCCTGCTCTGTTGTGCTTGACAGTTAGCAAGTCACTTTCCAAATGAGTAATATAGCTTACTAAATTTCTCTTGAGCAGTGAAAGGTTTGTTGATTACAACTACAGGAGCGGTGAAAACTAAGTTATGTACAAGAGAAATCTACTGAAATAGCGAATCTTTTCCTTGATGTTAACCTCAGAGGTGAGGGCTGACCACTAGACCACCAGGAAAATAACATTGAGAGTCATATGCTGCCTGGTTATTTTTAGAAATGGCTTTCTTTACTGCACAAGTCATGTGCACTGACAAAAGATTGTGCCTCTCCTCTGGCTTCCTGTATCCGATAGAGAAGTACATCAGTGAAACTGTCAGCGATTCAGCCTCCTGCCAGCACAGAAACAGCCAGTGCTTGTGCCTGCATCCCTGAGATGGTAGCTGGAGAAGAATGATCTTCCCAACAGCACCAGGAAAGGAATGTCAGAGGCCGATGTTTCTTTTAACTTCATGCTGGTATGCCTGTGAAACCAAGTGAGGAGCACTCAGTGTTAGAGATACGGGATCACGGCTGTCACAGTTTGGTAGGTAAGGCTGAATTTTGGAACCTGAAAAATCAGAGCGATTCCTTTAGATGCAAGCTGTACAGCAGCATGCAATTAACTTGTCTGTTCCATATGAATACATTGCATATTGTTATTACTTTGACATGCTGATTGATGTGTGACAGTAGGCTTAAGATGTAAAAATGAGTAAGAATAACAACAAAGTAATATTCTAAGCTATGGAAAGTATATAATTTGAGTATGTATGTAATATATAATGGTAAGTACAAATTTTTTTTTAGTACCTGGGGTACATGCTTTGGCTCTAGTGAAAACCCTTGATCTGCACAGAAACTGCATTTATCGGTCCTCTCTTTCCTCAACTATATGTTCCATGTGGAAAGTCTTGGTATCGGATTTTCTTCTGTAAGTTCTCCTGACTTGTACATCATCCCAGTTTCAAGGAAGTGGAAAGAAGAGGGAAGGAAGAGATGATGCACAGTCTTTTGATATTTTATGTTTAATTTCCACATATGGTCAGATTGGTGACCTAACTGTTGGATTATAACAGTTTTCTGGGGAAAAATGCTACTGTACTTTGTACTTATTATATCTGTCTTAACTGCAGTAGTGCTTTGATGGAAATAATGTGAGGAAAACCTGAAGAGGCGTTGTCCAAACGTCGCAGCTGTTGCGGTAGTCCCAGCTCCAAGAGCACATTCCAGCTGTGCGGTGACTGGCTCCCTGTGCCTGCAGTGTGGCGCTCGCGGCGCCAGGGGACGCGACGCGGGGACAGCGCCACGGCTCGGGGCTGGCAGGCCGCGGCAGTCCCTGTCCTGGGGGATGGCGTAATGATCCTGAAGAACGAGACGGGGAGCAACCAGCAATAGTTTACAGTACTTACTTTACAGAAGTACTTTAACGTGTTCTTGTATTCTTTTTCTTCATCTTCTGTTCTTCCCTTGGCACTGCATTTGATATTGTAAAGCCTGGGCCAGCTTCTTTTCCCTTTTAGTGTTAAAATGCTCATGATTCTGGGTTTTGGGATAAAGTGTGGCGTTGAGGTGCTTCATCCAGTGTCCACTGAGCTACCTTAGTTGAAACAAATAGGACTTTTTGGTCATCTCCTTTTGTATCGCAGCAAATTCCATTTCTTTTATAGTCTTTCTTCGGTTGAGCATTTTGGAAGCTACTTCTGGTTTGCTCATCTAGACAGGTGCACAGAAACAGTTATTAAGGGAGAACTTCTTATAAAGGTTTCAAGCTATGGTCGCTTTCTCATTTTGTAAAGCTTATGGAAAATTTCAATATCTCAGTCACACTGAGTTATATCTAGACGATCAATTCAAAGCTAAAGGGTGAGTTGGGGACTCTGAAAATTCATCATTACATAAACTGAAGAAACCAGGCTAAGAATAGCCCTCAGTGCAGTAGGATCAAGCAGAGCCTCAATTATGTATGCATAAAAGTCTGTCTGTATGAAACCTATTTTTTGACTACTTCATGGTGAATAATGGTAGGAGTAATAGGCAAAAACAGAAGGCCTGATAATGGAAAAAAAAAGAGAAAGATTGGTGTCATCTTTATTCTTACATCTTTTCAAATCTGGACTGTTATAGCAGTCAAAGTTGTCAGTGTAATTCTTCATGGCAAGTTGTCTTTCTTAAGTAAATGAGCTGTAAGCTAACAATTACAGATGTAAAAAAAGAAAAACTACATGAACTACACGAGCAATACAGTATTTTTTTCTGCTATTAGTGTAAGCCATAAACATACTGTACAATTTTTTCTCTTGGATGTATGTAACTGTTAATGTACACTGAAGTGGAAGATCAAAACCCATTCAAATGTAGTGTTTCTGTATCCCAAATCTATTCTCTCTTTCATGTGTGGTTATACATGTGAGTTTGTGTGAGAAATACTTTTCTAGGATAAAAATGCACAATTTGGAAGTGATTAAAATAGCAAATTTAAATTTTGTCTCCATCAAAATAATGCAAACAGTGATAAAACAAATTTTCCCAATCCTGAAATCAACAAGCACCATGATTTTTTAAGATTTTCTCTGGTAAAGATATTCTAAGCATTGATACCACAAAGACAATTAATCAAATGATGTTAGAGCATTTGTATTCAAATGAATTGGCAAGAAACATATTGCCATGGGAAAGAGCAAACTATTCAGACTGTCTGCTATCCTCTATACTGTGGTGAGACTAAAACTAAATTTTATTTCAAAGGTGATGTGTGTCTAATCTACCTGTTGTCTGCCTATCTCATGTTCATCATTGCAACAGAAAGGCAGGCATTACTTAGTACTTCAGACTCAGTAAAATAAAGGGGTGTATGACGTCCCACTCACACAATGACTTCTTCCAATGACATGAAGTCTGTGGGTTGAGCCACAGGCAATAACCCACAGTGCTGTAACCAGAACTAGTACAGTGCTTCTATCCTAATCCTAGCCTGCTTATCCTGCTGCTCTGACAGGAATTTGAGAGATTTCTCCCCCATGCCAGCAGTCTAGAATATGTATTTTATATGCTTAGGGCAACAGAAGTACTGTAGAAATGCGTGGTTTCTTTGCTATATGGAGCTCATGCATTGTCTTCGTAGCACTGAACAATAGAGGTGACTGTGCTTGGAATGATGATGGACAGCAAAGTGGTACATTAGGACAGGGATAGCTTTTCTGGAGCTAAAATAAGGTGTTAGTCACTGTCATTGTTGTGCGAGTGCAGGTATGAGATAAATAGGGTTTCCACCACTTTGATGGATGGCAAAGGAGGTTGGGTAAACAGTACTACTATTCTTTCTCTTTTTTTCCGAGTTTTGTTATCTAAGCACTTCTAGAAGAGTAACTGAGATCAGGGTCCCTTTCTTCTATGTGGTGGTAGAGAACCCTTGTACCAATGAAGTCTTTGAGATTTTAACCAAAGTAACTTTGAGTTTGTCCATCTTTTGTTGGAAAATAATAAGATGTACTAACTTCAGTGTGTTATCAGAATATATACTTTAAGCAACAGACTATGTTTTAGAGAAAATCTGTCCCTTGTAGAAGAAACTGTTTTGATAAAAAAAAAAAAAATCAGATGGAAACTTCAATTTTAGCTGAAAGTGCAGCAGCAAATTTAGTGGAGGAGTTGAGGCAGTTGCTGTTCCAGTAGTGACACTAAGCGATAGCAAACATATGCTACAAGTAGGATAATGGCAATGGTGAGAGATGGTGGTGATTGTACTGGAGATGCATTTGGTCCTTAAAATGACACATTTTTGAAATGAATCTTCTAAGCAGCTGTTAAATTTAAAAAATAAGCCTCTGACAAATATCTTACTTAAAATTAAAGGTCGTTGGATTCATAACATTGTAACTAGTAAAAATATTATTCTTGAGACACCTGTGCTCCATTTGTTATTTTGACACACTCTTTTAGCATCTCTCTACATGTACACTTTGTGTCACCTGTTCATTTATGCAAGTATCTGTCTATCTTCGGGCTTGAGATTTTGTCTTGCAGAATTTAGAATTTAATGGTGTTACAATGCCTTTGTTACAATGCCCGGCAGACTGAAATCAGTCTTTCAGAGCTGATACTAACCTAAGAAAGAAAAAAAGAAGCCAGATCTTGTTTAGGCTAGCCACAAACGTCTGGAAGGGTTACCTGGAGTTATCTCGGGTAAGGGAGTGGAGTTTCTGGTTGATACACGAGTGTTGTTTTCTGGGGATTGGGTGAAGAAGCCTACTGGTGGACAGTGTAGAAACAACAGATGAGGTTTCTAGGCTTTTCAGTTTCCGACGGATCTAAAGGCTTTGGTTAACCTCAATTTCCAAAACGGGCTGTTTTGTTTTTAGCACCGCCCTTGAGAAAACTCTGCTCCAGAGGAAGACCCCGGCGCTTGGGCTTTATGACTCGTAGGACTTCTTGCTCCGCAGACCGACCCCTTTGCCCAGGACAGGGCTTGAAGCCCGTGAAGCGCCGTCGCAGCGCAGCCACCCCTCCGGCCCCGGGCTCACGGCGATCCGGCGGGGCCGGGGCGGCCGGGCGGGGCCGAGGGGAGGCGGGGCCGCCGGGCGGGCGGAGCGCGGGGCGCGGCGGGGCCGGCGCCGCTGTGGCCGAGCGGAGAGCGGCGGGCGCGGCGGAGGCAGCGGCGCTCCCGCGGAGCGCTCGGGGCGCAGCGCCGGGCCGGGCCCGCCATGCCGCCCGCCCGCAGGTCTGTGTGTGCGCCGGGCCGCGGGGCGGGCGGGGCTGCTCGGGCGCGGCCTTGTGTCCTGGCCAGGGGACGCGGAGCCCGGCGGGGCGGGGCCGCGGCCGCGGTGG
Source organism: Lonchura striata (assembly GCF_050655825.1). NCBI lineage: Eukaryota > Metazoa > Chordata > Aves > Passeriformes > Estrildidae > Lonchura > Lonchura striata. The sequence continues at coordinate 52,017,595 of NC_140705.1, forward strand.
CGGAGGAGCTCTTCGGCCGCTCGCCGGGCGCGGAGCCGGCCCGGCAGCGCAGCCCGGGATGCGCGGCGCGGCCCCGCGGGCGCGGTGTGTCCGTGCGGGCGCGGGCGGGGCGCGGGGCGGCTCCGGGGACCTGCCCGCCCGCCCCGGGTGCTGCTCCCGGGCAGCCGGGGTGTGCTCTGCTGCCGCCGCTACCCAGCCAGTGTAGCCGAGATGGCATTCGCGGCTTCGAACCTCATTTATTTCCTCCCGTCAGGGTCTTGGATGAATTACTGGAATGTTCCAGGCTTTCTCTCTCTGTATTAATTTGTTTAGCCTTTGGTGGGCATGATCGCGAAGTGCTGCCGGGTTCCAAAGGTGTGCCAGTAATTGATTTTTGTGTCTTTAATCAGTGCAATGGACTTTCCTCTCTGTCCTTCATCATACACTGCTTCAGAGGTGGTTTACGGGTGGAGTGGCATACTTGTGTCTTGGGTGATGTGTGTGCAATATCGTGGTGCTAAAGGATGCAGTAACTGTTTATCCCCGAGATGATGAACGCTTCGACTCAGTAACAGGCTTTTAGCATGTGTTTACTTTACATGCTACAATTACTGTTCTCCCATTAGGTAGTCATACATTTCTTGTATTAATGCGCAGTAGTGGGTATTAATGTGCAGTAGTGGACTTTTAAGATGGGTAGGTGCCCATTAATCGATTATGGTTTGCTTAAAATGCTATGACCCAGCCTAAGGGCCTGTGCTTGTGTGATACTTAAAATGTGTGTTGATGAACTCTGCCAGCATATTGTATCAGCCAGTGTTTAAACGGTATGGAAATAATAATTTCCTGATATTGTTCCATCTGACACTTATGTGTACACAAACAGACTTTCAGAAAATTAATGGAGAAGGCAGCAGAAAATGCCAAGAATATATGTATCAGTATGCATGAGTATATACTTTCTGAATGAAAATTATTTTATCAGGAATATATTTTTAAATGTAAGCCATGATAAAAAAATATGTAAATTGCAGTGCATTTTAGACTGCCTTCTCTTTCATCTTTTTACCTGGAAAATGTCCATAAATATACAAAAATTATTTTAAGGACCTGAATAGTCAAGTTATGTTGATCCTTTGAAGAGTTGTATTGAAGTAGATGCTTGTAGCCAAAATGCTGTCTGATGGCTTTCTGGGGTTTTTTTTTGTTTGGTTTTTTTTTTTTTTTTTTTTTTTTTTTGTTGGTTTTTTTTTTTTTTTTAGTAGTGGATCAAAATCCTGGGCTTGGAGAGAAATTCTTTGTTGTTTTTTTTTTTCCTTGTTACATATTATGTTATGGAAAAGAAACACTTCTGGAATACCTGATTTGTCCAAGTAGTTGATAAGGCAGTCTCTGGGTTTCATTCCTTGGCTTTGCCCAATGTCCTGTTCTCACTGCAGCAGTAGCTACACTCACATTTCGATGTGTCACATCTGCTGCTGAAATGATAAGTGATTCCCTTTGGACATAAAGTGAGTTAGAATTGATTGGAACAGTCCTTGTCTTATTAGGAATATGGCTTTGTTGCTTTGTGTAGCCATGATTTTGAAAGGAAAGCTTGAAATTACTAGAGCCAGCCTCCAACCAGATATTTGGCTACCTTATGGTCCTGACTTCAGGGGACAGCTTGAAAATCTCTTTAAGTGTTACAGAATAAGCCCCTCTATTCAAACAGAAGTGAATTTGGATTGGAGGATAGCATGTCTTCAGAAAGTAATTTAAAAAATTGTGGTGATCCTATGGCTAGTTACTAGAGCCAGAGTGAGTCCCTGCAGTCAGCCATTTGAGCGGGTGTTTCAGAGGTGAGGACATAGTGTGAGCCTCTGCAGCGAGATCTGACACAAAAAAATTGCTGTTCCAGGCAGCTGGAGCTGCTCACAAACAATAATTATGGGAGTGAAGGACAAAGGGACTCAATTTCCCTTTGCTATCCAATAGGCATGAAAGGAAAGCTGGAACATGACCAATGCTGAGAAAAATGGTAAAGCTCTCTATCCAGCACCTGGTTCGTGCCCTGTGTGTCTCAGTAGGTGCCCAGTTCAGCAGCAGGCAGTCATAGTCCTCAGCTCATCTGGCAGAAGAAATTCAGTGTCACCACCCAAAAAGCAGCTGACTGATAAACCTCTTCCTCATCATGATCAATAAGCCAGAATAGTCAAAGGCTTTATATGTGTAGCTTTTGTTTTAGTGAGGTATCCTCATTTTAGTGAGGTGGAGTTATTGATGGTGGGGGGTGTTGTGGCTGCCTGCCACAAGTTGGTGGCTTCTCACTCCCTCTTGTAAGTGATCTGCACCCTCATGGAAGAAAATGTCCAAGTCATGTTGCTGCCACTTCTGCTGTGAATTTGTTTTGGAGGTTAAACTTAATTTGCTTTCCCAAAAAGAAGAAATGTAATGCTACATTTGATGGGTGAAGTCAGCCGTAAGAGTGCTCACTCAAGTGACCTCCTTTGACTAGGAAAGAAATCGGAGTAGGAGAAACAAGTCTTTAGTTCTCTTTTCCTTCTATTTTCCTTTTAAAAATCTTATTCCATTGTCATTTTTCCCTAGCCAGATTTATGAAACAATGAGTTAGTGACAAAATTCACAGCAGGCTAGAGGAATTATATTTCCCTCCCTAAACAAAATGTTTCAGATAGATATATTAAACACATACAGAGAAGTATTTTCTTTTTCTTCCTGCTTTTCTTTGCAACCCCTTCTACTGTAGGTGGAAAGCTGTATGTCTTTGTTCCTGATCAAAATGTCAGATGGGTGTGAGTGATTAAGCTGGTACTGGAAGTTGAATGTTGGGAACTGTTTGTTCAGTTTTGGAGTGGGCAGCACTCTGCAGCCTTGCATGGGACCATGGCTGTGTATCTGAAGTGTCTCCCCAGTTGCCTGAAAGGGCAGAGTGCAGGCAGGCTTTGGGGTGTCTGCTGGTGCTTACCACTGGGTTGCAGTGCAGAAGGTTGTACTAAGTGCCCAAAACCAGGTTTGATGCTTTGCTCTTGTAATGCTTTGCTCTTGCACCTGTGGTGCTCCCAGTCCCTGACCAAACTGGAAGAAAGGGTACCAGTATTTCAGCTCAGTTCCATTTAATGTCCTCCTGACCTCCCTATACTTACCTGGGTATTAATGACTTGTCATGGAACCTCAGTTCTTCCTTTGAGAAGACTTCTGGATTAGGCTTGAATTTGTCAATGTGTTGAGTACTCATCATAATCTCAGTAAGCCTTTCTGATTGCTGTTTATTATAAGAGGTGAACTGTGCTTTCAGTTGCATGCGTCAAATTCCTGGTTTTGTGTGGTCCAGCTGTAATTAAGCATTTGGCCTTCTCTTTGGTATGCTCTATGTAGAGCCTACCAAGATACCGTTTCTTCCATGATGCTGCTTTTCTTATGGTTACTCTGTATGTTTTTCAGGGAATTCTTTCAACATCCTTCTTGAAATGTGGGTTGTATGAGTACCCATGTTTAAGTAATGGTAATATGAAACTGGTTTACAGGAACAGAAAACATGCAAGCTTAGCAGGAAAATTATACTTGTTTATACAGACAAGATATGTGTTTATATTTTGGTTACAATGTCAAAATAGTACTGTTTATGTTTAATTTTGTGTTCTATTTAGGATTTAAAAGCTTTTTGTTAGTATTATTTCTAGAAAGGAAATTTTCTTACTGTACTCCCACCCATTAGTGACTGTTTTTGGGATCTTCTCATAAGTCTCTGAAGACTACTGAGGGCCATTTCCTCAGAATCTAAGACACTGCAGGCAATGATTGCTTCTAGTGCACCAGATAGAGGAAATCACAGCTTTGTTTTAGAGAAGTTCACAGTGAGAGCTGTTGCTTCCTTGAACTCAGCCTTATCTTAAGAAAAGGTAATATATTCCCTGACTCATTTTTTTCAAATAGATGTAACCTTTTCTAGCAGCACTCTTTCTGCTGTTACTCCAGTCTATTTTTTTTCTGCTTTCTGCCCCACATGCCATCTGTCTTATTTTGTAGTTTGTTTACTTTTTAAGTATTCTAAGGTAATGCAGTGGATAAAAAAGAAGTATGAATATTCACAAAGAATCACTGCCATCTTGATTCAGAGGGGAAGAGGTGTGGATGGCTTTCTGCCAGATCAGGTGATGCTGTGATTGCAGAAAATCCTTGGGTCTGCCTAGGTTGTTACTTTGGAAGAGATGCTGTGTGGAACACCTTGATGTTGTCAGTGGCTTGGCACTGCTTCTGTGCTGTGTCAGTAGGCTTCTGCTGTAGTTAACTGTCTCATGGTTAAGTAGTGCCCCAGTCTGGTGGCAAGGGCTTTATTTTACTCTCAACTTAAGAAGTATCATTTTTAGAATGCATTTTAAGCAGCTGTACGGATGCCAAAGACCAGGTACTTGTGATAAAGCTGGTTTTAATCTGTATGCAGATTTTTGGTAGCTGCAACAAACTCAGCAAAACTTCATAGTCCAGAGAGTGTCTTGAATTCTTCCTTCATACTTTCTCATAAAGGTTCAGATAATTCAGGGAAGTATTGAAGTGTATAATAATTTTACGCATGAAGGTTTTTTGCATGATATTTAGAATTTATATTAAAAATAAATGATTTTCTTATATAAGCAGTGTTTTACATTTTGTACTCCCTTTTCCATCCTGGTTGCTGATCAAGCCTTTTGTAGTGAAGCTGCTGAAGACTCCTAAAGGTAGGAGCTATGGCAATCCATGACATAAAATCTGATCTGTACCTTCTGTCCCAGCTCCAAAAACTTCTGAAATGCAGGTATTGTGTGGTAGCTATGTGGTGTATGCGGTGATATCTTGGTAACAATAGGTGAAGAACCAAGGAGATGAAAATTTTACTTTGTTATGGAACAGTGTGCTGAAATGTGGCCAGGTATGTGGTGACAGATTGACTTTGCCTGCTGCGAGCCAGTCACTTGTGCAAATCTGGCCCAAATGATTAACAGCTGATGAAAGTCCTTTTGCCACCCAAATATGTGGGGTCAAGTCACAAACAGCCTGGGTCATAGTCAGGCCAGTTAGGAAACAAATTGAGAACCACAAAAGAATCACAAGGGTGGCTTTCTGCCAGTGCCATGAGTTGTTCTTCAGACCTTGTGGTTAGGTTTCATTTGATTTAGAGGTAATTTGGTTTTTGGTTTTGTTCTGTGGTACTGGGGTTTTTTTAGTGTATGGTGCTGAGCAGTACTGGTTAGGTGTGCCTTTTAGTTAGAGTGAATAGAGGGTAGTATCACATCAGTGTGCAGAGGCTAGGCAAGAATTTCCTGTGACATCTGTATTTGTGTCCTGCTGTAGTCATACTTACAGATAGAAAGGAAAATCTCCTTTGTTGGGGTTGTGTTGATGTGGTTGTGCACATACACCACATCAAATGTCCATTTGTTATCTTCTATCAGGGATTCTAAATTCCTTAAAAATTGTCTCTGCTGCTAACTGATCCCTCAGTGGACAAATTTTTAAGTGGGTTGTTTGTTTTGAAAATTGGATTCTGTTTGTAGTGCATCATTTCTGTTAGTACAAGTAACACACTGGTTGTCATGAAAAGAGATTAAGAAGATGAAGGTTAGTTTTCTTTTCTCCTGCACTGTTGACATTGTGCACCTGACCCTATTGTGCGAGAAGGAAGTTTCAGTGTTTTGTCAACTAGTTGTGTCCTTCTAAGGCCTGTTCTGGTGGTTCCCAGGCTGAGCCTAGCATATAATAGGCAGGTTTTAGGGGTGGGGGACTTGAGACTGATCTTGAAACCAAAATGGTACAGCAATACCAAGAAATAATGAATCTTCTGCAGGGAGATTGGGAAGAGCAAAGAACGTGAACGAATGAACCAGACCTTTCACACTGGCATGTGTTGGAGGATTCTCCCGGCCTCTGTGGGTGCTGAGCTGTGGGATAACACTGCATCCAGCAGAACAGTTCCTAGCCTTTCTGCTCAACTATGAACACAATTCAAGTTAAGTTTGAGAAGAGCAAGGCAAGTGCGTTCATTTCTTTGTTTTCCTCCAGGGAAGGAGATGTAGACTCAGACCTGGCAGAGCAGAGCAATATGCTCCTTGCAGAATGGCACCTTGCTCCATTAGGAATGAGCTGTGATTGAAGGATGGTGTGAGTAGTGTGTGTAAATGCAAGCAGAAAGCCAAGGTGGTTTGCAAAAGGGAAGATGATGCCACTTGTAGTACCAAACCTGATTTTTAAGGTGCTTCTGAGGAGACATGTATTTCTTTTTGTCTGGTAACTGTTCAGTCTTCATTCTGTAGTGGACCAGTGTAGAGTTTGGGATGTAAAGGCTTCAAGTTACAAAATGCATTTCTTGGGACAAAACTGTCATCCTTTAGTAAAAGCCTCTTCTCTGGTTGTGTTTGGTTTGGTTTTTGTTTGGTTTTTTTTTTTGACTGTTCGGTTTTCTGTTTGCTTTCTTTGTTGGGTTTTTGTTTGTTTGGGTTTGGTGGGGGTTTCTGTTTGTTTGCTGTTGTTTGGGTTTTTTTTTTTTACTCTAGAAGCTTTGTAAAGAATCAGACTTTCATGGATGTCACTGGAATCAGGACTTCACTGAGTAGTTTTCAAATCTTAACTGCTTTGGTGTCAGCATTATATTACAATTAAAATAAAAAATTCTACATTACTTTGTTTTACATCTATTGTTTAAGTTTTGATTTCTTCTTCATACCATGTACTGTTTTTTGTGAATTCTGTGATGAAAGACATGAGAGAGAGAATGATTTTCTCCCTGAAAGGCTCTAGGATGACAGTATCCCATGATAAAAATTGGAATGCACTTCCACTGGCCTTGAAACATATCTCTCTTCTTGCCTCTTTTCACTTATTTTTTGCCCCTTCTTTTTACGTCCCCGAGTAGATATCTCAGAAAAGTAATTTTGACCTGCGGAAGCTAGACCTGTTGATGAGGTCAGCCCAACCATGTGTTTGGGATTGGTTATACGAGTTTTAATCCTAGGTCCTGTCATAATTATTGGCAAGAACATGAGTAGGTTTATGATTGAACTTGATGACCTTAAAGGTCTTTTTCAACATAAATGGTTCTATGAATGTAGCTCTGAGGTAATATCTTTTCACAGGTAATGTGTCAGTTCTTTTTAACTACAAATTACTAATGCACCCTGGTGGGTAGGTGCAAACTGCTTTTTGTATTATTTTTAAAGCATAAGCCTCTACCCAGTTTTAATAGATTCTCAAAGACAAATTTTAACACCAAAAATGGAAGGACTATGGCCCCTCAAAAATAGGTGCTTTAGCATGGAAAAAAGCAAGGCCAAATCCAAAACTTACTAATGCATTAACAAATTTGACTGACTTCAACTTGAGAAGGGGTGAGCAATTACATTGATGTAGCTGTAAACAAGTTTTGTTTGAAACATTAGCAGCTCTGTCAGGTATAACCTGTGGTGAACTGAAATTTGGCAGCTTTCATCTTTGGGCCCCATGTTTGCTTAGGTGTCACAAATATAATCTGTGAGTAGTCCCTCTGATTGCACTTGGTATGGGAGTAGAGAGCTCAGAGTCTCTGTTATGGCACCTGGTTGATGTGGCTGAGATGGATGGCTTTCCTGGAAATGTAGCACTGGAGGAATTGAAGCTATTTGTCATCCTTCTGGCTTATGGCGTTTGGTTACTCCCCCCATGCACCCCAAGCAAAGGAAATATCTAGCTTCAGAATGCTGAGTTTGTTGCTACTAAGAAGTTTGAATTTTAGTTTCAAAATTAGTCTGTTTTGTTCAACAGGAGAACCTCAGTTCTATAATAATGTTTAAAAAACTTGAATAATCTGAAAGTAAAATATCTGCTGCTACTGCTTTGCCAGAAAACTTTTACTGTTTTGTCTTTTATGCAACAGGACTCAGGCTTAATTCAGGTGTATTTTTAACTTTTTTGTTGTTTAGTTAAGCCCTGGACCATTTCACTGGTTGAATGCATGCAGGATTGAGCAAGTAAAAGCCCACTTAGATATACTGAAGGAAGGATGGCATATGACAGTTTTGAATGAATCATAACACTGTTCTGTCTTTTCTGCGTACTAGACATAGCTAACTACACTTTACCTGAATAATTTTAAAGAGTTAGCTGTACACACATTGTTAGAACACAGAAAAATACAAAGAACTTTGCTGTTTCTGCTTCCGAAGAAAGAAGCAGCTCTTCAATAAGAGTTGCTCCCTAATTAGTAGGTAAATGTGATGTGCTCTGGTGTATAGTGAGGGGAATTCCATATGAGATGGGAGTTTTTGTACTGCATATAGTGCAGGGTGACTCGGTACAGCTACTGTGTGTAGTGTTTACAAGAATCTGGAGGTGGAGGAAGGAAAAAAGGTAAGATAATAGAAGTTTTCAGTATGTTTCGGAAGGACAAGACAACTAAATAATCTTGTGTTACACAATGCCTAAGGGGATTTTGCAAGGAAGAAGGAAATAATTAGAAACATTGCTGCTTTTAAAAACAGGATTCAGTCTATGCAGTGTAAGGAGAGTTTGATTTGTTGTTGATTATTGTAATTTTGATGCATCTTACACTGCCAGCATTGGAGCACCTATGAAGCTGCATATGTATAATACAAGGTCACGCTCAACAGACTGCAATAAATTTTGCAGGTTAAGCAATTGAAAAGTAAATAGTGAAGGTTTCCAGTGTTAATTTTCATTACAAATGTACAGGATTTTGTGTTACAATTAAACTGTTCAATGTTACTTAATATACAGTGTAAGCATGTGGCGCAGTTCAGGTTGCTATGGAAACATGGCGTTTTGGTTCTGTTAACAGTGTTTCAGATCGGAAAAGATTTGCATGGCATCACTGCTAGACTCCTTTCTGCCCCCACTCCTCAGCTTCTTTGCTTCTCAGCTGGGAGGTAGATGATAGAGAAGAAGCGATGACCTGGAATTTGTGTGAATCAGGGTCAATTATAAAAAGAGTTGTTGAGCTGAAACTTAAAAATAATAATTTTACATTCAAGTAGCTCTTGTTTCTAGTTGCTTTTTTGAAGTAATGAAGTGTTTTAATACTTACCTTTCACAATGTAGTGTCTCTGCATTGATTTGAGGTTCTTTTTCTAAACACCTGAAAATGATGGGGTACTTTTTAAAGAGACATTTCCAGTAATTTTCACGGCATGATTATGTATACTGCTCGAAATGTGCTTGACATAAAAAAGTGACCATTTCTAATGTTTTTTGTTAGATTGATGGATTTGTTTATCGTGGGTTTCTTGTTGCCTGGTCTTGTCCTTAACATTAAGAACATGTTAATTAAGTATCATTGAGTACAATAGGAATATTTAATATAAACCTTTGGGACCTAAACTAATTAATAATTGTAAACAGAAGAGGATTAATGGTACCTGTGATTGGCACGATAGATATTTGTGCCAAGCATCAAGCTTTGTGACTTAAGGATCTCCAAACACCAGTCTCTTTCTGCTCTACCTCAGCTTTATTTACATTTCATATAAATGCCTTTCTTGTGTTGGTGAGGAAAGAGCTGAGAAGAGAGCAAGTTTGCTGTAAAGCTGAAATCAAGTGTGTTTGTCTTCTGTAGTCTGTCATCCCATAAATGCTGGCACTCATCTTTCCATGTGTGCTTGCTAATGCCCACAGAACAGAGTCACTGTTCATCACACTGATGGTTTTCTGCCCCAGCTTTCTGCTGCAGCTCTGTCTGATGTGAGGGTGTGCTTGTAGTTCAGCCGTGTGCAGCAAAGCCTGCTGGAAGGGGATGTGAGCTGATATGATGGGATATAAACTGAAATGCAGATACAGAGCCACTTCTGCTGAGTCTGCTGCGAGTCACTGGTGTGGTAATTTTGGGTGGAGGAGTGTTACCAAGCAGCTGAAGTGGGCTAAAGGGAGAAAGACAAAGGGCAATAATACTTGAAACTGGCAGCTGCTTGCTCCATGGACAGATTCTAACATCCTGAGACAAGGGAAAGCCCAAATTCTTTGGCTTGGCATTTTGACTAGCAGGGTCGCCTTAATCACCAAAGGATATTTGCTGTTCATCTATCTGCTGTGATGCTGCTGTTTTGCCAGTGCAGATCCCATTCTGTGGTCTGTATAAGCTAATTTCATAGAAGCAACTCTGGAGTGTGGCCAGGCCTGCGATATGTGACACTGTGGATTCAGTGGCCTTTAGCAGCATTCTGAGTGTGGGAAGAGGGGAATCTAAGGAGGACTTGATCATGGCCCCCTTATAAACCTGGTAGAGAACCTGTAATTAATTTGGTCTGAGTGTGATGTGGTTGCTGGTGATCTATCTTTCTTGACCTTATCAAAACAGATGTACAAGGCTTTCTTTGAAATACTAAACAGTTCATGAAATCAGTTGTTATGAGCAAGGAACATGATAGTGTCAACTAACAAAAGAGAAGGTACTGCTAAAGGGATTGTCTAATTGCTAATTGTGTTGAATGTTCACCATTTTTTTGAATTTTAGAAAACTGCAAATACTTGGTGTTTTAGTTGAATGCTGGAGAGCACATACATTAAGTCTTTTGTGTATATGCCTTTTGTGTACGTTCTCCAGGCAGAGATAAGGGAACAGTGATAGCCATCTTACCCTCTCTGGGTATGACAAACTTCATCCTTCTATGGTTCATATAACCACAGAATTGTTAAGGTTGGAAATGACCTCTAAGATCATCAAATCCAATCTTTGACTGAATCCATATTGTAAAGTGCTATGTGTGATCATTTTTTGAACACTTCCAGGGATGGTGACTCCACCACTTCCTTAGGGAGTACAATCCAATCCTTAACCACTATTCTAGAGAAGAAATATTTCCTAATATGTACCATGACCCTCCCCTGGCACAGTTTAAGTCCTTTCCTTGTTTCCCATTACTAGTTGCCTGGAAGAAGAGACTGATTCCCCACCTCCTTCTTTCCAGTAGTTGTAGGGGGCAACACTGTGTATACCTGTACAATGTGAGTGTGAAAAACCGTGGGGTCAGAGGGCTTTGACTTCATGTTTAATTGAATTGGGGTATGTTGAAAGAGAAGATACAGTAAGATGAAGGTACTAATTATTTTAAAGCATCTACAGCAATGTTCCTGTTGACCTAAAAATGAAAATCTTCCCAGGTGGCCTGATTTTCAACAGCACTGCACTTTAACATTTGGAATAGCATAGCACTCTGCCTGTTAATAGTTTATACTGTATTTTGTAACAAGTTCCTGTCTAGCACCTGAAGCTGAGTTAAACAGTAAAATGCATCGTTCTGTATGGAAAATGCATCTGGTCATGTTCAGCTGCCGATGAGGGAAGATTAAGTGTTGATGTTTTTGTCCCCTGACAACCTGACTGGTGATGTGGAATTCCTGGTAGCGCATTTTCTTCCTCTTACCCTGCGTGAAGCATGGCAGCCTGAGTTAGTGGGTTAAAGCCTCTTCCTGAGTAAAACAGGAATAATTTGGAGAATTATTTGGAGCTGAATCAAGTTTTGTTATTGTTCTGTTTCTGAATCAGAAATGTTTGTTATTTATTTTATTTGGACTTTGTTCATGTGGACAGACTGTTGGAAATCCAGTAGGGGCACTGAAGGTGATCTAAGCTTAGCATCTTCTTACTTCATTAGTAGGGAATGAAAATGCTTGAACTTTTAGTTTACTACACCACTGTAGGGGGGATAATTACCTCCTAAACATTGTACTCTGTTCCTCAAGAGCGAGGGTGTTTGTTTTCTTTGCCTGTCTTATCGCCAGATCTTATCTTCACTGTCCTTGAGAGCCCACATCATGCAAATAGCCACATTGAATATCTCTGTTTCTCTGTATTTGGGGACACAGAAATTGTGACTGTTCTGTGTTTAATACGAACAAGAAGTCTAGAAATTGCTTCTGCTTACTCACTTGTTTTTCCATCTCTTGTTTTGTATTTTTATTTGTATTTTTATTTTTGTGTATTTTAATACACACCCTTATCACAAGAAACATGGCAGACATAATGCTTCAAAGATGAAAGGTGTAAAGAAGGGCTATTCACCTGAGCAAGGGCTGAGTGAACCTCAGGTGGAGTAGCTCTCCTGGGTTAGTTTAGTGCCCTCCAGTTATGTGTCACGGACTGGAGCTTTTTTATTAGTGTTTTAGAATTAACAGTACACTATACACCATAGCTATAATGTAACTATGTAATTGTATCAAGATAATTCCATACTTCAGATAGCTTTAGAATGAACATTCTTTTTTCCTTTGTATTAAGTTGGTGCTGTGTTTTACTTCATTGTGCTAGGTAGTTTTCTGAAAGCTTCCAAACTCACTTTTTCCTAGGTCATTCTACCTAAAGACAAGACTTAAAAAATTGTAGCTTACTATTCTCTTTGCTGATGGCTCATTTCTGTTATATTTCATCTTGAGATGCTGTAATGTTTATACAGAAACTTTTATCTTTTCTACTACACCAAGTAACATATACTAGCAGAACCTAAAAGCAGTAGAACTCAGCCTGCTTAGTCCAGTCAGTGATGCTTTAATTAAATGCTGCAAAGTTTAGCATTTCTCATGAAGTGCAAGTGTGCATTCACTCTCCTGGTTTTAAAAATGAGAGGTCTATGGAAATGAATGCAAGAGTTATTATTAGTGTTTTGGCTTGTGAAGCTTAATAATAGGCATTTATGTGACCAATAGCAACTTAAAATGTCTTCTGTTGCCTTATGTTTAAAGATGGTGTGTGGTTTTATTTATTTGTATCTGCACAGTGCTCTGGTAACTGCTTTGGGCTCATCAGAGGCTCAGGTAGCAACCCCCAAGGGTTCAATTTCAGCTCTAATACACTGAAACTCTTTCCCTTCTATCTGTGATTTGTTCTACAATTTATTACTCTTCCAACTTGAGATATATATTTTTATATTGCTCTTGAAGTATTACAAACATACCTTTTCTGTTTTTTTGTCTTAGTATTGGCTTATTGATGTAACCCTTGTCATCTCTCCTGCTGCATCTTTTAGGGGTCAGAATTGTCACATGTACCCAGAAGATTTATTATTCATAAGACAGTCTATTGCGGAGTTGCAGACCTAAACCAAATCATTAGTAATGCTTTGTGTCTGAATATGACCAGTTTTGAATGTTGGTATTCCAACAGGTGATAAGAAGTGTGCAGTGCTGTGAACAGATGTGTGTGGTGTTAGTAATCTCGGGGGCAGAGGTATAATAGAGAAGCAAAAATAAAAAATTACTGTTGTGTGGGTCACTGTAGCAGAGAGCAAATGAGAGCTATGTGGTGTGTCTGGCAGCATCCTGTTCCCTCAGCACAGTGGGGTCTCCCTGTTGCATCCATGCTATGGCCACATTTACTCGGCTGTCTCACTGGGAGTCTTGTACCTTCATCTGCTCTGCCTTCCAAACTGGAACATTTGCGTGTAGACCTTCCCTGCTTGTTATTCACAGTGTGATTGTCACCAGTGTCTCTTGCATTATGAGGGTCCTACTAAATTATGGAATACACTACCCTTGACTTGGTTTTCCTGAAGTCAGTTAATTGCTTCTTTTACATACTTACTCCTTGCTGAAGGAGCTGAGTGAGCCTGGATCCTCAGAGGAGTTAGAGTTAGGCTTTTTACTTTCTTTTGTGGACCTGAGCTATGATTCTTACATGTATGTCCACAGAGCCAGATAAAATTGAGACTGTGCTATTGGTTTCCAGAGTTAGTCGGTTTAAATTTCACAGAAAATAATAATTATGTCCTTGTCAAAGTAATCTTCTCCCATGTTCTCATTGTTAAGGCTGGATTAAAGCTTTTGGGAGGATATTTGCACATGTTGCTCTTCCGCTGTCATTTGAGCATGTGGAGGTCATTCTTAGAGTTCATTTCTCCATTTGCAAAGTAGGGAATTACATAATTTTCCTACCTCATGAGAAGTTGAGACATATTGACTCTACAGGATCATGAAAAATATGTCCAGAGAATTGCATGATCTTGAATGTTTCTTTTTCTTTGTATGTTTTTCCAGGACTTGCAGTGGGCACAGATGGCCAGAGAAAAGCTATCATCAAGTCTACTGAATGTTCTAAAAATAATCAGATGCTTCATTGGCTTCTGCATGTCTGTGCTGTTGGATGTACTGTTGTTCACGTGCAGAGTTTTGGAAAGTAATTCTCACAACTAAAGGATTGTTTGTTGATGCTTTAGAGTCTGCAGACAGGATTTCTGGGTGCTTACTCCTGAGTACAGCAAGCAGGACTGTGAAACTACTGAAGCAGTTAATGAAAATGTGAACTACTTAAACTGCAAGTAGCAAGGTACATTATTCTTCATGCAAGAGAAGGGAAGGAAAAGGGAGAAGAAATCATTTTGAAAAAGTGGTAAATTTATCAGTCTTTAAAGGGTGCTCTATTCACAAACTAAGTTATTTTTAATCTTGTTTTCTTTTTTTACCCTGCACTTAGAGCATTTTCTTCTGCTACTTGAATATACCAGTGCAGGAGGCTGCTGTCCTCCTGTGCCAGGTTGCAGGGAGGACAGCAGGACCTGGAAACCGGTTCTGGAGGTCTTTAAAGTGTGGTGACAGTAGAAGTGGCATGTATATCCATCCATGGTCAGGAGTTCAGTCTGTTCCTGTGATTATAACATTTTTTTAAAAGTTGGGGGTTTTTGGACTTTTTAGAGCATTCCCATCCTAATTACAAATTTTCAGTAACACCCTCAGAACTCCCTGGCAGCAACACTAGATAAACAAAGCAAGTATCCCAGAAATGAGTAAATTTAGCAGTAGGCTAATTAAGGAAGACCGGTGTATGTTTATGTATTTTGTTCTTTTTTTTAGGTAATTATCAGGTGCTGGCGCTGGCTAAATTTGGAGAGTGGCAAATTTTTAACAGGCTCCTAACTGAAATGCATTGTTTGATTTGCCTTGAAAATGATTACTTAAAGAATTAGCACTGCTGTAGACATGTAATAGAAGCTTTTCACAGTCTACTTCTGTTTCAGTGTGTAGAAAAGGTTAAACTAAGCCTGAAATTTATATAAAAATCAGCTTTGTCATCCTTTGAGTTTGGACTGAACTCATGATATATGAGTAAGTTGTCTGTTTCTCAGCATATAAATATTCCCCCAAATACATACAGTATTCATCTGTACCAGAAAGGGGCTGCCAGGAAAACAAGATTAATTTTAATTATATAGCATTAATAACATTTTGAGCAGGTAATAAAGAATACCTTGATTTTTTTTTTTTTCTTGTGAAATATCAAAGGACAAATAGG
The DNA here is from genome assembly GCF_050655825.1 of Lonchura striata. Classification (NCBI taxonomy): domain Eukaryota; kingdom Metazoa; phylum Chordata; class Aves; order Passeriformes; family Estrildidae; genus Lonchura; species Lonchura striata. Next base: position 52,032,815 of record NC_140705.1, read on the forward strand.
GGAGAAGTGTGGAGTAGATCTGCCTTTTTTGATGTAACTTTAAATTGTCAGTGACATCCTGTAAAGTAAATGTGACTTTTGTGTTGTTACTGCTTAAAATTAAAAGGAACTCTCTGAAATACTAAATACTATATGTAGCAATTACTGCAGGCTGTGCTGTGTTCCTCCTAGCTGTCGGGTTTTCTCTTTTTTCTCCCTTTAGGCAACTAGGTGCAAAATTCCCAAAAATACAAGTAAACTCGGAAATTAGGAAGTCAGCATTCATAATCATTTTGCTATTTCTAGTATTATGTTTTCAAAGTGTTCCTCCTAGCTGTCGGGTTTTCTCTTTTTTCTCCCTTTAGGCAACTAGGTGCAAAATTCCCAAAAATACAAGTAAACTCGGAAATTAGGAAGTCAGCATTCATAATCATTTTGCTATTTCTAGTATTATGTTTTCAAAGTATAATTTTCAGACTTTAATATGACTTTCTAGAACAATACTGTTGTTTCTTCTGAGAAGGTAAACTAAGTAAGTTTTAGGTCCATAGAGTGGGATCTGACATTAAATTATGCTGTTATAAAAATTTACTTTTATTGGTGACTGGATATTGTATTGATGTGTATTTTTATTAGTGAAAGAAAAAAAATTGCCTGAATACCTTTGCTGTGTCTGGTCTGTGGATAACATTCCAGTTTTCTGAGTGCCCATCTGTTATGAATACAATTATTTAATTTTTTGAATTCTTGATTTATTCTTCCTCACCATGTGAAAAGACTTGGAGTTGGATTTATTTGATGTAAGAAGAACAGGCTCCATACCCATGTTGGCATTGCTGGCTTTGTTTAGCACTGATGAAAGCAAACAGCAAACCTCACACTGGGGGAGCTGAGCAGTGCCTTGCTGGCTTGGTGCTGGCACCTCCTGCAGCATTTGTGGTTAGATCCAGGCTTAACCTCCTGTCTCCTTTTTTGTGGCACTTTTTGCTGAAGCAGGGGGTGGCTGCTCTGGCACTGGGCCTGACAGGGCTTTGGGCAGGCAGGGGTTTCTCCTCCTGGCTCCCTGGGTAGTAGTGCTCTCTTCATCTGCTAGCCTGGAGCAGGGCAGTTACTTCCCTGGCTGGGGATGTCAGACCATGGGAGAGAAGGAGAATGAATGGAAAAAGCATACCACTGACCCTGGCATGGGATTAAGCAGTGAGGAGAGGTCTCTCTTGCCTCTGTTCATCCCAACTGATCTTGTTTCAGTGAGGTGAAGGACTCTTCCCTCTTCCCATTCTCATGGGTCCTGCTGTCTTTGTGGTCATGGGTTTAACACTATATTAGTGCTTTGGGGTTATTTGATAGTTCTTGGTGTCAGTGTGAGACTCAGCTCTGGCCTGTCAGTGCCCTCATGCCACATCACGGTGTAGTGAAGGCAGAGCAGGTGAAGGCGGAAAAGTGGTTCCCCTTTCTTTGAACTCTTTTTGTAATTCGCTGTAGAGATTGTAGTTGTACACTCAGAAAGACTTACTGTAACTCTAAAGGCAGTGCTATTGAAGCCACCAGTTCTGAACCTCTGAAGATCTAAGAACCTTCCTCAACAGGGAAGATAAAGATGCATCAGAATTCTCAGGAAGTATGTGGCGTCTTCATACAGACTGAACATCTGAGCAGGCCAGTTTGTTCTAATGCTGCTGTTATGCTTCTGTCATGTAGGTTTCAGTATCCAGTTGTGTCCTACATCATGTGTTACCTTGCAGAGGTAAAATAGTGTTCTCTTCATAAAGCTAAAGATGTCAGATATTTGCCATTTAAAGAGTACCCATTCATGTAAGACTACCTAATGTGCAAAAATGAAAGCAATTTCATTCTTTGTGATGCACTGGATGAATTCAAAACTTACGAGTTAGGAAAAGTGCATTTTGAAACAATAGGCTTCATATGCTGTGGACTAATCATCCATCAATAAGGAGAGAAAATTTTGGCAAGTATTTCTAGTAGACTCTAGCATGATTTGTTCTTGGGCTTTTCAAGTAGATTAGTCTGTCTTTGCTGCATCATCTCTTTTGTTGACATCTGGCAGTTTGTAGCTTGTGATCTTTTAATGCAGGGGAAAATAATGGAAGCTGATTAGGTCCCAGAAGATTTTTTTCTTGTTTTGCTATGAATCATAATTTATGTGTCTTCCATTTCTTTGTTATACAGCCCATTAGACTAAAATGTTTAGTAGTAACTTCTGGTTTGAGTTTATTAAAATACTGACAAAAAACTCTAAACTTAACTTACTTCTTGCATGTGCACAAGCCATCATGGTAAGTTAAATGTATGTTGAGGAGAGGAAAATGATAAAACATCTTGGCAGGGATCTTGGACAGCAGTTTATGTGGCGTGTTGTTAATTACAGTAATTATAAAGCAGTTTGGACATTCTCAGCTTCTGTTTTCCAAGTGCCTTGGTACAGCATTCTGCCAAGAGGTGATGATTTTCATGTCAAAAACCACTGTTACTAGTCTCCCTTTTTTTTTTTTTTTTTTTTTTTTTATCCTTTTCAGATAACCTAGATAACCTTCCCTAGTCCTACCTATTTCAAGGTGATTACACTTCATTGGGAGAGCCAGAGGTCCATCTTGTTTCTCTCTGTATGGTTGTTTGAGCTTGTATATTGGTCACAAAGTCAAACCTTGTACAAAATGTAGATCACTCTTTTTTCTTTCACAATGTTTTTAAAACTTTCAGATCTCTCACAATCTTACAGTATTTTTAGTAATTTAAAATTTAAATTCAGAGTAAGCATTGTGTGTCTTAGGGGTTATTCTGTTTATACTATGTATTTTGAAAGCTTCTCTTGATCTGCCTATGTGTTTCTTATATGTTTACTATCTGTTGATAGGAAACACGTAAGACCTGGAAGATGTTTTGGTATAAACTTGAAAGTAGTTGAATCTTTCCAGAGTTTTAAAACTTGATGCTGCCCTTTGGGTTACCTGCTTTGCAAAATGTCTCTTCCACTGCTGAGAAACTCGTCAGAGTGCATTAATTGATTTCTCTCATTGTATATTAAACGGACACTTCACGACAAACACTGGTTTTACATTGCTTTGCAACTGGGTCAGTTGTATTTCCACAACCTGTTGGGTTTTGTAGGTGTTGGTGGCATGTTGATTTATGAGCTTCCTGTTTTTAACTGTTATATGCAGGAGACTCTGCCTGGTTATGAGGTGCTGACGGGAGAAGGAGCATTGTGCTTGGCTGCTCACCTTGCCCATTTGACTGTAAATAATGGAGGCCAAGGAGGAGAAGAAGGAACGGCGACAAGGCTATTTTGCTCGGTAAGCTTAAAGCGCTTTTTTCAATGTTGATTACAATACAGAACTCCTTATTCTGCCTTTTTGACAAGACTTTGTGGTTTTTCAAGTATGTATAAAAATGAAACCTATGCTGCAGTGTGTATCCAGAAAGTGCTTTCCTTGTGGTATACTTGATGTTTAAGTGGTTATTTTTTTCTTTTGAATAGTAGAGGATACTTGAATTAGAATTCTAATTTGTAATATTAAGCTATTCTTGAGTATTCAGTTGCAAATTGCACTGCATTTGAGCTTCCAGCATCAAGTTCCTGGACAGTGTTGATGAAAATAAGCATATCTGAAACATATGTGTATCTAAACCAGAAGTTTATTTGTTTTCAAATAAAGCAAGATTTTTTCAAATAAAATACTTTAAAAAAATAAAATATTAAATAAAATTATTTTCTTTCAAATGAAACAAGCACAGATTTAGTAGTACTATCTCATAGAGTTGGAATAAGAAGAAAGAATAAGCTGGATAAACCAAATCATCTTTGTAAATAAAGGCAATGTTTTTTCAGTCATTTTTATAATTTGAAATTCATGATTGGTGATTTTTAAGAAATAAATGACGTTGCTTTCCTAATAATGTGTCTTTGTTAATTTAACAAGTTTCTAATCATCTCTGAGCTCTCATGTACAAGAAGAATCAAAGCTCACTTACTCTTGGGAGGGGATAGGAAATAGGTTTAATAAACATCTTTGCCTCAAGGATGTTTTCTGTTCTGTTGAAGAGGAAAATTGTATCCCATCTCCACTCAGTACTAAATTACTGTAGCTTTAGTGCATTACAGGCTAGATCAAGGGACATGCCTGTCACAACATTTAGAAGTAGTGTGGGGAAGAGTTGCTGCTGCTCTATTGCTCTTCGGGTTCTATGTAATGGTGGCTAAAAACTGGAGGAAGTTTTGGTCATGTGTGTCTGGTGACTTGCTTTCTATTTGGAGAAATGCAGTTATGTTGATGTTGGCAGAATGTTGCAATTTGAGATTCTGAGAAGGGGAAATGGATAGTGGCACCTAAAACAGAGAAGGCATTATGAAGGATAAAGCAGAAGTAGCTAAAGGGATTGTACTAAGGAACAAGAAATTTTGTGTTAAAGAAGACTCAGGCTTTGAGACGGATGTCTGAGTAAGATGCTTTAGTGTTGAGAATGTTTTGTGTTCTTTCTAAGTGCTGTCTGCTCAAGAGGTTTTCAGGAAAGTCCTTGACAATTTTATTTAATCTGCTTTCCTCTGTCATCTTGTGAGTGTTCTGTTTTAAAAATTCACAGGGGCAGTATGTCTTGTATGGGCATAGGACATGAGCAAGGTTCAAAAAGATGGGAAATCGATTCAGGGTATTAGCACTTAGCTACTGTGTAACTCTGGGGAGGTTACTTGTCTCTTTCCCTCCCAGCTTGCATCTTTTTTCTTTATATAGGTTGCAGGCCTTGGCTCTTCTTGTACATCAGAGCTCAGAGATGATTAGAGACTTGCTAAATTAACAAAGATGAGTTATTAGGAAAACAACGTCACTTATTTCTTAAAAATCACCAGTCATAAATTCCAAATGATAAAAATGATTGAAAAAAACATTGCTTTTATTTACAAAGATGATACGGTTTAGCCAGCTTACTCTGTCTTAGCTAGGTAGGGGTGGTGCTCAGTGTCGGAGTGGTTGTGCTTGCAATTCTTGGAAGGGAAGCTTGAGAATCCCAAAATATATGCTGACAAACCGGCTCCTGAATTGCAAGATCAAGATGAACATGAAGTTGTCTGCATCTCTGTCCCCCAAATTTAGCATTATTTACACATTTAAAATATTTGAAATTGCTCTGTCGAAGACACCCACTCAGCCATCATATTTTTCCTGTACAGATACAGTGCCTCAGTTTTCCCAGGTCTTCCCTCCTCCCTGTGGCAAGTGAAGCTGAAATAAAACTTTCCCCATCCATTTTTGCTTCTTACCAAATGCAGTTTTACCCACTCTGTTTTTTGGTAAAGGGCTTCTTTTTTGCCTTGGTTGTCAGGAAACAAAAAAAGTTATTTTTTTCAAACTAAACAGAGATGTCTTCAGAACTTTTTAAAGAGTGATTTAGATTCCTTGTGTAGATAAAATGTTACGGCTCGTAGGAGTTTAACAGGCAAGAAGTGAAAGTATAAGAGTAACGTGAGCATAAATTTCTCTTATGCAATAGGTCCTTATTTAACTGTTACTCCTACTTAGACTATTCTGTGTAGTTAAGTTTTCTTGCCTCATTTTCCCAATCATGTTTTTAGGCTTTTCTTTTGCCTTCTGTGTCACTGTCTCCCAAATGGACCAATATCTGTGCTGATATTCAGCAAGTCCAAAAATAGATGGCACATAGACACATGTAATGGGTGTACAGAGGCACATCTGTGTATATTGACTCTACTGTGACATTTGGTGCTTTTTAATGTGATTATGTGCCCATGAGCCCAGATAAAACCTATTTCCCTCTGCCTGTGCATTTTCCCTCTCACAGAATGTAGAGCCTTGTTTTCCCTTGGCCATTGTGTAGGCTTGAGTTCAGGGGTATAATGAGTGGCCATTAAATTTTTAACTTAATTTAGAAAGAAACTACCAGAATGAGTGTTGTGTATCACATGGAAAGAATTGCCTTAGATATAAATTGGTAGTCTGGAAGGCTAAATGTACAGCTTGAAAGTGGAATTGGTTTGCATGTGCTGTTGTGTGCTGCTGGATATATTTTGCATATGCTGTTCTGTGATACTGGATATCTTTGGACAAGCAGTTAAAGAATATGAGAAATCATAAGGGAAGAGTTTGAATACTTTTTTGAAAGAATGAGAACTCTTTCAGGTTCAAATTTTCTGAACCTCAGCATTCATCACAGCAAGTTACTACTGAGCATTTTCCATGCTTTGTACAATCCTATGTTAATTAGCTCTCTGCTGCTGTCTTAGAGAAAAGAAATAAGTGCGCTTTATATGAAAAAATGCTGCTTTTCAACAAGTTGTCCAAAATACTTACATTAATTTTATTAATTGTTATGTCTTCAACTTTTGGTGACTTAATCTGATCAATCTGTGTGGAGATGAACTGTAAAAAACATACTTATGTTGAATGATTTCTTAATAGTTTCCAGGGGAATTATGAATTTTAGTTTTCAGTTTCTTTTTGGTCACCGCTGAGAGCCAGATTTCTGAAGCCAAAAATGAGGCACTTATATTAGGGAAAATATTCTCACTGGGATTTGGATGTCTTTGTGTTTATTGAGTTTACATTGGTCTTGCTACCACCATTCTGTTGAGAAAACCACATAAATGTCTAGGACATACTCCAAAGGCCATCTCAGTAGGTGGAGACTCTCTTTAGGTCCAGGTTTTTAATACTTTTTCAGAACCTGAAGCTAGTTGTATAACTTAATGCTCACCTCCTGTTTCCTTATGATGCCAATATCTAAGAGAAATAAAGGAATTCACAGCATGTTTTAAGTTGATTTAGGTTCTTGGCTTAGATACCTAAATTTACATCCATACAGATTAAGGTTTATACATTAAACCTAAGATTTAAAGAAGGTAAATGTTTACTGCGGTTTTGTTTACTTGTTACCAGCTCCAATTTACAAGATTTTTTCCTTTCTAATTATTTTCAATACCTAAATAAAACCATACAAATAATGGTGTACAGCTTTTCAGTCCCATAGCTGTTTATGACATAGCTTTCCTTTTAAGTATTCACAACAATTTCAACAGTAAGAATCATTGATACATAACTACTGAGCTGTAAACAGCTAGATTCTGGGAAGCTTAGCTGGGGAAGGCATTATATGCAATTGTCATGTTGTTGTGGTTTTTCCCTGATCCCTTGGCAGCTGTTGGAGACAGGATGTTGGCTTGCACAGACCTTTGGTCTGACATGCTGAGGTCATTCCCTTAGTCAGTCTTTTGCATATTGCAAGCTGTCAGATTTGTAAGCATCTCATTTGTACTTTCCTTGTCTTCTGTTTTATTCCCATATTCAGTAATTGTGCACTTCATATGTTTTATTCCTGTGGTTATTAAGACATAGATGGTGAAATAAAAACACAGTAAGCACGGAGGGACTGTGTGGAAAAAAGGTGGCTAGGACAGAGGAAAACATATATAAGATATATATGCACAAAGTTACTTCCTTGAGGGCATCTCATTTTCATAAGTTTTTCTGTTAGGTGCAGTTCTTCTTGGCCAGATTCATTATATCTGTAACAGACTTGAAGTGTTGGGTGCTCCTCAGCTCACTATTCCTCCAGCAGTTGCTTCCTTCCAATTGTTCTAATTCTGCTGAGCTAATGTGTTGATGTTTATTCAGGTTTCCTGTAGCACCCATACTTTATTTTTTGTTTTTCAGAGGAAAAGTTTTCCACACATTGTTTTTAAAACAAACCATCATGGAGGTTTATCTTGGGTGTGAAGAAAAGTCAAGCCAAGATCTTGGAGATGCTTAAATATTTTTTTAATGGCTCAAGGAAATAATACATCATTTCAGTTCATCTGTACAATGAAAATATCTTGACTCTGCTTCCAGATATATAAACATTACCTCATTATTGAGTTACTTAAACTGAGTAACGGTATTGCATTTTATTCATATTGTTTCAGGCAATAGCACATATGCCTGAGGCATTCAATTTTGTAAGAAAAGGGTGAATATATCATTACTTCAGATTTATGGGGTGCAATGGTTATTATTAGCTCTGCTATTTAGGGCTTGTGTGTGTCTTGTAATTCTGTGGTGCAGGATAGAATTCAGCAAAAGGGCATGAATCAATATTTTCTGTTTAGTCTTTAAATCACAGAATTATTCCCAATGTGAGTGCTTTCTCTGGGAAACATAAACAAGATAGTGGTTTCTGCAGTCTTGTTTCTTTCCATTGCTTTCATCCTCAAGAGCAGTGGAGTAATTTAGGATTGAAGAAGAATTTTGTTACTGGTAACAGAATTAGTGAAAGTATTTAATGGGGCCCTGGACAGGAAGCATGGTTAACCTCCTCACCCATTCACTTCCCCCTGCATGTGAAGTGAGACTTGGGTAACAGTGTGGCCTCTGTATGAAGAGGCTTTTTTGGGACAGAGAAGAAAGGTGGAGTTTTGTGATGTTCTCGAATTCTTTGAGAGGAGACTAGGCAGAGAAAAGAGTTTAGTTAATCTTCGAATGTACTGTGTCACACCAGTAATTTCACAATTTTTCACCTTACAAGACTCTTGTAAGGTTGGATTGTTAGACAGAAGCATGCAATGACCTTAAATTTGCTTTTCCCAAAGAGACCTTTGGGTGTCTCTTATCAGCCTTTAAAAAGACACTTATTTAGCCTTCTTTATAGAACATAAATTGTTACATGATGGGCCTTTGTGCAGTTTGGATAAGAGTGTCTATTAACATCATTGCAACGTAATTTGTCTTCTACTTCCCTTCCCTGCAGCCTACAGCTGGGAATGCCAGGCACTGAGGGGAGTGCTGTACATTCCTGGTGGGCCATGCCATTTTGTTCTTGGAGGGATTTAAAGACATATCTTAAATTATGAAAGTTGTAGGCTTCTCAGAGTGACTTTCTGGATAGGTGCGGTACAGATTTCTTCCTGTATCTGATATAATTACATTTTTAAATGGCACTGTTTCTGTAGTGTCTGCAGATATAGTCTTGTCTTTTCAGCCTCCCAGGTGTTGTCTTCTGTCCTTAGGCACTTATGTATCTATTGCATAAAATTCTGCTTAACCCCAGTGAACTGTTTTAAAATTAAGTCTCGCTTAAACACTAGTGAAAATGTAGCATAATACTTGGCAGAAGTGTGGTTACATGGTCGATTTTAAAGTGATGCTGTGTAAGATGCTACAGAAGGGAGGTGGTCACACTCAGCTTCTGGTTTTGCTGTGTCTCTTATGGATGACAGAGCTGTCATCACTGAGCTGCTCCAGCATGAAGGTGCCTTCCAGAAGCAGCCTAAAGAGATGCCTAATGGTACTGACTTTTAGGTGGTGCTGTTGATCATGCTCTGAGAAATAGCAACTGTTTTACCTCCTTTTGGCAGCAGTCCTGGTCAGCTCTCCTGTGCTTTGTACCACGGGTAGTAGGGAGTGGGCTGTACAGTATTTTGAGAAGAACAGTTGTCATTGTGAGCTATGTTAGAGTTTGCTGGATTGAAGAAGACACAGGTTGATAAGAAGTTAGGCATGCACCCTCAGGGAACATGTTTTCTGGCTCACAAATAAAATTGCCTGCCTTTGTATCTGCCATCATTTGAGGCTTTTGCCTGTATGGTTTTGCCATGTGCCATGCTACATTGTATAGTCTATTTCTGCTAAGGGTGCTGCATGTTTAAGGGGAAAGGTATGAATGATACCTGCAGGAACATGCTTTTGGAAAGGGGCAGTTTTCCCCCTCTGTCTGAGAGACTGGAAAGCACTATATACCTAACTAAGGGAATTCTACTGCTAAGAGAGGAAATACTGTGGGTCCTCTGTGGATACACTGGATACCTGTCTGCTTACACTGTATCTGAACTACTAGATGCACATTCTGTAGTTTTTGCTGCATACCTCTAGGCGCTGGGCTCCCCACCCTTGCCTCCCCAAGTTAAATGAAGCTTTTTGATTGTGCTCTGGGGCTTTGAGCAGGGTAAGAGGCTGCGTGCATGTTCCTGGTGGCCTTAGGCTCCCCATAGTAAACTCTCATGCCCTCAGTGTTAATCCAGCTTCCAGACTGTGTTTGGAAGGGATTTCTTCCACCCCACCCTGTGCCTGCCAATCTGATTATGTGGAGGTGAGTTTTAAGTGTAGGTTTTTGGTGTTTTTTTCTGTCCTACTGTGTAGTCTGAGAAAGGAGTGTTTCCTAGGATCATCTGAAATTTGAAGATGTGTGTTACCTATGCTTTAAGATTCTCATGTTATTCCACTGACATCTGTGGGATTCCTCCTATTGATTTATATGAGAGAAAATCCCAAGAAGAGCAGCAGGAGTGGTTAGGAATTTGGGGAGGAGGGAAATAATTGTCCTTATGCTGGAAAACCTTTGTAATGTAAATGAGCCATAAATCAGCTCTCTGGGTGCCTTAATACACTGAGTATTTTCCTGTGAGACAGCAGTTTTTGGAACAGAGAACTTGTCTTGTATAACACTTAATATAGTGCTAATAACTTCAGGCTTTTGCTGCTATTTTTCGGGACTGGCTATTTTTATTTCAGTAGGTGTAAGCTTAACAGCTAGCTAATCACTGGTAAGCTTAGTTTAAATTATATTATGGTTTTGGCATAGCAGTGCATTTCTGTAATGGATTTTTACTTTCAGTAATACTTCTATAAATGGTTTGAAGGTGTCAATCACATGGTTCAATCAGACAATCTTTAAAAGTCAAATCTCCTCAAGCAGAAGATTTATCTGTATGTTCATTATCTGTTAGTGAACTAAATGTTAAGAAGATGATGCTGCTCTTTCCACCTGGACCACAGCAGGTGCTGTATATTGCAGTTCTTCTTGTGTGAAGCCAAGAAGGATTTTTTGTTGTTACTGCCAAAACTCTTTTCTTTCTGCTTATTTTTTCTATTTTTTCTTTTTTTTTTTTTTCTTTTTTTTTTTTTTTGGCAATCCAAAACTACAGCATATGACTCTGGTCCCATGGACAGATGCATTTGAGCAATTTCATGCATGTGAAGAACCATACTGTTAGGTGTTACAGAACAGTGAAAGCTGCTTGTAGGAGCTGAGCTGTCCAGGCACGAGTGGTGGGAGCAGGTCCAAAGCAATGTGGCTGCAGGGAGAAGTGCCAGAGCACCAGAGGGGAGGGGAGGCCAGCAGCTCCCTACCCACCTGCCATAGCAGGGGTAGGACCCAGCATGCCAGGAAGCTTTTCTTCCCAGCCCAGAAAGGAATGGACTGGTGGGCAGAATGGCAGGCAGCAGGACAGGATGTCACAGAGCACCTCCCTTATCTGGCTTGGACTGGCTGGATTTGATAGGAGGTCGTTGTCCTTGAAAATACCAGGAGGCTGAAGATAGCTCCTGGCCTGCTCTGGGTGTGCAGGGAGGAGGCGGCAGCACTCAGCCTCCTCCAGGATGAGCCTCCGGGTGTGCTGCAGCCTGGGTGCTGCTGCAAGGAGCAGAAGGGCAGCCTCACAGCATTAAATTGAGGAGCACTGTAACTCCCTGGGTTCTTCACCTTCTTATTCTAGTTCAGCTACTGCCTCAAGTGCAGTGAGACCTCATGAAGTTACAGAGTCCAGAGAACATGGACATAGAGCAGAGCCTCTTGTGTCTTCCTATCTTCCATCACGTTGACAGAGGGCAAGGTTTAATTTTTGCTTTTTCATTTTCCCTCAAGTAATTGCTTCTTCCCCTTACAGCCATATATACATTTTGACTGCAGGTTAAAAGTTTCAGCTGAAGTGAAAATGAAAAAATGCAAACTATTCTTCAGGCAAAAATAAATCCATAAATAATATAATATTTGATATAAAACCCACAGAGGGGTTTTAAGAAGTAGCAATTAATACACATTTTATCTCTTATGAGTGTAGTTGAGGACCAACTACACTAATGTAATGGTATGGCTGGTGAAAAATACCAGACCATGTCAAATTCTCATTTTAAGGTATATGCTTCTCATGAGTTGCATTTGTTACATGCCTGCCATGTGACTGTCCCAGGCAGACAAACTCTCCCTATCTTGTCATCTTTATACCTGTGGTTAATGGTCTTTTCACTGCAGTATTAAAAAAGTGGTGTCATATTATTTTGTATAGAAGATGATACAGACACCTGTTCTGGGTGTAGATTGATCATGATACTTATGAAATATCTGTTGTATGAGACAATATCAGCCATTATTCTAAATACTGAAACTACAGATTCCTTTTTATTCCTCCATGACAGCATGGCTGTGTGTCTTTTCAGAACATTAATTCACACAATAGTATCTTTAGTGAACTTGGACATTTCTTCTGTGCTTCATGCCAGTTCATGGGAAGTCTGTTCAGGAAAGCCATTTAACTGCTCAACATGCAAAATAGGTTGCAAGTTGTTTGAGGACAATGAATGCAAACACAGAAATGAGGTACACGGTTGGTTGAGTTTGTTTTTAGAAATTACTCTGAAATATTTTAAATAAAGCCTTGTTCCACTCATGTTGCAGTGCTTTTTGCTCTAAATTTGTTCCTGAATGGATAAGTTTCCAACCTGGTTGTAGGCCTGTGCACAGCATCTCTTATACTGTGATCTCCAGCTCTTACTAACAGAATCCTTGAAAAAGATGTGGTGACATTTGAATAATTTTGGTGTTAGGAAAAGTTAGCATTTAAAGCCATCGGTTTGGCTTCCATGTAGTGCCTTTTCTTAAAATAAAAAATCCTTGGCCTTGTCTATTAATAATATAAAGGAGAAAATGTGGGATTTTTTCTTTGTGTTTTTCTTTTTAAAACTACTTTTGTTTACAGCTGTATTAAATTGATAGTTTGCAATAGAGGTTGGTACAGTGATGCAGAGCACCGTGACATTTAAATGGCAATTTCAAAGTAAGTTTCTTAAGAAAAGCAAAAGCTAATGCAAAGACAGGTACTTTAAATCCAAGTTCCCTCCCTCTCTAAGATATCTCTATTATTGGTCATTTAAATAAGAAAACTGTTGAATTTTTGACTTTACTTTGGTCACTGACTTCTCAACCATAGCAACTTTTGGATCATCCCAAACCTTTTGGTCAGCAAACACTGATGGGTAACTTCACTTACTGATTTGTCAGCTTACTCAATATTAAGATCTTTTTTATGAAGAAACCAGCACTTTATTCTCTCTCTGCTGCTGTTGGGGAAGTAGAGTCAGTGCTTCCTTTTTGCAGCAGGGGAAGCTGCCCTTCTTCCAGCCTTCAGAGTGACAATGTTTATGAAAATTTCCCATCATCAAAGCACCTTTTCTGGATAAGTGGGAACAATCTGCCATGACCACTTCAGAGCTCCTGTCCAGAGGTCTGCTGGGCATGGTGTGGTGTGTGCCTGGCTTGGCTTTCTGCCATCCTCTTTTTACTGATCTCAAGGAACATAAGAGAGGCTGTTGCTCACAAACCCTTCCATCTCAGCAAAGTGCTTGCTTGGAGGAGCGGTCTTGCCTCTGCTTACGGCTGCCTCCTTTTGTGTTGACACAAGTGTTAGCACAGCCAAGTGGGATCTAATGGGGGAGTGATCAAATTTTAAAAAATTAATTCACATATTGGTATTTTTGCTGGGTTATCTTTAACCTACATAGTTTCCCAGATCTGGTCCCTGTGCAGGTGCAACAAATGGGTTTGTGCAAGAATGGGCACAGCTCCTGGGGCCAGGATCGGGGTGGTGAGCAGAGAGAGAGGTGGTGAGCTGACAGAAGAGGCTTAAAGATGCTTCTTTGAGCTACAGGCTTTGAAACAAGTCTCCTTTTCCTCAAATCCTGTTTAGCTCTGGAGGTTTGCTGTATTTTTTGCCTCGTTACTGTTGAATTCACCATTCTTGATTTCAGCTGGGGGCCAGGCACGGATGCTTAAGAATGAGGGGTGGGAAAAAGGGAGTGCCTGCAGGTATTCTTCAAGTCTGCCCACATGTGTACAGCCTTTTAACAGTTTGCCATGCAGATTTCTTCTGAGAAAAAAGCAAACAAGTCCCTAAAACCAAAACAAATGAACCAAATCACCAAAACTGAAAGACTGTATCCCTGTCACTGTGTTCTCCGCGGCCCTGCCATGATGATTTTTCATATTGGTTCTTTGTACCTTTTTAGATCTTTGGCAAACAACATGCCTAAGCTATTTATTTTTGTCTGCATTTCACTTTTATCTGAATGTAATTCTTGAAAGAATTTAATTTGGTATCTTTGGTACTTCTCATATAAGAAATACTAAGATAGCACCTCTTGAGGTGTTTTTTTCCCCTGGAGGTGGGTTCCAGCTACATTACTGCTGCATGATGTGTGGCACATTTCCTGTGGGTTTTGCTGTAAATGACCATTGATTTTCACCTACTGTTTTATTGCTTCCTTGCAGATGTTTATTGCCATTTGAGTCACTGTGCACTAAATTTCTTTCTGGTTTCAGCCAGTTTAATCAATACTAAAACTGCTTTCTCTTATCAGGAAGTTTTGTTACATAGATGATCTGAAAAAGTGGGTGTGGAGCAACCACTGTATGGAACAGCACACATCCCCTAGAGCTTTCCATATACTCTGTCTATGCCTTTGGGATTATTCTCAATTCTTGCATTTTGTTTCCCTATGTTAATTAACTATTAATTTTAAAGGGCCTTCCTCTTTTTTCCATGGAATTTGAGTTTCTTGAAGAGCATTCAGTTGAGGCAGGGAGTGAGTTTATCAGACTTTTGGAGAAACTTGATATGTGTATCAGCCTGATGAGCTTATTGTCCTTATAAAAAAAAAAAAAAACGTTTACTTGTGGTGTGACTCTTTCTGTGCAGCTTGTCTGTAGCATCCTCCCCGGCTGTGTAACTGCAGTTCCCTTTTTCTTGCCGTTTCACTCAGCAGATGTGGAGGGGAGGGGTGGCTCGAGGGGCTGGCATTAGGTGGGGAAGAGGCTGGGGGCCAGCACTGTCTGGAGGTGACAGGGCAGGGCCATCCCTCCCTTGCCAGGGCTTCAGTGCCGGGAGAATGCCCTGTTGAGCTGCTTTCAGAAGAATCTCTGGATGTGTAGGATCCCTTTGGTGTGATGAATGAACAGCACAGTAAGAAAGAGTATCTGGAACTGTCAGCAGAAGAAAGCAGGAGGAGCACGATGAGAGTGTTAAAAATCAAGTTGGTACTTGTGACAAAATAGTTCTGTGGTGCTGCTCTGACTGAATAAGCCTATTAAGTGAACTTCTGGCAAAGGGAAAGACTTCTTCATTTTGCCTTCTGCCTAAGGCTATTCTTTGAGAGCTTGCAGTAACTAAAGTTATAAGGGAGAGGATCAAATAGATGTCTAAAGCAAGCAAAATAGCTTTCCAGAATCCTTTTCCTATGGAAAAGATTTTATTAAATTGTTGTCATAGCCACCAAGTGCTGAATATATCATAACCTCTTTTCCAAGTAAACACAAAAGATGTGGATACTTTTGCTTTTGAAAATTGAAAGTTTGTTAAGGTGTGTGAGAACACTGTAGTCTTAAATTTAGGAAAACAAAAACTTTCTGACCTCTTTGAGTTTTACCCAGGGAAATAAGGATTATTCCCAACCCTTAAATAAACATAAAAGATGTTATATGCGATATTTAAAATTCCCTGATCTAAGTTAGAAAACTGGGAAGGGGAGATTAACATATTTTACTTAATCTAAGAACTCATCAGAAAATGTAGTGTCTTTAAAATTCCAGAAGAACTTTACTACAAATCTGCCCCTCCACATTACAGATGATGAAAGAGATGTAGTGACTTGCTTTTAAGCTAATGGCAGTATTGGGAAGAAAATAGGCATACCCTGGATTGTCAGTACAGCACTTCATTCTGTGGAGCATGCCAGCTTTCTTGAGCATTGCTGCTGACTGACCATTGTGAAGCCTGGTGCTGGTACTTGCTGTCAATCAGTAACAGCTGCTCCAATAAAAGTGGAAATTTCCAGCTTTGACCTGTGCTAGTAACATCAGAGCTTTCAGGAGTTACGTTTTGTCCTTTGGAATGACCAGGTTATGGACACTTTTGAGTATCTGCAACACCATACATATCAAGGACAACACAGTTGTCCTTGATAACTTTTTCAGAATTGATTTTTTTTGGTAGTTTTTTCCTATCTGTGGAAGATGCAAAGATATAAATATATAAGATATAAAGAATATTCTTTAAATATCTGGCAAAAAATGTGTTCTCTCCCTTACATTTGCCTTAATAGTCTGTTTTAATAGTAAACATACAGCCTTGTGGCTTGCTTGTTTCCAAAACACGACACGTGCCAACCTGAAATGTCTGTGTTCCATGGAGTGTGCCTCCTTGTGGGGTGGATGCTGTTCAGTGTTAGGAAGATTTCTGAGGGTGAATGGCTTTGTATTTGTTTCTGTGCTGAAGTGAAAGTAGTTGCACTGGGAAAGTCTGGGTTAAGTGTTATGGTCTGCCAAGTAGTCTGACTTCCTTTGGCTTTGCATGCAGCAGTAATTTATTTTGTCTGAGATGTGCTTATCCTTCAGGTTCCATGGGATGGGATGAGAGCAGGGCCATGCCTGGAGCTGGCTGAGTTGTGCTGGCACTCAGCTGGGTGAAGGGGAGAGGGGTGATCTGAGCAGGCTGGGAGAGAAGGACTGATTAAGATCAGACCAGTGGGTGACTGATGGAGATTTTTACTGTCAGATTTCTGTAGGTAGGTATAGGGGTTTTTTTGATGTGACATTTGATTTATTTAGCTCTTCTGGATGGGTGGAGAAAGGCATGGAGGGTAGAAAGAAACTAGTATATATTATAATCAGTGCAGAGATTTAAATTAAGGCTAAAATTATTAATTCTGAAGTAAATAATTGGTGTGCATATCATTTTTATATAAAGGAATCTGAACAGGAACAAAAGAGATTAAGGTGTTTGAAGTGTTTTAAAAGGTTTCTTTTGTAATCTTATTTTATGCATGCATAAATAGATTTTAAAAATGGTATTTGAGGAACATGATCTGTTTGTGCTCTGCAGGATGTTAAGATGATTGTATGCCAGATATCAAGGCACATTGTGGAAAATATCTAAAAAGGAAAACTTCAGCTTGTCAGCTGAAAGATAAAAAGATTTCTTCTCCCTTCCCCCTTCTTTTGTTTATATTTTTGGAGGGCCACTTTATTAGATGCTTTTGTTTCTAAAGCTAGAGTTTTTCATGGTGTATGATCTTTATTAATCTAATACATCGTAAGAAACGCGCCTTACTATCAGGAGTTTTTTAGAACATCCTGTAATAAGGACCGAGTGCTCTTTGACTGTGATGTTATGTATTGAATGAGGTCCTATTGAATTGTCTGTTAGACATTGCTATTGAATAAATGTTAAGCAAAACAATATGAAATTTATAGGGAAAAAGTGACTGCCAGATTTCTATGTCTTTACTGTCTCAGTGTCAGAGTTGCTTTACTGGTTGCTTGTAGTTTCTAGTGGAAATTGGCAGATAAAATCACCCCTCTTTTCCCTGAGTAGTTTTCTTTTTACCCTAGCCACCTACCTTGTAAGTGTAATGGGAAATTCAGGCTGTTTTATTCTAAAAATTAGTTATTTGCCTTTCATAGCCAGTCAAATAGAGTTGGGTCTGGAAGATGAAGTAGGCCATTTCTTGGAATTTTCCTAGCTCTTTTCCTGTAAGTCAGTGCCCAAGGTATTAAACAGTCAGTTGCAAATTAATTTAAGTAAGCACTGCTAACCTTGCATTTTTCCCTGCCTATTGTGAGATTGTGTCCATTTCAGATCATTAGTATTTATTAAATGAAATTATATTTGTATAGCAGTAAGTTTTGCTTTTGCTGGCAAACTTTCTATTTGGACAAACTTAGAAAATGGCTTACTGGTTGTTGCTCAGAAAGCACTTGAGGGGCTGGAAACGGATCCCTCTGTATAAACATTTCTCAGAAGAAATGTTTGCCTGTCAGAATCAACTAGCTTGAAAAATGTTATCTGGTGTCTAAATGAAATTACAGATGTGTAAGACTTTATTCATAAACAGGAGTGTTTTTTGCAGATAAAATGATTGTTTATCCTGCTCTTTTCTTTCTTTTTTTTTCTTCCCCCAGCTGCTTTCTTCATGGAGCACAACATATCCATCAACTGATACTGAAAACCAAGCATTTTCTGTAGCAGCACTTTATTAATTCAGTGTATGCCTCTTGTTTTGCCTGAAAGGCTGATTTAATTGCAGAACAAGATCAAACTGAGAAGTTTATTTTTTTTTTTTTTGCTGCTAAGCTCCCTTTTACTTTCATAACTATTAGGACAAAATGGAATGTTAGATTTGTTCACAGAAATCCCCTTAGAAACTGAACAAACTCACTCAAAATCTTCCAAAGTAGTTGAAAAAAGAAATAATGCAACAAATTATGTTCTTAAAACCATTGTTCATAGCAGCTCTTGTTATGAAGTTTGGGAAATATCTGAGAGCAGAGAGAAGAGTAGATTAGACTTTCAGATCCTACCTTCTTTAGGAGGTGCTGGGTTTGAAATCTGAGTGGGAGAAAGACTGGCAGCTTGTGTGGGATATACAGGTCAGTGTGAGAGAAGGGTGAGTGGAGACTGAAGGAGATATCTCAAGGGAATGGAGTTTAAAATGCAGTAAACCCTTCAGCTGTGCTCTTCACAGCCTAGTCTCTGCTGCACTATACCAGTGTGCATTAATAATTAATTGCCTCATGTGTATAGAGGGCTTTGCTTTACTAAGAGGGTACATAATGTCAAAAAGCATAGTAGGTTTGGGGCTGCCGTTATGGCTTTAAATGCTGTTGAAGGCTTGTTTTGGTGTCTTGATAAATTACAGGCAAGGCTTTTCAGGAGTGTGAATTGGAGGGGTTTCAGTATTTTTTACCAGGCTTTAAAAACCTGAGGAAGAAGCATCTTACAAGCAGAGATCGTAACTCTAGACAGAGTTGCAGTTACTCCGAGTCCTGTCTGGAATGTCATGGATACTTGGTCTTAATTAGTCTTTTTTCCTAGTGCCAAGGTTAGCACTTTTGGAGTTGGATGGTCATGGCCTTGAAACAGAGCAGTGGGCAGGAGGAGTAAGCTTGGCACCAACTGAAATCTGATACCTACCGCAGCAATGGAGTAAAAATTATGGAGTGCCCAGATTCTTGATCACTTGTGCCTGTAGTACCTGTGGCATTGTCCATTCACAGCAGCAGCAGCTGTGGCTGGGGATGCTGTACATTGTGTAATGAGCCCCCAGTGTGCTGTGGGAGTAGGAATGCAGCAGGATTAAACACTGAGGACAAGAACCAGTCAGTTTGCATTGCAGTGAATCAATTCAGACTCTCATTTCTGCTTTCCTTTTTTCTATTGCTAATGGGCCAGTTCTGTTTTAGCTCTTCAGTCTAAAAGTTGCCAGGGGCATCTTTGAAAACTCCAGTTCAAATGAAAATGTTTTAAGGAAAATACTGACAGAAGCTGTTAGTATTGTCACAAGGACTGTTGACCTCTACAGAGGTTTTACTGTTTATTCTTTTCTTCCCCCTGCCAGAAAGGGTTCTATGTTTCCACTAGTGGCTCTCCTGTTGTTTTGAGATACTACATTCATACTACAGAAAACTTACTAAACAGAGTTTGTGATCAAAACAAATAGACTGTGAATCTGAAGACAAGTCTCTGCTGCAGTGTGAGTAGAAATGGGGTACCAGTGGATGCTTGCTTGTTATCTACTGAAGCAGATGATTTGGGTATCCTGTGATATGCACACACAAAGGAAGGTCATTGAGTCACTGGAGTCAAAAATCAGGAATGTGGCTCATTTAGAAGTCTGTAATTGGTTATAGCCATGTTAGGAATATGCCATTTCAGCATAGAGGGCTGTGTTGCCAAGATTTACACCAAAGCTAAATATACACATTGTACATGCAAAGTGTTTGTAATGTTTTGTGAGTGCTACAGCAGCCTTTTATAAGGGCTGTGGCTTTCTAGTTAAAAATAAGCCTCCTTTTCATATGCAAATTTTAATTAGTTTAGTGTAACAGTTTAAACACTTCATTTGTTATATAGATGTAGTCACTTTTATCTTTTCTAAATCCCTGTGTGGTGTTTTCATATGTAGTCAGGACTGAATCCATAAATTTCATGTGACTGTCTCTTGCTGGGCAGAGCATGAGCTATTACTGCTGGTTGTTTTACAGATCTGGGGGTTTGAATGAATAGGGAACACAGCATCCTCATTGGGTGGGCTGCAGGATGTGAATCTTCCTATTTTGGGAAGCATGAAAGAAATATGTATACATACATGTGTGATAGACACCATTTGTAACACAAACAATACTGTTGTATTTTGAAGTGTTTCACAGGAAAGTGTTGGTCACATGTAGACTGAGAAACTGACCCTTCTCAGTCTAAACATTCCAAACTTGGAAATGGTTTCTGTATTTTATTTTTTAAAAAAAGGTATATAGCCTGAAATTTGCAATTGCTCTGTGTATGTATTTTATGTGTAATCTAAAAGAATACATGAAAAGCATATAAACACGAAAGGTGGAAGAAAGAATCTCTGAAATTCTTGCATTATATTAATAATTTCATGTATTAAGTTTTCACTTACATAAATTACTACTGTGAGCTCATGTGACCTTTTCCCATTTGTGGTGACTCACTGATTGTCTGCATTTTCTATGTATAATTCTTCCTGTGCACAAAACAACCGTTTTTGGCATCAATAAGATAAGTATACTACTCACTCCCTTAGGTACCTTGTAACAAAGAAGTTAATGTACTGAAGAGAAGGAGCATTAGGTAGATTAGTTTTTCATTTTGGATGGTATGAGTCAGTGATTAACTGGGAGCTATTTTAGTGGCAGTGACCCTCAACCTCTAAAGTCAGTCTTGGCTCTCTCTAAGCAAACTCAGTGCTACAGATTTGAGCAGAAAATTCTGTGTTCTGATTCCTGAAGCATCTTTCTCACTTGATCTTGCTGTAAGGAGTCTCCTAAAAAGAAAATACTCTTGTTGCTATAGTAATAAGTTGGAAGATCTATAGGCAGCTCATTAAGATTTCTCTCAGAAGAAACCTAGGCAGCTGGAAAATGTTCTGGCACAAGCAGTTTGTGGCCATGTTGATAAGGCTGGGTGACACTTGGAATACCAGCCTAGTGTGGGTTGTGCCAGAACAGCTGTGGAGTAGCATGAATGGGCTCTAGGAGATAAGCTTGGACAAAATGGAAAAAAAAATTAACAAGTTTATAAGAGAACAGATGGTTTTATAAAGCAGGAGCAGTGGACTGTGGAATTGTTGGCTGTTGTGTTGCAGTACATTGTGATCTGAGGTTTTATTTTATACCAAGCTTCATGCTGAAAACATGAATTCAGTGTCTTATTTTTACATTAAGATGTATCGTCCTTTTAAAAACCCCCAGCTTTTCGATGGTTTGTTTGTTTGTTTTTCCCTGTTCCTTCTCCTCAGTAAACAAGAGTAAAAACTTTACTACCTTTTTCATTACTCTTAAGAAGGTATCCTTGAGGTTATGATATAATGGAAGAAAGAGTATAAGGTAGGATCATCTTAGTTACCAACTTACTGATGCCAAGTGTGTAATTTTTAAAGGGTTGTAAGGAATTCTGATATTAAATTAATTTTTAAAAAATTAATTTAGAAAGTGAGTTAACTTCTCAATAGAGGTTGGCTAAATCTTAATGTGGGTTTCTTTTCTTCATACACAGTTTGAAAAAGAAAAGACAAGTCAAACAAACCACTGAGACTGTCTCTGCCAATTCCCCTGGATCTCCTGTCTCCACAACACCTTCTGAGAAAGATGATGAAAGTAAAGTTATTTTGGAGCAAATCAGTTCCTCTGAAGACAACTGTAAATTTCCTGGGGAAAAGGAAACTGCTCCAGACAAGGATAAGAAAAAGAAAAAGTACAATCAACTGAAAGACATCAGACGCACAGAACTTAAAAGATACTATAGTACTGGTGAGTTAAATCAATCCTGTAGTATATTAAAATATATTTGTTTTGATAGCTTGCTAATGTATTTTTCTCATATTCTGTAGGCCTTCTTAAAAGGATCATTAACTTTGGATATCCTTCCTATAAAAGCAAATAGAATTATATGGTTCAAAATATCTGATACTAACTTAAACCTTGCATTCTTACAAAAAATAACTATATCTTTTTTCTCAGTTCTAAAACTCAGTGTTGCTATAGGCAGTAGTTAGTTTATTATTGCATTTTATTTTAGTTGTTTTTAAGATTAATCTTCAATGTTTTATGGGGTTCAGTTTTTTTGGCAGGGCTGTTTCTTTCATAAATTGATGTATACTGTTTAAGGCTTCGGTCTTAATTCATATTCATGTTGGTCTGTTGAAGTGCGAGTAAGTAAGTAAATTAACTATATATTTTTAAACAGGATGTCAAAGGGCTTGTGTGATAGCTTGTTTCCCCCTCACCCCCCACAGCTATCTAAGTAAATGAATTATAAATTCCTTTTTAGATGTTTTTGCAAGTACTTCAGAAAAAAAAATAATTATGCATTAATATGAGATGAGTCATATACACATCAGTTTGCAATCCTCCATTGTAATTTGTTGGATACTCTGAATTGATTTTGGATATGATTTATTAAATACTTCTCATTCCAGATTTTGTCTTGGCATTTTATTGGAATGAATTCTTAGATTTGGAGAACTTTGGTTCCATCTTGTAAGGAATCCTTTCCCAATGAGAAGGAATGGAACAGAAAACTGGCTATCCTCAAAGCAAACTTCTTTACTGTTCACAGTGTGTGCCTGGATGCTGACTCCTAAGGAGAAGTCCTCTTTAAGATAAAAAAAAGAAATCTACAGTGATAATGTTACATGTTGAGTGGTTGTGCAGACTAGCCCACAACTGAAGAGTGCCTTTTATGAGGCAGTATCCTTGCCATAAGGAAGATAAACCCTGGACTAATGCTTCCTGGCTAGCTCAATGATTTACAGTGATTTCCTGATAAGGTTGTAACTTTTAGCAGATTTGAATGTGATGAGATCAATAATTTGAAAACTAAAAGAACTTTTTCTCTCTGTCTGAAGTTCTGACCACCCTGTTCTGGAAATAAACTCTGAAAAAAGAAAACTGGAGAGCTGCTAATGAACAAACCTGAACATTCTTTCTGCTTTGGTAGTATGCTGATAAAAAAAAAAAACAAAAAAACTCTAAATACACACAAGTATAAACTTCTGCTTCATTCCTAGTAAAGTGCTTCTGCTAGAAGCACTTGTTGCTTTGTACCTAGAGGAATTTAGGGGTTTGTGAAGTAGCTGAATTTTATTTCTCAAGTTTTTCAGGAGTTAAACTAAAAATTCTGTAATAGTTGGCACTTGGGATGGTGAGATGAGGGGCAATGGGATCACTCCCTGTCACTGAAGAATGTGGCACTGTTAGCTAAGGAGAATGCAAAGATGTCTTTGGCTTGTGATCTAGCAGTCAGTACAATCTCGGGTTTTACTTACATCTGTTTTGTAAGTGTTCCTTGGTTTCATGTGAACTGGCATCATTACAAGGTGACTTGAAATGCTACTGATCATCATGTAGGTGTGCAGAGTTTCTGGGTTCTGCAGAAATATAGAATTTCTGTTGAGAAATAATTTCATGCTGCTGTTGAGCTGAGCACAGACCCAACTGGCAAAATCCAGAGAGATAAAGACCTTCTCCTTGTTAAAATGCCTTCTTTTTGGTTGTTCCTAAAGGCTTTTACCAACCAGAGCACCAAATTGCAGAAGTGAAAGTTTAAATAGAGGCAGAAAAGAGTTGATTGTGAAACAACTGCAGTAGCTCCATATGCAACTTTCAGAATGAAGTCTTTGCAGTAGAATTGTTAGTTGCCATGGCACTGGGCTACATGGCTTATACTGCCTTCACCCACTGCAGCTATAGCTCACACGGTTACCTGCTCAGCTGTTTGTTACTACAGAAAGCTGCCATCTTTGCCAACATCCTGAGTAGTTTCTGAGAGCTGTCAGCACACCCATAGCCGTCTGAAAGAACTGGCATTGTTTAAGTAGTTTGTCTTTTACCTGCATATGGCATGGCAGAGGACAAACCCATCTGTCTCGCTGAACTGATTTCTGCCAGGTGTGCATTCAGCAATTCTCTGCTGGAAGATGTGTCAGCTGCAGTGGTGGGAATGTACTGCCAAATCTGAAATTATTTTATCTTTTTATTGTTGATATACTTTCATATGAAAGTGTCTGAGAGGGATTATCCATGCATATACGTGTGTCTTAATTATTTAATGTCAGGGATACATATAACTCATTTCCCTCTCTCCCCTTCCCTGTCTTTTTTCCCCCTATGACTTGTCCCATTATAGATGTTTTGGAAGTGCTCTGACTAAAACACATGCACTCTCTCTGCTAACCATTTTTCTATTCATGTTTTCTGAAGGTTTTCGGAGTCTTGGTGTCCCTTTCTACCCAACTATCCAGCTTTGACCAATGTCTAGAACACAGCAGGGGGCTTGGAGCTAGATGATCTTTAAGGTCCCTTTCAACTTTAAACAGTTTCTATAATTCTAACTTAATGAAATTACTTCTTTTTCCCCTAAATGCTAAATTCCCTACAGGAATTACTTCTTTTTTTCCCTAAAGGCTTTGTCAAAATGTTTAACTTTCCTCAGAAGGAAAATTTATTAAATGTAGCAAAAGCCTTGCATATTCCCATGATACAACCAAGCTTTGTGGATTAATGGAGGATCTGTCATTAGATGATTTGAATCCAGAGGAGTTGTGTCTGTCAGTCTGACAGAATGAAGACCACTGTCTTCTGAATAATCTCCCTTTCATATTTTACAGGACAAGAAATCCTTCTTTATTTATTGTTCTAAAAGATGGGGGAAGGAACATAACATCTCATTATAACTTGTTCCTTGCACACCATGTCCCTTCATTAGAGGCTTGTGAATGTGTTTGCCTTTTTGAATTTGCAAATGCAGTGACATCCTGACTCCCACTTTCAGTGCTGTGCTTTTTAATAGATTTTAATAGCTTTTTATTAGATTCTTACAGGCACCAATGCTGTCAGTAGGATTTTGTTGACTCAGTAAATTCCTCTTAACCGGTGGAAGGACTAACACAACTTCTGAAGGCTGTGCAGAACTGGAGGTGGTTATCCAGGCCAATCTTTGTATTAGAGATAGTGGTTAAAAGACTTGGATTATTTGAGGAAGGTGGAAGCGCAGCAGTGCAGCGAGGAGCTCCTCTCCTGCATCCAGGTGCGTTGTTGTGTTGATGCCGGCAGCCGGCGGGTGGCGCCGCCGAGCCGAGGAGGAGGCGGCGGTGCGACTGGGGCATCCTCTAGGAAGGGATCCTCCAGCATCCCTCTCCCAGCCAAGACTGTTCAGCACATCATATCGGCTTGCACTGTGATGGCACCCTTACAGATAACCTGATGGTATACAAGAATGAGCATTTTTCTTGAGGCACTGCTAAGTGCTGAATAGGTCCTACTGCCAGAAATTTTCTCCAGTGTAGCCTCATAGCTTCCTTTCCTCTTAGCACTTGCACTGTTCTTCAGTGGGTCTGTAGTTCTTTAACAGTTTGCAACATTCAGTCTCCAAATCTCGTCCTATAATACATTGCCTTGCAGACACAGCCCTTGTTCTCTTGCCTTGAAACAATGGAGATGCTAATACTTCTTGTTTTTCCTGAAGATCAATGGAAATAACACTACTTTTTCTATATTTTTTGGCTTATGTGATAATCTGCTTTTTAACTTTGTCTCACTCTTTCTGCTGTCATTGCTGCAGTAAACAGCTCTCAGACTTCCGAGGGTATGTCTCTCTGGCACAGTACAATGGTTGTGTAGGTGCTCTAAATGCTGTACTTGGTGCCCAGGATGCTCTCCCCTTCTTCTTGGGATAACCCAGCTGACCTGTTGTTTGCAGCTTGGCTTTATGGTTTTGACATGCTGTCTCTGGGAAGCCTGTTTTTATTGAAATATTAGGAAATCCCAATTCCTGTCAGGAGTTGCTGAACTGGATGAAAACATTTGTGTTGTACCACTGAAGACACTGAGGCAGGTAAAAGTGTGAGTTTCTGAAAGCAAGCAGTGTAACAGTGGTCAAAAAACACACTGAATTTCATCCATATATTTATTCCAGCATGATATAATGTGTGTTTCTATCAGATATACATAATATTCCTAGATTCCATTGATTTTGCTTGAAAACCTAAGCATGCAACATATGTGAGGAATTGGGCTCCATTAAGGAATCTGTAATAGAAAAGTTTGGTTTAGCTGGCTTGTCCCATATCACAGAGTTACTTTTGTAAATAACTCAATAACATAAAATCCAGTTGACTAGCTTATCATTCTGCTCTGTAATCATAAAGCCATTCACTGTGTGGTGT
The DNA here is from genome assembly GCF_050655825.1 of Lonchura striata. NCBI lineage: Eukaryota > Metazoa > Chordata > Aves > Passeriformes > Estrildidae > Lonchura > Lonchura striata. The sequence goes on from NC_140705.1 coordinate 52,059,088, forward strand.
TCAATTTCTGCAGGAGTGGGAGGTGAGAGTAACAAAAGCCTCTCTTAGTGTAGCTCTGATTTACATCAAAACAAGCAGGACCCCTAAACACCACGAGAAGGAAAGTATTATATGTCCATTTAATGAGAGAGTATATCACATGTTGAGCAGGAGGTGCCAGAGTATCACCCTAGGGGCAGAAAGCAGATGCCTTTTTTTTGACTTGTCCTCCCTGCCATCCTTTGAGCAGGGAGTGATGCAGGAGCAGTGCAGCATGTGTGCTCCTCTGAATATCCTGGGTAAATGACCATTGGAAGTTACCAAGCCTCTGATTGTTCTGGGTAAATGACCAAGAACAAATTTTAGTAAGTAAACCAGAGAGGGCATAACAATTTTGATTACTCATTATGTGGTAAGATTGGCCCTGACTGGCACAAAAACAGCAGAGGCAGCTCCCGTGATACCAGAAGTACTTAGTTTCAAAGATAAAAGTTTCTTGCAATGCAGTGAAAATTAATAGAGAATTTAAATGTAATGAAATAGTGGGACATTTTCTGAACACACATCACATAATAGTTCGGTCATCTGCTAAGTAGGTTTAATCTGAAGTGGACTTTTCAATATATATTGAATTAAAAATGGAAACTTCCTTCTGCTTCTGAGTCCTGGTTTTGTCTTCTGTATTACCTGGTACAGAACAGTAAGATGCAGCTGAGGACCTAATTAAGGTGCTACTCATAAAAAAAGAAAAATAGTGCAAAAGAAAAAAAAAAGAGAAAATCCATATAAATTTTTATTTGTAGCTAGCTAACTGTAATCAGCCCTAATCTCTGGGGGCTTGATTTGGTCAGCCCTATTCAGGTAGCAAAGTACTTTCTATTCTAAGTAATCCAACTGATTTACAAAGTGGGCTACTCTGTGTTGTGTTAAGTTGCTTAGTACAGGAGCTAGAACAAGGTCTAAATTTTCTCAGGTTCTGTGACCTTGCCTTAGTGTTGTTGCTTCAGCCCAAAAATGACTGTGGATATAAGGAGGGGTGAAAATGCTAATAATAAGTTTCTTTCAGAATGAAGATCTCAAATAAAAATGAAGCATAGGAAGATGTCAATTTGGTTATAATTGCCTGTGTAGAATACAAAGGGGATTGGAATAACTTGCATATGAGGGTAAAATGAAGGTACTGACTAGGTGGTGGCTGGTTGGGAAGCTTCAGGAAGCTGGTTTATTAGCACTGGTTATAGAAACCATGTGGAAATAATAAAGTGGACAAATGACTGAAAGGCAGCTGTTTTCAGGTGACTTGTTTTGGAATGAGAACAAATGGTCTTGAATCCCAGAGGATCAATGTTAAGGCCACCAGGTTATATTGAAGCTGTGCTGTTAACATATGTTTGCTAGAAACAGTTGCTCAGAGAAGGGATTCCATGTCCATAGGCAGGAGAATTCAATCTGAGAAGTAAGTGCCATTAATAATGTTGTTAGCATTTAAGTTCTGAAAATTTGTGTGGAAATATTAATACTGGGCAAGCTCCCCACACATGGTGTCCACTTCAAATTCTCATCTTGGTGGATAATCTTTTGTTTGTTGTTAAACTAAGTAAAAGATGCAAATAGATGAAACTTGATGTTTTGTATGTAATAGGTAGGTATTGCCCATCAACACAACCTTGGCATTATTAGCACCATACTCAAAGCAAATGAGCTAATCCCACCTAATCTTGAGACAGAAGACTGAGCTGTTTTTAAGTTAGCTGTTAGAAGGAAATGAAGCCATATGGATCTATAAAACAAGCTTGTAAACTCACCTGCTGATAGTCAGTAATCTAATGTATATTTCAAGTAGGAAGCAAGGGAATTGAATGGGAAAGTAAAGGACAGAACATGAACACTGTCCAGGAACGTAAAAAAATAAGAGATGTCTTACCTGTGTTAAAAATAAAAAAGAAACTAAAAATCATTTTAGTTCAGTATGTGACACTAGCAGTTGAATTTTCAGTAATTTTCTGGTACTTCTAACACCAAGTAAGATGAAAGGCCAGAGAAGGAAAATTGATCTATCTATATATTGTGGTGTGATTTTCTCTACTCAGTTAGAAATGGAGGTGAACAGTAGCTTAACAGACACATTTTTTTTTAATTGACAGAACTGTTTTTCACATAGGAGTCCTGACAGTTTATTGATGAATTTGTGGTAACTGATGTGGTTTTTTTTTTCAGTAAGCCATTAAAAAAGGTTGATACAAAATTTTTATGTTCCTTATTTAATTTTTGAATAGTCAATCAAGGCAAATTGCATTTGTAAACATCACATTGCTGATGTCATGTACTAGTATTTTGTGTGCCCTTGAGTTTATATTCTAGAATGTCTCAAGTTTAAGGTTTGGATGGTAGGTCCCTCTGGTAGGATGACCAAGTGTGTTTAGCTCTGAAGGGGTCAGTAGCTTTCTGTGTGATTCAACACTTTATAGGTGAGGGGGGGAAAGTGCCCATCACAAGTTACCAATGCTGAGTTACGTTAATTGAGTGGTAATTTGAGTACAGGCAGATTACAGGGAGGTTGTAGAACAAAGCTTTCCAGGATGAATTTCTTGTTAACCATGAAAAATTACTTGGGGTACTTGATGTGCCTATTTACCTGACCATAAACTTGGAAAGCATCATTTTACAAGCAAAAAAATCCTACAGGTACTTGAAAGTTTTATGTGAGTAAAATGGCAGTATGACACTCTGACTGCTGCTGAACCGCTGTGTCCAAGCCTTGTGGTATGTCTGATTCCAGGGGGAAGAAGTGCTAGAGGGGCAGTAGGAAAGCCCATTTCAGACCAGAGCCAATTTAGTGTACCGTATGCTCTCCCGCAAGAGCCACACCTGGATGTCTGGAGAAGATTATGGCACTGCTGTCCTCTTCTGAGCTGCTCATAGTTCATGTATTTAGGGTGCTCTGCCATATACTTATCTTGCCTTTCCTTGGGCCTGTGCATGTTTCTGCAGTATCTTTTAGTGAAGATTGCACAGGTTTGCTGCTCTTTTCTTGAAGAGCAATTTGCTTCTGCTGGCTTTGTTGGGTGGCGATGGGTTCTTGTATAAGAAACTGAATTGTCAATCCCTACTCACCATCTCCAAGACTCCTATGATTTTTCTTGCGCATTTCTTTGGTATTTCCTAGCTGGTTGGTTGAGTTTTTGTTTGTTCTTTTCTCTCTATAAAATATCTTTCTTCCATAGTTTCCTTTCAAGAGTGAAGATTTTCAGAATTCTTTACATGTCAGCTGTTTAATGGCTTTGCTTTGTCCTTATTAGCCTTCTCTGGACCTCCAGGATCCAGGATGCTGGAACAGGGGATGTTTCTACTCTTAATTTGGGTTCTCTGACTTGTTTTTCTGCGAGTTGTGTTTAGCACAGCTCAGGGAAGAAGGAAAATGTTGGAGGCTAGAGGGAGTTGTGAGAGACTACTTTGGTTATAACTCTTCTTGAGTGAGAAAAAACCCAAGAATATTATCCTAAGTTAATTGTGTAATTGAAATATCATGGCAAAAAGCTTTGACAGGCTCAGCAGACCAGGACATGGAGAGAAACAAGTGGAGATTAGAAATCAGGAATACCTTTTTAACAGTGGCATAAATTATTGAGGCAGAAAATTAAAAAGTGGTGTTTCTGTCATGGGGGAAAAAATATCAGGATTTGCTATTTTACGAAGTTACATTCCACTATAGCAATAACTCAAAGTAAGATTTAAGGCAGTGACATCTTGTGATTTATTCTGGAAAGGTCAGATCAGGTTGTGTTTAGTTAGCTAAAACTGACCTCACTGCTGAAAGACCCAGGTGTGTTTCCAAGGGCTGCCTGTTTTCCCAAGGCCTAAATTTTCAGAAAGAGTGAGCACTTACGTTCTTTATGTATATTTAAGCTCAGATTCACTTAACATCTCTTAAAAGTGGTCCCAGAGGAAGAGAGGAAGGGTATGGAGTGATTGGTCTCCTAGCTCATGGTGAGACTGTGACAGGTGTGCCTGTGCAAGAGATGAAATGGAAGCATGTTAGGATAATTAATAAAAAGATTTGTCATATTTCTGCCAGGGATAATGAAAGGAAATATATCTTTGTGGTTAGTAAGTTCATCACTTCCAGGATCCACTGGCTCATCATGCCTGGGGTAGTCTGGCTTTCCTAGATTGTGCCAGCTGCCTGCTGAGTCTTGTGCTTGCTGAGCACTGGTGCCCTGTGACGTTAGTCTTGAGTTCCCGCAGGGCTCGTACAGCTCTTCAGAGGTTGTCTTGGTGGTGTATCCTGTGCTGGGATAAAGAGTTGGACTCTCACTGGTCTTTCTCTTCCATGTTTCCTGGGAGGGCTATCAACCAGGCAGATTGGATCCTTTGCCTCCTCCCCTAGCCAGGCTTCCAAAATCTGTACCCTGAGAGCCTGTGGAGCAGTCCTCTGCAGCACTCCCATGTATCAGCTCTCTCCCATTCCCAGTGACTCACCATAGCTCTCTTGGGATTTCTGCCCTCAGAGAACAGGCAGAATATTCTCATCTTAGTTTCAGACATTCTTCTCTAAGACAGGAATATTCATAAGCCATTCATAAGTATGTAAGAAGCACAATATAATGCATTTGAAATCATGTTGCAGATCTTTTGGTCTCCAAGCAGAGGCATGAGGTAGTAATTTTTAGGGTGTATGCATAACTCAGACCTGGTATCCTTAAGGCAGGCTTTTAATTTCTCTTCTTCACCAAGTTCCAATATTGTGCTTGAAAAACACTGTTGAAAGTTAGTATAAGTGCTCTGAAAAACAGCACTTCCTTCATGTGCATTTAAATAATAATAAAAAGTTAAGCCACATTTTTTTGATTGTGTAACACCTTCACTCCCCACTTTCTCTACTGACATTTCCTAATATCTTCTCACTCTATTGCGATGTCTCTGTTGCAACTTGTTGGGTCACGCTTGGGATCCAACAGTAGTAGCTTGTATAAACCGAGTTGCTCTTTTCTATGGCTTCTGTGGATCTGTGTGATAAAGTGATGACAGTCAGCAGCACATCAGATGCTGATGTCATCTCCAGACACGAAAACAGGGCATGTGTCCTGTATCTTTAGAATCTCTGTGATTTTTGTCTCTCCTTTCAGCCTATGACCTTATAAACACCAATCAGTAGACAGAATAGTGCAGTACTTGATTGTGGGAGACATTGTCCTGGTTGACTTACATGGCACAGCCTTCCCAGGCAAGCTGTGGTGTGTTCAAGCAGCAAAATAAATGAAGAAAACGAGCATGTGTAGTTTTAACAGTTTTCTAAAATGTCCATATTTTCTCTTGTGATGCCTGAGCATTCCTTCCCTCAGCCCTGATTTGTTGACAGGCTGATTTACCTCACTCTGTAATTGTCCTTGAATACCTAATGTACTGGATAGTCAGAAATTTCATGGTGATACTTTAGTGAAAGATGAGTTTAGATGCTGACATGTTCCTGAATAGGTTTCACAAGTAATGCTGTCAGACCACAAAGGAGCTAAAGCCACTTCTTGGGCATGAAGTAAGTAAAGAGGAAATTTAAGTTCCTTAAATATTTGCAGTTTTTTGTGTAGAAGCTGCAGTATGTGAATATTGCATGAATATCAGTAGTCAAATTTTTATTGAAGTGTGCCTAAAAATGCCTAATGGCAGAGGGAGTTACTACCTTCTGGTGATCTCTTTATTCCTTTGAAATACTTGCTTGGAAAATAATTAGTGGACAATCAGTTTTTATTGAAAATAATTAGTGGACAATCAGTTTTTATTGAAACTAGAGAAAAGTTGTTAAAGGCGCAGATATTTCAGAATCATATGTCTGGATTTTTACTGATCAGGGAATTGTGATGTTCCTGTGATAGGAGAAGTCTCACTAATGAAGGAGCACAAGTGTGGTTGTGATGGATGACAGCTGTCCTTTTGTTTCAAGTTTCTTCAGCAGTAGCAAAGGAGGAAGCCAACTGATAGGATTCAGTAGAGTAAAAATAGGGAGAAGTAAAGGTGAGGGCTTGTCTGTCAGGAGACTCTGGGGAAAGTGGGAAGCAGAAAAGAAAAACAGATGCCTGAGTGTCTGAGAAAGTGTAGTGATTTCTTTATTTCTCTTTTAACATGGTAGCAATACACTATCCAGATCTCAGTAGGGAGTGTTTCTGTCTAACTTGATGGTTTACTTCAGGGAAAGAGGTCTGATCAGATGTCCAAAAAACGTTTTTATACGCCCCCTAACTGCTGCAGCTGCAGCTGGCTAAAAGAGGGAATGGGGCTGGGGTGTCTTTCCCAGAGGCTGCTGCAGCTGAAACATCAGAGTGCATAGAAGGTGTCCCAAACCAGGAATCTGGCCCCTGTGGTGGTGGGGTTCACACACACTTGACAGAAGCTGAAAGAAAGACTTTTTATTTAAAACTAGTAATTTTAATGTGAATGCTGTTCAGCTCATCACTTTGAGAGTCATGAGAAAAGCCAAAAAGATGCTTTAAATCACAATTACATCATCCTATACACAACTTTCCCCATAGCAGAATTGCTGAAAGTTACTAAAATGTCAGGGTAGAAAGTAGGAATGGAAAAAATTGTTCTGATAAACTGATTTGTCTTCCCCCTCTATTGTCCCAAGCAGGTCTTTCATATTCTTGAGATCTCTGTGTGTAGAATCACTTAAGTGATACTTACTGGACTCCATCTCTGTCACCATAATTGATATCAGGACTCATTCACTGATAAGGAAGCTACCCCAGGAAGCCTTGTTTGTTTAATTTCTTATCAGTACCCTGATTAGGTTATTCTGAGGGATAACTGTTCTTCCCTGAATGTATTGTTTCAGATTCTTTTAAGCTACCTGTAGGTTTTCACTCCTTTGTCCTGGTGCTTGGCTAGACTGTAGTAATATAATTTTATTGCTTCTAACAAATCTGTAATAGCGATGTGGGACTGGAATGTCCTGAAACAGCAGTGACATACTGAGCAGTGTGGAAAAATGACTAGTATGTAATGTGGAAAAATGACTAGCATTATACATGTTTAAGGAAACCCTCTTTTCTGTCACCAGCAAGTGTTATTGTTTTTTTCATAACTTAAAATCTGTGTTTGGTTTCACTTCCTCCAACTCAAAAAGGATGTAGTAGGAGAAGAAAAGCTAGCAAGAAGGGCAGCCTGTGTGATCAGATAAATAGGAGAGTCGCAAGTATCAGTATCAGTATTAGTCAGTTGGAAAAAAAAGAAAAGATACTGGAAATCTGTGACATCATGAATGGTATGCAGAAGGTGACTATTTGTTCACCCTTAAAATGGCATTAATTAGGATGTTCAGTAAAGTATGAAGTACAAGAAGGGAAGCACTGCTTTATGAGCACATGTTAGCGTGGTGTTCATTGGCATAGAAATGGTGCGGAGCTCTTGAAAGAACAGAACAGTTCAGTGAATGGTGTGTCTCTGGGAAATCTGTGGTTTTGGGGCTAATCAGGGGAAAGATTTCCCTACTGACATGTGGCCTAAATCTTTGGTAAGACAGAAATTAATGAGTAAAATGGACTTTTGCACCAAGTGTGCCATTGCCTCTACCCTCTCAGGCTACTGAGTTTGTTTGCCAGGTGTGGAAAGCAGTCAGTCCTTTGTCCCCTTATTTGCTTCTGCATTCCTGCTAGCACTGCCAGCTGTGAGGCTGATGGGTGGCTCGGGACCTGCCCGGTGGGTTCAGCTGTTACTGCCAGCACTGCCACATCTCACACTCGTCTGGGCTGGGCAGCAGTGGTGGTGATGGCATCATCCTGCAGTGGTGATGTCCTGTGCTCCATGTGGGCAGCCCAGGAGACTCCTGATGCTCCTTGACCTACTCTATCTACTTACAGAGCTATTTACACAGTTGCAGAGGTGTAATTCTCCTATCATGTGTCAAGGTCTTCTGGGTGATAAACTGACCTCTTTATCATACTCCTTCAGTAGTTGGTTTCCAAATTACTGTTAGGTAACTCTTTTTTATAAGGTTTCCTATAACACTGCTAAATGAAATGTCAAGAGTCTGCCAGGAAACTGAGATACAAATATATAATTACAGGAAGAAAAATTCCCATTCTAGACCTGTCTGTTTTCAGTAAGCCTGTATTTTCTTGCCTGTTCTCACTTGGCATTCTTCTTCTCACTCATTATTTTACTATTTTTACATAATTCCCAATTTACAAGTTTCCCAAAACCACAGAGAGGTTCAGTCCACCCACTCTGCCTTTTGCCAAAAAATGCAGTGTGATCAAATTTGCATTAACACCTAGTCACTTCTCATGGATGTGCAATCCCATCTCCAATGTACATGCAGTGCAGGAAAATTTGGGAGGCAGAACCGTGAGTCATTTCACCACTAAGCAAAATGTTCAAGTTCAAAAAGTAGCCAAAGGCAGTTGTTTAAAGCCTGTGGAGCTCTTCATCTAGTTCTGACTGAAAGAAATGTGGTTCCTGAGGCTTCCATCGTGCCTGTGTGTGCTGTGGGTGCCTTTGTGGCTATACAAGAGCTTCCTGCCTTCAGATCATGTCAGAAAACGTTTGGCTTCCTGGAGGAGAAATGGGAGATAAGGGGAACTGGAGAGACAGTACATTGTGGTGTGTTTACTTTGCCAGGCTTGCCAGTCACTCTGCTGTAAATCGTTCATGTAGAGCCCTGTTTGTGATCTCGGCCTTGCCACATGAGCGGTATGTGGGCTTAGCAGTTCCTGTCAGGTTTAATGGGCTCATGGTAATTTTTTCTTCTGAAGGTCTGAATTTTTAATTCATGATTTTAAGTCTTTATATGCACAATGAAAAACATAGACTAGTTATGAATTCAAATAATAGCTATTCAAATAATTAGGATGTTGTTTTGAATTGCCCAAACCTGTCTAGTCATAAGGCATAATGTATGGACGGTGTTCTCAACCCTTTGTTGCTGGGATAGAAAGAAAAATGGGGGCATAGGAAGTAGAAGAAAAAAAGTATCCAAACACAAAATGTCAGATTTTGGTTTCAGGAGACAAATTCACAGACTGTGACTGCTTCTTTTAGCCTGCAGCTAAACAGACTAGACAACACATATTCTTTCACATGGGTGTGAAAGAAAATTGTCTAATTGTTCAACTTTAGTATTTATTAACATTTATTGACAAAAACCCATGGTATTTTGTTTCCTCTAAACTGAGCTTGTCTATCAAACTTCTCTTTTTCTTGTTTTGCAGTTAGAGGTTTTCAACTATGTGTGCATAATTAGTTCACTCTTCTCTATTGTACCATGCTTGTGTTCAGGACCCTACTAAACAAACAAGTTCACAATTCTGTCAACCAAGAACAAAGCATATTATATGTCTCCTGTGAATACAGTATATATAGGTTATGAAAATCTTACACAGGTTATAGCATTTTCCTGGATAGTATTTCTTAATCTCCAAATTTAGCAGGCAATGCAATTAGGAGGATGTGGGAAGTACTGATATTTGACAGGGGGAGGCAAAGGCGTCCTACTCCCAGGTAGGAAGCTGCAGGAGAGAAAGTTGTCTGTTTTGCTATTTTGTGGTCTTTTTGTGCCACAGTAGCATAGGGGTTGCTACTGTGGTCAACTCTTCACTTTTAAACACAAAACCTTGGAACAAAAAATGTTCAGCTAATAGCAAGTATTATAAGCTCTTCAGAGAAATTGCTTTTATTGCATATCATTGTTTCTCCCATCTACATGAAGACTTAAACTTTTTCCTATTTTGCAGGAGGAAAATATTTTTTTTGTCTCTACATATCTCTGGCCTACTTTATTTTTATTCCCATTGCTCCAAGGTCTTATTGGTGCATGTCTAGTTAGTGTGAGATTATTGCTCTTAACCATTTCCTACCTTGTGTACTGTTTCAGAGATAAGGGTAAAATATCTGAAAACTTGTCTACTTCTTTAAGCTACACCAAGTCTAGCTGAAAGGTCTACCTTTCTTGTGTTTCTCCAGGGAAAGGTCACAAAAAGTTCAGGTATTTTGCCTACATGTGTGATATGTAGTTGTAATTATAGTTGAAGTGGTATCTCCTGGTAGCACAAAACAGTGCGAAGTCAGTAGCTGGCAGGGTTGTGCCATATTGGCAGTTTTATTAAGGTAATGGATAAAGAAAACATCCAGTATTTGTCAGATTTTTTGTTTGTCATGTTGCCATTGTGTTTCTGATGGTTTGATACTGTGCCCTGCTGATGCTGCCATTACCTGTTTCTCTACACACCGCTTTCACTTTGATCAGCAGAAGGTGGTGTGACAATGGTGAATATACAAATGGTCAGAAAAACACAGTAGGAAGCTAATTAAAAATGTTTCAATGTGGGTGTGCAGTCCTAGACATGAAGTGTCTGAGATCACTGAGTGATGCTGTGTTTCAAAATGCTGTCAGGGAAAAGCCAGCATCATCCTGACCTTCCCTTTCCTCCCGCTGTCCTTCATACCATGTACATTATGTGCATGTACTTAAACTGTGTTTGGTTTCTACAGGCTTTCTGCCTCTGTTGCCCTATCTGTGGTGTCCCTAACCAATGCACTTCTCATGACTGCATCCCTGGCAGGTGGGGGTGACTTTTCCAGCAGTAACATCTGGATGCATATCCAGGGCTCTTGTGAGTCTCTTCTGACTGAGGGAGCAGCACACTGAGGCAGCCCCACAAGACTCATTTTGCTGCGGACATGAGCCATCAGAAGGCTCAGGTGCAGCACACTGGGCTGGCCCCTCCTTGTTTCTTGTGTACATTACAGTGTGGCAGGCGAGTCCTCGCCCTTCCTTTTGCTATGTGCCTCTTGCTCTCTGGAAATAGCAAAGGTTGCAGCAAAGCCTGAATGCAAGTCAGAAGCCCTGCGCTGCCATTTCTAGTCCTTTCCTCCCTGATCTTCCAGAGCTCTGGCTTGGACCAGGAGGAGTCCTCCCTGGACTGTGTGTGTTCCTGCTCCTGGCTGCTGGTTTTGCTGGGCCCAGCCTTGCCTTGTCTTCTTGCCTCTCCCCACTTCATCCAGGCTGCAGCATCCTACTGGAAGCAGTGGGTCCTTTCTAAGGGCTTGGAGGCAGTCAGGCGGGGAGAGCCATGAATTGCCTCCTGGCACCCCATCCCCACTCCTGGAGCTGGGGCTGCATGCTGCCCTCACCCCCCCCAGGTATGTGGGTCTGGGCTCTGGGTTTGGAGGGGAGCCTGGTGGGGCTGGGGCTGGCTGGGCAGCTCCATCCTTCTTGAGCCTTGGCTGTACTCACCCACTGCTGTTGTAAGAATTGGAATTCTCTACCCTGCTCTGGTAGAGAGCTCTGGTGCTGACAGATCACGAGTGCCTTTTGGGTTGTCCAAGTTTTCTGCAGCTGCAGTGAGTTCTGTGTATTGTAGCTGATAGAAAAAGTCTTCTGCACAAACTTTCTGCTTTCTCTGTCCAACTATACATGCATGCTTTGCAGGACCCTTGGCATACATTTACCTTCAGAGATTAAAGTAGTGTTTAAATATAAGGTACTTGTGAAGTGGTGACTAACCAGTGTTTGTTGTGGTTGTACCAAGGCAGTTGATATACATATATTCACCTGACAGTCCAAAGTACTTGTATCCAGCAGCTGAGCTGTGTAGGAATCACGGAAGAAACCACGGGAGCAGTTGTGTATTGCTATGGTATCATATATACATTACTCCTGCAGACTTCCGGAACAATTACTAAACCTGATGTACTTGATGAAGTTTTCTTCCCTTACAATTCAATCTTAAGGCCTAATAGGCATTTTAATATGTCCTCTTGTTCTTCACAGCTGCAATTTGCACATGCTGTAATAATTTGCACATTCAAATTACTTGAATTTTTTTTTCTCTTTAGATGACAATCAAAACAAAAGCAATGAAAAGAAAGAGAAGAAGATGGTTTCTCAGAAGCCGCATGGTACCATAGAATATACAGTAAGTGCTGGTGTGTTCATGCTTGCCTTTTGGAAGTGGAGTTGTTGAGGGTTGAGAGGGGGGCAGCAGCACAAAACTGTAAGCACTAATTCTTTCTCAGTTTGCATTTATTTCATAGGGATTGCCCCCATTGATACCATTCTAATACTGCTGTATGTGGGGAGCTAGGGTCACATCCTGAATCTCTGTTCAACACAGGATTTCTGCCTCCTGCAGCTGCCAGTTCCATTTTTACTTTTGCCTTATGGCTCTCTAATCAAGCAGTGGTTTTGTTATTCTAAAAAATATTCGTATTCTGCAGTGTTGCTTAAGTCATCAAGCACGATAAGTTTGACCTGTGCTTGAGGAGATCTGTTTCTTTAAGCTGGAGCAGAGCAGCAATGTGCTAGCTCTGCTCTGTCCACGTGACCATACAGAGCTTCTGTGGAAGGTGGTATCCCAGCTGGGAACTGCACAAATGCCTGACATGCTGTGGCTGCTGGAGGTGTAGTGAACTTTGCAGTGTATGACCTTCCCCCCCTTGCCAGACCAGTTGTAAATACAGATGTGCTGCTTTAAAGTTTTAAGAGAAAAGGAGAGGGACATCTGTATAACACCTCTACATTTTCTCGACTATATTGTGAAAGAATATTTCTGTGCTTTCTTTTGATACTGGCTTATCACCTAAGCTATTAAATAGATGTCTACCAAGTCTATCCCTGCAAACAGTCTGTTAAATGGGTTTAGTTCATGTGTGGTGCTGTGTTCAGTATGGTATCTTAGTCATCAACTCTTTCTGCAGGCTGGAAATCAGGACACCATAAACAGCATAGCATTAAAGTTCAACGTCACCCCAAACAAGCTTGTGGAGCTCAATAAGCTTTTCACGCAGACAATTGTGCCAGGCCAGGTAAATCTTTTATTTGTCTGGGGTTTTTTAAAATACCAGAAACATAATTATTCACTATGTATTTAGAAGTTTTTTTACTACTTACATATATCTTTCAGGTACATGGATACAAGGATAATGGACAGTAATTTAAAGCCCTTCCTCAAAGTGAAACTCAGTAGATTATTACTTGGAATTGGTGTGATGGGAAAGCTTTGTAATTGCCATATCTGACTTGTAATTCATGTCCTGTCACTAAAGCTTAAACATGACTCTGAATCTCAAGAAGATAATTCAGTTGTTCCAAGGGAGTTTGATTATTGGGAAGTCTGGATAAATGCAATATGTAATGCATTAAACAATTAGAGACAGACAGAAACTGAAATGCCTTTGTGCCATTATGTTAGGTATGAGTCAGTCTCCTGTAAGATGAGAAATAAATGGAGAGAGACTTTTTAGGAGAGTCCTAAATCCTAAAATTTCCAAGACTGGAAATGCAAGTGTGGAGATTAACGCTTCATGGCCATGAGGAGGTCGAAGTGTCTTGATTTGCAGATAGGGAAACTGAGGCACAGAGAGATGGTGTGACTTGCCTAAGAATACCCAGCAGAAAAAAGCTGGAATAAGGAAGTAAGTTTCATTTTTCTCAATGTTTTTAAGGTGTACATTGCAGCTATGAGTGATCAGTATTGTGTTGTCTTTCTAATACAACATAGCTGTATTAGAAACTTTTAAAGCTCTTGACTCAATGTTTTTAAATACCTGTTTGTATTTAGATTCTCTTTGTGCCAGATACAAGTGCTGGAAGGCTGTCTTCTAGTCCTGGTGCTCCTGTTTCTCCTTCATCATCAGATGCTGAATATGATAAACTCCCTGTAAGTCAAACATGGTTCACTGGTCTTAAACTCTCAAAATATTTTCTGATTTTGAAGCTGAGAATCAAGGCTGTATACAGGCCTTGTTATAATGTCTTGTGTTAAATTAGCTTGCTGTACTACAAAATTTACCATTGTCTTAAAAATACTCCAAATTAAAGGAATTCTGAGTGTGGAAACCCATACAAGTTCAGTTGGGCCCTAAGTCCATCAAAACTACTAAAAACAATGTAGTGCATAATCTTTAAGGAATAGAAAGCTAAATATGAAAAATTTAGTGTTTCCTACTGAAGATTTTTGTGCTGCTCTGTAGTCCAGAGCCTTCATCCTGCACTGGCATCCTTGAGCAGGGAGGCTGTTAGTTTAGTCTGAGCAGTCAGTTCTTTCTAGTTAACTTGTGGTGGTACCCTTATACAGACTTGCCTTCAGACAAGACTGCTGGATTTAATCTTTGTGAAAGGCCTTGGCATAGCTGATCTTTCATTTTCTTTAGAAGGGTGACTGGCCATGATAATTTTTAGATAGAACCTTTAGGCAGTTTAGCTGCCTTTAACATCTGCTGAGATTAAAGTAATTAGTCATTTCAGATACATCACTAATCAAAAGTGGAGAGGAGCTTGGAGTGAATAATTGTTTAACTTTACGCCTATGCCATCTGCATGGGGAGTCACACCAGTGCTCTGTGAGTAGAGGTCTTCAGTGTAGATGATGTGTCAGGGCAGGCCCTCTCCCTAATGAGAGTGCTTAATTGATTTTCGGTGAGTTGACCTGCCTTGGTGTTTTTTAATTTCTTGCCTGTTATTTGTATGGAGTTTCTTGTAAAGTTACAAGGATGGGTTTTTTTCCTTTTCAATAGAGGATACTGTGGGAAGTGTAAATATATACCTACATACATGACCATTGGTTTTCTTCCTCATGCAAATGGAAAATAATTGTTTGAAGCTGGCCTTTTAGTTTTCAAAAATCTGGAAGTATATGATTCTGGTCCTGTTGCTCTGCACTGAACTTTTTATTTTCTAAGGATGCTGATTTGGCAAGAAAGGCTTTCAAACCAGTGGAGAGAGTCTTGTCCTCTACTTCAGAAGAGGATGAGCCTGTGGTTGTCAAATTTTTAAAAATGAATTGTCGTTACTTCACAGATGGTAAGGTAGGTGGAATCTGATTTTTGGGCATTGTTTGAGATTCTCTTTTGATAAGTGAGAGATGAATACTGGGAGAATCAAACGTGCTTCATATTTTTAAAGAATGTGAAAGATATGTTGGCTTTATCTATTACTATTGTGTTTGTTGGTATTGTGATAATGTGCTGAATAATTTGTTCTTTTGCTTGTGTGTTGCTAGATATACAGAGAGAACTGTGCTTCAGAGTTATGACATGTCAGGATTAGTTTTCCAGTTCCATCAAATTGAGCAACAGCCTTATAAAATGAGTACATGCCAATGTGTTTCATTTATGACGTGAAGATAAATTTTAACTGTTTCCAGAGCAGTGTTTCCAAATATGTTTGTTGCTTCTGCACTTGCTAATGAATGTTGTGCAAGCCTAATAAAAGGATAAATATTGCATTATATAGTATTTTCTTTCTGTTTCTTGTAACATGGGCCAGGACTGCAATACTAAATTACAGGAGGTGTTTTAGAAGTACAGAGCTTGGGTAGTATTTTAGCCCTTTCCTCAAGGTTTCAAGACACTGTCTTCCTGAACTGCCTACTTTGACATATCTGTCCTTGTTGACTCTGGCTTCAGCAAGCTGTCTGCATGTTCGGGTTTTCAAGTTCTCTGGAATTTATAACACTAGAATGCTAAACATTGTAGTTGCGACATTTTTTTTCCCTTAGTCCTGACTTTTGTAAGATGGATGTGTTTACACTTACAGTTTCTGGCTTCTTTTTGCATTGAGTGGATGTAGACTGTATTTAACAACTCTGAAGTTTTAATGTCTGCATTTTGTAGAACGTAATAGAGGACTACTTGATGTAAATTAGGACAGTACTGTCACTTGCTCTGTGATGCTTGTTAGGTGTAGAGGATACAGATTGCCAATTTTATGGCTGCAGGATGAAAAAAGTAATTTTCAGTCAGAGCAATCAAAAATGAAACAGCTTCTTTGCCCGTGTAGCTGAATCCATTGTTGCCTGGCTTCCTGCAGTGGCTGGGTAGGAAGTACGTCCTATGTATTGTATTCTGCCTTCTGGGAGAAGCCTCTGTATTTGTTTTCATTCTGTCACCCAAACACAAACCAAGCTTGAGGACTGAGTCATACAGGAGAAGCAAATGGGAAATACAAAGAGACTTTGCTTTATAAAGGAGCAGGCATTCCTGTGCTCATTTGCCAGTGCCAAGCCATCATCTTGATAGCTTAACTGCTTTTTAAAAAAGCCTCATAGACCAAGCTTGTGGTCTTTTACCTGTGTATTTATGAGCCTTCCTTGGTTTGTGTTGTAGATGACCTCATATAATTAATAGTACCTGCAGCGTAGGCCATTCCAGTTGATCTCTGTCTCTCATTTGTCAGATGTCATGATTTACGTACAGATTCTGAGTTAGTGTGGTGAATTTTGTAGTTCATCTGGAGGAGAAGGTGCAGAGGTGAGACAGTGAAAATATTCTTTTTAAACCTTGGAAAATGGTCAGTTGCCATGGATTGATGCTGAATAATGGCTGATGCAGCAGCCTTTTATCAAATCCATTGCTAGAGCACATTTTGAAGAATTAAATGAGTCCTCTGCAGATGTGCAGAATATGCTTGGACCAATCATAAGAGCTGTTTCTAAGTTGGGAAGAACATGTCTCATATCAGATCCCTGTGTGGAGAAGTTTTTTGCATGTACCTTTGGGAAAGTAGATCAAGGGACCTCTGATGTTAGCTTGGCATAGTAACCTGGATGTTACCATGAGTAAAACTGCATGCAGGTGTGCTGATTGCGTGTAAATTCATGGATCAAATGAAAGTAGATGCATCAATAATAAAGTGCTATGTAGTTTTTTAAAAAATAAATCCACTAATCTGTTTTGTCTGAGAGTAACAATCACATTTTTAGCTTGTAGCAGTCAGCACTGAAAATTGAATAGTTCAGATGTTCTTCCTTATCAGCCAGGAACTTGGATGCTTCTAAGAATTTTTTTTTCTCTCTTTGTAATGTCTGACTTGATGCAATTGGAAAGCAAAGTATTTTGCTGGCAAACACTGCATGACACAGTATAAAGAGGCAGGAAAGTGGTTTTTCCTTTGAGGATAGTAGCCTAAAATCCAACACCCAATGATAACTTCTTACATGTGTTGTGCTGACTCTTTCTTCTCCTGTTTTAGGGTGTTGTTGGAGGAGTCATGATCGTAACTCCAAACAATATCATGTTTGACCCACATAAATCTGATCCTCTGGTAATTGAGAATGGCTGTGAAGAATATGGGCTCATCTGCCCCATGGAGGAGGTTGTCTCTATAGCTCTCTACAATGACATCTCTCACATGAAGATTAAAGATGCATTGCCATCGTAAGGAGTGTTCTTCCCTGAACTTACGTTTGCAGATTTTCAGTAAGGGTCATGGAAAAGGGGTGGGGAGTGGGGGAATGGAGGGGAAGAGTTTTAGTGCAACAGAGTAAAGTGCCAGCAAAGGAATGATTCACTTGTGTTGTTCTTCAGAACAACTTTCTCTTTAGAACACTGAAGTGGCATTAAACGCCAGTGGGTCATGAATGTGGGAGCCCAAGTCCAGAGGAGTAGAAACAGTAATTAATAAAAGTATTTGTAATATGCCATGGTAGGGCTCTTGCACTGACCTGTCTGTAGGGCTCTTTTAGTGAATGTGAGGAAGTTTTAGATTTTGACCATTATTGTGTTACCAGGACTGTTCTCAGAGGAGTATTTTGACACTTTTAAAGGTAACACCACCATAGCTGCCATCTTCAGGACTTACAGAAACACCAGACTGTGGAATACTTCTATCTCAGAACCAGAAATGCATTGATGGTTATAATCTGTAATACATTATAAACTTTCTGGGGTGGGCTGCTTTCATTTATGCACAGATCAGACACTGCTTATCTATTTGTTCTAAGCAGGATTTTGTTCTTACAGGCAATACCTGTTTGAACAGTGAAATTCATTGAATTTCGCATTTCAAGAAAAACTCCAGATACTTGCTACACTCATTTCTGGAGTGTTTAATAACTTCTTATTAATTTTTGAGTGATGAGGATCTTGTTTCCTAATTCTCATCAGACCTTTAGCAGTAACAAAGAGCTCAAATTTTATGCTGATACGTTTATTCAGAATTTTTCATTTTGAAATGTTTTATGATTGTTTTGCTTTAAAAAGAAATATTTGGGGAAGCCTGCATTCAAACAGTATGTTTGAATAATGGAGACAAATAGAAGAAGAAAGCTACTAACTGTGTTGCCTGTTGCTGTTCTGCAGTAATCGTGTTCAAACAGGATACAGCTTATCTCTGATTTTTTTTTCTCAAAAATACATTTGTACTGACTAGGGAAGCATGGATGGTTGTAGATGTTGACTCATTGTCAGATGTGGGAAATTACAATATTAATATGATTTGAATTAAATTCCAGCAGCTAAATACATGTCCTGTGTTTTTTTGTTATGGAATTTCTGATGACTTGCACATTCTTACTACATGTGTTACATTTCTTTGCCCACGTAGCATATTCTGCCAAGTGGTTTACTTATCTTATTTTGATGTTATACTTTCAGCATTTTCCTCCATTGTCTTCAAAGTCACTTACTGCCAGTGCTGTATGTTTATTTTGGAGAAAATTATTTTTTATGAGTTTCATGGTTTACGTTAAGTTGATGTTTAGTTTTTATTTTCATTTTTTTTCCATTTCCATTTTGCTTTTAACATCGTCTGTACATCCATCATTTCCCCTGACAGTGACATACCAAAGGATCTTTGTCCTCTGTACAGGCCAGGAGAATGGGAAGACCTGTCCTCTGAGAAAGATATCAATCCTTTCAGCAAATTCAAATCCCTTAGCAAGGAAAAGAGGCAGCAGAATGGGGATGCATCTGTTGCTCTGGGTGCCAAACAGATAAAGCATTCAGATAAGGAAAAGTCTGCTGATTTTGAAGTTCTTCAGTCATCAGAGAGTATGGGCTCAATCAAATCAAAGTCTCTGGAGTTTCCCAACAACATCACTGCCACTGAACATTTGGAAAAGTTTGATGCAGATGCAAGTACCAAGGACCCTTCCAGGGAAAAAAATGCTTCAGATACCAAAACCAAAGAAAAATCCTTTCTAGGAGAAGGAGAGGATGACTTCACTGAGCTGGAAAAGACATCATCTCATATGGATAGAGGGTTGGACAGGAAAATCTCAGTAATGGAAGGCTTGCTGGCTGACCCCAGGGACTTGGGGAGAACTAAGCAGCAGGTAACCAAACCTACTACAGAAGTCCAGGAGCACTTGACAGTTGATTCCTTGGAAAAAAAGGACAGTGTTGAACCTAAAGCTGACTTAGACTTAGAGCTGTGTGAAAAGCAAGATGTTATTCCAGAAGTAAACAAATGTGTCAGTACTCCAACAGGTAAGGTGGAGACTGAATTGGACACTAAGAAAGAGCTAGAGAAAGATAAACTTATTGAATTTTACCTCAATAAAGATGGAAATGGGTCTCAGTCATCTGAAGATTTACACAAGGCTGAAATCCAGAAAGGGGAAAACAATAAAGCAATTGGCATAGACCTTACACTTAGCTGTTCAAAGTCCCAAGCTAATGAAGTCCATACAGTTAAAAGTATGGAGCTTGACTCCTGCTGTGTTGAAAGGAAAGCACCTTCATTAGAAATCAGCTCAGCAGCAGCAGAGGAAAAGGATCTGAAAGAGTCTGTGGACTCTTCATTAGTACCAGCTGTAGACAAGACCTGTCAAGAAACACAGTTAGACAATCAATCAGAAATCAGACTGTGGCTGCTGCAGAAAATTCAAGTGCCAATTGAAGGTAGGTCTCTGGTTATCCTTGTTTCCTCTGAGACTTGGACAGCGTTATGATGGTAACCTTTGAATTGACAGCCTTCTCTAAATTTCTTCTTTCTGTAATACCTGGTCTCTTTTTTACTCCTTGTGTATTTTGATTTTATATTACCTGCTATCTTCAAATTCTCTAAACTTCTAGTTTGATAAATAGCTTGTGTGCTCTTTTCACATTCAGTGATTGCTGCTTATGTAATCTTTACCTCTGCTTGCTGGCTTCAAGAAGGATAGTGAAATGTCATCCAGTTTCAGTATTGGCAGGGACACTTCATGGCCTAGGAAATGTCACTTGGTATTGGTAACCACTGTTGCCTCATTGAAGTCTGTCAGTTTTTTTTCTAATAGTATTCAAGGTGGTAGAGCATTGCTGTGAAAGGGGGCACCAAAATATTCTTGACCATATTTGCATGTGTCTGCTGTCTCTCATGCTATGGAAACCCTTAAAGAAGTGATAGGAATACATGTATAGTCCTACTGAGTGATCAGTTTTCTCCTGATTGGTCATTGCATTATCAGAAATAATTCAGGCTGTTCCAGGAAAGCAGATACCAGAATGCAATCTCTGTTCAGAGCATGTGCACACATACTGCCATTTTTATGGCAGCCCAGTGCCTCTAAGCAGTAGTCTGTCCTGGAGCATTGATGTGCCTCTCTGGGTATTTTAATGAACCAGTGGACATACCCTTGAGTCAAATCAGGTTGTGGGGGATGAGAAACTGGAAGTCTCTATTTTAAGAACAGTTGTTCTTAAAATGATTTTTTTTTTTTTTCCCATAAGGGTTGGTATTTGGCTGTACATGTACTGCTAAAAGAAAGAAGGCAACTTCAGTGTGACTGAAGCTATAGTTTAATAAGCAAATTTTTTTTGTCACACTAGCAATTTAGGGAGCCTAAACTGCTTTTAGACTTGGCCTTGTCTTGTGCAGATAAAAGCTGCTTGTATGGCTGTGTGACCGACAAGAGTTGGGAAACTAAGCTTTTAGTGTGTGTACGTGTATGTATGCATGCAGGATTGCCCTTCAGCCTGAGTGGGTTTTCTGGACCCTAACATGTCCCCTTTATTTGCCTTCTTTGTGTTGCAGGCAGCACCCAGCCACGTCATCTTACCTATTTATTTACAGAGCTGTTCTGTACACAGCTGTATGGCTGAGGGGGATACAGGCTGTGACAAAATGGGAATAAATGGCCTCAGTTTAGGATGAACATGGTTTTACTAAACCAGTTGTGCTGTTGAAGTCAGGTGTAATTCTGTGGAAGGATGCCTCTGAGTATTCCTTCACACAAGATTGTTAATCTTTGTCACAGCGTTTTATCAGCTGCAGTATTTTTACTTTCCTGTAAGCAGACTATTTCTCTTGTGTCTTGTTCAGATATGCTTCCTTCAAAAGAAGAGAAGAGCAAGACTCCTCCAATGTTTCTGTGCATTAAAGTAGGCAAGCCCATGAGAAAGTCCTTTGTGTCTCAGAGCACGACCATGTCTCAACAGTACAGTAAAAAGATAAAGCAACCAGAGTACTGGTTCGCTGTTCCTCGGGAAAGGTAAGCTGCACTCCTGTTAGCACAAAAATATCTGTGTGTTACTTTTTAAGTGTGAAGTTCTTTCTAGAGCTAAATCTTACATTACCTACATAGTCCAAGTTGTGCAGTGCAGCAGGGATGCTGAGGGGTGCCCTCATTTCATTGCATGCCATCAACTTAAAACAGTGTTTATTGTTGGTCTAATATGGCTCTCAGTGGGAAGGAAAAAGGGCTCAGATACCACTTGAAGATGGAAAAAGGGATATATGTGCAGCTAACATGTGATAAAAGAACTGGGAGATGATCAGGGTTTCAGCTGTAGTCTAGGAAGTGCGGGAAAGGAGAGCTGGAGGGGCATGGAATCTTCTGAGGTGTCAGAGCTAAAAAAAATAGGTGTTTCACATGAGCAAAGGGCATCATGTGGGAAAAGGGAGACACTCCTAACTAAACAGGTGTGAGGATTTCTCTGATTTATCTTTTGTCTTACTAAAAATAGTCCTTTTGCAGTAAAATTGAGAACACAAATGTTTTCCTGTAGATGTGTAATAATGCATAAATAGTACTCTAGAAAAAAGCAAACCAACAAACTAGAGAAGTGGAAGTCTTTGATTTTCCTCGTAAATTACCCAAGAATTTTCACTGGCTGTGAAGAATCAAATATGTGATCCTTTTTTTTCGCAGAAGGCAACTAGATCAATTCTCTGGTCTGTTGATGAACCAAAATTGGTGATTCTTGTAAATTAGATGCCAGGAAGGAGGAATCTGAACTTGTGATCCATCTCAGAGATGCTCTTTCAGATGCAGTAAATTTTTTCAAAATAATTTTTATTTAATAATTTTAATTTAAAATGTGTAAATGTGTGTTGATTTAAGTGTTTCTATTTTTTTGTGGTTTGAAAAGGAGTGTTTTGATCATCTGTAGTAGTGTGGAAGTTGCTGTCTTGGAACAATTCCTGGAGGAGAGGGAGAGGTTTAATCCAGCTCAAATGTGGTCCTTGGGAGAATAGCTAGATAGCTTTTGGTTTGCTTGCTATCTGTGGATCCCAGTCCTTGGCTCCTCAGGGATTGCAAAAGGATGGGTTCAGAAAATTCTGGGTTGAAGTTTGAGTAAATACTTCAAGGAGTGGGAGTGATGAGTTGGAGTGATGCTGTAATACAACACAAAGTCAGGTAGTGCTTTGGGGATAGTGCATAATGAATAATGCTGCTGAGCTGCCTGAGATAATCTCTAATCATTGCTGTGTGTAACAGGTAAATCTATCAAGCTTCTAACCACAGACTTGGAAAACAGCTTTCCTGGTTGTCCTTTTATGAGCAGAAACTTTCTGAATGGTGCGCAGACCTGATATAAAGTGAAGTGTTGACAACTGGTTTCTACTTGAGTTTTTACAATGAGAAAAAAGTAACTTCTGCAATGAGCTGCTGTAGCAGCACCTGGCCATGCTGGCTGACATACCAGATCTTTGATGTCAGGGCTGCTGTTTGGATCTTGATCAAAAGTAATGGTGAATGACTGGTTGTAAGTTTCAGTCTTTTTAGTGCTATTCATGCCTGTTTTAACACCCCAGAATTGCATGACTGATAAAGTAGAACTTGGAGCAGAAATTAAATGTGAGACACATTTCTTTGTATTAATGCCAGGCATGTCTTGGCCTCTTGAACAAGAAGGTGTTTTCTCCAAGCTCTTGGATGCTTTCCCAAAGCAAAACACAACACTTACTACCTTCTGAGGATATTCTTGAATCAGTATTGTGTGGAATATAAACATAAGTGTTGCATCTTGAGAGTGACGTGAAAAGTAGGTTGTTTGGGATAGCTTTGCCATGTATTTTAGACAAAATATGAGATAATTCACTCAGTCTAATACCACTTGGAATGCAATTTATATTCATGTGTGAAAATATCAATAATAACACACTCATCTTGTTGGCCTCAAAGCAGCATAAATAAAACACTTTCTCCAGTCCAGTCACAGTAGCTTGTGCAGCATCTTAATTTTTTGTCATAATAAAAAACAACAACAACAACAACAAAAACCCAAAATAAAAATCAAAAAAAGTGTCCAAATTTGGAGTGAGATTGTGAAAAAATTGGTCTGCATGTCTATATTTAGTGTAAGTTAAATCTTCCTCTGATTTGCTTTTAGTTACATTTTTTCCATGATCATAGTGTTTGTTGTTAAAATAGCTTCTGTCATCAGTTATGAAAATGGCTCCAATTTCAGCCTGGTCCCATAACTCACAGCTCCTAGCAAAGCTGCTCTTCCATATGTAGGCTCCAGCTACTTTCTGGGCCCAGTAGTATTTTGACCTTTTTTTTTTTTTTTTGGAAGCCTCTGGAAACTTTGTTAACACAGAAAGAATACTTTTAGGCTGATAGTCTTTATAAAGGCACTAAATCTTCTGTCTCACTTGCCTTTTGTGCCTGCTGGAGATGTTCTCTCTCCCTGCGTGGCCTCCCAGGCGCTGCGTGTGTCCCAGCACACGTCACCCCACGACCAGCACAGCGTGGCTGAGTTAATCAGTGACTGCAGCACTGCTTCGTGCTGCCTGCTTGGTCACTGCAGGGCTCACCTCAGCACACAGAAGGGGTGTTGGGCATCTTGAGTTGCCTTATATACAGATTACTCAGGCTAGGGCAGTTTCTTGCCAGGTTCAGCTGAGCAGAGGGGCACCTGTGCTTTTGGACACAAATAGAGATTGATTGTTTTGCTGGGAAGTTTTGCAATGGGTATAGCTTACAGTATTAGAGGGTAAGTCTGTGCTCTTACTATGTGGATTTATGTTTAAGTGGTATGTAGGTTTCCCACCTTAGTGAATTTTGAGTAGCAGTAGCTCAGTAATTAAGTCACGCATTTCCTGAAGACCTTTTACAAGAAAATGCCTTGCACGGAGACACAGATAGTAATGCAGAATTTCTTTGCTTGTAAGTAATAGCATTGACTAGGTCCTTAGTCAAGAAGTAAATCTCTTTAATTTTCCACAGTGTAAATTCTGCAAACATGTTCGGTTTATGAGTGTATAATTTGCGCTGAAGTTGATGTAAAAGACACTGCACTGTGCTGCTGAGAAGGCATCCGCTTTTTTACTAGATTTAGAATCCTTTTGAATTAGCCTTTTATAAGGAGAATACTCCTGGACTCCTGATAATAAGATATCAAACTGTACAGAGGAAATTTATGAAAACCTGTTTGTATCTATAGCATAATGTCTTATAATGAGGGCTCATAGAAGTCTCTATGAACTCATAAAAGCATATGAGGGCTTACAATACCTCAGCCGTCAAGATTTGTGAAGAATCATAATTTAGTCAAGCACATTTATAAGAAAGTCATAGGATCCTTCTGGATTAATGTCTTTCTCTGGGCCAGAAGCAGTGGTTGGACTTAGAGCCTTTTGAATATTTTCTTTCTGGAGTTATTGACTTCTATAGTTGTCTCTTTCCAAGTACTTTGCTTTTTATTGTCTCGCTTTTAGTGCATGCTACACTCATAAGCATGTGATCACCAAAACAGCTACTGAGTTCTAAGATAAATTTTTTCACAGCTGTCTAGTTGACTGTAGCAGTTCCTCAATGGTTTTTCAATTTAAAAATTGGATCACATGTTTTCAATTTGGTAGCTTGGAAATACTACTGTATCATAATGTTAGAAATTTATTAGCAGAGCATCCATTTTCAGAATGACATCACCTCTGTAATCACCTATTTCTATTTTATGTTGTTGCTTCTTAAATCTGGACTGTCTGGATCTATCAACTGTCCATGGCAGAGGAAAACTTAGTTATTATGTACTGCTTAAATAAACTGAGCATATACAAGTCCATGTGGTCTGACAGGAAATGTTCTGAGTATATTGAGGAAGTTGGCTGATGTTATTGCAAAACTGCTTTCTATCATCTTTTGAAAGGTTGTGTTCAGGGGGAGTGTTCCTTAATAATTGGAAAGAAAAATGCTGCAACCATTGTCAGAAAAATCAAGGAAGTATCTGTGGGAGCACAGGGCAGTCAGCTTCACCTCAGTCCCTAGGAAGCAAGTCCTTATAGACGCCATTTCCAAGCACACAGAGGGGAAGACGTGATGAGGATCAACTGTCATATATTTGCCAAGGGCAAATTGCTTTTCTACTGACCAAATAACTTTTCTGTTTGAGACTGCTAGCTCCTTGAGCAAAGAGAGAGCAAGGGATTGATACCATCACATTACTAAGGCTTTCAACACAATCTTCATAGTATCCCTGTGGCCAAATTGGAAAGATATGACCTGGACAGACAGGTTGCAGGTGTTTGTAAAATTGAATGGACCTCAATTGATCAGGCTCAAAGGGTTGGTAGTTGGTCTGAGTGGTGGTGAGGTGCAAACGGTATTCTTGGGGACTGATACTGCTTAATGCCTTCATTGATGACATGGACATTGAGACAGAGCATGCCTTTGTCATTTTGGGGAATGACACAAAATTTGGAGAGTGCTCATAATTGGAGGGCAGGGCTACTTCAGAGGGGCCTCAACACAACAGGCTGACAGAAATGTCAGGAAGTTCGGAAAAGGCAAATGCAAAGTTGTGCACCTGGGAAGGAGCAGTTCCTGCAGCAGTAGAGGGGAGCAGGCGACCTGGGGAGTAGCTCTGCCAAAAAGAAGTTGGGGAAGTTGAGAGCAAACTCAACATGTCAGCGATGTGTCCTTGCAGTAACAAAGGACACACCACTTCTTGCTGACTCAAGTAAGGAGATACAGCCAAACAACTTGGGTGGTCATTAATCCCCTCTTTCTTTTAGACACTTGGTTAAAAAATGGAGAGGAGGGGACAAGAAACAGAAAATGTAGGATGGCACCAGACCCTTCTCAGATCACATGCTGCATTCTTCGGGGGGAAATGGTGATGAGATAAAAGAGAAACAAACCCCAGGAGACAGGCTATGCATGGAGAACTTGCAGAATCACTGTTGTAGATTTTCCAACTCAAATGGACAAGAATGTGCAACCTCGTCTAACTTGGAAGTTAGCTCTGTTATAAGCAAGAGCTGGCCAAGATGATTTCCAGAGGTAGCTTAAAACATAACTACATTCTGTGATTCTGATATACAAGTGTGCTATTCTCCTTCATCCACCTGCCTAAACATGCTTTCAAACTGATCTTACCCAGACATCAGAAACCACTACATTTGTCTTTTCTTAGGGATTTGTAAGAATTAAGTAGTTGCTTTTCCAGAGTAGGACTACTGTATATAAAATACACAGTGCTCAAGTCAGTTATCTCTTTCAGTTAAAGCTCAAATTAATTAGCAAAGAGCTAATCAGACTGCTTTTTCTGAAACCTCTGTGAGCAATGCTAATTTATTCCTTTTTCATTATTTCCATGATGAAGCAAAGTAAATTCTTTAGTCTTTTTGTAGACTCACTTGAAAAAAATCTGGACTTATACTAGTGACCCTAACAAATTTTAACAGTGCGGAAAGGGTATTTTAAGATTATTTGTGCATACCTATAAATCCAAGTAACTTGAAATATGGGGGGAGGGGGCAAGTGTCTGTATTTCTAAAAGGTGTTTTCTGTTGATCTAAGAGTTGCTGGACGTAACTTTCTGGTGAAAAGCTGGAGGAAGATCCAATATCATAAGCACTTACTATCTTTCTGTCCTCTTTACTGTGGGTCTGATTTTTTTGTTGGCAATTCAGCTTCTTGTAAGCTGGATCCACTGTTGTATTCCTGTTTGAAATTGCACGTGTTCATTTTAACTGAATACATAAATTCCTTCTTCAGAAATTGTTTTGTGGCTTGTTATGGATGTTGTCAAGGAATATCTTTTAAAGACAGTGGCTGAGAGCTGATTACATTTATGGAAGAGCATGAGCTGCTGGTACTATATCCTTAGCCAAGCTGTCAGTAACAGCTTATTTTCATAATGCTAAGAGAATGAAAATTGTTTTGTGGCTAGCCTCTTTAACTTTTAAAGGGCAGCTAAAACTGTAGTGTAGGCTTTACTGGTGATCTCATTTGCTTGTGCTGGAGGTCAAACTAAATGGGTAAAGTGAATGTTTTACAGAGTTTACTTTTGTGTCTATGACCTAATATCAATCACTTTGACTTCTTAATATGAACTGTGTGGAACTGGACAAGCCATATTACTTTACCATGGTGCTTTGGCTTTGCATATAGCAAAGGGAGGAGAAAAATACATTGTGAGGAGTGAAAGCAGAGAAACCTTGAAGAGGTTCAAGCTGCCAGGTGGAGGGAGCTGTTGCCTTGTGTGGTATGAGAGGGTGGAGGTACATGGTATGTCATGTTTGTGTAGTTGTCCCTGCTTTGGCACTGGGGAAAACCTCTGTGTTACATGACAGTGTTGGGTTCATGGACCACTGAACAATGGTTGTCTCCTCTTCTCTTCACAGGGTGGATCACTTGTACACATTTTTTGTTCAGTGGTCACCAGAAATATATGGAAAAGATGCCAAAGAGCAAGGTTTTGTTGTGGTAGAAAAGGAGGAGCTTGACATGATTGACAACTTTTTTAGTGAGCCCACTACTAAAAGCTGGGAGGTGAGTGCTTTCTGCCTTTACATGAAGCATCTGGGTATCAAGTGTGCATTCTCTGCTAAGAATCTCAGCAGTTGTTCTTTTGAGGATTTTATGGTGTTTTTTTATAACAGTTGCTGCTTCATATAGAGGATTCCTTAAGGCTTGTATATGTTTCACAAATGTATTCATCTTCCTTCAGTCTTCATTTCTTCTCTCCCTTGAAGGAGCATGTAAACAACTGGGAGCTCTCTGGTGTGCAACCAGCAGAAGTTGTGTAAATATTTTGACCATTTGATATTAGTCTTTTGCAAAGTTATACAGGCATATGTGGTCAGCATTGCTAAATTCCTCATATATTTCCTACTGTATTTATGTGCTACAAATAAATTCTTCAAAATGTATATATGTGTGTAAACATCAACCCAGACTTTTGTGTGCTGGTTGAAATGGATTGGTGTGTGGGGATATGCCAGACTCTTACTTCTCGGGTGCACACAGCAATACTGTTTGAATATTGGGTGCAAGTAGGATAAGTTTATCATTGGACTTTGGCTTTTTCATGTGTGGTCTTCTGCAATCTGTTTTAACCACTTGGCATGCCTGTGCTTGCTATCTCCTTCTTCTGCATACAAAGCCTAGTTTCTAAGGGAAATAAGCGTACACTCATTTTTAAAAAACATTATTTCTCACTGCTCAAACACTTTCTGTGCTAAGGATATGGGATAAATTAAACAGACAAATAAATTCCAAAGTGGGAAGTATCTTGATGGTGATTTAAAAGTAATCTGATTGTTCATCTTAAACATAAACTTGTTTTCTTCAAATTCTACTATCCTCTCTTTTTTTGTTTGTTTATTTGAGCATTTTGATCTTCACAGTATCTTCTGTTGAAAAATGACAGGAAGTGGGACCTGTAATTTTAAGTGTAGCAACCTCTATTCCCAAGGAGCTAATATTTTTACAGTTCTGTAGCTTCTCAATGTTAGTGCTTTGTGAGCTGAAAGATAAAAGAAAACAAAACACCTTCCTTGTTTTGTTTAGAGCTGAGTGCAGTCATACATTGCTCTAGATTTTACTGTTCAGTTATTTGCATGCCATTTTCATAAAACCACAATGAAGAAGAGTCAGTGATCTAAAGACAGATGTAGGAGAGATCTGGCCACACTGAGAACTCGTCTCTCATTGTTTTATTTAGATATTTATTGAAAGGAAGAAAAGCTGGAAACTGCTTTTAAAGGTGTGTCTCTTTTTGTAATACGTTCTAGCTTCATCAATTTCAAGTAGGCTTGCCAGGAAATCTCTATTGAATAAAGTCCAAATTTGGGCATGACTGTGAAAGTTTCACTCTCCCTTGCGGGGAAACAGAAACTCTTAATTGTAGAGCAGTATATAAGCAATTTTATCACGGCGTGCCATGGCCAGTAGCTGTCTATCACTCTTGGGGCTGAGAACTCTTGCCACTAGAGCAGGGGTAGAGTAGTGGGTATTGAAAATAAACTGCTAGATGATGAAAAAGAGACAAATGCCTTTGAATATTCAAATTATTTACTGTGCCAGACCAGACCAGGAGGAACCTTTTGTGGAGGTATGTTGAATTGTTTCCCATTTGAACAGTGTGGATCTGATGATGGAACTTCTGTCCTAGTTATAAATGTGCTCTGTACTGAGGTGAGGGGAATTTCCACCTTAGGTGGCTTCCTTTCTCATCCCTATAAAATCTTTGAAAGACTTTGTAGATCTGGTTTCTGTAGTGATCAGTTCTTTTCATCCATTTCTGCTTTTGTGTGGTCTGTAAATCCCTGATCTTGCAGATGCCTCTTTCTGCAGTTGTTTACTGAACTTCATTCACATATCCAGTTCAGAGACTGAATAAATGTGTATGCAGAGAAGAGGTGGGGCTTCTCTGTCTCTGGGCCAATTTACAATTTACAACAGTGTTAATAGGTTTTCTCTGGTTGCCAAGGTGAGTTTGGTTGTATTTTGCTACAGATACTTCTTGATTGATATGCTGTTGTCTGGTACTTCGCTCCACTCTTGGAGGGGAGACTATTCCTAAAAGAAGGTCCACAAAAGTGGGATTGTGTAGTTTTGATTTAATGTGTTAATTTAAAAATACACAGTAATGTTCTGGGAGATGAGGTAGGAAGGCAAACCAGTCAGAAGGTGAAAAAAGAACAATGATACAAGTAGAAAGATTGGGGTTTTTTGAACAGTTTGTTGTGAGCGTTTTTTTAATTTTTAATTACCCTAATTTTGCAGTACAAACCTTTCCTGAAATTGACTATATGAAAAATTTTACAGCACAGGATTATCTGCAGTCTCAGAAGGAGAGGCTGGAGGGTCAGGATGAAGCTGTAGATCTCTTGCAGTATCATGGGCAAGAATACGTGTAACTGCTCAGGTGTGCAGGGACACATAGCAGTGTTTGTTCTGCAGGCTGGATTTTGCCTTGTGATCTCCCTTCCTCTCTTTTCCTGACCCTGCAGTGGAGTGCCAGTGCCCACGTGCCCTGCTCAGTTCCAGGCATCTGCAGGATGCAATGGACTGGACATGAGTGCATGCAGCAGATGCATGGTTCTCATCCCACTGGGGATGCCTGGTGTGATGGAGGGTATTGGGGTTGTGAGAATTCATCACCAGCCCTGCTCCTCATGCAAAACTTCTGTGCATTGTTGTGTGGTTAAATGTACACCTGGAGTCAGTCTAGCACATTTGCCTTCTTGCCTGAGGGGTAGGTATGTGCAGGACCTCCAGGCTGTTGACAACTTCTGCAAGTTCCAGCAGTGATTGTGAAGGCGTGGAGGAATTATGCAAAACTTGATCGTGTGTAACATGAAAGCCATTTGGAAGCCTTATTGGCAGCGAGGTGCATAGCAGAGCACAGTGGACTCTGCAGCTGCATCCTGAAATTCCTGCTCCTAGATAAGACACATTGAATGTGATACATTCATGGAAGGAAAAGACAGTTTAAGGTTTCCTGTTTGTTCTGTAGCTAGGCCTTACTGCTTCCCCTTCTCTTTCTCATTAGCTCCATTTCAGAGCTTTTGCTTGCAATGTGCCATGGTGGCACTGAGCTCTAGCTAAAGATTTTCCCCTTTTGCTTAAGGGTACCTGTGCTTGATAAAATTATCCCATATGGTGTTTTTTCTCCAAACAGTGTAACAGCTGAGGAGTAAGTTTTAAGTGAATTGGCTTCAACAGAGGATTGATGGTGTAAGAGCTGTGCTTTAGGTTGGACACTTGTTCTCTTGCCACAGATCATTACTGTAGAAGAAGCTAAACGACGAAAGAGCGTTTGCAGTTACTATGAAGAAGAAGAAGAAGAAGATGATACTTTGCCTATCCTAAAGCATCACAGCGCTCTTCTGGAGAACATGCACATAGAGCAGGTATGGCTGAAAGCCCACAGGTTTCCTTCTTAAGTGTGGTACTGTCTCTGTTGAGTGTGAGAAAGAGAACAGGCTGGGGTACTGCCTGTGTTGCTTGTGTAACCATTTCCCTCATTCCCTGCTCCCTGCCCAGCTTGCCCGGCGCTTGCCCGCGCGGGTGCAGGGCTACCCATGGCGCCTGGCATACAGCACGCTGGAGCACGGGACCAGCCTGAAGACTCTGTACCGCAGATCGGCCACTCTCGACAGCCCAGTTCTCCTTGTCATCAAGGATATGGACAACCAGGTAAGGAGCTCTGGTTCCACAGGGGTGGAGCAGAAAGGGCAGCATTTTGTTAAAGAATCATTATTAAATGCTAGTCATACTATGAAGTCATGTCATACTAAAATAAAACATTGGTGTATTCTTTTATATTTTCTACTGCGTAGAGTTACCAGAGGAAAGTACTATGGCACTAATAAAAGCTTTAGAATTGCAGTGAGTGTAGTAGTGCCTTTCTTAAGTATCTCAGTTAAGGAGCTGTCACAAGCAATACCTCTCTGGAGGTCTCATTCTTCAGTAGCTGCTAGAGTCAGCAATGCTGCTGCCATTGTTGCCATCTGGCTTTTAACTTGCAGGATACAGAAGATGTGGAGGAATACTTGCACATCTGATACACTTCACTAGTTGGTTCTTCTAACATGAAAATCAAATTAGTTGTTCGTAGAAACTATTTTGATATGTCTGGTGGGGGGGTTCTCTTGAATTCTGCACTTTCCACAAAAGCAGTGTAAACATTTTATTCTAACAGATATTTGGAGCGTATGCTACTCATCCCTTCAGGTTTAGTGACCATTACTATGGCACTGGTGAAACATTCCTCTACACTTTCAGTCCACATTTCAAGGTAAGTGGGTGGCTGTCCACCTTCTGAAATAAGACTTTTTGGTTCCACTTCCAAATCATTTATGAGATTTTTATGAAAATAGCATGTTTGAGTGTAGAAAAAGTGCCAGATGTTGATGAATGCAGTTAATCATTCATTGCTTCAATGCTATTGCATTCAGCAAAAGTGTCACTTTAATTAATTACAGACACTTCAAGCAAAAGTGTCTGTAATTATCTGAAGAGAGGACAGTCTTTAAGGGTGAGGAGAGGGTTTTAAGTGAGTTGAAGGGGAGGACCTCAGGAGTGGAAGGACTTCAGGTGTGGACTTTCAAAGACTCAGCTGGAAAGGCAATGATATCAAGAACAGGATATAATCTCATGCATTCTTACGATCACAGTGACCCCAAACAGAGATAAGAGTGCTTCTCAAATGCCCCTTGAAGCTCGTAGCTTATGCATTTTTTCGGCATTGAACACATTGTTCCTTTTTAAGAGGGTACTGCTTGATTTAGAGAGGGAAGCAGCATTTCAAATAAGGAGTAGGGTGCTTTGTTCATAGTTTTAAATATGTACTGATGTTTTACTTTCTACCTTACCTTTTCCTCTTCCAAGAAAAAGGTAAAAGATGACATACCTCTTAGCTGCCAAGTGTGGGTACCCAGTAGTTTGAGATTACAAGAATCCTCAGTCCAAGTATGTTCATGCTTTTTCCCCTCCTCAGGTATTTAAATGGAGTGGAGAAAACACCTACTTCATCAATGGAGACACTACCTCTCTGGAGCTTGGAGGTGGAGGGTGAGTGAGTGTTCGGTTTTCAAATCATATAGCCACCTTTTATTTTTTTAATTTAAAATGGAAATAGGGACAATGTAGGTGCAAGAAAAACTTAGCAGTAATGTGGCTGAACTTTGGTAAGCTGTTTAGCAGAGATACCTCAGCAATCTAATTTCTGTTACAGACTGAGAGCGATTTTGTTTGCTTAGAGTGACGATGTTAGGAAAGTAGGGTATGTTGCAGAATTGGGGTTGTTTTCAGCCAGGAAAAGAAAACAGATGTTTTGGGTAGATAGATCACTCATTGCTGAAGCGGTTTGTCACTGGAAGATAATCCCTAATGGCAATTTTGCCATCAGTTTCTAGGGTTTATCAAGTGGTCCTTACTATGTTGTTGTTTTTCTGTTGGTGCACAAAGCAAGGATACAGACAGGGCATAATCACATCATGAGTTTCAAAGGTCAGTAGGTACAAAATCAAGTGCTAAGGCTGTACAACCAACTAAAGCTTACTTGGAGGTTGCACCATGGGACAGCTGGGCATGGTTTGCATCGGGAGTGGATAACCAGAAGGTGCTCTGTCCACATCCAAACAGGGAAGGGACACCAAGGTCTGTGCCCTGGTGTAGCCACAGCTGGCAGTGAGAGCAGCCAGGTGGCCCAGGGCTGTGGGCACTCACAGGGTCTTAGGCTCTGCCCCAATCACTGGTGCAAACAAAAGCAAGGGAACGGCTCCATGAGCTTCTTGGGGAGTGCTTTGCCAGTACTGAGCTCGTCACATTTGGCCTCAGAGTCACCTATATTCCTCTGTATTGCTTCTTTCATTGTTTATACAGCTTCCAGTGCTTTCACTGTGCTATGTAACACCAAATCTTTTGTGTATTTCCTTTTAGTGGCCGGTTTGGTTTATGGTTAGATGCAGATTTGTATCACGGGCGAAGCAACTCTTGCAGCACCTTCAATAATGACATCTTAACTAAAAAAGAAGATTTCATAATACAAGATGTAGAAGTATGGACATTTGAGTGAAACACTGACTGCCTTAAGGACTGGATCCATTAGGCACTTAAAAGGTATCCAGAAGGCGCAGGCTGCCTCACAATGTTACATGCTTTTTCCTCAAGTTTGTACCAGAGCATGACTACGCAAAAAAATCCAACCGAACAGCCCAAGAATAAAAGAATTGATTTTGAGAGGCAGTAAGAGACAGAACAGTAAGAGTTCACTCTGAAGTGCTTTTTACTTCCTCTTCAGTACTCTTCCATTGAAGATACAATGCTTATGAAAATGTTCATGATGTATAAGTTGAAGACTTTTTATGTAAATGTGAAAAAGATCCTGTGGAAGAACTATAACTGTCTAGTACATTCCATGTGTATTTATGTTCAACATGCAGATACTGACCAAAAATAAAATATTACTTTACCAAAATCTACAGCATACTGTTTGCCATGGAAAAGAATCAGAAATAGGTGTACACAGCACTTAAGGGAACATGTTTTTAAAATTATTTTATTTATTGTTACTGTATAGTAGATTTTTTTTGTAAATGTATTAGCTGTGAGTTTTTTTGTTTAATGTTTCAAATCTCATTTTGATAATTACTATTGAGGTGGGTTTCTTATGCATTGGCATTTATTCTGAATGAATTTATTTGATTTCTGAAGTTAATTTTTATACTTTTCTTTTGTAAATGAGATTTGGTTTTCATTATACCCTAATTAGAGGGTTTGTTTTCCTGGGAGAAACACTTGAGTGCATAATTCTGTTTCATTTTCTTTTCCTGAAATAAGGGAGAAGGTGGATAGTGCTTCTTCTTAACTTTGCTGTCACATTCCTGTTAATAGATAACTATTTTGGCAGTGTATGGAGACACTGGGCAACTTGCCCCCTGGTGTAGACTTTATCAGTTCTGTTGCAGTCCACAGAATTGGGATAGCATGCTCTGAGCACCTGCCTGAGTATTATTTGACTGATTATGAAGGAGATTTCTAAGAGAATTGTTGTTCTGTATCACCACCAAATGGTTCAAAATAAGCCACTCACTGTGCTTTGATGAGCACTTCTCTATAAATTGAAGAATTTGTTGAGGAGAAAATACAATTGAGATTTAGAGAAGAAAGTTCCTAACAGGCCAGGTTACGTTAGTGTAAAACTTGTTTTCCTAATAATTACACATATAATTTCCTTTAAAAGAATACTTCAAGCAGCAGTTAACTAAATATTCTTGTTTGTTTTTAATGAATTTATCAAATACTTCCCCCTCCCCCCTGCCAAAACTGAAAAGACTATATTACAAAATTTGTAAAATTTATTTTACGACTAAAATATATTACAAAATTATAGAACATTTGGTAAATGGGGAGAGTGTGAGAGAGGACTGGTAATCTTCATTGTTTGCTAAGGAATTCTGCATTGCCATTAAGCTGTGGTTTTGTTTACACAATCCAGGCCTAACTAATATTAGGATGCTGTCCTGCCTTTAGACTTGAATATTTCATTGTCCTGAGAAAGGCAGGTTTTAGAGGCAGTAGTGTGCATTAAAACAGTACAATCTAATGTTGGAATATTATTAACTGAGTAATACTGCTCTTTTTGCATAGATTAAATAATAATTTTAAAAAGCCAATTGCTTTTCCTTCAAAAGCATTTCTCAATCTTTATCTTGCACAGAAGTTTCACAGTCTTAAAAAACAATGCTATACACAGTAAGCCTGTAACACGCTGCACATGAGCTTTTCATGCTTCCTTTCTTTGTGGTCTACTACAGCCATAAATAAAGTTCTTATTGGTAATGCTTTAAAATATTTTGGAAGTTGTTAACAGCATAATGCTTTGAAGATACCCAGAATATCTACCACTCTTTGCTATTTTAAATGGTGGCAGAAGACCACTTAATAGTTTAAAAAAACCCAACCAAACAAACACCCAACAAAAAAATCCCCACAACAAACAAAATGAAACAAAGTTCAACATTTTGCATACATTTCACTCTTGCTACCTACAACTTAATCCATTATATTATCCTTGTCAAAGCATATTTAAATGCTGTGGTCTATATTCAAAA
This sequence comes from Lonchura striata, assembly GCF_050655825.1. Classification (NCBI taxonomy): domain Eukaryota; kingdom Metazoa; phylum Chordata; class Aves; order Passeriformes; family Estrildidae; genus Lonchura; species Lonchura striata. The sequence continues at coordinate 52,094,840 of NC_140705.1, forward strand.
CAGTGTTGTTCAATCAAAATTCTGTGACCCTTTAAACTATGAATATTGAATATATGTAATGCAGTGCTATCACAATATTTTCAATAAAGGAATTTATGCATTCAGAAACTTGTTACAGGTACTTTCTCTTTTATTCACAAACTTTAGAACATTTTAAAGATGAAAGGATGCAGCTTAAGTTACAGGTTATGCTGACAAATACCTGTGCTACCGCATAAAAAGAGAATTTCAGCAATTCTGTATTTTACAAACACAGATAAGGAGGTTGGAGATTTTGGTGAGGTTGGATTTGGGGTTTGGGTGTTTTGTATAAGTGTAGTATGTTGTGTCCGTAAAGAGACCTGTGTTTGGAATTCACTCTGAGACAGACTGTGACAAAGGGCTAAGAAATGCTAGTAAAGAGTTAGCAGTTTACCTGGTAGTTCTTGCTGCTACTCTCAGCTGCAGTGAATGACATGTATCCCCTTATCTTTTTGACCAACCTCTTCCCATAAATCAAAAGTCCATGCACACTTTTTGTATTTCCAGAGTATTCACAGATATTTTTATGTCCAGCCAAGCAAAGCAAAGATGTCTTAAAAGTACATAGTTCTTGGGTTTTATTGGTTTTCACTGTATACAGCAGTGGCATTAAAAGAAAACAAACTACAATTATGTGTGAAGCTGAACAAGTGTGCTATCCATGAGCCTTGCTCTGAGTGAAATGGCAGTAACAACTTTCCTAAAATAACTGGAAAATTATGGTCACTAGTAATTTTTCTCTCGGAGAAAACAAGATCTTGTTCTTGCAACATGAAATATGTGTTTCTTCAGTGGTACTTGGATACAGATTTTTGATACAGGACCGTGTTCAAACACAGATTCACAAATTAGGCTTGTCAGTGGCCAGGTAATTGCAGATGTTTTATTTGGTCCTGGTTTAAGTGCAGGTTTTGTGTTGGATGTTTTGCACAAAGGCTTGCTTTAGAGCAAAGGAAAATCTAGTTACATTTAGAACAGTCATCATTTGTAAACTAAAGATTTGATTTGCTTGTTTGTAACAGGGAAAAGGAGCAGGTTAGGTCATTGCAAAGGAACTGCCTAGCACTGCAGGTTGGCACATCTGGCAAGTTGAGCTGTCTCATGTAGAATAGGCAACTGTGTCCTGTTTGTACAGGCACAGCTTGCTGTTAAAAAAACCATTTTTTTAAATTTTTGAAAGTCTTTTATCTCATTACCTTTTAAAACACTGTTGCCTGTCACCTGTGGGACAAGTACTTTGTGCCTTTTGAGCTGCATGAAAAAAATACATTTAAGTTTCAGGATCAGTGATTCTGCAGCTCTAGTCTAATGAAAAGTGCAAATGATTTAAAATAGAAACGATTATTTAGAACTTGAAGGCAAGCTACCCATTATTAGCTTCAGAAGTAGCTGATGGGAGGAGGGTAGTGAGGCACTGGAACAGATTGCCCAGAGAAGTTGTGGACGCCCCATTCCAGGAAGTGTTCAAGGCCAGGCTGGATGGAGCCTTGAGCAACCTGGTCTAGTGGAAGATGTCCCTGCCCATGGCAGGGGGAATTGTTGAAATGAGATGATCTTCAAGGTCCCTTCCAACCCAAACCATTCTGTGATTTTATGAAAAATCTTACTTAGACTTTGAATTTGCGTAGCTGTCATGAGCTGGCAACAATTTCAGGCTTATGCAGTTAGAACGAACATCAGATTTTAGCCCTCACTGCTGGGAGTGTAGAAGAAAAAATGTAGACTCAGTTGGAAAAATCTCTGGAATTCTATTAGCGACCCTAAACAAACTGCAACAGCGCTGACATGGTGTTTTAAGATTATTTGTGCACATATAAAAATCCAAGTAACTTGAACTATAGGGGCAAAATGTCTAAATTTTTCGAAGGTTTTTCTTGGTTTTGAATTGCTGGACATAACTTCCTGGTGAAGAACGATAAAGATCCAGCGTCATAAGCGGTAATTATCCTTCTATCCGCCCTCTTCACTGCGTGTTTGATTTTTTTTTTTTCCCTGCGGCAACTCGAATTTTAATGAACTCTGAATTCATTCACATGGCTTTAGTCCCCCCCATTTTTATTTTTTAATGATTTTTTTGTTTTGTTTGTTTTGGGTTTTTTTGGGAAAACTTCCCGGCGAGCGCCAGTCGCTGCGCGCGGCGGGCGGTGCCAGCGGGGCTGCGGGGCCGGGCGCTCCTCCTCCGGCGGGCGGGGCCGGAGCGGGGCCGGGAGCGGGGCCATGGCCGGGCCCGAGGCCGCGGGTGCCGCCGCCGCCGAGGGGAGCGGAGCCGGGAATGGCGGCCGCGATGGCTACGACGGGAAGTGCGTGTTCTGCAGGATCGCCCGCCGGGAGGAGCCGAGCACGGCGCTGCTGCCCTGCGAGGTGCGTGCGGCGCCGCCTTCCCCGCTCCGTCCCCGCTCCCTCACGGGCTGCCGGGGCCGCGGCGGCTCCCGGGGCCGCGGGCACCGCGGGGAACGCGCTCCCGCGACAGCGCCCTGCCTTCCGTCCGAGCCGGCCCAGCCCGAAGCCTCGGAGCTGGCGCCGAGGAATGCTGACTGCGGAAGGGCAGGGAAGGCAGGAATCCTGACTGCTGACCGCGCCGCGCCTGGGGGCTGCCTCCAAAAAACCCGCAGCTTTTGCTGCTGTCGCGTCAGCTGTGACACGGGGGATATGGACAGTGTTACCTCCTCTGTGCCAGTACCCTCGTCCTAATACACTTTAAAATGTTTGCATCCTTTTTTAGGATGAAGACCTTGTCTGCTTTAGAGATATAAAACCTGGTGCTCCCCACCACTACCTGGTGGTGCCCGTGAAACATATGGGAAACTGCAAAACCCTGAAGACAGAGCACATACCTCTAGGTAAGGCTGCAAGTGCGTGCTTTACCTCAAGGAAAATCATTTTTCACAGCCTAAAATAGGGGGTTGTCAAGTAAATTACAATTTTGGACACGATTTGTAAACAGAAATAGCTGATGTGGGTGAGTAGATAGGCACTTACCCTTTCTGGGAACTTCTATGTGCTGGTCGAGAACGGCAATTCTTTTGTGCAGTTCTAGAAAAACATCGCAGTTTGCGTGGAGTATAGATGCTTCTGCATTTTGTTGGAAGTACAGCTTTATTTTTAAAGCATTTATATGCTGCTTCATTGCATTGTCTTAGATGTGCATATGAAATTCTAAAAGCTTACAGAAGTATTTTACAACATGAATACTTTCAGATAAGTGCTGCATTATTTGTCAGGAATAAAGGGAGTGGCAGATGAAAAAGGAAAATGATGTTTCAATTAACTTTAAAAAATTTTGAAAAATAAAATTCTTAAATGTTGAAGCCATTGTTTATTGTTCCTAGGCTTATTTTGGGTTTTTTTTTTTTCCCTTTAAGAAAAGGGACAAAATTGCCCTGGAATTTATTTCACAAGATATGGCTAGCTAAGTATGTTGAGTAACAGAAGAAACTGCAGCCATGAAGAAATTCCACCTTAGGGAAATTTACAGGTGATGCAAGAAAAGAGTTATAATTACATTTTGCAAATCTTGCATCGCTGTATTTCTCTTGTAAACATAGGGTGGTTTTCTCCAGAGAAAAAAAAACTTCTGTATGTGTTTGGTTCAAAGCAATTCCTCTGACTTCTGCCTTGAATTTTTGTATTGGGGTTACTGCATTGTTTAGTGATAATGAAACTATGTGCTAGTAATAAGAAATACTGATAATTTTATTTTAACTTGAATTTATGTACCATCTCAGAAATGTACTCCAGGCTTCACAGGTTCTGTAGATCAAAGTCCTGTAGCTGCGTAGAGATAGAACACTGGAGTTAGTGTAAAATCATTATTCTGACCAATCAGTACTTGCTGGGTTTTTTTAATAAGGGTGTGGTGATAGTATGGCTTTGGCCAAAGTTCTTATAATAATATCACTCTGGAAAGCATTGCAAGTCTGGAAGTTTGTATCAGTAGAAGTTTTCAAGGAAATCATTGCACACACTCTCTTGATTGTCTTTTCTTTGACTAGGAGTAGTTACAATGTTTAGATTTTGAAAATCCATGTCCGTGATCTCAATGTAGATTAGTCTGTTGAAGTTAATATTCTAAAGAATACCTTTTTAAAATGAAATGTATTTGTGTTTTAACAGTGAAGAGAATGATGGAAGTGGGAAAAGCTGTTCTCCAGAAGAATAATTTTAGTGACTTGAATGATGTAAGGTATGTAATAGAAACCTTCCATCTTCTATTGTGTGCTTTTTACTTTTCTGAATGTTACTTTAGAGATGGTGGCAGAACCTGCAATGTGATTTATGGAAGAAATCAGGTCTACCTTTCACTTATTGCATGAATTCTCAATTAAAATCTGCTGGCATTGAATATAAACTTTTTTTTTTCAGATAAGGTTCTGGCACAAATTGGGTTCCAGCTCTGAGATTCTTTCTCAAGCACATCTTGGAGTAGGGAGGGCACTTCAAACAACTTACCAAAGAGGCTACTCTTTAATTATGTGCTGCAAATATGCTCTAAATCCTAGATGCTAGAAGAGAGGTAAACTTTGGCCTTTTGAAGCAGGACACCACATTGTGTTTCAATCATATCAGAATGCACTGGATTTTGGTGCTGGATCCTTCAGTTTTAAGGCCCTTGATAGCTGAAATAAACTAACATAATTCAAGCACTGTAGAGGAATAGATAGTCAGCTCTTCGTGATGAAAATTGATAGTTGGCTTTCCAGCTGAAAACTAGATAGGATACGTTTAAGATACTTTTTCTTTTAACTCCTTTTAAAAATATGTCTTAAATACACATGTGAAGCAGGAGATTAAGAGCTTTTTGTGGTATAATGAAAGGGCATGTTTTTGTTCTTGCTTCTATGTATTTCAAAAATGCAATGAGTTGTTAGTTCTGTGGATTGTGTTAAATAACCTGCGATGTTCCACTTTTTGTTGAATTAAAATCACCACTATCTTGTACTTCTTTTCATTTTCTGAAGGATGGGTTTTCACTGGCCACCGTTCTGCTCGATTGCCCATTTACATCTCCATGTCCTGGCCCCAGCCAGCCAGCTGGGGTTTTTATCCAGGATCTACTACAGAATCAATTCCTACTGGTTTATCACGGTAAGTGTAAGGCAGGTGAGCTTTGCTGTAGGTTTTCAGTTGTGAGCTGAAAATGCCACTTCTTTCTAACCTTTTAACTGTCTAAAAATTCTCTAAGTATTTTTGTTGATGCTTTAATTCTCAGTTATGTATCTTTTGTATTGACTGAGAAAAAATAAAGGCAAAAACCTTAATGTTTATGCTTATAAACATTAAGGAATGGAGTGCTAATAACAGCAAACATTACAATAGTTTTGGATCTTGCCCAAGGCTCTGGCTCTGTGATGTGTTTCTGTGACACTTTGTAAATATTTGGGTTTTGATATAAAAGGCTATATTCAAATGTGATGGACTGTTTTGCACATAACCTGGTTAATCTCGTGTAGGTGAAAACAAATGTGCCTAATGACTGCATTTATCACTTCATGTGGTTTTTCTCATCTTGTCATCTTTAGACTAGATCTGCTTTACAGAAACATTGTTACTGATTTATGTCAGTAGAGATTAGCAATGAAACTGAACTGACACTGACTAAAGCACTTTCACAATTGCTTTAGAGAGCTAAACCTCACTCTCACTGATTTCATACAGCAAAGCACCTGTCCTTGCAAGGTAGCTGCAGCATCCTGGTACCATTGCACAACCCCAAATCAAAGTTGCTGAAAAAGGTCTGTCTCATCTAAAGAATATAGACAGCTTCTTAAAGAGAAGAAACATGGCTTCTTTACAGTGGGACCTTTCTGAATTTCACTCCTAGCTCAAAACCAGCAGATGTGTCTGCTGTGTTATTGAGCATCTTATAAATATCTGTCCCTCAAATACATATCACTGTGTAGTTTTGCTGCTTATTATCTTGGATTAGTTCAGGCAGATCCGTACTAAGTCTTATCCAGTATGGATGCACTTTGGTATTTTGCCCTGCTGTCAGGTTGGAAAATGTTCTTGGGTTGGTGATGGTTCTGGTTTTTTTAAATTACAGTGTCCTGAAAGTGGTACTTGTTTAAGAATGCAAAACAGGATTCAGATAATATAATTTTCAGTTGCTGCATGCTTTATGTAGCTTTATTTGTAAATAAACTGCAGTAATCACTGAAGTCGTGTTGAGTTGCTCCTACCTAAAGTATCTGATTGCATTTTTACTGTCTGCATTTATAAAATTTAAGCTTTTCACCTTAATGTAGTTCCTTTGGAAATCTTAATAAAGGCTCAAGCACTAGATCAAATTAAAAGATTAATTCAGTAGGACTGGCAAAAAAGCAAAGGCTGACAGTAAACTGATCTGTTTCAGAAGTGCCCCTGTTAGCCTCCATGTGCCCAGTCTGGCTTGCTTGTTGGCAGACTTCCTCCTGCCCTGAGCCTTCCTGAGGGCTCTGTGAGCTGGTGCTGTGACGTGTACAAAGTACAGCTGTCCCAGTTCTGCCCATGATGCATATATAGCCACACAACAAAAGTGTGTGTTGGTGCAGTGCTGTGACCAAAGGATAAGGTAGTAGCTCATGACAGGAGGCACACACTTGAACGCCCTCTGTCCCTCAGCAGCGTTCATGGCTGGTGGTGCAGCTGGGTGGGTGATGAGAGGTCACAACACACAGTTCTGGAGTGGCTCACAGAGAGTCCCAGGTCTCACCACTGGGCTGTTCTGAGCACGGCTGTCTTCTGAGGACTATGAAGTCAGTGCTTTAACAGATCTGCTGTTCATTTGTTCAAACCTCCTCTGACCTCCATAGGTTGTTTCCTCTTCTGATCACCTCATGAGTGTTTGGTGAAAACTGTGAGTCTGCTGTTGAAAGGAATTGTTGTATTCTGCTTCTCCTGTACACTTAATCTGTAAAAGGGAAAATCAATTTCTCTGTTAGTGTCACTATTTTTAACATGGAATTTTCAGTAAAATGAAGGCTCATGGTGTAGTTAATATATTGCTTTCTCTCTTTCATAGGCTGAACAACTGATTGAGAGACTGCAAAATGAAAATGCTGCCAGCTGAAAGCTTGTGTTGTCAGCCAGTTTGGTCTTTGAGCTGTGATTTAAGGTTGCGCAGTTTGATGTTGCCAATAGTATCCCAGGATAAAAAAAAGCTTTAGTTCCTTATGAGAAAATACACACAGAATTTGTAGCTGCTAACCTAATTCTTCCATTTGGATATGTCAGTCTGTATACTTCCCTGGCAATAGCATAATGTATTTTAGTTAAAATTTTAATTTAATTTGTGTAGATGCATACATTATACACACACATACAGGCAGAGAGCTCGTCTATTAAAAGGCAAAGTGTAGCAGCAGAATGTATTGCAACCAAGGAACAAGTTACAAGTAACAGCATATGAATAATACCAAAGTGAGTATTTACTGCAGAATCAAGCTTTCATTTTCAAGATGCATTGTTCTGGATTGCAGGTAACATTTCAAACATTTGTTCCCACCTGCATTTGTATGATGTGTTACTTATGCCTAGTGATGAGTAGGTACATTGCTGAAAGTACAGTACTGACTTTCTGGTACAAAACCACTTCAGTGTTACCTGACTTGCTTGCATCACAGTGACACATTAAACATGAATACAATATGTGCCCAAAATATGATAATGCTGTATAACACAGAATATAGTTTATGTGTAAATAGACCTAAAGATTTTCTTTCCCTCTTATGTGCACAATGTTTGAAATGAGTTACTGTATGTTAACAAAAATGTGAAGAGTGCAAAAGAATGGTTTTAATATACTGCTCTTCTGCATGGCAGTAGATAGAAAAGTCTAGATTTTCTGGTCTTATTCTTACTGCAAGTCCCTTGCAGATTACTAATGCCTTGGCTAAATTTGGATTCTAAATGAAGTCATAAGAGAAGCCAGTCTGAACTGCAGTGTGTGTGGCAGACTTACATAAGAGCAATGTGATTTGACTTTGGGATAGCAGGGACTCAGCCCAAAACTGGAACATGCCAAGTTGCTTAAGGAACCCTGAACATTTGCCTTTGCTGCATGACTCTGATCAGGAATGCTAGCACTTGTTTTTCAGTACCATAATAAGGCAGACTGTTTGGCAAGTTAAAACACCAGAACACATGGAGTGGATTTTCTTTGTTCACAGAGCTTGTCTTGGTGCCGAACTAACCAAGTGCCCTTGCCTAATGCATTCAGATGCAGCTGAGGTGAGAACATCTGTTGCACCTGCAAAGCTTCCCTGAACATAACAGTCTGGTATGTTTTCCATGGATCCAGCACCTGTTGCCTTAGTGATACAATGTGTTGTAATATTCTTACAGTACTTCAGAGAGTCTGCACCCTTCTGAAGAACTGCATTTTCTACCTGTCAGAGTTTACACCTCTCTGTCTGTAAGATCTTCCTAATGTCTTGTTGTATATAATAGTGGGCACTTGCATGTTATTTGCAGCCCTTCAGGGTTTTAATTTGTTACATTTGGTAGGAAAAGTGTGACTTAAAGCCACCGAACTTTGTGCAATAGATGAAGCAGTTTGAGCTGGTTCCTAACTTAGTGAAATACCTGTACATTAAGGACTTTCAAGAGTTAATACTGTGTATGTGTTCTGATCTTTAATTAATTTATGTAAGTGTACTGAACTGTGACATGTAATATTTAAAATATCAACATGACCTGTTGTCAGAAAGGATTAATAAATGCTAATCTTGGGATGATTTTCCATTGCAATGGAATAGTTGACTGTGAAGGTTGACTCTAGATAGCCCTTTGCTCACTCTTCATCCCTTAACCCAGTGGGGTGGGAGAAAAGAAAGAACAAAATGAAAAAACTCATGGGTTGAGGTAAGGATAGTTTAATATGTGAAGGAAAGAGGAAGAAAGCAAAGGTAATCACTCATGACCTCCCAGAGGCCAGCCAGTAGCAGTGGCCCCTCACCCCTTCTGAAGAAAGAAGCCCTTTCTTCAGCTTTGATTCCAGACGTTATATATAATGGAATATCCCTGCTGGCCAGTCTGTCGGGTGTGCAGGTTGTGCTCTCTTCAAGCTTTTTGCCCACTGAGGGCGGGCAGAGCAGGAGAAAGAAAGCCCTGACATTGTCCATGCACTGCTCAGCAATCACCAGAACTGCTGTGTTACCAACACTTCCAGTCACACCCAAAATCTGGGATGCTCTGAAGGAAGTTACCTCCATCCCAGCCAGACTCTGTGTGTTGTCAAATGTATATGAAAGCACAAAGGCCAACTTTTATGTCTCAATTTTGGAGAAGGGCCCCACTAATGACAAGACTGGAAAGGTAAAAATTTGGATATAATGTCACTTCCAGAGTTTTGCTGATGAGAAAGATGGGGATATCCTGTGTTCTCTGACAGCAGCAGACAGGGCTCAGAACAGCTGAAACAGCAAAGCACTGAACAGAGGCACAATAATTACTGAGAGGAATGCTCGGCCTCTCGTTAGTGTTTTTCAGCACAGAACTGTGTTCTGTTTTCCTTCTGCATTGACAAGAATTCTTGGACTCTGAAGATAATTGTTTTAATTAGGTGAATACTTTCTGGAAAACCTAACCTAGTACTTCCAATATGTTACTGAATTACTGGCTAGCTCCTGGAAGAGACAGTGGGCAGATACTATTAACTTTGACACTATCTTCTATAGAAGTTTTTAGTAATTCTAAAAACAGAAATCATCTCTAGAGCTTTCTAAGGAGCAAAGATCAGTAGGGAGCATGAACTCAGCAGTTCTTATTCTCCAAGAGCTGGGAGAAGCCAAGCAAAGTGGTTTAGCCACTGTTGCTGGCTCTGTTCTTTGATCCAGTATTAGCAGCCCTGAGAAAAGCTGCTTTTTTGGCCTCATGTTTAGGAATGACAAAGCTTTATTTGTACCCTTTTGCTCACTTGTTTTACATAAACTCCCAACCTAACACAAACCCAGAGAATAATGCTTTCATGGTGAAAGGATGAAACAGATACACATAAAATGCTGTTAAATATAAAAACAAATTGAGCTTGAACTGGTGATAATGGCTTAGACTACTCCAAAGTCTTTTTAAGTGTGAGTTGTAAATAAAAATAGGAGAATGGGAGCAAACCAGTGAAAATGGTCTTTGAAATCTGAAAAACTTATAAACAAAATGCTGCATAAAAACTCTTGTAATTTCAAACTAATGTGCAATATTTATTGAAATGGTGACAGTGCCTTCAGTGTTTGACAAAACAAACCACAAATAATCCCTATATGATATACAGTCCAAAACAGATGCAGAGTTTACAGACTTCAGGTGGAAGGAGGGCAAACACCACTGAGGTAATCTGTCACAAAGTGAAGTTTAGGAGAGATTTAAACAACTGAAAGATGCTTAGTAGGGCAAGAACACCTTTTAAAAAGGTTGGAGTTTACTTACTACTCCAAATAATCTGTAATACTAAAACCCGTCACATGCTACAATTTTTGCAAAAACAATAAATTCTGTTCCATTTACTCTAATGGGAGCCTGCTGAAAAAAACAAACTGCATGTTGAAAAGTTTAAATTCGTATTTCATCTGTAGGTGTTGATCTAATCACAGATAAAGCATAATTTTGTAAAACTTGCAGCTAAACTGAGTCATGTGCGTTAGACATAATGCATTCATGACTATACAGGCTTCAGGAGTAATTTTTTATTCTAGTGTACCTGTGGGCAAGCTGACCAGTTCTATTATCGATCTTGTAGTCTTTTTTTTTTTAATACTGGCTATTGCTGGAAGCACAAGCCTGGATTTGTCAACCTGTGTGCTGAGCCAGTTTGGCAGCTCGGTATTTATAATCATTGCATGGGCACACAGAAAGATTTCAGTTCCATTTTCCAGAATGCTCATCTAAAGCTGGCAGGTTGGAAACATAGCTCTGTAGCTGTTTAAAAAAAATCCCTCTATAAATAATAGTTTTGTTATATAGTAATCCTTGGTTCTATTAAAAATAAAATAATAGAGCAAGCTTTTTTTTAGTTGCTTATAAAGTAGGTAAGACCATGTCATTAAGGGCTTGCTCTGCTTCTGTTTTGATCAGAGGTGTACTTAAAGTGCTTGTAGATGTGCTCAAGCATCTACCACTTACATGGCAGTGACAGCCTGGATTGCTGATATTTAACTATTTGAACCAGCCTTAATTAAAATGGAGTAAATCTATGTGAGCTGAACTTGCATCTTATGGTGCTCAGGCTATGTACTATCTCACATGTGTGTCATGCAATGAATTATTTGTACAATGTCCAACATTGGATTATTATTGTATTATTTTTCCTGATAGTGCCATTCCATTAGTCAATTGGTGACACTTGAAGTGCCTGATGCTGCTTCCTGCAAGTTATTGAGCTAACACTACAGCAGAACTGAGAGAATTTCAGAATTGTTAGAACTAAACAAAATTCATTCCATATCTGCACTATAAAAAGCTCAATTTGTATTGAAATCTGAATGCATGTAAAGACTTCCTCTAACAGGAGCTGAAATACCCTGAGAGGTGTGCTCATATCATTTGGCAAGAAATGCTTTTCCAAAAAGAGCAAAGCATTTTAAATATGTTAAGGTCACAAACTACATGTCCTTTTTCATCTGCAAGATGTAGATCTGTTTAGAAAGAAGCAGTAGGTTTGAAACCTAAGGGAGCACACCAACAGTGCCTGGTGCAGCACATATTCCCCCTTTTCCTATGGGGTAAAATTATGTGGTGATTAAAATCCATTCTCTACCTGCATCTGACTGTCCTGTTCCCCAGATATACTTATTTCAGCACATTAATTAATTCATTTTTTTTCTTCTTTTCATTGTCCTTTCACCAGAAAAAGAAAAAAGGAGGCAGGAAAATAATGAAATCCTCAGCCAAAGACTTAGAGTCAAATCCCCATTGGATGAAAATATCAAAACAAAACCCCATTCTTTTAGGCTTTTTGCAACAGAAGTTCTTTTATATAAATAGCATAAAATTACACATCACTGTTATCAAGTTCCTAATTTATATTAAATTTTAATATCCTTTTTATGCAAGAACAGTATCTTAAAGACCCATCAAGTAGTATAGTTAATACCACATAGAATTTGCACTGCTAAAAATTAGAACTTTAGATTTCTAATGATACAGCTTTATTGGTGGGAACTATTGTAAATACAGCTTCAGATTACTTTTCATAGCACTATTACAACTATGTTATATAACCAATCCTTTATTTTTCTTTCTAAAGAGCTCACAGCTGTGCTCTGAAAGCAGGTAAATGAGGTATGGGACCGTGCTGCTATACTTTCATTTACACAGTTGGTACTGTAGTATCTCTACTCTCCCATTGTGAAAAACATTGCTACATTTTGGTGAAATAAGAGCCTTTTTTTTCCTTATGAATGCACAGGAGCCCCAATACAGAGTATATGCTGACTTTTGCATCTTTACATTGTGGCACTCCACCTTCTCTGAAGGGATATGGCTGAATTCACCAAAAAGAGCTTTGCAGAGCTTTGTGGACTTCTGAAGCATTAGAAGAACAGAAAAGGTAAAGATGGTGTGAAATAGAAAGCAAAAAGAACGAGAGACACAGAAGGTTTGGAGAAGATATGATTGTAAGATTAGGCTATTAAATACCAGAATCAGTGCAGCTGTCCAAAATCCAAGCAAGATGCAACTAATTTAGGAATAATGAAGTATCCTTGCTGTGATATTTTTGTAAGTTTGGGAATTACTATCTACTTCATGAAAATAACTTCCATTTATTCAGTTTAACCATGTGAGATTGAACCTAAAATTTTGCTATATACCAGGCTCTTTTTTTGAAGAAGTATATGAATTCCCTCAAGAGTTTTCAATTCCACATTCTACAAATCCCATTCTCCCACACAGTAAGTATTTCACAACCTGCAGCAATCAGTGGTGTAGGATAGCAAGTTAGTAATTTATACTTTCAGCAACCTAAAAGCAGCAGGCCAGCAGTTATTTGAAGAACTCGCATATACTTGCTAGTAGATGATAATAAGGACAATCCAATGTCAGCATGATGGAGTAGCTCATAATCTGTGATTTCTGTTCAAATCTCTACCATTTTTATAAAAATATCCTCGCCCATTTCCTCTCCTGCTTGTGTCCCAGTAGGTAGCTGAGTTGAAATTCTGTAACCAAAACCTGTGAAGATGGTGTCTAGATGTTTTTCCAAATGGAACCATTTGGCAAAGTTCATTCCAGGACAAAGCCTTATTGTAGTAAAGTGATGACCACATCATCATCTTTTCCTTGCCAAAGCATTTCACCTTCAAAATTAACCAGACCGTGTTTTCTGGCTCTTAACAAGATTCCCACTACTTTATTGGAAATAGTCACGTATGTTTCAAACAGCTGCCCGAATGTCACTCGCACGTGTCCGTCTTCTCCCACCTCTCCAGTTCTTCTGATGATCGAGCACAGCTCTTCTACTTCCTTACCCACGTGTGAGTGAGCATCTTTCCCTCTCTGCTCTGTCCGAGACCCTTCAGGGGGTCTCCCGTAGGTAGGATCTCCTCTGTGAGTATGTGCGGGTTTAGACGCAAGCCTGTCATCACTGCTGAATGGATTCTTCCTCTGATACTCAATGTGATCCTCTGCCCAGGTCTGCCAACTTTTCCTCAGGTCACCCACTGCACTGGTAGCTTTAGCAGTTTGACCCTTTTCTCCTTCCATTTCTGAAAATGTTTTATTGGCACTCAAGCAGCAAACGAATCAGTGACTGCCTGTAACTGGTTCCTGTGTGCACTGTCAGCTGCGAAGGAAGAACAACAAATCAGCCTGGTATTTTTTGGAAGAGTTTTGCCCGAGTGAGAGGCCAGGCTGCTGAAAAATAGGTTAAATATCTGAAAAATTTAAGTCCATTAATAATTCAACAGCAATGAAGAAAGTAGAAGTGATTCAGGTGAAATTCAGAAGTAATTTAGGAACACCGGTAGTAAATTACGCTTACAGGATTACACGATGCTCCACTGATCCCGCAGTTACCGAACAAAACCCGCAGCCTCCGTGCAACACATAGTGCAGTACTCACTCCTCTTGCGGTGACGCCTTTCCAAGAACTTTATCCTGGTACCCGGCAGCCCCGCTGACTTCCCAAACAATCTGATGGAGAGCTGGCTGAGCTGCGGAGAGAGCAAACCATTCCCGAGCGGCAGCAGCGGCACACCAACCCGTGCACAGGGGTGGGCAGCCGCCCTCCGGCCTGAACGCTGATTAAAGGTGGACAAATTCACGACAAGCTTCCCTCAGACTGTGCAAGTTATTATACACAGAAAATATTATCTGGAGCCGAAACGCCAATACATGGTGGGAGCAGGGGGATTTTCCTCATCAGGCACTGCACGGAGAAGTAAAAACCCAGTTAGCGAGGGCGTCTCTGTCTGCAGCACCCTATTTAGTGAAGGAGAAAGGCAGAATAGATTGTTCTCCCTTAAAAGGCTGTGCTGCAGGGCCATGGCTGCCGGCTACAGCCGCGGGCAGCCGAGGGGCAATGCCTCACCTGCCCCTTGATGGGCAGCTACGCGGGCTGCCCACCGCCTGTGGCAGTGCATGCGCTCGGGGTATGGCCTGACTGTGAAGAACATGGTTATTCGGGTGAATTAGAGACAAACTTTTATATCCCTACAGAGATCTGAAGGTGCTATAGCCATGTCTTTGCTGGGTCGTATGGTTCGCCTGTCGAAATACACAAGCCGGGGTTTCCAGGTAGCACATAAGTAGAGTTGATACTTCTACCGACATTTGAAGTTAAAACACAGGATTAGTGCTGGATTTTCTACGGGGAAGTGGACAGAAATGCAAATTCAGAACAGTTAACAGCTGAATTACAGATTAGGTATTTCTGTATTTTGGAACTATTGTTGTTTTAAAAGTAAGTCTTCATGAGCATTTGCCCACGTACATATGTTGGTGCTGTTGCACGTGAACCCATGCACAGGGACAGGATTCTTTAAATTCCCCAGCAGAACCTCCAGATCAGTCAAAAACCACTTGTGTTGCCTCTGGGTCTAGAAGAGCACACAAGATGAACATAGAGTGGCAGCACAATCGCCAGAGAAGGGAATTGGGAATGATAAGCAACAGTGCACATGAAGTAATGGCTTTTCATTCATGGTCTCTCACTTTTTAAATTGAGACTCAGGATTGTTGTATATTACCATTGTTATATTTTTTGTGAGAGGAAGGTGGTTAATTCTAGCTTCCTGGTTAAATTTCAAGTTGAGTAATTACACTTTGTATATATAAAATTCCCCTGAAGGCTAAAAAGTGTAAATTTTTTTTCTTTCCCTCCCTAGAAGAGTTAAGAGTTATGTAATGCTTTTAAGATCACTCCCCACATCCACACTAACAAACTGCTTGATTCTCCTCAGTGGCATTACAGGAATGTATGTTCTGTTTCCAAACACAGCATCTGAAAAGCATTTTGTTTTTATGTGAGAATCAAATACTCCGTAAATCTTAGTAATGTACATCCACTTTCAAACTAAGTAGAGCAACATGTATACACTGCCAGAGATTATGCATGGAAAAAGCAAGAAAAAACTAGGGCTTTTGTTAAAGTCTTCTGTAGGAAACAGTATCAGGTTTCACAGGTAACGGGTATTCACCTCGAGGGAACAGGCAACAATGCCCCGAAGGTAAAGCAGTGCAGATAAAGTAAGCAAAAGCCAGTTTCAAAGAGATTAATCTTAAAAAAAATACTAACAACGCCTTCTAAGGAGTTTCTAAAATGGAAGCAATACAGCTAAGAAATTTAAAGTGAAACAGATTGGAAAAATAAAAGCGTACTTCTTCCACTAAAGCTCTCTCAGCAATTCCAAGATTTTGTAAGCAACCTCAGAACCGCAGGGTTTGTCAGCAGTTCAACAATGTGTTTATTGCTCTGTCTCAGTATTCAACTACTGAGGTGAACAAGCTGGACCCACATCTACGTCTTTTCTTTCTCTTCCAGGAGAGGTGACAGGTCACTTTAGATTACTTTCTTGTCAATCATCAGGGCTAAAGCTTCACCGTAAACTCAGTTTTGATTACTGCAGGAAGGGATAACTGGAGAAGCTGCAGGATGGGATTATGGAGATGCATCAAGAAGGTGTCCCGTGCAGTGCTCACAGGTCATGAGCAAAATCTTACCCATCTAGAAAAGAACCCAAAAAACTGGGGAAAAAAAAAAAAAAAAAGACCCAAAAAAACACACAAACCTAACAACATCAGCATATAAAACATAGAACGTGTTCAGTGCTGAGCTGGCCTGGTCCTAATAAACAGTTTACCAAAATCCGGCTAAAATGAACCTTTCAGATCAACACAACAGGAAGACCAGTGAGTATGGGATTACAATTATGAAAACTAGATATTAAAATAAAGCATAATCCGCAAGAGAAACCCCTTTTTGCCCCTCTGCCGGACCGTCACACCTCTGCCCCTTTCCTGGGAATGTTTCTCTACCTGCTGCGACACCCACGCCGCCGGCACTGACCTCCTTCCCACGGAAAAAGGAATGCGACTCCTTTGGCATCTGTTAATTCTTAATGTTATTTAATGCTCCAGATCCTTAAATGTGGCCGGGAGAGGCCGCAGCGCGCCCCAGACAGTGAAACACCCCTGAGCGAGCGTGTCCCCAGTGTACACGGAGCTATTTATAAACCACACGCAGGCTGCAATGACACGTGGCGTGCGTGATACAGCACAACCTAGATATAACTACAAGGAGCATGAGAAGGAGAGGAAATGAGCAGCGACTCCCGAAGAGTTCGCGCACGCCGCGCCCCGCTCCGGGAGCGCGGGGGTCTCTCCGTCACCCGCCCCTTCCCGGGCTCCTCCCGCCCAGCCCAGCCCAGCCCAGCCCAGCCCAGCCCTGCCGGCGGCGCATGCGGGAGGCGGGGATGGCCGGACATGGCGCTGCCAGCGCCGCGCTACGGCGCTACTTGCTGCTGCTGGCGCAGGAGCACCTGGAGTTCCGCCTGCCGGTGAGCGCTGCGTGCGGCCGGGGCCGGCGGCGGGCCCGGGTGAGGCGCTGCCCTCCCCTCCCCTCCGGGGTGCCCCCGACGGCGCGGCCCCGCCCGGGGTCCGCTCTGCCCGGGAGGGCGGCCGGCGCCTCTTCTCTGGCCGCTCCCCGTGTGCTGTGGGCAGGGCTCCCTGCTCCCCTCCTGCCCCAGGCTCTTGGAGAGCCTCCGCCTGGTGGCTGTAGGGCAGCGCTTTCCTAGCCGCTCGCTTTTCCAGAGCCTCTGGCGCTAGGAGAGGTTTGCCAGCACAGTACCCGCGGCTCCGTGTGAGGAGCGGAAGTTGGGGTTATAAAAATGCTTTCAAGGTTTTGGTGACTAATTTTAAAGTTTGTTTAAGTTATTCGTCAGCTCCCGGCTGCGTGCCCTGGGTGCAGGGGTGGCTGGTGCTGCCCTGGGCCCCTCTCGATGGACCGCCCAGGGATCACCGTCCCTGCAGGCGCTCAGGAGAGGGCTGGATGTGGCACTCAGTGCCATGGTCTGTGCCACAGGGTGATGCTCCCTTGTCGATTGGACTGTCACGTATTACAAAGTGCTTAATGTCTCTTGAAGTTTTTATTTTCATTGTTTGCATTAAGGTTCTCTTTCCTATTTGCTTTGTGGGACTAGAACCCGAGTTTCATTTATGATCAACCTGATTTTTCTTTAGGCAAGGTCATTGGATGAAGTAAACAGGAGATGATACATATGTTACACAGAGTTTTTCTTTATATCACCAAGGTTTTGACGACACTTGGTTGATACAGCTGCTGAAAGAAGCAGAGCCATTTCTCTTTTATTTTAGTGACTGCACAGCTTTTTTGGTTTTGTGATGAGCTATGCTGGGAACAAATTATGCTATCATGTTCCTAGCATAATTTGACATAATTCCTAGCATTACCTCAAAAACCTAATGGAGCAAGCAAGGACAGATTGCTTTTAGCCAGATGATCTGCTGGTCCTGACCCTGGGTCAGTGTTACTAGTGAAGCATCACTTTTATGTGAAATAGTTAGAAAAATATTTTAAGAAGAAAATGGATAATATTGTAAGAGGAATGTTGTTGTGACAGTGGAGGATTGAACAGTAAAGATTCTGATGAAGGAGAATATGCGAAATGGTGGGGTTTAATTACTGAAATTTTCCTGACATTCGCCGATGAATTTTGAGAAAACTGTTTTTAATAGCAGGGAAGTCTTAATTTTCAGTTCACGAATAGTACATACAATCTGAATTTACTTGTGAACTTCTGCCCTATCTACCATCTGCATTAGAATTTGTGTCATGCTGCTTCTCTTTTCTCTTTTTCCCCTTTTCCTCTTCTTCTTTATAAGATTCTAAAATCTGACCTGTATATTTTCACTTCAGGAAATAGCATCATTGCTCTCCCTTTGTGGTGGACAATTCAGTGGCGAGCAGGAAATTCGTGTAAATGTAAGTGAGGACCAAATATTTTACTTGTGTGTGTATGGTATGCAAGTATGTTCTTTATAGTATTTTTGTTAACTGTAGGCAGCTAAATAAATATTGAAATTTCTTAAGAAAATTGGGAATCTTACCCAAACTGAGGACTTCTCAATTTTAGTAAAGACTCAGAACATATGCACAAAATGCACCTCAGGTTGTCTTCATTTACCAGCATGAAAAGAAGCAGTGCCATCTGCTGGGAGGTTCTTCTTGCTTTTTAGGATAGCTAAACACTGAAAACACTCAGCAGCAGTTTGGAATTGGTGTTTGCCTCTAAATCACTGAGACAGAGCAGGAGTGCAGTTAGGAAGCCATATGATTCTGGTCTCAGTCCTTGAACAGAGAATGTTTTTGGGATTTAGTTACTGCTTGTGTGTAACGAGGTGTTTCCAGTCTTTAGAGGATGAATAATTGAGAGAAATACAAACAATATTTTACCAAGTCAATTATATTGGAAAAATTAAATACATAACAGAATTTCTCACACATTCAAGCTGAGTAAACAGTTTTGTCTCAGATTAATTATTTTATCCCCACATTCTCTGTATGATTAAAGGTAGTAGATGTATTTTTTTATTAATTTTTTAAATCTTCAGTATGCATTTTCTGTTTTTATAAAATAGAATTGTGTAGTTATGTAATTCATGTGACATTCTGCAGCTGGGTATTTGCATCACTTACCTTCTCTTTATTGCAGTCTCCCTTTTGGATTCTCAATATTCCCTCAGAAGAGATGGCAAGGGGACTAATGAAGCGGACAGTATGTGCAAAGTAAGAGATGAAAAATCTTGTAAATAATTACCTAAGCAGTGGAATTTTGTTCTATTATTGCAAATATAAATTTTGTATGGCGTCATAAAGAGTCTCCGATTCCCTCTAGAATTGGT
The DNA here is from genome assembly GCF_050655825.1 of Lonchura striata. Classification (NCBI taxonomy): domain Eukaryota; kingdom Metazoa; phylum Chordata; class Aves; order Passeriformes; family Estrildidae; genus Lonchura; species Lonchura striata. The sequence goes on from NC_140705.1 coordinate 52,114,193, forward strand.
AAGGTGTTGCTGGACCCTGTAGGACTGATTATGTAGCATGCCTGTCTGTCATCTTTACTCAGTGTATCACCAATTCAGGGTCTCAATATGGTGTTCTTCACTTCAGAGACAGCACTTGTAGTGTCACTCGTGCTTTATGTGCCTTGTATAATTTTGAGTTAGTGACTTTTTCTAAAATATGTATGGAATTGAAAGATACAACCAGTGATATGTGAAAACTGACAAGTATGGAAGGGAAAGTTTGAGTCACCCTCCCTCAGTCCTGGCATCCAAGCCTTCAGCCCTGACTGCTGCAGCAGAGGTCCCTTCTCGGAAATTCAAGAGCACAAGAATATGCTGGAAAGTGATTGTTCCAGCTGGTCCTTTTTAGTGGTGTCTGAATAACATGCTTCCTAGTGAGGTGCATGAGAGAGGCCTTGAAGTATGGCTCAGGATGAGAAGCATCATAGGTGTGTTATGTCCCTCTGACCATATTAAGCTTGTGGTGTCTGTGCTTGTTCTTCAGAGCTTCTGGTCTCCTCTGCAAAATGTTGCCCAGTACCCGTTGAGTACTTGTCTCAGGTATTCAGTTTTACCTACAATGACTTGGGCTCTCCACTCTTGCCTAAAGAATGGAGCACTGCACTTCAAAAAGCAGCTGCAGGCAACTAGGGGAGTAAAATGTGACAAAACAGCTTGCAGATGTTCTGCACACCATGCACTCTTAGCTAATGTTTGCTAATTCTATGTACAAAGCCTAACTAGCCCATGGCTTATTTTTCTGTCCTACTGCTGGTTGTGGGGAGATGTGTTAGTTTTAGAATAAGGTCACTGGAGTACCTCCGTTGTACTGCTAATCAATATGAAAAGGTCTGAAGCTTTTGGTATGTGTTACCAAACAAAGAAAAACATGAGTGAAATATTAGCCTGCGATTAAAAATACTTGTTACAAACAAAAACTAAAACATTTGTCTAGAATTAAATGCCAACTTTAATAATGAATTAAAGCCTAAATACATTGGCCAAGTAAGTTAAAAGGAGTAAGTGTCTGTAAGGCATTTTTCCTGCTCTGTGTGACTGACTCTAAAAAACTTTGTAATTTCAGGTCTATATTTGAACTGTGGGGCCATGGAAAATCTGCAGGGGAGCTCTATGCATCTTTGAAGAACTATCCAACAGACAAGATGGTATACATAAAAAGAATCTGGATACTATTGTTCTTTAAGCCCACTGAATAGCACTGCATCTGTACTAATTAAAGTGTCTTTGCCTTTTCTTTTTTCTTCCAGCTTCCATATCTACATTCAGACTCTACTTACAAAGTACACATTCATACATTTAATAAAACACTGACCCAAGCACAGAAAATAAAAAAGATTGATGTAAGTAGATGGTTAAGAAATCTTTGTTTAGTTTAATATATTAATGTTATTCTTATTCCATGCTATCAGTGTATTTAAGTTTCTTCAAGATCTTAAGGAAGTTCATGGCTTATGTCTTATCAGGTCTAAATGAGATTTTTGTGTCTGAATTAATATTCGCTCAAAATTCATGACTTTCCCCCCCCCCTATAAACAGACTGTTTAAGGCTTATACAATACCAAACAAATATCACTGCTGATTTCAGCCCAATGTGCTGGGTAAATTGAAGCTTACTGCTGAGAACTACAAGATTCAAATGGCAAGAGTTAGGTGCTAGATTTTTGGAAAATCTGTTACTTGATCTCCGTATTAGGCTTTTATTGTTGCAGAATGTGGAACAAGTGACTTCAGCTGCAAGCTGTGGATTGTGGGCTGATCTCCTGTTCTGTCATCATGTTCTTACCTGTACTTGTGCTTTCCTCCTAACTATCAGTATTTCATTTAGGAAATTTTTCCAACTTACTGTTTATTTCTGCTCTTTCACATTCTATTTTGGCACCTGTTTTTTCAATTTACTTCATTTACAGAGACTGAAATTATCTGTATAAGTCATAGCTTTTATCGCTGTTTGTTCAGTTTTTGTGTAAATGAAATAATGCTAAGTATGTAAACTGCTGTAGCTGCACATCACTGAAATTTCACATCCCATTATTAATCATCAGTGTTGTTTCTATAACTTGAAAATTGTATAATTAATATGCACAGTTAATTTCCTCTGAAGTTGAGCTCTGTTCAGTTAATAAAAAGTGTTATGGTTCCCAATTCCAAACCGTAATCATTTGAGCTATTTTTGTTAAGAAGAAAGTATTTTCAAAAAACCATTGAAAATTGAACTTGTTAATACTAGTATTAACAAGTGAAATTTCTCACAAGTGAAATTGTGGGTTTTTTGCTGATTTTTTGGTTGGTTGGTTTTGTTATTTTTTTCTTGGGGAGGATGGTACCTATTTAAAAAAAAAAAAATGACCCTGTTTATTTTTGTATGTTTTCTTTATTGTATAGGCCCTTGAATTTCTGCCATTCAGAGGAAAAGTAAATTTAAAGAATCCAGAACACATATTTTGGATTTTGGAAGATTATGGAATGAACCCAAACGATGTTCCAGAAGAGCCTATTCATCTGTATTTTGGTAGATGGGTGCGTGAGCATGTTTGCTTCTGTTCTTGCAGGCTTGTATTTTCAGGAGAATGTACTTAAGTTTAAATGTAAAAAGTGTTTTGACTTTTAATAGAAGCAGGAAATAACCATTGTCTGAATTCATCTTTGCATAATACTCTGAAGCAAGTCTTGGGAGGTCTTACTGTGACTAGGAAAAAGTGGCTTTAATGAACAATTTAGAGGTGGAAAAAAATGAAGTTGTATGTAGAAACACACCTTTGTTTTGCCATCCACTGAGAGAGCTTAGCACAGCAGTGACACTGAACAGCTGGGGTAGTGTGTTACATTTTTTTGGACCTAGGTGCAGCTGAAAGCCCCTGTTCCAAACACATAGAAAGATGTACAGAACTGTAAATGGCTTGTGGCCCTGCTGAGTGGCATCAGCCTCACCGGAGCATTCTGTAAGTGCTTCAAGTGATCCTGGCAGGGACATTCATGGAAAGGTACAGACTGATCCCTGAGGCTTTGGACATCAGTGAGTCAAGCCCACAGGCAGGTACCTGCCCCAGGGAACACCGATAGTGCAGAAGGAACCAAGTAAAAAAACTGTCTGGAGCCTCTCATCTGTGGTCTTCACTACAAATGTTCCTGCCTGCTGGCCATATGCACTCTAAACCTGCTGCATTATTAGGATACCCTGAGGAAATTTGATCTGGTCTTTTATGTTATTGTGAGGGAAGACTGGCTCCTCAAAGGATTTCCCAGAATGACACTAGCCACTGGTGGGAATATGTGCTTGCAGTGTTCTGGGTCAAGGGCAGCTGAAAGGAGGGAGGAGCACTGCAGAGGTTGTGTAGCTGTAGTCAGTGGCTTGTGTTACAGGGAAGTTACAGATTCAAGTGATCTGTTAGGACCTGTGAATATTCTCCATGCTGTGATGGATGTGTGAGCACCCTGTGTTGTGGTAATGCTGCAAAACATTGCAGCTGTTGTCCCATCTGCGCTGAATTCCTAAAGTGTTCAAAAATGAGTAAACCAACCTGGAAAAATAGGCAGGTGTATTTTGTTAACACAGTAAGACTGATGTTGAGAGAGGTGGGGGGATGGTATTGGGTAGTGTTTGAATGTGTTTTGTTTTGGATTGCTTTGGTCTCCTCCAACATACTTTGGAAGTCTGATGTAAAAATGCCAGCATTTGGTCTTTGTTTGCTTTTCCCTCAAATTCTCACCTGTCAACGTTATCCTAAATTTGGATTTTGAGTGGGACAGAAATTCTAGTGAAGAAAGAAATTCTGTTTGACCTTAAGCATCCATGTGTGTGCATGCATGTCTTAACGAGTGTGTCTAATCCGCATATTTTTTAAATCCTTTTAACTCTGAATTGCCAGGAATTGTTTTTCTGATGCTTAGAATAATAGCAAAGTTACTCTAATTGTAATTTCTTGAAATAATTTTCTCTCTAAAATGTTTGTACATTTTTAACCTCTGTCTTGAAGAACTCACCTAGGTGTTGAACCAAGATACCTGTTGCTTGGAAAGAAGTCTGTCATTTTTCAGATGTCAGAAAGCAAGGTGATGTGTTACGAAGTAAAGTTACCTGTTTTTGGATGGTGTCACTAAAGAAAGTCTGTTAGCGTGTCTGTTTATATCTTGTATCCAGGATCTGACAGGGGTTTTAAATGTTTCAACAGATTGCAGATGGCCAAAGAGAACTCATTGAATCCTACAGTGTAAAGAAGAGACACTTCATTGGAAATACAAGCATGGATGCCTGCCTCTCCTTCATCATGGCAAACCACGGGAGAGTAAAACCGAATGACATTGTATATGATCCATTTGTTGGAACAGGTATATGTTTGGTTTTTTTCAGCTAGTGGGAAGAGCTGTAAGATTGTGTTAGTGTTTGCACTACTCTTTTACCTGGTGTCTGACTTCTGGTGTTCAGCAGATATTTGAGATGATACCAAAGACAAAATGGTGTTTATAAAATTAATGGTTTGTTAACCTGAAAGGGATTTTGGAGGAAGGACACCAAATTCCAAAGATGTAAACAGTTTATATTGTGCTTTTAAAAGGTCTGTCTTCACTGGTGTGTTTTATGCCTACATGGCCTAAACAGCCAATCCATGTGTGTCATGGACTGCTTAAGATCAAAGTGACCAAGAATTGGAATTTGGCTAAGCACTTGCTGCAGTCACTTCGAGGACATTACAAAGCAGCATTTTAGAGCTGGCTCTTTAGGGGAGTGCTGAGGGCATTTCTGGTCATACAGCACAACATAGCAATAGTGAGGTCATGGCAGCATTCCATGAGGAACACTTCGTTGTGCCATTAGAGCCTGTCTTCAGGATAATATTGCTCACACAAGTACCCTTCCCCGGCTGAGTTTATCTTATCTTAGCCAGGAGGGGGAGCTTTTATTCCACATATTGCTGTGCATGGCACAGAAGTACTTTTTGCCTTAGGGAAACTGCTATACGTGAAATAGCTGACCTATTGTGTCGGCTTGTGCCATATAATTGTAAAGCACAGTATATTGTGTTAAGCTACCTATAGTAGTTTCTTAAAAAATGTAGCAAAGGCTTTGTTTCTGACCTAGAACTGAATCATAGAGTATCCTGAGTCGGAAAGAACCCAAAAGGATCATCAGGGTCCAACTCTTGGCCCTGCAAAGGGCACCCTAAGAGTCACACCTTGTGCCTAAGAGCATTGTCTAAATGTTTCTTGAACTCTCTCAGGCTGTGACCACTTCCCTTGGGAATCTGTTCTAGTGCCCAACCACCTCTGGGTATTATTTTTTTAATATCCAACCTAGAACTTCCCAGACACAGCTTCAGGCCATTCCCTTGGGTCCTGTCACTGGTCACCACAGAGAAGAGATCAATGCCTTCCTCTCCTCTTGCCCTAAAGAGGAAGCTGTAAATTGTACTGTGGGCTCCCCTCAGTCTCTCCTTCTCCAGGATGAACAGACCAAGTGACCTCAGATCTCAAGGCCCTTCACCATCTTTGTTGCCCTCCTTTGGACACTTTTGAATACTTTAATGTCTTTCATATTGTGGCATCCAGCACTGCCCCTAGCACTAGAGGTGAGGCTGCCCCAGCTCAGAGCACAGTGGGACAATCTCTTGCCCAGCTGCAGTGCTGTGCCTGATGCACCCCAGGACACACTTGGCACTCCTGGCTGCCAGGGCACTGCTGACTCATGCTCAACTTGCTAAATTTTAATCAAGGTGACCCCATGTGAAATGCATAGATTTAAAAATACTTATATTAATGGGAAGATGAAGAAAAATCTCTGCAGAGAGGTTAGGGAGAGAGAAGACTACACTAGTAGGATAAATTCTTATTAGCATGTGTCTTCTCTGTGCCATAGAAAAAGAGCATGGATATTATATTTTCAGAAACAGAGGGGTTTAGTGAACTCTGTTTTTTGTCTTAAATTTGGTTTTTATAGGACCTGATTTTTTTCTTGCATACTAATATCTTAGGAAATTTTCTTCTCTTTCTTGTGCTTGTTCTATGAAAGATTCAGGAAATCACTTTATTTACCTCTTAGCAGTTGGTTTCATTTTGATGTCTGTGGCATTTTGTCGTATTATAAAACCTGCTAACTTAAATCACAAAATAAAGTCTCTGAGAGCATTCTTTCTCTTGGGAGTGAAAATTGAAGAAAAATAAAAAGGAAGGGTAAAGACAGAAGAATGAAAGTCGCATAAAAATGATGAAGCTATAGAAATTAAAGATAAATGTTGTGTTTCGGTTCAAACATGTACATAATTTGTATACATGTGTATGAATTATGTATATGTTCATATACATCCATATATGTAACATACAAAATTCTCCCCAAATTGCTTAGTGGTTTGAATTACAATTTAAATTAGGTTTTTTTGTTAGGCATTTGTAATATAAAGGGTAGGGATTAAACGGGACACTGGAGATACTGGGTGGCATGCCATTTGTCAGCAGAGTGTATTTATGGCTAAATAATAGTGGCTTTTTCACCTACTTCTTTTGAGTAAACCCCAGAAATTTCAGTTGTCTTATAAGGACCTTCAGAAGATTTTCAAGCTTGTCAGTACAACAATGCCCTGTCACTGGAGTTTCTGGGAAGTGGTTTGGAGTTGGGAGTGATGAAGTAATTTTGAGCTGATGGGTTTGGAAATATATTTATTCAGAATCTGAGGAGTATTTTGAAGAACTGCAGTTCAGATTTCTTTATTAGTGTAGCTTTGTTACCTGGCTGTGTTTCTGCCTGTTTTTTTACACTGAAAAAGTGAATAGTACCAAACCAGAATGGCCTTGCAAAATGGTTCTCGCTAGTTGTAAACTAACTGGTTTTTGCTGCATAAGCCAAATAGTAAGTCTTTCACATTAGTATAAGAATGGACAGTTGGCATTTTTCCTTGGAATATAAAGTGCTCTTTGACCAGGCTGGCTTTTAAGAGACTTGATTCTCCTTTTAACTGTCAAGAAGAATTGGAATGACCAAGACTGTTTTTAACTTCCATCCATGTTTAGATAGTCTTTCCTCAGTGCTGGGCAGAAGGAAGCCTGGAAGCTTCTAGAAGAATAAATCACGTCTTTTACCTGAATATTTTGTGCTTCCTTGTAGACAGTCAGTTCAGGTTATCTCAGTAATCTTGTTTATTGTTCTTTTGGAAGATACTTGTGATACTGGATGGTTGTAAATGACAGGATGTTTTTCTTTGACATCCTGGAGGACCAGACTTCATCTGTGCTGAAGAGGTGGAGGAATAGTGTATGATAGAAAGGGATGAAGGTCTGTGCCATCATCATTCTGCTACAGGTCACCAGGGACAGAGTGATTCCCTGATTAACCCTTTCATATACTGATCAAAGGGCTGGCCATGTAAGAGTATGTAAGTCTCTGTGCACCTTCTGCATGAACACAGTTGAACTAGTACAAGCTGAGATTTATTAAAAGCTGTAAATTCATTATTTCCAAGCTTCTTTTTTTTTGCCTGTGATTAAAAATAGATGGGCAAAGGACTCTCTTCTTACTTTTTTTGTAGGACTGGGTGGTATGCCATACTTGGGGTCAGGGCTAGCTAAATTTGTCTTGACCCTATGGATGTACTGCCCAATCTGTTCTGAGGGATTGCAGCCAAGAAGGGAAATGGGTGACTCCTTTGGGGTGAGTAACCTTGTTTATCCCTGATCCATTTCACAAGAAAAAGCAGAGGAATATTAAAAGTTTTTTTGTTCTTGCTCACCTTTGGTTTTGATAGAGTTCATTACCATATGGTGCAGAAGTTTTCTGGTGCACACAGGGCACATTAGGGATTTGCTGGTGTTCAGTGGGTGGCTCAGGACAGTGCAGCCACCTGAGATGCTTCTTTCCATGCTCCTGGTGAATGGGAGAACTGGTGTCACCCCCACAGCCATCTTGCAAATTGTCAGCCATTCATCCTGCAGCAGTCATCCCCTTTATTTAGCAGGACTGTTGATATCAGTGGGGTTCACAGCCTTGTTCTCAGTTGCTGTTCTGTTCTAAACCATTCTGGTAGCCACAGACCTCTTTATTAATAATTTGACCACACAGATATCTGTCCATCTCCTGCAGTCTGTTCATTGTTTCATTTGGAAGCTGTTAAATAATTAATGTAATTTATTCTTTTCTATGGGCTGTTCATCTGTTGTCAGTTTCAAGGAAAAATCACACTTTTTTTTTAGTATGCTGTTCTTTTCTTTTTTAATTAGGAAGGCAATAGCAGCAATTAAAAAAACTGGTTTTATTAGAAAGTAACTACATTAGTAAAACTACTGACAAAGTAGGCAGCCTACTCACAGACAGATGTATTTGTACGTAGTTTTCACACTTGAAAATTATTACAGAAATGTTTTTTATATTTATGTTTACATTGGAGATATTTACATTTGTAAGGGTCTTAACCATTGTTTCTTACAACATGGGAATAGCCCCCTAATAAAAGTTTGATTTTTAGACACTGTTAAAGAAACTGGCTTTGAGAACAGACACAGTGGAACTGCCATTTGTTCCGTGATGCTTTTTCCAATTGTTTGACAACAGTTTGAAATTCTGCTCCTTGCAAAATAGAATCAAAAGTTTTGTTTCATGATTAAAGGATCTTACTGCTTAAAATACAGAAAGCCATAAACAAAACTCCTGAACAATCTCCAGAGGAGTGACATAGGGCATTGCAAGATAAGGAAAATCATGTAGAGCAGACAAAGGACTTAGTGTTATTATGTCTGATTATAATTACATAGTGATTATAATTGGTTGATAGTTCTACTTATTTTTTTAGTATTTGTTTTATTTTTTTTTCTTTTCCTTGGGTGTAGTGTGCTGCTGCTGTAGGCTCCTGAAGTTCCTGAGGAAAAAATACTAATGCAGGTGACATTTATGACAGAAGTTTATGCTTTGCCTTTTTTCTTCCCTGTGTAGGTGGCCTTCTAATCTCCTCAGCACATTTTGGGGCATATGTGTGTGGTACTGATATAGATTACAACACAATCCATGGACTAGGTATGTTACATATTTTGAAGCCACTGAAATCTTACCCTCTGGAATTTAAGAATACTGATGGTAGCAGATGATACTTAGTGGGTTTTAAAGCAGCATTAATCTTCACAGGATTTATTTGGCCATGCTTAGTTTTATTCAGCAATTTACATGTACGCTAGTTAAGATATTATCTTATTTTTAAGCAGGAAATGTTTTTGAAAAAGAATAATTAAGACCAAAACAAAGTTCCAAATAATCATTACCACTGCTATGTGCTCTTTTAACCCATGATGTGGGAAGCTCTTCAAAACCTAACCCAGGAACCCTAATCTTATTGTTACTTCTCTGCAAATATGCAAATTATATTTGACCCTAGTGGACAGGGTTGTGACGGGTGGATGGAGAGAGCATCTTGCAAACCAGCATTTTTGTAAATGTGTTCTTTGACACGTTGTGCATATGATTCAGCAGAACTTATCTCATGTATTTTCATTTTTCCTTACTGCTTGTGAAGTTTATTGTGAGTACTTTTGACAGGTTTTTTTGGTGACATTTAATTATTTTCTTTTAATTTAAATGGTAGAGTATATGAAAGCTTTTCTTATATAATAGTTTCTTGTTGAGTATGCTTTTTTTTTTTCCCTTTCCATTCCACTTCCCCTCCCAGGCAAGGCAAGCAGAAAGAACCAGAAATGGAGAGGGCCAGATGAAAATATCAGAGCTAGTCTCCGACAGTATGGTTTAGAGAAATACTACCTTGATGCACTTGTTGCTGATTTTTCAAGACCAATATGGAGAAAAGGGATATTGTTTGATGCAATCATTACAGACCGTAAGTTTGTTACTGCCTTTTTTTTCCCAATAACAGTGACTAAAACATTATTGCCCATGTACATTGTGCTTAGGTCTGCAGCTTCTGTATTTCCAAAGATTGTCGAGAGCAGCACTATGGAAATTGGATCTGCATTTGACATCTCTGCATTTGTTCTAAGGATAGTTATTAATGTGTAATGAAGCTGACAATGACACTTTCTTCTATGGAGAGAACGTTACATTCACTGGCAGAAATCTATATGGCTGAAAATCATCCTTTGAAGAAGTCTCCTTCAGTAAAAGCATAACATGATTGATGCATAGAGACTTCTTACCAGAATGGTCTGTGTTGCTGTTGGCAGCACATTGGAGTCTGCCATGCATCTCTGATGGACTTTGGGAGACTTGTGATAAGTGCTTAATGTAATGCTTCCAGAGAGAAATTTTAATGTGTTTCCAGTACACTTAGCTACTGGAAGCAGGAGCAGTTTGAAAGGATCCTCTGCTCTTTTAGAAACCTATTTACTAAACACTATTTGTCTTGTAAGAGATGAAAAATAAACCAAGAGGATAAATGAAGACCTTGATACAGCAATTTCTGATCTCAAGTGCTGGCTTTTGAAATGACACACTCATATTAATTTGGAGTGGGAAGTGTGACTTTTCTTTGTGGGTTGCCTGCTGGTTTTTATTTGGCCTGTTCAGCAATGAGACAATGTAGAATATTAGTATGGACTTAGAACTGAGTGTGAAACCATTTGTAAAACTTCTGCAGTGGTTACACTGGTGCTTTTGTGAAACACGTCTCACAAACTCAGGTTTTTTGAACATGAAGTAAGTATATTGTGCTATTACAGATGTGCAAAAAACGTGTGAGAAAAAACCTTCTCTGGTTCCTGTGTGTGAGAATTACCATTTGTGTAAAGTACTGACAAGAAATTTTTATATACTTAATTCGATTTTGTAAAAGGTTAGTTAAGTGCTGTAGGGGACATATTCATGTCTGTCAAACAAAAAAGGATGGGATTATTTATCACATATTGGAAATCTAAGAAATATATTTTAAGAAAAAACACAGCATTGTCCTTTGTCTTGTAGTAAACATGTAGGATGCTAGAAGCTCTTACAGCTGAAGGGATTTCCTTGAAACAATTTTAAAATAACTTTTTGGAGCAATAAGCTTTCAACAGATCTTGAAGAAATTTCCCTTACTGACTTCTACTTTGTAAAAACATTCAATTTTTTTTATCCTGTATAAGCCACAGTTTGTGCACTATTGTGTATGTATGGTGTAATTGTATGTTATTTGGACAAAGGGTGAGGTTCTCATCTCTGCATTTTGCTTTTGCTTTGTCTAGCACCATATGGTATCAGAGAAGCACCTCGCAGAATGGGATCACAAAAGGAAACAGTTAAATCAGTTGAAAGAAGGTGGGGAAACTGTCTTGTCTGTTATAGAATATAAATGTCTTAATGGAAAGCTAGTTGCAGTTTTAGAATATTTATTACTTCTTAGTTGGCTGTCAGAAGTTAAAAAATGTTAGCAATTATAATTAAAGAAGAAAAACCCTTTTGTTTCTGTTTGCAAAATTACTATGTCACTTCCTGAAACCTTCATGGTTTTGTTTTCTCTCATCCTTTGTGTGTGTTTAGATTTCAAATCCTATTTCTCACCACTTTGAACCACCATTAGCATCTATTTCCAGAAAAGTTCTCTTTGGTCCCTGCAGGCTGCAAAGTCACTCTAAAGTGGCATACCTGTAATTTTACCTTTAACATTTTTCTTTTGCATTTTCTACTGCTCCTTTCTTTACAGAGATACTGTATGACTTCTCCACTGCCTGGCCTTCCTTGCCTTCTGACTATAATTCCTTTAGAAAGATGCTGTGCAAAATAACTATTGTGGCATAACTGTAGTTCTTTAGACTTATATTTAGTACATGTGGAAGTCAAAGAGAGAGCTGGGGGAACTTGAGAAGTTGTATTCCTCATAGTAGAAGTTGTACTCCTGGATTGTCTTAACTAGCTTTGCAAAGCTCAGAAAGTGCTTTTGTATTGATTTTTTTTAAATTACTGTTAAAAATTTAGAATTTATCTGTGCGCTTGTGTTTGTTTACACTTGTACTTTTTCTTTCCAGCACAGAAAATCACTTCTTCGTTTCATCCAGTTACCATCTAAGTGATATCTTTTTTGACCTCTTGAAGTTTGGGGCAGAACATCTGGTGATGGGAGGAAGATTGGTTTACTGGCTGCCTGTATACAGACCTGAGTATGTACTATTGATTTCTGCTATGTTGTGTGTCAGAATGGATGCTGCATTCTCACTGTGCTTTCCTTTGGGACATAGGAGCTTCCATAGTACCAGCACTTAAGAGTAATGCCCTGACTTTATATTTTAAAATTTTATATGACGGAGGCCACATTTTGTAACAGAGCTTTTGAATGGAGATAATGCCTGACTGTTACCAAACAGAAAATCCCTTTGCATATCATTGTAAATGCATGTCCAGTAGGTTGAGTTTTAAGCTTAAAAAGTTAGACTTTCAAGGTGCAGATAGTTTTCTAAGACAGTAGAAGCAAGGCTAGTATTAGTATGTGTTTCTGCTAAAGTAGTTGATAGAAGTTTGTGAAAATCATCCTTGGTTCTTTGGGGTTTGGCACTACTGATTTGTTGGAATCTGTGGTATTGATGATTCCAAGATTGTAAAAAGTCTCTGTCTTTCTGCCCTGTTGCCAAAGAAGAAGTCATAATTCATCTGTGCTGTTTTCAAGGTTGTTTATTCTTGTTTATCTCTAACATGTTCTGCTGCCCTGCCGCAGGTCTGTCCTGCAGGGCAGCATGTGGGGCTCTGCCCTCAGTGGGATGTTACAAACATTAAATACCAGAAACTACCTGTGCTGTATTTACAATAATGTGCCAATATCTATCATCTACGTTGAACAGTGTGTTCCCAGCCTAAACCAATAGAAAAATGTCAACACTACAGTGAAACATGGAGGGCATGAAGAAGGAGAAAAAGGACAAAACACACCAAATTTTCTCCATCTTGTGCCCTTTGAACCCCTAATCTAGAATTCTAAAATGTTACTTTTGCAGCCATGCCACACTTAATTATTACTTATATCAAACACTCAGATCTTGTAATTGATCCTGTAAGATTGAAAACTCTTTTCCATGGACAGAGATCAGAGACAGTGTCTCTCGGGGCTCTGTACACGGGGGTTCCTGACCCCCGCCAGGGTCCCAGGCCTTCCAGGGTAGCCAGAAGGAAGCCCTGGATTCCCGCACTGATTTAGCTTTTTTCTGAGAAATAAAAGTCAAGTGACCAAGAGATGGCAGTGAGAGGCAGGAAGCATCCAAGAGCAGCCCTGTTAGGGACGAGAGAGGCCAGCAGAGACTGCGGGATCCTGACTGCTCAGGAGTGCAGCCTGGGATCAGAGCTGAGTGCGTAAGGAAAAACAGCTGTTTGCATGCCTTATTTCAGCATCTCTTAGGTTAGATTAGAGAGGGTTTTTTGTTTTGTTTTTGTAAAGATTTTTTACTGTAAAGTGAGGAGTTGATGTACAGGAGCCATTTCAAGGTGTCCTCCAGATACAGATGTGCTCTGAAGGTAGTTTCTACAATGTCATATATTTCTATATACAGTCAAATTATACTGTTACATAAAGTGGTGGTTGTCCCTGGTTTCACTATGGAAATGGCTTGTGATAGTCCTATATATCTCATGCTGTTTTGCATATTTAGAAATCAAAAGGAGCCATTTTTGTTACATGCTTCTGTAACAGGAGAGTGCACTTAGTAGTTTGCACTTTTTATTAAATCATTAAATTTGTATTGTAGGCCTTTTTTCTCATAAGACAATTCACAGGCAAAACAATGAATGCCATTCATAGTATTATAGCTAATTTTCATGTCAATGAAATCTCTTTGGAATTATTGAATTTATTTTGTTCATCAAGATACTGGTGTTTTTCTTTCTGCTTTCTGAACTTTGGTAAAAGCATGCTTCCTCACTACAGCAGTGTAAAGTGTTTTACTTCATATTTGGGATCAACTTTAGCTGCTGTTTTGGGGGGTCTAGTTGAGTTGACTTTTAAGAAGTGAATTTGTACATCATGCTATGACTTGAAATACTAAAGTTGCTAGAATTAGCATTGAAAAGTAGGATAATCACTTCATTTTAGCTGTAAAAATGAAAATGGGGCATTAAAGCAATTAAGAGGGGAGAAGATACTTTCTATTAACATGTTTCATTATCAAATATCCCTTGGCAACACCTGCATTGAGTTTCAGTTTTTGAGATCTTTGTATATTACCTGAAATTAAAGCCGAAACTATTGGATTGGATGTCTGTTAAAATCATTGCTTCTGTATTTCTTTCTTGACATGTTTCTGAGTTTTACCTGAAAGAATGTAGAAATACATTCATTAATGCAAACAGAAAAGGCTTTTTAACAAAGTGATAGTGATCTCTCCCTCGTCAAGATAGCATCTCACTCCAGAGTTTACTCTTTCAATCAGACATTGAAATCATTGTTGAGTCCAAATTCTTCTAATTCCATTAAAGTCAGCCTTCTGTATGATTATGGAGAGAAACTTTTAAGATGTTGTGGCAGGGTGCCTGCCTTTGTAAAAGAAAGTCAGTTTGGTGCTACTGGATGCATCAGAAGTCTTGTGTAATAGAAAAAGCAGTTGAGAATTAATTTGATTCTACTTTGCCAAAAGTATCTTCTGACTTTATCGAGCTGAAGCAGATAATTGTTTGTACACAAGAAGTGACTGAAAGGTAGTTTTATGGTTTGGAAATTTTGGAGTAAAGCAAAGAGGCAGTACTGTTTGGCTTTTTCTTATTTGCAGATCTGTATTTGGGATTGAGTTATTATTTAACAGCTGTTATCTTAATAAATGCAGGTTTTCCATCAGCACCTAGATAGATCCTATTTTAATCCAGACTAATACCTTTACTTTCATTCAGAAAATCTACCTCTTTATAGGAAAAATGTGAAGCTCCTCATTTGCACCTTTTAAATTCAAGCCATAGGTATTAAGTTGTTCAGTTACATGTTTCAATGTCTGACTTCTGTTAACTCCCAAACACTGGAGAATCATAGGAGCAGGTGTTTTGTACATAATCATACCTAACAATACCAGAACCCATTTTCTCTGTTATCTTTTTGTATCTTTCGTATTACATGAAAGTTTATTACAAAATCTAGGAATAAATGACCGATCTATATTTTAGTATATAGGAAGGATATCTCACATTTATCATACTAGGTAGGTTAATACTTCTTGCTGCTGTAGTCCCCTACAAAGCTCTTAAATCTTTAAATTTCTCTTTCAGCATTTGGAGAAATAGAAGGATTGAAAGCCATTTAGAGAAAGCACTTTCTATATAGAAGTTAGTATGCTTATGAGGTGGGGCATTTAAAATACTGTAACTCTTACTTCTGTAGATAGTAGTAACGTTGTCTTATAATTAAATCCTATCTAATGTTAAATGATGGTGGATTTTTATTTTGCCATTAGAAAAAGTAATTATAATGAGATAAATTTGTAATACCAAATTTTGAAGTTTGGGTATGTTGCTGTCTAATAAGAGCTGGTTTAATAAGATTTGAAATCAAAGTGCAATGATCTCCCTTTTAGGAAACCAGAGTCTCTCATTCCTGCAACTTCATATATGTTGACTCTGGAAAATATTTTTAAAATCACAGCTCTGACTGAATAAGTTATTATTCCTGGTTGGCTGAGATATTTTGTTCTTGAAATTATAAAGACAGGCCCGTGTGTACATACATTAACTTCATTTAAATACATGCAGTAAATGGGGAGAGTGTCTCTTTACTATGAGATTTTAATTTATTCTACACACTGCATGTCAAGATGATTGGAATATATGATGTCAGAAATTTGGAGCAGCAATATCTGAATTTATTTAATCAGGTTAAAGTGCATAAAAACTTTCAACTGTTAACCTTTTGGTGAAGTGTCTGTAAGAATTCTGTTTTAGATGCAGGTCTTCCACTTCATGAGCTTACAGCACTAAGAATGATTATTTCTTCCAGATACACAGAAGAGATTATTCCCCGCCATCCATGCCTGAAACTTATTAGCAACTGTGAGCAGCTGCTTTCCAGCCACACATCAAGGCGCCTCATAACCATGGAAAAGGTGAAAGAATTCAAGGTAAGCTTGAATTCTTGATCATATTGTGTAAAATAGTAGCTGTTGCGTTCGTGACAAGTTCGTGCTATTCAGCATTTGATCCTTGTTTCTGTCACACTTTGGTTTTTATGATCAGAGTTAGTGCTTTTGTAAAATTGAACAGTGATTTAAGGTACTGTTCTGGTTTTAGTTTCTTCCTTTTTATTCTCAGTTTTTGGTAAACTCTTCATCCTGAAAAACTCCCTTGATAGTGTGAAAAAGATCTTTGAACTTATGGTTACTTGTAAATCCTATCTACAGAGGCTTTGCCTTAATGCCCAAGTTTCCACTGATTTCAAAGTGTGTCTCAATGTCCAAGTAAATACTAAATATCTTTGTAGGTCTTGCAGTAGGTAAACCTTATTTAATTGTGTTACTTCATCTTTAAAGTGGTACATTTTTGCTTTCGGAATGATACCAAAGTTGTGACAAGTACAGCAAAGCACACTGGCTCCTTTTTCTGTTTTTGTTTTGTAACACACTAAGTGCCTCTCCTGAGGCATTGAGACCAGGGAATATTGCATTCAGGTCTTCTTTCCATTCTTGCTACTTCTCTCACTTAATACTGTTAAAAGAAATGCTAAACACATGTGAGGTAGATGCTTAATGAAAATGCACTCGGTTAAGCAAGTGCTTTTAGTATATTCCTTGTCAGCTGGAAGAGCTGTTTCAGATAGCAGGAGATGCAGTCAGGCTGCTGTGTCTGTGTGGTGCTTGAACTACTGACACAGCAGGGCTTCAGTGCTGCCTTTATAATGCCTGTGGTGACTGCAGTTCTCAAGCAACACCTGATCTTCTATAAACACTCTGTGTGGAGTTCAGCCTCAGAGCTGCCAACTTCACCAGTAACAAACCAGGAGGGTAGATGATGAAAGTTTTTGACATGTGCATCTTAGGGTGTTCAGGGAGGTTTTGGCAGCAGTTTTATTGCTATCAGTGCTGTCACGTAACGTATTCTAACCCAAAAAAATTATCAACCCTCTGCAAACAGCCTTGCATCATTTGTTACTCTCCTCTTGTGCATCACCTGTTCTTCAGTTCGTGGATTGGCAGGTTCATGTCTGGAAGTTCTTAGCTCTGAGCACCTGAGACTAATTGGCAGGCTTGCTGCTTAGATAAGACTGTGCAAGTGCTTACATTCAGTATTCCAGATGTCTTTTAGATAATTTAAAGATACCAGAACCCATGTGTGGTTTCTGATGATGCAAAACTTGTCTAGAAAACAAAATGCATCTTGAATCCTTAGCCACTACCTGCTTTGTTTAGGACTTTGTTTTGGTGTCTAAGATTTCCCCACCCCAATGTCCCTTACCTGGAACATGTTTTTTCCTCTATTAATATCCTGAACAACCTTTGAATTGGTTACTTCTGATTCACCAGATATGACCATAAAATTCAGTAGTTATACTTTTGTCTGCTTTGCTTTTTCCTAAGTGAAAGAATGAATTTTTATGGATATGCCTAACATTTACGTTTCCAGACTGTTCCTGTCTGCATTATTAAACTGGTTTGTAACAGCCTTCGATTGCCTTTTAATTCAGCTTAGTGCAGCACTTGCAAATGCATGAGAAATGTTACAAATCATGTTACTATTATTATGCAGTTCTTCAGTTTCCCCAGTGTTTGCCACCAATAAAAAATTGCAGATTTCAAAGCAAATTTTGATTTCATTATTAACACTTGAAATAAACTCTTAACTGTCTTAATTCAGTCAGTTGCTGAAATTGATGGTGCAATTTGATTGGAATTGTTTGTAATAAAACTGAGACCAAAGTGAAGGCAAAAAGTGAGTTTGTCTAGGTGAAGTATTGATCTGTCATTAGAAATCATAAGCATGGAGATCATACGTTGTATTAAAAATCTCACGAACCTGGTATATGTATAACTCACTGTCTTGTAAGCATCCAATCTGTTCTTTTGAAGTTTAAAGTGAAACTGTGCCAGCTGAAAAAGGTTTCTTCCTGAAATCAGTGTTGATATGAATATGCTCTTCCAGTATGTGCACAATATGAGCAGAAGAGTTTTGGGTTTTTTCATTACTGTTTCAGACAACTTTTGCCACTGTTCCTCCCAGCACAGCATTCACCCCAAAATGCACACTCCCCTCCTGCCTCCCCCACAGCACATCTGCACACTGTCCCCACAAAACCCAGGGTGGATGGGGCAGGGGCAACTGCAGCCTCAGCCCAGAGCCCTGTTTCTCCCTCCCTGTGAGGCATCCCACTTTTTTAGTGCCAAGAGAGATGCCTAGAAATTATGTAGTAAGATGTAACAGGAAACTTGACTGAAGGACAAACTCTGAGCATATGATTGTCTACGAAGGGACTGTGAAGGACCAGGCACACAAACCCACCCTGCTGAATGGGTCAAGCATTTCCAAGTCATGTGGTCACTCTGGAGTTGTTACTGGTGTAGAATTTTTCCTACTGAATTTAGCAGTGTCTGTTCCTGGGTGTATGACCCTGCTGTCTCTGGTTTGGTAACTGCTCCTTTTTGTTTATAACTATATTAACATTAATACAAGTGGTTTCTATAGCTACTGTCCAGCACCAGATGTAGAGTGGTAGGAAGCAGTGATAAGGCTAGGAAGACTTTTTTTAAAACAAAAACTAAATGTGGCTAATTGCCTTGAAGCTGAACTGGGGCATGCTAGATGAATAAAAATTTTTAGAATGTCACTTAATATTTGCCAAGATCTAAACAACATTTTCTTGTTGTTTAACAAATAAATTGTTAAGGTTTTCTTTACAAGTTATTTTCTCTGTAGACTTTAAATGAAGCCTGTCCCTGGTGTTCAGATTGTACCCATTCAGCTCCTTGATACAAAATACTCTAAGTTAGCATTTGCTTGGAAATCCTAAGTCACTGAAATCCAAGAATTTCAGTTACTTTGATAAGTCCTCACACTGACTTTAAATCTTTAATTTGACTAATAAATCTCAACAGTGAGTTGTATCTCCAGGTAGTTCAGGATTTTTTATTTTCTTTTCCTTGTTTTAAGAAACAATTCCCATTCTTGTTGGTGTTTGGCGGGTTTTGGTTTTTTGTTGGTTTTTTTTTTGTTGTTTTTGGTTTTTTAAAGCAATTGCCATCTTTATTAGATAGTCGTGACTGTACAGGTGAGAGGTAGGCAATGGAACCTTTTAGACTGGAATTATTGTTATGTAGGCCAGAAACTCTCTTTGTAATCTCTCCTGTGAAATCCATACCTGACTGCAGACCTCTCATTTAGCAAGCAGTATTCGCAGAGCTCCTAGATTTTTGAGATGAGATTCTGCTGTGGAGTGGTGGGTGCATTACACCTGTATTCTACATGAAGTTTGTTCTTCTACACAGCACATCCTCTCTTTGCCCTAACCAGCTTGGAGGTATAGGAGAGGGTAGTTTACTCCTTCATCTCTTCTCACCAAATCAGCATTTTGTTTCCCAAGGAATCAAGATGAATGTTGTACACATGCGTGACCTCTTAGAGGTTGTGGGGATTAATTTTTATCTTAGAGTATCTTTGATCTGTGTATCATTAGACTTCAGGGTCAAATATCCCATCCATTTCTCAAAATAAGTGAATCAGCATTCTTGTAAAAACATCCCAATGATACAAAAGTATATGTTTATGTCAAAGAAGGATTTCTGACCTGGAATTTCAAGAGAAGAAAAAGCGCTCTTTTCCAAAGAGTGGCTGGAGAAACGGGTACAGGCTGGCTGTGAGAGGAGTATGTCTTAAATCCTTATTATTTCTTGTGTGTCCATAGCAATTTTGTAATTTTCAGTTCTTTCACAAACATGTTAAAAGCTTGTTGTTTATTAGCCTGAGAATAGTCATGGAAATGGCAGTCTCTCACAGATGACCAAAATAGTAGATAATACTGCCTGCATTGGGTTTCCTGAAGTAATTTTCTTCTGCTATTTTCCAACAGTGCAGTATTTAAATAGAGCTGCTGCTACTGGTGTACATGCTTTAAATAATAGATATCTACATGGCACTGAACATTTAGCAAGTTAATTTAAGCTGGTGTCACATTCCTGATGTCTGCTTTCATAGCAGGTGAGACCTTCTCCGAAGTAATATCTCATGGTGTCCAGAAGAGGGCCCTTCTACATGTGCACAAGCGTCTTGCTTTGTTGAAAAACCTTTTCTTTCACTCCTTTAGAATGCTCATTAAGATATCCGGAGCCAGGAGAGATGTTGATCTTGGTAGTTGAAAACCTGGAAAAGGCTGCAGAAGCTGAAGGGAGAGATTTTCCACTAGGATTGTGTTAATCCTTGCATTGTAATACTCTTGTAATGTGAAAATATTGACCAAAATCAACTTCCATGTTTCTACTGATGCTAAAACACTCCACAGTAACTTTCTTTTCAAATATGAACAAATACCTAAATGTTTTAAGGTAGTGAACCAATGTCTATGTTACTGCATTGGTTAAAAAAAACTGAGAGGAAACACGTGGCAGAATAGAGGCTTGGCTCTGTTGTGTGCTTCTTTTTATTTTCTACTTGTGCCATTCAGTTGTTCTGTATGAGGCTGGTTGTCACTGTTTCTTCCTGCTTTTGAGCATAATGATAAACTGATATCACCCAGAAGCATAAAACTGTTTTTAGAAGTTGCCATCAGTTTTCTTTAACACTCAGATTAAAGTTTGATGTAATGTTTATCTTACAGCATTACTAATGTTAGCTGACAAGTATCTTAATTGTATAAAGCCACAGTACATGATGAACTAAACCTTTGTATATACAGTGGGCCAATTTTCTAAACTGTGTTTTTGGCTGGTGTCAAATAGGTATTATGTGTAGGGATTTACTGTGTCAACTTTAACTTTTAGAAATACATGAATGCTGCACAGATAAAAAAAAAATCTGTGAATGTGCTTCAGTAACTGTAGGAACTCATTTTAGCCATTTGTGTTTGTCTTCTGTTTGTGCCTGCCTTCCACAGACCTCTGACTGACTGAATGCTCCTGAAAATATTTTTTCTGGAAAGTAACCTGTGTGGTGCATGGTACCTGTGCTCATTTGGTCATGTAAGGGTGGGATTCTGATGATGTCAGCTGAGATACCTTCAGCAGCTTAAGTGTGTGCTGTTGAACTGTAAAACAAAAACCTAACTACCTTACCCTTGCACGTAATGGTTTGAAAAAGTCTGGAGGCAGAGTGATGGCAATACGTGCTGAGCACGCTACCCTCAAATCTAATGTTTGTCTTTTGATGCCGTGCAGGATCAAGATGCGAACTCTTACTTGTTGGACGGTCAGTATATGCCATACAGGGGACACAATTCTTTCCGTGACAAGTATTTCAGTGGTGTGACAAAGAGGATTGCCAAGGAAGAAAAGGACAATCAGAAGTAAAATATTATATAAACAGCTTAAAAAAAGAGAAGATAATGAAGACCATATTTCTTCGTAAGGACGTCTGGATATGAACATTCATTTGGATGCTTCAGAAAAATAAATACTGCTTTTAATTTTAAAACAAGATGAAACCCACAACCCAGGTTGGGAGCAGTTCTTTTTAATTAGCTTTGTTTATAGCAGATTTTATTGTACAAGTTTTTTGAGTCTTATTTAATTTATATTTGTACTTTCAAGTACTAATGATGATTGACTAAAACCATTATTATTGTTCTTTCACCATTAACGTTTACAAGAAAGTAGTAGTATTATTTGGCTTCTTAAAACTGTGAACATCTGGCTGTTTTAAAAACACGTGGTGATGATCAGGCATTGCTGATTAAGAAGATCATTTTCATTTGTTTTGTTTTTTCTGTAAATGGTGTACAATAAACCAAGGTTGGCGTGAGTTTTTTTTTTAATTCTTGCATGCAATAATTGCTCATATGAATTCTACTTGTTCTGGCTGAGGTCACAAGTGTTTAAAACAAACAACAAATGCAAAGAAACAACTGGGCTCATGCACACCCACAAAAAGAAAAGCCTCTGTGACCTGACAAACTCTGGAGAGCCTATTAAACCCTGTGAAACCTGTCCACATCTGAAGCTCATCTGTACCTTGGATTTGCTTTTGCATTCCTAAACCTTGACTCTTGGTAACGCCAACTGTCTTCAATTTTTGGTTCAGAAATCGATAGTTAAACCAGTAACAACAACAGCATAAAATCAGTAATGGTTCCCTAATGGTATTAAGCCTAATCAAATCTTTGAAACCAAAGCTGTATTTGTTAAAGGGCAGACTTTGCTGAATCCACACCACGTCCATCATGGAAATACCTCATTTGAAAACCACTAAGCCCATTAATTCAGGATGTTAATGGCTCTGCTCATTTTGGTGGTCAAATATGGTCATATATTCTTCTTGGTCTGTGTTCGCCAAGCAGGACCTTTGTGAATGCATCTGTGCTCCAGCCAGAGGAATCTTGCTTCTCAGTTTGCTGCAGGTTGCTGACTGCGGTCATGTTAATGTCTTTGTAGATCATAATTTTTAAGTGGCTCTCCAAGGAAGGCACAGGACATTGTGTGTATCTGGCTGAGTTCTTTAACTGAATTTATTTTTCTGTGTGTTGTGGTCCTCAGCTGCAGCAGGAAAGCTTACAAACTCAGTGACAACTTAGTCTGGCCTTCTGGCTCTAATCTGTGGTGTGTTACAAAGTTCTCAAATAGTGATTTATTTTCTGTGTTTCCATTATAAATCACTTTGTTTTGACACTTTTAATGTCAGCCATATAATAGTCATTCTGGACTCAACTTGGAGTGAGATCAAAGCTCAGAAAATTTTTCAAAAGCAGAATTTGAATTGATCATTTGAAAATATTACATCAAAAACGGACTGCTTCTGAAAATGTGTCTGCATTTCAGCACCGCAATTTAGCATTTATCTTTTATTACTTAACAAATTAAAAATAATTTTAGTTCTTCATAGGCAAGGAAATTTTCTAGATGTATTTATTATGTACTTATAACTCCATTTTCTTGTAAGTTACCTTACACATGATCTAAGTGGTTGTACAAGAGGTAGAGTAGTGGCAAATCTGGCTCTGCCTGCTCAATGAGAATGATTTCGTTTATTTCTTCTTTGCCTGGTCCAACTTCTAGTTCCTTCAGCAGTGGAGTGGCCTTTGTTTAACAGTCCATACATTCCAGCTCCGTCATTACTGAATGATACCATTTTGAACAGAAACTATTGGTGTATTTGGGGTACTGCATCAACATTAGCTAACCAGAAATCATTTAGAATTGAAATCAGATGTTCAGTCTCTGCTGATCCCCAACTTTGAAGCTATCATTTGGAAATGTTCCTCGTCTTTAAATTTCTCCTTGCTTAGTGTGCACGCTCCAGCCTGTTGTGCTTGCAGACTTCCAGAGCACAGGCATTTATAGATCTAGTGCTGTGACACAGTCCTGGCTCTCTCCCTAGCGTAGGGCTGCCGGCTGGCTGGCTCATCCTTTCGGCAGGATTTGGCCATCGGTGGCCGCGGCTTCTGGCACTTCCTTTCACTCTGGTTCCATTCAGTCTCTTTCCATGAGGTTCCAGTTTCCTGTCCCTGGCGGGGAGTGTCAGTTCATGAGCCCACACTGAACTCATGCCGTTGTCATTCTCTCTTTTGGGGTGGTTTGTGCCATTTTCCAGTTTTTAAAAAGAAATATTATTTTTGGAGTGCTTTGTTGTGTGCTGTGGCAAATTGGATGGAGGGAGGAGCTGAAAACGGCTGCGAGGTCCTATGGGCAGAAGCTGTCTCTTGCTGTAGAGGGCAATTTGTTGAAGCAGCAAAGGGAAAGAGCTCCCTCTTTTTACAAGATCCCTTTACCTGGTGGTGGTGTTCTGACTGCAAGCCTACCACATATGTGTGGGGAGAGGAAGGGGAAGAGTAGTGGAAAATGTATTTACTGTGTATTTACTGTGTATTTACTGTGTATTTACTGTGTACCCTACCTTCCATCTCTCTCTAATACGTTTTATAATTGGTGGCCAATTTGACCGAGTTTAACAAAAGGTCAGGGTTTGATGATGTCTTATAGATAATGGAGCTTCACTTTTGTTGAAATAGGCAGAGGGAGTGAAGAAGAAGACAATCTCTTCTAAGGAAAAGGCTGTAATATGAGTTCAACTCTCATTAAACAGCAGAGAACCCACTTGGAAACAAGACCTGGACAAAAGCTCTAACCAATTTTTTTTGTTTCTGCTACTACAACCAGTGCTGGCATTGCTGCTTCTTGATCTTCTCGTTAAAACAAAGAGACACAGGTAAAAGCATACAAAACAGCTTTTTTAGTAGGAACATGAGGGTCTTGTCTGAACTTCCAACTTCTGCTCAAGCTATGAGGCAAACTTGCAGAAACTCAGACTCAGTAGTTTCTCGTTATCACTGGGTCAAGCAGATGTATCAGCTTGGTGAACTTCTCAAGGATAGTGCAGCTCTCCCTGTAAACCATCCTAAGAAACTGGTGTCTGGTAATGGGATGGCATCTGGATCCCCTACAGCATAGAGGCAATGTCCCCTCAATGGATATGGGCTTTCCAATAGCAACTCTTGATGGTTGGTTTTGGTGGACCCTTTATTCCTCTCTGCCTATTCTAGGGGCTCGGAAGGCTGTGGTGGAAGTCCTTAACAGTTCAGTGTCTCTTTCTATTAGACAAGCACTCTGTTCTGACTTAACAAGGTCATGGGTGTTCATATGCACCACAGTACCCAGAAGGCAGTCAGATATTTGTGAGTTGTCAGTCAAGGCTCACCAAAATTACTGAAAAACGGTGCTAGGAAGACATACCATGGGCTTTCAGGCTGTTTTGATATTGGTTAAATATAGAAATGTTATAAGGAGGAAATGGCCTTAATAATTCTGAATCTTTGCCTTCCTTCTATCTTTGCTTTTTAAGAATTCTTCTTAATGCTTTTTTTCCAATGTCTCCAGGACTATTCCACAACCATCAGCTGAAGAAGGGTATCCCAGAGTAGTGACCCTGAGGCTTTGCATTGTCCTCTGGCCACAAGTTTTCCAGAGACAAAAACGCCCACTTAGAGCAGGGAAGTGGGATGGGGATGTTACACAGTGGTTGCAGGTTTCCCTGTTGGCCAAGAAGAGCTCTGGGGTAAGTTGACAGGAGGTTCAGCTGCTGGCTCAGCTCCCATCACCACCACGTTTCTCTTTTCTGACTCTCCACCTCTTCATAGAAGCTGGGAAGAAAAATTTAATGTGCTCTGTCTTTGCTGTTTAGTTTGGTTTGCAGTTTAAACTGAGGCCCAAGTTGAACAAGGCTGTCTTTTCAGTCTGGAAACTTTTTCCTTAAAAAATAGTATTGTGGGTACCCAGGAGAATGAAGAGACCGGTATCCCTCTCCACCTTTCTTTTTTGTTTGATATTTGAAAAAAAAAGACTACTTCTTTAACCTTATTCTCTCCTGTAATTGATTTTGGTGATCAATTTAAAATTTAAAAAGCAAAATATATCTTACCTGCCCCTGTGCTACTACCCTTTAAATATATTTCTCTGAGGTTCTCTTACTGGCTCAGTAGGCTGTAAAAATCTGTGTATTCTCACAGCTGTTTTAATTACAGTTCTCTGTCCTGGATGCTGTTTCTTTGTACACTGTATTTTGTATTTTGTACTGCCTCTCACCAGTTCCAGCTTTCCCAAGCCTGTGAGTGGGGAGGAGACCACTCCAACGAAGTGAAAGCTTTCTGTTAACTAAAACACCTCATCAGAAACAAGGTCCGGGAGAATGGACATTCTGCCTGGCTGCACTGAGGGCACTGGTCTTCGAGACAGGTTTGCCAAGTAAGATCTTTTTGAACTCTTGTGGGTTGCATAAAGTGAGGTGGGCAGCTGAAAGGTAAAGTCCATTGTCAGGAGGAAAATCGTGGTGTCTTTGCTGCAGCTCTTGGGATATTGGCTGACTGTGCACTCAGGAGGTGCTTCAGAGGCTGCTGAAAACCCACAGCAAACCAAGGTGCAGGGGATTCCACTGAGTGTGTCAGGTTTGACAAGGAGCACTTTGAATAGTAGAGTAGGATCAGGATATTTTGCTTCATTTAAAACTCCCCATAAGTTAATTTTTTCTAAATTCAGTTTTTAGGTGCTGGAAAACGATGATTTTGTACAACGACATGTTAATGATCATCTAAGATTCTAATCCAAATTTTTGTTGCCTTACATAAAAGAGGTGAAATTGAAAAACTCTAAACATGTTCAAAACAGCATAATATCAGTGTGGTAATTCTTTCCAAAAGGAAAAGTTTATTTGAAGTTATTTGATGTTATTTTTTTCCAATGAAAATGCCACTTGATGTATAAGTTCTGTTTTAAAATTTGTTCTTCATGGATTAGTTCTCACAAATATTTCATTAATACAGCGTAAAATAACAGGTTATATTATTATATGTAATAGGATAAGTAGTTAACTATAATCAAATACATAACTCCTAAAAGCCTCATCTCTATAAGGTGATACCATTGGCAAAGTAGTCATAGTTGATTGCAATATTTCCTTCTCTGGAGTCTGTCCCAGAAGATGGGATGTCTCTGACTGATGTCTAGGGATGGATGTTCAGTGCCATGACTGGACAGCCCAGAGTGTCTTTGCTTTATTCTGAGACCAGAATGAAAGGTTTCCACTAAACACTGAGAATTATGCTGTGTATTTTGGAGGCAAAACTAATCCTTGTTCTATCTTTTCTTCTACTGATGTAGGCCTAGGGGAAATGCAATTGGGTAACTGCAGTACAGAATCAATTTAGTTATGAAAGTTCTTAACTAATAGCCAAGGTTCCTTAAATACTATGATTTTTGGCTAGACATGAAACACAGCTGTGTGGAGAAAATCCTTTGAGTAGTTGGATCTATTACAGAATCACAGAATATGCTGAGCTGGAAGGGACCCATCAGGATCATCAAGTGCATCTCCTGGCCCTGCAGAGAACATCCTCAAGAAATCAACGCCATGTGTCTGAGAGCAGTGTCCAGATGCAGCCTGAGCTCTGTCAGGCTTGGTGCTGTGACCACTTCTCTGGGGTCCAGCGCCCAACCACCCTCTGGGGGGAAGAACCTTTTCCTGATATCCAACCTAAAGCTCCCTCCTGCTGTTTCCTTGGGTCATGCCACTGGTCACAAGAGTGAAGAGATCACTGCTTGCCCCTCCTCTTCCCCTCACAAGGATGCTGAAGACCACAATGAGGTGTCTCCTCAGCCATTTCCAGGCTGAAAAGACCCAAGTGACCTCAGCTGCTCCTCACAAGACTTCCCTTCCACACCCTTTACCTTCCTCATGATCCTCCTTTGGACATTCTTTAATAGCTTAATGTCTTTGTTATGTTGTGGCACCCTGAACTGCACGCAGGGTTCAAGGTGGGGCTCCCCCAGTGCAGGGGACAATCCCCTCCCTTGCCCAGCTGCAATGCTGTGCCTGATGCACCCCAGGACAGGCTTGGCCCTCCTGGCTGCCAGGGCACTGCTGGCTCGTGTTCAATTCTCTTTTGACCAGGACCCCCAGACCCCTTTCCACAGCACTGCTTTCCAGCATCTCATTCCCCAGTCTGGTTCCCCGGTCAAGCTCCTTACATTTACATACAGATGGTCTTCTCCCCTGAGTTGTTCATGGTTGTCTTCTTTGTGAGTGCATATGATGGGCAGAATTATGCCTCTGTGGTCACAATTCATGCCTTTATAAATCAGGTTTGTTTTGAGGCAGTTGGCTTGAAGCTTTGAGATCTGAGATCAGGAATGCTGGGCAGGTGCAATGGGTTTGTTGCAATAACAGCTGTGAAAGAGACTGGGATAAAACCAGAATCACAAGCAGTACCATAGGACATAGGCTTCTGTCCTCAAGGGAACCTTGTGTCTCATTAATAAACAGACCCATAGCAATATAGAAGCACTTTGGGAAGTTCCTACTCTCTTCAAAATGCTTATGTGGCAGAGAGTACTTGTGTGCCCTTGCTCGAGCCTCATTCCTTAACACAACACTTCTTGGATAAATGAAATTACATGAGAAAAGGAGCTGGTTTGCTTAACAAGTACTTGTCAAAGTCAGCATTTGCAAAATGTCATGTTTTAGTCTCCACAGCTTGGAACAGGAACAGTCACAGAAGTGTGTGTGCACCTCTGGTCCTGTCCCTGCTGAGGAGCTGGTCCCAGGCAGTGTGGACGTGCTGGTGCTCACTGGGTGAACACGCACAAGTGCCAGGCACCACCTGTGCTTGTGCTGCCTCCCTGCTCTGGTGTTCCCTCTGAAAAGCTGCAGGCTGAACTCGTTAAACTACTGCTGTTTGCTACAAGGAATGACCTGCCAAAAATCTGCACAGCCCTGTGCCACTGGGGCCAGGGGAGCTGGCCCTCCCTGCTCACCCCCAGCTGCCCTGTCTCTTTACAAAGAAAATAAATTAATTCTATAATAATCCAGAATGGCATTTTTAGCCTTATGTAAAAATGTCGAGGAAGACAAAGATAAGGATTATTTCTTAATTAAATACGGATTTTATTTTGGTTTTTGTTTTTACTCTAAAAGCAAACCAAAACAAGTTTCTGCCAAGAGCTGTTATAGCCCACTCCCTTCCTATTTTTTTAAATTGTATTTTTATATGCCTGGCAGAATTAATGATGAAAATCTTTCCAGCTGTGACTTTGCCAGAATCCCTTTCTGAAGCTCCTACTAATTTGGATTAAAACTGGATGGATGAAAGCCTCAAACAGCAAATCCTGGCAATAGATTTGCTGAGGCCCCACAGCATATACTTTTCCAACTGTTCTTATCTTCTGAGGGGAAAAAAAAGAAAAGAAAAAAAAATTAAACATAATTTTGTAATTACACAGTTGTTAGTATTCTCCCTGCCTTTCCCTTCCCTGGGCTGGGACACAGGGTTCCACCACCTCAGCAGCCTGCTGGGGCTCCCCTTCTCCCCTTTTCAGGACAGACCCCTGGCTTTTGCAAGATAAGGTTTTAATTGCAGAATGGTGGAGTTATAAACACAATCTTCTACCAGCCACACTAAATGTTAACAGCCAGCCTGGATTTTAGAGAGAGTTGCCACCCTGGGATGTAACAATCCAGACTGGAAACGGTGTGTGTGCAAGCCTCTCACTGCAAGGGTGAGAAGCCACCAAGCTTCCTGAGTCCCGGCTGCTGGGTATTCACCTCACTTGTTTAATTCTAGCAGCATTGGCGCCGCGTTGTCTTACTGACCAGGCTTCCTGGAGCCAGCAGCTGCAAGCTTTCCTACTGCCACAGACAATTCAATTAATTTCTTTAAATTAGACAAATCGATCTCTGGCAAGTGGCCCATGTTCCTGCTCCTCTTCCCTCTCACCAGGAGAGTCTTCTGGAAACTTGTGAGCTCACTAAGCCCTCGCCCCGTGAGTTCCTCCCTTCATGGCCATGCTGAGGCCAAGAAAAGGCAGTGCTCTGAGCATGGGCAGTTCTGTGGGATGCTGAAAGCCTTGCCACAGGCTGCCCTTTTCACCAGCACAGCCCCTCCAGGTGTGAGGCTGCAGCTCACAAAGGCACCTAAAAGCTAATTGTGAGCATGATGTCTTAGACCCCAGTGCTTCCTGGAGGGAATGGCAGGAGCTGCTTACTGCAGATGCTTCAAGCACCTTGCTGGCCTGCCTGGAGCACCTCTTGCATGGAGAAGGAACATGAATATTACCAGTTATATTGATGGCATAGTCTGTTAATTATTAAGAACAATAGCAACTTTCACTACTTGCAATTTCTGGCAACTCTGAAGAATGTGAAGGAGGTGGCCGCTTCTGAAGGACTATGGGAGATAATGTAGGCACAGCAGCATCTCCAGGCTGTGCCTGCTGGCATGGAAAGATATGCAGCCCCTCTGTTCTTCTGTGGGAGACCTGCCCATTCCACTAATATCCAGTGGGCCAAAGGCTTTGTTTTTATGGGGTGTGCTCCTTGTCCCCATTAGCTGCTGTTTTGATACATCACTGTTCTGCAAGTATGAGCTGAGAGGCTGTTTCCAGCTGCTTTGAGCTTTTCTTTCCTTCTCAGGATGCCTTGAGGTAGGCATGAATGTAGTCTCAAGGCACCTAGTCTCATGTCAGTGCCAAATCTCAAGCAGCTGAATTAGTGTCCTTGTAGTCAGTGGACAGGGCACTTGTCCATCTGCGCTTCTGCAGCTCTTGCATGTGCACAAGTCAGACTTGCTCATTTAGGAGCTACTCTAGTTGGTAATCTCTGTTTTTTTACTGAACTTTGTTTACATTGAAGCCAGTTAATACACCTTCATTTCATACATGCATATAAACAAGCCCCTGCTTCTGTTGCACTGGATGAGAATATTTATGAAATAGTTTTGCCCTCTTCATTTTCGTTTACTTTGTCCATCCAAAAATGAGCCAATTTGGTTTTGATATACAAGAAAAAACAGTAATTCAAGAAACATCCAGGAGAGCAAATACCCAAAGATCAAAATCTCTCTTGCTCTCTTGGCAGTCACAGAATTTATTTCCTTTTGTTCTTTTGTCCATTTTATCAGGTTTGTGGCTCATAATTTCTATGAGCTGCTGCCTACTTCTCCTTTTATTGTGGGTTATTTAAATATTTGTGCAGCTAATTTTATTTCCCCTTTCACTAGATTGTTACTTTATATGTATGATGCTTTGGGGAGCTGATGGGTAAGATACAAATCCTGCTTGGGAGTACTGGGTTGCACTTCATGAAAGGTTCTGCAGATGAGTTATTGCTCCACAGCAAGTCCTCAGCCTGCGGTTTCACAAGCATGGATGCTAATGTGACAGTGCAGTGCTGCTGAAAGGAGTGGGGTTTGTGCCTTTTCCCTATTCCCTGGTCCTGGCTTTTCTCACCCTCTACTCAGCAGAGTTACACTTACACTGACCATGTTTCTTACTGGAGCATTTCTTGTGCCAGTTCAGCATACTAAACCAGCATAAAACTGGCTATTTTGCTGAAACAGATTATGCCAAGGAAATTAATTTCCACCTTCTGAGGTGAGCTGTTGGATCAGCTTGTGGTCATGAAGCTGTGGTCTCTGTCACATCACTCCTAGACCTCAGGCTGACTGTGGAGGCTGTGAACCTCTTTGCTGAATTGCCCAAGGATATTCTGGCAGAAGGAAAGGAAATGATGGTCTTTTGTGTGACAGAGACTGGCTTCATAACCACCATGAGCTGATCCAACAGCTCACCTCAGAAAAAGGAAATTCAGACCATGCCTTTGAGAAACGGGACAATACACTAAAACAGAAGGGCTGCCTTTGGGGGTTGTTTATTCACTTGAGACTTAATGCTTTATTACATTTTTCCCTTAACTGAAGAGCTGTGTTGTGGGTGCTAAAAGCTTTCTTTTCTTCTTGTGATCCAGGGGCAAGGTGTGCTAGAGTTAACACAGGAGCCATGAGGATCAGTAGTGGAGATACAAATGGTCCATGGGATTTACCACCTTGGAGGAGCATAAAGAGATCTGCAGCCCTGCAGTATTTGCAGTCTCTCTTCAGATTTTGGAGGGTTTTAAGGTATGGAGAAGTCCAACCACAGTATATGCCACAGAGCAAAATTCACCTTTTTTGTGCATGTGTTTGTGGATATTTATTTATTCAGATGGTCTCTTTTAAAATGCCTCCTAATTACTACTTTTCTTTTCCTTTCAAAATCTCTCCAAGCTGATTTGGCTTGTAATAGTTTCCAACGCTGTGAAAGTGGCCCTTTTGGAATACAATGTTTCTGCTTTGGTCTTTGGCCTATTTGGAATTGCATCTCAGTGGCTACTGTTTTTGATTGAGAAATCAGTTCCTTCCTCTCAGTCTGTCGGCTGAGGGTTGTCCTGGGATTCCTTTCATTTGGATGCTGCAATGTATTAACCCAAGCATTTCAAGAGGATGCCTGGAATGAGGATGCTGGGCTGTTGATTTTTTTCTCTGTGTGGTTTGGTGAGACAGTCCTTGTCTGTGTGGGTAAGGTCTGAGTAGCAGGACCTAAGCCAGACTGAAGACGTGAGATCACTGACTGGTTAATCTCACCCTGAACAATATGAGGGAGCACCAGTGTTGTGTAGCAGGTTCTCACCCACCAAACAGCAGCACACACAGGAGTTTTGGGAGGTGCCATGTCAGGATATTTTTACTAGATATGCTGAGATGATGAAGTGGTACAAGAGTGACAGAGCAGCAGCTGTGACTGCAGTGGGTAACCCAGAGTTTATATCCTGCCTGAAGCAGGAAGGTGGTTTCTGTATGAGAAATGAGGGAACACATTCATCTTGGGTCTAGGGAACATCTTTTTGTGTGGAACATCTGCCTTCAGGAAGGCAGGGTTAAAACTCTGCTGTGGCCCTTCCTTCTGCAAATTATATGGGAACCCAGAACTCCTTATCCTGCAATGTTTCCAAATACAGAACTTACAAAGTTACTTTTGTTGGAATCCTTGATGCTGAGAATGTTGGACTTCCTGTGCTGAAAGGCACAGACCACACAAGAAGATTGCATCTGACCTGAGGCTGTGGAGAAGAGTTTAAAAATTGATTGACAGTATGGGGATTACTGAGTATGTAGTTGGTTAGAAGTGTGTAATATCACAGGGTGAAAGACTTAGAGGTTGGGGTTTTAGAATATAGAAATAAATATGAAGCAAGATGGAGGTTTTAGGGTGGAGAGAGGTTGTTCTTTATCTTCTTCTTCTTCCTTCTCCATGGGTTTGGGTGATGTTTTGGGATTGGACAGAAAGGTCTGCATTGCGGGCTTTGAGGGATCAGTTATTGGGTAAAAGGGAAAATAATCTAGGTGTCATTTCTTAATTAGATACTTTACTTTTAAAAGACCTTGTAGCAAGAGTTAGCCATTTTGTGCCTTGCTAATGAAAAGCTGCCAAACTCATGGTTGTGAGACTATTTCACTGATAAGAAATAATAAACACCTGAGTCTGAACATGGAAAGCTGTCTCAAGTGCCTTCAATCCCGACCTTGAGAAACCAGTAACTTTGTGTATTTATGTAAGCCACAAGTTCTCAGGCTCTCAAGATAAGAAAAAAAACATTGATTTGTTCAAACAGGTCTAGAGGAAGCCACAAAGATGATCAGAGGGCTGGAGCATCTCTCCTAGGATGACAAACTGAGAGTTGAGGTTGTTCAGCAGAGAGACCTTCTGGTAGCCTTACAATACTTAAAGGGGAACTACAGTAAAGATAAAGAGGGATTATTTATCAGGGAGTGTAGTGATAGGAAAAGGGGTAACAGTTTTAAAATGAAAGAGGGTAGGTTTACATTTGATATTAGGGAGAAATTCTTCCCTGCACAGTTGTTGAGGCACTGAAACAGCTTTCCCAGAGAAACTGTGGATGCCCCATCCCTGGAAATGTTGAAGCCAGATTGGATGCAACCTGAGCTCTGAGCAACCTGGTCGAGTGGAAGGTGTCCCTGCCTATGGCAGGCGAGTTGGAAAGAGATGATTTCTAAGGCCTCTATGCTCCTATGGTTTCATAATTTGAGTGCCTTGCATTCTTGAATGCATTTGTACTCAGAAGATCCATATGAAATAGACATTTTTCCCATTTTAGAAATGGGACTTGCCCAAGGCCATACATGATGTCATGAAAATGACTCCTAAGTCTTAGGCTAGCTCCCAAACCACTCCATCAGCTTTTCTTCTAGGGCTGATCACTATCAGCTCACAAAGCTGTATATCCACTGGGATTTTTTTTCTGTGCTAGGAGATCAGGGAAGCAAAATGTTCTGGATCTGTAAATCTCAACCTGGATCTATCCGTAAAACTAGTAGTTTCATAGGTTCTGTTGTAGCATTTAATATTTTAGTGCTTGTAGGCACTATTTACATTAATTTGCATTCTAACTGGAAAGAACCAAAGAACCATAGGACTGTACTAAAAATAGATGAAAGAAAGAATGATTTTAAAATAAGTGGGGAAATTCATGGTGAAATATAAAGTAATTGTCCTCAACATGTTAAATGTTCTCTTGAACAAAACTTCCTAGTACCATGAGAAACAATGCAAGTGAATTTGTCACTTACTGTTCAATTTTTCTGGACAATTAGTACAATCTTAAAGTAAATCTTCAAAGGTTGTAATCTGCACAATTGGTTTCATTCACTTTGGCTTGTCAGTTGTAAGAAGGCTACTCTTTATTTTATACTAAACTACAGCAAACAGATCAAGACCTAGGAAACTGAGAAAATCAATCCTTTATTGTAGCAGTTATCTTCAAAGCTTGTCTGAAAGATTTCTTGCACAAAAGCCATCTGTGTTAGGATTTCAAAAGTAAAAAATGAATGCCTATGATTGCTAACATCAAGAAATAATAATTTATCTATGGAATATTGCTACTCTGTGAGCACTGATGGTGCTGGGACTGAAACACACTCATAGATTTTCATTAAAACTGGAATTGTTGCTTATCCTCCACATCTATACCAAATGTCTGCCTTATTTAAATCAGCATTGGGCTGAGATACTCAGCATGAGAAACAACAAGAATAACATTTAATTTTTAAGAAAGCTTTCTGCTATTAATGGCAAATCTTCATGGGAGTCATATGAGAGCGGAGATGTCATTTAAAACTTACTGTTCTTCCATGTCACCTTCAGGCACATTTTGCCAGATCTGAAATCTATAGCAGTGTTGACACTATTCTCTCACTCCAGAGAGAATAGACCATTCAGTCCTCCTCCATCACTCAGCAGAGCTGTGACAAGGTGAAGAGAAAAACATCACAACATTTCAGAGAGGCTGTCTTAGCCTTCTTCACAGGATGCAGCACATCAGCACAAAGAAGAGGACGGCGTGGTGAGGTACTTCCAGCACATGCCCAGAAGATTCTTTTCAAAGTTTTATGTTTGTTCTTCTAGAAATGAATTCCCATTCTATGATGATGGATATTTTCAGTCTTAAAGGTAAGAAACCAGACTATCAGATTACTGGCTACCAGATATGGATAACTGAGCGTGTTGGCTGTTCCAGCAGCCTGTGATTTAATGTCTGTGCTTAACTCT
The DNA here is from genome assembly GCF_050655825.1 of Lonchura striata. Lineage (NCBI taxonomy): Eukaryota > Metazoa > Chordata > Aves > Passeriformes > Estrildidae > Lonchura > Lonchura striata. Next base: position 52,149,128 of record NC_140705.1, read on the forward strand.
GCCTTTCTAGCATTTACTGCTGCAGATGGATACTGGACTGCTGTTCCTAAATGAAGTTGGAATAATATATTCTAGAGATGGAAAAATACCTAATGGTTCATTTCCCCATAGATGCCAAAAAGACGTTATTAAAAAAAAAAAAAAACAACACAGGCAAATATCTTCCATGGCAATAATTTACAATGAAATATTACACCCTCTATATAGTTTGGGTGGAGAAAAGGAGACTTAGCAGCTCCTTGGCTTAAGGTTTTGACAGTCTGTAAGCTTGGTACCCAAGAGTCTTCTGGTACCATTCACATTTTGCTTTGCAGATTTGGAGCACCTGGGAAATCAGATAGGGCAGTTTGTAGTGTCCCACTAATGTGCTGTGCTAATACAAAAGTTCTGAAAAATATGTCCAGAACATTTGTTGAATTGCAAACGTGAAGCACCCCGTCCCACAAGTTGCTTTGTTCATAACAAAGCACAAGGGCTGTACCTTTGCAGGAATCCCTGCCACAGCTGTAGGATGTGTTTGCTGCTACAGTGGTGTCCAGGTGTGCTTCACTTGGACTCACAGCTGCTCTAAATGGGGCAAAGACGGTGCCTTTCTTCAAAAGGATCCCCATCTGCTGACTGTCCTATTGCACTGTTAGTTTTTGAGTTTCTTCAGAACTGATCTCAATATGTGACTCTATAAACCAGGAGTTTCAGCATTCAAAGACATGCATGTTTGTGTGTTTTTGTAAATCTGGGCTATACAGAAGTAATTAAAATACCTCATTTAGGTTATTGAACCTATAATGGAAAAAACGTCCTGCAGGCACTACAGTGGTTTAATTTGCATTCAATTGCTTGTACTCTTTCAGGCTTTTAAATAAAAATATCAAAGAATGAACTGTAAAGCCAGATGTATATCTCCAGAGACTTAAATAGTCCAGTTTCCAGTGACGTGCTTTAATTCTCCTCCCACTTAGTAATTTTACATTGACGCAAGTTCTTTGGATAAGAAAGGGCAACTGACCCCTCTAAAATTACTCTTCTTGCATTGAGTTGGAAACAATGAGATCTCACAAAATATGTAATCGCATTAATTATTAGTGTATCTGCATTAATGTCTTGGAGGTGAGCCAGAGGGAGACTTCAGTCTATGCAGTTTTGCACATGCTTAGGTGCTTAGCCAGGTTTAGGAATTATTATAGGTACAGAATTATTGATGATCAAGCTTTTCCACTCCTTTCCCCATTCTTTCCCCACTCCTTTCCTTACTTAGATTTCAGTTAGTTCAGGTGCTCTCTGTCACATTAATGTTTGCCTGAAAAAAATACCAAACCACAACAAAACCCAGCCCCAAAAAGACCCACGCCAAAGTCTGGGTTTTGGTTCCGAATGCCTTAATTTCAGACAGTCCTTGTCATAAGAGGGTCCTGCTACACATGGCTTTGAGGCAATGTACCAGCAGCCACTGTCAGGTCTCCTGTGAGCACTGCCCACATGGGCAGTCAGAGGGAAAGGGTATCTGTGCCCAGCTGCCTCAGGCCACCACAGACCCCCATTCTCCTAAAGTCCCCTTCTCCCCCCTGCAGTGGGAAGTCAGCTGCTTTATTTTGTGCTGTCAGTACCTCTTCTTCAAAGCAGGGCATTGTGCTTTGTGGTGCAGGGCTTGGAAGGACCAAAGTGTGCCATGTCCTTGTCTCTAAAGGTGTCAGCTTAGTGTCAGTAAAGACACTCACCCCTTAGCAGGAGCAGAGCAGCCGGTCTCTTGGGCTGGCCACTGGTGACCTGAGTCCTCCTGGTGGCTGCAGTTCTAGAACACACTGGGCTTATCCAGTCAAGTGAATGGTCAGGGCCTCTATGTATAATGTGCAACCCAGCAATAAGGTGGTGTAGGGGTTTAAACCCAAAGGAAATAGCATCTCTTTATATGAATTAGAAGGGAGTTTGAAATGCCAAGGTCTTGTTCTGGTTTCTTTGTGGGTTCGCCTTCCTCTTTACAATTCATTTCTTATGACAGAATGAAGTTTATTGAGATCTTTCATTTTACTGACTCCTGCCCCAGAAGCAGAAACTCAGGATGAGGTAGGATCCATGCCAGCCTCAGTTTCTTTTCTCTTCTCCAACAGTTGTCATCTGATTATTAACAGCCTTGAAATGCATACAATAAGATATATATTGGAGAAACAGATACAAAGTATGGTTTCTACTAATGAAACCATATAATAATAATGATCAACTTACACATATTTATTATGGAAACCATGATCTTTCATGTTATCATTGGTTTAAAATATGACTAATTGTTTGGAGAGACCAGCAGTTTAGTTGGATGCTGGCTAAATACTGTAAGTTGCTTAAGAATGAAGTAGTTGATTCTGATGATAAAATATGCTCAAATATTATTACAGTTGTGTGTTTGCATGAAAACCAAGGGGAAAGGTTCAGGGTGGGTTTTTTTTGTTTCTTTTTTTGGCTGATTTCTTGGTTTTCTTGGCCAACAAAATTGTTCCATGTCAATCTGATTTGCAAAGAAATTGTTCAATAGAGACCTGTAACAGCTTACTAGAGCTGTTAGGGTATTTTTGAACTCAGTGATGTTTTGTTAGAGACGGAGGACAGAAATTGTTTTAATTCAAGGGTCTTACTAATAGAATGAACCTAAACTTGTTATTAATTCTATGTGCAAGAGAAGAAATTGGGAAACCACAAAATACCAGGTTATTCATATATATTCAGCTCCATTTCTGTTGTAACAAGGATCTTGGGAGAGGCTGATATGTCTGTTTTAAGGTTCTAGTTTTCCTTTCTTAATATAACTTTGAAAATCATATGGCAGAGAACAGGGGGATTTGTAATATTATATGTCTTTGAATATTTTGGAAAAGGGTACTATTTCTCAACCTTTCTTTATTGAGGAAACATATAGTCTTATAAAATCTATGAACCTTTCTCTTTCCCTCTCTGTATTTGATAAAATGGTCAGTAATATGTTAGAAAATCTTTGGGAATCGAGTTAATCACGTTGCAAAATCCTAGCTTAATCTTGTAATCAGACAATTTGATTATATGTGTTGATAATAAAAATGTCTTTATGCCAGCCAATAGGTCCTCCCAACACATAAAACCTGATGGCTGAATGACTGGTTCCCACTGGTTTTCTCCAGGAGGTGGTGATGCTTCTCAGCAAACCTCCTTAAAAACTGTGGGTTTGCTTGAAACAAGGTGTAATAATTTTACCAGCCACCTCCTGGTATTGCAGAAACCCTGGTGCTCTGTGGACCTTCAACTGAGAAGCAGAGATGAAAGTGAGCAGAGCTCTGGCCTCTCACTTTTGTTGGTTTTCTCTCCTTTGTAAAGTTTCTGCTTTTCAGCTTCATCTGGATAAAGTGGGGATGCATTGATGTTGCTTCTTTACCAGGAATTGGGAAGCAAGTCCATTGTTTCCCAAAGAAAGAGAGGAGAACAATTCTAGAGCAGGAGAACAATCTCCTTTTCTGTATTTTACTTGGGAAGATGATGTGCCTGGGCCATGGGAAAAGGATGAAGAATCTTGGAGAGTGTTGAGAAGCATTTAGCATGCTGTTGTCCCCAGGCCATGGGGCTGGCTGCAGAAACGGAAGAAATGCAGATTAACTTGGTCTACAAACTAAAGACTTTCAGGCTGCCTATACTAGAACTCCAAGGTGCTTTTTCAGCTGTTGCCTGCAGTACTATTCAAATAGCTCCTCTTGTAGACTAGAGCTGTGTTTAGAGGTCATTTGTTAGTAATCCACAGACACAGGGTTTATCCAGTCTTTGGCTGCCTTGATGAAATGATCTCCTTTCTGTGACTCTTCCTATTGAAAAATGAAGTCTAAGTTGTTGCCTTTGATGTGCTATAGACCTATAAGTAAAACTGGAGCTTTGAATGTGCATTTCTACCTATGTCCTGAACATAAGAAGAGCTAAGTCCTGCAAATGAAGTTTACTGCTGTCTCAGTGTCTAGTGGGGTTAAAAAGGAGGCATTACAGTAACCTACTATTTGGAGTCTGGCACTCTGAGTATACTCATTTCTTAATCTGTCCCTGGGTCTGGTTATAATTTGCATCTTGAGCAATCGTATTGCATTCTGTATTTGCATTTGTTTTTTCTTTTTCTATTGTTAAACCTGTTTTCATCTTACACGTTTTCCATTCTTCTGCAGCCCATAGCCAGTGACAGATGACAAGGTTCAAATGCAGAAGGTCAATTACATCATCCAGTGTCTGTCTCTGCCAGCACAGGACTATTGTTTTTGTGGTCTATTTGCTATTGTTTTGTCCAACCAATTGCTAAATAGGTCCTGTGTACTCGACAAAATTTTGCCACCAATAATACCCCACATACCCTTAATTATAACAAAGGAGTAGTCTGGGGTGCTGTTGAGAGGTAGGAGGTGGTCTCCTATGGTCAGAAAATTTGTCTATTTTCTGATTCTTTTCACTCAGACCAATTTGGGTACATCGTTCTGAAGAACATTCCATTAACTGGTAAGTCAGACTACATCAGCAGCACTGAATCCTGTTTATCTCAATCCCTTCAGTCTAGAATACTTAGCAGAAAACGAGGTGGCTGTTGGCATCCATCCTCATTAACTCAAAGGTTGTTTTGTTTATTCCGTGCCTGCATGTTTACAGTCATTCTGGGCAAAGAGGTTTGCAGCTTGCTTCCCTGTGGTTTCAAATTGCAGTAGTTTATCTAGCAGGGAAGCCTGTCTTAAGGAGCTAGATAAGACACTAATGAAAATTACTTGCCTGCAGAAGAAGGTTCACTGGCAGTACCAGAGAGAGAATTCTGCTGGATCTGAGACAGGGAGTGATGTCATACTGAAAATGAGTTAGTGTACATTTATCTTAAATTTAAAAAAAATCCTTAATACAAGTCTAAAGCATATATAATTCATGCCAGTTTCAAAATGTTGGTTGTTTTTTTGCTTTTCATATTAGACGGTCAAGATTATTCTTAATTGGATAATAAGAAGTATATTTTAACTATTTTAAAGCATGTTTCTCTAGTACCTGATGGTCAGCATACCAACCAAAATGGGTGGAGAGGTTGACTGCAAGCAGTATAAAGCTGTCATAATTATAACATTACCCAAATAGGTTCTGCTCATGCAGAAACATTTTACTCTTACCTGCATAAAATCTCATACATATTCTTTGGGATAGTTGTTCCTTTGAAATATCAGCTGGTTTCACATTATGCACACTCTTATACACTTAATAAGTGGCCATAAAGAGAAGGGTGATTTCTGGCAGGGTTCTGGTGCAAAAGAAATATACAGCTGCACTTTTCTTCCCCAGGAGAGCAGAGTCTTCATTCACAAGGTAGCAAACATAAGGGAATATAACAAGAATCTGTCAGTTTTCCATGCCTAATACAGGGGTGAGAAAATCCTGACAAAGAGCTGGCTTATAAAACTTCCTCACTGAGCTTTTACAAAGGTTATCTAGACCTGCACATTTCGCGTGGGTAATGCAGGCAGCTCAGGGACTGGTGTGTTAGTGTCAGCTGTGTGGATGTCTCAGGGCACCGAATTCCTGGTTTCTAGGCAGGCTGGAAAGGCCATGCTGTCCACCTCAGCTTCAGTCTGTTGTGTTTATGGCAGCTGCAGCCGGTCTTTTCAGAGGCGCAGTTACCTGGGAGTTTTTGCAAAGGGAGCGCACCTTCCCCCAGCTCAGCTCTTTGCTGGCCTGTACACGCATCCTCAGAGCGGGCTCTGCTCCTCTCGCACAGCTGCTGCTGAGCTGCGGTGAGCCTGCTTTGATGGGAGTGCTTGTGCAGCAGTCGGCACCGAGTCTTGCTGCACTTCAGGCAGCATGGGGGTTTGAAGCAGGTTTTTCTTCTCTTTTAAGAGTGACCTAGCTACTGAGATACTGGATGCAATGAGAGGTGAAGAAAAAAGCAAAGAATCTTTCTGTGACAAAGACTTAACTGGGCTTCAACTCTTTTCCTTCAGGGGGAGATTTGGGCTGAGCAGAGAGATATTTTTGCTGTCTGTGGCTGTGGGCCCATTCTGTTCTTCTGTGGTTTCTCCAGGGCAGTGTGAATAACTTCATACTCAGTGTGCTGGTTTCTAGGAATACTCTTCTAAGGCACCTAATTCTCCCTGGAAAGTGTATCTTGACTGTCTAATTCTTGGCTGAGGAGTCTGCTAGGCAACAGGAAATCTGCAAATTAAAACATTGCAACATCTAAGTCCCTGGCTGTATCCCAGCTTTGCTGGAGGACCAGTTTTCATGTGTTTGCCTATGAAAAAATATACTCGGATGTATATAATTTCTCTTGCATCATTTAAATGATTCCTCATGTTTCCCACTGACTATTATTTTTATTACCCACATGCAGTCACTTTGCTGCTTATTTTGTTCATTGTTATGCAGACAGTAGCACTCTTGTTTCTTGATCCCCCAAAATGTGTGGTGAAAGTCCCACATTAGCAAAACCTGGTTGAAGTTAAGTGGGTGTAGCCCCGCAGCTTCTGCTGTTTTGTGGTAGGAGCTGGACCAACTCATTTACTCAATGCAGAGATGGATTGTCCATCCTGATTTACCTGGATGGCTTCTCCTGTTCCCTAGTCTTTTACTTTTCCTTATAAAGATGTGCTCTGAGTCACTTGCTGACAGCAATCAATATGATACTAGTCATCTTCACATCTTCTCCCATTTACTGATCACTCCAGGGTCATCTCGTTATCAATCTGAGAAATGCCTCTCTTCCTTCACTCACAATGTGAACCCACAGCTCACTGAAAGCAACACTACTCTGGTGTTAGGAGGGAGCTTTGCTGCTAGCTGCATACTCTGAGAAGACAGAATAATCTATGGTTCCATGGCCAGAGCCAATAAATTGCAATATTTATTCCTAGGGATACCTTTGAGTATGGCCACAAGTGTGTGTGCCCTGTCCTATTATTTGATATCTCTGTCCTTCCATAACAGCATGACACTCAGCACTAAACAAGATTTTCTTTCAGATGACACATAGGCAGAAATATGAGATATTCTTTCTCATTTTCTGATGTTGACACCATAACCCACATTGCTCTGGGGATCTTTCATTAGGCTTCCTCACCTGCATTTTAAAAGTCTTACCAGAAAGTCAGTGTTGATATGCAGGATTTTTTGGCAATATACTATTGAAACCCTGGAGCTGGGAGCAGAGCACCTCTGCCTGAAGGTGTTTGGTCATCTGCTACACACAGAAATCAGTATTCAAAGACTGGCTGACTACCTCAGTTCTTACATTTGATGGTAAAGTAAGGCACACCCTGAAGGACTGAGAAGGTATTTTGTGGAATCACAGAATTGTTTGGGTTGAAAGGGACCCTAAATATCCTCTAGTTCTATCCCTCCTGCCATGGGCAGGGACACCTTTCACTAGACCAGGTTGTCAAATCTGCATCCAGCCTGCCCTTAAACACTTTCAGGGATGGGGCATTCACAGCTTCTTTGGGCAGCCTGTTCCAGTGTCTCACCACCTTCATGGCAAATAATTTCTTTTTCATATCAAATCTAAACCTACCCTCTTTCAGTTCCAGCTCTGCCTGCTTGTCCAGTCTTTGGGACACATGGTTTGAACACACACACCTTTACCAGGGAGAACCAGGGCTGTTTAACACATCTTGTAGGAGAAAATGGGTTAGAAAGCTTTGTGATTGTGGACTTTAGTCTCCCCATTGCAGCTGTCATCCTTGGGTTCAAGGATTTAATTACCGCGTTCAGAGGAAGCCAGGGAAGAGGCAAGGCTGTCTGCCTAGGTTGCAAGACCTCTCTGGTGACCATGGAGATGTAGTTCCCACTCTCCTGCTCGGTCAAATCTTTAAGACAAAGGCAGGAACTCACTTCTCCCTCTCCCAGGTGACTGTCACATAACACAAGAGAACATGTATGTAAGGGAATTCCCTACACAATGGAGGGAACACCGTGTTTTGGTGAGGAGGATGTGGGAAGGGAGGAGACGCTGAACTGAGAAGGTCAACATCTTGCAAGAGGAAGGGGAATCATACCTGTTTATGCTAAAAATATATGCAGCCCATGCATACATACACAGTGTCACAGTCCAAAGATGGGCCTCTGGTCTGGGAGACAGATAAATTCTGAATTTAGAAGGACTTGTGATGAGCCACAGGAGAAAAAGCTTGTTTACAGTGCACATAGTAGGATTTACTGAGCATTGTCACTATTAATAGCATGAGCCTATGTAAGATTTTACTCCTTTCTAGATGACAGTTCCCTGGCCCAGGCTGAGAATCCTGGACTGTCATCAAGGACTCTGTTATGGATAACATCTTAACAGCATTGCTTCAGATGATTTCTGATTACAGCTCTCTCTTTGTTCTTTCCCAGTTTTCTTTTCCCAAGCCTGCTCATTTCCACTCTGCTTTCCCCTGTTCTTCTGGCTGTTCAGCTGCCAAGTTTCTAGTCTGAGTGTGTTCTGCCCCGTAATGTAAGCCCTGCACCCAGGGCCAGCCATGAGATCCCAAAGAAAGGCAAATGCTGGGTGCCACTTGGGTGGCACCACCAGGGTCCTCAAAGGGAAAGGGAGCCACTGCCTCTCCAGGCCAAGAGGGGAATGTCTGGCCCTGTATTTGTGTACCAGAGCTGCAGGTTCCTGCCTACTGTCACTGAGTGTTGAACCAACCAGGGGAGCTTTACAATATACATTGGCAGTCTGCTTCAGAAACTGTGTTAGATGTAAGGGTGTGGAAATTCCTTCATTATTGGAATTCCCCAAACTTCAGCAGTCAGCAGATTTCATATGCTAATAATATTTGTGACAACAGGGAACCTATGTGGAGATTAAAATGAGGCTGGAGGTAGAATTAAGCCAAATTCTGGGCTTTTGTCAGTTACAAATAATGCTGCACTATTGAAGTTTTCATCTTAAGGATTTTAAGGATCACAGCACTATAGCCAAAGGTGATGGGAGCAGCCTTGCACTGCCCTACAAATTCAGCTGACTAAACTAGGAGGTCAAGCTACATAATTAGATTTAATCTTTTCACAGAGTGGTGTGTGAAGTGTATTAGGAGAAATGGTTTTATTTCAGATGCCATCTAAAGCAACTGATTTTAATAATTGAACAAGTGCTGAGCCAAAGGCCTAGATTTTTGGTTTATCAGCAGTTTTTTGCTACTTCATATGCAAATTTGATTATATTATGAGTGTTGAGACCTAGTTTGTCCTGGAGAATACATGCAGAGCTGGCTGACCCCAAGGACAGGAACAGGATACGTGCCTCCAAAGGCATCAGGGGACGCTTCATTTACTTTACATAAATCTCAGTCTTCAGCGACTCAAGAGAGAATGCTCAAATACTTAAATGAGCATTATTCTTGAACATGAAGTTTTAATAGTGTACCTTTTAAGTTCGTCATCAACCTGTATAAATTTATAGCAGATGAGAGTCTGTGCACAATGCGTTAACTGCTTTGAAGTGAAAGCCTGTTCCATGACTGAAGACTCCACCCTCAGTTCACTAGATCTCAGAGGAATCAACTTCCCAGCTACAACTTGCTGGGAGAAACTAATGATGAGCCGGATGGATAAAAGTATTCCTGCTGCAACTATCTGTATACACTTTAGGAGCAACAGCTTCAGCTTCCATGGTAATTTTGCTTTTAGCTTTCTGTCAGTATAATGAAGAAAGAAAAGTCTGCTTTTAACTACAGCATTAACTTTTTAGGCTAGATGTTAGTTGCGTGTCAAAACTGAAATCTTTGTTGCTGGAAGAGACATATTCACTGGACGCATTTGAAAGCCTTGGAATTCAAAACAATACCGAAATAGTTTAACTATGTATGAAGTCAAATATACTTTCAATAGCATGACATGTGTAATAGAGCCACTTCTGTTTTGATTTCAAAACAGCCAGCTTTTATTTTCTGTCTGAAACCGCACACCGTTGTAGTTGGGTGACTTCCTCACAGGGTAGGATGGAAAGGAGCCATGGAAGCATAAAAACCTCCTTGCAGCCTCCTGTGAAACAGCCAGTAAAGGAAATCCAAGCATGGATGATCTTAGGTGCTTCTGCTGTCTGTGGTGGGACACCTGTGGGGCCAGCCGGGACTGGGAGCAGGGATGTGTCCCTGGAAATGCCTGTCTCTGAGTCACTGCAGCAGCTGAGCTGGGGCTAAATTGGAAACAGAAATACATTGTCATGTCACCCGGATGTTCTGCCTCCAGCCAAATAGTAGACGGAAAAAAATGCTACCAGATGTTCTTATGTTATTAATATTGTTATTATTGTTATTATAAATAATATTCCACATTGGCTGGCATTCAGTCCTAGCCCATCTGGAGTGCACATGCTTGGGAGGAGAGCCCCAGCCGCCTGTGGGTCCCCCAGTTCCCTGCACACCTGTAAAAGAGGCTGGGCAGGCCCCCCTCCCTGTGCTGCAGGATGGAGGATGGAGGGGCTGCCGTGTGACAGGGTGCTCCCTGCCCCACTCCCCTCCCTCTGCTAACTCTGCTGTCATTCCAGCAGTGACACCTCAGCCAGGCCTTTGTTCCACTTCCCTCTTTCCATCAGGGTGGGATTCTTTCCCCCACAGCTCTGTTTTGGGAGCTTTGTATCCATACGCAAGCCTGGGTTTATATGATAAAGTCAAGCTCTGCTGATGTTCTTCTCACTGGACATGTTGCAGTAGGAGGTGCCAGCCTGATATTCCCATGGTCTGAAGCACCTCTGGCCAAGGAGGCTAAGGTGCCATTTCAGTGAAAAGTTCTCTTGCTAAGGCTTCCTATCTAATATTAGACCAGAAACTCTTTAAAAATGTCTAACTGCTCCCACTCCATGTTAACAAAAAAAAAAAAAGGACTGACTCTGTAGGTGAATATGGAGAATATGGCATTACTCCAGTGTGGGTTTCACCATAAACTTTGGCATAATCTCTGCTTCAAGGGTTCAGCAGCTACCAAACTACTGCTGGAGTGGAAATGATCCCATTATACCCATTTAGGCCATCTGTCTAGGAATACAGGAATGAGAAAAAAATTACTGGATGAGGTGATGACAGTGGTTCATTAAAAAATCATAAAATGCTAGGATACTAGTAAGTGTGACATACTGGTATTTGTTTATATCTAAGCTTAGGAAAGGGAGATCCAGTATAAATAGATGGAACTTTATAAATGGACTTTTGTGGTCATACTAGTTGTGCAGTAAGACAGTGTATTTTTAATTATTACATTGTGGTGACATAGAGAATTGGTAAAGCATTTCCCAGGGATACATGAAGATCTTGTGTCTGTCACTAGATGTTTACAGCCACCAAAATGTGAAGTACAATCCTCTGAAGGTCACATTTGCCTGAGAGGGCTGTACAGACAGAACATGTCCCTACATGTAGTTCTGTGCCTAGGCAGCTGAGGGCCCAGTGTGGCTCTCAGTCCCTCACCATGGGTCACAGTTCCCAGCTAGGGGAGCACAGACCCACCTGTGGTCCTTGTGGTTCCTTGGCTAGAAACAGGAGTGCAGATTCTGGCAAAGGGCCATGCTGACAGTGGCTGGAGAATCTCTTCCCAAAGGCAAACCTGGACCAGGGACACCCTGGCTGAAACAGCCAGCTGTGTTCTGGGTGAAATCTCAGCTGTTCTGCACAGAGGAGCTAGCTACAGCCACCACAAAACCAGTCATCACATCTGGATTCAGTTGGTTTGGGTCTGTATTGAAGCAATTCCTTCCTTCAGTAATGATCATCAGTCTTTGTCTCAGAGCAATGCAGTGAGAGAGAGAGCAATGTCTCATCCTATGCAGTGAGATGTCCACACAATCACATTTTCTGGAGAGCATCTCCTTTTCTGGCTGAAAGATTTGTCTGACCAGAAGAGTTTTATTACACTGGCCAGGGGTTTTCTGTCCATGACTACATGGAGATGTTTGGGCTTCTAAAAATACAAAAATTGTAGGGAAAAGGCTGGGGGCATGCAGGGCCTCTCCATACACACCATGAACTTCCCAAGCAGGTCATGCAGGTGCTGCCAGCCAGAAATCCTCCTGGGAGCAGCAGAGGTCCTTGCAGGTCTGTGGCTGCAGACTAAAACCTTCATTCCTCTACAGACTAGCTTGGTATTTCTTGTTTCCTCCCACGCCCCTCCTTTTCCCTTTGCACCCCTGGGGAACAGAATCAACCAAGGATGTATTAGTGGAAGTGGCTTTTTCAGACACCTTGCATTCCCTCAGCATGCCGCTGGAAAACAAAACTGGTGCTAGTCTGAATCTATAATGAAACAGCAGGAAACCTTTTCTCTATGAAATCAACAAGGCATTGCCACCGATGTGAATAAGTCACAGACTTCATGCTTGACACCTGAGACATCCACTTATCCTAGGGAAAAGAGAGAAGCAATTAGTCTAAATTCTGGGCAAATGAAAAGATAAGGATGTTTCCCCTCTCTTTCTTTCCCCACTATTATAGAAACCAGTAGTTTTCTACCCTAAGTGGAAAATAAGGATCGTTTCTGTATTCAGCCTTTTCTTTTTTTTTTTTTTTAGACACTTATAAATCTTGCTAATTAGCTGTAGAAATCATAAGAGCTCAGCATAATATTTTAATCATAAGCTCCTGAGGACAGTGATGTTTGTGGATCCTCATTTCCATGTACAAATTACTGTGCCCATTACACTTTGGCAGCTTGTCTCTCATGCCAAGGATATTTTCAACAGAATTATTATTTCAGTAACTAAGCCACAAGCTTACACCTGCAAAAATAAAAATAAGAGAATAGCAACATGCAGTGGAAGGTCCCTCCTCCTTGTACTGGTGGAATATTAAAGCTTCTTCAAAGTAATTAAACACAAGTTTCAAGTATTAAGCCTGGCTGACTAATCAGTTAAACAATTGTCTTGTTTCCAAGAAGCTAAAGAAAAGTTCCCCAGTCAGCAGCTGAGGAGGATAGGAATCAATAAGCAGCACACTTAGATACTGGAAATTTCTGGGGCAATACAACAGGTCCAAGGCATCATGGACACAGCTGCGAAACCAAACCTCGCTTGAATTCTTATCCCAATCACTATAAACGATGTCAGCATCTGCTAAGACACTGGATAATAATAGCTTGCTTAATTATACATTTTGCCAGTAATTTATTCCAGATCAGCTTTTCTAGTGGCAATGAAGGAGGGTGTTTTCCAGTTCTTTTATGTTCCTGTGATTAGTGAATAATGCCCTTGGTGTATGTGCATGCATCTAATTTTCACTTTTGACTTTAATGCAATTTAACATCATCAAAATAAATATTCTTCACTTTTCCAAATTTTGTTTCAGCGCTTGTAAAGTAAATATTTTGCTTAAGAATGTGGAAAGCCTGTGCCTGCTTACTGAAGCTCTCTCTAAGGGAGAGAAGGAGCCAATCTCTCTATCTTAGCA